>NW_026892655.1:0-2670000 GCF_033815535.1 Pezoporus flaviventris | reverse complement strand
CTGACTGTGTGCTGAAGATTCTGAGCACCAGCTTTCCCTTCCTGGCTCTCGGCTGGGCGAGCAGAGGCCAAAGGTTTGTGCTCTGCTCCCTGTGCTGCTGGCCAGCCAAGAGCAAGCTCCCGAAGAGGGTGCATTCAAATGGACTTTTAGGTATGAAAGCGAGGAGCGACAGCAATGATGGTGACACCGTTGCAAAACTGACTGTGTGCTGAAGATGCCCAGCACATGCTTTCCCTCCTGGCTCTTCGGCTCTGGGAGTGGAGGCCAGACATTCGTGCTCTAATCGCTGTGTTACTGGGCAGCTGAGAGCAACCTGCGGAGAGGTTGCATTCAAATTGACTTTTAGGTATGAAAGCGAGGAGCGACAGCAATGATGCTGACACTGTTGCAAAGCTGACTTTGTGCTGAATATTTCCAGCACATGCTTTCCTCCTGGCTCCTATTCTCTGGGAGCAGAGGCCAGACGTTCGTGCACTAATCGCTGTACTGCTGGCCAGCCGAGAACAAGCTTTGGAGACGTTGCACTCAAATGGAGTTTTAGGTATGAAAGCGAGGAGCGACAGCAATGATGGTGACATGGTTGGAAAGCTGACTGTGTGCTGAAGATGCCCAGCACATGCTTTCCCTCCTGGCTCCTATTCTCTGGGAGCAGAGGCCAGACGTTCGTGCCCTATGACTGAGCTGCTGGGCAGCCAAGAGCGACCAGCAGAGAAGTTGGATTCAAATGAACTTCTAGGCACGAAAGTGAGGAGCGACAGCAATGATGGAGGCACCGTTGCAAAGCTGACTGTGTGCTGAAGATTCTGAGCACCAGCTTTCTCTCCTGGCTCTTCCGCTGTGGGAGCAGAGGCCAGATATTCGTGCACTAATCGCTGTGGCCCTGGGCAGCCGATAACAAGCTTGGGAGAGGTTGCACTCAAATGGACTTTTAGGTATGAAAGCAAGGAGTGACAGCAATGATGGTGACACCGTTGCAAAGCTGACTGTGTGCTGAAGATGCCCAGCACATTGCTTCCCTCCTCTGCTTCTTCGGCTCTGGGAGCAGAGGCCAGACGTTCGTGCACTAATCGCTGTGCCCCTGGGCAGACGAGAACAAGGTTTGGAGAGGTTGCATTCAAATGGACTTTTAGGTATGAAAGCGAGGAGCGACAGCAATGATGGTGACACGGTTGCAAAGCTGACAGTGTACTTAATATTCTGAGCACCACCTTTCCCTCCTGGCTCTTCGGCTGTGTGAGCAGAGGCCAAACGTTCTTGCTCAACTCACTGTGCTGCTGGGCAGCCGAGAGTAAGCTCCGGAGAGGTTGCATTCAAATGAACTTTTACTTATGAAACCGAGGAGCGACAGCAATGATGGTGACACCGTTGCAAAGCTGACTGTGTGCTGAAGATGCCCAGCACATGCTTTCCCTCCTGGCTCTTCGGCTCTGGGAGAAGAGGCCAGACATTCGTGCTCTACTGACTGTGCTGCAGGCAGCCAAGAGCAACGAGCAGAGAAGTTGGATTCAAATGAATTTCTAGGTATGAAAGTGAGGAGCAACAGCAATGATGGAGGCACCGTTGCAAAGCTGACTGTGTGCTGGAGATTCTGAGCACCAGCTTTCCATCCTGGTTCTTCGGCTGTGGGAGCAGAGGCCAAAGGTTAGTGCTCTACTCACTGTTCTGCTGGCCAGTCGAGAGTAAGCTCCGGAGAGGTTGCATTCAAATGGACTTTTACATATGAAACCGAGGAGCGACAGCAATGATGGAGGCACCGTTGCAAAGCTGACTGTGTGCTGAAGATTCTGAGCACCAGCTTTCCCTGCTGCCTCTTCGTCTGTGTTAGCAAAGACCAAGCGTTCGTGCTATACTCACTGTGCTGCTGGGCAGAAGAGAGCAAGCTCCGGAGAGGGTGCATTCAAATGTACTTTTAGGTATGAAACCGAGGAGCGACAGTAATGATGGTGACACTGTTGCAAAGCTGACTGTGTGCTGAAGATGCCCAGCACATGCTTTCCCTCCTGGCTCTTCGGCTCTGGAGCAGAGGCCAGACGTTCGTGCTCTAATCGCTGTGTTACTGGGCAGCTGAGAGCAACCTGCGGAGAGGTTGCATTCAAATTGACTTTTAGGTATGAAAGCGAGGAGCGACAGCAATGATGCTGACACTGTTGCAAAGCTGACTTTGTGCTGAATATTTCCAGCACATGCTTTCCCTCCTGGCTCCTATTCTCTGGGAGCAGAGGCCAGACGTTCGTGCACTAATCGCTGTACTGCTGGCCAGCCGAGAACAAGCTTTGGAGACGTTGCACTCAAATGGAGTTTTAGGTATGAAAGCGAGGAGCGACAGCAATGATGGTGACATGGTTGGAAAGCTGACTGTGTGCTGAAGATGCCCAGCACATGCTTTCCCTCTGGCTCCTATTCTCTGGGAGCAGAGGCCAGACGTTCGTGCCCTACTGACTGAGCTGCTGGGCAGCCAAGAGCGACCAGCAGAGAAGTTGGATTCAAATGAACTTCTAGGCACGAAAGTGAGGAGCGACAGCAATGATGGAGGCACCGTTGCAAAGCTGACTGTGTGCTGAAGATTCTGAGCACCAGCTTTCTCTCCTGGCTCTTCCGCTGTGGGAGCAGAGGCCAGATATTCGTGCACTAATCGCTGTGGCCCTGGGCAGCCGATAACAAGCTTGGGAGAGGGTTGCACTCAAATGGACTTTTAGGTATGAAAGCAAGGAGTGACAGCAATGATGGTGACACCGTTGCAAAGCTGACTGTGTGCTGAAGATGCCCAGCACATGCTTTCCCTCCTGCTTCTTCGGCTCTGGGAGCAGAGGCCAGACGTTCGTGCACTAATCGCTGTGCCCCTGGGCAGACGAGAACAAGGTTTGGAGAGGTTGCATTCAAATGGACTTTTAGGTATGAAAGCGAGGAGCGACAGCAATGATGGTGACACCTGGTTTGCAAAGCTGACAGTGTACTTAATATTCTGAGCACCACCTTTCCCTCCTGGCTCTTCGGCTGTGTGAGCAGAGGCCAAACGTTCTTGCTCAACTCACTGTGCTGCTGGGCAGCCGAGAGTAAGCTCCGGAGAGGTTGCATTCAAATGAACTTTTACTTATGAAACCGAGGAGCGACAGCAATGATGGTGACACCGTTGCAAAGCTGACTGTGTGCTGAAGATGCCCAGCACATGCTTTCCCTCCTGGCTCTTCGGCTCTGGGAGAAGAGGCCAGACATTCGTGCTCTACTGACTGTGCTGCAGGCAGCAAGAGCAACGAGCAGAGAAGTTGGATTCAAATGAATTTCTAGGTATGAAAGTGAGGAGCAACAGCAATGATGGAGGCACCGTTGCAAAGCTGACTGTGTGCTGGAGATTCTGAGCACCAGCTTTCCATCCTGGTTCTTCGGCTGTGGGAGCAGAGGCCAAAGGTTAGTGCTCTACTCACTGTTCTGCTGGCCAGTCGAGAGTAAGCTCCGGAGAGGTTGCATTCAAATGGACTTTTACATATGAAACCGAGGAGCGACAGCAATGATGGAGGCACCGTTGCAAAGCTGACTGTGTGCTGAAGATTCTGAGCACCAGCTTTCCCTGCTGCCTCTTCGTCTGTGTTAGCAAAGACCAAGCGTTCGTGCTATACTCACTGTGCTGCTGGGCAGAAGGAGAGCAAGCTCCGGAGAGGGTGCATTCAAATGTACTTTTAGGTATGAAACCGAGGAGCGACAGTAATGATGGTGACACTGTTGCAAAGCTGACTGTGTGCTGAAGATGCCCAGCACATGCTTTCCCTCCTGGCTCTTCGGCTCTGGGAGCAGAGGCCAGACGTTCGTGCCTCTAATCGCTGTGTTACTGGGCAGCTGAGAGCAACATGCGAGAGGTTGCATTCAAATGGACTTTTAGGTATGAAAGCAAGGAGCGACAGCATTGATGGTGACATGGTTGCAATGCTGACTGTGTGTTGAAGATGCCGAGCACATGCCTTTCCCTCCTGGCTCCTAGGCTCCGGGAGCAGAGGCCAGACGTTCGTGCTCTACTGACTGTGCTGCTGGGCAGCCGAAGGCAAGCTCCAGAGAGGGTGCATTCAAATGGACTTTTAGGTATGAAAGTGAGGAACGACAGCAATGATGGTGACACCGTTGCAGCTGACTGTGTGCTGAAGATGCCCAGCACATGCTTTCCCTCCTGGCTCTTCGGCTCTGGGAGCAGAGGCCAGACGTTCGTGCACTAATCGCTCTGCCCCTGGGCAGCCGAGAACAAGCTTTGGAGAGGTTGCATTCAAATGGACTTTTAGGTATGAAAGCAAGGAGTGACAGCAAAAAGGTGACACCGTTGCAAAGCTGACTGTGTGCTGAAGATGCCCAGCACATGCTTTCCCTCCTGGCTCTTCGGCTCTGGGAGCAGAGCCCAGACGTTCGTGCACTAATCACTGCACCCCTGGTCAGCTGAGAACAAGCTTTGGAGAGGTTGCATTCAAATGGACTTTTAGGTATGAAAGCGAGGAGCGACAGCAATGATGGTGACGCAGTTGCAAAGGCTGACTGTGTACTGAATATTCTGAGCACCAGCTTCCCTCCTGCCTCTTCGGCTGTGTGAGCAGAGGCCAAACGTTCTTGCTCAACTCACTGTGCTGCTGGCCAGTCGAGAGTAAGCTCCGGACCGGTGCATTCAAATGGACTTTTACATATGAAACCGAGGAGCAACAGCAATGATGGTGACACTGTTGCAAAGCTGACTGTGTGCTGAAGATGGCCAGCACATGCTTTCCCTCCTGGCTCTTCGGCTCTGAGAGCAGAGGCCAGACGTTCGTGCTCTACTGGACTGTGCTGCTGGGCATCCAGGAGCAACGAGCAGAGAAGTTGGATTCAAATGAACTTCTAGGTATAAAGTGAGGAGCGACAGCAATGATGGAGGCACTGTTGCAAAGCTGACTGTGTGCTGAAGATTCTGAGCACCAGTCTTTCCCTCCTGGCTCTTTGACTGTGGGAGCAGACGGCAACCGTTCATGCTCTACTCACTGTGCTGCTGGGCAGCCGAGAGCAAGCTCTGCAGAGGGTGCATTCAAATGGACTTTTAGGTATGAATGTGAGGAGCAACAGCAATGATGGTGACACCGTTGCAAAGCTGACTGTGTGCTGAAGATGCCCAGCACATGCTTTCCATCCTGGCTCTTCAGCTCTGGGAGCAGAGGCCAGATGTTCGTGCACTAATCACTGTGCCCCTGGGCATCAGAGAACAAGCTTTGGGAGGTTGCACTCAAATGGACTTTCAGGTATGAAAGCGAGGAGCGACAGCAATGATGGTGACACCCGTTGCAAAGCTGACTGTGTGCTGAAGATGCCCAGCACATGCTTGCCCTCCTGGCTCTTCGCTAGGCAGCAGACACCAGACGTTCGTGCAGAAATCACTGTGTCCCTGGGCATCAGAGAACAAGCTTTGGAGAGGTTGCACTCAAATGGATTTTAGGTATGAAACAAGGAGCGACTGCAATGATGGTGACACCGTTGCAAAGCTGACTGTGTGCTGAAGATAACCAGCATATGCATTCCCTCCTGCTTCTTCGGCTCTGGGGTGCAGAGGCCAGACGTTCGTGCTCTACTGACTGTGCTGCTGGGCAGCCAGGAGCATCCAGCAGAGAAGTTGGATTCAAATGAACTTCTAGGCATGAAAGTGAGGAGCGACAGCAATGATGGAGGCACTGTTGCAAAGCTGACTGTGTGCTGAAGATTCTGAGCACCAGCTTTCCCTGCTGCCTCTTCGTCTGTGGGAGCAAAGACCAAACGTTCGTGCTATACTCACTGTGCCCCTGGGAAGCTGAGAGCCAGCTCCGGAGAGGGTGCATTCAAATGGACTTTTAGGTATGAAAGCGAGGAGCGACAGCAATGATGGTGACACCATTGCAAAGCTGACTGTGTGCTGAAGATGTCCAGCACATGCTTTCCCTCCTGGCTCTTCGGCTCTGGGAGCAGAGGCCAGCCGTTCGTGCACTAATCACTGTGGCCCTGGGCAGCCGAGAAAAAGCTTTGGAGAGGTTGCATTCAAATTGACTTTTAGGTATGAAACCAAGGAGCGACAGCAATGATGGTGACACTGTTGCAAAGCTGACTGTGTGGTGAATATTCTGAGCACCAGCTTTCCCTCCTGGCTCTTCAGCTGGGGAAGCAGAGGCCAAACGTTCTTGCTCTACTTACTGTGCTGCTGGCTAGCCGAGAGCAAGCTCCGGAGAGGTCGCATTCAAATGGACTTTTACATATGAAACCGAGGAGCGACAGCAATGACGGTGACACGACTGCAAAGCTGACTGTGTGCTAAAGATTCTGAGCACCAGCTTTCCCTCCTGGCTCTTCGTCTGTGTGAGCAGAGGCCAGACGTTCGTGCTCTAATCGCTGTGTTAATGGGCAGCTGAGAGCAACCTGCGGAGAGGTTGCATTCAAATGGACTTTTAGGTATGAAACCGAGGAGTGACAGCAATGATGGTGACACCGTTGCAAAGCTGACTGTGTGCTAAAGATGCCAGGCTCATGCTTTCCCTCCTGGCTCTTCGGCTCTGGGAGCAGAGGGCAGACGTTCGTGCACTAATCCCTGTGCCCCTTGGCAGCCGAAAACAAGCTTTGGAGAGGATGCTCTCAAATGGACTTTTAGGTATGAAAGCGAGGAGCGACAGCAATGATGGTGACACCGTTGCAAAGCTGACTGTGTGCTGAAGATGCCCAGCACATGCTTTCCCTCCTGGCTCTTCGGCTCTGAGAGCAGAGGCCAGACGTTCGTGCTCTACTGACTGTGCTGCTGGGCTGTCAAGAGCAATGAGCAGAGAAGTTGGATTCAAATGAACTTCTAGGTATGAAAGTGAGGAGCGACAGCAATGATGGAGGCACTGTTTCAAAGCTGACTGTGTGCTGAAGATTCTGAGCACCAGCTTTCCCTCCTGGCTCTTCGACTGTGGGAGCAGACGGCAACCGTTCATGCTCTACTCACTGTGCTGCTGGCCAGCCGAGAGCAATCTCCGCAGAGGGTGCATTCAAATGGACTTTTAGGTATGAATGTGAGGAGCAACAACAATGATGGTGACACCTTTGCAAAGCTGACTGTGTGCTGAAGATGCCCAGCACATGCGTTCCATCCTGGCTCTTCGGCTCTGGGAGCAGCGGCCGGATGTTCGTGCACTAATCAGTGTGCCCCTGGGCATCAGAGAACAAGCTTTGGAGAGGTTGCACTCAAATGGACTTTTAGGTATGAAAGCGAGGAGCGACAGCAATGATGGTGACACCGTTGCAAAGCTGACTTTGTGCTGAAGATGCCCAGCGCATGCTTTCCCTCCTGGCTCTTCGGCTGGGCAAGCAGACGCCAGACGTTCGTGCACTAATCACTGTGTCCCTAGGCATCAGAGAACAAGCTTTGGATAGGTTGCACTCAAATGGACTTTTAGGTATGAAAGCGAGGAGCGACACCAATGATGGTGACACCGTTGCAAAGCTGACTGTGTGCTGAAGATAACCAGCATATGCTTTACCTCCTGCTTCTTCGGCTCTGGGTGCAGAGGCCAGACGTTCGTGCTCTACTGACTGTGCTGCTGGGGAGCCAGGAGCAACCAGCAGAGAAGTTGGGTTCAAATGAACTTCTAGGTATGAAACCGAGGAGCGACAGCAATGATGTAGGCACCGTTGCAAAGCTGACTGTGTGCTAAAGATTCTGAGCACCAGCTTTCCCTCCTTCCTCTTCGTCTGTGGGAGCAAAGACCAAGCGTTCGTGCTATACTCACTGCGCTGCGGGCCAGCTGAGAGCAAGCTCCGGAGAGGGTGCATTCAAATGTACTTTTAGGTATGAAACCAAGGAGCGACAGCAATGATGGTGACACAGGTGCAAAGCTGACTGTGTGCTGAAGATGCCCAGCACATGCTTTCCCTCCTGGCTCTTCGGCTCTGGGAGCAGAGGCCAGACGTTCGTGCTCTAATCGCTGTGTTACTGGGCAGCTAAGAGCAACATGCGAGAGGTTGCATTCAAATTGACTTTTAGGTATGAAAGCAAGGAGCGACAGCAATGATGGTGACATGGTTGCAATGCTGACTGTGTGTTGAAGATGCCAAGCACATGCTTTCCCTCCTGGCTCCTAGGCTCCGGGAGCAGAGGCCAGACGTTCGTGCTCTACTGACTGTGATGCTGGGCAGCCGAGGGCAAGCTCCGGAGAGGGTGCATTCAAATGGACTTTTAGGTATGAAAGTGAGGAGCGACAGCAATGATGGTGACACCGTTGCAAAGCTGACTGTGTGCTGATGATGCCCAGCACATGCTTTCCCGCCTGGCTCTTCGGCTCTGGGAGCAGAGGCCAGATGTTCGTGCACTAATCGCTCTGCCCCTGGGCAGCCGAGTACAAGCTTTGGAGAGGTTGCACTCAAATGGACTTTTAGGTATGAAAGCAAGGAGCGACAGCAATGATGGTGACACCGCTGCAAAGCAGACTGTGTGCTGAAGATGCCCAGCACATGCTTTCCCTCCTGCCTCTTCGTCTCTGGGAGCAGTCGGCAGAGTTTCGTGCACTAATCGCTGTGCCCCTGGGCAGCCGAGAACAAGCTTTGGAGCTGTTGCACTCAAATGGACTCTTAGGTATGAAACCGAGGAGCAACAGCAATGATGGTGACATGGTTGCAAAGCTGACTGTGTGCTGAAGATGCCCAGCACATGCTTTCCCTCCTGGCTCTTCGGCTCTGGGAGCAGAGGGCAGACGTTCGTGCACTAATCCCTGTGCCCCTTGGCAGCCGAAAACAAGCTTTGAAGACGTTGCATTCAAATGGATTTTTAGGTATGAAACCGAGGAGCGACAGCAATGATGGTGACATGGTTGCAAAGATGACTGTGTGCTGAAGATGCCCAGCACATGCTTTCCCTCCTGGCTCTTCGGCTCTGGGAGCAGAGGCCAGACGTTCGTGCTCTAGTCGCTGTGCCCCGGGGCAGCTGAGAAGCAGCTTTGGAGACGTTGCATTCAAATGTACTTTTAGGTAGGAAACCGAGGAGTGACAGCAATAATGGTGACACCGTTGCAATCCTGACTGTGTGCTGAAGATGCCCAGCACATGCTTTCCCTCCTGGCTCTTTGACTGTGGGAGCAGACGGCAACCGTTCGCGCTCTACTCACTGTGCTGCTGGGCAGCCGAGAGCAAGCTCCGAAGAGGGTGCATTCAAATCGACCTTTAGGTATGAAAGCGAGGAGTGACAGCAATGATGGTGACACCGTTGCAAAGCTGACTGTGTGCTGAAGATGCCCAGCACATGCTTTCCCTCCTGGCTCTTCGGCTCTGGGAGCAGAGGCCAGACGTTTGTGCTCTACTGACTGTGCTGCTGGGCAACCAAGAGCAACCACCAGAGAAGTTGGATTCAAATGAACTTCTGGGTATGAAAGTGAGGAGCGACAGCAATGATGCAAGTACTGTTGCAAAGCTGACTGTGTGCTGGAGATTCTGAGCACCAGCTTTCCCTCCTGGCTCTTCTACTGTGGGAGCAGACGGCAACCGTTCGTGCTCTACTCACTGTGCTGCTGGGCAGCCGAGAGCAAGCTCCGAAGAAGGTTCATTCAAATGGACCTTTAGGTATGAAAGCGAGGAGCGACAGCAATGATGGTGACACTGTTGCAAAGCTGACTGTGTGCTGAAGATGCCCAGCACATGCTTTCCCTCCTGCCTCTTTGGCTCTGGGAGCAGAGGCCAGACGTTCGTTCTCTAATCGCTGTGCCCCTGGGCGGCCGAGAACAAGCTTTGGAGAGGTTGCACTCAAAAGGACTTTTAGGTATGAAACCGAGGAGTGACAGCAATGATGGTGACACCGTTGCAAAGCTGACTGTGTGCTGAAGATGCCCAGCACATGCTTTCCCTCCTGGCTCTTCAGCTTGGTTTAGCTTCCCCCATCTCTTCCTGGGGTAGATTCGATTAGCTTAGCCTAGCCTTTAGACAAACACAGAACTCTCCACAAGCTTAATAATATCAGAAATGATGGAACTCGTAAAGGATGGGAAGACCATCAGCAAACCAGCTCCGAGAATCATCATGGCAGCGCGAGGTGGCAGGCTCAACCTTAACGGGCGTCCCCGCCCAGACAACGTTCACCTGCATGGGATGACCTTCTGCCTCCCTCACACAGCATGAGGCTCGGGCTTTCATACTCACAAAAACGCACGCTCATTGCTACGCAGGGGGCCAGCCCACGTCACAAGAAGCGGCTAACCGCATCTAGGGATGTCTCCAAGGATCAGGACTTCTCCAGGCAGTTCTAAAGCACAACTTTCTGGCTAGGAACCAAAGCTGCCCTTCACCTGAAGCAGCCACAGCACAACTCGCTGCTAGGAGCCAAAGACAACAAACACTACTTTCCCACCCTTGTGTGTTTCACCACGGACCATTACCTGTTGTCCCTGTCATGACGCCCCAGACATAAGCCCCACAAATGGCACCTTTTTATCCTGGCATTTAACTCTCAGGCAATAACCCAGTCCAGCTCAGTTTAATCCAGTCCAGCCCAGTTTAATCCAGTCCAGATAAATTTAACCCAGTCCTGCTCAGTTTAACTCAGTCCAGCTCGGTTTAACCCAGTCCAGCCCAGTTTAACTCAGTCCAGCTCAGTTTAATCCAGTCCAGCACAGTTTAACCCAGTCCAGCACAGTTTAATCAAGCCAAGCCCAGTTCAACACATTCCAGCCGAGTTTAATCCCATCCTGCTCAGTTTAATCCAGCCAAAACCAGTTTAGGCAAGTCCAGCTCAGTTTAACACAGTCCAGCCTAATTTAACCCTGTCCAGACCAGTTTAATCCAGTCCAGCTCAGTTTGATCCAGCACAGCCCATTTTAGTTCACTCCAGCCCAGTTTAACCCAGTCCAGCCATATTTAATACACCCCAGCTCAGTATAATCTAGCCCAGCCCAGTTAAACCCAGTCCAGCCCAGTTCAGTGAAGACCCGCTGTCATGGTTTAAACCCAGTCAGGTAACTCATTCACTCACTCCCCCCCTTGTTTCCCTCCCTGTACTCCCGGGGGGACGGAGACGAGAATCGAAAAGAATGCACCTCCCACGGGTTGAGATAAGAACTGTTTAGTAACTAAGGTATAACACAGATCACTACTGCTACCACCAATGATAATAATGATAAAGGAAATAACAAGGGAAGAGAATACAACACCTCAGCACCACCTGACGGATAACTCGCCCCCCAAGCCCGACCAAGCACCGACCCATACCTCCTCCAACCCTGCAGTCTCCCAGCCCTCTTGGCTAACTCCCATGGGCATGACTTGCTGTGGCATGGAATACCTCTTTGATCAGTTTGGGTCAGGTGTCCTGTCTCTGCTTCCTCCGGACTTCCCCTCCTCCCTGGCAGAGCATGAGGCTCACAAAGTCCTTGGCCAAACCAAAACATCATTGTTATCAGCTCTGTTCCCAGGCCGAAAATCAAAACACTGCACTGCACCAGCTACCAAGAAGGAGAAACAAGACTGCTACTGCTGAACCCAGGACACCAGCTCAGTTTGATCCAGCCCAGCCCAGTTTAACCCAGTCCAGCCCAGTTTAACCCATTCCAGCTCAGTTTGATCCAGCCCAGCACAGTTTAACCCAGGCCAGCCCAGTTTAATGCAGTCCAGCTCAGTTTAACCTAGTCCAGCCTACTTTAACATAGTCCAGCCCAGTTTAAACACAGTACAGCTCAGTTTGATCGAGCCCAGCCCACGTTAACACAGTCCAGCTCAGTTTAATCCAGCCCAGCATAGTTCAGTTCACTCTAGCACAGTTTACCCTGTCCAGCCCACTTTAATCCAGTCCAGGTCAGTTTCATCCAGCCCAGCCCAGTTTAACCCAGTCCAGATCAGTTTAATACACTCCAGCACAGTTTAACCCAGTCCAGCTCAGGTTAATCAAGCCCAGCCCACTGCAACACATTCCAGGCCAGTTTCATCCCGTCCAGCTCAGTTTAACCCAGCCAAAACCAGTTTAACACAGGACAGCCCACTTTAAAACACTCCAGCCCAATTTAAACCAGTCCAGCCCGGTTTAATCCAGTCCACCTCAGTTAGATCCAGCCCAGTTCAGTTCACTCTAGCACAGTTTAACCCTGTCCAGTTCAGTTTAATCCAGTCAAACTCAGTTCAATCCAGCCCAGCCCAGTTTAACCCAGTCCAGCCCAGTTTAAACCAGTCCAGCCCAATTTCATACAGCCCAGCCCAGTTTAACACAGTCCAGCTATATTTAATACACTCCAGCTCAGTATAATCAGGGAACAGCCTGTGGTGGCCGGCATCTCCACCACCCCAGCCATCCCGCCCAGCCTCTTCCTTACCAACCCTCAGGCTCCTCCAAAGCTCCTCAACACTGGCCTCGCCTGTCCCAAAGCCATTCCACAGAGTGACCTGGGGTCTCTCCTGCCCTCCGTGCTCTAGGAGTGCAACAGAAGCCAATGACCATGGTGCTTGCAAAAGGGACAGACCCCACAATCCTTCTCCTTACCTCCCTGACTCACCTCAAGCACTCATCCGACTCCAAAGGTCCAGGGCAAGACCTGCAATACCAAACACTAAAAGCACTGAACATGTTCTTCTCAATTCTAAGCTACCACACACACACACACAGACCCCTTACCTCCTCACAGCCCTCCACCATTGGCACCTTCAACTCTCCCGAGTTACCTGCGGCACCTGAAACAACAAGGGAAACAAACAAACCCTGAGAGAGGCTTCAAAGTAGCACCCTTCCCTCACTAAGTCCCCGCTCCCTCTCCCATCACTCTGCTACTCCTCCGCTGGCCTTTGCACGCCTTCCCTTCTCTTCTTTGAGCCCGGGCACCGCCTGCAAAACACAACATGAAGAGCTGGTTTTAATTTCACAAAAACTACAAGACGCTCCATCAGTTGCTGCTTCAGTCTGCTAAGCAGAACTCACCGAGTCCAAGACAGCTCTGAGGCACCCAGCTCACTTCACTCCTCGCTCTGCACCTCCAAATTAGAAACACACAGCAAGTCATAGGCCCCCAGGAGAATAAACTGGAACTTGCTTCTGACACCACAGACTGACTCACCTGGTTCCATCACTCAGCTCAATCCTCCTCCATCAGCCTCGCACACGTAGCTAACCATCTCGCCATCTGCAAGAACAACCTGGCCTTATTCACAGCGACGCCAAGCAGAAGCTGATTTTTCCTCTAAGTCTCAGCCCAAGCTCACACCGACCCGTAGGTTGACAGGCATACACAGACTGACATTCAGACAATCTCAACATGGACCCTCACACCCTCTGGCTCAGACACTAACTCTACATAGGCTATCACACCCACTCCCAAGCAGACTCTCTGGCCCTGACTCATTAACTACAAGCTTATTCTCAGAGCTCTTCCGTCCATTCACACAGATCATCAAGAGGAGAGAACTACACTGTGATTATAGAACCCCACCACATACATTCCAGAGTTCAAGAATTCCAGCCGAGAGAAAAGCAGAAAACTCACAGCTACCTTATTAATACAGAAAACCATAGAGATAGTAAAGCATACTTCACCTGGTTGCTTATCTTACCAACCCCAAGGACCCGGGGAAGACCATCAGCAAACCAGCTCCGAGAATCATCATGGCAGCGCAAGGTGGCAGGCTCAACCTTAGCGGGCGTCCCCGCGCAGGCAACGTTCACCTGCATGGGATGAGCTTCTGCCTCCCTCACACAGCATGAGGCTCGGGCTTTCATATTCACAAAAACGCACGCTCATTGCTACGCAGGGGGCCAGCCCACATCGCAAGAAGCGGCCAACCGTATCTAGGAAGGTCTCCAAGGGTCAGGACTTCTCCAGGCAGTTCTAAAGCACAACTTTCTGGCTAGGAGACAAAGCTGGACTTCACCTGAAGCAGCCACAGCACAACTCGCTGCTAGGAGCCAAAGATAACAAACAGTACTTTCCCACCCTTGTGTGTTTCACCACGGACCATTACCTATTGTCCCTGACACGACACCCCAGACATAAGCCCCACAAACGGCACCTTTTCATCCTGGCATTTAACACTCAAGCACTACCTTCACTAAAACTGACCAGGTACCTCCCAGGCACTTTCCAGCGTGTTCTCAGACATTCTGGCTCAAATACTACATTGGAATGATACATCTCAAACACCTTCCTGCCATTCTGACGTTGTCTCCCACCCCCTCGCCTCCTAAAGCGGTCCCTCTACTTAGCCTGCATAGGGGCTTGAGTCTCGAAGCAACCTCACTGCTCAGAACTCCCACGGCAGATGCCAGCCATGTTGCAGACCTTGACAAGTTCCTCTTCATCATCTACCAGAAACAAACAAAAAACAGGGAACAGCCTGTGTTGGCCGGCATCTCCACCACCCCAGCCATCCCGCCCGGCCTCTTCCTTACCAACCCTCGGGCTCCTCCAAAGCTCCTCAACACTGGCCTCGCCTGTCCCAAAGCCATTCCACAGAGTGACCTGGGGTCTCTCCTGCCCTCCGTGCTCTAAGAGTGCAACAGAAGCCAATGAGCATGGTGCTTGCAAAAGGGACCGACCCCACAATCCTTCTCTTAGCTCCCTGACTCACCTCAAGCACTCATCCGACTCCAGAGGTCCAAGGCAAGACCTGCAATACCAAACACAAATACTGAACCCCTTTACCACCTTCTTCTCAACTCTAAGCCACCACACACAGACACAACCCACTTACCTCCTCACACCTAGAAAAGCAACCTGGAGCAATGCCCCACAAGACTACTAATAGGTTGACTGAAGGAAAAGCTCTACTCTGCTTTATGCTTGTAAACAGTGAAAACAAATGCCTGACCCGCTTTTAAACAACCAACACAAGCAGTCAGGATATAAAGGACAAGGTCTAAAGAGCAGGCTTAGCACCTTTAGTCCTAGCAGTGATGTGGAAGCGCCAACACAGATCACAATCAAATGCACTCATTGAAGCAGTCAAGCTGTACTACCCAGCCCACTGTAAGATGGTGCTATAAAACACCCCACTTTCTTCTCATCCCTATGGCACATTTCAGACCTATTCGTGCTATCCTGATGCCGGTCCCCACCCCTCTTCTCACAAAAACTAGTCTTTCTGCTTAATTTTCATAGGGTTTTAAGTCTCAAGCCAAAATCACTGCTCAGATGTCCCATACTAGGCACCTGGGTGTTTACTGCATCCACCCAAATAATTTTCATCATCTGCAGTAACAGTAGTTATAAAAAAAAATAAAACAGAAACCAGAAATACAGCCATATAACATTTTAGAGGCAAACAAATAGAGGGAAATACCCTGAAATATTAACTACATCAGACTGTAAAGAAACAGCGCCCTCTATACTTTAGACTTTTAATGCGAGAAATATACAAGCTGAAAAGTAGTATTTTACCATTCCCTGCCAAAAATCACCATTTCTTTAACAGCCTCTACATCCCAAAACAACATTAATGTTCTGGTTTGGTCTTCTGTAAACCTAAGTATTCAAGTTAGTTTTCATAAGAGCACAGACCCAAAGGCACCCTTCACAAATCAGTTAGTCATATAACCTGTATAGTCATATAACCTGTTCAGTAACCACAACCATGACCATCATATGCAAAAAGAAACAGAAACAAAACACTATGAATGAGAACATAAACCAAAAACAACTTTTGCCATAATTTCTGCGCCAAAAAACCCACTTAGATTAACACCACCAATACCAATAGCACCTCAAAGAAAACCACAGCACAAAAGAGTTTACTGGTACATGCACACATAAATACTAAGCGAGCTTAAAATAGTTAGCCCAGAAAAAAATCATTTCAAAGAACTGTCGTGGTTTAAACCCAGTCAGGTAACTTGTTCACTCACTCCCAGTGAGTGGTGCCAAGCTGACAACAATCAAGGTCCGTGTTCGTCTCCCCCCCTCCCTGCACCGGGGCTCTCCCCTTCCCCGCTCCCGGAGGAACGGGGAGGAGGATCGAGAGAGTGCAACTCCTACGGGTTGAGACAAGAACAGTCCAGCAACAAATCACCACCGCTACTATCAGCTAAAACAATGATAAGGGAAAATAACAAGGGAAGAGAATACGATACCACCGGCCAAGAAAACGAGTTCCACCCGGAAGCTCCTGTCCTTCTGGGTAACTCCCAGTTACCCCCCACCCCGGGCATGACGTGCTGTGGTATGGAATACCTCCCCGGCTAGCCCGGGTCAGGCGCCCCGTCTCTGCTTCCTCACAGCTTCCCCTCCTCCCTGGCAGAGCATGAGCCTCACAGAGTCCTTGGTCAGGGTAAACATCACTTAGCAACAACCGACAACATCGGCTTCACCAACGCTGTTCTCAAAACTAGAAGTCAAAACACAGCACTGCACCAGCTAACACAAAGGAAAAAACATGACTGCTACTGCTGAACCCAGGACAAGAACTCAAAAAACAAAAGCAGAAACAAAGCACAAAGCATTAAATCCACAAAACCCCCCAACCAACTTACCTTCAAGAGAGCCAAACCCTATAGAAGCTCCTTGTTTGGAAGCTGTGCCTTATATACCCCAGGCCCTACCCACAGCCCCTCCCTCAAAGCCCTGGCTCAGGGGTGGGTCAAACCAGCAGCTGAGGTAAATACAGCCTGACAAGGTACAGCTGGCTCTTTTGGTTTCTGGCTTTACCTTTTTGGCCTTCTTTTCCTGCCTTAGATTTACATTCAGAACTCACAGACTGCACAGCTTCACTTTTATGCAGTTAGGCTCTGAATTATATTTGGTTTCAGACCACACAGGGTTTTTCTGTCTCAGGTTCTGGGGATCAGACTCACATGGGTTTGCTTCCACACAGACTGGCTCAGACTCACTCCCACACTCGAACTAAACACATTCAGCTGGTTTAGCCAAGGGGAGCCATGCTGAGAATACCCAAGGAGCAACTTACTTCAGGGTCTTGCCATGGCCATTAAACAGGAATTATGCCTTCTTGGTAGTGTTCTTCCCAGTTTAACCCAGTCCAGCCCAGTTTAACCCAGTCCAGCTCAGTTTAACCCAGTCCAGCCCAGTTTAACCCAGTCCAGCTCAGTTTAACCCAGTCCAGCCCAGTTTAACCCAGTCCAGCTCAGTTTAACCCAGCACAGCCCAGTTTAATCCAGCACAGCCCAGTTTAACCCAGTCCATCCTAGTTTAACACAATCCGGCCACATTTAATCCAGTCCAGCCCAGTTTAACCCAGTCCAGCTCAGTTTAATGCAGGACAAAGCAGTTTAATCCAGACCAGCTCACTTTAATGTACTCAGGCTCAGTTTAACCAAGTCCAGCCCCATTTAAGACACCCCAGCCCAGTTTAACACACTCCAGAACAGCTTAAACCAGTCCAGCCCAGTTTAATCCAGTCCAGGTCAGTTCAACCATATCCAGCCCAGTTTAACCCAGTCATGCAAGGTTTAATCCAGTTCAGCTGAGTTCAACCTAGTCCAGCTGATTTCAACCTAGTCCAGCCCAGTTTAATCCAGTCCAGCTCAGTTCAATACAGTCAAGCCCAGTTTAACCCAGTCCTGCTCACTTTAATCAAGCCCAGCCCAGTGCAACACATTCCAGCCCAGTTTCATCCCGTCCAGCTCAGTTTAATCCAGCCAAAACCACTTTAACACAGGACAGCCCAATTTAACACACTCCAGCCCAATTTAACCTTGTCCAGCACAGATTAATCCAGTCTGGCTCAGTTAGATCAAGCCCAGCCCAGTTCAGTTCACTCAAGCACAGTTTAATCCTGTCCAGCCCAGTTTAATCCAGTCCAGCTCAGTTTAATCCAGCCCAGCCCAGTTTAACCCAGTCCAGCCCAGTATAACCCAGTCCAGCCCAGTATAACCCAGTCCAGACCAGTTTGATACAGCCCAGCCCAGGTTAACCCACTCCAGCCATATTTAACACACTCCACCTCAGTATAATCCAGTCCAGCCCAGTTTAATCCAGTCCAGCTCAGTTTGATACAGCCCAGCCCAGTTTAACATAGTCCAGCTCTGGTTCACCCAGTCCAGCTCAATTCAATCCAGCCAGGACCACTTTAGTTCACTCCAGCCCAGTTTAACCCAGTCCAGAACAGTTTAACCCATTCTAGCCCAGATTGATTCAGCCCACCCCAGTTTAACCCAGGCCAACCCAGTTTAATGCAGTCCAGCTCAGTTTAATCCAGCCCAGCCCAGTTTAACCCAGTCCAGACAAGTTTGATGCAGCCCAGCCCAGTTTAAAAGCAGTCCAGCTCAGTTTAATCCAGCCCAGCCCAACCCAGTCCAGCTCAGTTTAATCCAGCCCAGCCCAGTTCAGTACACTCTAGCACAGTTTAACCCTGTCCAGCCCAGTTTAAATCAGTCCAGATCAGTTCAATCCAGCCCAGCCCAGTTTAACACAGTCCAGCCAAGTTTAATCCAGTCCACCTCAGTTCCATCCAGCCCAGCCCAATTTCACCCTGTCCAGCCCAGTTTAACTCATTCCAGCTCAGTTTGATCCAGCCCAGCACAGTTTAACCCAGGCCAGCCCAGTTTAATGCAGTCCAGCTCAGTTTAATCCAGCCCAGCCCAGTTTAACCCAGTCCAGACCAGTTTAATGCAGCCCAGCTCAGTTTAATACAGCCCAGCTGAGATTAATCCAGCCCAGACCAGTTCAGTTCCCTCCAGCACAGTTTAACCCAGCCCAGCCCTGTTTAATCGAGTCGGGCTCAATTTAATCCCGTCCAGCTCAGTTTGATCCAGCCCAGCCCAGTTCAGTTCACTCTAGCACAGTTTAACCCTGTCCAGTTCAGTTTAATCCAGCCCAGCCCAGTTTAATCCAGCCCAGCCCAGTTTAACCCAGTCCAACCATATTTAATACACTCCAACTCAGTTCAATCCAGCCCAGCCCACTTTACTTCGCTCCAGCACACTTTAACCCAGTCCAGCCCACTTTAACCCTGTCCAGCTCAGTTTGATACAGCCCAGCCTAATTTAACCCAGGCCAGCCATATTTAATACACTACAGCTCAGTATAACCCAGTCCACCCCAGTTTAACCCAGTCCACCCCACTTTAACCCAGTCCAGCCCACTTTAACACAGTCCAGCCCAGTTTAAACACAGTCCAGCTCAGTTTAATCCAGCCCAGCCCCGTTCAGTTCACTCTAGCACAGTTTAACCCTGTCCAGCCCTCTTTAATCCAGTTCAGCTCAGTTTCATCCAGCCCAGCCAGTTTAACCCAGTCCAGCTCACTTTAATACAGTCCAGACCAGTTTAACCCAGTCCAGCTCAAGTTAATCAAGCCCAGCCCAGTGCAACACTTTCCAGCCGAGTTTCATCCCGTCCAGCTCAGTTTAATCCAGCCAAAACCACTTTAACACAGGACAGCCCACTTTAACACACTCCAGCCCAATTTAACCTTGTCCAGCCCGGTTTAATCCAGTCCATCTCAGTTAGATCCAGCCCAGCCCACTTCAGTTCACTCTAGCACAGTTTAGCCCTGTCCAGTTCAGTTTAATCCAGTCAAAATCAGTTCAATCCAGCCCAGCCCAGTTTAACCCAGTCCAGCCCAGTTTAACCCAGTCCATCTCAGTTTAAGCCAGTCCAGCCCAGTTTAATCCAGTCCGACTCAATTTAACCCAGTCCAGCCCAGTTTAACCCAGTCCAGCCCAGTTTAAACCAGCCCAGCTCAGATTGGTCCAGCCCAGCCCAGTTTAACCCAGTCCAGCCCAGTTTAACCCAGTCCTGCTCAGGTTAATCAAGCCCAGCCCAGTGCAACACATTCCAGCCCAGTTTCATCCCGTCCAGCTCAGTTTAATCCAGCCAAAAACACTTTAACACAGGACAGCCCACTTTAACACACTCCAGCCCAATTTAACCTTGTCCAGCACAGATTAATCCAGTCCGGCTCAGTTAGATCCAGCCCAGCCCAGTTCAGTTCACTCAAGCACAGTTTAATCCTGTCCAGCCCAGTTTAATCCAGTCCAGCTCAGTTCAATCCAGCCCAGCCCAGTTTGATGCAGCCCAGCCCAGTTTAAAAGCAGTCCAGCACAGCTTAATCCAGCCCAGCCCAACCCAGTCCAGCTCAGTTTAATCCAGTCTAGCTCTGTTTCACCCAGTCCAGCTCAATTCAATCCAGCCCAGCCCAGTTCAGTTCACTCTAGCACAGTTTAACCCTGTCCAGCCCACTTTAATCCAGTCCAGCTCAGTTTCATCCAGCACAGCCCAGTTTAACCCAGCCCAGCTCAGTTTAATACAGTCCAGCCAAGTTTAAGCCAGTCCACCTCAGGTTAACCAAGCCCAGCCCAGAGCAACACATTCCAGCCCATTTCATCCCGTCCAGCTCAGTTTACTCCAGCCAAAACCACTTTAACACAGGACAGCCCACTTTAACACACTCCAGCCCAATTTAACCCAGTCCAGCCCAGTTTAATCCAGTCCGGCTCAATTTAACCCAGTCCAGCCCAGTTTAATCCCGTCCATTCCAGTTTAACCCAGTCCAGAACAGTTCAATCCAGCCCAGCCCAGTATAACCCAGTCCAGCCATATTCAATGCACTTCAGATCAGTATAATCCAGACCAGCCCAGTTGAACCCAGTACAGCCCAGTTTAACCCAGTCCAGAGCAGTTCCATCCAGCCCAGCACAGTTTAACCCAGTCCAACCATATTTAATACACTCCAGCTCAGGTCAATCCAGCCCAGCCCACGTTAGTTCACTCCAGCACAGTTTAACCCAGTCCAGCCCCATTTAATCCAGTCCAACTCAATTTAACACAGTCCAGCCCAATATAACCCAGTCCAGCCCGGTTTAATCCAGTCCAGCTCAGTTTCATCCAGCCCAGGTCAGTTCACTGTATCACAGTGTAACCCTATCCAGACCAGTTTAATCCAGTCCAGCTCAGTTCAATCCAGCCCAGCCCAGTTTAACCCAGTCCAGCCCAGTCTGATACAGCCCAGCCTAGTTTAACACAGTCCAGCCATATTTAATCCACTCCAGCTCAGTATAAACCAGTCCCTGTCAGTTTATCCCAGTCCAGCACACTTTAACCCACTCCAGCTCAGTATAATTTAGATCAGCCCCGTTTAACCCAGTCTAGCCCAGTTTGATACAGCCCAGCACAGTTTAACACAGTCCAGCCATATTTAATACACTCCAGCTCAGTATAATCCAGTCCAAACTAGTTTAATCCAGCCCAGCCGAATTTAATTCCAGTCTAGCTCAGTTTAGCCCAGCCCAGCCCAGCCCAGCTTAACCCAGTCCAGAACAGCTCAGTCCAGACCAGTTTAACACAGTCCAGCCATATTTAATACACTCCAGCTCAGTATAATCCAGAACAGCCCAGTTTAACCCAGTCCAGCCCAGTTTAAGCACAGTCCATCTCAGTTTGATCCAGCCCACTTTAACCCAGTCCAGCTCAGATTAATCCAGCCCAGCCCAGTTTAACCCAGTCTAGCCCAGTTTAACCCAGTCCAACCATATTTAATATACTCCAGCTCAGTTCAATCCAGCCCAGCCCACTTTAGTTCACTCCAGCACAGTTTAACCCAGTCCAGCCCCATTTAATGCAGTCCAACTCCATTTAAAGCACTCCAGCCCAGTTTAATCCAGTCCGGCTCAATTTAACCCGGTCCAGCCCAGTTTAACCCAGTCCAGCCCAGTTTAAACCAGCCCAGCTCAGATTGGTCCAGCCCAGCCCAGTTTAACCCAGTCCAGCCAAGTTTAATCCAGTCTGGCTCAATTTAACCCAGTCCAGCCCAGTTTAACCCAGTCCACCCCAGTTTAAACCAGCCCAGCTCAGATTGGTCCAGCCCAGCCCAGTTTAACACAGTCCAGCCAAGTTTAATCCAGTCCACCTCAGTTCCATCCAGCCCAGCCCAATTTCACCCTGTCCAGCCCAGTTTAACCCATTCCAGCTCAGTTTGATCCAGCCAAGCACAGTTTACCCAGGCCAGCCCAGTTTAACCCAGTCCAGCTCAGTTTAATACAGCCCAGCCCAGTTTAACCCAGTCCAGACCAGAGAAGTTGGGTTCAAATGAACTTCTAGGCATGAAAGTGAGGAGCGACAGCAATGATGTAGGCACCGTTGCAAAGCTGACTGTGTGCTGAAGATTCTGAGCACCAGCTTTCCCTGCTGCCTCTTCGTCTGTGGGAGCAAAGACCAAGCGTTCGTGCTCTACTCACTGTGCTGCCGGGCAGCTGAGAGCAAGCTCCGGAGAGGGTGCATTCAAATGTACTTTCAGGTATGAAACTGAGGAGCGACAGCAATGATGGTGACACTGTTGCAAAGCTGACTGTGCGCTGAAGATGCCCAGCACATGCTTTCCCTCCTGGCTCTTTGGCTCTGGGAGCAGAGGCCAGACGTTCGTGGTCTAATAGCTGTGCTGCTGGGCAGCCAAGAGCAACCAGCTGAGAAGTTGGATTCAAATGAACTCCTAGGCATGAAAGTGAGGAGGGACAGCAGTGATGGAGGCACCGTTGCAAAGCTAACTGTGTGCTGAAGATTCTGAGCACCAGCTTTCCCTCCTGGCTCTTCATCTGTGGGAGCAAAGACCAAACGTTCGTGCTATACTCACAGTGCTGCTGGGCAGCCGAGAGCAAGCTCCGGAGAGGGTGCCTTCAAATGGACTTTTAGGTATGAAAGCGAGGAGCGACCGCAATGATGGTGACACCATTGCAAAGCTGACTGTGTGCTGAAGATGCCCAGCACATGCTTTCCCTCCTGGCTCTTCGGCTCTGGGAGCAGAGGCCAGACGTTCGTGAACTAATTGCTGTGCCCCGGGGCAGCCGAGAACAAGCTTTGGAGAGGTTGCACTCAAATGGACTTTTAGGTATGAAACCGAGGAGCGACAGCAATGATGGTGACACCGTTGCAAAGCTGACTGTGTGCTGAAGATGCCCAGCACATGCTTTCCCTCCTGGCTCTTCGGCTCTGGGAACAGAGGCCACACGTTCGTGCTCTAATCAGTGTGCCCCTGGGCAGCCGAGAACAAGCTTTGGAGACGTTGCATTCAAATGGATTTTTAGGAATGAAACCGAAGAGCGACAGCAATGATGGTGACATGGTTGCAAAGCTGACTGTGTGCTGAAGATGCCCAGCACATGCTTTCCCTCCTGGCTCTTCAGCTCTGGGAGCAGAGGCCAAACGTTCGTGCTCTACTGACTGTGCTGCTGGGCAGCCAAGAGCAAGCTCCGAAGAGGGTGCATTCAAATGGACCTTTAGGTATGAAACCGAGGAGCGACAGCAATGATGGTGACACCATTGCAAAGCTGACTGTGTGCTGAAGATGCCCAGCACATGCTTTCCCTCCTGGCTCTTCGACTCTGGGAGCAGAGGCCAGACGTTTGTGCACTAATCGCTGTGCCCCTGGGCAGCCGAAAACAAGCTTTGGAGAGGTTGCACTCAAATGGACTTTTAAGTATGAAAGCGAGGAGCGACAGCAATGATGGTGACACCGTTGCAAAGCTGACTGTGTGCTGAAGATGCCCAGCACATGCTTTCCCTCCTGGCTCTTTGGCTCTGGGAGCAGAGGCCAGACGTTCGTGCTCTAATCGCTGTGCCCCTGGGCAGCTGAGAGAAAGCTCCGGAGAGGTTGCATTCAAATGGACTTTTAGGTATGAAACCGAAGAGCGACAGCAATGATGGTGACACCGTTGCAAAGCTGAGTGTGTGCTGAAGATGCCCAGCACATGCTTTCCCTCCTGGCTCTTTGGCTCTGGTAGCAGAGGCGAGACGTTCGTGCTCTAGTCGCTGTGCCCCGGGGCAGCTGAGAAGCAGCTTTGGAGAGGTTGCATTCAAATGTACTTTTAGGTATGAAACCGAGGAGAGACAGCAATAATGGTGACACCGTTGCAAAGCTGACTGTGTGCTGAAGATGCCCAGCACATGCTTTCACTCCTGGCTCTTCGGCTCTGGGAGCAGATGCCAGACGTTCGTGCACTAATCGCTGTGCCCCAGGGCAGCCGAGAACAAGCTTGGGAGAGGTTGCACACAAATGGACTTTTAGGTATGAAACCGAGGAGCGACAGCAATGATGGTGACACCGTTGCAAAGCTGACTGTGTGCTGAAGATGCCCAGCACATGATTTCCCTCCTGCCTCTTCGGCTCTGGGAGCAGAGGCCAGACGTTCGTGCACTAATCGCTGTGGCCCTGGGCAGCCGAGAACAAGCTTTGGAGACGTTGCACTCAAAGGGACTTTTAAGTATGAAACCGAGGAGCGACAGCAATGATGGTGACACCATTGCTAAGCTGACTGTGTGCTGAAGATGCCCAGCACATGCTTTCCCTCCTGCCTCTTCGGCTCTGGGAGCAGAGGCCAGACGATCGTGCTCTAATCGCTGTGCCCCTGGGCAGCTGAGAGCAAGCTCCGGAGAGGTTGCATTCAAATGGAATTTTAGGTATGAAACCGAAGAGCGACAGCAATGATGGTGACACCGTTGCAAAGCTGAGTGTGTGCTGAAGATGCGCAGCACATGCTTTCCCTCCTGGCTCTTCGGCTCTGGGAGCAGAGGCCAGACGTTCGTGCTCTAGTCGCTGTGCCCCGGGGCAGCTGAGAAGCAGCTTTGGAGAGGTTGCATTCAAATGTACTTTTAGGTATGAAACCGAGGAGTGACAGCAATAATGGTGACACCGTTGCAATCCTGACTGTGTGCTGAAGATGCCCAGCACATGCTTTCCCTCCTGGCTCTTCGGCTCTGGGAGCAGAGGCCAGACGTTCCTGCACTAATCACTGTGCCCCTGGGCAGCCGAGAACATGCTTTGGAGACGTTGCATTCAAATGGACTTTTAGGTATGAAACCGAGGAGCGACAGCAATGATGGTGACATGGTTGCAAAGCTGACTGTGTGCTGAAGATGCCCAGCACATGCTTTCCCTCCTGGCTCTTCGGCTCTGGGAGCAGAGGCCAGACGTTCGTGCACTAATCGCTGTGCCCCTGGGCAGCCGAGAACAAGCTTGGGAGAGGTTGCACACAAATGGACTTTTAGGTATGAAACCGAGGAGCGACAGCAATGATGGTGACATGGTTGCAAAGCTGACTGTGTGCTGAAGATGCCCAGCACATGATTTCCCTCCTGCCTCTTCGGCTCTGGGAGCAGAGGCCAGACGTTCGTGCACTAATCGCTGTGGCCCTGGGCAGCCGAGAACAAGCTTTGGAGACGTTGCACTCAAAGGGACTTTTAAGTATGAAACCGAGGAGCGACAGCAATGATGGTGACACCATTGCTAAGCTGACTGTGTGCTGAAGATGCCCAGCACATGCTTTCCCTCCTGCCTCTTCGGCTCTGGGAGCAGAGGCCAGACGATCGTGCTCTAATCGCTGTGCCCCTGGGCAGCTGAGAGCAAGCTCCGGAGAGGTTGCATTCAAATGGAATTTTAGGTATGAAACCGAAGAGCGACAGCAATGATGGTGACACCGTTGCAAAGCTGAGTGTGTGCTGAAGATGCGCAGCACATGCTTTCCCTCCTGGCTCTTCGGCTCTGGGAGCAGAGGCCAGACGTTCGTGCTCTAGTCGCTGTGCCCCGGGGCAGCTGAGAAGCAGCTTTGGAGAGGTTGCATTCAAATGTACTTTTAGGTATGAAACCGAGGAGTGACAGCAATAATGGTGACACCGTTGCAATCCTGACTGTGTGCTGAAGATGCCCAGCACATGCTTTCCCTCCTGGCTCTTCGGCTCTGGGAGCAGAGGCCAGACGTTCCTGCACTAATCACTGTGCCCCTGGGCAGCCGAGAACATGCTTTGGAGACGTTGCATTCAAATGGACTTTTAGGCATGAAACCGAGGAGCGACAGCAATGATGGTGACATGGTTGCAAAGCTGACTGTGTGCTGAAGATGCCCAGCACATGCTTTCCCTCCTGGCTCTTCGGCTCTGGGAGCAGAGGCCAGACGTTTGTGCACTAATCCCTGTGCCCCTGGGCAGCCGAGAACAACCTTTGGAGACGTTTCATTCAAATGGATTTTTAGGTATGAAACCGAGGAGGGACAGCAATGATGGTGACCCCGTTGCAATCCTGACAGTGTGCTGAAAATGCCCAGCACATGCTTTACCTCCTGGCTCTTTGACTGTGGGAGCAGACGGCAACCGTTCGTGCTCTACTCACTGTGCTGCTGGGCAGCCGAGAGCACGCTCCGAAGAGGGTGCATTCAAATGGACCTTTAGGTATGAAACCGAGGGGCGACAGCAATGATGGTGACACCATTGCAGAGCTGACTGTGTGCTGAAGATGCCCAGCACATGCTTTCCCTCCTGGCTCTTCGGCTCTGGGAGCAGAGGCCAGACGTTCGTGCACTAATCGCTGTGCCCCTGGGCAGCCGAGAACAACCTTTGGAGAGGTTGCATTCAAATGGACTTTTAGGTATGAAATCGAAGAGCGACAGCAATGATGGTGACACCGTTGCAAAGCTGAGTGTGTGCTGAAGATGCCCAGCACATGCTTTCCCTCCTGGCTCTTCTGCTCTGGGAGAAGAGGCCAGACTTTGGTGCTCTAGTCGCTGTGCCCCGGGGCAGCTGAGAAGCAGCTTTGGAGAGGTTGCATTCAAATGTACTTTTAGGTATGAAACCGAGGAGTGACAGCAATAATGGTGACACCGTTGCAATCCTGACAGTGTGCTGAAGATGCCCAGCACATGCTTTCCCTCCTGGCTCTTCGGCTCTGGGAGTAGAGGCCAGACGTTCGTGCACTAATCGCTCTGCCCCTGGGCAGCCAAGAAAAAGCTTTGGAGACGTTGCGTTCAAATGGATTTTTAGGTATGAAACCGAGGAGCGACATCAATGATGGTGACACCGTTGCAAAGCTGACTGTGTGCTGAAGATGCCCAGCACATGCTTTCCCTCCTGGCTCTTCGGCTCTGGGAGCAGAGGCCAGACGTTCGTGCACTAATCGCTGTGCCCCTGGGCAGCCGAGAACAAGATTTGGAGGCGTTGGACTCAAATGGACTTTTAGGGATGAAACCGAGGAGAGACCGCAATGATGGTGACACCGTTGCAAAGCTGACTGTGTGCTGAAGATGCCCAGCACATGCTTTCCCTCCTGGCTCTTCGGCTCTGGGAGCAGAGGCCAGACGTTTGTGCTCTAGTCGCTGTGCCCCGGGGCAGCTGAGAAGCAGCTTTGGAGAGGTTGCATTCAAATGGACTTTTAGATATGAAACCGAGGAGCGACAGCAATGATGGTGACACCGTTGCAAAGCTGACTGTGTGCTGAAGATGCCCAGCACATGCTTTCCCACCTGCCTCTTCGGCTGTGAGAGCAGAGGCCAGACGTTCGTGCACTAATCGCTCTGCCCCTGGGCAGCCGAAAACAAGCTTTGCAGAGGTTGCATTCAAATGGACTTTTAGGAATGAAACCGAGGAGCGACAGCAATGATGGTGACACCGTTGCAAAGCTGACTGTGTGCTGAAGATGCCCAGCACATGCTTTCCCTCCTGGCTCTTTGGCTCTGGGAGCAGAGGCCAGACGTTCGTGCACTAATCGCTGTGCCCCTGGGCAGCCGAGAGGAAGCTTTGGAGAGGTTACATTCAAATAAAATTTTAGTTATGAAACCGAGGAGCGACAGCAATGATGGTGACACCGTTGCAAAGCTGAGTGTGTGCTGATTATTCTGAGCATCAGCTTTCCCTCCTGCCTCTTCGGCTCTGGGAGCAGAGACCAAACGTTCGTGCCATGCTCACTGTGCTGCTGGGCAGCCGAGAGCAAGATCCGGAGAGGGTGCATTCAAATGCACTTTTAGTTAGGAAATTGAGGAGCGACAGCAATGATGGTGACACCGTTGCAAAGCTGACTGTGTGCTGAAGATGCCCAGAACATGCTTTCCCTCCTGGCTCTTTGGCTCTGGGAGCAGAGGACAGACGTTCGTGCACTAATCGCCCTGCCCCTGGGCAGCCGAGAACAAGCTTTGCAGAGGTTGCATTCAAATGGACTTTTAGGTATGAAACCGAGGAGCGAAAGCAATGATGGTGACACCGTTGCAAAGCTGACTGTGTGCTGAAGATGCCCAGCACATGCTTTCCCTCCTGCCTCTTCGGCTGTGAGAGCAGAGGCCAGACGTTCGTGCACTAATCGCTCTGCCCCTGGGCAGCCGAAAACAAGCTTTGCAGAGGTTGCATTCAAATGGACTTTTAGGAATGAAACCGAGGAGCGACAGCAATGATGGTGACACCGTTGCAAAGCTGACTGTGTGCTGAAGATGCCCAGCACATGCTTTCCCTCCTGGCTCTTTGGCTCTGGGAGCAGAGGCCAGACGTTCGTGCACTAATCGCCCTGCCCCTGGGCAGCCGAGAGAAAGCTTTGGAGAGGTTACATTCAAATGGAATTTTAGTTATGAAACCGAGGAGCGACAGCAATGATGGTGACACCGTTGCAAAGCTGAGTGTGTGCTGATTATTCTGAGCATCAGCTTTCCCTCCTGGCTCTTCGGCTCTGGGAGCAGAGACCAAACGTTCCTGCCATGCTCACTGTGCTGCTGGCAGCCGATAGCAAGCTCCGGAGAGGGTGCATTCAAATGCACTTTTAGTTAGGAAATTGAGGAGCGACAGCAATGATGGTGACACCGTTGCAAAGCTGACTGTGCGCTGAAGATGCCCAGAACATGCTTTCCCTCCTGCCTCTTCGGCTCTGGGAGCAGAGGCCAGACGTTCGTGCACTAATCGCCCTGCCCCTGGGCAGCCGAGAACAAGATTTGCAGAGGTTGCATTCAAATGGACTTTTAGATATGAAACCGAGGAGCGACAGCAATGATGGTGACACCGTTGCAAAGCTGACTGTGTGCTGAAGATGCCCAGCACATGCTTTCCCTCCTGCCTCTTCGGCTGTGAGAGCAGAGGCCAGACGTTCGTGCACTAATCGCTCTGCCCCTGGGCAGCCGAAAACAAGCTTTGCAGAGGTTGCATTCAAATGGACTTTTAGGAATGAAACCGAGGAGCGACAGCAATGATGGTGACACCGTTGCAAAGCTGACTGTGTGCTGAAGATGCCCAGCACATGCTTTCCCTCCTGGCTCTTTGGCTCTGGGAGCAGAGGCCAGACGTTCGTGCACTAATCGCTGTGCCCCTGGGCAGCCGAGAGAAAGCTTTGGAGAGGTTACATTCAAATGGAATTTTAGTTATGAAACCGAGGAGCGACAGCAATGATGGTGACACCGTTGCAAAGCTGAGTGTGTGCTGATTATTCTGAGCATCAGCTTTCCCTCCTGGCTCTTCGGCTCTGGGATCAGAGACCAAACGTTCCTGCCATGCTCACTGTGCTGCTGGCAGCCGATAGCAAGCTCCGGAGAGGGTGCATTCAAATGCACTTTTAGTTAGGAAATTGAGGAGCGACAGCAATGATGGTGACACCGTTGCAAAGCTGACTGTGCGCTGAAGATGCCCAGAACATGCTTTCCCTCCTGCCTCTTCGGCTCTGGGAGCAGAGGCCAGACGTTCGTGCACTAATCGCCCTGCCCCTGGGCAGCCGAGAACAAGCTTTGCAGAGGTTGCATTCAAATGGACTTTTAGATATGAAACCGAGGAGCGACAGCAATGATGGTGACACCGTTGCAAAGCTGACTGTGTGCTGAAGATGCCCAGCACATGCTTTCCCTCCTGCCTCTTCGGCTGTGAGAGCAGAGGCCAGACGTTCGTGCACTAATCGCTCTGCCCCTGGGCAGCTGAAAACAAGCTTTGCAGAGGTTGCATTCAAATGGACTTTTAGGAATGAAACCGAGGAGCGACAGCAATGATGGTGACACCGTTGCAAAGCTGACTGTGTGCTGAAGATGCCCAGCACCAGCTTTCCCTCCTGGCTCTTTGGCTCTGGGAGCAGAGGCCAGACGTTCGTGCACTAATCGCCCTGCCCCTGGGCAGCCGAGAGAAAGCTTTGGAGAGGTTACATTCAAATGGAATTTTAGTTATGAAACCGTGGAGCGACAGCAATGATGGTGACACCGTTGCAAAGCTGAGTGTGTGCTGATTATTCTGAGCATCAGCTTTCCCTCCTGGCTCTTCGGCTCTGGGAGCAGAGACCAAACGTTCGTGCCATGCTCACTGTGCTGCTGGGCAGCCGAGAGCAAGCTCCGGAGAGGGTGCATTCAAATGCACTTTTAGTTAGGAAATTGAGGAGCGACAGCAATGATGGTGACACCGTTGCAAAGCTGACTGTGCGCTGAAGATGCCCAGAACATGCTTTCCCTCCTGGCTCTTTGGCTCTGGGAGCAGAGGCCAGACGTTCGTGCACTAATCGCCCTGCCCCTGGGCAGCCGAGAACAAGCTTTGCAGAGGTTGCATTCAAATGGACTTCTAGATATGAAACCGAGGAGCGACAGCAATGATGGTGACACCGTTGCAAAGCTGACTATGTGCTGAAGATGCCCAGCACATGCATTCCCTCCTGCCTCTTCGGCTGTGAGAGCAGAGGCCAGACGTTCGTGCACTAATCGCTCTGCCCCTGGGCAGCCGAAAACAAGTTTTGCAGAGGTTGCATTCAAATGGACTTTTAGGAATGAAACCGAGGAGCGACAGCAATGATGGTGACACCGTTGCAAAGCTGACTGTGTGCTGAAGATGCCCAGCACATGCTTTCCCTCCTGGCTCTTTGGCTCTGGGAGCAGAGGCCAGACGTTCGTGCACTAATCGCCCTGCCCCTGGGCAGCCGAGAGAAAGCTTTGGAGAGGTTACATTCAAATGGAATTTTAGTTATGAAACCGAGGAGCGACAGCAATGATGGTGACACCGTTGCAAAGCTGAGTGTGTGCTGATTATTCTGAGCATCAGCTTTCCCTCCTGGCTCTTCGGCTCTGGGAGCAGAGACCAAACGTTCGTGCCATGCTCACTGTGCTGCTGGGCAGCCGAGAGCAAGCTCCGGAGAGGGTGCATTCAAATGCACTTTTAGTTAGGAAATTGAGGAGCGACAGCAATGATGGTGACACCGTTGCAAAGCTGACTGTGCGCTGAAGATGCCCAGAACATGCTTTCCCTCCTGCCTCTTCGGCTCTGGGAGCAGAGGCCAGACGTTCGTGCACTAATCGCCCTGCCCCTGGGCAGCCGAGAACAAGGTTTGCAGAGCTTGCATTCAAATGGACTTTTAGATATGAAACCGAGGAGCGACAGCAATGATGGTGACACCGTTGCAAAGCTGACTGTGTGCTGAAGATGCCCAGCACATGCTTTCCCTCCTGCCTCTTCGGCTGTGAGAGCAGAGGCCAGACGTTCGTGCACTAATCGGTCTGCCCCTGGGCAGCCGAAAACAAGCTTTGCAGAGGTTGCATTCAAATGGACTTTTAGGAATGAAACCGAGGAGCGACAGCAATGATGGTGACACCGTTGCAAAGCTGACTGTGTGCTGAAGATGCCCAGCACATGCTTTCCCTCCTGGCTCTTTGGCTCTGGGAGCAGAGGCCAGACGTTCGTGCACTAATCGCCCTGCCCCTGGGCAGCCGAGAGAAAGCTTTGGAGAGGTTACATTCAAATGGAATTTTAGTTATGAAACCGAGGAGCGACAGCAATGATGGTGACACCGTTGCAAAGCTGAGTGTGTGCTGATTATTCTCAGCATCAGCTTTCCCTCCTGGCTCTTCGGCTCTGGGAGCAGAGACCAAACGTTCGTGCCATGCTCACTGTGCTGCTGGGCAGCCGAGAGCAAGCTCCGGAGAGGGTGCATTCAAATGCACTTTTAGTTAGGAAATTGAGGAGCGACAGCAATGATGGTGACACCGTTGCAAAGCTGACTGTGCGCTGAAGATGCCCAGAACATGCTTTCCCTCCTGGCTCTTCGGCTCTGGGAGCAGAGGCCAGACGTTCGTGCACTAATCGCCCTGCCCCTGGGCAGCCGAGAACAAGATTTGCAGAGGTTGCATTCAAATGGACTTTTAGATATGAAACCGAGGAGCGACAGCAATGATGGTGACACCGTTGCAAAGCTGACTGTGTGCTGAAGATGCCCAGCACATGCTTTCCCTCCTGCCTCTTCGGCTGTGAGAGCAGAGGCCAGACGTTCGTGCACTAATCGCTCTGCCCCTGGGCAGCCGAAAACAAGCTTTGCAGAGGTTGCATTCAAATGGACTTTTAGGAATGAAACCGAGGAGCGACAGCAATGATGGTGACACCGTTGCAAAGCTGACTGTGTGCTGAAGATGCCCAGCACATGCTTTCCCTCCTGGCTCTTTGGCTCTGGGAGCAGAGGCCAGACGTTCGTGCACTAATCGCTGTGCCCCTGGGCAGCCGAGAGAAAGCTTTGGAGAGGTTACATTCAAATGGAATTTTAGTTATGAAACCGAGGAGCGACAGCAATGATGGTGACACCGTTGCAAAGCTGAGTGTGTGCTGATTATTCTGAGCATCAGCTTTCCCTCCTGGCTCTTCGGCTCTGGGATCAGAGACCAAACGTTCCTGCCATGCTCACTGTGCTGCTGGCAGCCGATAGCAAGCTCCGGAGAGGGTGCATTCAAATGCACTTTTAGTTAGGAAATTGAGGAGCGACAGCAATGATGGTGACACCGTTGCAAAGCTGACTGTGCGCTGAAGATGCCCAGAACATGCTTTCCCTCCTGCCTCTTCGGCTCTGGGAGCAGAGGCCAGACGTTCGTGCACTAATCGCCCTGCCCCTGGGCAGCCGAGAACAAGCTTTGCAGAGGTTGCATTCAAATGGACTTTTAGATATGAAACCGAGGAGCGACAGCAATGATGGTGACACCGTTGCAAAGCTGACTGTGTGCTGAAGATGCCCAGCACATGCTTTCCCTCCTGCCTCTTCGGCTGTGAGAGCAGAGGCCAGACGTTCGTGCACTAATCGCTCTGCCCCTGGGCAGCCGAAAACAAGCTTTGCAGAGGTTGCATTCAAATGGACTTTTAGGAATGAAACCGAGGAGCGACAGCAATGATGGTGACACCGTTGCAAAGCTGACTGTGTGCTGAAGATGCCCAGCACCAGCTTTCCCTCCTGGCTCTTTGGCTCTGGGAGCAGAGGCCAGACGTTCGTGCACTAATCGCCCTGCCCCTGGGCAGCCGAGAGAAAGCTTTGGAGAGGTTACATTCAAATGGAATTTTAGTTATGAAACCGTGGAGCGACAGCAATGATGGTGACACCGTTGCAAAGCTGAGTGTGTGCTGATTATTCTGAGCATCAGCTTTCCCTCCTGGCTCTTCGGCTCTGGGAGCAGAGACCAAACGTTCGTGCCATGCTCACTGTGCTGCTGGGCAGCCGAGAGCAAGCTCCGGAGAGGGTGCATTCAAATGCACTTTTAGTTAGGAAATTGAGGAGCGACAGCAATGATGGTGACACCGTTGCAAAGCTGACTGTGCGCTGAAGATGCCCAGAACATGCTTTCCCTCCTGGCTCTTTGGCTCTGGGAGCAGAGGCCAGACGTTCGTGCACTAATCGCCCTGCCCCTGGGCAGCCGAGAACAAGCTTTGCAGAGGTTGCATTCAAATGGACTTCTAGATATGAAACCGAGGAGCGACAGCAATGATGGTGACACCGTTGCAAAGCTGACTATGTGCTGAAGATGCCCAGCACATGCATTCCCTCCTGCCTCTTCGGCTGTGAGAGCAGAGGCCAGACGTTCGTGCACTAATCGCTCTGCCCCTGGGCAGCCGAAAACAAGTTTTGCAGAGGTTGCATTCAAATGGACTTTTAGGAATGAAACCGAGGAGCGACAGCAATGATGGTGACACCGTTGCAAAGCTGACTGTGTGCTGAAGATGCCCAGCACATGCTTTCCCTCCTGGCTCTTTGGCTCTGGGAGCAGAGGCCAGACGTTCGTGCACTAATCGCCCTGCCCCTGGGCAGCCGAGAGAAAGCTTTGGAGAGGTTACATTCAAATGGAATTTTAGTTATGAAACCGAGGAGCGACAGCAATGATGGTGACACCGTTGCAAAGCTGAGTGTGTGCTGATTATTCTGAGCATCAGCTTTCCCTCCTGGCTCTTCGGCTCTGGGAGCAGAGACCAAACGTTCGTGCCATGCTCACTGTGCTGCTGGGCAGCCGAGAGCAAGCTCCGGAGAGGGTGCATTCAAATGCACTTTTAGTTAGGAAATTGAGGAGCGACAGCAATGATGGTGACACCGTTGCAAAGCTGACTGTGCGCTGAAGATGCCCAGAACATGCTTTCCCTCCTGCCTCTTCGGCTCTGGGAGCAGAGGCCAGACGTTCGTGCACTAATCGCCCTGCCCCTGGGCAGCCGAGAACAAGGTTTGCAGAGCTTGCATTCAAATGGACTTTTAGATATGAAACCGAGGAGCGACAGCAATGATGGTGACACCGTTGCAAAGCTGACTGTGTGCTGAAGATGCCCAGCACATGCTTTCCCTCCTGCCTCTTCGGCTGTGAGAGCAGAGGCCAGACGTTCGTGCACTAATCGGTCTGCCCCTGGGCAGCCGAAAACAAGCTTTGCAGAGGTTGCATTCAAATGGACTTTTAGGAATGAAACCGAGGAGCGACAGCAATGATGGTGACACCGTTGCAAAGCTGACTGTGTGCTGAAGATGCCCAGCACATGCTTTCCCTCCTGGCTCTTTGGCTCTGGGAGCAGAGGCCAGACGTTCGTGCACTAATCGCCCTGCCCCTGGGCAGCCGAGAGAAAGCTTTGGAGAGGTTACATTCAAATGGAATTTTAGTTATGAAACCGAGGAGCGACAGCAATGATGGTGACACCGTTGCAAAGCTGAGTGTGTGCTGATTATTCTCAGCATCAGCTTTCCCTCCTGGCTCTTCGGCTCTGGGAGCAGAGACCAAACGTTCGTGCCATGCTCACTGTGCTGCTGGGCAGCCGAGAGCAAGCTCCGGAGAGGGTGCATTCAAATGCACTTTTAGTTAGGAAATTGAGGAGCGACAGCAATGATGGTGACACCGTTGCAAAGCTGACTGTGCGCTGAAGATGCCCAGAACATGCTTTCCCTCCTGGCTCTTCGGCTCTGGGAGCAGAGGCCAGACGTTCGTGCACTAATCGCCCTGCCCCTGGGCAGCCGAGAACAAGCTTTGCAGAGGTTGCATTCAAATGGACTTTTAGATATGAAACCGAGGAGCGAAAGCAATGATGGTGACACCGTTGCAAAGCTGACTGCGTGCTGAAGATGCCCAGCACATGCTTTCCCTCCTGCCTCTTCGGCTGTGAGAGCAGAGGCCAGACGTTCGTGCACTAATCGCTCTGCCCCTGGGCAGCCGAAACCAAGCTTTGCAGAGGTTGCATTCAAATGGACTTTTAGGAATGAAACCGAGGAGCGACAGCAATGATGGTGACACCGTTGCAAAGCTGACTGTGTGCTGAAGATGCCCAGCACATGCTTTCCCTCCTGGCTCTTTGGCTCTGGGAGCAGAGGCCAGACGTTCGTGCAGTAATCGCCCTGCCCCTGGGCAGCCGAGAACAAGCTTTGCAGAGGTTGCATTCAAAAGGACTTTTAGATATGAAACCGAGGAGCGACAGCAATGATGGTGACACCGTTGCAAAGCTGACTGTGTGCTGAAGATGCCCAGCACATGCTTTCCCTCCTGGCTCTTCGGCTGTGAGAGCAGAGGCCAGACGTTCGTGCACTAATCGCTCTGCCCCTGGGCAGCCGAAAACAAGCTTTGCAGAGGTTGCATTCAAATGGACTTTTAGGAATGAAACCGAGGAGCGACAGCAATGATGGTGACACCGTTGCAAAGCTGACTGTGTGCTGAAGATGCCCAGCACATGCTTTCCCTCCTGGCTCTTTGGCTCTGGGAGCAGAGGCCAGACGTTCGTGCACTAATCGCTGTGCCCCTGGGCAGCCGAGAGAAAGCTTTGGAGAGGTTACATTCAAATGGAATTTTAGTTATGAAACCGAGGAGCGACAGCAATGATGGTGACACCGTTGCAAAGCTGAGTGTGTGCTGATTATTCTGAGCATCAGCTTTCCCTCTTGGCTCTTCGGCTCTGGGAGCAGAGACCAAACGTTCCTGCCATGCTCACTGTGCTGCTGGGCAGCCGAGAGCAAGCTCCGGAGAGGGTGCATTCAAATGCACTTTTAGTTAGGAAATTGAGGAGCGACAGCAATGATGGTGACACCGTTGCAAAGCTGACTGTGCGCTGAAGATGCCCAGAACATGCTTTCCCTCCTGCCTCTTCGGCTCTGGGAGCAGAGGCCAGACGTTCGTGCACTAATCGCCCTGCCCCTGGGCAGCCGAGAACAAGCTTTGCAGAGGTTGCATTCAAATGGACTTTTAGATATGAAACCGAGGAGCGAAAGCAATGATGGTGACACCGTTGCAAAGCTGACTGTGTGCTGAAGATGCCCAGCACATGCTTTCCCTCCTGCCTCTTCGGCTGTGAGAGCAGAGGCCAGACGTTCGTGCACTAATCGCTCTGCCCCTGGGCAGCCGAAAACTAGCTTTGCAGAGGTTGCATTCAAATGGACTTTTAGGAATGAAACCGAGGAGCGACAGCAATGATGGTGACACCGTTGCAAAGCTGACTGTGTGCTGAAGATGCCCAGCACATGCTTTCCCTCCTGGCTCTTTGGCTCTGGGAGCAGAGGCCAGACGTTCGTGCACTAATCGCTGTGCCCCTGGGCAGCCGAGAGAAAGCTTTGGAGAGGTTACATTCAAATGGAATTTTAGTTATGAAACCGAGGAGCGACAGCAATGATGGTGACACCGTTGCAAAGCTGAGTGTGTGCTGATTATTCTCAGCATCAGCTTTCCCTCCTGGCTCTTCGGCTCTGGGAGCAGAGACCAAACGTTCGTGCCATGCTCACTGTGCTGCTGGGCAGCCGAGAGCAAGCTCCGGAGAGGGTGCATTCAAATGCACTTTTAGTTAGGAAATTGAGGAGCGACAGCAATGATGGTGACACCGTTGCAAAGCTGACTGTGCGCTGAAGATGCCCAGAACATGCTTTCCCTCCTGGCTCTTCGGCTCTGGGAGCAGAGGCCAGACGTTCGTGCACTAATCGCCCTGCCCCTGGGCAGCCGAGAACAAGCTTTGCAGAGGTTGCATTCAAATGGACTTTTAGATATGAAACCGAGGAGCGAAAGCAATGATGGTGACACCGTTGCAAAGCTGACTGCGTGCTGAAGATGCCCAGCACATGCTTTCCCTCCTGCCTCTTCGGCTGTGAGAGCAGAGGCCAGACGTTCGTGCACTAATCGCTCTGCCCCTGGGCAGCCGAAACCAAGCTTTGCAGAGGTTGCATTCAAATGGACTTTTAGGAATGAAACCGAGGAGCGACAGCAATGATGGTGACACCGTTGCAAAGCTGACTGTGTGCTGAAGATGCCCAGCACATGCTTTCCCTCCTGGCTCTTTGGCTCTGGGAGCAGAGGCCAGACGTTCGTGCACTAATCGCTGTGCCCCTGGGCAGCCGAGAGAAAGCTTTGGAGAGGTTACATTCAAATGGAATTTTAGTTATGAAACCGAGGAGCGACAGCAATGATGGTGACACCGTTGCAAAGCTGAGTGTGTGCTGATTATTCTCAGCATCAGCTTTCCCTCCTGGCTCTTCGGCTCTGGGAGCAGAGACCAAACGTTCGTGCCATGCTCACTGTGCTGCTGGGCAGCCGAGAGCAAGCTCCGGAGAGGGTGCATTCAAATGCACTTTTAGTTAGGAAATTGAGGAGCGACAGCAATGATGGTGACACCGTTGCAAAGCTGACTGTGCGCTGAAGATGCCCAGAACATGCTTTCCCTCCTGGCTCTTCGGCTCTGGGAGCAGAGGCCAGACGTTCGTGCACTAATCGCCCTGCCCCTGGGCAGCCGAGAACAAGCTTTGCAGAGGTTGCATTCAAATGGACTTTTAGATATGAAACCGAGGAGCGAAAGCAATGATGGTGACACCGTTGCAAAGCTGACTGCGTGCTGAAGATGCCCAGCACATGCTTTCCCTCCTGCCTCTTCGGCTGTGAGAGCAGAGGCCAGACGTTCGTGCACTAATCGCTCTGCCCCTGGGCAGCCGAAAACAAGCTTTGCAGAGGTTGCATTCAAATGGACTTTTAGGAATGAAACCGAGGAGCGACAGCAATGATGGTGACACCGTTGCAAAGCTGACTGTGTGCTGAAGATGCCCAGCACATGCTTTCCCTCCTGGCTCTTTGGCTCTGGGAGCAGAGGCCAGACGTTCGTGCAGTAATCGCCCTGCCCCTGGGCAGCCGAGAACAAGCTTTGCAGAGGTTGCATTCAAAAGGACTTTTAGATATGAAACCGAGGAGCGACAGCAATGATGGTGACACCGTTGCAAAGCTGACTGTGTGCTGAAGATGCCCAGCACATGCTTTCCCTCCTGGCTCTTCGGCTGTGAGAGCAGAGGCCAGACGTTCGTGCACTAATCGCTCTGCCCCTGGGCAGCCGAAAACAAGCTTTGCAGAGGTTGCATTCAAATGGACTTTTAGGAATGAAACCGAGGAGCGACAGCAATGATGGTGACACCGTTGCAAAGCTGACTGTGTGCTGAAGATGCCCAGCACATGCTTTCCCTCCTGGCTCTTTGGCTCTGGGAGCAGAGGCCAGACGTTCGTGCACTAATCGCTGTGCCCCTGGGCAGCCGAGAGAAAGCTTTGGAGAGGTTACATTCAAATGGAATTTTAGTTATGAAACCGAGGAGCGACAGCAATGATGGTGACACCGTTGCAAAGCTGAGTGTGTGCTGATTATTCTGAGCATCAGCTTTCCCTCCTGGCTCTTCGGCTCTGGGAGCAGAGACCAAACGTTCGTGCCATGCTCACTGTGCTGCTGGGCAGCCGAGAGCAAGCTCCGGAGAGGGTGCATTCAAATGCACTTTTAGTTAGGAAATTGAGGAGCGACAGCAATGATGGTGACACCGTTGCAAAGCTGACTGTGCGCTGAAGATGCCCAGAACATGCTTTCCCTCCTGCCTCTTCGGCTCTGGGAGCAGAGGCCAGACGTTCGTGCACTAATCGCCCTGCCCCTGGGCAGCCGAGAACAAGCTTTGCAGAGGTTGCATTCAAATGGACTTTTAGATATGAAACCGAGGAGCGAAAGCAATGATGGTGACACCGTTGCAAAGCTGACTGTGTGCTGAAGATGCCCAGCACATGCTTTCCCTCCTGCCTCTTCGGCTGTGAGAGCAGAGGCCAGACGTTCGTGCACTAATCGCTCTGCCCCTGGGCAGCCGAAAACTAGCTTTGCAGAGGTTGCATTCAAATGGACTTTTAGGAATGAAACCGAGGAGCGACAGCAATGATGGTGACACCGTTGCAAAGCTGACTGTGTGCTGAAGATGCCCAGCACATGCTTTCCCTCCTGGCTCTTTGGCTCTGGGAGCAGAGGCCAGACGTTCGTGCACTAATCGCTGTGCCCCTGGGCAGCCGAGAGAAAGCTTTGGAGAGGTTACATTCAAATGGAATTTTAGTTATGAAACCGAGGAGCGACAGCAATGATGGTGACACCGTTGCAAAGCTGACTGTGTGCTGATTATTCTCAGCATCAGCTTTCCCTCCTGGCTCTTCGGCTCTGGGAGCAGAGACCAAACGTTCGTGCCATGCTCACTGTGCTGCTGGGCAGCCGAGAGCAAGCTCCGGAGAGGGTGCATTCAAATGCACTTTTAGTTAGGAAATTGAGGAGCGACAGCAATGATGGTGACACCGTTGCAAAGCTGACTGTGCGCTGAAGATGCCCAGAACATGCTTTCCCTCCTGGCTCTTCGGCTCTGGGAGCAGAGGCCAGACGTTCGTGCACTAATCGCCCTGCCCCTGGGCAGCCGAGAACAAGCTTTGCAGAGGTTGCATTCAAATGGACTTTTAGATATGAAACCGAGGAGCGAAAGCAATGATGGTGACACCGTTGCAAAGCTGACTGTGTGCTGAAGATGCCCAGCACATGCTTTCCCTCCTGCCTCTTCGGCTGTGAGAGCAGAGGCCAGACGTTCGTGCACTAATCGCTCTGCCCCTGGGCAGCCGAAAACAAGCTTTGCAGAGGTTGCATTCAAATGGACTTCTAGGAATGAAACCGAGGAGCGACAGCAATGATGGTGACACCGTTGCAAAGCTGACTGTGTGCTGAAGATGCCCAGCACATGCTTTCCCTCCTGGCTCTTTGGCTCTGGGAGCAGAGGCCAGACGTTCGTGCACTAATCGCCCTGCCCCTGGGCAGCCGAGAGAAAGCTTTGGAGAGGTTACATTCAAATGGAATTTTAGTTATGAAACCGAGGAGCGACAGCAATGATGGTGACACCGTTGCAAAGCTGAGTGTGTGCTGATTATTCTCAGCATCAGCTTTCCCTCCTGGCTCTTCGGCTCTGGGAGCAGAGACCAAATGTTCGTGCCATGCTCACTGTGCTGCTGGGCAGCCGAGAGCAAGCTCCGGAGAGGGTGCATTCAAATGCACTTTTAGTTAGGAAATTGAGGAGCGACAGCAATGATGGTGACACCGTTGCAAAGCTGACTGTGCGTTGAAGATGCCCAGAACATGCTTTCCCTCCTGTCTCTTCGGCTCTGGGAGCAGAGGCCAGACGTTCGTGCACTAATCGCTCTGCCCCTGGGCAGCCGAGAACAAGCTTTGCAGAGGTTGCATTCAAATGGACTTTTAGGAATGAAACCGAGGAGCGACAGCAATGATGGTGACACCGTTGCAAAGCTGAATGTGTGCTGAAGATGCCCAGCACATGCTTTCCCTCCTGGCTCTTTGGCTCTGGGAGCAGAGGCCAGACGTTCGTGCACTAATCGCCCTGCCCCTGGGCAGCCGAGAGAAAGCTTTGGAGAGGTTACATTCAAATGGAATTTTAGTTATGAAACCGAGGAGCGACAGCAATGATGGTGACACCGTTGCAAAGCTGAGTGTGTGCTGATTATTCTCAGCATCAGCTTTCCCTCCTGGCTCTTCGGCTCTGGGAGCAGAGACCAAACGTTCGTGCCATGCTCACTGTGCTGCTGGGCAGCCGAGAGCAAGCTCCGGAGAGGGTGCATTCAAATGCACTTTTAGTTAGGAAATTGAGGAGCGACAGCAATGATGGTGACACCGTTGCAAAGCTGACTGTGCGCTGAAGATGCCCAGAACATGCTTTCCCTCCTGGCTCTTCGGCTCTGGGAGCAGAGGCCAGACGTTCGTGCACTAATCGCCCTGCCCCTGGGCAGCCGAGAACAAGCTTTGCAGAGGTTGCATTCAAATGGACTTTTAGAGATGAAACCGAGGAGCGAAAGCAATGATGGTGACACCGTTGCAAAGCTGACTGTGTGCTGAAGATGCCCAGCACATGCTTTCCCTCCTGCCTCTTCGGCTGTGAGAGCAGAGGCCAGACGTTCGTGCACTAATCGCTCTGCCCCTGGGCAGCCGAAAACAAGCTTTGCAGAGGTTGCATTCAAATGGACTTTTAGGAATGAAACCGAGGAGCGACAGCAATGATGGTGACACCGTTGCAAAGCTGACTGTGTGCTGAAGATGCCCAGCACATGCTTTCCCTCCTGGCTCTTTGGCTCTGGGAGCAGAGGCCAGACGTTCGTGCACTAATCGCCGTGCCCCTGGGCAGCCGAGAGAAAGCTTTGGAGAGGTTACATTCAAATGGAATTTTAGTTATGAAACCGAGGAGCGACAGCAATGATGGTGACACCGTTGCAAAGCTGAGTGTGTGCTGATTATTCTCAGCATCAGCTTTCCCTCCTGGCTCTTCGGCTCTGGGAGCAGAGACCAAACGTTCGTGCCATGCTCACTGTGCTGCTGGGCAGCCGAGAGCAAGCTCCGGAGAGGGTGCATTCAAATGCACTTTTAGTTAGGAAATTGAGGAGCGACAGCAATGATGGTGACACCGTTGCAAAGCTGACTGTGCGCTGAAGATGCCCAGAACATGCTTTCCCTCCTGCCTCTTCGGCTCTGGGAGCAGAGGCCAGACGTTCGTGCACTAATCGCCCTGCCCCTGGGCAGCCGAGAACAAGCTTTGCAGAGGTTGCATTCAAATGGACTTTTAGATATGAAACCGAGGAGCGACAGCAATGATGGTGACACCGTTGCAAAGCTGACTGTGTGCTGAAGATGCCCAGCACATGCTTTCCCTCCTGCCTCTTCGGCTGTGAGAGCAGAGGCCAGACGTTCGTGCACTAATCGCTCTGCCCCTGGGCAGCCGAAAACAAGCTTTGCAGAGGTTGCATTCAAATGGACTTTTAGGAATGAAACCGAGGAGCGACAGCGATGATGGTGACACCGTTGCAAAGCTGACTGTGTGCTGAAGATGCCCAGCACATGCTTTCCCTCCTGGCTCTTTGGCTCTGGGAGCAGAGGCCAGACGTTCGTGCACTAATCGCCCTGCCCCTGGGCAGCCGAGAGAAAGCTTTGGAGAGGTTACATTCAAATGGAATTTTAGTTATGAAACCGAGGAGCGACAGCAATGATGGTGACACCGTTGCAAAGCTGAGTGTGTGCTGATTATTCTGAGCATCAGCTTTCCCTCCTGGCTCTTCGGCTCTGGGAGCAGAGACCAAACGTTCGTGCCATGCTCACTGTGCTGCTGGGCAGCCGAGAGCAAGCTCCGGAGAGGGTGCATTCAAATGCACTTTTAGTTAGGAAATTGAGGAGCGACAGCAATGATGGTGACACCGTTGCAAAGCTGACTGTGCGCTGAAGATGCCCAGAACATGCTTTCCCTCCTGGCTCTTCGGCTCTGGGAGCAGAGGCCAGACGTTCGTGCACTAATCGCTCTGCCACTGGGCAGCCGAGAACAAGCTTTGCAGAGGTTGCATTCAAATGGACTTTTAGATATGAAACCGAGGAGCGAAAGCAATGATGGTGACACCGTTGCAAAGCTGACTGTGTGCTGAAGATGCCCAGCACATGCTTTCCCTCCTGCCTCTTCGGCTGTGAGAGCAGAGGCCAGATGTTCGTGCACTAATCGCTCTGCCCCTGGGCAGCCGAAAACAAGCTTTGCAGAGGTTGCATTCAAATGGACTTTTAGGAATGAAACCGAGGAGCGACAGCAATGATGGTGACACCGTTGCAAAGCTGACTGTGTGCTGAAGATGCCCAGAACATGCTTTCCCTCCTGGCTCTTCGGCTCTGGGAGCAGAGGCCAGACGTTCGTGCACTAATCGCCCTGCCCCTGGGCAGCCGAGAACAAGCTTTGCAGAGGTTGCATTCAAAAGGACTTTTAGATATGAAACCGAGGAGCGACAGCAATGATGGTGACACCGTTGCAAAGCTGACTGTGTGCTGAAGATGCCCAGCACATGCTTTCCCTCCTGCCTCTTCGGCTGTGAGAGCAGAGGCCAGACGTTCGTGCACTAATCGCTCTGCCCCTGGGCAGCCGAAAACAAGCTTTGCAGAGGTTGCATTCAAATGGACTTTTAGGAATGAAACCGAGGAGCGACAGCAATGATGGTGACACCGTTGCAAAGCTGACTGTGTGCTGAAGATGCCCAGCACATGCTTTCCCTCCTGGCTCTTTGGCTCTGGGAGCAGAGGCCAGACGTTCGTGCACTAATCGCTGTGCCCCTGGGCAGCCGAGAGAAAGCTTTGGAGAGGTTACATTCAAATGGAATTTTAGTTATGAAACCGAGGAGCGACAGCAATGATGGTGACACCGTTGCAAAGCTGAGTGTGTGCTGATTATTCTGAGCATCAGCTTTCCCTCCTGGCTCTTCGGCTCTGGGAGCAGAGACCAAACGTTCGTGCCATGCTCACTGTGCTGCTGGGCAGCCGAGAGCAAGCTCCGGAGAGGGTGCATTCAAATGCACTTTTAGTTAGGAAATTGAGGAGCGACAGCAATGATGGTGACACCGTTGCAAAGCTGACTGTGCGCTGAAGATGCCCAGAACATGCTTTCCCTCCTGCCTCTTCGGCTCTGGGAGCAGAGGCCAGACGTTCGTGCACTAATCGCCCTGCCCCTGGGCAGCCGAGAACAAGCTTTGCAGAGGTTGCATTCAAATGGACTTTTAGATATGAAACCGAGGAGCGAAAGCAATGATGGTGACACCGTTGCAAAGCTGACTGTGTGCTGAAGATGCCCAGCACATGCTTTCCCTCCTGCCTCTTCGGCTGTGAGAGCAGAGGCCAGACGTTTGTGCACTAATCGCTCTGCCCCTGGGCAGCCGAAAACAAGCTTTGCAGAGGTTGCATTCAAATGGACTTCTAGGAATGAAACCGAGGAGCGACAGCAATGATGGTGACACCGTTGCAAAGCTGACTGTGTGCTGAAGATGCCCAGCACATGCTTTCCCTCCTGGCTCTTTGGCTCTGGGAGCAGAGGCCAGACGTTCGTGCACTAATCGCCCTGCCCCTGGGCAGCCGAGAGAAAGCTTTGGAGAGGTTACATTCAAATGGAATTTTAGTTATGAAACCGAGGAGCGACAGCAATGATGGTGACACCGTTGCAAAGCTGAGTGTGTGCTGATTATTCTCAGCATCAGCTTTCCCTCCTGGCTCTTCGGCTCTGGGAGCAGAGACCAAATGTTCGTGCCATGCTCACTGTGCTGCTGGGCAGCCGAGAGCAAGCTCCGGAGAGGGTGCATTCAAATGCACTTTTAGTTAGGAAATTGAGGAGCGACAGCAATGATGGTGACACCGTTGCAAAGCTGACTGTGCGTTGAAGATGCCCAGAACATGCTTTCCCTCCTGTCTCTTCGGCTCTGGGAGCAGAGGCCAGACGTTCGTGCACTAATCGCTCTGCCCCTGGGCAGCCGAAAACAAGCTTTGCAGAGGTTGCATTCAAATGGACTTTTAGGAATGAAACCGAGGAGCGACAGCAATGATGGTGACACCGTTGCAAAGCTGACTGTGTGCTGAAGATGCCCAGCACATGCTTTCCCTCCTGGCTCTTTGGCTCTGGGAGCAGAGGCCAGACGTTCGTGCACTAATCGCTGTGCCCCTGGGCAGCCGAGAGAAAGCTTTGGAGAGGTTACATTCAAATGGAATTTTAGTTATGAAACCGAGGAGCGACAGCAATGATGGTGACACCGTTGCAAAGCTGAGTGTGTGCTGATTATTCTCAGCATCAGCTTTCCCTCCTGGCTCTTCGGCTCTGGGAGCAGAGACCAAACGTTCGTGCCATGCTCACTGTGCTGCTGGGCAGCCGAGAGCAAGCTCCGGAGAGGGTGCATTCAAATGCACTTTTAGTTAGGAAATTGAGGAGCGACAGCAATGATGGTGACACCGTTGCAAAGCTGACTGTGCGCTGAAGATGCCCAGAACATGCTTTCCCTCCTGCCTCTTCGGCTCTGGGAGCAGAGGCCAGACGTTCGTGCACTAATCGCCCTGCCCCTGGGCAGCCGAGAACAAGCTTTGCAGAGGTTGCATTCAAATGGACTTTTAGAGATGAAACCGAGGAGCGAAAGCAATGATGGTGACACCGTTGCAAAGCTGACTGTGTGCTGAAGATGCCCAGCACATGCTTTCCCTCCTGCCTCTTCGGCTGTGAGAGCAGAGGCCAGACGTTCGTGCACTAATCGCTCTGCCCCTGGGCAGCCGAAAACAAGCTTTGCAGAGGTTGCATTCAAATGGACTTTTAGGAATGAAACCGAGGAGCGACAGCAATGATGGTGACACCGTTGCAAAGCTGACTGTGTGCTGAAGATGCCCAGCACATGCTTTCCCTCCTGGCTCTTTGGCTCTGGGAGCAGAGGCCAGACGTTCGTGCACTAATCGCCCTGCCCCTGGGCAGCCGAGAGAAAGCTTTGGAGAGGTTACATTCAAATGGAATTTTAGTTATGAAACCGAGGAGCGACAGCAATGATGGTGACACCGTTGCAAAGCTGAGTGTGTGCTGATTATTCTCAGCATCAGCTTTCCCTCCTGGCTCTTCGGCTCTGGGAGCAGAGACCAAACGTTCGTGCCATGCTCACTGTGCTGCTGGGCAGCCGAGAGCAAGCTCCGGAGAGGGTGCATTCAAATGCACTTTTAGTTAGGAAATTGAGGAGCGACAGCAATGATGGTGACACCGTTGCAAAGCTGACTGTGCGCTGAAGATGCCCAGAACATGCTTTCCCTCCTGGCTCTTCGGCTCTGGGAGCAGAGGCCAGACGTTCGTGCACTAATCGCCCTGCCCCTGGGCAGCCGAGAACAAGCTTTGCAGAGGTTGCATTCAAATGGACTTTTAGATATGAAACCGAGGAGCGACAGCAATGATGGTGACACCGTTGCAAAGCTGACTGTGTGCTGAAGATGCCCAGCACATGCTTTCCCTCCTGCCTCTTCGGCTGTGAGAGCAGAGGCCAGACGTTCGTGCACTAATCGCTCTGCCCCTGGGCAGCCGAAAACAAGCTTTGCAGAGGTTGCATTCAAATGGACTTTTAGGAATGAAACCGAGGAGCGACAGCAATGATGGTGACACCGTTGCAAAGCTGACTGTGTGCTGAAGATGCCCAGCACATGCTTTCCCTCCTGGCTCTTTGGCTCTGGGAGCAGAGGCCAGACGTTCGTGCACTAATCGCTGTGCCCCTGGGCAGCCGAGAGAAAGCTTTGGAGAGGTTACATTCAAATGGAATTTTAGTTATGAAACCGAGGAGCGACAGCAATGATGGTGACACCGTTGCAAAGCTGAGTGTGTGCTGATTATTCTCAGCATCAGCTTTCCCTCCTGGCTCTTCGGCTCTGGGAGCAGAGACCAAACGTTCGTGCCATGCTCACTGTGCTGCTGGGCAGCCGAGAGCAAGCTCCGGAGAGGGTGCATTCAAATGCACTTTTAGTTAGGAAATTGAGGAGCGACAGCAATGATGGTGACACCGTTGCAAAGCTGACTGTGCGTTGAAGATGCCCAGAACATGCTTTCCCTCCTGTCTCTTCGGCTCTGGGAGCAGTGGCCAGACGTTCGTGCACTAATCGCCCTGCCCCTGGGCAGCCGAGAACAAGCTTTGCAGAGGTTGCATTCAAATGGACTTTTAGATATGAAACCGAGGAGCGACAGCAATGATGGTGACACCGTTGCAAAGCTGACTGTGTGCTGAAGATGCCCAGCACATGCTTTCCCTCCTGCCTCTTCGGCTGTGAGAGCAGAGGCCAGACGTTCGTGCACTAATCGCTCTGCCCCTGGGCAGCCGAAAACAAGCTTTGCAGAGGTTGCATTCAAATGGACTTTTAGGAATGAAACCGAGGAGCGACAGCGATGATGGTGACACCGTTGCAAAGCTGACTGTGTGCTGAAGATGCCCAGCACATGCTTTCCCTCCTGGCTCTTTGGCTCTGGGAGCAGAGGCCAGACGTTCGTGCACTAATCGCTGTGCCCCTGGGCAGCCGAGAGAAAGCTTTGGAGAGGTTACATTCAAATGGAATTTTAGTTATGAAACCGAGGAGCGACAGCAATGATGGTGACACCGTTGCAAAGCTGAGTGTGTGCTGATTATTCTGAGCATCAGCTTTCCCTCCTGGCTCTTCGGCTCTGGGAGCAGAGACCAAACGTTCGTGCCATGCTCACTGTGCTGCTGGGCAGCCGAGAGCAAGCTCCGGAGAGGGTGCATTCAAATGCACTTTTAGTTAGGAAATTGAGGAGCGACAGCAATGATGGTGACACCGTTGCAAAGCTGACTGTGCGCTGAAGATGCCCAGAACATGCTTTCCCTCCTGGCTCTTCGGCTCTGGGAGCAGAGGCCAGACGTTCGTGCACTAATCGCTCTGCCACTGGGCAGCCGAGAACAAGCTTTGCAGAGGTTGCATTCAAATGGACTTTTAGATATGAAACCGAGGAGCGAAAGCAATGATGGTGACACCGTTGCAAAGCTGACTGTGTGCTGAAGATGCCCAGCACATGCTTTCCCTCCTGCCTCTTCGGCTGTGAGAGCAGAGGCCAGATGTTCGTGCACTAATCGCTCTGCCCCTGGGCAGCCGAAAACAAGCTTTGCAGAGGTTGCATTCAAATGGACTTTTAGGAATGAAACCGAGGAGCGACAGCAATGATGGTGACACCGTTGCAAAGCTGACTGTGTGCTGAAGATGCCCAGCACATGCTTTCCCTCCTGGCTCTTCGGCTCTGGGAGCAGAGGCCAGACGTTCGTGCACTAATCGCCCTGCCCCTGGGCAGCCGAGAACAAGCTTTGCAGAGGTTGCATTCAAAAGGACTTTTAGATATGAAACCGAGGAGCGACAGCAATGATGGTGACACCGTTGCAAAGCTGACTGTGTGCTGAAGATGCCCAGCACATGCTTTCCCTCCTGCCTCTTCGGCTGTGAGAGCAGAGGCCAGACGTTCGTGCACTAATCGCTCTGCCCCTGGGCAGCCGAAAACAAGCTTTGCAGAGGTTGCATTCAAATGGACTTTTAGGAATGAAACCGAGGAGCGACAGCAATGATGGTGACACCGTTGCAAAGCTGACTGTGCGCTGAAGATGCCCAGCACATGCTTTCCCTCCTGGCTCTTTGGCTCTGGGAGCAGAGGCCAGACGTTCGTGCACTAATCGCTGTGCCCCTGGGCAGCCGAGAGAAAGCTTTGGAGAGGTTACATTCAAATGGAATTTTAGTTATGAAACCGAGGAGCGACAGCAATGATGGTGACACCGTTGCAAAGCTGAGTGTGTGCTGATTATTCTCAGCATCAGCTTTCCCTCCTGGCTCTTCGGCTCTGGGAGCAGAGACCAAACGTTCGTGCCATGCTCACTGTGCTGCTGGGCAGCCGAGAGCAAGCTCCGGAGAGGGTGCATTCAAATGCACTTTTAGTTAGGAAATTGAGGAGCGACAGCAATGATGGTGACACCGTTGCAAAGCTGACTGTGCGCTGAAGATGCCCAGCACATGCTTTCCCTCCTGGCTCTTCGGCTCTGGGAGCAGAGGCCAGACGTTCGTGCACTAATCGCCCTGCCCCTGGGCAGCCGAGAACAAGCTTTGTAGAGGTTGCATTCAAATGGACTTTTAGATATGAAACCGAGGAGCGAAAGCAATGATGGTGACACCGTTGCAAAGCTGACTGTGTGCTGAAGATGCCCAGCACATGCTTTCCCTCCTGCCTCTTCGGCTGTGAGAGCAGAGGCCAGACGTTCGTGCACTAATCGCTCTGCCCCTGGGCAGCCGAAAACAAGCTTTGCAGAGGTTGCATTCAAATGGACTTTTAGGAATGAAACCGAGGAGCGACAGCAATGATGGTGACACCGTTGCAAAGCTGACTGTGTGCTGAAGATGCCCAGCACATGCTTTCCCTCCTGCCTCTTCGGCTGTGAGAGCAGAGGCCAGACGTTCGTGCACTAATCGCTCTGCCCCTGGGCAGCCGAAAACAAGCTTTGCAGAGGTTGCATTCAAATGGACTTTTAGGAATGAAACCGAGGAGCGACAGCAATGATGGTGACACCGTTGCAAAGCTGACTGTGTGCTGAAGATGCCCAGCACATGCTTTCCCTCCTGGCTCTTTGGCTCTGGGAGCAGAGGCCAGACGTTCGTGCACTAATCGCTGTGCCCCTGGGCAGCCGAGAGAAAGCTTTGGAGAGGTTACATTCAAATGGAATTTTAGTTATGAAACCGAGGAGCGACAGCAATGATGGTGACACCGTTGCAAAGCTGAGTGTGTGCTGATTATTCTCAGCATCAGCTTTCCCTCCTGGCTCTTCGGCTCTGGGAGCAGAGACCAAACGTTCGTGCCATGCTCACTGTGCTGCTGGGCAGCCGAGAGCAAGCTCCGGAGAGGGTGCATTCAAATGCACTTTTAGTTAGGAAATTGAGGAGCGACAGCAATGATGGTGACACCGTTGCAAAGCTGACTGTGCGCTGAAGATGCCCAGAACATGCTTTCCCTCCTGGCTCTTCGGCTCTGGGAGCAGAGGCCAGACGTTCGTGCACTAATCGCCCTGCCCCTGGGCAGCCGAGAACAAGCTTTGTAGAGGTTGCATTCAAATGGACTTTTAGATATGAAACCGAGGAGCGAAAGCAATGATGGTGACACCGTTGCAAAGCTGACTGTGTGCTGAAGATGCCCAGCACATGCTTTCCCTCCTGCCTCTTCGGCTGTGAGAGCAGAGGCCAGACGTTCGTGCACTAATCGCTCTGCCCCTGGGCAGCCGAAAACAAGCTTTGCAGAGGTTGCATTCAAATGGACTTTTAGGAATGAAACCGAGGAGCGACAGCAATGATGGTGACACCGTTGCAAAGCTGACTGTGTGCTGAAGATGCCCAGCACATGCTTTCCCTCCTGCCTCTTCGGCTGTGAGAGCAGAGGCCAGACGTTCGTGCACTAATCGCTCTGCCCCTGGGCAGCCGAAAACAAGCTTTGCAGAGGTTGCATTCAAATGGACTTTTAGGAATGAAACCGAGGAGCGACAGCAATGATGGTGACACCGTTGCAAAGCTGACTGTGTGCTGAAGATGCCCAGCACATGCTTTCCCTCCTGGCTCTTTGGCTCTGGGAGCAGAGGCCAGACGTTCGTGCACTAATCGCTGTGCCCCTGGGCAGCCGAGAGAAAGCTTTGGAGAGGTTACATTCAAATGGAATTTTAGTTATGAAACCGAGGAGCGACAGCAATGATGGTGACACCGTTGCAAAGCTGAGTGTGTGCTGATTATTCTGAGCATCAGCTTTCCCTCCTGGCTCTTCGGCTCTGGGAGCAGAGACCAAACGTTCGTGCCATGCTCACTGTGCTGCTGGGCAGCCGAGAGCAAGCTCCGGAGAGGGTGCATTCAAATGCACTTTTAGTTAGGAAATTGAGGAGCGACAGCAATGATGGTGACACCGTTGCAAAGCTGACTGTGCGCTGAAGATGCCCAGAACATGCTTTCCCTCCTGCCTCTTCGGCTCTGGGAGCAGAGGCCAGACGTTCGTGCACTAATCGCCCTGCCCCTGGGCAGCCGAGAACAAGCTTTGCAGAGGTTGCATTCAAATGGACTTTTAGATATGAAACCGAGGAGCGAAAGCAATGATGGTGACACCGTTGCAAAGCTGACTGTGTGCTGAAGATGCCCAGCACATGCTTTCCCTCCTGCCTCTTCGGCTGTGAGAGAAGAGGCCAGACGTTCGTACACTAATCGCTCTGCCCCTGGGCAGCCGAAAACAAGCTTTGCAGAGGTTGCATTCAAATGGACTTTTAGGAATGAAACCGAGGAGCGACAGCAATGATGGTGACACCGTTGCAAAGCTGACTGTGTGCTGAAGATGCCCAGCACATGCTTTCCCTCCTGGCTCTATGGCTCTGGGAGCAGAGGCCAGACGTTCGTGCACTAATCGCTGTGCCCCTGGGCAGCCGAGAGAAAGCTTTGGAGAGGTTACATTCAAATGGAATTTTAGTTATGAAACCGAGGAGCGACAGCAATGATGGTGACACCGTTGCAAAGCTGAGTGTGTGCTGATTATTCTCAGCATCAGCTTTCCCTCCTGGCTCTTCGGCTCTGGGAGCAGAGACCAAACGTTCGTGCCATGCTCACTGTGCTGCTGGGCAGCCGAGAGCAAGCTCCGGAGAGGGTGCATTCAAATGCACTTTTAGTTAGGAAATTGAGGAGCGACAGCAATGATGGTGACACCGTTGCAAAGCTGACTGTGCGCTGAAGATGCCCAGAACATGCTTTCCCTCCTGGCTCTTCGGCTCTGGGAGCAGAGGCCAGACGTTCGTGCACTAATCGCCCTGCCCCTGGGCAGCCGAGAACAAGCTTTGCAGAGGTTGCATTCAAATGGACTTTTAGATATGAAACCGAGGAGCGAAAGCAATGATGGTGACACCGTTGCAAAGCTGACTGTGTGCTGAAGATGCCCAGCACATGCTTTCCCTCCTGCCTCTTCGGCTGTGAGAGCAGAGGCCAGACGTTCGTGCACTAATCGCTCTGCCCCTGGGCAGCCGAAAACAAGCTTTGCAGAGGTTGCATTCAAATGGACTTTTAGGAATGAAACCGAGGAGCGACAGCAATGATGGTGACACCGTTGCAAAGCTGACTGTGTGCTGAAGATGCCCAGCACATGCTTTCCCTCCTGGCTCTTTGGCTCTGGGAGCAGAGGCCAGACGTTCGTGCACTAATCGCCCTGCCCCTGGGCAGCCGAGAGAAAGCTTTGGAGAGGTTACATTCAAATGGAATTTTAGTTATGAAACCGAGGAGCGACAGCAATGATGGTGACACCGTTGCAAAGCTGAGTGTGTGCTGATTATTCTCAGCATCAGCTTTCCCTCCTGGCTCTTCGGCTCTGGGAGCAGAGACCAAACGTTCGTGCCATGCTCACTGTGCTGCTGGGCAGCCGAGAGCAAGCTCCGGAGAGGGTGCATTCAAATGCACTTTTAGTTAGGAAATTGAGGAGCGACAGCAATGATGGTGACACCGTTGCAAAGCTGACTGTGCGCTGAAGATGCCCAGAACATGCTTTCCCTCCTGGCTCTTCGGCTCTGGGAGCAGAGGCCAGACGTTCGTGCACTAATCGCCCTGCCCCTGGGCAGCCGAGAACAAGCTTTGCAGAGGTTGCATTCAAATGGACTTTTAGATATGAAACCGAGGAGCGAAAGCAATGATGGTGACACCGTTGCAAAGCTGACTGTGTGCTGAAGATGCCCAGCACATGCTTTCCCTCCTGGCTCTTTGGCTCTGGGAGCAGAGGCCAGACGTTCGTGCACTAATCGCTGTGCCCCTGGGCAGCCGAGAGAAAGCTTTGGAGAGGTTACATTCAAATGGAATTTTAGTTATGAAACCGAGGAGCGACAGCAATGATGGTGACACCGTTGCAAAGCTGACTGTGTGCTGATTATTCTCAGCATCAGCTTTCCCTCCTGGCTCTTCGGCTCTGGGAGCAGAGACCAAACGTTCGTGCCATGCTCACTGTGCTGCTGGGCAGCCGAGAGCAAGCTCCGGAGAGGGTGCATTCAAATGCACTTTTAGTTAGGAAATTGAGGAGCGACAGCAATGATGGTGACACCGTTGCAAAGCTGACTGTGCGCTGAAGATGCCCAGAACATGCTTTCCCTCCTGGCTCTTTGGCTCTGGGAGCAGAGGCCAGACGTTCGTGCACTAATCGCCCTGCCCCTGGGCAGCCGAGAACAAGCTTTGCAGAGGTTGCATTCAAATGGACTTTTAGATATGAAACCGAGGAGCGAAAGCAATGATGGTGACACCGTTGCAAAGCTGACTGTGTGCTGAAGATGCCCAGCACATGCTTTCCCTCCTGCCTCTTCGGCTGTGAGAGCAGAGGCCAGACGTTCGTGCACTAATCGCTCTGCCCCTGGGCAGCCGAAAACAAGCTTTGCAGAGGTTGCATTCAAATGGACTTTTAGGAATGAAACCGAGGAGCGACAGCAATGATGGTGACACCGTTGCAAAGCTGACTGTGTGCTGAAGATGCCCAGCACATGCTTTCCCTCCTGGCTCTTTGGCTCTGGGAGCAGAGGTCAGACGTTCGTGCACTAATCGCCGTGCCCCTGGGCAGCCGAGAGAAAGCTTTGGAGAGGTTACATTCAAATGGAATTTTAGTTATGAAACCGAGGAGCGACAGCAGTGATGGCGACACCGTTGCAAAGCTGAGTGTGTGCTGATTATTCTCAGCATCAGCTTTCCCTCCTGGCTCTTCGGCTCTGGGAGCAGAGAACAAACGTTCGTGCCATGCTCACTGTGCTGCTGGGCAGCCGAGAGCAAGCTCCGGAGAGGGTGCATTCAAATGCACTTTTAGTTAGGAAATTGAGGAGCGACAGCAATGATGGTGACACCGTTGCAAAGCTGACTGTGCGCTGAAGATGCCCAGCACATGCTTTCCCTCCTGGCTCTTCGGCTCTGGGAGCAGAGGCCAGACGTTCGTGCACTAATCGCCCTGCACCTGGGCAGCCGAGAGAAAGCTTTGGAGAGGTTACATTCAAATGGAATTTTAGTTATGAAACCGAGGAGCGACAGCAATGATGGTGACACCGTTGCAAAGCTGAGTGTGTGCTGATTATTCTCAGCATCAGCTTTCCCTCCTGCCTCTTCGGCTGTGAGAGCAGAGGCCAGACGTTCGTGCACTAATCGCTCTGCCCCTGGGCAGCCGAAAACAAGCTTTGCAGAGGTTGCATTCAAATGGACTTTTAGGAATGAAACCGAGGAGCGACAGCAATGATGGTGACACCGTTGCAAAGCTGACTGTGTGCTGAAGATGCCCAGCACATGCTTTCCCTCCTGGCTCTTTGGCTCTGGGAGCAGAGGCCAGACGTTCGTGCACTAATCGCTGTGCCCCTGGGCAGCCGAGAGAAAGCTTTGGAGAGGTTACATTCAAATGGAATTTTAGTTATGAAACCGAGGAGCGACAGCAATGATGGTGACACCGTTGCAAAGCTGAGTGTGTGCTGATTATTCTCAGCATCAGCTTTCCCTCCTGGCTCTTCGGCTCTGGGAGCAGAGACCAAACGTTCGTGCCATGCTCACTGTGCTGCTGGGCAGCCGAGAGCAAGCTCCGGAGAGGGTGCATTCAAATGCACTTTTAGTTAGGAAATTGAGGAGCGACAGCAATGATGGTGACACCGTTGCAAAGCTGACTGTGCGCTGAAGATGCCCAGAACATGCTTTCCCTCCTGCCTCTTCGGCTCTGGGAGCAGAGGCCAGACGTTCGTGCACTAATCGCCCTGCCCCTGGGCAGCCGAGAACAAGCTTTGCAGAGGTTGCATTCAAATGGACTTTTAGATATGAAACCGAGGAGCGAAAGCAATGATGGTGACACCGTTGCAAAGCTGACTGCGTGCTGAAGATGCCCAGCACATGCTTTCCCTCCTGCCTCTTCGGCTGTGAGAGCAGAGGCCAGACGTTCGTGCACTAATCGCTCTGCCCCTGGGCAGCCGAAAACAAGCTTTGCAGAGGTTGCATTCAAATGGACTTTTAGATATGAAACCGAGGAGCGACAGCAATGATGGTGACACCGTTGCAAAGCTGACTGTGTGCTGAAGATGCCCAGCACATGCTTTCCCTCCTGGCTCTTCGGCTGTGAGAGCAGAGGCCAGACGTTCGTGCACTAATCGCTGTGCCCCTGGGCAGCCAAAAACAAGCTTTGCAGAGGTTGCATTCAAATGGACTTTTAGGAATGAAACCGAGGAGCGACAGCAATGATGGTGACACCGTTGCAAAGCTGACTGTGTGCTGAAGATGCCCAGCACATGCTTTCCCTCCTGGCTCTTTGGCTCTGGGAGCAGAGGCCAGACGTTCGTGCACTAATCGCTGTGCCCCTGGGCAGCCGAGAGAAAGCTTTGGAGAGGTTACATTCAAATGGAATTTTAGTTATGAAACCGAGGAGCGACAGCAATGATGGTGACACCGTTGCAAAGCTGAGTGTGTGCTGATTATTCTGAGCATCAGCTTTCCCTCCTGGCTCTTCGGCTCTGGGAGCAGAGACCAAACGTTCGTGCCATGCTCACTGTGCTGCTGGGCAGCCGAGAGCAAGCTCCGGAGAGGGTGCATTCAAATGCACTTTTAGTTAGGAAATTGAGGAGCGACAGCAATGATGGTGACACCGTTGCAAAGCTGACTGTGCGCTGAAGATGCCCAGAACATGCTTTCCCTCCTGCCTCTTCGGCTCTGGGAGCAGAGGCCAGACGTTCGTGCACTAATCGCCCTGCCCCTGGGCAGCCGAGAACAAGCTTTGCAGAGGTTGCATTCAAATGGACTTTTAGATATGAAACCGAGGAGCGAAAGCAATGATGGTGACACCGTTGCAAAGCTGACTGTGTGCTGAAGATGCCCAGCACATGCTTTCCCTCCTGCCTCTTCGGCTGTGAGAGCAGAGGCCAGACGTTCGTGCACTAATCGCTCTGCCCCTGGGCAGCCGAAAACAAGCTTTGCAGAGGTTGCATTCAAATGGACTTTTAGGAATGAAACCGAGGAGCGACAGCAATGATGGTGACACCGTTGCAAAGCTGACTGTGTGCTGAAGATGCCCAGCACATGCTTTCCCTCCTGGCTCTTTGGCTCTGGGAGCAGAGGCCAGACGTTCGTGCACTAATCGCTGTGCCCCTGGGCAGCCGAGAGAAAGCTTTGGAGAGGTTACATTCAAATGGAATTTTAGTTATGAAACCGAGGAGCGACAGCAATGATGGTGACACCGTTGCAAAGCTGAGTGTGTGCTGATTATTCTCAGCATCAGCTTTCCCTCCTGGCTCTTCGGCTCTGGGAGCAGAGACCAAACGTTCGTGCCATGCTCACTGTGCTGCTGGGCAGCCGAGAGCAAGCTCCGGAGAGGGTGCATTCAAATGCACTTTTAGTTAGGAAATTGAGGAGCGACAGCAATGATGGTGACACCGTTGCAAAGCTGACTGTGCGCTGAAGATGCCCAGAACATGCTTTCCCTCCTGGCTCTTCGGCTCTGGGAGCAGAGGCCAGACGTTCGTGCACTAATCGCCCTGCCCCTGGGCAGCCGAGAACAAGCTTTGCAGAGGTTGCATTCAAATGGACTTTTAGATATGAAACCGAGGAGCGAAAGCAATGATGGTGACACCGTTGCAAAGCTGACTGCGTGCTGAAGATGCCCAGCACATGCTTTCCCTCCTGCCTCTTCGGCTGTGAGAGCAGAGGCCAGACGTTCGTGCACTAATCGCTCTGCCCCTGGGCAGCCGAAACCAAGCTTTGCAGAGGTTGCATTCAAATGGACTTTTAGGAATGAAACCGAGGAGCGACAGCAATGATGGTGACACCGTTGCAAAGCTGACTGTGTGCTGAAGATGCCCAGCACATGCTTTCCCTCCTGGCTCTTTGGCTCTGGGAGCAGAGGCCAGACGTTCGTGCAGTAATCGCCCTGCCCCTGGGCAGCCGAGAACAAGCTTTGCAGAGGTTGCATTCAAAAGGACTTTTAGATATGAAACCGAGGAGCGACAGCAATGATGGTGACACCGTTGCAAAGCTGACTGTGTGCTGAAGATGCCCAGCACATGCTTTCCCTCCTGGCTCTTCGGCTGTGAGAGCAGAGGCCAGACGTTCGTGCACTAATCGCTGTGCCCCTGGGCAGCCAAAAACAAGCTTTGCAGAGGTTGCATTCAAATGGACTTTTAGGAATGAAACCGAGGAGCGACAGCAATGATGGTGACACCGTTGCAAAGCTGACTGTGTGCTGAAGATGCCCAGCACATGCTTTCCCTCCTGGCTCTTTGGCTCTGGGAGCAGAGGCCAGACGTTCGTGCACTAATCGCTGTGCCCCTGGGCAGCCGAGAGAAAGCTTTGGAGAGGTTACATTCAAATGGAATTTTAGTTATGAAACCGAGGAGCGACAGCAATGATGGTGACACCGTTGCAAAGCTGAGTGTGTGCTGATTATTCTGAGCATCAGCTTTCCCTCCTGGCTCTTCGGCTCTGGGAGCAGAGACCAAACGTTCGTGCCATGCTCACTGTGCTGCTGGGCAGCCGAGAGCAAGCTCCGGAGAGGGTGCATTCAAATGCACTTTTAGTTAGGAAATTGAGGAGCGACAGCAATGATGGTGACACCGTTGCAAAGCTGACTGTGCGCTGAAGATGCCCAGAACATGCTTTCCCTCCTGCCTCTTCGGCTCTGGGAGCAGAGGCCAGACGTTCGTGCACTAATCGCCCTGCCCCTGGGCAGCCGAGAACAAGCTTTGCAGAGGTTGCATTCAAATGGACTTTTAGATATGAAACCGAGGAGCGAAAGCAATGATGGTGACACCGTTGCAAAGCTGACTGTGTGCTGAAGATGCCCAGCACATGCTTTCCCTCCTGCCTCTTCGGCTGTGAGAGCAGAGGCCAGACGTTCGTGCACTAATCGCTCTGCCCCTGGGCAGCCGAAAACAAGCTTTGCAGAGGTTGCATTCAAATGGACTTTTAGGAATGAAACCGAGGAGCGACAGCAATGATGGTGACACCGTTGCAAAGCTGACTGTGTGCTGAAGATGCCCAGCACATGCTTTCCCTCCTGGCTCTTTGGCTCTGGGAGCAGAGGCCAGACGTTCGTGCACTAATCGCTGTGCCCCTGGGCAGCCGAGAGAAAGCTTTGGAGAGGTTACATTCAAATGGAATTTTAGTTATGAAACCGAGGAGCGACAGCAATGATGGTGACACCGTTGCAAAGCTGAGTGTGTGCTGATTATTCTCAGCATCAGCTTTCCCTCCTGGCTCTTCGGCTCTGGGAGCAGAGACCAAACGTTCGTGCCATGCTCACTGTGCTGCTGGGCAGCCGAGAGCAAGCTCCGGAGAGGGTGCATTCAAATGCACTTTTAGTTAGGAAATTGAGGAGCGACAGCAATGATGGTGACACCGTTGCAAAGCTGACTGTGCGCTGAAGATGCCCAGAACATGCTTTCCCTCCTGGCTCTTCGGCTCTGGGAGCAGAGGCCAGACGTTCGTGCACTAATCGCCCTGCCCCTGGGCAGCCGAGAACAAGCTTTGCAGAGGTTGCATTCAAATGGACTTTTAGATATGAAACCGAGGAGCGAAAGCAATGATGGTGACACCGTTGCAAAGCTGACTGTGTGCTGAAGATGCCCAGCACATGCTTTCCCTCCTGCCTCTTCGGCTGTGAGAGCAGAGGCCAGACGTTCGTGCACTAATCGCTCTGCCCCTGGGCAGCCGAAAACAAGCTTTGCAGAGGTTGCATTCAAATGGACTTCTAGGAATGAAACCGAGGAGCGACAGCAATGATGGTGACACCGTTGCAAAGCTGACTGTGTGCTGAAGATGCCCAGCACATGCTTTCCCTCCTGGCTCTTTGGCTCTGGGAGCAGAGGCCAGACGTTCGTGCACTAATCGCCCTGCCCCTGGGCAGCCGAGAGAAAGCTTTGGAGAGGTTACATTCAAATGGAATTTTAGTTATGAAACCGAGGAGCGACAGCAGTGATGGTGACACCGTTGCAAAGCTGAGTGTGTGCTGATTATTCTCAGCATCAGCTTTCCCTCCTGGCTCTTCGGCTCTGGGAGCAGAGACCAAATGTTCGTGCCATGCTCACTGTGCTGCTGGGCAGCCGAGAGCAAGCTCCGGAGAGGGTGCATTCAAATGCACTTTTAGTTAGGAAATTGAGGAGCGACAGCAATGATGGTGACACCGTTGCAAAGCTGACTGTGCATTGAAGATGCCCAGAACATGCTTTCCCTCCTGTCTCTTCGGCTCTGGGAGCAGAGGCCAGACGTTCGTGCACTAATCGCTCTGCCCCTGGGCAGCCGAAAACAAGCTTTGCAGAGGTTGCATTCAAATGGACTTTTAGGAATGAAACCGAGGAGCGACAGCAATGATGGTGACACCGTTGCAAAGCTGACTGTGTGCTGAAGATGCCCAGCACATGCTTTCCCTCCTGGCTCTTTGGCTCTGGGAGCAGAGGCCAGACGTTCGTGCACTAATCGCTGTGCCCCTGGGCAGCCGAGAGAAAGCTTTGGAGAGGTTACATTCAAATGGAATTTTAGTTATGAAACCGAGGAGCGACAGCAATGATGGTGACACCGTTGCAAAGCTGAGTGTGTGCTGATTATTCTGAGCATCAGCTTTCCCTCCTGGCTCTTCGGCTCTGGGAGCAGAGACCAAACGTTCGTGCCATGCTCACTGTGCTGCTGGGCAGCCGAGAGCAAGCTCCGGAGAGGGTGCATTCAAATGCACTTTTAGTTAGGAAATTGAGGAGCGACAGCAATGATGGTGACACCGTTGCAAAGCTGACTGTGCGCTGAAGATGCCCAGAACATGCTTTCCCTCCTGGCTCTTCGGCTCTGGGAGCAGAGGCCAGACGTTCGTGCACTAATCGCCCTGCCCCTGGGCAGCCGAGAACAAGCTTTGCAGAGGTTGCATTCAAATGGACTTTTAGAGATGAAACCGAGGAGCGAAAGCAATGATGGTGACACCGTTGCAAAGCTGACTGTGTGCTGAAGATGCCCAGCACATGCTTTCCCTCCTGGCTCTTCGGCTGTGAGAGCAGAGGCCAGACGTTCGTGCACTAATCGCTCTGCCCCTGGGCAGCCGAAAACAAGCTTTGCAGAGGTTGCATTCAAATGGACTTTTAGGAATGAAACCGAGGAGCGACAGCAATGATGGTGACACCGTTGCAAAGCTGACTGTGTGCTGAAGATGCCCAGCACATGCTTTCCCTCCTGGCTCTTTGGCTCTGGGAGCAGAGGCCAGACGTTCGTGCACTAATCGCTGTGCCCCTGGGCAGCCGAGAGAAAGCTTTGGAGAGGTTACATTCAAATGGAATTTTAGTTATGAAACCGAGGAGCGACAGCAATGATGGTGACACCGTTGCAAAGCTGAGTGTGTGCTGATTATTCTCAGCATCAGCTTTCCCTCCTGGCTCTTCGGCTCTGGGAGCAGAGACCAAACGTTCGTGCCATGCTCACTGTGCTGCTGGGCAGCCGAGAGCAAGCTCCGGAGAGGGTGCATTCAAATGCACTTTTAGTTAGGAAATTGAGGAGCGACAGCAATGATGGTGACACCGTTGCAAAGCTGACTGTGCGCTGAAGATGCCCAGAACATGCTTTCCCTCCTGGCTCTTCGGCTCTGGGAGCAGAGGCCAGACGTTCGTGCACTAATCGCCCTGCCCCTGGGCAGCCGAGAACAAGCTTTGCAGAGGTTGCATTCAAATGGACTTTTAGATATGAAACCGAGGAGCGAAAGCAATGATGGTGACACCGTTGCAAAGCTGACTGCGTGCTGAAGATGCCCAGCACATGCTTTCCCTCCTGCCTCTTCGGCTGTGAGAGCAGAGGCCAGACGTTCGTGCACTAATCGCTCTGCCCCTGGGCAGCCGAAACCAAGCTTTGCAGAGGTTGCATTCAAATGGACTTTTAGGAATGAAACCGAGGAGCGACAGCAATGATGGTGACACCGTTGCAAAGCTGACTGTGTGCTGAAGATGCCCAGCACATGCTTTCCCTCCTGGCTCTTTGGCTCTGGGAGCAGAGGCCAGACGTTCGTGCAGTAATCGCCCTGCCCCTGGGCAGCCGAGAACAAGCTTTGCAGAGGTTGCATTCAAAAGGACTTTTAGATATGAAACCGAGGAGCGACAGCAATGATGGTGACACCGTTGCAAAGCTGACTGTGTGCTGAAGATGCCCAGCACATGCTTTCCCTCCTGGCTCTTCGGCTGTGAGAGCAGAGGCCAGACGTTCGTGCACTAATCGCTGTGCCCCTGGGCAGCCAAAAACAAGCTTTGCAGAGGTTGCATTCAAATGGACTTTTAGGAATGAAACCGAGGAGCGACAGCAATGATGGTGACACCGTTGCAAAGCTGACTGTGTGCTGAAGATGCCCAGCACATGCTTTCCCTCCTGGCTCTTTGGCTCTGGGAGCAGAGGCCAGACGTTCGTGCACTAATCGCTGTGCCCCTGGGCAGCCGAGAGAAAGCTTTGGAGAGGTTACATTCAAATGGAATTTTAGTTATGAAACCGAGGAGCGACAGCAATGATGGTGACACCGTTGCAAAGCTGAGTGTGTGCTGATTATTCTGAGCATCAGCTTTCCCTCCTGGCTCTTCGGCTCTGGGAGCAGAGACCAAACGTTCGTGCCATGCTCACTGTGCTGCTGGGCAGCCGAGAGCAAGCTCCGGAGAGGGTGCATTCAAATGCACTTTTAGTTAGGAAATTGAGGAGCGACAGCAATGATGGTGACACCGTTGCAAAGCTGACTGTGCGCTGAAGATGCCCAGAACATGCTTTCCCTCCTGCCTCTTCGGCTCTGGGAGCAGAGGCCAGACGTTCGTGCACTAATCGCCCTGCCCCTGGGCAGCCGAGAACAAGCTTTGCAGAGGTTGCATTCAAATGGACTTTTAGATATGAAACCGAGGAGCGAAAGCAATGATGGTGACACCGTTGCAAAGCTGACTGTGTGCTGAAGATGCCCAGCACATGCTTTCCCTCCTGCCTCTTCGGCTGTGAGAGCAGAGGCCAGACGTTCGTGCACTAATCGCTCTGCCCCTGGGCAGCCGAAAACAAGCTTTGCAGAGGTTGCATTCAAATGGACTTTTAGGAATGAAACCGAGGAGCGACAGCAATGATGGTGACACCGTTGCAAAGCTGACTGTGTGCTGAAGATGCCCAGCACATGCTTTCCCTCCTGGCTCTTTGGCTCTGGGAGCAGAGGCCAGACGTTCGTGCACTAATCGCTGTGCCCCTGGGCAGCCGAGAGAAAGCTTTGGAGAGGTTACATTCAAATGGAATTTTAGTTATGAAACCGAGGAGCGACAGCAATGATGGTGACACCGTTGCAAAGCTGAGTGTGTGCTGATTATTCTCAGCATCAGCTTTCCCTCCTGGCTCTTCGGCTCTGGGAGCAGAGACCAAACGTTCGTGCCATGCTCACTGTGCTGCTGGGCAGCCGAGAGCAAGCTCCGGAGAGGGTGCATTCAAATGCACTTTTAGTTAGGAAATTGAGGAGCGACAGCAATGATGGTGACACCGTTGCAAAGCTGACTGTGCGCTGAAGATGCCCAGAACATGCTTTCCCTCCTGGCTCTTCGGCTCTGGGAGCAGAGGCCAGACGTTCGTGCACTAATCGCCCTGCCCCTGGGCAGCCGAGAACAAGCTTTGCAGAGGTTGCATTCAAATGGACTTTTAGATATGAAACCGAGGAGCGAAAGCAATGATGGTGACACCGTTGCAAAGCTGACTGTGTGCTGAAGATGCCCAGCACATGCTTTCCCTCCTGCCTCTTCGGCTGTGAGAGCAGAGGCCAGACGTTCGTGCACTAATCGCTCTGCCCCTGGGCAGCCGAAAACAAGCTTTGCAGAGGTTGCATTCAAATGGACTTCTAGGAATGAAACCGAGGAGCGACAGCAATGATGGTGACACCGTTGCAAAGCTGACTGTGTGCTGAAGATGCCCAGCACATGCTTTCCCTCCTGGCTCTTTGGCTCTGGGAGCAGAGGCCAGACGTTCGTGCACTAATCGCCCTGCCCCTGGGCAGCCGAGAGAAAGCTTTGGAGAGGTTACATTCAAATGGAATTTTAGTTATGAAACCGAGGAGCGACAGCAGTGATGGTGACACCGTTGCAAAGCTGAGTGTGTGCTGATTATTCTCAGCATCAGCTTTCCCTCCTGGCTCTTCGGCTCTGGGAGCAGAGACCAAATGTTCGTGCCATGCTCACTGTGCTGCTGGGCAGCCGAGAGCAAGCTCCGGAGAGGGTGCATTCAAATGCACTTTTAGTTAGGAAATTGAGGAGCGACAGCAATGATGGTGACACCGTTGCAAAGCTGACTGTGCATTGAAGATGCCCAGAACATGCTTTCCCTCCTGTCTCTTCGGCTCTGGGAGCAGAGGCCAGACGTTCGTGCACTAATCGCTCTGCCCCTGGGCAGCCGAAAACAAGCTTTGCAGAGGTTGCATTCAAATGGACTTTTAGGAATGAAACCGAGGAGCGACAGCAATGATGGTGACACCGTTGCAAAGCTGACTGTGTGCTGAAGATGCCCAGCACATGCTTTCCCTCCTGGCTCTTTGGCTCTGGGAGCAGAGGCCAGACGTTCGTGCACTAATCGCTGTGCCCCTGGGCAGCCGAGAGAAAGCTTTGGAGAGGTTACATTCAAATGGAATTTTAGTTATGAAACCGAGGAGCGACAGCAATGATGGTGACACCGTTGCAAAGCTGAGTGTGTGCTGATTATTCTGAGCATCAGCTTTCCCTCCTGGCTCTTCGGCTCTGGGAGCAGAGACCAAACGTTCGTGCCATGCTCACTGTGCTGCTGGGCAGCCGAGAGCAAGCTCCGGAGAGGGTGCATTCAAATGCACTTTTAGTTAGGAAATTGAGGAGCGACAGCAATGATGGTGACACCGTTGCAAAGCTGACTGTGCGCTGAAGATGCCCAGAACATGCTTTCCCTCCTGGCTCTTCGGCTCTGGGAGCAGAGGCCAGACGTTCGTGCACTAATCGCCCTGCCCCTGGGCAGCCGAGAACAAGCTTTGCAGAGGTTGCATTCAAATGGACTTTTAGAGATGAAACCGAGGAGCGAAAGCAATGATGGTGACACCGTTGCAAAGCTGACTGTGTGCTGAAGATGCCCAGCACATGCTTTCCCTCCTGGCTCTTCGGCTGTGAGAGCAGAGGCCAGACGTTCGTGCACTAATCGCTCTGCCCCTGGGCAGCCGAAAACAAGCTTTGCAGAGGTTGCATTCAAATGGACTTTTAGGAATGAAACCGAGGAGCGACAGCAATGATGGTGACACCGTTGCAAAGCTGACTGTGTGCTGAAGATGCCCAGCACATGCTTTCCCTCCTGGCTCTTTGGCTCTGGGAGCAGAGGCCAGACGTTCGTGCACTAATCGCTGTGCCCCTGGGCAGCCGAGAGAAAGCTTTGGAGAGGTTACATTCAAATGGAATTTTAGTTATGAAACCGAGGAGCGACAGCAATGATGGTGACACCGTTGCAAAGCTGAGTGTGTGCTGATTATTCTCAGCATCAGCTTTCCCTCCTGGCTCTTCGGCTCTGGGAGCAGAGACCAAACGTTCGTGCCATGCTCACTGTGCTGCTGGGCAGCCGAGAGCAAGCTCCGGAGAGGGTGCATTCAAATGCACTTTTAGTTAGGAAATTGAGGAGCGACAGCAATGATGGTGACACCGTTGCAAAGCTGACTGTGCGCTGAAGATGCCCAGAACATGCTTTCCCTCCTGGCTCTTCGGCTCTGGGAGCAGAGGCCAGACGTTCGTGCACTAATCGCCCTGCCCCTGGGCAGCCGAGAACAAGCTTTGCAGAGGTTGCATTCAAATGGACTTTTAGATATGAAACCGAGGAGCGACAGCAATGATGGTGACACCGTTGCAAAGCTGACTGTGTGCTGAAGATGCCCAGCACATGCTTTCCCTCCTGCCTCTTCGGCTGTGAGAGCAGAGGCCAGACGTTCGTGCACTAATCGCTCTGCCCCTGGGCAGCCGAAAACAAGCTTTGCAGAGGTTGCATTCAAATGGACTTTTAGGAATGAAACCGAGGAGCGACAGCAATGATGGTGACACCGTTGCAAAGCTGACTGTGTGCTGAAGATGCCCAGCACATGCTTTCCCTCCTGGCTCTTTGGCTCTGGGAGCAGAGGCCAGACGTTCGTGCACTAATCGCCCTGCCCCTGGGCAGCCGAGAGAAAGCTTTGGAGAGGTTACATTCAAATGGAATTTTAGTTATGAAACCGAGGAGCGACAGCAATGATGGTGACACCGTTGCAAAGCTGAGTGTGTGCTGATTATTCTCAGCATCAGCTTTCCCTCCTGGCTCTTCGGCTCTGGGAGCAGAGACCAAACGTTCGTGCCATGCTCACTGTGCTGCTGGGCAGCCGAGAGCAAGCTCCGGAGAGGGTGCATTCAAATGCACTTTTAGTTAGGAAATTGAGGAGCGACAGCAATGATGGTGACACCGTTGCAAAGCTGACTGTGCGTTGAAGATGCCCAGAACATGCTTTCCCTCCTGTCTCTTCGGCTCTGGGAGCAGTGGCCAGACGTTCGTGCACTAATCGCCCTGCCCCTGGGCAGCCGAGAACAAGCTTTGCAGAGGTTGCATTCAAATGGACTTTTAGATATGAAACCGAGGAGCGACAGCAATGATGGTGACACCGTTGCAAAGCTGACTGTGTGCTGAAGATGCCCAGCACATGCTTTCCCTCCTGCCTCTTCGGCTGTGAGAGCAGAGGCCAGACGTTCGTGCACTAATCGCTCTGCCCCTGGGCAGCCGAAAACAAGCTTTGCAGAGGTTGCATTCAAATGGACTTTTAGGAATGAAACCGAGGAGCGACAGCGATGATGGTGACACCGTTGCAAAGCTGACTGTGTGCTGAAGATGCCCAGCACATGCTTTCCCTCCTGGCTCTTTGGCTCTGGGAGCAGAGGCCAGACGTTCGTGCACTAATCGCTGTGCCCCTGGGCAGCCGAGAGAAAGCTTTGGAGAGGTTACATTCAAATGGAATTTTAGTTATGAAACCGAGGAGCGACAGCAATGATGGTGACACCGTTGCAAAGCTGAGTGTGTGCTGATTATTCTGAGCATCAGCTTTCCCTCCTGGCTCTTCGGCTCTGGGAGCAGAGACCAAACGTTCGTGCCATGCTCACTGTGCTGCTGGGCAGCCGAGAGCAAGCTCCGGAGAGGGTGCATTCAAATGCACTTTTAGTTAGGAAATTGAGGAGCGACAGCAATGATGGTGACACCGTTGCAAAGCTGACTGTGCGCTGAAGATGCCCAGAACATGCTTTCCCTCCTGGCTCTTCGGCTCTGGGAGCAGAGGCCAGACGTTCGTGCACTAATCGCTCTGCCACTGGGCAGCCGAGAACAAGCTTTGCAGAGGTTGCATTCAAATGGACTTTTAGATATGAAACCGAGGAGCGAAAGCAATGATGGTGACACCGTTGCAAAGCTGACTGTGTGCTGAAGATGCCCAGCACATGCTTTCCCTCCTGCCTCTTCGGCTGTGAGAGCAGAGGCCAGATGTTCGTGCACTAATCGCTCTGCCCCTGGGCAGCCGAAAACAAGCTTTGCAGAGGTTGCATTCAAATGGACTTTTAGGAATGAAACCGAGGAGCGACAGCAATGATGGTGACACCGTTGCAAAGCTGACTGTGTGCTGAAGATGCCCAGCACATGCTTTCCCTCCTGGCTCTTCGGCTCTGGGAGCAGAGGCCAGACGTTCGTGCACTAATCGCCCTGCCCCTGGGCAGCCGAGAACAAGCTTTGCAGAGGTTGCATTCAAAAGGACTTTTAGATATGAAACCGAGGAGCGACAGCAATGATGGTGACACCGTTGCAAAGCTGACTGTGTGCTGAAGATGCCCAGCACATGCTTTCCCTCCTGCCTCTTCGGCTGTGAGAGCAGAGGCCAGACGTTCGTGCACTAATCGCTCTGCCCCTGGGCAGCCGAAAACAAGCTTTGCAGAGGTTGCATTCAAATGGACTTTTAGGAATGAAACCGAGGAGCGACAGCAATGATGGTGACACCGTTGCAAAGCTGACTGTGCGCTGAAGATGCCCAGCACATGCTTTCCCTCCTGGCTCTTTGGCTCTGGGAGCAGAGGCCAGACGTTCGTGCACTAATCGCTGTGCCCCTGGGCAGCCGAGAGAAAGCTTTGGAGAGGTTACATTCAAATGGAATTTTAGTTATGAAACCGAGGAGCGACAGCAATGATGGTGACACCGTTGCAAAGCTGAGTGTGTGCTGATTATTCTCAGCATCAGCTTTCCCTCCTGGCTCTTCGGCTCTGGGAGCAGAGACCAAACGTTCGTGCCATGCTCACTGTGCTGCTGGGCAGCCGAGAGCAAGCTCCGGAGAGGGTGCATTCAAATGCACTTTTAGTTAGGAAATTGAGGAGCGACAGCAATGATGGTGACACCGTTGCAAAGCTGACTGTGCGCTGAAGATGCCCAGCACATGCTTTCCCTCCTGGCTCTTCGGCTCTGGGAGCAGAGGCCAGACGTTCGTGCACTAATCGCCCTGCCCCTGGGCAGCCGAGAACAAGCTTTGTAGAGGTTGCATTCAAATGGACTTTTAGATATGAAACCGAGGAGCGAAAGCAATGATGGTGACACCGTTGCAAAGCTGACTGTGTGCTGAAGATGCCCAGCACATGCTTTCCCTCCTGCCTCTTCGGCTGTGAGAGCAGAGGCCAGACGTTCGTGCACTAATCGCTCTGCCCCTGGGCAGCCGAAAACAAGCTTTGCAGAGGTTGCATTCAAATGGACTTTTAGGAATGAAACCGAGGAGCGACAGCAATGATGGTGACACCGTTGCAAAGCTGACTGTGTGCTGAAGATGCCCAGCACATGCTTTCCCTCCTGCCTCTTCGGCTGTGAGAGCAGAGGCCAGACGTTCGTGCACTAATCGCTCTGCCCCTGGGCAGCCGAAAACAAGCTTTGCAGAGGTTGCATTCAAATGGACTTTTAGGAATGAAACCGAGGAGCGACAGCAATGATGGTGACACCGTTGCAAAGCTGACTGTGTGCTGAAGATGCCCAGCACATGCTTTCCCTCCTGGCTCTTTGGCTCTGGGAGCAGAGGCCAGACGTTCGTGCACTAATCGCTGTGCCCCTGGGCAGCCGAGAGAAAGCTTTGGAGAGGTTACATTCAAATGGAATTTTAGTTATGAAACCGAGGAGCGACAGCAATGATGGTGACACCGTTGCAAAGCTGAGTGTGTGCTGATTATTCTCAGCATCAGCTTTCCCTCCTGGCTCTTCGGCTCTGGGAGCAGAGACCAAACGTTCGTGCCATGCTCACTGTGCTGCTGGGCAGCCGAGAGCAAGCTCCGGAGAGGGTGCATTCAAATGCACTTTTAGTTAGGAAATTGAGGAGCGACAGCAATGATGGTGACACCGTTGCAAAGCTGACTGTGCGCTGAAGATGCCCAGAACATGCTTTCCCTCCTGGCTCTTCGGCTCTGGGAGCAGAGGCCAGACGTTCGTGCACTAATCGCCCTGCCCCTGGGCAGCCGAGAACAAGCTTTGCAGAGGTTGCATTCAAATGGACTTTTAGATATGAAACCGAGGAGCGAAAGCAATGATGGTGACACCGTTGCAAAGCTGACTGTGTGCTGAAGATGCCCAGCACATGCTTTCCCTCCTGCCTCTTCGGCTGTGAGAGCAGAGGCCAGACGTTCGTGCACTAATCGCTCTGCCCCTGGGCAGCCGAAAACAAGCTTTGCAGAGGTTGCATTCAAATGGACTTTTAGGAATGAAACCGAGGAGCGACAGCAATGATGGTGACACCGTTGCAAAGCTGACTGTGTGCTGAAGATGCCCAGCACATGCTTTCCCTCCTGGCTCTATGGCTCTGGGAGCAGAGGCCAGACGTTCGTGCACTAATCGCTGTGCCCCTGGGCAGCCGAGAGAAAGCTTTGGAGAGGTTACATTCAAATGGAATTTTAGTTATGAAACCGAGGAGCGACAGCAATGATGGTGACACCGTTGCAAAGCTGAGTGTGTGCTGATTATTCTCAGCATCAGCTTTCCCTCCTGGCTCTTCGGCTCTGGGAGCAGAGACCAAACGTTCGTGCCATGCTCACTGTGCTGCTGGGCAGCCGAGAGCAAGCTCCGGAGAGGGTGCATTCAAATGCACTTTTAGTTAGGAAATTGAGGAGCGACAGCAATGATGGTGACACCGTTGCAAAGCTGACTGTGCGCTGAAGATGCCCAGAACATGCTTTCCCTCCTGGCTCTTCGGCTCTGGGAGCAGAGGCCAGACGTTCGTGCACTAATCGCCCTGCCTCTGGGCAGCCGAGAACAAGCTTTGCAGAGGTTGCATTCAAATGGACTTTTAGATATGAAACCGAGGAGCGAAAGCAATGATGGTGACACCGTTGCAAAGCTGACTGTGTGCTGAAGATGCCCAGCACATGCTTTCCCTCCTGCCTCTTCGGCTCTGGGAGCAGAGGCCAGACGTTCGTGCACTAATCGCTCTGCCCCTGGGCAGCCGAAAACAAGCTTTGCAGAGGTTGCATTCAAATGGACTTTTAGGAATGAAACCGAGGAGCGACAGCAATGATGGTGACACCGTTGCAAAGCTGACTGTGTGCTGAAGATGCCCAGCACATGCTTTCCCTCCTGGCTCTTTGGCTCTGGGAGCAGAGGCCAGACGTTCGTGCACTAATCGCCCTGCCCCTGGGCAGCCGAGAGAAAGCTTTGGAGAGGTTACATTCAAATGGAATTTTAGTTATGAAACCGAGGAGCGACAGCAATGATGGTGACACCGTTGCAAAGCTGAGTGTGTGCTGATTATTCTCAGCATCAGCTTTCCCTCCTGGCTCTTCGGCTCTGGGAGCAGAGACCAAACGTTCGTGCCATGCTCACTGTGCTGCTGGGCAGCCGAGAGCAAGCTCCGGAGAGGGTGCATTCAAATGCACTTTTAGTTAGGAAATTGAGGAGCGACAGCAATGATGGTGACACCGTTGCAAAGCTGACTGTGCGCTGAAGATGCCCAGAACATGCTTTCCCTCCTGGCTCTTCGGCTCTGGGAGCAGAGGCCAGACGTTCGTGCACTAATCGCCCTGCCCCTGGGCAGCCGAGAACAAGCTTTGCAGAGGTTGCATTCAAATGGACTTTTAGATATGAAACCGAGGAGCGAAAGCAATGATGGTGACACCGTTGCAAAGCTGACTGTGTGCTGAAGATGCCCAGCACATGCTTTCCCTCCTGCCTCTTCGGCTGTGAGAGCAGAGGCCAGACGTTCGTGCACTAATCGCTCTGCCCCTGGGCAGCCGAAAACAAGCTTTGCAGAGGTTGCATTCAAATGGACTTTTAGGAATGAAACCGAGGAGCGACAGCAATGATGGTGACACCGTTGCAAAGCTGACTGTGTGCTGAAGATGCCCAGCACATGCTTTCCCTCCTGGCACTTTGGCTCTGGGAGCAGAGGCCAGACGTTCGTGCACTAATCGCCGTGCCCCTGGGCAGCCGAGAGAAAGCTTTGGAGAGGTTACATTCAAATGGAATTTTAGTTATGAAACCGAGGAGCGACAGCAGTGATGGCGACACCGTTGCAAAGCTGAGTGTGTGCTGATTATTCTGAGCATCAGCTTTCCCTCCTGGCTCTTCGGCTCTGGGAGCAGAGAACAAACGTTCGTGCCATGCTCACTGTGCTGCTGGGCAGCCGAGAGCAAGCTCCGGAGAGGCTGCATTCAAATGCACTTTTAGTTAGGAAATTGAGGAGCGACAGCAATGATGGTGACACCGTTGCAAAGCTGACTGTGCGCTGAAGATGCCCAGCACATGCTTTCCCTCCTGGCTCTTCGGCTCTGGGAGCAGAGGCCAGACGTTCGTGCACTAATCGCCCTGCACCTGGGCAGCCGAGAGAAAGCTTTGGAGAGGTTACATTCAAATGGAATTTTAGTTATGAAACCGAGGAGCGACAGCAATGATGGTGACACCGTTGCAAAGCTGAGTGTGTGCTGATTATTCTCAGCATCAGCTTTCCCTCCTGCCTCTTCGGCTGTGAGAGCAGAGGCCAGACGTTCGTGCACTAATCGCTCTGCCCCTGGGCAGCCGAAAACAAGCTTTGCAGAGGTTGCATTCAAATGGACTTTTAGGAATGAAACCGAGGAGCGACAGCAATGATGGTGACACCGTTGCAAAGCTGACTGTGTGCTGAAGATGCCCAGCACATGCTTTCCCTCCTGGCTCTTTGGCTCTGGGAGCAGAGGCCAGACGTTCGTGCACTAATCGCTGTGCCCCTGGGCAGCCGAGAGAAAGCTTTGGAGAGGTTACATTCAAATGGAATTTTAGTTATGAAACCGAGGAGCGACAGCAATGATGGTGACACCGTTGCAAAGCTGAGTGTGTGCTGATTATTCTGAGCATCAGCTTTCCCTCCTGGCTCTTCGGCTCTGGGAGCAGAGACCAAACGTTCGTGCCATGCTCACTGTGCTGCTGGGCAGCCGAGAGCAAGCTCCGGAGAGGGTGCATTCAAATGCACTTTTAGTTAGGAAATTGAGGAGCGACAGCAATGATGGTGACACCGTTGCAAAGCTGACTGTGCGCTGAAGATGCCCAGAACATGCTTTCCCTCCTGCCTCTTCGGCTCTGGGAGCAGAGGCCAGACGTTCGTGCACTAATCGCCCTGCCCCTGGGCAGCCGAGAACAAGCTTTGCAGAGGTTGCATTCAAATGGACTTTTAGATATGAAACCGAGGAGCGAAAGCAATGATGGTGACACCGTTGCAAAGCTGACTGTGTGCTGAAGATGCCCAGCACATGCTTTCCCTCCTGCCTCTTCGGCTGTGAGAGCAGAGGCCAGACGTTCGTGCACTAATCGCTCTGCCCCTGGGCAGCCGAAAACAAGCTTTGCAGAGGTTGCATTCAAATGGACTTTTAGGAATGAAACCGAGGAGCGACAGCAATGATGGTGACACCGTTGCAAAGCTGACTGTGTGCTGAAGATGCCCAGCACATGCTTTCCCTCCTGGCTCTTTGGCTCTGGGAGCAGAGGCCAGACGTTCGTGCACTAATCGCTGTGCCCCTGGGCAGCCGAGAGAAAGCTTTGGAGAGGTTACATTCAAATGGAATTTTAGTTATGAAACCGAGGAGCGACAGCAATGATGGTGACACCGTTGCAAAGCTGACTGTGTGCTGATTATTCTCAGCATCAGCTTTCCCTCCTGGCTCTTCGGCTCTGGGAGCAGAGACCAAACGTTCGTGCCATGCTCACTGTGCTGCTGGGCAGCCGAGAGCAAGCTCCGGAGAGGGTGCATTCAAATGCACTTTTAGTTAGGAAATTGAGGAGCGACAGCAATGATGGTGACACGATTGCAAAGCTGACTGTGCGCTGAAGATGCCCAGAACATGCTTTCCCTCCTGGCTCTTTGGCTCTGGGAGCAGAGGACAGACGTTCGTGCACTAATCGCCCTGCCCCTGGGCAGCCGAGAACAAGCTTTGCAGAGGTTGAATTCAAATGGACTTTTAGATATGAAACCGAGGAGCGAAAGCAATGATGATGACTCCATTGCAAAGCTGACTGTGTGCTGAAGATGCCCAGCACATGCTTTCCCTCCTGCCTCTTCGGCTGTGAGAGCAGAGGCCAGACGTTCGTGCACTTATCGCTCTGCCCCTGGGCAGCCGAAAACAAGCTTTGCAGAGGTTGCATTCAAATGGACTTTTAGGAATGAAACCGAGGAGCGACAGCAATGATGGTGACACCGTTGCAAAGCTGACTGTGTGCTGAAGATGCCCAGCACATGCTTTCCCTCCTGGCTCTTTGGCTCTGGGAGCAGAGGCCAGACGTTCGTGCACTAATCGCTGTGCCCCTGGGCAGCCGAGAGAAAGCTTTGGAGAGGTTACATTCAAATGGAATTTTAGTTATGAAACCGAGGAGCGACAGCAATGATGGTGACACCGTTGCAAAGCTGAGTGTGTGCTGATTATTCTGAGCATCAGCTTTCCCTCCTGGCTCTTCGGCTCTGGGAGCAGAGACCAAACGTTCGTGCCATGCTCACTGTGCTGCTGGGCAGCCGAGAGCAAGCTCCGGAGAGGGTGCATTCAAATGCACTTTTAGTTAGGAAATTGAGGAGCGACAGCAATGATGGTGACACCGTTGCAAAGCTGACTGTGCGCTGAAGATGCCCAGAACATGCTTTCCCTCCTGGCTCTTCGGCTCTGGGAGCAGAGGCCAGACGTTCGTGCACTAATCGCCCTGCCCCTGGGCAGCCGAGAACAAGCTTTGCAGAGGTTGCATTCAAATGGACTTTTAGATATGAAACCGAGGAGCGAAAGCAATGATGGTGACACCGTTGCAAAGCTGACTGTGTGCTGAAGATGCCCAGCACATGCTTTCCCTCCTGCCTCTTCGGCTGTGAGAGCAGAGGCCAGACGTTCGTGCACTAATCGCTCTGCCCCTGGGCAGCCGAAAACAAGCTTTGCAGAGGTTGCATTCAAATGGACTTTTAGGAATGAAACCGAGGAGCGACAGCAATGATGGTGACACCGTTGCAAAGCTGACTGTGTGCTGAAGATGCCCAGCACATGCTTTCCCTCCTGGCTCTTTGGCTCTGGGAGCAGAGGCCAGACGTTCGTGCACTAATCGCTGTGCCCCTGGGCAGCCGAGAGAAAGCTTTGGAGAGGTTACATTCAAATGGAATTTTAGTTATGAAACCGAGGAGCGACAGCAATGATGGTGACACCGTTGCAAAGCTGAGTGTGTGCTGATTATTCTGAGCATCAGCTTTCCCTCCTGGCTCTTCGGCTCTGGGAGCAGAGACCAAACGTTCGTGCCATGCTCACTGTGCTGCTGGGCAGCCGAGAGCAAGCTCCGGAGAGGGTGCATTCAAATGCACTTTTAGTTAGGAAATTGAGGAGCGACAGCAATGATGGTGACACCGTTGCAAAGCTGACTGTGTGCTGAAGATGCCCAGAACATGCTTTCCCTCCTGGCTCTTCGGCTCTGGGAGCAGAGGCCAGACGTTCGTGCACTAATCGCTGTGCCCCTGGGCAGCCGAGAACAAGCTTTGCAGAGGTTGCATTCAAATGGACTTTTAGATATGAAACCGAGGAGCGACAGCAATGATGGTGACACCGTTGCAAAGCTGACTGTGTGCTGAAGATGCCCAGCACATGCTTTCCCTCCTGCCTCTTCGGCTCTGGGAGCAGAGGCCAGACGTTCGTGCACTAATCGCTCTGCCCCTGGGCAGCCGAAAACAAGCTTTGCAGAGGTTGCATTCAAATGGACTTTTAGGAATGAAACCGAGGAGCGACAGCAATGATGGTGACACCGTTGCAAAGCTGACTGTGTGCTGAAGATGCCCAGCACATGCTTTCCCTCCTGGCTCTTTGGCTCTGGGAGCAGAGGCCAGACGTTCGTGCACTAATCGCTGTGCCCCTGGGCAGCCGAGAGAAAGCTTTGGAGAGGTTACATTCAAATGGAATTTTAGTTATGAAACCGAGGAGCGACAGCAATGATGGTGACACCGTTGCAAAGCTGAGTGTGTGCTGATTATTCTGAGCATCAGCTTTCCCTCCTGGCTCTTCGGCTCTGGGAGCAGAGACCAAACGTTCGTGCCATGCTCACTGTGCTGCTGGGCAGCCGAGAGCAAGCTCCGGAGAGGGTGCATTCAAATGCACTTTTAGTTAGGAAATTGAGGAGCGACAGCAATGATGGTGACACCGTTGCAAAGCTGACTGTGCGCTGAAGATGCCCAGAACATGCTTTCCCTCCTGGCTCTTCGGCTCTGGGAGCAGAGGCCAGACGTTCGTGCACTAATCGCCCTGCCACTGGGCAGCCGAGAACAAGCTTTGCAGAGGTTGCATTCAAATGGACTTTTAGCTATGAAACCGAGGAGCGAAAGCAATGATGGTGACACCGTTGCAAAGCTGACTGTGTGCTGAAGATGCCCAGCACATGCTTTCCCTCCTGCCTCTTCGGCTGTGAGAGCAGAGGCCAGACGTTCGTGCACTAATCGCTCTGCCCCTGGGCAGCCGAAAACAAGCTTTGCAGAGGTTGCATTCAAATGGACTTTTAGGAATGAAACCGAGGAGCGACAGCAATGATGGTGACACCGTTGCAAAGCTGACTGTGTGCTGAAGATGCCCAGCACATGCTTTCCCTCCTGGCTCTTTGGCTCTGGGAGCAGAGGCCAGACGTTCGTGCACTAATCGCTGTGCCCCTGGGCAGCCGAGAGAAAGCTTTGGAGAGGTTACATTCAAATGGAATTTTAGTTATGAAACCGAGGAGCGACAGCAGTGATGGTGACACCGTTGCAAAGCTGAGTGTGTGCTGATTATTCTGAGCATCAGCTTTCCCTCCTGGCTCTTCGGCTCTGGGAGCAGAGAACAAACGTTCGTGCCATGCTCACTGTGCTGCTGGGCAGCCGAGAGCAAGCTCCGGAGAGGGTGCATTCAAATGCACTTTTAGTTAGGAAATTGAGGAGCGACAGCAATGATGGTGACACCGTTGCAAAGCTGACTGTGCGCTGAAGATGCCCAGCACATGCTTTCCCTCCTGGCTCTTTGGCTCTGGGAGCAGAGGCCAGACGTTCGTGCACTAATCGCCCTGCACCTGGGCAGCCGAGAGAAAGCTTTGGAGAGGTTACATTCAAATAGAATTTTAGTTATGAAACCGAGGAGCGACAGCAATGATGGTGACACCGTTGCAAAGCTGAGTGTGTGCTGATTATTCTCAGCATCAGCTTTCCCTCCTGGCTCTTCGGCTCTGGGAGCAGAGACCAAACGTTCGTGCCATGCTCACTGTGCTGCTGGGCAGCCGAGAGCAAGCTCCGGAGAGGGTGCATTCAAATGCACTTTTAGTTAGGAAATTGAGGAGCGACAGCAATGATTGTGACACCGTTGCAAAGCTGACTGTGCGCTGAAGATGCCCAGAACATGCTTTCCCTCCTGGCTCTTCGGCTCTGGGAGCAGAGGCCAGACGTTCGTGCACTAATCGCCCTGCCCCTGGGCAGCCGAGAACAAGCTTTGCAGAGGTTGCATTCAAATGGACTTTTAGGAATGAAACCGAGGAGCGAAAGGAATGATGGTGACACCGTTGCAAAGCTGACTGTGTGCTGAAGATGCCCAGCACATGCTTTCCCTCCTGCCTCTTCGGCTGTGAGAGCAGAGGCCAGACGTTCGTGCACTAATCGCTCTGCCCCTGGGCAGCCGAAAACAAGCTTTGCAGAGGTTGCATTCAAATGGACTTTTAGGAATGAAACCGAGGAGCGACAGCGATGATGGTGACACCGTTGCAAAGCTGACTGTGTGCTGAAGATGCCCAGCACATGCTTTCCCTCCTGGCTCTTTGGGTCTGGGAGCAGAGGCCAGACGTTCGTGCACTAATCGCTGTGCCCCTGGGCAGCCGAGAGAAAGCTTTGGAGAGGTTACATTCAAATGGAATTTTAGTTATGAAACCGAGGAGCGACAGCAATGATGGTGACACCGTTGCAAAGCTGAGTGTGTGCTGATTATTCTGAGCATCAGCTTTCCCTCCTGGCTCTTCGGCTCTGGGAGCAGAGACCAAACGTTCGTGCCATGCTCACTGTGCTGCTGGGCAGCCGAGAGCAAGCTCCCGTGAGGGTGCATTCAAATGCACTTTTAGTTAGGAAATTGAGGAGTGACAGCAATGATGGTGACACCGTTGCAAAGCTGACTGTGCGCTGAAGATGCCCAGAACATGCTTTCCCTCCTGGCTCTTCGGCTCTGGGAGCAGAGGCCAGACGTTCGTGCACTAATCGCCCTGCCCCTGGGCAGCCGAGAACAAGCTTTGCAGAGGTTGAATTCAAATGGACTTTTAGATATGAAACCGAGGAGCGAAAGCAATGATGGTGACACCATTGCAAAGCTGACTGTGTGCTGAAGATGCCCAGCACATGCTTTCCCTCCTGCCTCTTCGGCTGTGAGAGCAGAGGCCAGACGTTCGTGCACTTATCGCTCTGCCCCTGGGCAGCCGAAAACAAGCTTTGCAGAGGTTGCATTCAAATGGACTTTTAGGAATGAAACCGAGGAGCGACAGCAATGATGGTGACACCGTTGCAAAGCTGACTGTGTGCTGAAGATGCCCAGCACATGCTTTCCCTCCTGGCTCTTTGGCTCTGGGAGCAGAGGCCAGACGTTCGTGCACTAATCGCCCTGCCCCTGGGCAGCCGAGAGAAAGCTTTGGAGAAGTTACATTCAAATGGAATTTTAGTTATGAAACCGAGGAGCGACAGCAATGATGGTGACACCGTTGCAAAGCTGAGTGTGTGCTGATTATTCTCAGCATCAGCTTTCCCTCCTGGCTCTTCGGCTCTGGGAGCAGAGACCAAACGTTCGTGCCATGCTCACTGTGCTGCTGGGCAGCCGAGAGCAAGCTCCGGAGAGGGTGCATTCAAATGCACTTTTAGTTAGGAAATTGAGGAGCGACAGCAATGATGGTGACACCGTTGCAAAGCTGACTGTGCGCTGAAGATGCCCAGCACATGCTTTCCCTCCTGCCTCTTCAGCTCTGGGAGCAGAGTCCAGACGTTCGTGCACTAATCGCCCTGCCCCTGGGCAGCCGAGAACAAGCTTTGCAGAGGTTGCATTCAAATGGACTTTTAGATATGAAACCGAGGAGCGACAGCAATGATGGTGACACCGTTGCAAAGCTGACTGTGTGCTAAAGATGCCCAGCACATGCTTTCCCTCCTGCCTCTTCGGCTGTGAGAGCAGAGGCCAGACGTTCGTGCACTAATCGCTCTGCCCCTGGGCAGCCGAAAACAAGCTTTGCAGAGGTTGCATTCAAATGGACTTTTAGGAATGAAAAAGAGGAGCGACAGCAATGATGGTGACACCGTTGCAAAGCTGACTGTGTGCTGAAGATGCCCAGCACATGCTTTCCCTCCTGGCTCTTTGGCTCTGGGAGCAGAGGCCAGACGTTCGTGCACTAATCGCCCTGCCCCTGGGCAGCCGAGAGAAAGCTTTGGAGAGGTTACATTCAAATGGAATTTTAGTTATGAAACCGAGGAGCGACAGCAATGATGGTGACACCGTTGCAAAGCTGAGTGTGTGCTGATTATTCTCAGCATCAGCTTTCCCTCCTGGCTCTTCGGCTCTGGGAGCAGAGACCAAACGTTCGTGCCATGCTCACTGTGCTGCTGGGCAGCCGAGAGCAAGCTCCGGAGAGGGTGCATTCAAATGCACTTTTAGTTAGGAAATTGAGGAGCGACAGCAATGATGGTGACACCGTTGCAAAGCTGACTGTGCGCTGAAGATGCCCAGCACATGCTTTCCCTCCTGGCTCTTCGGCTGTGAGAGCAGAGGCCAGACGTTCGTGCACTAATCGCTCTGCCCCTGGGCAGCCGAAAACAAGCTTTGCAGAGGTTGCATTCAAATGGACTTTTAGGAATGAAACCGAGGAGCGACAGCAATGATGGTGACACCGTTGCAAAGCTGACTGTGTGCTGAAGATGCCCAGCACATGCTTTCCCTCCTGGCTCTTTGGCTCTGGGAGCAGAGGCCAGACGTTCGTGCACTAATCGCTGTGCCCCTGGGCAGCCGAGAGAAAGCTTTGGAGAGGTTACATTCAAATGGAATTTTAGTTATGAAACCGAGGAGCGACAGCAATGATGGTGACACCGTTGCAAAGCTGAGTGTGTGCTGATTATTCTGAGCATCAGCTTTCCCTCCTGGCTCTTCGGCTCTGGGAGCAGAGACCAAACGTTCGTGCCATGCTCACTGTGCTGCTGGGCAGCCGAGAGCAAGCTCCGGAGAGGGTGCATTCAAATGCACTTTTAGTTAGGAAATTGAGGAGCGACAGCAATGATGGTGACACCGTTGCAAAGCTGACTGTGCGCTGAAGATGCCCAGAACATGCTTTCCCTCCTGGCTCTTCGGCTCTGGGAGCAGAGGCCAGGCGTTCGTGCACTAATCGCCCTGCCCCTGAGCAGCCGAGAACAAGCTTTGCAGAGGTTGCATTCAAATGGACTTTTAGATATGAAACCGAGGAGCGACAGCAATGATGGTGACACCGTTGCAAAGCTAACTGTGTGCTGAAGATGCCCAGCACATGCTTTCCCTCCTGCCTCTTCGGCTGTGAGAGCAGAGGCCAGACGTTCGTGCACTAATCGCTCTGCCCCTGGGCAGCCGAAAACAAGCTTTGCAGAGGTTGCATTCAAATGGACTTTTAGGAATGAAACCGAGGAGCGACAGCAATGATGCTGACACCGTTGCAAAGCTGACTGTGTGCTGAAGATGCCCAGCACATGCTTTCCCTCCTGGCTCTTTGGCTCTGGGAGCAGAGGCCAGACGTTCGTGCACTAATCGCTGTGCCCCTGGGCAGCCGAGAGAAAGCTTTGGAGAGGTTACATTCAAATGGAATTTTAGTTATGAAACCGAGGAGCGACAGCAATGATGGTGACACCGTTGCAAAGCTGAGTGTGTGCTGATTATTCTCAGCATCAGCTTTCCCTCCTGGCTCTTCGGCTCTGGGAGCATAGACCAAACGTTCGTGCCATGCTCACTGTGCTGCTGGGCAGCCGAGAGCAAGCTCCGGAGAGGGTGCATTCAAATGCACTTTTAGTTAGGAAATTGAGGAGCGACAGCAATGATGGTGACACGATTGCAAAGCTGACTGTGCGCTGAAGATGCCCAGAACATGCTTTCCCTCCTGGCTCTTTGGCTCTGGGAGCAGAGGACAGACGTTCGTGCACTAATCGCCCTGCCCCTGGGCAGCCGAGAACAAGCTTTGCAGAGGTTGCATTCAAATGGACTTTTAGATATGAAACCGAGGAGCGAAAGCAATGATGGTGACACCATTGCAAAGCTGACTGCGTGCTGAAGATGCCCAGCACATGCTTTCCCTCCTGCCTCTTCGGCTGTGAGAGCAGAGGCCAGACGTTCGTGCACTTATCGCTCTGCCCCTGGGCAGCCGAAAACAAGCTTTGCAGAGGTTGCATTCAAATGGACTTTTAGGAATGAAACCGAGGAGCGACAGCAATGATGGTGACACCGTTGCAAAGCTGACTGTGTGCTGAAGATGCCCAGCACATGCTTTCCCTCCTGGCTCTTTGGGTCTGGGAGCAGAGGCCAGACGTTCGTGCACTAATCGCTGTGCCCCTGGGCAGCCGAGAGAAAGCTTTGGAGAGGTTACATTCAAATGGAATTTTAGTTATGAAACCGAGGAGCGACAGCAATGATGGTGACACCGTTGCAAAGCTGACTGTGTGCTGATTATTCTCAGCATCAGCTTTCCCTCCTGGCTCTTCGGCTCTGGGAGCAGAGACCAAACGTTCGTGCCATGCTCACTGTGCTGCTGGGCAGCCGAGAGCAAGCTCCGGAGAGGGTGCATTCAAATGCACTTTTAGTTAGGAAATTGAGGAGCGACAGCAATGATGGTGACACGATTGCAAAGCTGACTGTGCGCTGAAGATGCCCAGAACATGCTTTCCCTCCTGCCTCTTCGGCTCTGGGAGCAGAGGCCAGACGTTCGTGCACTAATCGCCCTGCCCCTGGGCAGCCGAGAACAAGCTTTGCAGAGGTTGCATTCAAATGGACTTTTAGATATGAAACCGAGGAGCGACAGCAATGATTGTGACACCGTTGCAAAGCTGACTGTGTGCTGAAGATGCCCAGCACATGCTTTCCCTCCTGCCTCTTCGGCTGTGAGAGCAGAGGCCAGACGTTCGTGCACTAATCGCTCTGCCCCTGGGCAGCCGAAAACAAGCTTTGCAGAGGTTGCATTCAAATGGACTTTTAGGAATGAAACCGAGGAGCGACAGCAATGATGGTGACACCGTTGCAAAGCTGAGTGTGTGCTGATTATTCTGAGCATCAGCTTTCCCTCCTGGCTCTTCGGCTCTGGGAGCAGAGACCAAACGTTCGTGCCATGCTCACTGTGCTGCTGGGCAGCCGAGAGCAAGCTCCGGAGAGGGTGCATTCAAATGCACTTTTAGTTAGGAAATTGAGGAGCGACAGCAATGATGGTGACACCGTTGCAAAGCTGACTGTGCGCTGAAGATGCCCAGAACATGCTTTCCCTCCTGGCTCTTTGGCTCTGGGAGCAGAGGCCAGACGTTCGTGCACTAATCGCCCTGCCCCTGGGCAGCCGAGAACAAGCTTTGCAGAGGTTGCATTCAAATGGACTTTTAGATATGAAACCGAGGAGCGAAAGCAATGATGGTGACACCGTTGCAAAGCTGACTATGTGCTGAAGATGCCCAGCACATGCTTTCCCTCCTGCCTCTTCGGCTGTGAGAGCAGAGGCCAGACGTTCGTGCACTAATCGCTCTGCCCCTGGGCAGCCGAAAACAAGCTTTGCAGAGGTTGCATTCAAATGGACTTTTAGGAATGAAACCGAGGAGCGACAGCAATGATGGTGACACCGTTGCAAAGCTGACTGTGTGCTGAAGATGCCCAGCACATGCTTTCCCTCCTGGCTCTTTGGCTCTGGGAGCAGAGGCCAGACGTTCGTGCACTAATCGCTGTGCCCCTGGGCAGCCGAGAGAAAGCTTTGGAGAGGTTACATTCAAATGGAATTTTAGTTATGAAACCGAGGAGCGACAGCAATGATGGTGACACCGTTGCAAAGCTGACTGTGTGCTGATTATTCTCAGCATCAGCTTTCCCTCCTGGCTCTTCGGCTCTGGGAGCAGAGACCAAACGTTCGTGCCATGCTCACTGTGCTGCTGGGCAGCCGAGAGCAAGCTCCGGAGAGGGTGCATTCAAATGCACTTTTAGTTAGGAAATTGAGGAGCGACAGCAATGATGGTGACACGATTGCAAAGCTGACTGTGCGCTGAAGATGCCCAGAACATGCTTTCCCTCCTGGCTCTTCAGCTCTGGGAGCAGAGGCCAGGCGTTCGTGCACTAATCGCCCTGCCCCTGGGCAGCCGAGAACAAGCTTTGCAGAGGTTGCATTCAAATGGACTTTTAGATATGAAACCGAGGAGCGAAAGCAATGATGGTGACACCGTTGCAAAGCTGACTGTGTGCTGAAGATGCCCAGCACATGCTTTCCCTCCTGCCTCTTCGGCTGTGAGAGCAGAGGCCAGACGTTCGTGCACTAATCGCTCTGCCCCTGGGCAGCCGAAAACAAGCTTTGCAGAGGTTGCATTCAAATGGACTTTTAGGAATGAAACCGAGGAGCGACAGCAATGATGGTGACACCGTTGCAAAGCTGACTGTGTGCTGAAGATGCCCAGCACATGCTTTCCCTCCTGGCTCTTTGGCTCTGGGAGCAGAGGCCAGACGTTCGTGCAGTAATCACCCTGCCCCTGGGCAGCCGAGAACAAGCTTTGCAGAGGTTGCATTCAAAAGGACTTTTAGATATGAAACCGAGGAGCGACAGCAATGATGGTGACACCGTTGCAAAGCTGACTGTGTGCTGAAGATGCCCAGCACATGCTTTCCCTCCTGCCTCTTCGGCTCTGGGAGCAGAGGCAAGACGTTCGTGCACTAATCGCCCTGCCCCTGGGCAGCCGAGAACAAGCTTTGCAGAGGTTGCATTCAAAAGGACTTTTAGATATGAAACCGACGAGCGACAGCAATGATGGTGACACCGTTGCAAAGCTGACTGTGTGCTGAAGATGCCCAGCACATGCTTTCCCTCCTGGCTCTTTGGCTCTGGGAGCAGAGGCCAGACGTTCGTGCACTAATCGCCCTGCCCCTGGGCAGCCGAGAGAAAGCTTTGGAGAGGTTACATTCAAATGGAATTTTAGTTATGAAACCGAGGAGCGACAGCAATGATGGTGACACCGTTGCAAAGCTGAGTGTGTGCTGATTATTCTGAGCATCAGCTTTCCCTCCTGGCTCTTCGGCTCTGGGAGCAGAGACCAAACGTTCGTGCCATGCTCACTGTGCTGCTGGGCAGCCGAGAGCAACCTCCGGAGAGGGTGCATTCAAATGCACTTGTAGTTAGGAAATTGAGGAGCGACAGCAATGATGGTGACACCGTTGCAAAGCTGACTGTGCGCTGAAGATGCCCAGAACATGCTTTCCCTCCTGGCTCTTCGGCTCTGGGAGCAGAGGCCAGACGTTCGTGCACTAATCGCCCTGCCCCTGGGCAGCCGAGAACAAGCTTTGCAGAGGTTGCATTCAAATGGACTTTTAGATATGAAACCGAGGAGCGACAGCAATGATGGTGACACCGTTGCAAAGCTGACTGTGTGCTGAAGATGCCCAGCACATGCTTTCCCTCCTGCCTCTTCGGCTGTGAGAGCAGAGGCCAGACGTTCGTGCACTAATCGCTCTGCCCCTGGGCAGCCGAAAACAAGCTTTGCAGAGGTTGCATTCAAATGGACTTTTAGGAATGAAACCGAGGAGCGACAGCAATGATGGTGACACCGTTGCAAAGCTGACTGTGTGCTGAAGATGCCCAGCACATGCTTTCCCTCCTGGCTCTTTGGCTCTGGGAGCAGAGGCCAGACGTTCGTGCACTAATCGCTGTGCCCCTGGGCAGCCGAGAGAAAGCTTTGGAGAGGTTACATTCAAATGGAATTTTAGTTATGAAACCGAGGAGCGACAGCAATGATGGTGACACCGTTGCAAAGCTGAGTGTGTGCTGATTATTCTCAGCATCAGCTTTCCCTCCTGGCTCTTTGGCTCTGGGAGCAGAGACCAAACGTTCGTGCCATGCTCACTGTGCTGCTGGGCAGCCGAGAGCAAGCTCCGGAGAGGGTGCATTCAAATGCACTTTTAGTTAGGAAATTGAGAAGCGACAGCAATGATGGTGACACGATTGCAAAGCTGACTGTGCGCTGAAGATGCCCAGAACATGCTTTCCCTCCTGGCTCTTTGGCTCTGGGAGCAGAGGCCAGACGTTCGTGCACTAATCGCTGTGCCCCTGGGCAGCCGAGAGAAAGCTTTGGAGAGGTTACATTCAAATGGAATTTTAGTTATGAAACCGAGGAGCGACAGCAATGATGGTGACACCGTTGCAAAGCTGACTGTGTGCTGATTATTCTCAGCATCAGCTTTCCCTCCTGGCTCTTCGGCTCTGGGAGCAGAGACCAAACGTTCGTGCCATGCTCACTGTGCTGCTGGGCAGCCGAGAGCAAGCTCCGGAGAGGGTGCATTCAAATGCACTTTTAGTTAGGAAATTGAGGAGCGACAGCAATGATGGTGACACGATTGCAAAGCTGACTGTGCGCTGAAGATGCCCAGAACATGCTTTCCCTCCTGGCTCTTCAGCTCTGGGAGCAGAGGCCAGGCGTTCGTGCACTAATCGCCCTGCCCCTGGGCAGCCGAGAACAAGCTTTGCAGAGGTTGCATTCAAATGGACTTTTAGATATGAAACCGAGGAGCGAAAGCAATGATGGTGACACCGTTGCAAAGCTGACTGTGTGCTGAAGATGCCCAGCACATGCTTTCCCTCCTGCCTCTTCGGCTGTGAGAGCAGAGGCCAGACGTTCGTGCACTAATCGCTCTGCCCCTGGGCAGCCGAAAACAAGCTTTGCAGAGGTTGCATTCAAATGGACTTTTAGGAATGAAACCGAGGAGCGACAGCAATGATGGTGACACCGTTGCAAAGCTGACTGTGTGCTGAAGATGCCCAGCACATGCTTTCCCTCCTGGCTCTTTGGCTCTGGGAGCAGAGGCCAGACGTTCGTGCAGTAATCGCCCTGCCCCTGGGCAGCCGAGAACAAGCTTTGCAGAGGTTGCATTCAAAAGGACTTTTAGATATGAAACCGAGGAGCGACAGCAATGATGGTGACACCGTTGCAAAGCTGACTGTGTGCTGAAGATGCCCAGCACATGCTTTCCCTCCTGCCTCTTCGGCTCTGGGAGCAGAGGCAAGACGTTCGTGCACTAATCGCCCTGCCCCTGGGCAGCCGAGAACAAGCTTTGCAGAGGTTGCATTCAAAAGGACTTTTAGATATGAAACCGACGAGCGACAGCAATGATGGTGACACCGTTGCAAAGCTGACAGTGTGCTGAAGATGCCCAGCACATGCTTTCCCTCCTGCCTCTTCGGCTGTGAGAGCAGAGGCCAGACGTTCGTGCACTAATCGCTCTGCCCCTGGGCAGCCGAAAACAAGCTTTGCAGAGGTTGCATTCAAATGGACTTTTAGGAATGAAACCGAGGAGCGACAGCAATGATGGTGACACCGTTGCAAAGCTGACTGTGTGCTGAAGATGCCCAGCACATGCTTTCCCTCCTGGCTCTTTGGCTCTGGGAGCAGAGGCCAGACGTTCGTGCACTAATCGCCCTGCCCCTGGGCAGCCGAGAGAAAGCTTTGGAGAGGTTACATTCAAATGGAATTTTAGTTATGAAACCGAGGAGCGACAGCAATGATGGTGACACCGTTGCAAAGCTGAGTGTGTGCTGATTATTCTGAGCATCAGCTTTCCCTCCTGGCTCTTCGGCTCTGGGAGCAGAGACCAAACGTTCGTGCCATGCTCACTGTGCTGCTGGGCAGCCGAGAGCAACCTCCGGAGAGGGTGCATTCAAATGCACTTGTAGTTAGGAAATTGAGGAGCGACAGCAATGATGGTGACACCGTTGCAAAGCTGACTGTGCGCTGAAGATGCCCAGAACATGCTTTCCCTCCTGGCTCTTCGGCTCTGGGAGCAGAGGCCAGACGTTCGTGCACTAATCGCCCTGCCCCTGGGCAGCCGAGAACAAGCTTTGCAGAGGTTGCATTCAAATGGACTTTTAGATATGAAACCGAGGAGCGACAGCAATGATGGTGACACCGTTGCAAAGCTGACTGTGTGCTGAAGATGCCCAGCACATGCTTTCCCTCCTGCCTCTTCGGCTGTGAGAGCAGAGGCCAGACGTTCGTGCACTAATCGCTCTGCCCCTGGGCAGCCGAAAACAAGCTTTGCAGAGGTTGCATTCAAATGGACTTTTAGGAATGAAACCGAGGAGCGACAGCAATGATGGTGACACCGTTGCAAAGCTGACTGTGTGCTGAAGATGCCCAGCACATGCTTTCCCTCCTGGCTCTTTGGCTCTGGGAGCAGAGGCCAGACGTTCGTGCACTAATCGCTGTGCCCCTGGGCAGCCGAGAGAAAGCTTTGGAGAGGTTACATTCAAATGGAATTTTAGTTATGAAACCGAGGAGCGACAGCAATGATGGTGACACCGTTGCAAAGCTGAGTGTGTGCTGATTATTCTCAGCATCAGCTTTCCCTCCTGGCTCTTTGGCTCTGGGAGCAGAGACCAAACGTTCGTGCCATGCTCACTGTGCTGCTGGGCAGCCGAGAGCAAGCTCCGGAGAGGGTGCATTCAAATGCACTTTTAGTTAGGAAATTGAGAAGCGACAGCAATGATGGTGACACGATTGCAAAGCTGACTGTGCGCTGAAGATGCCCAGAACATGCTTTCCCTCCTGGCTCTTTGGCTCTGGGAGCAGAGGCCAGACGTTCGTGCACTAATCGCCCTGCCCCTGGGCAGCCGAGAACAAGCTTTGCAGAGGTTGCATTCAAATGGACTTTTAGATATGAAACCGAGGAGCGAAAGCAATGATGGTGACACCATTGCAAAGCTGACTGCGTGCTGAAGATGCCCAGCACATGCTTTCCCTCCTGCCTCTTCGGCTGTGAGAGCAGAGGCCAGACGTTCGTGCACTTATCGCTCTGCCCCTGGGCAGCCGAAAACAAGCTTTGCAGAGGTTGCATTCAAATGGACTTTTAGGAATGAAACCGAGGAGCGACAGCAATGATGGTGACACCGTTGCAAAGCTGACTGTGTGCTGAAGATGCCCAGCACATGCTTTCCCTCCTGGCTCTTTGGGTCTGGGAGCAGAGGCCAGACGTTCGTGCACTAATCGCTGTGCCCCTGGGCAGCCGAGAGAAAGCTTTGGAGAGGTTACATTCAAATGGAATTTTAGTTATGAAACCGAGGAGCGACAGCAATGATGGTGACACCGTTGCAAAGCTGAGTGTGTGCTGATTATTCTGAGCATCAGCTTTCCCTCCTGGCTCTTCGGCTCTGGGAGCAGAGACCAAACGTTCGTGCCATGCTCACTGTGCTGCTGGGCAGCCGAGAGCAAGCTCCGGAGAGGGTGCATTCAAATGCACTTTTAGTTAGGAAATTGAGGAGCGACAGCAATGATGGTGACACCGTTGCAAAGCTGACTGTGCGCTGAAGATGCCCAGAACATGCTTTCCCTCCTGGCTCTTCGGCTCTGGGAGCAGAGGCCAGACGTTCGTGCACTAATCGCCCTGCCCCTGGGCAGCCGAGAACAAGCTTTGTAGAGGTTGCATTCAAATGGACTTTTAGATATGAAACCGAGGAGCGAAAGCAATGATGGTGACACCGTTGCAAAGCTGACTGTGTGCTGAAGATGCCCAGCACATGCTTTCCCTCCTGCCTCTTCGGCTGTGAGAGCAGAGGCCAGACGTTCGTGCACTAATCGCTCTGCCCCTGGGCAGCCGAAAACAAGCTTTGCAGAGGTTGCATTCAAATGGACTTTTAGGAATGAAACCGAGGAGCGACAGCAATGATGGTGACACCGTTGCAAAGCTGACTGTGTGCTGAAGATGCCCAGCACATGCTTTCCCTCCTGGCTCTTTGGCTCTGGGAGCAGAGGCCAGACGTTCGTGCACTAATCGCTGTGGCCCTGGGCAGCCGAGAACAAGCTTTGCAGAGGTTGCATTCAAAAGGACTTTTAGATATGAAACCGAGGAGCGACAGCAATGATGGTGACACCGTTGCAAAGCTGACTGTGTGCTGAAGATGCCCAGCACATGCTTTCCCTCCTGCCTCTTCGGCTGTGAGAGCAGAGGCCAGACGTTCGTGCACTGATCGCTCTGCCCCTGGGCAGCCGAAAACAAGCTTTGCAGAGGTTGCATTCAAATGGACTTTTAGGAATGAAACCGAGGAGCGACAGCAATGATGGTGACACCGTTGCAAAGCTGACTGTGTGCTGAAGATGCCCAGCACATGCTTTCCCTCCTGGCTCTTTGGCTCTGGGAGCAGAGGCCAGACGTTCGTGCACTAATCGCCCTGCCCCTGGGCAGCCGAGAACAAGCTTTGGAGAGGTTACATTCAAATGGAATTTTAGTTATGAAACCGAGGAGCGACAGCAATGATGGTGACACCGTTGCAAAGCTGAGTGTGTGCTGATTATTCTCAGCATCAGCTTTCCCTCCTGGCTCTTCGGCTCTGGGAGCAGAGACCAAACGTTCGTGCCATGCTCACTGTGCTGCTGGGCAGCCGAGAGCAAGCTCCGGAGAGGGTGCATTCAAATGCACTTTTAGTTAGGAAATTGTGGAGCGACAGCAATGATGGTGACACCGTTGCAAAGCTGACTGTGCGCTGAAGATGCCCAGAACATGCTTTCCCTCCTGGCTCTTCGGCTCTGGGAGCAGAGGCCAGACGTTCGTGCACTAATCGCCCTGCACCTGGGCAGCCGAGAGAAAGCTTTGGAGAGGTTACATTCAAATGGAATTTTAGTTATGAAACCGAGGAGCGACAGCAATGATGGTGACACCGTTGCAAAGCTGAGTGTGTGCTGATTATTCTCAGCATCAGCTTTCCCTCCTGGCTCTTCGGCTCTGGGAGCAGAGGCCAGACGTTCGTGCACTAATCGCCCTGCCCCTGGGCAGCCGAGAGAAAGCTTTGGAGAGGTTACATTCAAATGGAATTTTAGTTATGAAACCGAGGAGCGACAGCAATGATGGTGACACCGTTGCAAAGCTGAGTGTGTGCTGATTATTCTGAGCATCAGCTTTCCCTCCTGGCTCTTCGGCTCTGGGAGCAGAGACCAAACGTTCGTGCCATGCTCACTGTGCTGCTGGGCAGCCGAGAGCAAGCTCTGGAGAGGGTGCATTCAAATGCACTTTTAGTTAGGAAATTGAGGAGCGACAGCAATGATGGTGACACCGTTGCAAAGCTGACTGTGCGCTGAAGATGCCCAGAACATGCTTTCCCTCCTGGCTCTTCGGCTCTGGGAGCAGAGGCCAGACGTTCGTGCACTAATCGCCCTGCCACTGGGCAGCCGAGAACAAGCTTTGCAGAGGTTGCATTCAAAAGGACTTTTAGATATGAAACCGAGGAGCGAAAGCAATGATGGTGACACCGTTGCAAAGCTGACTGTGTGCTGAAGATGCCCAGCACATGCTTTCCCTCCTGCCTCTTCGGCTGTGAGAGCAGAGGCCAGACGTTCGTGCACTAATCGCTCTGCCCCTGGGCAGCCGAAAACAAGCTTTGCAGAGGTTGCATTCAAATGGACTTTTAGGAATGAAACCGAGGAGCGACAGCAATGATGCTGACACCGTTGCAAAGCTGACTGTGTGCTGAAGATGCCCAGCACATGCTTTCCCTCCTGGCTCTTTGGCTCTGGGAGCAGAGGCCAGACGTTCGTGCACTAATCGCTGTGCCCCTGGGCAGCCGAGAGAAAGCTTTGGAGAGGTTACATTCAAATGGAATTTTAGTTATGAAACCGAGGAGCGACAGCAATGATGGTGACACCGTTGCAAAGCTGAGTGTGTGCTGATTATTCTGAGCATCAGCTTTCCCTCCTGGCTCTTCGGCTCTGGGAGCAGAGACCAAACGTTCGTGCCATGCTCACTGTGCTGCTGGGCAGCCGAGAGCAAGCTCCGGAGAGGGTGCATTCAAATGCACTTTTAGTTAGGAAATTGAGGAGCGACAGCAATGATGGTGACACCGTTGCAAAGCTGACTGTGCGCTGAAGATGCCCAGAACATGCTTTCCCTCCTGGCTCTTCGGCTCTGGGAGCAGAGGCCAGACGTTCGTGCACTAATCGCCCTGCCCCTGGGCAGCCGAGAACAAGCTTTGCAGAGGTTGCATTCAAATGGACTTTTAGATATGAAACCGAGGAGCGAAAGCAATGATGGTGACACCGTTGCAAAGCTGACTGTGTGCTGAAGATGCCCAGCACATGCTTTCCCTCCTGCCTCTTCGGCTGTGAGAGCAGAGGCCAGACGTTCGTGCACTAATCGCTCTGCCCCTGGGCAGCCGAAAACAAGCTTTGCAGAGGTTGCATTCAAATGGACTTTTAGGAATGAAACCGAGGAGCGACAGCAATGATGGTGACACCGTTGCAAAGCTGACTGTGTGCTGAAGATGCCCAGCACATGCTTTCCCTCCTGGCTCTTTGGCTCTGGGAGCAGAGGCCAGACGTTCGTGCACTAATCGCTGTGCCCCTGGGCAGCCGAGAGAAAGCTTTGGAGAGGTTACATTCAAATGGAATTTTAGTTATGAAACCGAGGAGCGACAGCAATGATGGTGACACCGTTGCAAAGCTGAGTGTGTGCTGATTATTCTCAGCATCAGCTTTCCCTCCTGGCTTTTCGGCTCTGGGAGCAGAGACCAAACGTTCTTGCCATGCTCACTGTGCTGCTGTGCAGCCGAGAGCAAGCTCCGGAGAGGGTGCATTCAAATGCACTTTTAGTTAGGAAATTGAGGAGCGACAGCAATGATGGTGACACCGTTGCAAAGCTGACTGTGCGCTGAAGATGCCCAGAACATGCTTTCCCTCCTGGCTCTTCGGCTCTGGGAGCAGAGGCCAGACGTTCGTGCACTAATCGCCCTGCCACTGGGCAGCCGAGAACAAGCTTTGCAGAGGTTGCATTCAAATGGACTTTTAGATATGAAACCGAGGAGCGAAAGCAATGATGGTGACACCGTTGCAAAGCTGACTGTGTGCTGAAGATGCCCAGCACATGCTTTCCCTCCTGCCTCTTCGGCTGTGAGAGCAGAGGCCAGATGTTCGTGCACTAATCGCTCTGCCCCTGGACAGCCGAAAACAAGCTTTGCAGAGGTTGCATTCAAATGGACTTTTAGGAATGAAACCGAGGAGCGACAGCAATGATGGTGACACCGTTGCAAAGCTGACTGTGTGCTGAAGATGCCCAGCACATGCTTTCCCTCCTGGCTCTTTGGCTCTGGGAGCAGAGGCCAGACGTTCGTGCACTAATCGCCCTGCCCCTGGGCAGCCGAGAACAAGCTTTGGAGAGGTTACATTCAAATGGAATTTTAGTTATGAAACCGAGGAGCGACAGCAATGATGGTGACACCGTTGCAAAGCTGAGTGTGTGCTGATTATTCTCAGCATCAGCTTTCCCTCCTGGCTCTTCGGCTCTGGGAGCAGAGACCAAACGTTCGTGCCATGCTCACTGTGCTGCTGGGCAGCCGAGAGCAAGCTCCGGAGAGGGTGCATTCAAATGCACTTTTAGTTAGGAAATTGAGGAGCGACAGCAATGATGGTGACACCGTTGCAAAGCTGACTGTGCGCTGAAGATGCCCAGAACATGCTTTCCCTCCTGGCTCTTCGGCTCTGGGAGCAGAGGCCAGACGTTCGTGCACTAATCGCCCTGCCCCTGGGCAGCCGAGAACAAGCTTTGCAGAGGTTGCATTCAAATGGACTTTTAGATATGAAACTGAGGAGCGAAAGCAATGATGGTGACACCGTTGCAAAGCTGACTGTGTGCTGAAGATGCCCAGCACATGCTTTCCCTCCTGCCTCTTCGGCTGTGAGAGCAGAGGCCAGACGTTCGTGCACTAATCGCTCTGCCCCTGGGCAGCCGAAAACAAGCTTTGCAGAGGTTGCATTCAAATGGACTTTTAGGAATGAAACCGAGGAGCGACAGCAATGATGGTGACACCGTTGCAAAGCTGACTGTGTGCTGAAGATGCCCAGCACATGCTTTCCCTCCTGGCTCTTTGGCTCTGGGAGCAGAGGCCAGACGTTCGTGCACTAATCGCTGTGCCCCTGGGCAGCCGAGAGAAAGCTTTGGAGAGGTTACATTCAAATGGAATTTTAGTTATGAAACCGAGGAGCGACAGCAATGATGGTGACACCGTTGTAAAGCTGAGTGTGTGCTGATTATTCTCAGCATCAGCTTTCCCTCCTGGCTCTTCGGCTCTGGGAGCAGAGACCAAACGTTCGTGCCATGCTCACTGTGCTGCTGGGCAGCCGAGAGCAAGCTCCGGAGAGGGTGCATTCAAATGCACTTTTAGTTAGGAAATTGAGGAGCGACAGCAATGATGGTGACACCGTTGCAAAGCTGACTGTGCGCTGAAGATGCCCAGAACATGCTTTCCCTCCTGCCTCTTCGGCTCTGGGAGCAGAGGCCAGACGTTCGTGCACTAATCGCCCTGCCCCTGGGCAGCCGAGAACAAGCTTTGCAGAGGTTGCATTCAAATGGACTTTTAGATATGAAACCGAGGAGCGACAGCAATGATGGTGACACCGTTGCAAAGCTGACTGTGTGCTGAAGATGCCCAGCACATGCTTTCCCTCCTGCCTCTTCGGCTGTGAGAGCAGAGGCCAGACGTTCGTGCACTAATCGCTCTGCCCCTGGGCAGCCGAAAACAAGCTTTGCAGAGGTTGCATTCAAATGGACTTTTAGGAATGAAACCGAGGAGCGACAGCAATGATGGTGACACCGTTGCAAAGCTGACTGTGTGCTGAAGATGCCCAGCACATGCTTTCCCTCCTGGCTCTTTGGCTCTGGGAGCAGAGGCCAGACGTTCGTGCACTAATCGCCCTGCCCCTGGGCAGCCGAGAGAAAGCTTTGGAGAGGTTACATTCAAATGGAATTTTAGTTATGAAACCGAGGAGCGACAGCAATGATGGTGACACCGTTGCAAAGCTGAGTGTGTGCTGATTATTCTCAGCATCAGCTTTCCCTCCTGGCTCTTCGGCTCTGGGAGCAGAGACCAAACGTTCGTGCCATGCTCACTGTGCTGCTGGGCAGCCGAGAGCAAGCTCCGGAGAGGGTGCATTCAAATGCACTTTTAGTTAGGAAATTGAGGAGCGACAGCAATGATGGTGACACCGTTGCAAAGCTGACTGTGCGCTGAAGATGCCCAGAACATGCTTTCCCTCCTGGCTCTTCGGCTCTGGGAGCAGAGGCCAGACGTTCGTGCACTAATCGCCCTGCCCCTGGGCAGCCGAGAACAAGCTTTGCACAGGTTGCATTCAAATGGACTTTTAGATATGAAACCGAGGAGCGAAAGCAATGATGGTGACACCGTTGCAAAGCTGACTGTGTGCTGAAGATGCCCAGCACATGCTTTCCCTCCTGCCTCTTCGGCTGTGAGAGCAGAGGCCAGACGTTCGTGCACTAATCGCTCTGCCCCTGGGCAGCCGAAAACAAGCTTTGCAGAGGTTGCATTCAAATGGACTTTTAGGAATGAAACCGAGGAGCGACAGCAATGATGGTGACACCGTTGCAAAGCTGACTGTGCGCTGAAGATGCCCAGAACATGCTTTCCCTCCTGGCTCTTTGGGTCTGGGAGCAGAGGCTAGACGTTCGTGCACTAATCGCTGTGGCCCTGGGCAGCCGAGAACAAGCTTTGCAGAGGTTGCATTCAAATGGACTTTTAGATATGAAACCGAGGAGCGACAGCAATGATGGTGACACCGTTGCAAAGCTGACTGTGTGCTGAAGATGCCCTGCACATGCTTTCCCTCCTGGCTCTTTGGCTCTGGGAGCAGAGGCCAGACGTTCGTGCACTAATCGCTGTGCCCCTGGGCAGCCGAGAGAAAGCTTTGGAGAGGTTACATTCAAATGGAATTTTAGTTATGAAACCGAGGAGCGACAGCAATGATGGTGACACCGTTGCAAAGCTGAGTGTGTGCTGATTATTCTCAGCATCAGCTTTCCCTCCTGGCTCTTCGGCTCTGGGAGCAGAGACCAAACGTTCGTGCCATGCTCACTGTGCTGCTGGGCAGCCGAGAGCAAGCTCCGGAGAGGGTGCATTCAAATGCACTTTTAGTTAGGAAATTGAGGAGCGACAGCAATGATGGTGACACCGTTGCAAAGCTGACTGTGCGCTGAAGATGCCCAGAACATGCTTTCCCTCCTGGCTCTTCGGCTCTGGGAGCAGAGGCCAGACGTTCGTGCACTAATCGCCCTGCCCCTGGGCAGCCGAGAACAAGCTTTGCAGAGGTTGCATTCAAATGGACTTTTAGATATGAAACCGAGGAGCGAAAGCAATGATGGTGACACCGTTGCAAAGCTGACTGTGTGCTGAAGATGCCCAGCACATGCTTTCCCTCCTGCCTCTTCGGCTGTGAGAGCAGAGGCCAGACGTTCGTGCACTAATCGCTCTGCCCCTGGGCAGCCGAAAACAAGCTTTGCAGAGGTTGCATTCAAATGGACTTTTAGGAATGAAACCGAGGAGCGACAGCAATGATGGTGACACCGTTGCAAAGCTGACTGTGCGCTGAAGATGCCCAGCACATGCTTTCCCTCCTGGCTCTTTGGCTCTGGGAGCAGAGGCCAGACGTTCGTGCACTAATCGCTGTGGCCCTGGGCAGCCGAGAACAAGCTTTGCAGAGGTTGCATTCAAATGGACTTTTAGATATGAAACCGAGGAGCGACAGCAATGATGGTGACACCGTTGCAAAGCTGACTGTGTGCTGAAGATGCCCAGCACATGCTTTCCCTCCTGGCTCTTTGGCTCTGGGAGCAGAGGCCAGACGTTCGTGCACTAATCGCCCTGCCCCTGGGCAGCCGAGAGAAAGCTTTGGAGAGGTTACATTCAAATGGAATTTTAGTTATGAAACCGAGGAGCGACAGCAATGATGGTGACACCGTTGCAAAGCTGAGTGTGTGCTGATTATTCTCAGCATCAGCTTTCCCTCCTGGCTCTTCGGCTCTGGGAGCAGAGACCAAACGTTCGTGCCATGCTCACTGTGCTGCTGGGCAGCCGAGAGCAAGCTCCGGAGAGGGTGCATTCAAATGCACTTTTAGTTAGGAAATTGAGGAGCGACAGCAATGATGGTGACACCGTTGCAAAGCTGACTGTGCGCTGAAGATGCCCAGAACATGCTTTCCCTCCTGCCTCTTCGGCTCTGGGAGCAGAGGCCAGACGTTCGTGCACTAATCGCCCTGCCCCTGGGCAGCCGAGAACAAGCTTTGCAGAGGTTGCATTCAAATGGACTTTTAGATATGAAACCGAGGAGCGAAAGGAATGATAGTGACACCGTTGCAAAGCTGACTGTGTGCTGAAGATGCCCAGCACATGCTTTCCCTCCTGCCTCTTCGGCTGTGAGAGCAGAGGCCAGACGTTCGTGCACTAATCGCTCTGCCCCTGGGCAGCCGAAAACAAGCTTTGCAGAGGTTGCATTCAAATGGACTTTTAGGAATGAAACCGAGGAGCGACAGCAATGATGGTGACACCGTTGCAAAGCTGACTGTGTGCTGAAGATGCCCAGCACATGCTTTCCCTCCTGGCTCTTTGGCTCTGGGAGCAGAGGCCAGACGTTCGTGCACTAATCGCTGTGCCCCTGGGCAGCCGAGAGAAAGCTTTGGAGAGGTTACATTCAAATGGAATTTTAGTTATGAAACCGAGGAGCGACAGCAATGATGGTGACACCGTTGCAAAGCTGAGTGTGTGCTGATTATTCTCAGCATCAGCTTTCCCTCCTGGCTCTTCGGCTCTGGGAGCAGAGACCAAACGTTCGTGCCATGCTCACTGTGCTGCTGGGCAGCCGAGAGCAAGCTCCGGAGAGGGTGCATTCAAATGCACTTTTAGTTAGGAAATTGAGGAGCGACAGCAATGATGGTGACACCGTTGCAAAGCTGACTGTGCGCTGAAGATGCCCAGAACATGCTTTCCCTCCTGGCTCTTCGGCTCTGGGAGCAGAGGCCAGACGTTCGTGCACTAATCGCCCTGCCCCTGGGCAGCCGAGAACAAGCTTTGCAGAGGTTGCATTCAAATGGACTTTTAGATATGAAACCCAGGAGCGAAAGCAATGATGGTGACACCGTTGCAAAGCTGACTGTGTGCTGAAGATGCCCAGCACATGCTTTCCCTCCTGCCTCTTCGGCTGTGAGAGCAGAGGCCAGACGTTCGTGCACTAATCGCTCTGCCCCTGGGCAGCCGAAAACAAGCTTTGCAGAGGTTGCATTCAAATGGACTTTTAGGAATGAAACCGAGGAGCGACAGCAATGATGGTGACACCGTTGCAAAGCTGACTGTGCGCTGAAGATGCCCAGAACATGCTTTCCCTCCTGGCTCTTTGGGTCTGGGAGCAGAGGCCAGACGTTCGTGCACTAATCGCTGTGGCCCTGGGCAGCCGAGAACAAGCTTTGCAGAGGTTGCATTCAAATGGACTTTTAGATATGAAACCGAGGAGCGACAGCAATGATGGTGACACCGTTGCAAAGCTGACTGTGTGCTGAAGATGCCCAGCACATGCTTTCCCTCCTGGCTCTTTGGCTCTGGGAGCAGAGGCCAGACGTTCGTGCACTAATCGCTGTGCCCCTGGGCAGCCGAGAGAAAGCTTTGGAGAGGTTACATTCAAATGGAATTTTAGTTATGAAACCGAGGAGCGACAGCAATGATGGTGACACCGTTGCAAAGCTGAGTGTGTGCTGATTATTCTCAGCATCAGCTTTCCCTCCTGGCTCTTCGGCTCTGGGAGCAGAGGCCAGACGTTCGTGCACTAATCGCCCTGCCCCTGGGCAGCCGAGAGAAAGCTTTGGAGAGGTTACATTCAAATGGAATTTTAGTTATGAAACCGAGGAGCGACAGCAATGATGGTGACACCGTTGCAAAGCTGAGTGTGTGCTGATTATTCTGAGCATCAGCTTTCCCTCCTGGCTCTTCGGCTCTGGGAGCAGAGACCAAACGTTCGTGCCATGCTCACTGTGCTGCTGGGCAGCCGAGAGCAAGCTCTGGAGAGGGTGCATTCAAATGCACTTTTAGTTAGGAAATTGAGGAGCGACAGCAATGATGGTGACACCGTTGCAAAGCTGACTGTGCGCTGAAGATGCCCAGAACATGCTTTCCCTCCTGGCTCTTCGGCTCTGGGAGCAGAGGCCAGACGTTCGTGCACTAATCGCCCTGCCACTGGGCAGCCGAGAACAAGCTTTGCAGAGGTTGCATTCAAAAGGACTTTTAGAAATGAAACCGAGGAGCGACAGCAATGATGGTGACACCGTTGCAAAGCTGACTGTGCGCTGAAGATGCCCAGCACATGCTTTCCCTCCTGGCTCTTTGGCTCTGGGAGCAGAGGCCAGACGTTCGTGCACTAATCGCTGTGGCCCTGGGCAGCCGAGAACAAGCTTTGCAGAGGTTGCATTCAAATGGACTTTTAGATATGAAACCGAGGAGCGACAGCAATGATGGTGACACCGTTGCAAAGCTGACTGTGTGCTGAAGATGCCCAGCACATGCTTTCCCTCCTGGCTCTTTGGCTCTGGGAGCAGAGGCCAGACGTTCGTGCACTAATCGCCCTGCCCCTGGGCAGCCGAGAGAAAGCTTTGGAGAGGTTACATTCAAATGGAATTTTAGTTATGAAACCGAGGAGCGACAGCAATGATGGTGACACCGTTGCAAAGCTGAGTGTGTGCTGATTATTCTCAGCATCAGCTTTCCCTCCTGGCTCTTCGGCTCTGGGAGCAGAGACCAAACGTTCGTGCCATGCTCACTGTGCTGCTGTGCAGCCGAGAGCAAGCTCCGGAGAGGGTGCATTCAAATGCACTTTTAGTTAGGAAATTGAGGAGCGACAGCAATGATGGTGACACCGTTGCAAAGCTGACTGTGCGCTGAAGATGCCCAGAACATGCTTTCCCTCCTGCCTCTTCGGCTCTGGGAGCAGAGGCCAGACGTTCGTGCACTAATCGCCCTGCCCCTGGGCAGCCGAGAACAAGCTTTGCAGAGGTTGCATTCAAATGGACTTTTAGATATGAAACCGAGGAGCGAAAGCAATGATAGTGACACCGTTGCAAAGCTGACTGTGTGCTGAAGATGCCCAGCACATGCTTTCCCTCCTGCCTCTTCGGCTGTGAGAGCAGAGGCCAGACGTTCGTGCACTAATCGCTCTGCCCCTGGGCAGCCGAAAACAAGCTTTGCAGAGGTTGCATTCAAATGGACTTTTAGGAATGAAACCGAGGAGCGACAGCAATGATGGTGACACCGTTGCAAAGCTGACTGTGTGCTGAAGATGCCCAGCACATGCTTTCCCTCCTGGCTCTTTGGCTCTGGGAGCAGAGGCCAGACGTTCGTGCACTAATCGCTGTGCCCCTGGGCAGCCGAGAGAAAGCTTTGGAGAGGTTACATTCAAATGGAATTTTAGTTATGAAACCGAGGAGCGACAGCAATGATGGTGACACCGTTGCAAAGCTGAGTGTGTGCTGATTATTCTCAGCATCAGCTTTCCCTCCTGGCTCTTCGGCTCTGGGAGCAGAGACCAAACGTTCGTGCCATGCTCACTGTGCTGCTGGGCAGCCGAGAGCAAGATCCGGAGAGGGTGCATTCAAATGCACTTTTAGTTAGGAAATTGAGGAGCGACAGCAATGATGGTGACACCGTTGCAAAGCTGACTGTGCGCTGAAGATGCCCAGAACATGCTTTCCCTCCTGGCTCTTCGGCTCTGGGAGCAGAGGCCAGACGTTCGTGCACTAATCGCCCTGCCCCTGGGCAGCCGAGAACAAGCTTTGCAGAGGTTGCATTCAAATGGACTTTTAGATATGAAACCGAGGAGCGAAAGCAATGATGGTGACACCGTTGCAAAGCTGACTGTGTGCTGAAGATGCCCAGCACATGCTTTCCCTCCTGCCTCTTCGGCTGTGAGAGCAGAGGCCAGACGTTCGTGCACTAATCGCTCTGCCCCTGGGCAGCCGAAAACAAGGTTTGCAGAGGTTGCATTCAAATGGAATTTTAGGAATGAAACCGAGGAGCGACAGCAATGATGGTGACACCGTTGCAAAGCTGACTGTGTGCTGAAGATGCCCAGCACATGCTTTCCCTCCTGGCTCTTTGGCTCTGGGAGCAGAGGCCAGACGTTCGTGCACTAATCGCTGTGGCCCTGGGCAGCCGAGAACAAGCTTTGCAGAGGTTGCATTCAAATGGACTTTTAGATATGAAACCGAGGAGCGACAGCAATGATGGTGACACCGTTGCAAAGCTGACTGTGTGCTGAAGATGCCCAGCACATGCTTTCCCTCCTGGCTCTTTGGCTCTGGGAGCAGAGGCCAGACGTTCGTGCACTAATCGCTGTGCCCCTGGGCAGCCGAGAGAAAGCTTTGGAGAGGTTACATTCAAATGGAATTTTAGTTATGAAACCGAGGAGCGACAGCAATGATGGTGACACCGTTGCAAAGCTGAGTGTGTGCTGATTATTCTCAGCATCAGCTTTCCCTCCTGGCTTTTCGGCTCTGGGAGCAGAGACCAAACGTTCGTGCCATGCTCACTGTGCTGCTGTGCAGCCGAGAGCAAGCTCCGGAGAGGGTGCATTCAAATGCACTTTTAGTTAGGAAATTGAGGAGCGACAGCAATGATGGTGACACCGTTGCAAAGCTGACTGTGCGCTGAAGATGCCCAGAACATGCTTTCCCTCCTGGCTCTTCGGCTCTGGGAGCAGAGGCCAGACGTTCGTGCACTAATCGCCCTGCCACTGGGCAGCCGAGAACAAGCTTTGCAGAGGTTGCATTCAAATGGACTTTTAGATATGAAACCGAGGAGCGAAAGCAATGATGGTGACACCGTTGCAAAGCTGACTGTGTGCTGAAGATGCCCAGCACATGCTTTCCCTCCTGCCTCTTCGGCTGTGAGAGCAGAGGCCAGATGTTCGTGCACTAATCGCTCTGCCCCTGGGCAGCCGAAAACAAGCTTTGCAGAGGTTGCATTCAAATGGACTTTTAGGAATGAAACCGAGGAGCGACAGCAATGATGGTGACACCGTTGCAAAGCTGACTGTGTGCTGAAGATGCCCAGCACATGCTTTCCCTCCTGGCTCTTTGGCTCTGGGAGCAGAGGCCAGACGTTCGTGCACTAATCGCCCTGCCCCTGGGCAGCCGAGAGAAAGCTTTGGAGAGGTTACATTCAAATGGAATTTTAGTTATGAAACCGAGGAGCGACAGCAATGATGGTGACACCGTTGCAAAGCTGAGTGTGTGCTGATTATTCTCAGCATCAGCTTTCCCTCCTGGCTCTTCGGCTCTGGGAGCAGAGACCAAACGTTCGTGCCATGCTCACTGTGCTGCTGGGCAGCCGAGAGCAAGCTCCGGAGAGGGTGCATTCAAATGCACTTTTAGTTAGGAAATTGAGGAGCGACAGCAATGATGGTGACACCGTTGCAAAGCTGACTGTGCGCTGAAGATGCCCAGAACATGCTTTCCCTCCTGCCTCTTCGGCTCTGGGAGCAGAGGCCAGACGTTCGTGCACTAATCGCCCTGCCCCTGGGCAGCCGAGAACAAGCTTTGCAGAGGTTGCATTCAAATGGACTTTTAGATATGAAACCGAGGAGCGACAGCAATGATGGTGACACCGTTGCAAAGCTGACTGTGTGCTGAAGATGCCCAGCACATGCTTTCCCTCCTGCCTCTTCGGCTGTGAGAGCAGAGGCCAGACGTTCGTGCACTAATCGCTCTGCCCCTGGGCAGCCGAAAACAAGCTTTGCAGAGGTTGCATTCAAATGGACTTTTAGGAATGAAACCGAGGAGCGACAGCAATGATGGTGACACCGTTGCAAAGCTGACTGTGCGCTGAAGATGCCCAGAACATGCTTTCCCTCCTGGCTCTTTGGCTCTGGGAGCAGAGGCCAGACGTTCGTGCACTAATCGCTGTGGCCCTGGGCAGCCGAGAACAAGCTTTGCAGAGGTTGCATTCAAATGGACTTTTAGATATGAAACCGAGGAGCGACAGCAATGATGGTGACACCGTTGCAAAGCTGACTGTGTGCTGAAGATGCCCAGCACATGCTTTCCCTCCTGGCTCTTTGGCTCTGGGAGCAGAGGCCAGACGTTCGTGCACTAATCGCCCTGCCCCTGGGCAGCCGAGAGAAAGCTTTGGAGAGGTTACATTCAAATGGAATTTTAGTTATGAAACCGAGGAGCGACAGCAATGATGGTGACACCGTTGCAAAGCTGAGTGTGTGCTGATTATTCTGAGCATCAGCTTTCCCTCCTGGCTCTTCGGCTCTGGGAGCAGAGACCAAACGTTCGTGCCATGCTCACTGTGCTGCTGGGCAGCCGAGAGCAAGCTCCGGAGAGGGTGCATTCAAATGCACTTTTAGTTAGGAAATTGAGGAGCGACAGCAATGATGGTGACACCGTTGCAAAGCTGACTGTGCGCTGAAGATGCCCAGAACATGCTTTCCCTCCTTGCTCTTTGGCTCTGGGAGCAGAGGCCAGACGTTCGTGCACTAATGGCCCTGCCCCTGGGCAGCCGAGAACAAGCTTTGCAGAGGTTGCATTCAAATGGACTTTTAGATATGAAACCGAGGAACGAAAGCAATGATGGTGACACCGTTGCAAAGCTGACTGTGTGCTGAAGATGCCCAGCACATGCTTTCCCTCCTGCCTCTTCGGCTGTGAGAGCAGAGGCCAGATGTTCGTGCACTAATCGCTCTGCCCCTGGGCAGCCGAAAACAAGCTTTGCAGAGGTTGCATTCAAATGGACTTTTAGGAATGAAACCGAGGAGCGACAGCAATGATGGTGACACCGTTGCAAAGCTGACTGTGTGCTGAAGATGCCCAGCACATGCTTTCCCTCCTGGCTCTTTGGCTCTGGGAGCAGAGGCCAGACGTTCGTGCACTAATCGCTGTGCCCCTGGGCAGCCGAGAGAAAGCTTTGGAGAGGTTACATTCAAATGGAATTTTAGTTATGAAACCGAGGAGCGACAGCAATGGTGGTGACACCGTTGCAAAGCTGAGTGTGTGCTGATTATTCTGAGCATCAGCTTTCCCTCCTGGCTCTTCGGCTCTGGGAGCAGAGACCAAACGTTCTTGCCATGCTCACTGTGCTGCTGGGCAGCCGAGAGCAAGCTCCGGAGAGGGTGCATTCAAATGCACTTTTAGTTAGGAAATTGAGGAGCGACAGCAATGATGGTGACACCGTTGCAAAGCTGACTGTGCGCTGAAGATGCCCAGAACATGCTTTCCCTCCTGGCTCTTTGGCTCTGGGAGCAGAGGCCAGACGTTCGTGCACTAATCGCCCTGCCCCTGGGCAGCCGAGAACAAGCTTTGCAGAGGTTGCATTCAAATGGACTTTTAGATATGAAACCGAGGAGCGACAGCAATGATGGTGACACCGTTGCAAAGCTGACTGTGTGCTGAAGATGCCCAGCACATGCTTTCCCTCCTGCCTCTTCGGCTGTGAGAGCAGAGGCCAGACGTTCGTGCACTAATCGCTCTGCCCCTGGGCAGCCGAAAACAAGCTTTGCAGAGGTTGCATTCAAATGGACTTTTAGGAATGAAACCGAGGAGCGACAGCAATGATGGTGACACCGTTGCAAAGCTGACTGTGTGCTGAAGATGCCCAGCACATGCTTTCCCTCCTGGCTCTTTGGCTCTGGGAGCAGAGGCCAGACGTTCGTGCACTAATCGCTGTGGCCCTGGGCAGCCGAGAACAAGCTTTGCAGAGGTTGCATTCAAATGGACTTTTAGATATGAAACCGAGGAGCGACAGCAATGATGGTGACACCGTTGCAAAGCTGACTGTGTGCTGAAGATGCCCAGCACATGCTTTCCCTCCTGGCTCTTTGGCTCTGGGAGCAGAGGCCAGACGTTCGTGCACTAATCGCTGTGCCCCTGGGCAGCCGAGAGAAAGCTTTGGAGAGGTTACATTCAAATGGAATTTTAGTTATGAAACCGAGGAGCGACAGCAATGATGGTGACACCGTTGCAAAGCTGAGTGTGTGCTGATTATTCTCAGCATCAGCTTTCCCTCCTGGCTTTTCGGCTCTGGGAGCAGAGACCAAACGTTCGTGCCATGCTCACTGTGCTGCTGTGCAGCCGAGAGCAAGCTCCGGAGAGGGTGCATTCAAATGCACTTTTAGTTAGGAAATTGAGGAGCGACAGCAATGATGGTGACACCGTTGCAAAGCTGACTGTGCGCTGAAGATGCCCACAACATGCTTTCCCTCCTGGCTCTTCGGCTCTGGGAGCAGAGGCCAGACGTTCGTGCACTAATCGCCCTGCCACTGGGCAGCCGAGAACAAGCTTTGCAGAGGTTGCATTCAAATGGACTTTTAGATATGAAACCGAGGAGCGAAAGCAATGATGGTGACACCGTTGCAAAGCTGACTGTGTGCTGAAGATGCCCAGCACATGCTTTCCCTCCTGCCTCTTCGGCTGTGAGAGCAGAGGCCAGATGTTCGTGCACTAATCGCTCTGCCCCTGGGCAGCCGAAAACAAGCTTTGCAGAGGTTGCATTCAAATGGACTTTTAGGAATGAAACCGAGGAGCGACAGCAATGATGGTGACACCGTTGCAAAGCTGACTGTGTGCTGAAGATGCCCAGCACATGCTTTCCCTCCTGGCTCTTTGGCTCTGGGAGCAGAGGCCAGACTTTCGTGCACTAATCGCCCTGCCCCTGGGCAGCCGAGAACAAGCTTTGGAGAGGTTACATTCAAATGGAATTTTAGTTATGAAACCGAGGAGCGACAGCAATGATGGTGACACCGTTGCAAAGCTGAGTGTGTGCTGATTATTCTCAGCATCAGCTTTCCCTCCTGGCTCTTCGGCTCTGGGAGCAGAGACCAAACGTTCGTGCCATGCTCACTGTGCTGCTGGGCAGCCGAGAGCAAGATCCGGAGAGGGTGCATTCAAATGCACTTTTAGTTAGGAAATTGAGGAGCGACAGCAATGATGGTGACACCGTTGCAAAGCTGACTGTGCGCTGAAGATGCCCAGAACATGCTTTCCCTCCTGGCTCTTTGGCTCTGGGAGCAGAGGCCAGACGTTCGTGCACTAATCGCCCTGCCCCTGGGCAGCCGAGAACAAGCTTTGCAGAGGTTGCATTCAAATGGACTTTTAGATATGAAACCAAGGAGCGAAAGCAATGATAGTGACACCGTTGCAAAGCTGACTGTGTGCTGAAGATGCCCAGCACATGCTTTCCCTCCTGCCTCTTCGGCTGTGAGAGCAGAGGCCAGACATTCGTGCACTAATCGCTCTGCCCCTGGGCAGTCGAAAACAAGCTTTGCAGAGGTTGCATTCAAATGGACTTTTAGGAATGAAACCGAGGAGCGACAGCAATGATGGTGACACCGTTGCAAAGCTGACTGTGTGCTGAAGATGCCCAGCACATGCTTTCCCTCCTGGCTCTTTGGCTCTGGGAGCAGAGGCCAGACGTTCGTGCACTAATCGCCGTGCCCCTGGGCAGCCGAGAGAAAGCTTTGGAGAGGTTACATTCAAATGGAATTTTAGTTATGAAACCGAGGAGCGACAGCAATGATGGTGACACCGTTGCAAAGCTGAGTGTGTGCTGATTATTCTGAGCATCAGCTTTCCCTCCTGGCTCTTCGGCTCTGGGAGCAGAGACCAAACGTTCGTGCCATGCTCACTGTGCTGCTGGGCAGCCGAGAGCAAGCTCCGGAGAGGGTGCATTCAAATGCACTTTTAGTTAGGAAATTGAGGAGCGACAGCAATGATGGTGACACTGTTGCAAAGCTGACTGTGTGCTGAAGATGCCCAGCACATGCTTTCCCTCCTGGCTCTTTGGCTCTGGGAGCAGAGGCCAGACGTTCGTGCACTAATCGCTGTGGCCCTGGGCAGCCGAGAACAAGCTTTGCAGAGGTTGCATTCAAATGGACTTTTAGGAATGAAACCGAGGAGCGACAGCAATGATGGTGACACCGTTGCAAAGCTGACTGTGTGCTGAAGATGCCCAGCACATGCTTTCCCTCCTGGCTCTTTGGCTCTGGGAGCAGAGGCCAGACGTTCTTGCACTAATCGCCCTGCCCCTGGGCAGCCGAGAGAAAGCTTTGGAGAGGTTACATTCAAATGGAATTTTAGTTATGAAACCGAGGAGCGACAGCAATGATGGTGACACCGTTGCAAAGCTGAGTGTGTGCTGATTATTCTGAGCATCAGCTTTCCCTCCTGGCTCTTCGGCTCTGGGAGCAGAGACCAAACGTTCGTGCCATGCTCACTGTGCTGCTGGGCAGCCGAGAGCAAGATCCGGAGAGGGTGCATTCAAATGCACTTTTAGTTAGGAAATTGAGGAGCGACAGCAATGATGGTGACACCGTTGCAAAGCTGACTGTGCGCTGAAGATGCCCAGAACATGCTTTCCCTCCTTGCTCTTTGGCTCTGGGAGCAGAGGCCAGACGTTCGTGCACTAATCGCCCTGCCCCTGGGCAGCCGAGAACAAGCTTTGCAGAGGTTGCATTCAAATGGACTTTTAGATATGAAACCGAGGAGCGAAAGCAATGATGGTGACACCGTTGCAAAGCTGACTGTGTGCTGAAGATGCCCAGCACTTGCTTTCCCTCCTGCCTCTTCGGCTGTGAGAGCAGAGGCCAGACGTTCGTGCACTAATCGCTCTGCCCCTGGGCAGCCAAAAACAAGCTTTGCAGAGGTTGCATTCAAATGGACTTTTAGGAATGAAACCGAGGAGCGACAGCAATGATGGTGACACCGTTGCAAAGCTGACTGTGTGCTGAAGATGCCCAGCACATGCTTTCCCTCCTGGCTCTTTGGCTCTGGGAGCAGAGGCCAGACGTTCGTGCACTAATCGCTGTGCCCCTGGGCAGCCGAGAGAAAGCTTTGGAGAGGTTACATTCAAATGGAATTTTAGTTATGAAACCGAGGAGCGACAGCAATGATGGTGACACCGTTGCAAAGCTGAGTGTGTGCTGATTATTCTGAGCATCAGCTTTCCCTCCTGGCTCTTCGGCTCTGGGAGCAGAGACCAAACGTTCGTGCCACATCGCTGTGGCCCTGGGCAGCCGAGAACAAGCTTTGCAGAGGTTGCATTCAAATGGACTTTTAGATATGAAACCGAGGAGCGACAGCAGTGATGGTGACACCGTTGCAAAGCTGACTGTGTGCTGAAGATGCCCAGCACATGCTTTCCCTCCTGGCTCTTTGGCTCTGGGAGCAGAGGCCAGACGTTCGTGCACTAATCACCCTGCCCCTGGGCAGCCGAGAGAAAGCTTTGGAGAGGTTACATTCAAATGGAATTTTAGTTATGAAACCGAGGAGCGACAGCAATGATGGTGACACCGTTGCAAAGCTGAGTGTGTGCTGATTATTCTCAGCATCAGCTTTCCCTCCTGGCTCTTCGGCTCTGGGAGCAGAGACCAAACGTTCGTGCCATGCTCACTGTGCTGCTGGGCAGCCGAGAGCAAGCTCCGGAGAGGGTGCATTCAAATGCACTTTTAGTTAGGAAATTGAGGAGCGACAGCAATGATGGTGACACCGTTGCAAAGCTGACTGTGCGCTGAAGATGCCCAGAACATGCTTTCCCTCCTGGCTCTTTGGCTCTGGGAGCAGAGGCCAGACGTTCGTGCACTAATCGCCCTGCCCCTGGGCAGCCGAGAACAAGCTTTGCAGAGGTTGCATTCAAATGGACTTTTAGATATGAAACCGAGGAGCGAAAGCAATGATAGTGACACCGTTGCAAAGCTGACTGTGTGCTGAAGATGCCCAGCACATGCTTTCCCTCCTGCCTCTTCGGCTGTGAGAGCAGAGGCCAGACGTTCGTGCACTAATCGCTCTGCCCCTGGGCAGCCGAAAACAAGCTTTGCAGAGGTTGCATTCAAATGGACTTTTAGATATGAAACCGAGGAGCGACAGCAATGATGGTGACACCGTTGCAAAGCTGACTGTGTGCTGAAGATGCCCAGCACATGCTTTCCCTCCTGGCTCTTTGGCTCTGGGAGCAGAGGCCAGACGTTCGTGCACTAATCGCTGTGCCCCTGGGCAGCCGAGAGAAAGCTTTGGAGAGGTTACATTCAAATGGAATTTTAGTTATGAAACCGAGGAGCGACAGCAATGATGGTGACACCGTTGCAAAGCTGAGTGTGTGCTGATTATTCTGAGCATCAGCTTTCCCTCCTGGCTCTTCGGCTCTGGGAGCAGAGACCAAACGTTCGTGCCATGCTCACTGTGCTGCTGGGCAGCCGAGAGCAAGCTCCGGAGAGGGTGCATTCAAATGCACTTTTAGTTAGGAAATTGAGGAGCGACAGCAATGATGGTGACACCGTTGCAAAGCTGACTGTGCGCTGAAGATGCCCAGAACATGCTTTCCCTCCTGGCTCTTCGGCTCTGGGAGCAGAGGCCAGACGTTCGTGCACTAATGGCCCTGCCCCTGGGCAGCCGAGAACAAGCTTTGCAGAGGTTGCATTCAAATGGACTTTTAGATATGAAACCGAGGAGCGAAAGCAATGATGGTGACACCGTTGCAAAGCTGACTGTGTGCTGAAGATGCCCAGCACATGCTTTCCCTCCTGCCTCTTCGGCTGTGAGAGCAGAGGCCAGATGTTCGTGCACTAATCGCTCTGCCCCTGGGCAGCCGAAAACAAGCTTTGCAGAGGTTGCATTCAAATGGACTTTTAGGAATGAAACCGAGGAGCGACAGCAATGATGGTGACACCGTTGCAAAGCTGACTGTGTGCTGAAGATGCCCAGCACATGCTTTCCCTCCTGGCTCTTTGGCTCTGGGAGCAGAGGCCAGACGTTCGTGCACTAATCGCTGTGCCCCTGGGCAGCCGAGAGAAAGCTTTGGAGAGGTTACATTCAAATGGAATTTTAGTTATGAAACCGAGGAGCGACAGCAATGGTGGTGACACCGTTGCAAAGCTGAGTGTGTGCTGATTATTCTGAGCATCAGCTTTCCCTCCTGGCTCTTCGGCTCTGGGAGCAGAGACCAAACGTTCTTGCCATGCTCACTGTGCTGCTGGGCAGCCGAGAGCAAGCTCCGGAGAGGGTGCATTCAAATGCACTTTTAGTTAGGAAATTGAGGAGCGACAGCAATGATGGTGACACCGTTGCAAAGCTGACTGTGCGCTGAAGATGCCCAGAACATGCTTTCCCTCCTTGCTCTTTGGCTCTGGGAGCAGAGGCCAGACGTTCGTGCACTAATCGCCCTGCCCCTGGGCAGCCGAGAACAAGCTTTGCAGAGGTTGCATTCAAATGGACTTTTAGATATGAAACCGAGGAGCGACAGCAATGATTGTGACACCGTTGCAAAGCTGACTGTGTGCTGAAGATGCCCAGCACATGCTTTCCCTCCTGCCTCTTCGGCTGTGAGAGCAGAGGCCAGACGTTCGTGCACTAATCGCTCTGCCCCTGGGCAGCCGAAAACAAGCTTTGCAGAGGTTGCATTCAAATGGACTTTTAGGAATGAAACCGAGGAGCGACAGCAATGATGGTGACACCGTTGCAAAGCTGACTGTGTGCTGAAGATGCCCAGCACATGCTTTCCCTCCTGGCTCTTTGGCTCTGGGAGCAGAGGCCAGACGTTCGTGCACTAATCGCCCTGCCCCTGGGCAGCCGAGAGAAAGCTTTGGAGAGGTTACATTCAAATGGAATTTTAGTTATGAAACCGAGGAGCGACAGCAATGATGGTGACACCGTTGCAAAGCTGAGTGTGTGCTGATTATTCTCAGCATCAGCTTTCCCTCCTGGCTCTTCGGCTCTGGGAGCAGAGACCAAACGTTCGTGCCATGCTCACTGTGCTGCTGGGCAGCCGAGAGCAAGATCCGGAGAGGGTGCATTCAAATGCACTTTTAGTTAGGAAATTGAGGAGCGACAGCAATGATGGTGACACCGTTGCAAAGCTGACTGTGCGCTGAAGATCCCCAGAACATGCTTTCCCTCCTGGCTCTTTGTCTCTGGGAGCAGAGGCCAGACGTTCGTGCACTAATCGCCCTGCCCCTGGGCAGCCGAGAACAAGCTTTGCAGAGGTTGCATTCAAATGGACTTTTAGATATGAAACCAAGGAGCGAAAGCAATGATAGTGACACCGTTGCAAAGCTGACTGTGTGCTGAAGATGCCCAGCACATGCTTTCCCTCCTGCCTCTTCGGCTGTGAGAGCAGAGGCCAGACATTCGTGCACTAATCGCTCTGCCCCTGGGCAGTCGAAAACAAGCTTTGCAGAGGTTGCATTCAAATGGACTTTTAGGAATGAAACCGAGGAGCGACAGCAATGATGGTGACACCGTTGCAAAGCTGACTGTGTGCTGAAGATGCCCAGCACATGCTTTCCCTCCTGGCTCTTTGGCTCTGGGAGCAGAGGCCAGACGTTCGTGCACTAATCGCTGTGCCCCTGGGCAGCCGAGAGAAAGCTTTGGAGAGGTTACATTCAAATGGAATTTTAGTTATGAAACCGAGGAGCGACAGCAATGATGGTGACACCGTTGCAAAGCTGAGTGTGTGCTGATTATTCTGAGCATCAGCTTTCCCTCCTGGCTCTTCGGCTCTGGGAGCAGAGACCAAACGTTCGTGCCATGCTCACTGTGCTGCTGGGCAGCCGAGAGCAAGCTCCGGAGAGGGTGCATTCAAATGCACTTTTAGTTAGGAAATTGAGGAGCGACAGCAATGATGGTGACACTGTTGCAAAGCTGACTGTGCGCTGAAGATGCCCAGAACATGCTTTCCCTCCTGGCTCTTCGGCTCTGGGAGCAGAGGCCAGACGTTCGTGCACTAATCGCCCTGCCCCCGGGCAGCCGAGAACAAGCTTTGCAGAGGTTGCATTCAAATGGACTTTTAGATATGAAACCGAGGAGCGAAAGCAATGATGGTGACACCGTTGCAAAGCTGACTGTGTGCTGAAGATGCCCAGCACATGCTTTCCCTCCTGCCTCTTCGGCTGTGAGAGCAGAGGCCAGACGTTCGTGCACTAATCGCTCTGCCCCTGGGCAGCCGAAAACAAGCTTTGCAGAGGTTGCATTCAAATGGACTTTTAGGAATGAAACCGAGGAGCGACAGCAATGATGGTGACACCGTTGCAAAGCTGACTGTGCGCTGAAGATGCCCAGAACATGCTTTCCCTCCTGGCTCTTTGGCTCTGGGAGCAGAGGCCAGACGTTCGTGCACTAATCGCTGTGGCCCTGGGCAGCCGAGAACAAGCTTTGCAGAGGTTGCATTCAAATGGACTTTTAGATATGAAACCGAGGAGCGACAGCAATGATGGTGACACCGTTGCAAAGCTGACTGTGTGCTGAAGATGCCCAGCACATGCTTTCCCTCCTGGCTCTTTGGCTCTGGGAGCAGAGGCCAGACGTTCGTGCACTAATCGCTGTGCCCCTGGGCAGCCGAGAGAAAGCTTTGGAGAGGTTACATTCAAATGGAATTTTAGTTATGAAACCGAGGAGCGACAGCAATGATGGTGACACCGTTGCAAAGCTGAGTGTGTGCTGATTATTCTGAGCATCAGCTTTCCCTCCTGGCTCTTCGGCTCTGGGAGCAGAGACCAAACGTTCTTGCCATGCTCACTGTGCTGCTGGGCAGCCGAGAGCAAGCTCCGGAGAGGGTGCATTCAAATGCACTTTTAGTTAGGAAATTGAGGAGCGACAGCAATGATGGTGACACCGTTGCAAAGCTGACTGTGCGCTGAAGATGCCCAGAACATGCTTTCCCTCCTTGCTCTTTGGCTCTGGGAGCAGAGGCCAGACGTTCGTGCACTAATCGCCCTGCCCCTGGGCAGCCGAGAACAAGCTTTGCAGAGGTTGCATTCAAATGGACTTTTAGATATGAAACCGAGGAGCGACAGCAATGATTGTGACACCGTTGCAAAGCTGACTGTGTGCTGAAGATGCCCAGCACATGCTTTCCCTCCTGCCTCTTCGGCTGTGAGAGCAGAGGCCAGACGTTCGTGCACTAATCGCTCTGCCCCTGGGCAGCCGAAAACAAGCTTTGCAGAGGTTGCATTCAAATGGACTTTTAGGAATGAAACCGAGGAGCGACAGCAATGATGGTGACACCGTTGCAAAGCTGACTGTGTGCTGAAGATGCCCAGCACATGCTTTCCCTCCTGGCTCTTTGGCTCTGGGAGCAGAGGCCAGACGTTCGTGCACTAATCGCCCTGCCCCTGGGCAGCCGAGAGAAAGCTTTGGAGAGGTTACATTCAAATGGAATTTTAGTTATGAAACCGAGGAGCGACAGCAATGATGGTGACACCGTTGCAAAGCTGAGTGTGTGCTGATTATTCTCAGCATCAGCTTTCCCTCCTGGCTCTTCGGCTCTGGGAGCAGAGACCAAACGTTCGTGCCATGCTCACTGTGCTGCTGGGCAGCCGAGAGCAAGATCCGGAGAGGGTGCATTCAAATGCACTTTTAGTTAGGAAATTGAGGAGCGACAGCAATGATGGTGACACCGTTGCAAAGCTGACTGTGCGCTGAAGATGCCCAGAACATGCTTTCCCTCCTGGCTCTTTGGCTCTGGGAGCAGAGGCCAGACGTTCGTGCACTAATCGCCCTGCCCCTGGGCAGCCGAGAACAAGCTTTGCAGAGGTTGCATTCAAATGGACTTTTAGATATGAAACCGAGGAGCGAAAGCAATGATAGTGACACCGTTGCAAAGCTGACTGTGTGCTGAAGATGCCCAGCACATGCTTTCCCTCCTGCCTCTTCGGCTGTGAGAGCAGAGGCCAGACGTTCGTGCACTAATCGCTCTGCCCCTGGGCAGCCGAAAACAAGCTTTGCAGAGGTTGCATTCAAATGGACTTTTAGGAATGAAACCGAGGAGCGACAGCAATGATGGTGACACCGTTGCAAAGCTGACTGTGTGCTGAAGATGCCCAGCACATGCTTTCCCTCCTGGCTCTTTGGCTCTGGGAGCAGAGGCCAGACGTTCGTGCACTAATCGCCCTGCCCCTGGGCAGCCGAGAGAAAGCTTTGGAGAGGTTACATTCAAATGGAATTTTAGTTATGAAACCGAGGAGCGACAGCAATGATGGTGACACCGTTGCAAAGCTGAGTGTGTGCTGATTATTCTCAGCATCAGCTTTCCCTCCTGGCTCTTCGGCTCTGGGAGCAGAGACCAAACGTTCGTGCCATGCTCACTGTGCTGCTGGGCAGCCGAGAGCAAGATCCGGAGAGGGTGCATTCAAATGCACTTTTAGTTAGGAAATTGAGGAGCGACAGCAATGATGGTGACACCGTTGCAAAGCTGACTGTGCGCTGAAGATGCCCAGAACATGCTTTCCCTCCTGGCTCTTTGGCTCTGGGAGCAGAGGCCAGACGTTCGTGCACTAATCGCCCTGCCCCTGGGCAGCCGAGAACAAGCTTTGCAGAGGTTGCATTCAAATGGACTTTTAGATATGAAACCGAGGAGCGAAAGCAATGATAGTGACACCGTTGCAAAGCTGACTGTGTGCTGAAGATGCCCAGCACTTGCTTTCCCTCCTGCCTCTTCGGCTGTGAGAGCAGAGGCCAGACGTTCGTGCACTAATCGCTCTGCCCCTGGGCAGCCGAAAACAAGCTTTGCAGAGGTTGCATTCAAATGGACTTTTAGGAATGAAACCGAGGAGCGACAGCAATGATGGTGACACCGTTGCAAAGCTGACTGTGTGCTGAAGATGCCCAGCACATGCTTTCCCTCCTGGCTCTTTGGCTCTGGGAGCAGAGGCCAGACGTTCGTGCACTAATCTCCCTGCCCCTGGGCAGCCGAGAGAAAGCTTTGGAGAGGTTACATTCAAATGCAATTTTAGTTATGAAACCGAGGAGCGACAGCAATGATGGTGACACCGTTGCAAAGCTGAGTGTGTGCTGATTATTCTGAGCATCAGCTTTCCCTCCTGGCTCTTCGGCTCTGGGAGCAGAGACCAAACGTTCGTGCCATGCTCACTGTGCTGCTGGGCAGCCGAGAGCAAGCTCCGGAGAGGGTGCATTCAAATGCACTTTTAGTTAGGAAATTGAGGAGCGACAGCAATGATGGTGACACCGTTGCAAAGCTGACTGTGCGCTGAAGATGCCCAGAACATGCTTTCCCTCCTGGCTCTTCGGCTCTGGGAGCAGAGGCCAGACGTTCGTGCACTAATCGCCCTGCCCCTGGGCAGCCGAGAACAAGCTTTGCAGAGGTTGCATTCAAATGGACTTTTAGATATGAAACCGAGGAGCGAAAGCAATGATGGTGACACCGTTGCAAAGCTGACTGTGTGCTGAAGATGCCCAGCACATGCTTTCCCTCCTGCCTCTTCGGCTGTGAGAGCAGAGGCCAGACGTTCGTGCACTAATCGCTCTGCCCCTGGGCAGCCGAAAACAAGCTTTGCAGAGGTTGCATTCAAATGGACTTTTAGGAATGAAACCGAGGAGCGACAGCAATGATGGTGACACCGTTGCAAAGCTGACTGTGTGCTGAAGATGCCCAGCACATGCTTTCCCTCCTGGCTCCTTGGCTCTGGGAGCAGAGGCCAGACGTTCGTGCACTAATCGCCCTGCCCCTGGGCAGCCGAGAACAAGCTTTGCAGAGGTTGCATTCAAATGGACTTTTAGGAATGAAACCGAGGAGCGACAGCAATGATGGTGACACCGTTGCAAAGCTGACTGTGTGCTGAAGATGCCCAGCACATGCTTTCCCTCCTGGCTCTTTGGCTCTGGGAGCAGAGGCCAGACGTTCTTGCACTAATCGCCCTGCCCCTGGGCAGCCGAGAGAAAGCTTTGGAGAGGTTACATTCAAATGGAATTTTAGTTATGAAACCGAGGAGCGACAGCAATGATGGTGACACCGTTGCAAAGCTGAGTGTGTGCTGATTATTCTCAGCATCAGCTTTCCCTCCTGGCTCTTCGGCTCTGGGAGCAGAGACCAAACGTTCGTGCCATGCTCACTGTGCTGCTGGGCCGCCGAGAGCAAGCTCCGGAGAGGGTGCATTCAAATGCACTTTTAGTTAGGAAATTGAGGAGCGACAGCAATGATGGTGACACCGTTGCAAAGCTGACTGTGCGCTGAAGATGCCCAGAACATGCTTTCCCTCCTGGCTCTTCGGCTCTGGGAGCAGAGGCCAGACGTTCGTGCACTAATCGCCCTGCCCCTGGGCAGCCGAGAACAAGCTTTGCAGAGGTTGCATTCAAATGGACTTTTAGATATGAAACCGAGGAGCGAAAGCAATGATGGTGACACCGTTGCAAAGCTGACTGTGTGCTGAAGATGCCCAGCACATGCTTTCCCTCCTGCCTCTTCGGCTGTGAGAGCAGAGGCCAGACGTTCGTGCACTAATCGCTCTGCCCCTGGGCAGCCGAAAACAAGCTTTGCAGAGGTTGCATTCAAATGGACTTTTAGGTATGAAACCGAGGAGCGACAGCAATGATGGTGACACCGTTGCAAAGCTGACTGTGTGCTGAAGATGCCCAGCACATGCTTTCCCTCCTGCCTCTTCGGCTGTGAGAGCAGAGGCCAGACGTTCGTGCACTAATCGCCCTGCCCCTGGGCAGCCGAGAACAAGCTTTGCAGAGGTTGCATTCAAATGGAATTTTAGTTATGAAACCGAGGAGCGACAGCAATGATGGTGACACCGTTGCAAAGCTGACTGTGTGCTGAAGATGCCCAGCACATGCTTTCCCTCCTGGCTCTTCGGCTCTGGGAGCAGAGACCAAACGTTCGTGCCATGCTCACTGTGCTGCTGGGCAGCCGAGAGCAAGCTCCGGAGAGGGTGCATTCAAATGCACTTTTAGTTAGGAAATTGAGGAGCGACAGCAATGATGGTGACACCGTTGCAAAGCTGACTGTGCGCTGAAGATGCCCAGAACATGCTTTCCCTCCTGCCTCTTCGGCTGTGAGAGCAGAGGCCAGACGTTCGTGCACTAATCGCTCTGCCCCTGGGCAGCCGAAAACAAGCTTTGCAGAGGTTGCATTCAAATGGACTTTTAGGAATGAAACCGAGGAGCGACAGCAATGATGGTGACACCGTTGCAAAGCTGACTGTGTGCTGAAGATGCCCAGCACATGCTTTCCCTCCTGGCTCTTTGGCTCTGGGAGCAGAGGCCAGACGTTCGTGCACTAATCGCCCTGCCCCTGGGCAGCCGAGAACAAGCTTTGCAGAGGTTGCATTCAAATGGAATTTTAGTTATGAAACCGAGGAGCGACAGCAATGATGGTGACACCGTTGCAAAGCTGAGTGTGTGCTGATTATTCTCAGCATCAGCTTTCCCTCCTGGCTCTTCGGCTCTGGGAGCAGAGACCAAACGTTCGTGCCATGCTCACTGTGCTGCTGGGCAGCCGAGAGCAAGCTCCGGAGAGGGTGCATTCAAATGCACTTTTAGTTAGGAAATTGAGGAGCGACAGCAATGATGGTGACACCGTTGCAAAGCTGACTGTGCGCTGAAGATGCCCAGGACATGCTTTCCCTCCTGCCTCTTCGGCTCTGGGAGCAGAGGCCAGACGTTCGTGCACTAATGGCCCTGCCCCTGGGCAGCCGAGAACAAGCTTTGCAGAGGTTGCATTCAAATGGACTTTTAGATATGAAACCGAGGAGCGACAGCAATGATGGTGACACCGTTGCAAAGCTGACTGTGTGCTGAAGATGCCCAGCACATGCTTTCCCTCCTGCCTCTTCGGCTGTGAGAGCAGAGGCCAGACGTTCGTGCACTAATCGCTCTGCCCCTGGGCAGCTGAAAACAAGCTTTGCAGAGGTTGCATTCAAATGGACTTTTAGGAATGAAACCGAGGAGCGACAGCAATGATGGTGACACCGTTGCAAAGCTGACTGTGTGCTGAAGATGCCCAGCACATGCTTTCCCTCCTGGCTCTTTGGCTCTGGGAGCAGAGGCCAGACGTTCGTGCACTAATCGCCCTGCCCCTGGGCAGCCGAGAACAAGCTTTGCAGAGGTTGCATTCAAATGGACTTTTAGATATGAAACCGAGGAGCGAAAGCAATGATGGTGACACCGTTGCAAAGCTGACTGTGTGCTGAAGATGCCCAGCACATGCTTTCCCTCCTGCCTCTTCGGCTGTGAGAGCAGAGGCCAGACGTTCGTGCACTAATCGCTTTGCCCCTGGGCAGCCGAAAACAAGCTTTGCAGAGGTTGCATTCAAATGGACTTTTAGGAATGAAACCGAGGAGCGACAGCAATGATGGTGACACCGTTGCAAAGCTGACTGTGTGCTGAAGATGCCCAGCACATGCTTTCCCTCCTGGCTCTTTGGCTCTGGGAGCAGAGGCCAGACGTTCGTGCACTAATCGCCCTGCCCCTGGGCAGCCGAGAACAAGCTTTGCAGAGGTTGCATTCAAATGGACTTTTAGATATGAAACCGAGGAGCGACAGCAATGATGGTGACACCGTTGCAAAGCTGACTGTGTGCTGAAGATGCCCAGCACATGCTTTCCCTCCTGCCTCTTCGGCTGTGAGAGCAGAGGCCAGACGTTCGTGCACTAATCACTCTGCCCCTGGGCAGCCGAAAACAAGCTTTGCAGAGGTTGCATTCAAATGGACTTTTAGGAATGAAACCGAGGAGCGACAGCAATGATGGTGACACCGTTGCAAAGCTGACTGTGTGCTGAAGATGCCCAGCACATGCTTTCCCTCCTGGCTCTTTGGCTCTGGGAGCAGAGGCCAGACGTTCGTGCACTAATCGCTGTGCCCCTGGGCAGCCGAGAGAAAGCTTTGGAGAGGTTACATTCAAATGGAATTTTAGTTATGAAACCGAGGAGCGACAGCAATGATGGTGACACCGTTGCAAAGCTGAGTGTGCGCTGATTATTCTCAGCATCAGCTTTCCCTCCTGGCTCTTCGGCTCTGGGAGCAGAGACCAAACGTTCGTGCCATGCTCACTGTGCTGCTGGGCAGCCGAGAGCAAGCTCCGGAGAGGGTGCATTCAAATGCACTTTTAGTTAGGAAATTGAGGAGCGACAGCAATGATGGTGACACCGTTGCAAAGCTGACTGTGCGCTGAAGATGCCCAGAACATGCTTTCCCTCCTGGCTCTTTGGCTCTGGGAGCAGAGGCCAGACGTTCGTGCACTAATCGCTGTGCCCCTGGGCAGCCGAGAGAAAGCTTTGGAGAGGTTACATTCAAATGGAATTTTAGTTATGAAACCGAGGAGCGACAGCAATGATGGTGACACCGTTGCAAAGCTGAGTGTGTGCTGATTATTCTGAGCATCAGCTTTACCTCCTGGCTCTTCGGCTCTGGGAGCAGAGACCAAACGTTTGTGCCATGCTCACTGTGCTGCTGGGCAGCCGAGAGCAAGCTCCGGAGAGGGTGCATTCAAATGCACTTTTAGTTAGGAAATTGAGGAGCGACAGCAATGATGGTGACACCGTTGCAAAGCTGACTGTGCGCTGAAGATGCCCAGAACATGCTTTCCCTCCTGGCTCTTCGGCTCTGGGAGCAGAGGACAGACGTTCATGCACTAATCGCCCTGCCCCTGGGCAGCCGAGAACAAGCTTTGCAGAGGTTGCATTCAAATGGACTTTTAGATATGAAACCGAGGAGCGAAAGCAATGATGGTGACACCGTTGCAAAGCTGACTGTGTGCTGAAGATGCCCAGCACATGCTTTCCCTCCTGCCTCTTCGGCTGTGAGAGCAGAGGCCAGACGTTCGTGCACTAATCGCTCTGCCCCTGGGCAGCCGAAAACAAGCTTTGCAGAGGTTGCATTCAAATGGACTTTTAGGAATGAAACCGAGGAGCGACAGCAATGATGGTGACACCGTTGCAAAGCTGACTGTGTGCTGAAGATGCCCAGCACATGCTTTCCCTCCTGGCTCTTTGGCTCTGGGAGCAGAGGCCAGACGTTCGTGCACTAATCGCCCTGCCCCTGGGCAGCCGAGAGAAAGCTTTGGAGAGGTTACATTCAAATGGAATTTTAGTTATGAAACCGAGGAGCGACAGCAATGATGGTGACACCGTTGCAAAGCTGAGTGTGTGCTGATTATTCTGAGCATCAGCTTTCCCTCCTGGCTCTTCGGCTCTGGGAGCAGAGACCAAACGTTCGTGCCATGCTCACTGTGCTGCTGGGCAGCCGAGAGCAAGCTCCGGAGAGGGTGCATTCAAATGCACTTTTAGTTAGGAAATTGAGGAGCGACAGCAATGATGGTGACACCGTTGCAAAGCTGACTGTGCGCTGAAGATGCCCAGCACATGCTTTCCCTCCTGGCTCTTCGGCTCTGGGAGCAGAGGCCAGACGTTCGTGCACTAATCGCCCTGCCCCTGGGCAGCCGAGAACAAGCTTTGCAGAGGTTGCATTCAAATGGACTTTTAGATATGAAACCGAGGAGCGAAAGCAATGATGGTGACACCGTTGCAAAGCTGACTGTGTGCTGAAGATGCCCAGCACATGCTTTCCCTCCTGCCTCTTCGGCTGTGAGAGCAGAGGCCAGACGTTCGTGCACTAATCGCTCTGCCCCTGGGCAGCCGAAAACAAGCTTTGCAGAGGTTGCATTCAAATGGACTTTTAGGAATGAAACCGAGGAGCGACAGCAATGATGGTGACACCGTTGCAAAGCTGACTGTGTGCTGAAGATGCCCAGCACATGCTTTCCCTCCTGGCTCTTTGGCTCTGGGAGCAGAGGCCAGACGTTCGTGCACTAATTGCTGTGCCCCTGGGCAGCCGAGAACAAGCTTTGCAGAGGTTGCATTCAAATGGACTTTTAGATATGAAACCGAGGAGCGACAGCAATGATGGTGACACCGTTGCAAAGCTGACTGTGTGCTGAAGATGCCCAGCACATGCTTTCCCTCCTGGCTCTTTGGCTCTGGGAGCAGAGGCCTGACGTTCGTGCACTAATCGCTGTGCCCCTGGGCAGCCGAGAGAAAGCTTTGGAGAGGTTACATTCAAATGGAATTTTAGTTATGAAACCGAGGAGCGACAGCAATGATGGTGACACCGTTGCAAAGCTGAGTGTGCGCTGATTATTCTCAGCATCAGCTTTCCCTCCTGGCTCTTCGGCTCTGGGAGCAGAGACCAAACGTTCGTGCCATGCTCACTGTGCTGCTGGGCAGCCGACAGCAAGCTCCGGAGAGGGTGCATTCAAATGCACTTTTAGTTAGGAAATTGAGGAGCGACAGCAATGATGGTGACACCGTTGCAAAGCTGACTGTGCGCTGAAGATGCCCAGAACATGCTTTCCCTCCTGGCTCTTTGGCTCTGGGAGCAGAGGCCAGACGTTCGTGCACTAATCGCTGTGCCCCTGGGCAGCCGAGAGAAAGCTTTGGAGAGGTTACATTCAAATGGAATTTTAGTTATGAAACCGAGGAGCGACAGCAATGATGGTGACACCGTTGCAAAGCTGAGTGTGTGCTGATTATTCTGAGCATCAGCTTTCCCTCCTGGCTCTTCGGCTCTGGGAGCAGAGACCAAACGTTTGTGCCATGCTCACTGTGCTGCTGGGCAGCCGAGAGCAAGCTCCGGAGAGGGTGCATTCAAATGCACTTTTAGTTAGGAAATTGAGGAGCGACAGCAATGATGGTGACACCGTTGCAAAGCTGACTGTGCGCTGAAGATGCCCAGAACATGCTTTCCCTCCTGGCTCTTCGGCTCTGGGAGCAGAGGACAGACGTTCATGCACTAATCGCCCTGCCCCTGGGCAGCCGAGAACAAGCTTTGCAGAGGTTGCATTCAAATGGACTTTTAGATATGAAACCGAGGAGCGAAAGCAATGATGGTGACACCGTTGCAAAGCTGACTGTGTGCTGAAGATGCCCAGCACATGCTTTCCCTCCTGCCTCTTCGGCTGTGAGAGCAGAGGCCAGACGTTCGTGCACTAATCGCTCTGCCCCTGGGCAGCCGAAAACAAGCTTTGCAGAGGTTGCATTCAAATGGACTTTTAGGAATGCAACCGAGGAGCGACAGCAATGATGGTGACACCGTTGCAAAGCTGACTGTGTGCTGAAGATGCCCAGCACATGCTTTCCCTCCTGGCTCTTTGGCTCTGGGAGCAGAGGCCAGACGTTCGTGCACTAATTGCTGTGCCCCTGGGCAGCCGAGAACAAGCTTTGCAGAGGTTGCATTCAAATGGACTTTTAGATATGAAACCGAGGAGCGACAGCAATGATGGTGACACCGTTGCAAAGCTGACTGTGTGCTGAAGATGCCCAGCACATGCTTTCCCTCCTGGCTCTTTGGCTCTGGGAGCAGAGGCCAGACGTTCGTGCACTAATCGCTGTGCCCCTGGGCAGCCGAGAGAAAGCTTTGGAGAGGTTACATTCAAATGGAATTTTAGTTATGAAACCGAGGAGCGACAGCAATGATGGTGACACCGTTGCAAAGCTGAGTGTGCGCTGATTATTCTCAGCATCAGCTTTCCCTCCTGGCTCTTCGGCTCTGGGAGCAGAGACCAAACGTTCGTGCCATGCTCACTGTGCTGCTGGGCAGCCGAGAGCAAGCTCCGGAGAGGGTGCATTCAAATGCACTTTTAGTTAGGAAATTGAGGAGCGACAGCAATGATGGTGACACCGTTGCAAAGCTGACTGTGCGCTGAAGATGCCCAGAACATGCTTTCCCTCCTGGCTCTTCGGCTCTGGGAGCAGAGGCCAGACGTTCGTGCACTAATCGCCCTGCCCCTGGGCAGCCGAGAACAAGCTTTGCAGAGGTTGCATTCAAATGGACTTTTAGATATGAAACCGAGGAGCGAAAGCAATGATGGTGACACCGTTGCAAAGCTGACTGTGTGCTGAAGATGCCCAGCACATGCTTTCCCTCCTGCCTCTTCGGCTGTGAGAGCAGAGGCCAGACGTTCGTGCACTAATCGCTCTGCCCCTGGGCAGCCGAAAACAAGCTTTGCAGAGGTTGCATTCAAATGGACTTTTAGGAATGAAACCGAGGAGCGACAGCAATGATGGTGACACCGTTGCAAAGCTGACTGTGTGCTGAAGATGCCCAGCACATGCTTTCCCTCCTGGCTCTTTGGCTCTGGGAGCAGAGGCCAGACGTTCGTGCACTAATCGCTGTGCCCCTGGGCAGCCGAGAGAAAGCTTTGGAGAGGTTACATTCAAATGGAATTTTAGTTATGAAACCGAGGAGCGACAGCAATGATGGTGACACCGTTGCAAAGCTGAGTGTGCGCTGATTATTCTCAGCATCAGCTTTCCCTCCTGGCTCTTCGGCTCTGGGAGCAGAGACCAAACGTTCGTGCCATGCTCACTGTGCTGCTGGGCAGCCGAGAGCAAGCTCCGGAGAGGGTGCATTCAAATGCACTTTTAGTTAGGAAATTGAGGAGCGACAGCAATGATGGTGACACCGTTGCAAAGCTGACTGTGCGCTGAAGATGCCCAGAACATGCTTTCCCTCCTGGCTCTTCGGCTCTGGGAGCAGAGGCCAGACGTTCGTGCACTAATCGCCCTGCCCCTGGGCAGCCGAGAACAAGCTTTGCAGAGGTTGCATTCAAATGGACTTTTAGATATGAAACCGAGGAGCGAAAGCAATGATAGTGACACCGTTGCAAAGCTGACTGTGTGCTGAAGATGCCCAGCACATGCTTTCCCTCCTGCCTCTTCGGCTGTGAGAGCAGAGGCCAGACGTTCGTGCACTAATCGCTCTGCCCCTGGGCAGCCGAAAACAAGCTTTGCAGAGGTTGCATTCAAATGGACTTTTAGGAATGAAACCGAGGAGCGACAGCAATGATGGTGACACCGTTGCAAAGCTGACTGTGTGCTGAAGATGCCCAGCACATGCTTTCCCTCCTGGCTCTTTGGCTCTGGGAGCAGAGGCCAGACGTTCGTGCACTAATCGCCCTGCCCCTGGGCAGCCGAGAACAAGCTTTGCAGAGGTTGCATTCAAATGGACTTTTAGATATGAAACCGAGGAGCGACAGCAATGATGGTGACACCGTTGCAAAGCTGACTGTGTGCTGAAGATGCCCAGAACATGCTTTCCCTCCTGCCTCTTCGGCTGTGAGAGCAGAGGCCAGACGTTCGTGCACTAATCGCTGTGCCCCTGGGCAGCCGAGAGAAAGCTTTGGAGAGGTTACATTCAAATGGAATTTTAGTTATGAAACCGAGGAGCGACAGCAATGATGGTGACACCGTTGCAAAGCTGAGTGTGCGCTGATTATTCTCAGCATCAGCTTTCCCTCCTGGCTCTTCGGCTCTGGGAGCAGAGACCAAACGTTCGTGCCATGCTCACTGTGCTGCTGGGCAGCCGAGAGCAAGCTCCGGAGAGGGTGCATTCAAATGCACTTTTAGTTAGGAAATTGAGGAGCGACAGCAATGATGGTGACACCGTTGCAAAGCTCACTGTGCGCTGAAGATGCCCAGAACATGCTTTCCCTCCTGGCTCTTCGGCTCTGGGAGCAGAGGCCAGACGTTCGTGCACTAATCGCCCTGCCCCTGGGCAGCCGAGAACAAGCTTTGCAGAGGTTGCATTCAAATGGACTTTTAGATATGAAACCGAGGAGCGAAAGCAATGATAGTGACACCGTTGCAAAGCTGACTGTGTGCTGAAGATGCCCAGCACATGCTTTCCCTCCTGCCTCTTCGGCTGTGAGAGCAGAGGCCAGACGTTCGTGCACTAATCGCTCTGCCCCTGGGCAGCCGAAAACAAGCTTTGCAGAGGTTGCATTCAAATGGACTTTTAGGAATGAAACCGAGGAGCGACAGCAATGATGGTGACACCGTTGCAAAGCTGACTGTGTGCTGAAGATGCCCAGCACATGCTTTCCCTCCTGGCTCTTTGGCTCTGGGAGCAGAGGCCAGACGTTCGTGCACTAATCGCCCTGCCCCTGGGCAGCCGAGAACAAGCTTTGCAGAGGTTGCATTCAAATGGACTTTTAGATATGAAACCGAGGAGCGACAGCAATGATGGTGACACCGTTGCAAAGCTGACTGTGTGCTGAAGATGCCCAGAACATGCTTTCCCTCCTGCCTCTTCGGCTGTGAGAGCAGAGGCCAGACGTTCGTGCACTAATCGCTGTGCCCCTGGGCAGCCGAGAGAAAGCTTTGGAGAGGTTACATTCAAATGGAATTTTAGTTATGAAACCGAGGAGCGACAGCAATGATGGTGACACCGTTGCAAAGCTGACTGTGTGCTGAAGATGCCCAGCACATGCTTTCCCTACTGGCTCTTTGGCTCTGGGAGCAGAGGCCAGACGTTCGTGCACTAATCGCCCTGCCCCTGGGCAGCCGAGAACAAGCTTTGCAGAGGTTGCATTCAAATGGACTTTTAGATATGAAACCGAGGAGCGACAGCAATGATGGTGACACCGTTGCAAAGCTGACTGTGTGCTGAAGATGCCCAGCACATGCTTTCCCTCCTGGCTCTTTGGCTCTGGGAGCAGAGGACAGACGTTCGTGCACTAATCGCCCTGCCCCTGGGCAGCCGAGAACAAGCTTTGCAGAGGTTGCATTCAAATGGACTTTTAGATATGAAACCGAGGAGCGACAGCAATGATGGTGACACCGTTGCAAAGCTGACTGTGTGCTGAAGATGCCCAGAACATGCTTTCCCTCCTGCCTCTTCGGCTGTGAGAGCAGAGGCCAGACGTTCGTGCACTAATCGCCCTGCCCCTGGGCAGCCGAGAGAAAGCTTTGGAGAGGTTACATTCAAATGGAATTTTAGTTATGAAACCGAGGAGCGACAGCAATGATGGTGACACCGTTGCAAAGCTGACTGTGTGCTGAAGATGCCCAGCACATGCTTTCCCTACTGGCTCTTTGGCTCTGGGAGCAGAGGCCAGACGTTCGTGCACTAATCGCCCTGCCCCTGGGCAGCCGAGAACAAGCTTTGCAGAGGTTGCATTCAAATGGACTTTTAGATATGAAACCGAGGAGCGACAGCAATGATGGTGACACCGTTGCAAAGCTGACTGTGTGCTGAAGATGCCCAGAACATGCTTTCCCTCCTGCCTCTTCGGCTGTGAGAGCAGAGGACAGACGTTCGTGCACTAATCGCTGTGCCCCTGGGCAGCCGAGAGAAAGCTTTGGAGAGGTTACATTCAAATGGAATTTAGTTATGAAACCGAGGAGCGACAGCAATGATGGTGACACCGTTGCAAAGCTGACTGTGTGCTGAAGATGCCCAGCACATGCTTTCCCTCCTGGCTCTTTGGCTCTGGGAGCAGAGGCCAGACGTTCGTGCACTAATCGCCCTGCCCCTGGGCAGCCGAGAACAAGCTTTGCAGAGGTTGCATTCAAATGGACTTTTAGATATGAAACCGAGGAGCAAAAGCAATGATGGTGACACCGTTGCAAAGCTGACTGTGTGCTGAAGATGCCCAGCACATGCTTTCCCTCCTGGCTCTTTGGCTCTGGGAGCAGAGGCCAGACGTTCGTGCACTAATTGCTGTGCCCCTGGGCAGCCGAGAACAAGCTTTGGAGAGGTTGCATTCAAATGGAATTTTAGTTATGAAACCGAGGAGCGACAGCAATGATGGTGACACCGTTGCAAAGCTGAGTGTGTGCTGATTATTCTGAGCATCAGCTTTCCCTCCTGGCTCTTCGGCTCTGGGAGCAGAGACCAAACGTTCGTGCCATGCTCACTGTGCTGCTGGGCAGCCGAGAGCAAGCTCCGGAGAGGGTGCATTCAAATGCACTTTTAGTTAGGAAATTGAGGAGCGACAGCAATGATGGTGACACCGTTGCAAAGCTGACTGTGCGCTGAAGATGCCCAGAACATGCTTTCCCTCCTGGCTCTTCGGCTCTGGGAGCAGAGGCCAGACGTTCGTGCACTAATCGCCCTGCCCCTGGGCAGCCGAGAACAAGCTTTGCAGAGGTTGCATTCAAATGGACTTTTAGATATGAAACCGAGGAGCGAAAGCAATGATGGTGACACCGTTGCAAAGCTGACTGTGTGCTGAAGATGCCCAGCACATGCTTTCCCTCCTGCCTCTTCGGCTGTGAGAGCAGAGGCCAGACGTTCGTGCACTAATCGCTCTGCCCCTGGGCAGCCGAAAACAAGCTTTGCAGAGGTTGCATTCAAATGGACTTTTAGGAATGAAACCGAGGAGCGACAGCAATGATGGTGACACCGTTGCAAAGCTGACTGTGTGCTGAAGATGCCCAGCACATGCTTTCCCTCCTGGCTCTTTGGCTCTGGGAGCAGAGGCCAGACGTTCGTGCACTAATCGCCCTGCCCCTGGGCAGCCGAGAACAAGCTTTGCAGAGGTTGCATTCAAATGGACTTTTAGATATGAAACCGAGGAGCGACAGCAATGATGGTGACACCGTTGCAAAGCTGACTGTGTGCTGAAGATGCCCAGAACATGCTTTCCCGCCTGCCTCTTCGGCTGTGAGAGCAGAGGACAGACGTTCGTGCACTAATCGCTCTGCCCCTGGGCAGCCGAAAACAAGCTTTGCAGAGGTTGCATTCAAATGGACTTTTAGGAATGAAACCGAGGAGCGACAGCAATGATGGTGACACCGTTGCAAAGCTGACTGTGTGCTGAAGATGCCCAGCACATGCTTTCCCTCCTGGCTCTTTGGCTCTGGGAGCAGAGGCCAGACGTTCGTGCACTAATCGCTGTGCCCCTGGGCAGCCGAGAGAAAGCTTTGGAGAGGTTACATTCAAATGGAATTTTAGTTATGAAACCGAGGAGCGACAGCAATGATGGTGACACCGTTGCAAAGCTGACTGTGTGCTGAAGATGCCCAGCACATGCTTTCCCTCCTGGCTCTTTGGCTCTGGGAGCAGAGGCCAGACGTTCGTGCACTAATCGCCCTGCCCCTGGGCAGCCGAGAACAAGCTTTGCAGAGGTTGCATTCAAATGGACTTTTAGATATGAAACCGAGGAGCGAAAGCAATGATGGTGACACCGTTGCAAAGCTGACTGTGTGCTGAAGATGCCCAGCACATGCTTTCCCTCCTGCCTCTTCGGCTGTGAGAGCAGAGGCCAGACGTTCGTGCACTAATCGCTCTGCCCCTGGGCAGCCGAAAACAAGCTTTGCAGAGGTTGCATTCAAATGGACTTTTAGGAATGAAACCGAGGAGCGACAGCAATGATGGTGACACCGTTGCAAAGCTGACTGTGTGCTGAAGATGCCCAGCACATGCTTTCCCTCCTGGCTCTTTGGCTCTGGGAGCAGAGGCCAGACGTTCGTGCACTAATTGCTGTGCCCCTGGGCAGCCGAGAACAAGCTTTGGAGAGGTTGCATTCAAATGGAATTTTAGTTATGAAACCGAGGAGCGACAGCAATGATGGTGACACCGTTGCAAAGCTGAGTGTGTGCTGATTATTCTGAGCATCAGCTTTCCCTCCTGGCTCTTCGGCTCTGGGAGCAGAGACCAAACGTTCGTGCCATGCTCACTGTGCTGCTGGGCAGCCGAGAGCAAGCTCCGGAGAGGGTGCATTCAAATGCACTTTTAGTTAGGAAATTGAGGAGCGACAGCAATGATGGTGACACCGTTGCAAAGCTGACTGTGCGCTGAAGATGCCCAGAACATGCTTTCCCTCCTGGCTCTTCGGCTCTGGGAGCAGAGGCCAGACGTTCGTGCACTAATCGCCCTGCCCCTGGGCAGCCGAGAACAAGCTTTGCAGAGGTTGCATTCAAATGGACTTTTAGATATGAAACCGAGGAGCGAAAGCAATGATGGTGACACCGTTGCAAAGCTGACTGTGTGCTGAAGATGCCCAGCACATGCTTTCCCTCCTGCCTCTTCGGCTGTGAGAGCAGAGGCCAGACGTTCGTGCACTAATCGCTCTGCCCCTGGGCAGCCGAAAACAAGCTTTGCAGAGGTTGCATTCAAATGGACTTTTAGGAATGAAACCGAGGAGCGACAGCAATGATGGTGACACCGTTGCAAAGCTGACTGTGTGCTGAAGATGCCCAGCACATGCTTTCCCTCCTGGCTCTTTGGCTCTGGGAGCAGAGGCCAGACGTTCGTGCACTAATTGCCCTGCCCCTGGGCAGCCGAGAACAAGCTTTGCAGAGGTTGCATTCAAATGGACTTTTAGATATGAAACCGAGGAGCGACAGCAATGATGGTGACACCGTTGCAAAGCTGACTGTGTGCTGAAGATGCCCAGAACATGCTTTCCCGCCTGCCTCTTCGGCTGTGAGAGCAGAGGACAGACGTTCGTGCACTAATCGCTCTGCCCCTGGGCAGCCGAAAACAAGCTTTGCAGAGGTTGCATTCAAATGGACTTTTAGGAATGAAACCGAGGAGCGACAGCAATGATGGTGACACCGTTGCAAAGCTGACTGTGTGCTGAAGATGCCCAGCACATGCTTTCCCTCCTGGCTCTTTGGCTCTGGGAGCAGAGGCCAGACGTTCGTGCACTAATCGCTGTGCCCCTGGGCAGCCGAGAGAAAGCTTTGGAGAGGTTACATTCAAATGGAATTTTAGTTATGAAACCGAGGAGCGACAGCAATGATGGTGACACCGTTGCAAAGCTGACTGTGTGCTGAAGATGCCCAGCACATGCTTTCCCTCCTGGCTCTTCGGCTCTGGGAGCAGAGGCCAGACGTTCGTGCACTAATCGCCCTGCCCCTGGGCAGCCGAGAACAAGCTTTGGAGAGGTTGCATTCAAATGGACTTTTAGATATGAAACCGAGGAGCGAAAGCAATGATGGTGACACCGTTGCAAAGCTGACTGTGTGCTGAAGATGCCCAGCACATGCTTTCCCTCCTGCCTCTTCGGCTGTGAGAGCAGAGGCCAGACGTTCGTGCACTAATCGCTCTGCCCCTGGGCAGCCGAAAACAAGCTTTGCAGAGGTTGCATTCAAATGGACTTTTAGGAATGAAACCGAGGAGCGACAGCAATGATGGTGACACCGTTGCAAAGCTGACTGTGTGCTGAAGATGCCCAGCACATGCTTTCCCTCCTGGCTCTTTGGCTCTGGGAGCAGAGGCCAGACGTTCGTGCACTAATCGCTGTGCCCCTGGGCAGCCGAGAGAAAGCTTTGGAGAGGTTACATTCAAATGGAATTTTAGTTATGAAACCGAGGAGCGACAGCAATGATGGTGACACCGTTGCAAAGCTGAGTGTGCGCTGATTATTCTCAGCATCAGCTTTCCCTCCTGGCTCTTCGGCTCTGGGAGCAGAGACCAAACGTTCGTGCCATGCTCACTGTGCTGCTGGGCAGCCGAGAGCAAGCTCCGGAGAGGGTGCATTCAAATGCACTTTTAGTTAGGAAATTGAGGAGCGACAGCAATGATGGTGACACCGTTGCAAAGCTGACTGTGCGCTGAAGATGCCCAGAACATGCTTTCCCTCCTGGCTCTTCGGCTCTGGGAGCAGAGGCCAGACGTTCGTGCACTAATCGCCCTGCCCCTGGGCAGCCGAGAACAAGCTTTGCAGAGGTTGCATTCAAATGGACTTTTAGATATGAAACCGAGGAGCGAAAGCAATGATGGTGACACCGTTGCAAAGCTGACTGTGTGCTGAAGATGCCCAGCACATGCTTTCCCTCCTGCCTCTTCGGCTGTGAGAGCAGAGGCCAGACGTTCGTGCACTAATCGCTCTGCCCCTGGGCAGCCGAAAACAAGCTTTGCAGAGGTTGCATTCAAATGGACTTTTAGATATGAAACCGAGGAGCGACAGCAATGATGGTGACACCGTTGCAAAGCTGACTGTGTGCTGAAGATGCCCAGCACATGCTTTCCCTCCTGCCTCTTCGGCTGTGAGAGCAGAGGCCAGACGTTCGTGCACTAATCGCTCTGCCCCTGGGCAGCCGAAAACAAGCTTTGCAGAGGTTGCATTCAAATGGACTTTTAGGAATGAAACCGAGGAGCGACAGCAATGATGGTGACACCGTTGCAAAGCTGACTGTGTGCTGAAGATGCCCAGCACATGCTTTCCCTCCTGGCTCTTTGGCTCTGGGAGCAGAGGCCAGACGTTCGTGCACTAATCGCTGTTCCCCTGGGCAGCCGAGAGAAAGCTTTGGAGAGGTTACATTCAAATGGAATTTTAGTTATGAAACCGAGGAGCGACAGCAATGATGGTGACACCGTTGCAAAGCTGAGTGTGTGCTGATTATTCTGAGCATCAGCTTTCCCTCCTGGCTCTTCGGCTCTGGGAGCAGAGACCAAACGTTCGTGCCATGCTCACTGTGCTGCTGGGCAGCCGAGAGCAAGCTCCGGAGAGGGTGCATTCAAATGCACTTTTAGTTAGGAAATTGAGGAGCGACAGCAATGATGGTGACACCGTTGCAAAGCTGACTGTGCGCTGAAGATGCCCAGAACATGCTTTCCCTCCTGGCTCTTCGGCTCTGGGAGCAGAGGCCAGACGTTCGTGCACTAATCGCCCTGCCCCTGGGCAGCCGAGAACAAGCTTTGCAGAGGTTGCATTCAAATGGACTTTTAGATATGAAACCGAGGAGCGAAAGCAATGATGGTGACACCGTTGCAAAGCTGACTGTGTGCTGAAGATGCCCAGCACATGCTTTCCCTCCTGCCTCTTCGGCTGTGAGAGCAGAGGCCAGACGTTCGTGCACTAATCGCTCTGCCCCTGGGCAGCCGAAAACAAGCTTTGCAGAGGTTGCATTCAAATGGACTTTTAGGAATGAAACCGAGGAGCGACAGCAATGATGGTGACACCGTTGCAAAGCTGACTGTGTGCTGAAGATGCCCAGCACATGCTTTCCCTCCTGGCTCTTTGGCTCTGGGAGCAGAGGCCAGACGTTCGTGCACTAATCGCTGTGCCCCTGGGCAGCCGAGAACAAGCTTTGCAGAGGTTGCATTCAAATGGAATTTTAGTTATGAAACCGAGGAGCGACAGCAATGATGGTGACACCGTTGCAAAGCTGAGTGTGTGCTGATTATTCTCAGCATCAGCTTTCCCTCCTGGCTCTTCGGCTCTGGGAGCAGAGACCAAACGTTCGTGCCATGCTCACTGTGCTGCTGGGCAGCCGAGAGCAAGCTCCGGAGAGGGTGCATTCAAATGCACTTTTAGTTAGGAAATTGAGGAGCGACAGCAATGATGGTGACACCGTTGCAAAGCTGACTGTGCGCTGAAGATGCCCAGAACATGCTTTCCCTCCTGGCTCTTCGGCTCTGGGAGCAGAGGCCAGACGTTCGTGCACTAATCGCCCTGCCCCTGGGCAGCCGAGAACAAGCTTTGCAGAGGTTGCATTCAAATGGACTTTTAGATATGAAACCGAGGAGCGACAGCAATGATGGTGACACCGTTGCAAAGCTGACTGTGTGCTGAAGATGCCCAGCACATGCTTTCCCTCCTGCCTCTTCGGCTGTGAGAGCAGAGGCCAGACGTTCGTGCACTAATCGCTCTGCCCCTGGGCAGCCGAAAACAAGCTTTGCAGAGGTTGCCTTCAAATGGACTTTTAGGAATGAAACCGAGGAGCGACAGCAATGATGGTGACACCGTTGCAAAGCTGACTGTGTGCTGAAGATGCCCAGCACATGCTTTCCCTCCTGCCTCTTCGGCTGTGAGAGCAGAGGCCAGACGTTCGTGCACTAATCGCTCTGCCCCTGGGCAGCCGAAAACAAGCTTTGCAGAGGTTGCATTCAAATGGACTTTTAGGAATGAAACCGAGGAGCGACAGCAATGATGGTGACACCGTTGCAAAGCTGACTGTGTGCTGAAGATGCCCAGCACATGCTTTCCCTCCTGGCTCTTTGGCTCTGGGAGCAGAGGCCAGACGTTCGTGCACTAATCGCTGTGCCCCTGGGCAGCCGAGAACAAGCTTTGCAGAGGTTGCATTCAAATGGAATTTTAGTTATGAAACCGAGGAGCGACAGCAATGATGGTGACACCGTTGCAAAGCTGAGTGTGTGCTGATTATTCTGAGCATCAGCTTTCCCTCCTGGCTCTTCGGCTCTGGGAGCAGAGACCAAACGTTCGTGCCATGCTCACTGTGCTGCTGGGCAGCCGAGAGCAAGCTCCGGAGAGGGTGCATTCAAATGCACTTTTAGTTAGGAAATTGAGGAGCGACAGCAATGATGGTGACACCGTTGCAAAGCTGACTGTGCGCTGAAGATGCCCAGAACATGCTTTCCCTCCTGGCTCTTCGGCTCTGGGAGCAGAGGCCAGACGTTCGTGCACTAATCGCCCTGCCCCTGGGCAGCCGAGAACAAGCTTTGCAGAGGTTGCATTCAAATGGACTTTTAGATATGAAACCGAGGAGCGAAAGCAATGATGGTGACACCGTTGCAAAGCTGACTGTGTGCTGAAGATGCCCAGCACATGCTTTCCCTCCTGCCTCTTCGGCTGTGAGAGCAGAGGCCAGACGTTCGTGCACTAATCGCTCTGCCCCTGGGCAGCCGAAAACAAGCTTTGCAGAGGTTGCATTCAAATGGACTTTTAGGAATGAAACCGAGGAGCGACAGCAATGATGGTGACACCGTTGCAAAGCTGACTGTGTGCTGAAGATGCCCAGCACATGCTTTCCCTCCTGGCTCTTTGGCTCTGGGAGCAGAGGCCAGACGTTCGTGCACTAATCGCTGTGCCCCTGGGCAGCCGAGAACAAGCTTTGCAGAGGTTGCATTCAAATGGAATTTTAGTTATGAAACCGAGGAGCGACAGCAATGATGGTGACACCGTTGCAAAGCTGAGTGTGTGCTGATTATTCTCAGCATCAGCTTTCCCTCCTGGCTCTTCGGCTCTGGGAGCAGAGACCAAACGTTCGTGCCATGCTCACTGTGCTGCTGGGCAGCCGAGAGCAAGCTCCGGAGAGGGTGCATTCAAATGCACTTTTAGTTAGGAAATTGAGGAGCGACAGCAATGATGGTGACACCGTTGCAAAGCTGACTGTGCGCTGAAGATGCCCAGAACATGCTTTCCCTCCTGGCTCTTCGGCTCTGGGAGCAGAGGCCAGACGTTCGTGCACTAATCGCCCTGCCCCTGGGCAGCCGAGAACAAGCTTTGCAGAGGTTGCATTCAAATGGACTTTTAGATATGAAACCGAGGAGCGACAGCAATGATGGTGACACCGTTGCAAAGCTGACTGTGTGCTGAAGGTGCCCAGCACATGCTTTCCCTCCTGGCTCTTCGGCTGTGAGAGCAGAGGCCAGACGTTCGTGCACTAATCGCTCTGCCCCTGGGCAGCCGAAAACAAGCTTTGCAGAGGTTGCCTTCAAATGGACTTTTAGGAATGAAACCGAGGAGCGACAGCAATGATGGTGACACCGTTGCAAAGCTGACTGTGTGCTGAAGATGCCCAGCACATGCTTTCCCTCCTGCCTCTTCGGCTGTGAGAGCAGAGGCCAGACGTTCGTGCACTAATCGCTCTGCCCCTGGGCAGCCGAAAACAAGCTTTGCAGAGGTTGCATTCAAATGGACTTTTAGGAATGAAACCGAGGAGCGACAGCAATGATGGTGACACCGTTGCAAAGCTGACTGTGTGCTGAAGATGCCCAGCACATGCTTTCCCTCCTGGCTCTTTGGCTCTGGGAGCAGAGGCCAGACGTTCGTGCACTAATCGCTGTGCCCCTGGGCAGCCGAGAGAAAGCTTTGGAGAGGTTACATTCAAATGGAATTTTAGTTATGAAACCGAGGAGCGACAGCAATGATGGTGACACCGTTGCAAAGCTGAGTGTGTGCTGATTATTCTGAGCATCAGCTTTCCCTCCTGGCTCTTCGGCTCTGGGAGCAGAGACCAAACGTTCGTGCCATGCTCACTGTGCTGCTGGGCAGCCGACAGCAAGCTCCGGAGAGGGTGCATTCAAATGCACTTTTAGTTAGGAAATTGAGGAGCGACAGCAATGATGGTGACACCGTTGCAAAGCTGACTGTGCGCTGAAGATGCCCAGAACATGCTTTCCCTCCTGGCTCTTCGGCTCTGGGAGCAGAGGCCAGACGTTCGTGCACTAATCGCCCTGCCCCTGGGCAGCCGAGAACAAGCTTTGCAGAGGTTGCATTCAAATGGACTTTTAGATATGAAACCGAGGAGCGAAAGCAATGATGGTGACACCGTTGCAAAGCTGACTGTGTGCTGAAGATGCCCAGCACATGCTTTCCCTCCTGCCTCTTCGGCTGTGAGAGCAGAGGCCAGACGTTCGTGCACTAATCGCTCTGCCCCTGGGCAGCCGAAAACAAGCTTTGCAGAGGTTGCATTCAAATGGACTTTTAGATATGAAACCGAGGAGCGACAGCAATGATGGTGACACCGTTGCAAAGCTGACTGTGTGCTGAAGATGCCCAGCACATGCTTTCCCTCCTGCCTCTTCGGCTGTGAGAGCAGAGGCCAGACGTTCGTGCACTAATCGCTCTGCCCCTGGGCAGCCGAAAACAAGCTTTGCAGAGGTTGCATTCAAATGGACTTTTAGGAATGAAACCGAGGAGCGACAGCAATGATGGTGACACCGTTGCAAAGCTGACTGTGTGCTGAAGATGCCCAGCACATGCTTTCCCTCCTGGCTCTTTGGCTCTGGGAGCAGAGGCCAGACGTTCGTGCACTAATCGCTGTGCCCCTGGGCAGCCGAGAGAAAGCTTTGGAGAGGTTACATTCAAATGGAATTTTAGTTATGAAACCGAGGAGCGACAGCAATGATGGTGACACCGTTGCAAAGCTGAGTGTGTGCTGATTATTCTGAGCATCAGCTTTCCCTCCTGGCTCTTCGGCTCTGGGAGCAGAGACCAAACGTTCGTGCCATGCTCACTGTGCTGCTGGGCAGCCGAGAGCAAGCTCCGGAGAGGGTGCATTCAAATGCACTTTTAGTTAGGAAATTGAGGAGCGACAGCAATGATGGTGACACCGTTGCAAAGCTGACTGTGCGCTGAAGATGCCCAGAACATGCTTTCCCTCCTGGCTCTTCGGCTCTGGGAGCAGAGGCCAGACGTTCGTGCACTAATCGCCCTGCCCCTGGGCAGCCGAGAACAAGCTTTGCAGAGGTTGCATTCAAATGGACTTTTAGATATGAAACCGAGGAGCGAAAGCAATGATGGTGACACCGTTGCAAAGCTGACTGTGTGCTGAAGATGCCCAGCACATGCTTTCCCTCCTGCCTCTTCGGCTGTGAGAGCAGAGGCCAGACGTTCGTGCACTAATCGCTCTGCCCCTGGGCAGCCGAAAACAAGCTTTGCAGAGGTTGCATTCAAATGGACTTTTAGGAATGAAACCGAGGAGCGACAGCAATGATGGTGACACCGTTGCAAAGCTGACTGTGTGCTGAAGATGCCCAGCACATGCTTTCCCTCCTGGCTCTTTGGCTCTGGGAGCAGAGGCCAGACGTTCGTGCACTAATCGCTGTGCCCCTGGGCAGCCGAGAGAAAGCTTTGGAGAGGTTACATTCAAATGGAATTTTAGTTATGAAACCGAGGAGCGACAGCAATGATGGTGACACCGTTGCAAAGCTGAGTGTGTGCTGATTATTCTGAGCATCAGCTTTCCCTCCTGGCTCTTCGGCTCTGGGAGCAGAGACCAAACGTTCGTGCCATGCTCACTGTGCTGCTGGGCAGCCGAGAGCAAGCTCCGGAGAGGGTGCATTCAAATGCACTTTTAGTTAGGAAATTGAGGAGCGACAGCAATGATGGTGACACCGTTGCAAAGCTGACTGTGTGCTGAAGATGCCCAGAACATGCTTTCCCTCCTGGCTCTTCGGCTCTGGGAGCAGAGGCCAGACGTTCGTGCACTAATCGCCCTGCCCCTGGGCAGCCGAGAACAAGCTTTGCAGAGGTTGCATTCAAATGGACTTTTAGATATGAAACCGAGGAGCGACAGCAATGATGGTGACACCGTTGCAAAGCTGACTGTGTGCTGAAGATGCCCAGCACATGCTTTCCCTCCTGCCTCTTCGGCTGTGAGAGCAGAGGCCAGACGTTCGTGCACTAATCGCTCTGCCCCTGGGCAGCCGAAAACAAGCTTTGCAGAGGTTGCCTTCAAATGGACTTTTAGGAATGAAACCGAGGAGCGACAGCAATGATGGTGACACCGTTGCAAAGCTGACTGTGTGCTGAAGATGCCCAGCACATGCTTTCCCTCCTGGCTCTTTGGCTCTGGGAGCAGAGGCCAGACGTTCGTGCACTAATCGCTGTGCCCCTGGGCAGCCGAGAGAAAGCTTTGGAGAGGTTACATTCAAATGGAATTTTAGTTATGAAACCGAGGAGCGACAGCAATGATGGTGACACCGTTGCAAAGCTGAGTGTGTGCTGATTATTCTCAGCATCAGCTTTCCCTCCTGGCTCTTCGGCTCTGGGAGCAGAGACCAAACGTTCGTGCCATGCTCACTGTGCTGCTGGGCAGCCGACAGCAAGCTCCGGAGAGGGTGCATTCAAATGCACTTTTAGTTAGGAAATTGAGGAGCGACAGCAATGATGGTGACACCGTTGCAAAGCTGACTGTGCGCTGAAGATGCCCAGAACATGCTTTCCCTCCTGGCTCTTCGGCTCTGGGAGCAGAGGCCAGACGTTCGTGCACTAATCGCCCTGCCCCTGGGCAGCCGAGAACAAGCTTTGCAGAGGTTGCATTCAAATGGACTTTTAGATATGAAACCGAGGAGCGACAGCAATGATGGTGACACCGTTGCAAAGCTGACTGTGTGCTGAAGATGCCCAGCACATGCTTTCCCTCCTGCCTCTTCGGCTGTGAGAGCAGAGGCCAGACGTTCGTGCACTAATCGCTCTGCCCCTGGGCAGCCGAAAACAAGCTTTGCAGAGGTTGCATTCAAATGGACTTTTAGGAATGAAACCGAGGAGCGACAGCAATGATGGTGACACCGTTGCAAAGCTGACTGTGTGCTGAAGATGCCCAGCACATGCTTTCCCTCCTGGCTCTTTGGCTCTGGGAGCAGAGGCCAGACGTTCGTGCACTAATCGCTGTGCCCCTGGGCAGCCGAGAGAAAGCTTTGGAGAGGTTACATTCAAATGGAATTTTAGTTATGAAACCGAGGAGCGACAGCAATGATGGTGACACCGTTGCAAAGCTGAGTGTGTGCTGATTATTCTGAGCATCAGCTTTCCCTCCTGGCTCTTCGGCTCTGGGAGCAGAGACCAAACGTTCGTGCCATGCTCACTGTGCTGCTGGGCAGCCGAGAGCAAGCTCCGGAGAGGGTGCATTCAAATGCACTTTTAGTTAGGAAATTGAGGAGCGACAGCAATGATGGTGACACCGTTGCAAAGCTGACTGTGCGCTGAAGATGCCCAGAACATGCTTTCCCTCCTGGCTCTTCGGCTCTGGGAGCAGAGGCCAGACGTTCGTGCACTAATCGCCCTGCCCCTGGGCAGCCGAGAACAAGCTTTGCAGAGGTTGCATTCAAATGGACTTTTAGATATGAAACCGAGGAGCGAAAGCAATGATGGTGACACCGTTGCAAAACTGACTGTGTGCTGAAGATGCCCAGCACATGCTTTCCCTCCTGCCTCTTCGGCTGTGAGAGCAGAGGCCAGACGTTCGTGCACTAATCGCTCTGCCCCTGGGCAGCCGAAAACAAGCTTTGCAGAGGTTGCATTCAAATGGACTTTTAGATATGAAACCGAGGAGCGACAGCAATGATGGTGACACCGTTGCAAAGCTGACTGTGTGCTGAAGATGCCCAGCACATGCTTTCCCTCCTGCCTCTTCGGCTGTGAGAGCAGAGGCCAGACGTTCGTGCACTAATCGCTCTGCCCCTGGGCAGCCGAAAACAAGCTTTGCAGAGGTTGCATTCAAATGGACTTTTAGGAATGAAACCGAGGAGCGACAGCAATGATGGTGACACCGTTGCAAAGCTGACTGTGTGCTGAAGATGCCCAGCACATGCTTTCCCTCCTGGCTCTTTGGCTCTGGGAGCAGAGGCCAGACGTTCGTGCACTAATCGCTCTGCCCCTGGGCAGCCGAGAGAAAGCTTTGGAGAGGTTACATTCAAATGGAATTTTAGTTATGAAACCGAGGAGCGACAGCAATGATGGTGACACCGTTGCAAAGCTGAGTGTGTGCTGATTATTCTCAGCATCAGCTTTCCCTCCTGGCTCTTCGGCTCTGGGAGCAGAGACCAAACGTTCGTGCCATGCTCACTGTGCTGCTGGGCAGCCGAGAGCAAGCTCCGGAGAGGGTGCATTCAAATGCACTTTTAGTTAGGAAATTGAGGAGCGACAGCAATGATGGTGACACCGTTGCAAGCTGACTGTGCGCTGAAGATGCCCAGAACATGCTTTCCCTCCTGGCTCTTCGGCTCTGGGAGCAGAGGCCAGACGTTCGTGCACTAATCGCTGTGGCCCTGGGCAGCCGAGAACAAGCTTTGCAGAGGTTGCATTCAAATGGACTTTTAGATATGAAACCGAGGAGCGAAAGCAATGATGGTGACACCGTTGCAAAGCTGACTGTGTGCTGAAGATGCCCAGCACATGCTTTCCCTCCTGCCTCTTCGGCTGTGAGAGCAGAGGCCAGACGTTCGTGCACTAATCGCTCTGCCCCTGGGTAGCCGAAAACAAGCTTTGCAGAGGTTGCATTCAAATGGACTTTTAGGAATGAAACCGAGGAGCGACAGCAATGATGGTGACACCGTTGCAAAGCTGACTGTGTGCTGAAGATGCCCAGCACATGCTTTCCCTCCTGGCTCTTTGGCTCTGGGAGCAGAGGCCAGACGTTCGTGCACTAATCGCCCTGCCCCTGGGCAGCCGAGAGAAAGCTTTGGAGAGGTTACATTCAAATGGAATTTTAGTTATGAAACCGAGGAGCGACAGCAATGATGGTGACACCGTTGCAAAGCTGAGTGTGTGCTGATTATTCTGAGCATCAGCTTTCCCTCCTGGCTCTTCGGCTCTGGGAGCAGAGACCAAACGTTCGTGCCATGCTCACTGTGCTGCTGGGCAGCCGAGAGCAAGCTCCGGAGAGGGTGCATTCAAATGCACTTTTAGTTAGGAAATTGAGGAGCGACAGCAATGATGGTGACACCGTTGCAAAGCTGACTGTGTGCTGAAGATGCCCAGAACATGCTTTCCCTCCTGGCTCTTCGGCTCTGGGAGCAGAGGCCAGACGTTCGTGCACTAATCGCCCTGCCCCTGGGCAGCCGAGAACAAGCTTTGCAGAGGTTGCATTCAAATGGACTTTTAGATATGAAACCGAGGAGCGACAGCAATGATGGTGACACCGTTGCAAAGCTGACTGTGTGCTGAAGATGCCCAGCACATGCTTTCCCTCCTGCCTCTTCGGCTGTGAGAGCAGAGGCCAGACGTTCGTGCACTAATCGCTCTGCCCCTGGGCAGCCGAAAACAAGCTTTGCAGAGGTTGCCTTCAAATGGACTTTTAGGAATGAAACCGAGGAGCGACAGCAATGATGGTGACACCGTTGCAAAGCTGACTGTGTGCTGAAGATGCCCAGCACATGCTTTCCCTCCTGGCTCTTTGGCTCTGGGAGCAGAGGCCAGACGTTCGTGCACTAATCGCTGTGCCCCTGGGCAGCCGAGAGAAAGCTTTGGAGAGGTTACATTCAAATGGAATTTTAGTTATGAAACCGAGGAGCGACAGCAATGATGGTGACACCGTTGCAAAGCTGAGTGTGTGCTGATTATTCTCAGCATCAGCTTTCCCTCCTGGCTCTTCGGCTCTGGGAGCAGAGACCAAACGTTCGTGCCATGCTCACTGTGCTGCTGGGCAGCCGAGAGCAAGCTCCGGAGAGGGTGCATTCAAATGCACTTTTAGTTAGGAAATTGAGGAGCGACAGCAATGATGGTGACACCGTTGCAAAGCTGACTGTGCGCTGAAGATGCCCAGAACATGCTTTCCCTCCTGGCTCTTCGGCTCTGGGAGCAGAGGCCAGACGTTCGTGCACTAATCGCCCTGCCCCTGGGCAGCCGAGAACAAGCTTTGCAGAGGTTGCATTCAAATGGACTTTTAGATATGGAACCGAGGAGCGAAAGCAATGATGGTGACACCGTTGCAAAGCTGACTGTGTGCTGAAGATGCCCAGCACATGCTTTCCCTCCTGCCTCTTCGGCTGTGAGAGCAGAGGCCAGACGTTCGTGCACTAATCGCTCTGCCCCTGGGCAGCCGAAAACAAGCTTTGCAGAGGTTGCATTCAAATGGACTTTTAGGAATGAAACCGAGGAGCGACAGCAATGATGGTGACACCGTTGCAAAGCTGACTGTGTGCTGAAGATGCCCAGCACATGCTTTCCCTCCTCCCTCTTCGGCTCTGGGAGCAGAGGCCAGACTTTCATTCTCTAATCGCTGTGCTCCTGGGCAGCCGAGAGCAAGCTCCAGAGAAGTTGGATTCTAATGAACTTCTAGGTATGAAAAGGAGAAGCGACAGCAATGATATATTTAATACACATATTTAATACACTATTTACATATTCAATACACTCCAGCTCAGTTTAATTCAGACCAGTCCAATTTTACCCAGTCCAGCTCAATATAATTCCAGTCTAGCTCACTTCAACTCAGTCCAGACCAGTTTAACCCAGTCCAGAACAGTTTAATCCAGTCCAGCTCAGTTTGATCCAGCCCAGCCCCGTTTAACCCAGTCCAGCCCAGTTTAATCCAGTCCAGCCCAGTTTAACCCAGCCCAGCCCAGTTTAACCCAGTCCTTCCCAGTTTGATCCAGCCCAGCCCAGTTTAACCCAGTCCAGCTCAGTTAAATCCCGCCCAGCCCTCTTTAACCCTGTCCAGCCCAGTTTAACCCAGCCCCGACAAGTTTAACCCAGTCCTGCCCAGTTCAATTCAGTCAGGCCAGTTTAACCCTAACCTGCCTCGTTTAATTTAGTCCAGCCCCGTTAAACCCAGTCCAGACCACTTTAATTCAGTCCAGCCCTGTTTAATCCAGTCCGACTCAGTTTAACCAAGTCCAGCTCAGTTTAACGCAGTCCAGCCATGTTTAATCAAGTCCAGCCCACTTGAATGCACCTCAGGTCAGTTTAATACAGTCCAGCACCGTTTAATCCAGTCCAGAACAGTTCATACTTGTCCAGCCCAGTTTAATCCAGTCCAGCTCAGTTTAACCCAGTCCAGACCAGTTTAATACACTCCGGCTCAGTTTAATCCAGTCCAGCCCAGTATAACCCAGTCCAGCCCAGTTTAATCCTGTCCAGCTCAGTTTAACCCACTCAAGCCCCGTTTAACCCAGTCCATCTCAGTTTAACCCAGTCCAGCTCAGTTTAACACAGTCCAGCCCAGTATAACCCAGTCCAGCACAGTTTAACCGAGTCCAGCCCAGTTTAATCCTGTCCAGCTCAGTTTAATCCACTCAGCCCCGTTTAACCCAGTCCAGCTCAGTTTAACCTAGTCCAGCTCAGTTTAACCCAGTCCAGCTCAATTTAATCCAGTTCAGACCAGTTTAACCCAGTCCAGAAGAGTTCAGTCCAGCCCAGTCCAGTTTAACCCAATCCAGACATATTTGATACAGTCCAGCCGTGTTTAACCCAGTTCAACCCAGTTTAATCCAGTCCAGCTCAGTTTCATCCAGATCCCAGCCCAGTTTAGTTCACTCCAGCCCAGTTTAACCCAGTCCACCCCACTCTAATCCAGTCCATCTCAGTTTAAACTTGTCCACCCCCGTTTAATCCACTCCAGCTCAATATAATCCAGAACAGACCAGTTTAGCCCAGTCCAGAACAGTTCAATCCAGCCCAGCCCAGTTTAACCCAGTACAGCCATATTTAATACACTCCAGCTCAATATAATCCAGAACAGCCCAGTTAGACCCAGTCAAGCCCAGTTTAATCCAGTCCAGCTCACTTAGACCCAGTCAAGCCCAGTTTAATCCAGTCCAGCTCACTTAGATCCAGCCCAGCCCAGTTCAGTTTACTCCAGCACAGTTTAACCCAGTCCAGCCCAGTTTAATCCAGTCCGGCTCAATTTAACCCAGTCCAGCCTAGTTTAACCCAGGCCAGACCAGTTTATTCCAGTCCAGAACAGACCAATCCAGCCCAGCCCACTTTATCCCAGTCCAGCCATATTTAAGACACTCCAGCTCAGTGTAACACTCCAGACCAGTCCAGCTCAATATAATTCCAGTCCAGCTCAGTTTAACCCAGTCCAGAACAGTTTAATTCAGTCCAGAACAGTTCAATCCAGCCCACTTTAACCCAGTCCAGCCATATTTAATACACTCCAGCTCAGTATAATCCGGAACAGCCCAGTTTAACCCAGTGCAGCCCAGTTTAATCCAGTCCAGCTCAGTTTGATCCAGCCCAACCCAGTTTAACCCAGTCCAGCACAGTTTAATCCAGTCCAGCTAAGTTTAATCAAACCCATCCCAGTTTAACACAGTCCAGCCTAATTTTACCCTGTCCAAACCAGTTTAATCCAGTCCAGCTCAGTTTGATCCTGCCCAGCCCAGGTTAGTTCACTCCAGCCCAGTTTAACCCAGTCCAGCCCAGGTCAATCCAGTCCAGCTCAGTTCAATCCAGCCCAGCCCAGGTTAGTTCACTCAAGCACAGTTCAACCCAGTCCAGCCCAGTTTAACCCAGTCCAGTCCAGTTTAATCCAGTCTGGCTCAGTTTAACCCAGCCCAGCCCAGTTTAACCCAGTCCAGTCCAGTTTAATCCAGTCCGGCTCAGTTTAACCCAGTCCAGCCCTGTTTAATCCAATCCAACCCAATTTAACCCGGTCTAGCCCATTTTAATCTAGTCCAGCCCACTTTAATCAAGTCCAGCTCAGTTTAACCCCATCCAGCCCAGTTTAATACAGCGTTAGGGTTAGGTCTAGTTTAGCCTAGCCTGCCTTAGATTACCCTAGCCTATCCTAGCTTCGCCTGGGTTAGATTAGATTAGGGGGTTAGGTTTTGGATTAGGATTATGGTTAGGATTAGGGTAAGAGTTAGGGTCAGATTATTCTGGGCCGGATGAACCCTGGCTAGATTATCCCGGGTCAGATTATCCCGGGTCAGATTATCCCGTGCCAGATTATCCCGGGTCAGATTATCCCGTGCCAGATTATCCCGGGTCAGATTATCCCGTGCCAGATTATCCCGGGTCAGATTATCCCGGGTCAGATTATCCCGGGTCAGATTAGATTAGCCTAGCAAACTTAGACTCCATTGAAATGCTAAATGGCTCTTCGGCTGTCGGAGCAGAGGCCAAAAGAGCGTGCTCTACACACTGTGCTGCTGGGCAGCCGAGAGCAAGCTCCGGAGAGGGTGCATTCAAATACACTTTTAGGTATGAAACCGAGGAGCGACAGCAATGATGGTGACACCGTTGCAAAGCTGACTGTGTGCTGAAGATGCCCAGGCCATGCTTTCCCTCCTGGCTCTTAGGCTCTGGGAGCAGAGAACAGACGTTCGTGCTCTCCTCCCTGTGCTGCTGGGCAGCCAAGAGCAGCCACCACAGAAGTTAGATACAAATGGACTTCTAGGTATGAAAGTGAGGAGCGACAGCAATGATGGAGGCACCGTTGCAAAGCTGACTGTGTGCTGAATATTCTGAACACCAGCTTTCCCTCCTGGCGCTTCGGCTCTGGGAGATGAGACCAAATGTTCGCGCCATACTCACTGTGCTGCTGGGCAGCCGAGAGCAAGCTCCGGAGAGGGTGCATTCAAATGAACTTTTAGGTATGAAACCGAGGAGCGACAGCAAAGATGGTGACACCGTTGCAAAGCTGACTGTATGCTGAATATGCCCAGCACATGCTTTCCCTCCTGGCTCTTCGGCTCTGGGAGCAGAGTCCAGACGTTCGTGCTCTACTCACTGTGCTGCTGGGCAGCCAAGAGCAACCACCAGAGAAGTTGGATTCAAATGAACTTCTAGGTATGAAAGTGAGGAGCGACAGCAATGATGGAGGCACCGTTGGAAAGCTGACAGTGTGCTGAAGATGCCCAGCACATGTTTTCCCTCCAGGCTCTTCGACTCTGGGAGCAGAGGCCAGACGTTCGTGCACTAATCGCTGTGCCCCTGGGCAGCCAAGAACAAGTTTTGCAGAGGTTGCATTCAAATGGACTTTTAGGTATGAAACCGAGGAGTGACAGCAATGATGGTGACACCGTTGCAAAGCTGACTGTGTGCTGAAGATGCCCAGCACATGCTTTCCCTCCTGCCTCTTCGGCTCTCGGTGCAGAGCCCAGATGTCTGTGCTCTACTCGCTGTGCTGCTGGGCACCCGAGAGAAGTCTCCGGAGAAGTTGCACTCAAATGGACTTTTAGGTATGAAACCGAGGAGCGACAGCAATGATGGAGGCACCGTTGCAAAGCTGACTGTGTGCTGAATATGCCCAGGCCATGCTTTCCCTCCTGGCTCCTCGGCTCTGGGAGCAGAGGCCAGACGTTCGTGTTCTACTCACTGTGCTGCTGGGCAGCCGAGAGCAAGCTCCGAAGAGGGTGCATTCAAATGGACTTTTAGGTATGAAACCGAGGAGCGACAGCAATGATGGTGACACTGTTACAAAGCTGACTGTGTGCTGAAGATGGCCAGCACATGTTTTCCCTCATGATTCATTCGCTGTGGAAGCAGAGGCCAGACGTTCGTGCTCTACCCGCTGTGCTGCTGGGCAGCCAAGAGCAACCACCAGAGAAGTTGGATTCAAATGGACTTCTAGATATGAAAGTGAAGAGCAACAGCAATGATGGAGGCACCGTTGCAAAGCTGACTTTGTGCTGAAGATTCTGAACACCAGATTTCCCTCCTGGCTCTTCGGCTCTGGGAGCAGAGACCAGAAGTTCGTGCTCTAAACACTGTGCCCCTGGGCAGCTGAGAGCAAGCTCCGGAGAGGGTTGCATTCAAATGGACTTTTAGGAATGAAACCGAGGAGCGACAGCAATGATGGTGACACCGATGCAAAGCTGACTGTGTGCTGAAGATGCCCAGCATCAGCTTTCCCTCCTGGCTCTTCGGCTCTGGGAGCAGGGGCCAAAAGAGCGTGCTCTACTCACTGTGCTGCTGGGCAGCCATGAGCAGACTCCGGAGAAGTTGCATTCAAATGGACTTTTAGGTATGAAACCGAGGAGCGACAGCAATGATGGAAACACCATTGCAAAGCTGACTGTGTGCTGAACATGCCCAGCACATGCTTTCCCTCCTGGCTATTCGGCTCTGGGTGCAGAGGCCAGACGTTCGCGCTCTACTGACAGCGCTGCTGGGCAGCCAAGAGCAACCACCAGAGAAGTTCGATTCAAATGCACTTCTAGGTATGAAAGTGAGGAGCGACAGCAATGATGGAGGCACCGTTGCAAAGCTGAATGTTTGCTGAAGATTCTGAACACCAGTTTCCCACCTGGCTCTTCAGCTCTGGTAGCAGAGACCAGAAGTTCGTGCTCTAAACACTGCTCTCCTGGGCAGCTGAGAGCAAGCTCCAGAGAGGCTGCATTCAAATGGACTTTTAGGTATGAAACCGAGGAGCGACAGCAATGATGGTGACACCGTTGAAAAGCTGACTGCTTGCTGGTGATGCCCAGCACACGCTTTCTCTCCTGGCTCTTCAGGCCTGGGAGCAGAAAACAGACGTTCATGCACTAATCGTTGTGCTGCTGGGCAGCCGAGAACAAGCTTTGGAGAGCTTGCATTCAAATGGACTTTTAGGTATGAAACCGAGGAGCGACAGCAATGATGGTGACACCGTTGCAAAGCTGACTGTGTGCTGAAGATGCCCAGCACATGCTTTCCCTCCTGGCTCTTCGGCTCTGGGAGCAGAGACCAAACGTTCGTGCCATGCTCACTGTGCTGCTGGGCAGCCGAGAGCAAGCTCCGGAGAGGGTGCATTCAAATGCACTTTTAGTTAGGAAATTGAGGAGCGACAGCAATGATGGTGACACCGTTGCAAAGCTGACTGTGCGCTGAAGATGCCCAGAACATGCTTTCCCTCCTGGCTCTTCGGCTCTGGGAGCAGAGGCCAGACGTTCCTGCACTAATCGCCCTGCCCCTGGGCAGCCGAGAACAAGCTTTGCAGAGGTTGCATTCAAATGGACTTTTAGGAATGAAACCGAGGAGCGACAGCAATGATGGTGACACCGTTGCAAAGCTGACTGTGTGCTGAAGATGCCCAGCACATGCTTTCCCTCCTGGCTCTTTGGCTCTGGGAGCAGAGGCCAGACGTTCGTGCTCTAATCGCCCAGCCCCTGGGCAGCCGAGAACAAGCTTTGCAGAGGTTGCATTCAAATGGACTTTTAGATATGAAACCGAGGAGCGACAGCAATGATGGTGACACCGTTGCAAAGCTGACTGTGTGCTGATTATTCTCAGCATCAGCTTTCCCTCCTGGCTCTTCGGCTCTGGGAGCAGAGACCAAACGTTCGTGCCATGCTCACTGTGCTGCTGGGCAGCCGAGAGCAAGCTCCAGAGAGGGTGCATTCAAATGCACTTTTAGTTAGGAAATTGAGGAGCGACAGCAATGATGGTGACACCGTTGCAAAGCTGACTGTGCGCTGAAGATGCCCAGAACATGCTTTCCCTCCTGGCTCTTCGGCTCTGGGAGCAGAGGACAGACGTTCGTGCACTAATCGCCCTGCCCCTGGGCAGCCGAGAGAAAGCTTTGGAGAGGTTACATTCAAATGGAATTTTAGTTATGAAACCGAGGAGCGACAGCAATGATGGTGACACCGTTGCAAAGCTGACTGTGTGCTGAAGATGCCCAGCACATGCTTTCCCTCCTGCCTCTTCGGCTGTGAGAGCAGAGGCCAGACGTTCGTGCACTAATCGCTCTGCCCCTGGGCAGCCGAGAGAAAGCTTTGGAGAGGTTACATTCAAATGGAATTTTAGTTATGAAACCGAGGAGCGACAGCAATGATGGTGACACCGTTGCAAAGCTGAGTGTGTGCTGATTATTCTGAGCATCAGCTTTCCCTCCTGGCTCTTCGGCTCTGGGAGCAGAGACCAAACGTTCGTGCCATGCTCACTGTGCTGCTGGGCAGCCGAGAGCAAGCTCCGGAGAGGGTGCATTCAAATGCACTTTTAGTTAGGAAATTGAGGAGCGACAGCAATGATGGTGACACCGTTGCAAAGCTGACTGTGCGCTGAAGATGCCCAGAACATGCTTTCCCTCCTGGCTCTTTGGCTCTGGGAGCAGAGGCCAGACGTTCGTGCACTAATCGCTCTGACCCTGGGCAGCCGAGAACAAGCTTTGCAGAGGTTGCATTCAAATGGACTTTTAGATATGAAACCGAGGAGCGACAGCAATGATGGTGACACCGTTGCAAAGCTGACTGTGTGCTGAAGATGCCCAGCACATGCTTTCCCTCCTGCCTCTTCGGCTGTGAGAGCAGAGGCCAGACGTTCGTGCACTAATCGCTCTGCCCCTGGGCAGCCGAAAACAAGCTTTGCAGAGGTTGCATTCAAATGGACTTTTAGGAATAAACCGAGGAGCGACAGCAATGATGGTGACACCGTTGCAAAGCTGACTGTGTGCTGAAGATGCCCAGCACATGCTTTCCCTCCTGGCTCTTTGGCTCTGGGAGCAGAGGCCAGACGTTCGTGCACTAATCGCTGTGCCCCTGGGCAGCCGAGAGAAAGCTTTGGAGAGGTTACATTCAAATGGAATTTTAGTTATGAAACCGAGGAGCGACAGCAATGATGGTGACACCGTTGCAAAGCTGAGTGTGTGCTGATTATTCTGAGCATCAGCTTTCCCTCCTGGCTCTTCGGCCCTGGGAGCAGAGACCAAACGTTCGTGCCATGCTCACTGTGCTGCTGGGCAGCCGAGAGCAAGCTCCGGAGAGGGTGCATTCAAATGCACTTTTAGTTATGAAATTGAGGAGCGAAAGCAATGATGGTGACACCGTTGCAAAGCTGACTGTGCGCTGAAGATGCCCAGAACATGCTTTCCCTCCTGGCTCTTCGGCTCTGGGAGCAGAGGCCAGACGTTCGTGCACTAATCGCCCTGCCCCTGGGCAGCCGAGAACAAGCTTTGCAGAGGTTGCATTCAAATGGACTTTTAGATATGAAACCGAGGAGCGAAAGCAATGATGGTGACACCGTTGCAAAGCTGACTGTGTGCTGAAGATGCCCAGCACATGCTTTCCCTCCTGCCTCTTCGGCTGTGAGAGCAGAGGCCAGACGTTCGTGCACTAATCGCTCTGCCCCTGGGCAGCCGAGAGAAAGCTTTGGAGAGGTTACATTCAAATGGAATTTTAGTTATGAAACCGAGGAGCGACAGCAATGATGGTGACACCGTTGCAAAGCTGAGTGTGTGCTGATTATTCTGAGCATCAGCTTTCCCTCCTGGCTCTTCGGCTCTGGGAGCAGAGACCAAACGTTCGTGCCATGCTCACTGTGCTGCTGGGCAGCCGAGAGCAAGCTCCGGAGAGGGTGCATTCAAATGCACTTTTAGTTAGGAAATTGAGGAGCGACAGCAATGATGGTGACACCGTTGCAAAGCTGACTGTGCGCTGAAGATGCCCAGAACATGCTTTCCCTCCTGGCTCTTTGGCTCTGGGAGCAGAGGCCAGACGTTCGTGCACTAATCGCTCTGACCCTGGGCAGCCGAGAACAAGCTTTGCAGAGGTTGCATTCAAATGGACTTTTAGATATGAAACCGAGGAGCGACAGCAATGATGGTGACACCGTTGCAAAGCTGAGTGTGTGCTGATTATTCTCAGCATCAGCTTTCCCTCCTGCCTCTTCGGCTGTGAGAGCAGAGGCCAGACGTTCGTGCACTAATCGCTCTGCCCCTGGGCAGCCGAAAACAAGCTTTGCAGAGGTTGCATTCAAATGGACTTTTAGGAATGAAACCGAGGAGCGACAGCAATGATGGTGACACCGTTGCAAAGTTGACTGTGTGCTGAAGATGCCCAGCACATGCTTTCCCTCCTGGCTCTTTGGCTCTGGGAGCAGAGGCCAGACGTTCGTGCACTAATCGCTGTGCCCCTGGGCAGCCGAGAGAAAGCTTTGGAGAGGTTACATTCAAATGGAATTTTAGTTATGAAACCGAGGAGCGACAGCAATGATGATGACACCGTTGCAAAGCTGAGTGTGTGCTGATTATTCTGAGCATCAGCTTTCCCTCCTGGCTCTTCGGCTCTGGGAGCAGAGACCAAACGTTCGTGCCATGCTCACTGTGCTGCTGGGCAGCCAAGAGCAAGCTCCGGAGAGGGTGCATTCAAATGCACTTTTAGTTAGGAAATTGAGGAGCGACAGCAAAGATGGTGACACCGTTGCAAAGCTGACTGTGCGCTGAAGATGCCCAGAACATGCTTTCCCTCCTGGCTCTTCGGCTCTGGGAGCAGAGGCCAGACGTTCGTGCACTAATCGCCCTGCCCCTGGGCAGCCGAGAACAAGATTTGCAGAGGTTGCATTCAAATGGACTTTTACGTATGGAACCAAGGAGCGACAGCAATGATGGTGACACTGTTGCAAACCTGACTGTGTGCGGAATATTCTGAGCACCAGTTTTCACTCCTGGCTCTTCGGCTCTGGGAGCAGAGGCCAAACGTTTGTGCAATACTCACTGTGCTGCTGGGCAGCCGAGAGCAAGCTCCGGAGAGGGTGCAATCAAATGCACTTTTAGGAATGAAACCGAGGAGCGACAGCAATGATGGTGACACCGTTGCAAAGCTGACTGTGTGCTGAAGATGCCCAGCACATGCTTTCCCTCCTGCCTCTTCGGCTGTGAGAGCAGAGGCCAGACGTTCGTGGACTAATCGCTCTGCCCCTGGGCAGCCGAAAACAAGCTTTGCTGAGGTTGCATTCAAAAGGACTTTTACGTATGAAACCGAGGAGCGACAGCAATGACGGAGGCACTGTTGCAAAGCTGATTGTGTGCTGAAGATGCCCAGCACATGCTTTCCCTCCTGTCTCTTCGGCTCTGGGAGCAGAGGCCAGACGTTCGTGCTCTACAAGTGTGCTGCTGGGCTGCCAAGAGCAACCACCAGAGAAGTTGGATTCAAATGAACTTCTAGGTTTGAAAGTGAGGAGCGACAGCAATGATGGAGGCACTGTTGCAAAGCTGACTGTGAGCTGAAGATTCCCAGCACATGCTTTCCCTCCTGGCTCTTCGACTCGGGGAGCAGAGGCCAGACGTTCGTGCACTAATCGCTCTGCCCCTGGGCTGCTGAGAACAAGCTTTGGAGAGGTTGTATTCAAATGGAATTTTGGGTATGAAACCGAGGAGCGACAGCAAGGATGGTAACACCGTTGCAAAGCTGACTGTGTGCTGAAGATTCCCAGCACATGCTTTCCCTCCTGGCTCTTCGGCTCTGGGAGCAGAGGACAGACGTTCGTGCACTAATCGCTGTGCCCCTGGGCAGCCGAGAGAAAGCCTTGGAGAGGTTACATTCAAATGGACTTTTAGGAATGAAACCGAGGAGCGACAGCAATGATGGTGACACCGTTGCAAAGCTGAGTGTGTGCTGAAGATGCCCAGCACATGCTTTCCCTCCTGCCTCTTCGGCTGTGAGAGCAGAGGCCAGACGTTCGTGCACTAATCGCTGTGCCCCTGGGCAGCCGAGAGAAAACTTTGGAGAGGTTACATTCAAATGGAATTTTAGTTATGAAACTGAGGAGCGACAGCAATGATGGTGACACCGTTGCAAAGCTGAGTGTGTGCTGATTATTCTCAGCATCAGCTTTCCCTCCTGGCTCTTCGGCTCTGGGAGCAGAGACCAAACGTTCGTGCCATGCTCTCTGCGCTGCTGGGCAGCCGAGAGCAAGCTCCGGAGAGGGTGCATTCAAATGCACTTTTAGTTAGGAAATTGAGGAGCGACAGCAATGATGGTGACACCGTTGCAAAGCTGAGTGTGTGCTGATTATTCTGAGCATCAGCTTTCCCTCCTGGCTCTTCGGCCCTGGGAGCAGAGACCAAACGTTCGTGCCATGCTCACTGTGCTGCTGGGCAGCCGAGAGCAAGCTCCGGAGAGGGTGCATTCAAATGCACTTTTAGTTAGGAAATTCAGGAGCGAAAGCAATGATGGTGACACCGTTGCAAAGCTGACTGTGCGCTGTAGATGCCCAGAACATGCTTTCCCTCCTGCCTCTTCGGCTCTGGGAGCAGAGGCCAGACGTTCGTGCACTAATCGCCCTGCCCCTGGGCAGCCGAGAACAAGCTTTGCAGAGGTTGCATTCAAATGGACTTTTAGATATGAAACCGAGGAGCGAAAGCAATGATGGTGACACCGTTGCAAAGCTGACTGTGTGCTGAAGATGCCCAGCACATGCTTTCCCTCCTGGCTCTTTGGCTCTGGGAGCAGAGGCCAGACGTTCGTGCACTAATCGCTGTGTCCCTGGGCAGCTGAGAGAAAGCTTTGAAGAGGTTACATTCAAATGGAATTTTAGTTATGAAACCGAGGAGCGACAGCAATGATGGTGACACCGTTGCAAAGCTGACTGTGTGCTGATTATTCTCAGCATCAGCTTTCCCTCCTGGCTCTTCGGCTCTGGGAGCAGAGACCAAACGTTCGTGCCATGCTCACTGTGCTGCTGGGCAGCCGAGAGCAAGCTCCAGAGAGGGTGCATTCAAATGCACTTTTAGTTAGGAAATTGAGGAGCGACAGCAATGATGGTGACACCGTTGCAAAGCTGACTGTGCGCTGAAGATGCCCAGAACATGCTTTCCCTCCTGGCTCTTCGGCTCTGGGAGCAGAGGACAGACGTTCGTGCACTAATCGCCCTGCCCCTGGGCAGCCGAGAGAAAGCTTTGGAGAGGTTACATTCAAATGGAATTTTAGTTATGAAACCGAGGAGCGACAGCAATGATGGTGACACCGTTGCAAAGCTGACTGTGTGCTGAAGATGCCCAGCACATGCTTTCCCTCCTGCCTCTTCGGCTGTGAGAGCAGAGGCCAGACGTTCGTGCACTAATCGCTCTGCCCCTGGGCAGCCGAGAGAAAGCTTTGGAGAGGTTACATTCAAATGGAATTTTAGTTATGAAACCGAGGAGCGACAGCAATGATGGTGACACCGTTGCAAAGCTGAGTGTGTGCTGATTATTCTGAGCATCAGCTTTCCCTCCTGGCTCTTCGGCTCTGGGAGCAGAGACCAAACGTTCGTGCCATGCTCACTGTGCTGCTGGGCAGCCGAGAGCAAGCTCCGGAGAGGGTGCATTCAAATGCACTTTTAGTTAGGAAATTGAGGAGCGACAGCAATGATGGTGACACCGTTGCAAAGCTGACTGTGCGCTGAAGATGCCCAGAACATGCTTTCCCTCCTGGCTCTTTGGCTCTGGGAGCAGAGGCCAGACGTTCGTGCACTAATCGCTCTGACCCTGGGCAGCCGAGAACAAGCTTTGCAGAGGTTGCATTCAAATGGACTTTTAGATATGAAACCGAGGAGCGACAGCAATGATGGTGACACCGTTGCAAAGCTGACTGTGTGCTGAAGATGCCCAGCACATGCTTTCCCTCCTGCCTCTTCGGCTGTGAGAGCAGAGGCCAGACGTTCGTGCACTAATCGCTCTGCCCCTGGGCAGCCGAAAACAAGCTTTGCAGAGGTTGCATTCAAATGGACTTTTAGGAATAAACCGAGGAGCGACAGCAATGATGGTGACACCGTTGCAAAGCTGACTGTGTGCTGAAGATGCCCAGCACATGCTTTCCCTCCTGGCTCTTTGGCTCTGGGAGCAGAGGCCAGACGTTCGTGCACTAATCGCCCTGCCCCTGGGCAGCCGAGAGAAAGCTTTGGAGAGGTTACATTCAAATGGAATTTTAGTTATGAAACCGAGGAGCGACAGCAATGATGGTGACACCGTTGCAAAGCTGAGTGTGTGCTGATTATTCTGAGCATCAGCTTTCCCTCCTGGCTCTTCGGCCCTGGGAGCAGAGACCAAACGTTCGTGCCATGCTCACTGTGCTGCTGGGCAGCCGAGAGCAAGCTCCGGAGAGGGTGCATTCAAATGCACTTTTAGTTATGAAATTGAGGAGCGAAAGCAATGATGGTGACACCGTTGCAAAGCTGACTGTGCGCTGAAGATGCCCAGAACATGCTTTCCCTCCTGGCTCTTCGGCTCTGGGAGCAGAGGCCAGACGTTCGTGCACTAATCGCCCTGCCCCTGGGCAGCCGAGAACAAGCTTTGCAGAGGTTGCATTCAAATGGACTTTTAGATATGAAACCGAGGAGCGAAAGCAATGATGGTGACACCGTTGCAAAGCTGACTGTGTGCTGAAGATGCCCAGCACATGCTTTCCCTCCTGCCTCTTCGGCTGTGAGAGCAGAGGCCAGACGTTCGTGCACTAATCGCTCTGCCCCTGGGCAGCCGAGAGAAAGCTTTGGAGAGGTTACATTCAAATGGAATTTTAGTTATGAAACCGAGGAGCGACAGCAATGATGGTGACACCGTTGCAAAGCTGAGTGTGTGCTGATTATTCTGAGCATCAGCTTTCCCTCCTGGCTCTTCGGCTCTGGGAGCAGAGACCAAACGTTCGTGCCATGCTCACTGTGCTGCTGGGCAGCCGAGAGCAAGCTCCGGAGAGGGTGCATTCAAATGCACTTTTAGTTAGGAAATTGAGGAGCGACAGCAATGATGGTGACACCGTTGCAAAGCTGACTGTGCGCTGAAGATGCCCAGAACATGCTTTCCCTCCTGGCTCTTTGGCTCTGGGAGCAGAGGCCAGACGTTCGTGCACTAATCGCTCTGACCCTGGGCAGCCGAGAACAAGCTTTGCAGAGGTTGCATTCAAATGGACTTTTAGATATGAAACCGAGGAGCGACAGCAATGATGGTGACACCGTTGCAAAGCTGAGTGTGTGCTGATTATTCTCAGCATCAGCTTTCCCTCCTGCCTCTTCGGCTGTGAGAGCAGAGGCCAGACGTTCGTGCACTAATCGCTCTGCCCCTGGGCAGCCGAAAACAAGCTTTGCAGAGGTTGCATTCAAATGGACTTTTAGGAATGAAACCGAGGAGCGACAGCAATGATGGTGACACCGTTGCAAAGTTGACTGTGTGCTGAAGATGCCCAGCACATGCTTTCCCTCCTGGCTCTTTGGCTCTGGGAGCAGAGGCCAGACGTTCGTGCACTAATCGCTGTGCCCCTGGGCAGCCGAGAGAAAGCTTTGGAGAGGTTACATTCAAATGGAATTTTAGTTATGAAACCGAGGAGCGACAGCAATGATGATGACACCGTTGCAAAGCTGAGTGTGTGCTGATTATTCTGAGCATCAGCTTTCCCTCCTGGCTCTTCGGCTCTGGGAGCAGAGACCAAACGTTCGTGCCATGCTCACTGTGCTGCTGGGCAGCCAAGAGCAAGCTCCGGAGAGGGTGCATTCAAATGCACTTTTAGTTAGGAAATTGAGGAGCGACAGCAAAGATGGTGACACCGTTGCAAAGCTGACTGTGCGCTGAAGATGCCCAGAACATGCTTTCCCTCCTGGCTCTTCGGCTCTGGGAGCAGAGGCCAGACGTTCGTGCACTAATCGCCCTGCCCCTGGGCAGCCGAGAACAAGATTTGCAGAGGTTGCATTCAAATGGACTTTTACGTATGGAACCAAGGAGCGACAGCAATGATGGTGACACTGTTGCAAACCTGACTGTGTGCGGAATATTCTGAGCACCAGTTTTCACTCCTGGCTCTTCGGCTCTGGGAGCAGAGGCCAAACGTTTGTGCAATACTCACTGTGCTGCTGGGCAGCCGAGAGCAAGCTCCGGAGAGGGTGCAATCAAATGCACTTTTAGGAATGAAACCGAGGAGCGACAGCAATGATGGTGACACCGTTGCAAAGCTGACTGTGTGCTGAAGATGCCCAGCACATGCTTTCCCTCCTGCCTCTTCGGCTGTGAGAGCAGAGGCCAGACGTTCGTGGACTAATCGCTCTGCCCCTGGGCAGCCGAAAACAAGCTTTGCTGAGGTTGCATTCAAAAGGACTTTTACGTATGAAACCGAGGAGCGACAGCAATGACGGAGGCACTGTTGCAAAGCTGATTGTGTGCTGAAGATGCCCAGCACATGCTTTCCCTCCTGTCTCTTCGGCTCTGGGAGCAGAGGCCAGACGTTCGTGCTCTACAAGTGTGCTGCTGGGCTGCCAAGAGCAACCACCAGAGAAGTTGGATTCAAATGAACTTCTAGGTTTGAAAGTGAGGAGCGACAGCAATGATGGAGGCACTGTTGCAAAGCTGACTGTGAGCTGAAGATTCCCAGCACATGCTTTCCCTCCTGGCTCTTCGACTCGGGGAGCAGAGGCCAGACGTTCGTGCACTAATCGCTCTGCCCCTGGGCTGCTGAGAACAAGCTTTGGAGAGGTTGTATTCAAATGGAATTTTGGGTATGAAACCGAGGAGCGACAGCAAGGATGGTAACACCGTTGCAAAGCTGACTGTGTGCTGAAGATTCCCAGCACATGCTTTCCCTCCTGGCTCTTCGGCTCTGGGAGCAGAGGACAGACGTTCGTGCACTAATCGCTGTGCCCCTGGGCAGCCGAGAGAAAGCCTTGGAGAGGTTACATTCAAATGGACTTTTAGGAATGAAACCGAGGAGCGACAGCAATGATGGTGACACCGTTGCAAAGCTGAGTGTGTGCTGAAGATGCCCAGCACATGCTTTCCCTCCTGCCTCTTCGGCTGTGAGAGCAGAGGCCAGACGTTCGTGCACTAATCGCTGTGCCCCTGGGCAGCCGAGAGAAAACTTTGGAGAGGTTACATTCAAATGGAATTTTAGTTATGAAACTGAGGAGCGACAGCAATGATGGTGACACCGTTGCAAAGCTGAGTGTGTGCTGATTATTCTCAGCATCAGCTTTCCCTCCTGGCTCTTCGGCTCTGGGAGCAGAGACCAAACGTTCGTGCCATGCTCTCTGCGCTGCTGGGCAGCCGAGAGCAAGCTCCGGAGAGGGTGCATTCAAATGCACTTTTAGTTAGGAAATTGAGGAGCGACAGCAATGATGGTGACACCGTTGCAAAGCTGACTGTGCGCTGAAGATGCCCAGAACATGCTTTCCCTCCTGGCTCTTTGGTTCTGGGAGCAGAGGCCAGACGTTCGTGCACTAATCGCCCTGCCCCTGGGCAGCCGAGAACAAGCTTTGCAGAGGTTGCATTCAAATGGACTTTTAGTTATGAAACCGAGGAGCGACAGCAATGATGGTGACACCGTTGCAAAGCTGACTGTGTGCTGAAGATGCCCAGCACATGCTTTCCCTCCTGCCTCTTCGGCTGTGAGAGCAGAGGCCAGACGTTCGTGCACTAATCGCTCTGCCCCTGGGCAGCCGAAAACAAGCTTTGCAGAGGTTGCATTCAAATGGACTTTTAGGAATGAAACCGAGGAGCGACAGCAATGATGGTGACACCGTTGCAAAGCTGACTGTGTGCTGAAGATGCCCAGCACATGTTTTCCCTCCTGGCTCTTTGGCTCTGGGAGCAGAGGCCAGACGTTCGTGCACTAATCGCTGTGCCCCTGGGCAGCCGAGAGAAAGCTTTGGAGAGGTTACATTCAAATGGAATTTTAGTTATGAAACCGAGGAGCGACAGCAATGATGGTGACACCGTTGCAAAGCTGAGTGTGTGCTAATTATTCTGAGCATCAGCTTCCCCTCCTGGCTCTTCGGCTCTGGGAGCAGTGACCAAACGTTCGTGCCATGCTCTCTGTGCTGCTGGGCAGCCGAGAGCAAGCTCCGGAGAGGGTGCATTCAAATGCACTTTTAGTTAGGAAATTGAGGAGCGACAGCAATGATGGTGACACCGTTGCAAAGCTGACTGTGCGCTGAAGATGCCCAGAACATGCTTTCCCTCCTGGCTCTTCGGCTCTGGGAGCAGAGGCCAGACGTTCGTGCACTAATCGCCCTGCCCCTGGGCAGCCGAGAACAAGCTTTGCAGAGGTTGCATTCAAATGGACTTTTAGATATGAAACCGAGGAGCGAAAGCAATGATGGTGACACCGTTGCAAAGCTGACTGTGTGCTGAAGATGCCCAGCACATGCTTTCCCTCCTGCCTCTTCAGCTGTGAGGGCAGAGGCCAGACGTTCGTGCACTAATCGCTCTGCCCCTGGGCAGCCGAAAACAAGCTTTGCAGAGGTTGCATTCAAATGGACTTTTAGTTATGAAACCGAGGAGCGACAGCAATGATGGTGACACCGTTGCAAAGCTGACTGTGTGCTGAAGATGCCCAGCACATGCTTTCCCTCCTGGCTCTTTGGCTCTGGGAGCAGAGGCCAGACGTTCGTGCACTATTCGCTATGCCCCTGGGCAGCCGAGAGAAAGCTTTGGAGAGGTTACATTCAAATGGAATTTTAGTTATGAAACCGAGGAGCGACAGCAATGATGGTGACACCGTTGCAAAGCTGAGTGTGTGCTGATTATTCTCAGCATCAGCTTTCCCTCCTGGCTCTTCGGCTCTGGGAGCAGAGGCCAAACGTTTGTGCCATGCTCACTGTGCTGCTGGGCAGCCGAGAGCAAGCTCCGGAGAGGGTGCATTCAAATGCACTTTTAGTTAGGAAATTGAGGAGCGACAGCAATGATGGTGACACCGTTGCAAAGCTGACTGTGCGCTGAAGATGCCCAGAACATGCTTTCCCTCCTGGCTCTTCGGCTCTGGGAGCAGAGGCCAGACGTTCGTGCACTAATCGCCCTGCCCCTGGGCAGCCGAGAACAAGCTTTGCAGAGGTTGCCATCAAATGGACTTTTAGATATGAAACCGAGGAGCGAAAGCAATGATGGTGACACCGTTGCAAACCTGACTGTGTGCTGAAGATGCCCAGCACATGCTTTCCCTCCTGCCTCTTCGGCTGTGAGAGCAGAGGCCAGACGTTCGTGCACTAATCGCCCTGCCCCTGGGCAGCCGAGAACAAGCTTTGCAGAGGTTGCATTCAAATGGACTTTTAGGAATGAAACCGAGGAGCGACAGCAATGATGGTGACACCGTTGCAAAGCTGACTGTGCGCTGAAGATGCCCAGCACATGCTTTCCCTCCTGGCTCTTTGGCTCTGGGAGCAGACGACAGACGTTCGTGCACTAATCGCCCTGCCCCTGGGCAGCCGAGAACAAGCTTTGCAGAGGTTGCATTCAAATGGACTTTTAGATATGAAACCGAGGAGCGACAGCAATGATGGTGACACCGTTGCAAAGCTGACTGTGTGCTGAAGATGCCCAGCACATGCTTTCCCTCCTGGCTCTTCGGCTGTGAGAGCAGAGGCCAGACGTTCGTGCACTAATCGCCCTGCCCCTGGGCAGCCGAGAACAAGCTTTGCAGAGGTTGCATTCAAATGGACTTTTAGTTATGAAACCGAGGAGCGACAGCAATGATGGTGACACCGTTGCAAAGCTGACTGTGTGCTGAAGATGCCCAGCACATGCTTTCCCTCCTGGCTCTTCGGCTGTGAGAGCAGAGGCCAGAGTTTCGTGCACTAATCGCTCTGCCCCTGGGCAGCTGAAAACAAGCTTTGCAGAGGTTGCATTCAAATGGACTTTTAGGAATGAAACCGAGGAGCGAAAGCAATGATGGTGACACCGTTGCAAAGCTGAGTGTGTGCTGATTATTCTCAGCATCAGCTTTCCCTCCTGCCTCTTCGGCTCTGGAAGCAGAGACCAAACGTTCGTGCCATGCTCACTGTGCTGCTGGGCAGCCGAGAGCAAGCTCCGGAGAGGGTGCATTCAAATGCACTTTTAGTTAGGAAATTGAGGAGGGACAGCAATGATGGTGACACCGTTGCAAAGCTGACTGTGCGCTGAAGATGCCCAGAACATGCTTTCCCTCCTGGCTCTTTGGCTCTGGGAGCAGAGGCCAGACGTTCGTGCACTAATCGCCCTGCCCCTGGGCAGCCGAGAACAAGCTTTGCAGAGGTTGCATTCAAATGGACTTTTAGATATGAAACCGAGGAGCGACAGCAATGATGGTGACACCGTTGCAAAGCTGACTGTGTGCTGAAGATGCCCAGCACATGCTTTCCCTCCTGCCTCTTCGGCTGTGAGAGCACAGGCCAGACGTTCGTGCACTAATCGCCCTGCCCCTGGGCAGCCGAGAACAAGCTTTGCAGAGGTTGCATTCAAATGGACTTTTAGTTATGAAACCGAGGAGCGACAGCAATGATGGTGACACCGTTGCAAAGCTGACTGTGTGCTGAAGATGCCCAGGACATTCTTTCCCTCCTGGCTCTTCGGCTGTGAGAGCAGAGGCCAGAGTTTCGTGCACTAATCGCTCTGCCCCTGGGCAGCTGAAAACAAGCTTTGCAGAGGTTGCATTCAAATGGACTTTTAGGAATGAAACCGAGGAGCGAAAGCAATGATGGTGACACCGTTGCAAAGCTGAGTGTGTGCTGATTATTCTCAGCATCAGCTTTCCCTCCTGCCTCTTCGGCTCTGGAAGCAGAGACCAAACGTTCGTGCCATGCTCACTGTGCTGCTGGGCAGCCGAGAGCAAGCTCCGGAGAGGGTGCATTCAAATGCACTTTTAGTTAGGAAATTGAGGAGGGACAGCAATGATGGTGACACCGTTGCAAAGCTGACTGTGCGCTGAAGATGCCCAGAACATGCTTTCCCTCCTGGCTCTTTGGCTCTGGGAGCAGAGGCCAGATGTTCGTGCACTAATCGCCCTGCCCCTGGGCAGCCGAGAACAAGCTTTGCAGAGGTTGCATTCAAATGGACTTTTAGATATGAAACCGAGGAGCGACAGCAATGATGGTGACACCGTTGCAAAGCTGACTGTGTGCTGAAGATGCCCAGCACATGCTTTCCCTCCTGCCTCTTCGGCTGTGAGAGCAGAGGCCAGACGTTCGTGCACTAATCGCTCTGCCCCTGGGCAGCCGAAAACAAGCTTTGCAGAGGTTGCATTCAAATGGACTTTTAGTTATGAAACCGAGGAGCGACAGCAATGATGGTGACACCGTTGCAAAGCTGACTGTGTGCTGAAGATGCCCAGCACATGCTTTCCCTCCTGGCTCTTTGGCTCTGGGAGCAGAGGCCAGACGTTCGTGCACTAATCGCTGTGCCCCTGGGCAGCCGAGAGAAAGCTTTGGAGAGGTTACATTCAAATGGAATTTTAGTTATGAAACCGAGGAGCGACAGCAATGATGGTGACACCGTTGCAAAGCTGAGTGTGTGCTGATTATTCTGAGCATCAGCTTTCCCTCCTGGCTCTTCGGCTCTGGGAGCAGAGACCAAACGTTCGTGCCATGCTCACTGTGCTGCTGGGCAGCCGAGAGCAAGCTCCGGAGAGGGTGCATTCAAGTGCACTTTTAGTTAGGAAATTGAGGAGCGACAGCAATGATGGTGACACCGTTGCAAAGCTGACTGTGCGCTGAAGATGCCCAGAACATGCTTTCCCTCCTGGCTCTTCGGCTCTGGGAGCAGAGGCCAGATGTTCGTGCACTAATCGCCCTGCCCCTGGGTAGCCGAGAACAAGCTTTGCAGAGGTTGCATTCAAATGGACTTTTAGGAATGAAACCGAGGAGCGACAGCAATGATGGTGACACCGTTGCAAAGCTGACTGTGTGCTGAAGATGCCCAGCACATGCTTTCCCTCCTGGCTCTTTGGCTCTGGGAGCAGAGGCCAGACGTTCGTGCACTAATCGCCCTGCCCCTGGGCAGCCGAGAACAAGCTTTGCAGAGGTTGCATTCAAATGGACTTTTAGATATGAAACCGAGGAGCGATAGCAATGATGGTGACACCGTTGCAAAGCTGACTGTGTGCTGAAGATGCCCAGCACATGCTTTCCCTCCTGCCTCTTCGACTGTGAGAGCAGAGGCCAGACGTTCGTGCACTAATCGCCCTGCTCCTGGGCAGCCGAGAACAAGCTTTGCAGAGGTTGCATTCAAATGGACTTTTAGATATGAAACCGAGGAGCGACAGCAATGATGGTGACACCGTTGCAAAGCTGACTGTGTGCTGAAGATGCCCAGCACATGCTTTCCCTCCTGCCTCTTCGGCTGTGAGAGCAGAGGCCAGACGTTCGTGCACTAATCGCTCTGCCCCTGGGCAGCCGAAAACAAGCTTTGCAGAGGTTGCATTCAAATGGACTTTTAGGAATAAACCGAGGAGCGACAGCAATGATGGTGACACCGTTGCAAAGCTGAGTGTGTGCTGATTATTCTGAGCATCAGCTTTCCCTCCTGGCTCTTCGGCCCTGGGAGCAGAGACCAAACGTTCGTGCCATGCTCACTGTGCTGCTGGGCAGCCGAGAGCAAGCTCCGGAGAGGGTGCATTCAAATGCACTTTTAGTTAGGAAATTCAGGAGCGAAAGCAATGATGGTGACACCGTTGCAAAGCTGACTGTGCGCTGTAGATGCCCAGAACATGCTTTCCCTCCTGCCTCTTCGGCTCTGGGAGCAGAGGCCAGACGTTCGTGCACTAATCGCCCTGCCCCTGGGCAGCCGAGAACAAGCTTTGCAGAGGTTGCATTCAAATGGACTTTTAGATATGAAACCGAGGAGCGAAAGCAATGATGGTGACACCGTTGCAAAGCTGACTGTGTGCTGAAGATGCCCAGCACATGCTTTCCCTCCTGGCTCTTTGGCTCTGGGAGCAGAGGCCAGACGTTCGTGCACTAATCGCTGTGTCCCTGGGCAGCTGAGAGAAAGCTTTGAAGAGGTTACATTCAAATGGAATTTTAGTTATGAAACCGAGGAGCGACAGCAATGATGGTGACACCGTTGCAAAGCTGACTGTGTGCTGATTATTCTCAGCATCAGCTTTCCCTCCTGGCTATTCGGCTCTGGGAGCAGAGGCCAAACGTTTGTGCCATGCTCACTGTGCTGCTGGGCAGCCGAGAGCAAGCTCCGGAGAGGGTGCATTCAAATGCACTTTTAGTTAGGAAATTGAGGAGCGACAGCAATGATGGTGACACCGTTGCAAAGCTGACTGTGCGCTGAAGATGCCCAGAACATGCTTTCCCTCCTGGCTCTTCGGCTCTGGGAGCAGAGGCCAGACGTTCGTGCACTAATCGCCCTGCCCCTGGGCAGCCGAGAACAAGCTTTGCAGAGGTTGCCATCAAATGGACTTTTAGATATGAAACCGAGGAGCGAAAGCAATGATGGTGACACCGTTGCAAACCTGACTGTGTGCTGAAGATGCCCAGCACATGCTTTCCCTCCTGCCTCTTCGGCTGTGAGAGCAGAGGCCAGACGTTCGTGCACTAATCGCCCTGCCCCTGGGCAGCCGAGAACAAGCTTTGCAGAGGTTGCATTCAAATGGACTTTTAGGAATGAAACCGAGGAGCGACAGCAATGATGGTGACACCGTTGCAAAGCTGACTGTGTGCTGAAGATGCCCAGCACATGCTTTCCCTCCTGGCTCTTTGGCTCTGGGAGCAGAGGACAGACGTTCGTGCACTAATCGCCCTGCCCCTGGGCAGCCGAGAAAAAGCTTTGCAGAGGTTGCATTCAAATGGACTTTTAGATATGAAACCGAGGAGCGACAGCAATGATGGTGACACCGTTGCAAAGCTGACTGTGTGCTGAAGATGCCCAGCACATGCTTTCCCTCCTGCCTCTTCGGCTGTGAGAGCAGAGGCCAGACGTTCGTGCACTAATCGCCCTGCCCCTGGGCAGCCGAGAACAAGCTTTGCAGAGGTTGCATTCAAATGGACTTTTAGTTATGAAACCGAGGAGCGACAGCAATGATGGTGACACCGTTGCAAAGCTGACTGTGTGCTGAAGATGCCCAGCACATGCTTTCCCTCCTGGCTCTTCGGCTGTGAGAGCAGAGGCCAGAGTTTCGTGCACTAATCGCTCTGCCCCTGGGCAGCTGAAAACAAGCTTTGCAGAGGTTGCATTCAAATGGACTTTTAGGAATGAAACCGAGGAGCGAAAGCAATGATGGTGACACCGTTGCAAAGCTGAGTGTGTGCTGATTATTCTCAGCATCAGCTTTCCCTCCTGCCTCTTCGGCTCTGGAAGCAGAGACCAAACGTTCGTGCCATGCTCACTGTGCTGCTGGGCAGCCGAGAGCAAGCTCCGGAGAGGGTGCATTCAAATGCACTTTTAGTTAGGAAATTGAGGAGGGACAGCAATGATGGTGACACCGTTGCAAAGCTGACTGTGCGCTGAAGATGCCCAGAACATGCTTTCCCTCCTGGCTCTTTGGCTCTGGGAGCAGAGGCCAGACGTTCGTGCACTAATCGCCCTGCCCCTGGGCAGCCGAGAACAAGCTTTGCAGAGGTTGCATTCAAATGGACTTTTAGATATGAAACCGAGGAGCGACAGCAATGATGGTGACACCGTTGCAAAGCTGACTGTGTGCTGAAGATGCCCAGCACATGCTTTCCCTCCTGCCTCTTCGGCTGTGAGAGCAGAGGCCAGACGTTCGTGCACTAATCGCTCTGCCCCTGGGCAGCCGAAAACAAGCTTTGCAGAGGTTGCATTCAAATGGCCTTTTAGGAATGAAACCGAGGAGCGACAGCAATGATGGTGACACCGTTGCAAAGCTGACTGTGTGCTGAAGATGCCCAGCACATGCTTTCCCTCCTGGCTCTTTGGCTCTGGGAGCAGAGGCCAGACGTTCGTGCACTAATCGCTGTGCCCCTGGGCAGCCGAGAGAAAGCTTTGGAGAGGTTACATTCAAATGGAATTTTAGTTATGAAACCGAGGAGCGACAGCAATGATGGTGACACCGTTGCAAAGCTGAGTGTGTGCTGATTATTCTCAGCATCAGCTTTCCCTCCTGGCTCTTCGGCTCTGGGAGCAGAGACCAAACGTTCGTGCCATGCTCACTGTGCTGCTGGGCAGCCGAGAGCAAGCTCCGGAGAGGGTGCATTCAAGTGCACTTTTAGTTAGGAAATTGAGGAGCGACAGCAATGATGGTGACACCGTTGCAAAGCTGACTGTGCGCTGAAGATGCCCAGAACATGCTTTCCCTCCTGGCTCTTCGGCTCTGGGAGCAGAGGCCAGATGTTCGTGCACTAATCGCCCTGCCCCTGGGCAGCCGAGAACAAGCTTTGCAGAGGTTGCATTCAAATGGACTTTTAGGAATGAAACCGAGGAGCGACAGCAATGATGGTGACACCGTTGCAAAGCTGACTGTGTGCTGAAGATGCCCAGCACATGCTTTCCCTCCTGGCTCTTTGGCTCTGGGAGCAGAGGCCAGACGTTCGTGCACTAATCGCCCAGCCCCTGGGCAGCCGAGAACAAGCTTTGCAGAGGTTGCATTCAAATGGACTTTTAGATATGAAACCGAGGAGCGATAGCAATGATGGTGACACCGTTGCAAAGCTGACTGTGTGCTGAAGATGCCCAGCACATGCTTTCCCTCCTGCCTCTTCGACTGTGAGAGCAGAGGCCAGACGTTCGTGCACTAATCGCCCTGCTCCTGGGCAGCTGAGAACAAGCTTTGCAGAGGTTGCATTCAAATGGACTTTTAGATATGAAACCGAGGAGCGACAGCAATGATGGTGACACCGTTGCAAAGCTGACTGTGTGCTGAAGATGCCCAGCACATGCTTTCCCTCCTGCCTCTTCGGCTGTGAGAGCAGAGGCCAGACGTTCGTGCACTAATCGCTCTGCCCCTGGGCAGCCGAAAACAAGCTTTGCAGAGGTTGCATTCAAATGGACTTTTAGGAATAAACCGAGGAGCGACAGCAATGATGGTGACACCGTTGCAAAGCTGAGTGTGTGCTGATTATTCTGAGCATCAGCTTTCCCTCCTGGCTCTTCGGCCCTGGGAGCAGAGACCAAACGTTCGTGCCATGCTCACTGTGCTGCTGGGCAGCCGAGAGCAAGCTCCGGAGAGGGTGCATTCAAATGCACTTTTAGTTAGGAAATTCAGGAGCGAAAGCAATGATGGTGACACCGTTGCAAAGCTGACTGTGCGCTGAAGATGCCCAGAACATGCTTTCCCTCCTGCCTCTTCGGCTCTGGGAGCAGAGGCCAGACGTTCGTGCACTAATCGCCCTGCCCCTGGGCAGCCGAGAACAAGCTTTGCAGAGGTTGCATTCAAATGGACTTTTAGATATGAAAACGAGGAGCGAAAGCAATGATGGTGACACCGTTGCAAAGCTGACTGTGTGCTGAAGATGCCCAGCACATGCTTTCCCTCCTGCCTCTTCGGCTGTGAGAGCAGAGGCCAGACGTTCGTGCACTAATCGCCCTGCCCCTGGGCAGCCGAGAGAAAGCTTTGGAGAGGTTACATTTAAATGGAATTTTAGTTATGAAACCGAGGAGCGACAGCAATGATGGTGACACCGTTGCAAAGCTGACTGTGTGCTGATTATTCTGAGCATCAGCTTTCCTCTTGGCTCTTCGGCTCTGGGAGCAGAGACCAAACGTTCGTGCCATGCTCACTGTGCTGCTGGGCAGCCGAGAGCAAGCTCCGGAGAGGGTGCATTCAAATGCACTTTTAGTTAGGAAATTGAGGAGCGACAGCAATGATGGTGACACCGTTGCAAAGCTGACTGTGCGCTGAAGATGCCCAGAACATGCTTTCCCTCCTGGCTCTCTGCCTCTGGGAGCAGAGGCCAGACGTTCGTGCACTAATCGCTCTGACCCTGGGCAGCCGAGAACAAGCTTTGCAGAGGTTGCATTCAAATGGACTTTTAGATATGAAACCGAGGAGCGACAGCAATGATGGTGACACCGTTGCAAAGCTGACTGTGTGCTGAAGATGCCCAGCACATGCTTTCCCTCCTGCCTCTTCGGCTGTGAGAGCAGAGGCCAGACGTTCGTGCACTAATCGCTCTGCCCCTGGGCAGCCGAAAACAAGCTTTGCAGAGGTTGCATTCAAATGGACTTTTAGGAATAAACCGAGGAGCGACAGCAATGATGGTGACACCGTTGCAAAGCTGACTGTGTGCTGAAGATGCCCAGCACATGCTTTCCCTCCTGCCTCTTCGGCTGTGAGAGCAGAGGCCAGACGTTCGTGCACTAATCGCTCTGCCCCTGGGCAGCCGAAAACAAGCTTTGCAGAGGTTGCATTCAAATGGACTTTTAGGAATAAACCGAGGAGCGACAGCAATGATGGTGACACCGTTGCAAAGCTGACTGTGTGCTGAAGATGCCCAGCACATGCTTTCCCTCCTGCCTCTTTGGCTCTGGGAGCAGAGGCCAGACGTTCGTGCACTAATCGCTGTGCCCCTGGGCAGCCGAGACAAAGCTTTGGAGAGGTTACATTCAAATGGAATTTTACTTATGAAACCGAGGAGCGACAGCAATGATGGTGACACCGTTGCAAAGCTGAGTGTGTGCTGATTATTCTCAGCATCAGCTTTCCCTCCTGCCTCTTCGGCTGTGAGAGCAGAGGCCAGACGTTCGTGCACTAATCGCTCTGCCCCTGGGCAGCCGAAAACAAGCTTTGCAGAGGTTGCATTCAAATGGAATTTTAGTTATGAAACCGAGGAGCGACAGCAATGATGGTGACACCGTTGCAAAGCTGAGTGTGTGCTGATTATTCTGATCATCAGCTTTCCCTCCTGGCTCTTTGGCTCTGGGAGCAGAGGCCAGACGTTCGTGCACTAATCGCCCTGCCCCTGGGCAGCCGAAAACAAGCTTTGCAGAGGTTGCATTCAAATGGACTTTTAGATATGAAACCAAGGAGCGAAAGCAATGATGGTGACACCGTTGCAAACCTGACTGTGTGCTGAAGATGCCCAGCACATGCTTTCCCTCCTGCCTCTTCGGCTGTGAGAGCAGAGGCCAGAAGTTCGTGCACTAATCGCTCTGCCCCTGGGCAGCCGAAAACAAGCTTTGCAGAGGTTGCATTCAAATGGACTTTTAGTTATGAAACCGAGGAGCGACAGCAATGATGGTGACACCGTTGCAAAGCTGACTGTGTGCTGAAGATGCCCAGCACATGCTTTCCCTCCTGCCTCTTCGGCTGTGAGAGCAGAGGCCAGACGTTCGTGCACTAATCGCTCTGCCCCTGGGCAGCCGAAAACAAGCTTTGCAGAGGTTGCATTCAAATGGACTTTTAGGAATGAAACCGAGGAGCGACAGCAATGATGGTGACACCGTTGCAAAGCTGACTGTGTGCTGAAGATGCCCAGCACATGCTTTCCCTCCTGCCTCTTCGGCTGTGATAGCAGAGGCCAGAAGTTCGTGCACTAATCGCCCCTGTCCCTGGGCAGCCGAGAACAAGCTTTGCAGAGGTTGCATTCAAATGGACTTTTAGTTATGAAACCGAGGAGCGACAGCAATGATGGTGACACCGTTGCAAAGCTGACTGTGTGCTGAAGATGCCCAGCACATGCTTTCCCTCCTGCCTCTTCGGCTGTGAGAGCAGAGGCCAGACGTTCGTGCACTAATCGCTCTGCCCCTGGGCAGCCGAAAACAAGCTTTGCAGAGGTTGCATTCAAATGGACTTTTAGGAATGAAACCGAGGAGCGACAGCAATGATGGTGACACCGTTGCAAAGCTGACTGTGTGCTGAAGATGCCCAGCACATGCTTTCCCTCCTGGCTCTTTGGCTCTGGGAGCAGAGGCCAGACGTTCGTGCACTAATCGCCCTGCCCCTGGGCAGCCGAGAGAAAGCTTTGGAGAGGTTACATTCAAATGGAATTTTAGTTATGAAACCGAGGAGCGACAGCAATGATGGTGACACCGTTGCAAAGCTCAGTGTGTGCTGATTATTCTCAGCATCAGCTTTCCCTCCTGGCTCTTCGGCTCTGGGAGCAGAGACCAAACGTTCGTGCCATGCTCACTGTGCTGCTGGGCAGCCGAGAGCAAGCTCAGGAGAGGGTGCATTCAAATGCACTTTTAGTTAGGAAATTGAGGAGCAACAGCAATGATGGTGACACCGTTGCAAAGCTGACTGTGCGCTGAAGATGCCCAGAACATGCTTTCCCTCCTGGCTCTTCGGCTCTGGGAGCAGAGGACAGACGTTCGTGCACTAATCGCCCTGCCCCTGGGCAGCCGAGAACAAGCTTTGCAGAGGTTGCATTCAAATGGACTTTTAGATATGAAACCGAGGAGCGAAAGCAATGATGGTGACACCGTTGCAAAGCTGACTGTGTGCTGAAGATGCCCAGCACATGCTTTCCCCCCTGCCTCTTCGGCTGTGAGAGCAGAGGCCAGACGTTCGTGCACTAATCGCTCTGCCCCTGGGCAGCCGAAAACAAGCTTTGCAGAGGTTGCATTCTAATGGACTTTTAGGAATGAAACCGAGGAGCGACAGCAATGATGGTGACACCGTTGCAAAGCTGACTGTGCGCTGAAGATGCCCAGAACATGCTTTCCCTCCTGGCTCTTTGGCTCTGGGAGCAGAGGCCAGACGTTCGTGCACTAATCGCTGTGGCACTGGGCAGCCGAGAACAAGCTTTGCAGAGGTTGCATTCAAATGGACTTTTAGATATGAAACCGAGGAGCGACAGCAATGATGGTGACACCGTTGCAAAGCTGACTGTGTGCTGAAGATGCCCAGCACATGCTTTCCCTCCTGGCTCTTTGGCTCTGGGAGCAGAGGCCAGACGTTCGTGCACTAATCGCCCTGCCCCTGGGCAGCCGAGAGAAAGCTTTGGAGAGGTTACATTCAAATGGAATTTTAGTTATGAAACCGAGGAGCGACAGCAATGATGGTGACACCGTTGCAAAGCTGAGTGTGTGCTGATTATTCTCAGCATCAGCTTTCCCTCCTGGCTCTTCGGCTCTGGGAGCAGAGACCAAACGTTCGTGCCATGCTCACTGTGCTGCTGGGCAGCCGAGAGCAAGCTCCGGAGAGGGTGCATTCAAATGCACTTTTAGTTAGGAAATTGAGGAGCGACAGCAATGATGGTGACACCGTTGCAAAGCTGACTGTGCGCTGAAGATGCCCAGCACATGCTTTCCCTCCTGGCTCTTCGGCTCTGGGAGCAGAGGCCAGACGTTCGTGCACTAATCGCCCTGCCACTGGGCAGCCGAGAACAAGCTTTGCAGAGGTTGCATTCAAATGGACTTTTAGATATGAAACCGAGGAGCGAAAGCAATGATGGTGACACCGTTGCAAAGCTGACTGTGTGCTGAAGATGCCCAGCATATGCTTTCCCTCCTGCCTCTTCGGCTGTGAGAGCAGAGGCCAGATGTTCGTGCACTAATCGCTGTGCCCCTGGGCAGCCGAGAGAAAGCTTTGGAGAGGTTACATTCAAATGGAATTTTAGTTATGAAACCGAGGAGCGACAGCAATGATGGTGACACCGTTGCAAAGCTGACTGTGTGCTGATTATTCTCAGCATCAGCTTTCCCTCCTGGCTCTTCGGCTCTGGGAGCACAGACCAAACGTTCGTGCCATGCTCACTGTGCTGCTGGGCAGCCGAGAGCAAGATCCGGAGAGGGTGCATTCAAATGCACTTTTAGTTAGGAAATTGAGGAGCGACAGCAATGATGGTGACACCGTTGCAAAGCTGACTGTGCGCTGAAGATGCCCAGAACATGCTTTCCCTCCTGGCTCTTTGGCTCTGGGAGCAGAGGCCAGACGTTCGTGCACTAATCGCCCTGCCCCTGGGCAGCCGAGAACAAGCTTTGCAGAGGTTGCATTCAAATGGACTTTTAGATATGAAACCGAGGAGCGAAAGCAATGATAGTGACACCGTTGCAAAGCTGACTGTGTGCTGAAGATGCCCAGCACATGCTTTCCCTCCTGCCTCTTCGGCTGTGAGAGCAGAGGCCAGACGTTCGTGCACTAATCGCTCTGCCCCTGGGCAGCCGAGAACAAGCTTTGCAGAGGTTGCATTCAAATGGACTTTTAGATATGAAACCGAGGAGCGACAGCAATGATGGTGACACCGTTGCAAAGCTGACTGTGTGCTGAAGATGCCCAGCACATGCTTTCCCTCCTGGCTCTTTGGCTCTGGGAGCAGAGGCCAGACGTTCGTGCACTAATCGCTGTGCCCCTGGGCAGCCGAGAGAAAGCTTTGGAGAGGTTACATTCAAATGGAATTTTAGTTATGAAACCGAGGAGCGACAGCAATGATGGTGACACCGTTGCAAAGCTGAGTGTGTGCTGATTATTCTCAGCATCAGCTTTCCCTCCTGGCTCTTCGGCTCTGGGAGCAGAGACCAAACGTTCGTGCCATGCTCACTGTGCTGCTGGGCAGCCGAGAGCAAGCTCCGGAGAGGGTGCATTCAAATGCACTTTTAGTTAGGAAATTGAGGAGCGACAGCAATGATGGTGACACCGTTGCAAAGCTGACTGTGCGCTGAAGATGCCCAGCACATGCTTTCCCTCCTGGCTCTTCGGCTCTGGGAGCAGAGGCCAGACGTTCGTGCACTAATCGCCCTGCCACTGGGCAGCCGAGAACAAGCTTTGCAGAGGTTGCATTCAAATGGACTTTTAGATATGAAACCGAGGAGCGAAAGCAATGATGGTGACACCGTTGCAAAGCTGACTGTGTGCTGAAGATGCCCAGCACATGCTTTCCCTCCTGCCTCTTCGGCTGTGAGAGCAGAGGCCAGATGTTCGTGCACTAATCGCTCTGCCCCTGGGCAGCCGAAAACAAGCTTTGCAGAGGTTGCATTCAAATGGACTTTTAGGAATGAAACCGAGGAGCGACAGCAATGATGGTGACACCGTTGCAAAGCTGACTGTGTGCTGAAGATGCCCAGCACATGCTTTCCCTCCTGGCTCTTTGGCTCTGGGAGCAGAGGCCAGACGTTCGTGCACTAATCGCTGTGCCCCTGGGCAGCCGAGAGAAAGCTTTGGAGAGGTTACATTCAAATGGAATTTTAGTTATGAAACCGAGGAGCGACAGCAATGATGGTGACACCGTTGCAAAGCTGAGTGTGTGCTGATTATTCTGAGCATCAGCTTTCCCTCCTGGCTCTTTGGCTCTGGGAGCAGAGACCAAACGTTCTTGCCATGCTCACTGTGCTGCTGGGCAGCCGAGAGCAAGCTCCGGAGAGGTTACATTCAAATGCACTTTTAGTTAGGAAATTGAGGAGCGACAGCAATGATGGTGACACCGTTGCAAAGCTGACTGTGCGCTGAAGATGCCCAGAACATGCTTTCCCTCCTTGCTCTTTGGCTCTGGGAGCAGAGGCCAGACGTTCGTGCACTAATCGCCCTGCCCCTGGGCAGCCGAGAACAAGCTTTGCAGAGGTTGCATTCAAATGGACTTTTAGATATGAAACCGAGGAGCGACAGCAATGATTGTGACACCGTTGCAAAGCTGACTGTGTGCTGAAGATGCCCAGCACATGCTTTCCCTCCTGCCTCTTCGGCTGTGAGAGCAGAGGCCAGACGTTCGTGCACTAATCGCTGTGGCCCTGGGCAGCCGAGAACAAGCTTTGCAGAGGTTGCATTCAAATGGACTTTTAGATATGAAACCGAGGAGCGACAGCAATGATGGTGACACCGTTGCAAAGCTGACTGTGTGCTGAAGATGCCCAGCACATGCTTTCCCTCCTGGCTCTTTGGCTCTGGGAGCAGAGGCCAGACGTTCGTGCACTAATCGCTGTGCCCCTGGGCAGCCGAGAGAAAGCTTTGGAGAGGTTACATTCAAATGGAATTTTAGTTATGAAACCGAGGAGCGACAGCAATGATGGTGACACCGTTGCAAAGCTGAGTGTGTGCTGATTATTCTCAGCATCAGCTTTCCCTCCTGGCTCTTCGGCTCTGGGAGCAGAGACCAAACGTTCGTGCCATGCTCACTGTGCTGCTGGGCAGCCGAGAGCAAGCTCCGGAGAGGGTGCATTCAAATGCACTTTTAGTTAGGAAATTGAGGAGCGACAGCAATGATGGTGACACCGTTGCAAAGCTGACTGTGCGCTGAAGATGCCCAGCACATGCTTTCCCTCCTGGCTCTTCGGCTCTGGGAGCAGAGGCCAGACGTTCGTGCACTAATCGCCCTGTCCCTGGGCAGCCGAGAACAAGCTTTGCAGAGGTTGCATTCAAATGGACTTTTAGATATGAAACCGAGGAGCGAAAGCAATGATAGTGACACCGTTGCAAAGCTGACTGTGTGCTGAAGATGCCCAGCACATGCTTTCCCTCCTGCCTCTTCGGCTGTGAGAGCAGAGGCCAGACGTTCGTGCACTAATCGCTCTGCCCCTGGGCAGCCGAAAACAAGCTTTGCAGAGGTTGCATTCAAATGGACTTTTAGGAATGAAACCGAGGAGCGACAGCAATGATGGTGACACCGTTGCAAAGCTGACTGTGTGCTGAAGATGCCCAGCACATGCTTTCCCTCCTGGCTCTTTGGCTCTGGGAGCAGAGGCCAGACGTTCGTGCACTAATCGCTGTGCCCCTGGGCAGCCGAGAGAAAGCTTTGGAGAGGTTACATTCAAATGGAATTTTAGTTATGAAACCGAGGAGCGACAGCAATGATGGTGACACCGTTGCAAAGCTGAGTGTGTGCTGATTATTGTGAGCATCAGCTTTCCCTCCTGGCTCTTCGGCTCTGGGAGCAGAGACCAAACGTTCGTGCCATGCTCACTGTGCTGCTGGGCAGCCGAGAGCAAGCTCCGGAGAGGGTGCATTCAAATGCACTTTTAGTTAGGAAATTGAGGAGCGACAGCAATGATGGTGACACCGTTGCAAAGCTGACTGTGCGCTGAAGATGCCCAGCACATGCTTTCCCTCCTGGCTCTTCGGCTCTGGGAGCAGAGGCCAGACGTTCGTGCACTAATCGCTCTGCCCCTGGGCAGCCGAAAACAAGCTTTGCAGAGGTTGCATTCAAATGGACTTTTAGGAATGAAACCGAGGAGCGACAGCAATGATGGTGACACCGTTGCAAAGCTGACTGTGTGCTGAAGATGCCCAGCACATGCTTTCCCTCCTGGCTCTTTGGCTCTGGGAGCAGAGGCCAGACGTTCGTGCACTAATTGCTGTGCCCCTGGGCAGCCGAGAACAAGCTTTGCAGAGGTTGCATTCAAATGGACTTTTAGATATGAAACCGAGGAGCGACAGCAATGATGGTGACACCGTTGCAAAGCTGACTGTGTGCTGAAGATGCCCAGCACATGCTTTCCCTCCTGGCTCTTTGGCTCTGGGAGCAGAGGCCAGACGTTCGTGCACTAATCGCTGTGCCCCTGGGCAGCCGAGAGAAAGCTTTGGAGAGGTTACATTCAAATGGAATTTTAGTTATGAAACCGAGGAGCGACAGCAATGATGGTGACACCGTTGCAAAGCTGAGTGTGCGCTGATTATTCTCAGCATCAGCTTTCCCTCCTGGCTCTTCGGCTCTGGGAGCAGAGACCAAACGTTCGTGCCATGCTCACTGTGCTGCTGGGCAGCCGAGAGCAAGCTCCGGAGAGGGTGCATTCAAATGCACTTTTAGTTAGGAAATTGAGGAGCGACAGCAATGATGGTGACACCGTTGCAAAGCTGACTGTGCGCTGAAGATGCCCAGAACATGCTTTCCCTCCTGGCTCTTCGGCTCTGGGAGCAGAGGACAGACGTTCATGCACTAATCGCCCTGCCCCTGGGCAGCCGAGAACAAGCTTTGCAGAGGTTGCATTCAAATGGACTTTTAGATATGAAACCGAGGAGCGAAAGCAATGATGGTGACACCGTTGCAAAGCTGACTGTGTGCTGAAGATGCCCAGCACATGCTTTCCCTCCTGCCTCTTCGGCTGTGAGAGCAGAGGCCAGACGTTCGTGCACTAATCGCTCTGCCCCTGGGCAGCCGAAAACAAGCTTTGCAGAGGTTGCATTCAAATGGACTTTTAGGAATGAAACCGAGGAGCGACAGCAATGATGGTGACACCGTTGCAAAGCTGACTGTGTGCTGAAGATGCCCAGCACATGCTTTCCCTCCTGGCTCTTTGGCTCTGGGAGCAGAGGCCAGACGTTCGTGCACTAATCGCCCTGCCCCTGGGCAGCCGAGAGAAAGCTTTGGAGAGGTTACATTCAAATGGAATTTTAGTTATGAAACCGAGGAGCGACAGCAATGATGGTGACACCGTTGCAAAGCTGAGTGTGTGCTGATTATTCTCAGCATCAGCTTTCCCTCCTGGCTCTTCGGCTCTGGGAGCAGAGACCAAACGTTCGTGCCATGCTCACTGTGCTGCTGGGCAGCCGAGAGCAAGCTCCGGAGAGGGTGCATTCAAATGCACTTTTAGTTAGGAAATTGAGGAGCGACAGCAATGATGGTGACACCGTTGCAAAGCTGACTGTGCGCTGAAGATGCCCAGAACATGCTTTCCCTCCTGGCTCTTCGGCTCTGGGAGCAGAGGCCAGACGTTCGTGCACTAATCGCCCTGCCCCTGGGCAGCCGAGAACAAGCTTTGCAGAGGTTGCATTCAAATGGACTTTTAGATATGAAACCGAGGAGCGAAAGCAATGATGGTGACACCGTTGCAAAGCTGACTGTGTGCTGAAGATGCCCAGCACATGCTTTCCCTCCTGCCTCTTCGGCTGTGAGAGCAGAGGCCAGACGTTCGTGCACTAATCGCTCTGCCCCTGGGCAGCCGAAAACAAGCTTTGCAGAGGTTGCATTCAAATGGACTTTTAGGAATGAAACCGAGGAGCGACAGCAATGATGGTGACACCGTTGCAAAGCTGACTGTGTGCTGAAGATGCCCAGCACATGCTTTCCCTCCTGGCTCTTTGGCTCTGGGAGCAGAGGCCAGACGTTCGTGCACTAATTGCTGTGCCCCTGGGCAGCCGAGAACAAGCTTTGCAGAGGTTGCATTCAAATGGACTTTTAGATATGAAACCGAGGAGCGACAGCAATGATGGTGACACCGTTGCAAAGCTGACTGTGTGCTGAAGATGCCCAGCACATGCTTTCCCTCCTGGCTCTTTGGCTCTGGGAGCAGAGGCCAGACGTTCGTGCACTAATCGCTGTGCCCCTGGGCAGCCGAGAGAAAGCTTTGGAGAGGTTACATTCAAATGGAATTTTAGTTATGAAACCGAGGAGCGACAGCAATGATGGTGACACCGTTGCAAAGCTGAGTGTGCGCTGATTATTCTCAGCATCAGCTTTCCCTCCTGGCTCTTCGGCTCTGGGAGCAGAGACCAAACGTTCGTGCCATGCTCACTGTGCTGCTGGGCAGCCGAGAGCAAGCTCCGGAGAGGGTGCATTCAAATGCACTTTTAGTTAGGAAATTGAGGAGCGACAGCAATGATGGTGACACCGTTGCAAAGCTGACTGTGCGCTGAAGATGCCCAGAACATGCTTTCCCTCCTGGCTCTTTGGCTCTGGGAGCAGAGGCCAGACGTTCGTGCACTAATCGCTGTGCCCCTGGGCAGCCGAGAGAAAGCTTTGGAGAGGTTACATTCAAATGGAATTTTAGTTATGAAACCGAGGAGCGACAGCAATGATGGTGACACCGTTGCAAAGCTGAGTGTGTGCTGATTATTCTGAGCATCAGCTTTCCCTCCTGGCTCTTCGGCTCTGGGAGCAGAGACCAAACGTTTGTGCCATGCTCACTGTGCTGCTGGGCAGCCGAGAGCAAGCTCCGGAGAGGGTGCATTCAAATGCACTTTTAGTTAGGAAATTGAGGAGCGACAGCAATGATGGTGACACCGTTGCAAAGCTGACTGTGCGCTGAAGATGCCCAGAACATGCTTTCCCTCCTGACTCTTCGGCTCTGGGAGCAGAGGACAGACGTTCATGCACTAATCGCCCTGCCCCTGGGCAGCCGAGAACAAGCTTTGCAGAGGTTGCATTCAAATGGACTTTTAGATATGAAACCGAGGAACGAAAGCAATGATGGTGACACCGTTGCAAAGCTGACTGTGTGCTGAAGATGCCCAGCACATGCTTTCCCTCCTGCCTCTTCGGCTGTGAGAGCAGAGGCCAGACGTTCGTGCACTAATCGCTCTGCCCCTGGGCAGCCGAAAACAAGCTTTGCAGAGGTTGCATTCAAATGGACTTTTAGATATGAAACCGAGGAGCGAAAGCAATGATGGTGACACCGTTGCAAAGCTGACTGTGTGCTGAAGATGCCCAGCACATGCTTTCCCTCCTGCCTCTTCGGCTGTGAGAGCAGAGGCCAGACGTTCGTGCACTAATCGCTCTGCCCCTGGGCAGCCGAAAACAAGCTTTGCAGAGGTTGCATTCAAATGGACTTTTAGGAATGAAACCGAGGAGCGACAGCAATGATGGTGACACCGTTGCAAAGCTGACTGTGTGCTGAAGATGCCCAGCACATGCTTTCCCTCCTGGCTCTTTGGCTCTGGGAGCAGAGGCCAGACGTTCGTGCACTAATCGCCCTGCCCCTGGGCAGCCGAGAGAAAGCTTTGGAGAGGTTACATTCAAATGGAATTTTAGTTATGAAACCGAGGAGCGACAGCAATGATGGTGACACCGTTGCAAAGCTGAGTGTGTGCTGATTATTCTGAGCATCAGCTTTCCCTCCTGGCTCTTCGGCTCTGGGAGCAGAGACCAAACGTTCGTGCCATGCTCACTGTGCTGCTGGGCAGCCGAGAGCAAGCTCCGGAGAGGGTGCATTCAAATGCACTTTTAGTTAGGAAATTGAGGAGCGACAGCAATGATGGTGACACCGTTGCAAAGCTGACTGTGCGCTGAAGATGCCCAGAACATGCTTTCCCTCCTGGCTCTTCGGCTCTGGGAGCAGAGGCCAGACGTTCGTGCACTAATCGCCCTGCCCCTGGGCAGCCGAGAACAAGCTTTGCAGAGGTTGCATTCAAATGGACTTTTAGATATGAAACCGAGGAGCGAAAGCAATGATGGTGACACCGTTGCAAAGCTGACTGTGTGCTGAAGATGCCCAGCACATGCTTTCCCTCCTGCCTCTTCGGCTGTGAGAGCAGAGGCCAGACGTTCGTGCACTAATCGCTCTGCCCCTGGGCAGCCGAAAACAAGCTTTGCAGAGGTTGCATTCAAATGGACTTTTAGGAATGAAACCGAGGAGCGACAGCAATGATGGTGACACCGTTGCAAAGCTGACTGTGTGCTGAAGATGCCCAGCACATGCTTTCCCTCCTGGCTCTTTGGCTCTGGGAGCAGAGGCCAGACGTTCGTGCACTAATTGCTGTGCCCCTGGGCAGCCGAGAACAAGCTTTGCAGAGGTTGCATTCAAATGGACTTTTAGATATGAAACCGAGGAGCGACAGCAATGATGGTGACACCGTTGCAAAGCTGACTGTGTGCTGAAGATGCCCAGCACATGCTTTCCCTCCTGGCTCTTTGGCTCTGGGAGCAGAGGCCAGACGTTCGTGCACTAATCGCTGTGCCCCTGGGCAGCCGAGAGAAAGCTTTGGAGAGGTTACATTCAAATGGAATTTTAGTTATGAAACCGAGGAGCGACAGCAATGATGGTGACACCGTTGCAAAGCTGAGTGTGCGCTGATTATTCTCAGCATCAGCTTTCCCTCCTGGCTCTTCGGCTCTGGGAGCAGAGACCAAACGTTCGTGCCATGCTCACTGTGCTGCTGGGCAGCCGAGAGCAAGCTCCGGAGAGGGTGCATTCAAATGCACTTTTAGTTAGGAAATTGAGGAGCGACAGCAATGATGGTGACACCGTTGCAAAGCTGACTGTGCGCTGAAGATGCCCAGAACATGCTTTCCCTCCTGGCTCTTTGGCTCTGGGAGCAGAGGCCAGACGTTCGTGCACTAATCGCTGTGCCCCTGGGCAGCCGAGAGAAAGCTTTGGAGAGGTTACATTCAAATGGAATTTTAGTTATGAAACCGAGGAGCGACAGCAATGATGGTGACACCGTTGCAAAGCTGAGTGTGTGCTGATTATTCTGAGCATCAGCTTTCCCTCCTGGCTCTTCGGCTCTGGGAGCAGAGACCAAACGTTTGTGCCATGCTCACTGTGCTGCTGGGCAGCCGAGAGCAAGCTCCGGAGAGGGTGCATTCAAATGCACTTTTAGTTAGGAAATTGAGGAGCGACAGCAATGATGGTGACACCGTTGCAAAGCTGACTGTGCGCTGAAGATGCCCAGAACATGCTTTCCCTCCTGACTCTTCGGCTCTGGGAGCAGAGGACAGACGTTCATGCACTAATCGCCCTGCCCCTGGGCAGCCGAGAACAAGCTTTGCAGAGGTTGCATTCAAATGGACTTTTAGATATGAAACCGAGGAACGAAAGCAATGATGGTGACACCGTTGCAAAGCTGACTGTGTGCTGAAGATGCCCAGCACATGCTTTCCCTCCTGCCTCTTCGGCTGTGAGAGCAGAGGCCAGACGTTCGTGCACTAATCGCCCTGCCCCTGGGCAGCCGAAAACAAGCTTTGCAGAGGTTGCATTCAAATGGACTTTTAGGAATGAAACCGAGGAGCGACAGCAATGATGGTGACACCGTTGCAAAGCTGACTGTGTGCTGAAGATGCCCAGCACATGCTTTCCCTCCTGGCTCTTTGGCTCTGGGAGCAGAGGCCAGACGTTCGTGCACTAATCGCCCTGCCCCTGGGCAGCCGAGAACAAGCTTTGCAGAGGTTGCATTCAAATGGACTTTTAGATATGAAACCGAGGAGCGACAGCAATGATGGTGACACCGTTGCAAAGCTGACTGTGTGCTGAAGATGCCCAGAACATGCTTTCCCTCCTGCCTCTTCGGCTGTGAGAGCAGAGGACAGACGTTCGTGCACTAATCGCTCTGCCCCTGGGCAGCCGAAAACAAGCTTTGCAGAGGTTGCATTCAAATGGACTTTTAGGAATGAAACCGAGGAGCGACAGCAATGATGGTGACACCGTTGCAAAGCTGACTGTGTGCTGAAGATGCCCAGCACATGCTTTCCCTCCTGGCTCTTTGGCTCTGGGAGCAGAGGCCAGACGTTCGTGCACTAATCGCTGTGCCCCTGGGCAGCCGAGAGAAAGCTTTGGAGAGGTTACATTCAAATGGAATTTTAGTTATGAAACCGAGGAGCGACAGCAATGATGGTGACACCGTTGCAAAGCTGACTGTGTGCTGAAGATGCCCAGCACATGCTTTCCCTCCTGGCTCTTTGGCTCTGGGAGCAGAGGCCAGACGTTCGTGCACTAATCGCTGTGCCCCTGGGCAGCCGAGAGAAAGCTTTGGAGAGGTTACATTCAAATGGAATTTTAGTTATGAAACCGAGGAGCGACAGCAATGATGGTGACACCGTTGCAAAGCTGAGTGTGTGCTGATTATTCTGAGCATCAGCTTTCCCTCCTGGCTCTTCGGCTCTGGGAGCAGAGACCAAACGTTTGTGCCATGCTCACTGTGCTGCTGGGCAGCCGAGAGCAAGCTCCGGAGAGGGTGCATTCAAATGCACTTTTAGTTAGGAAATTGAGGAGCGACAGCAATGATGGTGACACCGTTGCAAAGCTGACTGTGCGCTGAAGATGCCCAGAACATGCTTTCCCTCCTGACTCTTCGGCTCTGGGAGCAGAGGACAGACGTTCATGCACTAATCGCCCTGCCCCTGGGCAGCCGAGAACAAGCTTTGCAGAGGTTGCATTCAAATGGACTTTTAGATATGAAACCGAGGAGCGAAAGCAATGATGGTGACACCGTTGCAAAGCTGACTGTGTGCTGAAGATGCCCAGCACATGCTTTCCCTCCTGCCTCTTCGGCTGTGAGAGCAGAGGCCAGACGTTCGTGCACTAATCGCTCTGCCCCTGGGCAGCCGAAAACAAGCTTTGCAGAGGTTGCATTCAAATGGACTTTTAGGAATGAAACCGAGGAGCGACAGCAATGATGGTGACACCGTTGCAAAGCTGACTGTGTGCTGAAGATGCCCAGCACATGCTTTCCCTCCTGGCTCTTTGGCTCTGGGAGCAGAGGCCAGACGTTCGTGCACTAGTCGCCCTGCCCCTGGGCAGCCGAGAGAAAGCTTTGGAGAGGTTACATTCAAATGGAATTTTAGTTATGAAACCGAGGAGCGACAGCAATGATGGTGACACCGTTGCAAAGCTGAGTGTGTGCTGATTATTCTGAGCATCAGCTTTCCCTCCTGGCTCTTCGGCTCTGGGAGCAGAGACCAAACGTTCGTGCCATGCTCACTGTGCTGCTGGGCAGCCGAGAGCAAGCTCCGGAGAGGGTGCATTCAAATGCACTTTTAGTTAGGAAATTGAGGAGCGACAGCAATGATGGTGACACCGTTGCAAAGCTGACTGTGCGCTGAAGATGCCCAGAACATGCTTTCCCTCCTGGCTCTTCGGCTCTGGGAGCAGAGGCCAGACGTTCGTGCACTAATCGCCCTGCCCCTGGGCAGCCGAGAGCAAGCTTTGCAGAGGTTGCATTCAAATGGACTTTTAGATATGAAACCGAGGAGCGAAAGCAATGATGGTGACACCGTTGCAAAGCTGACTGTGTGCTGAAGATGCCCAGCACATGCTTTCCCTCCTGCCTCTTCGGCTGTGAGAGCAGAGGCCAGACGTTCGTGCACTAATCGCTCTGCCCCTGGGCAGCCGAAAACAAGCTTTGCAGAGGTTGCATTCAAATGGACTTTTAGGAATGAAACCGAGGAGCGACAGCAATGATGGTGACACCGTTGCAAAGCTGACTGTGTGCTGAAGATGCCCAGCACATGCTTTCCCTCCTGGCTCTTTGGCTCTGGGAGCAGAGGCCAGACGTTCGTGCACTAATTGCTGTGCCCCTGGGCAGCCGAGAACAAGCTTTGCAGAGGTTGCATTCAAATGGACTTTTAGATATGAAACCGAGGAGCGACAGCAATGATGGTGACACCGTTGCAAAGCTGACTGTGTGCTGAAGATGCCCAGCACATGCTTTCCCTCCTGGCTCTTTGGCTCTGGGAGCAGAGGCCAGACGTTCGTGCACTAATCGCTGTGCCCCTGGGCAGCCGAGAGAAAGCTTTGGAGAGGTTACATTCAAATGGAATTTTAGTTATGAAACCGAGGAGCGACAGCAATGATGGTGACACCGTTGCAAAGCTGAGTGTGTGCTGATTATTCTCAGCATCAGCTTTCCCTCCTGGCTCTTCGGCTCTGGGAGCAGAGACCAAACGTTCGTGCCATGCTCACTGTGCTGCTGGGCAGCCGAGAGCAAGCTCCGGAGAGGGTGCATTCAAATGCACTTTTAGTTAGGAAATTGAGGAGCGACAGCAATGATGGTGACACCGTTGAAAAGCTGACTGTGCGCTGAAGATGCCCAGCACATGCTTTCCCTCCTGCCTCTTCGGCTCTGGGAGCAGAGGCCAGACGTTCGTGCACTAATGGCCCTGCCCCTGGGCAGCCGAGAACAAGCTTTGCAGAGGTTGCATTCAAATGGACTTTTAGATATGAAACCGAGGAGCGAAAGCAATGATGGTGACACCGTTGCAAAGCTGACTGTGTGCTGAAGATGCCCAGCACATGCTTTCCCTCCTGCCTCTTCGGCTGTGAGAGCAGAGGCCAGACGTTCGTGCACTAATCGCTCTGCCCCTGGGCAGCCGAAAACAAGCTTTGCAGAGGTTGCATTCAAATGGACTTTTAGGAATGAAACCGAGGAGCGACAGCAATGATGGTGACACCGTTGCAAAGCTGACTGTGTGCTGAAGATGCCCAGCACATGCTTTCCCTCCTGGCTCTTTGGCTCTGGGAGCAGAGGCCAGACGTTCGTGCACTAATTGCTGTGCCCCTGGGCAGCCGAGAACAAGCTTTGGAGAGGTTGCATTCAAATGGAATTTTAGTTATGAAACCGAGGAGCGACAGCAATGATGGTGACACCGTTGCAAAGCTGAGTGTGTGCTGATTATTCTCAGCATCAGCTTTCCCTCCTGGCTCTTCGGCTCTGGGAGCAGAGACCAAACGTTCGTGCCATGCTCACTGTGCTGCTGGGCAGCCGAGAGCAAGCTCCGGAGAGGGTGCATTCAAATGCACTTTTAGTTAGGAAATTGAGGAGCGACAGCAATGATGGTGACACCGTTGCAAAGCTGACTGTGCGCTGAAGATGCCCAGAACATGCTTTCCCTCCTGGCTCTTCGGCTCTGGGAGCAGAGGCCAGACGTTCGTGCACTAATGGCCCTGCCCCTGGGCAGCCGAGAACAAGCTTTGCAGAGGTTGCATTCAAATGGACTTTTAGATATGAAACCGAGGAGCGACAGCAATGATGGTGACACCGTTGCAAAGCTGACTGTGTGCTGAAGATGCCCAGCACATGCTTTCCCTCCTGGCTCTTCGGCTGTGAGAGCAGAGGCCAGACGTTCGTGCACTAATCGCTCTGCCCCTGGGCAGCCGAAAACAAGCTTTGCAGAGGTTGCATTCAAATGGACTTTTAGGAATGAAACCGAGGAGCGACAGCAATGATGGTGACACCGTTGCAAAGCTGACTGTGTGCTGAAGATGCCCAGCACATGCTTTCCCTCCTGGCTCTTTGGCTCTGGGAGCAGAGGCCAGACGTTCGTGCACTAATCGCTGTGCCCCTGGGCAGCCGAGAACAAGCTTTGCAGAGGTTGCATTCAAATGGAATTTTAGTTATGAAACCGAGGAGCGACAGCAATGATGGTGACACCGTTGCAAAGCTGAGTGTGTGCTGATTATTCTCAGCATCAGCTTTCCCTCCTGGCTCTTTGGCTCTGGGAGCAGAGACCAAACGTTCGTGCCATGCTCACTGTGCTGCTGGGCAGCCGAGAACAAGCTCCGGAGAGGGTGCATTCAAATGCACTTTTAGTTAGGAAATTGAGGAGCGACAGCAATGATGGTGACACCGTTGCAAAGCTGACTGTGCGCTGAAGATGCCCAGAACATGCTTTCCCTCCTGGCTCTTCGGCTCTGGGAGCAGAGGCCAGACGTTCGTGCACTAATGGCCCTGCCCCTGGGCAGCCGAGAACAAGCTTTGCAGAGGTTGCATTCAAATGGACTTTTAGATATGAAACCGAGGAGCGACAGCAATGATGGTGACACCGTTGCCAAGCTGACTGTGCGCTGAAGATGCCCAGAACATGCTTTCCCTCCTGGCTCTTCGGCTCTGGGAGCAGAGGCCAGACGTTCGTGCACTAATCGCCCTGCCCCTGGGCAGCCGAGAACAAGCTTTGCAGAGGTTGCATTCAAATGGACTTTTAGATATGAAACCGAGGAGCGACAGCAATGATGGTGACACCGTTGCAAAGCTGACTGTGTGCTGAAGATGCCCAGCACATGCTTTCCCTCCTGGCTCTTTGGCTCTGGGAGCAGAGGCCAGACGTTCGTGCACTAATCGCTGTGCCCCTGGGCAGCCGAGAGAAAGCTTTGGAGAGGTTACATTCAAATGGACTTTTAGATATGAAACCGAGGAGCGAAAGCAATGATGGTGACACCGTTGCAAAGCTGACTGTGTGCTGAAGATGCCCAGCACATGCTTTCCCTCCTGCCTCTTCGGCTGTGAGAGCAGAGGCCAGACGTTCGTGCACTAATCGCTCTGCCCCTGGGCAGCCGAAAACAAGCTTTGCAGAGGTTGCATTCAAATGGACTTTTAGGAATGAAACCGAGGAGCGACAGCAATGATGGTGACACCGTTGCAAAGCTGACTGTGTGCTGAAGATGCCCAGCACATGCTTTCCCTCCTGGCTCTTTGGCTCTGGGAGCAGAGGCCAGACGTTCGTGCACTAATCGCTGTGCCCCTGGGCAGCCGAGAACAAGCTTTGCAGAGGTTGCATTCAAATGGAATTTTAGTTATGAAACCGAGGAGCGACAGCAATGATGGTGACACCGTTGCAAAGCTGAGTGTGTGCTGATTATTCTCAGCATCAGCTTTCCCTCCTGGCTCTTCGGCTCTGGGAGCAGAGACCAAACGTTCGTGCCATGCTCACTGTGCTGCTGGGCAGCCGAGAGCAAGCTCCGGAGAGGGTGCATTCAAATGCACTTTTAGTTAGGAAATTGAGGAGCGACAGCAATGATGGTGACACCGTTGCAAAGCTGACTGTGCGCTGAAGATGCCCAGAACATGCTTTCCCTCCTGGCTCTTCGCCTCTGGGAGCAGAGGCCAGACGTTCGTGCACTAATCGCCCTGCCCCTGGGCAGCCGAGAACAAGCTTTGCAGAGGTTGCATTCAAATGGACTTTTAGATATGAAACCGAGGAGCGACAGCAATGATGGTGACACCGTTGCAAAGCTGACTGTGTGTTGAAGATGCCCAGCACATGCTTTCCCTCCTGCCTCTTCGGCTGTGAGAGCAGAGGCCAGACGTTCGTGCACTAATCGCTCTGCCCCTGGGCAGCCGAAAACAAGCTTTGCAGAGGTTGCCTTCAAATGGACTTTTAGGAATGAAACCGAGGAGCGACAGCAATGATGGTGACACCGTTGCAAAGCCGACTGTGTGCTGAAGATGCCCAGCACATGCTTTCCCTCCTGGCTCTTTGGCTCTGGGAGCAGAGGCCAGACGTTCGTGCACTAATCGCTGTGCCCCTGGGCAGCCGAGAGAAAGCTTTGGAGAGGTTACATTCAAATGGAATTTTAGTTATGAAACCGAGGAGCGACAGCAATGATGGTGACACCGTTGCAAAGCTGAGTGTGTGCTGATTATTCTCAGCATCAGCTTTCCCTCCTGGCTCTTCGGCTCTGGGAGCAGAGACCAAACGTTCGTGCCATGCTCACTGTGCTGCTGGGCAGCCGAGAGCAAGCTCCGGAGAGGGTGCATTCAAATGCACTTTTAGTTAGGAAATTGAGGAGCGACAGCAATGATGGTGACACCGTTGCAAAGCTGACTGTGCGCTGAAGATGCCCAGAACATGCTTTCCCTCCTGGCTCTTTGGCTCTGGGAGCAGAGGCCAGACGTTCGTGCACTAATCGCCCTGCCCCTGGGCAGCCGAGAACAAGCTTTGCAGAGGTTGCATTCAAATGGACTTTTAGATATGAAACCGAGGAGCGAAAGCAATGATGGTGACACCGTTGCAAAGCTGACTGTGTGCTGAAGATGCCCAGCACATGCTTTCCCTCCTGCCTCTTCGGCTGTGAGAGCAGAGGCCAGACGTTCGTGCACTAATCGCTCTGCCCCTGGGCAGCCGAAAACAAGCTTTGCAGAGGTTGCATTCAAATGGACTTTTAGATATGAAACCGAGGAGCGACAGCAATGATGGTGACACCGTTGCAAAGCTGACTGTGTGCTGAAGATGCCCAGCACATGCTTTCCCTCCTGCCTCTTCGGCTGTGAGAGCAGAGGCCAGACGTTCGTGCACTAATCGCTCTGCCCCTGGGCAGCCGAAAACAAGCTTTGCAGAGGTTGCATTCAAATGGACTTTTAGGAATGAAACCGAGGAGCGACAGCAATGATGGTGACACCGTTGCAAAGCTGACTGTGTGCTGAAGATGCCCAGCACATGCTTTCCCTCCTGGCTCTTTGGCTCTGGGAGCAGAGGCCAGACGTTCGTGCACTAATCGCTGTGCCCCTGGGCAGCCGAGAGAAAGCTTTGGAGAGGTTACATTCAAATGGAATTTTAGTTATGAAACCGAGGAGCGACAGCAATGATGGTGACACCGTTGCAAAGCTGAGTGTGTGCTGATTATTCTCAGCATCAGCTTTCCCTCCTGGCTCTTCGGCTCTGGGAGCAGAGACCAAACGTTCGTGCCATGCTCACTGTGCTGCTGGGCAGCCGAGAGCAAGCTCCGGAGAGGGTGCATTCAAATGCACTTTTAGTTAGGAAATTGAGGAGCGACAGCAATGATGGTGACACCGTTGCAAGCTGACTGTGCGCTGAAGATGACCCAGAACATGCTTTCCCTCCTGGCTCTTCGGCTCTGGGAGCAGAGGCCAGACGTTCGTGCACTAATCGCCCTGCCCCTGGGCAGCCGAGAACAAGCTTTGCAGAGGTTGCATTCAAATGGACTTTTAGATATGAAACCGAGGAGCGAAAGCAATGATGGTGACACCGTTGCAAAGCTGACTGTGTGCTGAAGATGCCCAGCACATGCTTTCCCTCCTGCCTCTTCGGCTGTGAGAGCAGAGGCCAGACGTTCGTGCACTAATCGCTCTGCCCCTGGGCAGCCGAAAACAAGCTTTGCAGAGGTTGCATTCAAATGGACTTTTAGGAATGAAACCGAGGAGCGACAGCAATGATGGTGACACCGTTGCAAAGCTGACTGTGTGCTGAAGATGCCCAGCACATGCTTTCCCTCCTGGCTCTTTGGCTCTGGGAGCAGAGGCCAGACGTTCGTGCACTAATCGCTGTGCCCCTGGGCAGCCGAGAGAAAGCTTTGGAGAGGTTACATTCAAATGGAATTTTAGTTATGAAACCGAGGAGCGACAGCAATGATGGTGACACCGTTGCAAAGCTGAGTGTGTGCTGATTATTCTGAGCATCAGCTTTCCCTCCTGCCTCTTCGGCTCTGGGAGCAGAGACCAAACGTTCGTGCCATGCTCACTCTGCTGCTGGGCAGCCGAGAGCAAGCTCCGGAGAGGGTGCATTCAAATGCACTTTTAGTTAGGAAATTGAGGAGCGACAGCAATGATGGTGACACCGTTGCAAAGCTGACTGTGCGCTGAAGATGCCCAGAACATGCTTTCCCTCCTGGCTCTTCGGCTCTGGGAGCAGAGGCCAGACGTTCGTGCACTAATCGCCCTGCCACTGGGCAGCCGAGAACAAGCTTTGCAGAGGTTGCATTCAAATGGACTTTTAGATATGAAACCGAGGAGCGAAAGCAATGATGGTGACACCGTTGCAAAGCTGACTGTGTGCTGAAGATGCCCAGCACATGCTTTCCCTCCTGCCTCTTCGGCTGTGAGAGCAGAGGCCAGACGTTCGTGCACTAATCGCTCTGCCCCTGGGCAGCCGAAAACAAGCTTTGCAGAGGTTGCATTCAAATGGACTTTTAGGAATGAAACCGAGGAGCGACAGCAATGATGGTGACACCGTTGCAAAGCTGACTGTGTGCTGAAGATGCCCAGCACATGCTTTCCCTCCTGGCTCTTTGGCTCTGGGAGCAGAGGCCAGACGTTCGTGCACTAATTGCTGTGCCCCTGGGCAGCCGAGAACAAGCTTTGCAGAGGTTGCATTCAAATGGACTTTTAGATATGAAACCGAGGAGCGACAGCAATGATGGTGACACCGTTGCAAAGCTGACTGTGTGCTGAAGATGCCCAGCACATGCTTTCCCTCCTGGCTCTTTGGCTCTGGGAGCAGAGGCCAGACGTTCGTGCACTAATCGCTGTGCCCCTGGGCAGCCGAGAGAAAGCTTTGGAGAGGTTACATTCAAATGGAATTTTAGTTATGAAACCGAGGAGCGACAGCAATGATGGTGACACCGTTGCAAAGCTGAGTGTGTGCTGATTATTCTGAGCATCAGCTTTCCCTCCTGGCTCTTCGGCTCTGGGAGCAGAGACCAAACGTTCGTGCCATGCTCACTGTGCTGCTGGGCAGCCGAGAGCAAGCTCCGGAGAGGGTGCATTCAAATGCACTTTTAGTTAGGAAATTGAGGAGCGACAGCAATGATGGTGACACCGTTGAAAAGCTGACTGTGCGCTGAAGATGCCCAGCACATGCTTTCCCTCCTGGCTCTTCGGCTCTGGGAGCAGAGGCCAGACGTTCGTGCACTAATCGCCCTGCCCCTGGGCAGCCGAGAACAAGCTTTGCAGAGGTTGCATTCAAATGGACTTTTAGATATGAAACCGAGGAGCGAAAGCAATGATGGTGACACCGTTGCAAAGCTGACTGTGTGCTGAAGATGCCCAGCACATGCTTTCCCTCCTGCCTCTTCGGCTGTGAGAGCAGAGGCCAGACGTTCGTGCACTAATCGCTCTGCCCCTGGGCAGCCGAAAACAAGCTTTGCAGAGGTTGCATTCAAATGGACTTTTAGGAATGAAACCGAGGAGCGACAGCAATGATGGTGACACCGTTGCAAAGCTGACTGTGTGCTGAAGATGCCCAGCACATGCTTTCCCTCCTGGCTCTTTGGCTCTGGGAGCAGAGGCCAGACGTTCGTGCACTAATTGCTGTGCCCCTGGGCAGCCGAGAACAAGCTTTGGAGAGGTTGCATTCAAATGGAATTTTAGTTATGAAACCGAGGAGCGACAGCAATGATGGTGACACCGTTGCAAAGCTGAGTGTGTGCTGATTATTCTCAGCATCAGCTTTCCCTCCTGGCTCTTCGGCTCTGGGAGCAGAGACCAAACGTTCGTGCCATGCTCACTGTGCTGCTGGGCAGCCGAGAGCAAGCTCCGGAGAGGGTGCATTCAAATGCACTTTTAGTTAGGAAATTGAGGAGCGACAGCAATGATGGTGACACCGTTGCAAAGCTGACTGTGCGCTGAAGATGCCCAGAACATGCTTTCCCTCCTGGCTCTTCGGCTCTGGGAGCAGAGGCCAGACGTTCGTGCACTAATCGCCCTGCCCCTGGGCAGCCGAGAACAAGCTTTGCAGAGGTTGCATTCAAATGGACTTTTAGATATGAAACCGAGGAGCGACAGCAATGATGGTGACACCGTTGCAAAGCTGACTGTGTGCTGAAGATGCCCAGCACATGCTTTCCCTCCTGCCTCTTCGGCTGTGAGAGCAGAGGCCAGACGTTCGTGCACTAATCGCTGTGCCCCTGGGCAGCCGAGAGAAAGCTTTGGAGAGGTTACATTCAAATGGACTTTTAGATATGAAACCGAGGAGCGAAAGCAATGACGGTGACACCGTTGCAAAGCTGACTGTGTGCTGAAGATGCCCAGCACATGCTTTCCCTCCTGCCTCTTCGGCTGTGAGAGCAGAGGCCAGACGTTCGTGCACTAATCGCTCTGCCCCTGGGCAGCCGAAAACAAGCTTTGCAGAGGTTGCATTCAAATGGACTTTTAGGAATGAAACCGAGGAGCGACAGCAATGATGGTGACACCGTTGCAAAGCTGACTGTGTGCTGAAGATGCCCAGCACATGCTTTCCCTCCTGGCTCTTTGGCTCTGGGAGCAGAGGCCAGACGTTCGTGCACTAATCGCTGTGCCCCTGGGCAGCCGAGAACAAGCTTTGCAGAGGTTGCATTCAAATGGAATTTTAGTTATGAAACCGAGGAGCGACAGCAATGATGGTGACACCGTTGCAAAGCTGAGTGTGTGCTGATTATTCTCAGCATCAGCTTTCCCTCCTGGCTCTTCGGCTCTGGGAGCAGAGACCAAACGTTCGTGCCATGCTCACTCTGCTGCTGGGCAGCCGAGAGCAAGCTCCGGAGAGGGTGCATTCAAATGCACTTTTAGTTAGGAAATTGAGGAGCGACAGCAATGATGGTGACACCGTTGCAAAGCTGACTGTGCGCTGAAGATGCCCAGAACATGCTTTCCCTCCTGGCTCTTCGCCTCTGGGAGCAGAGGCCAGACGTTCGTGCACTAATCGCCCTGCCCCTGGGCAGCCGAGAACAAGCTTTGCAGAGGTTGCATTCAAATGGACTTTTAGATATGAAACCGAGGAGCGACAGCAATGATGGTGACACCGTTGCAAAGCTGACTGTGTGTTGAAGATGCCCAGCACATGCTTTCCCTCCTGCCTCTTCGGCTGTGAGAGCAGAGGCCAGACGTTCGTGCACTAATCGCTCTGCCCCTGGGCAGCCGAAAACAAGCTTTGCAGAGGTTGCCTTCAAATGGACTTTTAGGAATGAAACCGAGGAGCGACAGCAATGATGGTGACACCGTTGCAAAGCTGACTGTGTGCTGAAGATGCCCAGCACATGCTTTCCCTCCTGGCTCTTTGGCTCTGGGAGCAGAGGCCAGACGTTCGTGCACTAATCGCTGTGCCCCTGGGCAGCCGAGAGAAAGCTTTGGAGAGGTTACATTCAAATGGAATTTTAGTTATGAAACCGAGGAGCGACAGCAATGATGGTGACACCGTTGCAAAGCTGAGTGTGTGCTGATTATTCTCAGCATCAGCTTTCCCTCCTGCCTCTTCGGCTCTGGGAGCAGAGACCAAACGTTCGTGCCATGCTCACTGTGCTGCTGGGCAGCCGACAGCAAGCTCCGGAGAGGGTGCATTCAAATGCACTTTTAGTTAGGAAATTGAGGAGCGACAGCAATGATGGTGACACCGTTGCAAAGCTGACTGTGCGCTGAAGATGCCCAGAACATGCTTTCCCTCCTGGCTCTTCGGCTCTGGGAGCAGAGGCCAGACGTTCGTGCACTAATCGCCCTGCCACTGGGCAGCCGAGAACAAGCTTTGCAGAGGTTGCATTCAAATGGACTTTTAGATATGAAACCGAGGAGCGAAAGCAATGATGGTGACACCGTTGCAAAGCTGACTGTGTGCTGAAGATGCCCAGCACATGCTTTCCCTCCTGCCTCTTCGGCTGTGAGAGCAGAGGCCAGACGTTCGTGCACTAATCGCTCTGCCCCTGGGCAGCCGAAAACAAGCTTTGCAGAGGTTGCATTCAAATGGACTTTTAGGAATGAAACCGAGGAGCGACAGCAATGATGGTGACACCGTTGCAAAGCTGACTGTGTGCTGAAGATGCCCAGCACATGCTTTCCCTCCTGGCTCTTTGGCTCTGGGAGCAGAGGCCAGACGTTCGTGCACTAATTGCTGTGCCCCTGGGCAGCCGAGAACAAGCTTTGCAGAGGTTGCATTCAAATGGACTTTTAGATATGAAACCGAGGAGCGACAGCAATGATGGTGACACCGTTGCAAAGCTGACTGTGTGCTGAAGATGCCCAGCACATGCTTTCCCTCCTGGCTCTTTGGCTCTGGGAGCAGAGGCCAGACGTTCGTGCACTAATCGCTGTGCCCCTGGGCAGCCGAGAGAAAGCTTTGGAGAGGTTACATTCAAATGGAATTTTAGTTATGAAACCGAGGAGCGACAGCAATGATGGTGACACCGTTGCAAAGCTGAGTGTGTGCTGATTATTCTGAGCATCAGCTTTCCCTCCTGGCTCTTCGGCTCTGGGAGCAGAGACCAAACGTTCGTGCCATGCTCACTGTGCTGCTGGGCAGCCGAGAGCAAGCTCCGGAGAGGGTGCATTCAAATGCACTTTTAGTTAGGAAATTGAGGAGCGACAGCAATGATGGTGACACCGTTGAAAAGCTGACTGTGCGCTGAAGATGCCCAGCACATGCTTTCCCTCCTGGCTCTTCGGCTCTGGGAGCAGAGGCCAGACGTTCGTGCACTAATCGCCCTGCCCCTGGGCAGCCGAGAACAAGCTTTGCAGAGGTTGCATTCAAATGGACTTTTAGATATGAAACCGAGGAGCGAAAGCAATGATGGTGACACCGTTGCAAAGCTGACTGTGTGCTGAAGATGCCCAGCACATGCTTTCCCTCCTGCCTCTTCGGCTGTGAGAGCAGAGGCCAGACGTTCGTGCACTAATCGCTCTGCCCCTGGGCAGCCGAAAACAAGCTTTGCAGAGGTTGCATTCAAATGGACTTTTAGGAATGAAACCGAGGAGCGACAGCAATGATGGTGACACCGTTGCAAAGCTGACTGTGTGCTGAAGATGCCCAGCACATGCTTTCCCTCCTGGCTCTTTGGCTCTGGGAGCAGAGGCCAGACGTTCGTGCACTAATTGCTGTGCCCCTGGGCAGCCGAGAACAAGCTTTGGAGAGGTTGCATTCAAATGGAATTTTAGTTATGAAACCGAGGAGCGACAGCAATGATGGTGACACCGTTGCAAAGCTGAGTGTGTGCTGATTATTCTCAGCATCAGCTTTCCCTCCTGGCTCTTCGGCTCTGGGAGCAGAGACCAAACGTTCGTGCCATGCTCACTGTGCTGCTGGGCAGCCGAGAGCAAGCTCCGGAGAGGGTGCATTCAAATGCACTTTTAGTTAGGAAATTGAGGAGCGACAGCAATGATGGTGACACCGTTGCAAAGCTGACTGTGCGCTGAAGATGCCCAGAACATGCTTTCCCTCCTGGCTCTTCGGCTCTGGGAGCAGAGGCCAGACGTTCGTGCACTAATGGCCCTGCCCCTGGGCAGCCGAGAACAAGCTTTGCAGAGGTTGCATTCAAATGGACTTTTAGATATGAAACCGAGGAGCGACAGCAATGATGGTGACACCGTTGCAAAGCTGACTGTGTGCTGAAGATGCCCAGCACATGCTTTCCCTCCTGCCTCTTCGGCTGTGAGAGCAGAGGCCAGACGTTCGTGCACTAATCGCTCTGCCCCTGGGCAGCCGAAAACAAGCTTTGCAGAGGTTGCATTCAAATGGACTTTTAGGAATGAAACCGAGGAGCGACAGCAATGATGGTGACACCGTTGCAAAGCTGACTGTGTGCTGAAGATGCCCAGCACATGCTTTCCCTCCTGGCTCTTTGGCTCTGGGAGCAGAGGCCAGACGTTCGTGCACTAATCGCTGTGCCCCTGGGCAGCCGAGAGAAAGCTTTGGAGAGGTTACATTCAAATGGACTTTTAGATATGAAACCGAGGAGCGAAAGCAATGATGGTGACACCGTTGCAAAGCTGACTGTGTGCTGAAGATGCCCAGCACATGCTTTCCCTCCTGCCTCTTCGGCTGTGAGAGCAGAGGCCAGACGTTCGTGCACTAATCGCTCTGCCCCTGGGCAGCCGAAAACAAGCTTTGCAGAGGTTGCATTCAAATGGACTTTTAGGAATGAAACCGAGGAGCGACAGCAATGATGGTGACACCGTTGCAAAGCTGACTGTGTGCTGAAGATGCCCAGCACATGCTTTCCCTCCTGGCTCTTTGGCTCTGGGAGCAGAGGCCAGACGTTCGTGCACTAATCGCTGTGCCCCTGGGCAGCCGAGAACAAGCTTTGCAGAGGTTGCATTCAAATGGAATTTTAGTTATGAAACCGAGGAGCGACAGCAATGATGGTGACACCGTTGCAAAGCTGAGTGTGTGCTGATTATTCTCAGCATCAGCTTTCCCTCCTGGCTCTTCGGCTCTGGGAGCAGAGACCAAACGTTCGTGCCATGCTCACTCTGCTGCTGGGCAGCCGAGAGCAAGCTCCGGAGAGGGTGCATTCAAATGCACTTTTAGTTAGGAAATTGAGGAGCGACAGCAATGATGGTGACACCGTTGCAAAGCTGACTGTGCGCTGAAGATGCCCAGAACATGCTTTCCCTCCTGGCTCTTCGCCTCTGGGAGCAGAGGCCAGACGTTCGTGCACTAATCGCCCTGCCCCTGGGCAGCCGAGAACAAGCTTTGCAGAGGTTGCATTCAAATGGACTTTTAGATATGAAACCGAGGAGCGACAGCAATGATGGTGACACCGTTGCAAAGCTGACTGTGTGTTGAAGATGCCCAGCACATGCTTTCCCTCCTGCCTCTTCGGCTGTGAGAGCAGAGGCCAGACGTTCGTGCACTAATCGCTCTGCCCCTGGGCAGCCGAAAACAAGCTTTGCAGAGGTTGCCTTCAAATGGACTTTTAGGAATGAAACCGAGGAGCGACAGCAATGATGGTGACACCGTTGCAAAGCTGACTGTGTGCTGAAGATGCCCAGCACATGCTTTCCCTCCTGGCTCTTTGGCTCTGGGAGCAGAGGCCAGACGTTCGTGCACTAATCGCTGTGCCCCTGGGCAGCCGAGAGAAAGCTTTGGAGAGGTTACATTCAAATGGAATTTTAGTTATGAAACCGAGGAGCGACAGCAATGATGGTGACACCGTTGCAAAGCTGAGTGTGTGCTGATTATTCTCAGCATCAGCTTTCCCTCCTGGCTCTTCGGCTCTGGGAGCAGAGACCAAACGTTCGTGCCATGCTCACTGTGCTGCTGGGCAGCCGACAGCAAGCTCCGGAGAGGGTGCATTCAAATGCACTTTTAGTTAGGAAACCGAGGAGCGACAGCAATGATGGTGACACCGTTGCAAAGCTGACTGTGCGCTGAAGATGCCCAGAACATGCTTTCCCTCCTGGCTCTTTGGCTCTGGGAGCAGAGGCCAGACGTTCGTGCACTAATCGCCCTGCCCCTGGGCAGCCGAGAACAAGCTTTGCAGAGGTTGCATTCAAATGGACTTTTAGATATGAAACCGAGGAGCGAAAGCAATGATGGTGACACCGTTGCAAAGCTGACTGTGTGCTGAAGATGCCCAGCACATGCTTTCCCTCCTGCCTCTTCGGCTGTGAGAGCAGAGGCCAGACGTTCGTGCACTAATCGCTCTGCCCCTGGGCAGCCGAAAACAAGCTTTGCAGAGGTTGCATTCAAATGGACTTTTAGATATGAAACCGAGGAGCGACAGCAATGATGGTGACACCGTTGCAAAGCTGACTGTGTGCTGAAGATGCCCAGCACATGCTTTCCCTCCTGCCTCTTCGGCTGTGAGAGCAGAGGCCAGACGTTCGTGCACTAATCGCTCTGCCCCTGGGCAGCCGAAAACAAGCTTTGCAGAGGTTGCATTCAAATGGACTTTTAGGAATGAAACCGAGGAGCGACAGCAATGATGGTGACACCGTTGCAAAGCTGACTGTGTGCTGAAGATGCCCAGCACATGCTTTCCCTCCTGGCTCTTTGGCTCTGGGAGCAGAGGCCAGACGTTCGTGCACTAATCGCTGTGCCCCTGGGCAGCCGAGAGAAAGCTTTGGAGAGGTTACATTCAAATGGAATTTTAGTTATGAAACCGAGGAGCGACAGCAATGATGGTGACACCGTTGCAAAGCTGAGTGTGTGCTGATTATTCTCAGCATCAGCTTTCCCTCCTGGCTCTTCGGCTCTGGGAGCAGAGACCAAACGTTCGTGCCATGCTCACTGTGCTGCTGGGCAGCCGAGAGCAAGCTCCGGAGAGGGTGCATTCAAATGCACTTTTAGTTAGGAAATTGAGGAGCGACAGCAATGATGGTGACACCGTTGCAAGCTGACTGTGCGCTGAAGATGACCCAGAACATGCTTTCCCTCCTGGCTCTTCGGCTCTGGGAGCAGAGGCCAGACGTTCGTGCACTAATCGCCCTGCCCCTGGGCAGCCGAGAACAAGCTTTGTAGAGGTTGCATTCAAATGGACTTTTAGATATGAAACCGAGGAGCGAAAGCAATGATGGTGACACCGTTGCAAAGCTGACTGTGTGCTGAAGATGCCCAGCACATGCTTTCCCTCCTGCCTCTTCGGCTGTGAGAGCAGAGGCCAGACGTTCGTGCACTAATCGCTCTGCCCCTGGGCAGCCGAAAACAAGCTTTGCAGAGGTTGCATTCAAATGGACTTTTAGGAATGAAACCGAGGAGCGACAGCAATGATGGTGACACCGTTGCAAAGCTGACTGTGTGCTGAAGATGCCCAGCACATGCTTTCCCTCCTGGCTCTTTGGCTCTGGGAGCAGAGGCCAGACGTTCGTGCACTAATCGCTGTGCCCCTGGGCAGCCGAGAGAAAGCTTTGGAGAGGTTACATTCAAATGGAATTTTAGTTATGAAACCGAGGAGCGACAGCAATGATGGTGACACCGTTGCAAAGCTGAGTGTGTGCTGATTATTCTGAGCATCAGCTTTCCCTCCTGCCTCTTCGGCTCTGGGAGCAGAGACCAAACGTTCGTGCCATGCTCACTCTGCTGCTGGGCAGCCGAGAGCAAGCTCCGGAGAGGGTGCATTCAAATGCACTTTTAGTTAGGAAATTGAGGAGCGACAGCAATGATGGTGACACCGTTGCAAAGCTGACTGTGCGCTGAAGATGCCCAGAACATGCTTTCCCTCCTGGCTCTTCGGCTCTGGGAGCAGAGGCCAGACGTTCGTGCACTAATCGCCCTGCCCCTGGGCAGCCGAGAACAAGCTTTGCAGAGGTTGCATTCAAATGGACTTTTAGATATGAAACCGAGGAGCGAAAGCAATGATGGTGACACCGTTGCAAAGCTGACTGTGTGCTGAAGATGCCCAGCACATGCTTTCCCTCCTGCCTCTTCGGCTGTGAGAGCAGAGGCCAGACGTTCGTGCACTAATCGCTCTGCCCCTGGGCAGCCGAAAACAAGCTTTGCAGAGGTTGCATTCAAATGGACTTTTAGGAATGAAACCGAGGAGCGACAGCAATGATGGTGACACCGTTGCAAAGCTGACTGTGTGCTGAAGATGCCCAGCACATGCTTTCCCTCCTCCCTCTTCGGCTCTGGGAGCAGAGGCCAGACTTTCATTCTCTAATCGCTGTGCTCCTGGGCAGCCGAGAGCAAGCTCCGGAGAAGTTGGATTCTAATGAACTTCTAGGTATGAAAAGGAGAAGCGACAGCAATGATATATTTAATACACATATTTAATACACTATTTACATATTCAATACACTCCAGCTCAGTTTAATTCAGACCAGTCCAATTTTACCCAGTCCAGCTCAATATAATTCCAGTCTAGCTCACTTCAACTCAGTCCAGACCAGTTTAACCCAGTCCAGAACAGTTTAATCCAGTCCAGCTCAGTTTGATCCAGCCCAGCCCCGTTTAACCCAGTCCAGCCCAGTTTAATCCAGTCCAGCCCAGTTTAACCCAGCCCAGCCCAGTTTAACCCAGTCCTTCCCAGTTTGATCCAGCCCAGCCCAGTTTAACCCAGTCCAGCTCAGTTAAATCCCGCCCAGCCCTCTTTAACCCTGTCCAGCCCAGTTTAACCCAGCCCCGACAAGTTTAACCCAGTCCTGCCCAGTTCAATTCAGTCAGGCCAGTTTAACCCTAACCTGCCTCGTTTAATTTAGTCCAGCCCCGTTAAACCCAGTCCAGACCACTTTAATTCAGTCCAGCCCTGTTTAATCCAGTCCGACTCAGTTTAACCAAGTCCAGCTCAGTTTAACGCAGTCCAGCCATGTTTAATCAAGTCCAGCCCACTTGAATGCACCTCAGGTCAGTTTAATACAGTCCAGCACCGTTTAATCCAGTCCAGAACAGTTCATACTTGTCCAGCCCAGTTTAATCCAGTCCAGCTCAGTTTAACCCAGTCCAGACCAGTTTAATACACTCCGGCTCAGTTTAATCCAGTCCAGCCCAGTATAACCCAGTCCAGCCCAGTTTAATCCTGTCCAGCTCAGTTTAACCCACTCAAGCCCCGTTTAACCCAGTCCATCTCAGTTTAACCCAGTCCAGCTCAGTTTAACACAGTCCAGCCCAGTATAACCCAGTCCAGCACAGTTTAACCGAGTCCAGCCCAGTTTAATCCTGTCCAGCTCAGTTTAATCCACTCAGCCCCGTTTAACCCAGTCCAGCTCAGTTTAACCTAGTCCAGCTCAGTTTAACCCAGTCCAGCTCAATTTAATCCAGTTCAGACCAGTTTAACCCAGTCCAGAAGAGTTCAGTCCAGCCCAGTCCAGTTTAACCCAATCCAGACATATTTGATACAGTCCAGCCGTGTTTAACCCAGTTCAACCCAGTTTAATCCAGTCCAGCTCAGTTTCATCCAGATCCCAGCCCAGTTTAGTTCACTCCAGCCCAGTTTAACCCAGTCCACCCCACTCTAATCCAGTCCATCTCAGTTTAAACTTGTCCACCCCCGTTTAATCCACTCCAGCTCAATATAATCCAGAACAGACCAGTTTAGCCCAGTCCAGAACAGTTCAATCCAGCCCAGCCCAGTTTAACCCAGTACAGCCATATTTAATACACTCCAGCTCAATATAATCCAGAACAGCCCAGTTAGACCCAGTCAAGCCCAGTTTAATCCAGTCCAGCTCACTTAGACCCAGTCAAGCCCAGTTTAATCCAGTCCAGCTCACTTAGATCCAGCCCAGCCCAGTTCAGTTTACTCCAGCACAGTTTAACCCAGTCCAGCCCAGTTTAATCCAGTCCGGCTCAATTTAACCCAGTCCAGCCTAGTTTAACCCAGGCCAGACCAGTTTATTCCAGTCCAGAACAGACCAATCCAGCCCAGCCCACTTTATCCCAGTCCAGCCATATTTAAGACACTCCAGCTCAGTGTAACACTCCAGACCAGTCCAGCTCAATATAATTCCAGTCCAGCTCAGTTTAACCCAGTCCAGAACAGTTTAATTCAGTCCAGAACAGTTCAATCCAGCCCACTTTAACCCAGTCCAGCCATATTTAATACACTCCAGCTCAGTATAATCCGGAACAGCCCAGTTTAACCCAGTGCAGCCCAGTTTAATCCAGTCCAGCTCAGTTTGATCCAGCCCAACCCAGTTTAACCCAGTCCAGCACAGTTTAATCCAGTCCAGCTAAGTTTAATCAAACCCATCCCAGTTTAACACAGTCCAGCCTAATTTTACCCTGTCCAAACCAGTTTAATCCAGTCCAGCTCAGTTTGATCCTGCCCAGCCCAGGTTAGTTCACTCCAGCCCAGTTTAACCCAGTCCAGCCCAGGTCAATCCAGTCCAGCTCAGTTCAATCCAGCCCAGCCCAGGTTAGTTCACTCAAGCACAGTTCAACCCAGTCCAGCCCAGTTTAACCCAGTCCAGTCCAGTTTAATCCAGTCTGGCTCAGTTTAACCCAGCCCAGCCCAGTTTAACCCAGTCCAGTCCAGTTTAATCCAGTCCGGCTCAGTTTAACCCAGTCCAGCCCTGTTTAATCCAATCCAACCCAATTTAACCCGGTCTAGCCCATTTTAATCTAGTCCAGCCCACTTTAATCAAGTCCAGCTCAGTTTAACCCCATCCAGCCCAGTTTAATACAGCGTTAGGGTTAGGTCTAGTTTAGCCTAGCCTGCCTTAGATTACCCTAGCCTATCCTAGCTTCGCCTGGGTTAGATTAGATTAGGGGGTTAGGTTTTGGATTAGGATTATGGTTAGGATTAGGGTAAGAGTTAGGGTCAGATTATTCTGGGCCGGATGAACCCTGGCTAGATTATCCCGGGTCAGATTATCCCGGGTCAGATTATCCCGTGCCAGATTATCCCGGGTCAGATTATCCCGTGCCAGATTATCCCGGGTCAGATTATCCCGTGCCAGATTATCCCGGGTCAGATTATCCCGGGTCAGATTATCCCGGGTCAGATTAGATTAGCCTAGCAAACTTAGACTCCATTGAAATGCTAAATGGCTCTTCGGCTGTCGGAGCAGAGGCCAAAAGAGCGTGCTCTACACACTGTGCTGCTGGGCAGCCGAGAGCAAGCTCCGGAGAGGGTGCATTCAAATACACTTTTAGGTATGAAACCGAGGAGCGACAGCAATGATGGTGACACCGTTGCAAAGCTGACTGTGTGCTGAAGATGCCCAGGCCATGCTTTCCCTCCTGGCTCTTAGGCTCTGGGAGCAGAGAACAGACGTTCGTGCTCTCCTCCCTGTGCTGCTGGGCAGCCAAGAGCAACCACCAGAGAAGTTAGATACAAATGGACTTCTAGGTATGAAAGTGAGGAGCGACAGCAATGATGGAGGCACCGTTGCAAAGCTGACTGTGTGCTGAATATTCTGAACACCAGCTTTCCCTCCTGGCTCTTCGGCTCTGGGAGATGAGACCAAATGTTCGCGCCATACTCACTGTGCTGCTGGGCAGCCGAGAGCAAGCTCCGGAGAGGGTGCATTCAAATGAACTTTTAGGTATGAAACCGAGGAGCGACAGCAAAGATGGTGACACCGTTGCAAAGCTGACTGTATGCTGAATATGCCCAGCACATGCTTTCCCTCCTGGCTCTTCGGCTCTGGGAGCAGAGTCCAGACGTTCGTGCTCTACTCACTGTGCTGCTGGGCAGCCAAGAGCAACCACCAGAGAAGTTGGATTCAAATGAACTTCTAGGTATGAAAGTGAGGAGCGACAGCAATGATGGAGGCACCGTTGGAAAGCTGACAGTGTGCTGAAGATGCCCAGCACATGTTTTCCCTCCAGGCTCTTCGACTCTGGGAGCAGAGGCCAGACGTTCGTGCACTAATCGCTGTGCCCCTGGGCAGCCAAGAACAAGTTTTGCAGAGGTTGCATTCAAATGGACTTTTAGGTATGAAACCGAGGAGTGACAGCAATGATGGTGACACCGTTGCAAAGCTGACTGTGTGCTGAAGATGCCCAGCACATGCTTTCCCTCCTGGCTCTTCGGCTCTGGGTGCAGAGCCCAGATGTCTGTGCTCTACTCGCTGTGCTGCTGGGCACCCGAGAGAAGTCTCCGGAGAAGTTGCACTCAAATGGACTTTTAGGTATGAAACCGAGGAGCGACAGCAATGATGGAGGCACCGTTGCAAAGCTGACTGTGTGCTGAATATGCCCAGGCCATGCTTTCCCTCCTGGCTCCTCGGCTCTGGGAGCAGAGGCCAGACGTTCGTGTTCTACTCACTGTGCTGCTGGGCAGCCGAGAGCAAGCTCCGAAGAGGGTGCATTCAAATGGACTTTTAGGTATGAAACCGAGGAGCGACAGCAATGATGGTGACACTGTTACAAAGCTGACTGTGTGCTGAAGATGGCCAGCACATGTTTTCCCTCATGATTCATTCGCTGTGGAAGCAGAGGCCAGACGTTCGTGCTCTACCCGCTGTGCTGCTGGGCAGCCAAGAGCAACCACCAGAGAAGTTGGATTCAAATGGACTTCTAGATATGAAAGTGAAGAGCAACAGCAATGATGGAGGCACCGTTGCAAAGCTGACTTTGTGCTGAAGATTCTGAACACCAGATTTCCCTCCTGGCTCTTCGGCTCTGGGAGCAGAGACCAGAAGTTCGTGCTCTAAACACTGTGCCCCTGGGCAGCTGAGAGCAAGCTCCGGAGAGGGTTGCATTCAAATGGACTTTTAGGAATGAAACCGAGGAGCGACAGCAATGATGGTGACACCGATGCAAAGCTGACTGTGTGCTGAAGATGCCCAGCATATGCTTTCCCTCCTGGCTCTTCGGCTCTGGGAGCAGGGGCCAAAAGAGCGTGCTCTACTCACTGTGCTGCTGGGCAGCCATGAGCAGACTCCGGAGAAGTTGCATTCAAATGGACTTTTAGGTATGAAACCGAGGAGCGACAGCAATGATGGAAACACCATTGCAAAGCTGACTGTGTGCTGAACATGCCCAGCACATGCTTTCCCTCCTGGCTATTCGGCTCTGGGTGCAGAGGCCAGACGTTCGCGCTCTACTGACTGCGCTGCTGGGCAGCCAAGAGCAACCACCAGAGAAGTTCGATTCAAATGCACTTCTAGGTATGAAAGTGAGGAGCGACAGCAATGATGGAGGCACCGTTGCAAAGCTGAATGTTTGCTGAAGATTCTGAACACCAGTTTCCCACCTGGCTCTTCAGCTCTGGTAGCAGAGACCAGAAGTTCGTGCTCTAAACACTGCTCTCCTGGGCAGCTGAGAGCAAGCTCCAGAGAGGCTTCATTCAAATGGACTTTTAGGTATGAAACCGAGGAGCGACAGCAATGATGGTGACACCGTTGAAAAGCTGACTGCTTGCTGGTGATGCCCAGCACACGCTTTCTCTCCTGGCTCTTCAGGCCTGGGAGCAGAAAACAGACGTTCATGCACTAATCGTTGTGCTGCTGGGCAGCCGAGAACAAGCTTTGGAGAGCTTGCATTCAAATGGACTTTTAGGTATGAAACCGAGGAGCGACAGCAATGATGGTGACACTGTTGCAAAGCTGACTGTGTGCTGAATATACTGAGCACCAGCTTTCACTCCTGGCTTTTCGGCTCTGGGAGCAGAGACCAAACGTTTGTGCAATACTCACTGTGCTGCTGGGCAGAAGAGAGCAAGCTCCAGAGAGGGTGCAATCAAATGCACTTTTAGAAAAGAAACCGAGGAGCGACGACAGCAATGATGGTGACACCGTTGCAAAGCTGACTGTGTGCTGAAGATGCCCAGCACATGCTTTCCCTCCTGGCTCTTTGGCTCTGGGAGCAGAGGCCAGACGTTCGTGCCATGCTCACTGTGCTGCTGGGCAGCCGAGAGCAAGCTCCGGAGAGGGTGCATTCAAATGCACTTTTAGTTAGGAAATTGAGGAGCGACAGCAATGATGGTGACACCGTTGCAAAGCTGACTGTGCGCTGAAGATGCCCAGAACATGCTTTCCCTCCTGGCTCTTCGGCTCTGGGAGCAGAGGCCAGACGTTCCTGCACTAATCGCCCTGCCCCTGGGCAGCCGAGAACAAGCTTTGCAGAGGTTGCATTCAAATGGACTTTTAGGAATGAAACCGAGGAGCGACAGCAATGATGGTGACACCGTTGCAAAGCTGACTGTGTGCTGAAGATGCCCAGCACATGCTTTCCCTCCTGGCTCTTTGGCTCTGGGAGCAGAGGCCAGACGTTCGTGCTCTAATCGCCCTGCCCCTGGGCAGCCGAGAACAAGCTTTGCAGAGGTTGCATTCAAATGGACTTTTAGATATGAAACCGAGGAGCGACAGCAATGATGGTGACACCGTTGCAAAGCTGACTGTGTGCTGATTATTCTCAGCATCAGCTTTCCCTCCTGGCTCTTCGGCTCTGGGAGCAGAGACCAAACGTTCGTGCCATGCTCACTGTGCTGCTGGGCAGCCGAGAGCAAGCTCCAGAGAGGGTGCATTCAAATGCACTTTTAGTTAGGAAATTGAGGAGCGACAGCAATGATGGTGACACCGTTGCAAAGCTGACTGTGCGCTGAAGATGCCCAGAACATGCTTTCCCTCCTGGCTCTTCGGCTCTGGGAGCAGAGGCCAGACGTTCGTGCACTAATCGCTCTGCCCCTGGGCAGCCGAGAGAAAGCTTTGGAGAGGTTACATTCAAATGGAATTTTAGTTATGAAACCGAGGAGCGACAGCAATGATGGTGACACCGTTGCAAAGCTGACTGTGTGCTGAAGATGCCCAGCACATGCTTTCCCTCCTGCCTCTTCGGCTGTGAGAGCAGAGGCCAGACGTTCGTGCACTAATCGCTCTGCCCCTGGGCAGCCGAAAACAAGCTTTGCAGAGGTTGCATTCAAATGGACTTTTAGGAATGAAACCGAGGAGCGACAGCAATGATGGTGACACCGTTGCAAAGCTGACTGTGTGCTGAAGATGCCCAGCACATGCTTTCCCTCCTGGCTCTTTGGCTCTGGGAGCAGAGGCCAGACGTTCGTGCACTAATCGCTGTGCCCCTGGGCAGCCGAGAGAAAGCTTTGGAGAGGTTACATTCAAATGGAATTTTAGTTATGAAACCGAGGAGCGACAGCAATGATGGTGACACCGTTGCAAAGCTGAGTGTGTGCTGATTATTCTGAGCATCAGCTTTCCCTCCTGGCTCTTCGGCCCTGGGAGCAGAGACCAAACGTTCGTGCCATGCTCACTGTGCTGCTGGGCAGCCGAGAGCAAGCTCCGGAGAGGGTGCATTCAAATGCACTTTTAGTTATGAAATTGAGGAGCGAAAGCAATGATGGTGACACCGTTGCAAAGCTGACTGTGCGCTGAAGATGCCCAGAACATGCTTTCCCTCCTGGCTCTTCGGCTCTGGGAGCAGAGGCCAGACGTTCGTGCACTAATCGCCCTGCCCCTGGGCAGCCGAGAACAAGCTTTGCAGAGGTTGCATTCAAATGGACTTTTAGATATGAAACCGAGGAGCGAAAGCAATGATGGTGACACCGTTGCAAAGCTGACTGTGTGCTGAAGATGCCCAGCACATGCTTTCCCTCCTGCCTCTACGGCTGTGAGAGCAGAGGCCAGACGTTCGTGCACTAATCGCTCTGCCCCTGGGCAGCCGAGAGAAAGCTTTGGAGAGGTTACATTCAAATGGAATTTTAGTTATGAAACCGAGGAGCGACAGCAATGATGGTGACACCGTTGCAAAGCTGAGTGTGTGCTGATTATTGTGAGCATCAGCTTTCCCTCCTGGCTCTTCGGCTCTGGGAGCAGAGACCAAACGTTCGTGCCATGCTCACTGTGCTGCTGGGCAGCCGAGAGCAAGCTCCGGAGAGGGTGCATTCAAATGCACTTTTAGTTAGGAAATTGAGGAGCGACAGCAATGATGGTGACACCGTTGCAAAGCTGACTGTGCGCTGAAGATGCCCAGAACATGCTTTCCCTCCTGGCTCTTTGGCTCTGGGAGCAGAGGCCAGACGTTCGTGCACTAATCGCTCTGACCCTGGGCAGCCGAGAACAAGCTTTGCAGAGGTTGCATTCAAATGGACTTTTAGATATGAAACCGAGGAGCGACAGCAATGATGGTGACACCGTTGCAAAGCTGAGTGTGTGCTGATTATTCTCAGCATCAGCTTTCCCTCCTGCCTCTTCGGCTGTGAGAGCAGAGGCCAGACGTTCGTGCACTAATCGCTCTGCCCCTGGGCAGCCGAAAACAAGCTTTGCAGAGGTTGCATTCAAATGGAATTTTAGTTATGAAACCGAGGAGCGACAGCAATGATGGTGACACCGTTGCAAAGCTGAGTGTGTGGTGATTATTCTGAGCATCAGCTTTCCCTCCTGGCTCTTCGGCTCTGGGAGCAGAGACCAAACGTTCGTGCCATGCTCACTGTGCTGCTGGGCAGCCGAGAGCAAGCTCCGGAGAGGGTGCATTCAAATGCACTTTTAGTTAGGAAATTGAGGAGCGACAGCAATGATGGTGACACCATTGCAAAGCTGACTGCGCGCTGAAGATGCCCAGAACATGCTTTCCCTCCTGGCTCTTTGGCTCTGGGAGCAGAGGCCAGACGTTCGTGCACTAATCGCCCTGCCCCTGGGCAGCCGAGAACAAGCTTTGCAGAGGTTGCATTCAAATGGACTTTTAGATATGAAACCGAGGAGCGAAAGCAATGATGGTGACACCGTTGCAAACCTGACTGTGTGCTGAAGATGCCCAGCACATGCTTTCCCTCCTGCCTCTTCGGCTGTGAGAGCAGAGGCCAGATGTTCGTGCACTAATCGCTCTGCCCCTGGGCAGCCGAAAACAAGCTTTGCAGAGGTTGCATTCAAATGGACTTTTAGGAATGAAACCGAGGAGCGACAGCAATGATGGTGACACCGTTGCAAAGCTGACTGTGTGCTGAAGATGCCCAGCACATGCTTTCCCTCCTGGCTCTTTGGCTCTGGGAGCAGAGGCCAGACGTTCGTGCACTAATCGCTGTGCCCCTGGGCAGCCGAGAGAAAGCTTTGGAGAGGTTACATTCAAATGGAATTTTAGTTATGAAACCGAGGAGCGACAGCAATGATGGTGACACCGTTGCAAAGCTGAGTGTGTGCTGATTATTCTGAGCATCAGCTTTCCCTCCTGGCTCTTCGGCTCTGGGAGCAGAGACCAAACGTTCGTGCCATGCTCGCTGTGCTGCTGGGCAGCCGAGAGCAAGCTCCGGAGAGGGTGAATTCAAATGCACTTTTAGTTAGGAAATTGAGGAGCGACAGCAATGATGGTGACACCGTTGCAAAGCTGACTGTGTGCTGAAGATGCCCAGAACATGCTTTCCCTCCTGGCTCTTCGGCTCTGGGAGCAGAGGCCAGACGTTCGTGCACTAATCGCTCTGCCCCTGGGCAGCCGAGAGAAAGCTTTGGAGAGGTTACATTCAAATGGAATTTTAGTTATGAAACCGAGGAGCGACAGCAATGATGGTGACACCGTTGCAAAGCTGACTGTGTGCTGAAGATGCCCAGCACATGCTTTCCCTCCTGCCTCTTCGGCTGTGAGAGCAGAGGCCAGACGTTCGTGCACTAATCGCTCTGCCCCTGGGCAGCAGAAAACAAGCTTTGCAGAGGTTGCATTCAAATGGACTTTTAGGAATAAAACCGAGGAGCGACAGCAATGATGGTGACACCGTTGCAAAGCTGACTGTGTGCTGAAGATGCCCAGCACATGCTTTCCCTCCTGGCTCTTTGGCTCTGGGAGCAGAGGCCAGACGTTCGTGCACTAATCGCTGTGCCCCTGGGCAGCCGAGAGAAAGCTTTGGAGAGGTTACATTCAAATGGAATTTTAGTTATGAAACCGAGGAGCGACAGCAATGATGGTGACACCGTTGCAAAGCTGAGTGTGTGCTGATTATTGTGAGCATCAGCTTTCCCTCCTGGCTCTTCGGCTCTGGGAGCAGAGACCAAACGTTCGTGCCATGCTCACTGTGCTGCTGGGCAGCCGAGAGCAAGCTCCGGAGAGGGTGCATTCAAATGCACTTTTAGTTAGGAAATTGAGGAGCGACAGCAATGATGGTGACACCGTTGCAAAGCTGACTGTGCGCTGAAGATGCCCAGAACATGCTTTCCCTCCTGGCTCTTTGGCTCTGGGAGCAGAGGCCAGACGTTCGTGCACTAATCGCTCTGACCCTGGGCAGCCGAGAACAAGCTTTGCAGAGGTTGCATTCAAATGGACTTTTAGATATGAAACCAAGGAGCGACAGCAATGATGGTGACACCGTTGCAAAGCTGACTGTGTGCTGAAGATGCCCAGCACATGCTTTCCCTCCTGCCTCTTTGGCTGTGAGAGCAGAGGCCAGACGTTCGTGCACTAATCGCTCTGCCCCTGGGCAGCCGAAAACAAGCTTTGCAGAGGTTGCATTCAAATGGACTTTTAGGAATAAACCGAGGAGCGACAGCAATGATGGTGACACCGTTGCAAAGCTGACTGTGTGCTGAAGATGCCCAGCACATGCTTTCCCTCCTGGCTCTTTGGCTCTGGGAGCAGAGGCCAGACGTTCGTGCACTAATCGCTGTGCCCCTGGGCAGCCGAGAGAAAGCTTTGGAGAGGTTACATTCAAATGGAATTTTAGTTATGAAACCGAGGAGCGACAGCAATGATGGTGACACCGTTGCAAAGCTGAGTGTGTGCTGATTATTCTGAGCATCAGCTTTCCCTCCTGGCTCTTCGGCTCTGGGAGCAGAGACCAAACGTTCGTGCCATGCTCACTGTGCTGCTGGGCAGCCGAGAGCAAGCTCCGGAGAGGGTGCATTCAAATGCACTTTTAGTTATGAAATTGAGGAGCGAAAGCAATGATGGTGACACCGTTGCAAAGCTGACTGTGCGCTGAAGATGCCCAGAACATGCTTTCCCTCCTGGCTCTTCGGCTCTGGGAGCAGAGGCCAGACGTTCGTGCACTAATCGCCCTGCCCCTGGGCAGCCGAGAACAAGCTTTGCAGAGGTTGCATTCAAATGGACTTTTAGATATGAAACCGAGGAGCGAAAGCAATGATGGTGACACCGTTGCAAAGCTGACTGTGTGCTGAAGATGCCCAGCACATGCTTTCCCTCCTGCCTCTTCGGCTGTGAGAGCAGAGGCCAGACGTTCGTGCACTAATCGCTCTGCCCCTGGGCAGCCGAGAGAAAGCTTTGGAGAGGTTACATTCAAATGGAATTTTAGTTATGAAACCGAGGAGCGACAGCAATGATGGTGACACCGTTGCAAAGCTGAGTGTGTGCTGATTATTCTGAGCATCAGCTTTCCCTCCTGGCTCTTCGGCTCTGGGAGCAGAGACCAAACGTTCGTGCCATGCTCACTGTGCTGCTGGGCAGCCGAGAGCAAGCTCCGGAGAGGGTGCATTCAAATGCACTTTTAGTTAGGAAATTGAGGAGCGACAGCAATGATGGTGACACCGTTGCAAAGCTGACTGTGCGCTGAAGATGCCCAGAACATGCCTTCCCTCCTGGCTCTTTGGCTCTGGGAGCAGAGGCCAGACGTTCGTGCACTAATCGCTCTGCCCCTGGGCAGCCGAGAACAAGCTTTGCAGAGGTTGCATTCAAATGGACTTTTAGATATGAAACCGAGGAGCGACAGCAATGATGGTGACACCGTTGCAAAGCTGAGTGTGTGCTGATTATTCTCAGCATCAGCTTTCCCTCCTGCCTCTTCGGCTGTGAGAGCAGAGGCCAGACGTTCGTGCACTAATCGCTGTGCCCGTGGGCAGCCGAGAGAAAGCTTTGGAGAGGTTACATTCAAATGGAATTTTAGTTATGAAACCGAGGAGCGACAGCAATGATGGTGACACCGTTGCAAAGCTGAGTGTGTGCTGATTATTCTGAGCATCAGCTTTCCCTCCTGGCTCTTCGGCTCTGGGAGCAGAGACCAAACGTTCGTGCCATGCTCGCTGTGCTGCTGGGCAGCCGAGAGCAAGCTCCGGAGAGGGTGAATTCAAATGCACTTTTAGTTAGGAAATTGAGGAGCGACAGCAATGATGGTGACACCGTTGCAAAGCTGACTGTGCGCTGAAGATGCCCAGAACATGCTTTCCCTCCTGGCTCTTCGGCTCTGGGAGCAGCGGCCAGACGTTCGTGCACTAATCGCCCTGCCCCTGGGCAGCCGAGAACAAGCTTTGCAGAGGTTGCATTCAAATGGACTTTTAGATATGAAACCGAGGAGCGAAAGCAATGATGGTGACACCGTTGCAAAGCTGACTGTGTGCTGAAGATGCCCAGCACATGCGTTCCTTCCTGCCTCTTCGGCTGTGAGAGCAGAGGCCAGAAGTTCGTGCACTAATCGCTCTGCCCCTGGGCAGCCGAAAACAAGCTTTGCAGAGGTTGCATTCAAATGGACTTTTAGGAATGAAACCGAGGAGCGACAGCAATGATGGTGACACCGTTGCAAAGCTGACTGTGTGCTGAAGATGCCCAGCACATGCTTTCCCTCCTGGCTCTTTGGCTCTGGGAGCAGAGGCCAGACGTTCGTGCACTAATCGCTGTGCCCCTGGGCAGCCGAGAGAAAGCTTTGGAGAGGTTATATTCAAATGGAATTTTAGTTATGAAACGGAGGAGCGACAGCAATGATGGTGACACCGTTGCAAAGCTGAGTGTGTGCTGATTATTCTCAGCATCAGCTTTCCCTCCTGGCTCTTCGGCTCTGGGAGCAGAGACCAAACGTTCATGCCATGCTCACTGTGCTGCTCGGCAGCCGAGAGCAAGCTCCGGAGAGGGTGAATTCAAATGCACTTTTAGTTAGGAAATTGAGGAGCGACAGCAATGATGGTGACACCGTTGCAAAGCTGACTGTGCGCTGAAGATGCCCAGAACATGCTTTCCCTCCTGGCTCTTCGGCTCTGGGAGCAGAGGACAGACGTTCGTGCACTAATCGCCCTGCCCCTGGGCAGCCGAGAACAAGCTTTGCAGAGGTTGCATTCAAATGGACTTTTAGATATGAAACCGAGGAGCGAAAGCAATGATGGTGACACCGTTGCAAAGCTGACTGTGTGCTGAAGATGCCCAGCACATGCTTTCCCTCCTGCCTCTTCGGCTGTGAGAGCAGAGGCCAGACGTTCGTGCACTAATCGCTCTGCCCCTGGGCAGCCGAAAACAAGCTTTGCAGAGGTTGCATTCAAATGGACTTTTAGGAATGAAACCGAGGAGCGACAGCAATGATGGTGACACCGTTGCAAAGCTGACTGTGTGCTGAAGATGCCCAGCACATGCTTTCCCTCCTGGCTCTTTGGCTCTGGGAGCAGAGGCCAGACGTTCGTGCACTAATCGCTGTGCCCCTGGGCAGCTGAGAGAAAGCTTTGGAGAGGTTACATTCAAATGGAATTTTAGTTATGAAACCGAGGAGCGACAGCAATGATGGTGACACCGTTGCAAAGCTGAGTGTGTGCTGATTATTGTGAGCATCAGCTTTCCCTCCTGGCTCTTCGGCTCTGGGAGCAGAGACCAAACGTTCGTGCCATGCTCACTGTGCTGCTGGGCAGCCGAGAGCAAGCTCCGGAGAGGGTGCATTCAAATGCACTTTTAGTTAGGAAATTGAGGAGCGACAGCAATGATGGTGACACCGTTGCAAAGCTGACTGTGCGCTGAAGATGCCCAGAACATGCTTTCCCTCCTGGCTCTTCGGCTCCGGGAGCAGAGGCCAGACGTTCGTGCACTAATCGCCCTGCCCCTGGGCAGCCGAGAACAAGCTTTGCAGAGGTTGCATTCAAATGGACTTTTAGATATGAAACCGAGCAGCGACAGCAATGATGGTGACACCGTTGCAAAGCTGACTGTGTGCTGAAGATGCCCAGCACATGCTTTCCCTCCTGCTTCTTCAGCTGTGAGAGCAGAGGCCAGACGTTCGTGCACTAATCGCTCTGCCCCTGGGCAGCCGAAAACAAGGTTTGCAGAGGTTGCATTCAAATGGACTTTTAGGAATGAAACCGAGGAGCGACAGCAATGATGGTGACACCGTTGCAAAGCTGACTGTGTGCTGAAGATGCCCAGCACATGCTTTCCCTCCTGGCTCTTTGGCTCTGGGAGCAGAGGCCAGACGTTCGTGCACTAATCGCTGTGCCCCTGGGCAGCCGAGAGAAAGCTTTGGAGAGGTTACATTCAAATGGAATTTTAGTTATGAAACCGAGGAGCGACAGCAATGATGGTGACACCGTTGCAAAGCTGAGTGTGTGCTGATTATTGTGAGCATCAGCTTTCCCTCCTGGCTCTTCGGCTCTGGGAGCAGAGACCAAACGTTCGTGCCATGCTCACTGTGCTGCTGGGCAGCCGAGAGCAAGCTCCGGAGAGGGTGCATTCAAATGCACTTCTAGTTAGGAAATTGAGGAGCGACAGCAATGATGGTGACACCGTTGCAAAGCTGACTGTGCGCTGAAGATGCCCAGAACATGCTTTCCCTCCTGGCTCTTTGGCTCTGGGAGCAGAGGCCAGACGTTCGTGCACTAATCGCTCTGACCCTGGGCAGCCGAGAACAAGCTTTGCAGAGGTTGCATTCAAATGGACTTTTAGATATGAAACCGAGGAGCGACAGCAATGATGGTGACACCGTTGCAAAGCTGACTGTGTGCTGAAGATGCCCAGCACATGCTTTCCCTCCTGCCTCTTCGGCTGTGAGAGCAGAGGCCAGACGTTCGTGCACTAATCGCTCTGCCCCTGGGCAGCCGAGAGAAAGCTTTGGAGAGGTTACATTCAAATGGAATTTTAGTTATGAAACCCGAGGAGCGACAGCAATGATGGTGACACCGTTGCAAAGCTGAGTGTGTGCTGATTATTCTGAGCATCAGCTTTCCCTCCTGGCTCTTCGGCTCTGGGAGCAGAGACCAAACGTTCGTGCCATGCTCACTGTGCTGCTGGGCAGCCGAGAGCAAGCTCCGGAGAGGGTGCATTCAAATGCACTTTTAGTTAGGAAATTGAGGAGCGACAGCAATGATGGTGACACCGTTGCAAAGCTGACTGTGCGCTGAAGATGCCCAGAACATGCTTTCCCTCCTGGCTCTTTGGCTCTGGGAGCAGAGGCCAGACGTTCGTGCACTAATCGCTCTGCCCCTGGGCAGCAGAAAACAAGCTTTGCAGAGGTTGCATTCAAATGGACTTTTAGATATGAAACCGAGGAGCGACAGCAATGATGGTGACACCGTTGCAAAGCTGAGTGTGTGCTGATTATTCTCAGCATCAGCTTTCCCTCCTGCCTCTTCGGCTGTGAGAGCAGAGGCCAGACGTTCGTGCACTAATCGCTCTGCCCCTGGGCAGCCGAAAACAAGCTTTGCAGAGGTTGCATTCAAATGGACTTTTAGGAATGAAACCGAGGAGCGACAGCAATGATGGTGACACCGTTGCAAAGCTGACTGTGTGCTGAAGATGCCCAGCACATGCTTTCCCTCCTGGCTCTTTGGCTCTGGGAACAGAGGCCAGACGTTCGTGCACTAATAGCCCTGCCCCTGTGCAGCCGAGAACAAGCTTTGCAGAGGTTGCATTCAAATGGACTTTTAGGAATGAAACCGAGGAGCGACAGCAATGATGGTGACACCGTTGCAAAGCTGACTGTGTGCTGAAGATGCCCAGCACATGCTTTCCCTCCTGCCTCTTCGGCTGTGAGAGCAGAGGCCAGACGTTCGTGTACTAATCGCTCTGCCCCTGGGCAGCCGAAAACAAGCTTTGCAGAGGTTGCATTCAAATGGACTTTTAGGAATGAAACCGAGGAGCGACAGCAATGATGGTGACACCGTTGCAAAGCTGACTGTCTGCTGAAGATGCCCAGCACATGCTTTCCCTCCTGGCTCTTTGGCTCTGGGAGCAGAGGCCAGACGTTCGTGCACTAATCGCTGTGCCCCTGGGCAGCCGAGAGAAAGCTTTGGAGAGGTTACATTCAAATGGAATTTTAGTTATGAAACCGAGGAGCGACAGCAATGATGGTGACACCGTTGCAAAGCTGAGTGTGTGCTGATTATTCTGAGCATCAGCTTTCCCTCCTGGCTCTTCGGCTCTGGGAGCAGAGACCAAACGTTCGTGCCATGCTCACTGTGCTGCTGGGCAGCCGAGAGCAAGCTCCGGAGAGGGTGCATTCAAATGCACTTTTAGTTAGGAAATTGAGGAGCGACAGCAATGATGGTGACACCGTTGCAAAGCTGACTGTGCGCTGAAGATGCCCAGAACATGCTTTCCCTCCTGGCTCTTTGGCTCTGGGAGCAGAGGTCAGACGTTCGTGCACTAATCGCCCTGCCCCTGGGCAGCCGAGAACAAGCTTTGCAGAGGTTGCATTCAAATGGACTTTTAGTTATGAAACCGAGGAGCGACAGCAATGATGGTGACACCGTTGCAAAGCTGACTGTGTGCTGAAGATGCCCAGCACATGCTTTCCCTCCTGCCTCTTCGGCTGTGAGAGCAGAGGCCAGACGTTCGTGCACTAATCGCTCTGCCCCTGGGCAGCCGAAAACAAGGTTTGCAGAGGTTGCATTCAAATGGACTTTTAGGAATGAAACCGAGGAGCGACAGCAATGATGGTGACACCGTTGCAAAGCTGACTGTGTGCTGAAGATGCCCAGCACATGCTTTCCCTCCTGGCTCTTTGGCTCTGGGAGCAGAGGCCAGACGTTCGTGCACTAATCGCCCTGCCCCTGGGCAGCCGAGAACAAGCTTTGCAGAGGTTGCATTCAAATGGACTTTTAGGAATGAAACCGAGGAGCGACAGCAATGATGGTGACACTGTTGCAAAGCTGACTGTGTACTGAAGATGCCCAGCACATGCTTTCCCTCCTGGCTCTTTGGCTCTGGGAGCAGAGGCCAGACGTTCGTGCACTAATCGCTGTGCCCCTGGGCAGCCGAGAGAAAGCTTTGGAGAGGTTACATTCAAATGGAATTTTAGTTATGAAACCGAGGAGCGACAGCAATGATGGTGACACCGTTGCAAAGCTGAGTGTGTGCTGATTATTCTGAGCATCAGCTTTCCCTCCTGGCTCTTCGGCTCTGGGAGCAGAGACCAAACGTTCGTGCCATGCTCACTGTGCTGCTGGGCAGCCGAGAGCAAGCTCCGGAGAGGGTGCATTCAAATGCACTTTTAGTTAGGAAATTGAGGAGCGACAGCAATGATGGTGACACCGTTGCAAAGCTGACTGTGTGCTGAAGATGCCCAGCCCATGCTTTCCCTCCTGGCTCTTTGGCTCTGGGAGCAGAGGCCAGACGTTCGTGCACTAATCGCCCTGCCCCTGGGCAGCCGAGAACAAGCTTTGCAGAGGTTGCATTCAAATGGACTTTTAGATATGAAACCTAGGAGCGACAGCAATGATGGTGACACTGTTGCAAAGCTGACTGTGTGCTGAAGATGCCCAGCACATGCTTTCCCTCCTGGCTCTTTGGCTCTGGGAGCAGAGGCCAGACGTTCGTGCACTAATCGCTGTGCCCCTGGGCAGCTGAGAGAAAGCTTTGGAGAGGTTACATTCAAATGGAATTTTAGTTATGAAACCGAGGAGCGACAGCAATGATGGTGACACCGTTGCAAAGCTGAGTGTGTGCTGATTATTCTGAGCATCAGCTTTCCCTCCTGGCTCTTCGGCTCTGGGAGCAGAGACCAAACGTTCGTGCCATGCTCACTGTGCTGCTGGGCAGCCGAGAGCAAGCTCCGGAGAGGGTGCATTCAAATGCACTTTTAGTTAGGAAATTGAGGAGCGACAGCAATGATGGTGACACCGTTGCAAAGCTGACTGTGCGCTGAAGATGCCCAGAACATGCTTTCCCTCCTGGCTCTTCGGCTCTGGGAGCAGAGGCCAGACGTTCGTGCACTAATCGCCCTGCCCCTGGGCAGCCGAGAACAAGCTTTGCAGAGGTTGCATTCAAATGGACTTTTAGATATGAAACCGAGGAGCGAAAGCAATGATGGTGACACCGTTGCAAAGCTGACTGTGTGCTGAAGATGCCCAGCACATGCTTTCCCTCCTGCCTCTTTGGCTGTGAGAGCAGAGGCCAGACGTTCGTGCACTAATCGCTCTGTCCCTGGACAGCCGAAAACAAGCTTTGCAGAGGTTGCATTCAAATGGACTTTTAGGAATGAAAACGAGGAGCGACAGCAATGATGGTGACACCGTTGCAAAGCTGACTGTGTGCTGAAGATGCCCAGCACATGCTTTCCCTCCTGGCTCTTTGGCTCTGGGAACAGAGGCCAGACGTTCGTGCACTAATCGCCCTGCCCCTGGGAGCCGAGAACAAGCTTTGCAGAGGTTGCATTCAAATGGACTTTTAGATATGAAACCGAGGAGCGACAGCAATGATGGTGACACCGTTGCAAAGCTGACTGTGTGCTGAAGATGCCCAGCACATGCTTTCCCTCCTGCCTCTTCGGCTGTGAGAGCAGAGGCCAGACGTTCGTGTACTAATCGCTCTGCCCCTGGGCAGCCGAAAACAAGCTTTGCAGAGGTTGCATTCAAATGGACTTTTAGGAATGAAACCGAGGAGCGACAGCAATGATGGTGACACCGTTGCAAAGCTGACTGTGTGCTGAAGATGCCCAGCACATGCTTTCCCTCCTGGCTCTTTGGCTCTGGGAGCAGAGGCCAGACGTTCGTGCACTAATCGCTGTGCCCCTGGGCAGCCGAGAGAAAGCTTTGGAGAGGTTACATTCAAATGGAATTTTAGTTATGAAACCGAGGAGCGACAGCAATGATGGTGACACCGTTGCAAAGCTGAGTGTGTGCTGATTATTCTGAGCATCAGCTTTCCCTCCTGGCTCTTCGGCTCTGGGAGCAGAGACCAAACGTTCGTGCCATGCTCACTCTGCTGCTGGGCAGCCGAGAGCAAGCTCCGGAGAGGGTGCATTCAAATGCACTTTTAGTTAGGAAATTGAGGAGCGACAGCAATGATGGTGACACCGTTGCAAAGCTGACTGTGCGCTGAAGATGCCCAGAACATGCTTTCCCTCCTGGCTCTTTGGCTCTGGGAGCAGAGGCCAGACATTCGTGCACTAATCGCCCTGCCCCTGGGCAGCCGAGAACAAGCTTTGCAGAGGTTGCATTCAAATGGACTTTTAGTTATGAAACCGAGGAGCGACAGCAATGATGGTGACACCGTTGCAAAGCTGACTGTGTGCTGAAGATGCCCAGCACATGCTTTCCCTCCTGCCTCTTCGGCTGTGAGAGCAGAGGCCAGACGTTCGTGCACTAATCGCTCTGTCCCTGGACAGCCGAAAACAAGCTTTGCAGAGGTTGCATTCAAATGGACTTTTAGGAATGAAAACGAGGAGCGACAGCAATGATGGTGACACCGTTGCAAAGCTGACTGTGTGCTGAAGATGCCCAGCACATGCTTTCCCTCCTGGCTCTTTGGCTCTGGGAACAGAGGCCAGACGTTCGTGCACTAATCGCCCTGCCCCTGGGCAGCCGAGAACAAGCTTTGCAGAGGTTGCATTCAAATGGACTTTTAGATATGAAACCGAGGAGCGACAGCAATGATGGTGACACCGTTGCAAAGCTGACTGTGTGCTGAAGATGCCCAGCACATGCTTTCCCTCCTGCCTCTTCGGCTGTGAGAGCAGAGGCCAGACGTTCGTGTACTAATCGCTCTGCCCCTGGGCAGCCGAAAACAAGCTTTGCAGAGGTTGCATTCAAATGGACTTTTAGGAATGAAACCGAGGAGCGACAGCAATGATGGTGACACCGTTGCAAAGCTGACTGTGTGCTGAAGATGCCCAGCACATGCTTTCCCTCCTGGCTCTTTGGCTCTGGGAGCAGAGGCCAGACGTTCGTGCACTAATCGCCCTGCCCCTGGGCAGCCGAGAGAAAGCTTTGGAGAGGTTACATTCAAATGGAATTTTAGTTATGAAACCGAGGAGCGACAGCAATGATGGTGACACCGTTGCAAAGCTGAGTGTGTGCTGATTATTCTGAGCATCAGCTTTCCCTCCTGGCTCTTCGGCTCTGGGAGCAGAGACCAAACGTTCGTGCCATGCTCACTCTGCTGCTGGGCAGCCGAGAGCAAGCTCCGGAGAGGGTGCATTCAAATGCACTTTTAGTTAGGAAATTGAGGAGCGACAGCAATGATGGTGACACCGTTGCAAAGCTGACTGTGCGCTGAAGATGCCCAGAACATGCTTTCCCTCCTGGCTCTTTGGCTCTGGGAGCAGAGGCCAGACGTTCGTGCACTAATCGCCCTGCCCCTGGGCAGCCGAGAACAAGCTTTGCAGAGGTTGCATTCAAATGGACTTTTAGTTATGAAACCGAGGAGCGACAGCAATGATGGTGACACCGTTGCAAAGCTGACTGTGTGCTGAAGATGCCCAGCACATGCTTTCCCTCCTGCCTCTTCGGCTGTGAGAGCAGAGGCCAGACGTTCGTGCACTAATCGCTCTGCCCCTGGGCAGCCGAAAACAAGCTTTGCAGAGGTTGCATTCAAATGGACTTTTAGGAATGAAACCGAGGAGCGACAGCAATGATGGTGACACCGTTGCAAAGCTGACTGTGTGCTGAAGATGCCCAGCACATGCTTTCCCTCCTGGCTCTTTGGCTCTGGGAGCAGAGGCCAGACGTTCGTGCACTAATCGCTGTGCCCCTGGGCAGCCGAGAGAAAGCTTTGGAGAGGTTACATTCAAATGGAATTTTAGTTATGAAACCGAGGAGCGACAGCAATGATGGTGACACCGTTGCAAAGCTGAGTGTGTGCTGATTATTCTGAGCATCAGCTTTCCCTCCTGGCTCTTCGGCTCTGGGAGCAGAGACCAAACGTTCGTGCCATGCTCACTCTGCTGCTGGGCAGCCGAGAGCAAGCTCCGGAGAGGGTGCATTCAAATGCACTTTTAGTTAGGAAATTGAGGAGCGACAGCAATGATGGTGACACCGTTGCAAAGCTGACTGTGCGCTGAAGATGCCCAGAACATGCTTTCCCTCCTGGCTCTTTGGCTCTGGGAGCAGAGGCCAGACGTTCGTGCACTAATCGCCCTGCCCCTGGGCAGCCGAGAACAAGCTTTGCAGAGGTTGCATTCAAATGGACTTTTAGTTATGAAACCGAGGAGCGACAGCAATGATGGTGACACCGTTGCAAAGCTGACTGTGTGCTGAAGATGCCCAGCACATGCTTTCCCTCCTGGCTCTTTGGCTCTGGGAACGGAGGCCAGACGTTCGTGCACTAATCGCCCTGCCCATGGGCAGCCGAGAACAAGCTTTGCAGAGGTTGCATTCAAATGGACTTTTAGATATGAAACCGAGGAGCGACAGCAATGATGATGACACCGTTGCAAAGCTGACTGTGTGCTGAAGATGCCCAGCACATGCTTTCCCTCCTTCCTCTTCGGCTGTGAGAGCAGAGGCCAGACGTTCGTGCACTAATCGCTATGCCCCTGGGCAGCCGAAAACAAGCTTTGCAGAGGTTGCATTCAAATGGACTTTTAGGAATGAAACCGAGGAGCGACAGCAATGATGGTGACACCGTTGCAAAGCTGACTGTGTGCTGAAGATGCCCAGCACATGCTTTCCCTCCTGGCTCTTTGGCTCTGGGAGCAGAGGCCAGACGTTCGTGCACTAATCGCCCTGCCCCTGGGCAGCCGAGAGAAAGCTTTGGAGAGGTTACATTCAAATGGAATTTTAGTTATGAAACCGAGGAGCGACAGCAATGATGGTGACACCGTTGCAAAGCTGAGTGTGTGCTGATTATTCTGAGCATCAGCTTTCCCTCCTGGCTCTTCGGCTCTGGGAGCAGAGACCAAACGTCCGTACCATGCTCACTGTGCTGCTGGGCAGCCGAGAGCAAGCTCCGGAGAGGGTGCATTCAAATGCACTTTTAGTTAGGAAATTGAGGAGCGACAGCAATGATGGTGACACCGTTGCAAAGCTGACTGTGTGCTGAAGATGCCCAGCACATGCTTTCCCTCCTGCCTCTTCGGCTGTGAGAGCAGAGGCCAGACGTTCGTGCACTAATCGCTCTGCCCCTGGGCAGCCGAAAACAAGCTTTGCAGAGGTTGCATTCAAATGGACTTTTAGGAATGAAACCGAGGAGCGACAGCAATGATGGTGACACCGTTGCAAAGCTGACTGTGTGCTGAAGATGCCCAGCACATGCTTTCCCTCCTGGCTCTTTGGCTCTGGGAGCAGAGGCCAGACGTTCGTGCACTAATCGCTGTGCCCCTGGGCAGCCGAGAGAAAGCTTTGGAGAGGTTACATTCAAATGGACTTTTAGATATGAAACCGAGGAGCGACAGCAATGATGGTGACACCGTTGCAAAGCTGAGTGTGTGCTGATTATTCTGAGCGTCAGCTTTCCCTCCTGGCTCTTCGGCTCTGGGAGCAGAGACCAAACGTTCGTGCCATGCTCACTCTGCTGCTGGGCAGCCGAGAGCAAGCTCCGGAGAGGGTGCATTCAAATGCACTTTTAGTTAGGAAATTGAGGAGCGACAGCAATGATGGTGACACCGTTGCAAAGCTGACTGTGCGCTGAAGATGCCCAGAACATGCTTTCCCTCCTGGCTCTTTGGCTCTGGGAGCAGAGGCCAGAAGTTCGTGCACTAATCACCCTGCCCCTGGGCAGCCGAGAACAAGCTTTGCAGAGGTTGCATTCAAATGGACTTTTAGTTATGAAACCGAGGAGCGACAGCAATGATGGTGACACCGTTGCAAAGCTGACTGTGTGCTGAAGATGCCCAGCACATGCTTTCCCTCCTGCCTCTTCGGCTGTGAGAGCAGAGGCCAGACGTTCGTGCACTAATCGCTCTGCCCCTGGGCAGCCGAAAACAAGCTTTGCAGAGGTTGCATTCAAATGGACTTTTAGGAATGAAACCGAGGAGCGACAGCAATGATGGTGACACCGTTGCAAAGCTGACTGTGTGCTGAAGATGCCCAGCACATGCTTTCCCTCCTGGCTCTTTGGCTCTGGGAGCAGAGGCCAGACGTTCGTGCACTAATCGCTGTGCCCCTGGGCAGCCGAGAGAAAGCTTTGGAGAGGTTACATTCAAATGGAATTTTAGTTATGAAACCGAGGAGCGACAGCAATGATGGTGACACCGTTGCAAAGCTGAGTGTGTGCTGATTATTCTCAGCATCAGCTTTCCCTCCTGGCTCTTTGGCTCTGGGAGCAGAGACCAAACGTTCGTGCCATGCTCACTCTGCTGCTGGGCAGCCGAGAGCAAGCTCCGGAGAGGGTGCATTCAAATGCACTTTTAGTTAGGAAATTGAGGAGCGACAGCAATGATGGTGACACCGTTGCAAAGCTGACTGTGCGCTGAAGATGCCCAGAACATGCTTTCCCTCCTGGCTCTTTGGCTCTGGGAGCAGAGGCCAGACGTTCGTGCACTAATCGCCCTGCCCCTGGGCAGCCGAGAACAAGCTTTGCAGACGTTGCATTCAAATGGACTTTTAGATATGAAACCGAGCAGCGACAGCAATGATGGTGACACCGTTGCAAAGCTGACTGTGTGCTGAAGATGCCCAGCACATGCTTTCCCTCCTGCCTCTTCAGCTGTGAGAGCAGAGGCCAGACATTCGTGCACAAATCGCTCTGCCCCTGGGCAGCCTAAAACAAGCTTTGCAGAGGTTGCATTCAAATGGACTTTTAGGAATGAAACCGAGGAGCGACAGCAATGATGGTGACACCGTTGCAAAGTTGACTGTGTGCTGAAGATGCCCAGCACATGCTTTCTCTCCTGGCTCTTTGGGTCTGGGAGCAGAGGCCAGACGTTCGTGCACTAATCGCTGTGCCCCTGGGCAGCCGAGAGAAAGCTTTGGAGAGGTTACATTCAAATGGACTTTTAGTTATGAAACCGAGGAGCGACAGCAATGATGGTGACACCGTTGCAAAGCTGACTGTGTGCTGAAGATGCCCAGCACATGCTTTCCCTCCTGCCTCTTCGGCTGTGAGAGCAGAGGCCAGACGTTCGTGCACTAATCGCTCTGCCCCTGGGCAGCCGAAAACAAGCTTTGCAGAGGTTGCATTCAAATGGACTTTTAGGAATGAAACCGAGGAGCGACAGCAATGATGGTGACACCGTTGCAAAGCTGACTGTGTGCTGAAGATGCCCAGCACATGCTTTCCCTCCTGGCTCTTTGGCTCTGGGAGCAGAGGCCAGACGTTCGTGCACTAATCGCTGTGCCCCTGGGCAGCCGAGAGAAAGCTTTGGAGAGGTTACATTCAAATGGAATTTTAGTTATGAAACCGAGGAGCGACAGCAATGATGGTGACACCGTTGCAAAGCTGAGTGTGTGCTGATTATTCTGAGCATCAGCTTTCCCTCCTGCCTCTTCGGCTCTGGGAGCAGAGACCAAACGTTCGTGCCATGCTCACTGTGCTGCTGAGCAGCCGAGAGCAAGCTCCGGAGAGGGTGCATTCAAATGCACTTTTAGTTAGGAAATTGAGGAGCGACAGCAATGATGGTGACACCGTTGCAAAGCTGACTGTGCGCTGAAGATGCCCAGAACATGCTTTCCCTCCTGGCTCTTTGGCTCTGGGAGCAGAGGCCAGACGTTCGTGCACTAATCACCCTGCCCCTGGGCAGCCGAGAACAAGCTTTGCAGAGGTTGCATTCAAATGGACTTTTAGTTATGAAACCGAGGAGCGACAGCAATGATGGTGACACCGTTGCAAAGCTGACTGTGTGCTGAAGATGCCCAGCACATGCTTTCCCTCCTGCCTCTTCGGCTGTGAGAGCAGAGGCCAGACGTTCGTGCACTAATCGCTCTGCCCCTGGGCAGCCGAAAACAAGCTTTGCAGAGGTTGCATTCAAATGGACTTTTAGGAATGAAACCGAGGAGTGACAGCAATGATGGTGACACCGTTGCAAAGCTGACTGTGTGCTGAAGATGCCCAGCACATGCTTTCCCTCCTGGCTCTTTGGCTCTGGGAGCAGAGGCCAGACGTTCGTGCACTAATCGCTGTGCCCCTGGGCAGCCGAGAGAAAGCTTTGGAGAGGTTACATTCAAATGGAATTTTAGTTATGAAACCGAGGAGCGACAGCAATGATGGTGACACCGTTGCAAAGCTGAGTGTGTGCTGATTATTCTGAGCATCAGCTTTCCCTCCTGCCTCTTCGGCTCTGGGAGCAGAGACCAAACGTTCGTGCCATGCTCACTGTGCTGCTGGGCAGCCGAGAGCAAGCTCCGGAGAGGGTGCATTCAAATGCACTTTTAGTTAGGAAATTGAGGAGCGACAGCAATGATGGTGACACCGTTGCAAAGCTGACTGTGCGCTGAAGATGCCCAGAACATGCTTTCCCTCCTGGCTCTTTGGCTCTGGGAGCAGAGGCCAGACGTTCGTGCACTAATCGCCCTGCCCCTGGGCAGCCGAGAACAAGCTTTGCAGAGGTTGCATTCAAATGGACTTTTAGATATGAAACCGAGCAGCGACAGCAATGATGGTGACACCGTTGCAAAGCTGACTGTGTGCTGAAGATGCCCAGCACATGCTTTCCCTCCTGCCTCTTCAGCTGTGAGAGCAGAGGCCAGACATTCGTGCACTAATCGCTCTGCCCCTGGGCAGCCTAAAACAAGCTTTGCAGAGGTTGCATTCAAATGGACTTTTAGGAATGAAACCGAGGAGCGACAGCAATGATGGTGACACCGTTGCAAAGTTGACTGTGTGCTGAAGATGCCCAGCACATGCTTTCTCTCCTGGCTCTTTGGGTCTGGGAGCAGAGGCCAGACGTTCGTGCACTAATCGCTGTGCCCCTGGGCAGCCGAGAGAAAGCTTTGGAGAGGTTACATTCAAATGGACTTTTAGTTATGAAACCGAGGAGCGACAGCAATGATGGTGACACCGTTGCAAAGCTGACTGTGTGCTGAAGATGCCCAGCACATGCTTTCCCTCCTGCCTCTTCGGCTGTGAGAGCAGAGGCCAGACGTTCGTGCACTAATCGCTCTGCCCCTGGGCAGCCGAAAACAAGCTTTGCAGAGGTTGCATTCAAATGGACTTTTAGGAATGAAACCGAGGAGCGACAGCAATGATGGTGACACCGTTGCAAAGCTGACTGTGTGCTGAAGATGCCCAGCACATGCTTTCCCTCCTGGCTCTTTGGCTCTGGGAGCAGAGGCCAGACGTTCGTGCACTAATCGCTGTGCCCCTGGGCAGCCGAGAGAAAGCTTTGGAGAGGTTACATTCAAATGGAATTTTAGTTATGAAACCGAGGAGCGACAGCAATGATGGTGACACCGTTGCAAAGCTGAGTGTGTGCTGATTATTCTGAGCATCAGCTTTCCCTCCTGCCTCTTCGGCTCTGGGAGCAGAGACCAAACGTTCGTGCCATGCTCACTCTGCTGCTGGGCAGCCGAGAGCAAGCTCCGGAGAGGGTGCATTCAAATGCACTTTTAGTTAGGAAATTGAGGAGCGACAGCAATGATGGTGACACCGTTGCAAAGCTGACTGTGCGCTGAAGATGCCCAGCACATGCTTTCCCTCCTGGCTCTTCGGCTCTGGGAGCAGAGGCCAGACGCTCGTGCACTAATCGCCCTGCCCCTGGGCAGCCGAGAACAAGCTTTGCAGAGGTTGCATTCAAATGGACTTTTAGTTATGAAACCGAGGAGCGACAGCAATGATGGTGACACCGTTGCAAAGCTGACTGTGTGCTGAAGATGCCCAGCACATGCTTTCCCTCCTGCCTCTTCGGCTGTGAGAGCAGAGGCCAGACGTTCGTGCACTAATCGCTCTGCCCCTGGGCAGCCGAAAACAAGCTTTGCAGAGGTTGCATTCAAATGGACTTTTAGGAATGAAACCGAGGAGCGACAGCAATGATGGTGACACCGTTGCAAAGCTGACTGTGTGCTGAAGATGCCCAGCACATGCTTTCCCTCCTGGCTCTTTGGCTCTGGGAGCAGAGGCCAGACGTTCGTGCACTAATCGCTGTGCCCCTGGGCAGCCGAGAGAAAGCTTTGGAGAGGTTACATTCAAATGGAATTTTAGTTATGAAACCGAGGAGCGACAGCAATGATGGTGACACCGTTGCAAAGCTGAGTGTGTGCTGATTATTCTCAGCATCAGCTTTCCCTCCTGGCTCTTCGGCTCTGGGAGCAGAGACCAAACGTTCGTGCCATGCTCACTCTGCTGCTGGGCAGCCGAGAGCAAGCTCCGGAGAGGGTGCATTCAAATGCACTTTTAGTTAGGAAATTGAGGAGCGACAGCAATGATGGTGACACCGTTGCAAAGCTGACTGTGCGCTGAAGATGCCCAGAACATGCTTTCCCTCCTGGCTCTTCGGCTCTGGGAGCAGAGGCCAGACGTTCGTGCACTAATCGCCCTGCCCCTGGGCAGCCGAGAACAAGCTTTGCAGAGGTTGCATTCAAATGGACTTTTAGATATGAAACCGAGGAGCGAAAGCAATGATGGTGACACCGTTGCAAAGCTGACTGTGTGCTGAAGATGCCCAGCACATGCTTTCCCTCCTGCCTCTTCGGCTGTGAGAGCAGAGGCCAGACGTTCGTGCACTAATCGCTCTGCCCCTGGGCAGCCGAAAACAAGCTTTGCAGAGGTTGCATTCAAATGGACTTTTAGGAATGAAACCGAGGAGCGACAGCAATGATGGTGACACCGTTGCAAAGCTGACTGTGTGCTGAAGATGCCCAGCACATGCTTTCCCTCCTGGCTCTTTGGCTCTGGGAGCAGAGGCCAGACGTTCGTGCACTAATCGCTGTGCCCCTGGGCAGCCGAGAGAAAGCTTTGGAGAGGTTACATTCAAATGGAATTTTAGTTATGAAACCGAGGAGCGACAGCAATGATGGTGACACCGTTGCAAAGCTGAGTGTGTGCTGATTATTCTGAGCATCAGCTTTCCCTCCTGGCTCTTCGGCTCTGGGAGCAGAGACCAAACGTTCGTGCCATGCTCACTGTGCTGCTGGGCAGCCGAGAGCAAGCTCCGGAGAGGGTGCATTCAAATGCACTTTTAGTTAGGAAATTGAGGAGCGACAGCAATGATGGTGACACCGTTGCAAAGCTGACTGTGCGCTGAAGATGCCCAGAACATGCTTTCCCTCCTGGCTCTTTGGCTCTGGGAGCAGAGGCCAGACGTTCGTGCACTAATCGCCCTGCCCCTGGGCAGCCGAGAACAAGCTTTGCAGAGGTTGCATTCAAATGGACTTTTAGATATGAAACCGAGCAGCGACAGCAATGATGGTGACACCGTTGCAAAGCTGACTGTGTGCTGAAGATGCCCAGCACATGCTTTCCCTCCTGCCTCTTCAGCTGTGAGAGCAGAGGCCAGACGTTCGTGCACTAATCGCTCTGCCCCTGGGCAGCCTAAAACAAGCTTTGCAGAGGTTGCATTCAAATGGACTTTTAGGAATGAAACCGAGGAGCGACAGCAATGATGGTGACACCGTTGCAAAGTTGACTGTGTGCTGAAGATGCCCAGCACATGCTTTCTCTCCTGGCTCTTTGGGTCTGGGAGCAGAGGCCAGACGTTCGTGCACTAATCGCTGTGCCCCTGGGCAGCCGAGAGAAAGCTTTGGAGAGGTTACATTCAAATGGACTTTTAGTTATGAAACCGAGGAGCGACAGCAATGATGGTGACACCGTTGCAAAGCTGACTGTGTGCTGAAGATGCCCAGCACATGCTTTCCCTCCTGCCTCTTCGGCTGTGAGAGCAGAGGCCAGACGTTCGTGCACTAATCGCTCTGCCCCTGGGCAGCCGAAAACAAGCTTTGCAGAGGTTGCATTCAAATGGACTTTTAGGAATGAAACCGAGGAGCGACAGCAATGATGGTGACACCGTTGCAAAGCTGACTGTGTGCTGAAGATGCCCAGCACATGCTTTCCCTCCTGGCTCTTTGGCTCTGGGAGCAGAGGCCAGACGTTCGTGCACTAATCGCTGTGCCCCTGGGCAGCCGAGAGAAAGCTTTGGAGAGGTTACATTCAAATGGAATTTTAGTTATGAAACCGAGGAGCGACAGCAATGATGGTGACACCGTTGCAAAGCTGAGTGTGTGCTGATTATTCTGAGCATCTGCTTTCCCTCCTGCCTCTTCGGCTCTGGGAGCAGAGACCAAACGTTCGTGCCATGCTCACTCTGCTGCTGGGCAGCCGAGAGCAAGCTCCGGAGAGGGTGCATTCAAATGCACTTTTAGTTAGGAAATTGAGGAGCGACAGCAATGATGGTGACACCGTTGCAAAGCTGACTGTGCGCTGAAGATGCCCAGCACATGCTTTCCCTCCTGGCTCTTCGGCTCTGGGAGCAGAGGCCAGACGCTCGTGCACTAATCGCCCTGCCCCTGGGCAGCCGAGAACAAGCTTTGCAGAGGTTGCATTCAAATGGACTTTTAGTTATGAAACCGAGGAGCGACAGCAATGATGGTGACACCGTTGCAAAGCTGACTGTGTGCTGAAGATGCCCAGCACATGCTTTCCCTCCTGCCTCTTCGGCTGTGAGAGCAGAGGCCAGACGTTCGTGCACTAATCGCTCTGCCCCTGGGCAGCCGAAAACAAGCTTTGCAGAGGTTGCATTCAAATGGACTTTTAGGAATGAAACCGAGGAGCGACAGCAATGATGGTGACACCGTTGCAAAGCTGACTGTGTGCTGAAGATGCCCAGCACATGCTTTCCCTCCTGCCTCTTTGGCTCTGGGAGCAGAGGCCAGACGTTCGTGCACTAATCGCTGTGCCCCTGGGCAGCCGAGAGAAAGCTTTGGAGAGGTTACATTCAAATGGAATTTTAGTTATGAAACCGAGGAGCGACAGCAATGATGGTGACACCGTTGCAAAGCTGAGTGTGTGCTGATTATTCTCAGCATCAGCTTTCCCTCCTGGCTCTTCGGCTCTGGGAGCAGAGACCAAACGTTCGTGCCATGCTCACTCTGCTGCTGGGCAGCCGAGAGCAAGCTCCGGAGAGGGTGCATTCAAATGCACTTTTAGTTAGGAAATTGAGGAGCGACAGCAATGATGGTGACACCGTTGCAAAGCTGACTGTGCGCTGAAGATGCCCAGAACATGCTTTCCCTCCTGGCTCTTCGGCTCTGGGAGCAGAGGCCAGACGTTCGTGCACTAATCGCCCTGCCCCTGGGCAGCCGAGAACAAGCTTTGCAGAGGTTGCATTCAAATGGACTTTTAGATATGAAACCGAGGAGCGAAAGCAATGATGGTGACACCGTTGCAAAGCTGACTGTGTGCTGAAGATGCCCAGCACATGCTTTCCCTCCTGCCTCTTCGGCTGTGAGAGCAGAGGCCAGACGTTCGTGCACTAATCGCTCTGCCCCTGGGCAGCCGAAAACAAGCTTTGCAGAGGTTGCATTCAAATGGACTTTTAGGAATGAAACCGAGGAGCGACAGCAATGATGGTGACACCGTTGCAAAGCTGACTGTGTGCTGAAGATGCCCAGCACATGCTTTCCCTCCTGCCTCTTCGGCTGTGAGAGCAGAGGCCAGACGTTCGTGCACTAATCGCTCTGCCCCTGGGCAGCCGAGAGAACGCTTTGGAGAGGTTACATTCAAATGGAATTTTAGTTATGAAACCGAGGAGCGACAGCAATGATGGTGACACCGTTGCAAAGCTGAGTGTGTGCTGATTATTCTGAGCATCAGCTTTCCCTCCTGGCTCTTCGGCTCTGGGAGCAGAGACCAAACGTTCGTGCCATGCTCACTGTGCTGCTGGGCAGCCGAGAGCAAGCTCCGGAGAGGGTGCATTCAAATGCACTTTTAGTTAGGAAATTGAGGAGCGACAGCAATGATGGTGACACCGTTGCAAAGCTGACTGTGTGCTGAAGATGCCCAGCACATGCTTTCTCTCCTGGCTCTTCGGCTCTGGGAGCAGAGGCCAGACGTTCGTGCACTAATCGCTGTGCCCCTGGGCAGCCGAGAGAAAGCTTTGGAGAGGTTACATTCAAATGGACTTTTAGATATGAAACCGAGGAGCGAAAGCAATGATGGTGACACCGTTGCAAAGCTGACTGTGTGCAGAAGATGCCCAGCACATGCTTTCCCTCCTGCCTCTTCGGCTGTGAGAGCAGAGGCCAGACGTTCGTGCACTAATCGCTCTGCCCCTGGGCAGCCGAAAACAAGCTTTGCAGAGGTTGCATTCAAATGGACTTTTAGGAATGAAACCGAGGAGCGACAGCAATGATGGTGACACCGTTGCAAAGTTGACTGTGTGCTGAAGATGCCCAGCACATGCTTTCTCTCCTGGCTCTTTGGCTCTGGGAGCAGAGGCCAGACGTTCGTGCACTAATCGCCCTGCCCCTGGGCAGCCGAGAGAAAGCTTTGGAGAGGTTACATTCAAATGGAATTTTAGTTATGAAACCGAGGAGCGACAGCAATGATGGTGACACCGTTGCAAAGCTGAGTGTGTGCTGATTATTCTGAGCATCAGCTTTCCCTCCTGGCTCTTCGGCTCTGGGAGCAGAGACCAAACGTTCGTGCCATGCTCACTGTGCTGCTGGGCAGCCGAGAGCAAGCTCCGGAGAGGGTGCATTCAAATGCACTTTTAGTTAGGAAATTGAGGAGCGACAGCAATGATGGTGACACCGTTGCAAAGATGACTGTGCGCTGAAGATGCCCAGAACATGCTTTCCCTCCTGGCTCTTTGGCTCTGGGAGCAGAGGCCAGACGTTCGTGCACTAATCGCCCTGCCCCTGGGCAGCCGAGAACAAGCTTTGCAGAGGTTGCATTCAAATGGACTTTTAGATATGAAACCGAGCAGCGACAGCAATGATGGTGACACCGTTGCAAAGCTGACTGTGTGCTGAAGATGCCCAGCACATGCTTTCCCTCCTGCCTCTTCGGCTGTGAGAGCAGAGGCCAGACGTTCGTGCACTAATCGCTCTGCCCCTGGGCAGCCGAAAACAAGCTTTGCAGAGGTTGCATTCAAATGGACTTTTAGGAATGAAACCGAGGAGCGACAGCAATGATGGTGACACCGTTGCAAAGCTGACTGTGTGCTGAAGATGCCCAGCACATGCTTTCCCTCCTGGCTCTTTGGCTCTGGGAGCAGAGGCCAGACGTTCGTGCACTAATCGCTGTGCCCCTGGGCAGCCGAGAGAAAGCTTTGGAGAGGTTACATTCAAATGGAATTTTAGTTATGAAACCGAGGAGCTACAGCAATGATGGTGACACCGTTGCAAAGCTGAGTATGTGCTGATTATTCTGAGCATCAGCTTTCCCTCCTGGCTCTTCGGCTCTGGGAGCAGAGACCAAACGTTCGTGCCATGCTCACTGTGCTGCTGGGCAGCCGAGAGCAAGCTCCGGAGAGGGTGCATTCAAATGCACTTTTAGTTAGGAAATTGAGGAGCGACAGCAATGATGGTGACACCGTTGCAAAGCTGACTGTGCGCTGAAGATGCCCAGAACATGCTTTCCCTCCTGGCTCTTTGGCTCTGGGAGCAGAGGCCAGACGTTCGTGCACTAATCGCCCTGCCCCTGGGCAGCCGAGAACAAGCTTTGCAGAGGTTGCATTCAAATGGACTTTTAGATATGAAACCGAGCAGCGACAGCAATGATGGTGACACCGTTGCAAAGCTGACTGTGTGCTGAAGATGCCCAGCACATGCTTTCCCTCCTGGCTCTTCAGCTGTGAGAGCAGAGGCCAGACGTTCGTGCACTAATCGCTCTGCCCCTGGGCAGCCGAAAACAAGCTTTGCAGAGGTTGCATTCAAATGGACTTTTAGGAATGAAACCGAGGAGCGACAGCAATGATGGTGACACCGTTGCAAAGCTGACTGTGTGCTGAAGATGCCCAGCACATGCTTTCCCTCCTGGCTCTTTGGCTCTGGGAGCAGAGGCCAGACGTTCGTGCACTAATCGCTGTGCCCCTGGGCAGCCGAGAGAAAGCTTTGGAGAGGTTACATTCAAATGGAATTTTAGTTATGAAACCGAGGAGCGACAGCAATGCTGATGACACCGTTGCAAAGCTGAGTGTGTGCTGATTATTCTGAGCATCAGCTTTCCCTCCTGGCTCTTCGGCTCTGGGAGCAGAGACCAAACGTTCGTGCCATGCTCACTGTGCTGCTGGGCAGCCGACAGCAAGCTCCGGAGAGGGTGCATTCAAATGCACTTTTAGTTAGGAAATTGAGGAGCGACAGCAATGATGGTGACACCGTTGCAAAGCTGACTGTGCGCTGAAGATGCCCAGAACATGCTTTCCCTCCTGGCTCTTCGGCTCTGGGAGCAGAGGCCAGACGTTCGTGCACTAATCGCCCTGCCCCTGGGCAGCCGAGAACAAGCTTTGCAGAGGTTGCATTCAAATGGACTTTTAGATACGAAACCGAGGAGCGAAAGCAATGATGGTGACACCGTTGCAAAGCTGACTGTGTGCTGAAGATGCCCAGCACATGCTTTCCCTCCTGCCTCTTCGGCTGTGAGAGCAGAGGCCAGACGTTCGTGCACTAATCGCTCTGCCCCTGGGCAGCCGAAAACAAGCTTTGCAGAGGTGTCATTCAAATGGACTTTTAGGAATGAAACCGAGGAGCGACAGCAATGATGGTGATACCGTTGCAAAGCTGACTGTGTGCTGAAGATGCCCAGCACATGCTTTCCCTCCTGCCTCTTCGGCTGTGAGAGCAGAGGCCAGACGTTCGTGCACTAATCGCCCTGCCCCTGGGCAGCCGAGAACAAGCTTTGCAGAGGTTGCATTCAAATGGACTTTTAGGAATGAAACCGAGGAGCGACAGCAATGATGGTGACACCGTTGCAAAGCTGACTGTGTGCTGAAGATGCCCAGCACATGCTTTCCCTCCTGGCTCTTTGGCTCTGGGAGCAGAGGCCAGACGTTCGTGCACTAATCGCTGTGCCTCTGGGCAGCCGAGAGAAAGCTTTGGAGAGGTTACATTCAAATGGAATTTTAGTTATGAAACCGAGGAGCGACAGCAATGATGGTGACACCGTTGCAAAGCTGAGTGTGTGCTGATTATTCTGAGCATCAGCTTTCCCTCCTGGCTCTTCGGCTCTGGGAGCAGAGACCAAACGTTCGTGCCATGCTCACTGTGCTGCTGGGCAGCCGAGAGCAAGCTCCGGAGAGGGTGCATTCAAATGCACTTTTAGTTAGGAAATTGAGGAGCGACAGCAATGATGGTGACACCGTTGCAAAGCTGACTGTGCGCTGAAGATGCCCAGAACATGCTTTCCCTCCTGCCTCTTCGGCTCTGGGAGCAGAGGCCAGACGTTCGTGCACTAATCGCCCTGCCCCTGGGCAGCCGAGAACAAGCTTTGCAGAGGTTGCATTCAAATGCACTTTTAGATATGAAACCGAGGAGCGAAAGCAATGATGGTGACACCGTTGCAAAGCTGACTGTGTGCTGAAGATGCCCAGCACATGCTTTCCCTCCTGCCTCTTCGGCTGTGAGAGCAGAGGCCAGACGTTCGTGCACTAATCGCTCTGCCCCTGGGCAGCCGAAAACAAGCTTTGCAGAGGTTGCATTCAAATGGACTTTTAGGAATGAAACCGAGGAGCGACAGCAATGATGGTGACACCGTTGCAAAGCTGACTGTGTGCTGAAGATGCCCAGCACATGCTTTCCCTCCTGGCTCTTTGGCTCTGGGAGCAGAGGCCAGACGTTCGTGCACTAATCGCTGTGCCCCTGGGCAGCCGAGAGAAAGCTTTGGAGAGGTTACATTCAAATGGAATTTTAGTTATGAAACCGAGGAGCGACAGCAATGATGGTGACACCGTTGCAAAGCTGAGTGTGTGCTGATTATTCTGAGCATCAGCTTTCCCTCCTGGCTCTTCGGCTCTGGGAGCAGAGACCAAACGTTCGTGCCATGCTCACTGTGCTGCTGGGCAGCCGAGAGCAAGCTCCGGAGAGGGTGCATTCAAATGCACTTTTAGTTAGGAAATTGAGGAGCGACAGCAATGATGGTGACACCGTTGCAAAGCTGACTGTGCGCTGAAGATGCCCAGAACATGCTTTCCCTCCTGGCTCTTTGGCTCTGGGAGCAGAGGCCAGACGTTCGTGCACTAATCGCCCTGCCCCTGGGCAGCCGAGAACAAGCTTTGCAGAGGTTGCATTCAAATGGACTTTTAGATATGAAACCGAGCAGCGACAGCAATGATGGTGACACCGTTGCAAAGCTGACTGTGTGCTGAAGATGCCCAGCACATGCTTTCCCTCCTGCCTCTTCAGCTGTGAGAGCAGAGGCCAGACGTTCGTGCACTAATCGCTCTGCCCCTGGGCAGCCTAAAACAAGCTTTGCAGAGGTTGCATTCAAATGGACTTTTAGGAATGAAACCGAGGAGCGACAGCAATGATGGTGACACCGTTGCAAAGTTGACTGTGTGCTGAAGATGCCCAGCACATGCTTTCTCTCCTGGCTCTTTGGGTCTGGGAGCAGAGGCCAGACGTTCGTGCACTAATCGCTGTGCCCCTGGGCAGCCGAGAGAAAGCTTTGGAGAGGTTACATTCAAATGGACTTTTAGTTATGAAACCGAGGAGCGACAGCAATGATGGTGACACCGTTGCAAAGCTGACTGTGTGCTGAAGATGCCCAGCACATGCTTTCCCTCCTGCCTCTTCGGCTGTGAGAGCAGAGGCCAGACGTTCGTGCACTAATCGCTCTGCCCCTGGGCAGCCGAAAACAAGCTTTGCAGAGGTTGCATTCAAATGGACTTTTAGGAATGAAACCGAGGAGCGACAGCAATGATGGTGACACCGTTGCAAAGCTGACTGTGTGCTGAAGATGCCCAGCACATGCTTTCCCTCCTGGCTCTTTGGCTCTGGGAGCAGAGGCCAGACGTTCGTGCACTAATCGCTGTGCCCCTGGGCAGCCGAGAGAAAGCTTTGGAGAGGTTACATTCAAATGGAATTTTAGTTATGAAACCGAGGAGCGACAGCAATGATGGTGACACCGTTGCAAAGCTGAGTGTGTGCTGATTATTCTGAGCATCTGCTTTCCCTCCTGCCTCTTCGGCTCTGGGAGCAGAGACCAAACGTTCGTGCCATGCTCACTCTGCTGCTGGGCAGCCGAGAGCAAGCTCCGGAGAGGGTGCATTCAAATGCACTTTTAGTTAGGAAATTGAGGAGCGACAGCAATGATGGTGACACCGTTGCAAAGCTGACTGTGCGCTGAAGATGCCCAGCACATGCTTTCCCTCCTGGCTCTTCGGCTCTGGGAGCAGAGGCCAGACGCTCGTGCACTAATCGCCCTGCCCCTGGGCAGCCGAGAACAAGCTTTGCAGAGGTTGCATTCAAATGGACTTTTAGTTATGAAACCGAGGAGCGACAGCAATGATGGTGACACCGTTGCAAAGCTGACTGTGTGCTGAAGATGCCCAGCACATGCTTTCCCTCCTGCCTCTTCGGCTGTGAGAGCAGAGGCCAGACGTTCGTGCACTAATCGCTCTGCCCCTGGGCAGCCGAAAACAAGCTTTGCAGAGGTTGCATTCAAATGGACTTTTAGGAATGAAACCGAGGAGCGACAGCAATGATGGTGACACCGTTGCAAAGCTGACTGTGTGCTGAAGATGCCCAGCACATGCTTTCCCTCCTGCCTCTTCGGCTGTGAGAGCAGAGGCCAGACGTTCGTGCACTAATCGCTCTGCCCCTGGGCAGCCGAGAGAACGCTTTGGAGAGGTTACATTCAAATGGAATTTTAGTTATGAAACCGAGGAGCGACAGCAATGATGGTGACACCGTTGCAAAGCTGAGTGTGTGCTGATTATTCTGAGCATCAGCTTTCCCTCCTGGCTCTTCGGCTCTGGGAGCAGAGACCAAACGTTCGTGCCATGCTCACTGTGCTGCTGGGCAGCCGAGAGCAAGCTCCGGAGAGGGTGCATTCAAATGCACTTTTAGTTAGGAAATTGAGGAGCGACAGCAATGATGGTGACACCGTTGCAAAGCTGACTGTGTGCTGAAGATGCCCAGCACATGCTTTCTCTCCTGGCTCTTCGGCTCTGGGAGCAGAGGCCAGACGTTCGTGCACTAATCGCTGTGCCCCTGGGCAGCCGAGAGAAAGCTTTGGAGAGGTTACATTCAAATGGACTTTTAGATATGAAACCGAGGAGCGAAAGCAATGATGGTGACACCGTTGCAAAGCTGACTGTGTGCAGAAGATGCCCAGCACATGCTTTCCCTCCTGCCTCTTCGGCTGTGAGAGCAGAGGCCAGACGTTCGTGCACTAATCGCTCTGCCCCTGGGCAGCCGAAAACAAGCTTTGCAGAGGTTGCATTCAAATGGACTTTTAGGAATGAAACCGAGGAGCGACAGCAATGATGGTGACACCGTTGCAAAGTTGACTGTGTGCTGAAGATGCCCAGCACATGCTTTCTCTCCTGGCTCTTTGGCTCTGGGAGCAGAGGCCAGACGTTCGTGCACTAATCGCCCTGCCCCTGGGCAGCCGAGAGAAAGCTTTGGAGAGGTTACATTCAAATGGAATTTTAGTTATGAAACCGAGGAGCGACAGCAATGATGGTGACACCGTTGCAAAGCTGAGTGTGTGCTGATTATTCTGAGCATCAGCTTTCCCTCCTGGCTCTTCGGCTCTGGGAGCAGAGACCAAACGTTCGTGCCATGCTCACTGTGCTGCTGGGCAGCCGAGAGCAAGCTCCGGAGAGGGTGCATTCAAATGCACTTTTAGTTAGGAAATTGAGGAGCGACAGCAATGATGGTGACACCGTTGCAAAGATGACTGTGCGCTGAAGATGCCCAGAACATGCTTTCCCTCCTGGCTCTTTGGCTCTGGGAGCAGAGGCCAGACGTTCGTGCACTAATCGCCCTGCCCCTGGGCAGCCGAGAACAAGCTTTGCAGAGGTTGCATTCAAATGGACTTTTAGATATGAAACCGAGCAGCGACAGCAATGATGGTGACACCGTTGCAAAGCTGACTGTGTGCTGAAGATGCCCAGCACATGCTTTCCCTCCTGCCTCTTCGGCTGTGAGAGCAGAGGCCAGACGTTCGTGCACTAATCGCTCTGCCCCTGGGCAGCCGAAAACAAGCTTTGCAGAGGTTGCATTCAAATGGACTTTTAGGAATGAAACCGAGGAGCGACAGCAATGATGGTGACACCGTTGCAAAGCTGACTGTGTGCTGAAGATGCCCAGCACATGCTTTCCCTCCTGGCTCTTTGGCTCTGGGAGCAGAGGCCAGACGTTCGTGCACTAATCGCTGTGCCCCTGGGCAGCCGAGAGAAAGCTTTGGAGAGGTTACATTCAAATGGAATTTTAGTTATGAAACCGAGGAGCTACAGCAATGATGGTGACACCGTTGCAAAGCTGAGTATGTGCTGATTATTCTGAGCATCAGCTTTCCCTCCTGGCTCTTCGGCTCTGGGAGCAGAGACCAAACGTTCGTGCCATGCTCACTGTGCTGCTGGGCAGCCGAGAGCAAGCTCCGGAGAGGGTGCATTCAAATGCACTTTTAGTTAGGAAATTGAGGAGCGACAGCAATGATGGTGACACCGTTGCAAAGCTGACTGTGCGCTGAAGATGCCCAGAACATGCTTTCCCTCCTGGCTCTTTGGCTCTGGGAGCAGAGGCCAGACGTTCGTGCACTAATCGCCCTGCCCCTGGGCAGCCGAGAACAAGCTTTGCAGAGGTTGCATTCAAATGGACTTTTAGATATGAAACCGAGCAGCGACAGCAATGATGGTGACACCGTTGCAAAGCTGACTGTGTGCTGAAGATGCCCAGCACATGCTTTCCCTCCTGGCTCTTCAGCTGTGAGAGCAGAGGCCAGACGTTCGTGCACTAATCGCTCTGCCCCTGGGCAGCCGAAAACAAGCTTTGCAGAGGTTGCATTCAAATGGACTTTTAGGAATGAAACCGAGGAGCGACAGCAATGATGGTGACACCGTTGCAAAGCTGACTGTGTGCTGAAGATGCCCAGCACATGCTTTCCCTCCTGGCTCTTTGGCTCTGGGAGCAGAGGCCAGACGTTCGTGCACTAATCGCTGTGCCCCTGGGCAGCCGAGAGAAAGCTTTGGAGAGGTTACATTCAAATGGAATTTTAGTTATGAAACCGAGGAGCGACAGCAATGCTGATGACACCGTTGCAAAGCTGAGTGTGTGCTGATTATTCTGAGCATCAGCTTTCCCTCCTGGCTCTTCGGCTCTGGGAGCAGAGACCAAACGTTCGTGCCATGCTCACTGTGCTGCTGGGCAGCCGACAGCAAGCTCCGGAGAGGGTGCATTCAAATGCACTTTTAGTTAGGAAATTGAGGAGCGACAGCAATGATGGTGACACCGTTGCAAAGCTGACTGTGCGCTGAAGATGCCCAGAACATGCTTTCCCTCCTGGCTCTTCGGCTCTGGGAGCAGAGGCCAGACGTTCGTGCACTAATCGCCCTGCCCCTGGGCAGCCGAGAACAAGCTTTGCAGAGGTTGCATTCAAATGGACTTTTAGATACGAAACCGAGGAGCGAAAGCAATGATGGTGACACCGTTGCAAAGCTGACTGTGTGCTGAAGATGCCCAGCACATGCTTTCCCTCCTGCCTCTTCGGCTGTGAGAGCAGAGGCCAGACGTTCGTGCACTAATCGCTCTGCCCCTGGGCAGCCGAAAACAAGCTTTGCAGAGGTGTCATTCAAATGGACTTTTAGGAATGAAACCGAGGAGCGACAGCAATGATGGTGATACCGTTGCAAAGCTGACTGTGTGCTGAAGATGCCCAGCACATGCTTTCCCTCCTGCCTCTTCGGCTGTGAGAGCAGAGGCCAGACGTTCGTGCACTAATCGCCCTGCCCCTGGGCAGCCGAGAACAAGCTTTGCAGAGGTTGCATTCAAATGGACTTTTAGGAATGAAACCGAGGAGCGACAGCAATGATGGTGACACCGTTGCAAAGCTGACTGTGTGCTGAAGATGCCCAGCACATGCTTTCCCTCCTGGCTCTTTGGCTCTGGGAGCAGAGGCCAGACGTTCGTGCACTAATCGCTGTGCCTCTGGGCAGCCGAGAGAAAGCTTTGGAGAGGTTACATTCAAATGGAATTTTAGTTATGAAACCGAGGAGCGACAGCAATGATGGTGACACCGTTGCAAAGCTGAGTGTGTGCTGATTATTCTGAGCATCAGCTTTCCCTCCTGGCTCTTCGGCTCTGGGAGCAGAGACCAAACGTTCGTGCCATGCTCACTGTGCTGCTGGGCAGCCGAGAGCAAGCTCCGGAGAGGGTGCATTCAAATGCACTTTTAGTTAGGAAATTGAGGAGCGACAGCAATGATGGTGACACCGTTGCAAAGCTGACTGTGCGCTGAAGATGCCCAGAACATGCTTTCCCTCCTGCCTCTTCGGCTCTGGGAGCAGAGGCCAGACGTTCGTGCACTAATCGCCCTGCCCCTGGGCAGCCGAGAACAAGCTTTGCAGAGGTTGCATTCAAATGCACTTTTAGATATGAAACCGAGGAGCGAAAGCAATGATGGTGACACCGTTGCAAAGCTGACTGTGTGCTGAAGATGCCCAGCACATGCTTTCCCTCCTGCCTCTTCGGCTGTGAGAGCAGAGGCCAGACGTTCGTGCACTAATCGCTCTGCCCCTGGGCAGCCGAAAACAAGCTTTGCAGAGGTTGCATTCAAATGGACTTTTAGGAATGAAACCGAGGAGTGACAGCAATGATGGTGACACCATTGCAAAGCTGACTGTGTGCTGAAGATGCCCAGCACATGCTTTCCCTCCTGCCTCTTCGGCTGTGAGAGCAGAGGCCAGACGTTCGTGCACTAATCGCCCTGCCCCTGGGCAGCCGAGAACAAGCTTTGCAGAGGTTGCATTAAAATGGACTTTTAGATATGAAACCGAGGAGCGACAGCAATGATGGTGACACCGTTGCAAAGCTGACTGTGTGCTGAAGATGCCCAGCACATGCTTTCCCTCCTGCCTCTTCGGCTGTGAGAGCAGAGGCCAGACGTTCGTGCACTAATCGCTCTGCCCCTGGGCAGCCAAAAACAAGCTTTGCAGAGGTTGCATTCAAATGGACTTTTAGGAATGAAACCGAGGAGCGACAGCAATGATGGTGACACCGTTGCAAAGCTGACTGTGTGCTGAAGATGCCCAGCACATGCTTTCCCTCCTGGCTCTTTGGCTCTGGGAGCAGAGGCCAGACGTTCGTGCACTAATCGCTGTGCCCCTGGGCAGCCGAGAGAAAGCTTTGGAGAGGTTACATTCAAATGGAATTTTAGTTATGAAACCGAGGAGCGACAGCAATGATGGTGACACCGTTGCAAAGCTGAGTGTGTGCTGATTATTCTCAGCATCAGCTTTCCCTCCTGGCTCTTCGGCTCTGGGAGCAGAGACCAAACGTTCGTGCCATGCTCACTGTGCTGCTGGGCAGCCGAGAGCAAGCTCCGGAGAGGGTGCATTCAAATGCACTTTTAGTTAGGAAATTGAGGAGCGACAGCAATGATGGTGACACCGTTGCAAAGCTGACAGTGCGCTGAAGATGCCCAGAACATGCTTTCCCTCCTGGCTCTTCGGCTCTGGGAGCAGAGGCCAGACGTTCGTGCACTAATCGCCCTGCCCCTGGGCAGCCGAGAGAAAGCTTTGGAGAGGTTACATTCAAATGGAATTTTAGTTATGAAACCGAGGAGCGACAGCAATGATGGTGACACCGTTGCAAAGCTGAGTGTGTGCTGATTATTCTCAGCATCAGCTTTCCCTCCTGGCTCTTCGGCTCTGGGAGCAGAGACCAAACGTTCGTGCCATGCTCACTGTGCTGCTGGGCAGCCGAGAGCAAGCTCCGGAGAGGGTGCATTCAAATGCACTTTTAGTTAGGAAATTGAGGAGCGACAGCAATGATGGTGACACCGTTGCAAAGCTGACTGTGCGCTGAAGATGCCCAGAACATGCTTTCCCTCCTGGCTCTTCGGCTCTGGGAGCAGAGGCCAGACGTTCGTGCACTAATCGCCCTGCCCCTGGGCAGCCGAGAACAAGCTTTGCAGAGGTTGCATTCAAATGCACTTTTAGATATGAAACCGAGGAGCGAAAGCAATGATGGTGACACCGTTGCAAAGCTGACTGTGTGCTGAAGATGCCCAGCACATGCTTTCCCTCCTGCCTCTTCGGCTGTGAGAGCAGAGGCCAGACGTTCGTGCACTAATCGCTCTGCCCCTGGGCAGCCGAAAACAAGCTTTGCAGAGGTTGCATTCAAATGGACTTTTAGGAATGAAACCGAGGAGCGACAGTAATGATGGTGACACCGTTGCAAAGCTGACTGTGTGCTGAAGATGCCCAGCACATGCTTTCCCTCCTGGCTCTTTGGCTCTGGGAGCAGAGGCCAGACGTTCGTGCACTAATCGCTGTGCCTCTGGGCAGCCGAGAGAAAGCTTTGGAGAGGTTACATTCAAATGGAATTTTAGTTATGAAACCGAGGAGCGACAGCAATGATGGTGACACCGTTGCAAAGCTGAGTGTGTGCTGATTATTCTGAGCATCAGCTTTCCCTCCTGCCTCTTCGGCTCTGGGAGCAGAGACCAAACGTTCGTGCCATGCTCACTGTGCTGCTGGGCAGCCGAGAGCAAGCTCCGGAGAGGGTGCATTCAAATGCACTTTTAGTTAGGAAATTGAGGAGCGACAGCAATGATGGTGACACCGTTGCAAAGCTGACTGTGCGCTGAAGATGCCCAGAACATGCTTTCCCTCCTGGCTCTTCGGCTGTGAGAGCAGAGGCCAGACGTTCGTGCACTAATAGCTCTGCCCCTGGGCAGCCGAAAACAAGCTTTGCAGAGGTTGCATTCAAATGGACTTTTAGGAATGAAACCGAGGAGCGACAGCAATGATGGTGACACCGTTGCAAAGCTGACTGTGTGCTGAAGATGCCCAGCACATGCTTTCCCTCCTGCCTCTTCGGCTGTGAGAGCAGAGGCCAGACGTTCGTGCACTAATCGCCCTGCCCCTGGGCAGCCGAGAACAAGCTTTGCAGAGGTTGCATTAAAATGGACTTTTAGATATGAAACCGAGGAGCGACAGCAATGATGGTGACACCGTTGCAAAGCTGACTGTGTGCTGAAGATGCCCAGCACATGCTTTCCCTCCTGCCTCTTCGGCTGTGAGAGCAGAGGCCAGACGTTCGTGCACTAATCGCTGTGCCCCTGGGCAGCCGAGAGAAAGCTTTGGAGAGGTTACATTCAAATGGAATTTTAGTTATGAAACCGAGGAGCGACAGCAATGATGGTGACACCGTTGCAAAGCTGAGTGTGTGCTGATTATTCTGAGCATCAGCTTTCCCTCCTGGCTCTTCGGCTCTGGGAGCAGAGACCAAACGTTCGTGCCATGCTCACTGTGCTGCTGGGCAGCCGACAGCAAGCTCCGGAGAGGGTGCATTCAAATGCACTTTTAGTTAGGAAATTGAGGAGCGACAGCAATGATGGCGACACCGTTGCAAAGCTGACTGTGCGCTGAAGATGCCCAGCACATGCTTTCCCTCCTGGCTCTTTGGCTCTGGGAGCAGAGGCCAGACGTTGGTGCACTAATCGCCCTGCCCCTGGGCAGCCGAAAACAAGCTTTGCAGAGGTTGCATTCAAATGGACTTTTAGGAATGAAACCGAGGAGCGACAGCAATGATGGTGACACCGTTGCAAAGCTGACTGTGTGCTGAAGATGCCCAGCACATGCTTTCCCTCCTGCCTCTTCGGCTGTGAGAGCAGAGGCCAGACGTTCGTGCACTAATCGCTCTGCCCCTGGGCAGCCGAAAATAAGCTTTGCAGAGGTTGCATTCAAATGGACTTTTAGGAATGAAACCGAGGAGCGACAGCAATGATGGTGACACCGTTGCAAAGCTGACTGTGTGCTGAAGATGCCCAGCACATGCTTTCCCTCCTGGCTCTTTGGCTCTGGGAGCACAGGCCAGACGTTCGTGCACTAATCGCTCTGCCCCTGGGCAGCCGAGAACAAGCTTTTCAGAGGTTGCATTCAAATGGACTTTTAGATATGAAACCGAGGAGCGACAGCAATGATGGTGACACCGTTGCAAAGCTGACTGTGTGCTGAAGATGCCCAGAACATGCTTTCCCTCCTGCCTCTTCAGCTGTGAGAGCAGAGGCCAGACGTTCGTGCACTAATCGCCCTGCCCCTGGGCAGCCGAGAACAAGCTTTGCAGAGGTTGCATTCAAATGGACTTTTAGTTATGAAACCGAGGAGCGACAGCAATGATGGTGACACCGTTGCAAAGCTGACTGTGTGCTGAAGATGCCCAGCACATGCTTTCCCTCCTGCCTCTTCGGCTGTGAGAGCAGAGGCCAGACGTTCGTGCACTAATCGCTCTGCCCCTGGGCAGCCGAAAACAAGCTTTGCAGAGGTTGCATTCAAATGGACTTTTAGGAATGAAACCGAGGAGCGACAGCAATGATGGTGACACCGTTGCAAAGCTGACTGTGTGCTGAAGATGCCCAGCACATGCTTTCCCTCCTGGCTCCTTTGGCTCTGGGAGCAGAGGCCAGACGTTCGTGCACTAATCGCTGTGCCCCTGGGCAGCCGAGAGAAAGCTTTGGAGAGGTTACATTCAAATGGAATTTTAGTTATGAAACCGAGGAGCGACAGCAATGATGGTGACACCGTTGCAAAGCTGAGTGTGTGCTGATTATTCTGAGCATAAGCTTTCCCTCCTGGCTCCTCGGCTCTGGGAGCAGAGACCAAACGTTCGTGCCATGCTCACTGTGCTGCTGGGCTGCCGAGAGCAAGCTCCGGAGAGGGTGTATTCAAATGCACTTTTAGTTAGGAAATTGAGGAGCGACAGCAATGATGGTGACACCGTTGCAAAGCTGACTGTGCGCTGAAGATGCCCAGAACATGCTTTCCCTCCTGGCTCTTCGGCTCTGGGAGCAGAGGCCAGACGTTCGTGCACTAATCGCCCTGCATCTGGGCAGCCGAGAAACAAGCTTTGCAGAGGTTGCATTCAAATGGACTTTTAGATATGAAACCGAGGAGCGAAAGCAATGATGGTGACACCGTTGCAAAGCTGACTGTGTGCTGAAGATGCCCAGCACATGCTTTCCCTCCTGCCTCTTCGGCTGTGAGAGCAGAGGCCAGACGTTCGTGCACTAATCGCTCTGCCCCTGGGCAGCCGAAAACAAGCTTTGCAGAGGTTGCATTCAAATGGACTTTTAGGAATGAAACCGAGGAGCGACAGCAATGATGGTGACACCGTTGCAAAGCTGACTGTGTGCTGAAGATGCCCAGCACATGCTTTCCCTCCTGGCTCTTTGGCTCTGGGAGCACAGGCCAGACGTTCGTGCACTAATCGCTCTGCCCTGGGCAGCCGAGAACAAGCTTTTCAGAGGTTGCATTCAAAATGGACTTTTAGATATGAAACCGAGGAGCGACAGCAATGATGGTGACACCGTTGCAAAGCTGACTGTGTGCTGAAGATGCCCAGAACATGCTTTCCCTCCTGCCTCTTCAGCTGTGAGAGCAGAGGCCAGACGTTCGTGCACTAATCGCCCTGCCCCTGGGCAGCCGAGAACAAGCTTTGCAGAGGTTGCATTCAAATGGACTTTTAGTTATGAAACCGAGGAGCGACAGCAATGATGGTGACACCGTTGCAAAGCTGACTGTGTGCTGAAGATGCCCAGCACATGCTTTCCCTCCTGCCTCTTCGGCTGTGAGAGCAGAGGCCAGACGTTCGTGCACTAATCGCTCTGCCCCTGGGCAGCCGAAAACAAGCTTTGCAGAGGTTGCATTCAAATGGACTTTTAGGAATGAAACCGAGGAGCGACAGCAATGATGGTGACACCGTTGCAAAGCTGACTGTGTGCTGAAGATGCCCAGCACATGCTTTCCCTCCTGGCTCTTTGGCTCTGGGAGCAGAGGCCAGACGTTCGTGCACTAATCGCTGTGCCCCTGGGCAGCCGAGAGAAAGCTTTGGAGAGGTTACATTCAAATGGAATTTTAGTTATGAAACCGAGGAGCGACAGCAATGATGGTGACACCGTTGCAAAGCTGAGTGTGTGCTGATTATTCTGAGCATAAGCTTTCCCTCCTGGCTCCTCGGCTCTGGGAGCAGAGACCAAACGTTCGTGCCATGCTCACTGTGCTGCTGGGCTGCCGAGAGCAAGCTCCAGAGAGGGTGTATTCAAATGCACTTTTAGTTAGGAAATTGAGGAGCGACAGCAATGATGGTGACACCGTTGCAAAGCTGACTGTGCGCTGAAGATGCCCAGAACATGCTTTCCCTCCTGGCTCTTCGGCTCTGGGAGCAGAGGCCAGACGTTCGTGCACTAATCGCCCTGCATCTGGGCAGCCGAGAACAAGCTTTGCAGAGGTTGCATTCAAATGGACTTTTAGATATGAAACCGAGGAGCGAAAGCAATGATGGTGACACCGTTGCAAAGCTGACTGTGTGCTGAAGATGCCCAGCACATGCTTTCCCTCCTGCCTCTTCGGCTGTGAGAGCAGAGGCCAGACGTTCGTGCACTAATCGCTCTGCCCCTGGGCAGCCGAAAACAAGCTTTGCAGAGGTTGCATTCAAATGGACTTTTAGGAATGAAACCGAGGAGCGACAGCAATGATGGTGACACCGTTGCAAAGCTGACTGTGTGCTGAAGATGCCCAGCACATGCTTTCCCTCCTGCCTCTTTGGCTCTGGGAGCAGAGGCCAGACGTTCGTGCACTAATCGCTCTGCCCCTGGGCAGCCGAGAACAAGCTTTGCAGAGGTTGCATTCAAATGGACTTTTAGATATGAAACCGAGGAGCGAAAGCAATGATGGTGACACCGTTGCAAAGCTGACTGTGTGCTGAAGATGCCCAGCACATGCCTTCCCTCCTTGCCTCTTCGGCTGTGAGAGCAGAGGCCAGACGTTCGTGCACTAATCGCTCTGCCCCTGGGCAGCCGAAAACAAGCTTTGCAGAGGTTGCATTCAAATGGACTTTTAGGAATGAAACCGAGGAGCGACAGCAATGATGGTGACACCGTTGCAAAGCTGACTGTGTGCTGATTATTCTGAGCATCAGCTTTCCCTCCTGGCTCTTCGGCTCTGGGAGCAGAGACCAAACGTTCGTGCCATGCTCACTGTGCTGCTGGGCAGCCGAGAGCAAGCTCCGGAGAGGGTGCATTCAAATGCACTTTTAGTTAGGAAATTGAGGAGCGACAGCAATGATGGTGACACCGTTGCAAAGCTGACTGTGCGCTTAAGATGCCCAGAACATGCTTTCCCTCCTGGCTCTTTGGCTCTGGGAGCAGAGGCCAGACGTTCGTGCACTAATCGCCCTGCCCCTGGGCAGCCGAGAACAAGCTTTGCAGAGGTTGCATTCAAATGGACTTTTAGATATGAAACCGAGCAGCGACAGCAATGATGGTGACACCGTTGCAAAGCTGACTGTGTGCTGAAGATGCCCAGCACATGCTTTCCCTCCTGCCTCTTCGGCTGTGAGAGCAGAGGCCAGACGTTCGTGCACTAATCGCTCTGCCCCTGGGCAGCCTAAAACAAGCTTTGCAGAGGTTGCATTCAAATGGACTTTTAGGAATGAAACCGAGGAGCGACAGCAATGATGGTGACACCGTTGCAAAGCTGACTGTGTGCTGAAGATGCCCAGCACATGCTTTCCCTCCTGGCTCTTTGGCTCTGGGAGCAGAGGCCAGACGTTCGTGCACTAATCGCTGTGCCCCTGGGCAGCCGAGAGAAAGCTTTGGAGAGGTTACATTCAAATGGAATTTTAGTTATGAAACCGAGGAACGACAGCAATGATGGTGACACCGTTGCAAAGCTGAGTGTGTGCTGATTATTCTGAGCATCAGCTTTCCCTCCTGGCTCTTCGGCTCTGGGAGCAGAGACCAAACGTTCGTGCCAGGCTCACTGTGCTGCTGGGCAGCCTAGAGCAAGCTCCGGAGAGGGTGCATTCAAATGCACTTTTAGTTAGGAAATTGAGGAGTGACAGCAGTGATGGTGACACCGTTGCAAAGCTGACTGTGCGCTGAAGATGCCCAGAACATGCTTTCCCTCCTGGCTCTTCGCCTCTGGGAGCAGAGGCCAGACGTTCGTGCACTAATCGCCCTGCCCCTGGGCAACCGAGAACAAGCTTTGCAGAGGTTGCATTCAAATGGACTTTTAGATATGAAACCGAGGAGCGAAAGCAATGATGGTGACACCGTTGCAAAGCTGACTGTGTGCTGAAGATGCCCAGCACATGCTTTCCCTCCTGGCTCTTTCGGCTCTGGGAGCAGAGGCCAGACGTTCGTGCACTAATCGCCCTGCCCCTGGGCAGCCGAGAACAAGCCTTGCAGAGGTTGCATTCAAATAGACTTTTAGATATGAAACCGAGGAGCGACAGCAATGATGGTGACACCGTTGCAAAGCTGACTGTGTGCTGAAGATGCCCAGCACATGCTTTCCCTCCTGCCTCTTCGGCTGTGAGAGCAGAGGCCAGACGTTCGTGCACTAATCGCTCTGCCCCTGGGCAGCCGAAAACAAGCTTTGCAGAGGTTGCATTCAAATGGACTTTTAGGAATGAAACCGAGGAGCGACAGCAATGATGGTGACACCGTTGCAAAGCTGACTGTGTGCTGAAGATGCCCAGCACATGCTTTCCCTCCTGGCTCTTTGGCTCTGGGAGCAGAGGCCAGACGTTCGTGCACTAATCGCCCTGCCCCTGGGCAGCCGAAAACAAGCTTTGCAGAGGTTGCATTCAAATGGACTTTTAGATATGAAACCGAGGAGCGACAGCAATGATGGTGACACCGTTGCAAAGCTGACTGTGTGCTGAAGATGCCCAGCACATGCTTTCCCTCCTGCCTCTTCGGCTGTGGGTTCAGAGGCCAGACGTTCGTGCACTAATCGCTCTGCCCCTGGGCAGCCGAAAACAAGCTTTGCAGAGGTTGCATTCAAATGGACTTTTAGGAATGAAACCGAGGAGCGACAGCAATGATGGTGACACCGTTGCAAAGCTGACTGTGTGCTGAAGATGCCCAGCACATGCTTTCCCTCCTGCCTCTTTGGCTCTGGGAGCAGAGGCCAGACGTTCGTGCACTAATCGCCCTGCCCCTGGGCAGCCGAGAGAAAGCTTTGGAGAGGTTACATTCAAATGGAATTTTAGTTATGAAACCGAGGAGCGACAGCAATGATGGTGACACCGTTGCAAAGCTGAGTGTGTGCTGATTATTCTCAGCATCAGCTTTCCCTCCTGGCTCTTCGGCTCTGGGAGCAGAGACCAAACGTTCGTGCCATGCTCACTGTGCTGCTGGGCAGCCGAGAGCAAGCTCCGGAGAGGGTGCATTCAAATGCACTTTTAGTTAGGAAATTGAGGAGCGACAGCAATGATGGTGACACCGTTGCAAAGCTGACTGTGCGCTGAAGATGCCCAGAACATGCTTTCCCTCCTGCCTCTTCGGCTCTGGAGCAGAGGCCAGACGTTCGTGCACTAATCGCCCTGCCCCTGGGCAGCCGAGAACAAGCCTTGCAGAGGTTGCATTCAAATGGACTTTTAGATATGAAACCGAGGAGCGAAAGCAATGATGGTGACACCGTTGCAAAGCTGACTGTGTGCTGAAGATGCCCAGCACATGCCTTCCCTCCTGCCTCTTCGGCTGTGAGAGCAGAGGCCAGACGTTCGTGCACTAATCGCTCTGCCCCTGGGCAGCCGAAAACAAGCTTTGCAGAGGTTGCATTCAAATGGACTTTTAGGAATGAAACCGAGGAGCGACAGCAATGATGGTGACACCGTTGCAAAGCTGACTGTGTGCTGATTATTCTGAGCATCAGCTTTCCCTCCTGGCTCTTCGGCTCTGGGAGCAGAGACCAAACGTTCGTGCCATGCTCACTGTGCTGCTGGGCAGCCGAGAGCAAGCTCCGGAGAGGGTGCATTCAAATGCACTTTTAGTTAGGAAATTGAGGAGCGACAGCAATGATGGTGACACCGTTGCAAAGCTGACTGTGCGCTTAAGATGCCCAGAACATGCTTTCCCTCCTGGCTCTTTGGCTCTGGGAGCAGAGGCCAGACGTTCGTGCACTAATCGCCCTGCCCCTGGGCAGCCGAGAACAAGCTTTGCAGAGGTTGCATTCAAATGGACTTTTAGATATGAAACCGAGCAGCGACAGCAATGATGGTGACACCGTTGCAAAGCTGACTGTGTGCTGAAGATGCCCAGCACATGCTTTCCCTCCTGCCTCTTCGGCTGTGAGAGCAGAGGCCAGACGTTCGTGCACTAATCGCTCTGCCCCTGGGCAGCCTAAAACAAGCTTTGCAGAGGTTGCATTCAAATGGACTTTTAGGAATGAAACCGAGGAGCGACAGCAATGATGGTGACACCGTTGCAAAGCTGACTGTGTGCTGAAGATGCCCAGCACATGCTTTCCCTCCTGGCTCTTTGGCTCTGGGAGCAGAGGCCAGACGTTCGTGCACTAATCGCTGTGCCCCTGGGCAGCCGAGAGAAAGCTTTGGAGAGGTTACATTCAAATGGAATTTTAGTTATGAAACCGAGGAACGACAGCAATGATGGTGACACCGTTGCAAAGCTGAGTGTGTGCTGATTATTCTGAGCATCAGCTTTCCCTCCTGGCTCTTCGGCTCTGGGAGCAGAGACCAAACGTTCGTGCCAGGCTCACTGTGCTGCTGGGCAGCCTAGAGCAAGCTCCGGAGAGGGTGCATTCAAATGCACTTTTAGTTAGGAAATTGAGGAGTGACAGCAATGATGGTGACACCGTTGCAAAGCTGACTGTGCGCTGAAGATGCCCAGAACATGCTTTCCCTCCTGCCTCTTCGCCTCTGGGAGCAGAGGCCAGACGTTCGTGCACTAATCGCCCTGCCCCTGGGCAACCGAGAACAAGCTTTGCAGAGGTTGCATTCAAATGGACTTTTAGATATGAAACCGAGGAGCGAAAGCAATGATGGTGACACCGTTGCAAAGCTGACTGTGTGCTGAAGATGCCCAGCACATGCTTTCCCTCCTGGCTCTTCGGCTCTGGGAGCAGAGGCCAGACGTTCGTGCACTAATCGCCCTGCCCCTGGGCAGCCGAGAACAAGCCTTGCAGAGGTTGCATTCAAATAGACTTTTAGATATGAAACCGAGGAGCGACAGCAATGATGGTGACACCGTTGCAAAGCTGACTGTGTGCTGAAGATGCCCAGCACATGCTTTCCCTCCTGCCTCTTCGGCTGTGAGAGCAGAGGCCAGACGTTCGTGCACTAATCGCTCTGCCCCTGGGCAGCCGAAAACAAGCTTTGCAGAGGTTGCATTCAAATGGACTTTTAGGAATGAAACCGAGGAGCGACAGCAATGATGGTGACACCGTTGCAAAGCTGACTGTGTGCTGAAGATGCCCAGCACATGCTTTCCCTCCTGGCTCTTTGGCTCTGGGAGCAGAGGCCAGACGTTCGTGCACTAATCGCCCTGCCCCTGGGCAGCCGAAAACAAGCTTTGCAGAGGTTGCATTCAAATGGACTTTTAGATATGAAACCGAGGAGCGACAGCAATGATGGTGACACCGTTGCAAAGCTGACTGTGTGCTGAAGATGCCCAGCACATGCTTTCCCTCCTGCCTCTTCGGCTGTGAGAGCAGAGGCCAGACGTTCGTGCACTAATCGCTCTGCCCCTGGGCAGCCGAAAACAAGCTTTGCAGAGGTTGCATTCAAATGGACTTTTAGGAATGAAACCGAGGAGCGACAGCAATGATGGTGACACCGTTGCAAAGCTGACTGTGTGCTGAAGATGCCCAGCACATGCTTTCCCTCCTGGCTCTTTGGCTCTGGGAGCAGAGGCCAGACGTTCGTGCACTAATCGCTGTGCCCCTGGGCAGCCGAGAGAAAGCTTTGGAGAAGTTACATTCAAATGGAATTTTAGTTATGAAACCGAGGAGCGACAGCAATGATGGTGACACCGTTGCAAAGCTGAGTGTGTGCTGATTATTCTCAGCATCAGCTTTCCCTCCTGGCTCTTCGGCTCTGGGAGCAGAGACCAAACTTTCGTGCCATGCTCACTCTGCTGCTGGGCAGCCAAGAGCAACCTCCGGAGAGGGTGCATTCAAATGCACTTTTAGTTAGGAAATTGAGGAGCGACAGCAATGATGGTGACACCGTTGCAAAGCTGACTGTGCGCTGAAGATGCCCAGAACATGCTTTCCCTCCTGGCTCTTCGGCTCTGGGAGCAGAGGCCAGACGTTCGTGCACTAATCGCCCTGCCCCTGGGCAGCCGAGAACAAGCTTTGCAGAGGTTGCATTCAAATGGACTTTTAGATATGAAACCGAGGAGCGACAGCAATGATGGTGACACCGTTGCAAAGCTGACTGTGTGCTGAAGATGCCCAGCACATGCTTTCCCTCCTGCCTCTTCGGCTGTGAGAGCAGAGGCCAGACGTTCGTGCACTAATCGCTCTGCCCCTGGGCAGCCGAAAACAAGCTTTGCAGAGGTTGCATTCAAATGGACTTTTAGGAATGAAACCGAGGAGCGACAGCAATGATGGTGACACCGTTGCAAAGCTGACTGTGTGCTGAAGATGCCCAGCACATGCTTTCCCTCCTGGCTCTTTGGCTCTGGGAGCAGAGGCCAGACGTTCGTGCACTAATCGCTGTGCCCCTGGGCAGCCGAGAGAAAGCTTTGGAGAGGTTACATTCAAATGGAATTTTAGTTATGAAACCGAGGAACGACAGCAATGATGGTGACACCGTTGCAAAGCTGAGTGTGTGCTGATTATTCTGAGCATCAGCTTTCCCTCCTGGCTCTTCGGCTCTGGGAGCAGAGACCAAACGTTCGTGCCAGGCTCACTGTGCTGCTGGGCAGCCTAGAGCAAGCTCCGGAGAGGGTGCATTCAAATGCACTTTTAGTTAGGAATTTGAGGAGTGACAGCAATGATGGTGACACCGTTGCAAAGCTGACTGTGCGCTGAAGATGCCCAGAACATGCTTTCCCTCCTGGCTCTTCGCCTCTGGGAGCAGAGGCCAGACGTTCGTGCACTAATCGCCCTGCCCCTGGGCAACCGAGAACAAGCTTTGCAGAGGTTGCATTCAAATGGACTTTTAGATATGAAACCGAGGAGCGAAAGCAATGATGGTGACACCGTTGCAAAGCTGACTGTGTGCTGAAGATGCCCAGCACATGCTTTCCCTCCTGGCTCTTCGGCTCTGGGAGCAGAGGCCAGACGTTCGTGCACTAATCGCCCTGCCCCTGGGCAGCCGAGAACAAGCCTTGCAGAGGTTGCATTCAAATAGACTTTTAGATATGAAACCGAGGAGCGACAGCAATGATGGTGACACCGTTGCAAAGCTGACTGTGTGCTGAAGATGCCCAGCACATGCTTTCCCTCCTGCCTCTTCGGCTGTGAGAGCAGAGGCCAGACGTTCGTGCACTAATCGCTCTGCCCCTGGGCAACCGAGAACAAGCTTTGCAGAGGTTGCATTCAAATGGACTTTTAGGAATGAAACCGAGGAGCGACAGCAATGATGGTGACACCGTTGCAAAGCTGACTGTGTGCTGAAGATGCCCAGCACATGCTTTCCCTCCTGGCTCTTTGGCTCTGGGAGCAGAGGCCAGACGTTCGTGCACTAATCGCCCTGCCCCTGGGCAGCCGAAAACAAGCTTTGCAGAGGTTGCATTCAAATGGACTTTTAGATATGAAACCGAGGAGCGACAGCAATGATGGTGACACCGTTGCAAAGCTGACTGTGTGCTGAAGATGCCCAGCACATGCTTTCCCTCCTGCCTCTTCGGCTGTGAGAGCAGAGGCCAGACGTTCGTGCACTAATCGCTCTGCCCCTGGGCAGCCGAAAACAAGCTTTGCAGAGGTTGCATTCAAATGGACTTTTAGGAATGAAACCGAGGAGCGACAGCAATGATGGTGACACCGTTGCAAAGCTGACTGTGTGCTGAAGATGCCCAGCACATGCTTTCCCTCCTGGCTCTTTGGCTCTGGGAGCAGAGGCCAGACGTTCGTGCACTAATCGCTGTGCCCCTGGGCAGCCGAGAGAAAGCTTTGGAGAAGTTACATTCAAATGGAATTTTAGTTATGAAACCGAGGAGCGACAGCAATGATGGTGACACCGTTGCAAAGCTGAGTGTGTGCTGATTATTCTCAGCATCAGCTTTCCCTCCTGGCTCTTCGGCTCTGGGAGCAGAGACCAAACGTTCGTGCCATGCTCACTCTGCTGCTGGGCAGCCAAGAGCAAGCTCCGGAGAGGGTGCATTCAAATGCACTTTTAGTTAGGAAATTGAGGAGCGACAGCAATGATGGTGACACCGTTGCAAAGCTGACTGTGCGCTGAAGATGCCCAGAACATGCTTTCCCTCCTGGCTCTTCGGCTCTGGGAGCAGAGGCCAGACGTTCGTGCACTAATCGCCCTGCCCCTGGGCAGCCGAGAACAAGCTTTGCAGAGGTTGCATTCAAATGGACTTTTAGATATGAAACCGAGGAGCGACAGCAATGATGGTGACACCGTTGCAAAGCTGACTGTGTGCTGAAGATGCCCAGCACATGCTTTCCCTCCTGCCTCTTCGGCTGTGAGAGCAGAGGCCAGACGTTCGTGCACTAATCGCTCTGCCCCTGGGCAGCCGAAAACAAGCTTTGCAGAGGTTGCATTCAAATGGACTTTTAGGAATGAAACCGAGGAGCGACAGCAATGATGGTGACACCGTTGCAAAGCTGACTGTGTGCTGAAGATGCCCAGCACATGCTTTCCCTCCTGGCTCTTTGGCTCTGGGAGCAGAGGCCAGACGTTCGTGCACTAATCGCTGTGCCCCTGGGCAGCCGAGAGAAAGCTTTGGAGAGGTTACATTCAAAATGGAATTTTAGTTATGAAACCGAGGAGCGACAGCAATGTTGGTGACACCGTTGCAAAGCTGAGTGTGTGCTGATTATTCTGAGCATCAGCTTTCCCTCCTGGCTCTTCGGCTCTGGGAGCAGAGACCAAACGTTCGTGCCATGCTCACTGTGCTGCTGGGCAGCCGAGAGCAAGCTCCGGAGAGGGTGTATTCAAATGCACTTTTAGTTAGGAAATTGAGGAGCGACAGCAATGATGGTGACACCGTTGCAAAGCTGACTGTGCGCTGAAGATGCCCAGAACATGCTTTCCCTCCTGGCTCTTCGGCTCTGGGAGCAGAGGCCAGACGTTCGTGCACTAATCACCCTGCCCTGGGCAGCCGAGAACAAGCCTTGCAGAGGTTGCATTCAAATGGACTTTTAGATATGAAACCGAGGAGCGAAAGCAATGATGGTGACACCGTTGCAAAGCTGACTGTGTGCTGAAGATGCCCAGCACATGCTTTCCCTCCTGCCTCTTCGGCTGTGAGAGCAGAGGCCAGACGTTCGTGCACTAATCGCTCTGCCCCTGGGCAGCCGAAAACAAGCTTTGCAGAGGTTGCATTCAAATGGACTTTTAGGAATGAAACCGAGGAGCGACAGCAATGATGGTGACACCGTTGCAAAGCTGACTGTGTGCTGATTATTCTGAGCATCAGCTTTCCCTCCTGCTCTTCGGCTCTGGGAGCAGAGACCAAACGTTCGTGCCATGCTCACTGTGCTGCTGGGCAGCCGAGAGCAAGCTCCGGAGAGGGTGCATTCAAATGCACTTTTAGTTAGGAAATTGAGGAGCGACAGCAATGATGGTGACACCGTTGCAAAGCTGACTGTGTGCTGAAGATGCCCAGAACATGCTTCCCTCCTGGCTCTTCGGCTCTGGGAGCAGAGGCCAGACGTTCGTGCACTAATCGCCCTGCCCCTGGGCAGCCGAGAACAAGCTTTGCAGAGGTTGCATTCAAATGGACTTTTAGATATGAAACCGAGGAGCGAAAGCAATGATGGTGACACCGTTGCAAAGCTGACTGTGTGCTGAAGATGCCCAGCACATGCTTTCCCTCCTGCCTCTTCGGCTGTGAGAGCAGAGGCCAGACGTTCGTGCACTAATCGCTCTGCCCCTGGGCAGCCGAGAACAAGCTTTGCAGAGGTTGCATTCAAATGGACTTTTAGATATGAAACCGAGGAGCGAAAGCAATGATAGTGACACCGTTGCAATGCTGACTGTGTGCTGAAGGTGCCCAGCACATGCTTTCCCTCCTGCCTCTTTGGCTGTGAGAGCAGAGGCCAGACGTTCGTGCACTAATTGCTCTGCCCCTGGGCAGCCGAGAGAAAGCTTTGGAGAGGTTACATTCAAATGGAATTTTAGTTATGAAACCGAGGAACGACAGCAATGATGGTGACACCGTTGCAAAGCTGAGTGTGTGCTGATTATTCTGAGCATCAGCTTTCCCTCCTGGCTCTTCGGCTCTGGGAGCAGAGACCAAACGTTCGTGCCATGCTCACTGTGCTGCTGGGCAGCCGAGAGCAAGCTCCGGAGAGGGTGCATTCAAATGCACTTTTAGTTAGGAAATTGAGGAGCGACAGCAATGATGGTGACACCGTTGCAAAGCTGACTGTGCGCTGAAGATGCCCAGAACATGCTTTCCCTCCTGGCTCTTCGGCTCTGGGAGCAGAGGCCAGACGTTCGTGCACTAATCGCCCTGCCCCTGGGCAACCGAGAACAAGCTTTGCAGAGGTTGCATTCAAATGGACTTTTAGATATGAAACCGAGGAGCGAAAGCAATGATGGTGACACCGTTGCAAAGCTGACTGTGTGCTGAAGATGCCCAGCACATGCTTTCCCTCCTGGCTCTTCGGCTCTGGGAGCAGAGGCCAGACGTTCGTGCACTAATCGCCCTGCCCCTGGGCAGCCGAGAACAAGCCTTGCAGAGGTTGCATTCAAATAGACTTTTAGATATGAAACCGAGGAGCGAAAGCAATGATGGTGACACCGTTGCAAAGCTGACTGTGTGCTGAAGATGCCCAGCACATGCTTTCCCTCCTGCCTCTTCGGCTGTGAGAGCAGAGGCCAGACGTTCGTGCACTAATCGCTGTGCCCCTGGGCAGCCGAAAACAAGCTTTGCAGAGGTTGCATTCAAATGGACTTTTAGGAATGAAACCGAGGAGCGACAGCAATGATGGTGACACCGTTGCAAAGCTGACTGTGTGCTGAAGATGCCCAGCACATGCTTTCCCTCCTGGCTCTTTGGCTCTGGGAGCAGAGGCCAGACGTTCGTGCACTAATCGCTGTGCCCCTGGGCAGCCGAGAGAAAGCTTTGGAGAGGTTACATTCAAATGGAATTTTAGTTATGAAACCGAGGAGCGACAGCAATGATGGTGACACCGTTGCAAAGCTGAGTGTGTGCTGATTATTCTGAGCATCAGCTTTCCCTCCTGGCTCTTCGGCTCTGGGAGCAGAGACCAAACGTTCGTGCCATGCTCACTGTGCTGCTGGGCAGCCGAGAGCAAGCTCCGGAGAGGGTGCATTCAAATGCACTTTTAGTTATGAAATTGAGGAGCAACAGCAATGATGGTGAAACCGTTGCAAAGCTGACTGTGTGCTGAATATGCCCAAGATATGCTTTCCCTCCTGGCTCTCCGGCTCTGGGTGCAGAGGCCAGATGTTCGTTCTCTACTGACTGTGCTGCTGGGCAGTCAAGAGCAACCTGCAGAGAACCTGGATTCAAACGAACTTCTAGGTATGAAAGTGAGGAGCGACAGCAATGACGGAGGCACTGTTGCAAAGCTGACTGTGTGCTGAAGATGCCCAGAACATGCTTTCCCTCCTGGCTCTTCGGCTCTGGGAGCAGAGGCCAGACGTTCGTGCACTAATCGCCCTGCCCCTGGGCAGCCGAGAACAAGCTTTGCAGAGGTTGCATTCAAATGGACTTTTAGATATGAAACCGAGGAGCGAAAGCAATGATGGTGACACCGTTGCAAAGCTGACTGTGTGCTGAAGATGCCCAGCACATGCTTTCCCACCTGGCTCTTTGGATCTGGGAGCAGAGGCCAGACGTTCGTGCACTAATCGCTGTGCCCCTGGGCAGCCGAGAGAAAGCTTTGGAGAGGTTACATTCAAATGGAATTTTAGTTATGAAACCGAGGAGCGACAGCAATGATGGTGACACCGTTGCAAAGCTGAGTGTGTGCTGATTATTCTGAGCATCAGCTTTCCCTCCTGGCTCTTCGGCTCTGGGAGCAGAGACCAAACGTTCGTGCCATGCTCACTGTGCTGCTGGGCAGCCGACAGCAAGCTCCGGAGAGGGTGCATTCAAATGCACTTTTAGTTAGGAAATTGAGGAGCGACAGCAATGATGGTGACACCGTTGCAAAGCTGACTGTGCGCTGAAGATGATCAGAACATGCTTTCCCTCCTGGCTCTTCGGCTCTGGGAGCAGAGGCCAGACGTTCGTGCAGTAATCGCCCTGCCCCTGGGCAGCCGCGAACAAGCTTTGCAGAGGTTGCATTCAAATGGACTTTTAGATATGAAACCGAGGAGCGAAAGCAATGATGGTGACACCGTTGCAAAGCTGACTGTGTGCTGAAGATGCCCAGCACATGCTTTCCCTCCTGCCTCTTCGGCTGTGAGAGCAGAGGCCAGACGTTCGTGCACTAATCGCTCTGCCCCTGGGCAGCCGAAAACAAGCTTTGCAGAGGTTGCATTCAAATGGACTTTTAGGAATGAAACCGAGGAGCGACAGCAATGATGGTGACACCGTTGCAAAGCTGACTGTGTGCTGAAGATGCCCAGCACATGCTTTCCCTCCTGGCTCTTTGGATCTGGGAGCAGAGGCCAGACGTTCGTGCACTAATCGCTGTGCCCCTGGGCAGCCGAGAGAAAGCTTTGGAGAGGTTACATTCAAATGGAATTTTAGTTATGAAACCGAGGAGCGACAGCAATGATGGTGACACCGTTGCAAAGCTGAGTGTGTGCTGATTATTCTCAGCATCAGCTTTCCCTCCTGGCTCTTCGGCTCTGGGAGCAGAGACCAAACGTTCGTGCCATGCTCACTGTGCTGCTGGGCAGCCGAGAGCAAGCTCCGGAGAGGGTGCATTCAAATGCACTTTTAGTTAGGAAATTGAGGAGCGACAGCAATGATGGTGACACCGTTGCAAAGCTGACTGTGCGCTGAAGATGCCCAGAACATGCTTTCCCTCCTGGCTCTTCGGCTCTGGGAGCAGAGGCCAGACGTTCGTGCACTAATCGCCCTGCCCCTGGGCAGCCGAGAACAAGCTTTGCAGAGGTTGCATTCAAATGGACTTTTAGATATGAAACCGAGGAGCGAAAGCAATGATGGTGACACCGTTGCAAAGCTGACTGTGTGCTGAAGATGCCCAGCACATGCTTTCCCTCCTGCCTCTTCGGCTGTGAGAGCAGAGGCCAGACGTTCGTGCACTAATCGCTCTGCCCCTGGGCAGCCGAAAACAAGCTTTGCAGAGGTTGCATTCAAATGGACTTTTAGGAATGAAACCGAGGAGCGACAGCAATGACGGTGACACCGTTGCAAAGCTGACTGTGTGCTGAAGATGCCCAGCACATGCTTTCCCTCCTGGTTCTTTGGCTCTGGGAGCAGAGGCCAGACGTTCGTGCACTAATCGCTGTGCCCCTGGGCAGCCGAGAGAAAGCTTTGGAGAGGTTACATTCAAATGGAATTTTAGTTATGAAACCAAGGAGCGACAGCAATGATGGTGACACCGTTGCAAAGCTGAGTGTGTGCTGATTATTCTGAGCATCAGCTTTCCCTCCTGGCTCTTCGGCTCTGGGAGCAGAGACCAAACGTTCGTGCCATGCTCACTGTGCTGCTGGGCAGCCGAGAGCAAGCTCCGGAGAGGGTGCATTCAAATGCACTTTTAGTTAGGAAATTGAAGAGCGACAGCAATGATGGTGACACCGTTGCAAAGCTGACTGTGCGCTGAAGATGCCCAGAACATGCTTTCCCTCCTGCCTCTTCGGCTCTGGGAGCAGAGGCCAGACGTTCGTGCACTAATCGCCCTGCCCCTGGGCAGCCGAGAACAAGCTTTGCAGAGGTTGCATTCAAATGGAATTTTAGTTATGAAACCGAGGAGCGACAGCAATGATGGTGACACCGTTGCAAAGCTGACTGTCAGCTGAAGATGCCCAGCACATGCTTTCCCTCCTGGCTCTTCGACTCTTGGAGCAGAGGACAGACGTTCGTGCACTAATCGCTGTGGCCCTGGGCAGCCGAGAGGAAGCCTTGGAGAGGTTGCATTCAAGTGAAATTTTAGGTATGAAACCGAGGACAGACAGCAATGATGGTGACACCGTTGCAAAGCTGACTGTGTGCTGAAGATGCCCAGCACATGCTTTCCCTCCTGCCTCTTCGACTCTGGGAGCAGAGGCCAGACGTTCGTGCACTAATCGCTGTGCCCCTGGGCAGCCGAGAACAAGCTTTGGAGATGTCGCATTCAAATGGACTTTTAGGTATGAAACCGAGGAGCAACAGCAATGATGGTGACGCTGTTGCAAAGCTGACAGTGTGCTGAATATTCTGAGCACCAGCTTTCCCTCCTGGCTCTTCGGCTCTGGGAGCAGAGACCAAACGTTCGTGCCATACTCACTGTGCTGCTGGGCAGCCGAGAGCAAGCTCCGGAGAGGGTGCAATCAAATGCACCTTTAGGAATGAAACCGAGGAGCGACAGCAATGATGGTGACACCGTTGCAAAGCTGACTGTGAGCTGAAGATGCCCAGCACATGCTTTCCCTCCTGGCTCTTCGACTCGGGGAGCATAAACCAGACGTTCGTGCACTAATCACTGTGCCCCTGGGCAGCCGAGAACAAGCTTTGCAGAGGTTGCATTCAAAAGGACTTTTACGTATGAAACCGAGGAGCGACAGCAATGATGGTGACACCGTTGCAAAGCTGACTGTGTGCTGAAGATGCCCAGGATATGCTGTTCCTCCTGGCTCTTCGGGTCTGGGAGCAGAGGACAGACGTTCGTGCACTAATCGCTGTGCCCCTGGGCAGCCGAGAGCAAGACTTGGAGCGGTTGCATTCAAATGGAATTTTAGGTATGAAACCAAGGAGCGACAGCAATGACGGAGGCACTGTTGCAAAGCTGACTGTGTGCTGAAGATGCCCAGCACATGCTTTCCCTCCTGTCTCTTCGGCTGTGAGAGCAGAGGCCAGACGTTCGTGCACTAATCTCTCTGCCCCTGGGCAGCCGAAAACAAGCTTTGCAGAGGTTGCATTCAAATGGAATTTTAGGTATGAAACCGAGGAGCGACAGCAAGGATGGTGACACCGTTGCAAAGCTGACTGTGTGCTGAAGATGCCCAGCACATGCCTTCCCTCCTGGCTCTTCGGCTCTGGGAGCAGAGGACAGACGTTCGTGCACTAATCGATGTGCCCCATGGCAGCCGAGAGGAATCTTTGGAGAGGTTACATTCAAATGGAATTTTAGGTATGAAACCGAGGAGCGACAGCAATGATGGTGACACCGTTAAAAAGCTGAGTGTGTGCTGAAGATGCCCAGCACATGCTTCCCCTCCTGGCTCTTCGGCTCTGGGAGCAGACGCCAGATGCTCCTGCTCTTCTCGCTGTTCTCCTGGGCAGCTGAGAGCAAGCTCCAGAGAGGCTGCATTCAAATGGACTGTTAGGTATGAAACCCAGGAGCGACAGCAATGATGGTGACAACACTTCAAAACTGACTGTGTGCTGAAGATGCCCAGCACATGCTTTCCCTCCTGCCTCTTCGGCTCTGGGAGCAGAGGACAGACGTTCGTGCACTAATCTCTGAGCCCCTGGGCAGCCAAGCACAAGCTTTGGAGAGGTTGCATTCAAATGGACTTTTAGGTATGAAACCGAGGAGCAACAGCAATGATGGAGACACCGTTGCAAAGCTGACTGTGTGCAGAAGATTCTGAGCACCAGCTTTTCCTCCTGGCTCTTCGGCTCTGGGTGCAGAGGCCAAACGTTCATGCTCTACTCACTGTGCTGCTCGGCATCCGAGAGCAAGCTCCTGAGATGGTGCATTCAAATGGACATTTAGGTATGAAACCGTTGAGCGACAGCAATGATGGTGACACCGTTGCAAAGCTGACTGTGTGCTGAAGATGCCCAGCAAATGCTTTCCCTCCTGGCTCTTAGGCTCTGGGAGCAGAGGACAGACGTTTGTGCTCTACTCACTGTGATCCTGGGCAGCTGAGAGCAAGCTCCGGAGAGGGTGCATTCAAATACACTTTTAGGTATGAAACTGAGGAGCGACAGCAGTAATGGTGACACCGTTGCAAAGCTGACTGTGTGCTGAAGATGCCCAGCACATGCTTTCCCTCCTGGCTCTTCGGCTCTGGGAGCAGAGGCCAAACGTTCGTGCTCTACTCACTGTGCTCCTGGGCAGCCGAGAGCAAGCTCCGGAGAGGGTGTATTCAAATGGAATTTTAGGTATGAAACCGAGGAGCGACAGCAATGATGGTGACACCGTTGCAAAGCTGACTGTGTGCTGAAGATGCCCAGCACATGCTTTCCCTCCTGCCTCTTCGGCTCTGGGAGCAGAGGCCAGACTTTCATTCTCTAATCGCTGTGCTCCTGGGCAGCCGAGAGCAAGCTCCGGAGAAGTTGGATTCTAATGAACTTCTAGGTATGAAAAGGAGAAGCGACAGCAATGATATATTTAATACACATATTTAATACACTATTTACATATTCAATACACTCCAGCTCAGTTTAATTCAGACCAGTCCAATTTTACCCAGTCCAGCTCAATATAATTCCAGTCTAGCTCACTTCAACTCAGTCCAGACCAGTTTAACCCAGTCCAGAACAGTTTAATCCAGTCCAGCTCAGTTTGATCCAGCCCAGCCCCGTTTAACCCAGTCCAGCCCAGTTTAATCCAGTCCAGCCCAGTTTAACCCAGCCCAGCCCAGTTTAACCCAGTCCTTCCCAGTTTGATCCAGCCCAGCTCAGTTTAACCCAGTCCAGCTCAGTTAAATCCCGCCCAGCCCTCTTTAACCCTGTCCAGCCCAGTTTAACCCAGCCCCGACAAGTTTAACCCAGTCCTGCCCAGTTCAATTCAGTCAGGCCAGTTTAACCCTAACCTGCCTCGTTTAATTTAGTCCAGCCCCGTTAAACCCAGTCCAGACCACTTTAATTCAGTCCAGCCCTGTTTAATCCAGTCCGACTCAGTTTAACCAAGTCCAGCTCAGTTTAACGCAGTCCAGCCATGTTTAATCAAGTCCAGCCCACTTGAATGCACCTCAGGTCAGTTTAATACAGTCCAGCACCGTTTAATCCAGTCCAGAACAGTTCATACTTGTCCAGCCCAGTTTAATCCAGTCCAGCTCAGTTTAACCCAGTCCAGACCAGTTTAATACACTCCGGCTCAGTTTAATCCAGTCCAGCCCAGTATAACCCAGTCCAGCCCAGTTTAATCCTGTCCAGCTCAGTTTAACCCACTCAAGCCCCGTTTAACCCAGTCCATCTCAGTTTAACCCAGTCCAGCTCAGTTTAACACAGTCCAGCCCAGTATAACCCAGTCCAGCACAGTTTAACCGAGTCCAGCCCAGTTTAATCCTGTCCAGCTCAGTTTAATCCACTCAGCCCCGTTTAACCCAGTCCAGCTCAGTTTAACCTAGTCCAGCTCAGTTTAACCCAGTCCAGCTCAATTTAATCCAGTTCAGACCAGTTTAACCCAGTCCAGAAGAGTTCAGTCCAGCCCAGTCCAGTTTAACCCAATCCAGACATATTTGATACAGTCCAGCCGTGTTTAACCCGGTTCAACCCAGTTTAATCCAGTCCAGCTCAGTTTCATCCAGATCCCAGCCCAGTTTAGTTCACTCCAGCCCAGTTTAACCCAGTCCACCCCACTCTAATCCAGTCCATCACAGTTTAAATTTGTCCACCCCCGTTTAATCCACTCCAGCTCAATATAATCCAGAACAGACCAGTTTAGCCCAGTCCAGAACAGTTCAATCCAGCCCAGCCCAGTTTAACCCAGTACAGCCATATTTAATACACTCCAGCTCAATATAATCCAGAACAGCACAGTTAGACCCAGTCAAGCCCAGTTTAATCCAGTCCAGCTCACTTAGACCCAGTCAAGCCCAGTTTAATCCAGTCCAGCTCACTTAGATCCAGCCCAGCCCAGTTCAGTTTACTCCAGCACAGTTTAACCCAGTCCAGCCCAGTTTAATCCAGTCCGGCTCAATTTAACCCAGTCCAGCCTAGTTTAACCCAGGCCAGACCAGTTTATTCCAGTCCAGAACAGACCAATCCAGCCCAGCCCACTTTATCCCAGTCCAGCCATATTTAAGACACTCCAGCTCAGTGTAACACTCCAGACCAGTCCAGCTCAATATAATTCCAGTCCAGCTCAGTTTAACCCAGTCCAGAACAGTTCAATCCAGCCCACTTTAACCCAGTCCAGCCATATTTAATACACTCCAGCTCAGTATAATCCGAAACAGCCCAGTTTAACCCAGTGCAGCCCAGTTTAATCCAGTCCAGCTCAGTTTGATCCAGCCCAACCCAGTTTAACCCAGTCCAGCTCAGTTTAATCCAGTCCAGCTAAGTTTAATCAAACCCATCCCAGTTTAACACAGTCCAGCCTAATTTTACCCTGTCCAAACCAGTTTAATCCAGTCCAGCTCAGTTTGATCCTGCCCAGCCCAGGTTAGTTCACTCCAGCCCAGTTTAACCCAGTCCAGCCCAGGTCAATCCAGTCCAGCTCAGTTCAATCCAGCCCAGCCCAGGTTAGTTCACTCAAGCACAGTTCAACCCAGTCCAGCCCAGTTTAACCCAGTCCAGTCCAGTTTAATCCAGTCTGGCTCAGTTTAACCCAGCCCAGCCCAGTTTAACCCAGTCCAGTCCAGTTTAATCCAGTCCGGCTCAGTTTAACCCAGTCCAGCCCTGTTTAATCCAATCCAACCCAATTTAACCCGGTCTAGCCCATTTTAATCTAGTCCAGCCCACTTTAATCAAGTCCAGCTCAGTTTAACCCCATCCAGCCCAGTTTAATACAGCGTTAGGGTTAGGTCTAGTTTAGCCTAGCCTGCCTTAGATTACCCTAGCCTATCCTAGCTTCGCCTGGGTTAGATTAGATTAGGGGGTTAGGTTTTGGATTAGGATTATGGTTAGGATTAGGGTAAGAGTTAGGGTCAGATTATTCTGGGCCGGATGAACCCTGGCTAGATTATCCCGGGTCAGATTATCCCGGGTCAGATTATCCCGTGCCAGATTATCCCGGGTCAGATTATCCCGTGCCAGATTATCCCGGGTCAGATTATCCCGTGCCAGATTATCCCGGGTCAGATTATCCCGGGTCAGATTATCCCGGGTCAGATTAGATTAGCCTAGCAAACTTAGACTCCATTGAAATGCTAAATGGCTCTTCGGCTCTCGGAGCAGAGGCCAAAAGAGCGTGCTCTACACACTGTGCTGCTGGGCAGCCGAGAGCAAGCTCCGGAGAGGGTGCATTCAAATACACTTTTAGGTATGAAACCGAGGAGCGACAGCAATGATGGTGACACCGTTGCAAAGCTGACTGTGTGCTGAAGATGCCCAGGCCATGCTTTCCCTCCTGGCTCTTAGGCTCTGGGAGCAGAGAACAGACGTTCGTGCTCTCCTCCCTGTGCTGCTGGGCAGCCAAGAGCAACCACCAGAGAAGTTAGATACAAATGGACTTCTAGGTATGAAAGTGAGGAGCGACAGCAATGATGGAGGCACCGTTGCAAAGCTGACTGTGTGCTGAATATTCTGAACACCAGCTTTCCCTCCTGGCTCTTCGGCTCTGGGAGATGAGACCAAATGTTCGCGCCATACTCACTGTGCTGCTGGGCAGCCGAGAGCAAGCTCCGGAGAGGGTGCATTCAAATGAACTTTTAGGTATGAAACCGAGGAGCGACAGCAAAGATGGTGACACCGTTGCAAAGCTGACTGTATGCTGAATATGCCCAGCACATGCTTTCCCTCCTGGCTCTTCGGCTCTGGGAGCAGAGTCCAGACGTTCGTGCTCTACTCACTGTGCTGCTGGGCAGCCAAGAGCAACCACCAGAGAAGTTGGATTCAAATGAACTTCTAGGTATGAAAGTGAGGAGCGACAGCAATGATGGAGGCACCGTTGGAAAGCTGACAGTGTGCTGAAGATGCCCAGCACATGTTTTCCCTCCAGGCTCTTCGACTCTGGGAGCAGAGGCCAGACGTTCGTGCACTAATCGCTGTGCCCCTGGGCAGCCAAGAACAAGTTTTGCAGAGGTTGCATTCAAATGGACTTTTAGGTATGAAACCGAGGAGTGACAGCAATGATGGTGACACCGTTGCAAAGCTGACTGTGTGCTGAAGATGCCCAGCACATGCTTTCCCTCCTGGCTCTTCGGCTCTGGGTGCAGAGCCCAGATGTCTGTGCTCTACTCGCTGTGCTGCTGGGCACCCGAGAGAAGTCTCCGGAGAAGTTGCACTCAAATGGACTTTTAGGTATGAAACCGAGGAGCGACAGCAATGATGGAGGCACCGTTGCAAAGCTGACTGTGTGCTGAATATGCCCAGGCCATGCTTTCCCTCCTGGCTCCTCGGCTCTGGGAGCAGAGGCCAGACGTTCGTGTTCTACTCACTGTGCTGCTGGGCAGCCGAGAGCAAGCTCCGAAGAGGGTGCATTCAAATGGACTTTTAGGTATGAAACCGAGGAGCGACAGCAATGATGGTGACACTGTTACAAAGCTGACTGTGTGCTGAAGATGGCCAGCACATGTTTTCCCTCATGATTCATTCGCTGTGGAAGCAGAGGCCAGACGTTCGTGCTCTACCCGCTGTGCTGCTGGGCAGCCAAGAGCAACCACCAGAGAAGTTGGATTCAAATGGACTTCTAGATATGAAAGTGAAGAGCAACAGCAATGATGGAGGCACCGTTGCAAAGCTGACTTTGTGCTGAAGATTCTGAACACCAGATTTCCCTCCTGGCTCTTCGGCTCTGGGAGCAGAGACCAGAAGTTCGTGCTCTAAACACTGTGCCCCTGGGCAGCTGAGAGCAAGCTCCGGAGAGGGTTGCATTCAAATGGACTTTTAGGAATGAAACCGAGGAGCGACAGCAATGATGGTGACACCGATGCAAAGCTGACTGTGTGCTGAAGATGCCCAGCATATGCTTTCCCTCCTGGCTCTTCGGCTCTGGGAGCAGGGGCCAAAAGAGCGTGCTCTACTCACTGTGCTGCTGGGCAGCCATGAGCAGACTCCGGAGAAGTTGCATTCAAATGGACTTTTAGGTATGAAACCGAGGAGCGACAGCAATGATGGAAACACCATTGCAAAGCTGACTGTGTGCTGAACATGCCCAGCACATGCTTTCCCTCCTGGCTATTCGGCTCTGGGTGCAGAGGCCAGACGTTCGCGCTCTACTGACTGCGCTGCTGGGCAGCCAAGAGCAACCACCAGAGAAGTTCGATTCAAATGCACTTCTAGGTATGAAAGTGAGGAGCGACAGCAATGATGGAGGCACCGTTGCAAAGCTGAATGTTTGCTGAAGATTCTGAACACCAGTTTCCCACCTGGCTCTTCAGCTCTGGTAGCAGAGACCAGAAGTTCGTGCTCTAAACACTGCTCTCCTGGGCAGCTGAGAGCAAGCTCCAGAGAGGCTTCATTCAAATGGACTTTTAGGTATGAAACCGAGGAGCGACAGCAATGATGGTGACACCGTTGAAAAGCTGACTGCTTGCTGGTGATGCCCAGCACACGCTTTCTCTCCTGGCTCTTCAGGCCTGGGAGCAGAAAACAGACGTTCATGCACTAATCGTTGTGCTGCTGGGCAGCCGAGAACAAGCTTTGGAGAGCTTGCATTCAAATGGACTTTTAGGTATGAAACCGAGGAGCGACAGCAATGATGGTGACACTGTTGCAAAGCTGACTGTGTGCTGAATATACTGAGCACCAGCTTTCACTCCTGGCTTTTCGGCTCTGGGAGCAGAGACCAAACGTTTGTGCAATACTCACTGTGCTGCTGGGCAGAAGAGAGCAAGCTCCAGAGAGGGTGCAATCAAATGCACTTTTAGAAAAGAAACCGAGGAGCGACGACAGCAATGATGGTGACACCGTTGCAAAGCTGACTGTGTGCTGAAGATGCCCAGCACATGCTTTCCCTCCTGGCTCTTTGGCTCTGGGAGCAGAGGCCAGACGTTCGTGCCATGCTCACTGTGCTGCTGGGCAGCCGAGAGCAAGCTCCGGAGAGGGTGCATTCAAATGCACTTTTAGTTAGGAAATTGAGGAGCGACAGCAATGATGGTGACACCGTTGCAAAGCTGACTGTGCGCTGAAGATGCCCAGAACATGCTTTCCCTCCTGGCTCTTCGGCTCTGGGAGCAGAGGCCAGACGTTCCTGCACTAATCGCCCTGCCCCTGGGCAGCCGAGAACAAGCTTTGCAGAGGTTGCATTCAAATGGACTTTTAGGAATGAAACCGAGGAGCGACAGCAATGATGGTGACACCGTTGCAAAGCTGACTGTGTGCTGAAGATGCCCAGCACATGCTTTCCCTCCTGGCTCTTTGGCTCTGGGAGCAGAGGCCAGACGTTCGTGCTCTAATCGCCCAGCCCCTGGGCAGCCGAGAACAAGCTTTGCAGAGGTTGCATTCAAATGGACTTTTAGATATGAAACCGAGGAGCGACAGCAATGATGGTGACACCGTTGCAAAGCTGACTGTGTGCTGATTATTCTCAGCATCAGCTTTCCCTCCTGGCTCTTCGGCTCTGGGAGCAGAGACCAAACGTTCGTGCCATGCTCACTGTGCTGCTGGGCAGCCGAGAGCAAGCTCCAGAGAGGGTGCATTCAAATGCACTTTTAGTTAGGAAATTGAGGAGCGACAGCAATGATGGTGACACCGTTGCAAAGCTGACTGTGCGCTGAAGATGCCCAGAACATGCTTTCCCTCCTGGCTCTTCGGCTCTGGGAGCAGAGGCCAGACGTTCGTGCACTAATCGCTCTGCCCCTGGGCAGCCGAGAGAAAGCTTTGGAGAGGTTACATTCAAATGGAATTTTAGTTATGAAACCGAGGAGCGACAGCAATGATGGTGACACCGTTGCAAAGCTGACTGTGTGCTGAAGATGCCCAGCACATGCTTTCCCTCCTGCCTCTTCGGCTGTGAGAGCAGAGGCCAGACGTTCGTGCACTAATCGCTCTGCCCCTGGGCAGCCGAAAACAAGCTTTGCAGAGGTTGCATTCAAATGGACTTTTAGGAATAAACCGAGGAGCGACAGCAATGATGGTGACACCGTTGCAAAGCTGACTGTGTGCTGAAGATGCCCAGCACATGCTTTCCCTCCTGGCTCTTTGGCTCTGGGAGCAGAGGCCAGACGTTCGTGCACTAATCGCTGTGCCCCTGGGCAGCCGAGAGAAAGCTTTGGAGAGGTTACATTCAAATGGAATTTTAGTTATGAAACCGAGGAGCGACAGCAATGATGGTGACACCGTTGCAAAGCTGAGTGTGTGCTGATTATTCTGAGCATCAGCTTTCCCTCCTGGCTCTTCGGCCCTGGGAGCAGAGACCAAACGTTCGTGCCATGCTCACTGTGCTGCTGGGCAGCCGAGAGCAAGCTCCGGAGAGGGTGCATTCAAATGCACTTTTAGTTATGAAATTGAGGAGCGAAAGCAATGATGGTGACACCGTTGCAAAGCTGACTGTGCGCTGAAGATGCCCAGAACATGCTTTCCCTCCTGGCTCTTCGGCTCTGGGAGCAGAGGCCAGACGTTCGTGCACTAATCGCCCTGCCCCTGGGCAGCCGAGAACAAGCTTTGCAGAGGTTGCATTCAAATGGACTTTTAGATATGAAACCGAGGAGCGAAAGCAATGATGGTGACACCGTTGCAAAGCTGACTGTGTGCTGAAGATGCCCAGCACATGCTTTCCCTCCTGCCTCTACGGCTGTGAGAGCAGAGGCCAGACGTTCGTGCACTAATCGCTCTGCCCCTGGGCAGCCGAGAGAAAGCTTTGGAGAGGTTACATTCAAATGGAATTTTAGTTATGAAACCGAGGAGCGACAGCAATGATGGTGACACCGTTGCAAAGCTGAGTGTGTGCTGATTATTGTGAGCATCAGCTTTCCCTCCTGGCTCTTCGGCTCTGGGAGCAGAGACCAAACGTTCGTGCCATGCTCACTGTGCTGCTGGGCAGCCGAGAGCAAGCTCCGGAGAGGGTGCATTCAAATGCACTTTTAGTTAGGAAATTGAGGAGCGACAGCAATGATGGTGACACCGTTGCAAAGCTGACTGTGCGCTGAAGATGCCCAGAACATGCTTTCCCTCCTGGCTCTTTGGCTCTGGGAGCAGAGGCCAGACGTTCGTGCACTAATCGCTCTGACCCTGGGCAGCCGAGAACAAGCTTTGCAGAGGTTGCATTCAAATGGACTTTTAGATATGAAACCGAGGAGCGACAGCAATGATGGTGACACCGTTGCAAAGCTGAGTGTGTGCTGATTATTCTCAGCATCAGCTTTCCCTCCTGCCTCTTCGGCTGTGAGAGCAGAGGCCAGACGTTCGTGCACTAATCGCTCTGCCCCTGGGCAGCCGAAAACAAGCTTTGCAGAGGTTGCATTCAAATGGAATTTTAGTTATGAAACCGAGGAGCGACAGCAATGATGGTGACACCGTTGCAAAGCTGAGTGTGTGGTGATTATTCTGAGCATCAGCTTTCCCTCCTGGCTCTTCGGCTCTGGGAGCAGAGACCAAACGTTCGTGCCATGCTCACTGTGCTGCTGGGCAGCCGAGAGCAAGCTCCGGAGAGGGTGCATTCAAATGCACTTTTAGTTAGGAAATTGAGGAGCGACAGCAATGATGGTGACACCATTGCAAAGCTGACTGCGCGCTGAAGATGCCCAGAACATGCTTTCCCTCCTGGCTCTTTGGCTCTGGGAGCAGAGGCCAGACGTTCGTGCACTAATCGCCCTGCCCCTGGGCAGCCGAGAACAAGCTTTGCAGAGGTTGCATTCAAATGGACTTTTAGATATGAAACCGAGGAGCGAAAGCAATGATGGTGACACCGTTGCAAACCTGACTGTGTGCTGAAGATGCCCAGCACATGCTTTCCCTCCTGCCTCTTCGGCTGTGAGAGCAGAGGCCAGATGTTCGTGCACTAATCGCTCTGCCCCTGGGCAGCCGAAAACAAGCTTTGCAGAGGTTGCATTCAAATGGACTTTTAGGAATGAAACCGAGGAGCGACAGCAATGATGGTGACACCGTTGCAAAGCTGACTGTGTGCTGAAGATGCCCAGCACATGCTTTCCCTCCTGGCTCTTTGGCTCTGGGAGCAGAGGCCAGACGTTCGTGCACTAATCGCTGTGCCCCTGGGCAGCCGAGAGAAAGCTTTGGAGAGGTTACATTCAAATGGAATTTTAGTTATGAAACCGAGGAGCGACAGCAATGATGGTGACACCGTTGCAAAGCTGAGTGTGTGCTGATTATTCTGAGCATCAGCTTTCCCTCCTGGCTTTTCGGCTCTGGGAGCAGAGACCAAACGTTTGTGCAATACTCACTGTGCTGCTGGGCAGAAGAGAGCAAGCTCCAGAGAGGGTGCAATCAAATGCACTTTTAGAAAAGAAACCGAGGAGCGACGACAGCAATGATGGTGACACCGTTGCAAAGCTGACTGTGCGCTGAAGATGCCCAGCACATGCTTTCCCTCCTGGCTCTTCGGCTCTGGGAGCAGAGGCCAGACGTTCGTGCTCTACTCACTGTGCTGCTGGGCAGCCAAGAGCAACCACCAGAGAAGTTGGATTCAAATGAACTTCTAGGTATGAAAGTGAGGAGCGACAGCAATGATGGAGGCACCGTTGGAAAGCTGACAGTGTGCTGAAGATGCCCAGCACATGTTTTCCCTCCAGGCTCTTCGACTCTGGGAGCAGAGGCCAGACGTTCGTGCACTAATCGCTGTGCCCCTGGGCAGCCAAGAAAAAGTTTTGCAGAGGTTGCATTCAAATAGATTTTTAGGTATGAAACCGAGGAGCGACAGCAATGATGGTGACACCGTTCCAAAGCTGACTGTGTGCTGAAGATGCCCAGCACATGCTTTCCCTCCTGGCTCTTCGGCTCTGGGTGCAGAGCCCAGATGTTTGTGCTCTACTCGCTGTGCTGCTGGGAACCCGAGAGAAGTCTCCGGAGAAATTGCATTCAAAGGGACTTTTAGGTATGAAACCGAGAAGCGACAGCAATGATGTAGGCACCGTTGCAAAGCTGACTGTGTGCTGAAGATGCCCAGCACATGCTTTCCCTCCTGCCTCTTCGACTCTGGGAGCAGAGGACAGACGTTCGTGCACTAATCGCTCTGCCCCTGGGCAGCTGAGAAAAAGTTTTGGAGAGGTTGCATTCAAATGGACTTTTACCTATGAAACCGAGGAGCGACAGCAATGATGGTGACACCGTTGCAAAGCTGACTGTTTGCTGAATATTCTGAGCACCAGCTTTCACTCCTGCCTCTTCGGCTCTGGGAGCAGAGACCAAACATTTGTGCAATACTCACTGTGCTCCTGGGCAGCTGAGAGCAAGCTCCGGAGAGGGTGCAATCAAATGCACTTTTAGGAATGAAACCGAGGAGCGACAGCAATGATGGAGGCACCATTGCAAAGCTGACTATATGCTGAAGATGCCCAGCACATGCTTTCCCTCCTGGCTCTTCGGCTCTGGGAGCAGAGGACAGACGTTCATGCACTAATCACTGTGCCCCTGGGCAGCCGAGAACAAGCTTTGCAGAGGTTGCATTCAAAAGGACTTTTATGTATGAAACCGAGGAGCGACAGCAATGATGGTGACACCGTTGCAAAGCTGACTGTGTGCTGAAGATGCCCAGCACATGCTTTCCCTCCTGGCTCTTCGGCTCTGGGAGCAGAGGCCAGATGTTCGTGGTCTACAGACTGTGCTGCTGGGCAGTCAAGAGCAACATGCAGAGAAGCTGGATTCAAAGGAACTCTAGGGTATGAAAGTGAGGAGCGACAGCAATGACGGAGGCACTGTTGCAAAGCTGACTGTGTGCTGAAGATGCCCAGCACATGCTTTCCCTCCTGGCTCTTCGGCTCTGGGAGCAGACGCAAGACGTTCGTGCTCTACTGACTGTGCTGCTGGGCAGCCAAGAGATACCACCAGAGAAGTTGGATTCAAATGAAATTCTACATATGAAAGTGAGGAGCGAAAGCAATGATGGAGGCACTGTTGCAAAGCTGACTGTGTGCTGAAGATGCCCAGCACATGCTTTCCCTCCTGGCTCTTCGGCTCTGGGAGCAGAGGCCAGACGTTCCTGCACTAATCGCTGTGCCCCTGGGCAGCCGAGAACAAGCTTTGCAGAGGTTACATTCAAATGGAATTTTAGGTATGAAACCGAGGAGCGACAGCAATGATGGTGACACCGTTGCAAAGCTGAGTGTGTGCTGATTATTCTGAGCACCAGCTTTCCCTCCTGGCTCTTCGGCTCTGGGAGCAGAGACCAAACATTCGTGCCATGCTAACTGTGCTGCTGGGCAGCCGAGAGCAAGTTCCGGAGAGGGTGCATTCAAATGCACTTTTAGTTATGAAATTGAGGAGCGACAGCAATGATGGTTACACCGTTGCAAAGCTGACTGTATGCTGAAGATAACCAGCACATGTTTTCCCTCCTGGCTCTTCGGCTCTGGGAGCAAAGGCCAGACGTTCGTGCACTAATCGTTGTGCCCCTGGGCAGCCGACAACAAGCTTTGCAGAGGTTGCATTCAAATGGACTTTTAAGTATGAAACCGAGGAGCGACAGCAATGATGGTGACACCGTTGCAAAGCTGACTGTGTGCTGAATATTCTGAGCACCAGCTTTCCCTCCTGGCTCTTCGGCTCTGGGAGCAGAGACCAAACGTTTGTGCAATACTCACTGTGCTGCTGGACAGAAGAGAGCAAGCTCTGGAGAGGGTGCAATCAAATGCACTTTTAGGAATGAAACCGAGGAGCGACAGCAATGATGGTGACACCGTTGCAAAGCTGACTGTGTGCTGAAGATGCCCAGCACATGCTTTCCCTCCTGCCTCTTCGGCTCTGAGAGCAGAGGCCAGACGTTCGTGCTCTAATCGCTCTGCCCCTGGGCAGCCAAAAACAAGCTTTGCAGAGGTTGCATTCAAATGGACTTTTAGGTATGAAACCGAGGAGTGACAGCAATGATGGTGACACTGTTGCAAAGCTGACTGTGTGCTGAAGATGCCCAGCACATGCTTTCCCTCCTGGCTCTTCGGCTCTGGGAGCAGAGGCCAGACGTTTGTGCACTAATCGCTGTGCCCCTGGGCAGCCGAGAACAAGCTTTGGAGAGGTTACATTCAAATGGAATTTTAGGTATGAAACCGAGGAGCGACAGCAATGATGGTGACACCGTTGCAAAGCTGAGTGTGTGCTGATTATTCTGAGCACCAGCTTTCACTCCTGGCTCTTTGGCTCTGGGAGCAGAGACCAAACGTTCGTGCCATGCTCACTGTGCTGCTGGGCAGCCGAGAAAAAGCTCCGGAGAGGGTGCATTCAAATGCACTTATAGTTATGAAATTGAGGAGCGACAGCAATGATGGTGACACCGTTGCAAAGCTGACTGTGTGCTGAAGATGCGCAGCACATGTTTCCCCTCCTGGCTCTTCGGCTCTGGGAGCAGAGGACAGACGTTCGTGCACTAATTGCCGTGCCCCTGGGCAGCCGAGAACAAGCTTTGAAGAGGTTGCATTCAAATGGACTTTTACGTATGAAACCGACGAGCGACAGCAATGATGGTGACACTGTTGCAAAGCTGACTGTGTGCTGAATATTCTGAGCACAAGCTTTCACTCCTGGCTCTTCGGCTCTGGGAGCAGAGACCAAACGTTTGTGCAATACTCACTGTGCTGCTGGGCAGAAGAGAGCAAGCTCCGGAGAGGGCGCAATCAAATGGACTTTTAGGAATGAAACCGAGGAGCGACAGCAATGATGGTGACACCGTTGCAAAGCTGACTGTGTCCTGAAGATGCCCAGCACATGCTTTCCCTCCTGGCTCTTCGGCTGTGAGAGCAGAGGCCAGACGTTCGCGCACTAATCGCTCTGCCCCCGGGCAGCCGAAAACAAGCTTTGCAGAGGTTTCATTCAAATGGACTTTTAGGTATGAAACCGAGGAGCAACAGCAATGATGGTGACACCGTTGCAAAGCTGACTGTGTGCTGAAGATGCCCAGCACATGCTTTCCCTCCTGGCTCTTCGGCTCTGGGAGCAGAGGCCAGATGTTCGTGGTCTACAGACTGTGCTGCTGGGCAGTCAAGAGCAACCTGCAGAGAAGCTGGATTCAAAGGAACTTTAGGTTATGAAAGTGAGGAGCGACAGCAATGACGGAGGCACTGTTGCAAAGCTGACTGTGTGCTGAAGATGCCCAGCACATGCTTTCCCTCCTGGCTCTTCGGCTCTGGGAGCAGACGCAAGACGTTCGTGCTCTACTGACTGTGCTGCTGGGCAGCCAAGAGATACCACCAGAGAAGTTGGATTCAAATGAAATTCTACGTATGAAAGTGAGGAGCGAAAGCAATGATGGAGGCACTGTTGCAAAGCTGACTGTGTGCTGAAGATGCCCAGCACATGCTTTCCCTCCTGGCTCTTCGGCTCTGGGAGCAGAGGCCAGACGTTCATGCACTAATCGCTGTGCCCCGGGGCAGCCGAGAACAAGCTTTGGAGAGGTTACATTCAAATGGAATTTTAGGTATGAAACCGAGGAGCGACAGCAATGATGGTGACACCGTTGCAAAGCTGAGTGTGCGCTGATTATTCTGAGCACCAGCTTTCCCTCCTGGCTCTTCGGCTCTGGGAGCAGAGACCAAACATTCGTGCCATGTTCACTGTGCTGCTGGGCAGCCGAGAGCAAGTTCCGGAGAGGGTGCATTCAAATGCACTTTTAGTTATGAAATTGAGGAGCGACAGCAATGATGGTTACACCGTTGCAAAGCTGACTGTATGCTGAAGATGACCAGCACATGTTTTCCCTCCAGGCTCTTCGGCTCTGGGAGCAAAGGCCAGACGTTCGTGCACTAATCGTTGTGCCCCTGGGCAGCCGAGAACAAGCTTTGCAGAGGTTGCATTCAAATGGACTTTTAAGTATGAAACCGAGGAGCGACAGCAATGATGGTGACACCGTTGCAAAGCTGACTGTGAGCTGAATATTCTGAGCACCAGCTTTCCCTCCTGGCTCTTCGGCTCTGGGAGCAGAGACCAAACGTTTGTGCAATACTCACTGTGCTGCTGGGCAGCCGAGAGCAAGCTCCGGAGAGGGTGCAATCAAATGCACTTTTAGGAATGAAACCGAGGAGCGACAGCAATGATGGTGACACCGTTGCAAAGCTGACTGTGTGCTGAAGATGCCCAGCACATGCTTTCCCTCCTGCCTCTTCGGCTGTGAGAGCAGAGGCCAGACGTTCGTCCTCTAATCGCTCTGCCCCTGGGCAGCCGAAAACAAGCTTTGCAGAGGTTGCATTCAAATGGACTTTTCGGTATGAAACCGAGGAGTGACAGCAATGATGGTGACACCGTTGCAAAGCTGACTGTGTGCTGAAGATGCCCAGCACATGCTTTCCCTCCTGGCTCTTCGGCTCTGAGAGCAGAGGACAGACGTTCGTGCACTAATCGCTGCGCCCCTGGGCAGCCGAGAACAAGCTTTGGAGAGGTTACATTCAAATGGAATTTTAGGTATGAAACCGAGGAGCAACAGCAATGATGGTGACACCGTTGCAAAGCTGACTGTGTGCTGATTATTCTGAGCACCAGCGTTCCCTCCTGGCTCTTCGGCTCTGGGAGCAGAGACCAAACGTTCGTGCCATGCTCACTGTGCTGCGGGGCAGCCGAGAGCAAGCTCCGGAGAGGGTGCATTCAAATGCACTTTTAGTTATGAAATTGAGGAGCAACAGCAATGATGGTGACACCGTTGCAAAGCTGACTGTGTGCTGAAGATGCCCAGCACATGTTTTCCCTCCTGGCTCTTTGGGTCTGGGAGCAGAGAACAGGCATTCGTGCACTAATCGCTGTGCCCCTGGGCAGCCGAGAGCAAGATTTGGACAGCTTACATTCAAATGGAATTTTAGGTATGAAACCGATAAGCGACAGCAATGATGGTGACACCGTTGCAAAGCTGAGTGTGTGCTCAGGATGCCCAGCACATCCTTTCCCTCCTGGCTCTTTGGCTCTGGGAACAGAGGCCTGACGTTTGTCCTCTACTCGTTGTGCACTGGGCAGCCGAGAGCCGACTCTGGAGAAGTTGCATTCAAATGGACTTTTAGGTATGAAACCGAGGAGCGACAGCAATGATGGAGGCACCATTGCAAAGCTGACTGTGTGCTGAATATTCTGAGCACCAGCTTTCCCTCCTGGCTCTTCGGCTCTGGGAGCAGAGACCAAACGTTCATGCCATACTCACTGTACTGCGGGGCAGCCGAGAGCAAGCTCCGGAGAGGGTGCATTCAAATGCACTTTTAGGAATGAAACCGAGGAGCGAAAGCAATGATGGTGACACCGTTGCAAAGCTGACTGTGTGCTGAAGATGCCCAGCACATGCTTTCCCTCCTGGCTCTTCGGCTCTGGGAGCAGTGGCCAGATGTTCGTGCTCTATTGACTGTGCTGCTGGGCAGTCAAGAGCAACCAGCAGAGAAGCTGGATTCAAATGAACTTCTAGGTGTGAAAGTGAGGAGCGACAGCAATGACGGAGGCACTGTTGCAAACCTGACTGTGTGCTGAAGATGCCCAGAACATGCTTTCCCTCCTGGCTCTTCGGCTCTGGGAGCAGAGGCCAGACGTTCGTGCACTAATCGCTGTGCCCCTGGGCAGCCGAGAACAAGCTTTGGAGAGGTTACATTCAAATGGAATTTTAGGTATGAAACCGAGGAGCGACAGCAATGATGGTGACACCGTTGCAAAGCTGAGTGTGTACTGATTATTCTGAGCACCAGCTTTCCCTCCTGGCTCTTCGGCTCTGGGAGCAGAGACCAAACGTTCGTGCCATGCTCACTGTGCTGCTGGACAGCCAAGAGCAAGCTCCGGAGAGGGTGCATTCAAATGCACTTTTAGTTATGAAATTGAGGAGCGACAGCAATGATGGTGACACCGTTGCAAAGCTGACTGTGCGCTGAAGACGCCCAGCACATGCTTTCCCTCCTGGCTCTTCGGCTCTGGGAGCAGAGGACAGACGTTCGTGCACTAATCGTTGTGCCCCTGGGCAGCCGAGAACAAGCTTTGCAGAGGTTGCATTCAAATGGACTTTTACGTATGAAACCGAGGAGCGACAGCAATGATGGTGACACTGTTGCAAAGCTGACTGTTGAATATTCTGAGCACCAGCTTACACTCCTGGCTCTTCGGCTCTGGTAGCAGAGACCAAACATTTGTGCAATACTCACTCTGCTGCTGGGCAGCTGAGAGCAAGCTCCGGAGAGGGTGCAATCAAATGCACTTTTAGGAATGAAACCGAGGAGCGACAGCAATGATGGTGACACTGTTGCAAAGCTGACTGTGAGCTGAAGATGCCCAGCACATGCTTTCCCTCCTGATTCTTTGGCTCTGTAAGCAGACTCCAGAAGTTCGTGCTCTACTCGCTGTGCTACTCGGCAGCCAGGAGTAGACTCCGGAGAAGTTCCATTCAAATAAACTTTTAGGTTTGAAACCGAGGAGCGACAGCAATGATGGAGGCACCGTTGCAAAGCTGACTATATGCTGAAGATGCCCAGCACATGCTTTCCCTCCTGGCTCTTCGGCTCTGGGTGCAGAGGCCAGACATTAGTGCTCTACTGACTGTGCTGCTGGGCAGCCAAGAGCAACCACCAGAGAAGTTCGATTCAAATGGACTTCTAGGTATGAAAGTGAGGAGCGACAGCAATGATGGAGGCACCGTTGCAAAGCTGACTGTGTGCTGAAGATTCTGAACACCAGCTTTCCCACCTGGCTCTTCAGCTCTGGTAGCAGAGACCAGAAGTTCGTGCTCTAAACACTGCACTCCTGGGCACCCGAGAGCAAGCTCCGGAGAGGGCTGCATTCAAATGGACTTTTAGGTATGAAACCGAGGAGCGACAGCAATGATGGTGACACCGTTGCAAAGCTGACTGTGTGCTGAATATGCCCAGCACATGCTTTCCCTGCTGGCTCTTCAGCTCTGGGAGCAGAGGCCAGACGTTCGTGCTCTACTCACTGTGCGGCTTGGCAGCCGAGAGCAAGCTCCGAGGGGGGGTGCATTCAAATGGACTTTTAGGTATGAAACCGAGTAGCGACAGCAGTGATGGTGACACCGTTGCAAAGCTGACTGTGTGCTGGTGATGCCCAGCACAGGCTTTCTCTCCTGGCTCTTCAGGCCTGGGAGCAGAGGCCAGACGTTCGTGCACTAATCACTGTGCTTTTGGGCAACCGAGAACAAGCTTTGGAGAGGGTGCATTCAAATGCACTTATAGTTATGAAATTGAGGAGCGACAGCAATGATGGTGACACCGTTGCAAAGCTGACTGTGTGCTGAAGATGCCCAGCACATGTTTTCCCTCCTGGCTCTTCGGCTCTGGGAGCAGAGGACAGACGTTCGTGCACTAATCGTTGTGCCCCTGGGCAGCCGAGAACAAGCTTTGCAGAGGTTGCATTCAAATGGACTTTTACGTATGAAACCGAGGAGCGACAGCAATGATGGTGACACTGTTGCAAAGCTGACTGTGTGCTGAATATTCTGAGCACCAGCTTTCACTCCTGGCTCCTCGGCTCTGGAAGCAGAGACCAAACCTTTGTGCAATACTCACTGTGCTGCTGGGATGCCGAGAGCAAGCTCCGGAGAGGGTGCAATCAAATGCACTTTTAGGAATGAAACCGAGGAGCGACAGCAATGATGGTGACACCGTTGCAAAGCTGACTGTGTGCTGAAGATGCCCAGCACATGCTTTCCCTCCTGGCTCTTCGGCTGTGAGAGCAGAGGCCAGACGTTCGTGCACTAATCGCTCTGCCCCCGGGCACCCGAAAACAAGCTTTGCAGAGGTTGCATTCAAATGGACTTTTAGGTATGAAACCGAGGAGCGACAGCAATGATGGTGACACCGTGGCAAAGCTGACTGTGAGCTGAAGATGCCCAGCACATGCTTTCCCTCCTGGCTCTTTGGCTCGGGGAGCAGAGGACAGACGTTCGTGCACTAATCGCTGCGCCCCTGGGCAGCCGAGAACAAGCTTTGGAGAGGGTACATTCAAATGGAATTTTAGGTATGAAACCGAGGAGCGACAGCAATGATGGTGACACCGTTGCAAAGCTGACTGTGTGCTGATTATTCTGAGCACCAGCTTTCCCTCCTGGCTCTTTGGCTCTGGGAGCAGAGACCAAACGTTCGTGCCATGCTCACTGTGCTGCTGGGCAGCCGAGAGCAAGCTCCGGAGAGGGTGCATTCAAATGCACTTTTAGTTATGAAATTGAGGAGCGACAGCAATGATGGTGACACCGTTGCAAAGCTGACTGTGTGCTGAAGATGCCCAGCACATGCTTTCCCTCCTGGCTCTTTGGCTCTGGGAGCAGAGACCAAACGTTCATGCCATACTCACTGTACTGCGGGGCAGCCGAGAGCAAGCTCTGGAGAGGGTGCATTCAAATGCACTTTTAGGAATGAAACCGAGGAGCGACAGCAATGATGGTGACACCGTTGCAAAGCTGACTGTGTGCTGAAGATGCCCAGCACATGCTTTCCCTCCTGGCTCTTCGGCTCTGGGAGCAGAGGCCAGATGTTCGTGCTCTATTGACTGTGCTGCTGGGCAGTCAAGAGCAACCAGCAGAGAAGCTGGATTCAAATGAACTTCTAGGTGTGAAAGTGAGGAGCGACAGCAATGACGGAGGCACTGTTGCAAACCTGACTGTGTGCTGAAGATGCCCAGAACATGCTTTCCCTCCTGGCTCTTCGGCTCTGGGAGCAGAGGCCAGACGTTCGTGCACTAATCGCTGTGCCCCTGGGCAGCCGAGAACAAGCTTTGGAGAGGTTACATTCAAATGGAATTTTAGGTATGAAACCGAGGAGCGACAGCAATGATGGTGACACCGTTGCAAAGCTGAGTGTGTGCTGATTATTCTGAGCACCAGCTTTCCCTCCTGGCTCTTCGGCTCTGGGAGCAGAGACCAAACGTTCGTGCCATGCTCACTGTGCTGCTGGGCAGCCGAGAGCAAGCTCCGGAGAGGGTGCATTCAAATGCACTTTTAGTTATGAAAATTGAGGAGCGACAGCAATGATGGTGACACCGTTGAAAAGCTGACTGTGCGCTGAAGACGCCCAGCACATGCTTTCCCTCCTGGCTCTTCGGCTCTGGGAGCAGAGGACAGACGTTCGTGCACTAATCGTTGTGCCCCTGGGCAGCCGAGAACAAGCTTTGCAGAGGTTGCATTCAAATGGACTTTTACGTATGAAACCGAGGAGCGACAGCAATGATGGTGACACTGTTGCAAAGCTGACTGTTGAATATTCTGAGCACCAGCTTACACTCCTGGCTCTTCGGCTCTGGTAGCAGAGACCAAACATTTGTGCAATACTCACTCTGCTGCTGGGCAGCTGAGAGCAAGCTCCGGAGAGGGTGCAATCAAATGCACTTTTAGGAATGAAACCGAGGAGCGACAGCAATGATGGTGACACTGTTGCAAAGCTGACTGTGAGCTGAAGATGCCCAGCACATGCTTTCCCTCCTGATTCTTTGGCTCTGTAAGCAGACTCCAGAAGTTCGTGCTCTACTCGCTGTGCTACTCGGCAGCCAGGAGTAGACTCCGGAGAAGTTCCATTCAAATAAACTTTTAGGTTTGAAACCGAGGAGCGACAGCAATGATGGAGGCACCGTTGCAAAGCTGACTATATGCTGAAGATGCCCAGCACATGCTTTCCCTCCTGGCTCTTCGGCTCTGGATGCAGAGGCCAGACATTAGTGCTCTACTGACTGTGCTGCTGGGCAGCCAAGAGCAACCACCAGAGAAGTTGGATTCAAATGGACTTCTAGGTATGAAAGTGAGGAGCGACAGCAATGACGGAGGCACCGTTGCAAAGCTGACTGTGTGCTGAAGATTCTGAACACCAGCTTTCCCACCTGGCTCTTCAGCTCTGGTAGCAGAGACCAGAAGTTCGTGCTCTAAACACTGCACTCCTGGGCACCCGAGAGCAAGCTCTGGAGAGGGCTGCATTCAAATGGACTTTTAGGTATGAAACCGAGGAGCGACAGCAATGATGGTGACACCGTTGAAAAGCTGACTGTGTGCTGAATATGCCCAGCACATGCTTTCCCTGCTGGCTCTTCAGCTCTGGGAGCAGAGGCCAGACTTTCGTGCTCTACTCACTGTGCGGCTTGGCAGCCGAGAGCAAGCTCCGAGGGGGGGTGCATTCAAATGGACTTTTAGGTATGAAACCGAGTAGCGACAGCAGTGATGGTGACACCGTTGCAAAGCTGACTGTGTGCTGGTGATGCCCAGCACAGGCTTTCTCTCCTGGCTCTTCAGGCCTGAGAGCAGAGGCCAGACGTTCGTGCACTAATCACTGTGCTTTTGGGCAACCGAGAACAAGCTTTGGAGAGGGGTGCATTCAAATGCACTTATAGTTATGAAATTGAGGAGCGACAGCAATGATGGTGACACCGTTGCAAAGCTGACTGTGTGCTGAAGATGCCCAGCACATGTTTTCCCTCCTGGCTCTTCGGCTCTGGGAGCAGAGGACAGACGTTCGTGCACTAATCGTTGTGCCCCTGGGCAGCCGACAACAGCTTTGCAGAGGTTGCATTCAAAATGGACTTTTACGTCTGAAACCGAGGAGCGGACAGCAATGATGGTGACACTGTTGCAAAGCTGACTGTGTGCTGAATATTCTGAGCACCAGCTTTCACTCCTGGCTCCTCGGCTCTGGGAGCAGAGACCAGAACCTTTGAGCAATACTCACTGTGCTGCTGGGATGCCGAGAGCAAGCTCCGGAGAGGGTGCAATCAAATGCACTTTTAGGAATGAAACCGAGGAGCGACAGCAATGATGGTGACACCGTTGCAAAGCTGACTGTGTGCTGAAGATGCCCAGCACATGCTTTCCCTCCTGGCTCTTCGGCTGTGAGAGCAGAGGCCAGACGTTCGTGCACTAATCGCTCTGCCCCCGGGCACCCGAAAACAAGCTTTGCAGAGGTTGCATTCAAATGGACTTTTAGGTATGAAACCGAGGAGCGACAGCAATGATGGTGACACCGTGGCAAAGCTGACTGTGAGCTGAAGATGCCCAGCACATGCTTTCCCTCCTGGCTCTTTGGGCTCGGGGAGCAGAGGACAGACGTTCGTGCACTAATCGCTGCGCCCCTGGGCAGCCGAGAACAAGCTTTGGAGAGGTTACATTCAAATGGAATTTTAGGTATGAAACCGAGGAGCGACAGCAATGATGGTGACACCGTTGCAAAGCTGACTGTGTGCTGATTATTCTGAGCACCAGCTTTCCCTCCTGGCTCTTTGGCTCTGGGAGCAGAGACCAAACGTTCGTGCCATGCTCACTGTGCTGCTGGGCAGCCGAGAGCAAGCTCCGGAGAGGGTGCATTCAAATGCAGTTTTAGTTATGAAATTGAGGAGCGACAGCAATGACGGTGACACCGTTGCAAAGCTGACTGTGTGCTGAAGATGCCCAGCACATGGTTTTCCCTCCTGGCTCTTCGGCTCTGGGAGCAGAGGACAGGCATTCGTGCACTAATCGCTCTGCCCCTGGGCAGCCGAGAGCAAGATTTGGGACAGCTTACATTCAAATGGAATTTTAGGTATGAAACCGATAAGCGACAGCAATGATGGTGACACCGTTGCAAAGCTGAGTGTGTGCTCAGGATGCCCAGCACATCCTTTCCCTCCTGGCTCTTTGGCTCTGGGAACAGAGGCCTGACGTTTGTCCTCTACTCGCTGTGCACTGGGCAGCCGAGAGCCGACTCTGGAGAAGTTGCATTCAAATGGACTTTTAGGTATGAAACCGAGGAGCGACAGCAATGATGGAGGCACCATTGCAAAGCTGACAGTGTGCTGAATATTCTGAGCACCAGCTTTCCCTCCTGGCTCTTCGGCGCTGGGAGCAGAGACCAAACGTTCGTGCCATACTCACTATGCTGCTTGGGCAGCCGAGAGCAAGCTCCGGAGAGGGTGCATTCAAATGCACTTTTAGGAATGAAACCGAGGAGCGACAGCAATGATGGTGACACCGTTTCAAAGCTGACTGTGTGCTGAAGATGCCCAGCACATGTTTTCCCTCCTGGCTCTTCGGCTCTTGGAGCAGAGGCCAGATGTTCGTGCTCTACTGACTGTGCTGCTGGGCAGTCAAGAGCAACCAGCAGAGAAGCTGGATTCAAATGAACTTCTAGGTATGAAAGTAAGGAGCGACTGCAATGATGGGGGAACTGTTGCAAAGCTGACTGTGTGCTGAAGATGCCCAGCACATGTTTTCTCTCCTGGCTCTTCGGCTCTGGGAGCAGAGGACAGACGTTCGTGCACTAATCGTTGTGCCCCTGGGCAGCCGAGAACAAGCTTTGCAGAGGTTGCATTCAAATGGACTTTTACGTATGAAACCGAGGAGCGACAGCAATGATGGTGACACTGTTGCAAAGCTGACTGTGTGCTGAATATTCTGAGCACCAGCTTTCACTCCTGGCTCTTCGGCTCTGGGAGCAGAGACCAAACGTTTGTGCAATACTCACTGTGCTGCTGGGCAGCCGAGAGCAAGCTCCGGAGAGGGCGCAATCAAATGCACTTTTAGGAATGAAACCGAGGAGCGACAGCAATGATGGTGACACCGTTGCAAAGCTGACTGTGTGCTGAAGATGCCCAGCACATGCTTTCCCTCCTGCCTCTTCGGCTCTGAGAGCAGAGGTCAGACGTTCGCGCACTAATCGCTCTGCCCCGGGCAGCCGAAAACAAGCTTTGCAGAGGTTGCATTCAAATGGAATTTTAGGTATGAAACCGAGGAGCGACAGCAATGATGGTGACACCGTTGCAAAGCTGAGGGTGTGCAGATTATTCTGAGCACCAGCTTTCCCTCCTGGCTCTTCGGCTCTGGGAGCAGAGACCAAACATTCGTGCCATGCTCACTGTGCTGCTGGGCAGCCGAGAGCAAGTTCCGGAGAGGGTGCATTCAAATGCACTTATAGTTATGAAATTGAGGAGCGACAGCAATGATGGTGACACCGTTGCAAAGCTGACTGTGTGCTGAAGATGCCCAGCACATGTTTTCCCTCCTGGCTCTTCGGCTCTGGGAGCAGAGGACAGACGTTCGTGCACTAATTGCTGTGCCCCTGGGCAGCCGAGAACAAGCTTTGCAGAGGTTGCATTCAAATGGACTTTTACGTCTGAAACCGAGGAGCGACAGCAATGATGGTGACACTGTTGCAAAGCTGACTGTGTGCTGAATATTCTGAGCACCAGCTTTCACTCCTGGCTCCTCGGCTCTGGGAGCAGAGACCAAACCTTTGTGCAATACTCACTGTGCTGCTGGGATGCCGAGAGCAAGCTCCGGAGAGGGTGCAATCAAATGCACTTTTAGGAATGAAACCGAGGAGCGACAGCAATGATGGTGACACCGTTGCAAAGCTGACTGTGTGCTGAAGATGCCCAGCACATGCTTTCCCTCCTAGCTCTTCGGCTGTGAGAGCAGAGGCCAGACGTTCGTGCACTAATCGCCCTGCCCCCGGGCAGCCGAGAACAAGCTTTGCAGAGGTTGCATTCAAATGGACTTTTAGGTATGAAACCGAGGAGCGACAGCAATGGATGGTGACACCGTTGCAAAGCTGACTGTGTGCTGAAGATTCCCAGCATATGCTTTCCCTCCTGCCTCTTCGGCTCTGGGAGCAGAGGCCAGACGTTCGTGCAACTAATCGCTGCGCCCCTGGGCAGCCGAGAACAAGCTTTGGAGAGGTTACATTCAAATGGAATTTTAGGTATGAAACCGAGGAGCGACAGCAATGATGGTGACACCGTTTCAAAGCTGAGGGTGTGCTGATTATTCTTAGCACCAGCTTTCCCTCCTGGCTCTTCGGCTCTGGGAGCAGAGACCAAACGTTCGTGCCATACTCACTGTGCTGCTGGGAAGCCGAGAGCAAGCTCCGGAGAGGGTGCATTCAAATGCACTTTTAGGAATGAAACCGAGGAGCGACAGCAATGATGGTGACACTGTTGCAAAGCTGACTGTGTGCTGAAGATGCCCAGCACATGCTTTCCCTCCTGGCTCTTCGGCTCTGGGAGCAGAGGCCAGACGTTTGTCCTCTACTCCCTGTGCACTGGGCAGCCGAGAGCCGACTCTGGAGAAGTTGCATTCAAATAGACTTCTAGGTATGAAACCGAGGAGCGACAGCAATGATGGAGGCACCATTGCAAAGCTGACTGTGTGCTGAATATTCTGAGCACCAGCTTTCCCTCCTGGCTCTTCGGCTCTGGGAGCAGAGACCAAACATTCGTGCCATACTCACAGTGCTGCTAGGGAACCGAGAGCAAGCTCCGGAGGGGGTGCATTCAAATGTACTTTTAGTTATGAAATTGAGGAGCGGCAGCAACGATGGTGACACCGTTGCAAAGCTGACTGTGTGCTGAAGATGCCCAGCACATGCTTTATCTCCTGGCTCTTCGACTCGGGGAGCAGAGGCCAGACGTTCGTGCACTAATCGCTGTGCCCCTGGGCAGCCAAGAACAAGCTTTGGAGAGGTTGCATTCAAATGGACTTTTAGGAATGAAACCGAGGAGCGACAGCAAAGATGGTGACACCGTTGCAAAGCTGACTGTATGCTGAATATGCCCAGCACATGCTTTCCCTCCTGGCTCTTCGGCTCTGGGAGCAGAGGCCAGACGTCCGTGCTCTACTCACTGTGCTGGTGGGCAGCCAAGGAACCACCAGAGATGTTGGATTCAAATGAACTTCTAGGGTATGAAAGTGAGGAGCGACAGCAATGATGGAGGCACCGTTGCAAAGCTGACAGTGTGCTGAAGATGCCCAGCACATGCTTTCCTCCTGGCTCTTCGACTCTGGGAGCAGAGGCCAGACGTTCGTGCACTAATCGCTGTGCCCCTGGGCAGCCAAGAACAAGTTTTGCCGAGGTTGCATTCAAATGGACTTTTAGGTATGAAACCGAGAAGCGACAGCAATGATGGTGACACCGTTGCAAAGCTGACTGTGTGCTGAATATGCCCAGCACATGCTTTCCCTCCTGGCTCTTCAGCTGTGGGAGAGAAGGCCAAACGTTCTTGCTCTGCTCACTCTGCAGCGAGTCGGGCTGCATGGACCTGAGGCACGCAGAGCTTGGATTCGAGTGTGACAGTGAGGAGGCGACAGCAATGCAGGTGGCACCATTGCAAAGCTCACTGTGTGCAGAAGAGGCCCAGCACCAGCTTTCCCTCTGACTCTTTGACTGTGGCCCAGAGGCCACCATTTGTGCTCACTCTGCTGTAGGAGGGCAGGAGGTGGGCACCAGAGAAGTTGCATATAATGGACTTTTAGGTGGGAAAGCAAGGAGCGACAACAGTGCGGGTGGCACCGTTGCAAAGCTCACATGTGTGCAGAAGAGGCCCAGCACCAGCTTTCTGTTCTGGCTCTTCGGCTGTGGAAGTAGAGGCCGAAACTTGTGGTCTGTGCACTGTGCTTTTTGACACCTGGGAGCAGGTGCCTTAGTTTTTGCATGCAACTAGAATTTAAATCAGTCATCCGGATGTTGCTGCATTTACCCAATTGATGTTCATTATCTGCAACAAGGAAAAAAAAACAAAACAAAACAAAAAAAACAAAAGCCAGCCACACAAGAAACAATAAAGACAGGAAGAGACAGAAACCACTGTCCTTGCTATCATTCTCACCACGACCACACCAGTCAATGCCTACCTCTTCTGTAACACCCCACTGCCTCAGCTTAAGCTCCGCAAAACAGTGCTCACCTGGTCCAAAATCATTTCTGAATGCTATGCCAGGGTTCTCCTTCCCTGCAGGAACTGAGATTGTGGAGGCAAGTAACCATTGTTCTGGTCAGAAGTGACTTACCCCGCAGTCCTTCTCATGACCTCCCTGACTCACCAAAAATGCTCATCTGACTCCAAAGGCGACTGCACGGCACTTGCAAGAAAGATTAATGCTGAACCCCACTGCCATGTTATACTCAACTGTTAGTCACCAGCCCGGCACAAAACCCCCTTACCTTCTCAAAGCCCTCCCCAGTGTGCAGCTTCACCTCCCCCAAGTTAGATGTGTGTCCTGGGTTCAGCAGTAGCAGTCATTTTTTCTCCTTCTTGGTAGCTGGTGCAGTGCTTTGTTTTGACTTTTGGCCTGGGAACAGAGCTGATAACAATGATGTTTTGGTTTGGCCAAGGACTTTGTGAGCCTCATGCTCTGCCAGGGAGGAGGGAAGCCAGGAGGAAGCAAAGACAGGACACCTGACCCAAACTGACCAAAGAGGTATTCCATACCACAGCACGTCATGCCCAGGATGTAACTGGGAGTGAGCCGGAAGGGCTGGGGGACTGCGGGGTTGGAGGAGGTATCGGTCGGTGCTTGGTCAGGCTGGGGGGGGGGGGGGGGGGCAAGTTATCGGTCAGCTGGTGGTGAGGTGTTGTGTTCTCTTCCCTTGCTATTTCCTTTATCATTGTTATTATTCTTAGTAGCAGTAGTGATTTGTGTTATACCTTAGTTGCTAAACTGTTCTTATCTCAACCCATGGGAGTTGCATTCTTTTCGATTCTCTTCTCTGTCCCTTCGGGAGTACAGGGAGGGCAAGAAGAGGGGGGGGACAGTGAGTGAAGGAGCTCTGCCTGGTTTTAAACCACGACAATGTGGCACCTGAAAAAGAAATAGAAACAGATAGCTGCTGAGACAGGGCTCAAAGCTGAAGCCTTCCCTGTGCGATGCCCATCTCCTGCTTCAGTATATTGGCTGCTCAGCCACCAGGCCTCCCAGATTTCTGCCAGCTGCATCTGGGCCTGTATGTCACCTGGAAAACACCAAGAAAAAATGCCTTCAACTACTTAAAAACATTTCACATACAGCTGCTGCTTCAGCCACGTAGTCACATTAACCAGCAAGACAGGTGAACAGAGTCAGCTCTGTGAAAATGGACACAAAGCTGCAAAGGCAACCTGGAGCCATGCCCCAAAAGACAATTAACCGCAAGACTCTGAGGCACAAGCCTCATCTGTGTTTTAACTTTGTAAAGTGGGAAAATCTCAAGCTGAAGAGTAACCTGCTCCCTTCCCCTGCCCAAAGAGACCAGTTCTTCAACAGCCTCTCTCCCACACTAACCTTACATCTCTTTCCTGCTTCTCCCTAGGCCCAGCCTTTTACCTTTGCTTGCAGAGGGGCAGAGGTCCAGAACCATCCTTGAGAAAAAACCCTTGTCAGCTGACTGGAATGTTCCTTCAGTAGCCACATTCCTCTTCATCATCTGCAAAATAAAACAGGAATAGCAAACAGCTTATCAGTATGTTGACCAATGGCAATCTTTGCCACAACTCTTCCTCCTGAGGACAGCCACAGGGCTCCCCTTAGCTCATCACCACCAACAAATGTAGCACCCAAAAAAACACCCTACAAAAAGATGCTTACTAACGCATGCACTAGTAAGTCTTGACACAGCCTGAAGGTCTTCATTCAGACAAGACCATTTCAGAAAAACGCAGCAGAAATAAACCACAAAGCTCTAAGTCCACAAAAACTAAACACCAGAGGACTTAACCTGATGAGAGCTGAACTCTGAATAGGAAGGGCTGCACCTCATATACCCCAGGCCCCACCCACAACCCCTCAATGGCCTGGGACATTGGAGAGGCAAACCACCAGCTGGCATAAAAGCAGCCTGATAAGCCACAGCTGGGTCTTTCCTATCTGGCTCTGGCTCCCTCTCTGCTCCCTGGCTTTAATTTTCTCACTCTCCTCTGGCTCAGATTCACATTCAGAACTCACAGACCACACATGCTCACTCTCACACAGACTGCCTCAGACTCACACGTGCGTTCAGACACTCCATGGCTGAGACACATGGTGCCCCACTAGGGCTATCAGGTCTATCTGACAAGAGATATCAGGTCTACCAACACTAGGGCATTCAGGCCTAGTTTAGGGCTACCAGGTGTATCCCCCAACTAGGTCCTGAAAGGGGCTATCAGGTCTGCCCGACTAGGGCTATCAAGGCTACCCCGACTTTAAGGTCCTCCCATCTAGGACTATCAGGTCTACCTGTTTAATAAGCTACCTGCTATTTCTAACCCGGTTTTGCCCATTTCTAACCCATTTTAAGACATTTTAGGCCATTTCTAACCCAGTTTTGCCCATTTCTAACCCATTTTAAGCCATCTTTGGCCATTTCTATCCCGGTTTTAGAAATACTTTAACATTTATAACCCAGTTTTGCCATTTTCTAACCCGTCTTAAACCATTTTTTGCCATTTCTAGCCCGACTTTGCCCATTCCTAACCTTTTCCCATTTCTCAGTCGGTATTAGCCATTTTTGGCACTACCTCTCAAGGACCCTCCCACCCCACCCCCCAGCGCTGCCAGCCAGTCACTGCCCTCCTTCCCACCGCCCATTCTCCCCTTATAAGGAAAAAAAAGAGATGTGGCTTCATTCATAAAGTGACTGCCCTTTGGGCACATTTATTGGCTGCTGTCACATGACATCATGGGCTGAGTGGGTGGAGCTGCTGCAGGGCCCACCTCTTCTGATCCACCGCCTCCTGTAGCCTCCCATAGGCTGAGGCCAGCTCCTCCAGCCCCGCCCCCAGCCCTTGATAGGCTGAGAGCACCGCTCGCAGCTCCTGGTCCTGCCTCTCTGCATCTTCCATGGCCAATGAGATTCTTTGCCTGCGGTAATGTCATAGTGGTGTCATAAAGGCGGCAGGGTCATTAAAAAAGGGGAAGGGGGTGTACAGCACTCACTTGATGCATTGATGGGCAGCTACGGTGAGTGGGGGGTAGGAGGCAAGGAGCAGCCCCAGCTCCTCCAGCCTGCAGAGGGGGCAATGGGGTAAGAGGGGACACCCCCAAATCCCACCTTAAGCCCTTTAGAAGTCACCCAACCTCCCCCAATCCCCCCCCCCCAAGTCCCATTATAAACCCCCCCTTAGACCCCCATATCCACCCGTAGAGCAGAGAGGACATATCCTTCACTGACTCTACCCCCTGCAGTACACACAGTAACCCAGTGCCTGTAACCCCCATAGATACTCTTTGAGCCCCATATACCGTATCTTGAGCAGTAGTGCCACCCCTTTGCCCTCCAGGTAGAGCCCGTGCTGCTGGTCCAGCTCCTGCAGGGCTCCAGCACAGCTGGCACTGGCCAAAGCCCCCAGCAAGGCCCAGCACCGGCCCAGCACCTGCACCATAGAGCCCCACTGACACTCCCATAGAGCCCACTAAGCCCCCATAGACCCCCCAATCCCCATTTAAACCTTCACAGGCCCCATTGAGCCCTATAGACCCCATTTAAACCACCATAAACCCATTTAGCCCCCCACAGACCCCCTCCAAACTCCCTTTAATCCCTAGTAGACCCCCTAAACCCCATTTAACTGCCCACAGACCCCATTTAAGCCCCCACTGATGCCATTTAACCCCCCATAAACCCCCAAACCCCATTTAAACCCCCATACTGCTGAGCCCCCAATAGACCCCATTTAACCCCCCATAGACCCCCCCAAATCTCATTTGAGCCCCCCAGACCCTTCCAAACCCCTTTAACCCCCATTGAACTTCTCATAGATCCCCCAAACCCCACTTAACCCCCCATAGACCCCATTTAACCCCCACAGACCCCTCCAAACCCTCTTTCACTCCCACAGACCCCAGCAAGCTTCTCATAGACCCCACAAACCCCCAGAGATCCCATTTAACCCCCATGAACCTAATTTAACCCCTCCCAAACCCCACTGAACCCCCACCGACCTCATTTAACCTCATTTACTACCATAGACCCCATTTACCCCCATTACAGACCCCACAGAACCCCCCTATTCCCCCCCTCCTGTTCAACCTCTTGGTAGCGCCTGCGCTGGCTCTGCAACGCCCCCTGCAGGTGCTGGCGTCGCCACCGGGCGCGCTGCAGCCGCTGCGCCTCCTCCCTTAGGGCCGCACCAAGGCGCAGCACCGCACGGGGGAGATCCCGCTCCTCAGCCAATGTCGGCGCCGGCTCCGCCAATGGCAGCTCCGGCGCTGCCTCCCCCGCGTGGTAAATGGAGAGGTCCAGGACCTTGGCAGCCAGGCGGAGTTCCAGCAGGGAAAGCAGGGGGGCAGGGGATGCCTACGGACAATAAAGGGGGCCATGGCGTGCAATGGGGTGAAATTGGGGGGGTAAACGGGATTTTGAGGTGATCTGGGACAGTTATGGGTCATTTGGGGCTCTCACCTCCATTGGGGGCAGTGCCTGGGCCATGCCCTGCACCCCACAGCGCAGCTCCAGTTCCCGGCGGGTCTGCAAATCACCCAAATTACCCCAAAATCATCCCAAAGCCCCCTAATCCACACCAATTCACCCCAAAACCCCCTTTAGGCACCCCCCATGTGTATGTGGGTGCCCCCATATCCCTCATTGCCCCCCATGTGTGGATCACCCCCTGGCTCACGGGGGGCTCGAGCCCGCGTGGGTCCCACAGCAGCTCCTGCAGCGCCCTCCAGAGCCCGTCCCAGTGCAGCCACGTCCTTCTGTGAAGCGCCAGCGTCGCCTTCGCCTGCAGGGGGCGCACCGGTACCTGAAACACCCCGAAACAGCCCCGAAATACCCCAAAACCACCCCAAAATAGTCCCAAAATAGTCCAAATTTGGACCAAAATGGCCTGAAATAGCCCAAAATTGGACCAAAATAGACTAAAAATGGCCCAAAGTAGACCAATAGTACAAAATACCCCTAAATCACCCCAAAACCATCCCAAAACCGCTATCAACCCCGCTCTTATCACCCCCAAACCCCCCAAATAAACTAAATCACGCCAAAAATGACCCTATATGAACCCAAACTGACCAAAGCTCCCCCTAAAGCACTCCTAAATCACTCTAACCCTCCCCAAAACCCACCCCCCTCAAATCCCCGGATGAGGTAAAATCCAAAATGACTCTAAATCACCCCAAATGACCCAAAAATCACTCAAAAATCTCCCCAAAACCCACTGAACCCCCCCTCAACTCCCCCAAAATACCCCAAACTGACACCACCTATCCCCCGTTACCTGCCGCAGCTCCTCCCGCAGGCCCGCAGTGAGCCCGTCCGGCCCCAGCGCCACACACAGCCCCTGCAGCGAGGCCAAACCAAGTCCCTCGTCGGGGGTGTGGAGCCCGAAGAGGGGCAGGTGGGGCTCCTCCTCCCCTATTGGGAGGCGTTAAGTAATTAATACCCTCATTAACGCTTATTAATGGCTATTCATGGGTATTAATAGTACGCAGTGTACCTGGCAGCAGCTCAGCAGCGTCCAGCTCCATCAGGACCCCCTTATGTACTGGTATAGGGGGGGGACAAGCACCTATGTGCTAGGTGACCCTCCCCAGTGGGAAGTGGGACAGCCCAGGGGTACCCCAAAGGGTCTACTGGGACCTATAGGCCCCCCCCAAAGGGTCTATTCCCATTACAGACCACAACAGACCCTCTTTAACCGCCTACAGACCTGCCCAAAACCCATTTAACCTTCCATATACCCCCTTTAGCCCCCCACAGACCCCATTTAAACCCTTATAGGTCCCCCCAGACCCCCTTTAACCCCGCATAGACCCCATTTGACCCCCTAGAGGTCCCCCCCAGACCCCCTTTAACCCTCCACAAAGAGTCTGGGGGGGGGGGGTTAAAGGCGGTCTACGGGGGTAACCAAAACCTATAACCCCTCATAGACCGCATTTAACCCCCCCCAGACCCCTTTTAACCCCCCCCAGACTCCCCCAGACCCCCTTTACACCCTATAGACCCCATTTAACCCCCTCCAGACCCCCCAAACCCCCTATAGGCCCCCCAGACCCCTTCTAACCCCCATAGATCCCCCATAGACACCATTTAACCCCCCACAGACGCCATTTACTGCCCCCTATACCCCATTTACCCCACAGAGACCCTAATTAAGCCCCCACAGAGCCCCCCATAGCTCAGCTTTGGCCTCCATTGAAGCCCCTTTAAGTCCCGCTCCGCTCCTCACCGCCGCGCTCCAGCCGGCTCCAAGCCCCACCCCTCCCTCCCCTCTCCACCAATCCCAGTGTGTCTCTTCCCCCCCCAACCAATCAGCACTCGCTTCCACGCGCTTGAATCGCGCCATGCGTCACGTACGTGCTCCCCGTTCCGTTCCGCTCCACTCCCCCACGCCCCCTGGCGCTGTTCACTCTGGAGCCCAATGACGCCTTTAGCAAGCACTACGCGTTGGGCACCGACACCGTTTTCAGCCCCCAAACGGACGTTTTTAGTCCCAAAATGACCGGTTTTAGCTCCAAAACGGCCGTTTTCAGCCCAAAACGGGTAGTTTTGGCTCACAAACAGCCACTTTTAGCCCCAAAATGCCTGGCATTAGCAGTTTTCAGCCCACAAATAGCCAGTTTGGCCGTTTTCACCCCCCAAACACCAAGTTTGTGCCGTTCCTTCACTCTTTGCCGTCCCATTCGGCCCATAGCACTCCTGCAGTTCGGTGACATTGCCGCAGGGGACACAGCACCAGCCACTGGGCCCCACATGGTAGATGGAGATGTAGCCGCCTGAGTAGGCATTGCGGTGTGTGGCCTGGAAGACGGCACGGAGCACCAGAGCACAGGCAGGCTCCAGCTCTGGGTGGTAGCTGCAGTCCAGCACCCATCGGGCATAAGGTGAGCCTGAGCCCATGGAAAAGGTGGTGCCCAGGACGCGGGTCCACGTTGTAGAGGCCTAGGAGGTAATGGGGGGCAATGGGGGACCAAGATGGCCACTGGGGCTGTGGGTACCAGCCCCATAGGGAACAGAGATCCATAACCATGGCTGCCAGCCCCATATAACTCAATATCCAAGTCCTTGACCCCATAACCATCAACCCCAATCCATGACCATCTACCCTATGGTATCCATCACCCTCCTAAACATGACCCCCATAACCACGACCCCCATAACCAGCCCCCCATGATGGCCCTCACCCCGTAACCATAACCTCCAGCCTCATGTGCCTCAATACTCAAGTCCTTAACCCCATAACCATCAACCCCATGATGTTCACCACCCCCTAACCTTGACCATGAGCCCCGTAACTCCAACCCCACAATGTCCATCACCCCATAACCATAAGCCCCATCTCTATATACACTCAATACCCAAGTCCTGCCCCCCCATAACCACCACCCACACTATGTCCATCACCCCCTAACCATGCCCATGAGCCCCATAATTCCAACCCCATTGTCTCCATTACCCCCAGCCCCATATACTTCAAGTCCTTAACCCCATAACCATGAACCTCACCCCATAACCATCAACCCCATGATGTCCACCACCTCCCAACCTTGACCATGAGCCCCGTAACTCCAGCCCCATGATGTTCATCACCCCCTAATCATAACGCCTAGTGCCATAAGCTTCACTACCCAAGTCTTTGGCCCCACAATCACCAACACCATGGTGTCCACCACCCCCCAACAACCCGCACTCACCAGGCCCCCTCTTGTTCCAAACGCAGATCATGGTGCCCATGTTGAGCCCCATGCCCTTGTAGTGGTACACCATGCTGGCAAGCAGCTTGGTGGTGGTGGCCACCAAGGCATGCTCAGGCATTACACGCAGCACTGCCGCACCAGCACATGCTGCCAGAAGGCGCAGTTGGTGATGCTGCCCGCCAGGGTGCCCAGCACCTGTGCGCTCACCTCCAGCACCTTCTGCACTGACTGCAACACCACATAAGAGCCAGTCATGGCGCAGGAGTCAACCACATGCACCATGCTGTGGTGCAGCTGCAGGGGAATGGGGACAGTGGGGTTAGATGGGGGGATATGGGGGTCAGGAGTCCCTACATGGAGCTCTAGGGAGGGATTAGGGAGGATATGGGGGTCTGGAGTCCCTAAATGGGGGTCTGTGGTGGTCTGGAAACCCTTTATGGGGGTCTGTGGGGAAATATGGGAGGACATGGAGATCTGCAGTCCCTACATGAGGTTCTATGGTGGTCTTGAGACGCTTTATGGGGTTCTACGGGGGGGATATGGGGTGTCCATGGGGGTCTGTAATCCCTACATGGGGTTCTAAGAGGGAATGTGGGGAGACATCAGGGGATATGGGGTTATATGGGGGTTTATGGGAGGTATATAGATGGGTCTGGAGTCTGTTACAAGGGGTTCTAGGGGGAAATATGAGAGGATATGGGGGGGATATGGGAGGGATATAGGGTGCCTATGGGGGGATATGGAGGTCTGGAGTCCCTAAATGGGGTTCTATGAAGTCTAGCTGGGGGATATAGGATGTTTATGGGGTGATATGGAGGGATTTGGGGGTCTGAAGACCCATTATGGGGTCTCTGGGGATCTATGGGGGATTTAGGGGAGATATGGGGGTCTATGGGATGTCTATGGGGGTCTGCAATCCCTAGATGGGAGTCTGAAGACCCTTTATGGGGTTCTATGGGGGCCTATGGGGAAATATGGCAGGACACGGGAGGATATGGGATGTCTGTGGGGGTCTATCGGGAGGTTATTGGGTAAAAAGGGGGGCTTATGGGTGCCTATGGAGGGTTATGGGGAGATACGGGGAACTATGGGGTGTCTATGGTGGGTTATGGAGGTCTATAGGGTGTCTGTGTGTCCCAGCCCCCCCCACCATGGCTCTCTATAGGTCTCAGCTCCCCCAAAATAGCTCTTTATGGGCCCCTATGTGGTCTCTATGTGCATACCCACCCCCCCCACCTCCCCCCATTTTGCCCCTACGGAGATTCTATGTTTTCTCTATGGGTCCCAGCACCCCCAGTGTCTCCCTATGTGTCTCTATGACTCCCCTAGAGTGCGTACCTTGAAGGTCAGGGTGGTGGTGCTATGCAGGAGGTAGGTGCCGGGCCCTGGCAGCAGCGGCGACAGCTTCCGGAGGAGGGGGGCGGCGATGTCGAGGGGGTAGCGCCTGGCCGGGTCCCGGGGCGCTGTGAGCCCCGGGAGGAGGGAACGGGACGGGAGCGGGGCCCCGGCCCGCACCACGACCGCCAGCGCCATCTTGGAGCGCAAAATGGAGGCGCGGTGCGGCCGTTACAACGGCAACGTGGCTGCCATGATGGGTGAGGGCATGACTCGGTGAGTAAAGAGGGGCTGGGCTAAATACGGAAAAGGTGGCGGGGCTTAGCGGAAGGGGGGACCATTATGGACATGAGCGGCGTGACTTAGATAAGGGAAGCCACATTTGGAGATGGAGGCGGGGCTTAGCGGAAGCGGGGAATTATGGAGATGAGGGTCGGGGCCTAGCGGAAGGGACGCCACGTACGGAGATGAAGGCGGGGCTTACCGGAAGGGGGCCATTTATGGAGATAAGGGGCGGGGCTTAGTGGAAGGGGGTTTTACATGGAGATAAAGGGAAGGGTTAAGGGAAATGAGTACCATATATAGAGATAAGGGCGGGGCTTGGGCAAAGGGGGCGTATCCTATGGCCAGGGGCTGCGTGGGCCGTGGAAGTTTGGGTAGAAATCCGCCAGATTCGGGGTCCTTTCGCCTACACTGGAGCCGGCGGTGGTGCTCCCACCCCCGTAGGCGCTGCCCAGGTGCCACACGGGGGTGCTGCGGGGGGGAGGGGGCTCCCACGGGGCTGAGCGGCTGTAGGGGGGAAGAGGTTAGAATGGGGGCAGAGTGGGGTTATTATGGGATATAATGGGGTTATAATGGAGTACAATGGGGTATATATTAGGGGTTATAATGGACTATAATTGGGTTATAATGGGATGTAATAGGTCTGTGCTGTTGTTACCTGACCACCTGGGAGCTGAGCTGCCGCCGGGGCTGCGGGGTCACTGCGGGTGCAGGCAGGGTTAGGGGTCAGGGCAACCCCCAGGTAAGGGGGTGCTGGGGGGGCCTTACCTGTGTGTGCCGGGGATGTGACCCCCACGGGCCGGGGAGTGCTGCTCCTGTGTGGGGCACAGGAGGGTGATGAGCGGCAATGAGGTGCCCCATAGCCTCCCATAGACTCCCATAGGGAGGGGGTCACCTGCTGCCCCCTCGCCAGCCGGGGGAGAGCTGTGGGGAGAGGAAAGGGGTTAATGCATAAGGGAAGGGGATATGGGGGTATATAGGGGCTATATGGGGGTGTATGGGGGTATATGGGGGGGTTATGGGGTCACCTGAGCTTGACGCAGCTCCATGTTCTCCCGGCGCAGGGACTCGAGCTCCCTGTGGGGGGGGGGGAAATAGGGGGTGAGAGCCCCATAAATGTGGGGCAGAACCACAGCAAGAGGGTGGCACTATAGGGGAATCAATGGGGGAAGGACCCCACCACGATGGCGGCTATCCATTGGTGTCAATGGCGCCTTAACCTCACCAACATGGCCGCCCCTAGGAGCCCCACTCAAGATGGTGCCTATTCATTGGTGCCAGTGGCACCTCACCGATAATGCCGCCCCAGATTCCCACTCCAAACATGGGACAGCAGAGCCGCACTCAAGATGGCACCCGCCATGAGGAACTCCCACTACGATGTCTCCCACTGCCTCCCCTCACCTCTCCTTCACACCCAGCTCCCTCTTCGCCTCCTCCATGGCCGCCCTATGGCGGCGGGCAGCGTCACGGTGCGAGGCCAGCAGCAGCTCCTCCTGAGCGCGCTGGAAGCGCCAGACCTGTGGGGCGGGAGGGAGGAGGAAAGTGGTGCCCAAGATGGCACCACCCTAGCTCTCCTTCCTCTTCTCCCATATGTACCTGAGTGATGCTCGCCAAGTGCTTTAGTGCAATGGCAGTGGGGCTCTTGAAGAAAAGCTTCTCCTGCAGGCGCATCTATGGCCATAGAAGGTGAAAGAGGAGGTTTAACGGGGTTTAATAGTGTTTAAAGGGGTTTTAAATGGGTTCAAATGCATTTAAAGGGAGTTAAAGGGGGGGTACGGGACTTGCCTGCGGGGAGATGGGAAGGTGGCGGCAGGCAGCGCCGCACACGGGGCACGGTCCTGTGGGGATAATGGGTAAAGGGAAGAGATTGACACTTTTAGGGTGGTTTATAAGGTGAAAGTGGGGGAATTCCCTTCCATCAGTTAAAGGTGGTAAAATACAGGAATTCCTGCTTTTCTGCTGTTTAAAGGGGTTAAAGGAAGGGGATTCCCACTTTTCTGCTGGTTTATGAGGTAAAAGGGAAGCAATTCTCTTCTTTCCATCAAATAAAGGTGTTAAGGTGAGGGGATTCCTTCTTCATTTAAAGGCATTAAAGTGAAGGAATCCCCTCTTTCCCACTACTTTATGAGGTAAAAGGAATTCCCTTCTTTTTGCTGTTTTATGAGGTAAAAGTGAAGGAATTCCATTTTTTCCACTATTTAAAGGCTTTAAGATGAAAGAATTCCTTCTTTTCCATTGCTTTAGGAATTAAAAGTAATGGAATTCCCTCTTCCCCAGTATTTTATGAGGTAAAAGTGATGGAATTCCCTTTTTTCACCATTTTAATGTGTTAAAGGTATGGAATTCCCTTTTCCCCACTTTATGAGCTAAGTGATGCAATTCCCTCTTTCCCAGTATTTTATGAGGTAAAAGTGATGGAATTCTCTCTTTCCCACTGCTTTATATGGCAAAAGTGTTGGAATTCCCCCTTTTTGCATCATTTAAAGGCATTAAAGTGATGAAATTCCCTGTCTCTCACCTGCGGCCCCGCACGCTGCGCACAGGACGTGCCCGCAGTTAGTGACTGCGAACCGCGCTCCCTCCTGCCGGAAACACTTGTTGCAATGGAACCAGTCCATGGTGGGAGAGAACGGGGCAGGAACAGGTCACGGCTGCCCACCCCACACCGCTGCCATTGCCCGAAGGGTCTCGAGCGTAGCGGAAGCCCCCCGAAGGGGGCGGAGTCGCCCGAAGAGGCCCGAGCGCAGCTGAAGTCATCCGAAGGGGGCGGAGCCACCCGAAGAGGGAGGAGTTGAAGCCGTCCGCAGAGTGTGATATTCCGCACACTTGGACTTCGAGGTGGGAAAGCGAGGAGCTAGGGCAATGCCGGTGGCGCAGTTGCGGAGTTCACAGTGTGCAGAAGGCAGCATATGGAACCTTTCCTGGTGTTATGCTAGGCTTCACGTGACAGAGGGGTCATGTCTTTATCACAGCAGGGTTAAAATCCTGTCCTCTCTAGCATGATCTTATGTGCCCTCCGCGCCAGCCTGGAAGGGCTAACACTGCAGGACAGGAATCAGGCCTTTGGTATGCTGCCTTGCAGGGGTGAAGGCTCCATGGAAACCTCTCCTGCCCATGTAGAGTAAACAAGGCTTTAGCCGCGGTAACCGCACACTCTGGCATCCAGCCTCAGCTGGGACTTGCTCCCAAAACCCTCTGCTATTTCTGTCCCTCTGTTACATACCTCTGCAGGCAGGCAGCTGCTGTGAGAATTACTGCAGGGGTAAAAGAGCACTTGGAAGGTACGGTCTAGAAACCACAGCCAAATGGGGCTTGAAAACGTGTGCTGTCAAAGGGCCTGTACAGATAGAAGATGCATGGTATGAAGGATAAATATTTAACAAGCCCAGGTTTGAACTGCACACAAAGGTACCAGGGTTCCTGCAGATGTTACAGGTAGAGGCCAGAACCACTTTTCCCCAAAATCTACTTTTGTGTGTGTGTGTGATTTTGGCCTGCAACAACTAAATCAAGTGTGGGGAAAGCTGAAATGAAAGCCACAGAGGCACCTGGAAAACCTGGTGAGTTATTCCTACTGTGAAAAGAGGTGCCCCGGGAGATGTAACCCAGAGCACGGAAAAGCAGCTTTTAAACACTGAGGTGTCCAAACTTCCCCCTTGTCCCACTTCCTCTGGTTTTCCAGCGTAAATTTTTTGCCTCAAGCCTCAACCAGAGTGCATTGAGGCTGAGAGCTGAAATGTGAACGTGACCTCCAGCCCACCCTGCTCCTGCTCCCCTCAGCTCTGGCACACTCACAGCCCTGGTGCTTGGCTTGAGGAGGCTGCAATTAAAGGGAAACCCCATATAACACACTGTAACCTCGGTGGGGAAAAAGCCACCACCGGAACAGCCGCCATGAATCACTCCCGAGCCCCTCGGCAGGTGCTCAATTAAGCTCCATGCGCTGACTCCACCGGACAGGGCCCTGCCTGCAAAGTGGCATATTCCCGGTGGTCCCAGGCCGTGACCACTCCCTAGGCCTCCCCAAGCCCGGGGGGCTGCCACGGCTCCTGCCTGGGGCCTGTGATACGGTTGGGCGTCAGGGGGGGGTGAGCGCAGAAACAGCCGAGGAGCGGAGGTACCGCCCAGGCCGGGCCTGGCCACGGGATGCTAGGGCTGCAGCAAGAACCCCCTACAGCGCCGCCACCCTCTCAGCCTCTGCCGAGCTTCATGCGCGGAGCAGCATCCCGTGCGCCTATTGGCTAGTGGGAAAAGGGGACTGCCTATCAGCCAACCAGCGCCTCCTTTATTGGATTTGGCGCGCCCCCTTAGGCCGGAAGCGAGTGAGGGTGAGGACCCCACGGACTCGACGTAGGACAGGAGACGGAAGATCTGGGCCTCGGATCTCCACCACGCCGGGTGGTCCCGCAAGGCTGCGCCAGTGTGTATGAGCCCTCCCCGCCGCCAGCGAGCCCCACCCCGGCCGCCCCCAAAGGCCGACGGGAGCTATAGTCCCGGACCCGGCGCAGCGTGGTCTCCGCACGCCGATACAGACTACCGATCCCGGCATGCCCCACGGCCCATCACCCAATCGCGGCGCGCTTTGTTTTGGGGGTGCGGCAGGCGCCGAGGCTCCGTTGCAAGATGGCGGACGACAGTGAGACAGCAGCGAGGCGGCCACCGACGAGGTGTCCGCGGCCGCCACCGGAGGAGAACGACCACGAGTACTGCAGCGACTGCGAGAACGAGGCGGGGCACGGCTCTAACCGGGGGTGAGCGGCAACCGGGGCCGCCCGCCGCGGCGGCGCCTGGGCCCATTGAGGAGGCGGTGGCAGGGAAGTGAGCGGCGGCCCGCCCTGCGGGCGTGCTGATTGGCTGCGAGGCAGCGTCCCGCTCTACGATTGGTGTAGCTGCCCGTCAATCTGCCCGAGGGGGTGGATCCGTTGGCTCTCATTCACGCCAGTTGTGGGAGCGTGTCTGGAGCCGAGTGGGGTCGGGTTCGGCAGTGGCGTGGATGGGGAACGGGCAGCGCTGTGTCCGGGGGCAGCCGGGACGGGGCCGCGAGTGCCTCTTCCTTTGTCAGGAATGAGCCTAATCCGCAGCTCTTGTTGTCCTTGTGTTAGGGTGTGTCTCACGTGCCCCCTGGTCCCCAGCACAATCCCCTGCTGGCATTTCCAGCACCACAGTGACACGCTGGGTGTGTTATCGCGCTCCCCGGAGCCTGAGGCTGCCCTGGAAGAAGCCCAGGCTCCTGCGCACCCATTCTGGCCTCATCCTGAAAACAGCTCAGGGTTTTGCAAAGCTCAGCTAATGTTGTCTTGTGGTTTGAGGAGCAGGATATGAAATACTGAGTTAGCAGCAATTAGGCTGGTTGTGAGTGGACATAGCAAGGAAGGGCTTTATCTAGGTAGTAAAGATCTGAAATCCCCAACAGGCACCCGTTTACTTGCTGCTTTATTTGATAAGACACGGAGCTGCCTCCCCATGCCTGTTGGTTTCCTTCTCATTCCTGCTGGCTTTACATGCAGCAGGGCACGTCGATGTGTGGCTTATGCTACATCATGTTTCCAGAGGGTTTGCATCTTGCACTTCATGCCCCTGGACCTCACCATGCTCCTCTTCCTGCTCGCCTTGTGCCCCAGCAGCTGCATTCCCAGCGTTGTGGCACAGAGGCTGTCGCCTTGGACAGCTCTTCTTCCTCCATCGGCAGCTCTCCAGAGGCAATCTCGCCTGCCTAGTAACTGAAGTGAATAAAAGGTCACTCAAGGAATATCACAGAGGATTTCTTTATGACAGCACAGATGCCTGGTTATGGTGTATTTGCCTCCCAAGTGTGGCACTGTGTCTCAGGCTAATAGGTATAGCTGTTCCTGGGGAGATTTTTATTCTCTTTCCCTCTGACATGGTTAGGTTTGTGAAAAGCAGAGCCAAGCAGAGAGGAGACACAGTGCTTAATTACTGTTATTTCCCAGTCCAGAGGTTCAACCTGTACTTTGCCAGGGAAAGGTCTGTTCTTGGGCCAGTATCACACCTGCAACCTCAAGGAGTTAAAATGCAGTTTCCTGCCTGAACTAGGGCAAGCATGGACGTGCAACAAGCTAACTGGGCAGCTGGGGAAGTGTCCCAGTAACAAAGAGAGAGTTTGGATCACTCAGGAAATAATGTTGGAAGTGTGGCTGACAGGCACAGTGATCACAAGCACAAGGCAGTGAACCTTCCAAGTGCTCTGGCAAAGCTCCTGTTTCCTCAAAACCTAATCGGGGGGGAGCCACTTAGGAGAGAAAAGACTGAGCAATAGGAAAGGTGGTGGTTTTCTTTCTCAATGCATGTTCTACTGATTTCTGTTCTGTTCTGTTGATTTCATATGTCATGTTACACTGGAGTGGGGGAGTGTTTCCTGTCACTGTCCCCTAAAACGGGGCAGGGGAAGTGTCTTGAGCTGCCAGGGGGTTGCAGAGCAACATTCTGAGTCCTGCCTCGGCCCAGCTTGTGGTGAGAGTTATAGAATCATAGAATAGAATAGAATCATAGAATAGTTGGGGTTGGAAAGGACCTTAAGATCATCTAGTTCCAAACCCCCCTGCCATGGGCAGGAACACCTCACACTAAATCATGTCACTCAAGGCTCTGTCCAGCCTGGCCTTGAACACTGCCAGGGATAGAGCATTCACAACTTGCCTGGGCAACCCATTCCAGTGCCTCTCCACCTTTACAGTAAATAACTTATTCCTTATATCCAATCTAAACTTCCCCTGTTTAAGTTTTAACCTGTTGCCCCTTGTCCTGTCACTACGGTCCCTAATGAAGTGTCCCTCCCCAGCATCCTTATAAGCCCCCTTCAGATACTGGAAGGCTGCTATGAGGTCTCCACGCAGCTTCTCTTCCCCAGGCTGAACAGCCCCAACTTTCTCAGCCTGTCTTCATACGGGAGGTGCTCCAGTCCCCTGATCATCCTCGTGGCCTTCCTCTGGACTTGTTCCAACAGTTCCATGTCCTTTTTATGTTGAGGGCACCAGAACTGCTCACAATGCTCCAAGTGAGGTCTCACAAGAGCAGAGGGGCAGGATCACCTCCTTCGACCTGCTAGTCACACTCCTTTTGATACAGCCCAGGATACGGTTGGCTTTCTGGGCTGAGAGAAACAGTTGCTGGATCTTGGCTCTGAGATTTAAAACGCACAATTATTACTTAGTGAAAGCAACACTTTCTTTCCTTTTAAGGCCAGGAAAGAGGAATTGAGCTTCCCTTGCTGCCGTTCCGTGTCAGCACAGGGAATTTGCTACACTGCTCTCTGCTTCGGTGTCCAAGTTGATTTCCTCCCCCAAAAAGTACAAACAAATCCCACTTTTGTCACCCTTTGTGCAGAGAAGGCTCCTGTCATGTTTCCAGGTCTGTGGAGGGTTTATTCCTGTTGTAGATAAAGACATTGGAAGAGCAGAGACCAGCACAGGCTCTAATTCCCCAAGCTGGTGCCAGCCCATGGGGTTTGTCAGCCCACAGGCAGTGATGAGACCACGGATTCAAGTGGCCCAGCCGTGTGAAACGTGGTTGTTGTTGGCAAAACCACACAGGGAAGGTGGGAAGAGTTCAGGGAGGGTTCTGTGGCGTGAACTGAGTTGTTGCTGGATGGAGCATGGGGGGAAAAGGGGCTTTAGTCAGAGGGGCAGCTGTCAGATTTGACAATCCCTGCTATCACTTGCACTGAGAGGGGATGTTTCTGGGACATCTGCCGTGCTCTACCATGCAGGATTTAGTTTTAGGTGTTGTAAGGAGCACAGTAATGGCACACTCTGCTTCGGGACCTGTGCTCTGCCATCTGCAGAGCCTCCCTCCCCACCCTGGCCCCTGAGATGATTACAGCTTAAGCACCGCACCCGATTAGCCCCAGGTTTCACAGAGGATTTTCCAGCATCTAAACAGGGAGCAGGGAGCTCCTAGTTCTCATCTGACACCTTTCAGGTGGGGAGGCAAGGCCATGCAGTGGAGGAATTACAAGCACAAGCCCTTGTTTGAATCTGGGAATTGTTTCCAGTCGGGGTTTTAGGGCAAACCAGCATTTCTGGTCCTGTTTGCTGAGGTGTGAGCCAGTCTTTGAGGCTGAATGTGGCAGTTTGCTTTGTGGAACAGAAGATGCTTTTTGATCACTGCAGTGTGTATGCTATGGACAATAACACCCTGTCCCTGCCTTTGAAATCCCTCCATGCCCACCCAGAACTTCCTGCCTGGCTTTGGCAACTGCGGGAGCCATGGGGAGTCAGACACAGCCAGAGTTGTCCTCCCTTGTGCTTTCCTCCCTCACCTTGCACAAATAAAGCCCTCAGAGCTGGGAATACGGCAGGAGCACGCGTGGGTTCAGGTTATAGATAAGTGGGTGCTGGGCACCAGTTTGTTACTGGGTATGCCTGGGCTTTGCCAGCCTCCAGGGGGGCTAAGCTGGTGCAGGACAGTCTGAGTGGGTCTTGCCTTGAGCAAGCCTGCCTGGTTTTTAGGTGCTTTCAAAAGCCTTATTTTCGTGCTGCCTCACGTTATGGGTGTTATTTTCTGTGCAGTGGTTGATTGGCAAACTCTGAGTCATTTGGTAGAGGGGAAGTGGGGTTACAGCCATACATAATGGCCATAATATTGGTGATGCCTTTCCTGGGAGAAGGGAACATGGGTTGTTGCAGGTACTGGGGGTGCATTTTGCATGGCGCAGCCAACGCGTCCTTCTCCACCCGCTTTATCTCTTAAAGCAGCTCAGGCTAGAAGGGAGATAGGGAAGAAAAACCATGGGCTGTGGGACAGGAGCTGGCCTGGCAGTTAACCCTTGCTGAGGGAGCAAGCAACTTCAGCCCTTGCAGCTTTGTGGGTCACATCAGCTGCAGTAGTTGGCATTTTGTATGGTGGTAGATCATCCCAGGATGCCTGGGATATTTCTGTTACTTTGAGGAGAGTCAGAAGGGCTGCAGCTACACTGGAGCATAACAAAGATGATACTTGCTTTCCTAAATGGACTTTAAAATAGAAAATACCTATAATTACTGTTTCCCAAGGTGTAGCAAGTTGGACCTTCATGTTTTCCAGCATTTTCACACATGCTGGCAAGTCCTCTGCTGGGTTGGTTTTCATCTCCCAGCTGGAGCAGGGCCCTTCCCCACACCACAACACCTGGGAATGCAAAACTTCATCCTACCTTATTCCATCCTGATTTCTTCCAGGTCACGATGGCTTTGCTCATAAATCAGGGAGGACTTTTCTCAGGAACTTTACCTGTGAGTCTGGTATGGGATGAAGTGATGCTGGTTGGGCTGAACTCATTAGCAGCAAGCTGGGAGTTGGCAGCTCTGATTTATGAAGCAAAGTGACACCGACTGAATACTCAAGGTCTGGAAGGATTTTGTTTTTCTCATCTGACACCTCCAGCATCCTGATGTGGAGGTGACCTGGGAAAACATGTCCAGTCTCCTTTGGAAGGGATGGCTTCCAGCATCTGCCCTCAGATGTGCTCACAAACTTGCCTTGTGCCATCAGTTTGTGGTGTTACAATTGGTAAGAAATCATACAATCCCAGACTGGTTTGGGCTGGAGGGGACCTTAAAGCGCATCCAGTCCCAACCCCTGCCACGGGCAGGGACACCTTCCACTAGAGAAGGTTGCTCCAAGCCCCTGTGTCCAATCTGGCCTTGAACACTGCCAGGGATGGGGCAGCCACAGCTTCTCTGGGCACCCTGTGCCAGCACCTCAGCACCCTCACAGGGAAGAGCTTCTGCCTAAGAGCTCATCTCAGTCTCCCCTGTGGCAGGTTGTCCTGGGTTCAGCAGTAGCAGTCATGTTTCTTCTGCTACTGCTGAACCCAGGACACAGGTTCAAGCCATTCCCCTTGTCCTGTCCCTACAGGCTCTTGTCCAAAATCCCTCTCCAGATTTCTTGTTGCTTCTTTATGTGCTGGGAGCTGCTCTAAGATCTCCCTTAAGGAGCCTTCTCTTTTCTAGGATGAACCAGCCCAGCTCTCTCAGCCTGGCTCCAGAGCAGAGCTGCTCCAGCCCTCACAGCATCTTTGTGGCCCTTTCTGGACTTGCTCAAGCAGGTCCATGTCCCTCTTGTGTTTATTGCAGCTCCATAGTGGATGGTTTGGCTCACCCCAGTACCTCAGTGTGGCCATCCTGCCTGGTTGGGGATCTGCCAGGTTTCACCCATGCTCCTTTGCAAGGAGTTTAAAAATATAACCTATGGTGCATTTGTCACCAGGATCAGCAGTGGTGTCAGCACCACTTTGCTGTAATCACTTGTGCTGTCATGACAGAGCTTGTGCCTTGGGGTGGAGGTGAAGCCCTTCCTCAGCAGAGGGAGGAGGGGGAGATGTCCCCCCGCAGGGACAGTTCAGCAGTGATGCTGATTCCCACAGGGCTGCAGCTCCGTGGCTGCTCCTCTCTCTGTTCTGCTTCTTAATATGCTTCTGGAGAAGAGCAAGTGGTACTCACTGGGAGTTTCCAGGCTGGCTGGTGCCTCTGGGCAGATCAGCTGTGTGGTTGTCCCTTCTGGGAGGGCAGCACTCATTCTGGGAGTGCGAAGAAGGAGACCCCTCTATACAATAAAACAACAAATACGCTGACTTGGATCCCTGAACTCAGACTTGGGGAAAGAAGAGGACAAGGTCCCCAGTTACAGGAGACCCCAGACATGTCCCGTATCATGCCCTGGGCAGACCTAGCCCTGCCGAGCTCATCCCGGTTTCCAGCCAGACCTGCGCTGGTGTGGGTGTCAGTGCCCACCAGTGGCGGACCTTGCAGTTGTAGGTACTGTGGATGTGCCACTGGATGCAAAGAGCAGCTCCCACCCAGGGTTTTCCATGGCTTTCCTTGCTCTGGCCTCTCCCCTTTGAGACAGGCATGGACTATTGTCCTCAGTGAAAACAGAAGAGGAGATTTACTGCGGTTTAACTGCAAAATAAACTTGACAGCACTGACAGGGACAGGACAGCTAAGCGAAGCTGCTGGTGTGCGCTGCCCCCTCGTGTGTGTTGGCAGCTGGCAAATCACCCCTGGCCCTGTGTCCCTCCTGTTTCCCCTCATCCCTCTGCTCAGTCCTGCTCTGGCCATCTCAGGGTTGAATCTCCACCTGAGCTGTGGCCGTCTTGGAGGCTGTGACCCTGTTCTGGGGTCTTGAGCCAGGGAAGCTCCTGGCTTGAGGTGTCCCAGCCCTGCAGCAGTAGCGTTGTCTGTGCTGTGCCCAGGTTAGGCCACATCCACCATGCTGGGAGCAGGCACTTTTCCTCTGTGGTGGCATCCAGCAATAGTCCTCTTGCTGGACTTGCCCAGTAAGGCTGAGTTCAGGGTGAGGTTTCATGCTTTGGGGTGATCGCATCGGCTATGGGACTGCCATGTATCCCTGGAAGGATGGGCAATGCCCTGGCACATGCTCCCAAATTTGCTGCTCAGTCTCAGTTTTCTAGCTCCAGCATAACAGTATAATTTCCCACTGTAACAGCTACTGTATCCCAAGATCATCACCTCTGCAGGGGGGTGACAGTGTCCTTGGCCACCAGCCCCTCTGTAGTGCCTGAACCTGCTGTGGTGACTTATCCCCAGGGCTGGACCAGTGTTTGCTGTCCTCCATCCATCCTTGGGCTCAGAGAGGAGGAAAAAACCTAAGCTGGGCATCCCTGCCTCTCCTTGGGGTGGATTTACATACGTGTGGCCAAGTGGGGTGGTGTGACAGCAAAGACATGGTTACCTGCAGTATGGGGCACTCCCCACCACTGAGCAAACCTGCAGGGTAGGAGATGTTGGTGCTGGTCCCCTTTTGGGAGCTAACACAGAGCTCTGGGAGAGATGCTGGGAAGAGGGCACAGCACTGCACCCTCTGTGCACTGAGCATTCACCCTCCTGGAAACTTGGACTGAGAGCAGGGAGCTTGTGTTTTCTTTAGAGAACGACAGAAACCCTATAAATGTTCTCCAAAAGAAACCTCAGGGCTCTAATGATGTTTCTTTTGTTCCTTAGAGGCTTGAGTCCAGCAAATGACAGTGGAGTCAAAAAGAAGAAAAAAAAACCCAGAAGGAAGAAAGAGAAAGATCAGCCTAACCAGGCTCAGGACCAGCCAGTGAAGGTGACTGACCCCCTTCCCAGAGTTGCAGCCCCACACAGCATCCAGCCCCATCCTGAACCTCCCCAGTGTAGCTTAGGGCAAGGAAGGAGTCACCAGAATCAGGGTTTTAGGCACTTGGCTGCTCAAAGAACTGAAGTTTTCAAGTGGTTGCCCAGCCTGGCTCCATGTGTGGGAATTCCCATCGGTGCAGGAGGTGTTTGTGGAGCCCTCCAGGGTAAATGTGGTTGTTTTCTGAACGTCCCAGTCCACTTTAGTGAGCAATGAAAGGGTCACAGGCAGGGAACTGCCACTGCCCCTGCTGCCCACATCCACCATGGCAAGTGTGTTCTCCTTCTTGGATGACATCTGATACTGTTGATTTTCTGCCTCATTTTCATAAGAGCAGCAGCCAGGTCAGAGCAGGGTCTGTCTCACCCCTCTTGGCTTTGCCTGGTCCTGTCTAGCAGCCAGTGCTTCAGAAAGAAGGTTGGGATACGTAGGGTTTGTCCCTGCCAGGGTGGCATCCTCCTGGCCTTCTCATCCCCTCTTATCCTCTGGCAGGGCACATCAACAGAAGCTCTTTTCTATCCAGTACCCAATTTGCATCCAGATAGTGCTGATATTTTGTCCTCCTGGCTGTGCAGAGCATTAATTTGGGGCTTTGCATTTTCAAACTAAATTCTTCAGGAATCAGGGAACAGTTGGGGTTTGGAGCTGGCCACCCTGCCAAGGTCTGTCTGAGGAGGAGGAAAATCTTTCTTCTTGATTCAGCCTCTCCACCTTGTCGTAGTCCACAGGGCCCAGGGACTCCTCTATGGAAGCTGCCATTTGCAGACATGGATCCAGCTTAGGTGGAGGAGGCTGAAGCAATGAGGGAAAAGCCACCTCAGGAGACCCAGGTGCTGGGTGTGAATTGAGCCAGGGAGTCTCTGGCTCATGCAGAGTCTCTGCTCATGCAGAGTCTCAGTCCCTGCATGATCCAGGGAGTCTCAGGGTGTTAGCCAAGGTGGAGCAAGGAGCTTTGCACTTGGGGTTTACAGCACCCTCTTAACTGTAGCTTAAAGCATTTTAAGCCAGTTCATCCACCTCCCTTGACCCAGGAGTGCCTAGAAACCAGGTCTAGGTCTGTAGCAGGTGGCTGGTGACAGAGTTCATCCATTTTGTAGAGGGTTACAGGAAAATCTAGGATGGGAAGGGAGTCTCTTACCTGCTCTCCCCTTCCTGGCAGTGTCCCAGGGCAGAGTCAGCTCCCTCAAAGGAAGAGCTGAAATACAGACCTGGTGGCTCAACTTACTCATTTTGCCGTTCTGTCCTCAGGTGAACTCATTACCTGCTGAGAGGATCCAGGAGATTCAAAAAGCCATAGAGCTCTTCTCTGTAGGTCAAGGCCCTGCCAAAACCATGGAGGAAGCCAGCAAAAGGAGCTACCAGTTCTGGGACACGCAGCCAGTGCCGAAGCTAGGTATGTACAGCCCCTTGCTGGTTTGTGCTCCTTGGGGGAAGCCTTGTGGTCCCCAGGCTGCTCAAAGACACCTGAAGTAGCTGGTCTCTGGCCAGCAGGTGAGTCCCTAGATGGCTTCTCATTGCTGTCCTGTCTGGACTTTGAAGGCATCAGTGATGCTTGTCTCCCATTCAGAATCATGGACTCTCAGCCCTGCCACTGGAAAGCTGTGCAGGTGCTTTGGGTGGTCAAGAGGTACGAGGAGCCATTTCAGACACCTGATTTGATGTCTCTTGTGTTTGGGCATCCCTTCATTTGTATTAGCCCTTGAACTGGGTCTCCAGAGCCCTCTATGCCCAAGTTTCAAGCGCAGCATTGTTAGCCTTCTTCTTGCAGCTATGCTTTTTCTGAGAGTTGAAGCTTCCAGCAAGGGGTCCTTAGTGTGGAATGTAGCTCGGCATGAGACCGGGCCAGTTGCTCAGGGAAGCAGGTCCATATGCTGAGCTGCCACATTTTTGGTTTTCTGAGCTAAATTCAGCCTCTAGCATGGGTAGGTGCTGGGCTCAGCTAGGAGAAGGGAGAGACAAACCTTGAGAGCATGAGCATGCCCAAGCTGCCATGCACATCTAAAGATGAGAAATCCTTTCTCTTCCTGCCCTCTTCCCCCTGCAAACAGCCTGGCTCTTCTTCCCAGCTCTAGTCTTTGCTCCAGCCCTTTCTCCAGTTTGCTCTTGACACTATCAGCTCCATCAGAAGTGATGTATTGTCAGTAGCAGGTGTTGCTCAGGATGGCAGGAGCTATTGGCAGCTGAGCACATCTGAAAGGCAGAGGGGAGCCCTGCTTGCTGATCTGTGTGGCTGGACAGTGCTTCTTCCCAGCCTTGTTGGATCAAGTCTGCAGTGCTCCTGGGGTGCCGGGGTTGCTTTGCTTAGTCTCCTCCAGCAAAATTCATGTAGAGCTCAGGAGAACTAGTAAATGAGCCCATAGTTTCTAGTTTTACCCATAGCTTGTCATGGCTTCAAATTGGCTGCTCCTCAGTAATTTCCTTTATGGGGCTTCAAGTCCCTTTTGCTGCAAACACAAACTGTATTTGATTCCCTTTGCTTGCTGTCAGCACCAGGCTGAGTCTTTTGTCTCAGAGACTGCTGAGAGCAATGGTTTTAGCTTTGTGCTTGGAAAGTCATAGTGAGATGGAATGGGGTTGGGTGAGACAGCAAAACCAGATCTTGAATTAGCCTTTTTTTCCCAGAGGATCCTGGGCATGGCAAACATCATTTCTGCATGGGTAAACTCTGGAGGAAAGGTGGAAGATGTCTTCAGGGGAAAGAGAGGCACAAAACAGCACGTTCCTCCATACACCAACTTGCTATGCTGTGCTCTGACTCAGGAACATGCTCTGGCACACAGTATTATGTACATCAGGCTAGTGAAGGCTGGGTAACAAAAGTGCTGTGGGATTTTGGGGACTGGATTCCAGAGCAGTTCAGCACCTGCTCAAAACAGGGAGGACAGCCAGGGGTAAGCGTTTCTGGAGGGGTGTGATGGGGGCAGTTTTTGCTCTGGGCTTTCTTCAGCTCCCCGTTAACTGCAAACCTTTCCAATCCCTTTTTAAGGGAATTCCTAATTCGCACAGTTTGCTTCCCTTCACAGCACTCAAGTGATGCCACTGTGTTGACATCCCCAGGAAAGCCAGTGCTTGAACCAGGATCTCTTGGCTGAATCAGGAGCTTTAGGAGTCAGTGTTTTTTCCAACAAAAGTAGTTCTGTTCACTGCAGCTCTTCTGTAAGGGCAGTGGGAAGGAAACCCTGACACTTGCCAAATGGCAAGGGCCAGAGCTGGCAGGGAGAGAGGCACCATCCCATGGAGCAGCTCATGGGAAAGTGCTGGCCGAGGCTGGGATTGTGGGGATGGGGAAGGATAAGATGTAACATGTGGACCTGGAAGACATAGCTGTGTCCCTGAAGCTCATCAGCTCGGTCATCTCCTCTCTACTGCACAGTCAGCTGCAGTGTTGCCCTGGAAGGAGTTTTGATTCTCTGCCCCTGTGTCACAACAGATGTGTTACACATCCCAAACTGGGTGGGTGAAATAGCAATTCATGGCTCCCCTCAGCAGGAACCTGGGGTAGGAGACATGAGTCACATTGGTTGCCAGATTGAGCTGTTGTTGTGGAGACTTGGCTTCAGAAGTAGGTGTCTTCATAGCTCCTTGCTCTCACAGGAGAAGTGGTGAACACCCATGGTCCCGTTGAGCCAGACAAAGACAATATCCGTCAAGAGCCATACACTTTGCCTCAGGGCTTCACCTGGGATGCCCTGGACCTCGGAGATAGAGGCGTGGTGAGTACAGGCAGCTTGGCACATGTACTGGAAGGCCATCTCCTTTGCCCAGTTGGCAGTTCTGTGCTTGGACTGCTAAAGGTGGTTTTGGGGACAGGAGTGTGTCCTTCACCATACCAGACAACTCCCCAACTCAGTGGTCATGTCATCTCCTTGGAGTTAGCTGGGTCTGACTTCTCCCACTGTGCAGTTACCTCTTCCCCATCCCATGTTGGCCTGGTTAGCCTGGTTTCTTCGCAGTGATGTAAGGATACCTGAAGCCAGGAGTTTTCACTTAGGAAGACCCTCCAGACTGTGACCCACCTCCCCGGGAGATGACCTGTGTCATCCTGTGTGTCCTGCTGCTTACCAGGCTCTGCAGTGGCAGGTTCAGGAGCCTGGAGCCAGCAGGCCAGAGCAGGAGGACATGCCAGAAACAGGGACACATCTGCATATGTTACCCATTGCTGTGGCCACACAAAAAGTGCTCAGGGTCCCATCTCAGGGCAGCTGGGGCATGTGATGGCTGAACAGATTTCTTAACCTGCTTGGTCTCTGCTGCTTCAGCTGAAAGAGCTGTACACACTGCTGAATGAGAACTACGTGGAGGACGATGACAACATGTTCCGGTTCGATTACTCTCCTGAATTCCTGCTGTGGTGAGTGGCACCATGACCATGGAGCACAGGGGGCTGGATGCTGCTGAGCTTGATCCCAGTGACAGCAGTGGAGCTGCTGTTGCTTTTCCCATCTCACTTGATGAAACCTCCCTTCCCATCTGTCACCATGTGCTATTGTCCCATGTACACTGTGAGAGCTCTCACTCAGCCCTGCCTGCCTCTGGTTTCCTTGAGAGATAGGAGCCTAAACTAGGAGCTCTTTTTAACTCTTTGGGTTGATCCCTGAGTGTTTGTAAAAATACCAGTAGCTGAGGAACTTCTCAATGCCCTGGAGCTGTAGGATGAAGGTGGCTGCCAAGCAGTGTTGCTAGGAATAACACTTGGACACCTCTTGCACTAGAGCTGCTGTTTCTTCAGGGTGTTGGTCAATCAAGGAACATGGATTTCCTCCTGTGTCACTAGTGAGAACTGGCTTTGGCCACAGAGTAAAGGAATTGCTCTGGATCCCAGTGGTCCTGCTTGTCACATCACTGTCACCCTCTCATCCTGCCTGCAAACCTGCAGCTGCCTTGGGAAGCCTGGACAGGGTGTCCCAGGGCACAATGGGGAGGCAGGAGCAGGTACTCTGGGAACCTTTGGGATGTGGCTTCTGAAGTGTGTCTCTTCTCCAGGGCACTGCGTCCTCCAGGCTGGTTGCCTCAGTGGCACTGTGGAGTCAGAGTTGTCTCGAGCAAGAAGCTGGTTGGATTTATCAGTGCAATTCCAGCCACCATCCACATCTATGACACGTGAGTGCTGCTTGGCTGCATTTCTCATTCTGCCGCTTAATGGTACATGGGGCTTCCTGGGAGCACTGAGGAGGTCTGGCTGTGTTGTCCTCCCCAACCAACAGAGCCAGACCTATGCTGCCCAACCGTGGGGATGCTTTGCTGCTTGGAGGAGAAGGTGGGGGATATTTAAGATGAGCAGTGAAGTTCTGTGCAAGGACATCCTGTAGTTAGCCACCATGAAGGCTGTTTTCCTTAAGAAGTGAGGTCAGCTTAGAGCTCTGGTTTATAGAAATCTTCCAAGGCTGGATGGAAGCCATTTAACTTGGGAAAACCTTGGGTAACAGCTTAAGGGGGAGTTCTCCAAACCCAGCCCTTGCTCCTTGGCCTTCCCCAAGGCTTTGACTGCTCTTTTTCTTGAAGGGGCTGGAGGTAAATTGCCCTGAGTGTTGGACTGATCCTCCTGGCTCAGGACAGTGGGGTCTCATGCTTTGCATTGTTTCTTTCCCAAGAGAGAAGAAGATGGTAGAAATAAATTTCCTGTGTGTGCACAAAAAGCTGCGTTCGAAACGGGTGGCTCCAGTTCTGATCCGGGAGATCACACGGCGGGTGCATCTGGAGGGAATCTTCCAGGCTGTTTACACTGCAGGGGTGGTGCTGCCAAAGCCTGTGGGGACTTGCAGGTGAGTAGCTAGGCTACTCCAAAGAGATTCCTGCCTGTAGACCTTCCCTTACCAAGATATCTTCTGTAGCATGTGTGGGATTCCCCAGGACAGGAGAGATTGATTCCAGCCCAGGTTTCTCCCCACAACATCCTTCCAGGATTAAGTCCAGTAGCTTTGCTTAAGCTGCTCATATATCACAGGACAGGACACTTTCTGCAACACAAGTGCTTCAGTCTGCCCTTGTTTTTCTCTATGGGAGCTGCTGGCCTCTTCACCAGTTCTGTGATGTTCTCACCCTCTCATGGCACCTCTGAGAACCTTGTGGCCATCCTGCTGCCCAGGAACAAGTCTCCCACTGTGAGTGTGTTTCTGCAGGTATTGGCACCGGTCCCTGAATCCTCGGAAACTCATCGAGGTCAAATTTTCCCACCTGAGCAGGAACATGACTATGCAACGTACCATGAAGCTTTACCGGTTGCCCGAGGTGGGTGCCAGGCAGGGCTGTGAGCTCATGAACTGCTCCTTGCTGAGCAGGGGGTGAGGCTGGGAATTGGAGAGACAAGCAGCTCAACTGAGGTCAGGTCCTCTGCCTGGAGAGCTGGGGTTTCGTTCATATAGTAAATGATTCTGTCAAGCCACTGCTCTTTATTTAATCTTTATGTATGTTTTGCCTGGGTACCTGCATTTTAAGGCAAATTTTTGCAGCTAGAGGACCTTGTGAGCTTTTGTTTGATGGTGAGTCACATCCTCTCCTGCTGGTAAAACAAGAATGCAGATATGACAGCCTTCATCTGTCCAAACACAGCCTTGGAGTGACCGTGCACTGGGTTAGTCCCTCATTCTTCAGTCAAACTGATCGGTTCTGTCACTGCTGTTGTCCTGCCTGGGAAGTTCCCAGATGGATATGAGAGAAAAACCAAACAAAGCATTAAAATTGCCACCACCTTCCCTGACCTTGTTGCCTTCATTTTGTTGGTCAAAGCTGCTTGTTGCAGTTGGAGGGTGCTGCTTCAGGGCTGAGCATCACATGGCTCCTGTCTCCTGCCTCCTGCTGCAACAGAGGCACCAGTTGCTGGGCTGTAACTGCTGGGTTTTGCATAGAAACCCAAACCCTGAAGCAGTCTGTGCTGCTTGAGCTGGGCTTTGCTGAGAAACCCGAACCATACAGTAGAAATTGAGACCAACTGGAAATAACCTCAGGTGGTTCCTTGCAGTGCCTGAGGCACATCTCCCAGTTATCCCTGCTGCAAGCGGGGCCAGAAACCCAGAGGGAAGCAGAGATCTTGAGCTGTTAGTGGGTAGGAGGCCACTTCCAGTGGAACTTCACCTGGCATTTGGGGCCTGGGGACCTGCTGTGCTTCTCTGTGGTCTCTGTGCCAGTGTCACAGCTGATCGCATCCATCATGCCAGGCAAGCAAGGCTGGGGGATAGGAATGCTGGGGTTTGGGACTGAAAATGGGCTGATCTAAGCAGATAGCATCTCTGTGCTGCTTGTCAGAGAGCCCTTCAGTGATAAAAGTCACAGTGCAAGCAACTCAAAGGGTTTCTCCTGCTTTCGGTAGACACCCAAGACTTCTGGATTGCGGCCAATGGAGCACAAAGATATCTCTGCAGTGCACAAGCTCTTGACCGAGTACCTGAAGCAGTTCCACCTGACACCCGTCATGAGCCGAGAGGAGGTGGAACACTGGTTCTTACCTCAGGAGAACATCATCGACACGTTTGTGGTGGAGGTGAGGGGGCAGGAGCAAGATTGACGGTGTTTTCTTCAGTTTCTGCCTCCTCTGGAAGAGGCTGCCCCAGTCAGTGAGATGTTCTTTCGGGCTGGGAGGTTTGAGCTGCTGGAGAATGGCACCTCCATCCTGGGCTGCCCAAAGTCTCCTCACAGGGAGCCCACATGTCACTCAGACTGGCAAAGCCTCTCTGAGGCTCAGGCCGGGCTTTATCCTGGCTCTGATGTGTTGTGGTGTCACTTCTGGTTTCCAGAGCACCGCAGGGGAGGTGACAGACTTCCTGAGCTTCTACACGCTACCCTCCACCATCATGAACCACCCAACCCACAAGAGCCTGAAAGCTGCTTACTCCTTCTACAATGTTCACACAAAGACGCCTCTCATCGACCTCATGAGTGATGCTCTCATCCTGGCCAAGTTGGTGAGTGATGGCTCATCTGGCTGCTCTTGGGCTGGCCATGGGGCAAGGCTTATACCCAGGGCTGTACAGACCCAAATCCCAAAGGATCTGCCACCCAGGAGAGGGATGCTTGGATAGCCTGAACCTTCCAGCTAGTGGTGAGCTGAGCTCAGGGTATCTACTCATTTCTTACAGCAAATGATATTGCTGTACATCCACAGCACTTGAATTGAGGGTGGAATGCTAAATTATTTCTTGGTGGCCTCAGTCCCTTCTTCTGGGGGTACAAAGCTGGACAGGAGTGTGGTCAGGCAGCTCATGGATGGGAGGAATTCATCTGTGTAAGCAGGAGGAACTGATAGCTTTGTGTCTTGTCTTTGTTAATCTTCTCTTGCAGAAAGGATTTGACGTCTTCAATGCACTGGATCTCATGGAAAACAAAACCTTCCTGGAGAAGCTGAAGTTTGGGATTGGGGACGGGAACCTGCAGTATTACCTGTACAATTGGAAGTGTCCCAGCATGGCACCGGAGAAGGTCAGTGCCTTGGGGTGGTGAAGTCCTCCAGCCCAGCCAGTGCACAGGAAGGGCTCGTCCCCTCAACCCTCTGCTCTAGAGAGAACAGACGAGTGTGATGGTTGTTGAGTCAGTGTTAGCAAGACCCTGTGCCAGTGGGGAGCTCTACTTACAGCATGTGCAAAAGAGCTGCCTGTGGCTCCAGCAGATCAGAGCTCGGGATTAGCCACCAGTATGTCCTGTCATGCAGCAGCCGGAGAGCACCCAGCAGTGGTGACTGCCTGTAGAGCGACCTGGCCTGATAATCAAGCTCTTGGGAAGCAGCTTCTCCCAAATCTGTGGCTATTAGCTTAGAAACAACCTTGGCAGGTAAATCAAGTCTGTCTTGCAGACTGCTGGACCCCAAATATCAGTCACCTCCCCAGCTGGAGTTGGGCAGGGTGTGAATGCCCGTTTGGCCACGAGTCCAGGGCTTTTGCTGCTCTCAAATCATACAATCCCAGACTAGTTTGGGTTGGAAGGGACCTTAAAGCGCTTCCAGTCCTGACCCCTTGCCACGCGCAGGGACACCTTCCGCTAGAGCAGGTTGCTCCAGGCCGCTCTGTCCAACCTGGCCTTGAACACTGCCAGGGATGGGGCAGCCACAACTTCTCTGGGCACCCTGTGCCAGCACCTCAGCACCCTCACATGGAAGAGCTTCTGTCTAATAGCTCATCTCAGTCTCCACTCTGGCAGGTTAAAGCCATTCCTGCCTTGCCCAAAGTCCCTCTCTTGTAGCCCCTTTAGGTGCTGGGAGCTTCTCTAAGGTCTCTCTGTAAGGAGCCTTCTTTTCTGCAGCCCAGCTCTCTCAGCCTGTCTCCAGAGCAGAGCTGCTCCACCCCTTGCAGTATCTGTGGCCTCCTCTGGACTCGCTCCAACAGCTTCACATTCCTCTTGTGTTGTTGCCCCAGAGCTGGATCAGGACTGCGGGGGCAGATCTCCCCACAGCGCAGCAGAGAGGGAGAATCTCCTCCTTTGACCTGCTGTTCTGGGAGTGCAGCTCAGCATAATATTCCAAACTTGGAGAAACCCATATGGGCAACACTGAGCCTCCCAGCCAGGGCCTGTGAGCTGTGTCGATGGGGGGCAGAGGACGCTGGTGCTGGGGCACATCCTGACCTCCCATTTCTGTTGGCTCCCCAGGTCGGACTGGTGTTGCAGTAGGTGAACCCTGGCCAGGAGAGTGCGGCGCTGCCAAGGAGCCAGTCCCAGCGGCCTCATCCTTTCTGCTGGAGCCGGACCCACACCGGGAGCGGTGGCACTGACCCTGTCACCTACTGCCTGGAGTCACTGTCCTGCCAGCACCAGCCATCTCCTTTGTGTTGATTTAATTGCATCCTTGTAAAGACATGATCAAAGGAATGTAACTGCTGAAACTAGCTCATGATTGGCGTATAATGGAGTTAACGGGTGAATAATAAAAGTATATATTATAGATATTTTAGATCTTTCCTGTTCCCACCTGCCATGAGTTGCATTCATCTGCTGAAGGCCACCTCTGGGGTGCTGCACCGTGACTTTTCTCCACCAAGGTAGACACTTGCTGCGCTGAGCAGCCTGGTGCTAGAGTGCTAGAGCACCGGGATGCAGTGGCCAGGCTCCCGAGCCCTCCTGCCTGCCTGGAGGGGGCTTTGAGCTCTGTCCCCTACTTGGCTGTTTTCCCCAGGGTTGCTCCATCCTTTGTTAAACTCGGTACTCCCCATGGATGCCTGGAGAGGGAGGATGGCACCATCCCTCCACGCAGGTGTGGGAGCGTCTCCAAGTTTCTTTCTAAGGGCTATTTGTGCAAGCAATGCCTTGTCCCTTCTCCTCCCCAGCCTCGGAGACCTGAACCCTCTCTGTTCAACGGGTCAAGTGCTGAACTGAGGAGCAGCAACACCAGAAGCTGCGGTGGGACTCAGCTCCTCGCTGCCTCTGGAGCTCATCTGGCGCACCCCACTCTGCTCAGACTCCTGGGGGCTCATTCTCTGCACCACTCCCCATAACGCTGAGGCTGCAGGCATCAGAGGGATGCTCCATCACTGCTACCACACCTCAGGGCTCTCTGCTCAGCTGCTTTTCTTTGGAAGCATGGAAATATGGATACACATGCAAGCGACTGCCCTGCCAATGCACAATTGGCGTCACCCTGGGCTTCAGCCTCTCCAGCCACCCCAGTAGCTCTTCCACCAGGCTCATTACCTTGTGTTACGGGAACCTCCAAGGTAAAGGAGATGTTTTCTTTCATGGAAAAGCTTTATCCCATCAAGATACCTTGGGAAACAAGAACCCACGCAGCGTGCCACTTGCTGCCATTACATGAACTGTGTCCATGAAGGGCACCAAGATGCTTCTGCCCTCCCAGCCAAAGGTTTCTAAGCTGCACACCAAGGCCAAGACCCATCTATGCATTCCCTGTCCCTCTGTGTCCCCATCCTGCTCTATGGCACACCACGGACACCAAGGGCCTTTGCCCACCCAGCCTGGACCTGCAGGGCCTTGGTGGGGAACCAGGAGCCCATCATGTCCCTGCGGCAACCCCATTGCATCCCCTCTGCTCTGGAACCTGTGTCACCTATGCAAGTACCTCTGTCCCCTCCTGTCTCCCTGGTGTCCTGGGCTGGGGGAGGCTGGGTGTGGGTGAGGAGTATCCCCTTCTCCCCTCGGCAGGTTTGGGAGCTGTTCCAATGAGCATCCACGGGTGCTGGGCAGCTCCTTGGGCAGTGCTGTATATGGGGTGGCCTCAGCTGTTTTTCCCCACTCCAGCCCAAAAGGCCCTGGGAGGTGACAGGGACACTGGGACAGGCTCTGTTAAAATAAAACCTTTATTTGACTGGCTTAACAGCGGGTTGTAAATCTGTGACTGTCACTGGTGCTGGAGAACAACCCCTAGCCAAGTCATAGGCATAGTAGGGCATGTGATGGCAGGGTCCCCTCAGGGACTGAATGGTGGCCTTGGGGACCTCGTGATGATGGCACCGTCCTTGTAGACCAAGTTGGGGCTGAGATCAAGCACATCCAGGGCTTGGTGACATTTCGGGCTTGCTGTCACCCATCTCACTAGCCTTTACCCCCAGGGGCTGTTCTGGGCTTTCAATGGCCTGGCCACCCTGTCGTGATTGTCACAGCATCTCTATCCACTCAGGGTCATAGCCAGGGAGGGGAGGAGCAGGGCACATGGGCTAGCAGATGGAGTGGCATTAGGGGACATGGAGGGGCTCCCCTACCCCCTTTGGGTCCTGGGGTGGCACAGGGGACATGGAGGGCGTCCCCTATGTTCTTGGGTCCTGGGGTGGCAACACAGGATATGGAGGGGGTTCCCTCCCACCCCATGGCCAGACAAGTGACACTCCTAGGCTGTCCCCATACAGGAAGTGGGATGTCTGTAGCACAGGATGGTGCCCACCCCATGGGGGAGCAGTTTGTCCCCCACACAGGGACACAATGTCCCTCCAGCTGGGATCTCACAGGCTCTTACATCGAATGTGAACGAAGAGCGTGGCAGGAGACAGGGACATGCCATCCTTGGAGAGCAGATGGATGTGCCAATTCTCTGGGGACAAAGGCAGGGGCTGAGGGGGTGGAAGGGGCCCGTCCCCACCCCCAGGGGGCAGCAGGAGGGCACCCACTTTCCTGCAGGCTGGCCATGAGCAGGGTGGACTGCCCCATGAAGTCATTGCAGGAGGTGCTGTTGTGGTCCTCCATGAAGCGCAGCAGCTCCAGGTCTGGTCCCCACAGCTCGAAGCTCAGCGTCTTCTCAGTGCAGATCGAAACTTACAGATGGGAGGTGGTGTTGCTACCATGGCCACCCTGGCCACCAGAGCCACCCCAGATGCAGGGACCAGTTTGACCCATCAGAGCACTCACCCTTGCCTCAGTTTATCTGCCATCCTGCACTGGGGTATAAGGGGACTGGGGCAGACTGGGGGAACAGGGGTGATACTTGTGCTGAGCTGGGCTATACTGGGGAGAGGAGGTCATACTGGGGTTGTGATGGGTTATACTGGGAGAATGAAGGTCACACTAGGACTGGGCTATACTGGGGGAATGGGGTGCTGGTGTTGGATGAACTGTGAGGAAGTAAGATTAATTGCGCAGTACGTTCCCCAGCAGGCACTGTACAGAGGTTGTAGGTGTCCATACCATAATTTTAATTTCCCCTGTGTAATCTGAGTCAGTCACCCCTGGGAGAATGAACAAGCCTGTTCTGGAACTGGAGGATCTACCAATTAGCAAGGCGAACAGACCATCAGGCAATGGCCCAAACACTCCTGTGGATATCAAACATACACTCTAATCTATGATTGTTGTACACTGGCTTGTAGCCAGGTCCAACCCAGCGCTTCCTGTCGTGGCATGATAGTGGTCCCAGATTGCATTCCATTTGGGACGCATTATCTCACAGACTGGCTAAACAAGCCGGGGGTTGTGGGCTTTGCCAGGTGGCCCTGTTGGTTGTTCTCAGGGCACCAGACCTTGTGCCCCTCCAGCTGTTTCCTGGTCTGGCAGAGTATTACCAAATTTGTCAAACTTTGAGCAACACTGGTTGCCCCAGTGACATCCCTTTTGGCATCGACGACAGAGTTGAGTGGGAGCTCTGCCCTGAGCTCCATCTCTTAAACTCCTACCTCTTCCATTCTGATGGGGGGCAGTCCTTCTTGATATGTCCCTCCTGTCCACAGAGAAAACATTCCACTGCTGCCTTAGCAACAGTCAGCTGCTGGGTTAGAGCTGCTGCCAACAGCTCAGCTTTATGCTGCTCTGACCCAACATTCTGACAGGCTTTTATGAGGGCAGCCACAGTTTTAACTTGATTCCGTAATGGAGCTATTGCTCGCTTACAATTGGCATTACCATTTTCAATAGCAAGTTGAAAAAATAACAAGTTGGCTGCCTCAGGAGAATCAATCTGCTGCTGTATGGCTGTTTGCAACCAATCAAAGAATTGCACATAGGGTTCTTGTGCCCCTTGTCAGATCTTCCTTTTACTCAAATCTGGCAGCCTATGGAGCACCCCAATGGCAAGATCTGCTGCTTGGGTAAAAACATCATGGTTTAAAGCCACTTGAGCTGCTCCTGTTGCATACTGGCGCTCCCCCAACAACTCTGCCTGCCCAACTGCCACACCATTCTTTAGATTATCCATTGATTGTGCTACTACTCAATCATGATATTCAGTTGACTATACTGAGTGTTGTGCTGCCGACAGCACATGGCGCAGAAGAGATTTCCAGTCTAAGGGAGTCATGGTGTATGATTCTCCTATGCCTTGCAGCAAATTCATCAAGATGCTTGCAAACCATATTCTTTCACAGATTTCTGCACTTCTTTCACCACATCACAAGGTAAGTGTCCAAACTCAGGAGTTTGATTGGGTCTGCAGATGCTTGGCATGGCTTGCAAAAGCTGCAGTTCACTGTGCTGTAATGCCTCCTCTCTACATTTGTTCAAAAGACCAGCACCATGTTCCTTTTCCCATTACAGCAGAGGGGCAGCTGGTGGTGGTCGTGCCACGGAGGACTGGGACAAGTGTTTATGTTGCTGTTGCAGGATTTCATCAGCAGTGGGGGCCATAGCAGCCAAAACTTTCACAGGTGTCAGTGGTGGGTATAGATCAGGTTCTGTCCCTGGGTCAATCAGTCCAGGATCAAAGGGATCCTATGATTCATCAGAATTTTCCACCAGTGGGGGAGCTGGGCCTGCGTCAGGGCCAAGCAGTTCAAAAGACTGCAGCCCCCCTGCCACTTCTGCCATATCAGGCTTAGAAGCTGCCACATTCTGCAATACCTGCTCCGCTGGCTGCAAAGCTCACAAGGCTGAATAAACCAAGTGCCAAGTCAATAAATGTCCCATTAAGGAGTCAGGCTTTGCTGTCTGGGCTGTCTGCAACTCTTCTCCCACTCACTGCAACAGAGTCAAATCATAAGAGCTGGTTGGTGGAAACCAGGGGCAATGATCTCTGATTCACATCAATAGTCTAAGTCTAGCTGGGCTACCTTCAAGTCCTGTCTTTGCAGAATGCACTGCAGCAAATTGTTATGGAGGTGTTGCTCCTTTGTTGCCCCTTGACCCATATTTAGAATCAATACCTCAGACTATCTACCCACGACTGCTCACCTTAGCTGTCCAGCGACTGGTGATGAATCTTATGAGGATCCTCTACTTCAGCTTGTTCCCTCCATCCAGCCAAATGGGGTACACCACCGGGCTTCTGCAGCTACCATCGGTCTGCAATTCTCTTCACATCTTCATTTCCCTGTTTGGGTGCCCTTTGTGGTGTATGGAGACACAGACTCTGAGAATGGAGGTACAGAATTGTTTATTTAGCACACACCAGATGATTATATACTTTAGTCTTTCAAGGGCATTACAGCACATAACCAATTAAAGACTGCCACACATACTTTCATGTAAAGGTCACCCAATCACCATTTTCAACCACCGCTTCCTTATTATTGCCTCTAGCTAACATTTGCCTTAGATTAGCAATTTCTGCTATCACTTGAGCAATCACCACTCTTAATCAAATAGCGCAGGCTACATTTTCCTATGTTTATATTGCGGTTAATCACAAGACATCTTCTGTTCTAGACAGTCCATGAAGAAGAAACATCGTCTGTTTGTTCTCTTCAGTCAACCTACGCCAGCACTTTGTGGTCCGCTTAGCACACTCAGCTGCACCACGTTCCTAAAGTCATTTTCCATGTAGAGGAAACGTTGCCCCAGGGGCTATGGGATGGGAATTAGGGGGGTTGGGAAGAAATGTCCCCCTACTTGAATTTGGAATTTGTGATGTGGGAATAAAGGAAATTCCCCCTAATGTAGGAAAACAGTAGTGTGGGATGATGATGAAGCATGACATGGGGCTGCTGAAAGCTGCTTTGCATTGCCATCCCAGCATCCAGCACTGGGTGAGTCTGGATTAGGGTGGTGGCCTGCGAACCCCATAACATCCCACATCCTCAGAGCACCTTGTACCCCCAGATTACCCATGTTCCCATGTCACCCATGTCCCAGTGCAATGTCCCAGTACTCTAACACATTCCCCCAAGATCCTCACTATGCAGCCCCAGTGACTGTCCCTGTGCCTGGTGCGTTGTCCTCATGCATTGTCCTGATGTCATAGCATGTGGTCTCAGTGTCCCCATGCATGGCCCGTTTCCTGGATGATTGTCACAGAACCATGGGATTATTTGGTTTGGAAGTGCACTGTGCCTGTGCACTGTCCTGGTGCATTGCCCTGGTGCACTGTCCCAGTGCATTATCATATTACACTGCCCCTGTGCACTGGAACAGTGCACAGGTTCACTATCCTGGTGCACTGGCACACTATCCTGTCCCAGCGCACTGTACCAGTTTCACTGTCCCTGTGCACTGCACAGTGCACTGTTTACTATCCCGGTAAAATGCAGCACTATCCCTGTGCACTGTCTCATTGCACTCTCCTGGAGCACTGCACCGGTGCACTGTCCATGTGCATTGCACCACTGTCCTGGTGCTGTCCTGGTGTGCTGTCCTGGTGCCCTCGCTGTCCCCATGCACTCACTATCCTCGTGCACTGTCTTAGTACACTCACTGTCCCGATGCACTGTCCCAGTCCTGGTGTACCCACTGTCCCGGTATACTGTTCCTTTGCCCAGGGTCACTATTCCGATGGACTGACCTGGTGCCCTACTCTGGTGCACTCACTTTCCCGGTGTAGTCGCCGTCCCAGCGCATTCACTATCCCGGTGCACCCCCTGTCCCGGTCCCAGTGCACTTCCCGCTGCGCTGCAGCTCCTGACGAAGCCCGCCAGGGAGCGCCGCGGCGGACCATCGCCCTCTCTCCCCGGTCAGCGGCACGCTCGCCATCCATCCAGCAGGGGGAGCGCGCGCATCACTGGAGCCTGTGCGCCGGGAGGGAAGGGGCAGGAAAGGGGCAGAGCGGCCCGTTTCGGAAGCGGCGCGTTGATTGGTAGCAATGCGGAGGGGCCGATGGAAGGCAGGGGCTGATTGGCTCCCGCCCTTTCCCCTCACGGAGAAGGGCCAAGGATCGGGGCCTGTACCGCTGCCGGTGCCGGCGCTATGGAGGACGCTGGCTGCCGGGCTCAGTTCCTCGCCGCCGTTCAGGTTATCCAGGGCCTCCCCCGGCGCGGTGAGTAGGGGCCGGTAACGGGCGTGGGACAGGGGAGTCTGCGGCTGCAGCAGCCCCAACCCCTGGAGCCCACTCCCGGCTCTGCTGAGGCCGTGTCTCGTCGCAGGCTCGTACCGACCCTCCTACGAGGAGATGCTGCGTTTCTACAGCTACTACAAGCAGGCGACGGCGGGGCGCTGCGAGGGCCCCAGGCCCGGCTTCTGGGACCCCATCGGCCGGTACAAGTGGTAAGGCCTCCGGCGCTAGGGCTTGTCCCGGTTCGGACCCGGTTCTGCCCGCTCCTCCCAGTCTCACGGCTGCTGTTGCCCCGCAGGGATGCCTGGAACAGCCTGGGGAGGATGTCCAAGGAGGAGGCGATGGAGGCTTACGTGGCTGAGATGAAGAAGGTGGCCCAGAAGGTAACAGGGAGGGGGTATGGTGGCTGGGGTTGGGTGCTCAGGGGTGCCCCTCCCAAGCTGTGTCTGTCTCTCCCCAGGTTATTGATACGGTGCCCATGGATGAGACAACAGAGGAGATGTTCAGGTACTTCGAGCCACTCTATGAGGTGATCCATGACATGCCCCGGCCCCCCGAGGCCTTCTTCAAGAGGAAAGGGGGTGAGTGGGAGCCACTGTGCCCCGCTTGACCCCAGCACATCCCTCACCTCTGTGCCATACTCTTCTCTCGTGGCACATTGCTCCTGCTGTTCACTGCTTCTGCACCGGTATGGCCATCACCTCTGGGCTGTGCTCATCCTGCTCCTTGAGGAGGACACAGGATGGAAGCGCCACGTCCCACTGACTCCCCTGCTGTGGCACAACTATTCCTGAGATGCTTATTTGGTCACCACCAAGCAAGTGGCTTTTCAAGTGACACGGTCTCTTCAGTCTGGGCTTTCTCTCCACAAAACTTTGAGGCGACGACTTAAGATCTGGCTTCCAAATGCCCCTTAGCATTGTACAGTCCCTGTACGCAGCAGTGCAGGGGATCAGCTCCCACGGAGCATTGCAGAAGGGAGGCTGTGCTTTCTCTTGGCACTGGCCCACCTCCAGGCAGGGTGGGCTGTGTACAGAGAGTCTGGTCATCTGATGTAAACACTTAAATAGGCCAGCCGATTTTAGCAGCAGAGGGGATGTGGAGAAACTGGGGTTGAGAAACAGGATTGTTGGGGCTGCCTTGTCCTACAGAAGAGTCCTTCCCAGCTCTTTCCGTGCCTGTGCCTGCTGCCTCATGCTGGGAGGTGTCTGGGGACCTGTCCAGCCCTTGGAGCAGGGCAGTCCTCAGTGTATCTGACTTGTGAGAAGCACCCAAGGGAGCAAAGGGCTGGATGTGGTGGTTCAGAATGGTGTTGGCTACCACGGAGTGAACCTGCTGGTCACATGCCTCGAGGTTTGGCTGTGCCCATCTGCAGTAGATGAGCTTTCAGGGTATATTTGCAGTTGGTGTGTAAACTGTCAGTGCTTTGCTAATGTTGGAAGAGTGCTGACAACTACACTCGCTCCTTGCCTCTCCCCAGGCATCTCTCATGTGTCTCACAGCTACTGCCACCCTCTGCATCGAACAGGGATGCTATAAGGCTTGTCCTCAGTGTAGCTGCTCCTTCCTGTGGTATCCAGGTGCTTTTGTTCTCTGTTTTGATGCTGAATCCTTTTAAAAGCCAAACAGTCTTGTTTTTTTTCTCTGGAATCTAAAACCTGGGTCTGAGCTCCTGGTCATTACCCACTTGGCAGTGTCATCCTCTCCCAGTGTCACTTATAAATAACACTATTGCTTAAACCTAAAGCTGGTAGCGTCTGGAGCCAGTGAGCCGGAGGAGCCTGTAATGGTGGTTTAAACCACTGAACTTCTTAAGCTGTTGAGTGATTGGTGTTAAAGGTTGTCAGACTCACCTTATGACTTTGTACGATTGCAGCTTTTGTTACCTATAATCTGGAGGAGAAAGGGGATTTTAGACGCTGCAGCAGGTGAGAGCAGAGCAGGGGCCCTCAGCAGCTGCAGAACTTTTGAGAGAGGTGCTGTGTGGTGGGAATCTGAGCAGGTTTGGTTTTGTTTAGTTACAAAGTCAACAAGCCATGAAGTGGCACTTGGAAGCCAAATCATGAGTGGTTCAGGGTCCTAATGGCTCTCCAGTCAGTGGAGCGTTCACCAGTGTCTTGTTATACATAGGCCAGGATTCAAGCAGCTGGGAATCAGTGATGAGGCCTATCACACATGGGCCTAGTGCTGTTCTGTCAGCCCTGTGGGCACGGGGCTGGTGCTGGAGCCAGGCTTGTCCTGGCAGTGATGTGTGAGGTGATGGGACCACGCCTGTGGATCCCAATGCATACTAAGGAGGAATTTGGGAACAGTGACAGTTCCTGAGCTGAGCAGCACTGGTGCTAAGTCCTGTGCTGAGTGGGAGCTGCCCATGTTCCCTGAGGGGCTCCTTGACTGGGCTGGGATCTTAGGGGAGTCCCACGGGCACAGGCCTGATGTGATGGGAATGGCAGGTTAAGAATAGTGGAGATGTGCAGGCAGAGCAGCATTACTACATACCTGCCTGGCCCGGAGCAGGGAGCAAAGTCCCGGGTGCTGGAAATGGGGCTGGGCTTAAGGTGGGAAGGGGAGGGCTGGATCCCAGGCAGGGAGCTGCCCTAGGCACAAGCTGGAGTACTGCTGCCTGCTGGAAGCCCTTGATGGTGGCGTGTGCTGCTGGGCAAGGCTCTCCCAGCCAAAGCTTCTTGTGTTAAACTCTTTTACCGTGTGTGTGCTGTGTACCCTGCTAGGAGACAAGGACAGTGGCTGTCACCTACTGGTGTTCACCCAGCTGTTGGTCAGGTCCCTCTGCCTGCTGCTGTGGGGACTCAGGGGACCACAGCGGGGTGAAATGGGGTAGACCTTGCTGACTGTTGGAGCTCACTTTGATTCCTGGGTTGCTGGCAAACAGAGCCAGTCTCTGTCTCTGCCAGCTGCTGCATGTCTCCAGAGGCTCCTGGCCTGGAGGGTGTCCCCACATCCGTGTGTCCTCCAGCCATGCTGGCAGGGTCACAGAGAGCCTGTGCTCAAGGGTCACCCAGAAGGCTTTAACTCCCCTCTGTCCTTCCCCTCTGCAGAGCCCAGCCAGGATGACCCAGCAAGCAGCCTGGCCCCAGAGCACCACAAAGATGCCTTGCCCAGGGAGCAGCAGAATGGGCAGCATGGGCCAGGTTGGTCTCCCTGTGGCAAGCACCCACCAGAGACCCGTGGAGGAATCACTGGCTTCCCCCTGCCCACAGGAGTCTTGGCTTCAGACTCCTCTGGTCCACCCCACCCGTGTTTCAGGCACTGCCCAAGTCACAGCGAGCTGGAGGTGTTCATGGGTTCTGCTCTTGGTGCTGTTCTTGTTGCCGGGGTAACCCTGGGCATGTTGGTTTGACTCTGTATTGCTCTTACCTGTGTAGAGGGACCTGATTCTGCTAAGCTCCAGTGAGAAGGCAAGGGTGTTTCCCCATGGACTGGGAAAATGTTGCCCTGGAAGGTCCAGGTTCCCAGAGGGGATGTGGGAATGGTACCTGCTCCCTGCCAGAGCAGCCAGGGCCCTGGATCCCGCTGGATGGGCTCACCCCTGTGCCAGGGTTTTGGCAGCCCTCTCCCAAGGCAGAGGGAGCCCACCCTAAAGTGACACTGTTGGGATGTGCGTGCCACAAGCAGGGCTCTGTGACGCCGTGGGCAGGAGGAGGGAGAATTGGGTCCTTGGAGTCATGGCCACGATCCGGGTGGTAGTAACAGAGCCAGTTCCTTCCTCCTCTGTGCCCCAGTGTTGTTCTCCTGCCTCACCTTGTGCATGCAGATGCTGCCCTCTTGCCCACTTGTGGACCTATTGCCTTGTGGCTGCACTGAGCTTCAGCTGCCCTTTGGACACAGCTGAACCACCGCTGTGCCCTCAGCTGAGCCATGTGCTTCCCTTCCAGGAGGGGCACTGGCTCCTGCCACCGCAGCACTGGAGGGCACCCAGGTGACCAGTGACTCTGAAGGGGATGTGTACTGTGATACCGTGGAGCAGATGGAGCCTGAGCAGGTAATGGAGAGCTGGGAAGTGCTGGAGTCCAGCACAACCTCTGCTCCCTGCCCTGCCTGTACTCCACAGGCAGATCTCTGTTGTCTGCTCCCCCACCTCTGCCTACTGCCATGGCACTGCCGTGCCGCTGCTTGGCACCTCCATCCTGCAAGCCTTGTGAGACTCCCAAAACCGATGGGGCCACATGACTGCTCCCTCTGTGCTTTGTGTCCCTCTTGAAACCTCATCTCTATCACTGAGGGGAGGTTGAGGAGCTGTCAGTGTGCCCCAGCACCACTCACAGCAACCCCTGTTCCTGCAGTGACGCTCCAGTGAGGCACTGGTGGACTGCTAGCGCTGAGGCCAGTAACCACAAGCGGGGCTGGTGTGGGCACCTTGCACCTTGCTTTCACCCCTGCCGCTTGCTCTCTGCTCCCTGCTACCAGGCAGCTTGGCCAACACCAGCAGCATTCAGCACTCAAGGTGCTGTGAAGAGGCTAAGTGGATTCAGTGGGCAGGAGGGAGGGAGACACACAGATGCCTGGCTTCTCCTTGGGGCGCTTGTGCCACCTCAAGCCCAGGTGCCTCACTTTGCTGCTCTAGAGCTCTCTCACCTCCCAAACCAGGCACTGACTGGTGTTGCCAGTGAGATTTGGCTTCACTCACACCCCACACACACACCCTCCACCACCAGAACTGCTGCTATGGGGCATGGGGGGAGGTACCACCTCTGCCCTGGCATCAGTTTCTGTGCCACGTAGCCCCCAGAGAGGTGAACGGGAGGCTCAGGGCTCTTCTCTCCCCTGTGCAGGCTGGGCAGCCTCTGGTGCTCTGCGGGAACGGTGGCCAGGCCGGGCCTGAGCCCCTGACCCCCTCTGGCGCTGGGCAAGGGGAGCAGGGTGAAGGCAGAAGACTAGAGGGGAACAGCAGCACTGGGCTTGCAGCTCTTGGCTCCAAGAGAGGTGGGTGCAGCCCTTGCCTCCTTCACTGCTCCCTCCCCATCTCCCGGCCAGCAGGGTCAGACTTCAGGAGCTGTTTGGGGTGGAGCAGAGAAATGAGGCCCCAACAGGGCACAGACCTTGGCTCCAGCACCCAGGGGTGGGTTGTTCAGTAGCTGCAAGAAGTCCTGAGCATCCTATCTCTTCATCTATTGGTCTCCAAGCAGTTCATTGTTATCACTGTAGGTCACATCCCCTGTGCTGCTGTTTTGGAGGATGCTCTGCCGGCTCCTCCCCAGCAGCATTCAGGTTGCACAGAGCCCTGCCTGCCTGTGCCCAGCTCCTGCCTGTGGTCCTTGGTGGGCGCCCACCAACTTCTCTGCGATGAGACTGGGTGATGTTGGGCTGTGTGCCTGGAAGCACTGGTCCTGGGGATATCCTGCTCCTTTGGTACCACTCACCAAATGCCACCCGCTGCTGCTGCTTATGTCTGGGGACAACCAGGCCCCACGCTCTTCTGCTGTGGAGAGGGGACAAGGAGCCTTCTGCCAAGCTCTGCAGCTCTCCCCAGACACACCCTGGAGTCTTTCTGCTCCAGGATGTCATTGCCACCCTTACCCAGGGGACAGCAGAGGTGGTGTTGAAACCTCACCTGCGCACAGCCCACCCCTCTCACCATTATCTCGTCCCCATTAATGTTTGTGCAGACCCTCCTGAGCTGCTTGACCATGGGAGTTCACTTGTACCAAGACTGACAGAGCCAGGCTGGGCTGTCCCTGGGGTGATGGTGTTTGTGTGGGGCTGGCACAAGCCCCTGCTGGTTTCCTGCTCATAGCATGGGTTATCGAGTGTTTGCCAGAGTGCAGCCAGGCTGGTTTGGTGGCCTGGCAGGGAGGCAGCAATGCAGAATTTGGCATCCTGCCTTCACTGGGTGAAGTGTGGCCCACATGCACCACTGGGCTGGAGGTCACCTCCTGCCACCACCACCACGCCAAGGGGGACATGATGGCCTGGGGACAGGCCTGGGGCTGACTGGTGGATGGGGATGTGGGCAGCAGGGCTGGGCTGGGAGCTCCCTGCTCTGTCTGCCTGGCAGCGTGCAGGCAGCCTGACATGATCCTGGCAGTGTCCAAGGCCAGGCTGGACAGGGCCTTGGTCAGCATGGTCTAGTGTGAGGTGTCCCTGCCCATGGCAGGGGCTTGGAACTGGATGATCTTAAGGTCCCTTCAACCCGAACCAATCTGTAATTCTATGATCCGTTGCTCATGTTGGGTGATGGCACACAGCATGTGCCGGGGGATCCTAGGGGTGCTCAGCCTGCACACACTGTCCCTGCCCCACCGCTGCTGAGCAGTGCCCATCTCTGTACCCCACAGGTCTCTGGCTGGCCGGGGGGAAGCAGGACACTGAGAGCACCCCTGAGCTCAGCCCGAGGCTGGTGGTGGAGCTGGATGCCTGTGTGGCCAGCACGGTGCAAGCCCTGCAGGATGACATGCGGCAAGTGTTGGAGCGCCTAAGCGAGCTGGAGACACTCACCTCCTCTCAGGTGCGTGCCGTGACATGTGGGGAGATGCTGCACACCAACACTGGGTGGTGGGGCCAGAATGGGTGCCTGTCCCTAAACAGGCAGCCCCAGGTGCCCCAAGAGTGGAGAGGCCTCCGGCTTCAGTGACACAACCTGGTGGGGCAGAGACTGGTGCTGCTCTGATCTGCCCCAAGGTACAGGCAGGGACCACTGCCCCCATCATTTCCATTGCCCTTGGGGTCCCAGCCCGGCTGCACCATCAGGTCCCTTGTAGCAGCCTGGAGTGGGCTGGCTTTGGCCTGTTCCCCCCTCTCATGGGAATGTTGGGGCTGGAAGGGGGTTCCCGTCCTCACCTGCCCCCCCCCCCCCCCCCGCCCAAACCATCACTTGTCTTGCAGGGGGATGCAGCTGGGACAGAGCCCAGCCAGCTGCTTGCTTTGCAGGTGAGTTGGAGGTAGGGCATGCGATGGTGGGGACAGGTCAGGGAAGGGTCCATCAGCTGGGGAGCAGGTGACATCCCAGGGGAGATGTCCCCAGTGCCTGGGCACTGGGGCCAATTGTGTTGGTGCCAGATGTGCACAGGGTAATGGATGTGACAAGGAGGGCCAGGCAGTGCCGGGGGCCTGCTACTACCTGCCTTTTGGCAGAAGGCTGGGGGATATTTGGTGACACCAGTGACACCTTTGCCTCCCTCTCCACCCCGCCTCTCTCTGTCCCCTCACCAGGCACCATCCCCATGGTCCCTGACCGCTTCCCCACACACCCTACTCTTCCTCGTCACCTGGCCCTTCGTCACCCAGTGGCTGCTGTACCGCTGGCAGGGCAGGAAGAGGTGACCATTGTATCCCCACTGCCATCACTGGCCCCGAGTGGGGCGCAGGACAGCCCTGCCGGGGTGCCAGCACCCTCCCTCCTCATCCTGCTTTGCTGAGCCAGGGAGGCACCACGCAATCGATGAGGGCGTCGCCTGGCACAGCCCAGGGTTTCCTGAAGGCCGGGACCCTGGCCCCGAGGGAGAGCAGCCACTGTGCTCCACCAATCGCAACTGTCACGCTCAGGGCCTCACCAGCACCGCTGGCACCGGCATCCACAGGGACTGGAGTGTGGGATCATCACGTGCCTCAGGTGGGATCCCCCAGGATCTCATTGCTGCACACAGACGGTCCAGCTGCCTACCAGACCTTAGCCCCGAGCCTGGGTGGGCATCAGGGGATGGCCCCTTACCCCGTCCCCAGAAACTGGTTCCATGAAGTGCTTGGACATCTGAACCTGCCTCAATTAAAGCTGCTTGTTCAGTCCAGCCCCGGTGCCTGCTGTCCTGCTGCGGGGAGACGTGGCTGCCACCGGGCCCTGGGCAGGGGCACAGAGCAGCTGCCTGGTCCGTCACTGCCTTGCCCCTCACTGCCTGGCAGCCTCTCCTCCAGGACCGACGTCTCCGGTACCGACACCAGCCCCTTTCCTGGACCCTGCATCTCGGGGACTCCCCCTCTCCTGGCCCCGGATGGGCAGACGGCAGCTTCTGCCCGCGGGGTATGGGGGCTGCTGGGGACCTGTGGCACACTCTTCGTGCCGGCAGTGCCACCGGTGGTGCTCGTTCGCTGCTGTCCGCGAGCCTTGTGCCACTGCCGGGGGGTCCCAGCCGATGTGGCGGGACGGACAGAGACCCCCCCTCCTTTTCACTGCCCCCCACTCCTTGGCCACGGACCGCCGTGTACTGCCCACTGCGGCCGCAGGTCCCTATCTCGGGTGACCCTCTTTTACCCCAGTGTCCCCCCAGCCCTAGGTCCCCTTCCCCAGGCACGGATTCCCAGCACCCCACCCTGTCTTGTGGGGCCCCAGGGGCCGTGTTGGGTGCACATCGTCACGGGGGGGGGGGGGTGGGGGGGTGGTGGCAGAACCAGGACCCGACTCCGCTGCCGGCCCCCGCCGCTCCCCCCCCCCGCAGGTCGGTCGCAGATCCGGGAGCGCAGGTCTGCACAACCCCGAAACAAAAAAGGGACGCGGTGCCTTTAAGGAGGGACTTCTTTCCTTGCTATTTGTTTACATCTACCACCGCGCGGAAACGGGATCCCTCCGCTTCCCCCTCCCCACCGCACCCCTGCGACCTCCCCCAGCCGCAGGACCCCCGCCCTACGTCACTGCTGTTATAGCCCGTGGGGGTCGTAGCACAGCCCCGCGCCCCCTCCGCGGAGCGGGGACTCCTTTCGGGCCGCCGCACGGGCTCGCAGCGGGGTAGGGGGGCGGTGCCCTCAGCGAGGTCCTGAAGGTCGCAGGAGCGCCCCTCCGCGCGTGGTACGGGCCGGCCCCGCCCTCCCCCTGTCCGCATTGGCGGAGCCGCGCGCGAGAGACGTCCAGCGAGGCCAATCGCGCCCCCCCTCCTGCAGCTGCCATACGGGTGTGTCCCCGCCGTTGTGCCCGCCCTCCTCCCCCACTGATTGGCTCCTAGTGGCACCGCCCCCGTGGCGGGGACCCTTAGTGGGTGAGGCGGGCTCACGGCGGGGGCAGGGCTCCGGCGTGCGGCGGAGGCGGGACAAGCAATGCGCCTGCGCGGGGCGCGTGCGGCTATTTAAGGCGGGCCGCGGGCGGGGGGCCCAGTCGGGAGCTGGCGGCGGTTGTAGCGGGCGGCAGCGGCGGAGCGGTGTTTGGGGGTTGGGGGGGGTGGCGGTGGCGCGTGCCATGCGCGCGGGAGGGCGGGCCCAGCGGCGTTAACTCCTGAGTGACCGGTGACCGCCTCCGGCGGCGGCGATCCGTGGGGACTCTGCCCCGTACCATGGCCCAGGCGGCCTGAGCCCACGGGGGAGGCAGCCCCATGCGGCTCGAGTAGCGCTCGCCCCCGAGGGAGCGGAGCGCGATGGCTAACACGGTGCCCGCCGAGCCGGTGCCCGCCGAGCGCGAGCCGCAGCCCAGTTCCGAGCCCGAGTTGCGGCCGGAGCCACAACGCGGCGGCGCGGAGGATGGCGAGGCCGAGCGGCTGCCGCCCCCCGGGGCGGAGGAGGCGGCAGCGGGAGGCGCCGAGGGGCAGCCGCCGGCGGCGGGAGGCGCGGGGCGTCCCGGCCTCGGCCCGCGGTACCGGGCGGCGGTGGGCCGAGCTGAGGAGTGGCCGGTGAAGAAGAAACACCGTCGGCGGCCGTCGAAGAAGAAGCGTCGCTGGAAGCCGTACTCGAAGTTGAGCTGGGAGGAGAAGCAGCAGTTCGACGAACGGCAGAGCCTCCGCGCCTCCCGGCTGCGCGCTGAGATGTTCGCCAAGGGGCAGCCGGTGGCTCCCTACAACACGACGCAGTTCCTGATGGAGGACCACGACCAGGAGGAACCCGATCTGAAAACGGGGCTGTACCCGCGGCGTGCGGCCGCCAAGTCGGACGACACGAGCGAGGAGGATTTCCTGGAGGAGGCGGCGGACGAGGACGGGGGAAGCGACGGGATGGGGGGTGACGGCAGCGAGTTTCTGCAGAGGGACTTCTCGGAGACGTACGAGCGGTACCATGTGGAGAGCCTGCAGAACATGAGCAAGCAGGAGCTGGTGAAGGAATACCTGGAGCTGGAGAAATGCCTTTCCCGTATGGAAGAGGAGAACAACCGGCTAAGGATGGAGAGCAAAAAACACGGGGGGGAGGCGGTGGAGGCGGCGCGGGTGCGGCAGCTGGAGCTGGAGGTGGACAGATTGAGAACCGAGAACCTGCGGCTGCAGCGGGAGCGGGACGCGCCCCGCGCTGAGAAGGGCCCCTGCAAGCCGGGGGAGTGACCGGGCCCGGCCCCGAACGCCGGGAGGGGGGAGGGGGTGTTGATGTGTTGGTGGTTTTGGGTTTATGATTATTTTTTGTGTGTGTGTGTGTCTAAACCAAAAAGTGGGGAAGAAGAAAAAAAAAAACTCTCCAGGAAAGCCGTAAATTGGCCCAAACTGACTAAAAATATAGGTCTAATAAATTTAATTACTTGTAACTGTAATGGGTTTGGTGTGATTTCTTGGTAATGTTTGGTGGCATTCTGGTAGGGAATACACTTGGAACCATTTCCATGCTGTTCTGTTGGGTGTTGGGTTAAAGGAAGCTGGAATGGCCTGTTACAGCTCTTTTTGTTGGTCACCCTTTGGTTCTGATCTTGTTTGAGGAGCTGAAGTAAGTAAAAGCACCTGGAGGAGGGAGAACAGCCCCCAACTCATGTGTGCCATGGACCTGTGTCCACCTCTGTGAGCTCAAGTGCATGTTCACCTCAAGGCTTGCTCAAAGTGAACTTCTCTTCCTCTCGGGGTGGTAAAAACTTGGGTCAGTGAGAGCTGGGCAAAAACTGACCCAAAATGTACTTTCAGCTCCAAGTGAAGGGGAAGCTTTGGAGCAGCCCAGGGGAAAGTTTTGGGAGTCAATGTGTGGCCTCTGGAATGGCTGATGAGGAGGGAGTGGGGAAGGCGAACGTGATGCTCAGCCTCCCTTGTGGCTGTGCCTGAGAGGGGCAGGAGAGGAAAAAGATGGAGAAGCTCCAGGCAGTTGCATGGTCTGGAGAGGGTTTTGGGGGATAAAGCAGGTAAATTCAAAGGTAAAGTAATGGCCTGAGCCTGCTCTGCTTTGGGCTGTGGTGTAAACCAAGGCCATTGGGATTGAAATGAGGAGTATGGATTACTGAAACTGGTACCTGGGGAGCAGAGGGGTGCTTTACCCCCCCCTCCCCCCCCCCCCCCCAAGGCTACAGCAGGGGAAAAATGGCCTTTTATACAAAAATGGAGGAGTTAAGATATTGGGAGACTAAGGTGTCACCAGAGCAGGGGGGTTGCAGCACCGCGGGTTAAAGCAGCTGCACCGAAGGACTTTGGTTTTATGGATCAGGCCAGATTTAACAACAGTGTGGCACAGCCCTGTGTGCTCTGGGGCATCCATGGGGAGAAAAACTACTGGAGGGTGACTTGCTCAGGAGCCAGTAGCGCCCATGATGCCTTCCCCTCTGCCATGACATCATCCAGCAGAGACTGGAGCGGCTGTCAGTACTGAGTCCGGCCCAGAGGCAGTTAATGGGGATCTCAGCACCAAGGAAGAGCAGCACCAGACCAGAGTCCTCCTGCTCATCCCAGGTGCTTCTCTCCCGCAATTCCTTCCCCACTAAGGAGTGATTCCCACTGTGGATCTGCTGCCTGTGATTTGTTTCTGGGGCAGCAGAACTGCAGGCGCATGGCAGATGGCACCGGCGGTGGGTGCTATGTGTCACGGCATCAAATGCAGCTCTTGGCACCTGGCTAACTTGAAAAACTTAATGCAAGGAAATATTAGTGAAATCAAGCATGACGGTTGTTACACAGTGAGGCTGGACGAGCCTTGAGCAACCTGGGCGAGTGGAAGGTGTCCCAGCCTGCAGCAGGCGGTTGGAACTGAATGAGCTTTAAGCTCCCTTCTAACCCAAACCAGGCATGATGGTGTTGTCACACTGAGCACAGCCACAGGGTCCACCCTTCATGTAAATGTAACCCCAACCTGGTTACATTTAACTCCTAGGAATAAATCTTTATTGAACACATGGGACATAGAAGCTCTAGAAGTACCACAGTGATCAGCTCTCCCCCTGCTTTGACTCTACCAACTTATCCTGCTTTATTCCGTGCAGTTTAAATGAAACTGAGTCTTCATCCAAAGCAGGTTACCCAGACCCCTACATCCAGAGGTGTTTCAGAACATGTTTCCTTGCAAAGGCACCTTCCAGCTTCTGTGTCCAAACCTCCTGGCAGACACTGATGGCATTCAGGGACCTTTGAAACCTCCGTGTGGATCAGTAATGGCCAAGGAGCTTGTCTGTGCTCCACCTTGCAGGCTGAGGGGTGAGCTCCTGCTCCAGAGCCTGCCCACGGGCCCCGGAGCTGGCTTGAGAGCTATGCTGGAGGATTTGAGCTCCACTGGTTCAGAGAACAAATCAAATCCTGGAGCTTGCCAGAGAGCAGGGTGCTGCTCTGCTGTGATGTGGGAGCATGGGCAGCAATTAGTCCCTCCTGACACGGAGGCAGCACTGCCTTGACTAGTCGAGGGCAAGTACCTCGCTGGAGGGCAAGCAGCTGTGCCTGCCAAGCCTTTGAAGCACATTCCTGCCACCGCTTTGGTCTTTCCTGGCTTGTTTGAGCCAAGTGGCCTTTACTCTGGCTCCTTTGGAGAGCTCAGGAGTGCCGCTGGCATGGCAGCACCCTCCAAACAGGCCCCTGGCAGCAGGAATCTGCCTGCTGGAGCTTGACTTGGGGGCTGAGTGGCAGGAAGAGGCTCACTGCTGAGGCAGCTTTGTGGTAATCAGCCTCAGAAACACGGGGAATGGAGTTACCCTCTTGCCTAAAGGGCTTTCAAAGTTCCTCCCTTCCCAAGGGTTTCCTGGAGGAAAGGATAGCATTTCTGTCCTGGGATTATAGCACAAACTCAAAAGAAAAACCATCCCACCTGTGGTTATGGCCATTCCTCCATGGCCCAGGAGCAAAGTGATGCAAGGACACACCAGTTCATTGAAGATAATGCTTGCTGCAAGGAAATAAAAAAAGGAACCAGTTCAACTTAACAGCTTCATGCCACAATGCTGGTGTGAAGTGAAACCAGAATCCTGCCCCTCAATGCTGCTGTCCCTTCAGGTCTGAAAAGGTTTCAAGGAGCAAGTTACCAGCATGGCAATTAGTCCCCAGGTCCGTTAAACCTGTTTGATGAGCCAGGTTTTATAGAGCAGGAATATGGTGCTGCCAGTAACCCTGCTGTCCTGCCTGAGACTTCACAGGCACTAACTGCACTTCATTCCTTAGCTTTCTGTTCCAAGGATATATTCACATAGCTCTCAGGATGTCCTGGCAAGTCTCTTGTGCCACAAGAGAAGTAGGATTTTGTTAAAAAAGGAGGATCTGCAGCCCTGTATCTGCAGTGGAAGAGGTTTCACAGCACTTGCTGGTGAGGCCAGCATTGAAAACCTAGCGGCTGTCCATCCATCTGAAACACACCAAACCCCAGTGTTAGGATCAGCCCCTCCAGCTCCCATCCTCCAAACCCCCCTCTAACAATGCAGGGCACACAGCCTGAACTGAGTGCAACCCCCATTGGTTTGGCAAAATCAGCTTGAAATTAGATCTTCAGCTGTCGTGAGCCTGCAAAGACACACACCACACTAACCCCCCTGCTTTGGAAACACAGCAGTTCATAGAGAGATGAAGTTTTAGGGTTCAAGACCCCATAAAGCGACGTGGGAGTCAAAAATGATCCAAAGAGTCACAACAAAGCACCATCTTCAAATAAAGCCAACCCACTAACTGCAGAGATGTAAAATCATCTGTTTTTTAACTCGAGTCCCCATTTGACAGCACAATCCACACTTCTGCCAGAAAGCCTCCAACATCTCACTGCTTCGCATCTAAATCACATCCCCTTAATGCCAGGGGATGAGCCGACATCATCTGCTTTTTGCAGAGGGAAGGAGCCATGGCTGAGCCACTCGCTGAAGGAAACTCTCCTGATGCCACAACCACAGACTCAACCTACGCTATCCCCAAGGGAGCTGGGCCTGGAGGGGACGGGCAGCTCACGCACTACTCAGTACTGAGGGGTGGTTGTTTGGTTGGGATTTTGGGGAAGTCTGAAGAAAACAGCCTTTTTGTGACTTTGCACAGGGAAAACCAACCCAGTTGTTTCCACAGGCCCAAGGAGTGGCCTTTATAACCCCGAGCAAAGGTTCACTCCGGTTTATAATCAGCTCGCAAAGTTACCTTTTTGGCCCCGGCAACAGGCAACTGCTTTTGTTTAAATCTTTCCAAGCGCTGCAGCAGGAGCTGCTGCTTCGGTAACAGCAGCAAGGGGAAGCCATGTTAACTTTGATTCACTGGATCCCGACAGGGAGAGCTCCCTCCAGGAATCCCTCTGGGAATCTGGCTGTGCTTTGGCTAAAATGCGTGGCACAAAGGATTAAACTCGAGAGACTATCCCCCCCCCCCCCCCCCCCAATGGCGTATTAGAGCTGTGTTGTGAGGTGGCACGGTGGAACGTGAGGCCTTCCTCCTTCCGGGAATCACAATTCCTAAGCCAAATCCCACTTCCAACATGAAACTGCGCTGTTTGCTCACACCGGGGGTCACTCAGAGCGCAGCCTCGCAAGAAACTCTGGTGCTGCTGTCCAGCAACACTCGGATACCGTTTTAACGACGGTTTTGCTAGAACATCCACGCTCAGAACCCCGCCCCAGCGTTACTGGCGGGACTGGAGCCAAGGCACCGCTGCCGAGCGGCCCCACGACGTGAGAACCGCCGGAGCCCGGTGCACGGAAAGCCTGCCTGGGCCTTCCCCCGCACCACCGCGCACTCAGACTCCGGTCCAAGACCCCTTCCCCAGCTCCAGACGCGGCGTTCCTCGTAGGGGATGGGCTCTCCCCGTCCCCGGAGCCCTGACCAGGGGAGCCTGTGGAGGGCGCGGCGCCACCGTCCACCTCAGGGCCAGCGGGGAGACCCGAGCACCCCTTCCAGTAAAGGGACGCCCGTCCGGGCTGCCCCGCGATCCCGGCTCAGCAGCGAGGAGGAGCCTCCCCCGCCGGTCCCATCCAGCTCCCCTGGCCCACCGCGCCGCGTCACCCACGCCCCGGCGGCGGCAGCAGCAGCAAGGCCCGGAGCCTGCCTCCGCACACACAAAATGGCTGCCGCCGCTTCCCCACCGCCCGCTCGTCCGCCATAGCCTGCACCTCGGCGCTGCAACCAATCAGATGCCGCCGTGACGCAATTTAGCGACTTGGAGGAGCCAATGGAAATGAGCGTTGTAGAGGAAGAGGCGGGGCGCGCCGCCTCCGGCGGGATTATGGACTTTGTAGTCCAGTCCTGTAGAGCGGCGGCGCAGCCTGTGGCGGTGTAGACTCGCTCTCCCACGACAACCGGGACCCCAGACGGGGAGGGACACAGCCGGGCGCGGCGCGTTGCCGTGGCGGTGAGCGGGACCGGGTCGCCCGGTGGCCGCGAGGGGCCGATCCTGGGCCCCGCCCCGCGCTGTCGATCACCCCCGGGCCCAGAGACACGGTACAGGGGCGTCCGCCTCCTGCAGGCCCTTCCCGGGCTCCTCTGAGCCCTCGGTTGGGCGGTGAGGGCTCCCCGGAGCCGGGAGGAGACAGCGAAACGCGGTTCTGGTGCTGCCCGGCCTGCTGGTGGCACAGCGGGGAGAGGCCTGGCTGAGGCAGGAGGAATGGGGAGGTACCAGCAGGGTGCTCGGCTCGAAGCTGGGGGAATCCCAGCTCCAAACGGGGCGTGTCCCGGCTTCAGAGTGGGGGTCCCGGTTTTCAGGGGGGGTGCCCAGCTCTAAACCCGGCCTTGTGCTTCAGCCATCTGGCCCTTAACTCTTTAATGCCTTTCTCCTCCTCCAGAACCGTTCCCGAATGGCAGTTGTCAGGCACGGATCCCCCTAGGGAGTGTGGCCTCTGGCGCGGCCAGAGCTGAGCTATCTCGGGGGTGAGAACTTGGCGAGAAACCCCAGATTGTGTCCCTGCCCATTTCCAGCTCTTCTGCCGCCTCCTTACAGGTTGAGCCTTGGCTCCATCTTGGATCTCCAGGAGAGGAGTGACCCAAGAGTGAAGCTGATTATCTTTTCCGGGTGTTCAACACGGATGTTTCCCAAAGCTTCCGTTCTTCCCTCTGGTGCTGGTAATGCTCCTTGCAGGCAGCCTCAATGGCTGCACCGTGGTGGTGCTCAGGCTGCAAGTACATAAGGGAATAATTTGTATTTGGGGGATCAGGACATGTAAAAGGCAAAAGTAAGCACTAAATTTTGCATAAAGGCTAAAAAAAAATAAAGGCGCTCAGAGACTTTCTATGTGAAGGCAGACGTCTTGGATTTTCCTTTCTTGGAGGGAAGTGTGGGGTAGAAAGGCCCCAAGCCGTGTCCCAGTGTGATTTGGGAAGAACAAGGCAGGGAATCGGACAAAGAGTTTTTTTCCTGGCCTTTAAACCCAAAAATCAAAACTCTTCCATCCCCCCCCCCCCCTTTCCTTTAAGATGTTAATCGATGGGGGTTAATTATGCTGAATGTTTCCTGCTGTAGGGTTGGTTTTGGAAATGGTCTGGCTGATCCTGAATGGAAAAGGAGATGGGGAGATGTTAAATGGTCCAGATCTTGGGATGTGGTTGGGGAGGGAGGGGACAGATCCACATCTTGCCCCCTGCCCATCCCAGCATGACCCTGCTGTAGATACAGGGAACAGTGACAGGCTGATCCCTGAGCTGCTGATGCCAGAGGCTTTTGTAGTTACAGCTCCGGACTGATTCCTTTCCTCATGGATTTGGGTCTTTTCCAGCTGTGTTTTAGCCTCCTCCACACCCTGGGGTGTGCAGCTGAGCACAGCCAGCCAGGTTTAGGCACAGCCATCACCCTGTCTGCCATCCATGGGTCCTCCTGCCCTTCATGCTACCCAAAAACTTGGGTGCTCTGACCCTTTCCACACTTCTCAGAAGTATTTTGTGAGGATGCTGGATATTTGTACAACCCCAATCATGCAAAATTGACCTCTGCAGGACAGCAGACCCAGCTGGCTTTGCCCCAAGCCTTTGGGCAAACTTTGCAGGGGGCTGAATTTAAACCAATGATGAGGGGGCTTTCTCCTTCCAGAGCAGTTCTGGGTCTGGATTTGCAGTGGAATGGAGGTTTATCACACCAACTCCCCTGTTGGGACCAGCCTGAGCTTGAGCAAAGCCTCCAGTAGCTGGAGCACAGGTGGAGCAAGGGGAGCTCAATGCTGTTGACTGAGCTCTGCAGAGAGCCCTCCCCACCCCAGCCCTGCTCCCATCTAGGCCCCTCATGGCACTGGTGCTGCCTGCCCTGCTTAAACACTGTTGTTGGGAGCCCTTGGGTGCCCTCACATCCCTGTGCTGTCCCCAGGGCACCCCAAAGCACAGCTTGGCACCCCTCTGTTGCCCCATGCTGTTTGCTCTCCTCTCTTGAAGCCAAAGCTGATGTGGAACATCCCCCAGCACCAGCTTGGCTTTCCCACTCACTTCCCACAGTCTGACCATTCAATTCCCAGCACCCAACACCCAGATCTCCAGCTCCCAGCACTTAGCACCCCAGCACCCATCAATCACATCATCCAGCTTCCAGCACTCAGCACCTCAGCACCCCACACCATGCTCCCAGCACCCATCCCCTAGGACACCCTCACAGGTGATATGGAATAGGGACTGTGTCCTCTCCCCGGGTGATGGGGAGCAGGGGCTGTGAACCCCCAGGATCATCAACCCATCCCTCAGGCACACTGGGACCACAGACAGATCCCAGACTCAACCAGGTGACCGTGTCCCCACAAGCCACTCTGTCACACAGAGTCAAGGTCCACCAGCTGAACCCTGTGGTGGCACCGTTTATTGTAGGTCCTACAAAAAAGCAAAGATAGCTAAATCTGCCTAGTTCCCTGCACAAAGGGGACCTTGACTCAGCCCAAAGGCTAGGGGGGCTACACAGGTGGCTGGAAGTGTTGGGGGGGGGGGAGGGTCCAAGGGTGCACCCCATGGGGAAAATGAGCAGGTTTGGAATCAGGGGGTCACCTGGAAAACCCATCCCAGCTTTGCCAGGAGCTCCTCTGGGCAGATGGAGAAAACTTGATGACACAAGCCATGGATGCCTGGGTGAGAGTGCTAATGATTAATTAATGAATTTTATGAATTAATTGATTGTATAAAGGCACAAAAAGAGGATGTCCATGGTGAGTGGACATTCTGGAAGAGCCACCTTCTCAAACCATAAAGCAAAGTTGTGAGAAAGGGCCAGGGGTCAGTGGCTGTTAACTGTCAGTAATGAGATTCATTTTGAAGGCTGGAAAATATGGCAGGATGGATGGATGGATCTGCTTATCCATTCCTGGACCAGCCCATTTCTCCTTGCTCCTTAAAATCCTTCGTCTTTTCCCGCTGGTGATGTTAACTCTGGGAAACTGCTCTTTTCCCCTCTCCTGGCCTGTTCCTACTCGTTTTTGCTGCCCATCCCCAGGATGAACATCAGGCCAATACTGACATCAAGTGGCTGCTGGGATCCCTCGCACACCTCGGCCATATCCTGCCTCTCCCTGTGCGGGGGACAACCTAGCGTCACCCGCATGGCCTCATCCTGCCGTGGAGAGGGGTCCGGAGTAGGGTCAGGAGCCGTGGCCAGTTGTACTCGGCCGGGTCTCCATCACCTGTCATCACGCAAGCACGATGCAGGCAGCTGGACTCCATCACCACCCCACTGCTGTCCTCAGCTGGGCCATCACCATGTCCTACTCCTGTCCCCGCAGGCCCGGCCATGCAGTCGATATCCCAGCAGGGTGAAACCAAGAGTGCTGACAGCATCACCAAGCATGGAGCATCCACTGCATCCCTCACCCTTGGTTGCTGGTGGGGACCCCCTGGACATGGCATCCCCATCCTTGCGGGTGGCAAGGTCATGGTGACGGGTGAGCGGTGAGGTCACAGTGGCCCTGCCACCGCTGGGGACACTTGTCCTTGACTCCCTGCAGCAACTGTGGACTTTGTGCCGAGTGGCGGCGGTGCCACGTCTGCCGGGGCTGGCAGAGCCCCAGGTCACCGTGAGATCTGGCTTCAGACAGCAGGTAACACCAGGGCGACATCCCGTCTGCTCAGGGTGATGCTGTGACATGTGGGTCCCCGGGGAGGATGGTGTGTTTGCCCCCCCCCAGTGCTGCTGCCCCATCCACAAACCTAGGGTCAGCTCCAGGAGGAAATCATGGTGTTACTCCCATTTTAAAGCAGGGGAAGTGAGGCATGGTAGTACCAAATGGCTGTGCTGCCCTCCTTCCAGGGAATAAGGGCTGGAAAAAAACATTTTTCCTCCAAACTACTGGGCTCAGAGGCCCAGAAGAGTTTTGCAACACCCCATTCACCTTCATCCCCACACCCGAGCCTGGGGCTGAGCTCAGCCAGGGAAGCTCAAAGCCCAGGATGGGGTTTGGAGAGAAGGATGGCTCTGGTGGGATATTGGCTGCAGGTGGGGCTGGAAATGGGATAGCAGTTGAGGGTGCTCTGCAGGAACCCACCCATGGGTGGGAGAGAAGGTGGAGGTGAGGCTTTTGAGAGGCTGTGAGTCTGGATCCATGGCCTGAGGGCAGCACAGGGCTGAGCTCTCTGCTGTGTAATGAGGTATGTCAGGTCTCTGCAGCTTCCCTTTGGGGTTTCCCTGCCCAAGCCCCCATGCTGCAAACCTGTGACCCTCCATGCTGCCAAATGGGGTGTCAGGGGGTTTGGGACTGTGGTGCTGGGCATGGTTTGCAGGAGGACTCAGTGATACTGATGCTGGTTGTTTATCCCTCAAGTCCAGAAACTCACTGGAAAGGAAAGGGAGGGGAGAGCCGGGGCTGTTCCAGTACTGAAGCAGAACAGATATTCCCGGGTGTACCCAGAGAGAGCCCCAGTGTGTCCCCATATGCATAGGCCCAATGGTCCTTGACCTCCAACTTCACCCCTTCATTCCCCCTCCAGCTCTGTGGTGGCTCAGAAAGATCAGGGACCTGCTGGTGGCTTGGCACAGGACTGGACAGTGACAGGTCAGTGCTATGGGGTTGGGGCTTGGGTGGTGCTACATTGCACCCTTGGGTGTCATCATTCTGTCCTAACCTTAGCATAGACAGAGTGGGGAGGTGACGTGTATAAGGATACAGGTCCTTTGCCCTAGGAATGAGACTTCCTGTGGATTTCCTGGCTGATGCAAGACTAGGCATGCGAAAAACCTTGTCCTTGAGCTAAGGTGCTGCTGCAGAGGTTGTCCCTAAGAAGGGACTTTTCTTTAGCGTGTTTGGCCCCTTGCTGTGTCTCTTTGGGTCCCTCAGGACATCAGCTGTTATGGACGGCTGGGCCCCTGCAGGGCTGGGATCTGTGTGTGATCAGGTCTCTGGAATCCAGAGCTGATCCCCACAGGTGCCACATGTGTTCCTCTAGCAGAGGGTGGAGGCTGAACTCTGCCAACTCCTCACCATTCCCTCTCTCCATCTGCCCGCAGACCTGGGCTGCAGCCCAGAGGAGGACCAAACCTCTGGATCTCAGCTCCAACGAGGTTCCAGCATATCGGAGCTGCTGCCAGACAAAAAGGAAGAGGAAGACGGGAGCACTGCAGCCACAGGGGAGGCAGAGAGCAGTGTCAGTGTGGCCATGCCACCCCAGACCTAGACCACCTAGAGCTGCTGCTGAGAGAAGAGAAGGGACCAATGGGGATGAAACCTTCTCCAGCAGCTCACGGTGACCTGGCCAGCCTGGGGTGGACCTAGAGCCCAGGGTTCCTCTCCCATGGGTGAGGTCTGGAGTCCCATGTTCAGCAAGGAACTCGTGCTCCTGTCTGCATGGCCCCCTGGGCTCGAGCTGTCACAATAAAGCACTGAGAATCTCTGTACTCCCTGTGTGCTCCTTTTTTTTCCCCACCCAATATCACTGGGAAGGGTGGGAAAGAGCTGCCTGAACTGTGCTCACTCTTTGGGAGCTGGCACTGGGTTCCCCCCCTGCTTGGGCCATCACCCTTGTCTTCTCCAGGAGAGATGCTGGCCCTGGGGACAGCTCTAGCAGCAGCCCTTGTCATCCTTTGTTTGTAGAAGTCTTTCCTCATCACAAAGCAGGGCTGGCATCATGTCCCGAGCACACAGGCAGCAGGAACCAGGGTGAGCCCTGGGGCCTCTAGTATCTACATTTCTGGTGCAACTTTGGGACCAGCAGGGCTGGAGGGGGCCCAGACCCTGCTGTGTGACCTCCGACCACCTCCTAAGGAGGCAGCTTGGGCAGCCACTGGTGTTTAGGAGCCCTTTCCTTTTACATGGAGTTCACAGCCCTCATCCTGGGAAGAACCACCCCCGGCACTGCTGCGTGCTGGGAGATACCCAGCTAGAATGGAGCTTGGTCTAGGGGTCCTGGTGAATGCCAGGTTGACTGTGAACCAGCAGCGTCCCCTTGCTGCAGAGCTGGTATATAACGCTGGGCTGCGTTTTGACAACGTGTTGCCAGTAGGTGGAAGGGGATTACTCTTCCATTTACTCAGCGCTGATGAGGCCATGCCTAGAGGACTGTGTCATGTTCTGCGTCCCCAGTAAAAGAGAGACGTGGACACAGTGGAGAGGGTTCATTGGATGGTGGAGGGACTGGAGCACTTCACCTACGAAGAAAGGCTGAGAGAGTTGGTATTGGTCAGCCTGTAGAAGACTCCAGGGAAACCTTATTGTGGCCTTTCATTACTTAAAAGGGGCTTACAAGAAAGATGAGGAGAGACCTTTTTAGCAGGGCCTGTTGTGACAGGACAAGGGGTTATGGTTTGAAACTAAAAGAGGGAGATTCAGGTTGGATTCAGGCGAGGAAGAGATTCTTTACAATAAAGGTGGTAGAACATTGGCACAGGTTGTCCAGAGAGGTGGCAGCTGTCCCATCCCTGGAGCCAGGTTAATGATTGGATTTGATGATGTTAAAGGTCTTTTCCAACCTAAATGGCTCCGTGATTCCTCCAGGGTCCAACCATGGCTCTTCAACAGCTGGGTGAGATGGCTCCAGACAGAGCTCGCCTGCTTCCTGTTCCTCCCGTGTTTTCAGCAGAAGCGGACTCACTGCTCTGAGTTGGAAGACAAACTCCTCAGAAACCAATAAAAAAATTATTTTGTATTCTATCCATGGCTTTTATTTTCCGTTCCCAGAGCAACAGAGAGGCTGAGGAGCCCCTTTCTCCTCCACTGCTCTTCCCTTACTCCTTACATACATCATATCACAATTTTTGCTCATTATCTATTCCATGTTTTCCTCCTTACACAGATTCTGAACTCACACACATCCCATGGGATCCAAGCCAACTGTGTTCAAGCTGCAGCTGATACACAAACACCAAGTTATGTATAATTAATCCTTGGATGAGCTATTTGTGATGTGACACCAAAATATTTCTGGTTGGGAACGATGTTTACCTTCATCTGTTTTTCAAGCTCTTTGCAGCCCTGAACCTCCATGTCCCAGGACTCCAGCCATGTGCTTTACCCCTAAATTCCTCTATTCTAAGCTGTAAAAACCTGCAGAAGAAGCTGATTTACCAATAGAAGTGACACATTTCTTCTCCTTCCACTGCTTCTCATGGCTTAACACATTAAAATGTGCACTTGAGAAGATGATGGGCTAAATGGAGAGTGGAGTTATACCTGGAACTCATTACAGCCACTAAGAAATTCAGCAGCACAGAAAACAGAAATCCAAGCTCAGCACTTCAGAAGTAAAGGAATTAAGATCTTGATACTTCCACCAAGAGAGAACCTTGGGTCAACCTTCACTTCAGCCACACAACTTCAGAGCAAGTCCTCAAACCATTAGAAATCCTCACCAAGGAACAAAGGAAGAGCCATGGCCTCTGGCAACCTTGAACGGTTCCCTCCTTGGTTCAGGTACCTCTAGGTCCAGCTCCTTGGAGGTATGTAAGGTGGGGTCAGCTCTCCAAATACTGTCAAGCTTCTGGAGCTTAATCCTTCAGTGCCAAGTTATCATGCTAAGCTTGGGTTTATTCTGAACTATACAGTGCAGGTCTAGGAATGCTTCTTTGGATGAGCAAATATTGCCTGGATATCTCTAACATCAAGAAAACAGTATAATTTTTTGGAGCTGCAAATCCAGGTGGAAAAAAGGGTCTGATGTCCAGCTTGAGGGTTTCTCAGTGAATTGAACTTAATTAAGAAATAAACCTAAGTCTGAAGTCAACCTTAATGTAAAAAACTAATAAATTAGCCCTGGACACATATTGAAGATGATTATTGGAACGGGGTTTCTAGCATATTTTTAAGGATCATTACAGCAGGAAGCAAGCAGCTCCCATGTCATTGAAGTTGTCAGACAAAGGCCTTCATGTACTGCAAATCAAACACCAGAAAAGTGGTAAAAAGAGAGGACTCTGATGGGCCTTTGAGCAACCTGGTCTAGTGGAAGGTGTCCCTTGGGGTCCTCACAGGCTCCCTGCCCCACAGCAGAGTATGTCCTCAGCGTGGGACCTCTGGGTGAAAACCTTGGTCTTCATACATGGTCCTGGTGACATCTGCCCTCCTGGGACTGTCGGGGTGACCATCCCTGTCCTGTGAAAACCAGGATGAGCATATTAATTGCAAAATATTTAACAAGATGCTGAAATATTTAATGAACAAAGAGATTTTAACTGCAATTTTGAGCTTTGGAAAAGTGGAATAAACCCAAATGTGGTGTGGGTGACCCCAATTTTGGTGCCGCTGAGCTGCCTGCTGCTCCCCTCTGGCCTCCCAGAGCCCCAGAGATGACAGAGAGGATGCAGCATAGTGCCAAAGGGAGCTCAGGAATCCACGGCAGCTCCTGATCAGGTTGTGCATCCCCTGGTTGAGGATTTAGGGTTTGCAGAGGTCGACCAAACAGGTCCCGTACGTTCCTCTGGTCTCTGCAGTGCCAAGCGCCTGTCCCAGCACCTCAGCTGGTGTTGCCAAACAGGAGATGCTACGAGAGCTGGATAGATGCAGCCCCAGGGCTGCGCGAAGGGTTCCAAGATCTATCCTCTACCCATTCCTCAGCACATCTATCCTCAAGTCTTTAATTTCACCAAATCTCAGTAAATCTCACCAAATCGTAGTAGAATAATGTGCTTCATGCCCCAGCATTGATGCCATGGGGAAATGCCTTGCTCTGTGCCAGCAGGCAGCCATCACGAATTGCATGTGGAGGAGGTGACACCAGCTGCTGCAGCCCCGACCATGTGTGGTGGGTGCTCTGCTGAAGGTGATGAGTGCTGTGGCTCTCCAGGGACTGCCATCACCATGTGTTGCCTGCCTTGGGTGAGGTGGTTCTGCTCATCCACCTTTGTCATGGCCCAGCAGCAGCACAGGAGCAACCCAGGCTGCAGGATCTGCCCACACCGTGCCAACCTGGCACCTGGCAGCCCCTGTCCAGGGTGGGGTGCCCAGAGGTGCAACGAGCTGGCTTGGCCTCAGCTCTCCCTTTTGTGGAGGCTAAAGTGGGGAAAGAGGGAGCCTGACACCTTCCGGCTGCACCCCTCGCTCCAACTGTCACCCTAGAAAATGAAATAATAGAACAAAATTTGAAAGTAAATGGAATAAAATAAATAATAGTATAAAATTAATAGGAAAAAACAGGATAAGGAAATAAAAGAACAAAATAAATAATAAAAGTTTTTAAAGTAAACAAAATAATGAAATTAAATTAATAAAGTAATATATAAAAAAGGTAAAGGATAAGGAAAAAAGAATAAAATAAAAAGAATAAAATAAAAATAAAATAACACGAAATAAAAATTAAATAAAATAAGCTAAAATAGAAAGAATTAAATAAAATAAATGCATAAATTAAAAATAAAGCCAACTAAATGTAAAATAAAATAAAATATATAAAATGAAAGTTACATCTAAAAAATAGAATAAAATAATAAAATAAGATTAAAAATAAGAAAAGAAAATGAAATTAAGTGAAATAAAATAATAAACTTACTAAAATTAAAATATTAAATTAACAAATGAAATCAAATGCTAAGGTCGCACAAGCTGACAGCAGCCGGGACAGGGCAGGAGGCAGCGGGCAGCGGTGCAGCCCCGCGCTGCGGTCCGAGCGCCGGGGTCGGTTCCTGCTGCCGGGGCAGGGCCGGTGAAGCCCTGCCCGCCGGGGCGGGGTGGCGGGTGGGGGGAGGCGTTAGCAGCGCGATAACGCTCCGGCGAAGTTGCAAACGGCTAAGAGCAGCCTCGGAGCGGGGGGAGGAGCAGCAACACCCCCGAACCCAGCCCGGCCATGGGCAATGCGGCCGGGGGCATGGAGGGGGGGCCGTCGGGGGGGGAGAGCCGCGACCCCCGGCCTCCCGCCGCCCCCCCGAGCGCCACCGCACCGCCCGCCCGGCAGCCCATGCCCGCCGTAGCCGAGCTGGAGGAGCGCTTCGGTCGCGTCCTGGTGAGCGGGGACGGGGGGACCCTTACAGCTGCGACAGTCCCGTTATCACAGTCAGCATTTGATTCGGTTATTAATTATTATCCCTAAGATTAATAATAATTGTTCCTCTGTCACGCCTGGTCATGCTCGACCTGCCCCACAGCGGGGCTGCCGCTCATGGAGGGGGGACCCAGCCTGAAATATCTGAGTTGATCCCAGGTCTCCATGGCGGGAGCCGGCAGCGGCTGGGCCAGGCAGCGTGCTGCAGGCAACCGGTGCTGTGGGTGGAAAAGCCTCATCCTCATTACTGATGCTGTTATCCCCTTGGAAAAACCACCGGCATTGCTCCCAGCCTCCCCAGCTCCGGCTGCGGGATGAGCGAAGGGCGATGCCGAAGCTGCGTTCCCATGGGATGGCAGCTCGGAGCTGCAGGGGATCAGCTCTTGCCTGTTCTCCTCCGTCCTTGAGCGGGGCAGCCGGCCGTGACCTTCGCACCAAGCAGGCTGCGGTCCCTTCATGGGAGCCAGGACATGCTCCATCCCACATCCCTGCCCTTCCCAAAGATGCTCTGTAGTGCAGGGTCAGGCTGGGAGCAGGGAAAAAATATGCTGCTTTACTCCCTTGATCCCCTGTTGGGAGACAGCTGTGCCAGGTGCAGCCATGGGCAAAAGCTCCACAGATACCTTTACGCCAGGATTTGCTCGGTGGGATCTTGCCAGCCCCAGGTGATAATTATTGTGGAGCTTTTTTATCTTGTGGTGTTTATAGGAGGATTGTTTGGGGGTGGGAATTGCAGCTGATGGTGAAGAGCTTTGCAGGGTGGGGATCCACATGGGAACCCCAGAATCCCCATGGAGAGGGACATGCTGTGGGATGCCCATTGATGGAGGGTGGCGGGTGGCTGAGCTGGGTGGTGGCACTGGTGGTGGCTCCCGGGTGCCGCAGCGGCGGTGGCAGGAGGGGACAGGCAGTGGGGACCTTGGGTGCTTCCGCTGCTGTTGCGAGGCCTCAGAAAATGGCGCTTCCCACCTGGCCAGATTGCAGCAGGTTGGAAAAGGGGGACTATCTGCCCCAGGACCTCAGCGCCACCTGCCCTGCCTCCTTCCCAAGGGAAAACTGGGGACAGCCATGGGGCTGGGGTCTGGCCAGACGGGAACTGGGTCTCTTGTGAAATTGCTGTCCCAGTCTCGCTTCCTCCCTCAGCAGGTTCCCTTCCTCCTTCTTGCTGGTGGGGGAGGCAGCAGAACCCCCAGGGGATGGGGGCTGGGGGATCCCTCCACTCACCCCGACCACTTCCTTAACTCAGGATTGCATCTTCCCACCTCCTGAGCTTGTGAGATCAGTGATGGAGCAGGACATGATGGGCTGGGAATCCCTCAGTGGAGCATGATCCAGATCAAACACATTGCCCCGGTTACAGTATTGCTGTGAGAGCATGTCGGTGTAAACCAGTTTTGGGCTGGACACCCCAGACTGGGAGAGCTGGCAGAATAGTCAACCTTGGAGCCCAGGGGAATCCGAACTGCCACCAGGAAGGGGATGGATAAACCCTCCACCTGCCAAGAAATGGGGAATTCAGTTTTATTTCCCCAAAACTGACTTCTTCCCAGCTAAGGCACAGTGGCAGATGCCTCTTTGGCAGAGCAACAGGAGGGCTGTCTCTGTGCCAGGTGGTTTGGGATGTGCCAAGGTGGCATTTTGGGATGGAGTGGAGGAAAGAGAGCACCTTTGCCGCTGGGATGGAGATGCTCCTGCTTGGAGCAGTCAGGATTTTCCCCCCTTTTGCATGTCAAGAGGTAGCAATTGGGAATATACAAATCAAACTGTGGGGCAAGGGGATGGTGGAGATGAGGCTGAAAACATCTCCGAGGGTTCAGCTGGAGTGTTGGGGCTGGCAGCTAAGGGGGATGGGGACTGCCTCTGGCCAGGAGGGTTTGCTGGTGGGGGCTTTGCTGCCTCTTCTCCCGGGACCTGGGGGAGAACATGGCAAACGTAACCACTGCAGATGTTTGCAGATGTTTGCAGCTGTACTGTTGGCCCCAGCAGTGCGACTGGTCACCAGTGAACCCTGGCCGTAGTGTGTCTCAGCTGACTGATGCTCAGCATTCCTCTGGATCCCTCCCCAGCCCAGTCCCAGCATGGTGGCCAAGTCCAGCCATCCCCATAGGGGATGTGGGCCCTGTATAGGAAGGGAGCTGTTGTACGTGGCTGGATCAGGGTCTGGTTGACAGAGGAGGGTGTCCTGGTGCAGGTATCACCTCCATGGTCCCGGATCAGGCTATCTCCAGAGGGCATTCCTGCACAGGGTGGGTAGGCAGGCAGCCAGTGGGAATGTGGGCAAGGTGGCTGAATCAGGCTCGTCTCTCCAATGTGCTGGGAGCAGCTTCCCCCCCCCGCTCTTCACCACCCTCGCAGCAGGATCCGGCCATCCTCTGCTCCTCCACCGGCTTGTCCCTGCCTAGCACTTATCAGGTTTGAACTTGGATGGATATAGGGAGTCCCTGGCAGGATGAGCTGGTCCTGCAAGCATCATGCCAGGGGCCAGAAGAGCCCTTGATGAGCCTCATCCTGCTGCATGCCCAGTGCTGTGTCTTGGTAAGAGGCAGGAAGATGGGTCTGATGGCAGTTGGGGTCACTGAAGGGGGCATCATGGTATGGTTGGTGCTGTTGGCCTGAGCATGTCCCAAACACCCTTGGATGAGAGCATTGTGCTCTCTGGCCATGAGGGGTGGAGGGAGTACCCTGGAGTGGTGTGCTCCAGTGGCCACCAGCGCAGGTACCTGGTGACATTGGTCCTCTACAACCCCTAAACAACCATCTCAGGATGCTCCAGCTCCTTCCCAATGGTGGGCTGGTTGTTACCCAGTGTCTGGACTGGGATTCTCTCGCATGCCACATGCCATCAAGGCTTTCCACCCCTATGGATGCACATCTTCCACATGCCCCAGAAACGCTGCTCCCTGGCCTCAGCCTGGTTTTCACTCCTGCCCATCAGTGTTTTACTGAGCAAACGCTTCTGTGAAGGATGCTTTGAACTGTTTTGCGTTGGGGTTTGGTGCAGAACCCAGCTCAGCTCTACCTGCTCGCGTGTGGAACAAAGGAAGGTGTTTGACACTCAAAATAGCTCCATCCCCACCCCAGCGGCTGCCCCGTGTGGGTGCTGTGACACAAAGGACTTCTTGTACCAGAAAATGATGAATGTGCTGGTTTGCCTCCTCCCAGTTTTAGTTTAAGGTGTAGGGTATAGCCCAGCTCTGGTCAGCAGCCAGTGTTGGCTGAGGTAGAAGGTCCCAGCCCACAGAATCCTAGTGCTGGGCATGGGTGGGATGGCACTGTGGGCTCCATGGCACTCTGTGTGTCCCAGAAGAGTTGGTGGGATACATTTGGTGGCATCTGCACAATGATGCTGCTGCCAGGCTGGGGAAGCCCCACACCAGGGTGGGATGAGAGTGCTGGTGCCAGATGGAAGGTGCTGGATGACTGGAGGTGGGACATGGTTGCTGGCGGCAAGTCCCCATGGCCCCACCATCTTTGTCCCCCGAGGAGGACTAAGTCTTTCCAATGACACTTCCATGGGTGCTCTGCTGCTGCCCTATCCCATGCCTCCCACCCAGCCCTGCCCCACATCACCTGCCCTGCCCCACACCTCCCACAGCACCAGTTCCCCCGCACCCCCCACAGCAGGAAATGAGAACTGGTTTCTTCGTGCTACTGGGGACCACAGAGGAGCCACTTCCTCCCCCAGCACCACGTGACTGTGCCCGGGCCCTGGCGGGATGCAGCCACCACCCAGTTTGTACCCAAACCATGCCACATCCTGCCACCCACCCCAGGCAGCCCTGCTGGCAAGGAAGGGACCACAAGGCTTGGTGGCAGAGCCACCTCTGCAGAGACATTCCCCAGCATCCCCTTGCCCTGCCTGTATCTTTGTGGTAGGGAACCCACCAGAAGTCCTGTCTCACAGCTGGCTCTTGGTCCTGGTTTTTCCAGGTCTCACACATGGACACTAGAAGAGATGGTCCATGTGGCAAGTGCCACCATCCCCTCTCTGCTAAGGACACTCAATAGTGCCCCACTGAGGGTGCCACGAGTGCTGCCAGAGCCCTGGGTGTTCGGGTGCATGGTCCCTCTTGGTACAGCTGTGTGCCTTGGTCTGACCCTCCTGGAAGGTCTTACCCACCCCAAGGGGACCACAAGGATGGGGCTCCCCAGCAAAGGGGATGTTGGGTGCTGCTGCCCCCTCATTCAGCCTGGGACCCACCCAGCATCTTAAGTCCAGCCCCGGTGGCTTTGCAACAAGGCTATTTCTGACAGCAGCCTAATTTCACCATCCCTGTGCAATCCATCCCCCAGGCTCCTCTCCACCCACATCTCACGGTTTTGGCTTCCTGCAAAAGCAGTTTGACAGGTCCTTGGTGGAGGCAGGCGGTGGGGTTCCTGTCCACCACTGTGGCACCTCTCCTCTTGGACCTGCTCCTCTGTGGGCAACCAAACCTCTGTGAGATGCCTTTTTTCCCCCAAGGACATAGGTGTCCCCAGCCCCATCCTCAACCACCTCATCAGGGCACCCCAAAACTGGTGGTTAAGGGCAACATTAAGGTTGTTAAGGGCTGCCCATTACCTCCACGTGCCCTCATGCCAGCTTGCCCAAGGCAAGACTCAACTCCTGCTTTTCTCTAGGGGCTGGGTCACCAAGAAAGGGGTCTTTTGGGAAATTCAATCACCCATGACCTGAGCTGAGCTCCCGACATGGCCCAGGCCATGGTGGGTGCGCCATTAAAGGCTTTGCTGCACTCCCCATGGTGTCCCTCAGGGACCCGCTGTGTCCCCTGCGCACCGCAGGGGCAGGAGCTGCCCCGAGGCCTCGCTGTGCTGTAGAGCAGGTTTGGCAGCCGCCTCCTGCCGTTTGGAGAGCGGAAACCACGACGCATCCTGCCGGCAGGGCCCCGGGAGGCAGTGGGGGCCAGAGTTGTGCCATGGTGGCACAGAGGGATGTGGTGATGCTCCAGACCCTGACCTGACACCAGGTCTCTAAAGGAACACTGATTTCACCAGCTGGGCTCATCATGTGCCAGTTTGGGGGGGGCGGGGGGGGGGAGGGGGTGGGTCAGGGGTGGCCATCACCCTCGATCAGGGCTTAACTCCTGGGTTCTTCAGTGTGTCACCAGCCTGTGTCCCCATCCCTCACCCCAAGTAGCTCTGCCACGATTGGGCTGGCTGAGGCTGGGAGCATTGAGCATCATGACACAGGTGGATAGGTCCAGTTTTTTCTCCTGTCCCCCACTAATACCCTCTGTCCTCCCCCTTGGGGACCCCCAGATGGGGATGTTGCTGGTGGGTCCATGTCTGGTGGCATGCTAACATCCTGGGAATGGTGGTATCCCCATCCCCTGATACCAGTGCCCTAAGGCACTGGTGTCCTCATCATCATGCTGGTGTCCCTGCCAGTGTCCCTATCATCCCACCAGTGTCCTCACCAGCATCCCCAGCATCCCACTGGTGTCCCCATCCTTCCGCTGATGTCCCTATTATCCCACTGCTGAGCTAGGACACCCAGTGCTGAGCAAGCTGCGGGTGCTACAGCCCCAGGGGGGGTGTTTTTGAGGGTACCCCCAACCCTGACACCCATCACCCCACAGAAGTCCATGAACCTGCCCCCGGACAAGATGAAGCTGCTCAACCAGTATGACAATGAGAAGAAGTGGGAGCTCATCTGTGACCAGGTGAGGTCTGGATGTCACAGCATCCTCCATGCCGTCCCTGTCCCCCAGTGTCACTCATAGTGCCAAGCACCGACATCCATCTCCATTAGTGATTCACTGCCTCATTAACCTGATTAAACACTGGTCAGTGCAGGGTGGGGACAGGGACATGGTGGCTGGTGTGGGATGGTGGCACGTTCCTGTGCCGCGGCTGGGTGGTTTCAGCTTCTGTGCGGGGCTCGTAGGAGCGTTTCCAGGTGAAGAACCCACCGTCTGCCTACATCCAGAAGCTGAAGAGCTACTTGGACACGGGTGGCGTAAGCAGGAAGGTGAGTGCTCTCCCTTGCACCCCATGTCGCCACCCGGGTCGGGTGTAGGGACAGTGCCAACGGCTCTCCATGTCCCACAGTTCAAGAGGCGAGTGCAGGAGTCAACACAGGTGCTCCGAGAGCTGGAGATTTCCTTGAGGACCAACTACATCGGGTAAGAATGGAAGTGTCCTTGTTGTCACCAGCCATTGCTGCTGTCCCCAGCATCACTGGGACAGGGACAGGCATCCACTTCTGGTGTGGGTATGTTACCTCATCCCACCCATCTGGGGTGACTGACGGCATGATGGGGGTGCTGAAGCAGCTAGCTGTGTCGTGGGTGCTGTAGGGCTTCAACCTCGTCTTGGCTTTCTGGTACTCCCTGGATGCCAGAACGGACCTTGGCCCCCAGCCTTTGTGCCCTGACCCCTTGTTGTGTGGTGGGTGCTGAGCCAGGGGTGCCCATGGTCTCACCACCTACGGTCAGGTTGTCCTGTCTTAGTGGCAGTGGTGGCAGTGGAGTCCTTGGTCTGTGTCCCCGTGCAGCAGGAATGGGGGTCTTTGTGGTACCCACCTGCCTCCAAGAGGCACCACCTCATGTCCCCAGTGTGTCCCACCCTTGCTGGGGACCTCTGACCAAGAGGTGGCTCTGCTGAGGTTCTGGAGGGGTAGAAAGGGAGGATGAGAAGGGCTGGTGGAGCCAACCAATCTTCTGCATCCCACAGCTGGGTCCAGGAGTTCCTCAACGAGGAGAACAAGGGGCTGGACGTGCTGCTGGAATATCTTGCCTTCGCCCAGTGCTCTGTTGCGTATGTCTGGCTGCCCACCAGCTGCCCCTTCCCAAGGGTGGGATCAGACTCCCCCAGGACACAGAGTGGGGACTCTGGGGTGCTCTCCTTCATAACTGGAGTGATGGACCTATGGCTGGGGTTGAGCAGAGCATTCTCAGCATCCCCAGCCCTGGGGACCCCTATTGGGGTGCCACATCTCACTGGTCCCTGTGTCCTCATGGGCCACCAGGTATGACATGGAGAGCTCTGAGAATGACAGCCCAGGCTCTGACAAGGGCAAGGTCCTGGATCGGTCACTGGAGGACCTGAACAAAAGCAACTCCTCGTCCCCCACCCAGGGCTCCTGCAGAGCGCGGCACCTCACTGTAAGGTAATGCGCGGTCCTGTCCCCAGCTGCTCCCCCCCCCCCAGTCCCTGTGCCGTATCCCTCCCTGCTCTCTGCTTTGCTGCACCCTGGCTGCGCTGTGCTCGGAGAGGGGCTTGGCCGGGGGATGCAGGCTTGGTCCTATCAATGGGTCCCCAGGGCTGGTTTGGAGGGGACAAAGCCACATACCCAGGATAAACCCTGCTGGGAGATGGGCTGGATCAAGCCCCCAGTGGAAGCATTGTGGCATGTTCTGGGAAAAACCTATGAACAAGCAAAAAAATTGAGACTTTGGGGGGCAAATTACACCTTCCTGATTTAAAACCAGCACAGAGGAACAGGTCTGTGCCCCCATAGCTGGTCCTGGTGGCTCTGGCTTTCGCTTGGCACCTCTCGCCCTGCAGCCCCCTTTAACCTGCTTTTCTCTTGCACGCTGCCTGGGAATGCACTGACGGTAGGTGACGGGCCCAGGGTGTACTGGTGGGACGGCGACACCCCAGTGGGACCCCGATGCTGGTCACCAGCGGGTGGGGGGCCAGAGGACACACCACCACAGTCACATTGGGAGCCATTAACACGGCACCATGGGGACCATGGGGGTCCCTCGCCGCCTGCCAGCAGCTCCAGGGGAGCCGAGGTGTCCCACCGGCCCCATGGACAGGTCAGGAGTGACGTGGCACCCTCAGCGGGTCACGACCCTTGTCCCCAGCCTGTGTCCCCAAGCCGGGGGGGGAAGGCGACACGGGAGCCCTGTCTCTTCCTCCTGTCCTGCAGGCTCTAATGCGCCTCCAGCTGCTGCCTCTCGAATCAGCACATCCACACCCTCCTCCGCCACATCCACCCAAGCGTTCCCTGCAGTGCCCCGGGAGGTGATGGGGACAGTAGCCCCAGGTCACTCGGCAGCTCCTATCCGCTCCGGTGAGCCTCCGAGACCACCCGGCCTCCATCCCACCCCCATCACCACACCAGCCCAAGGGCTTGGAGATGGGCAGGGATATGGGGATCTCTCCTGTGGGGATGCAACCTCCTGGATTCCTTGCTGTTCCCCCATCCCTGCTGTCACCCATCCGTGCTCTGTGCCCACCCTGCTTTGCACTGTGCCCCCCTAACCCTGGCCACGCTCAGCTGCCCCCTTGCCTCCCAGGCTGAACCCCTCACACAGCAGGAAGGCACTGAGAAACTCTCGCCTGGTCAGCCAGAAGGACGATGTCCATGTCTGCATCATGTGTCTCCGTGCCATCATGAACTACCAGGTGGGAGAGGGCTCCCCAAAAGTCTCCAGCCACTGCAGGTCCATCTTCAGGGTCATGGTTTGGGATGGGACCCATTCTTCATCCCCTTGCTCTGAGATGTTCTCACATCTAGTGGAGATGTGGAATGAGGATGTCCCAAGATCCCAGAGCATCCCTGAGGTGGGGACAGGATGCACAACCCCATTAATGCTCCTTTTTCCCCAAGTCTGGATTCAGCCTGGTGATGAACCACCCAGCCTGTGTCAACGAGATCACCCTGAGCCTCAACAACAAGAATGCCAGGTAGGACCTGTCCCCTGTTCCCCCTTGCCCATTGTCCACTCCAAAGCCCTGACCCTCTCACACCCCATCTCCACAGAACCAAAGCGTTGGTGCTGGAGCTGCTGGCTGCTGTCTGCCTGGTCCGAGGTGGCCACGACATCATCCTGGCAGCCTTTGACAACTTCAAGGAGGTGAGTCCCCAGCAGGGACACACAGTCCCCACACTGGCACCTGTGCTTCTGCTGGGCTTGTGCCTCAGTTTCCCTATGTGTGGCAGAGTCCTGAAAATGCCCATCTTGATGCTCCAGCCTTTGGGCTTGATGTCCCAATGCCAAGCGCGTGTCCCCAGGGCCACATCCCAGCTGGACTGGGTGCCAGGCAGCATTCTGCCCTGCTACCTCTGTGGGTGCCCCCCCAGCAGTGTCCCTCTGGGTCCTCAGCCCTCTGCTCCCACCCAGGTCTGCGGGGAGAAGAACCGCTTCGAGAAGCTGATGGAGTATTTCCGAAACGAGGACACCAACATCGACTTCATGGTGAGTGGCTGGTGGGGCTGGTGCTCTGCTGTCCCCAGGGCACTGTCTACCCAGGGGCGACCAACCCACTGTGCTGTCATGTGGGTGCCATGTCCCAAAGGCTGCCAAGCTGTTGTTCTGTCCCCAGGGCATTGTGTCCCCAAGGGCTGCTGAGCCACTGGTCCTTCCCCAGGTCCCCGTAGCCCCAGGGCAGCAAAACCACCATGCATTTCTCAGGGGCACCATGTCCCCATGGGCCACTGACCCACTGTGCAGTCCCCAGGCACTATGTCCCCAAAGACAAGCTGAGAACACTGGGGCTGTCCAGCCTGGAGAAGGGAAGCTGCATGGAGACCTCAGAGCAGCTTCCAGTGTCTGAAGGGGGCTACAAGGATGCTGGAGAGGGGCTCTTCCTCAGAGACTGAAGTGATAGGACACAAGGTGATAGGTTGACACTGAAACGGGAAGTTTAGGTTAGATATAAGGAAGTTCTTCCCTTTGAGGATGCTGAGGTGCTGGCACAGGGTGCCCAGAGAAGCTGTGGCTGCCCCATCCCTGGCAGTGTTCAAGGCCAGGTTGGATGGGGCTTGGAGCAACCTGCTCTAGTGGAAGGTGTCCCTGTCTGTGGCAGGGGATTGGAACTTTAAGATCTCTTCCAACCCAGCCCATTTTATGATTCTATGACTGCTGTGCTGAGTGGTGCCTGTCCTGCAGGTGGCCTGCATGCAGTTCATCAACATTGTGGTGCACTCAGTGGAGAACATGAACTTCCGTGTGTTCCTGCAATACGAGTTCACCCACCTGGGGCTGGACCAGTACTTGGAGGTGGGTGATCCTGCACCACTCCAGTGCTGAGCACTGATGCCAGAGGTGGGTGGGTGCTGGAGGGGGTACCACCAGCAGTGACAGTGCCACTGGCTGTCCCATGGCAGAGCCTCCGTCTCACCGAGAGTGACAAGCTGCAGGTGCAGATCCAAGCCTACCTGGACAATGTCTTTGATGTGGGGGCCATGCTGGAGGACTCGGAGACCAAGATGTCTGTGCTGGAGCACATGGAAGAGCTGCAGGAGCACGTCAACCAGGTGGGATGTGGGCATGTGGGCAGGAGCTGCTGACGCAAATCCCGAGGGAGGGCTGGGGCTGGTGCTGAGCGACGTCGCCTCATCTCCCTGCAGTTGACAGAGAAGCTGCAGGATGCAGAGAACGACTCCATGGCCAAGATAGCGGAGCTGGAGAAGCAGCTGAGCCAGGCGCGGCAGGAGCTGGAGGCGCTGCGGGTGAGCACCCAGTGCTGGAGGAAGGGATGGATGCCCAGAGGACTGGGGTTTGAGGGGTGCAGCAGGACACCAGTGATGAGCCGGGGCTTGTCACCACTGCAGGAGCAGCTGAGCCCACCACAGGCATCCAGCCCGCCAGCCCCACAGCCCCAGGAGTGCTACCGGCTGGCGCTGGAGCGGCGGCTGGTGGAGCTGGAGGAGAAGGGCTTGGTGCAGATCCTGCGTGGGCCCGATGGAGACGTCGCCATCCAAATTGTCCCCGTTGTCATAGAAACAACAGCAGCCCCCGTGGTTACCCGAGAGACCACCACCACCACCGGAACAGGTAACACAGATGCGGGGACGTAGTGGCAGCCCAGGATGTCCCTTCCCAGTGGACAGGAGAAGGGTGTCAGTGTACCTCTGTGCAGGGAAACTGAGGCAGGAGTGTGGGGATGTGACTAGGGATGAAGAGTCACTCAGTGGCAGAGGGAAGGTGGTGGTGGCACCATGTCCTGCACTGCTACCATCACATCCACTTCTTCTTTCCATTGCAGATGCTCCAGCTCTGGATCCAGCCCCAGCTCCAGCCCCATCTCCCCCTCCAGCACCAGCCACCCCCTCGCTCCCCCCCCCACCTCCACCACCACCCCCGCTGCCGGGGGCTGGTCGCAGCCTCCCGGTGCCCCCTGCACCCCCCCTGCCCACAGGCACCGGCCTCACCCTGGCCCCTCCGCTCCCAGGTACCCAAGTGCCCCCCCCACCTCCACCAGTCCCGGAGACCCTGGAGAGGGACGTCCCCCCCCCTCCACCACTGCTCCCCCTCGGTGGGGGGGCCCTCCCAGCGGGGCTGGATGCCCCCAGTGCTGGCAGTGGTTCAGGTGAGTGTGACCTAGCAGTGGTGGGGGTGTCACCAGGAGAGGGTTGGGAGCACTCTGGGGTGGGTTTGGGAACCCCCATCCTGTGACGCATCCCCCCTCCCCATCACTGTGCAGTGAAGTTGAAGAAGCCGATCCAGACCAAGTTCCGCATGCCCGTCTTCAACTGGGTGGCACTGAAGCCGAGCCAGATCGATGGCACTGTCTTCAATGAGCTCAATGACGAGAAGGTGCTGCAGGTGAGGACATGGGGGTTCTGGGGGGGTCCAGGCACAGGCCAATGTCCAAGTACACGCTGCATCCATGCTGAGGCTGCTCCTGTGCCACCCTTGCACGCATCTAGGTGCAATGTGGCTGCGGGAGGCTGGAGCAGCTCCTTGACACCATGGAGAGGGACAACTTGGGATCTACCATCCTCCTGTCACCCCTTGCTCCATCGTCATCCTCACATCCTGTCCATGTCATCTTTTGCATCTTCATCCTCTGCCCCCCCTCATCCCCTCCTCACCCCCTTGTCTTGTTGCTGTCCTTGTTTCCTTGCTCCATCCTCACCCCTTCAGCCTGACCTCACCCGTTTGCCCTACCTTCATTCTCTCATTCCTTTCCCCCTTGCCCTGGTCCTCTGGCCCCATCCTCATCCCAGATGTTCTGTGTCACCTCCTGCCGAGCCCTCAGCCCTGTCTCCCCACAGGAGCTGGACATGAGTGACTTTGAAGAGCAGTTCAAGACCAAGGCGCAGGGCCCTGGCTTGGACATCAGTGTCCTCAAGGTGAAGGCCACACAGAAGGCTCCCAACAAGGTCACTCTCATGGAGTCCAACCGAGCCAAGAACCTGGCCATCACCCTCCGCAAGGGTGGCTGCAGCATCCAGGACATCTGCACAGCTATTGAGACGTGAGTGTCCCCCTTTGATGGGAGAAGGTCAGGAGGTGGTTGGGTGCAAGCTCAGCTATACCAAAGGGTCGGGGTGATGTGGGGTGTGCTGGGGTTGGTGGGATAGCACCAGATACAGAGAGATAGAGGGATGCAGTGACCAGCCATGGGGATGGAGGGAAGATGGGAACCAGCCGTGGGTGATAGGGGGATTGAGGGACCTGCTGAAGGGTCTGACTGCACTGGGGGCTTCCCACCACCTGCAGGTATGACCAGCAAGCCCTGAGCCTTGACTTCCTGGAGCTGCTGCTGCGCTTCCTGCCCACGGAGTATGAGCGGATGCTCATTGGGAAGTTCGAGCAGGAGCAGCAGCCACCGGAGGAGCTCTCAGACGAGGACCAGTTCATGATCCGGTTCAGCAAGATCCCGCGCCTGGCTGAGCGCATGAATGTCATGATCTTCCTGGGAAACTTCAGTGACACGGCCCAGCTGCTCATGCCTGTGGGTGCCGGGGAGGGACATGGGGGCTGTGGGTGCTGGGAGGGGCTGACACCCTGCAGCGGGGCTCACACACTTCTTTCACCCACAGCAACTCAATGCCATCATTGCTGCATCCATGTCCCTTAAGTCCTCCAGCAAACTACGCAACATCCTCGAGGTAAGGAGTTTGGGGTGTGGTAGCCCTGATGGGGGGGAGTTGGGGTGGGATGGGTGCCCGCAGGGTGGCTGTAGGCACTGTGATCCCCCTAGGGTGCCCCATCCATGCTGGGTTGTGTCCCTGAGTTGTGCCTCCACAGATTGTCCTGGCCTTTGGGAACTACATGAACAGCAGCAAGCGTGGGGCAGCCTATGGCTTCCGACTGCAGAGCCTCGATGCGGTAGGGTCAGCACAGAAACACCCGGGGAGGGAGGGACATGCGAACCTGGTGTGGGGATGGAAGGATGCAAGGACCCAGCTATAGGTGTGGAAGGACACAGGATTCAGCTGTGGGGATGGAGGGATGCAGGGACCAGCTATAGGGTTTGGAGAGGCAAGAGGAGCAGCTTTATGGATGCAGGGACCAGCTGTGGGGATGGAGTAACATAGGAATCTGTGGGAATGCAGGGATGAAGAGACCATCTATACAGTTGGAGAGGCATGGGGAAAAGATAAAAGGATGGAGATACACAGGACCTAGCTGTGGGGTTTTAAGGATGCAGAGACCACATATGGAGAGATTGAGGGATGCAGAACCAGCCATGGGGATGAAGGACCCTCAGAGCCTGCCCTGAGCAGGGGTGAGGTGGGGTGGTGGATGCGGATTGGGGCTGACGCTGCTCTCCCAGCTCCTGGAGATGAAGTCGACTGACCGCAAGCAGACGCTGCTGCATTACCTGGTGCGGGTGATCACGGAGAAGTACCCTGGGCTGACTGGCTTCCACACTGAGCTGCACTTCCTCGACAAGGCAGGCACAGGTGGGTACCAGGCTGGGGTTGTAGCCTGAGCACTGGGAGTCCCTAAGCCTGCCCTGACCCCGGCACTGCTGCCCTCCCTGCAGTGTCCCTGGACAGCGTGCTGCAGGATGTGCGGGGCCTGCAGCAGGGCATGGAGCTCACCCGCAAGGAGTTCATGCGGCAGGATGACAGCCCCGTGCTCAAGGACTTCCTCAAGGTCAACTCGGAGGTGATGGAGAAACTGCAAGCTGACAGCAAAACCGCCAAGGTGGGTACTGCAGGCAATGCAGGGTTGTGGGGCAGGACTGGGCCCCTCATTTCTACATGGGGACATCCAGGGTGCTCCCACCTCTGCCCCAGTAGGAGAAGCAGGAGCTGGGGGGAATGTGAAAGGGGATGGCAAGGTGGGAGATGCTGGGGGGAAGAAGTGGGCAATGTGGCACCACTGCCCAGCCCCCCAAATCAAGGTGTCTCTGCCCACAGGAGGCATATGAGTCAGCTGTGGAGTATTTTGGGGAGAGCCCCAAGACCAGTCCCCCCACCACCTTCTTCCCCATGTTCATGCGATTCATCAAAGCCTACAAGGTAGGAGGGGATGGGGTTTGCCCCATTCCTGGGCTTGGGAGGGCTCTGACCCTAGTTGGTGGTGTTCACTGATGCCATTTGGGGGAGTTGGAGATGCTGGAGCTTGGCTGGGACTGGGAGTGGTGCAGATCCGAAGCAGGACTCCCCATCTCAGCACACCTTCCCTGTGTCTCTCCCAAGAAAGCAGAGCAGGACATTGAGATGTGGAAGAAACAAGAGGCTGCAGCCAAAGAGGCAGGATCTGGCTCCCCTCGCAGTGAGAACCAGCCTGAGGTGATGGTGCCCCAAGTGTCTTTGTGCTGGTGGGGTACCAGGCTCCAGCTCCATGCAGGCTGTGGAGTGGGGAGGGGCAAAGCAGGTCCTGGGGAGGGAGGGGAGGAGAGGGAGGGAAGGTGAAGGCACCCCATCCCCTTTGGGTTGCAGTGGAGGCCGTGCTGTTCACTCCACACTGTCCCCACTGCAGCTTTCCATCCAGAAAGCCAAGCGGCAGCAGATGGACATGATTGCCGAGCTGAAGAAGAAGCAGATGGTGAAGGAGCCACTTATCTATGAGGGAAAAGATGGGGCCATTGAGGATATTATTTCAGGTGAGAGATTATTTCAGGTAGTGGCTAGACATCTGCCCCCTGCAGCAGGGACGCCCTTGGTGATGGGGGACTGCAGGGGCCTGTTGCAGCCAGGAGCTGCAGGGACACAAAGCACCATTGTGGAAACAAACCTACCTGTAGCACCTTCTCATCGCATGTGGTGCAAGTGCTCCCTGCCCTGTCTCACAGCTTTTCCTCCTCTTCTGCTTTTTCCTCCTCTCTCCTCCTCCTCTCTCCTCCTCCTCGTTGTCTCTCTGGATGTCTCTGCTCAGCTCTGAAAACTGTTCCTTTCACAGCCCGGACGGGCAAGCGCTCGTCCCGGCTTTTCTGCGATGTGAGCTTCAATGAGGAGAGTCCTTTGTAGGTAATGTGGGGCAGCGGGGCTCGGCACAGGGGCGGGAGGGGGACTGCCAGGCTTGGGCACTTCCCCGGGCTTATCCCATTGTCATCTCCGGGTGTGTGACACATCAGCTGGGCTCTGCCCCACACCGTGAGCCAACCCCGGGGCACTGCGGCACCAGCCTCAGCCTCGTGATACAGTGCTGGGCACCGGAGAGCAAAGGGAAAGGGCTCCAGGGGCTGGTTGGTTGTAGCTGCTGCTCCTCCCGTCTTCGTGCTGCTGGTTTGGCTTCTCTTGAGCATCCTCACACCCAGACGAGTGCCTCCTGGGCAGTGATGGGTGATGTGTCCGGGGCGGGCAGGGGGAGCTCAGCCGGTCTCCGTGCTCCTCCCGGTGCAGATCTGAGAAACAACCCATACCGGCGCGCAGACAAAGGCCGCGGCAGCTCCAAGAAACGGGCTGCGGGGCAGAGCCTGCAGGCGACGCCGGAAATCCCACTGTGAGCGGCGCCGGCGCTGCAGCGGCCAGGACCAGGGTACGACCATGGGACACCGCAGGGCACCGGGACAGCTCCCGCTCCTGGCTGCTCCAGCTTCGCGTGCCAGCTCCCACCGCATGCCCCTGGGTCTGGCGCAAGGATCCCCCGGCGCTTTCTTAGTGGCACCTCTGAGCTCCTCTCCTCCAGGCAGGCAGGGCTGGGGACCCTCCTGGCTATGCGCATGGAGAGGGGAGCACAGAAAGGAGCTCAAATTGTCCTGGAAGGAAAAGAGGGGCTGCCCATCTCTACCCTAGAGCTGCTCCACACCTGTCTCAGGCTCAGCACTGCACTGGTGTGCTCTGCTCTTCAGCTTGCTGGTGCTTTTGGTTTCCTGCTGCAGGAGGGGACAAGGGTTGGGAGCCAGGGCGATCCCTGCACATTTCCATCTCCCCTGGCCTTGTAGAGCCCTTTGAGACCCAAGTTCTCCTCCACTGCAGAGCCAAGGAGCTCCAATCCAGTGAGGAGCCTGCTGCAAAGACCCCACCCTGGGCACACCCCGTGCCCCAGAGGCTGGCAGGGGTGCTATTTTACAGTGATTTTATATGTCTTCCTTTAAATTTCTCTGTGCTGTGGAGCAGAGGCTGGAATACCCACGTACAAGGTCTCACTGGGATCTGAAGGCTGTGGTGAGCAGCACTGGGCTGTTCCTCGCCACAGGGCAGGCTCTGTAGCTACAACAATCAGCAGCAGAGGCAAGGATTTACTGTCCTCAAGTCTCTGTGAGGTGGCTTCACCTCTGCTCATTGCCACCCACCCCTGCTGTCGGGGCTGGAGCATCTTGGAGACAATAGTGACCATGGTCCCTCGGGAAGCAGCCAGCAGCAGGAAGGGGGCAGCCTCCAGCCCTTCAGCAAACCACCACGACCCTAAACCGCTCCAAGGTCACTGCTGCAGTGGTGCAGGAGCTGCACGATCCTCCCATACTGCACTGGACTCAATTCCTCCCCTGCCCTGCTGCTGAGTAACTCCAAACCATGCACTTCACAATTAACCTTTAATGCATTTAGTTTGTTAAATGGCCTCGCTTGCCCCAGCTCTTAGACCAGGGTAAGGTCATGCTGCAGAGCTCAAGCAGTGGCTGTTTCCTGCTGTAAGATGCTAAGTGCCGGCTCGGTACCACCCGCAAGCTCGAAGGGGAGAGGAGGGAAGGGAAATGAATGTGTAACTTATAAATGACTTTAAGCCAGGAATGTAAAACATTAACAGCTCATTTGTATACATTATTTTTATATACTGAAGGCCCATTTAATCTAAAGCAGAACTGGTAATAAAATGACTCTGAGGATAAAGCACTTGTCTGTGAGAAGAGGTGAAGTTTTACATGGGGGGGATGCTAAGATGGAGGAGGAGATGGAGGGAGGGATGCAGAAGCAGCTGCTCGCTGCTTCACTAACAAGGCGCCTTCTCCTGCATAAGGAGCTGCTGCCAGAAGCAGTGACCATGCTCCTCTGAATAATTTTAAGTGGGAGATGGTTCTGACCTGCCTGTGACTGCAGATAGGGGTAGGAGAACTTCAAGGCTCTGCTCAGCCCTGCAGCTCCTTCCAGTACTGGCCACCTCTGGGCAGGTGGGGTTGAATGGGTTAAAACGTGTAATAAGAGTGCTGCAGGAAAACAGAAGGGAAAAGCCAGTATTTGTGGCTCTGCCAAGCAGCAGCCCCACTTCTTACCACTCAAGTGTCCCTAAGAAGGCTACTGTACCCCAGGCACCTGCACAGACACATATCCTCTCTGTTGGGCACCCTGGGCAGGAAGGTCACAGCTTCTGCCCTCCACAGCAGCAGAAAACAGCTTTAACCTGCCAAAGGGGAGATTGAGATGAGCTCTCAGGCACAAGTTCTTCCCTGTGAGCAGAGGCGCTGGCACAGGGTGCCCAGAGAAGCTGTGGCTGCCCCATCCCTGGCAGTGCTCCAGGCCAGGTTGGACACAGGGGCTTGGAGCAACCTGCGCTAGTGGAAGGTGTCCCTGCCTGTGGCAGGGGGTTGGAACTGGATGAAAGGTGCCTGCCAGCCCAAACCAATCTAGGATTCCACGATTCTATGAAATCCTGTGCTTAGATTCATCAAAGTTATTGCTGCCTCTTCCCGTCCAGAAATGACTTCTCCCTGCAACCTCCAAACCCAAAGGCAATACACAGCAGAGTTCAATGAAACCAGGCTTCCTTTCTTAACAAATGTGTTACTCAGGAACTCTCTGGGACAAGGTCTCAACCATAAGCAATGAGAATGAAGAACATTTTTGTCCAGCTTTATTTCTTTTTCCCTGTGAAAATGCAGGTCAAAAGAAGTTCATTTCAAGAAATCAGAGTTTTATAAAGTGTCATTCGTTCAACACAAGCTCATTATTCCATCGCCCTCACCAGTACTGCCCATCCCAAAGAGGTGATCAGCTCCATACTGCTTTCCAACAGTGATTTTTCCAGATCTTTGGAAGGAGCAACACAATGAAAGCCATCTGTTTCTGTGACTCCTACTGTTATTTGTCCTCTGTACCCTGACCTGGGGTTCTACCCCAAAGACAACTTGTTATTATACACATTTACAGCCAAGTTTTAATGTGGATAACCAAAGGCTTTCCTGATTGCCTCCTGTCAGCATTGCACAGCCAGCCTTCATCTGGAAAGCTGGACTTTTTATGCCTGTCACAGCAAAAATGATCAGCCAAATGAAGAGGGAACTGTCCTGGCAGCAGCAGAATGTTGAGGAGATCTCAAGCTGGCAGTAAAACTATGCAAACCCTGGAGATCCTCCCAAGAGAACCACATTCAGGACAGTAAGAAAGCACCAGTGGTTTGTGGTATTAGCCAGAGTCTTTCACACCTGGCAGTGCCTGCTGATGCCACAGCCTGTCTTGTACAATATGTGCGAGGTGGAAGTCTGCAGCCTCACTTTCCTGCCTGAGGTGGCAGCAACACAGGACTGGAGGTTTTGGACGAAACAAAAAGGATGGAGATACTGGCTAATACTGGTGTGAGGGTACAGAACACAGACATCTCCATCTACTTTGTGAAGGCACTGTGGGTTCACGAGAGTTCACTGCCCTTCCTCCATTCGTGTAGGTGGCCTGATATTAATGTTAATGCTACAGATGAAGTGTGAAGCTCGAAAGTCCTGGGAACAGAGGGCTGCTGCATCCTGCCCTACAGCTTGGCAGAACTTGAGTCTCACACCCATGTATGAAACAACTGTACATCGAAGCACCCTGCAGTGAAAGCCATGAGATGCAGACTTTGAGAAGGGAACAGACCCTGCTTTCGTGTTTCAGACTGACACATCACCAACAGACTCTTCTTAGAAACAACCAACAGGTTTTTCTCCTCCCTGCCTCACAGGAAGCCCAGGAAGGGTGCCAGGTGTGGGGAGTTTGATCACTGCACTGAGTATGGGCTTGGGAGCTCCTGGGAGCCCTGGAGGAGCATTTTGATCCTCCTGCTTAACATTCTTAGTAGCTTATGGCATCTGAGAAAAAGTAATCAAGCCAACCTACCCACTCCTCCCCTACTCCTTCCTGGAAGACATGTGCATACTCCGTTAATTGTTTACTAAAAAGACTCTTCATGTGGCATTGCAGATATAATCAGGTGCCTATTCTGGCCAATGTATTAAGTGCTAAGAACAAAAAGTGCTATAAAAACTAAACCCAGAGTGGTGACAGGTTCCATTTTTCCTCAAGAGTTCCACTTTTTTATTAGATCACAACTTTAGTTTTTGATGAGGGATGTCACTGCCAAGTTTATCAAAACCAGCCCATGCTCTGGGAGACCAAAGGGAAGGAGTATCAGTTCCTAAAGGAGCATTGCTTCTCAGAAAGGGAGGTCCAGGGTGTAACTTTCCCAGCTATTTCCTAAGTGAACTTCACTTGAGGAAACTGCCAACATTCCTGTCCCATTGTGCCCCCAGAACCAGCATGGATCTGGCAGAGCATACCCTGCTTTCTGTGAGCAGTTTCTCTGTTCAGCCTGGATGTAGATAGCTCCTGCTCAGAGGCCACTGAAGTTACAACACTCTGGAAGAGCAACAGCACCCTGTCAAGTGATTTCCACGTGTGTAAGGGCTTTGAGCAGTCCTGAATAAATATACCCTAGCTTACAACTCCCTCTGCCTTTGTTCCGGCTTAGAGGAGGCTTAGCAACACCAGCCCATCAGAATGGGACCCATGCTGCTTCAGTACACTCATAACAATCGACACAACAGTAAAAAAACAGTTGAAAACTTAAGGCATCCTGGGCCCAGCTGCCCACCCCGCTCCGTGAGCACGTCTTGCAATAATGGCAGTGATAGGAGGCCTCGTGTCAGTCCCTGAGTGCTGGTGAGGGCAGGCTGAGCTCGCACCACGCACACGTGGGGCACTGACCTCCCATCCTGGGGCTGAGTGGAGGGATGGGGTGATAGCTAGGAGTGAGGTTTTTATAAATGCTGTAGTCAAAGTCAGCCCTGGTCTGAGCCGGGGGACCTGCCATCCCTTTCCCCTTCCAGGGGGAGCTGCCTGCATGGGACAGTCCATGAGGAGACCCAAGTCAGTGGTGGAAAGAGGATGGAGGAATACAACCCCTCCACCCTTCCCACCAAGGAATATCATACCTTCCTCCTGCCCTACCTGCCAGAGTTGGAAGCAACACCAGAGAGAGAGCACCAGCTCCTAAGCCAGGGAGGAAGCCTGAAGATGAGAGCTGCAAGCAAAGCTCTTTCTGGGAAGATAGTTCTTTTCTGATTCAAGAAGGAAGTGTCTGCAGGAAAGGGTGGGAGGTGAAACCAAGAACCCAGCCAGTTACTGCTGTTGATTTTCCCCATGCAAAAGGCTTGAGGTAGAGATGATGCTACCCAAAGCCGACAGAAACACTGAGTTTTTCCTCCAGCTAGAGGGAAGATAGCCAGCTCCCCCTGGCACAACCAACTACACTGAAGACATCCAACCTCCTCCTTTGGGCAAGCCCAGCAGCTACTGGCTTCACCTCGGAGGCTGAGCAACAAGAGTTCTCATCCAATCCCCCTCTGCTCCTGAAAAGCACAATCACATTCCTCTGAAAAGTAGGAATTTCCACCCACCATTCTCAAGCTCAACCTAACACTCACACCCAAAACAAGTAATTCCCACTGTTCTGGGGAACACCTAAGTTCAGGACATGTCTTGGAACTGGATCAAAACAGACAACAGAAGTGAGGCCCGAGAGCAGTGAGCTGCTGAGCCGCTATTCTACTTCAGCACAAAACACCAGCAACTGCACTTGGTGCTCCATGGCAGGGGTGGTGGTTGGAAGCTTTTGCAATTCCTTCTTTCAACAAGGTAAAAACCTCCAAAACAGGAACAGCTTCATGGCCTGTTCTCCAGTTGACCATGCTTGACTCGCCATGTCCAGCTGACACTGCAGTCAGGGGCAAGGGTGCACTGCAGCTCAATACCAGAGTCGGGGACCTCCATGTTGTAGTGAACTGGCTGGCCTTCTTTAGTAACCAGACTGAAAGCAGGGATTGGTATCTGTGAAACAGAACAGACAGATTTGAGTGGCATTTCAAGTCTCTTTCAGAACATGATATCCTTCTATCAAACACAGCAATGAACTTCCCAATCAAAAAAAAAACACTCCTGGAGAAAGGCCTGTTCTTGGCAGGAGCATCCAAACCTTCTCTCCTAAGAAAGTATCTCAGAAACTGGACTAGGTAGCATTCATTCACCCAGCGCCAAATTGCCTCACATGAGTTTCTGACCAGCACTGGTGGTTCCTGAACTGCCTATGTTTGTGCACAGTGAATTCCTCTGCAGGCTCTGTGATGTCCAAGAGACAATGTATGCCAAAGACAACCAGCACCACTGAACCATTTTCTGGACTTCTGCAACCTCTTTGTTTAGAGATGCTCACCACATTTTGCACTCAGATGAGTCACAGTCTCACAAACACTCAGGAGTTCTTTCAGGGACTGCCAAAGAGGACAACAGTGCGGTTCACTGTAGTCTGCCAATATCTCCTCCAACCTAACAAGTTAGAAGCATCACAGCCAAACACAGCCCATCTCCCTTAGCTGATATTACTGCTCTTGATGAAAAAGTCATATAGTGATTCTTCTACAGGGAGAGGGGAAAGAATTTATTTTTATGGTCGAGGACTATAAGCTGCAGCATAGGTACCTTCTGAGATGGAGATCCCTGTGGTCCCTCTGACAATTAGCAACTGTTTATGATTCAGAAAACATCTTTGGGAATCACATTCCTAACAGCAACATTGAAATTATACTACTAAATGTGTCATTAGGGCCCTCGAATGGACTTCAGGGTCACTGTTTAAAGGCATTATGAAGCTGCACTGTGTCTCACCTGGCTGCTTATCCCAGTGGCAATGTCTCCCACCTTTGTCCTGTGGAAATCCCTGATGTGTAAATTTTCTCCACTTAGTAACTGGATCTGGATTTTCACTCCTGAAATGTGCAAGAGAAGTCATTAACTTCTGTAGGCATAATGACTTCTCAGTCCAACACAGAAAACTTGACTAGCAAGGCACATATATCAAAACTCAGTGTTGTCTTTAAGCATTTAATTTAGGTAGGTCTTCCGCTGAGCATGGAGGCTTGCTGAAGACAGCAATGACTCACAGGGCAGAGCTGGATTTAGCAAGAAAGCAGCTGAAGAGATGTATTGATTCACACAACATGCCCTCAAAAGTACTTTCTAGACATTTATGGTTATAAAACACATTCTTGCACATGGCAGATGCACAAGGCAGCGCATACAAAGCTGAGCCGGGAACTTCTCTGGCTTTTCCTAGACTATACAGACTCAAGTGTCTTCCACCCATTCATCACTGGGTCAGACTTGGCCTCCAAAGGATAAGAAGAGCTCCAAGACCCCAGATCCTCTAGACACTGAGGACGTTCTCCCTGATCAAAACGTAGCACTTGAGACTTACCATTGAAATAGCTGGGAGTGTCTGTGTGCCGACTGCGGCTCCGCAGGTTATTCCAGCTGAAGCTCTGTCCATCTGCCTGGCTGTTCCAGGAATGAATCCCAGAGCTCATAGTGTCCCTCAAGCTGTGAGAGGCCTTCATGGAGTTCTGCAGAAGTAAGCATAAGTTTGGCAAAAGCTCCTAAAGAAAATGAGTTTGTATGAGATAAACGTTAAAATCACCTCAGGAAGAAAAAAGTAGGAATCCACAGGGATCTAAGGCCAGGCCTTGAGTTAGTCAACATTTACCTGCCATGTGGAAAAGGACATGAAGAGCAATGAAACATTTTTCAGACATACTAAGATATAATCAATGGGCAAATCAATAAGCAGTGGAAGAGCTGTATGAGAAAAGAGGGGTTTAGCTCACTGAATGACAGAATAAAGTGTGAGACAGATTTCTAATGTCAGTAAGCGCCAAGTAACACACAGGAAGAACAGTGAAGTGTATATAAACAACTCTGGATCCTACAATGCTAGACAGCTTGGAAAAGTCTGCATTATCCTCAAGTCATCAGAAGTCAATCTGACATCATCAGCAGAGTGTGAGTATCAGAAAAAAGTCAAATTATATATTGGAGTTGGGTATTTGGGGGAAAATAAAACCAAACACAGAACCAAAGCAAGCCAGAGTCACATCCCAGCTGCACACACCATGCTGTGTCAAAGCTGAACTACTGGACGTGACTCTGCTCAATCCTCCTCAGAAAACATTAGAAGGCTGGGAAGAGGAACAGAAATAGGAAACAGAGATGGTCACAGGCAGAAATGACTCCTGTAGATGGCAGGCTACACAACTGTGGACTCTGTCTTTGAAAACAATGACTGAAGGGCTTAGGTCCTTCCCTGGTTACAGCAAGGCTTATTCAGTGTTTCGCTGGTTTTCGCTACCTTATGAACACCAGAGATAAAGCAAACAAAAGCAATTACACTTAGTAACTTTGACTATGTAAGTCACCAGTATGAATGGGTTAAAAAACTTTATGAAGAACAGATCCCTAGGCTGGAAATGAATATCCAGGACCAGGGTCTCTGTTCATCTGCCCTATTCTTCTGGTCTTTCCCCCTAGACATCCTTTGACCCTGGGCTGCACAGCTATCTGGTCCAAGTTCACCACTGCTTCTTCAGTTCCCTATTTCTGCATAGCGAGGGTCAAAGCTCCTGAGATTTTTCCATATCCACACACTTGAGACTTCCTGTCAGTATACAGCACAGGAGAACAACTGGAGAAAAGAGATCCATGCTGGACAGTAAACTAACGGAGCAACCACAATCCTAAACACCCAATTGTCTAAGGACAAAGGTTTCTTCCCAAGGCATTCTACAGCAAACTCGGTGTCAAAAAGCAGCAACGAACATGAGAAACTCCAGATGTGCACTGGTCACAGCTCCCCGTAAACCAGAGATGGTTACCCTGCCACACCCAGCCCCCTCAGCATCCATCTACACGCACCTTCTCACTGGCATCTGACACAAATGGGCTGTCAATGCTGAGACATGAAAGCATTTGTTCTTGCTCTTCCAGAGAGTAAGGCTGTGAAAGGCTGTCCAAAAACAGTTCTGCAAGCAAAAGGAAAGAGGAAGACATTACCATTGTTTCCTTTCCTGCCTCCCTCCTCTAATTACAATTAGTGCAATTAATACCCAAAGCTTCTTCAGCATTATTTAATGAATGTTGATATTGGTGTCCACAAAATACATGGCACACAATTCCTCTGCTAAGCAGAGGCTATGGTCACCACTGTGGAAACTGAGCCAGAAAGGAGAGATGAATTGTGCCAACGACTTGCAAAACGAAACAGAGGCAGCACTAGTGCCAAGAATTTCCTAGTTCTTGCCTATTATGTTACTTATGAATCTTCACTGTAGATTCATCCACATTATAGCCAAAGAAAGGTCAAACTTATGTATTCAACTCCTGTGGTAACTTGCACGGATAATATCCAGACTTTACAAGGCTGCTGAAGATCCAAAGCCATTTGAGACAAAGCCAACCCTCAGCAATCCCCTAGAATGCCATTCCTCAGGTCCATGACAAGTTACATTTCAAGACACTTTTTCTAGTCTTTGGAAATTAATTGAAAACTTCAAGCTAGGGAAAATATGGAATTAAAAAAATGTGAAGGTTGAGTCACACGGGGGCAATGGAACCAGACTGTTCCTTCCCTCGTTTCCAAACTGCAAGTTTTCCAGTTCTGGTTTGCTGCTGGTAATCAAATTCATTGGCTGGTGGCTCTAAGTTTTCCAATGCAACAGAACAGTTGCAGACTGATTTTAACTATAATACTTCATTTGATATCTCCCATCCAATAGGTTTATCCTTTTATCAAAAGAATAATGTTTGAAAACCTAAAATTTCAGATGAAGTTGGAATGCAGACCCCACTTAAAGCACAAGTCTGACACTGGTGGTTTTTTAAGGTTCTTGCACCTCTCACAGAAGTTCCCTTCACTGTTCAGAGAGTAGAAGGAAATTCTGATCACTAACTTTGTGGCATATTTAACTGGTTAAGAACTACTACTCTGGGTAATTCAAAGGAAGGCTGAACAACCTGTGTAATGAGAGAGAACTGACCAAAAATGACACTCAAGCTCAAACCCTAGAAATAACTGTGAAGAGGCCAATAGAAAGCAGCTGTATTTTGATCATGCTCAAAAAGCTGAATTCTCTCCATAGCCTGCTGCTTACCTATTTCTAGCTGCTGAAGCTCTTGCTCTGAAATGGCTGTTGCTCTCTCCACATGGCTGCAGCTCTTCAGGGGGAGAGGAGTTGAGGCAAGAGGTGGAGGATCCCAGGCCTCAGGTAACTCCTTGCACACATTCCAAGGTGTTCCCTCAACCTCCTCTGTTTGCTCCAGAGATGGTGGTGGTAGGACAGAACTTGTACAAGAAACTTTGACTGCCAATTTTGGGTCAGAACCAGTCTCAGAAACTGAGCTCACTGTAGGGGACAGGGATGTCTGGGGAGTGTTTTCTTTGTTCAGAGATAAATGCCTAGGCTCCCTGTATTCACCTCTCCAGGGGCTTGTCACACCTCCCACTGTAAAAAGCAAAAAGCACATAAACATTATAAACTAAAGACAAAACAAAAGAGGTAAAAGTTTTCCTTCACATGAAGAGTTTCTGAACTGCATCTTGCTGTAAAATACGCAGCATCTTCAAAAGACAAAACCAGACCACCTCTACAAATTCTTGCTGTATTACAGAACCTTACAGCAGGATTAACTTGAAATAAATGATGGATAGTCTTAGAGGCAAGACCAGAGCGCAAGTAGGAGTTACAGTTCAGGATGCAATAAACCCCTGCTTTCAGTTTTGCTTCATACCAGGCTCCAGCTCAGTGGGTGATACTTCAGCTGAACATGAGCCCAGCCACAGCACACACCTTAATAAATCCTCATGGAGCAGAACATTGGCTGCTTCAAGCAGAGAAGCAAGAGCAGGTGACAGCACACAAGGAATTTTGGGTGAGAAACACCGGGCTGTGGGCAAAAGCCATGAACCCCAAAATATCCATCAATGCTGAAGCCTGTGCAAACGATATCCTGAACAGTAAAACACACTGACATTTCCCATAGGGCCACTCTGACATAACTAGCAACTGGTTACTGTACCAGTGTGGATAAGAAGCTTTAGACACAGGACATTTCTACCTTCTTCAAGTGCGACACTGGTTTTTGTTTTCAGTTCAGATGCAGATGCTCTCTGAACAGGCTCTTTCTCCAGACCCATTTTAATAATCTCAGCAGTGAGAGGGTTGCAGGAAGGTGGAATTTCCCTCAGAGGAGGTGGCTCTTTAGCTATCTGTGTAACAAACAGGAAGTGAAAGAGGTTAGACCAGAGAAGCTTTGTTTGATTTCAGAAAGGTTCTTCCCACCCTGAAAGCATTTCCTACTGAAATGACAGCATTAAACAAGAGATCTGAGCAGTAAATTTATTACAGGTGAACGGCTAAAAAGCCAACTCAAGTCATGAGCAGGATATGAATGAAACAGCCCTAGCATGTGTAATACCCAGCAGTCAAAGAAGCGTAAGAAATTATCAGCTTCCAAAACAAGGTTGGCATCATTTAGATGCCCAGCTGGCTCTCAGCCAGCCTCCCTGAAAAAACAGCTCTCTACCTACGTATCATGAGGCTCTGCAAGCATATGTACCTGTTACTGAAGATATCTTGGGTCACTTACCTTTAGACAGAGTGGGTGATTATAATACTGGGTCCAAGGGTGGCACCCATTAAGCATATGCAGCATCATACAGCAACTGCTCCAGACATCCACTTTGGAGTCACACCGCTTTCCCATGACCACCTCTGGAGCCATATGAGTCTCTGTGCCAGGCACATAGTTCCCTAAAACAATTCAAATGAAAACTCACTGCATGGAAACTAGAGAATTGTTCTAATGCAACTGCTGGGAAGCCTAAGGCAGCTTCCTTGTCTTTCCAGTTAAAGTGAGAAATAAGTCATCTTAACCCTAAAAGAAGTGCTGTGTGCTCTTATAAGCTTATAGGCTACATTTCCATATCAGTCCCATCCCTTACACACAGAATAGGTATTAATTTCCCCTTCCAAGCCAATCTGTGAGGGGAAACATGATGCTTTACTGGTGTAAGAAAACATCCTTCTCTTTCAAGGGCTGCATTAAGCAGCACTGTAAAGCTTAACTGCCTGAAAATCAGCGAGGAATTTTGCTTTAGGATCCTTCCCCAGCTGTTCAAGGAGGTTACATCACATCACAAGTCAGAGTTAGATTTTTAAATTTCGGTGTGGCCTCTTGAAGTGACAGAACACAGCACACATTATGCTGACAAAATCCCACAACAGATTTCTAGACTGGCAGATAAGAACCATCTTCCAACCTTGAAGTTCATTTTAGCTGTCAGTGGGATACATCACAGTAAGATCAAGGAATGTGACACTATCAGCAACATTAAGTCTGGAAAATACAGCTGCTTGCAAATTAGCCAAATGTAAATGTTCAAAGAAGAAAAAATGAGTCAGCAGAGCAATTCTTTACAATCACAGCAGAAAATCCTTACCTGTGACCAAGCACTTCCCCAGGCCATCTGGATGGAGGTGAGCGGAGTGGCCAAAGTCGCACAGAAGAGCCCTGCTTCCATCATCAGACAAGAGCACGTTTTCCGCTGGCAATGAGAAGCTTTGAATTAGTCTCCTTTGTATTATGGTCACTGAGATGGAAAAAAAGCACAAAAGCCCACAGAAGTACAGGGTTTTTGAGCCTTAACCAAGGTCTGTTACTCCTATGAAGCACCAGTGGCTTAAGCAAGTACACAACTATAATTATCTGCCCTGGAAATTCTTCTACCCAGTGGTGGGCAGCCTGGGCAAACAGCCTGTCAGGCCCACTGGATGACAGAAAGAGGTGACAAATATGGTATGTTCAGCTGTTTAGAACCAAGTTAAGCTCTGACCTCAAACGTAGAGCTGAAAATCTGCTAAATAACTAGCCACTCAGGATTTTAACCTCTAAGCAGTTTGCCTCTATCAAGAAATAGGGAAGAACAGGGTACCTTAAGTACAAGCCTACCTTTTACATCTCCATGGAGAATGTTTTGAGCATGAAGATACTCCAAGCCTTCTAATGCCTGGCCCAAATAACTGAGGGCTCTGTCCTCTGGCAGACAGCCACTCTGTTTAATTAGCTGACCTAGTGAGCCACCTAGAAAGGAATCCAGAGAGTCCATGTTAGCCTATCTTTAAATTCTTCCCAGCATCATCAGCACTCCTCATGGTTTCTGATGAAGAAACAAGAACTGTCAGGTCTGACAGCCCTTATCTTCTACACTTGGGCCTGCTCCTTTTAGTTATTCCCGGAGTTCTTACTGCCCACAGAAACTAGCCTCTTCCATGGAGCCTTTTGCTTAGCGTCAGTTTAAAGGTGTTGCTTTGTATCAAAAGCAACTACTCTGTGAGCAGATCAGACATTTCTAGGTGCCTCTGATCACCAGTCAGCTCTTCACAGGCTCTATTTTCCTTACGGTCCTCACTAGAAAAACAGGATCAGGCAACAGCAGCACCGAGGTTTGCTTACACAGAATCCCCTTTTCCAGTACAATGTGCTTTATATGGGGCCACGCAAATAAACATGAATGCAAGAACCAGCACCTGCGATGTGTTTTAGTGAGAACTTGCAGCTGCTGGTCAAGAGATGCACATCTTGTACTGCAGTGAGGCAGGACTGGGAATTTTTCTCCCTCCAGAAAGACCATTGCCACATACCAGCAAGGATTATACAATACCTATCCCAACCCATTCAGGAATGAACACTAGAGATACTCTGGATACATCAAAGAATTAACAGATTTAAAACTGGGGCAGGAGGGAGATCAGTGTCTGCTGCATTCAGTGGTTACAGTGGAACTTCCACTGTGGTTGCTCCTTTCTCACCCTCCATCAGCTTCATGAAGATGGTCACCCACGGTCCTTCCTTCACAGCTCCGTACAAGGGGACAACTTTAGGACTTGTTACTGCAGCACATGTTGTTAGCTCCTCTGCACGGAAGTGTTCAACTTGTACCTACAAAAACAAAGAAGCAGCACTGAACAGATTTTGTGTTGAATCCCAACTGAGCTGTTCCCCAGATGCTCGGGTCAGAGTGTCCTGCACTGTCCAAGAGCAGAGGTAGAAGGATGACCTTCATTAACAGAAATCAGTGGCTACAACAATATGTGGGAACACTCAGAATGATTCTGAACAAGGATGATGCGAGTCCCTAAATCCTCAGCATCTGAGTGAAGATTTGTCAGAAAAGATGACAGGTTGCAATACCTCCAGCTTGTAGCTGGTAACTTCAGAAGGTAATTTCTGTCTCAGTTCAAAAGATAATGCTGACAACTGGAGCACTCTGCTTTCATGAAAGAGGAAAAAAAATTAAGGATAGTGCAATACTTGGCAAATATAAACCTCCCCCAAACCAGGAGGGAGTCTGAAATATGGCCACAAGCAGGGATCCACACTATCACCTTTTCAGCCTGCACAGAAAAATGGTTAAAGAAAAACTCTATTCACTGAGTTTACCCAAACAAAATAAATCAAGAATTTGCTAAAGCCCAGAAGGAAAACATGAGCCTGTTCCCAACAGAACTATGATTCTGTTGGGAAAAGGATGGATCACATTTCCTCACTGTCAGCAATCCAGCTCTAGCTAGTCTTCTTTAATCTCAAGAATTTGGAGAGCTGGTGCTTACAATACCAAGAATGGTGAAAGAAGGTCAGGAAGTCCCCTTCTAACACAGGCAGACAGTAGGAACTGAAGATAGTTGCTCCATTAAAATAAAACCACTCCTCATTACTGAAAATACAGCTATTTCTCCTAAGAATGTATTTGGAAAAATACATAAGAAATGTAAGTAGTTACATCCTGTCAGAAAACAAGCTGGTCATGTTGCCACAAAATCCCACATCTAAAACATGAGGATGCAGAATACAAAATAAATACGTATGCTTTAAATGTGTTTGCTTCTATACAGCTGGCAAACTAAATGGTTAAAATACTGGACAAGCTGGCTTAGTCTTGCCACTTCTACCTTTCCACATGCAATGCAGCAAGCTGAGCCCAAATGCAAGCAAGAAAAAGCAAACATTTTAAACTGAAAAACTCAAGTCCCGATTCTTTTTGCATTTAACATTTTTGTACTCAAGACAAACGCTTCCCACACACCTCTTGAAGTTTTCTATTGGGGTAATGTGAGAACCATCAGGTCACAGAGGTGGTGAAACTATTCAAGTGTTAAGTTCAAACCGAGTAGTTTACTTTCTCATCATCTACTTGCATAATCACTCTGCCTTCACCTCCGAGGCACTCCATGGATGCCTACAAACCAATACCCTGACTCCAGTTATGTTCTATATGCTTCATACATGGTAGGACAATTGCATATCTTGGTGCACAATAGATTACTAAGCCAACTTTTGGATAAAAACACATCTGCTGCTGCATCTAGAACAGAATCACCTCATTATAATGTGCAGTACTGCATATGACACTTACTGAACAGATGAAAGCTCTCTCCAATTTAAGTGCCTACCAACTGCCTTACTTTGTCCTACTTTATTCCTTTTTCAACAAAGAAGCACCTGCCATGTCACCATTTATACTAGACACGTTTTTAGATGGGAACAGTTAGATAAGCAAACAGCTCCCACAGCTGATTGTCCCCCACAGCCACTAGGAACACACTTCCAATTTTTCTGAAAGCTGGACTCTCTTGGCATGTCTCGGCACACAACCCCATTATCTTCTGCAGCATACTTTGAAGGCCAAATGAACCATTTCTGGCTGCCGAGCTTGACCCCCACCCTGTGCACATACAAGTTCTCCAACTGCTGCGTCTCTCCACGCCATCAGTTTTAACTTGGACAGAACCACAGCAGCATTTCACAGTGACTGTATAATAAACTACCTTCAGTCTATGGCAGCTGGAAGAAGATGTTTTCTCCATAAGCCTTCTTGTGTCAGGACCCCCCCCTGCTTTCTCACACATAATTACCTTTTTGGCAGCACACTGAAAGCCTGTCTGTTTGTCCTCTATTTTATACACTTCTCCAAAAGAGCCAATGCCCAAAGAACCATGACATTTGGTCCAATGAACCTCTTCTCGGTACTCATAATCCACTGGCTTTAGTCTCTGGAAATCAGAAATCGAGATGATTTAGTTTCTGAAAAATCAGAAAACAAGATGAAGCAAGGAAAGGAACAGTTCAATCCTGATGCTCCACAAAGACCAACATTCTCAGGAAAAGATACCACTGCACCTCTCAAAAAATCCCTGTCAAAATTACTTCTGTCACAGGTTTGAGATGAGATAGGAGAACCTATTTGATTTCTGTCTGATTTAAATGAGTCTACACCATTGCTGTAAAGAAAGCCCACAGTATCTGGACACCTTTGGAGGGCCAAACTATTCCCACATGAAGGACAGACTACAAAGCTAAATCCAATGAACAAAACAAGATTGACTAAACGTAGACATCTATGTGTGAGCTAAACCTTTTTTATAGCCAGTAGACTGGGATCATGCCTTAGGTCTCAGTGTGAGTGATACCCTGAACTTCACTGACAATACTGACAGGGTCACACTGATTCCAAAGAGACCTCTATGAGGAGTTGAAGGTGGCAAGACAGAACTGAATTCAGAAGAAATAAATCATGCCTCTAAGGTTTACATGCATTTGATAGGCCCAAGCCCTGTGCTTGGCAAGGGACAATAGGTGAGTTGCTGGCTTCCTGCCACAGGTGGCAGACATGCTTTTTGCACCTTCACAATCTCCATGTCCCTGGTTTCTGTCTGTGTGACAGTCCAGGTCACCTATAGTCAATGAAATATTGCAGCCTGTTCACCTGAATAGATCAGGTTCTTTCACAGAGAAAACAGAGAAACAGAGAAGACCTCTCTGAAGACTGACTAAGCACAGAAACACTTCCATAGACAAGCATGAGTATTTTGTGAATGAGCAAACAAATTAGGGCCACTAGTCTAAGACAGGGCTTTATATCCTTCAAAAACCAGAAGCACATCTTTAACTGGCAGTCTTCCACCATCTCAAGAACCATTCAGAAAACTCAGTATTGTTACAGAAGCTAGCACATGGACGCAGACTCTCTCCCTTCTGAAGCCCAGGAGAAGCTCTGCCTTCCACCACACTAGTGTGTAGGGTCAGAAGATCACCTCAGTAAGTAGCACGCCTTCATTTTCATCTGCTTCATGAAATTGTCCCTTCAGGTCCAGACCACCTCCTCTCCACGTCTTGGCTAGGCTGGCTAAATTCTGTGGTTCACCAAGACTCACACTCCCCTTCAAGGCATCCACCAAGTATTCCTCCACAGAAATCTTGTCTGAGCTGGTTTTCATGGATTGGTTGATGCATTTAGAGAAACTATATTCTAAGTTTAGGCCAGGTAGTTGATGCTCATCATCTTGATAGTTGAGATCACCATGAAAGTATGTCTCCAGAGCATTATATTTCATGGCATGGAGAGAACTGTACAGATGTGGGAAGTGAGGGGGTATTATGTTGTAGGGAAAAGGATGGAGAGTTTCAGGCTGTGGAACACTGTCCCTCTGATAGTGCCGTTTCCAAACATGATTAAGACACTGAATAGGGCTAATCAACTTGTGCAGTTCTGCTTTGTACTGGCTCCTTGGGGGGTGGAGTTTGCCTGTAGACAGAACTTTCTCAGGTTTCTCAAAAGACAACGGATCATAGAGCATAGAGTCCTTGTTAAATTCTGAAACCCAAAAACTGTTTCTGTAAATAATATTTTGGTGTGATTCATCCTCCTAGAAAATAAAACCAAACAACAGAGCTGAGCAGGAACCTCAATATAACAACCCAAAATTCAGCTAATACCTGCTAGGAATTTGCAGGGGTCTCAACAGCACAAAAGGAAGGGTTAAGGATTCTCACCTGGACAGGAATTGGAGTACAGCTCTCTTGCTCAGGAGTCCTGGGACCTCGCTTGCCAGCAGCCACTGTTTGTATTTTCAGCTTGGATCTTTTCTTGTGACGTTTCCTTCTCGTCTTCCCACGCTGCCTCCCCCTCCAGCAGGTAGGTGCCATCTTTCCCTCCCTTGCATGGGCCACATTGTTAGGGATTTGATCAAGACTGTCTGAGCGGCTACGGGAAACCAAAAGGCATGAAGGTTCTTAGATCTGATGGTGAAAGTACACCTCCAGCTAATAACTCTGACCCACAGAACAAGAACTAGCAATTCTGCCTTCTGAGATTTAAAGAATAGAGAGCTAGAACATCACATTTTGCCTTCTAATATCCCAGTGAGCCACTCCAGAGTGCTGGAGCAGCTTAAGAAAGCTCCAATATGTGCCCCAACAGGGCACAAGCTCTTCCTGAAGAAGTGGCTCACTCCCACAAATGCAAGTTCCAGGCCACCATTTTTCCATCACAACTTCTAGCTTCTCTTCACAACTCTATTTCTGATGCTGTCATTAAACAAAGGTTCTTTTCTCAGTCCCTTTTATTTACCCTCCCCAGAAGCAGTTCCTTTTTCTCAGGACTACTTCTGGCAGCAGCCCAAGTTTCCCACAACTCTCAAAGACAATGGTGTAACCTGGTTCCAAAAGCACAGGGACAGTTCAGTTAAAGACTGAGACTCTTCCCTTGGGTCCTTCAACTTCAAGCCCACAAACCTCAAAAAAAAAAAAATCACTCAGTCACTTCAAAACAAATCTGACCACCCAGAAACAGAGGTAGAAGACTACAAGGGCCAGTAAATCAGCAAGCATTGACAATAAGACACTACAAAGCTTGTGCTTAAACTTATGCTTTCTCCTAACACAAAAAGGTTCTGAGGAAGGTGTTTAGGAAAGATACCCTCTTCCTGAGCCTCAGAGAGAAAAGCTCATTCAAACAGAAGTGCTTTTGGAAAGACATACTGTAAGCACACATTGCTGGCATGATTTGAAACCAGTCAGCGAACACAGCAGTAAAGGTGGGTATTCATGTTAAGAGGTCTCTCACCTGTAACGCTTACTATGAGCAATAAAGGATCTCTCTGATAAAGTGGGGCTGAACTCCTGACTGTTTTCACCTGTGTGAAAGAAAACAGGATCATCACGTCTCCAATGCCAAGCAAAGTCTCCTAGTAACAACTGCACTAAGAAACAATCCTACCAACTTGCTAAAACAGTGCTCCAGACAAATCACCACACAGTCGTGCCACACCATCAACACTACATCCTTCCTCCCCCAGCACTGTTTAGCTTCCCAGCACTGTGATCTCCTGATCCTTCAACTCTTTCCCACCTGACAGCTTTGTTTTTCTTCTCTTCCCCCCCCCCCCCTTTTTTAAAACACCTCTCAGAAGTCAGCCAAGGACAGATGACCCAGCAGGACACTGATGTTTACTCAAAGCACCTTGGTGCAGTGGCCTCATGCTGTTCTGTTATTTATGTTTTATTCAGTGGACGCTGTCACATTATTAGGAGATTTCACGAGCTTCCTAGAGACTGGGATGTGTCACCTACTCCACCCTACTTGGGATTACAAATAGACTTCATCTCAGCTCTCCAGGACTGCAAAGCGAGTGAAATCTCATACTGCATTACACATTCCTTTTCCTCAATGAAGAGCAGACTGCCCTCCTACTTACATTCTGCTTGGGCAATAATAGAAATTGATGCACATCCTCCTCCTGTTTCTTCTTTTGCTGTTCCTTTGGTGATTACATCATTCAGGATTTTCCACTGACTGTGGAAGATGACCTTCTTGGACTCTTCTACTTTGTAGACACTGCTCTGCTTTTCACTCACTGTCTCATTCAGCCCCTTGGTAGCCGTGAGCTCCTTCTTGTGCTTGATGGCTGGATCAGGAGCTCCCTGGCACGTAATTCCCATCACTGCCATTTCCCAGGTTCAGAGAGTCACTGAGGCAGAACAGAAAAAACAGAAAAACACTTGTCAAAGACACTTCACAGGCAGAAGCAGCTTCAAGTTCACATGAAGCAGGAGGCTGCTGAAGGTATCAGATCACTAAGTAAGTTAAACCAAATCAAGGACCTACCCAACCTCTGAGCATGGTGCTGAGAAAGAACCCAAGACTGCCAGCTCCCCATCCCCAACTGCATCACTGGAGAGCTGAATAATCAACATTATTCTCAGTACCAAAAATGAGACCACACAGGTTTCAAAGGAAAATTTATTTCTTGGTATATTCTCTTAGTTAAATACAAACAGTGAAACCACAGGAAAGAGGGAACCCCTGTATCACTGACCAGGAAGAATATTCCCACCAAAAATAAAGAAAAAAAAGACATGAAAGATTTTCTCCTAGAGTGCACCCAGAAGTTACATTGTGCTCTCACATCACACAAAATGGCCATCAAATCCTGTTCACTGCTTTCTTCCTTGTACTTAGTCACCCTCAAATCCTTTTCTCGGTTTTCCTTCCAATGAAACCAGGCTAGACAAGCAGCCTGCCATACAGAGCTCCTCCCTCCCTTCGCTTCCTTCCCCTTAATCACCAATAGCTTTTGAAATCCTTGGTCAAGCCCAACAAAAGCAGAGCTCTTATAGTGCACAGGATTAATGCAAGTTGGTGCTGGCTGGAGGACAGGGCTGGTGCTGGAAAAGAGGATCCCTCTGCCTGGCAGCAGCTGGCGAGTCAGTCAGCACGAGCTGCTGACCATAGAGCTGAGATGTAGCTCCAAACAAGTCCCTGCACACGCCAAATCTTGGCCAACTGGCACCACAGAGGAAGGTGGAAGGCAGCCAGGAATGGAAAAAGAAAAGCATAAAGAAGCATGGAAGTAAGATACTGCGGGATACTGTGGGTGAAATGCAAGAACATGGAGAGTTCAGAGTTCCCTACAACCACACTGAACACGAGCCCATGGGACGTATGACTTCAGTTTAGCCCCTGAGCTCTTCACCTCTGACTCTAGACAAGTTAAACCCATTGTTGTCTTTTAAACCAGAATATGCTCGGTTGGCCGTTACCTGCAGAGGTCACTTCACTGAGCCAGTGCTCCCACAGCTCAGGTGCAAGATCTCACAATGCACATTTCCACCATTAAACGCCCATGAAAACTCAGCAAGCTCAGTAAACACGTACAGGTGTTAAGCACCACAAGCACAGTGTAAGACAAGGCGCAGGGACATTTGAACTGAGGCCAGCAAAGCCAAGATCTCGTATCTATTACAGGAGCACATCTTTGACGCTCATCAGTTTAAATCTGCACCAGGGATTTTCCTCTTCCTTTTTTCCCCTCTGCTTTGAACAGCTGCCTGGGGCAACAGGATACTGCCTCCAACAGGCTCCTGGCAACAGACAGATCAGTCAGGAAAATGACTAAACCAGTGGGTGCTCCATAAAGGACCCCCAAGAAAAGGGGAAGGGTGCTGTTTGAGAGCCAAGTGCCTGAACCTTGGTGTGATGTATAAATGAGTCACCTAACAACCTGGCAGGTAGACAAGGAAAGTCAACAACGACCACATTCATTCTCCACAGAGAACAGCTGCTGTGCAAAAGAAGTGCTGATGACAGTATCCCACTCATTACACCCGTCCCACTCCCTCTCCTCTACAGAAATTATGTCAAAACTCAGTGCTGTAAAATAATCCCTTGGAGCAGCAGAAAGAGAGCCTGCCAGATGACTAACCCGAGCCACCAGTGACAAAACTGACAAGTTGAGAGCTATTTTTATACTCACTCTCTCCTGATTTGCATTAACTCTGTCTCTCCTTGCCCTCCCTTCCCCTTCAAGGACCTTCAAGGTCTGCAGCACAAATCCATCCCCATCACCAAAGAATACGTAATTTAACTAAGCTGAGGAGTGACCGGTAGAAAGACAACAGAGGGAGAAGGGAAGAAGCAAAACTCTGTGTCCTTGATCACCCTCTGAAATGGAAAAGAGTAACAAGGAAACATTACTGAGATTAAAGTCAACAAAGCACATACCTCACTTGCTGACTGAAATAAAAATAAGAGGTAGCTATTGTAAGCAACGTCCTCTAACAGAGCAGCCACCAGCACTCAGACAGTTTAGTATGACTCAGGTATACAAGGCTGTGTAGGCACAGAAGCTGGAAAGCCCAGCCCAGTTTAACTGTTGTTGCACAATTTTCAGGTCCTTAGAAGAATCAAAACCCCAGCTGTTTTTATGGCACACATAACAAAGCATAGCTGGCAGATTAAAAGCAATGATCAGAACCTTGTGATCAGTTTGGAAGCCTCACTTCCCTTGAAGCTATGTATTCAGAACTGACCAGGGCAGACTCAGCGCAATGCACTTGGAGGGGTGGCACAAAAGCATTTGTAAGCCCCATTAATTTGGATGCAGGCACTTGGTCTCTCAGGCCCAGGCCCTGTGTTCAGCCCTTCTCAGGGAAGTTCTAGATGAAAGGAAGCCTTAGGAGCAGTGAATGGGTACCTGATGCTCCACAGCAAGACCGCTAAGGACAGGATTTACCCACATAAGACACGTTGGAGCTGCGGTTCCAGCTGCCTATTTACTTGTCACCGCTCCAGGATGAGCACAGCTTCCTGTACAGACACAAGTTATGTAAGTGCAATATAGCTTCAAGTTCTTGAGTTGAAGGGTGGTTGTTTCATACCCCAAACTGCTTCTCTGGTTTTCAAAACCTTCTGTTCCTCATCCATGTCTCTTAGATCCAACTGTAATTCTTGATTTCAATATCCCTGACTTTCTTCCTTCTGTAGATGTGTGTACGGGTTTATTACTTTCAAGGAGAAAAGGGGAAGATGGGTAATGATGCAGTAGATAAAAGTGAATACCACACACCCAACCCACAATGGGTCTTTGCTAGCAACAGCAAAGACTACTTGCTCCTTATCTTCACAAAGGTTTGACACTCACCTCTGGTTAACTGATGTCAGACCGCACTGTTGTAAAAAAAAAAAGTGAGTTTTTACAGAATGAAAGCCAAGCACCTTATTAGCTGTCTGTGGAGTCAGGGGCAACTCCTCCCTCAAACAATGCCTGTGAGACGCTAACCTACTGGATAAAATGATCTGAGACTTGTAGGGAGTCAGAATTCAGAAAACATTCAAACATTATTAATGAAGAGATAACCATGTGCTTTCTGCTCCTTTAAAGCCTCCTCCTCCCTCCCTTCTCTAAACAAGTCCCTCTTTACCCTCTTGAGCTCTTCCGTTTCAACTGGAAGCTATTTGCGTAGCAGGGACCTTAAAAGAACATTCCTTTTGTTTCATGAAGTTACTATGCATATAGAAAGAAAGACTCGTAGCTGGAAAAAGGGAATGAAAATACCTTTCCAGCACTAAACCACCCTGCAGTACACATTCATAAGGCATCCTGCCTGGTCTGCATGGCTCAAATCTCCTTTGCCAATGTCTTTTTGGAGAATTTCAGTCAATGTTGCGTGGAGTAGCCCATAAATTTGGTTAAAAAATACTTGGGAAAGAGCTTTAAAATACAAATAAGACTTCCAAAGTCAGCTAATGAAGCACGCCAAGTTCTTCTCTTGGTCTAAGTGTGAGTGTTCAGCAGCAGTTTCACATTGACATTTAGTTTGAAGACAAAAAAAAGTCATGTTGTCTCAGTGAGGTTTCCCACTTCCTTACTGAGCAGAGTTTGATGAACAATACATTAACTTAGGCAGCCTCCTCTTCTGCAGCTGCTACTGCTTTATTAAAACAACACAAGTAGCATTTCAGCAATGTTGCTTTGCTGAGCACTACAACAAAGCAACAGCTGGGAAGAGCCAGGAATTTAGGCATCACTGAACAGGGAATGTCAGCTGACAAGAAGAACATACACCTTTTGGGGACCACCCAGTCCTAACAACTGTCAGGAAGGATTCAAAAAAGTGCCTGGTCTGCAGCCAAAAGAACCTATCCGGAGTACGAGCTACAAAACCACCACACAAGGACATCCCAGCTTGGCAAAACACACCTTTCACCACAAAAAGACACTTGTTAAAAAATAAACTAAAGACCTGGTTTGGGGTCCAAGGAGCAGATGTATGTGTAGACCCCCTTCAGCCCCCAAGCACCACTTCTCCTTGTCCCTGCCTCTTCACTGCTGCCCTGCTCTGCTCCATGCTATCGATGAGCTCTCCTGCCTGCCCACATTGCAGATGGAACTGGAATGAAGCTGATTCTGTTTTCAGCCATGTCTGTTTACGGCATATTATTGAGCATGGGCCTGGGGTGGTTATTTGAACACACTGGATGCTGTTAGCAAGGAGAACTTTAAGTTTGTGTCAGAAGGGACTAATAAAAACCAGTTGTAGCACTCAACACACCCCTTCACCTTAAACCACTGAATGCCATTTGAAGTTAATATGCTTAAGAGAGGAAAAAAAAAAAAAGAGACTTCCCTTGAGCATCTAAGAGTTCCAAAGTAAAAATAAATAGAATGCCTGACTGATTAAAATACTGGTGAGTCAGACCACCAGTTGCTATTCCAGGATGCTCACAGCCTTCACCTCCTTCTCTTTAACCAGTTTTAGCCACTTGTCTGTGCAAGAGGCTCCTGTATAGTCCTGTTGGGATCCTCTCAGTCTCTGGTGTGCTGTCAAGTGCTGCTGCACAGAGGTTTACCTGAAGATCACCAGGTAAAGCGAAACCTTCTACCTAAATCACCACAGAACTGCCTGCTTGAAGGATTTCACTATCAGCCTTCTGTTCATGAGTTATGTTACAAGAAACAGCAAGTATGTAAACACAGTCTTTAAAGTGGTTTGATAGTAAATACTTCTTAATCCTGTTTGGGCCATTTGTATTGCTTACTATAAACACCAGGATAATGAGCTGTCTCTTTAGCTGCCAGACATCAGTATATTGCAGTGGTTTAGTTACAAACCATGGAAGAAAATATTTCACTGGGTTTAACCATCAGCAGAATTTCTGAAAGTATCTAAACACACCTTTCCATGTCCTCAAGTAGGAGCTGGAGAACAACTCGCCCTGGAACAATTCTTTTCATGTTGTTGAACAAAGATGGGAATAACACCATTTGCCCAGAGTTCATAAACACCAATGAAACCCTGTTCATGAAAAGAAGTGGCTAATTTTTTCCTAACTGCTTTGTAAACAAGGATAACAGAAAAAGCATCAGAACAAACTTCACCTGGATGAGGCTCTGCTCTCCAGCCCAGCTTAGATGATCATACACAGATCTCAGGATATCCTAAGTTTTAAGACCTACTTGTAGAATGAAGCTCTTTCCTAAATATGAGCCTGCCCTATGGAGCCAGGCTGAGAGAGCTGGGCTTCTTCAGCCTGGGGAAGAGAAGGCTCCTTAAGGGGAGACCTCAGAGCAGCTCCAGTGCCTAAAGGGGCTACAGGAAACCTGGAGAGGGGCTTTGGACAAGAGCCTGTAGGGACAGGCCAAGGGGAATGGCTTTAACCTGCCAGAGGGAGACTGAGATGAGCTCTTAGGCAGAAGCTCTTCCCTGTGAGGGTGCTGAGGCACTGGCACAGGGTGCCCAGAGAAGCTGTGGCTGCCCCATCCCTGGCAGTGTTCAAGGCCAGGTTGGACACAGGGGCTTGGAGCAAGCTGCTCTAGTGGAAGGTGTCCCTGCTCATGGCACGGGGTTGGAATTGAAGGAGCTTTAAGGTCCCTTCTGACCCAAAGCAGGCTGTGGTTCTATGAAATTATAAAAAAAATAAATATATAATAAAGTACCTAGATGGACAACTTCCAGCAATAATCACAAACACACATTCAAATCAATTTTGCCCAAGCTGGCATGACTGACTTTTCAGCAGTTAATGCTACAAACTGCTCTCCAGCTTTAAACGTTCAATCACATTTATAAAATACCATATAAGCAGTAAGGCTGCAATGCTAGGCAAAACCAAAAGTTTAGGTCAATTTAGTACAGACACAAGTATTTCTATGTAATCTTAATTTACAGTTGGTCCTGTGAATTCAAATGCGATGATTTTATACTATAGAAATATGAACTGACTGGAGTAGTTTCTAACTGTCCATCCTGAGCAAACTTCCACAAGACAAACTTCCATATTAACTGCAGAAGAAAACTGCCTTTTAGATGAGACAAGGACCACACTCTTCAGGGCCCTGATGCCCCTAAGAAATGAGCAGCAAAGCCCAGTTTCCCACAGGCTGAAGTCTGACATGTCTAGTCCTCACAGGCCTTCTCCTGGTCCCCCCACGCACCCTCCTGACCTCCAGCATCTCCAGACAATTCACTAATTCCAGTCTCATTTACTCTCCACCAGCCTCTCTTCCTGGAACTTGGAAATCTTTGTGTCTTCCAGATCATTGTACCTGTCTCTATGAACAGATTTGACTGACAATTACCAGCAAACTTCAAAAGTCAAGAAGGCAATACAGTCATGTATGCCTCCATCCTTAGCAGCAGGGACCACATCTCTGGGACCACTAAGGCTCAGCTTGACCTTCGCAGTTTAACACTGAAATAAGATTCAGGACAGCAGCAAAGTTCATTAACTCCAATGACGCCAAATTAGGTCCCACAAATCCTTAAGGTTTTTTGCTGTTACATGTTGGTTTGTTCTGCTCTGTCTTCACAGCTTCTATACAAAGATTCCCTCTCTTACACAGTTAAAATTTAATAGTTAATAGCAAATGACTCATTCCAAAGGAATTCGGTGGCTGTGCCAATAAGAAATTTTAACTCAGTTAAAATGCAATAGAGCAGCACACCACAGACACGGATTTCAAAGCCCGATTCGATTATTCTTATCACTAATGTTACAGCAAAAAAGGCACAAGTTATTACTCATCAAAGAGTTCAGAGAGCCAGCTGAAAAAGAAATGTAGACGTTGTTTATGGATGCTGGTTTCAGACTGCTGCTTCTTACATTCGCAGAGTGCTGAACACATGTTCCTAATGCAACCAATTAAGAGACAGGAAGCAACTGAGATCAACCACAGCAGCAACTTATTAATCACTAAAGAAGCGGTTTAACCTTTTGCCAGAGAAAAAAAATGAAGAACCGCGTCAAAGAGGAGTGCCTCGGCTGCATGCGAGAGGCGAGCGGCCACCGAGCCTCGCGTCTTAGTTATTTGTTGTGATTAGCTGGTCCCAGCCTGGGATCACCCACCCGTTCTCCCGGGCAGGAAGTAGCTCTTGAGAGCGGCACCCCTGGACACGGCAAAGGCTCCGGCATCATCTCTCGCTCCGGCAGCACTCCGGGGCCGGGAACCGGGGAGCTGTGTGTCGAGGAGCAGAGCTGCGGGGCGGAGAAGGGACATCGGGGCTGTTACAGAGCACACGGGGAGCGCGGACGCAGGACAGCGGAAGGAGCCGCTCCAATCTGGCCGGTCTTCCCAAAGCCCTTCCCGCGGAGGCACCGGCTGGGGCCAGCCAGCGCGCTCCCTCACACCCTCCTCCCGGCGTTGGCCACACCGGACACATGCGCTTCAGGGCTCCCACACCGGACCCCGGCCCCGGATCCAGGATCCCACCTACCGGTACGGCCCGGCGAGCGGAGCGCGGAGCACTGTGCGCGCAACGCCTCGAGCCTCCTCCGCGGCGCCCCGCTCACTGACAGGCGGTGGCTGGAGCCCGCCCCGCCCCCGAGGAGCCGCGCGAGCCAATCACCGCCGACCCCGCCAGGCCTCGCCCCGCCCAGCCGCCCGCGCGAGCCCAACCACCTCCCAGCGGGGCCGGAAGGGCAAGGGGCGGGGCGGGCTTCCCAGAAGTGGGAGGGGCTTCCTGCCAAGCGGTCCCCGCCCACCTGCCCCCTCCTCTTCGCCTTGGGCTCCGCTGCGCATGCGCCTGAGACGGGGGGGGCGCGGGCGGTCAGTGCGCAGGCGCGGAGTTGGGTCTGCGCGGGGTGTGTGTGTTAAGCGGCTGGCCGTCGTCCCCGGGTCTTCTGTCACCTCAGTCGCGCTCGGTGATGGGCCGTCGGGTCCTTATCGCTTCGGGAAGGGAAGCGGTGCTGCCGGCAGCCTTGGTGTGCTGTTCGCACGGTGCGAAGCTGCAGCGGGCGTGCAAGTTTTTCCAAGGAAACTCGGTGGTTTGCCTGTCCCGGTATTGGAGGAGCTCCGGATGAGGAGACTGGGGCTGCTGCAGCAGCATTCTGTCTGTAAGCTGCCACTTCAGAGATGGACACATTGAACCGCTTTGGCCTCAGGAAGCTGAGGCTATTGGCTGCTTTATTTTTTCTTCCCCTCTTGGCTCTTCCCAGTCAAACGCCAAGGGAAGGGCTGCAAGAAGGGATTTCTGTGTCTGATGTCGGCTGCGCCAAGTCCATGTGAGAGATGGGATGAGCCTTTATCCACAGTCACAGCACGAGTTTGGAAAGAACTTTTCAGTCCTGAGAGCTTTTTCCTAAGAGATGGGGATTGTGTTGCAGAATAATCCCCTGTTGCCCATTTACAGTACAAAACAGAGTGAAATGAACTTGCCCGTATACGTCACTGTCGAACATGGTGCGTTCTGGTCAACAGGCTGTGCTGCAGGTTACACCAGCTTGGTAATGATTGAAGTGGAAATAGCAAGTGCTGGGAACGGGATGGCTATAATCAGGTCAGCTCTTGTGAGGAAGTAGCTGGTAATGAACAGGCGGCTTTCAGTCCTTCCAGGAGGAACTGAGCTGTGGTCAACTCTGAACAGGTGTGCTGAGCTTCAGGGGTGGATTTGTGTTTCTGGGTGCTCCTAAGCTTTGGCAGTGTGTGTTAAGGTCACAGAACTCGGGATCTACCTTATCTCTAATGTCCCCTGAGTAAAGCATTATCCTTGCATTAAAGCAGTAGGAAAACCTCTATCTAGTGAGGAAGGAGTTGTGGTCATGACTGGTCATGTCTTCTTCAACCTTTCTTGCTATTTTATGCTTGCTTAAGGAGTGTGGGGTGTCTGCTGGCAGAGATAAAGAACAGTTGGAGGGATCTTTACAAGGCAATGCTCTTCAGAAGCTGAAATAGTTTTACACCAGTTCTGCCTTTAAAAATCTGAGTCTTTTTTAGGTTATTTCTGACAGAGTAGTCGAGGCACCCGTGATTTTGCATTTAGAGGTATTTGTGACCTTGGCATTTTTATCACAGTGGAAAGAAGATCAAACAGAGCTTTTGACAAAATATAGTGGACCTTAGTACTCTTTCTGTGAGTTTGGAACAAGCCACACTTTGCACTGAAATTGTGGTCTGTAACTGTTGTCTGAAGAGGGTGGATAGGGGGTGTGCAGGACTGAGTTTGAGAAGCACACATGGAACTTGTAACAAGCCCAAGTCCGATACTAAAATCCAGAATACCACTTTCCTTCTGTGGTTATGTGAAATGAATCAATGGCATCACTCAGCTTACTAGTAGAGACATTTGCCACCCTTGAAGCTGCAAAGAATGTCTTAAAAGCACACAGAAAGTGTAAATAATCTAATGATGAGTGCTCCAGCAAGCAAGCAGTGTTCCTGGGGTACAGTAATAGCTCAGAGATGCAAAGAGTCCATTTGTTGGGAATAATGCAAGCATGTACTGATCTGTCAAGAGTGCTTCTGATACCTCTGCAGCAGAAACTGTTGAGGGTGAGAGCACATTGTCAGACCTGGCAGAGCAGAAGCACCCTGCCTAGGGAAGGCACGGCTGGGGGGACAGGCCTGGGCTGCCCAGCCTCTGCTCTGCCCCTTCTCTGTGGTCACAGGGGCAGGTACAGCCGAGCTATGGTTTCTGTTGCGGCAAGAAAACCCACAAGTAGTTATCAATGTGAGCACAAATGGAGTGAATGCAAATGTAACTGTGTTCCTATTTATGTCAGTTGCACAGGGTGTCTCAGTTACTCAATTTGGAGAGTTAACACAAATAGCTGTATTAATAATTGGTGCAAAATATGCATAGCCCTGCCTTTGTGTGACCCAGTAATATCAGGACCTACTTCTTGGAATATGTGCTGTGATTATGGTTACAGCTCAGAGAGCACAGTTTCACAAAAGGCCTTTTATTCCTGCCTGCCTTGATCACAGTGATCTGCTTTGGGACCACTGATCAAGAAAAGCTTTTAACTTGGTGTTTCCCATCTGTTATTCCATGTTTGGTCCTCACTCTGTGTGTGTGAACCAGGAGCAGAGTGTTACAAGTAGGGAGTTTTATAAGAAGTTAAACCAGGTGGACTCTTGGCAGTGTGAACTTTATGTTGGACCTAGAGATGGGAATGGCTTGTAGCACCCTGGCTGATCTTTGGCCTCATCCCACCACCTCAGCTTCAGCCTCTGTGGTGGCATGATGCCATTTTAATAAAGGAGAATTTGGACCACTTTACCTCCCTCTGCCACCCCTGGTTTTGTGCAGCTCCAGACTGTGCTCTTGCATCTAAATCCCTCTTCTAGAAACCTAGATGCAGCCTCGTGTGCCCTGCTGAGCTGCAGCATGGGAGGCATGGGAGCCACTGGTGCCTTGTGTCACTGCTGGCTTTCCCAGAGCTGCTGCTCTTGGGTCACAGAATCATAGACTGCTTTGGCCTGGAAGGGACCTTAAAGCTCCTTCAGTTCCAACCCCCTGCCATGAGCAGGGACACCTTCCACTAGAATAGGTTGCTCTAAGCCCCATCCAACCTGACCCTGAACACTGCCAGGGATGGGGCAGCCACAGCTTCTCTGGGCACCCTGTGCCAGTGCCTCACCACACTCACAGGGAAGAAGATCAAGGTCTCCCCACGAAAAGAGGGTCACCTTCAGTTTGCGATGAAGTTTAGTGTCTGGCCATGGACAGCAGCACTGGAGAGCCTGTGTGGAGTGGTTTGTGGGTGCTCAGCCAGCCAGATTGCTGGGAGCTGCACACCTGCCTGAGGGTGACCCTTTGGGGACTGTGGTGTGCCTCATGCATGGGAATGGCTCCTCCAGCAGGTAGTGTGGGTAACAGTGACAAAGCAGTGTCTGTCCTCTGATGGGGGCACAGGATTGATGTGTTAGCTGCAGAAACACTCCTTGAGTGTGGAGTCTGGAGCTTTTAAACCTGAGGTAACTAGACTCAGACCCTGCTTGTTTCCTTGCAAGGTTCAGAGCCAACTGGAGCAAGAAAGTGTAGAACAGGATTCTCTGCTGTTTCATTCTGCAGAACTTAAACCTGAAGCAACTGGTTGAAAATTTCACCATTAAAAAGTTTCACTTCCCAAATAGTGCTGTTCTATAAATACCCTGTGCAGTGGGATATGACATTTACTCCCACACATGAGACACAGCATGCTTTGTAACTTGTGTGCTCTGGGCCTTAACCCTTGAGTTGCCTTTGATTAAACACAAGGCAAGGAACTTACCTCTTCTACAGGACAGACTCATGCTGCAGCCTGTGAGTTGGTGTGAATTGCTCTAAACAGGAGTAGAATTGCACCCAGAATGATTGCACTTAATATGGAAAAACTCCTTTCTTCAAGCTCTTTGGATATCGCATAGCTAAAGATGTTGCCTTAGGAACAACAGTGCTTTGTATGGGCCTTATCAATAGATCTCAGAACATTTTCCTGCACAAGCCAAAAGAAGTGCTAAAGGTAGTTTGCTTTAATTTTCAATTCTGCTACTGATTTATGATCCTTGACAAATTTCTTAGCTCCCTGGTTTCAGTCCCATGTGAACCAGATCATACTGTTTTTCTATCATTCTTTAGATGTTGTGTGCCGCCGAATATATATGGACTCAGTCAGAGATCAATATGATCAGACAAAAAGCCATTTATTACAAAGCCTTAACCCCTTAAATACTGTTTCTTACATGCACTTACAGTGATTTGGCATATTATGATTGGATACATGTCTTGAAGACCCTTAGTGACTAACATGTAATTGGTTAAGCACAGGTGTGAGAACTTGACCTCGAAAGCTTGCCAACAGTCCACAGTTCTCATTAACTCAGTGAAATCCAGCTTCTTCTTATCTTGCTTGTTTAGGCTTCCTTGGGCCTCTCATGGCCTTGCTGTATCTTGCAGGATTATTCAGAATTTATGTACCAGTTATCCATTCTCCCGTGAGAACACTGTCTCCACAGTTGTGTAAATGAATATACCAGAAACAGGGATCTGTCTTTGTAGGGTGCACTGGCGGAAGTGCTTAGGTGCTGATATTTCATAAATACCCTTTATAAATACATAAATATATATATAGCTCAATGGCAGTAGGTTTATAATATCCCTTTCTTATTGAGAAAGAGATGAAGACACCTAGATAGGTAGATTTAAAAATTAATGGATCATCTTATGCTATCTTCTTTCATAAGCTAACTTTAAGCACACCCTTTATCACAGCCAGACTTGAACTTCAGCAAGGTTAGCAAAGCAGTGCTGCAGCCCTACCTTTGTAGGGAAGGAACCCCTAGATTTGCCCAGGGAAGCTGTGGCTGCCCCATCCCTGGCAGTGCTCAAGGCCAGGTTGGACACAGGGGCTTGGAGCACCCTGCTCTAGTGGAAGGTGTCCCTGCCCGTGGCAGGGGTTGGAGCTGGATGAGCTGTAAGGTCCCTTGCAACCCAACCCAGGCTGTGAAAGGCCCTTACTTGTATAATGTTGGCACATGGTTGTTTCTCTAGTGCTAAAAGACTATGAAGAAGAGGTCCACAGAAATGAGTCCTTATGCTGGAAACAGGCTGGGTTTGAGGGCTTGTTACCTCACTGGGGTGGGAGAGATGAGAACAAATTTAGGCCTTTGTAGAATGGGTCGGATTCTGCTCCCAGTTACACAATGTTGATGAAATTCCTTTCAACTGACTGGTGTCTTCCTGGCTTGTGCCAGTGAAAAATAAGAACCAACCTTAATGGTGTTCAGAAGATTTTCATCAGCTCTTTGAATAAGGAGCTGTTCCAATGAATTGGAGTTTGGCCTCTGCAGGGAATATGCTTCTGTACAGCTTCCTCTTTATCTTTGCCAAAATATGATCCAATTGCTTGTCTTTCTGAGCAAGGTTTGCTTTTGGCTCCGATCTATCATCAGGAAACACATGTCAGCAGTTGAACAGCCATGTGTGCTGCTGGGAGTGAGCTCCACGAATGCTGGAGCGCAGGGAGCCAGGCTGGGGCAAGCCAGCCGTTGCTCATTTATGCGTAGGAGTAGCAGGTAAACGCTGCTATTTGCCTCTCTGCTGGGGAAGTCAGCTGAGGATTTCAGCACTTCACCAAATGACTTTGTGAAGCTGAATCTTTGTCATATTCTTCTGCAGAGGCACCAGAGGTAGTGCATCAAAAGAGGAAATCAGCACTGGAAAGATAAAGCCAAGATTATTAAAGCAGTCTCTGATTTTGGGATGTGTACAAGCTACAGGCTTGACCATCTCCTGTAGTAATTCCTACATTAAAATCAATGGCTCTTGCCACAGTATGGAATTGCAGCAAAAGGTAAAACTCTAATATCCTATCCTTGCCTAGTGTCCTGTTATGCTGTACATGGTTTGACTCAAAGACAAACTGTTTCAGGTCTTGTAACACCAGATGTGGAAAGAGCCTTATTCATTGATGGGATCCCAAGATGCTCTTGCAACAGACATCATGGGGAAAAGCTGTTACATTACCAAGTTTGGATGGGAGCCTGATTCTGTTCTCCACATGTGCAGGCTCAGACCTGTCTTACTGATCAAAGAATTGTTACAGATAAGAGCAGCAAGTCCTGTATTAGATAGAAAGCAGCTTCTACCCCGTGAAGATAAGAAATAGGTGGTTCTTTTGTAATGCAAATGCACAACTTTAGAAGTCACCAATGTCTTTCTTAAGAAAATCAGCTCTGAGGTGAATATAAAGCATCTTTTGTCCCCTCCTAGCCACAGGACACTCATTCTTGGATAAAGGAGCCTGTGCTGCCAGCCAGGCCAGGGCTGCATCTCCTGGTACTACACCAGTTCTTCCCCATCCTTCAAGCAGAAACCAGTGTTCCTCTGCCTGGGTCACCAGTGGGCTGCACAGGCTGCTTTGGAAACTCCAGTGATCACTGGCTGTGCTGGGGTGCAGGAGGGGAGCCCAGACTGGTCACAGCCCCACTACCTGCCCCTTTCCTGCCTCTGTGTGTGCTGGAAAACAAGCAAACCCAACCAGCTCAGGTCTCTTCCCAAAACAATTACAGCAGGTTGAAGCCATCAAGCATATGATTTCCCAGCCCTGAAACTGAAAGGAGCCCCTCTCCAGGAGAGGGAGAGATGCTGTGCAAAAGCTAGCCGGGATTCAGAAGGAAAGGCTTTGTCCACTCTCCAAGGAGGCTGCATTCAAGCAGGATCCCTGCCACAGCAGATGGGACCTCTAAAGCCCTGTGCAGGAAGGCAGGCTGCAGGCTTTGAGAGAGGAAACACTTCAAACTTGTTCTGTCTTTAGATTTTGAGCATGTTTCCTGGGAAATCAGCTTTTTTCTCTTGGAGCCATAAAAAGTATTGATTTACGTTTCCAAAGAGACAGTTTGGATTGCAGCAGAGCGGACACGCCTTCCTGGTTTAGTGTGTTGAGGCACAGGGATGCAAGGACACCTCAGCTTGCTAAACTTCATATACCTCAGCTTGCTAAACCTCATACACCTCAGAGCATACAGCTACAGACCTATGGGGCAAATAGTGCCTCTGAGGCCCACAGCAACAGGATGAGGCTCTCCTCTGCACCCAGGTTCTTGCCAGCACCAACATTCCTTGTCCCATGTTCTTGCAGCCTCATGATTGAGGGGACAGACGTGCCAGGGGGAAGCAGCTCTGCTCCTGCATTGAGGCCTGGCCCGATTGGCGTCCCACGTGGACAACTCAACAAGGATCACCTCTGGTCCCGGCACAGTGAGGCGGCCTAAGAAACTAGGACAGAAGCCACAGGTGTTGCAGAATAACTAATCCAAGTGAGGAAACCTAGTGGGAACTGTTGTCTGAGACAAATCCCAGTGTTGAGAGCCTCAGGTGTGCTTCCCTGGCTGCGACAAGCAGGTTTGCAGCGCGCAGAGGGTGGTGGGAGCAGGCTTTCCTGAAATCTTCCAGCTTCTCTTCCCTGAAGGCTCATTTCTGTGGATTAGCAGATGTCTTTGTTGAAGCCCTGGGTACCTGCCAAAGGTTACTGTAAACACTTGGCAAGGTGAAGACTCTTGGCACCAGCACAGGGTGTTGGAGCTGGAGCTGCAGTTCCCCTCGCTGCTTGCCAGTTTTGATGGTCGTGCTCACAAAGAAGCTGTTAACTAGAAACACCCCAGGCAGGGGGAGCGCAGCGTCCCTGAAACATGAGGTATGTTTTGGTTTTCCCACCTTTCTTACCAAGGAAGGATAAATGCTTTCCCATTTACTGTGGCTGAAAACAGTTCCACATGGTAAGCAGTGTAAAGACAACATCTGCATAGTGCCAGTGTCCCGAGTAGAAGGCAATCCAGAGGGATGGGGACACTGGGAAGAAGATGCCTGTAGCAGGAACAAGAGCAGTGTTAGACTGTAGGAGTCACTGGCTGAGCAGTTGGTAGGACTCATTCAGTGACACTCAGGTGGTTGTGGCTGGTTTTGGAGCACGGCAAACCCATACCCTCTTCTTGACTCCTACTAACATAAACAGGAGCTCCTACTCTTCCCTAGAGCTTCCTGCAGGGAAAAAAACCTTCATTAATGTTCTGGATGATGGGGCACAGTGTTTACCCACGACACAAAACCGGTCTTGTAGCTCATACAGCAGAGGGTCGTGCTGCCATCCAGAGGGACCTGGAGAAATGTGCTGGCAGGAACTGATGGCAGTTCAACATCTCTCTTTTGCTTTCCATTTGGCCTTTGGGTTCTTCTAGATCAAACTCAGCATCCTTGCATCCTTTCCATAACACGTTTTATGTCCTTGACACCAAGCTCTGGCTGCCTTGTGTGCACAGAGACATGAAGGAAATGGCTGGTGGGACTTGGAGTGCCTGAGCCCGGCTCTCGTGTGAAGGGGCTCACTGTCACCCTTACTAACAACATGCACTCAATCATTTCACTTGTTTAAACCCACAGAACTCTTCCTTGAGCCCAGCACAGGTTCGCTGAAGTCAAGTCAGACAAGTCCTGTGCTCCAAGGCCCAGGGAAAACTCTTTCATGGCGACAGAGCTGGACACTGCTGAGGTGACATCCAGGAGTTCTCTTTGGCTGCTGTAATTCTTTTGGATCTCTGCTAAGCTACACCCAGCTCTAGCCCTTGATTTTGGGTACGGTTTTCTTGGTTCTTCCACATGGCCATTCATAGCTTTCCCAGGAACTGGAGCGCAGGAGGATGAAAGGTCATTGCTAACAGGCTCTGCTGGCCTTGCTCCTGTCTGACTCACGTCTGGGACGATTCTCCCACAGCCAGGGCTGCTGCAGGCTGGTGGCTGCTGTGCTTGCAGCAGTTGGGAGTTGCAACACGTTTTGTAGTGACTGATTGGGAAGGTTCGTGCCCTCAGGAGCCCTTTTGCTAGAACGTTTGATGGTGAATGGATGATTGACACCCTGAGTTATGTTGATACCATGCAGAGTTTGCAGTCCCTTGGCGGATCCCCCTACAGGGCTTCCTCACCTTCAAGGAGTGGGGGCTTGTTCCTTCCTTCCTATGACTGGTCTTGAAAAGCCTTACTTTTCTGTTAGCAGCAGGGATTAGTGGAAATGTAGGAACTGTGATCTATGAGGGAAGAATGAACAAACTGATTTGTTAAGTGCAGAGGAGCAGAGCCTGGGGGAAGACAAGCCAGCTGTGAACTAACTGACCTCCAGACTCTCCTTCAGCAGCTGCGCTTCCTGCACTGCTGTGATAACCACCCTCCAATAAATAAAAGGCTGCCATAAAAAGAAGTAAGTAAACTCTCCTCTGTGTCTGCCTGGAAAGGATGAGAAATCATGGGATGAAGCTGCGGTAAGAGAGCTTTAGTTAGACATTTGGGGACTGGCTACATGTAAATACAGCAATGCGCCAGAACAGATTGTCTGATGGGAAGTCTTCATTAGTGAAAATTTCAGGGGGAAGAAAAAACAGATGAGACAAACATCCATCATGAAGGGTTTAAGTCGCACTTGTCCTGTGTTGGGACAGGGCGATGAGACAATCCATCAGGGCATGGGGCACTCCTCCAGTTCTGTTTCCTCTGCTTCTCTACTTGTTTTAATGAAAACTATTTGGATGTCATACAATGGGGTAACAGCACAACTGACCCCCCCAACACTGTGTGAGGTCGGGATTTCAGTGGTCAGTCTGGGTTTCCGTCATTTTTGTGCTTGTAGGGGCTGGCTCTTCAGGCTCACAGCGCATCTCCAGGCAAGGAGGGATGACGTTTGTATCCAGGCTGCTGGAAAATCAGCTGCAGTCAGAACTGGTAGACACCTCAAGAGGTTTCTCTTCTGTTTGGATGAGTCTGGTGGTTTGGGCTGGATTCCCATCTCTTGTCAGCTTGGGGAATCACAAGCATATATGTAGGTACAAAGTGGCTCATAGTGAGGCTTTTGCCCTAGGGCAGGTTCCTTCCTCTCCAGGAAGGAGAAAACATGTTGGGCGCTGCTGAGAGACAAGGCAGTCGCATAACATGCTGCCTCTCAGTCCTCCAACTCTTCTACCCTCTCCTCCCAGAAAGAAAAACATCCTCAAGAGGATTCTCAGGAAGACGTTTGGGAAAGATTTGCCCTTAATAGAAGCAAAGGCTCCTTTATCTGCTTTGTTCTATAGGATGTCCTGAAAGGGATGTCAGTGATGTTCTCCCAATACAAATAGCTACTTATTTGTGCATCAGTCACATTAGAGACTTGGGAAGTCTCATTTCTGTCTTTGTAATGTTTCCTGGAAAATGGCATATACACAGCATCCACTTTGTATAATTACACAAAGCCTGGGAACTCAATATTTAGTTTTGTTTACAGCTTCCCATCCTCCTCGCTGGCTAGAGACCATAACACTGCTGTGCATGGGATAGACTGGAAATTCTGATCGGATGTGGAGGGCTTTTTCCTACTTCCCTTTCTGGAAAAACAGAGAAGAGGGAACAGCGTCCATTCACAAATGGTGGATGCTGCGGAGGCCCGTGGGGCTCCTTTACCAGCAGTGAAATTGTAGAAAGGGGGAAGGTGACCTGCAGAATAAAATAGAAGAATTATCAGAGGAAGCTAAAAAAGAAGAAATGAAGTATCAATATAATTTACAAAAAGCAAAACTTGTGCTTTAAAGGCAGATGATTAGTTAAGGCGTCAGATAACATCCTTACAAGCAATGTCTGTATCTGTTTTGTCCTCAATTCTACCCTTCCATCTCAGGGAGAAGCCAGCCCTCAGGGCGGCCTGTGCCTAGTCTCTGGTGTGCTCCAGAGATGTGATTATGGTGTGTCCAGACCCACATGGGTGGACTGTACGACCGTCGTCCTGATTGCACTCGAGTGCTCTGTGGCACACAGCTGCCATCATTTGCCCTACAGGGGACATGTCCCTGCGCTGGGCAGAACTGCACGCCTCGAGCTCACCCCACTGGACCCAAGCATGGGCAGGCAGGGATGCTGGAGCTCCCACAACCCCCTCATCCATGGGGACCTCATGCCCTGGCTGCACCTGACTCCTGCATGGGCAGAGTGGCATCAAGCCACATCCTTTCTGCTGTCCCCAGCTACCAGCTGGCCACGACACAGCTCTTTGCCAGTAGCTGGAGCAGGCACATGGCTAACACCCCTCACCCAGCTCACTCCAGCTCCTGGAGCCCCAGTCCTGTCCCACTTCATTTCTGTGGATAGGCTAAACACAGCCAAACATCTAAAAGCTTTGGCTCTCTGACAGGTTTCCTGCCCAGGCACAGGCTCCAAAGCCCATTTGCAGTTTCTCAGCTTGCGGCAGCCAGTGGCAGGGATCATGCTCCTGACACATGGGACAAGAAACAGCAACTTGTAATGGCTTTTCCCTATCCTTACCACTGCTCTACGCTCAAGTGTGAAGCAGCTCCACTGCTTGTTTATCAAAAGCTGTTTGCTGCCTAATTTAGGATCATCTGCTTGTAAGTGTCCAGCCAGAGCTGTAAAACCCACAGCTGTGTTTTGCAGATGAGACAGAGGTTGGTTTCAGATGTTATTTTCAGAAAGGCAATTGTGATCCTGAGCAAAGGCAACTCAAATGGCACAAGTCCGTCCTTTAGAGTAGCGAACTGTAAAAGCTGAGGTCCTCCCTCAGAGCTCTTGAAGGAGAGCAGCCTTGCTCTGCTAATTTTGCACCTGCAGACTGAAAAAGGCACCTCATGTTTAACCCCTTAATTTCTTCAGTCTGTCTGGGCTTCTATCAGCAGCATAACTTAAAAGAAAAAACCCATCCTGAAAAGCCCTTTCAGGCCCAGTTACTTGGGGTTCATCTTCCTGCTTCTACCAAAGCTGCTGTTTGGGATAACAGAGGAGAGGATTTTCAAAGGGTGTCCACATGGTGAGTGCAGCCTCAACAGGGCACTTCATTGCTTTCAATTTTTGAATCAAGGCTTTTCATCCATATGTTTTCCCATTGGAGGAGGAGGTTGCACTTGAGAACAGAGTGCAAGAGCAGAAGAACCAACAGCAGGGGCTTTTCCGTGTGGCTGCTGGGGTCTGGTGCAGGGGGATCATGCCCATACTGGGGGTGAACCTGTGTCAGGGGCTGCCCAAGCGCAAGGAATTGCTGCTGCCACAGGGTCAGTGTCACACATTTCTCTCTTCCCCCAAACCAGACCACCCAGCAGATTTTTCTGGGAAGTCACTTAATTCTCCCTGTGCTTCAGGTCCCTATTTCTAACACAAGAACTCTGGATTCTAAACCCAGGGGGATTGTAAGGGCAAAACAAGGGGGAAAAAAAGAGCAAAATAAAGGGACTGAGGCATGGATCCTAGAGAGCTGAGGGTCCACTCAGTTAGGACTGAGGCTGCATTGGCATCAGCACCTTGTAGCTGTGTCTGCATCAGGGGGCCAACACAGCTGCATCAGTGTGAAAGAATATAGGTTTTCAGATAAGAGAAAGCAGCATTGATAACATCTGCTCTTTCTGAGCTGCCCTGGGCCTGCTCTCCAGGAACCTCCCTGGTGATTCCTCTGCTCCAGCTGCTTTCCTTTAGAGAGCTGGCCGTGGATCTAGGCTCAGTTTTACTTCTAGGCTGGAGAGATCATCTACACAATCACTAGGGGCACTAGCAGTGCTGCAGTGAAGAAGTTCCATAGCCTGGAATCAAGTCACTCAGTGCCACAGCCCAACACAGCATCACCAGGGGATGCTGCTGCTCTCCAAGCTTGATGTTTTCCCAGGATTTGGAGTAAGGACTGTCTTTCCTCCTCTCTCCTTTCTTGGCCAAATCTGGTGCAAAGAGGTGCCTGGCAGGCCCCAGGCAGCCTGGGCTGGCAGAGAAAAAGAGGTTTCTCTGGCCAGGCAGCATCCTGCAGACCTCCAGGGACCATTCATGCGCTTGCAGGCTGCTCTGCAAACACCCATCAAGGTGCAGGTGTGAGCACCTTCCCTCCTGCCCCCTTCCTGGGGCACACAGGGACCAGCTCCATGGTGGTCCAAGCCCAGCAGCTGCCAGCCCAGGTAGGAGTCTCCATTAAATAATGCTAATAAATACTTTATTTATCAAAACCACATTAAAACACTCTCTCAAGACTCTCCCCTCAGCAGCAGCTCATAGCTCGAGGGTCCTGCAGGAAGCTTGCAGAGCTCCCGCAGCAGCACCAGCTCCATGGCTAGCAGAAGCTCTTGGTGACTCAGGTGACGCCTCCTGCCACAGCAGGACAACCGGGCGGCCTCCAGCGCCACGGCCCCGAGCAGCCAGGGGCTGGCGAGGGCAACAGCCACCAGGCAGGAGGCTCCGGGGGACCGTGCCTGTGGGGAGAGCAACCAGAGAGCATCAGTGCAGCTGTACGCTGGCAGGGCTGCTGCAGGCAGGGGCCAGGCAGGGCTCCCCCAGCCCCATCCACCATAACTTTTAAGTCAAAACATTCCAGACTCAGCTAACACACAGGCATCCAGGCTTGGAAAGCAGCGGTTGCACCCAAGCCTAACGAGAATGTACCTGGTTTAGGAGCTTGTGGATATAGGTGGAATAAGCAACCTTCTTCTACTGCCTGCGGGGACAGAGGCAGAGGAGGCTGACAGGCACACCCAACTGCTGCCTTCTTCCTCAGGAAGACAAGGAGCTGAGGCTCCATCGCTGCTGCTCACATTTGCTGTGGCCCTGCTGAGGAAGAGGAGAGCAGAGCACTGCCTTCACCTTGAGCACCTCCACCTCAGCCTGGATTTCCCAGTGCATTTAATAAGCATCATGCAAAAGAGGAACTTGTGCTAACACAAATTAAAATTCAGCACATCGCATGAAGCAAGACCAGAACACACCCCGCTCAACAGAGAAAGCACACCAGGAAAGCAAAGCACAAATAAGGAAATTCAGAGTACTTGGGGGGAACATTTTTTCCTCCCAGCTCACCTCTAAAAGCTGCCCCAGCCCTGTGTTTCCCAGGAACAGGCAGAGAGCTGGGAACCACTGCCTATATCCAGGGGGGTTCATTGCTTCCACCTGTGGGCTGCAGTACCTCGGGACCCACCCGGCTGTAGGGATGGAGACTGGGACGTGGAAGGGGATGGTTCCACCATCTCACACCTGCACGTCTAGCTCCTGCTCCCAGCCAGCCATTCTTCCCCACAAAGCTCTTGCTGGTGAGGTTGGGCCTGCTCCCAGGGCCCCAGCCTTCCTTGCCCTAATTAGCATCATTAATCTGATTAGACCAAGGTCAGGACAGCAGGGCTCAGGGCACCTACAGGGTTTTTTTTTTGCCTGGTTTTATTCCGCATTTATTTGAGAGTTTCTGGGGATTGTTTAAGAGCCAGAATGAGCAGGGTCTGGGAGGGCACCCAGGGGTGCTGGGTGCAGGATCTGATGCTGCGTGGTGGGGTCCTGTGGTGGCTGGGGGGAACCCCTGGGTGCAGGACCTGCCGCCCTACAGTGGAGAGTCTCGGGGTTCAGGATCATTCTCAAGGTGTTTCTTTGGGGGTGCTTGGATGCAGACATGGGGTGTGGGGTGTCCTCTTTGGCGCAGCACCCTGATGTGACCCCCCCAGTACCGATGGGCGCAGTGTGCGCCTCTGTCCAGCAGGTGGCTCTCTCGCTCCCTCCCTTCGCGCTGGGCGAGGGGCGGGGCGGGCGGCCTGTCTGTTCTCGGCAGGCCGCCAGGGGGCACCCCCGGCGCCCGCTAAGCGCCCGCCGGCCCCGCCTCACCTGAGTTGGGGCGGGGCCGGCGGGCGCGAGGCGGGGCACTCGCTCCACTCCTCGAGGGCGCGATCTCGAGCGGCATTATCGCCATGGCGGAGCAGGAGAGCCTGGAGTTCGGTAAAGCCGACTTCGTCCTCATGGATGCCGTCACCATGCCCGAGTTCATGGCGAACCTCCGCCTGCGGTGCGTGCTCGGGGTGCGGCAGGGACGGGTCGGTGCGAGAGGCGGGGAGGGCGGTGGAACCCCAGCCCCGTCCCTCCTTCCCCCGTTCCTTTTGCCGCCTCGGGGGGGGGGGGTGGGGTGTGAGGGCTTGGGGGACCTCGTCTGCCCCGTTCTCCACACGCCTTTGGTCACCGGGTGTGGGGCGCCGGTGTGCCGGTTTAGCGACCTGAGGCGGCCCCGCTGTGAGGTGAGGGAGCACCGCAGAGGAGCTAACTCGGCACAAACCAGGGGTTTTCCGTCAGACGGAGCCAACTCAGAGGGACAAGTGGGTGTGAGGGAGCGGGGGGAGCGCACAGCCCTGCCCCGCGCTCTGTGCCGGCCTCCTGTCACCCCCATGGAAAACCCGCCTGGTCTCCTGCTCCGTCTCCTTCTCGCACACCTCTGGCAGGTGCCTGCTGTGCTGCCGCGCGGGCGAGGTGGAGGCAGGAGAGAAGGGCAGTAAAAGTGCCCAGGTTCAAGGTTGCTGCAGCCCGCAGGAGCGTGGCCGCCGTGCCCGGGCGCTGCGTTAACATTTGTGATCTTTATGGTTTTATGTCCCTCCCAGCGATGAGCTTCGGGAGGATCCACGCTTTCATTCTCTCTGAAGTACAGCTAAATCCTGAGCAGCACTGATGGGAGCACAGCCGGTGGGGACCCTCACTTTGCGGCTGCCTTTCACTTTCCGTTATAAAAGATTCATGGGAGCTCTTCCTGGTAAACTCTTATGCCCCTGCTTGTGCAAGGATTTGGTAATCACCAAAAGGAAGCCTTTGGGATAGAAACACGACGTATTGGCTGTGTCCTCTGTGTGTGTCCCCAGTTTTGCGAAGGCTTTACTCACTGTTCCTCTCCTGACGCTTCTGTTGAGAAGGTTGAAATCAGTAACTTGTCAGAGCTGTGCAGTTGTTGGACGCACCTCTGGCCATAGCCAAGGGAGCAGCGGTGGGATAAGCTTCCTCAGCTAGCAGGAAGCTATTGAGGACAGGGAAAACTGAGCTTTTTCAGGTAATTATGATGTCTCCCCTGCATGAAATCTCTAGATCTTGAGGGTTTGGCTGTATCAGCCACTGAGTGCTCAGAAGTTCTGTGCTACGGAGGTGGCTGTTGGAGTGTATCCGTCTTCTGTGGTGCTGCAAGATCAGGGCTGGGATCCTGCACTGAGGGTTATAACAGTAACCAGTGTATTTGATACTATTTTTCTTCCATGTTTTGGATTTAACTGTGGGTAGGGGGGGCATTTGTGTTTAAATACAGAGGAAAACATAATGTGAACTGTTGAGCTTTGAACGTGAGGAAGTAAATTAAGTAAATTTAAGCAAATATTGCAGTGCCTCTGAAAGCTTAGACTTGTATTTCTTTTATGCATGCCATGACACTCTAATTGTATTACAGAAGGCTCACAAACAAAGTCAGTGTAATTGGGAGGAAGCCTGCATGTAGTAGTTTGAAGTTTTATTCTTTGGTTAATGTGCACTACAAATCTAAAGCTTTGGAAAAGCATTGTTAGATAACTTAAAAATCAAGGTGGCGTGTTGGTTGCATTTAGGAATCTAATTGCACTGGTAGACTTTGCTGATGACTAGAACAGCAATTCTAGATCCTTAAAAAACAGAGGATGAAAAGCGGCAATTCTGGATCCTTAACAACTGATATGTAGTTTGATTAATTTCTTCTTTCTTGTCTCATTGCATGCTGGTCGTGCCTGAGGATGTCTGGATGTTCCTGCTGCATCTAACACACCTTTGAGTCCAATACCCTGGACAGTGGTACCAAACCCAGGCTTTTCCTTACGATACCAATTCGAACTCCACTTTCTTTTGTACCAGACACCTGTGCTGCTTTGGCTGTAACCTGCAGCTCCCCGACAGAGTTCTGCCCTTCAAGGTTGTCTTGTGTTTGTGCTGTGAGCAGAATGATCTTGTGTTGAAGAAAATTAATCCTGTTAATTTTTCTAACCCTCGTGCTCTCATCCCCTGGCTTGTCTGCACTGGGATGTTTGGGAGAGCTCAGCTGAATTTGTTAAAAGTGTGGCTTTTCAGTAAATTTGCTGAACCCTGCTCAGCCCTGTTTGATGCTGCCAGTAGCACTGAGGCCCTGGCCTGCTGACCCAGCTTCGCTCTGGGGTTAGCGCATGTTGCTCCTCTTGTTTTTACTGCTTTGGAGTTGGTAATTAACTTGCTGCTGACACAGACCCAAATTACAGCTGAGGCTCTGACCTGTTCAAGGGTTGGTTATCTTTCATGGTGTTTTGTCATGTTGTGTAGATGGCACAAGTTGCCTTTGTGCTCATCATGTGCTGAACAGAATGAAGAAATTGTTGCTTCTCCGTCATTAACTCCAAGTGGCAGGTTTGGATGGGCTCCACCCTATTCAATAAATCCAACTTTCTGCCAGAGCTATTTTTGTTCAGGGTCACTGCTTGACCCAAGATGGGTTGTGCTGGATTTAGTTCCCAAGTGAGCCCAGATGTGGGTGGAATTGAAATCATACTGGCTTTGGTGCATGCAAGGGTATTTCCCCATGGATGTCTTTAGTAGGAAAAAGAGAAATGGTGAAGTTGCACTTTTCATTGCTGTAATATTTAATGTAGTGGTGTTGACCTGGGCTGTATCAGTGTGGCTGGTTTGTTGGTGTGAGTACCTGCCTAGGTAGGTAGATGGATGCAGTGTGCGTTTACTACCTTAATTCCCAGTCCCTATGCTTCATGCCCTGTTGTTTGTAGGTTTATGTAGTGATTCAGCAAAGATATCATAGTGTTAATATGTATTTTTTTATAGCCATGCCTTACAACTACTCAACAAACTGGCCATTTCATGTGGACACTCAGGCAGTCACTGCACGTTACATGTTAATTGTAAATTAAAGTCACCTGCTCCTTGGATTCCTTAGTTCTGAGTGGGCCTTGTACCAGTGACTGGTTGTGATTCTTAGTCATAAAAATAATTAAAGGAAAAGAAAGAATCAGGACTATTGAAACGGTTGGTGTGGACTCAGGAGCTTCGTTCTTTATAGAATGCTCCAAAGCTTTAACAGAGAATTGTTCCCTAAGTGCTCATAAGGATGAATTTTTATAAGCGGCTCCATCTGATTAGTTTGCACCTTGGCACAGTCTGGCCTTCCCTTTAATCAGAGCCCTGCTGAGCTTTGTGGGCAGGTTGATTACCTCAGTAGCAGTTGGCATTTCAGTTCCTATCAGAGGACCCTCAAAACAGGGAATCTTTTTAAAATCAAAGAGCTCTCGGGTCCCTCCCTCCCAATCAAGGGTTAGTATTTGGCTGTACTCTGAGTGTTACTTGCCTGTTCTATGGGAGAACATCCTGCTCAGGACCTGTTAAAACACTTTCATTTCAGTGGGTGGTTTTGACTTAACTTGTTAGTATTGCACAGTAGGTGGAGCAAATAGGTGCTTGTGGAAAGGGAGTAACTTCAGCCTAGCTTCTCCTCGCAAGGTCTCGAATGCTTTACAGGAGAGTAAGACACGATCCCCTCTGTGCTGGGTGGTGAAGTGTTGTGGGGACCTGGCTGGACAAACCCAGTAGAGAGCTCTGAGTGGAAAGCCATGCCAAAATGCAGGAATAAAAGAGACAATGATGTATGGCAGCAGCAGGGTAGTGTTCAGGGCAGGCCTGTTTGAGCTGTGTGCTCAGGGTCCTTCTGTTCTCACATCTAATTCGTGAGCAGGTGTTGCTTGACTCATCTTTCCCTGATTTCTAGTGTGTTGCTTGTTTCTCATAAGCATTGTGCAAATCCCCTCCTGGGAACATAACAGACCATTGTTGCAGTTATTAAAAAATTCAAGGATTCATGAAAGGAAAATGGTGACAGCACCCAGTAACGTGTAATGATCATAAAATAAATATTGTGTTGTTTTGCTCTTTTTTTAACTAGTTCCAGCATGAAAGCCCATGTGGAAGCCAGTTCTTGCTGCTAAGACAGTGTCCCAGTTGTGCCAGCCCACCTGGCCCTGAGGATAGTGAAGAACTACAATGTAATGGTCTTTGTAGTTGTCTCCCTGCACACATAGTGATTTGAGCTCTTAAAGCAATACTTACTAAAACAACAGTTCTGCATTCAGTTAAAAACATGCAAAAGTGTTTTTTCTACTGTTTCTCAACTATTTCTTGCCATACAAACTCCAGCGTTTTCAAAGCTATCCTAAATTAAGGCAATAGTTCTAAATTTGTCTTTATTTCAGATACTTTTGAAAGATAGCATTTGGTATGATTAATAGTATTTTGGGTATTAAGAATTTATAAAGAAGATACGGTTCTCTGAGAATTCTCTGGGTTTGCTGCTGAGGCAAGTGTTTGCTGTGCAGGCAGTGTGAGGCGTGGGCTGCAGTTCTGTAAAGATTGTTGCAAACTGAAGCAGAATAGGGTTCAGATGCTGTAGTGAGAGATCTTGAAGGGATTTTCTTGAGACAGCTGTGTGTAGGCTATACCTTTCAGAGCTCTCAAAGACATCTTTTTCTTTCAGGTGATGTGGTGGGTTCAGTCTGTAGTACCTCTCAGTCCTAGAAATGACTTGGTTTGTGTTTTGTATGGCTGGTGTGAATAGCTGTTAGTCTCCTGGGTTTACAGCATGCTCCTCTGGAGGCAGTTTCGGACACAAAGAGCTGAAGATGGTGCTGAAAATGTACAGACTTCATAATCGCCTGCAAAAGCAGCTAAGAAGCTCTAATGCAGTTGTTAGCAGCCCCTTTTAATAGGTGACATCATAGGGTATTTTTTGTGTAAATAGGCAGATGTTCACTCTTGCAGTTCTGAAAGACCAAACTCTTGTTGTTCAGTTCAGTCTCTTCTAGGTCTGGAGACTGGACTATTTTCCTTTCATCTGTCCTCAAGAGGTCTGGCAAAACGTGCATGCATCTGGGGTTGATCAAACACTTTAATTTGCTCCCATCTTCATCTTCAGAGGATCAAAGGCCCATAAAATCATTAGAAACAATTCTTTCTCAGCAGGGACGTGGATCATTGATAGCATTAGATTCTTCACCTGTACAGCACATTTCTGCTCTTCTGTTGACTTAATCTTCCTTAAAGTATTGGAGCAAAGGGGGGCTGTCTATGTTGTAGTAATGTTTTTACACCAGCTTTCTTACCTTATGAAACATTCAGATTTCTGGTTGAAGTTGTGGTAGGAGAGATCTGGCTTCACACTAGGTAGTGAAGTGTCTTTAATCCCAGCAGAGGAAATATGTGAGTGCTTGGTTTCATTTGTGCTTTTGGTAATGAAATATTCATGCTTAATAAACATTCTTTTCATGCCTTTAAGCCATTTTAATTTCCTCATTTTAAATAGATATGAATATTTGAATTGTTCATGTGGTAGTGAATTGAAAAGGGGCTGGGAGGAGTCTGCTTGCTTCTGGAGAGAAGTGCCTGCACCATAGATGTTGTAGGGCATTCCTCACTTCTCAGATGGTCAGCAGTTAAGTCTCTGAAGCTCTTCTTGGCTTCTTCTGAACTGCTCAGCTTGCAGAGAACTGTCTTGTGTCAGAATTAGGAATGAATGGAATGAAAATTCCCCTTAGTCCATCAAAATTAGAGTTACGAGCTTGGATGGGGGCCAGCTTGATCTTTGTAAATGGAAAAGGCCATCGATCTCACTTTAGAAACAAATCCCAACCAAAGCAGTAGCAATGGGAGGCTCAAGGCCAGCTTTTGGATCCTGCGGGGACTGGATATTCAGCTTATGGAGCCAATGGCTGCTACAGGTGGGCTCAGCATTCCCTGACACAGAGCACTGAATGAGATGATCCTGGTGTGGGATTTGTTTTGCCTCCATGTGTGCTGAATTTATATAGTTTCACTGAATCTTCTTTTTCACGTCTGTCCTCCCCTGCCTTATGAATACCTGCTGTTCTCAGAGAAATTTTACAGTAGTCTTTTTATAGCAGTGTGGGTGAGGTAGTGTTTAGTACATTTTAAGACATGCATGTTGAATAATATACTAGGTCAGATTTATGAATGAGATTAGTCTTTCAGGGTACCTTACAGCTCTAAATCCTCATGCTGGGAATGCTGTGCCTCAGACCTGCCTGGTGTCCTGGCTTGCCAGCTGACATTGATCTGCATTTATGGTACTTTTCAGAGCACAGATAACAGAATGCAATTGTAGGTAGTGAGCTAGCAGCAAGCTGGGAAGAGACATTAATGTTGCATGGCATCAGGTGTGAGGAAAAAGCCCCCCAGAATCAGTTTTGTAACCAGCACTAGTGTGAATTAGCTCAACAGAAGATGCTCCTCACTGCATCATTTTTTATGCTGTTTGCGTAGAGTATATCTACACAAAGTCAGCTGGACATTTAGGAATTCCTCAGCAACCTTTTTGCTTTCATCCTTGCCTCTTCTCTGCAATTCTTTTGTAGATTCTCATGAGGTAATATGAGTCCTGAAGATCCTCAGGGTGGGCAGTGGTTTGTGATGCTGTGAAATAGCATCCTGCTCTTGTGTTTGACTACTCTCTGTTTGAGGTGGCTTGTATCACCTGCATCCTCCTAACTGAAGTAATTTATAATCACCTTCTGAATTTCACTAACTAAAGGATGGCTGCCAGAGTCTTACAGTAAATATTAGCTAATATTTCCAATGAATCTTGTGGTGTCCTTTAGTCAAGAGCCCTTTCTATTGACTTCAGTTCAAAAATTTGTGTTTTTAGGTGGTTTTACTGCTCTACTGCTTCAACCACCCATTGCATTCCTTTCAGGCTGAGCAAGATTTTACACTACCTGAACATTTCCCCTTTGGTCATATTTACTTAAATTCCTTTTGGAGATGCAGATCTGGGTGGATATTTGACTGTTACATCATCAATTCCTGGGTCATGGTTGAATCTTTTATGGAATGAAGAAATTCTGAGGTGGGGGAGGAGATGACAGATGTCTGAGCACAGGTTTGCCTGTGAGTGCTCAGTGAGGGAGTAGCAAACACTCATTTCGAGATCTTAGAAACTGTATTCTTCTATAGTTTCTAGAAGATTCCTGATCCTTTCAGGGCTTTTTGGTTAGATTTGCTGTTGTGTGCTGATGTTTCTGTCTGTTAAACAGAGGTAAGTTTTCATTGCGGTGCTTTCAAATGCTGAAAGGACAGTTTGAGCATGAGGCTGTTCTGTCTTTCAGAGGAAAAGGGGCATTAGATAAATCTACCTGTTGAAAAGACTTTTTTTTTTCAAATCTAAATCTGAAACTGTTCCTCAGTTAGCCTCTATCTCTTGTTTGGAATGAGGTTTTCCTGTTTCTGGGGTTATTACAGCCAGATTTGTTCTCATTTGGTCTGTGTGTAGCCCATTGACACTGCACAGGGACCAGTTCTGTGAGCAGCAATGTAGATGGGCAACGCGTAGCATGCTGTCAGAGCTGATATGAGAAGCTGCGCATGTAGGAAGGGGATAGCATGTAAAGACCTCATGAATAAAACAGTTGTTAATGATAAGCTCCTCAAATGAATTATACTTTGGGGAACCAGCTGAAACTTTCTGGGCTTTGTCCTGCCATTGTCCTGGGCTTTATTTATGGTGCCTAGAATGAACCTGCAGTAGGGAAACTGAAGGGAGCTCGAGCAATTTACTGAATCATTCTTCCCAGGAAGCAGAACAGCCAAGGAGTAATGAGAACCCATATTTTAACAGCTTACTGGATGGCAGCAAAGGCTGTCTCACTCTGAACAGCAAAGAAAAACAAACTCAATCAAAACGTTCTCTTTTTCCACTGTAGGAACAACACGGCTTGCTTTAGGGAGAGCTCTTCTGTGGTATATTGAGGTGGTAAAAGCTGGTGTGCCAGCCTGCAAAACCTCTGGTAAAGGCCTTTCTGTCATGGTTATCAGGTGGACAATGAGGCTTGCATGGGGTTAGACATCTTGTAAATGCTTACAGCTAAACTTTTGCTTTTATTCAGATTGCTCAGCTTCCACTAAATAGGTTATTTTGTTTACAAGAATGAATGCTAAAGTTTCACCTTCAAAGGAAAAGTCGGGCTACTGTTGTTTGAGGCCTTTCTTCCCCTGCACTGTTTATAAAGCAACTGCATATGGAGTTTATAAACTTCCAAGGTTGGACATAGTGCCTTCCACTTCCAATACCAGAGTTTTGTGCCTTCTTGATCCTGACTTTAAAGACCAGGGGAATGAATGAAAGAGCTGTAAGTACAATTTAGGCCTCCAGGAAAATCCCAGAATCCCAGATCCTGAGCACTGGGAGTCTCTAAGTGAACGTGCTTAGAAAAATTGTTGTCCCTACATACTGCAGAGAATATACTCTCCTTTGTTTCCTAAAATACAGGAAAGATGCTGTGCTGCTTTTCCTCTTGCTTGCAGGGGACAAGTACCCCAGTATTCTTTTAAAGATGGATGTAAGCAGCTCCTTGGAGCAGTAGCTGTTAAACTTTGTTCAAAAGTACTTAGCAAGGATAAAAAAAAAATGTTATTTCCGAAAGGATTTCTGTAGCACTGAGGGCTTTTTTTGCAAATGAAAGTCCAAATTTACCACAAAAATGTCCCCGTAACCTCTTATAATTCAAAACACATTACTTGCTTTTCAAAAGCACAAGCAAATTACCAGGGAGACTTTCTAAAATAAGAATGAGGGGTAGATGTGTAATTCTGGACAATACTGCTTGATAATAAAGTGTTTCCTTTTTGAGTTTTGCCTGTGTTGCAGTAAGAACTTTGCTCTATGTGGTTTCTATCATGACCTTCAGGTGAAGAGAGCGCTAAAGAGGCGTCAGTATAGAACAAGGAGGATGTTCATCTCCCTTTCTTTCCTATTAAATGTAGCATTTGCGGCTCTAGCAAAGCAAACAATAGAAATCTTCTCTTTCTTTGTTCTTAACTTGGATTTTGGGCTGTACTGCATCCTGGCTTCCAAGGATACAGACATTCCTAAGCTAGACATCTCTAGTCTCTGGCAGCTCATTCCCCAAACCTGTATTAGTTGTCCTGAACTTTAAACCCCTCTGAGGAGATGCCAAGAAAAAGGAGACAAGTAGAAACCTTTTTAAAGGCGTAAAACTGCCAAGTGGGACTTGATGGGAAATCAAAGGCAAGTTGAAGAATTTTGAAATAATTGGACATATTTTGCTTAATTTTTCCAATCAGTTGATAGAAAACATGTTTTCTGTTAAGGGCTTACAGTTTTGGAAACTAAAAGGCGGGGGGAGCTGCTTATTGTGCTTTTAGCTAAAGTTTTGGCTGCCTTCTTTCTTTTTAGGTGCTGTCACCCCAGTTCTGTGGGTAGTGAGGGGTGACCAGTACAGTCAGTCAGCCTGGAGCACTGGGTGTCGTGGGGTTTGGATGCTGAGTGTTCCTGCTCCCAGGAGCAGAGCAGTGCTAGGCTGGTAGATAAAGTACAAAAGGCAGGGCTTTCATGACTTCTCAAAGGTGATGAGGTTGTTTTGGGGCTTTGGTTGTGATTAACTTCAGAGCCAGCCCTGATTTGTTGCTACTGAATTTGGGAAGAAAACTCTTTTACTTGATCTTGGTCTTCTGCCAGGAGCCTTTCCCATAGCTAATCTAACTGTCAGTTCAGCTGCTTTGCTACAGACTGTTTTCTCAAGTTGGTGAGTAGACCCTGTACAGGTAGACAGATCAGAGGCATTTTGCTTGTTTTGTTGTACAGACTAGCTTGGGAACAGTAAAAATGTGTAGCAAACACTATACTTGAATCATGGAAGCTGTTGAATAGGGTCATAATATTTTCAACTCCATCTAATACAAAATTTTAGCCTTCTGCCTTTCCTGTAATGTCCTTCTATCTAGAAAAAAAAAAGTTAAATACAGTAACTTAGTGAATTTTAAAGACATTTTTTTGTAGCACCTTGACTAAATTAAAGGAAAATCTTGCTCGGGTTACATTGGCTAATGTACACTATTAAACCAAAATACATTGCAGGATAGAACAAATGAACAGGTTCTTACAGAAAGCCTGGCTTGGTCTCTAGGTCTGGTTTATGTTGCACTATGGATGTGGGAGGGCTTTGGAGAGCTCAAGTATTCAGGTAGTCAGGGTCAGCATTGTGGGTTAGTTGCATCAAGACACTCTTGCTGCCTTTCCAAAGGCTGCTCCATCCCTGTCAGTTATGTGGCTGAAATCTTGTGCTAGTAGTAATTCCTACACCACTTTCACATTGCTTGTGCAGTGCCAAAGGATTTTATACCTCGAGTGCCAAAAGCGTGGGAAGCCCCATAACCAATCTGGGAAAGCTTTTGGGAGGGAGGAAAACCCCCAACCCTCTAACCTTTTATATGGAGATGTTATGGGCTTGTCTTAGCCCAGAACAATTTAAGATAAATGAGCAGTCTCTGTTTATCTTAATGAGACATTTGATGTGGAAGCTGATAGCACCCATGGCCAGATCCCAAGTGATCTGCTGTGTAGCTGCATGTAGGAAAATGGCACAATTGTGCCCACTCCTCTGGTCATCCTGGGTGTTCACAGGGATGGTGGGAGCCTTCCATACCCTCAGTTTATCTTCTCTGAGTTAGAGTGCAGTGGATGTTTTGCAAACTAAAAACTGCTCACTGAAGACAGCACTTTCTCTAGTTTTGACCTGGGTTTTGTTTGTGCTGTGGTGCCAAATTGTCCTTTTTTTTTTTTTTAATATGGGGAGGAAATAACATAGAAAAACATGCTACTCCATATCATGTACAAACCGTCAGGGCACTCACTGCATGGAAGTGATGAGTGAGCAGCACTGACAAATTCAACCATTCACTGGTTTTGTTTTCTCCTTTCTGACAGTTAAGCCTTTGGGCTGAATGCTGTGGTTGCTTTCAAACTTTTCTTTACAGTGATGAAAGCTAAAAACCTCTTTTAATAAGGGTGAAGATGGTTCTATTCATTCTACTCTAGGAGCATGTATTTAAGACAATAGTTGTTATGAGACGCAGGGAATAACTCACAAGTTATAGAATTTTGTTTGTCTGTAGTCTTGCCTGTGTTTACCTCCCCGTTCAGTGGTACTGTCACTGTTGATAACCCCTTGGATTGTCCAGTATTAACTTGTATTGACTTGTCCTGCCACAGGGTTTTTACACCAAGGATTTTGCCTTTGCAATTACATCTTGCACTCAGGGTGGAAAAGTGGAGTAGCTTTCAGCCCCACAGAAACGTTGTGTGAACACAGAGAAGGTATTGGCAACTGAAGGATTTTGTGGAGCAGATAATGTCAGAATTCACTTTCACAGGAACTTTACAGTGATGCAAGAGCTGAGGGCTTTTAGGAGGGATGTCCCTGCCCTTCGGCACTTTCAGGTGCTGCTGCTGAAGCCTGGGAACTGATTTGGCTGGATATGTTGTTTCTCAGCTTGGAATGCTCATGAGCCTTCCAGGGTTGGAACCAATGGTACAAGGTGATGCTGGGGGTCCTGGGACTCCTGCTCACTTGGGGTGACAGACCCCCTTACCCCTCCGTCAGCACTTGGTTCCTGTCCAGTTGTCCTTGTTCCATCCGAGAGCTCAGCTCATAGAAGGTGTCAATGGAAACCCTCTTTTCTTGAGCACTTTTGTGTTTATTTTTTCTTTCTCGCATAGGTATCATATGTGTCAGCCTTCAGAAATGTTCTTCAGGGCCTTGCTGTTTAGCCAGCACTTGACCCTCTGGAAGCCTCAGAAGCATCACTCAGGTTACTCTGGTGCAAGTCTTTGCTGTTATGTTCTGCAATACACCCATTTTCTGGTGGTTCTGGACCCCACTGCAGTGTTTGTTGCTCCTTTGCTTTTGGCTTTCACATTTGCAAGTGTACCTTGCCATTCTTTGTGTGGCTTAGATTTTTCTTGATAGATTTGCCTGGAATTACATCATAGAGAAGGAGTTGAAATAGTGATAATATATTACTTTCATATGAAGTAGAGGGCATCTATCTGTTTTGGTTTGACTTGCTTTCTCACCAAGTGTATTTTGGGATCTCACAAAAACTTACTTATTAGATCATACTTGTGAAGACAGTACATGAGATTGTTCCTCTTATTCCAAATATGACCAGCCTGTGATCATAATCAACATTTGCTTCATCATTGTCCAGCTGCAATTCCCTGGCAAATCTGGCCAGCACCAGTGTTAATGTGAAGGTGGCTTTTTTTTTATTATGGACTTTGCTCCTTCTTTTCTATGGGCAGATATGACTGTGCTAGGAGAGCAGTTTGGGATTTCCTCCAAAGATGACTCATATTTGCCAGATCCACATACAGCAAAAATAGGACATGCCATTACAATGTGTATTATTTAGGCTACTTACTATTTTATGCAGTAAACTGAACTTTAACTGGTAGTCTTTATCTGTGAGCTTGCTTTTCCTTCCCCCATTTGTCCATCTAAAGACAAACAAAACCCCAGTTGAAGCTTGAGTATGTCTCCATTAATGTTTCTGCAGCTGTCCTGCCCTCCCATCTGCCTTGATTATATAACTGGGAGTGGAAGTTGCCCAAGGTGATCTTTCAGAAAGCAATAATGTGTCATTGCTGCCATTGCCTCTACCTCCTGGCTGGTTTCTGTAGACCTCAGCCTCCTGCTTGCAGCATGGATGTTCGTGGTTAGTGTGAGCCACACCAGGCCCATTTTCTCACTTCCTAGATAGTCCCTGCGTAATCTCCATTGCAAAGATGGTTTCACTGTTGCAAAACAACACCTGCAGGAAAGACCTGGTTTTGTGTTGGTGAACTGCCATGGAGTTGCATTTCTTGGGGGCTGTGCAGATCTCTGAGCTGATGGGATGGCGCACTGGGGGAAAACAATCTGGAAACTGTGCTATGAGGGCTGCCCAGAGAGCACAAACTGGCCTGATCAGGTACAGAAAGTAGCACCCAAGTAACTAGTGTTGTGATCTCTTCTGAGAGCATCATCATCTGAACCATCCAGAAGGAAGGTGAAAGTTCCTGATACCTTCCCCAGAGCAAGATCTTCCTCTCAGAATCTTCATCACCAACAGCAGTGTCTGCAGTTGGTCTCGCGTGGTGATGAACTTGAACACGCAACTGGAAACACATCAGGGAAACCTTTAGTTTCATGTTATAGAATCATAGAATCGTTAGGGTTGGAAAGGACCTTAAGATCATCCAGTTCCAACCCCCCTGCCATGGGCAGGGACACCTTACGCTAAATCATATCACCCAAGGCCTCGTCCAACCTGGCCTTGAACACTGCCAGGGATGGAGCATTCACAACCTCCCTGGGCAACCTATTCCAGTGCCTCAGCACCCTAACAGGAAAGAACTTATGTCTTATATCCAATCTAAACTTCCCCTGTTTAAGTTTTAACCCGTTACCCCTTGTCCTATCACTACAGTCCCTAATGAAGAGTCCCTTCCCAGCATCCCTATAGCCCCCCTTCAGATACTGGAAGGCTGCTATGAGGTCTCCACGCAGCCTTCTCTTCTCCAGGCTGAACAGCTCCAACTTCCTCAGCCTGTCTTCATATGGGAGGTGCTCCAGTCCCGTGATCATCCTCGTGGCCCTTCTCTGGACTTGTTCCATCAGTTCCATATCCTTTTTATGTTGAGGACACCAGAACTGCACACAATGCTCCAAGTGAGCTCTCACAAGAGCAGAGGGGCAGGATCACCTCCTTCGACCTGCTGGTCATGCTCCTTTTGATGCAGCCCAGGATACGGTTGGCTTCTGGGCTGCAAGTGTGCACAGCCTGCTCGTGTTCATTTTCTCATCAACCAACACCCCCAAGTCCTTCTCCACAGGGCTGCTCTGAATCTCTTCTCTGCCCAACCTGTAGCTGTGCCTGGGATTGCTCCGACCCAGGTGTAGGACCTTGCACTTGTTATGGTTAAACCTCATGAGGTTGGCATCAGCCCACCTCACAAGTGTGTTGAGGTCCCTCTGGATGGCATTCCTTCCCTCCAGGGTATCAACCGAACCACACAGCTTGGTGTCATCGGCAAACTTGCTGAGGGCACACTCAATCCCACTGTCCATGTCAGCGACGAAGATGTTAAACAAGACAGGTCCCAACATTGATCCCTGAGGTACACCACTCGTTACTGGTCTCCAGCTGGACATTGAGCCATTGACCACAACTCTTTGCGTGCGGCCATCCAGCCAGTTCTTTATCCACTGAGTGGTCCATCCATCAAATTGATGTCGCTCCAATTTAGAGACAAGGATGTCGTGTGGGACAGTGTCGAACGCTTTGCACAAGTCCAGGTAGATGACATCAGCTGCTCTACCCCATGTTACCCGAAGTGCTTTGAGGCTGCTGCTTGCAACATCATTGCTGTCTTCACATGGAACAGCGCCAGGAGGTGGCTCCCAGCAGGGACATTTTGTGTGGCTTTACCCAGCCTGAGGTGGAAGCAAGCCTGCCACCGGAGGGGTGTGCAGGGATCAAGAGGTCTCAGCTGAGGTGGTTTTAAATCTTTTTTCCTGGTATTAAAAAGAATTGTTAAGAACCTCCTTAAGTTCCCTTTAAGTATCTACTGCATTTTCCTTGGTTTTTTTTTTAACTTTGCCCTGACTGGAGTCAGGGCAGTCTGGTATAATGTGTGTGGAATCGACAGCCCTGGTTTTTGTTGCATGCAGTTTTCCTTTGAGATGACCTTTAAGCCTTGTGTTAGTTGCATTTCCATTTAGGGAATCCTTAAACTGTTTGGTGTTAGTGGGGGGGACAACAGATAGAATAAAAATATTGAACATTTGTTTTCTGAAAGTGAAACAAACCTTCTCGTGTGTCTTCAAAACTTCACCCAGAAAATACTATAAACTGGACTGCTTCCAGAGAGGTGACAGCAGGAGGGCAGCAGAAGCAGCTCTTGGGGTGAGGAGGTCCTGAGGCAGAGGGGGATTTACCCAGCACAGTGGCAGGTGACTGCTAAGGGCTAGTGCAGTGCTTACGTCCTGCCCAGCTGCAGCAGGAGAGAAAAGGTCTGAAACTGAGAATGTTCCATGTTCCCTGAAGTATGCTGGAGGCACAGGATTTCTCAAGATCCTGGATGTATTTTAAGTTTTGGAGAAACTGTGCCTTAGAGCAGCACTAGGGAAGGCTCTGGAGAGCAGCTCCTCATTGGGTCATTCTTGACCTCTTCACACATTCAAATTCTGGGAAAGCAAAGCTTGATGAGAGCTAGATTGTATCAGGAGCAGTGAATGCATCTTAGAGTTTCACATTAGTGTCTAATCCTGTTTTGGAAACTTACTTCCTTTTCCTCCCCTTGTCATTTTATAATTTGTATGAACTGTTCAGCTGATGTTTCATGACTGTGATGAATATAAACTTTGGTTTCCTCTGTGTTCTCCAGTGTTCATGCCCCGGTATCGATAGCAGTGAACAGGGACTGAAGGTGGTCCTGAGGCTCAGTTGCTGAGTTCATGTCACCTGAGCCCTCCTCCTCAATCTGTGTGCCTTTCCTCCCTGCCCAGGAGCAGCTGTGGGGAGTGCTCTGGCACAAAGATCCCTCTGCCCTGAGCAGTAAGAGCAGTCCTGCACTCTGCTTTTGTACCTGTGTCAAAGTTTCACCCAGCTTCTCAGCTCTACACAGAGCTTATTTTGCTATGGAAGACGGTGCAGGTCTTTCTGCTGGAGAGTTCTGTGGCCCACAGGTCACTGGAACTAGTTTACAGCTATTTTATTGTATTTGTTTACTTAGAATCTCTACAGGATGCTTGTTCCTTTTCATGTCCTGCTTTTTATTGTGCTCATAGGTGGTGAGCGTCAGCTGTGAAGGAGGCAGTGCCTGTATCAGCAGCTCTGCCCAGGGGTGTCTGGCAGCACGAGGCCCATAATGTGAGACTTTTTTATTCAAAACTGACTTTTGTTTGGATGCTTCACTGAATAATCTGTCAGTAGCTGAAATAATACTTTGATCCAGGAGCTGGCAGCAGAGTGGTGCTGCCAGAAATCCCACTTGCTTGTCTGGCTGGTTCCATGGTCACAGCTAAGAAAATGCCTTTGCTCATGCTGTGGGCCACTTTGGTTCTGGGTTGCCCTTTCCAGCACAGTACAGTACGTGCTGGCCACGGTGGGTTAGTTCCCCAATGTGAGGGGAAACAGGACCATGAGGAGGCCCTGAACCAATTCCAGGCTTCATGAAGCAGCAGTAAAGCTGCTATTATAAATGAGCAATGGCTTGTAAAGGCTTGCAATCTGCTAATGTAGGTTACTGGCTGATATCATTGATTTAATTAACGGTTCTTTAATCTGGTTAGATATTTTGACAGTCCTTTCCTAACCTTTCTGGTTAGATATTTTGACAGTCTGAACATGAGGAATTGGTCCCTTTTGAATTTGTGATTATTTCTCTGGGTCGTTTTACTAGTTGCAAAACCTGACGAATAAGCCTTAGCTGCACAGCATGCTGCTGTTCCTCAGCAAACTGAAGATTACAGCCTCAGCAATTGCAGTGGTGTTGAAGCAACTGGCATCCAACAAGCTGTAATTTGAAAATGGTACCACTGCTTGGCCAGTGTGCTGGTGGAGTTTAGAAGCTTTTAATACAGAATCATAGAATAGTTAGGGTTGGAAAGGACCTTAAGACCATCTACTTCCAACCCCCCTGCCAAGGGAAGGGACACCTTACACTAAACCATGTCTACCTTGATAGCTTTGTTTTGTTATATACTGCTTAGATAGATCTGAGCAGCGTGTGATGAAAGCATCACTTCTGCCCATCTTCTTAGCCTTTGCCTTATAATTACTCACTGTCAAAAGCAACTGGTGCTGTGGAGCAAGAGCCTGTGTTTAAATAACCAGTCCCACTTTCTGGGGCATGGTTTGGAACATGCTGTAGGGTGTGTGTCTGCAGCTTGTGCATTAACATTTGGTCAGTATATTGTGAAGCCGATGGTATCGTACATGCGTGCAGTGGAAGAAGCTTTTCCCTGTGAGGGTGGTGAGGTGCTGGCACAGGTTGCCCAGAGTTGGTCATTGATGAAGAGTGACTACTGGTTTGTGAAAGGACAGTAAACAAAATCTGGCTTGTTTAAATTAAAAGTGCAAATGAACCCCAAAACCTGAGATGATGGAATTACACTGTCTGTTACGAGACAAGGAGGCACAAAAGTACAAAATGTAATCAGTTCTAAGTAATGTTAAGTTTGATGGCTTTGTAATGGAAAATAACTGCTGTGCTTGGAGGTACTTGACATAGTTTCAGGCCCTCAGGGCCTCAATACAAAAGGTGTGAGAAAAGCAGAATAGAAGGACAGGACCTGGGATGGGGAGTATCCCGGACTAGCGGATGTCCAGGATGAGAGCAGTTAAACTAACTGATAAGTAGAAGGCCAGGATGATTGCTATGTCTGTAATGTTAATTAAGCTTGTTGGGAAAAGTAAACGACCCTTAAAGACCACCACATTCTGTATGCATGCCGGAAACATTTTGGAAAATGATGTAATATGCTCAGTAACCATATAAGGATGACCTGTATAGCAATTCGGGGACACACGTTAGGAGGAACTATCCCCCGTGTCTCCCGGCACCGCAATAAAGAACACCTGCTTGTCAACTTGAAACTCTGTTGGCAAGTTTGTTCCTGGAGTTTTCTCCGAATCAGTTACCTCCTTCCCTCCAGCCTCCCTTCTGTCCCTGCTTCTCCTCACTACCACTTTACCCCCACCAACAAAAGGTGGAAGAATTGGAGGAATAACACTGATAAAACAACACTGGGGGGCTGAGGGGAAATGATGAGTTATTGTTGCTGCCTGGTTGCGCAGGTTGGTTTGTTTTAACATACTGATCCTGTGTTCAGGGCTTCCCCTCAGTGTCTGCAGAGGCCACGCAGGAATCCTTCGTCCTGGCACATTTCTTTGTCTGATGGGTACCTATTGTTCTCCAGAATTGGATGAGCCATAGCCCAGAGGAGGTATTTTCAGGTGAACTGCCTCTTCAAGTGGTGTTAAACTGGTTTGGATCCCTGCTCTGTCTTGCTTAAGGTTACATCAACAAATCTGGACTGAGGAAAGAATTTTTCTTGTCTCGGGTTACTGCACAGTTTAGAAGGGTTTTGCATGGCCCGGTTCCTGGAACCATTGGCATTTTCACTGCTGAACTGTAATTCTTTTAGGACTGAGACACACATTTCACTACAGAAGCAAGTAGCTTCAGAAGTCAAAGCTTGCTTGCACAAGAGAAATGAAAAAAATAATTAGACGGCTTTTATCTACTCTGACTTGGGACTTTGAGAGAACTGAAGATACTGTGTTAATTTGTTTGCTTGGCTGGGTTTTCCATAGGTAGGGCCATTTCCTTACCTGTTAATGCCAGCCTGCTCCATTTAAAAGGCCCAAGAATGGGTGCTCTAGAGGAGCATTGATATGCAGTCCCAGATTCCTTTGTTCTCAAAGGCCAGAGATGAAAACAGGATATAACTAAATTTTATTTCTTTTCCTGTAAGTCTCTCTTGAATGTATTTAGGAGGAAAAGAGTAATTTTGTAAATACATTCCACTCTCCTTTGGACAAAACCAGAATTTGTAGTAATTTTGTTGGCACTGCATAAAAGTGCTGTGAGAGAAACACTTGAACCCTGTCCTTATCTGCAAGTCTATCAAACTGTTTAGTTGTATCCCAAAGCTATAGATGCATTTTCCTACACGACTGTATACGTGATCACTTTATTCATCAGCTTCAGTTAGAAGAGCAAGCCAGAACAGCCTGTGCTGTATTTGCTAGGAGGAGCCTTGTGTACATAAAGTTAGTTTTATGCCTGTGTGTATATATATATATATAAAAAGTGGAAATACTGTACTCAGTGTAGATTTAGATGTGTACACTCAGAGTCATGTAGTAGTGACTGTTGCAGTACAATCTATTAAGTATTTAAAATTCAAGTACTAAGGGTTGTGTATGTTGAGGGTTTAAAGTGTGTCATGGACAGCTGTGGTAAATGGTGTGACTCTTGAGCCAAACCTGCACAGGATTTCTTTAGCTAATGGAAGGACACTTTAGGGTGAGGGTGTTGACAGAGTTGCTGCTTCTCACTGGGTAAGCATTCATTGTACATGGGTTTTACAGAGCTGAACTTATGGTGTATCATGGTTGACAGTTGTATTCTGCTGTGGATCACTAGTAGACACCTAAACATGGATTGCCAGCACTTTCCAAATCACAAAGTATTTTGAGAAGAGGAAATGGCTTTAACCTGCCAGAGGGGAGACTGTGATGAGCTCTTAGGCAGAAGTTGCTCACTGTGAGGGTGCTGAGGTGCTGACACAGGGTGCCCAGAGAAGCTGTGGCTGCGCCTTCCCTGGCAATGTTCAAGACCAGGCTGGATGGGGCTTGGAGCAAGCTGCTCCAGTGGAAGGTGTCCCTGCCTGTGGCAGGGGGTTGCAACTGGATGAGCTTCAAGGTCCTTTCCAACCCAAAGCAGTCTGGTATTCTATGATTCTACGAAACAAAACCTATTCCCATCACTGCTGCTGACGCTGACACAGCATGTCCTGTATAAACAAACATAACCTGAAGCCTCAGCAGCAGCTGCATGGTGATGACTTTCAGCCTTATTTTCTACACCACCCCCTTCTCACACATCCATGATATCCTATAGCACCTTCCCAGTTTTCTGCATACACTGCACGATTAATAGAACTCTGTACTCATGACTAACTACACCTTGATCTATCCCACAAGCCATGGTGCCAAGGTACAACCATGATATTTTACAGGTTTCCTTTGTAGATGCTTGGAGACTCCATCTGCAGTCAGCTGCCCTGAGATGCTGATGTTCACATGCTTTATTGTTCTGCATTTGTTAAGCTTGTGCCCAGTGCTGAGCTGTGAATGCTGCTGGAGTATCCTGAATACAGCATTGTTTTGATACAGGCCTCCAAAACCCCAAGAATCATCTTACAGTGTTAAGATACAGCACAGCATCTGCAAGCACTCCCAAAGGCTTGCTTAGCCCTGTGGTAATATTAGAGCTCAAATAAAATTAGATGCCTTATTTAGACCAACATAGGCAACACAAATCATGCAAATAATGTACATGCAGATATTTATGCATTCATCATCCATTGCAAAGGGAGTGAATTTCTAAATGCCAACAGTATGAGCTGTTAAACCCTGATAATGCAAGGGGAACATTAGCAATGTAGAGGACTTACATGGTTTGATGATTGAAACAGATCACTTGATTTACATGCTGTTTTTTTTTCTCCTTTTAAATTCTCACTGGAAAGGTTTTGTTCATTTACTTCCTTTTGATTTTACATGGGTGTTCTGTTGAGACAGCTCCCACTCAGCAGCTGAGAGACAACTCAAATACTACTGTGAGACAGCACAAGTACCACTCAGAATTCCTACGTAGATAACCTGTAAAATATCTACAACTCATCTTCCACAGCTGAGATGACTGTGACTGATGCGTGGATTGACTCCACCACTCGTTAAAGTTGTAAAGTAGGTGTGCTTTTTATTCAGCGCTGAGATGCACGGGGATAATTCCTCAAAGTCATGCGTACCTCAGTGTTGTTTCCCTCTACATTTATTCTCTAAAGTTATATATATTCATAAGGTTGCACAACACGCCTATACATATTCATGTCCTATCCCCGCTTCGTATTATAATGAGCCAGAAGGTCCTCTGCACCTGTGCAGTGCCCCCTCTGGTCATGGGCAGGGGTCTCAAGATGAAGTAACTGAGTCTTCCTCCTGTGGGTAGGGGTCTTCAAGATGAAGTAAATGAGTCTTCCTCTTCTTGCACTTTTCACCTTTCAGTCTTCACATATGGCCTTAAGGTTTGGTCGGTATCCCAGCCATAAACCATCTGCTTCTCCCCCTTATCAGTAGATTCAGGTGTCTGCTTTTCCTTATCAATAGCTGCTTATCAATAGGACCAAGTGTCTGCTTTTCCTTATCAATAGGACCAGGTGCCTTTGTTCTGCTTAGCAGGCATTTACAACAGACAATACTTTCGTTTAAGCAAGCAAATTCCTCTAACCCCCTTGTACAACCCCCCTGTACATTGGTCAAATCTCTGCATCATGACCACACTGTCCTATTTTTAATTCTAGGCCAGTGGAACTCAAGAGCCCTGTGAAATGATTTTAAACAGGATCTTTTTGGACAACATATTAGCCCAAGAATCCAGGCAGGCTCCTACTTCTGTAAAGTATCATTTGTTAGGTAATGAATATTAGTGGCAACCACCAAAATCATAGAATCCCAGCCTGGTTTGGGTTGAAGGGACTTTAAAGCTCATCCAGTTCCAACCTCTTGCCACGGGCAGAGACAACTTCCACTAGAGCAGCTTGCTCCAAGCCCCTGTGTCCAAGCTGGCCTTGAACACTGCCAGGGATGGGGCAGCCACAGCTTCTCTGGGCACCCTGTGTGCCCAGAGGCACAGAGCACCCTGGTGCTGTGCCTCAGCACCCTCACAGGGAAGAGCTTCTGCCTAAGAGCTCATCTCAGTCTCCCCTCTGGCAGGTTAAAGCTATTCCCCTGGAACCAGGCAGCTGCTGGCTCACTCCCTCTCTTCTTCCCTCCTCCAACTGGTCCCCAGGGGGACGGGGAGGAGAATCGAAAGAATGCAAATCCCACAGGTTGAGATAAGAACAGTCCAGTAACTAAGGTATAACACAAACCACTGCTGCTTCCACCAGTAATAATAATGATAAGGGGAATAACAAGGGGAGAGAATATAAAACTAAAAGGGGAAAAGGAAAATAAATCAATAAACACGAGTGATACACAATACAAGTGCTCAGCACCTGCCAACCGATACCCAGCCCTATGTGAGGAGCGATCTCGCCTGTCTGGGCAACTCCCCTCAGTTTCTATCCTGGGCATGATGTGCTGTGGGATGGAATACCCTTTTGGCTAGTTTGGGGTCAGGTTTCCGGTCTCTGCTTCCTCTTGGCTTCCTGTGCCCCTTCTCACTGTCAGAGCATGAGACTGGAAAGTCCTTGATCGGAGTAAAGGTTACATACAACAACTAAAAACATTGGTGTTATCAGCATTTTTCTCCGATTGAAACCCAAACAGCACTGCACCAGCTACTAAGAAGGAGAAAAATGGCTGCTACTTCTGAACCCAGGACACGCGTACCTGACTTTTGAGCTTTCTTTTTGCTGTCCTAGAGATAGTGTGCTTTAATTTGACGGATTACAAAGTTAGAGGTTATGGGTACATGGCAGTTGCTTTGTTGCTCTCCTGAGCCTGTTCTACTCTTTCCTGGTCAGATATAGGATCACTGGATAATTCCCACTCTGGAGGTCATTCAGGGCAACCTCCTGCTCAGAGCAGAGCAGTATCATTTACTGCACCAGGATTTTACAGTGTTCACGTGGAAAGTGTGAGTTTTACTGCTTGACACAGAAATCACGAGTGAGCTGCTTCCCTCCACCTGGGCTGAATAGCAACTTTTTTTGTGTGGAGGGGAATAAAACCACACAGCATTATATGGTGCATCTCTGGAAGCTTTCCAAAGAACTGTATTTTGTCTCATTATCTGTTACAAGGCTGCTTGTGCCTTCTGCTCTGCTTGTAGACATGTAAAAAGAGGATGCAGAGCTTCTTCCCTGCTGGATGAGAGGCAGCTCGGTCTGTCTGATGCAAATAGCAATGAGAGTTCAGTGACTCCCATGTTTAGTGGTTTGGCATTTTTTCAGTGCAAGGTTTAACTTCACGTTTCAGGAGCGGGATTTGAATATTAGTCCCATTTCTAACTAGCTACATTTCACAGCACTCATTAGTGGTAGCTTAGCATCCATCTTACTTTTCCTTTCCCCCACCTTACCTAGGGGGTTTGCGAAGCTCTGTGGACAACTCTAGGGTCAGCTGTGCTGGAGCTGAATCAGCCTTGTCAAATTGCAGTGTGCTCAGATGGCGGTTTGCTGAGGAGATGTGGCACCAGTCACTCAGAGTTTACTGTTTTCTTAAAAAAAAAAAAAAAAAGGCAAAAAAAGCAAAAAACCGCATGACATCATTGCAAAGGACTCTTTTAACCTTCTTTCCAAAGCTAACTGCAAATTGCAGCTGAATGAAGTATTTCTGCCCCTGCCCTTTCTGCTCCCTCCGCACAGGAAAGGAGTGGTGCAGAGCACGCTGAATGGCATTTCCTATTTTGTTCAACTGGCAGCATCTGAAAGCTGGATCCATGCAGTACAACTGCAACGAAAATCTTCACCTGTGCACTAAATAAACTTCAATTCCTATTTTTCTGTCCCTCAGGATAGATCAAAGCATTGTAGACATGCGTATTCTGGGCTGTGATAGACTTGGATTGTTCCCAGCGCAGGGAGGTAACACTGACTGGACAGTTTTCTGCTCTCTTTTTTCCAAGTACAGAATATTTTAGCTCTGGTTCTGCCAACACAAATCCTGTTTATCTGAGTTCTCTTGTGCTGAGGATGGTTTGCTGTAATACAGTTTATGAGCAACTTACTGAAAGACTTAAAAGTCATTCTTTTCCACTTGACAACTGAGTTCATTGCAGTTTACCTAGAATAAAGTCTTTACGTTGCCCTGAAATCTTAGCAGAGAGACCTGGTGTGGCATATAAAAGGCACAATTGTCTGACACACACAGCGTGTGCTTAAAGCAAAGTCATCTCACTTCCCAAAGTAGAATAGTTGTTTGTGTCAGCAGAGCTGGCTATGTAGTCTTACGTTTAAACCCAGGTAAATACAGTTTCACTGCCAGAAGTCTACTTAAATTCTCTTCCTTAGTTAACACATCCCAAAGGCCCATTGTTGACTATCCATGAACATGAGTTTTAATCAGATGTCTTTGTGCCTGTTTGCAATAAGAACAGAGCCAAAGCCTGCAGAAATGGGGTTTAAATATGTATATATTTGGTGGTAAAAAATAACTTAAGATCTATGCATCCCTTTGGGGGAATAACCCAAACCACACAGGGTGTTTGCAACTGGAAAATGAATTGTGCCTCTTCACACACCAGAGGTGTGCAGCTGCTGGATCCTTCTTCCCATGCACAAAGGAGGGAGGAAGAAAAGCAGTATGCTCATAGGAAATGTTTCAGTTTGTGCTTTGGAGTTACTGAGTAAGTTGGCAACCGGTAACAGTTTGAAACCATCAGCTTTTATTCTGTTAACTTTGAGGGGTACTGGGTTTGCTGTTGGCTGTCAGTGCAGGCTGGTGCCTCTGTAGCGCTCCTGTATCTGCCCTGAATTACTGGAATTATGCTTTTCTTGTTAACAGTTCCTTTCCTGTAAGCCCCTGCTGTACGGTGAAATGAAGGCTGTCTTCAGCTCGTGGCTGTGTTGTGACTTGTGCAGATGTTCTGTTTCTGGAGCATCTGTGTAGCATTGGGAGCAGGGAGGGGTGAGAGGAACGAGCTTTACTGAGCACCTGCTGCTGCTGCAGGAAAGCTCTCGTGTGTCTGCGTGGAGGTAAAGCAGAATGGGATGTCAGTCTGGGAGCAGTGGTGAAAGGGGTAGTTCCAGCTGAGAGAGGGTCTTTTCCCAGGACAAAATGCTCCACAATGCCAATAGCTACACTTAAGCTCTCTTCAAGTAATAGCAAATGAGACAGCTGGTGACCTAACATGATTTTTCCAGCAGTTGCTCTGCTCCTCAGACATTAGACAGGTGGAGGGAGAGATGGTAAATGTGTTCCTAAGGCGCCGTGGCACGCCGCAGCCTGGGATCTCTCTGCAGACAGATTCCCTGGAAGCTGGCACAGGTTACCTCAGTGTGAGCTCAGTTCTGGGCACAGCAATAGTCCTGCAGAGCTGCTGTGAGCCCCATAAGTTTCTGTTTATCTTTCAGTACTGAGGAGTTAGGATGTAAATGATTAATCAGAAATCCCCTGTCTGGTTTGAACTGCAGCAGTTGAGTGGGGATCGCATGGTTGGTGCCTCTGTGCAACGGGCTGCATGCTGCAGATGTTGGTTTGCGTTATGGGTTCCAAGTGGTGCCAGCTAGCTCTTTATTTGTACTGAGTGTATTTGAAGTTGCATCATTTCCTTGGTAAGAGCAGTTTTATTTTTGACTGGAGTGTTTGTCAGGTGGGAGAAATCCTAAATGTGAGTGCTCTCTGGTGGTGAAGATCTCTGCTTCACTTTGCTGATTTCTGCCGTGTTTTCCAATGGCAGTGGGATGTGAACATGGGATGTCTGGATTTTAGGATACATGTTTTTTTATCAACTCCCTTCCCTAAAAATAACAACTACAAAACAAAGTAAGAGCCTTTTTTCTTGCCCTGGCAGTCATCTTTCTTAGGCAACAATTTCTGTCTCTTTAGATAATTTCTGTGACTTACTGGTTTGTAGTTTCTCATTATCAACTGATGGTTGAACAAGGTAATAAAAACTGGTATTCAAAACTTCTCACGAAAGAGCTGATGTTCCTCCTCAAAAGAACACGCAAGGATTAAATACAGTGACTTTGCTTTTGGCTGCTGAGCTAGTGAAAGATTCAGAAGATACTGATACAAGTTACTCAAATAGAATCATTGCAGGAAAGTCTTTTCAGTGTCACAGCACAAGATGATGTGATTTTCCTGATAAGTCCAAAACAAGGTTTGGCCATGGGGGCAGTGACCCTCAGCAGTAGGTACAGGGGTTCCTTTTATCAGGTGTGCTGTATATTGCTTTTAATGACAGAAAACCAGTTCTATGTGAAGGATTACGCTGTTCTTTATGTTGATGAGCTTTCCCTTGATGGAGTGTGATGCCCAATGGATGAGCCTTTCCCAAAAGCCCTGGGTGGCTTTGTCCTCTGGTTTTGTGACCCTGCCGTGCAGAAGAATAGCAAATCTAACACAGCTTGTACCTCCCAGCTCGGACTGCTGCTGTCGGTTGTTTTCTTAAGTTTTCATGAGTTCTTCTTGGGCAGGGAAGGGCAGGAATCTCACGCCGGAGCAATGCAGCCAGGAAAACAGCCTCTGCTGTTCTTGGCCTGTTGCTGTGCTGAGCTGTGCTGACTGATGAAAAGAGGCTTTATCAGAAAGGAGGGGAGAGGAGCGACAGCTCCTTTTAGGATTATCTGAGCACAGCTCTGGGACCTTCACTCTGGTGCAAAGAAGTAAAGAAAAATGAATAGAGAGGTAAATGTGGGTGTCAATTGTTCATAAACTCTGTATCCTTAAAGCCAAGCTTGAGGGCTGCCTGTTTGTCGAGCCCAGAAATGCATCCCTCTCCTCATCCCTCATCTCCATCTGCCTTTTGCCACAGATTGAATCCACAATTTGTCAGTCTAGTAAAACCTTCTAAAACTTGACTTTGAGGCCAAATGTGAGCTCTGTTGTCAGAGACCTGTCAGGGAAGAAAAAGAAAGCAAGCAGTATGTCAAACCATTGCACATGTTGGTGTTGCAGCAGTGACCCTCCAAAGCTGAGCTGTGCCCTGCTCGGGGCATTTTGGAGGATCCAGCTGTGGGGCACAGACAAATCTGGAGGTCCTGCTTATGAGGCATCTGGGGCCACTGAACTGCCAAGGGAAGAAACTTAAACTGTGCTCTGCTGCTGGAAGTTTACATAATTCATTACTTAAGGAAGAGGTCAAAGTATTGGGTACTGTGGTGGTGACTTGGCACAACACTTCAGTAGGGAAGTCTTACTATCTTTTTCTTCTCAGCAGCTAAAACTCTCCCCCTCAACCTCCCTGTGCTGACCATGAGCCTTCAGCCATGTGTCTGGCAGTGTGGTAGGGCTTAAAACCTCATCCAGAGGCTGCTGTAACTTTATTACCATCACTAATAGTGCCCTTGGTCTTGGTTATGTGCTTGCTGTGCAGAGACTTTTGGAGAGCAGTCTGTGTTCTCCACTGGGCAAGCGGCCCTTTTTGGATGTCCTGTCTCCAAAAAGATGGGCAGGATTCTGCTGCGTTTGATGTCCTTGTAACAGTTTCTATTACATCCTTATGGCCCAGTGTGATTTGATCTCCTTAATAGAAATGGGATTGTGTGTGTCTGGTTTTTCTTGAGCTCTCCTGTGTCTATGTAGAGTTCCTCGTGCTCCAGAGAGGGCAAGAGATGAGCAGCCTGGTATCCGATGTCTGCACCATGCGTGTCTTCTGCCTGTTTGGGATCTTTCAACTACCACCATTCCCAGTTGCTTTGTGCTTCAAAGAATTCAAACTAGGGGTGGCAGATGACAAAGACTGAGTGTGTGAGACTTTCTGGGGACCTGAATCTGCCTTAAGAAGTGTGCTATGATTTTGTATTTCACACCAGCCTTCTGTGCTGGTTGCTTCATGTTGTGCAGTGCACTACCCTTCGTTTTTGTTACGATAGTTGCTGAGCTGCAGTCGGCATTGGTAATTACAATGGCTTTAGCACTTCTAAAACAGTTTTTATAGCTTTCAAACAGCATATATGGCTAAAATAAAAAATCTCTTTGTATTTGAAGCTCACTTATGTCTTGGCACATGTGTATCAGGACTAACTGCAGGTAAAACTGAAAGACATTTTGCAGTTGCTGTGTCTCTTGGTGAAGTCTTTCTGGAGAAAACAGGAATTAGAAGCAAAATCCCTTTTAGGAAGTGGAATACTGGCTGCTAGATTGGATTTCTGGAGTTTTATTACACCTGATAAAAGCCAACACTGCCAAGATGCTGCAGGAAATTCTCCAGTGGACAATAGGAAATGTCAAGCCTGTCACCACATGGGGGTGGTAATAAATTCCGTAAAGGAACGCTAGAAATTGCGGAGTCCCTCAAGGCTTAGAAAGGCCCCTGCCCTCGATAAGAGGTGGTGTAGTGCCATCTAATGTTGTAAGATTTAAATACAAGGCGCAGGCAGGTATTTAATGGTAGAAATGACACCGTTTGCCTGTTGAGTTCTGAATCTGCTGTCATCCTTTCTCCTCCTGAGAAGCAAAAGCTGTACAAATCCTTCAGCCATTAATCTGAAATTCCCTCTGTGCTCTCCTGCTAGATAGCTCAGTGAAATGGGAATTCCTTTGGAAACAGCTTTTAGCACTTTTTAAAAAACAAATGTCAAGTTATTGTCTGTCTTATTTGCAGAAAGAACACGAAAGACCAAGTAGGGCTTAGGAAAAGGGTAGTTTTATGTTGTTTCCACATGTTCTCACAATGCTTTCTCTTCTGGTTTAGCAGCAGTGGTGATATCAAAGTGCTTTCTTGTGCAGATGGTGGAGTGGAAGGTAATGGCGAGAGCTGTAGGGCCATGCTTTCCTTTTCGGCTTGTATCTTGGTTTGCTATCTTCCAAATGTGGTTAGATCTTGAAGATTCAAAGGGAGCCCGAGTTCTTAGTGCTTGTAACATCAGAGCTCTACGTAGTACATTAACGTGCCCTCTGGGCCACGTGGGTCAGCTCATGTCCATAGTAAATGCTTTATTGTGAAGTTTCAGTGGGGTGATGGATTCAAGAGTTCACCTGATGAAATAATGGTAATGGCAGCTGCTTGGAAGCCATGTTCTGATCTCTGTGTCTGATTCCCTTTTCCCCTTCTGTCTCCTTCCTGGTAGGTTTGAAAAAGGCCGGATTTACACATTTATTGGGGAGGTGGTTGTTTCCATGAATCCTTACAAAAACTTGAACATCTATGGGCGGGATACGATTGAGCAGTACAGAGGAAGGGAGCTGTACGAGAGGCCTCCTCACCTCTTCGCCATTGCTGATGCCGCTTACAAGGCGATGAAGAGGCGATCCAAAGACACCTGCATTGTCATATCAGGTGAGCTGAAGGAGCTTTGCATGAGGATGAGCACTTTGTGAAATTCTAGGCAGCAGCAGAATGATTTGGCTAATGGCAGCATTTCATAAAAGAAAGCTTCATGAATTTTAAAACTGCTTATTTGCATCTGAATCTGTCTGTGGAGACCTTAACAATTATTTCTAGTCTAATTCAAGAGCTGGTGTCAGTCATGAGCTTAACCTGTGCATGCAGAGTGATAACTTGCACATTCTCTGCTTACCCTGCCTGGGTGAATGGAGGTCAGTGCGAGCATGGCTCCTGCCTCTTTAGAGAGCTGCTGATTTTTGTCCCTCAGATGACAAGCCGAGGTTTTGTTCTCTGTTTCGATGGCCAGACTGGTGATCCGTCGTGGTCCAAACAGTGGGAGCAGGGCTTGTACCATGAACAGTCGCTATCTGGATCCTGGCACTTCATTTCCGTGGTGTTCCTGTGCTTCAGCAGCTCTGAAAAGTGAGCAACCAGAGCTGCTATGCTCAACAGTAGCCTCTTGTGCTGCAGCTCCCGGAGCTGCTGCTGGCCAAGCCTCTGCATGCCCGTCCTTCTCCTCTAACAATATTCCTTTTGATTCTTGGTGTCCGCAGGCCTTTTACCAACCTTACATCTTAACTGCTTCTAAGTCAGCAAAGCAGCAACAACCAGGCAGGTGATGGCTGTATTCAGAAAAGTATTTGTGTGCACTTTGCGTACGAAGTGCACACAAATAAAATTGCTTTAGAAAATCCAAGCAATACAAAACCCCCAAATACTCTGGAGTAGAATTAAGAGATGCTGTTCATTTGCTTTGCTATTTTCCATTTGCTGTGTCACCTGTTGTGTTTATGCCCTCAGGTGAAAGCGGGGCTGGCAAAACTGAGGCCAGTAAATATATTATGCATTACATAGCAGCCATTACCAACCCAGGGCAGAGGGCTGAGGTGGAAAGGTAAGGGCTTTGCACAGAAATAATGAAATTGTTCTGTTTGTGGGTATCTTTCTGTGGACTTTCTGTGGCTGAGAGAGCTGGGCTGGTTCAGCCTGGAGAAGAGAAGGCTCCTTGGGGGAAGACCTTAGAGCAGCTCCAGTGCCTAAAGGGGCTCCAGAAAACCTGGAGAGGGGCTTGGGACAAGGGCCTGTAGGGGCAGGACAAGGAGAATGGCTTTAACCTGCCAGAGGGGAGACTGAGATGAGCTCTTAGGCAGAAGCTCTTGCCTGTGAGGGTGCTGAGCCACTGGCACAGGGTGCCCAGAGAAGCTGTGGCTGCCCCATCCCTGGCAGTGTTCAAGGCCAGGTTGGACACAGGGGTTTGGACCAACTGGCTGTAGTGGAAGGTGTCCCTGCCTGATGAGCTTTAAGGTCCCTCCCAACCCAGAGCAGTCTGGGATTCTATGATGGTGAGCACCATGTTATTAGATGGTCTCTTGTACTAATTAGATGCTGATTTTTATGGCATTTCCTGACTTCTTCAAATCCCTTTTAATTGGGACTTTTACAATATTGATTGGTAAAATCACATGGAAAAGTTTATTTTGAAAGTTTGAACTTTTCCATCAAAGCCCATCTCTGCTGGAGAAATGCCACAAAAAAGGATTGCCATGATTTGGATATGTAAGTCTGGACTTATCCTGTTCTCTTTTCCATCCATCTATGTTTCAGAGTGAAGAACATTCTGCTGAAATCCAACTGTGTGTTAGAGGCCTTCGGCAATGCCAAAACAAACCGGAATGACAATTCCAGCAGGTTTGGGAAATACATGGATATCAACTTTGATTTCAAAGGAGACCCAGTAGGGGGGCATATCAATAATTACTTACTAGAAAAGGTAAACCACCCTCACTTCTAGAGGCTTTTGTGTAGTTACCTTTGTAATGCGTGTTTTGCCAATAGAAAGGCCTTCCAAACATGGTGTGTCAGCAGGTGACATGAGGGAAGAGAAGCACCTTCAGTCTAAGGCTTCATTTTGCCTCAGGAGTAACTGAAATGCTGTTGAAGCACTGGCAATGCCCCCTTATTTTACCACCCCCACTGTTAGAGCTGACTTTCTAAGAGACTAGTGTTCCTCAAAAGCCTATGGGCACATAAGTGTATGTGCTTTGTTTCCAGAACAAAAGCTGAGATTAAATTAAGGTCTGCAAAACTCCTTTGTAAGTTCCCCCCACTGAGATCTCAGTGATGAATAGAAGCAGCCAATACGTGGGGCTTTAAGTAGCGAGGGTAGGGTGAGGAGTGTTCTTCTGGAATAACCTTGTGTGATCTTTTGGGAACTTTGGTTCTATCTATTCCAGTGATCCTGAGCATAATTGGGTTTTTCATGTCATTCAGTGGTGTCTGAAAACATTGGAATATGTAAAACTCCCCAGAGAAGCTGGGCATGATCTATTCACAGCTCTGCTTATGTGAGAGACACGTCTGGCTTTGATTTATCCCTTTGACTGCATCTGCTCACAACATGCTTTTTTGTTTGTGGTTTTTTTTTTTTTTACTTTTCCCTTTATTTCCCTGAAGTCTATATTCAGAACGCTTTATGTTAAGAAACGAAACAACAAACCCAAACATTTAACATGTGATACTCTAATGCAAAAAAGGGGTAGGGCTGCAGCTGCAGTGGCTTAAATCCTCATCCTTTATTTCATATTCTTGACTTCTACCAAGTTAAATTGGTTTCCATTTTGAAAGCAGTTGAGGTTCTGGTCCAAGCAGCAGCAGTTACCAGACAGTGATTTTTTGCACTTTGCAGGAACACACGCAGTGTCGTTCTTCCTTGTTCAAACTTGTAGCATGAAATAAGGTACCGTTGCTTGACTGAATTTCTGCTGCTTATTCATGCTGTTTTACACTGATTTGGAATGAGTGCTCTGAAGATGGACCTATGGCCTCCTCCCTAAAACAGGGCCCTTTGGTAGAGAGAGCATTTGCTCGTACAGCGGTTGGGTGCTGCTGCCCAGCCTGTCTTGGGGCTGTAGAAGTGGTTACCCTAACTATGTCCCATGGAGCTTTTAATTGCAGTCCTTTTATTTTCATTCCCAGCAATTAAATAACTCTTGAACTAAAATGACATTTTATTTGACTCTTCCATGAAAGCAATTCATGGAAGAGTGAAATTCCAATTCAAGTTGCCCCATGTGACTGGAAGTAGGACATTGCAGCTGTTCCACAAGCTGGTCTTTCTGATCATAGACTTCCATCTCCGTGGTCACATGTAGCTAATGGTGCCTGTTACAGACTTCCCAAGAAGTAAGGTTAGTTTGGGGGTGTCCTGGCAGTGGTGAAGCGAGGCGTTGGTGGCTGAGGAGAGGTGGCTGGGAGGCAGGATGCCCGTGTCCAGGAATACCCACCTCTGTATTCTGTTTCCCTGCAGTCTCGTGTGATTGTGCAGCAGGCGGGAGAGAGAAGCTTTCACTCTTTTTATCAGGTCTGTATTGGTTTGCTGACACAAGTGACTTTCCTCACCTTTCCCACATGACACGCAAAATATTTAAAGCCTTCACCCCCTTTGTGAAGGGTTCCTTTGTTGTTACATCTTGGGTGAGCTGAGGTTCTTGAGCTCTTTGACAAGGCCTGGTCTGGGGAAAGGAGCATGGGAAGATTTATTTTCTTCTATCCTCCAGTCCCGTATTAACACATTTGTAAACTTAAAAGGTGGCTAACTAAACAAATCTGGTAGAATACTGGACTTTGACTCAATGTTTTATTTGTAATAACTCTAATCCCTCTATTTTCTCTTGAGGATTTTAGTCCATATGGAAGTAATTTTATGACACTGAGGTGGCTTTCTTTTGTGTGTGTGTGTGTGTCTTTTTAATGTCTTTTGTATTGTATAGTGGTTCCCTTGTGTGTCCTTTGGGGGAAATGGTTGGCCTATTCCTATAACCTATTGGTATAACCTTTATTCTCAGTTTTGCAGTAAGGCAAACACAGGTTTGTTTATTTTCCCCCTTACTCTTTACTCCAGGATGCGTGTTAGCACCTTTGTGATTCATGTGCCTTTTATGTGTTGGCAAGCCCCTGTGAATAGCAGTAGTTGTGCTTGCCAAGACACAGCTGTGGCATGTCACAGATGGAAAAGTGTCTGCTCTGTAAAGAGGTTCAGGATGAGTTTCTAAACAGTTGTGTCACCCAAAAGGACAGTCATTTGGGAAACCACTTGCTGATGTCAGAGCCCTACAACGATGCAGACTGTGTATTTTGCACATGTTGTGCTGTCACTCCAAATGCTGCTTCTATAGCACTAAGTTGATGATTTCAGGATTTTGCTTTTTAAGCAGATGAATAAGAAAGGGAAAAAGGAAGGATTTTATTTCTTTCATTCACCTTTTCTTAAACTGCTCTTTGTGCAGCTGCTCCAGGGGGGGTCTGACCAGATGTTACGTTCTCTGCATCTACAAAAGGATGGGTCTGCATACAGATACATCTGTCCTGGAGCACAGATAAAGGTGAGGGTGTTGTTAATGAGTCAGGGGTAACCTGGCTTAAAATTGTAAATGCTTCTTGGTATACTCAAAGTACTGCTGAGCTGGCAGAAGCTGAGACCAATATCTGCAAGACGAATATGGAAAAGTGACATCAGTGTGCTATTTGCAATGGAGTTTCTGGCCCTCAGAGACAAAGTGTGTGTGTACATGTACATACTGCATTTGTGTCTGCTTATAAAAAGCAGGAAAATGTAGTGGGAGAGACATCACCTTTGTACGTATTTCCCATGAACTTGTAAAAATCTTTGCTTTCTCTCAGCTGACTTCCATTAAGTCACTCATGTCCCAAACCTCTCTTTCCCCTCAGTGTTCCATCAATGATGGTGCAGAGTTCAAAGCAGTAGCTGACGCCATGAAAGTGATAGGCTTCAAGCAAGAGGAGATTGAGACTGTCTACAAAATTGTGGCTGTCATCCTTCACCTGGTGAGCACTCTGCCTTCTGCAGGTAGGAGTAGGCTGTTCTTCAGTAGGGGTCAGGGCACTTGTGCTTCCAGCAGCTCCAGTTCCCTTGCTGCAGAAGAAGTTGGAAGATCTGTTGACTGGAAAACTGTATACAGTTTACAACTGAACTGTTCCAGTGGTGAGTGAGGCTCCTGGACAAAATAGGCACTTCAGTAATGATGGAAGTTGACATTTATTCCTCCATATTCCAGATCCCAAACCAGACATACTGTCATGTACTGGAAGCTATTAAATGTTCTGAAAAGGACTTGTGTAGGTTTGGCAGTGAGGGGGTAGGGAGCTCTCACCTCATAGTCCTTCTGCCCCCTTTTGCCCTCATACCTACCATCACCACTGTGGTTTTGCTGGGGAGATGGTGCTTCACCTGTGGTGGAGACTTGAGCGCAGCCAGATACAGGAGACCTCTTAATCCTCTGTGTTCTGATGCTGAGGAAATCCTTCCTTCACTTGCATTCTCCTGGGACCCACAGAGCCTCCCACTCTCTGCAGTGTCCCTGTAGCTCAGCTCTTGTGCTTCCTTGAGGAGAGAGGCACTTCAGGCAGGCAGGATGAGGAAATTCCCAATTCTTCCTCCTCCTTGGGGCAGTAGTGCCCCAGTGCTGGGTCAGGAGTAGAGGCAGAGCAGAGCCAGGCCATGCAGGCAAGGGGTGAGAGCACCCAGTGCAGTGGTGTTGCTACTTATTCCTGGCACTTGCAGGTGTGCAGTACCAGCTCTGCTGTGGCAGCTGCTGTCAGTCCAATCCCATTAGCACTGTTCATTGATCAGCTTTCCTGGAATATTCACATTGCTTTGGTGGGAAGTAGCACTGCAATAACAACTGCAGCCTCATGCTTCTGTGATGAGCTTCAGTGAAAAGGAAACATTCCATCCAGTGCTTGATACTTCATGTAATTCCCATGGCTGGACTCCGAATCTTGAGGCAGTGTTTGATATAAGTTTTTCCCAAACCCTGAGCAGGAATGCTTTGCTGTGAGTCAGGCTTTGCTGCTCCCACTGATGTTGGAGCTCTGTGTGGCTCTGCATGGCCAACCTGAGTTTCCTGGTGCTTCTTGCAGGGGAACCTGAAGTTTTCTGTGGATGATGACATGCCTGTGATCGAGAACAGCAAGGCTGTGTCCATCATTGCAGACTTGCTCTCAACAAAATCTGACATGGTGGAGAAGGCTTTGTTGTTCAGAACTGTAGCTACAGGTCGGGATGTCATTGACAAGCAACATACTGAACAAGAAGCCACCTATGGCAGAGATGCCTTTGCAAAAGTGAGTTTAAATCTCCTTTCTCTGCATCCAGTTTTGTATGTGATAGTAACTCAAATGCATTTCTTCTGCTTTTGCCTTTTGATTGAGTTGTACTTGGTGTTCAGCATTGAATTGCCTGTGGAATTGAACATTTTTCAGTGCTCAGGTCCCAGTAGGACTCCTGGGTGATCCATTGAGTACAGTGCTTGCTGAGACATGGGAAGTCTGTGGTTCGTGTGGATTTATTCCTGAATGTATGTGTTTCTGTGTTCTATAGGAGGGTTGCAGAGCAGCACCTTCCCTGGCTCTGAGACAGCCTGACCCCAGCCAGCAGAGGGGAGGGAGCTGCCAGCCTGGCTTGCTGGTCCCTGCAACAGGAACCCATTGTACTGAATGTTTTGTGCAATGTGATTCTGGAGTTCATTTAGCAGTTGAATTCAGAGAGCAGAGAGTGGAACACCTTGAGCTCAAGTTGGAAACCCTAAGTGCTTTCTGGTTTTGCAGAGGATACTGATGAGAGGAGTGACAATTGTCCTTCCTTTGCTAAGAAACCAAGGGAAGATTAGATGAAGTGATGAAGATCCTTGGTTATTAACTTGTTCTCTGAAGGTTGTGTGTTTGTACAGCTTCCCAGTACATTTTGAACACAGAGACTTCAAAGATACCTGTGCCTATAGAACATTTTCAGAGTTGAACAGGAATATTTTCCTGCCATTGTGTTCAGTTGTTACTGTTGTAACTGACCTCTCACTCACTTGCTCTTCAATATTGTTAAGTAATTCTTAGAATGGAAGTTATTAGGCAGCTGAAAAGCAGACTGGAATCAACTGAGGGGAGCTGCTGTACCTACCGACCTCACTGAGGCCGAGGCTGCAACTAAATGAGTTTGAGAAGAAAGACAAGAAACACTTTCTTTATGTCAGTACTGTTCACTTTGAGCAGAATGTTACCTGGAGCTGTTGTGTGGTTGGGGCAGCATCTTGAATTAGGCTTTGTAGCACCACGTGTTGCATTTACCAGAAAGAGCTACAATGGATGTAGCAGAACTCCTTAGTGTCTGTTCCCTGGCAGGCAATCTACGAGCGCCTCTTTGCTTGGATCGTGACACACATCAATGATGTGATTGAAGTGAAGAACTATGACACTACAGTACATGGGAAAAACACAGTCATTGGAGTCCTGGATATCTATGGCTTTGAAATCTTTGACAATAACAGGTGAGCTGTTGCTGAGACGCAATTAGGTGCCTTCCCCGTTCCCACAACACTCATGCTGTTTTTTTTCCTTCTGTTTTTTGCAGCTTTGAGCAATTTTGCATTAATTACTGCAATGAAAAGCTACAGCAGCTCTTTATTCAGCTGGTTCTAAAGCAGGAGCAGGAAGAGTACCAGCGAGAGGGAATTCCCTGGAAGCATGTGAGTAATTTGGCAGGGGAGAGAGAGGTTGGTCTGAGGGCAGTGTACCAGCATAAGGTCCAGATCTACAGTTGCTCTACGTGTAGACTCCTGTTGAAGTCAATAGGCCATGTGTGCCAGCTGCACTGTCAGACTTGCTATCTGGAAACCAGGCTGCAGCAGCTCACAATTAGCACACTTCTTTTTTGCTGTGGTGTGGGAAAATGAGTGACTCCAGGTCTGATTTAAAGCATGTTTGTGGCATCTCTGTGATGCCACACATGTCACTGAGCACTTCTGCTCTGAGTGCTTATGTATGTTGTCTGCTTGTAGATGTTAAAGTGTGAAAATCTTCATTTCTCCTGTTCAAGTGCCTTTCACAATGTCAGTTTTCACTGGGGTGACTGTGCACATCTGAATTTCAAAAGACACCTCAAAGTGCATTCTGTCACAGTTGACTTTTAGCAAAGGTCTCAAGATTTATGTGAGGTGTTTGAAAAATCTCCTTCTCTGCTCTGTGGTGTTAAAGAGTGGCTGGCTTGATTCTGAATTAGTGATGGGCATACTGAAAGCAGCTTCCTTCCCCTCTGAATGGTGAGCCCTGTGCTGTCAGTCAGACACATGGTACCTTTTCTTCAGAGGCCAGCACTGCTGTGGCTCTTTGTTTGCTACCCAAATCACAAATTTACCCATTCCTTGTTTGTTACAGATTGATTACTTCAACAACCAGGTCATTGTTGACCTGGTAGAGCAGCAGCACAAAGGGATCATCTCCATTCTGGATGATGCCTGCATGAACGTTGGAAAAGTTACAGATGAGATGTTCCTCGAGGCTCTTAACAACAAGCTAGGGAAGCATGCTCACTTCTCCAGCAGAAAGGTAACTCGCTCTTTGTACCATCAAGCCTTCCTTTCCTGTGTGGTACCTTTTCTAGTTTGAAGGTGTAATGGAATAAGTAAAAATGGTTCAAAGGAAAAGCCACTTGAAGGGTGGCTGAGCTGGAATCATGACATCAAGTATGAAACACAGTGCCTGAGAGCTGCAGCAGCTCCAGACCATGGAGCTGGTCTGCGTTTAGGTCACCTCTTGCAGCCCCATTCCCAGCAGAGGGAGCTCCAGCATGTCCAACGTGAGATTAGTTTCATTCCAAACATAAAAGCAGCGTGAGTTTGTGTCTTGACATATCATGATGTCATCTGTGGCCAATGGATGTGCAGCTTGAGCACACGTGGTGCTCTGCCCAGGCTGCTCTAAAACATAGTGACAGTGAAATTATTCACACTTCTGCAGGATCACTGAGGGGTTGGTGTTCAGTGCCATTGGCCGCACAACACATTTGTCTCCTCTTGCTGCTATGAGCATTCGGGCCCCCAGCCTTGCTTTAGCTTTGGTAGAATGTACAGATGAAAAGGCTTTATTTATTCCTGGCTTGGCAGCATACTGAAATCATGGTCATCAGCCTGATTAATCACAGAATCAAATAAAGACCTTTAATTTATTGATGTCTCTCAGCTCAGAAACATTTGAAATGCATCGTTGGGAATGCTGATCACCCCCTTCTTCCTTCCACCCCAGCACAATGTTTTATGTAGGTCAGAAATACAAAATTAGCATGATTGTGTAAGATCTGTGCTAAAGGCTGCTCCAGGGAGGCTCAGTATAAACAGTAGGTCTGGATGTGGCTTGTTTGGGTAAAGGCTGGGATGGGAATAGAATAACCACTGCTCTCTCTCAGCCATGGCTTTCCCAAAGTGCCCTTTAGCTGCAGCTCACCTGACATCTCACCTGCCATTGGCAAATGGGCACCTTGCTCAGGGTTAGCTTAGGTTTTACTGGCTTAAGCAGGAAACAAGTTAGGTACAGTGTGTTGTGAATTCAATACAATGAACCCTGGGGGGATGAAGTCCTAAATCCTCCACAGTGGGGTCATGTGGGAAGTGGTCCAGCTTCTGGAGCTGTTTAGTCAACAGATGTAAGGTGGTGGAGAAGGGAGTTCAGTTTCTGATCTGTCCTTGGTCCCATGGCTGCAAAGGTGAAGTGGTTCCACCATGGAGAGGGCAGGAAGTCCTTTGATGCAGTGGGGGAAGAGGGCTGAATTTCATAGGGTATATGGGATGCTATAAACTGAAAATTCCTAATGAATCTGTTTGAGTCCTTATCTTCAGGAGCTCTTGTGCAGCATAGGAACCATTAAACGAAAATATTGCCAGTTGCAGTGTCCCTCAGCAGGAGATGGCATTGTCAGAAAACTGCACAGCCTGAGAGGGGAACAAGCCATACCGCTATAAATAATGGTGAGGGAGGGTATGATGTATCTTCTTGGCTTGCTAATTTCTAGTTCAGATCAATACAGCCTTGAAAAAATTGACCCATAAAACTCTCTGCATCATAACTATTTTTCCCCCTCTTGTGTCTTTGCAAGTGTCCTTTACTGTATCTAAGGGGTCTTCTTCCACCCCATCCAGAACTACTGTAGGAAACCTGAGCTTTCCAAGCCAACCTCTTCTAGCTTGAATTAAACTGAAGGACTTGATTTCATCATTTGCTTTTGTAGACTGTCTGGCTACTATAAAGCTCTGCATAAATCAAAGCTGTTCCTAAAGAGTTAAAAGTGTGTGCTGATGTGTTATGGGACTAGCTCCCATCTTTCAGCCTGAGTTAATGCTTCGCTGCTCCCCTGTAGAGCATGTTGCACACTGTCTCCATGTGGATAAGTTCTGATGGGCTGCTGTGCCCTAAATAGTAGTGTTCTAGTTAATGCCATGTATGTCTGGTCTGCTGCTGTCTGCTTGGTTGTCCTGGTGAAAACCAAGTAAACCAGGAAAAATAGAGGCAAAATTCATGTTCCAAGAAGAGGGTTGTCCTTCTCTGACTTGGCTAATGCTGATCGAGATCTGTAGACGTGCAAACTGTTCTGATAGTCCTTCTCAATATCACAGGTTCATTTTCTCAGCCTCCTTAAGTTCTGAGCTTTTTAATTGATCTTATACTTTTGAAGGATCAAGTGCATTGGTAGACAGGCTGTGAATTGCTGAATCTTCAGGTTCTTGAAGGTTTCAATCTCAAGCTCATTGTGAAGGGCAGAGTATCAAAAGGTCTGTTCTAGTCCATCTGCTATATCTTCTGAGGTAGTAGGTGATAGTGAATGTCAAAGTCAGAAGAGGGTGTCAGACAGACGTGATGATGATGTGTTATGTTCCCAGTCTCCAGTGACCTCCAGTCCAGGAGCCTCCTAAATCAGAGCTGGTGTCCTTAAAGGGGTTTGTTCTTTATTTTTGAATTGACAGAATTCCACAGCTTCACGGCTCACGTGAAGAGCTCCTTCCCATTTTCCTTACTCTTCCCTTTTATGTTACATCTCTTGCCTCCTAGTTGTTGAGCAGCAAAACATGGGGGTGCTGTCTTAAAAAACATCATTACCATGTAATTTTCCATCATCTCGTGGCATTCCTTTCTTAACCTGAAGAGGTTTAGTTTGGTTGGCCCTTCCCTCTGTAGCAGTCAGTCAGTACTGTTGATTGCTTTTGCCCTTCAGCAAGCCTCTTCCAGTTCTCCTGTGTCCTTTTTGAGATGGAGGGTAGTTAAGATACTTGTTGGGTTAGGAATGGGACAGTTTTGGACCCATCATTTACTATAAATGTTGGCTTTTCTGTGTGTGTGTAACTGTATTTATGCTGCATTTCTGTCATGTTTTGATTGTTTCATTTCTTTGCTGAGGAGTGATGGTGAAATGGGAAAAATTATAAAGGAAGATCATAGAATCATAGACTGGTTTGGGTTGGACCATCTAGTTCTAATCCTCTGCCATGGGCAGTGCCACCTCACGCTAGGCCATGTTGCCCAAGTCTGTGTCCAGCCTGGCCTTGAACACTGCCAGGGATGGAGCATTTCCCACTATAGCCTTTTGCACCTTGATTCTGTACAAATAGACATTCTTCTAATGCATCCATGAAAAAATCCTATAGAGCAGAGTTCTAACTGGATTTCACATCTACACTTGCATCTATAAAGTGGAATGGCTATAGTTCCCATTTCTATTTCCAATGCATGTTGCTCTTTCATGAAAGGCCAGGGGTCATGTTTTAATGAATGTTAATTGATTTCAGCTTTGTGCCACTGACAAGACACTGGAGTTTGACAGAGACTTTCGGATCAAGCACTACGCTGGAGATGTGATGTAAGGTTTCTTCCAAAAGAAAGCTGCACCTTCTATTTTTGTCTTGTAGCCAGCTTGGAAGTGGTACAACATTCTAATTTAGTGCTGCTGTTGGTAGAAGCAGAAGACCTGTCATACAGAATTACAGAGCGCAGCAGTTGCTTATCAATTAAATCTTCTGCTGGTTACTTGCTACACAGGATGGGATTTTGTACTTGAAGTGGAAACAAAAGAACATGGGGAGAGGGGTGAGGGGAGAGCAGTGCTTCAAGAAAAAGGAAAGGAAAGACAGCACTGTTCATGCAAGAAAGCTGTACTGAGCTAATAAAATCGGGTCTAGACATTGGTATGATTATATAAAGCTCTGGCTTCTGGAGACAGAAGCCGAGTGTAACTAAGTTGTTCAGGTGCTGGCAGGTGTCTGGGTCATGGTGCTGCAGGGTTCAGGTCACTTTCTGAACCTCGCTGGGGGTGTTCTGTGCTGAAGGTTGGAAGCTGGGCTGAGAGCTCAGTCTCAGTGCTCATGTAGCAAATTAGTGGTAGGTTGGGAAGCAGAGCTGGGTTCCTGATTAGCAGCTGCTGTGTCTGTAGGAGTGCAGGGATGCTGCTGCCACACTGATACAGCAGCTCAGAGACAGACTTTGCTTCTTTGCAATTAACTCTCTTTTCCTTGATTTTAGTTACTCAGTCACTGGATTTATTGACAAAAACAAGGACACTTTATTTCAAGACTTCAAGCGCCTCATGTACAACAGGTGGGAATAAAAATATTAATGAGGTGGATTTAAAGAATCATTTTTTTAGAGAGTGGATGCTGGAAGAGACTGACGTTTGCACTGACACTGCCCTTTCTGGGTGTGCAATGCATGTGAATAAACACTCTGCTTTGGGATCTGAGCTTTGTAGAATTTGATTTTTCAGGATGAAGTCCTTAGTCTGATGGGATTGTTCTGATCTAACCTTTAATTGAACTAAATTTAAAGTGTTGGTTTGAAAACAACTCATTGTGCGATCAAGATAGCTGGTAGAGGTTACCTGTGCTGCTTCATTTGTCATTAATCAGCTTTTTGGAGCAGCTGCAAATATATCATTGCTGAGCTCTCTTTAATCAGTGCTAAAGATACTAAATAGTCAGCAACAGACATCATTGGCCCCAGCTACAAGTCCCTGTTTTAGGAGAAGGTATAGGGGTGAGGAGGAAAACCAGGCAAATAGATTTGGATCGTTTTCATATGTGCAGTGATATGAAGAATTTAAACTATGCAGTCACATCTTAGGAATACTCCTGAGGTCAAAGTTGCCTTTGGAGCAAGTGAGAAATCCTCTCAGAATGTGTGTGGTTGTATCAGTGTCCCAGAAAGCTGTTTTCCCTGGCAGCTAGCACTGACTGGGGTCTCATGCTTTGTGACTGTGGACTCTCTCAACCTTTCCAAGACTTTGCTCAGAGGTAGAAGTCGGCATAAAATAACCTGCAGCTGCGTGAACAGCGCTGCTTTAGTTCCCTTACAACCTGGTGCAACTGTGAACTCAGTTGACACCTATGTTTACTCGGGGTCCTCCCTTGAACACTTTTGCTGTTTGTATTTTCAAGGCTTCACGTTAACCAAAACGTGCAAAATATTTGCTGACCTGAGGTTTCATCAAATGCAACCTCTGTTTTCCGTTAAGTCCCTGGTAAAAGGCTGCTCCCAAAGACGACTTGCAGCATATTACAGCATGTGATAGATTGGCTATTAGCTGTAGCTGCTTTCAGCTTTTGTCTCTTGTAGAGGTCTTGCCATCCATCATGGCCATTCCACCTCACCTTCAGCCCTTCAAGAAAATAAAGGCTAAAATGTATAAATTATTTTATATAGCAAGAATGGTGCAGAAATACAGCTTGAAATCAGATAGCACATTCCAAGGGAGGATGCTGTGGGGTATGGTCTTCCTCTTTACTATTTTGATTAAATTCTTTATGTTTGTGTCAGAAAGGCCAACTCTGCTTTTGATAGATCACTTCTGCAGGATTTTCACTATCCCATTACTACACATCTTTATCTGAAGAGGAGAATGCACTTGTCATTTTTCAAGTGGATTCAGCTTGAGCCATATATTGCTTAAGAGCAAGAGATATTTTGCCCAGCAATGTCATTCTGGCTTGGCTGATATATTTTGAGCTGAAAACACCAATAGATCTGGGCAAAAGCAATCTGTTGAATTCTGAATTTAGTACTGTTAGACTGTGCAATTAAAGAGACTTCCTTCCAGCTCTAACCCTGTGTTGAAGATGATGTGGCCTGAAGGTAAACTGAGCATCACTGAGGTAACCAAGAGACCTCTGACAGCTGCTACTCTTTTTAAGAACTCCATGATTGCATTAGTGGACAACCTGGCATCGAAGGTAAATATTTCTGTTGGAGAATCAACTCCACCTTCTGATTTGTGGAGAGACTGGGTGACCTTGCTGCACCCCTGGCATCTTGGTGCTGTTGTGGAAGGGTTATGTGGTCCATGAGACATGAACAGTGAGCCCAGACAAGTGGGATATGTTAACATTTAGAATAATTAAGTGGTAAAGGGCAAAGTGTTCTGACTATCTTCTCAGGAGTTGTGGTAGCAAAGGTGATGTTTATGGCCAGCCTTTGGAGAGCTGGAACGAAGGGGGTGAAGTTTGTACTTTGGAGTCTGCTGTTCAGAAGTTTCCATGGCTAATGCTCCTTTCAGAACAGTGTGGGTCCTGAAGTTTGCAAACTAACTTACGTGATTGAGCTATTTTTAGTGGAGATCTTGCTGTTCTACATCTTCAAAACTTCCCAAATTTGGTGAGACCTGTTCTGAAGTCAAGCTTAAAGGGTCTAAACTTTGGTATGTCCTAGAAAAGAGAGGTTGCTTAGATAAGGGTCCTGACCACAAGCTTTGTGTACTTCAGATGGTAAAACAGTGCAGAGAGATAGTGCTTCTGCTTGGCCATTCTGTCCCCAGGATCTCTTTGAGGTGACTCTTGGGACAGTTAATACTATGTGCATGTTATTAGCAAGCTAATAATGGGGTATTGAAGCCATGCTCTACTAGACACTGGTTAGGCACAAATAAATGGGGTTCTCTGCCTCTGAGTCATTGCCAGTTTGGGTACTTGTCCCAGGTTCTGCTGGGGCTGGGCAGCAGGTGACATTCGCTGTTCCTGGGCTGGTGAAAACACTGTCTCCTTTGGGGACATAGCTCACTGCAATTATCAGTACTGAGATTCTTCCCTCGGGGCATGTTGCTCTTTCTTCCTGTGCTTAACCTGGGACCAGAGCTGCACTTCTGGGAATCCACAGTAACAACACCTAGTGTCTGACTGTGGCTTGGACTCTGCAGGTATGTTTGTGGGAAGCCTCCAGTAACAGCTGATGAAAACAGCTCTCTGCAAACCACATTGCACAAGTGGTGTGAGCTGCTGTGGTCTGTGGGTCCAGAGGGAGACATAACAGCACCTCATGTTTTCCTCAGCTGTTTCTCAAAAAACAACGTGAGGATAGGCCTGAATTTTGTTGCATTTCAAGCTGATGGTTTCATAAAACCATGAAATGGGTTAGGTTGGAAGGTACTTTGGGTGGCTTCTCTTTTAAACACTGACCCAGGAAGCCCTTTGCCTGGCATGGCTGTGAATGATGAGCTTCTCCAGGAACATTCTCTCAACCTACATATCTTACACCTCCCCTTTCCTTCTCTGTAACCCCCTTTGTTTGACTCTTCTTCCTTCCATAACTCTCTTCCTATTCAGCTTGACAGGCTTCATCTCTAGAAAGTTATAATGTCAGCACTGTGACTGAACATATCCAACACAGATTTGTCAGCAGTAGCTGAACCCAGGACAGCTGTAAACTATGGAGAAGACACCTCTGGAGGAGGAGTTTGTTTAGAGAGCAATGGCTTGAAACTGCTTCATTTTCTTTTTAATACTTAAGCATCTAAAAATCGCTCAGCTGGATTTAAAAACCAAAGAAACCACCAAAACCTGAGGTGCCATCAGGCATCCAACTGTCTTTCAGAGCTGGGGCCTTTATGTCTCTGCATTTCAGTTCTTCCATCTATAAAATGCCACTCCCAGGCTTGACAGCCTCATGGTGCAATAATGGGAGCTGCATAATTATCCCCCTGAAGAGCTGAGGCTGGTGGGACTGCAAGCATGGAATAATCTGCTTTAGAATTTGCCCTGGTAGCTGTCGTTGCTGAGAGGCTTTAATTACACTGTAATTGCTCTGATAGATGATCTCCTGTCTGTGCAAGAACTTCCTGTTTCTGTTTTGTGGAACGAAAGCAGCTTCTTGACTTCTGCCTTTGATATCGAAGACAGACACAGGACTCCTCTTTGTGCTGAGCTGGAAGTCACAGATCTGTTGCATTGAAGTTTGTTGTGTTTTTGAATGGCAAAGACATGAGTAACAACCTGAGCAGGCAGCTTTGCAGTGATGGAGGGAGTTTGTGTTAACAGGAATGAAGAACTGGGAAGCAGAGGCTGTAATGTCAGTAATGAACAGGGGATGCCATTTCCCTTTGAGGCAGAGGGGTGGGATGCACTTTCTTGACTTTGTGCTCCTAATGATTTCTTTAATTTGGTTCATCTGTTCTCAGGATCATAGAATAATCAAATAGTTTGTGTTGGAAGGGACCTTAAAGCTCCTCCAGTTCCAACCCCCTGCCACGGGCCCCTGGAAAGGAAGGAAAACCTTCCACTAGAGCAGGTTGCTCCAAGCCCCATCCAACCTGACCTTAAACGCTGCCAGGAACGGGGCAGCCATCTAAGATGTTGCAGTTCTGCAGACTGAATGTAGATTATTTGTGATATCCTTCTCATCAAAGGAATTATTTTCATCTTAGAATCAGATGCAACACAGTGGTACTGTGGGCAGACCTGGGATAGTCTAGCATCATTCTGATGTTACCCTGTTGCTAACACTGGGATAGGTTTGTCCTTAAGGGTGACTAATGTGTGGGTGGATACTAGCAAGAGGGGATGGGCAGAACTGCAGACCATTCACCTCCACAACTGCAGCCTCTTTCACAGCTCCTAAGCTGAGTTGTAATTCAGGGAGTTCTCTGTATATCCTGCATTTTCCCTAAATAGCTTATTCCCCATCACATAAGAGACTTGTTCTAGCAGATGAACAACCTGGCCTTCACTTTTTGCCATACAAATGAGAGATTAAAATACAGAGTTTATAAATTGCAGGCATCAGGTCCAGCAAACTCCTACTCTTCATCAGTTATAGCTGCCACAGCCACATCAAAACCACTTCAACGCTGATGTGAAGTTCTGAAAGGGCTGCTTCTGCCTTCATAGATTGAAACCCAGTGTGTGAGAGCGTGAGAAGCAGCGATGACAGCATGTTCCCATGGCACAGCCCAGCTCTGCAGCTGAAAGGAAAATCATCACCCACACAGATGGCACGTTCTGGGAGCTGGTAGGAGATTGTCGAGTGAATAAAGACCCGTGTGAACCTTCTTATCTTCAGAGCAGAAAGAATTATCAGGAGGAAGACAAAAAAGTTAATATGTAATCTCTTAAAACTCTTCTAATTGAACCAGCATGTTATTTTTCACCATTTTTTCCTTTCCATTCTGTCTGTGAGGTAGAAAACCTCACGCAGACCAGAGTTGACATTGCTGCCTGTGCCCTGGGGAAGCCTTGACCTCAGTGCTCCTTCCTTTCCTGAGTCCACCACTCTCTGAGGATCTGAAAGGCAGAGCAGGATGAAGAGAGCACTGACACACTGCCTGCAGGCTCAGCTGGTTCTCTGGGAGCAGGGCAGTTTTCTGCACTGCATCCAGCTTTGGCTCAGTCTCCCTATAAGGAAAGGAGCCAGACAAGACCGCGACAGAGCTACCCCTGATGTACTTTGTGGGGAGAGATGAAGTTGCTAGGGGAGAAGGGATGTGATGTGAGAACATACATTGTCCACACATACTTCCATTTGCCCCCACACTTCCCATACCTGCTTACACACTCCTGGGTTGCAAGACAGGGATGCTGCCAGCACTTGAAGGGGTGGTTAGCTTAGATTTTGCCCACTCTCCTTGGTGCCATATATTCCTGCTCCAAGGACAGCCCTCCAGGAGCAAAGCACAGCCTGATGCTACTGGTTGCATGCTTAAAAAAGCAGGGAAATGTTCCAGTCCAATATCTTCCCCAGAAGATCCAGTGGCTCATATCAGTTTCTAGGATACGAGTTTGCTTTTCCAAGGTCTGCATATCTTAGCCTGTTCCTTACCCATATTCAGCCTATTCACACTCCTTAGTGGGCAGCAGCTCTGTGTGCCTGTTGTTAGTGCTGGTCACCCAGGATTAGCCAGGGGAGTCAAGGATGGTCCTGTTTCATCAATACTGCTGAAGGCAAAATAGCAATTTGGGGCCATTCATATTATCCTGAGATTAAGTAAGTGACTTAAAAAAAGTCTAAGTCATAGACAAATCATAGAAAATAGGGCTGAAAGGGACTTTGGGAATGCACTTAATTCGTATCCCATTTGAGGACACCTCTGCCACTTCTCTTTGCAAGAGGTTGTTCAGGCTGTTCCTCTCTAGTGCAGGAGGTTCCCTCCCTTTCCACAGGCATCTCACTCCCATTCCTTCTTTACCCAGTGCATCAGTTGAATTTTATACTGTAGGAAAAGCTTCTTCATCCTAAAGCTGAATGTTTGCTTTTCTTCATATCTACCCTTCAAACACATCACATCTAACATCAGGATGCTTCTGTGGCTTCTCAGTCCTTCGAGACTCAAACTGTATTTCCTCTGAGTCACATTTTCTGGGGTTTTGATCTTGCCTGGTCTTCCCTCAACTGACTTGCCACCGTTCACACCCCGCTGGAGCTTCAGTGCCCCGAACCAAAGGTGATGTGCACACATGTAGAAACTTGCTGGGTTTTTTTGTCTTCCAGTTTTCCTCTTCCTGTGCCCCTTCTTTAGAAAAATATGAACTTGGCTCACACTGAGCTAGAGCTTTTAGGTCTCTCTTTAGCATGAGTGTAAATCAGGTTTTCATTCTTTTATTATACAACTATTTCTGCCTAAATGTGAGCTTTACATTTGTCCTCACCAAATTAAGCTTTTTCCCTTTTTTTTTTCCCCAAACCACTCCTCCCATTTGTTAATGCTGTGGGTTCTTGCACTCTCAAGCTGTGTATTGTCTCCAGATTTGGTACCCACATTGTTCTGCTTCATTGGAATCACTGTTGAAACCATCAGGCAGTCCTGGACCAGAAGAGGCACTGGAGAACCCAGGGGTTTCCCTTTTGAGAAGGAGCCTCTGTTTGCTCAGAGCACTGTTACAGATGGTTTCACAACCACATTTCATCTGGTCCAGGGGAAAATTGCTGAAATTTCATTCTCAGTTGTGGCATAAAGCCACCAGTCCCTGTCCAATGTTCTTTGCTGCCTGCAAGTTCAAGGGTTGCAGAAAGAGGAACTCGCATGCTGATGATGGCTTGTGCTTCTGTGGAAGGTGTGGTCTGGAAGTAAGATGTATTTTGCCCCATACATGGTGGTGTTCAGAGAATTCCACTATTCAAGCCTGTTGGTACGGTCTGTAGAAGATTTCACTCAGCATAGTTTAAAAATTATGGAGTAATCCATGCTGCTTTTAGATGTTGATACTGGGAAAGCTGTATCTGACAATCAGGACAATGAATTACATTGGGCTTTCTGTCTTTATGAAGCTCCTTGTTATCATTTGTCTACAGAGGAGGAGGATGTGGAACTGGTTCTGATACATAGCCAAGGTAAATCAAACTCAAATGTGTAACACATGGATCTGGCAACAGATGCACTGTGGTGTGCAAAGGGGAGGAACATTTTATGTGCCACTCATGTCATTTCTGTTCTAACCTTGGAATTCCTGTTAAGTGACCAAGCCTCCCTCAGATGCCGGGTGCACTGACACCTCAGTGTCTCCATGAGCAGCAGCTGTGCCTGCAGGCACTCTTCTCTTTCTGACTGGAACCTCCTTTGATTTGCCCCTCAGGAGCCCTATTATGTCCGTTGCATCAAGCCCAACGACAAGAAGTCACCGCAGCTGTTTGACGAGGAGCGGTGCAGGCACCAGGTTGAGTACCTCGGCCTCCTGGAGAACGTGCGGGTGCGGCGTGCCGGCTTTGCCTACCGCCAGACCTACGAGAAGTTTCTGCACAGGTAGGAGGGGTGACTCCATCCAGCTCTTGGTGGGACTCAAGCTCAGGTGTTGGAGTGAGGTGTGGGATTTGGCTGTCTCACCTCGAGTGAAGAGTTAAGTCTTGAGTCCTCTGGGCTCTCAACTTGTGTGACTGAGTGTGATAACATGGGTCTAACAGGGACTCTGCTCTCTTTTTGTGGCAGCCGATGCGTGTAGAGGCATGTAGAGGCTCCACTTCTGCTAAAATCCATTTGCTGTATTACTCTCTGCAGCAGGAAAGTGTACTGAAGTTCTTTCCCAGAGCATAACCCTCAAACCAGAACTAATTTACTTCTGTTTTCTCTCTGAACATTGTCTAATTGTTGCAGAAAGACGCAGACACTGTGTGTCTTGGGAGGTGCTTGATGATGCACAGTGACACGTGCGCAGGAGAAAACCTCTGGACTTTAGAACTGAAATTCTGAAGAGGGATAGCAACATGACCCCATTAAAATATGGCTTTAATACTTCTTGCCCTCTTAATTCCTACTAGACTTGTGACAGATGTTTTAGATTAAAATTTGTCTTGTGGCTTCAGTGAATTAGCCTGGGTAGTGAGAATTCCACCTTGTGCTGATGAAATAGTGAATTGAGTTTTTGCTTCTGTTGTGGAATCAGGTGAGAAAAAGGCTGTGAGTGTAGAAAAACATTAAACTTTTTGAGCAGGTGGGATGTCATGCATAAGAAATGAAGCGCTGCTGAAAGATCTTTTGCTGTTCACAGTGGAGATTTGCCTGGATATTCATGATACCTGAAGTGGAACAGAAGGGTCTGGTTCAGTAAATACAGCCTGCAGGGCTGTGTATCAGCTTTCTTCAACATCATGCAGTGGTTAGAGCATGCTTTCACCCTCACATGTGCGATTCATTACAACTTACTCTTCAGATTTGTGTAATTACTATTAATATAAACAGCTGCTTTGTTTTCAATGAAGGTTTGATGAGCTCCTGTAAGCCGAAGACCAGTAGTCATGTTTACAGCCCGTAAACCAAATTAGCCCATGGCAACTGGTTCAGCTTTCAGGCTATTGTAGCATTTGTTCGATCGGACCCTGCAGTGGGATTAATCATCTCCAGTGTGAGGGATCAGACACTGTATTTGCATATCGTGGTATTGCCTTTTCTAAGCTAAAAACCAATAAATAACAATCTCTTGGCCTGGATATTGGGTTTATTTTTACCGGAATTCTTTGTTCCTTGTCTTTGGATGAGAAACCCTCTTACAGGGGCTGGGGAGATGATTTGTGGGACAAGCTGTACAGTTTGAGTCGTTTGTGAACTGGGATCACAGGGGATCTCTGTTCCTTTATATTTAACATGCTCACTGGGAGACTGGGAACATGGAGGAGGCTCCAGGCCCTTCAGCTTTAGACTCCTGCACTGCATCAGTGGCACATCTGAAGACAGATCCACAGTCACTCAGTAAGAGGTGATTTTATATCTGTCAGTAGGAAATGAAGCAAAGCCCAGTTAAGACCATACTAAATGTCCTTTTCAAATTACATTTGAACTCTGTGTGCACCACTCTGCCCTGGCCAGTTTGTAGAAAGTAAAGTCCACATACATTTTTGTTAGACCAGGAGATGTTCTGTGTTCACTTGGTAACTATATCTTCCAATTGGGTGCAATGCACATCAGGGCCATGTGTCTTAAATAGATGTGCTTCATTCTTTTTATATATATATCTATAATATATAGCTTACTTTCAAAAAGAAACTGATTGGGTTTCAGGAAGGGGTCTGTGTGTGGGGCAGGGTCAAGGACAGCGTCTGTGAGGCATCTGCAGCCATGGCCACAGGCAGGTGTAATCCAGCGCCCTCATGGCATCCACATGCCTGTTTCCAGGCTGTGTTGAACATAGCGCATAGAAGACACCAGGTAGCTGTGGCCTGTGAAGGAGGAAGAGAATTTCTTTTCTCTTTTGGGCAGGTTGTCAGGTCTCTAATACCTTCCTCATCTTTTTCTGGCCCCTGTGGGCTTGTGCTGCTGCTCTGCTTGTCTTTTTTTTCCCCAATATAACTGTCTGAAGGTGGAGGATTTTCCCAGTGAATTAATTATTGCAGGAACATCATTCCTGGTGAGAATAGGAAAGAGAAACAAGTGGAAAATATTTATTCCCTGTGTGTGCCTGTATTTGAGAGAAGGAATGCTTCTGCTAACCAAGTATAAACGCAAAATCCTCTTTTGTGAGTCTGAAGATGTTTTTTAAGTACTCCTGTTCTAGTAACCAGTAAGATCCCTTGTCTATGTGTGTAACTCTAACACTGATGGTGTTCCCTGCATAGGCACCTCATTTTTCCCCACCCCCTTCAACAGCTTATTCCAGAAGGCTAATTTGATGAATGAAAGCAGCAGGGTGATGTTATTTCCATTCAGGCTGATTTTAGTCCACTTAGTAACTCCTTGCAGTGCACCCTCTCCCCAGTAAAATGGTTTATTTCTGCGCCCATTTAATAGGAGCTGAAAATTCTGCATGTCTGAAACATTGAGATTTATGTTTGACTTGGACTGTGGGCTTTTAAATAGAGGAGTGCTTCAAATTGCTGCATGGTTATTTTATTTAGAACAGGAATGTGGGTACTATTACCGTGGAAATGTCTTACAGTTTTTATTATGTCCATAAATCTTACATAGAAAATTCATTGTTGCTTTGTGCCAATGTGTGTTCACCTGATCAGCACTTTGCTGGGCTGGTAAATCGTACAGAGCTAAGTGGGATCTAGTTACTCTCATGCTTGATTTGTAGTTGTCTTAGTTCCAATCTGTATTCCCTCTCCCAGTGTCAAGAGGAGCTTGGAGAGTAAGGGTGGGACATAACAATTACAGTATTACAGTCAGTCGTGGTGTTCACAACTGTGGCAGTCAGCTATATGCTACCTTGGTAAATAACAGATATTGTTAGAAATGTGGTGAACCAGAGAAAGATGTTAGAAATGTGAAACACCAAAGTGGTGAACAAGAGAAATTCTTTGCAGGATTGTTAAATGTAGGCTTTCTGACAAGGCAGTTGATTGCAGTTGGCTGCTCCTGCACAGTATGAGCACACCAAAGCTGCTCTTCTCACCAGAAATAAGTAACATTGAAATGGAATGCTGAGAGTGTGAATAAAGGAACTGCCAAACCTGCAGGAAGACAGACAGTGGTGAGGTTTGTCATGTTGCATCAGTTTGGTGTTGATGAAGTAAACTCTTCACAAAATCATGCCTCTTGTATTCATTTTCCTTGGATTTTGACGATCACGACTTCCTGCAGAGGGTGTCTTGAGGTTCTTTTATCTATAATCAGTTTTATTAGGATTTAGATCATAATTATTTCTAAAACCTGTTGAAGGTTGGCCTTGAGAACCTGGATGACAGGTTTACATTTGTAAATCATACCTTGTAATTCCAGGTACAAGATAATCTCGGAATTCACTTGGCCAAACCATGACCTCCCTTCGGACACAGATGCTGTGAAGAAGCTCATAGAGTGCCATGGATTTCAGCACGATGTGGCTTACGGCAAGACCAAGATCTTCATCCGCACGCCTCGAACTCTGTTCACCTTGGAGGAACTGCATGCCAAGATGCTTGTGAGGATTATCCTCTTCCTACAGAAGGTAAAGCTTTGTTTACGGCATTAAAAGCTTCAGTTCAAGTTCCTTAAACTGCCTGTCTCTGGATGAGGTGTGATGTGCTGTGGGCTGAAGGGCCTATCAGTTTGTCAGTTACTGTTTGAAAAACTTGCTCTTTACTGAGTGAAAGCAGCTCCTGGAAACTTGCAGGAGCTTGTATGGATAAATATGTAAGAGGGAGGCACAATGGATATTGAGACAGGCTTAAAAGCTGTGTAAAAGCTTAGTAGTGGATCTGTGCCTGATGGCAAGCGTTTTAACAGTAACGCTTCTTCGGGGTGCAGGGAAAGGAATGAATGGGGAAGACAGTGAGAAAAGAGACAGGGAAAACTTTCCCCAGAGACCATCAAGGAAGAGAAGGGACAGGATTCCCAGATGGGCATCCTCGCTGGTGTCCTTCCTGTTGCAGCATGTGATCTCCCTTGTCATACTATTGCATTCATAATTACTGAGGTTTTATCAGGGCCTGTGTGAAATCCCTGTTGTTGTTTCTTATGACACAGTTAGTGCTGACAGGAGTATACAAACACTGGGGCCAGCTGCTCGTGCATCTGGCTTTATTAAGCTTGGAGCATCCGTATTATGAAGTCCCCTAATGTGAACCAAAAAATACAGCTCAGGGATACAGAAAGAAGGGATGGTTTGCAGACTACTGGCAATCATATCCTGTAAGAAAGTATAACATGCAGTAGTGGAGGTTGCAGGTGTGAGTTGAGGAGTTACAGCACAGGAACAAGTGAAAACACTGCTGCACAGGCTCTGGAAAACCTGCCTCAGCAGCTTGGGTGAAAGGGTGACAGAAAATAGAAGTCCCTTAGCATTACAAAGAGTAAGACACCTCAGGCAATGCACATCAGGACCTGTGTGATTGTCTTTCCCCTCTGTGATTGTCTTTCCCCTCTTGATTTGAGCTCAAGATCTTCCTGGTTTTACCCTTAAGCAGTTTTACCTTGAGTGATTTCAGGGCAAACACATTCTGAGACTTTGCTTAGAAGGGACTACTGCACCACGGGAGTTTGTTGTGACTTGGCCAGCTCTGAAATCATGGAGGTGCTTTTTGGGGCCACAACAAATAGAAGCTGGTTTTGTAAGCTCAAAACCAACATAACACCAGAGGAATAAAAGTACAAGATCTGCTTTTAGTACTTGCTGAAAACTGCGTTCTGTATGAGTGTGACCTGTCTGGTAAAGAGCAACAGCTTCTGACTTTCAGAGCCACAGAAATGGTGGAACTGACTCTGTCATTAGCAGGGACTGTTGACTAGTGCAAGACTTTCAGAAACATGTTTCTTAAAATGGCATTTTTCTTTGTCAATCTTGGAACTCAGGAAACGAGAAGACTTCTGAAACCCTTTTTGCCCACCAGAAATAGAAACTGCTGACAGATGGATATAAAAAGTTCACAGATAAAAAGTGTGCTCTAAATCTTTGCAGTTAAACTTGCACAAACTTCCTAAACCTGAATATCTTTTGGTGAAGAGACCCTGAAGGAGAATTTGCCTGCTGCAGGCTTTAATAGTTTTGTGAAACACATTTCTTGTGTTTACCAGGTATTTGGTCTGATTCCTTTTCATGGAATCCCAGACTGGTTTGGGTTGGAAAGGACCTTAAATCTCCTTCAGCTTCAACCCCCTGCCATGGGCAGGGATGCCTTCCACTGGAGCAGCTTGCTCCAAGCCCATGTCCAACCTGGCCTTGAACACTGCCAGGGATGGGGCAGCCACAGCTTCTCTGGGCACCCTGTGCCAGTGCCTCAGCACCCTCACAGGGAAGAGCTTCTGCCTAAGACCTCATCTCAGTCTCCCCTCTGGCAGGTTAAAGCCATTCTCCTTGTCCTGCCCCTACAGGCCCTTGTCCAAAGCCCCTCTCCAGGTTTTCTGGAGCCCCTTCAGGTACTGGAAGACTGAATTCCAGGTGTCTTCCCTGGAAATGGCAGCATGCTTTTCCAGAAGCTTATTCTGTCTTATTCATTTGGAGTGCAATTGGTCTGCTCTGTGGGACCCCTCTCAAACACCTCTGGTAGATTCTTCTGGATTGTTAGCTGCAGTTCCACCACACTCACTCTGGTTTCTCAGGAGGAGTTCCCCATCTGCAGCCACTTTTCTAAGCAGGTCGGTCTCATTTGCCTCATTCAGCAAGTTCACTGGGTCATGCCATTAATCTGGAGTCTCTCTTTCTTCCAGTGCTGGTATGAGCAAGCTAATGAGTTCCTGCTTGAATAAAGTTGCAAGGGGGACGCCTTGCTCCCAGGTGACCCTGCTTTTCATATTAAATGCCTAAGGAATTGAGAGGTGACCTTTGCTGCAAGTGAAAGGTGAAGTTACTAAGAATGATTTGAAAGGTCCAGCCTAGCTGTGCTGTAAAATGGATGACAGAAGGTGAGCACTGAGCTCCTCCTTCAGCTAAAATCCACCAAACTGTGAGGCACAATGTAACAGCAACACGCCAATTTCTGTGAGTCTGATGGCTTCTTCTTTAGGTGGCAGCTTCAGAATTGCATGGTCTGGGCTGTGATCTGGGCTCAGCAACCTTGGAGGAGAGCAGGCCTGAAGATTTTTGCCTGTATAAGTACCTGGGTAGGAATAATGGATCAGTTCTGTCTCTGTGAGGGACTTTGCTGTAGTGGTTTTGTGTGACATTGGACATGCTGGGTTGTAGATAGAATAACTACAGTGCTTTTGGGCTTTCTCTTGTTCCACAATCAACAAAAGTGATGAAAATTAAATTGCTGGTGCCTGTTGTCCTGTTGCTTCCACACCTCCTTGCCCTGTGTTCTCCTCTCCCTGGAGTGGAGAGACTAACACAACTCTGCATGGAGGTATCTTCCTCTTCTGCCAAAACGATTGAAACAGGACAGGTGGCACCATCTTTTTTTCCTCTTTCTCTGAGAGGTTCTAATTTGCCTGATAAAAGATCTCTGGGGAAAAGGGAAGTGCTCAAGATACTGAAGACTTTGAAGAAAGCGGAATGCCCAGAGCTCCTTTTTTGGAGCTGAAGCCCCCTGTGATTCAGCTGTGTCTCTGTTCATACCGAACGTTCTTCAGCCAGGCTCTGCGGTGTTTGCAGAGTGATGGAGAGGAGCTCTTCAGAGTCATGGAGCTTGCAACTAAAGCCAAGAAACGCTCGTGAATGAGGAAATGCTCACCACACAGCTCGTCAGCCAAGGAGCAGGCATTGGGTTATGTCTGTAAGTATGTAGTTAGAGACCTTGTACAGTGTTAAGTCTGGAAAATGCTTCCATTTTCTTTCCACTTTCTGTGGTCTTCTGGATTTACTATTAGATCTCGTTGTCAGCAGTGTCAGGTCACTCCTGTGCTCATGCACCCGCCATGTTCTGCTGCCAGTAGATGGGGCAGTTGGAGACTGGCAGCGCTGCAAAAGGAACAATCAGCACAATACAAAATCAAATCAGGGTAAGGATATGAAGAGGCCTTCTCTGTGCTCTGCAAACCTCTGGGCAGTTTTGCCTGTATCTTCATTTCTGTTCGCTACTTGCTTGCAGTTGTTCATTGAAAACACACATGGAAATTTAATTCTTGCTCCTGTTCCCTTTAGTTTTGCCTATAGCAACAGAGGCTGAGTGAGGAAAACTGTGATTCCATCTCAAATGAAAGAGTTTAAATTGATCTTTTAAAAAAATAATTGAGCCTTCTGTTGCATTTGAATTTAGGAAAAGACAACTGGAGATAAAATGTGGTGTTGTTACAATAGGCACTTGTGTGATAAAAACTGAGGGGAAATGTAAGGCGTAGCCTTCAAAGCAGCTGATCACAGGCTGGGCTCCAGGAACATTTGTCTGCACAGGAATGATTTTAAATGGAAGAAGAATCTGCATTTAGCAGTTCTGTTTCTTGGTAGCTTTCAATGTCTACATTTCTTTAAATGTCTTCATTTCTAATTACATATATTAAGGGCTTTATTGCTGTCATACAAATCACAAGCCTTTCAAAGAGAGATTCAGTAATTATCTGAAGAGCTTCATCATGTGAGTAACCCTTAACCCTTAACATGATGCTGGTTCCTTTGTTTAATGATGATAAGAACTGGCTGCTTATGGGTTTGGTTAAATTGAATTAAAACTGACTTCCAGTGGAAGGAGACAATTTTACTTTCCTTTGTTCCACATCTCCTAAATGGCTTCTCCTTTAGATTTATCTTCAATGTTCCTTTTTCATCTGTGATCAAATGTTAGTGAGATTCCAGGCTGTCATTTTAGTTCAGACCAAAGCCAGTCAGTAAACAGATGTGATTTAACTGTGGCAACTTGCTGGCTCCAGGAGAATTTACCAAGTGAGAGCTCTGTCCAGTATTAGCATACTCATATGGCAGTGGACATGGCACTGCTGGAGTCAAATTGAGTGGTCGTTTTAGGAGCACCAGCTGAGAACATCCCTGCATTTTGTGTTCTGCATTTGAGTTTATTTACTATACTTATGGTCTTGCCATCTCTATGATCACCTTGATGAATGCAAATGGAGCAGCTCTAATGTTAATGATGAAAATAAAATCAAATAAAGCTGCCATAAACCTCGTTTGCTTTTTTCTGCCCTTGGAAACGTTCCCACAGATTCATTAGCTTTGCAGAACAGTGCTTTGTTCAAGGAAAAGAGCCCAGCCAGCACGTGCAGAATGCAAAGATGATGTATCTTGTCAATATAATTTAGTGCACTATTTCAGTGTAATTTTATCAGAGCACTACAGCTGCGGATGGTAATCGCTTCACTAAATCTCTGCTGCCTAATGCAGAGGAAGCAGCACTTGTCCCTGCCCTGCAGCCCAGTACCTCCTCGCCAGATCTCCCAGAATCCCTCCCAGCCCTGGGGGTCTGTGCGGTGCAGCCAGACAGAGCCACACGCCATGGTTGTCCCACCGTGGCCGAGTGGTATCTCCATCCCATCCCCATGCAGGGTCTGCAGCAGCTTCGATCCCAAGAGCTGTCACTCGCAGCTGCGATTTCCATGGCAACGTTCTCCAGCCCCAGCAGGGAAGAGCAGAGAGAGCACCATGGCTGACTTGTCATCATGTAATGTTTCACCTGCCCTTTCTTCTCAGCCCCATGAGTCCTTGAAGCACAGTGCGGGGAGAAGCACTGACCACAAAGGGAAGCTTTTGCTCTGACAAAGAAGGCGTTTCCATGTCAAATTATGGATGGGTAGTAGCATTCTGATGTGGGTTTTGTTCAGTGACCCAAATAAAAGGTGATGCAATGTGTTTGTCATCCAGACTCGGGGCATTGACCATCCCGAGGGAATTGTGAAGTTCTGAACATAAGTGGAAATAGGTATATAATTCCATGTGGATTTGTACTGTGAACTGAGGCTGTGATCTTGAGAGGTTTTGGCATGGAGAAGTTGCTTCTTCCAGGGCAGCAGTGGGTGTTGTGAAGGACCAAGTAAAATGGAGAGCTGCATGTATCCCCTGTGTTGACAGTGCCAGTTGCTTTACGGCCAAGCTGATCCCTCAGCAGACTGATGGACTGCTTCTCCCATGCTGCTTGCCTCCACTCATGCAGGGCTTCATGGACGTCTGCCCCATCCCTTCTCAAGTCCTCTCTTCCCATGGAGAAGTGTCCTAGCTTACTTAAATGCTCCATGTTTGGAGTTTGTTCTTTGCTTCTGATTGTTCTTGTGGTCTTTACCAGCAGTAAACACTGAAGATGGTGAAATGACCTGTATTTGACATCTTCAACATGAAAAACTGTACCTGGAGTTTTCATGGGATGAGAGAAGGTTCCTGCCTTCTAATAGCAACAGTGTTGTTCTGGTCATCACGTTTACTTCCCTTTGGTAGTTCTCTCCATCTGTTCATCTAAAGCTACCTCCTTTCTCCCAGCATCTTCCTTCCCTGTTCATTATCAGCAAGATACTCTGTCGAGTGCCACCACGATGGAGCCATGGGGTGAGTGCCCTTTGTAAGGACAGTGGGGTACTGCCAACAGAGCACTGCTAGGAGCACCAAATGGACCTGGAAACTCACATGAGTAGGGTGGTGAAGGGTTTTCTGGAGGCTTTCAGGCTGAGCCGCAGCAGCAGCTCAGATTTGGCCTGGCAGGAGGGTGGGAGCAGCAGCACATTGGCTGCAGCCGCTGTAGAGCAGCAGAAGGTGCTGCAGGAGAAAGCCCAGTGACTCTGCAGCAGCACGGCAGGAGCGTTCACGGGGCTCGCGTGTGCCACTTGCTCACAACACCTTCCTTTGTGTGTTATTGGGCACGTCCTGTTCAGTACAATCTAATTAATCTCCAAGTGGGACCCTTCTCACTTTCCTGGCTTATGGAATATTGTTTCTCTTAAACAGAGCTATAGAATGAAGGTTTTTCAGCTGAGTCATGTGAAAATAGAAAATAGCTTTTAGTAAACGAAGCAGCTCTTCCCACTCGCTGTTTACGTGCTCTGTAATGTGATCTGTGAGAATGGGGAGGGTTTGATTTAAACCAGTTTGCCTCAGACCTTTGCTGGAATGTGAACTGGTTTGAACTGGGAAAACACAGATCACAAGTCATGGGTGGACAGGGTGCTGGGTGCTGTGGGTGAACATCTGCTGCTCCATCCTATCCGTGCTATGCAAGGAGGTGACTCCTTTCAAAAGGCAATCATCAATAGTCTGATTAAAGCCTGCTTCAGCTTTGAGCAGTTAGAGTGCAGTGCCTCCAAGGAGCCTGGGGCAGCCCTAGTGCAGCTTCTGCACTGCACTATTGACTTAAATATTTCATAACCTTTCCTGTTTGAGCTCCTTTAAAGCTGTGCAGGAAGGTTCACGCCTGTTTGAATTTCTAGCTGGGTTTTGGTTTATTCCTTGCAGTTTGGATGCCTAGAGGGCAGCTTGTGCTAGGGCAGCATGAAATATTGATCACGCAGCAGCTCAGGCTACTGTGAAGGAGGCCCGGTGGGAGGAGGTGTGCCGTGTTCCAGAGAGCATGAAATAGTTTTCCAAGGTTTAGTTAGTTGCAGAACTGCTCAGAAAAGATAACCCTGGTGTTTAATTTAGATAAGCTGGGTTTGTTTGCTGCATCCTGGGTGTTTGTTTGCTCCCTCATATGTTTCACTTGTATGCTGGGTGGGTTTTCTTCCCCACACGCAGAGATTGCAGCATTTAGGTCAAATGTAGATTATCCCTTTTGCCATGGAAGAAGTACAGCAAGGTGATCTCAGCATTCCAGGCTGGCCTGCTGGTTTTCTCTGTGCTCTGCAGGGCCCATGTTCTTGTTTTCCGTCCTCTCTTATATTGTTTTTATGGGGATATTTTCTCTGGAGGGGACATGGCAGGGATGTGAGCTGCTGAGGGCACAGACGAGCCTGGGCTTCAAAAGGAGAACACCAAGCCAGGAAAACAATCAATTTTAAAGCTATTTGTACCCCATTCTCTGGGACAAGGTTTGTTCTTCTCTTTGGCTGTCTCTGGGAGGCGCTGCTATTGTGGCTGTTGGGAAGGGCCTTACTCGGAGTGAGGTTATCCAGTTATGACAACTTGATTTGAGGGCAGGCTTTTCATGAACAATGCAGTGCTCGCATGCAGCCAAGGGGCATGCCTCGGCTGGATAATTGGATTTGGAAGGCTGGTGTTCGGGGTAACTGTGACACTTCCTGCTGGGAAGCCAAGTTCTGCAGCGATGCAGCTGATACAACATCGGGGTGATCTGTTACCGTGCCTTTGCTATCCAGGGGTCTGACTGGTGTAAAGAATAACCCCAGCAAGAGCCTTTCCTCAAGAGCATGCCTGCTTCCAGCACCAGGAAGCAAAATCAAGACCTTGTTCTGTATCTATAAAACGATTCAAAATGTTTTGGGGGATCACTGACAGAAGTGAAGCTCTAGAAAGCCTTCAACAGCTTACACAAATTTACCATGCCAGTTTTTGTCTTGAACTCCTTTGTAACATTCAGAAGACTGCTCAGCTACCACTGGAACCCTTTGTTCCTCCTTTCTGTTCTTAATAAATGGAAACATGAGAAGCTGGCAGTAGGTTTTTACCCAGTTTATCTTGTTTACTGACCACACTTTCCTTGAGGTACAGTGACTCTTGAGTCTGTTCAAATGTCTCAAGTAATCCAAGTAATCTTCCCTTTTCTTTTAAAAAGGGCACAAATTACTTTGGTGCTCTTTAGGTTTCCAGTTATTTTATCCTAGTTGCTGATTCAGTCTCATTCATACAGTTTATATATCCGCCCTCAGACCTGGAAGTGCTTAGATTTTAATCAGCCTCACGCACTTCACGTGAAATCTTTGCCCTGTGCAAGTTGGTTTTAGCTTGTGGCTTCAGGAAGCCCTGAGCTTCTCAGGAGCTCTGATGCCTTTTGTATGTCAAAGTTCTTGTGTCTCTTTATGATGTGAAACTTATATAGAACTAAACCACAGTTACAACTGAGTGTGCTAAAAGTGACTACTAAGAACAGCATGTGTGATGCAGAGGATACTGCTTTCCCTCAAACTGTTCAATTATTTCAAAGAATAAATAAGGAAATGTTACATATTATTTTATATGCATGTAGTATTGAGATTTTTAGTACCAGTCCACACCTTCCAGTACCTAAAGGGGCCAACAAGAAAGCTGGAGAGGGTTTTTGTAGCTCATCTCAATCTCCCCTCTGGCAGGTTAAAGCCATTCTTCTTTTCGTCTCCCTATAGGCTCTTATAACATGGGTGCTCTCTGCCTGTGGTGCTTTTCAGGCACAAGGATGACTCGCAGCAGCTCTGCATGCAGCAAGCTGGGAGGATGTCACCGTAGTATTATTTGCCTATTTACCTGCTTTTCAGTGCACGGCCTGAATAGATATTTCCCAAAATATTTTCAAAGCAGTTTTTGTTGGTTTTTTGTTTTTTTTTTTAAACCAGAGTTAAAATTGTTTTTGGGTACACGACAGTGTTTTTTCAGTGACGTTTTAACTGCATTTGATTGACCCAGAGAGGTCACTTTCTTGATAATAAAACTAATATATTGATGGATTTCAGCAGAATAGGAGTACAGAAAGGAAAAATTACCCTGCCTTTCGTTGCTAAAGGTGTTTCTCTCTGCTCCCAGGTTTGGAGGGGGACTTTGGCTCGCCTTCGCTACAAGAGGACAAAGGCTGCCCTCACCATCCTCAAGTATTACCGCCACTACAAAGTGAAGTCCTACATCCGGGAGGTTGCCCGGCGCTTCCACAATGTGAGGCAGATAAAGGACTATGGGAAGCACGTGCCATGGCCCACCCCACCCAAGGTGCTGCGCCGGTTTGAAGAGGCACTTCAGACCATTTACCATAGGTACAAAGGGAACCTCTTGTCTTTTCAGTCTAACCTAGAGGAGAGAACAGCTACTGCTTGTTCCAGGAAAGTTGGAAAAATGACAGAAGAACATTAACTGGATGTCACAGATGAAGATGTCAGTGGCTTTTGGTACCCTTGACCACACAAGTAATTACTCTGTTTCAAAGATTTAGTCAGGATGGGCATTGTATTTCCTTCATTGGCCCCTTTCTGGTTGCTTTTAAAAGAAAGGAGCTGGTGCTGTTAAATGAGGAGGAGCAGAAAAGGAATCTTGACTTCCTGGCGAATTCTTATAGTAAGCCAGTGTTTTTCTGCAGTCGAATAAGCAATATTCCCCTGTCCACTCGTTTTCTAGTCTATAAAATAAAAGTATTTTATGCCTTTATTACAACCTAATATCTGAAAGCTGGTGACTGTCTCTGGTAAGTTTAGGCAAAGGTGTTACAATTCCAGTTTGAAAAAAGACAACTTCTGAAAGTTGCTGAACAGGAGAAATGTTGCCTGGATGGGGCCTCTAGAGATCTCCAGTCCAGCCATCTGCTTGAAGGGGAATTATCACCAGCACTAGATCAAGTCAGCCTTGTTTTTTTTCCCCAGCTGTCTCTTGAAAGCCATCCACAGCCTACCTGCTTCCAGAATAAGCTCAATTACCATAACTACAACATTTGTGTTGCTAAAAGACTTTCCATAGCATTAATCCTGGAGACCTGGTGTTGCTGCTGAAGGCTGGAGTGTGGTATGGAGTAACGGATGGGCTGCCCTGCCCTGTTCCCTGTTACAGCTGGTTAGGTTTCAATTGTAGGGCCACATTCAGCTATTAAAGGAGAACAGTGTTGTATATGAGCCCAAAAACTGGGCTTTCAAGAGCTTTATTGCAAACAGATGTGCCAGTAGTTGGCTTCTGGGTATGGGATGGGGACTGTACCAGCCAAATCTGTTAGGAGTCAGAGATGATATTATGTGACTAAAATGGTAACTGTCGTTCTCACCTTTATGAATGCAATGGAAGGACTTCATTTCCCCCTGACATTGGTAGGCTGGGGCTGTTCTTGTGCTGATCTGGGAGAGGTCCCCATAGTATGTGGTACAGTGTGGAACTAATTCAGGTGTTCTGTGGCAGGTGGAGAGCGGGTGAACTCATCCGGAGCGTCCCACCAGAAGTCCTACCTCAACTGAGGGCCAAGGTTGCTGCCATGGAAGTGCTGAAGGGTCACAGAGCTGATATTGGCTTACAAAGAGCATGGGAGGGGAATTACATCGCCCTGGTGAGTCCAAGTGAAGTGATCAGTGCAGTAGCTGGGGCTTAGGATGCTAAAAGGGTGGAAATGAGCAACCTGCTCTAGTGGAAGGTGTCCCTGCTCATGGCAGGGTGTTGGAACTGGATGAGCTTTAAGGTCACTTCCAACCCAAACCAGTCTGGGATTCTGGGATTCTATTCTTGCCACTGCTACTGCATGGCTGCCACTTGGAAAAGTGACTACTGATTTCTTGAAGGGGGAGAAGTACTTTGAAATTTCCTCTGTAAATGGGTTTATGTAGTTTCAGAATCTTTGACTTCTACTGTACTAGGAGTGGGTTTCCTGAATGCTGAGCCTAGCTCAAGCATTGCAGGCAGCATGAAAAGATGATGAGTAATGCCATCAGCTGGCCTTTCAGTGGCTAAAGCTAGGGAAGAAATCAATGTAAAGCTAAGATATAATAAGGGATAAGATATAATGGGACATTAAGAGATAACATAAAATGAAAAGGAATAAAGAAGTTCTCTCTAGGCAGGTTGCATTGCTTCCTTTTACTCCATCCTTCCTCTAAGGAGTTTGTTTTGTTCAGGGTTTTCTTTCAGAAAGCAAATAGATGCTCTGCAGCTCTTTGATGAGGCAGAAGCTGGAGGAAGCCTTTGGACAAGCTACTGCAGTTGCAGTCCTCGGGCCAGCAGGGATGTAACACAATTACTTGTGGTGAGCAAGAAGAGTTACGTGCCTGTCTTTGCTCTTCCAGAATCCAGACAACCCTCAGACCATGGGCTCTTTTATCCCTCTTGCCAACGAGCTGAAACGGAAGGACAAGTACATGAACGTTCTCTTCTCCTGTCACGTCCGCAAGGTAATGGGCATGTGTGTGGTCTGCAGGCACATGGGCTGCCTGGGGAAGCTTCTTGTGATGGAGGTGAAACCTTGGGAAGCCCAGGTTGAGGAAGGAATCCTGGAGATGCTTTAACAGGCAGCAGTTCAAAGCAGATTCAAGGAGCAGTGTCAGTGATTTTATGATGGATATGTACCCTGGAACCTATTGCACTAAAGGGTGCTTGCTTCTGTGCATATAAAATTAGAAATCTCTTACTGTTCCATTAGGGACAAGGAGATACAGGAGAAATTTTTGCCTTTTTTCACTTCAGGCTGAAAACAAAATAATTCATCTTCTAATGCATTGAATGAACTGGGTCCAGGTTGTTGCTGTCTCTAGATAAATTGGAGTAATTGGAAAAATACAGTATTCACTTCCTAAAGATGCCATCATAGGAGTTGTTGATTTGCATGGGTTTGGAATGCCAGGGAAGGGAATTTCTCAGGCTCTGTGTGTATGATATACATGTACGTGGTGTGAGAGTTTCATTTTGATTGTTGTTACGCAACTCTGAGGCTTTTAAGTCTTTCTGTTTCTCTCGCTTGGTTCTGAATCAGCCCTGAAGGACTGTCTCCTGTGCAAGCGTAGGGGAAGGCAGGTTTCAGAAGTACAGATCCATACTTTGTCCTGGTCAGTAACTGCAAGCACAGTGCTCCTGCCTTTAGGCAAGTGTCTGAGTGGGGTTTTATTGCTTGTGATATGTGAAGATACTTGAGCACACAAACAGGCCTTGTTCTGTCTGTCCTGGTACTGTGTTACTTTGCTGGAAAAACACATTCTCTGCTGGGACTTGTTGCATTGGTGTCCCAGCACTTCCATAATAAAAGCAGCTTGGAGATGGAACAGATGTTACCTACCATAAATGAGATTTCTTCCTGAGCCTGAGAGGTACTTTCAGTGCATTCAGAGGGGAAGAAAGCTTCAGCTTCCTATTGTGCTTAAAAAGTGTAGCTCAGCTGAAATCAGAAAATGCTGCAGAGACTGTGAGGTTCTGGACTTGCAGTCTGGTGTGGTTTATAGTCTCTTTTTTGATATTTTAAAGGTTAAATTGTTGGTCACTTTCTTCTATGAGAGGTCAGGCTTAATCCTCCCATTGTCTGCTTGGTTAGGGATACCTCTGAGATCATCAGCAAAGGTGGGTGATGGGTCAGTTGGTATGGGGGGAATCAGAATCCCAGACTGGTTTAGGTTGAAGGAACCTTAAAGCTCATCCAGTTCTAACCCCTTGTCACAGGCAGGGACACCCTCCATTAGAGCAGGTTGCTCCAGGCCCCATCCAACCTGGCCTTGAGAACTGCTGCTCATCCGCAACCCGATTGTGTCCAAGTCTTTGAAGTCGTTAATACTTTTCTTGGTCTTTGGTCTTAATGATCTGTGTTTTCTGGACAGAAAAATACAACTAAATTTTGGGAAAATACAACATCCCCTTTAGGAAAATGATGGCCTTAAAGAATCAGTAGGAGCACCTCTCTACCAGCAAATAGAATCATTTCAGCGTTGCTGTTGAGGACATGTCTGCAACTTTATAGGATCTTTAATGATGTATGTAAGCCTGGCAATTTCAGTCCATTTACATGTTTAAACTCAAAAGCAAATGATCCCTTTCAAATCCATGCTTGGATATAATAGCTGTTCGAGTGAACCATTTGCCTTCCTTCTTGTATGGACAAGAAATATCCAGGCAAGCCTGAAGTGAGCAAAGGGTAGAAGACAAACAATCCTGAACTTCGAAAGCTAACAGGACAAAGATTTGGCATTTCAGGAATTAGCATTTCACTTTCCAACCAATGCTTTAGGTATTCTATTATGCCTTAAATTTGAACATGGGATTTGCAGACTAAGCAACAGTGAAAACTGTTGCAAAGCCTGTGCGTGACTCCGTGCTCTGACTACAAGAGCACAGTCTTTACCCTGAGAACAGCGTTAACCTTCTTTTGCTCTTCACATAAAACAGTTTCTATCTTGAGCTGCCTTTTTGAAGCAAAGGTGTTTCTCTAGTCAAAAATACAAGCTGAGGCATTCTGTCTTTTACCCCAAAAGTAACAGCAGTCTGAGGGTCAGCCTTTGGTGCTGTGCTACAGGGGAAGGTTCTTCCAATTGCTAAATTCTTCCCTTTTGGGGAGTTTGGGAAGGGACCTCAGAAATCATCTGGTCCAATGTTCCTAGGCAAAGCATGACCTAGAGTAGATGGCCCAGCAACCTGTCTAGCCGAATCATAACAGTGTCCAAGCTGGGAAGTCCACCATTTCGCTGGGGAGCTTATTCCAATGGCTGATCATTCTCATTGTGAACAATTTTCCTCTTGTTTCCAGTTGGAATCTCCCCAGGAGTAACTTGTGCCCATCACCCCTTGTCTTTTCTATGTGATTCTGTGCAAAGGGAGTCTCCATCTTCCGTCTTTCAGATAATTGCAGTCTAATATACCTCTTCCTTTGAAAAGGCATTAAAAGGATAAGCATTGGGCAGTTGGAATAGACACAAGCTAAGCCTGGAGTTCATGTATTTAAACCTGTTTATGTCTAGAACGTACCTTATGACCTCTACGATATTTGTTAACCATTAAATTCTTTGAGACAGGTTTTTTGTAGCTGATGATTAGCGTTGTTCTAAGTCAAGGAGGTGACACCACCTCCTGCCAGCCAGGGAGCTACTCTTGAAGTACTGGGAACTGCTGGTGGGACTTTCTTTAGCTCGAGAGCACAGGGCCTTCATTTCAACAGCTTGAGGTGAATAATAACGGATGAATGTGTTTGGACTGAAGCTTATATAGCTCTTGTAGAAGGGCTGTGAAGAGACTTGAAAGTCTCACGGATGGGAGGTGTGTGTTCTTGCTTTCTCTGGTAGGTATAGTAGAAGCAGGTCATCTCTGCCTGTGGAAAAATCCATCTTTCCTGAACATTGCGGTGCTCTTCATTGTTTTCAAAGGAGACTTTCATGGGTTTTGCCTTGGGAAACCAAATGAGTATTTTGTGTGTACCACCGGATTTTGTTGGTTTACCAAGGAAACAACAGTTTCTCTTTTTGGAGGGGAGGGAGATTTTCTTCCTGCTTTCTCCCTTGTCATTCGTGGCATCCAGCTCCCTTGAGATTACCATCTTTTCCAAAGCCAGTCCCCTGCAGTGTCTCGAGGACCCAGGCAGGGACCTGAAAAGCTCATTTGAAGGTTTTCCTGTTTCATTTTCCCCCATCAGCTAGTCGAGAAGCTAAAATAAGGCTGATTCCCATTTGGATCAACAAAGATATAAATAAAAAATGCCCAGAAGGTGCAGAACACACAATGCCAGTAAGGGCTGGTCTCCACAAGGGTGGAAGCTGTATCTGAGGACGTAAGGCCTGTCTCCACTCCTACAAAATCAAGAGTAGTGGCATTTGAAATGGTGATGGCATTTGTCCAAATCTCTTCTGTGCTGCTTCCCAACATGACAATTTCCTTCTAAACTCATGGCATACATAAATACACCATAGGTGCATGAGGCACCAGAAGCAATGGCTTGGAAAGAGCTGGAAAGGACATGAGTTGTAGAGTAGTGAGAATTGCTTCTCAGGTGAGGTAAGCTGCTGGCCTTCCCCTTTGGTACCTCTCTGTAGCTGTTCAGCTGAATTTGTTGCTGAGTGTGAACACTAAAAACGGTGGATAACCACAAGAAGTAGAATTTAAAACAAGCTTATAGAAGTACTACAACATTACATTGTCTTGTGAAGGCTGTGTGTGCTTCCTGGCCCCAGGATGGGTCCTCCTGTGCTGGGGGGCTCTGGTTGCATGGTCTGAACTGTCTGTCATGAGGGGATCTGGGCTGGACATGGACAACAGGCAGGATGTTGTGATGAAGATAGGAGCAACAAACAGGATCACGGCAGTGAACAGGTTGTGTTGTCAGGTTCTTTAAATATTCAGAATAAATTAAAAAAAGCCATGTGTGGGAAGCATGGTGGGACAGCATCAGCTCTGAGGTCACAGCATCAGCTCTGAGGTCACAGCCCCACACACTGGAGGAGCCTTTTCTTAAACTCCCAAGACATGGAACATGGTGTGTTGGAAGCTGCTCACCCCAATTACAGTGTGAGGAGCCTGTGCTACTCTGCTCAAACTACCCAATGTGTGGCACCAGACACTGGTCACCTTCTTCCTCTGGGCCATTCAGTGTTCCATAGCCTTTCTTTTTTTTTTCCTCCCATTCATCAGCTTCCTAAAATAACTCCAGTTATTCAGCATCTCTTACTGTGAGCTTTTCCAGTCCTTCAGTCATGTTCTTCACCTTCTCTGAACCATTAGTCTCCTCCACGTTCACCATCCTGGTGCTTCACACACTATTCCCAGTGAGACCATCTCACCCAGGACATTATTCCCCATGCTGATGCCTTGCTTGTTTTCAGCTGCCTCACATGTTTATGCCAAGATCTATCCGGAGCTGTCTAAAATCATCTGCAGTTAGCTTTCCTGGGCTGCTAATTTAAAGCTGTCATAGAACTCTCCAGTTTGCATTTTTTGCCTTTATCAGTTCTGAACTTTGTCACTCTGCTGCCTATTGCCTGAGAATATTTAAGTTTTCCAGTTGTCTCCTGCCTTCACCTAGGAAAATCCTATTTATGTTCCTCCCCTCATCATGTCTCACCCTTGTCTACCCATCTCAGTTGATTAATAACTCTCTCTGTGAATGTGATAAACCGATGACTCCAGTTTTGCCTGAAGTGGAAAACAATTTCTACTTCGTGTCCTACTTTCTCACTAGTTAAAGCTTTGCGTCTTGCCTTGCGCCTATTCAGTACCTGACATCTTAGGGCAGCTCAAAGTCTAGATGGCATCAAAGGTTCTCCTTTGGTGTAGTATTTCCTGGACAAATGAATTGGGATGTGAGTGAGATGTGTGTTCCTCTGTGAGAATCCCATTTGCTGGAGCCAAGTGGTACCGACAGCCTGAGAGAGTATTTGGAATGAGTTGAGATGGGAAGGGGGGAATTGAAATGATCAGTGGTTAGAAAAGAGATATGAGCAAAGGCGTGACCCCAGGGTATGAAACTGCCGCATGTTTCTTGCCATAACATGCTCCTTCCAGTTCTGTTTTTGTAATCAACCACACTAATTCCATAAGGTGGGAATAGTGGTTTATTAGCATCGTGCTTTTGGGGTTATGAAGGCACATACACAATGTAGGAGCAACAGCCATCTGCCTGGGCTTAGTGTCTGCTGGTGAACAGAGATAAGTTTGAACACTGCTAGAGAAAAGCATCTGTCCTTCAGTTGATTGAAGACATGGATCTTCCAGGTTGCCAACAGCTCTGCTGGGTAACCCTGGGAATGCTGTATTTCTCTAGTTATGAAATGGGATTACAGGATCCCTCTTCCCTTTTCACTGGTTGGAAATCAGTGGAGAAAACCTGTTGAAGAGCTCTGGGAGTTTTGTGCATTTGCTGTGTGAGTTTGGTATGTTTACTGCTGTAGAGCTCTACTCTGTATGTTCCTGCAGTGATCAATGGGATTGAAGATGTGCTGCTTTGCAGGTCAATCGCTTTAATAAGGTGGAGGACAGAGCAATCTTCATTACGGACCGACACCTGTATAAAATGGACCCTATGAAGCAGTACAAAGTGATGAAGGCCATCCCCCTCTATAATGTAAGTACAAGGAGTGGGGAACCTCATCCTTGGGCTCTCTTAGTCATGAGGGTGCATCTACTTCTTAGCTCCATTTTCATACCCATAAAACAGAAAAAGACCTTGTTTTTTTTTAATGTATTTAATGTCTTTAGAATGGTTACAGTGCAATTAACTGCAACACCAATGCATCATATTAGCTTTTCAGTTCAATGCATAAAATAAAAGCTAAAACCCAAACTATTTATTACTCTGTCTTCTGCTCGTTCTTCTGTTAGCTTTTATTTGCTGTGTGCTGCAAGATCCTGGCCCCATAAGGGGGGTAGCGTTTCACAGCAGCTCATGACACTGTTTCTGTGTCTCTGGGGGTTTGTTTGATCCTTCCTGGCATGTTTGGATTTTTTTAATGTATTTGTTCATGTTTATTGTAAATCTTGTCGAAGCTAAATTTGGAATTACAGTGAGGTATATGCCCTTCAGGGTAGCAGAGTTTAGCTGCCAGTGACAGCGCATCAGATTGTCACTGGGAGGAAGGGGGATGGGGGAAAACTTCATTTTAGCTCTTCAGCATCCTAGTGGGGATTCAACTCCTTGTTTGTTTTCCTCAGCCTGAGGTAACACTGCCACTGTTATCTTAAACCTGCAGGACCTGGCTGAGTTGCTTGGAAATGCACACAGATTTGTTGGGATATTTGCATTTGGAGAAATAACAAGTGTGACATCCCCCTATTGCTAAAAGAGCAGAGATGGGATTAGGGTAATGCTAGGATCCAGTCTGGAAATGTGAAGGATTTGCTCTGACTGCATGCATAGTGTTGATTTTATAGGTCCTCTCCTTGGTGGCCACGCACCCGTCACCCACCGCAGTGTGCTGGATTGACACGCTTGTCCCCAGCGAGAGCACTGCCTGTAGCAAAGCGACGTCTCTCTCCCTGGCAGCATCTCTTGTTTTGAACAGACATTGCTGCCAGGCAGGCAACAGCTGCAGGTCATCCTCCTAACTTGATGTTCTGTTCCACTGACATTGTCTCTTAATTGTGCAAAATGGAAGCATCAGCAGATTCTGCTGCTAAATGGCTGATTCTCACTTGTGCAAAACGACTTGTTCAACTCCAGAGGCTCTGAGCAGAGTGCTTTTCCTGGCTGGGTGGGGTTTATGAAGTGTCAAAGTGAACTGGGGTGGACAAGGAGGAATTTTGTCCACCGCAATTTCTGTCTATTAAGTTTCTTCACTCTTACCCAAAATGGCCAGGCCACTGCAATTCACTTCCTACATTAGTAATGATAGAGACATCTGTATGTATCACAGCTTTACCTGTGTGTCTGAGGGGTTTAAAGGTGGAGTTTTTTTGGAGTACATTTCCCTGACAGCATGAGCCCAAATTGCTCTGAAATCCTTAAGGCCTCAAACATGAAAGGAAATGAGCAAGTCAGATACAATTTTAGGTTACCTATAAAATATCCATTGCATAGAAATGTTAGTAATTGTTGTTTTTTCTCAAAACACATACATATAATATAGAATATCTGTTCATATAAAGTGCTGTATCACAGGCTGTATGGTGCTGTCTGCTTTGCATTTCCTCTGGCACTAAACCTGTTGGTGGGCTGTACAGAAAGGTTTCTTGCTTTTAGAACACTTGCATTTTCATAGGTGTAAATCAGCTTTATTTGTACATGTGCAGTTATTCCTTTCTGCAGCCTACCACAAGGCTTCTTGACCGAACAGTTTCTTTCACATGAGCAAATGTGAAGGGGTCCTGGAGTACTTTATTTGCAGGGGAGGGATGGGTTCAAAAGACCTTTCATTAACTCATACAAGTGTTAGAATAACATTCCAGAGTGGAAATTTCATAGAATCCCAGACTGATTTGTGTTGGAATGGACCTTAAAGCTCCTCCAGCTCCAATGGCCTGCCTCAGGCAGGGACACCTTCCACCAGAGCAGGTTTTGCAGTTTTTCATTCCTTTTCATAGTTACCTTTTATATGTTACTTACTGATTTGAATACACTTTGTCTTTCACCTCATGAGCTGCCTTGTACACTCCCATACTCCTGCATGCCTGATCCCTTCCTGCATGGCAATCTTTTTACAGTGTACAGGGACCTGTGATAGCCAATTACTGATATAGAGATTCCTCATTTTCAGGGAAAGAGCAATTATTAGAACTTATAGGAAGAGTTTTGAGAAGCAGAGGGTTATAATTACTCCAGTCATGATGTTTATCAGTGTATCCAGTATGTCCTGCTAGAAAGATGTGTGTTCCCTGAGAAAGATGGATCACCCTTCCAATATGTAAAGGTGAACTCAGCTGAAATTCATCTGCCTGCTCACTGTGCTGCTCACTGTCAGCATTCCAAAAGCACCCTGTCAACGCGGCAGCATCCTTGGGGATGGTGTTTCCATGGAAATCTCGTTGGAGACAGTCAGCTGATGTATGTTATGACCATAAACTTGTTTTCATCTGAAGAAACCACACTACAGTGCCCATCTCCTTTAACTGTGGGGACATGTATGTGGTTTAAGCACAGCCTGGAATGCTGCTCAGATCCCTGGCTCTGCCCTGTGGTGCTCTGTGTCCTGTCTGAGGCATCTGGAATTCTGTGCAAATGATGACAAAGCAGTAGGTTTCCTCTCAGCCCTATTTCACTGTATCACAATGCTACTTTGGGGTGTTTGCTGTGTACAAGTGTTCTGGCAGTTGCCTCAGAAGTACCAACAGACAAGTAGCTTTTTGTTCTTACCTGGAGAGAAAATGGAGAATGGCAGAAAGGAATTAAAAGGCAACTGAGCAGCAGAAAGGATCTTGCAGCTCCCTTGCTCTGAGCACAATAAAGGATGTTCTGTGGCTGCTGAGTGTTTTCTCCTGATCTTCAAGCAGAGTTAATAAGAGTGTTTGTAAATACTGATATAAGCCCCTTCTCTGAAATGATTTCTTTTGTGTTCTGTTTATTTGTTCAGAGAGTCTGATGGGGAGGGGTGAAACAGGAATATTTTCAAGGGCTCTTGGGCTCCTCACACAGTTCTGTTGAATAATTAATGTTTAAATAGGCTTTTCAACTCCAGCCATTTCAACTTGTTCATCTTTCACACTCGGTACACATTTAAAACGTCAATGGCGGTAGTCCCTGTGGTGCTATTGTGCTCACAGGATGGTATTTAAGCATGCAAATTAATTTTAAGGGACACTATAAACCCAGGGAGCTGTTAATACATGAGCATGAAGTGTAGCTTGGTTTTGAAGTATTTCCTATATTTCCTAACCTCAAAATAGCATGAAGAGTAGAGAATAAACTCCACCTGTGTTAGGGGTATCATGCAACTGGTATCAGGAGGTCTCTGCAGAGACCAGTTAGTTACAGCAGATACCAGCAGTTACAGTAGTTCAGATAGGCTGTTGTGCTGTGATAATAAACCAACAACGTGATAAGGATGAGCATACTCAGGGACTGGAGCACCTTCCATATGAAGACAGGCTGAGAACATTGGGGCTGTTCAGCCTGGAGAAGAGAGGCTGCATGGAGACCTCAGAGCAGCTTCCAGTATCTGAAGGAGGCTACAAGGATGCTGGAGAGGGGCTCTTCACTGCAGGGTCAGGACAGGGGGAATGGCTTTAACCTGCCAGAGGGGAGACTGAGATGAGCTCTTAGGCAGAAGCTCTTCCCTGTGAGGGTGCTGAGGTGCTGGCACAGGGTGCCCAGAGAAGCTGTGGCTGTCCCTCCCCCTGGCAGGGGTTGGAACTGGATGAGCTTTAAGGTCCTTTCTAGCCCAAACCTGTCTGGGATTCTATGATTCTAAGTACAAGTGATTCTTGGGTAGTATTTCATCCACTGCATTGCTCTGTACTGTTTTGTTGCGGTTCTATGGGAGGAAGCTGCTGTCTGGTGTGTGTTACACATCCAGAGCTGGAACAGGTTTCTTGGACATGATATGCTGTGACTTCTAAAGCAAGCACAGGGATCCAGGTTGTGTCTGAGTATGATTCATGCCTCTGAAAGGAGTGAATAGTCTCCAGCTTCATTTGTGCTAATATCCTTTCCAGTGCAGGCAGTGGGGTCACATAGAAGGTTTCTTTCATAAAGAAGGGAATAATAAGACTTTGATTCCCACAAAACGGTGTATTGGTGCCTCTCACTTTTAGGAGATTGTGGGTAGCCTGCATACCTGAATTGCCACTCCGCAGAATTCCCTGCATTGGCTTTGGGAAATGATGAAGACAAAGCTTTTAATGTGCCAAAGAGCAGTTACTAACAAACACACACAAAAAAAGGAACCCAAACCTAAACCCCACTCTTTTTTAGTTTGTCCAAACACCAGGAGCTTCATCCATGCCGAAATACTGGAATCCTCACAGCTTTGTGTGGTTTGCAACTGACATTGCTCATGAAGATGTCTGGGCTTTCAGCAAAACTCATTCTTCTATTATTTGCATGTCACTGTATTTCCAGTGCTGCATTTGTGAATTTGAAAGTAGTTGTTGGCCAAATACATGGTTATTGTTAGTTTTCCCTTGGGAGAGCAAGCTGAACACTCTCCAGCCTGTCCACATCTTTTTTGTGGACTGCAGATCCTGCTGCTATTTCACCTTGACTCTTCCAGCGTGTGGAAGCAGTACTGAGGACCTGCCTGCTGCTGTCCCCTGAGCTCTGGGGTGGAAGTAGAAGCTGAGAGCGAGTGGGGGCATCTTGGAGAGGAAAAAACACACCTGGCTAGTAGCAAAGATCTATCAATGTATATAACATTGTTCTTGCTTTTTCTTCACAGCTGATAGGATTGAGTGTCTCCAATGGAAAGGACCAGCTCGTGGTCTTTCACACGAAAGACAAAAAGGATCTCATTGTCTGTCTCTTCAGTAAAGAGCCCCCTAATGACAGCAGGATTGGGGAGCTGGTGGGAGTCCTGGCCAGTCACTTCAAGAGGTCAGTGTTGGGATTAGATTTTATTGAAACTCAAACACATAAAACACGTCAAATCAGAAACTTCCCAGAACAGATCCTCATGAGGTCTGATGTTGATCAGCATCACCTGCGGCCTTGGCTTTTGCCATTCACAATGTCATGTTCCATTTATGACCCATACAGAGGAGTCTTTACAGGTAAATACTCATGCTGAGCTACAAGTGGCAGGACAAACAGAATGAATTTAGGCTATATTAGGTCTCTGGGTAATTTTCAATATGAACGCAAGGGCATGCTGGTTTAGCCGCTTCTCACTGTATGAAGCTCACTGCTCTCTGTCCCACTGGTGATAGGTGCTAAGTTCATTAGAAATTAATTCTCTGCATTGCCAGTATTTGTTTTGGGCAATTCAGTACTGAAAAGCCACAGAAAACATTGTTTGCTTTTGCTTTTACCTAAATGTAGTTGATTTTTTCAAAGGTAGCTGCACTTGAAGGCTCAGGAGATGATGGGTATTGTAAAGCAACACACTTCACTTGGGGAACCCTGTGAAGTAGCTGGAGGTCTTTCGTTCCAGGTGACATCATCTTGAGGCAGCTGATGCTCCTCAGTGCTTTATAACACATCTCTAATGTTGGGAAGAGCTGTGAAACTCTTGATAACACTCTGGACCCTGTATGTTCAGTGTTCAGACTGCCCTGGTTCACTGTGCCTTTTGGTCAGATGCTCCTACAAAGCATTTATCTTTTTAGTCCCAGTGGGAGGCACATGTTCTTCATTTTAAGGAGTTGTGTTGTGTGGCCATCATTCTAAAATATTGCACCTTTCCTATAAGGATATGAACTATTGATCTTCAATTTCTTATACTGATGTTAACAAGGACATTTTTCTCTTTAAGACTAATTAGTTTTTGTCTAATCACTATTTGTAGAAGAATGAAGAAGAAATACACTTATATGCTGTTTAATCTTCACTTTAAACAATCAAAGAATCATAGAAAATTAGGGTTGGAATATTAAAATATATATATTAGCATTTTTTTAGTGCTTTGGGTGACAAATCTCAGCACAACTCATTCAACAGGAGAGCTGGTCTAAAAGGACATATTTCTCGAACATCTAATATAAATTACTGGTTTAATGGTAATATATAGGAACAGCTCACATTAGTTTTTCAAATACCCAAATGTCATGGTTCCCCTCTTCAAAGCAGTATCTGGAAGTCAAAATAAAAGGAAATATTCTTGGTTTTCAGCCACTTTCCATTTTCAAAGAGTAAAATATCCTGTCAGTGAATGGGATTAGCTGACCCCTTGCTTGAGAGGCACTTCAGGAATTCCTCATGAAGCGGGATTAGCTGAAAGTCACCATGTGCCTCATGGCAAGTGTCAGGTTTCTCTGTCCTGCCTGTAAGAAAGTTGTTGCTGTGAAAAGAAAATGGATTCAGCAGTAAAATCTTGAGCCCAAAGTTCAATCTGTGTGACCCTGTAATGGGACTTCAGAGCTCTGCTCCCACAGGGACATGGGGAGCTGCTTCCTTGGGTTACACTTGGGCTCCTCTGAACATACAATTTCCAGCCACCTCAATCCCAGTCCTGAAGCCCCTATCATGGGGTTTTAGCAAGCGTAAGGCTGCACAGCTCCTCTTGGTTATGTGCAGCGCAGTAGGTAATGGTACTTCAGCTATTTGTGTAATACAATCATGTAGAATCCTGTGGTGTTCTGTATTAGTGGTAGGAAAGATGAGGGGGAGGCTGGTGGTGTCATCTATGCTGAGGGCACCTAAACCTTCTCACTCAGATGGTTTGTTTCCAGGTTCTATTATTTTCCCAGACTCTTTGAACTCATTGCTGACACATCTTGCATTGGGAATTTTGGACATTTCCAGCAAGACACAGTTTACACATTGTAGAAGAAGTTTCAAAACAAACTGAAATAGAAGAATGCTTCATCCCTGGCAGTGTTCAAGGCCAGGCTGGACAGGGCCTTGGGTGACATGAGATGTCCCTGCCCATGTTAGGGGGGTTGGAATTGGATAATCTTATGTCCTTTCCAACCCAAACCTTTCTATGACTCTATGATTAGTGTTTGGTGTAAGGTACCTAAGGAAGATTTGCATGGGGAAGTGCAGCCTTACAACCCTCAGCACTTTTCTTTACCTGCCTTCAGCAGTGTATGGGGATACACACAGGGGATATATCTGGGATTAAAGCTTTATTATGCTGAATGCTATAAACAAGCAGATCCTGGTCCAAAGACTTCAGAGTCTGGGGGGTAGTGGGGAGCAGTGGGTTTGCATTGCATCAAGGGAGCAGAGGCTGCAGGGTCTGGACTTAGGAGAGACAAAAGCTGAGTTTGAGGTTGGGTTATGCCCAGCCTAGGGGAGATCACTTTTGGGCATCCTGAAAAACCTTTATTTGGAAGGGAAAAGCGCACTTTGACTACTTTCCTGGTATTCACATCTTCAGCCATAAACACTGTTTTCACTACAGTTGCTTAAAACTTCAGATGAGTGCAGTATTCCCTTAATCCCCCTGAACTCCATAAATCAAGTGTCAGAATAGAACTGTACCAGAATTGCAGGCAGTTTGGGGAGACTAAACGTATTTGGTACAGAGAGAAGAACTCACAAATGCTTTTTTTGGGTTTTTGCTCTTTGCAACAGCTCGTGCTCTGGCAAACAAAGCTTCCTGCAAATATGTTTAAGCGATTGTTAAATTTGCCATTATCTAAATAGTGGTGTTTAAGGTTGAGCTCCAAGAGCGCTGCCTACGGGGTGATTTTTGTTAATAGTATGAACACAGAGATGTTTGTCAGCCAGATGAGAAGGAACACTTTGTAAATACACGTTTTCAATCCACTGGGAACAGTGAGGACAAGGATTTAATATATTATTGATGCTGTCCGTAAAAAAATGACAAAGGAGATTCAGCCTGCTTTGATTTTGCTGGTTTAGGAGAAACTCTTCAGCCCAGTGCTGAGAGCACAGGGGAGCACAAATCATTAAGAAGGAGAGTCCAGTTTGATTAAAATCAATTCAGTATTTTGTGTTTGAATTTCTTCCACTGATACAAAGAAACGAACCAGGTATCATGCAAGAGGTTAAAATCCTTCACTTTGTCGTAGAGATGCTCTTTGATATCCAAACTGTGCTGATTTTAATCAGTTTAAAATCGTTCCTTTCCTTTAAAGCTGTTTGCCTTTCTCTTGTAGAAACTTTGATTAACTGCTGACATGAATAGATTTACATGTGAGTTAAAACAAAAGCGTCTTGTCTGTAGTCAGTGAAATCTGGAGAGATGGTGGGGAATTCATATTCTTGGGCTCTGGGGACAAAGAAAGAAAGAGGATCCCAAACTGATCTTTGAGAACACCAGTGTGATGGTGTGCTGCTCACAGAGCACCCCCACTCCAAGGAAATCACCATCTCCTCAGGCAGAAAGCCTCTGCACAAAGGGAGGGTGTTACCACCGCTGCTATCAAATTAATCTGTCACTTCAGCTTTGGGAACGTTAGGAAAATTATCCAGGACCTGACAGTGGGTGTCAGCAGTGCCAGTGATGAGCACTCTTTAACTGGAAGTTTCCATCGATGCTGGAGTGTTCTTGTAGGCTAAACAGGATCAGAAGGAGTTGAGAGCTGCTTCAGAAAAGCGGGCTGGGCAGAAACTGCTTCTAAACTGCTATTTAATAGGATTTGTCCTTTGTCACTGCTGCCAACTAACCCGTGTTTAGCTCTGATTCAGCCGTGCCAGTGGCTGACACCATTGTTAGCAGCGGCAGGAGCTGACAAAGGACCAGACTTTATTCATATCAGGCTCTTCCCTAACATTTCTTTCAGTGCTTGAGCTCTGGTTTTATACAAATTTCTATTCATAATGGATTTGTAGTAAAATTCAGGGTGGTTTTGGGGGGGAGCCCTAACTCACAGGTAGCTGCTGGCTTTTACACACCAATTACACTGTGGGAATGGCAACAGGAAAAAGAGATCCCTTATAGAGAATAAACTGTTTGAAATACATAAACTAGAAAAATTGGCTTAATTCTCTCAGCTTGTCTCAGTGACCTGAAAAAACTTCCTAGGATTTCACTGAGATTTGCCTATGGCTAATTTAAGATCTTCAGAACCTGGTAATTCCTGTGTAGGTTTGTCACTCTCAGTTGTAACTTGGGTTAAGAAATGAGTTTTCAGTGGAAAACATGTTGTGTAAAGTTTTGTTGCTTTCAGTGACTCCTGGGCACTGAGGAGCGGAATTAGAGCCCCTTGATGAAACCCACTCTCTTTTTAATTCTTTTATGCTTTGGAAAACCTTTCTTCAGCTCTCAATACAACTGAGCCTTCCAAACACTTGGCCTGCTAGAGGGGAACCCGTAAAGGATCCTGGTAGAAGGTCATTTCCTTAAACTCCATCTTTGTGATGCTACTGCTGCAGCAGGGCTCATTCCCTGTCTCTGAAATGGGTCCTGAGCTACCTGGCCAGGGCTCCCTTCCCCAGCTCACATAGCTTTTTGTTACACTTCTCAGTATGTTCCTGGCATGGAAAAACCCCTTTGTCTCCTGCAGTCCTGGATTTGTGATACTGAGAACAAAACGAGCTCGAGAGAGGGGCTTGGACTTTCAAGAGGCTGAGTTTAATTTTTGCAGCAAATTTTGAATTCTTTATTTGGGTACTTGTCCTCTACATAAAAAAGTCAATTCTTTTGTCTGATAACCTGAACAGTAGCAATTTATTGTATTCATGCCTTTGAGTATGAAGAGGTTTTATTGTCAGTTTTTCTTCCCTGAACTGCCCATGTCCTGCTGCCGTTGTCAGCAAAAATTCTGTCTGAAATCCCCTGAAAGGAGGATTCTGCTTTGGCAGAAACACATTCAAGTTACTTTATACCAATCTCTTCTTGTAACTTCAGTGCTTTCTATATATAAGCAGCAGCTAGAGGCTAAAGCTCCATCCAAATGTTCAGGGTCCTCCTGGGATGGAGATCATGGTAGGAATGAGAAGTTATCGTAGAATCGTCACAGAATTAGAATGGTTTGGGGTGGAAGGGACCTTAAAGCTCATCCAGCTCTTGGCTTTCGGCAAGACTGAAAGTTTGACATGAGCCACCACCTTGCCTGCTGTTAACAAACTGACATAAGCAGAAAGTGTCTCCTGAAGACTCTTCAGTGGTACAAGCCATAGTACAAAAATCCCAAGCCACATCTTGAACCTGAGCATGGCACCACAGGAGCTGGCTGACGTGGCAGCATCCCGCTGCCAGCCGCACGTATGTGACTGCACAAGGTTGTAGATAGTGATGATCTTGCTGTTGGTTTAATTCTCAACCAAAGCATTGGCTGCCTGCTGTTCCAGGAGCCCTTCCTCTTCAGTAAACAGATGGCCCCACATTGGCTGGCCATACCCGGGCTTAGTTTCACCAGCAAGTCAGTATTATCAAGCTGTCAAAGGACCCATCTGCCCCAAGCAGCTGTCCTGGCATGCAGCAGTGTGTGTGCTGGGAACCTCCCTGCTTTGCACATCTCAGGCATATCAAACTTACATTTGGGTTTTATTTGGGGAGGGGGTTGTAATTCATGCCATCTGCCTCCGGTGCTTAACTGAAGGGATGCTATGTTAGAAAACAAGTGACTAGAGAAGAAATCTTTCATGTTTCCATTGTAGCCTGTGGTCTGACGTATCTACACCAGCATGGTTTACTGAACTTTTTAAAAACCTGAGATTTGGACTCAAAAGGGATGCACTTTTGGTGTCAACACACACCTTCAAACTTGTGCAAATTCTGGTGTGTTTGGTGCCTGCTCTCCCACTGACCGCCGGAGCTCAGCCATAACCTGTTTCTTTTGCTGTACCGTGGGATGCTGCTGACAACAGCGCTGGTTGGGGCTCTCAGCACCCAGGAGACCTCTGTGTGTAACTCTGATTACAAACCTTCAGAGGTTACAAATGTCTCACAGGCGATGCTTAAACATTAGCAGAAGCTGATGCAGCTTCCATTTGTCTGTAGTGAGTCACTTGCAGCCTGGGTTTCCTACCTTGATTCTCATTAGTTCTGATTAAGGTTCTTGCTGGCTGCTGTCTATCAGCTCTGCGCACCAGATTCAGGTTCATGAACAGCTTTTCCCTTTAACTACACACCTTCAGTTTTAGAAAGAGCTGTTTGGAGAGAGCTTCCTGGAGCCAGCTGGAGTTCAGACTGCTCTCCTCGCCAGATGTGATGGATGGATTATGCCTTTGTGTATACCCTCCAAAGGGTAATGCTGAGAGGAGCTGTGTTGTTCCCCATTTCTGCACCATGCTGCGCTATGAGCTGTGTTATCAATTCAAGATGCTTTAAAAAACCAACAACTATTCCACATTAGAAATAGTCACCTTAAACAACCTGGCCTGAAAAAGCGCTGCTGGTTACAGGCTAATGGGGCAGGTCGTGCTTAGAGCTGTAAAGCCTGGAAGTGATCAAAGTGACATGCTGCTTTGCCTTAAAACCCAGGTTTTTTGAGGCAGAACATCAAGTACTCAGGGATGTGTGTGTGGGGAGAGGTGGCAGACGACTCACAGCACAACTGCTGCTTTGCTTTGGAGGGACTAAATGAGCTCAAACCTCAACAGTGGTGTGTGAATTGTTGCGAGGAGATCTGCTATAACAGTCCTTTAATGCTTCGGTTGGTGGCTCCAGTACTTATCTTGCCACCAAGCTAGAGCCTAATTGTGCTCTAGCCAGCATTCCAGCAGCCCTAGGGCAGCTCCACAGGTTCCCTTGGGCACAACCTGGCTTTTCTTGGGAGCTCACATGGGAGTTCCTGCAATTAGAGGTGCCAGTGGCATTGCTGTGGTGCTGAGCCTGCGGCTGCGCCCAAAGGAAAACAATGACCCATTTTCTTCCTGCAACACTCGCTGCTTTGATCAACAGCCAACAGAAAGTGCTTCATGTGCGGGGTTTGGTACCGTGCAGGCCAGGGGAGAGGGTTTGTCTGCAGAGCCCTTCTCCCCCTGCAGCCTGGCTGTGATGGGGCAGTGAGGGCATCCCTTTCACTACAGGCAGTTTCTCTCAAGGATCTCATTTGGGAGCTGCAGTGCTGTGTGGTAAATGCAGATGAATTTGTCCTGTCCCTCCATCCCTTGTCCAAAGCCCCACTCCAGGTTTCCTGGAGCCCCTTCAGGCACTGGAGCTGCTCTCAGGTCTCCCCTTCAGGAGCCTTCTCTTCTCCAGGCTGCCCCAGCTCTCTCAGCCTGGCTCCAGAGCAGAGCTGCTCCAGCCCTCGCAGCTTGTCTGTGGCCTCCTCTGGACTCGATCCATCAACCATGTCCATTCATCCATGCAGGCTGGCAGATCGTGGTATTCATATGCTGGAGGGGAAGCAGGCCCAACACAGGGACTGAGCAACTTTTGGTGGTGGTCTTGCTTTGAAGCCAGTGGGATCCTGTGCCAGGCACAGCAATATTTTGAATCCAGTGTTCTGTACTTGGATGTCTGTGAGAGCACTGCAGACCACCCTGCACTGAAGAGTCAGAAAACGGCAGATGCTGCGGCTTGGCTTGGTGGGTTGTCATCCGTCTGGGCTTTGAGTGGCTGCTGCAGTTTGGGTCTCTGTCCACGTGGTGAAGCTCTTCTTCTGGCCTCAGCCTGTTCCTCTGTTCACCTTCCTGGCCTTGGCTTCCCTGCATAGCACTGAGTGGTGTCAGAGAGGAGGCAGCTACTGCATGGGCATCCTCCTCCTTTTCCTCTGTCTCCCATCTTTCTGCAAGCACACAGTGCTCCCCAGAGCTCCTGGAACACTTTGGGTTTCTTCCCACTTCTCTCTTTTTTCCTTGATTTTTTTCCCTCAAATCTCGCTGTGGAGATGGGCAGGTGGGGACTGGGGCAGGAAGGCTTTGAAGTTCATTTGTTCAGCACAAGAAACCTGAAAGAACCTGTGAATTCTTTTTTTCTCTGGTCTTTCTCTCAAATAAGGATTCCAGTGACTGACAGGGAAAAAAAAAACAAAAAGAAATAAACCCCATCCTGGTAATATTTACTGGTGACCTACTTAAAATCCTCTTTCCTCCTCCTCAGTTAGTGTGTGTGCGGAAGGGCTGTCTGGCTCGCAGTCTCCAAGGAATTGTAGCAGAATGCTAATGAACGCAGACTGTGGCCCCTCGTTTGTTTAACAGCCCTTTCTGACAAGACGTGGTTTATTTTTCTTATTGCATCATTAAGACTTTCCTTTCCCCCCCTCCCCCCACTTGTGATGGATTTTCCTGTTCTTTGCTCTCCCTGCTCAGAAGCTGTTGTGTTCCGATTGCAGCAGAGCTGCTCTTTGAAGAGCTGCTGTTAAATCACAGGATGCCTTCATCTTTGGATTTTTTTATTCTTTTTTCTTTAGGAAAATTAAGCTTCCAGCTCTGTCCCGGGGAGGCTGAGCTGTCCTGTCAGGGACCTACGCTGAGCATCCTTCTTTTTTCTGGTGAAAATGATCCCATAGAGGTGATTATTTAACAGACATTTTATACCTACTCTGGTATGTTTATATAGGGTTATTGTAACTGAGTTTGCAGAAAATCGTCAGCGTTGTGCATGTTGTACCTCTCCAATTTCTTCCTAGTTTTATTCTTTACAAATTCCTTTAGAGGAAGGATAAGATGTTCCACCTTGCTCCCCCCTGCACCAGGTTTCCTCATTAGGAAAGTTGGGGTGCATGCTCCTGTTTTCAGGCACAAGGAGCATGGCATGATAGTCCTCATCCAGCTTCCCTGTGGCACTCGCACACTGGCAGGAGACAAGTAGGGATTGACTGGAAGAGCTGCCAGAAAAGTTTTTGCCACAAACCGTGGCTTGCTGGAAGGGAGAAAATCAAGATTCCAATGAGGAATAATCTGCCCGGGTCTGTGTCCATGGGAGTTATTCCAGGCAGATTAAACAGCGTATTTAAAACCATACAGAGCCAGCAGCTGGCAAAGCAGGAGGAAGGAAGTGGCTCCAGTGTTGTTGACCAGGGACTCTTAGTTACAACCAGTGGGGTTTTAATGTACCATCTTCCTATAACCTTATGGCTGCGTAGATTCTGATGGCTGATGTCACCTTAAAATGCACATAGAGCATGTTCCTTGTTAAGGTTCATTGATCAGCACTTGCGTCCTATCTCCTTATCTCTTTGGTTTCACTTAATCTTCCAGAGCCCATGGTATAAATTAATATCCCCAGTTTACAGTGTGCCCTGCATAAAGCATTTTTACGTGTAAATGGCATAATATATCCTGTAACAGAGATGTGATTCATGGGCTATTACATGTTCAATCTTAGGTGGAGCCAGCTCACTAATTTATACAAAGTAATTAGATTCTGAATTAAACACACAAAAGATTTTTATTTTTTTACCCCTTCTTGCTTTTCCTTGTGTGAACTCAGAAGATGAGCTGACATTGGAGAAGGTGAAAGTGTTCTTCCTTCTCCATTGCCCTGGCAGGGTATCTGCTAAGCAGTCCCACGAGGCAGACTAAGGCCAGATTTACAGAGCTGCCTCCATCCCCACATGCCCTGCTCACCGAATGAGCTCTGCTCCAGAAATCACTGCTGCACACTCAGGCCTCAGGAGTCTCTTCCTTCTCACAGAAATAGGTTATATTTGTGTTTGCATGGATTGCTTTGCCAGCATAAGACGTTTTATTGATGTACAGGCTTGTACAGTTTTATGGTGCATCTCTGGAAGTTGCTCCAAACCCCATCCAACCTGGCCTTGAGCACTGCCAGGGATGGGGCAGCCACAGCTTCTCTGGGCACCCTGTGCCAGCGCCTCAGCACCCTCACAGGGAAGAGCTTCTGCCTAAGAGCTCAGCTCAGTCTCCCCTCTGGCAGGTTAAAGCCATTCCCCTTGTCCTGTCCCCACAGGCCCTTGTCCACAGCCTCTCCCCAGGTTTCCTGTAGCCCCCTTTAGGCACTGGGAGCTGCTTTAAGGTCTTCCCAGAGCCATCTCTTGGGTTGCTGTGTAATTTTTTCTGTCCCTTGAATACATCATCAGTCTCAGCCTGCTTATCTTCATTTCTCAGAGCAGTAATCTGACTAGACTTGGGCATCCAGGCTGGATTTCAAATGACTTTGCAGGTATAATTGTCAGGGAAGATGAAAGGTTGAAGCTTTCTGGAGTGGATGAGACTTGCTGTGAAGGGAACAACATCTATCTCTCCGAATGCTTTGTTCCCTTTATCTATGAGGACAACCGTCTTGAACAGCACATTTCACTCCCCCATGCCAAAGAGCTGTACCAGTACAGCTGTGTCTATATAAAAAGTATTTTTCAGCAGCATGTCAGTCTCGTTGTGCATCTTCCCACCCCTTACTGAGAGCTATTCCTGGGCGGGTTTGCATTTAGTCTAAGCCTTACTGAAGTGAATGCCTCCACAGGGTTTACACTGGATTAGCTAAAGAAGTTTAATTAAAATGGAGTTCCTTTGTGTCTAGACAGATTGTGAATGGAGGTTGGTTTTTATACCTCTAAGTAGCCACTTGGTGAAAGATCTTGAGCTGTGGTTCTGGGAATGACACGCTCGCCCCATCTCATTTGAGGTGTGCCATTGCTTTACCAGGCGCTGTTGAAAGAGGGCTAATGGGCTTTGGTTTGTTGTTTTATCTGAAGCTCTGTCATTTCTTTGTTTCATTTCCGACAGACTCAAAACTGCTTTTTCAAGGTGCTTGCCCAGCTGGAATATCCCTAAATATGCATAAAGTCCCAGGTCACGTCTTCCCAGATTCCCATAAGCAAAGCACACCAGAATGGTTAAGCAGGAGCTGTATAAATTTTTAAACAAAGGTAACAAACCAAGGAAGAGGTGGAGGTGAGGAAATGAAGGTGAGGAAAGAAGCAAATGAGATCCCTGATGTGTAGCTCTGCCTTTCCTCCAGCTTGTGAGGCACTCTCACTGCTAGTGAGTTTGATGGCTTTGGCTGCGTCAGCTGAAACACCTTCTGCTGGCCAGCGGCAGTGGGTGTTGTCACTGGTGACGGTAGCAGGGACTAGGAAGAGATGGGGTTTTTTTTTAGGCCACAAGTCTATGTCTGCTGGTTTTTCCAAGTCATGAATTTCAAAAAGGGAAATAAAGAGGTTTTTACTGCAGAGTAGCTGGAAAGCAAAAGGCTTTATCCAGCCACATTCTCCCTGCGTTCCCCCATCACACTGGCACCTTTAACTGTGGCCATTTATCAGATGGAGTGAGCCACAACCAGCTCTCATCCTGCTGAGCTCACATCCTCCTCATCAGTAGAAGTCACTCCAAGCAATGTTTCCTGTTGTGGACTTGAAGACCAATCTCTGATTCCATTTGTGTTCCCAAGATGCAGGACAGTTTTATCATCAGCTTGGGTTCCTGTTCATCTGTGTTACCCGATTCATACCAGATTTATATGTTGGCACAAGGACAACGTTCTAGGGAGGAATTGTATGCACAATTAGGGTGTGTTATGCCTGGCTGTGGCTTGCAGAGATTGCTCTGAGGTTCAGAGCAGTAGGGCCGCTTCTTAAATCATACAGAAAATATTTCTAAAGTTGTTGATCTTACCCTATGTTGTAGGTGGTGATGCAGAATAACAATAAACCTGTTCATCAAACTCCCAAGCTCTTTTCTAAGGAAAGAGGAGGAGATGCAAAGGAATGTGGCCAGGACTCAGGGTCTGTGCATGGTTCCCTGTGTCAGCGGCCTCCCTGCAGAGCATAGAGTCAGCGCTCCTCAAGTTCTCCCTCACCTGCCTGCATGTAGGCTGGGAGATTCCACCATCATCAACTCGTCTGTGTCCAACTCAGCTGGGACTCATCCCTTTTGGCATCCCTGGGAGATATGTTACTGCATCTCCTGCTGGAGATCAAAGGAATTGGGTTAATGAGCATAAAGCAGTGAACAGAAAGTCACCCATCAAATTATATCGGCGTTTGTTTGTCACTTGATCTGTCTTTGATCCCTGTGATGCCGGCAATTAAATACAGCAGTGATAAACACAGATCATGGTGACCTTACAAGCTAAATTTAGTCTTTCTCTTTTGTATAACATGGTCTGCAGATGAAGCTAGAAACTGGATGAGCTGGGTGAGGGAGGAGACCAAAAATGAGTGGAAAACCTTTCATCTGAGGATGTGGGGGAGGCTGTAACATCCTAAAATCCTCGGGTACTTCAGCAGGCTTGGAAGAGAGTCAGCAGCACAGTCTGTGAGAGGAGCAGTAGCTCAGGGACAGCTCCATCAGAAGTAATTGTAGCTGACGGCTTCAGCTTCCACGCTGCTGAGACAGATCCTGCAGTGGGGCTCACACAAGATGCTGCTTTTGTCTGGAAGAGCAGTAGCAGGGAAGTGGCATCAGAGCCCTGCTGATGAACAAATAGGGGTAAGAAAGAGTTCTGCACTGCTGCTACTGCGTGGCGTGGATGATGGCATAGGCCTTTGGAACAGAAAAGGGGCGCTCCCTCCATCTGTTGCTGGAATAGCATATGTGATAGCCCAGACCTGACCCAAGAATCAATGATTTCCTTTCAAGTTGTTTAAATATTCATTTGAAGAGTGTCCTCTACCAGGAACTGGGAGAGAGGCACCAACAGATCCCGGAGATTCAGGGCAGCAGCAGCATCCTCCAGCGAGTGGCCCTGCAGCATTTCTGCTCGGGCTGTGAGCAACACTTTGCTGCAAGGTTGGCCCTGGGAGTGTTCAGTGAAGGAGTGCCAAGAATGCTGCTGCAGGAAAAGCCAGGGAGCTGAGGCTGCTTGTCAGCATGAGACACACCACCCTTGCTGACAGGCTTTCAGCTCCCGTGGCTGTCTTGGAGAGGGCTTTCACCAGCCTGTGGAAGGCAACATGTTAAAGCTGTGCCATGTCAAGCTGTAACACTGGCTTCTAAAGAGAAACGTCTGATGAGCTCCTGGTGGGGTGGCTTCCCTTGGAGCTGCCCACAGCAGCCACAGCCTGCGCTGGGTCTTGCTGCATGTTCTCAGCTGAGCTCCAGAGTGCAGGAATTCGAGGTCAAGGTCTGACTGCAAGTAAGAATGACACTTGAGGGCATCTTAATTGTAACTCCTGGCTTAATTGTTCTTTTATATCATCATGAAAAATATTTAGGGGGCTTGTGGAGTGGAGCACATCCTGGAACTACAAGTGGTGGGAAAATACATTTCTGCAAAGCAAGGCTGTTCTGTTCTGCCATGACTCAGGCTCGGTGCTGTAGAGCACAAATAGAAATGATGCAGCAGAGAGAGGATGTTCCGTGGTTAGGAAGGTGGCGGTGGGGGCGTGCTGCACTTTCAGATCCCTGCACGTTAAAAAGAGAAAATTTTTAGCTTCTGCAAATGTTTTGCTTCCTCCTCATATGGCAGCAGAACTGAGCTGATCCCAGCTCCAGAGATGGTACTACCAGAAACTTCTGATCTAGTCAACAAGATGCTGGCTACTTCAGTGCTATTAATAACCTTAACTGGGGAGGACCTTTATCTGTAGAGTGGCATGATATTAGTTACATCTCATGTTTGTCATGGGCCAGTTGTCAGAACTTACATGCAGAATTGGCTTTTAATATTTTGGATTGAATTATCCTCTGCAGCCTTGACTCAGCTCAGGATGGAGACAGAGGCTGGGCTGTGCAGGGGCTCGGTAAGGAGCTGCTGCCCTGCCTGCAGTCTGCCCATCCTGCCTGCAGTCTCTTCTTTAGCATAAGCATTCCTTTTGTACCTGTCTGCAGGGATGTATTGGTATGTCCAACACATTCCACTGCAATTCTGCGTGTGCTCAGTTTAATTTAGATGGGTGGGAATTAAGGTACCTTTAATTGTAAAGACAAATTCAAGCCATGGATCTGTTGGGTTTTTTTTAAGCTCTTGGGATTGTAGAATATTTAAATTGGCTTTATTAATTCTGTGAGCTCAGGAGTTCAGCCCATGCCAGGTACACCTCTGAAAGGAATATTTCCTCTGGGTAGTCCGGTGGGTCCGACGGTTGCTGCCCACGCCATGAGGGGAGCAACCCCCCAGCTTCAGCCACACCGCAGAGAGGCCGAGGCAGGGATGATGCCTTGCAGCTATCTTGCCACACAGCCAGAGCATCTTTTGTTTCAGCCTTTCTAGGAACCAGCTGGAGCAGAGCCAGCGGGGAGGGATAGGAAGGGGGACGGGGGAAAGCCTGGACTTCGAAATACAGAGGTGGAGGGGGGCTCCATGGTTGAAGAGGAGGAGAACACGATAATCCTTTGTACACTGACCACTGGACAAGCTGCCCACGCTGCTTGGGGGTGATGGTGATTTTGGAGCCAGCAAGGTCCCCAAGCAGGGGAGTGTTGTCATGGCAACAGCAACAGCATCACAGGCACTCGCTGTCACACCGCTCTGGTGGTTTAATGGGTTCATTAGCAAATCCTCGCAAATAATAAGAGCAATACAAATATGAAGATGGCTCAGTGGCAGAGGTGGGGCTCATGAAGCCCCGGGTTGTGGCTGTGGGGTCACTGCTGCCCCTTTCTCCACATGGCAGCCACGCTCAAGTGGTGATGGGGAGGAGAAAGGCGCCTTTCTGCATCCCCGTGGGCTGCAAGAGAGGGCATTTTCTCTTATTTTTAGCACTGTGCTGTATAGAAACCCTTAGCATGGAAATTACTCAGTGCTTTGCAGACTCCCCCTCATCAGATGCAGCTGTGTTGAGTTGATGGCAGCTCTTCAGACCATCCAGAAATGGGGAGACAGCACAAATGAGCCTGTTTCTCACAAGTACCATGAACTGGGTTCTTTCTTTTGCGATGTGTGATTTAACACCAGAAGTCATCTTGTTTCCCAAACTACAACCAAGCTTTAGCTGCACTGTAAGGCTGTGCAGCACCATGATCCAATATGTAGAGTGGTTTTCCATGCTGAGCCTTATCATGGGGCTAAAGTGTCCTTTCCAATTATTATAATACTTTTCTCCCTTCTCCTCCTGTAATATTTCCTCTCCCTTACTGACCACAGCTGAAGCAGGGGAGACAAATCCAATTCTGCATCTATACAGTTTCATTTTTTAGAGATAACACATGGAGACAATGCCACTGTCTTATTCAAAACAAGCGAACTCCTCCGACTTACTTCAGGGGCAATGGCAGAAAAAATACATCTGCTGGAGCTGCAATTTAAAAGTAAAATGAAAATTTGGTCTGTTTGTCTGGTCTGACAGGATTTATTGAAGTCTTTCATTATGCGGCAGGTTCAAGAAACCCTCTCTCCAAAGTACACAAACAATTTAGAAAATGAAAGCCTGAACCAGTTTATTATTAGAACGTGGTTGGATTGTGCAGGGCTCCTACAAGAGCTTATAGCATCTTGTACATTTTAGATATTTTTGCTGAAGCTATTAAACTCTTGGCATGCAAACCTATTATTAGAACCATGGTTTAGGTGAAGACAGAATAAATACTTTGAAGTCTATTTAATTGACTTATTTAATTTCAGAATTCAGTCTCGGGCCTAAGACTAAAGAGCACAAAATTTTCCCTTCTGTGTGTTTGTAAGTGCAGCTTCTTGAACACTGGGGAACACTGGGAGCATGTCCCCATGGGGAGGTCTCTGCCAGCCCTGCCTGCCATCAGGCACAGCTTCAGCACCTCATAGCAGTGGGACTGGCAGGTTACATTGCAGGAGTATTTCTCTTTTTTGCTTCAAGGTTGAAATGTTTTACTTCCTGTAAAACTGCTTCTCTTGGGTTGAATTCTGTGGAATATTCATAGAAACTGTATGAAGTGGAAATGCAGAGTATCCTCTGCGTCCCCTTATAGTACACCTGGCACAGGGTGCCCAGAGAAGCTGTGGCTGCCCCATCCCTGGCAGTGTTCAAGGCCAGGTAGGATGGGGCTTGGAGCAACCTGCTCTATGGAAGGTGTCCCTGACTATGGCAGGGTTTGAAACTGGATGAGCTTTAAGGTCCCTTCCAACCCAAACCAGTCTGGGATTCTATGATTCTATCTTCATTGAAGGTCTCACTCAAAAAACAAACCTTAGCTTTGTGACCACGTTTGCATTCAGCTGCCGTATCTCACAAGGGGAAACTGCTGCTCACATGTAAACTGAAATCTATTTTCATACAGTCCATACTACATTTTTATTGTCCTGTCATTTTTCTTCTCTCCTGTTCACATTACCATGTCTGTCTGCATTATTTTCACATCAGATGACAGATACCCCTGTGCTTTCCAGGCCTGGTGAAATCATGTGTTTTCCCCTGGTAATTTTTCCTGTCCCTGCAATTAACTCAGTGGGTTTGATTTGACCTGTGAGTAAAACTATGCTGGGATGAAAGCAGGTGGCAAGTTTGGCAGAAGAGAAGTGATGGCTTCAAATGCATCATCCTTCCTCTCTGAAACACTCGCAGATGCAAGTCAGACCACATCACATGCTGGGATGGTAACACACAGTACAGGTAGTGCTGGTTGGACTGGGCTGCCTGGATGAATAGCCACAGTAGCCTTTTGGATAGGCCAGTGCCAGGGAACGTCTCTGAGTGCAATGTGCTTCCCCAGTCAAGTTTCCTATGATGACTGAGGTTATGCCAAGTTCTCTTTAGCTTTATTCTTCTCTGTCAGGCAGTGCTGAAGTTATGCCCAGCACAGTGATCTCTGTGTTAGTGCTGGGCCCAGCTTTGCCTAGTTTCTATTTTGTATTTATTTTCCAGAAAGGATTTTGGTAGGATTGTACCTGTTGCTCCAGCTGTTTGGAGCATCCTCCCTCACGTGGCTCTGGGGTTTGTCTCCTTCCATCAACACGTTTGAGTAAACCCCAAAATTAAAAGATCAGTTGTCAAACTCCATTTGGTTGCCTGCTAGGGTCTGATTTAAGTAGAGTAGAACTTACGAACACGCAGTTTTAGATTATTTATCTTGGTTATTTAGGCATTTGCTTAGCAGTGTCTTGCATGAATATGTGAAAGTGATTGAATGCCTATTTGTTGATGCAAACAGGAGGTCAAAACAGGATCCTGAACTTCCCAAAGGAAGTTTGTTCATACTCCTGCCTTCCCCAGAACACCTGGAGGCTTCTAAAAAATCCTTATACCTGGCATTACGGCTGGGCTCGATGACCTTAAAGGTCTTTTCCAGCCCATTCAGGTTCTGCGTAGGAGCTGGGGAAGTGAAGTGCTCAGAGCAAATAGCGCTCAGGGAAGAAAAGACTTGAGATTTGTTTCATATTGTTGTTTTTAAATTCCTGCTGAAGAGAAAACCAGTGTTCCATGTGCACACAAAAGTCTGTGCAGGATCCCTGCAGCGGGTTGGGTTTGGCAGTGTCAGCTCTGATACGTGGCATGGATCATGTTTTCTTTCCCTCTTCCCTTGTGAAAGGTAAGCTCACATGGATGACCACTAATATCCTCAGGGTAATCCCAGAGGGAGCTGCAGGCAATGTGGTTGACACTGATAGAACACCCTTGACTTTTGGTATTTGAGCTGGTTGCTTGAATGGAAGCGTAACATGGCGTAGAGGTTCTCTGCATTGAATCTGATAAACATTAATTGTCAGCATCAAACAGAAAGATGGGAAAGCATAGAGTCCTCTTCTGTAGTCCACAGCATTAGGACGGCATATTGAGGAAATGGTTCCCTCTCTCTAGTGTCCTCTTGCTCCAGAGGTGGCATTGGCCATCAATCACCATGGCTACAGCAACTTAGCACTTCACATTTTATTAACAAGAAACCCATTTATGACTTGAAAATGCTTATTCATGAAATCTGTTCACACTTAATATTATAGAAGGAGGCACACACTGCATTGCCTTAACATGATCAAAACCCAGTGACTCATTAAAGCTAACCAGAGCAAGTGCTGAACCAGCACATGCTTTGTTGAAGGCGTCTTTGTTCCCAACGTGCTGTTTCCCTGCTGTGGTTTATGCCCCCAGTTTTCTAATCTAGGCATCCAAGTGATAATTTAATTTCTCACAAGGACACATGGTCTGGAATAGTCTATTTGGGGGGGTTAAAAGCCATCTTGGACATAAAAAATACAAGTTTGTTGGAAAATGCTTTTCTGACTTTTGGTTTATCGAAGGCATTTTGGCACAGGTAATTAGCATTAACCTTTGGAGTATATGCTGCTTATTCTGTGCCATTTGCTAGCTTGCTAAAGTAAAATCAGAAAGGTTAAAAAGATGAGAGAAGGGAGGACTTCAGCTGTATTTATTCCAGCCTCAGTTCGGTTTGTAAATACAGCTCATACCCCACCACCACTTGTTAATTTTTCTTGCTGATACTTTATGAGCTGCCAGTGATTTTAGTAAATCAAGTTGTTGATTTAGTGATCAAACTAATCACAGTACTTCCAAATTCTTTTAATTTGAAGTCACTTTAGATGCTGCACTTAAGGAATCCTGCTGGAAGCTTATTATCAAAGGGGCTTTCGACACACAATGTTTAAAACCAGCACTTTGATTTTGTTTTAGTAAATGGCAGAAAATGGCAGTAAATCTCTGTAGCAAATAGGATATTCTGGGTTTTGAGAACGATTGTAATGGAAAGTATTGACTAGGCCTAGGTTTAATTTAGGTTTTAATGATAATTTTTGTATGAGTAGTGTTTAAATCCTTCCTACAAAGCAATCAACACTCAAGAGGTAAAATTCCACCCCTAGGAATTGAGGAGGAGGCAGCTTTAAATAGCACAGCACCCTCTTCTCCCTTTTGTCTGTGTCCTCGTGCAAGCAGGCAGCAGCCAGCTCTTTGTGTTTCATCTCCTTTGGATTCTGCAGATGAAGAGAACAGATAAAGGCACCAAGTAGAGGAAGGAGTCTGATCAGCCCCGAGGCTGGAGTTTCACGGGGGACATGCCAGCAATCCCTCTTCCTCTGGTCCTCCTTTAGAGCCTTCAGTTCTGCCTACAGGTTTAAAACCAGTTGGGTGTTCCTCTTTGGGGTCTGTGGCTGTACCCTGCCCCTGCCTCCTTTGGTGTCATTCTTGGTTCAGGAGATGCTCAGGAGCTCAGGAATGAGCACTGGCACATCCCTGTCTCTGGAGAGCACTGTGGTGGCTGCCTTCAGCCAGGGCTGGCCATGGCACTTCAGAGGTGCTGACCCTGAGCAGCCTTCACAACCCATCAGCTGTAACAGGATTTGCTTATGCCTGGTCCCAAAATTGGTGCTGAGGTGCTGGCACAGGGTGCCCAGAGAAGCTGCGGCTGCCCCATCCCTGGCAGTGTTCAAGGCCAGGTTGGACACAGGGGCTTGGAAGGTGTGGCAGGGATTGGAACTGGATGAGCTTCGAGGTCCCTTCCAACACAAACCAGTCTGGGATTCTGGGATTCATTCTAATATCCTATCTGCTTCAGGATTTTTTCAGTTCCAAAAAGCAACTGTCTGCTCTTAAATTGACATTGTATGCAAAGAGATGTGTTTTGTTCATGGCTTTGAGTAAGTTATGTTTTCCAGTCGTGCCTTCTGTTGGTGAGTATTTTTAGGGAGGGCTGGAAGGAAGTGCTGTGCCTGGCTGTCAAACTTGTCTCTGGGGAGCAGAAAGGCTGTGAGTTCACCAGGAAGTTAACTTCTTTCCTCTGATCATTTCTTTGACTTACATCTTCTCTCACACAGGCAAGCGCTAGCGTGCTTGCCTCTGAGGAGACTGCAGAAGGAGACTTGGGCAGAGATGGAAACAGGAGCCTGGGCCAATTTCATCCAGAATGCCTTTGAAATTTAATGCTTCCTCACGCTGCTGTTTACAGCTGTTGTAACCAGCACTGGGCTCCTGGGCTCCTACTGTGGCATTCTCCGGAGAGTAGTCTAACTCTTGGAGCAGGCTGTTATCCGTTAACTTTCCATGTTAGGCTGTTAATCATCTCCTGTTACCACTTGCTCCATTATCTCCAGTAGAAGTTATCTCTGGAGCAGATCTAGAGTGGTTCAGTCCTACAGTTTGTCTGTGTAAAGGAAAAGGTGATAATTAGCCAGGGGTTCACCTCAGGAGCAGAGCAGAATCCACAGGGTAAAACTTTTCATCCTCTCACTTCACACCTCCATTTTCAATCTCTTAATCCTAATAACTGTAAGTGTTTGGATGTATGACTTGTATGCTTGGCACCAGAATATTGAAGTACTTGTTACAGTTGGATTGTGTTGATGGCACAGGGCATTGTGCTGACTGGGAGGGTTAATACAGCCCCTGCTTGAGGATAGAAGTACCTCCAGAAAAGTGAGGGCACTGGATTGTGCTGTATTTGCATCAGTCCAGGGAGGTTTTGCCTGTGTACGCAGTGAAGACCACCTCTATAAAGTTAAAATCAGAACTTGGGAACATTAAAACCTACAGCTTTGAAAGGTGTAGCAATATGTGCAGGCTGGTAAGTGCTGCCTGCAGCATCACTTGTCAGGACCCAAATCATTCCCAGGTGATGCTCTCTGAGGCTTTGCTTCTGCTCCTGTATCACCACATCTTCTCCAAGAACTAACCTCACCCCCCATCCTTGCAACAGCACACGTGGGCCACAGCTTTAGTGAGCTCAGAGGTGACACAGGATAGGAAAAATCACTGCACAGGGTTTATTTCTGAGTATAGAACTGTATTATAACCTTCCTTCTGCTGACATTTTGCTGGCAGCAGCTCAGTTCCTTGTGGGAGCGGCACAAAGAGCAAAAGAGTAAGAAGCAGCTCCAATTAGTGACCTAAGTGTTTACACTAGCTGAGGAGTACTCCATTACCTGTCAGCAGCTTGCTTTCTCCTGGTCACAAATGTTTACATGTGGAGCCAGTAATTCCAGCTGTTTCCCTCTTGTGCTGCAGGAATTCCAGATAATTATGTGCAGCAATTTAAAGGCAGCTCTTCCCTTGAATGTGTCATGTGAAGATGCCTACACCCAGAAGAGAGCCAAGTGAGTGTCATCACCTTTGGGAAATGCTGGTCTAAAAAGAGGCTACCTCCTTTCAGCATCAGGACCAGGGCATGCTAACGCACCGTGAGATGACCTCACTGTGTAGAAGAAGGGCTCCAGTGCCTTGTGAAGGCACCAAAGGAGATTTATAAGCTGCTGGGTCATTTTCAGGCAGGTTTTTTGCAGCTGGGCTCACTAAGCAGCTCATGCTGGCTGTCATGCAGTGCTGCGACACACTTGGCAGCAGCAGGTTTGCTGTGACCTCTGTCTCTCAGTGATCTGCATAAGCCTGTTGGCTCTCCCTGTCCACAGCAGGATTTTAGCCCTGGAGAAACATGCATGACTTAAGGAGGGCTTTCATTGATCCCAAGGTCAGGCAGACTCTTCCTAATCATCCAACCTAATCGCTGTCACTGCACAAGCTGTGGGAGCTCACCCAGCACTAGCGAAGATCACTTAATACCAAACTCTTGGCATCATACAGACATTGTTCAGCACATCACCTCAACAAAAGCAGGATCTGTGCCAAGGCAGATGAGGCTGGGGAGAGCATTAGCACTTTCCTGCTGAGGGTTGCGCCTACACTCACTCCTTTTGACCCTCTGCCTTCTTACATTGGGTTTTTAGTCCTATGTACAACACATTTCCACGCTCTATGGTCCAGTGACCTCATGTATCATTAGATCTGGCTGCCATGTCATCTTTTTGTCATCCTCGTGGCCTTTTCTAGCTGTTGCATTAACGGGTGCCCTGGATCTTGTCAGCTCTTTTTCCATTAGGATGTTCTGTCTATAGAGCTGTTGGAGCTAGAAAAAAGCTGTGGCACTGTGAAGGGGAAGAAGGGCAGTTCAGTCAGCTGCAGACAGGAAGGGAGAGTCATGAGACTGAGGACTTTTGCAAAAAGATTGGTTTTATCTTCATTTACTCACAGACACACACACCCCCCATCAGCTCCCTCTGTTACTCACAAGCAAAAATTTATCATGCAAAAAACCCAAGATCCTAAAATGCAGTTTTTAAATGAGGTTGAAGAATATTCCTGGTTTGAGATGTTAGTGGAAAATACTTGGAAGTGTGAGGATGATCATCAGACAGTCCTTGTGCAAGTTCTGTCCTGAGATGAGGGATTAATTTGCTATTTTGGTAGTGCTACACTGAGCTCTACAGCTGGCTCCCAGGCTGGCATACCCTTGGAGACCAGAGGAATGGTTCTTTTCCCAGAGATTATTTCACAGTGGTGGTATCTTATCTCATCACTGCAATGGCTCTTCAGAAGATGTACAGGAAACCTCTTGAAATGCTGTGATGGCCTCAGAACAAAGAGTTTATCTGTTACTAGTGGAAGCATTTGCTTTGCAACTCATTTTCCCCCATTTGCAGCTCAATTTTTCAATTTGGCACAGAGAGCAGTGGGAAAGATTTAACTCTGGTAAGCCCAGAGGAGGATGGAAGCTGATTAGAAATTGGGGAGGGGGAGAGATATTTTGCTCAGCTGGAATGACTGCAGCAAAATAAATTACTAGCGAGTGCTCGAGCTGTAGATGTTTGATTTGTTAATGGCTTTGGCTTTGCAGGCATTTGGTTGATGTAGCAGATTTCTCAGTGTAAATCTGCTGAGCTCTCCTAGCACAGACTCTGAAATAGAGAAGCATAAAATATTGATAATTCTGCCAAAGAAAAGATGGATGAGATAATGGTGAGCCTACCACCATTTGGTACCTCCAAATAGTATTTGACATGGCTCGGGGATTGTAGTTATTCATCCTTACCACAGCCCTGTGAAGCCATTAGTATCCCTCTTAGACTGGAAAGCTGAGGATATATCATGCCAGGTCTTATTCTTAGAATCCCAGACTGGTTGGGAGGATCCTTAAAGCTCCTCCAGCTCCAACCCCTGCCATGGGCAGGGACACCTTCCGCTAGAGCAGCTTGCTCCAAGCCCCTGTGTCCTGCCTGGCCTTGAACACTGCCAGGGATGGGGCAGCCACAGCTTCTCTGGGCACCCTGTGCCAGCGCCTCAGCACCCTCACAGGGAAGAGCTTCTGCCTAAGAGCTCATCTCAGTCTCCCCTCTGGCAGGTTAAATCCATTCCCCTTGGCCTGTCCCTACAGGCCCTTGTCCAAAGCCTCTCTCCAGGTTTCTTGTAGCCCCTTTAGGTACTGAAATAACAACTCTGTTTTGCCAAACTTGCCTGTATTTGGAGAAAATTATACAGTGGCATAAAACCATGTGGGTCACCAGCTCCATTTTCCTGCATCCATGGCAGTGCATCATGACATGGGGTGTTTATAAAGGAGAGGAATGAACCCACAGGCACAGAGGGTCCTGGGTTGTTGGCTATAATGGCAGCATTGTTGCAGTCCCCTAAGTGGTGCCGCCCATGACTGCCAGGAATTTCAGCCTCTGGCTGGTTCCGATCTACATGAAGCAGCAGGTCGGGGGTGGGCAGGGAAGAGGCTCATCAACAGAAATAGCATTTAAGTAAAAACTGTACCCTCCACTGCAAGGGAAGATAGGAAGAAGGACTGATTCTTCTGCAGGTGAGAATAGAAACTGTGCCAGACAGTAATTAAAGGCATTTTACTGTGCCTAGTAACGTGTCTGTGCTCTAAAGCTTGTATCCTAAGCCTGCTCAGGAACAGACCCGTTTTTATTCCAGAGGGATGGAGGCACTGACGGCCGTGCTAGCTGGTCCCGAACAGTGGTTCCATGCTTGAACCTTCCCTGGGCCTCACCTTGCTGAAAGACGTGTGATGAGAGCCGCTAAAGCCCCACCTAAGAGGGCAGGGATATGGATACTGTGAGATCCAGCATGGGATCACCCTTGCTGGAGAGAGCCTGAATTTCAGGCAGGAGGGATTTACTGTGTTTTCGGGTTGGGTAGCTGATGAAGAGGTTTGATTTACATGTCCACATTGTGTTTGCATAGGTGGTGTCCTGCAGCAGTCGTGTAATATTCTGACATGAAAATTATATGTTGTTGCATTGAAAATGCGATGAGTATAGTGGGAATCAGCCTGGCAATGTGCATTTCCCTTCCAGACTTTTCATTTCTATAAGCATTTTCCACATGATCCAGCGCAGCTATTTCAGCTATTTCTGCAAATCCAAACTTCTTGTTGAGCAAGTTAGGCAAAGGGAAAGCAGAAATAGGTCAGGTATTTCAATAACAGCTGGTTGTGTCTCTTCACAGCAAGTTGCCTTTTTTCCTGCCTGTGTGAATTGTGCTAATGTATCAGTGAATAAAGACAAGAGAACAAAGGGAAGCAGAAGTGCCAGCATTTTTATTCTGCAATTGCAGCTTCAGAGCCCTTTACTTTGCAGAAGTGATACTGAGACCACTCTGGAACAGCTCAGCAAATGCTCCTGAAATAATAAACACCCGATCAGCTGCCCAACCTCTCTGAATACACAAGATCCACTTAAAATCCTGCCCATCATTTGCAATCACATATACAATTGATTTCCTGCTATATAGCCCAAGTCCTAGTTCTGAGACGACAGGTCCCTGATGTCTTGCAGGGCATCATGAATCTGTAATATTAAGGAAACATGGTGGAAGTTTGGTGCTCTTAAAAATCATCTGGATTGAAACACAGAGAAATAGGTTGCCTTTAATCATTAGTCATAGGCTTATATTTTTCAGCTTGGTTCTTTGTTAGGGGAGTGCCTGTGGCTGATACCAAGCTCCTGGCAGGTCACTGTCACATTGGTTTAGGCTAATCTGACTGCTCTTATTCCCTGGGGAGGACATTAGGAGTCTAGAATGAAATTCCTCTTTTTAAATACCTCTGTGGTGCTGTGTGCTACTGGAAGGACTTTGTGTCGTGGCTTGAAAGTTTGGTAATGGAAGGAAAATCTTTCTTACAACATCTGCCTCGTTGTTTGTTCTCGCCAGGCTTCCTGTCCTCAGCCCTGATTCACCCCGGTGCTTTCAAACAGAACATAATGACTTTCATCGTGCCTGAAATTTGATTAGACTCAGAATGTGTCATTGGGATGCTGTAATGCTGATACAGAGGTGATGTCAGTGCTGGTTCTACCTGGGCTTTCCCACCTGAATGGAGTTTTTGAGGCACTAGAAGCAACTTTTCTCTATGTTATGGGAACAGAGGCTGCTCACAACCCAGCACAATCCAACCATCCTCCTCCTTCCATTTCCAAAATCCCTCACTTCCTCCTTAATTTGTCCACCTCATGATTGCCTGCTGCAGTTATTTCTTGTCTTCTCATTTGTGTAATCCAAATTCTCCTTAATGCCCAACCAGTCCCATCTTCTGGCCATACTGTGCTGGGAAACAGATACCAAATTTCCTCAAGGCTTTAAAAACCAAATAACCTTGCTAGGGAATTTTGGTTGTAAACCTGTGCAAGCATCATCCCTGAAATGCCATCCACCTTTGGGAATCTCAGTAGCACATAGGGTTGTTGGCAGCCAAAACCAAATGCACCAAGTTGCTCTGGGATCTGGGATCTTCTCCTGAGTACCCAGCTTTTTCTCAGTGTTTTTTCAGTAGCATCAACTGTGGTACAACCTGCTCCTCAGCTTTCTTCTGACTTTCTCTTGTATTTAAACCCACTTTTTAAGCCCTGCACACTCTATCTCTTTAGGCTCCTCCAAAGACTCTGGGTGTGCTTTTGTCCCAGAAAATAAGAGGGAAGTGGTTGGTTCATTAGCTAAAACCTGAATGTGATGATGGAGCAACCAAGAGGTCTGTGCCCTGACTCACCCTGACTTGTTGCTTCCTCTTCCCCTTCCCTTCCATCACCCTTTGCCTCATGATTCTCGCCTGCCTTGTTCCTCAGGGTCCTGTACTGTGTTTTAACCCGCTTTTGGTGTGAGAGGTACCTGGCAGGGCGATGGGTTTGCAGGAAAGACCAGGTCTTGCCCCATCAATGGCCCTGGGTGTGGGGGCAGAAATGACTGTTCAAGTGATTCTTCTTTTCACCATGGGGAGAGGTGTTCTTGTCCTCCTGAGACTCCTCAACATCAGGTTAAAAGCCTGTCATGAACTGAAGGATGATTCAGCTTCCTCAGTTCAGGTGGTGTGGATGTTGGGAGTGGAGGAGCCCTCCTCCTGGCTGGCACGACACTGTGATAACCTGCATACACCCCACCCCTCTGCATTCCCCTTGGATAAAACTGCACAGGGTGAGCTGGAGAATGTGGGCTGGAGAGCTCTGACACCGCCTAAATCTGTAGGGAAATGGCTCATGTGTGTCTCTGGTTGTGGGTGAAAATGTGACCTTTTATCAGGCACGACATGATAAAAATCTTGCTTCACTCAGGGAAGGGTGAACAGGAATGTTGCTTCTCTCTGAGACAAAAGCAGCAGGAGAATGCAGCCCAGTAACACCTCTTCTTTTTCTAATGGCATTTTTCTATCCCCTCAAGCTTTACCGAATTGCTCTCTTTTCTATTGGAAAAGGAGACAAATCTAGGTTTTAAGACCAGATCTGGAAAGAGAGGCAGGATTAAGCACAGCTGTTCCAGGTCAGAGATGCTGAGGAGGCGAGAAGTATCTCGTGCTGACAGAGCAAGGTTATCCCAACAGCCAGAGGTATGTGCCTCAGTGTCAAGAGCATGCCTGAGGGGTCAGATGAGTTCAGCATTGCCACTGGACAGAGTGGTCCACAGAACTGGGAAGCCACCGGCAATTTAACATGATGTCACCTCGTCCTGCACTAAGTAGGTCATGGTGACACTCTGCCTAAAAGTCCTCTGCACCAGTGCTTCTGCTACTGCAGTGGTGTGAGCAGCACCATCCCCAGTAAACTTATAAACCCCTCAGAAAGGGGAATTCATGCAGAATGAGCTTCTAGAGGGGTTAACCAGGGTGCACAGTGCAGCAATCAGAGCAGGCAGTGAACGAGCCCATCTCTTGTTGCTCTGCATCAGCCCTGATTGGCTGGCAGAAATGAAGCATCAGATGGGATGATGAATATCCAGGTTGCTATAGTGACCAAGAGCTGTAGTGCTGGAACCAGTGGGTCTCCATCACCGCCTCCATCCCCGCTGCCGCTCCAAGGGAGCTGGGTGCATTGTGCCCCTGCAGTGCGGTGCTGAGCGAGCGGCAGTGGATGTTCCTGGGATGTCAGAGCCCTCCTGTTAAATCCCTGGCTCCAGCTTTCATGAGCTCAGCGGCGCTGTGTGCACAATATAATGGAGTTGAGCTGTTTGCATGTCACGGGCTGCAGGGCAGGAGCACAGCCAGGGCAGCTGGGGACAACAACAGCCAAGTCCTAGGCACGGCCACCCCTTGGAGGCATTATCCAACCAAAGCTGTTGGAGCTGCGGGTGGGATGCAATAGCACAGCCCATCTTCCCAGCCTTTCTGCCTGGGGAGAGCCCTGGTGCCGTTATCCTCATGGCTGCCAGCCCCTGGATCCACTCATTTCCCATGGCTCCAGTGGCATCACAGCCACCAGTGCAGGCAGAAGCCAGGCTTGTGGCTTCACCTTAGTAAAATTCCCCTCCCACTTCTCCGAGCTGGCTTCCTGGAACAGGTCAATTCCAAAGAATAATAGGGAAAAAAACAAGAGGAGAAGAGCCCCCAAAGTGTGCACGCTTTTGGTTATTTTATAATAATTTAGGGGATCTCTCTGAAGCTCCGTGGCAGCTTCCTCTGTTTTGTGGCTTCAGACCTCTGCCAGACTCTAAAAATATTAAACAGAGCAGTGGGAAAAGCAGAGCTGCTCATCCATCAGGATGATGCTGGGTTATGTCTGTATCAAAGGGAGATGATAAGAGCGACAGCAGCACTTTGTTGTGCTGTTGTTTTCCAACATAACGCACCCATCAGCTGGTTCAGCCACTGTCTGATGCTAGAAAATTTTTGCCTCATGTAAATTGGAGTGGTAAAGAGTTGAGTAATCACGGGTTTATTGTCCTCCCCATTGGCTCCCAGTGCCTCACATTCTTGCAGGAGCTGGATAAATACATCCCAGGTGACTGAAAGGTGCTGGTTCCCTTTGAAGTAGGTTTTCTTTTTTTTATTTTCTCCTTCATTAAACTTCAGGAATTTTAGTAGCATCTGCTAAGCAGGCCGAGAGCATCCAGCTGAAGATGTCCCTGCCCATTGCAGGGAGGGGTTGGACTAGATAAGATTTGAAGGTCCCTTCTAACCCAAACTATTCTACGATTCCTTGATTCTATGATCTTTTCAGGAGGAACATTAGGCTCTGTATGCATCTGGGAGTAGGGGGAGGGAAAGAAGGGGGGGAGTGAGTGAACGAGTTACCTGACTGGGTTTAAACCACGACACCCAGCAGGCAGGAATTCAGCCCAGTTGCTGGGTGATGCTGAGGGCCAAAAAGAAAATACAAGGAAGAACTTTTGCTGCTGCTCAGCCTGAGCAGGAATCTAGGTCTGAGATGTCCTGTATGGGAGGCAAGTCTGCGCTCATCTTCCTAAGTGGTCTTATTTTATTCATGTTCTGGTGCATTTCTAATGCAGGATTCTTGGCGTAACCCTGTGAATGAGCCGATGTTCTGCTTTTACTGCGTCTCCAGCCAAGGACTTTGAATCATATTTTTGGCATAGTGTTTTTTATAAAATATGGAACACTCCAGTGTCTTGCGGCCACAGTGCTCCCAGTAAAGCAGAATCCAGATGAGAGCTGGCTCTCAAAAGCTTTGCCAGGACTCAATAGCTGAGAAAATACAACTAATTGGAGACTTCAGGAGCTCTGGTTTATGTATTGGTGCTGCACCCCGGGAAAGCTGTTGAGAACTGGACTGGTTGGAGTAAGTGAAGGCAAGTGGCATGTGTCACTGGATGTGTGTAACCGTCATCCTCATAAACTAAATCATAGAATCATCAATTCTGTTTATCCAAAAATAAGCAGGATGCAAACTGAGCTGCAAAGCACACGGGAACTGCGTGTGGGCAGGACAGGCCATGGTGGTGAGGATGTCACACAGCCATAGAAAACATTTCTTAACCTAGCAAGACCACTTGTTTCATACTTTGGCTCCCGAGCTGGTTTTGCTCTATGCAGAGGCAGAAGTGCTGAGTTAGCCCTGCAGGACTCTTCTTCTTGGGTTATTGCTGAAACCTCATGGGTGTTTGAGAGTGATGGCACCTTCCTTCTGCCACTGTTCAACCTCAGCACCAGGTACCACAAATACCCGTGTCTGGTATTTGATACCACGCCTGGCTCTCCCCATCCTTTTCCTTTCCTCCATAATACTGTTGCATATCACCAGTCTGTAAATCATAGAATAATAGAGTCACAGAATGGTTGCCCCAGAGCTGGATCAAGACTGCAGGGAGGTCTCCCTGGAGCACAGCAGAGAGGGACAATCTGCTCCCTCCACATGCTGGCCATGCTGCTTTTGATGCAACCCAGCATGTTACTTACACATGTTTTGCATAAGCCTACTTTTTAGCTGCTTGGGTATTTTATTGAAATCTGGCTCCTATCCCAAGCTCCTGATGAAGGGAAACAGCCCTGGAAAGGGCAGGGGAGGAGCAGCCCCTGCCCCATCACCCTGGAGTTCCTCCTTTACCCTGAAGCACATGAACCAAGCAGTTTTGCTGGAAGAGACAGGAATATTTTACAGCTCGCTGGCATTCCGGAAAGCGCTCTCTGGCTGCTGAGGATGGGTCACAAATGCCTCAGTTACTAAACAAATGAAGAAGGAAGTGCAGCTCACCGGCGCTGCTCTGGGACCATCTGACCCTGCTTTCAAGTTGGACTACATGCATTTTAAGAGTGAGAGAGCCAAACGTTTAATGGACTGGCTTTACACCTCAGCAAGAGGGGAAGGGATATATTGGTTCTACAACAGGCGCATCCTGAAAAAAGCACATCAGTGTTGTGGCAGCTCTGTCCTCTTAGGAAAGTGGCTTTTATGTGAATGAAAGGAACTGACTCGATGTACTGGCCAGACGCGGCAGACCAGGGTATTAACAGCTGACTTTGCTCTTGCCTTGCTGTATGCCATTGGACATGTGTAATGGTTTTCACTGGGAATATACAGATATTAACAAATCTTGTTTCTCATTACAAGTGCAAAAATAGAGCTGCTGACGCAAGTTGCAAGCACAATGTTGTAATACGTGGCACTGTGTGGCTCCCAAACCAAAGGCAAGCGGTTCTGTGGTTTGTGCTGGTAAATAGATGTCAGTGTGAGCTGCAGAGAGAAATGGCACATGGGCAAGTCTGAGCCAGAGAAGATTGAAAGCCACTTCTTAAGTGTAGTGGTTGAGTTTTCGGTGGAACAATGCAGGATTGCAATTTGTAGCCTGGTCCTTCTCTTGCAGATTAAGAGAAAAGCCACTTCTCCCAGCTTCTGAGGTGACTTACCTGAACATAGACCACAAGGTACAAAACTGTGTTAGAAATAAGCTGCAAATATTTGCTGGGTTTGAAGGCTGAAAAAAAAATCACAGTATGAAGTGTCACTTGACTGCAGATCATAAAATCACACAGTGAGAAAGGACCTGCCAGTGCAGTGTTTAACTGACCTTTCCTGGCATTAACATGCCTGGAGGACTTGTTCTGACCTTCCGCTATGGAAATTTGCCTTTTGATCCTGGCTTGAGATCTCCTTTCTTCATATCTGCCTTCTTTGTAGTGTCTCTTTTCCATAGCTTTGATCCATCTTACTGTCTAATCTCTGCCAAGGCCACCTGATACTGAAGAGCTCTACAACGCCAACAACACTGTGTCTCTAAAAAGCAAGTAACAGTTTGGGAAAACATCCTGTTTGTCTCTTGCTTCTGCTCAGAGAGGGTTTCACAAGGCAGATTCTGAAAACCCACTGTGGTTTAGGATGTTGTCGTGTCGCTTTGGTGCACGTGTAAGTAATGCAGCACATGCTGAATAAGGCACATGCTACCTGTCATGCATGCTAATCTCCTGCTCACCCAACTGCTCTACAGTTACGAGCAGGGAGGAATGATCTGCACCAAAAAGGAATCCTGATTAATCTCCTCAGCCCAGGCTTCTCAGTGCTTGTAACCAAACCCATGGGATGAAGAGTGCTGCCAGCTGCAGCTCCAGGGCAGCACTAAAAAGGGACCGCTAGAAGGAGGGGGATTTCCTTTGGTGGGGCTAATAGACCCCAGTAGCTAGTGTGAAGAGGCAAAGAGGATGTTAAATTACTTTCTTGGATACACAGGATGGTAAATCATTGCTTTTAACCTCCTGTAGCTACATGACCCACAGTGTTCTAGTAAGAGCTGATGGGAAAAGGTGTTTTCTCTCTCTGACAGCAGAGCAGAGAAGGATGAAGTACACCAAGTAGTCACAGGGGTGATGCTGTTGGAATCAGCTGCATCTTACCTAGGGAAATTTACACTCCAAGTGTGTAAATCTCTTCTGGAAGTGGGATCCGGTGCTTTGAAGCTGTGCACACTTCAGATGTTACTGTCCCCCCCCGACATGCGGCCAGAGAGCTGAGAAGATGAAGTGGAGCAGCAGCAGCCACGGGCTCTGAGTGCTTGCAGCAGGACACCCCTCTGCCTGGAATGAAACATCCACCCAGGATTACTGACATGTGATACCTTTCATGCCATGGCTCCCCAGGGACAGCGCTGGCCCCAGCTCCCCACAGCAAGGGATGCTTCTCTGCACAGCCAGGCAGTGCTTTACTCCTCATTTGGAGCAAAGGTGACACGAAATGCACAAGAGGTTTTCAGTGCAGGTTTTGCATATGTTGAGAAACCAGATATTCCCATTTTTGCCTCCGTTTAAGCTAGAGTGGGGTTAATTTTCACAGTGAGAACTCTTCGCTTTTTCCTTTGAGCCCAAATATCCCCAGTATCATTGTTCTGCAAGTAGCAGGAAACCACAAGTGGTCAGGCAAGATATATCTCCCCCATCCCTCCCTTGCCAAGCACACAGCCTGCACAGCCAGTGTGCTTGAAACCCACATGCAGAAGACACTTATCATCTCCAAAAATGACACTGTTGTAACTCAGATATGTAAATGTTTATCACCCCTGTTGTATCCAATGTCTTTTTAGCTCCTGGTCATTTTTGTTCACCCCTGTGCCACCCAGCACTGAGCACCACAGCATGGAGTGGTCCTCAGCAGTGGGTTGCACACTGCCTAGAAGCTATTGTAACTTACCTGGAGGTTCTGTGTGACTGTTGTTAGGAAGCTGAGCCTTGAGAGCTGCCTTTTTTTAGGCCTCTCTAGGTTCTCTCTGGCTTCTTAAGCATTTTCTTCATGCAGAACACAGCTGCTGATTTGGGGGTTTCTTTTTTCAGCCTCCCTTCATCTCTGAGGCACTTTACTATTATTTTTCCATCACTGAACCCCTTCAGAGGCTGCAGCCGGTATCCAGATGAGACTTACATAAGGTGCTACAATTTTCTCTGTATTCTCCATCCTGCTCCTAATGCTTCCAAACATCTTGTTTGCAGCTGCATGCTTTCTTGAAGTCTTAACCAAGTAGTCCACAGTGATGCCTGCCTTTCCAGAAAGAATCCTTGATCGAAACTCTAGAAAGATTTGATCATTTAGGAAAATCCCCTCTGGAATACATCCCATTCTGAGCCCTCCTTTCACACCGTGTGGCAGGTTTTGCCTCATTTAAATCCCTCTGGTTTGTTGTCATGAAAATCAGGCACCTGTACTCAGCTTTGCTTCTACCCAAATTTTGCTTCCTGAAAACAACTGATTCCCTGCTCCCTGGCTGCATTAGCTGGATCCGTAGGCAGGCAGCACCTCATTTAAAGACCTTGGAAAATCTGAATAAGCTCCATCCCTGCAAGTGATGGGGCTGCATCTCCAGAGCAGGCTGGGCTTCTGTTGGGTACCGCTGTCCCCAGGCACCGCGTGTTCCTGGCTCTCCACAGCCCGCTGTGCTTCCTGGTGGAGCTCACAGCTACAGACAAGGAATATCTCATCGACAAATGTATTTCCGTGCCTATGACAGCTCCTTGCAAAGCATTCCAGGTCACCAGTGGTGGCTCTTAAGCATCTCATATGTTTAACATTTATTCAGCAATGCATTTATGTAACTTTCTACTCTGGCTCTGCTGTCTTTGCCCAAACTCCCTCTGATCTTTCTCCACTCTTCCTTGTTTTGCTTCCCACCACTTACTGGCGACATAGATGCTTTTATATTATCAACAGCACTGACAGCTGTCTGTGGCCATTTATGCGCTACTTGGCTTGTGTTTTCCCTGAGGTCCTAGATTAAATGCTCAGTCAAAACTGTAATATTTCATGGGCCAGTAGTCAGCTTCCACTTGGAGTCATCTCTTCTCTGCTGGTTTCCCTTTTGCCAGCGTTTACCCGAATATCTCTTCAGCTCGAGCCACATCTAACGATGCTCTTGCTCCAGGATGTGGTTCTCACACACAGGTACTGTTCACACAATGTTCATGGTGCTTTGCACACACAGGTGCTCACATGCAGAGCCATCACCTTAACTATTTGCCATTAACTCCTCTAGACACACTAGATGAGCAACGTGAGCTGGTAAAGGTAGTTTCATGCTATGATGGCTTGGAGCAGATGAAGGAAGAGAAGTCACCTGATCCTGCAGAGTTCACTGAGCCACGAAATCTGAAAGAGCACAGCCAAGCCCCAGTCCACAGGACCAGCTGAGCCCAGTGGCTGTGCCTGTACTGCTGGGATGGAAAGAGATGGGTTTTCTTGTTTCCACCAAAAAAACACAATTGTTTAAAGTTTTATAAAAAAAACCTGTGTTTTCAGCAAACACCAACACCCTGGTGTTCATTATACACAGAAATTATCATGTGGTTTATTATATACAGAAATTATCCTGTGGTTCCCTGGCAGGACTGGAGCAGTGCTGGGGTAGACCCTGACTTCCCACGAAAGCTCTCTTTTCCCTTTACATTTCACTCCTGGATACTGGGGGTTGGTGTTTCTTCCCTGTCAGAGCCTCCTTGTAGCAGTGAGATTTGGAATGTCTCTTGGTCTGTTTTACTGGCTGATGTTGGCAGCTGTTTTCTCCCTTTCAGTCAATAAATAAACCATCTTACTCCAGGGCAGCCAGCAGCTGGCTCCCCTTTTTGCTGCTGCACCATCAGGTGTGATGCTGATGTGACTGATGGACTGGAAACCAAACTGACATTTCCTCCAACCTCTTCCTGGCTGGAGACTGACCAAGCAGAGGAGCAGCACCCAGGAGGTTCAAGGTCCCAGCAGGTCAGGCTACTCATGGGGCTGGTGGCAGGGCTCAGTGTTGCATTGCCTCACAGGGAAGACCAAGGATGGGATTTTAATCCCCATGTGGATGTGCAAACCCCTACATGGATTGCTCTTTGGATGCCATTCAAGAGCTTCTCCCCCAGCAAAAGGTTTTGAGGCTGAAACCTCTTCTCACATGAAGAAAAGGAACCCATGACCTGGAGTGAATGAGAACTGTCATGGTGGGACCTGGAAAACTGTGGGAAGTGAAGCCCTTAATGAATGAAAATGTTACACGGGGAGAAGATCAGAGCACCTTCTCCAGAGGCCACCATCCTAGGACAGTGTTAGCTTGAGGCTCCTCTCTCAACAGGAGCTGGGAAAGATTCAGCTTCTTGCTGAAGGTCTCACAGCCGCAAGACTCAAAATGCATCAAGGACTTTCTGCTTCCCACACCAGCCTGTGGTCAAAATCCAGGTTAATGACGTTCCACTCCCTTGGCTTGGGCTGCTTATCACTGAGCAAAAGAGTCAACAGAGTTTGACTATTAACTACTGATCCTCTAGCTTCTTACCTGTTGTTTGATGAGGGCTGTGGGAGAGGAGGAGCCAAGTCATTGGCACTTATCCTTGTTATAGACACTTGAAGCTAAACCTGCTATCCAAGCACAGGTTGTCAGGAATCTCCGAAAAGCTCCTCCACGTATGCAGCTCGTTCTTGCTAAGACAAGGTAAAAATAGCAAACTAAGCAGGGATTGGAGCCTCAACTCACTGAGGCAAGAGTAAATAAGCCTTAAATACCTGAGACAACGTGAGGGCTTCGTGTACTATGCCCTCCCAGCACCCTTCCAGCCAACCATTCATTTTTATGGAAGCAATGAACATCTTCTTAATTACTTTGAAGCTGCATAAACCCATGGCTTATGGGAGGCAGCGTGTCTTGAACACTGTTAATGAAATAGAAACTAAACCTGAGCTGCATGAGGGGCTTGTGCTTCAGCAGTGAAAATACCACTCATTATTATACTAAGAAACACTGGAAATCCAGGAACTGGCAGTGCAGGTGAGGAGGGATTTTGCAAAGGGAATAATTTTTAGTACCAAAGCTGGGTTAAAGGGTTAAAAACCTGGGGAATGGCTCCTGATGACACAGTTTTGTCCCAGTGCTGCTGTTCAGTGCTGCTCTGACCCCATGAGGCTTCATGGTCTGTCTGTCTGGAGGAGGAATTAAAACCCAAACCAACCCTTCCTGTGATTCTTTCAGCTGTTTCATGCTGTATTTCTATTCTCTCAGCTCAGATCAAGGGATGACATTGTCATTATTGTCACTATAGAGGTAGGAGTGACTGCTCACTAGGTCATTCCACTGCGGGTGCCCGAGCTGGCAGCAGACTCTGGGCCTTTTGCAACCCGGCCTTTAGTCTTCCCAGGAAGTGATATTCCTCCATCAGCTCTGATCCCGATGCCAAAGTCCCTGGGGGGCTCGTTTCCCTGCCTGGGAGTCTTCCACGTGCTCAAACAAGCCCGAAAGCTGGGCTTAGAGCTGAACCTTGGCTAAAGACAGCACTCTCAACTTGCTGCAGGATGCATCCCTGACACAAAACCCCTCTCCCTGCCTTGTCCTGGGCACATCCCCTCCCTTCTGGGATCCCGGCACATCCCGTCTCTCCCTGACTCCTCTGTCTCCTCTTGCGTTGCAGTGAGAAGCGCGCTCTGCAAGTCAGTGTCACCAACCCAGTGCAGTGCAGCCTGCACGGGCGGAAATGCACCGTCTCTGTGGAAACCAAGATCAACCAATCCCAACCGGATTTCACCAAGCATCGTTCCGGCTTCATCCTCTGCGTGCCAGGGAATTAGCATCCCCCTCCGCCTGGCGCAGCAAGCCAGGAGCAGGGGACACAGGCTGGGGCTTCCAGCGCCCTTCCCTGGCCTTGGACTTTTCAAGGGGTCTCATGTAGAGATGCTCAGCTGTGGCTTGAGCTCTAAAGCTGCAAACCCAAAGTCAGGAGAGGGTTTTATTACCACGCAACAAAGGCTTAAAATAGCCAGTGACCTGTTATCCATCTTCTGAAACAGGGCAGAATGTCAGGAAAGTGCTTCTGAATTACTCCCAAAAAAAGCATTTATAGGTACTTACACCCTTTCCCACACTGATTTCCTAAACCCTCTCCAATATTCCCTTCTGTGTTCTCTTTTGTGTGTCCTGTTTTGCAATATTATGCAGCCTTTACTGTAGGAACCAAAGATAAACCGGCTCAGGCAGTCTGGTTCTGTGAGACCAAATCCCAGTGGAACCGGAGCCAGGTTTTAAAGGAGGGCTGGCTTCCCATGCCAAGGAGATGCTCCACACTCTTCCAGCCCTGCCACATGCATGAAGTTAGGATAGTACATGGAGATACACCCCTTGGCTTGCTGCTTTCCTGCCTGGAGTTCACTAACCCTTGGATCAAGGTCCACCAGCAGAAAGGAGAGTGGGATTCACAGTGCAGAGGTTTGATTTATTTTAGTCCTGCGTTGCTTTTGCCTTAATTGCCCTCTCCAGGGACCTAAAATCCAGTGAATTCCCATTAGGACCAAAGTGGCCTTGCTGAATTTGGGATGCTCCACGTGGCTTTGTGTTAGGCCCAGCACTGAGGTTCAGGGAGGGCTGAAAGGACCCACTGCAGGTGGGTTAGTCTGGAAACACGTGGAGCTCAGGGGGCTGAAGCTTCAGCTCCCTTCCTTTGCACTATTGAACACCAACTCCGGCACATCCGTCCGCACCAGGTGAGGGGCAGCAGCACAACCCCAGCTACAAATACCCAGGCTGGACCCTTCCGAGTGTTTCCCTGGGTGTTTCCAGCTTAGGGGTTGATGTTGGGGAGTCCGTGCCTCACCTTGGCTTGTCTGGTGGCATCACATTTCCCTGCCTCATGGTGCTCGTGTCTGCCCGGCTCAGATAACCCTGAGCCTGGTGTTTATGTGTGTTCTGACGGGCTTTTGATTCCCACCATGTCTCAGGCTGCTGCTGCTCTGGGGCTTTGGAGCAGAGGTGGCCTTGTGCCATTGAGGGGATGTTGGGATTGGACATTCAGAGTCCTGGCACTGCTGGTCAGGTCAGGATTTCCAGCCCATTGGACACAGGGGGTCTGTGTTGTGACCCAGCAGGCAAACAGCGAGCTGCAAAGAGGCTGGAAGAGGCTTTTCACCCAAAGACCTGTTAATGGATGGCTTCCCAAAGCCATGCCATGGATGTGGGGTGCAGGGACAGGTTGCTGCAGCATTTGTACCACACCACAACCACCCAGACCCAAGGTTAAGGGGTACCTTGAGTGCAGAGATGCTCCAGCTCTGGATTTAAGTGGGACAAGCTTAAAGCCTCCCAGTGCTCTTCAGCAGGGAGGCCCCATGCTGGAGCCCTGTGGTTGACAGGATCCCTGGCCTTAGACCAGGCCCCCAACAGTATCCCAGCACCGCGTCCCAGGCACCAGTAACCAGCTCTGGGATGGCTCCTGCTCCAGAGGGCTCTGCGCATTGGGTCTGCCCAAAGCCCTTGAGAAGCTCTTCCAGATACTGCAAACACAACTCACCCACCACCACTGGGGACATCGGGAACCTGGAGCTGACAACAAACCCATGCAGCAGCCCCAGACCTCACCCTGCACACGAGCATGGAACACCATCGAGGTCCCTCCACCTCCTCATATAACCCCATCAGCCCTTCAGGAGCAGCAACGCCAACACTGAAGCCATGGGTGACCCCAGCTCCAGTTTGGCCACTCCAGCTCCCATTTGGCCACCACAGCTCCTGTTTGCATCCCCCTGGAGAAGCACCTGGAGGAAAACCCTCACCATTGCTGTGCCTTTCTATTTGCACTTCTTGCTTTTTACATCTACCAGTCCCCATGTCCCCCCCAGCAACTCTAACCCGAGGCAAGGTAGGGGCAGGAGTTTTAATCAGCACTTTTAGTTGCTGTCCCTCCAAAGAAGTGGTTGCATCAGATCATGATGGACAGCAAGATATCGCAGGGTTGGGAGATTCCTAAGACTATGAGATGGCAATATTGTATGTGATGAAATGTGTCTTTATAAAATACAGTATCTGTTCCTGCTCTGGTTTTATATATATATATATATAAAATATATCTAAAATATATCTATTCCTGGGTTTTCCCATAAATTACTATGTCCAAATTGAATTTTGATTTGCAGCCGGGGGTGATGATGCAATGAACCCTTTTTTTTAATTGATGTTTTAATGTGTAAAAGAGGAAAAAAAAACAGAAAAAAAAACCAAATCTCATGGACCTCAGGCTCTGTTTACATCATTTGCTGTAATAAATAAAGCAGCCCCATGAGCTGCATCCCGCTCTGGCGCTGCCAGTGTCGCGGCAGCTCGGCTGCACAATGGGAAGTGGAGTTTTGGCGTCCTGATAACCTGACTGTTCCCCTCTGGTGTGCTGAAGGCACCTCCTCACCTGCACCTCCAGCAGCCCCCAGCCAAGGGGCGACCCCAGCACCAAGAACACGATAAAGCCCGTGTTAAAACCGGCCTTAAATCCCACTTCCATCACCACAAATCCCATTCCCGCCGCCAGCAGTGGTGCGCTGGAACTGAGCACTGCAGGAACGACTCGGCTACGACGCGCTGTCGTGTAATGGATGGTCAGTGCATTTTTATTTAATCAGCACAGTACAAAAATAAATAAAAATAAGGGGAGGGGATTAAATTACAGGCACACTGAGCCCCATGACACAGGCGGTCAGGTTATAAACCACACATACGTACAAACGCACTATACACACACATACGAAATGAGACAAATATAAATTAAGAAGTAACAAGAACCCACCAATTTGGTCAACAAAGAGCTACAGAAGAGATTGCACTAAAATAAAACAACCTGGACGTACACATGTATCATTAGCGGGGTCCCACTGTACAGCGATGGAGAGCTTTGAGTGAGGAGTCAAAGAGATGGCACGGTGCTGCTCCTGCTCGCTTGCCACTGCAGCGCCCCATGGAGCAGAACAGAACAAGACGGGTGCAGATGGAGAAGAAAAGGAAAATCAAACCCAAAAGGAGTTGTCAGTCCCCATCGGGGAGCAGCAGCACGGGGCTGTGCTTTGTGCCTGGGGTTGGTTACAGCCATCGCTCAGGAAGGGCTTTTCTTCTGATTATTATTATTTTTAATGTGTTCGGTTTTTTTCCTTTTTGTGTTTTTTTTCTTTTTTTTTTTTTTTTTTTTTAAGACACAAAATGCTCCTGTTCGCATGCGCAATACCACTGGCAAAGCAACAATGAAAGAATAAAGAAGGGGGGTGTTTTTTCATGTGTCCCCTCCCCGCAGGTTAGTAGTTTGTTGGGTTTTTTGTTGTGAAAGTACCTCGGGTAGCAGCATGTGGCTCTCTCCTTGCACACTCAAGTAGATCCTTAGCACAATACTCATGATCAGTGCACGATGGGGACGAGACGGTTCACATTGAGCTCACGGAACAGTTGCGGTGATTCCCCCCGGCCCTGCTCGGGAATTTCGAGTCTCTTCAAAGAAAATAAATAGGGGGAGGGGGGGCCGGGCCCGCCGCTGTCCCGCTCCCGGGAGTCCCGCTCGGCCCCGTCAGCCTCCGGCGGAGCCTTTAGAGCAATTTCCTTTTTTTTTATTTTTGTTTTCCTTTTTTCTCCTTTTTTTCCCTCGTTTCCCCCTCCCGGGTCTTTGTCTTGGGGATGCGGCCGCCGGAGCCCCGCTCCGCTCCGCCAGCCCCGGGGGGGAAAGTGGGGGTGTCGGTGGGGGTTCCCCCCTCAATCAGCGGGATGGAAAAGGGGGCGACACTTGTCGGAGGCTGCGGAGTCTCCCGCACCCCCCAACCCAGGGTCGGGCCCAAGAAGCGGCGGCAGTTCCCGCCGCCCCCCTCCATCCCGCCGGGACAAGCCCCGGGGAGTGGGGCCAGGGCCCGGGCGGGCGCTCACCGGTCGAGGCCGATGAGGAGCCGGCCCTTCTCCTCGGAGCCGCTCTCCTTCTTGAGGTCGGCGAAGACCTGGGTGAAAAAGTGCGGGTCGGCGTTGACCTGCAGCATCTTGGGGCTCATGAGGTCGATGATGGAGAGGCAGCGGTCCCAGAAGGCCTCCTTACAGCTCTCCACCAGGAAGGGCTTCAGCGGGTAGGAGATCTCGTTGCCCATGTAGGAGTAGGACAGGTACAGGCAGGTGAGCAGCACCGCCTGCAGTTCGTGGTCGCTGCCCACCTCGGCAGAGATGACATCCCGGCAGAGCATGTAGAGGAAGACCACGTTGGCCGGCGTGATGAAGCCCTGGTCCTGCCATCCCTGCAGCAGCAGCGAGCGGTCCACGGAGCGCAGCCACAGCACGGGGTCAGTGGGAGAGAGGTGCTTCAGCCGGTAGCAGCGGCGGCAGAGGAACTCGCCGAGGCAGCGCAGCAGCTCGCTGGTGGACGCCTGCACCACGACCCGGCGCGGGGTGGCGGCGGCGGCGGCGGCGGGCGCGGTTGGCGGAGCCTTTTGCGCCGAGGCGAGGGCGGCGGCGGCGGGGGGCGGCGGGGGGGCGAAGGTGGCGAGGTTGGCGCAGGAGAGCGACTTCTTCAGGTTCTCGTTGTTGAGGTGGGTCACGTTGCTCTGGTAGCCGCCGTTGGGCTGCACCTTCTTGGAGCTCTTCTTCTTGGCGGAGACGGCGGCGATGCGCTTCCACGGCAGCACCGAGATCAGCGAATGCCGCTTCAGGCCCTTCTCCTTCGCGTTCTTGCTGTTCTGCACCGCCGTGTAGTGCCCCACCGTGGCCGCCCCCTCCTCGAACAGCGGGGCCTTCCGGTAGCTCGGCGACAGCGATAGCACCGTGCCCATGGCGCCGGCCGCCCGGCGGGCCCCGCCGCCCGCCCCGGCCCCGGCCCCGGCCCCGTTGCGGCCCCGCGCGCGCTGCCCGCTCCGCCGCCGCCGCTCAGCGCCTCGCCCCGCCCCGCCGCGCGCGCTCCTGCCGGCGCAGTGCGCGCCCCCGCCGTCCCGCCCCGCGCCGCCACGTGCGCCCGCCGCGCCGGCGGGAAAGGGGCGGGCAAGTCCCATCCGCACGCCCCGCAGGCCACGCCCCCCCCGGCTCTCCGCGCTGAACGGCGGCAGTCCCACCCCCAGGCCACGCCCCTCACAACCCAGACCACGCCCCAAAGCGCATCCCTAAATGGAAATGGCCCCGCCCAAGAGGCACAGGCCCCGCCCCCCGGTGCCGGGTCCCAGCCGGGAGGAGCCCTCCCGGTGCCGCCGGTGCGGGCCCGGCCCGGGGGAAATGATGAAAAAACAGCGAAGGATTCACACAAAACCGGAAATAAAACCTGAAACCCCCGCGCGGCAGCGCCCGTGCCCGCCCCAGCTCTGGCCGGGGCCCAGCGCCCACACCGCCGCCTCCGCTGCGGCGTTTCAAAGGCTGGGACCGGGTTTAGGGAAAGCGCCGCCGGGCCCCGAGGGCCGCAGCTCAGCCCCGCTCCCGCTCGGCAGCACCGGAGCCCCCGCAGCGACCCCCCGAGACCTCTCGGGCCCGGGCGCAGTGCAGCCGCTGGAGGCCGCAGGGCTTCAGCACCCGCCGCGGTGGGAGGAGCGGGGCCAGTGCTGCTGCAGCGGCAACGGAACGGGGCAAAGCCTCACCCGGACCCCGCCTGCTCGGGGCTCGGCCGAAACCGGGCCCGTCTGTAACCCCTCCCTGCACGGAAGCCACTGACGCCGCTAACGCGCAGCCGCCGGTCCCCTCCCCACGGAGCAAAGGCTTCAAAACCCCCAAACCTCCCATTTCCTCCAGCCACAACCGCAGCCCCCCGGGGTAAGGGGTGTCCCCAGAGGCACCGGTGGGGCCAGCCCACCATGAACTTGGGGTTTAGTAAAGAAAACCTCAAATTGGGCCCAAGCTCTGCAGAAACTGCTGCTTCTACCAGGGCTGCTGCTGAGCCAGGCCAGGCACTCAGAGCCATGCAGTGACAACCAGGGGAGTCCCTGATCCATCTTCTCCTCCCATCCCAAATTCAGACCTTGCACTTGGCCTTGTTGAACCCCATGAGATTCATACGGTCCCACCACTCCAGCTTGTCCAGGTCCCTCTGCATCCCAGCCTTGCCTCCACTGTGTCCATCATACCACAAAGCTATAATAATAATTCATAACTTCATTTATAATAATACACCTTAATCCTGTAACTCTACTTGCTGTGCCAGGAAGACGTCCCAGCCCATGAATGTGCTGCTTAAAACACGGTCCCTCACATTCCACGTCTCAAACACCATCCCCAGATGCTGTCCCCGTGAGCTCCAGCCTGGTTCCCATGCCCTTCCCTACATGCAGAGAGATCAGCACGGAAGGGGCCCCTTTCCTGCCTCCGCTGAAGACAGGAGACAGAAGCTTGAAAAAAAACGTATTTTATTGGAACTCATCTGAACATCAGATATACCTGGTGCTGGTTAGCAAGAACCGTTTGTACATTTGATATTGATGGTGCCAAAAACCCAAACAGCGACCGACGGGATGAGATGGAAATGAAACACAGAATAAAATCATAAAATGAGATGACAGAGAGGTTAAAATGTGAACAGAAAAGCATAAAAAGAATCAGCCAGTCTAAAGAGTGAAGGCAAAACAGCTCCTGCCAGGACAGAACCCTTGTACAAAACAGGGGGCTTGTAAGAAAAACGTGGAGAGGGACAGTGGGAGGGAGATGGAGATGAGCAGGACAGAGCCGTGGAAGCTTACACTGCCCAAATGGCATTGAACCCAGCTCAAACCTCACTGGACAGTGTCACATGCTGCAGAACGCCCTGCTCCACCCCACCTACCGACCCTGGCTCCTCATGGGCACTACTCTGGGACATTCCAACTTGTCTCCCATCGGCTGTTGGGAACGTAAGAGCCCCAGCAGCAGCAGAGGTACAATGGGAGGCTGATGGGCACCAGGGTCTGGCTCCTGGAGGGAGGGGAAGCCTTGGGAACGCTGCGCTCCTGCTCTTCCTACCAGTGCAGGTGGGGTGAAGGATAAACACAGACACTCTAGTCTAGTCTAAACAGGAGCATGCAAACCAGGCCTCAGGGAGGAGCGCTGGCTCCTGCAGCACAACCCAGCCTTGGTGTCTGGAGAGGGCTGGGGCTGGCGCAGCACAGCAGCAGCTCCACAGCACAGTCCTTGGGCACAGAAGCCATTGGGCACATCCCTGCAGAGCTGCTTTGAGGGGATAGGAGGCCTTCAGGATTCAAAAACAAACCACCAGTCTGTACATTTTGGGTCTTTTTTGGTTCAGTACAAATGGAATCAACTTGGCTGTTACACACTGCAAGTCTCAACCTTGAGAGCAGAGAGAGGGAGAGATGAAACAAACTTGTTTTGGGCACCTACTGGTAACAAAACTTTGTCCCTGCTTAACTCTCTGCCATCCCTCAGGAAGTGGAAAGCACATGTTTAGGTAGTGTAAGCCTTTTTCCTTTTATTTAGAATACCCTCTTTGTTTAAACAATATTCCCCCCCCAGATACAAAGTTCGGCCAGTAAAGATTACATGGGAACTGGAACACGCATCATATGGATACAGGATGCACTGGATGAGGAAGTTTAAAAACTTTCCGAGCGAAAAGTAGAACAAAGAGAAAAAGAAAAAAAAAGAAAAAAAGAAAAAAAGGAAAAAAAATAAATCCAAGTCTCCTAACATTTCCCAAAGGTTTCACTCTCCTGTCACACACACGCTCCACATGACAGCAAATTCAGCTCTGCAAAGAGAAAACAGAGCCATGTCAATGCAGAGGACATGCAGCGAGGCTCGAGGACGCAGCTCTGCCCCCACTCACCTATGTTAGCTTCTTGGCTTTGTTGTAGAGCGAATCCACTACTTTACTCATGTTCTGAATAGTCTCGAGGGCAGCTTCGTACGTTTTGTCTACAGGGGGTTCGTCAAAGATGATGAGGACTCCCTCGCCTTGGTCAAGGATGCCTGCAGGCACAACGCTGCAGTTATCCCCATGCATCACAGCTTCCACACAGCAGGAACGCAGGGATCTGCCCAGCCAATAGCCCTGGCTGGGTTTTGGCTGCACTGCATTAGCTGCAGCTTCCTCAGAGAAATGAAATCATCCCAGAGAGGAGCATGACAAGACACCCAGGAGATGCTTCTGCCTTGTGCCTGCACATTCCCCAACAGCCACCGTACCTGTGCCCAGAGGTTGGCTCAGACCTTTGATAAGACCTATTACCTTTGATAATTACACTATTTCCAGGTGCCAGATGGGCCCCACGGCTGAATTCCACAATTCCCAACCTGCTCGCTAACCAATGTGCTTCCTTCAGCCACAGGTCTTGCTTAGCCAGAGCCAGAGGGGTTACTAAACTGACACTAGGGACAGTGCAAACATAAGCAGAGGCATTTCTGGTAAGTCTCGAGCTCAACAAACCCATAGAGTGATAGGAGCAGCCTTCATGATAACAGAGTAACAGATAAACCCACCACTCTCTACTCTTCCCACAGTTAACTTGCATGTCCTCCATCTGAAGCAGAGCAGAGCTGCCTGAGGAAGACACATGGGCCTCAGAGGTGCAGTGATAAGGAGGAGTCTATCCCCAGCTGGCTTACACACAGCCTGGCTGTGGGCAGTGAGGCAGTCAGGACTGCAGAATGCAGACTCACCATGAAATTTCTTGTCCAAGATCATTTGTGACAGCTTCCTTTCTACCTCAGCCTGAAATTGAAGCAGAAACATTAAAAGTCTCCCCAGACTATATAAAATAAATGTGAATTTCACTACGCCACACTCAACAGCCCTGGTGGCATATAAGCACTACCTAATACCAGCTATTTTATCCCTGAACATGGTGTCAGGACAGGTCTCTCTTTGCACGTTGCTTTGATAATACCATATGCTTTAGACGACAGAGGAAATTAAGCAGCAGCTTTTAACGACAAGAGGACCAGGATGTCTTGCCCCCTGCTGCACAGAAGAGGGTGCATCTGCCATCTCATCCAGACACTCATAGGGGATGTGGAGCATTCTCACTTGGTTCAGCAAATATTTAGTCAAGTGTTGGCCAAGCTTCATTTATGCCACTCAGTAGCAGGGTGACCCCCTGCCCACGCCTCACTGCAGGAGGGGGTGCTGGTTCTGCAGGTAAACTGCTGTCCAGCTTTTACTGGATTTAAACCATGACACTGTGTTAGACACCAAGGGCAAGCCTAGGGAAAGACTGCACAGAGAAAGAAGGAAGACAGATGACGTAACAACCATAAGGGCAAAGCTTGGCATACTTCCACACCTCTGGCCTTAATGCCAACATGGGACAACAGCATTTTAGGATACAACAGGCTGGAACTACAGTGGCTTTTCCTAAAACTTAATCTGTTTGGGATTATCTGTAAAGCAGTTATTGCAATAGTCAGTGTGACACAGGCGTCCCTAATGAAACTGCAGAGGGATTAGCTGGATCCTGTGTTTTAGGGGTCTAAGAAAGATTCCTCTGGGTGCACTCATCAGGATTAAATGCAGGTCAGCAGGGAAAACTCAGCTGGCCACAACAGGAGCTGTTACTACAGCAGAGGAAAGTCTGCCTCCAGTAAAAAGAAAGCACTAACACCAGGAGTAAAACCCACATGAAGGAAGGTGAGGTTACAGCTAGTAACAAGTCCACTGCAGAGGAAGCCAGTCTGATGCCTGCTGGGGACTGTCTATGTTAAAGTTCAGTTTCCAAGAGTGGTATTTGCCTGTGAATGCTGTGGAGCTGATCTGTCAGACTTAGTAGCCTACATTTATTTCCCTGGGGCAACTGGATCTGACCTCAATTCCTTTGCCCTCTTAAGATGTACCACCGATTTCTAGTGATGTTCTTACCTTTGACAGCTTGATGAGGCTGGATATGTGTTCAATCTGTAAGAGAGACCAACAGAGTTAAGTAAATCTTTAGCTGCATTTTTGACACACAATATCTACTATGGGGCTCTTCCATCTCCAATGGCTTTGCAGCTTAATGTTCTTCAGCTTTCACATCCAATTTTAACTGAAGGTGGACTAGACACCTAAACCCATTTCACTCTGAAACATGAAATAACAGGTTTTCTCCAAGATTACTGCAGCTTTACCCACGCCATGTGAGAACCCTGAAAAGCCAAACTCTGTCCACCTTCAACGTGGAGGGCAGACACTAAGTGAAACAGGTAGAAAGGGCAATCACTCCAAAACGTGGGTTTCCAAAGTTCCCCTCAGCTCTCTATCATTTTTAGGCTAAACATGATGAACCCTGAGCTCTGGAACTGCTGAGTCGCTCCCAAGTAAGAAGTGTTCTGTATGGGGACAAGTCCCTCACCCACCAGCAGCAGGGGACAGAGGTGCCAGTGTGTTGCTGTGCTTGCTGGAACATTTACCTGTACTCTGGAGAAGGGTTCGATGACTCTGATCAGGTTCTGTTCCAATAAGTTATCGTAGAGCTTAGCCAAGTGAGTGTTAATGATGGGGTCGTCCCTGAGCTCCACCTTATAGTCTGTCAGAGCCTGCAGAAAACACAATGGGATCAAATAACTGACGCAGCAACAGGTCTCCTGTCCCTAAGGTCCTCTAAGTCTGAAACAGTCTTCTCTCCCTACCCAGCAAAGTATCAGTGGTTAATCCAATCCATAACTTAGCTAAAAGGCCAGGTCACAACAGCCTGGCAGCCTTTCAAGCATCTTTCATCTTTACACTGCTGAAGCTTAGCAAGAGAATCTCTTGGTTTCCACTCAGGAGGCAGGATTGTTTCCTGACATGGGAATCCCCTCCCTTATCTCTGTGGTATTCTTGCTGAAGCCAGAAAAAAAAAAAAAAAAAGTAGGAAAATGCACATCCCAGTGAACAGCACCAAAAGCTGTTTGTTTTTTTTTTTAAAAAAAGGGGAAAACCCCCTAGTTTACAGCCAGCTATTACTCCCCAGGCTGCAAAAACCAACCCAGTTAACTATGGTGGGGCATGTGTTGATGCACTGTTGCTTTCTTTGAATGTCTTCATGGTTTCCTGCTGTGGAATGTAATGGCTCCTACCACTCTCCAAACCTGGCATTTCCAGGCAGGCCCCATTCTCTGTCTCCTGACTCACCTTTTCAAAATCAGCCAGTGATCGGTTCTTGCTGGCCTGTGCCACACATTTTAATGCTTCTGTCTGCAGAGAAAGAAAATGAGAGGTTATTTTCCTGGGTTCTCCTCTCAGTGTTATTATGCCAACTGTGCAGTATATTGGAAACGTGCTTAAGCAGCAAAATGGGAATGTTCCTCTTGCTACAAAGCCATGTCAGTATGACTTCCACAAAGGCAGAGTAAGAACAGCTGCTCGTAAGGAGAACACGCAGAGCAGCTGCAGGACACAGCATGAAATCAGCTCCACAGAAACAAAGACCTTGAGCTGTGCAAGGTTTGGGAACACCAGCTGCAGCTCCTATCAGGTTGCAGGTTGGGAGCAAGTTTGATCCAGTTCTGCAGGAAAGTGAACATTCTGGCACTTGCTTAATGAACATGGCCGTTTTCAGCTCATAAGCTGTGTGTCTCCTTCAGCATGTCCCAAGTCCCCTGCTGAGAAGCAGGGGCATGGCAGAAGTCCTCTGGACACCCTACTGTGGACAGCATCAGAAAGTGTTTCTTGTCTACTCCACAGCTGCTCAAAGCAAGCAAGACTCAGCCACAATCAAACTGCCATATTTATACTGAACAGAACAGTAGCATCTCTAGAAGAACAGTGTCCAAGTGGTGAGAGGCACAAGCTCACGAGACAAGCAGGACAGCCCAGTGGCTGTGGTGCATCAGGCCCAGGCTTCTGCTACCATCTCTCCCAGCAAGCTGCCCCAAGGCTGCCCACTTTGCCTCTGCCCCCCCCAGCTCCATTTCCACAGCTGCTGCAGGAACTTGCCTTCAGTGCTGAATCAGGAGGCCAGGGCAGGGACCAGCTGAGATTTCCTGTACAGCACTGCCCTTGTGCTCTGAAAAGATGCTTCCAACCCAGCTGCCACCTGGGGGAAGCAGGTGAAGCAGGACCAGAGCTGCCCTACATGATCTAGCAGGGATAAATGCAGGGATATGCCCACTTCAGACTCTTTCTAGCACATATGCTCACCGACCTCCTCTACTAAAGAGCTTCCCTGGTCCTCTGTGAAGTAGATGAGTATCAGCTTCTGCGTCAAAGTAAATAACCGGCTGGGCAAAGCCACTGAGGGCATCAGTGTGTAAGCCTGGCTCAGACCCTGGCACGCTTGGCTTTTGGCCCTGTACTTACATAAGTATCCCTGGATTTAATACGGAGACAGCTTCACAGACTGGCAAGTTAACATGTTAGAATAAACACTTGATTCAACATCTCCCCAGCTGCTTGGCTTCCACCTTGCAGTCATCTAGGTCTCAAGCTGCTCAACTATGCTGCTATGAATGGGTTTTCAGGACTTGCTACAACACAAGTAAAAACAATGAGTAACTTGGATTTAAATCCATCAGCTCCATGGCTGCAGAGCTGGTGAGGGTTGAGACATGAGTACCTCAGGGCATTAGGCATTTAGTACTTCATGAAGAAAGCAGGGAAGATTAAAACAGAAAACTAAGTGAGCAGGCCAGGTTGTGAGAATCACTGTATTCCCTCTGAAGGCAGATGACTTCTGGTAATTACTCCTGGTAATTTAATCAGTTCTGGTTCTTATTCAGGACACTCAGAAGCAAAGGGCATTTTGGTATGAAAAGACCAATGTTTTTGGCAAACAGCATGGCATCATATTCTCAGAGATAATAGGAAGATAGAGAGATGAAGTTTCTATACCTGTCTTCCTGCATACCGCAGAGCAAGCTTCCCACTCACTAATGCTTGTACATCTTCTGGGCTAGAAAGGGGATGGAAAAGAGCACTTATTCAACAACACAGCTTTAACCTAAGGGTGTCTCCAAAATTCCCGACTGACAGCAAATTACTACAATTCAAGTAACATTGTACCAGAAGCACTGATTAGGTCATAAAGACAATTACAGTCATAAGCAAAAAGCCTTTCCCATTTAAATGTAAGAAGTATTCTTCACAGAACCATTTGCCACGTACATGTTTAGCATGATTTTGCACAGCAACATGTATTTGAGTGCAGTGATGGCTTTTGGGTTGTCAATTGAATCATATCCCTCAAACGCCTCATAAAAATATGAATAAGCTGTTTTCCAGTCTTTCTCTTCTGCTGCATGGATAATACCTGTAGAGAAGAACAAAAAGGCAGGCATCAGAGTTAATTCTGAATGTGCAGAAAAAGACAGAACAATTTGGATGCCTAGTGCTTTATCTGGTACTTCAGTGGAGGGAATCTTTGCTTCTGTGCTTCCCTCTACCTCATCTCTACCAGGAGAACATCTATGCCCTCTCTTAAAGGGACAGTTGAGAGCACTCCAGGTAAGTGCCTGCAAATTAGGTCAGAAACAACGTTACAGTTGTACTAACACAGTGTACCGTGAATGCTCAGGGAGATTATGGACCTGTTACTGTACGCTTTCAAGAACAGGCTGAAAAAACATTTGTCAGGAAGAATGTAATTACAGCTGATCCTGCCCAGAGGCAGCTGGGCAGACTTGTGGGTATTCAGGTCCCACCTAGCATCATTTTCTATGATTCACTCAGGAAAGAACAAATATCAGTCAACCAATGCATCACGATGAGGCCCAGAACTTCCCCTCATCCTGAAGAGCTTTACCTGACTGCATGTCTAACGCTGCTTGCAGCTTGGGTGGACAGTAGATTGCGTTGGCTGTGGTTCGTGCAGAGGTTAAGGCTGCTCTTGCTTTTGGCAGATTGCTCAGGGCATGGTAAGTCTTACTTTCTAGCAGCTGCACTTCCACCAGCAATGCCTTGTCATCCATCTTTTTCAATTCCCGAAGAAGCTGAGAGCCTAGCAGTGGGAAAGAACACAATTACCTTTATGATCTGCTCTGCATCAACAACTACACAAACCAAGTCTTTCCAGATGACACCCTTCTTCCCCCACAGCAGGGCAGGCTTTCAGGAAGGGAGGCTGTCCTATGGCAGGCCTTCACAGCTCCCTGTGCTGTACTCCCATCATCCAAGTGATTAATTTACTGAAGCACAGCTTTGGAGTGTGGAGTCTGATCAGTTTAAACCCGAGTTCATGACACATCTGTATGCAAAGCAATTCTAACTTGATAGTTAATTCTGTGCACTTCACATAACTTGATATTCAGATCAGATCCAAGTCACCCACAGAACTCTGGACACAACACACTCTTGTCACCACAGTGTTCAAGAAGTTACAGGGGGCTGGTGAGATGGGTGAACACTTCTGTCCATGTCAGTGCACCCACCCACGTACTGAGCTGGCAGATCAGCCTGCACAAGACAGCTTAAACCTCATCTTACAATATTACAGTCATGTGCAAAATGAGCGTCTAAACAACACCAAAGGGAGCTGGGACATAGAACTGAGCTGCTTCACTCTGCCTTGCAGCAGAACAGGAGGGTTAGTTACCCCATCTCAGGTGGTGCAGAAGCAAGTTCTTGAAGCCCTTACACTGCTGCACAAGAGCTTGCCCAATTACATCCTTAGAGGTTTGCCATTTCCTGGCATTACTACTGCTTTTACTGTGTTTTTGGGCAAAACTCTCTGACCACAGCATTGTACTATGTATGTTCCAGCAGGAGCCAAACTGATGGCATTTAGCAGGATACAGCTCATCTCTGCTTCCACAATTATTGGAAATGAACAAATGCTGAGAATAAAAATATGTCTAAAAGCTGTTATCATCAAGCTATAGCAAAACGTGGCAGAACAGGTACAGTTCTGAAAAATCAATGCCCAAGTCCTACAAAACTGAAGAGGCACGACGCATTATTTCCCTTGTCAGCCTCAAGACTAACCTCAAAGCCAAGATCTACTACCACCACCTAGTGGAAGACTCACCTAGTTGCAGTGCTTCTTGGTACCTCTTGGTATCGAAGTACAAAGAGACCAGCCTCGCCTGGAGAACAGAAAAGGAACTGCTGTGAGGGAAGCCAAAGAGAGGTAGCACAGATTTATTTTGTAAAACGAAACTTCATATTCTTATCTCACAGACTTCACTAAATTAGTTTGTGTTCATTAAATTATATGGTCCAGTTCTGCAAGATCTACCATTTGCAAGATCAGCCAGTCTAAAGACAACGGGTAAAATCCTGCCTCTTCAAGAAGAGTCACTAACTTTAACACTTATCATAGAACAATAGAATGGTTTGGGTTCAAAGGGACCTTAAGATTAACCAGTTCCAACCCCCTGCCATGGGACACCTCACCCTAGGCAGGTTGCTCAAGGCCCCATCCAGCCTGGCCTTATAACCCATCCATTACATGTACAAAGACCTAGACAACACACTACAAGTTTTACAGGTATTAAATGTGATAAAGGGAAAACCCTATTACACAGGTTTGGGATCCACAATTTAACATACCTCCAGAGCCTGACGTAGGAAAGTCCTCTTCTCTGATTTGGCCCATTCAATACACTCTAAACACAGGTCAACCTTAAAGGGAGCAGAAAGAAATGTGTAAAGCCTTCTGCTGCCCCTCTTTAAAACAGCAGTATGCTTCAATAATTTCCTACAAAGCAACAGAAATACAACAAAGCCTGAATCTCCACAATGTAGTTTAAGGAAGCAAAATCATTCCTTGCTCAAATGCTGTGCCAGCCCGGGCTGGCAGCCTTCAGCATTAGTGCTACCCAAAATGCCTCTTTCAATACAGCAGGGTAAGTGTGGTTTTGTAGTTCATCACTGATGAGAACTGCAGTTCACCAGTGCAAGGTTAACACGCTTCTCACCAAAGACTCACTGGTAACCACACATGGAACACTATAGCCTCAGGCTGCATTAGACTGAAACCAGAGTTTAAACTCATAGAAATGTTGCGCAAAATGACACAGACCAGCTAAATTGTGCTGTGGATTTTCATATTCCATTTGCTAGATTAACTTCCTGCACTTCATAGCAACATTCACGGTATGATACCACTTATATATTGCAAGAGGAAGTAAAGTTCAGAAAGCAAACTAAGGTTGAATTTAAGCTTTAGCAATCACAAAACCCAACAGACCAGCTTTTTCAATTCCTTTTCTAACGCATCTGGCTTCCAATAACTTTTTCTGGCCACCACGGACAATCCTCCCACACTGGAATACAAAAATAAAAATTTGGTTTCCAAAGTTTCACCAGTAAAAATTACTGCTGAAATCCTAATAGCATTTCTGAGGCAGCTGTGTTTTTGTTGGAAATAAAAACATCTGGGTACATGAGAACTGATTCTGCCTTAGGGCAAGGGATGGACGGGAAGACTTTGAGGTCCCTTCCAGCATGTGTTGCTCCATTTCACTCAGCTATAGAGAAAACTGTATTTTCAATTGCTCTACAAATAAAAGAAAACAAAGTGCACGTGTTTTAGGGCTTAAATATGCCAGATCATGTGTGTCCTTTAGCAGTACTAAGCAACAGAGGTGCTGGGCTCCACTGTTTGCAGCAGAGTCAGGAGTCAGGAGCCAGTCAGCAAGTGACGCTGAATGTTTCATCCACTGCTTCAAAACAAAGTGAAGGCACCCAGTGGCTTCTCATGCTTTTAAGACTGTTGTGATTCTCTTGATGAATAAAGCAGTCATGTTCTCACTCCATTAGAAGAGGGTGTCAATTTAGTACTGGCCAGTAATATACAGTAAGTCATCCTGAGGTGCTAGGCTCAGGAATGCCTTTTCCCAGATCTCTGGATCACAGCTCTTTCTGGAACAGCTCTGTAGCTGCACCACATTGCAGGGCTTGTCAGCTGCTCAACACAGCTTATTAAATGGGGACACTTTATGAAAAGCCATTATGAAGTCTCAATTTATTGCACAGTGATAGCTGGAGCATTAGGAGCTGGAGAAAACTCTAATTTCATTGCTTTACTGGGCTCTTGAGAGTTGTCTTAACATACATCTCACTGAGGAAGCAAATGTCCCTCTGAACAGACATGGAAACAACTGAGGACTGCTTCATCAGAAGCTCACAGGTTAGGTGTCACAATTACTTGAGGTTTTGGGGTTGGCTTCAGAATATGCTTGAAAGCAAATAATTTTACTAACTTGGCTGTATTTCCCTCGCTGTTACTCCAAGTTCTTCTCCCACCATAAAAAGCCACCTTTTGAGACTGCATCCAAACACCATAATTTTTATGAAGTTACCTTTAGAAGAAGTGTGAAGTCATTTTCTCCCGATGTCTTCCGTGGTTCCCTTCTCACCTACACATCCTACTCCACCTCCCTTAACCTCTTCCATTAAAAAAGAGGGGCAAAGATTCTGTCACCATTTACGGTAATCTCACACTACAAACTACTACTGATGTTGTGTACCTAACAGCAAGCAACACAAATCAAACTGCTCAGCGCAAGAGTTACTCCTAACCTGCAGCAGGATAAGGCTTGCAGACAAACATGATGATGAGTGAATTAAATTATCTAATGTTTTATTAATAGAATCTATCCAAATGCATTAAATGAATGTTTCCTGACATGAATAATTCTTCAGCGTGGAGCAAACTGGGTCAGATAATGGTGTTAGAGGCTTTTGAGGGACAGACTGCTGATGAAATTTAAATCTCACCTCCTGTCCTGTCGCTGCCTCCATATCAAGGAACAGATCAAGCAGGGATCGGACTAAGCGGGCAGCCTTTGCTTTGCTGATGGAGTTCAAGAAGGGTCGAACATACTTCAGGAGTCCTCCCAGCTCTGCATACAGAAAATAAAATCATGAAACACAACCACACAGCCAAAAGTTCCATTTGACATGTCTATACACAGCAGTATTTATTAAACTGTTTTGATTATTACATCAAACAGTTTATAAGCAGTCTTTCAACACATTTACAGGAAAAGAGCAACTGAGAGGTGAGTGCTGAGCTCCTGTCTCACCCGCACAGCACACATTTCCCGTTACTTCATTTCACCCAATTATAACACCATTTGTAACTACACTTGCCTCAGGCATGCTTTAAAAATGGGAGGAGTCTGTTAAATGCTTTGAGATTTTTCTATAAAATGGAGTTTATAGCTTAAGTATGTTTTTACTGACTCACAGCATGATGTTTCACTCTGCCATACCAGCCAGCCCTATAAAGTCCGATACACCCCGCGCTCTGCTGCTGAGCAAATGACAGTTCTTAACACTTCAACTACCCCCATCATCCTGTTAGATCTTACTTAACTAGATTGCTGTTTCTCCTACTCCCATTAGTAGCTTACAGTTACAAAACTAGACTCAAGCCTGCAAAGGAAATGTCTTTCCTTATGAAGAAGGAATACACTTAAAGTGTCATTCCTACAGAGCAGAGGAACGCAGCAGTCAACATCTTGGCAGTTTCAGGACTCCACATCCACGGGAGCAGAAAGGAGTTAGTTTTTGGAATCACACAGCACAAGTTAGAAGTTTAGGTCAAGGGAGAAGATTGTCCCCCTCTGCTGCGCTGTGGGGAGAACCCCCCTGCAGGCTTATTGGGCTTGAAAGAGAAGCAGCCCTAAAGCTGGAGTTGCCCAGCTGGTTCTTGTGCTCTTCCCTCATGCAAGTAACACAAACACTTGAAAACGCTGCACTTAGCACAGGTAGCAGGCTGACTTCTTATCAGGTCACAGCACCATATCCTTTATAGCTTTGAGCTCTGTAACTAAGAATTTGCCAGTTCTGTCTGACATCAAGGCAGAGAGACTCTCGATGAGATCTACCAACTCTCAACTACTGCGCAGTACAAACTCTTCCTACAGCACATCACTCCACTACACCCGCTCCTCAGAATCAACCACATCATGTTTTTAGTGCCAAACACACTCTTCCATACAGGAAAGGAACTTCAGGAAAAGAAAAGCCCATACTGCAGTACTTCCCTTTCTGTTGACTTGCTCAACACTTGCCCAAGAATTCACTGGAAAACAGATCTGATGTCAACAGCTAGAATATATCTGTACATTTTGCAAACTACACATTTAGCCATGCAAGCTCCGAGTTCCACATTTAGCCATGCAAGCTCAAAGTTCCCATAGAAATTTCTCTTTCCCACCAATGTAACTGTCAACTATTTTTAGGATTCTTTTTTTTACTTGCTTGGTAAAGGGGTGTGATTGACAGCTCTGGAGAAGTGACGAGCAGCAGCTCTGCTGCTCACCCTTAGAGAAAGTGCTTCCACAGCTAACATGCCATGTACCCGAATTCCTGCTCCGAGTTTTTCCAATCCTATTGTTTAAAGCTATGCTATCAAAATCTAGAACTGTCCTAAAATACATAACTAATTTACAAGTTCAACCCTTTATCTCTACCAAGCAGATGATAAAGAGGCCATTTGTATTACTACTGTTGTTAAATAAAGCCTGTAGATCAATAGAAGTTAGTCCTCTAAAAACTACACGTTCATTTCCCACTCTTGGCCAGTCAGTTTTAACTTTCAAACCCCACCAAAGTGCAGCTGATTTTCCTCCCAGATCCCTTCATCTCTGAGCAGTTATCACTTGAAAACAGCCAATGAGCCATTGCATCACCTTGAATCCATCAAAGAAATTCCACTCGCTAAAACTAAACCACACGCAGCAAGAGCTACAATGAGGGGATCTGCTTCATTTGGGCCAGAAACTGCTCAGTCTTGGTCATTTCCTTGTGAGGTTGAGCAGCGATGGATTCACTCCCATTGGATCTGAGCTCTGTGTGCCTGCCTGGAGCTAGCATCTTTGGGAAGGGCTGTACCTGCTGAAGATGCTGATGCCCCTGACTGCTCCTCACTCCTATAGCCTGCTTCGTCCTAGAAAGCACACAGAAAGGAAAGGTGACAGTCTTTCCCACATCTCTGAGCTGTGGTACCCTCTTTCTTCATCCCACATCCTCACCACGTGTCTCCAGAAAGCACAACCTGGTCATCCCACTCCAATCTATACACACACAACTGGCTTCATTGCGTTGTCAAATTCCTTTTCTTCAGCGTATTGTTGATCTGCATCTTAGTGCTTCCTTTAATAGATTACAAGCACATTTCACATTTGCTCCTTCATAAACCTGGATTTGATGAATTAACATTGACATTTTCAATTATTTAGCCTTCCCCTTAAAAAAAAAAAAAAAAATCTATTAGCTAGCCATGAGAATACACTGAAGGTCTTTACACTCATGTAAGACTTTGGCTTAATCTCAAAACTATTTCAAGTTCTGCAACAGTAACAACTCTTCTCTGGGGGCACATCCACACATTTACTTGAAGAGATACTTCTGTTGATTTCCCCTTTTTAGCCCAAACACACTCATCTTTCCTGGTGCAGGAGTAAAGCCAAATTTAGTTATCTCTACAGAAGCAAACATGAGAGTGCAAAGGGCACCTGTACAGCACAGACGCCTATTACTGAGTTAAAGGACCTCAACTCAATTAATATTCAATTAGAGAAATTGGCACTTGTACAGCAAGCTTCATTTGTTCCAAATTCTAACTGCAGGAAGAGATGAACTGTGTGCTTGAAGGGCTTATTTTTCTCCACTGACTATAAAAACAGCTCACAGTAGGAAATCAAACGTGGACATCTATAGTTAGGTGAGATGAAATAGCACCTCTGTTTCCAGCACTAATCTAAGTGCAAGTAATCTACTTCGTCACAGGCTCTGTTCAACTGCAAATTGAAAGGAGATCAGTGTCCAGAATGCTCAAACACATGCAGACATGGGCAGATGAATGGCCAAGTCAAAATGGGTATTTACAAAGACAGCAGGACACCACGTGTGCATTTCAGAAGAAAGATAAAACTAAGATCTTGATCAGTGGGTATCAGAGACCTCACACTGCTCTCCGTGAGCTACTCCAACATTAGTTCTCATCACCCAGCTGAACTTCAGATTGATTAAACCTTCTGCTGCTTGTTTTCCTCAACCAGTTTCAGACTGTTAAAAGCATATATGCTTCACTTCACATTCCGAATCATTGTTGCGCACGGTTAGAAAACATCAGGGCTATACTATGGCAAACTGCCTGCCATGGACAGACACACTTTGTACAGATGTGGTGTATCAGCTGCTATAGCGCTCGAGGTGAAAGGTGCTGCAGAAAAGGCCAGAATATTCCCCAGCAAAAGAAACAAAACCAACCTGAGAAGTACAGGAGAACACACACACTGCCCTGAGCCTTCCAGGAAACAGGAGACATGAACAGATTCCAATAAAAAAAAACGTGGAATAGGGAACTCTACTCCATTTCTGTCCTTTCATACATTCACAAACAGGACTGTTGAGTCTTGCTCCCGTGTACAGCTGGGCAAGGAGGTAATGTTTCAGTAGATAAATCACAGAATCACAGAGCTGTCTGGGTTGGAAAGGACCTTACAGCTCCTCCAGTTTCAACCCCCTGCCACAGGCAGGGACACCTTCCACTAGAGCAGCTTGCTCCAAGCCCCTGTGTCCAATCTGGCCTTGAACACTGCCAGGGATGGGGCAGCCACAGCTTCTCTGGGCACCTTGTGCCAGCACCTCAGCACCCTCACAGGGAAAAGCTTCTGCCTAAGAGGTCATCTCAGTCTCCCCTCTGGCAGGTTAAAGCCATTGCCCTTGTCCTGTCCCTACAGACCCTTGTCCAAAGCCCCTCTCCAGGTTTCCTGTAGCTCCTTTAGGCCCTGGAGCTGCTCTAAGGTCTCCCCTTCAGAAGCCTTCTCTTCTCCAGGCTGAACCAGCCCAGCTCTCAGCCTGGCTCCAGAGCAGAGCTGCTCCAGCCCTCACAGCAGCTCCGTGCCCTCCTCTGGACTTGCTCCAGCAGCTCCACATCACTCTGGTGCTGTTGCCCCAGAGCTGGATCAGGACTGCAGGGGAGCCTCACATCAATTCAATCAAGAAGCAAGCTGCTGGTGAGTAAGGACGTTTTGGGACAAACCTTCCAATTTGAAACACGGCCTTGAAAAACTTCTCATCTCAAACATAACTTAACAAAACTTTATCCACCTGTATTAAAATGGCCACACATCAAAGAATCAGGAACTACACTGCCCAATGCATCAGCAATCTTTTGGAATACCAGGACAAGTAACATGCAGTTAGTATTTTATGTTGTTTATCTAGTCCTGTCTCCAAGGGAACATTCCCTGCCAAAACCTGCTTTTATTTCCATCTCATCAAATAAGGAGACTACATTAATCTGAATGTATGTGTCTCTCACCCATTACCTCAGTTACTTATTTCACGCTCACCTTCTGCCTGCCCAGTCTTGGCCAGAAGCGAGCCCAGCTCCAGGATGCTCTGCTCCTTGACTTGCACCGCTTCTTCATCATTCTCCTGGACATCACGTTTCACTAGGAAAAGAGTTGAGAAGCTACCTTTAATGCTGTTTCAGTTAGAGGACAATCATTACTCCTCAGCCCATGGAAAGGCACCAGCAAAAGTAACTTACAACAGGCTACAGTGAGATCTGGAAAGCAGATTATGTGGAAAGTTTAAAGGTGTAAGTCCAAGTGCTTCATCTGTACTGCACAAAAGCTTTAATCCAGCTGACAGATACAGCTGCAAGCTCCAACCTGAATATAACTTAAGTTTTGAAGTATTCTCATTAAGCTTGTCCAGCTATTCAAGTTTCATTTTAAAAGCATCACCATGGAACAGACTGTCCCTGCTGAAGGCACAAAACCCAGTGGAAGAAATGCAATGGAATTTCCAGGGCTGGGTGTGCTGGTTTGGCCATTCCTTATGTTTCTGCTTTGCGTACCAAGGTGTGATCCCGTGGTGCAAATGCAGCACAAGAACAGCATCGGCTCTGTGAGCAGGGTGAGTCTGCTCCTCGCTCAGGAGCAGATCGTGTGTTACAACTGCGGCAGGAGGCAGCACTCCTTCCCACACTGAACTCCAACGATCTGATCAGCACTGTGTACCAACATGAGTAACTGCCTCTGAAGTACACAGAAGGCCCAAATGACATACAGCAGCACCAAACCTGTGTTTACACAACAGGATTTTCATGTAAGTCAGCCACAAAACAACACTTTCTTCCCTGTCACCTACTACCACGGAAAAATTCATCTCCACCATCCAACCTGTACACAAACAACACCCAACTGCTGCCCTGCTCTGCAAAGGGAGCTGGGATCCTCTGAGCAGCCCCCGAGTGCAGGCTGCAGCTTTCAGCCCCCGTAACCAAACACGAGGTGTCAACAGCAAAATAACTTTGCTCTCAAGAGGAGCACCCCAGCACTGGGGGGTTCTCGGGCCTGCTCCAACTCACATCGTCCAGCAGCACAAGCTGATTCACTCCTGAGCCTGACTGGTTATAGGTGTGTTGACAGGCTCAAGAACATCAACTACTAATTAAGCAGCCAAACACCGAGAGGGGTGAGCAACTTGCACGGACCATGCAAGGTGTAGCACAGACATTAGGAAACACTCATTTGCCCACTGCAGCGGGGTGACAGCAGGTCACAGCACCTTTTCAGCAAAGTCATCACGTTAGGAGAAGCAAGAATTAGTCTTTCAAGCATCAGTTTCAAACACAGCCCCTCTCCCTGCCCTGTACACACTGATAATGTCCACAACGTGCCTACAAACCACTCGACAGCACCAACATCTTGGCACCACTGAATGTCCGAGACAGCCCAACAAAGTGACTGATGCCAACAGCATCGGTCTTGAAACAAGCACAGGTTAAAACTCCAGACACAGCCCAACAGAAACTCCCCAAAACTTCCTGCAGGGCGCCGAGAAGGTAATTTAAATACCGGGTGAATTTTAGCGTTACCAGAGCGAATATCGCTCCCAGCAGAGCCTTCTCCTCCTCCAGCACGCTGAGGGCCCGCCGCAAACCCCAGACGCTGGCACACAACCCGAGAAGCAAAGAGCCGGCACCGGCGATCTCCTGCCTGCACCGCTCCGCCGCAGCCCCGGTACCCGCCGCTCCCCGGGTCTCAGGGCAGACAAGCCCACACACCGCTGCGCCGGGGACACACCGCGCTCAACGGGGAGCAGAAGCCGGCCCGAGCCGCAGGGCTCCGCTGACAGGCTCTGGGCTCGGCCGTTCGCTCCACCCGGCAGCTCCCGGACCGGGGAGCCCCCACCGGCGGCGGGCAGCGGCCCGGCCCCGTGGTGCGAGTGCAGGCCCCGCGTCGGTGGAGCGCGCTGGGCCAGGCCGGTGCCGGTGGAGCCGGGCCCAGGCCTCGCTCCCGTCCGGCTCGCACGGTGAGTCAGCAGCCGGCAGCAGCGGCGGGCATCAGGAAGCGGCTGGCGGGCGGTGGCGGCGGGCGGCGGGGCAGCAGCGGCGGCGGCGCTCACCTATGGAGTGCAGGATGCCGATGGAGGCCTCGCGGTCGGTGGAGAGCAGGGACTGGGCGCGCTGGAACTCCAGCACCGCCGCTGCCGCCATCTTACCGCTCCCTCACTCCCTCCTCAGCGCCACACCGGAAGCAGCCAGAGAGAGGAAGCCGCTTCCGGGGAAGGGTTCCGAGGCATGACGGGAGTTGTAGTCCCGGCGGCGGAGAGCTTGGTACGGAGGGGGCGTGGCCATGCGATGAATGGGCGTGGCCTGTGATGGGGCGTGGCCGGGGAGCCCCCGGCGCGGTTTGGGCAGATCCCGAGCCCCGGGGCCCCGCTGAGCCGCGGGGAGGGGGGGTGTCCCACCAGAACACCGGCACCCGGGTCCGAACTCCCCCACGCGGCGCCGGAGGGGGCTGCAGTGAATGCTTCCCCCCCGCCGCTGCGGGACCCCGGGGATGAAGGCGGGGACCCTCGAGTGGAGGGGCGCGGCGGGACAGGGTGCGCCCCCATCCCGGCACCGCTCCTGGTGAGCAGCACACGGTGGCAGAGGCCTTGGTGCGTTTCCCCCCCACCCCCGCCGTTCGCACCGCCCCTTCCCACGCCGGGAGCAGGGAGTGGGGCTGCGGGAATTCCCGCGATTCGGCAGAAAGACCCCAAAATCACCCCCCGAAACCCACCCGTGGCCACCCCCGTCCCTGACCCTGCCCCAGACGAGCTGGGGTGAGCACCCCCGCGGATCGGCGCCTGCCCACCACTGCAAAAGCAGATTTAACACCGTGAAGGTTCAGTTTGATCTCAAACAGGGAGCAGCAGCAGCCCCCCAGGATTCAGGGAGCCCCCACCCCCGTGCCATCGCACCCACCTGGGGGTGACAGCTCAAGGACAGGCAGCGTTCGGTGTGGGGAGATGGCAACAGACGCAGGGACTTATCCCTGCGGTGAGCAAGGCTTTGCACCTCAACCATGGGGCTGGCTCTGAGACCAGACCCACCGCACAGCTCATCCCACCGATGGCAGCCCGATCCCACAGCACCGGCATAGATCCATCCCGTGTCCTCAGAACTGCGGCTAAAGAAACACCTCAAAACTGGAGGGACGACTCATTTTGGGTTCTTAAACCAGACACCGGATTTAATGAATCCCTCCCCCCCCAAGACCAAAGAGCATTAAATGGGTTTTGAACCACGGTTTGCAGAAGATAAAACCAACAACCCCCGTTCGCCTCCGAACCCCGCGGGCGGGTGCCACAGCGGGCAGCAGAGGGTGATGCAGGCAAAGGCACGGCCCTGCGACGCTGCCTGAGATCCATTCCTCACCGCATCCCTCCATCACCCTGTCCATCCATCCCTCCATCCATCCATCCCTCCATCCATCCATCCCTCCCTCCATCCCCCCGTCCATCCATCCATGGTCTGTGCATGGCGTGTGCGTGCACACGGGAAGGTGAGCCTGGGGTGTGAGCATGTGTACGGGGGGTGCCGCCAACATGGGGAGATGTGCATACATGTGGGGTGTGCATGCATGGCTGGGTAACATGCACACACGCAGTCCATGTGCATGTGTGCACCATGGCATGCTGCTGTAAACGTGCACGGAGCATCCCTGCAATGGGGAATCCTGAGTTTTGGGGGATGCTCCATCATGGGCAACACGTGTGTCCCCTCATTGCACACGTGTGCACAGACCCGTGTGTTCCTGCTCGAGGACAAGCTCCCTTGTGACACGCACCCTCCCCCTCCGCACCGCCCCTTGCACACCCCTTGTGCACGCACAGCCCCGTCCCCTTGCACACCCCCTTACACACGTTCCCCCACACACAACGACGCACTCCCCTTCGCACCTCCCCCCTCGCTCCCCTCCCCCCGCCGGGCCCCTCCCGCCCCTGATCGGCTCCAGCTGCAAAAACATTCCCGCATCCAGCGGCGACCCCGCCTCCGGAGCCGCCCCCGACCGGGCACATCCCATCCCCATCCCCATCCTGCCCCATCCCATCCTCTGGGTGAGCTGTTGGAGGGAGGTGGGGAACAGTGTCCATCTGTCTCATGTTCTCCGGGATGGAGATGGGGTCCCATGCCCACCCCATCCACCTTCCATCCATCCACCATCTTCAAGAAGGATGTTGGGAGACGGCTGTTCTCCAGGAGGTGCAGCAGGACAGGGATGGATCCCTTGTTCACGATCCCTTGTCCATCCGTTTCTCTGGATTGGGTGCTGGACAGAAGTGAGGAACCATGTCCATCCATCCTATGTCCTTCAGGAGGTACACCAGGATGGAGAGGGGTCCCATGCCCACCCATCCCACCTCCATCCATCCTCCATCCTCCAAGAGGGATATTGGGATGGATATGGGGAAACACATCTCTGTGTCCCGTGTTTTCCAAGAAGGATGCTGGGAATGATACAGCACATCTCATCTCCTAGTCCCAAGCTCTCCAGGGGGCCCCTGGGATGGGGTGGTGGCCCCACATCCTCCCCCCCTTCAGGCATGACCCCTGCACGGAGATGGGGTCCCACATAGCTCATGGCCAGGGCAGGACGTCGGGAGAGAGGCGGGATCCTTCCCTCTGCCGCGGGAAGCCCACCCTTGGCCGGAGCCATCCCGGCTGCCGGGGGACACGTCCTGCACTCGGGCCCCCTCCGGCTCCTTTAAGAGCGGCGCCGCCGGGAGCCCGATTTAGCCCGCCCGCCGCCTGTCCCCGCTGGAGCCGGGCCAGGCGCTGCCGGCCCCGGCCAGATCCCGCCCCAGCGCCCGCGGCTGGGGGGGTACAGCGGGGTCGGGGAGGGCCGGGGGCACCCGGGGGCTCTCGGACCAGGGGGGACCGTCCCCGTGGCCTCGAGTCTTGCTGGCTTCGTCCTGGAGGTTGAGGTGCATCGAGCCGTGCGCAGGCAGCTGGTCCTCACTGGGACCCTGGGGGAATGTCACACCGTTAACGGGTAATAGCAGTGAGCGGTGGGTCACCGGGAGCTGTCCCTCATCGTATCCCTGCTCCTTGTCACCTCCTGCTGCCACCCCTCCACATCACTGCTGGGGACACAGGACAAGAAAGGGACAGGGACCCCTGTGCCCGAGGGCATTGTCACCCGGTGCTGAGCTGGTGGGACAGTCCCCATGGACAGAGCGGGGACCCCAGGAGACAGGGGATGGATCAAACCAGGGGACAGGGGAGCCTGAGGGCCATGGGGACAGGACAGCCAATGGAACGAGCCCCCAGGGGGACAGGAGAGCCATGGATGTGGGGACAGGAACCTATGGTTTGGAGGATAGGACAGCCAGGGAACAGGAGTGACCCCAGCCTGGGGGACAGAAGCACTGAGACAGCCAATTCTGGGGGCATCCCATGACCCATTCTTCCCTCAGTGAGACCAGTCCCCCCCTCCAGCACCCACTTCTTGCACTGGTTTCACCCCTGGGGCTGTGTCCCTGCTGGGGTGGAGCTCAGCCCATCACCCCACGGCGGCTCCTCCTGGGGACCCCCCTGTCCCCATCCCCACCAGGGAGCCCTGTGAGCTTCCAGGCACTGGTGTGATGAGTTGCATGTGCTCTGGGGCCAGGCTGCACTTCAGTTGAGTTCTGCTGCCTCGGGCAGCTGTGAAAACAGAGCGGCGCTCATCAGGGGACATCAAAGGACCCCAGCATGGCCGCTCAGGGAACACGGCAGGACCCGCCACTGGCGTTTGCTCCCTCTGCTTGGCTTAAGAGAGAAAGAGCAGGATGGGAGTCAGCAGCCTGGGAGGGCTGGTGTGCAGCCACAAGGTCCCTGTCCCCTGTCCCTGGGGTTAGTTGGGCATGCGGCTATCTGTTCTGTGGGTGACCCACACCAGGGGTAACCTGTCTCCAGGGTGACCCATCCCCAAGGAGCTCCATCTTTGGGGTGACCTGTCTCTAGGGTGACCCATCCCCAAGGAGCTCCATCTTTGGGGTGACCTGTCTCTGAGGTTAACCTGGTGCAGGGTGACCTGTCCCTGGGGTTAACCTGGTGCAGGGTGACCCATGGCTGGGGTGACAGCCCAGGGGACAGAGAGGACACACAATGACTGTGTCTCACAGACACCCTCCAGCTCCTTCCCCACTTGGGCTGCAAATAGCTCCAAGAGCCAAACCCTCCAAAAACCTCCAACTTGCACCAAAACCACCTCTGAGAGGCCCTGGGCTGAGCCACATGGATGCTGCTGGGGCAGGATCCAGCCCAACTCTCCAATTCTAAATCCAAACATCACAGGAGTCTGTGAGGCCGGTAAGAGGTGACATGGACACAACCCCACAGGTGGGTGCCAGCAGCACCCATGGGGTGCTCAGCACTCTCAGCACTCCCAGACCCAGCCTCAGCTGCTGTAATCCCAGCTCTGTTTTCCATAAGCTGGGACACATAAACCTTGAAAAGCAAAACCATTTCCCAGCTCCTGCATTCCTGGGTGGAGAGTTTACATTCCCCTCGTCCCCCGGCGATCTGCGCTTCGCCTCTGGGAAAACAAAGCAGCCTTGGGTGGGATCTGCCTGCTGGGGAGTGGGATCCTCCCCCCGGATAACAAGAACCAGCCCAAGGGCAGAGCAATCCCCATGGCAAGGGTGCATCCCCCACGTGATGGCACCTTTGGGTGCAGAGAGTTGAGGGCTGTGAGGGGGGTGATCCCCATCCCCTTGGCTCCATCGTCCTGCCAATGTCCCCACCAACGCGGTTTTCCCCCTGGGAAGGAGCAAAAACATCATCACAGAGAAAATCACCCCCATTTTCCGCTTTTCATTCCCATTTTGGAAGGTGAAGGTGGTTGGGGCCAGGGGGGCCTGTCCGGCCCTCAAACAGCTTCTCCAAACCATGGGAAGGGGGAAAAACCCTGGATATGGTTCCCCCCCTCTCCTCTTCCCCTTTCCAAGTCATCACTGGAAAATTAAACCGGATCCAAAGAGTTTTTCCTTTCCAAAATGTGCTGGAGAGGCGCTGCCTTAACCCCTTCGGCTCCTGCTTCCCTTTGCTGGTGAATTGGGATTTTTAATGGGGTTTTGGAATTATCCCAGGGTGTTGCTGGGGAAAGGGGAATGACTCAATCCCCCCCCCCTCCCCCCATCCCAATGCGTCTTTGTTGCCGGAGGATCCAACACCCTGAAATGCTGGCGACAGGAGCTGAGGCTTCCTGGAGCTGGTCCTGGGTCGACGCTTTCCCGGGTCTCCCTCTCCATTTTGGGAAGAGTATTTTTGGTTGATTTCAGTGCAGTGCAGCTGATTAAATCCATCCTTCCCTTCCCAGAGACCCGCTCAGGCCTCTCCAGCTGCAAACGTCCCATAGCCCAGCCCCAGCATCGCCCAGATCCCAACAAGCCCAACTGAAGCTGGGACCCACTTCCCTCCAGAGACTCGGAATCAGGGGACCACGCACAGCCCAACCCCCCTGATCCTGTAGGAAATGTCAGCTCTTTTCTCCAGAGGGGGCACAGGAGGGGTCCCCCCTCCCTCTACAACCCAAAAGTTCCTTACTTTGGGGTTAAATAGATCCTTTTCCCGCTGCAAAGCGCTTTGTTCCAGCTGGAGGGAGCCGCTGGCTCATCCCCGCAGTGCGATGGAAGCGGGGGGCCCGGCAGCGCCCATGGGACCCCCCCCAGTTTAATTTCTTACTTTTTGGGAGGGAAATAAAGCAGCCCTAAGGAAGAAGTTACCGGTTGGTTTTACTCGTTTGTATTTGCAGGACGGCTTAAAAAGGGATTTGGGAGGAGAAGTCTGTGGCCGAGCAGGGGACAGGCGGGGACCCCAGCCAGGGACACACAAACACAGCCCGGTCCTGCGGGAGCCAGCAAAGGGGCGGGGGGGGGGGGGGGGGGGGGGGGGGGGGAAATCAACTTTCCTTGGGGAGTTTCCAAGGGAAAGAAGAAAAAAAAGGATTTTCATTGGGGTTTTGTCTTTTTCCCCCCTTTTTCGGGGGCTGGCAGGGCAGGGAAGGGCCGGAGTGGGCAGGAGCCATTCCCGATCTCGTTGCCTTTCCCGTTCCTCGGCCATTGCGGCACCGCGGGGAGGGGGAACCCGACAGCATCGAGTGGGGAGACGAAGTTAGGACCCTTGCCCAGGTTCAGAAGGGTATTTTTTCCCTTTCCCCTGCTTTTTTCTCCTCCTTTCTCCCTCCCTTTCCTCTTGCTCAGTTTTCCTCTCCTTTTTCTCGTTTTCCTCTCCTTTTTGCCTCTCCCTGTTTTTTCCTAATTTTTTTATATTTTCACCTTTTCTCCCCCTTTTCTTTTTCCTCTCCTTTTGCGCTTCCCCCCTTCTCTTTTCTCTTTCCCCCTCGTTTTTCTCCTTTTTTCCCCCTCCTATTTTACCATGTTTTAAATAGAAATATATAATTAATTTTACAAATGCTATTTACAGGTTTAATTACAAAAAAAAAATTAAAGAGAAAGAGACACCCCTCAGACGTTAATAATCTAAAAATAAAAAATATATAATAACCCCCCCAAAAAAAACCCAATGAAAAGCAAAGGGCAGCGGAGGTGGCTGGCACAGGGGGGGTCACACCGTGGTCTCGCCTTGCTTGCTGTTGGTGAGCCGCGTGTAGAACTTCCTCCACGAGTGCAGGGTTTTACCCGACCATATCCAAAAGCCGGAGGTGATGCCCACGATGAGAGTCATGAGATACTTGATCATGTAGACGGTGAAGTCAGGGGTCATGCGGGGGGTGAAGTGGAGCGGGCAGGGGATGGCCAAGCTCTTGCAGTTCTGACTGATCCAGCTGCGCTCCCAGTGCTCACGGAAAGCCTGCTCGTAGAAGTAACACGCGATGACGATGGTGGCCGGGACTGTGTAGAGGACGCTGAAGACCCCGATGCGAACCATCAATCGCTCCAACTTCTCTGTTTTGGTCCCTCCATGTTTCATGATGGTGCGGATGCGGAAGAGGGAGACAAAGCCAGCCAGGAGGAAGGAGGTACCAATGAAAAGGTAGACAAAGAGTGGGGCCAACACGAAGCCCCGGAGAGGGTCGATGTTGTTGAGGCCCACGAAGCAGACGCCGCTCAGCAGGTCCCCATCGATCTGCCCCATGGCCAGGATGGTGATGGTCTTGACAGCCGGCACAGCCCAGGCGGCCAAGTGGAAGTACTGGGAGTTGGCCTCGATGGCCTCGTGGCCCCACTTCATGCCAGCAGCCAGGAACCAGGTGAGGGACAGGATGACCCACCAGATAGAGCTGGCCATGCTGAAGAAGTAGAGCATCATGAAGAGGATGGTGCAACCTTCCTTCTTGGTGCCCTGTACCACCGTGCGGTAGCCATCCTCCTGGAAACGCTCGTTGCAGACCACCCTTTCCTCCAGCACAAAGCCAGCGATGTAGGCCACCGACACCATGGTGTAACACCCTGAAAGGAAGATGATGGGTCGCTCTGGGTAGCGGAAACGCTGCATGTCCACCAGGTAGGTGGTGACAGTGAAGAAGGTGGAGGCACAACACAAGACAGACCAGATGAGGATCCAGATACGGGCAAAACGGATCTCATCCTCATTGAAGAACATGTGGCCATCGGGACGGGTGGGCTCGCAGGGCGCTGCACAGTCCTTCTCACCCAAGAACTTGTAGTTGAGATAGCTGGGCACCTTCAGTGCCCGTGGGCAGTGGAAGGGGTGGTCGAGGGTGGCATAACGAGGGGCTCCTGGAGTACCCTGGCCGGCCAAGGGGGTGGCACTGGTGAGCAGCGCTGGTGAGCTGCCATCCTCAGAATGGTTCTGCCCCACACAGATCTGCTCGGCGCCATGGCGGGGAAAGTTCTCACAGCGTAACCGCTCCGGCCATTGGAACCCAAATTTATTCATGAGGGCCTCACAGCCCTGGCGCGCGCGCTCACAGATGGAGCGGCATGGTGGAATGGCCTGCTCCAGCACCGTGCACACCGGCGCATACATGGAGCACAGGAAGAACTTGAGCTCCAACGAGCACTGCACCTTCACCAAGGGGTAGAACTGGTGGACCTCCAGCCCCGCGTCCTCCTGGTTGGTGTGACCCAGCAGGTTGGGCATGATGGTCTGGTTGTAGGCGATGTCGGTGCAGAGTGGGATGGAGATGGGTTGGCAGAAGCCGTGGTCGGGGATGGAGATGCCCTTCTCACCGTGCAGCTGGCTGCAGCACGGGGCAGGCGCGCTCAGCCCCACCAGCAGCCAGGCCAGGGCAGGCAGCGCGCTGGGGCGGCCCATGGTGCCCCGAGCTGCTGCGCCCGGGTTTACTGTGCCCGGTGCCCAGCCGGCCGCTCCTCCTGCCCGGCTCTGCCGTGCCCGGTGCTGCCTCTACGCCTCCTCGCGTCCGGAATTGCTGGTCCCCTGCTGCCTGGACGGCTCCCGGTGACTGGATACGCTCAAGTCCCGCCTGGATGACTCCCGGTGTCCCGCTCTACCGTGCGCGGCGGGACGGCTCCCGATGCTCGGACGTGGCGGTCCCGGTGTCCTGCTGCCCCGACGCGGTGCCCGGTGGCGGAGACCCGTGCGGGTGTCGGTGGGGGATGTGCGGAGGGGGGGTCCCGACGGGGTGCGGGATGCCGGGGCAGCGCAGCGGCCACACCGGACACTCCCGCCGCCTTTGTGCGGGGCAGCGCCGCGTCCCCACCGGGCGGAGCCGCCCCCCCGCGCCCCGCCCCCCCGCTCCGCCAATCACATTCAAACGGCGCGGCCGCCCCGCCCCCCGCCGCCCCAGGCCCCGCCCCCAGCTGCCCCCCCCCCCCCCCCTCCATCGGACCCCCCCCAACAACTTTTTCTTGCCGTGAAAACTCCCCACGCGGCATGGGGTCGGGACGGGGCCACGACGGAACCCCCGGGGCTGACACCCCCCCCCGGGCTGACCCCTCCCGGGCTGACCCCCCCCCGACACCCTGAACCAGTCCCCGCTTTAGTGTGCACCGGAGGGGATTCCCCCCCGCGGGCGCCCCGGCACCCACTCAGGTCCGGTCGTTCCCCCCTCCCAGGCCTTGGCCCCATAGCGTTCCTGAGGCCACACCGGGGTGCTGCCGGAGGGGGGACACAAGAGGGGTGAGGCCAAAACGTACTGGGGGGACTGGGACACACTGGAGGGATCTGGGGCACATTTGGAGGGAGCGGGGGCACACTGGCGTGGGCCAACACACACCGAGGAAGGGGAACTGGACACACGGGGAGTGATCAACACACTGGAGGGGGCACTGGGACACACGGGGAAGATGTGGGACACACTGGGGGGAATCAGGATACACTGAGGGGGGGGACTGGGACACACTGGGAGTGACTGGGATACCCAGAGACCCCCATCTGCGGAAGCACCCGCGGGCACTCACCCATGTTGGGGCAGGTTTGGCAGCGGTTGGGGGGGGGGGGGGACTGCCCTTCCCCGAGCACCATCCCAGGGAAGGGGCCTTGGGGGGCGCCCGGCGGGGACCGCTCGGTCCGGGGGGGTGCTGGGGCCCTGGTGCTGCCTCCCTGCCCCCCGCCCGCCCTCCCTTTCTCTGCCTTTCCTGTAACTTAAGCTTTTGTTGTGAGCGGGAGAAGCCCGGGCTCCCGTGAAAAGAGGCCCCACCGCCTTTCAGAGAGTAATTGAAACCATTGCGCGGCTCCGGGCCGAGGGGGAAGGGCAAGGGGGGCTCAGGAATCAAAGCCGGGGGGGGGAGAACTGGACCACTCGATGCGCACCCACTCCCGGCCCCCATCACCCCTGCTCTCCCCCCCCTCCTGTCACCGCGGCGCTTGGCAGGACACGGGGGGCCGGGATGGAATGAGGGGGTCCCCATGGCCCTGGATGAGGCAGGAATGGGGGAGCTGTGGGTGAAGCAGGGTGGGATGGATGGCACCCAGCCCACGGCCACAAACCCCAGCTCCCCTCGGGCCCATGGGTGCACGGTCTAGCTCCTGCGACACACCCCCCCCCCGGTGTCCCCAACCTCGGGGGCTTTCGTCCCATCCTGGGGATGGAGGGGGATCGGGGGTGTCTGTGCAGCCACGTGGATTTTGGTTTCCTAAAAGCTTTGGATTTTGGCTTTTTCCAGGGGAGGGGGGATGTCACCTCCAGAGGGGGTGGCAGGGGCTGGCCCCACGCTCCTCATCCATCCTCCTGGGTGCTGTGGGGTGCTGGTGGACAAGGGGTGCCCAAGACCTCTGGGCACTGGGGACATGCAGGGACATGGTTCCATCCGGAGCAGGTGCTGGGGCCTCCTGGGGAGTGGGGAATGGCAGCAGACGTGTCAGCCAGCCCCAGGAGGGATCCCAGGGTGGGCTGGGGGTGCTGCCCAGGGGTGTCACCTTGTAGGGACATGCAGGGTGGCTGGGGAATCCCTTTGGTCTCATCATCCAGGAGTGCGGTGTCCTGCCCCCTCTCCAAAGGCTTCCCTGCGGGGGCCTGGGCAAAGGACAAGGACCCATCCTGGCACCCACAGGAGAGGGTGGGTGCTGCCCACAGGCCAGGCAGGGCATGACTGGGAGTATGGGACCAGCCCAGCTCCCCCTTGCAGCCCCCCCCCCAGGAGCTGCGCAGTGAGAGAGACACAGGAGTCCTGATCCCCCTCTGTTCCACTGTCTCTGCATCCCAGTACAGCACTGGGGAACACTGGTGACCCGATGCTGCCAGTCCCCTGCCCGCAGCACCCTGGGGTCCCCAGGTGGCCCATGGGTGCCACCACCTCCAGAGAGGTTGGTGGCTTCCATGTTCCTGCTGGAGCAGGACGTGGTCCCTATGGAGTCCCAGTCCGCAGGACTCCTCCAGTGCTGTGGGGTCCATGGGAGGACCAGGGATTGGAGCACCTCTGGAACCCCCCCAGGTCCTGTCCCAGCACCCCCAGCCCAGCCATGGGCACAAAGCGCAGGTCTGGCCCCTCTCTGAGCTCCCTCTCTGGGGCCAGGAGCCCCGGTGCACACTCAGGGTGAGACTGGGGCTGGCACAGCCACTGGCACCAGCCCCAGTCATGGCCCCACTCCTGGGCTGGAAGCCAGCGCCATCCGGAGGGCAATATTTTGAGGGGGGCTCCTGACAGCACCAGCTCCCACCTCCCCATCCCTTGGGGCTGGGAAGGAGAGTGAATCAGGGGACAGAGCGGTTGTGCCTGGCAATGCCAGGCAGGATGGGGACCCCTGGGGGTCCCCCAGGAGCTCAGGGGAAGGCCACCCCCCCGGCCCCAGGCCCTGGCTTTGTTTGACACTTAAGGTCCTCTAATTAAAACCAGCCACAAAAGCGCTGGCTCAAGGTGCCAGTGGAGGAAGGGGGCTGTCACCACGGGAACAGAGGGATGGGTCCCCCTCCGTGCGTGAGTGGGCACACGAGTGCACATGCACATACGTGTGCATGCACACACAGAGCCCGCAGCAGTGTGACATGGGAGCAGGTCGGGGTGCTCCTGCTGCCACTGGCGGGTGTTTGCACGCCTGTGCCCAGAGCTGCTGCACACGCACTGTCCTATGGGCTGGGGAGGGCAGAGACCAGTGCCTGCTGTCCTCAGGACTGGTTTGTACTGGTCTAAACCGGTCTGATTGTCTGCAACGGATGTGGGGGTGGGACTGGTCTGTAGGCTGCCCCAGTCAGGTGAGCTGAGCCCTGGGTACGAGCCCCACTGAGGTGAGGGTCCGGCTGCGGGGCCCCAGGCGCGGTGACAGCCGGTGCCATGGTGTGGCCCGGACAAACCCCTCGCGGGGCCGGGCGGGTGCAGGGAGGGGGAAGTTGGCTTAAGCACACCTTGACCTTGCTGGCGGGGGACGCAGCCCCTCAGCTTGTCGGACACATCTCCTGCCAGGGCCGGCATTGAGAGCGCGGCAGCTCGCGCGCGGAGGAGCCGGCATGAAAAGGCAGCTTAGGCATCTCCTGCTGCGAGAGATGGATTAGGGGCTGCGGGGAGGGTCGGGGACTAGCGAGAGGCGCAGCCGCCGCGGCAAGCGGGGCAGGCTCCGTGCCGGTGGCTGCTTGGCTACAGGGGGCAAGGCCGGACACGGTGGTGGCTGCCGGGATGGGATGCGGACAGAGGCTCTTCATCTTGGACTGCAGCGATACGACAAGGGGTGATGGGTTCACCCTGAAACAGGGGAAGTTCAGGTTAGATCTAAGGCAGAAGCTCTTCCCTATGAGGGTGCTGAGGCACTGGCACAAGGTGCCCAGGGAAGCTGTGGCTGCCCCATCCCTGGCAGTGCTCAAGGCCAGGCAGGACACAGGGCTTGGAGCAAGCTGCTCCATTGGAAGGTGTTCCTGCCTCTGGCAGGGGGTTGAAACTGGAGGAGCTGTAAGGTCCCTTCCAACCCAAACCAAGCTGGAATTCTACCATCCTGCTGCATCCCACTGGCAGAAGAGGGCAGTGGGCAGGCCCAGCCGAGGGGTGTGGGGAGTCCCCTTATGGAGTTCTGGGCTCAGAGGCGGTGGGTGCAGGGCCAGGGCACCCGGGGCTGGCTGCACCAGTGTCCCCGTCCCCCCGCGGGTCCCCCCACACCCAGCTGTTGCTGTCAGGAGCTCGGTGTATTTTTAGAGCTGCAGGTCGAGCGGGGGCAGTTTGTGCCCATGGGGGGGGGGCGGGGGGGGGGGGGGGGGGGGCGAGGCACCCCCTTTCTCCTCTGGTTTGGGGTTGGAAATACCCCTGGTGCTGGCAATGGGTGCTGGGGGTCTGTGCTAGCACCCCGGGCAGGGCTCTGCATTCCTGAGTGGCAGCGATGCCCCGTGTGGGCAGCCTGGGTGCTCCGTGCCCCCAGCACTGCTCCCCGTGTCTGGAGAGGGGCTCCCCACGGTGGGGGTGCCCCCATGGCCACCCCTCCCTGTCCTGGGAACAGCTGTGTCCCCACGGGTGGGGGTGGCCCTGCCAGCACCGGGCATGTGAAAGGAGGTGACAGAGCTGGCTGCTATTTATATCCAGCCCCTGTCAGGGCCGAGTGAGGGGGCACTGGTGAGCCCATGCCATGGGGCCAGGGTGGGCCTTAGGGTCCCCTGCCTGTCCCCTGGCACCACCCAGCTGCCCCTGTAGTGGGGCTGCAGTGGGGCCATGAGGCTTGTTCCGGCCTCCACGGTGTCCCGCAACCATTTCAAATGTCCCCAGCCCACCGGGGACACTGTGACACCCCTGTGCCGAGCAGGGACACAGAGCTATGCCTGATGGGGACATCAAACTGTCCCCGTGTCCATCACAGGCGTGGACTGATCCCTGTGTCACCCTTGGGGGTGTCACTGAACTGTGCTTGTCCCTGACAGCAGCATGAAGTTGTGCCCAAGAAGGACACTGAGCTGTCCCTGTGCCCAGCAGGGACATTGAGCCATGCCCGATGGGGACACTGACCCGTCCCCACATCCAGTGGGGACATTGAGCCACCCCTGTGCCCAGGGAGGGCACAGAACTGTGCCCGATGGGGACATTGAGCTGTCCCCAAGCCCAGCAGAGGACTGGACTGAGGTCTGTGCCCAAGGGTGGCATTGATCTGTCACTGTACCTGATGGTGGCAGGAAGCTGTGCCCAGCAAGGACACTGAGCTGTCCCCGTGCCCAGTCCCTCCAGGGTAGGGGGCATGGAGGGGGCAGAGTGGGGCAGGTTTGTCCCTGGCAGCCACACGTCCCCACTGGGACCAGCCCTCAGCATGAGGAGAAGCTGAGGGGGGCACATTCATTCTGAGCCCCCCCCCCCCCCCCCCCGGCCCCTCCCGCAGCCGCAGAGCGGGGCCGGGGCCGGGGCCGCAGCCCCCTCACAAAACTGCTTCAGAGGAGCAAGGAGGCACAGGCGCGGCTCATCCCACCCCAGGTCAGAAGGGCTCCATCTCCCTGCGGGCCACCCCGTGGAGGGTGGAGGCCCGTGGGTGGCTGGAGGTCCCACTGCCCACCTGATGGAGCAGGAGCTCCCTCTCGTGGGCACAGCCCCGGCGCTGACACCCCACGTTTGGGGGCTGCAGGGCTCGAGCGTCCCCTCGACTGCTGCTCCTATGTGGTGCGTGCCCTGGGCAGGGATCCCGGCTCCAACCTGCCCACCTGGACCTGTCTGGGTGCTTCGGGAGGACGAGGAGGGGACAGTCCCCTCGGAAAGCACAGTGGTAATTCCCAGGAGGAGGAAGGCTGCTCCCTCAGCGTCTCAGCTCCTCCACCCTCCATGGGGCCAAGTGCTCAAAGTATGAGGAGCTGCAGGGATGTCAGCAGGAGAGAGACCACGACCCATAAAGGGGAGAGGTTGTGGCAGCTGCTCCTCACCCGGTTGCTGCGCAAACCTGATGCAGGACGAGGTGGGTGACCCCGGTGCTGAGGTTTTTGTGGGAAGCTGAGCAAAGCACAGGCAGGCACCTGAGGGTTTTCTTAGGGCAATGAGGAGCAAATTCGAGCATTCTTCCACCCAGCAAAAGCTCTCAGAGCCACTGTGTGCAGGGGTCCCAGCTTTCAACCATGAGGCCCTCCTCAGTACACAGGGCTGACTGGTCCTGGGACAGAGCCAGGATTAGGGGGGTTTCACAGGGATGCTGAGGTGGGGGGGAAGGATGGAAGCAGCATCCCTCCTAGCAAGTTAGACGGGGCACGAAGGAGCTCCGTGAAGGAGTTCCAGCAGTGCAGCCCAGCCTGGAACACTGCAGGGACACATCGAGAGAGCTCTGCTGCGGGCTGCAGAGCACAACCACGGCTTCGGCCCCCCTGCACCGACCCGCAGGGCAGCGCTCACTGTCCCAGGGGAGCAGCTCAGGGGCAGGTCCGGGGGCACATGGAGCTCGATCTGCGAACACGCTTCAGGCAAGTCCGTTGCCAGCATCTTTCTCCTCATCCTGCCTCGACTAGGCGGCAGAGGGCAGCACGCAAGAGGGATCAGGGCAGTGAGGCTCCCGGCAGGGGAAAGGGAAGGAATTAATGTAGAGGCAGATGGAATCCCGTTGTCCTGCTGTCAGGGATGCGGGGAGACGGGAATAGAGACCAGCACGCTCCGAGACAGGTGGTGACAGCTGCGGCGGTGGGTGGGAAAGAGCTCGCCTGCCCAGCCCCTGTGCTCGAAGGGCTGCTGTGAGATGGAGACCCCGCATATTCCTTGCTGCAAGCTGCTTCCCTGCACCACGCACTGGGACATGGCCATGCCTGTGCCAGCGGGCACACGGCTCCTGTGCACGGTGAAGAGTCAGAGAATCATGCAGTCAACCAGGTTGGGAAAGACCTTTTAAGCTCATCAAGTCCAACCATTCCCCAGCACTGCCAAGGCCACCACTAACCCATGGCATGGAGGCCTCGCCTATGGTGTGCCAGCTCTTGCAGGGACGATGACTGCAGCCCTGCCTGGGCAGCCTGTTCCAATACCTGAGCACCCTCTGGGGAAGGAATTGTTCCTCAGCTGCATCTAAACCTGCCCTGGTGCAGCTTGAGACCGTTTCCTCTTGTCCCATCCCTTGTTCCTTGGGCAGAGCCCAGCCCCTCCTGGCTCCATCCTCCTGTCAGGCAGCTGTAGGCAGCGATCAGGTCCCCCCTGAGCCTGCTCTTCTCCACACTGAACCCCCCAGGTCCCGCAGCCCTTCCCCATCACCCCTGTGCTCCAGGCCCTGCACCAGCTCCGGTGCCCTTCTCTGGCTCCGCTCCAGCACCTCAATGTCCCTCTTGTAGCGAGGTGCCCAGAGCTGAGCACAGGATCCAAGGTGCGGCCTCACCAGTGCCCAGTGCAGGGGCACAGTCACTGCCCTGGCCCTGCTGCCGCTGGCACCAGCCCGCGCCTTAGCACCCATCCGCCCGCGCACACGCTGGCTGCTGTCCAGCCGTCAACCGGCACCAGCTCCACCAGTGCTCCTATTGGTTGGCATCGCCATCACTCAAGAAGCCGGGGCAATCCTATTGGCTCGTGCAGGGAGGGCGGGAAGCCTGAAGCGGGGTTCGCGCCCTCCAGTCCCCGGGGTTGAGCTCCTCCTCCTCCTTCATCCCTTGGTGCCTCTGCTCATGCGTAGCCACGATGCGCGCGCAGACGGGAGAGGGGGGGTGTTGACGCCTGCGCAGTGCGTGGCGTGCACCGAACCGCAGCGGGAGCCGCTGCGGAGGTTTAACGGTGCAGGCGGCAGTGCGGACGGTGGTGCGGGAGCCGATCCGATCCGTCCCGTCCTGCTCCCCCGCCCCGCCGGGCCCCGAGCAGCCACCCCCCTCTCCGCCTGGCTCCGCTGCAGGCCGGCGCATGCGCGCGGCCGCCCGGCGGGGCGGGGGCGGTGCTGAGGGGAGGCGGCCGGAGGCGCAGGGTCGGCCCGGGCTGAGGCGAGGCGGCGGCGGCGGCGCAAAATGGCGGACAGGTTCTCCCGCTTCAACGAGGACAGGGACTTCCAGGTAACGGCCGCGCCGCGGCGGGCGGGACCCCGCGCCTCCCGGCTTGGCTGCGGTCCCTTCAGGCCGGTTCCATCCACGCACACGGCCCCTCCTCTCCCCTCGCCGGGGCTTTGTGCGCGGGCCCCGCGCTCCGCCGGGGCGGGTAGCGGCACAAAGGGGCGAGCGAGGGGGCCGGTACCGGCTGTCAAGGTGACCCGCGGGAGGTGTCCCCGCTAAGGTGACCCTCATCGCGGGTTTGAGGGCTTTGCGGTGCCTTAGGCCGGGGGCTGTGTGGGAACGGCGGAGTTCGCCGAGCCGAGCCTGCGCCCCACCAGGGCTGTCCCACCAGCGGCTCCTTCGTAATGGAAAACGCATTTTCCTTCTAAACCCTTCTCCGCCCCCCCGGAAGAAAACATGAGTGTTTCGCCGTAATCAGCGCCGCTGTTGGTGTTTTACAGGGGATTTAAATAAACAACGGGAAAATGAACGTTGTCTCATTAAGGCTGAACAATGACATTTTGTTTTCTGACTTCAGCCCGAGAGAGTCTCGAGGTCAGCAAGCAAAAACAAAAGAACAGGCGCAGCTCGAGAAGAGCTATTGATGAGCTATTCTGTGTCGTCCTTTTTTCAGGAGCCCGAAGTTGGAACAGTGCTTTGCACTCCAACTCCTGCTTTCCATCCAGAGATACTGGAGGGTTCCTGATAGTTGCAGCGCTTGTGTAATTATACTTAATGTGGTATTAAGTTGTGATCTTGAAAGCAGCCAGGACATCCAGTAGTCGTTCACTTACGTTGTTCCTTGGGGATGTCTGGGGGTGTAAGCTTCATAAGTCGTCATTCAGCTGTGTTAGAATGAGGACACAGCTATCTGTGGTTGGCTGCCCTGTTTGCATTACTTTATCTAGGTACAGCTTCCTAAAGCAGCCCTAACCACCGGGGTTGGTTTGCATTGTGCTTTTTCTTAAATGAAGAAATGAGTCGTAATTACTATGGAACTGGTCTGATTTGCTTTTGAAGTTCCTGTTTCAGGAAGTGGAGCCAGATCCTGGGTTTGAAAGTATGTTTCTCATAATACTTTGCTTTGGGAGAGGAGGAGAGAGAATGAAGAACCCAAACCAGGTCAGGTACTGCAGGGTATAGCCAAGCAACCAGTGAGCTCTGTGCATTGCACAGCTCCTTCACCTTTTGCTCCTTGTCTTCCTTCTCCCTTTGTGGGGCAACCTCTTTGCAAGAAAATAAATGATTGTAGCGGCAAAACCTGTTACTGTGTCACTGCATTGGTCATGCAGGGAGAATGTGTAGTGATGTCAGAGAGGAAACAGGGCTCCAATCTTAAAAGCTCTCGAGCATGCTCTAAAACAACAGCCCTGTCAAGATCCTGTTTTCCTTTGGCTATAGGAAAGGGCACTGTTTTTAATTGGGACTTTGTGCCCCATACCAGGGTTTCACTGTCTTTCCCACAGAGTAGAGTACCAAAGGAAAAGGTAGGGTTTGTTTTTGCAGCAGGGTAACTTCTCCTTTCTCTCCTCCCTGAACATTTGCCAGGCAGAAGACATTTTATTTTGTATGCTAAAGCTTTGTTTGAAGGAAAAGTGGAATCTGTCCTCTGGGAAGAGCAGCTTGGAGTTGCTTAAGGGTTGCAGAGGACTGAATGTGAAATCATGAGTTAGGAAAGAACTGATTAGAGGGAGACTGGGCCCAACTGTCTTGGCCAAGGTTGCAGTGAATTGGTGGGAGCCCAGGAGCCTGTGCACATATCCCTGGCAATTGGTTGGGCTGGCAGTTTTTTCTGAAGTATATTGCTGTAGGAAGGCTTTTTCAACCTTATTTTTCCCTCTTCATAAAAATCACTTTCAGAGAAGATTTTTGCCTTTTTTTTTTTCCTGTATACTGAGATGGAGGTCACTTGAGATAGAACACTGGTGTGGAATAAAGCAATGGGTTGGATATGGCCAGTGCTTGCAGGTCCGCTGTGAAAGCTGTTCTCTGACCGTTGCTAAGTGTAGGTAAAAATGTGCCTTCAGCATGCAGCTTTTGCTCATCCCTCTGAAATCCTGCTCTCAAAACTACAGCAAAAATAAGACACTGTGTTAGTGTGAAGTCACAAATTTAAATGCAGGCTCCCTTTGTGGGAGTGTTTCTGTCAGTGTTATGGCACCTTCCTCATGCAGTTCCTAACAGCAGGTGTAATGTAAGCTTCAGCAGGTGAAATTTCCATCCTTTGATTGAGTATGACTGAACGTGCCCCTGTGCTGCTGCTGGTCTGGTGAGCCCCAGGTAGGCATGGCAAATGGGAGATTTAAAATTACACTGCTCAAAGCAGGGATGGATGTGGTGAGGGAGGCTGCAGAGATCCCTCAGATTTCCTTCTTGGATTCTTTCCTTGTGATCTTCTTGATGGAATAAAAGGATGTGTGAGAGGAAGAGAAGCAAAGGTCAGGAAACTTTTAGCTGTTTGGAAGAAAGGCAGATACCTTGGGATTAGTGATGTGGTTAATGAAAGAGTCACTGGATGAAAATACAGTGGTTTAGAGTGCTCTATATTGTTGTCAGCCTTCTTTTTGGAAAGAAATGGGAAAGATTCTGTGTTTGGGAGGATTAGTTTGGCAGAAGCATGAGTGGAGCGTTGGTGTGGGCAGGGCAGAGGTGAGGTTAGCAGGGCAGGGTTAGCAGAGGTGATAGTTGGGTTTCTGAACTTCTGAAATGCTGGAGGGAAAGGGATTAAAGGCACGAGAGCTGCTGAGGGCTTTTCTCTCCTCCCCTGTGATGGACTAAAGGAAGCTCAGGGTGATTGGCAAAGGCAGGAGTGGAAACTGTACAGCACTGGAGGGAAGGAAGGAAGGGACCTAAACCAGCCAAGAAAAAAGGAGGTGTGAATGGTCCGAGGTGCATAAAATGGTGATGGGGAGAAAGGTTGTTGAGCAGAGGGATCAGCTGAGGATTGGTGGAATAAGGGGGAGTGGGGGACCTTGGGCTGCAGCTGAAGCAGTGTTCTGGGTGTAATGAAAGCAGCAGAGGGAATGGAGACACTCTCAGGGAGTTGCAAGTAACCCTATGGAAAGGAGCAGCTAGTGCAAGGGTAAGAAGATCATTTATCTGGAGGATTTAAAGATCATGCTGTGGAGGGAGAGGAAGATTACTTACTCTGAAATGATTCCAAGTCCTCTCTGGTAGGGTGGAAGGAGCCTCAGAGCTACGGATGGTTTGAAAGTTGGAAGTGCCAGAGGAGCAGGAAATGGCATTGGAGGATATCACTGCAGTGAGGTGGTCAAGCAGCTTTTGGGGGTTTTTATAGGAGTGCCTTGTTTTTTGCTGTGTAGCTTTAGAAGCTGCACAGAGGTTGAAGATCCTCAAATCTTAGAAGAACTCAGGGGCAAGCCCCTGATTTTGACTGTTTTCTGCATGTGCTGAGCTTGAGGGCAGCTTCAGTGAAAGGCGTTTTGCTTTGCTCTGTCCATTAATACTTTATCTTCCCTGACCCAGGTAGCACAGCAGTTTGCCTGGGAGGCTTCAGGCACTGAGATGAGTTACCAAAGGAGGTAGGATATTGGTGACCTTCCTTTTTTTTCCTCTCTAGGCCCTGAAATGGCAAGTTAAGTCTGCTGGCTGCCTTATCCAGATATATCCCAATCTTTTTCCATTTTCCATTGCAAAGAGGGGTTATTTTGGAGTGGGCTGCTGACAAGCTTCATCCTTCAGTTACAGGAGTGTAGTGCTTACTGTTGAGGGTGTCTGTCACTGGGTGCCTCTGCTGTCTCTGTGATTGACTGACTGGCTTCCCCATGGCACAGACTTGGGAACCACTGTAATATCCAGCAGGGATGAACGATAGCTGTCGACTGTGCTCACAGTGTTTTAGAAGCGTTACTGAAAGCTGTGTGAATACATGAGACTGCTGCAATAAGTAATACTACTTTTTAGTGTTATTTTTGTAATTGCAGTGATTTTAGTCTCTAGATAAACTGTGCTGAACTCCAGGAATGAACACTGTGGGTGTCTCCATAGCACGGAAATCCAGTGGAGCTCCCAGCTACTCACAGATGTTGAGAGCATGTTTTCTTGCTCTAGCTTTCTCTTTTTCCTTTTTCTTTTTTCGTTGTTGAAGCAGAAATATTACCAGCCATATGTGTATACATGTACAATAATTTCCTCCTCCTCCATGAATGCACTTCCTTGTATCATTAGCCATACATAACACAAACTGTTCTCTCTTGTTTTTTTAGTTTGTTGTATAGTCTATAACAGAAGAACACTTCCATCAAGCCCAGTGCTGGGGTTTCTAAACTGGGTTGAAAAACCACTCAGTTTTGGGGGTTTTGCTTATGCCAAGAAGATAGGTGTTTGTTTCTTAACTCCCCAAAGGATCTGAAGAGCACAGTGAGCACGTTGCTGGTCCTGGATGGTCTATGCTTCCAGCACAGACCAGCTGCTGCCAGCAGGTTGAGCTGACTGCTGCTGGCATAGGGATTTGATGCTTTTAACTGGCAGAATGGCAGGGCTCAGGTTTGTTCCCAAGCAGCTTAGAGTACCAGGCATCTGGAGCTTCCACATCTGTGTTTTCAATGATGTGTACTGTTGGTGGCTTCAACTTCACTTTGTTTCTTAGGTGCTGCCTCAGGCACATGTATTTGATTTTTATATCCTTCAGCAGGCTGGGCCTGCTCATGGGGTATGCAGCAAAGGAAGTTGGTGGCTTTCCTCTGTGCTGCCAGAGACTGCATAGAGTCATTTTAAATGACATTTGTGACTGGAAGACTTGCATAGAGGAGTCTGGAATAGCCTGTATAATGTACAATGTAAAGATCTCTTTTACTGCTTTATTCTTACTTGCTGTTCCTTCGTTACACGCCCTTGGACTGCTGGTTTTTATCCTTTTAGCTACTGTATTGCTGGAAGAGCTTTTAACTGGGATTCCTCCTGCCTGCTTGGGTGCAGCCTGTGCTGCTGGGCTCTTTGTACAGGCTCTGGGAGGAAAACAGACTCTGTGCTAGTGAGTTCAGGCCACCTGGCAGGGTCAGGTTGCTCTGTACAAACAGGTTGCCCACGTTGTTGCTTACTGTTTGTTGGGCTTCATGATCTGCAAACAGCAGTTGCTCTGTTTCCCTTTTGGTCATTGATAGAAATGTTGAGTGGTACCAAGGCTGGTGGAATGAGTTTGTTTGGATTGGTCAGTGTGCTCCTGAGGGAGGTTTTCTGTGACATTTTGGCTTAGAAACAGTCCTTTATCAAGTAAATGCCATATTAAAGAAAAAAAAAAAGGAAGACTGGACAATGAAAGCTTGGAAGTTTGTGGTGGTATGTAAATGCTATCAAGGATATAAAATGATTGATGCCCCAGCAGGGTGTTTTCTCCGTAGCTCCTGTCTGTGGTTGATGCACTGGAGGGAAGGGATGGGATCTAGAGGGGCCTGGACAGGCTGGAGAGGTGGGACCGTGTGAAACTCATGGGGTTTAACAAAGCCAAATCCAAGGGCCTGCGCTTGGGTCGTGGCAATCCTCAGCACAAACACAGGCTGGCAGAGACTGATGGAGCAGCCCTGAGGAGAAGGACTGTGCCCAGTCTGTGATTCTGAGGTTGAAAGTGTTTGTTAGTCATGAGGATACGTGTACTGGAAGCTGCAGCATCTTCTCTAGCGAGGTATGTTAAGAAATGGCTGAGAGAAAACTAGGAGCTTGAGAGCAATACTAGAGCTCTTTGGTGGGGCTGCTGGAAGTGCTGAAGAACTGAGCAGTCCTTCGTGTGCTGGAACAGTTTCTTGCTGGCGCTGGTAACAGCAGAAGGAATCTGAAAGACATTTAAATTGTTCTCGTTTGGTGCCAAAGTATGCAAAGCACAGCAAAGGAGGGCCCTGCCTCTGGCTTCCACTGCTTTGTACAAGCTGTTTATCTCTCAACTGGAGAGCATGGTTTTAGTTGGACAGCTCTGGGTATTTCTGTGCACATTTTCCTAGTTTCAAGCTCTTGATAAGTAGTTTTGCATGTGGTCTGGCATGGGGTTTTTCAGTGTTTTTGGGCTTGACAGTAGAATTTTGCCGTCAAAATTAACTTCCAGTTTGGTAAACAAAAGGTGCCGTCAACTTCTCAAGGGATGGCAGTTACAAGGTGCTGCTTTCAAAAGGTGCCAGGTTAAATTCAGACCCAAAGGTGAGTGATTGCTTCTGTTGTGTTGACTGGAGAGGATTTCCAGGTTAGGTATTCTCAAAATAATTGCTGTGTGTGTTTGCCTGCGATGAGGTTTTGTGGCAGCTTTCCTGAGGTGTTGACTGTAAACATGAAGCTGTTTTGGAGGGGGTGCAGATGTGCAGTGTCCCTGCTCCTCCACCTGTGTGGCTTATTTATGGGATGGCTTATTTACGGGAAGGCACTGGGATGGGAATTTAGAGCAGATGGCAGGCTGTGAGCTCCCCCTGGTTTGAGTGCTTTGCCTCTGCGTTCCTAGGAAAGGATAACTGGGTGGTTTTTCTTTTCATCTTTACAGTCACTGCAGGGAACAACAGGAAAAGGGATGACTTTATTCTGGGAAGCATTAACAAAGGCTTTCAGGTACTAGTACAAAGCTGCTTTTTATAGTTTCAAGAAACCACACATCCTTTAAACTGACTCAAGAGTGCTTCCAGTTTGAGCAGGGTTGGATGGAGGCATTTTAAAGTATATCTTGGTCTTAAAATGTGTTTTCTTCTGGGTGCATAATGAATATTCAGGAAACACTCCCAAGCTACACTCTCCTGGACTTGTTTTTGAATTCTCTGGATGGATTTCTAACCATCAGCATGGTTGTCTGCATCTGTTACGCTTTAGAGATCTTCCATCCTATGGAGTCATTAGGTCCTGCTTAGCTGAAAAGGGCAGCATAAATTACTGCTGGAGATTTGCAGTCAGTGCACACAGTGCAGTGTGGATCCTGCAGAGAAAAGATAAACCCCTTATGTTTTGATTGTGTGTAACAAACAGTTGATTAGTGATGGTGAGCTGCATTTCGGGTTAACCCCTTCCCTCTCCCATCTCTGGCTGGAGTTTACAGGTGGGGTTACTGAGGATGTCGTTGATGGAGCCCCACAAATAAACAAAATAAGAGGTAGTTCTAGCAGACCTCGTTACTTAGACCTTTCATACTTGATCTTTGCCTGGTGTTGGCTTTTCTTCTCCTGCCTCTGTCCCATGTGTAACTGTAGCTGCACTTAGTGGCCTGTATCACCGTCAGGTGGTGGGGGGGGGGGGCTGCATCAGTCAAGCTCAGGGCTCTGCAAAACTGGCAGCTCTGGTAACTGCTGACTGAGCCAGGAAGGTTTTAAAGAGAAATAGGTGCAGAATGCAACATGAGATGAGTACTGATTGTGGTTTGTTGAAATTCCTGATCTCTGGGTTAGGCAAGAGCCTGGTGCTCTGTCAGATCCTTGTGGAGTGATTCCTGTGTCTGTCTGCCTGGGCCACTGCGCAGGTGCTGGACTAGCAGCGCTCGCACAAGTTCCTGGGTGCAGGGCACTTGCGGAGTTGTCCTAGGAGCCATGTTCAGGAAAAGCTGATGGATGTTGATGTGCCTGGTCTTCCCAGAGGTCTTGGAACTGCACAATCTCCTTTAGAAAAGAAAATGTCACATTTAATGGGATATTTATTTCTGGAATCACTGAGGGTTTTTTCCTTTTATCCTGCCGTATGTGTGCAGGCAGTGAGGAGTTTGGCGAGGTAGCATCTGCTCACTTGGGTTCAGGTGCTGCTTTGGTTTCCTATGCTGGACTGGTGAGACCTTGGATCTGCTCATCCATCCTGGGCTGGCTGCAGGGAATGTCAGAGCAGACACTGGGAAACAGGCCATATATTGTAGCCAACGTGTCTTCCCTGGCTTCATCTGCACCAGAAAATGGCCTTTCTGGTGGGTGCTCATTCTTCTTTGTAGATGTTGCGAGTGTCTCAGCTGCTGGTGTGCAGCCAAATGCCTTCAGAGCTTTCTGGGCTGGGAGTGGGTTTGGTTAAATGTTCTAAAGTGGCACTTGTGGGTAACAACCCCAGATTTTATGGCTTGACTTAATCTTTTGGGAAGTTGAAGGTTTATTGATTGCATTGATGGATAAATAGAAGATGCACAAGAATGCTGATTTTGTTTAGGGGTTTAAAATTCCATTTTCTAAAGTAAATTCAATATGATTTTTTTTCTTTGAGTCTTTTTCTGATTTTCTGTCAGTGTAAAACTAATTTTTTAATATCTAGGGAGCACGCAATGTTCTTCTCAAGTGCAGTTAAGCAGTCATGAGCATGCTGTGCTCTTTTCCAGTGCAGTTAAAGAATTGGGGAGCACAGTGAGGCTGTTCTGCAGAATGACTTTCTGTGTGGCCACAGGAGCCAGTGTTGCTGTACACCTTCCTAAGCTGGGCTTGAACCTCAGTGTGGACATAACCAGATTGTTTCTGCTTTGGTATCTCACCAGCTGCATTCTGCATGTTCCCTCCCAGTCATCACTGGCGTTTGTGCTCTGAGGCACAGGGGTTTATGCCAGAGGCTTTGTCTATTTTACTTCATTCACACCAGTGAAAGTGTCACCCATCCCTGTGACTTGTGAAGCAGGCAGCATTTCCCCATGTATCCTCATTCTGGCTCTTCACATCTGCCTTCTGTTGGGTTTTGTAACTTAACATCATCTTCTTTCATATTAATAATCCTGTTGGTGTAACTGAGCTCTCTTGTTGAGCAGTAGCTGAAAGGACAGCTGAATGAAGGCATTCTGAAAGGAAACCATTGCTTTCACATCTCCATTATGCTACTCCTTTGTTGTAGTTTTCTCCCATCTCCACATGAGAGCTGTGTTTCAGGGTTTGGTCTGGCTCCTGAAATGCAGTCTGACTGTTCTTGTGAAATAATAAACACATAAGTTTGGGCTGTTCATAAAAGAAACCACTAATTCCCATCAGGAATGTGCACTATATGGCATGTATCCTGCATGATGACATCTTAATATGCTCTGCACTTGGAGAGACTGCAAAGAACAGTCTGGTAATTAATACCCAGGGAGGTCTAATGGCCTTGATGCAGTTGAAGAGGCTCATGGTTCTTCCCTCCTTGTGTTGATGATGCTGTAGGTGACTTAGAAACTGCAGTGCTCAGGTATGGGTTTCAATACACCCTTCTGGGGAGCAGAAGGGAACGAGAGGGCACATTTTCCTTCCGCCTTGCAGTTTACAGAATCATTGTAGAACCATGACTGGTTTTGGTTGGAGGGGACCTTAGAGGCCATCCAGTTCCAAACCCCTGCCATGGACAGGGACACCTTCTGCTAGAGCAGGTTGTTCCAAGCCTGGTCCAGCCTGGCCTTGAACTCTGCCAGGGATGTGAAGGTGCTTTTAAAGGGTGTCGTTTCCCCCCACCCCACTGTAATATCTATGTCATTAGATGCTTTGTCTTTGCTCACCTTCATGAAAAGTTGCCTCCTGTAGAGGAGAGGATTAATTTTGTGATAGTAAACTTACTCTGATGATAAATGGGCTGAAATTAACAATTTATTTTAGTTGCAGGGAGTAATTTATTGGCAACAGTTCTTTCCACTAAAGATTTTGGGATGAAATAGTGATGAAGTTCTTTTTATATTAAATTATACTGACTGGGTCTCACTGCTGCAGTGTTTGGGACCTTGCAAGTGAGACAGCAGCAGCAGTTCCCTTCCCCCTTGCCTATTTAGTATGAATTACTTCAGAAAATGCATTGACTCCACTTGGACCAAATGGCATTTGTTGGGCCAGAGCTCTGAAGTATTTACAACCCAAGTAAGGGAGAAGAAGGTCTGAAGCCCTGCACGGAGGCAGCTTTTGTTAGTTTTCACATGCTGTGTTTAAAACCCTGGTTAAACGTGTGAGGGCTCCAAGACTTAAGGTTTGGCAAAGAGCTTCATGCAAAGATCTAGCAGTGGGAAAGTGGAGGAGAGAGGAGAAGGCATGTGACTGTGAGTAACCAGAATGGGTACTTAGCCAAAGCTCAGCTGATTTTACATAAAAACAATTACAGGATGCAGACAGTTGGCTCCTGGTGGTGAATGCAGCAAGGAAACGGTGGATAGGGAGTGTTTGGATGGTGAAGGCTTGTCCTTGCTTCTCATCTGAGTAGTAAAATATATTGACTTTTGTCATGAAGCACCCAGCGCTGGAGCACTTGCTGTCGCACTGAGTGATGGCACTACATGATGCTCAAGTGAAAGGAAGCCTCTCATCTTATTTGCTCTATTATTCTAGGATGGAGGTGGCATCTGTAAGAAAGTGATATGGGTAGTGCAACACTTCTTGTTTTACAAAGCAGAAGTGAGAAAGCCTGATGCAGGCAGCTTGGAAATGGAGGGGCAGAGGATGGCTGGGAGAAAGGTGCTTTGTTCAATCCTGAAATCCTGGTCTGTAGCAGTAGGAGGAAACTGTCATTAGGTAGCAGGGCCAGGGTTTTACTGTGTCTCTGTAATAGTCATGGGGAAGAAGGTTTGGAAATAGGTTTTGGTTAGTGCTGCGTTTAACACAGCTGTTATTTTATGGCTTGGTATCAGTTTTGTAGGGATTTAACTCTTTTTTTTCACCCAGAGGTTTCCTCTGAAGAGCAAAACATCACTTGGAGTCTGCAGAAGATGCGGATTAAAATCCTATTAAAATGTGGTCTGTGCTTATGGCTCGAGTTCCACAGAAGTGTAATTTATTCTCAACAGATTCAACATCTAGGATTTAATGAATTGTTAGATTTAAATGTTACATTCAGTACTTTGTCTTCCTCTGATCCATTGGCTTAAGATTCAGCAAAACAGAAATGGATCCATTCGATGGGCCAGGTTGAAGGACTGGAAAAGAAGGAAGCCAGATGAAATTTCCCCCAACTCACTCCTTGGCAAGCTCCAGGGGTGAGGAAGCTGGGCTGCCTGAAGTCCCTCTTCTGGGAGCCCTGTGGTTACAGGCAGCAGCATCTTAAGCTGTTTGCCGTGGCCCTAGAAGTGAGAACCATTTTCCCCTGCTTTAGGTGCCATCATGCTGAACAGGCTCATAAACCTGACCTCAGGGTGCTGCTGAATTGTCTGCTGGCTCTTTTCCATGGCAGCTCCTTGATGGTGGAAGGGCAGTTTTTCCTTTATCATTTGTTTTAAGTATTGATAACTGAAGTGCAGTATGGGTGGTGAGTATTGATTTCAGTTCAGTTTGGGCACTTTGTTATTCTGCCTGAAATGACCAAGCCTGGAACAGTCAGTCCCTGTACAGTGAGTGAGCTCATGAGCATCCCATTGCTTTGGTGTATCCTGGGGTTCAGGGTGATGGGAAGCACTCTGCCTCTCCTAAAACCTCTAGTATTGGTATTGCTGCTGTTTGGAAAAACCAGTAACCCATCCCCACTCCCCTTACTAACAGCAAACCCCCGAAGTAGATATAAAGTAGGTAATAACCCCCAAAGTATATACATACATAAAGTAACCCCCAGAATATGTTAGGTGGATAACAGTGGGATCACTGGAACCTGGGTAGGTGGCTTGACTCACTTCCTGACTCTGGCACAGTGAGTGCTCAGAGTCCCTTTGTGGTTTCTGGGAGGGGGAGTTGGTTTTAAGCACAGCAAAATGGAGTTGTAAAGCCTCACCTCAGCAAAGCAAAGCAAATTCAAAATCAAAGCTTTCAAACTGGAACTGACCCTGGCCTTTGTAAAAGCAGTTTCAAATGCCTTGGCAGGCAGTATGCTGGAGGAGACAGTGAGGAGGTAGAAGTATTTTGCCAGTTCCAGGTAACTCAGTTGGCATATTCGGAGCTATCTGCAGGCAGCGAATCATGTTGTGAAATTGGGGGGCAGGGGAGGAAGCATAGCTTTAGTTTTGCTGAGGGTGTTTCCAGTGTGTGTTAACTAAATGTTATCATAGAACCACAGACTGGTTTGGGTTGGAAGGGACCTTAAAGCTCATCCAGTCCCAGCCTTCTGCCATGAGCAGGGACACCTTCCATTAGAGCAGCTTGCTCCAAGCCCCTGTGTCCAACCTGGCCTTGAACACTGCCAGGGATGGGGCAGCCACAGCTTCTCTGGGCACCCTATGCCAGCCCCTCAGCACCCTCACAGTGAGCAACTTCTGCCTAAGAGCTCATCTCAGTCTCCCCTCTGGCAGGTTAAAGCCATTCCCCTTGGCCTGTCCCTACAGGCCCTGACAAAGAGTCCCTCTCCAGCTTTCTTATTGGTCCCTTTAGGCACTGGAAGGTTTCATGTGGGTTTATTTATTATTTTTTAATATATATGAAGTTTTATTGAGATGGTTTTGCTGCATTCAGCAGCATGTGTGCTCTTGACTGCTTTTGTTCTCTTGAGCACTGCATTTTGGGAGGCTGGGCCATGTCCTCCTGCCTTTGGGGCAGGTTTTCCCTTGTCTTCTCCCTCCTGTGCTCCCTGACTTCCAGCACACACACATCCAGCCTGTCCATCAGCACTCTGCCTGGCTCCAAGAATCGATGCCTTTTTTGAGCAGCTCAACTGCATGTGCATGGCAAGTTTGCCTTCGGCTTGCTCCTTGAAGGCTGTCCAGAAACAGTGGATGGGAGTGGATTGCTACCTGCGGATTAAGCCCCAGGCTTGCTCTGAAGAGGCCGTGGGAAAGAAGCCTCTGGGAGAAGAGTGCGGCCTGGGTGGATTTACTGCTGTGGGTGATGGACAGGCTGGTGCTGGTGCACCAGCAGTGAAGCATGTTCTCTTGGCAACAGGTTTTTGTCAGGATGGGCTCTTGCAGATTCGCATCACTGGATACAAACACTTGTTCCAGAGGATTTTTGGAGGCTGATGTCTGGCCTGTAGAGTTCCAGCAGGCAGCGCCTTACAGCTGGAATTTGCTCTTTCACATGCTGGCTTTCATTAAAATTCTTGTAGAAGGAGTTGGTGTTGGTAGAAGTGAGGAGGGTGACAACATGTTTCTCTTGGCAGTGGTGCTGTATGTTCCTGCTCTAAGTGCTTGCAGAGCCGGGATGCAAAGGAAATCTGCCAGGTGCTTGGTGCATATGGAGCAGCCAGAAGGAGCGGAATGGGGTCAGCAGCCAAGGCCGTGGCACTTCCCAGGGTTCTGTAGGGCTGTGACACCGAGCAGCGCCCACGGGACACAGGAGAGCCCACGAGGTCACCCCTTGAAAGGGCTTGTGGAGCTGCAGGAGCTCCCCTGCTTGCTCTTGAGTTCACAGCTTTCCAGGTCTGTGGTGGATGTTAGAGCTGCATCACAGCCAGAAACGGTTCACCGCCATTGCAGTTCTAGGAATGTGAGGTTCCAGAAACCTCTGAAATGACAACACAGCTACAACAGGGATGTTATCTTTTCCTGAAATGACCATTCCCACTGATGGTGTTCCAGCCCCAGTGGTTCTTCTGGAGGGCAGAGGCTGGCATTTGCCTTCCTGGCTCATGAGCCCTCTGTGTTTAATGTCCGAGCAAGAGCATGGAAAGGTGAGATTTTGCCATAGCAAAGGATCGCTCAACTCCAGGCTCTGCTCCCGCCGCTGCTGGCAGTGTTACACTGTTGGAGTGGGCAGAGGTTTCCCTGTTCAAAACTCATCGGTCTAGTCCTTATGGATCTTCCCATCCGCTGCAATTATTAGACATGGCCAGTCTATAGAACTAAAGATGTTTGATGGAGCGGCTCCAAGAGTGTAAGGAAGCAAGGTGCTTGGATTTCATAGAATCTTGGAATGGTTTGGGTTGGAAGGGACCTTGAATTTCATCCAGTCCCAACCCCCTGTCATGGGCAGGGACACCTTCCACTGGAGCAGGCTGCTCCAAGCCCCATCCAGCCTGGCCTGCATTTGTCATTGTTTGTAGCACTCACTATGTGAGCGTCTGCCTACTATTAGTACACTTGCACTTGTATCAGCACACCCTGTGTGCCTCTTGATCCATCTCTCTTTCCTCAAATGTGTTCCTCAGTCCTGTTATTTGTGGTGTAGCAGTTTTAGGTGCTCACAAATGCTTGAAGCTGGAACATGAGGAATGAGCAGTTCTGAGTGTGCATGCTGGTATTCCCTGTGTCAGTGTTCATGCTTGGGTGGTCTTGGGGTCACCTGCCTGGGGTGTAAACTAACAGCTTTGTGTGTGCTGGAGCATCACTTCCACTCATGGTTTGCTGCCTAGAATCAAGGAAAGGGCTGTTCCAGACCATAAACAAGTGCTGTGGGCACTGGCAGAGGTTTTGTTTGGTACCACTCTGGGGTTTTGTTGGTTTAAGGTGTGTGAAATTACAGGTATGCCTCAAACAGTTTGCATTTGAGGCTGCAAGAATAGCCTTGGTCCTCTTTAGAGGAGAAAAGACAACAAGAAACTTCTTTGTAGTGGTGGTGGGGTCAATTCCTTCTGCTTCTTGTCCTGTGTGCTTTTAAGGTTGGCGCTGGTGTTTATGGTCAGTGTTTGCATAGACTTCATAGACTAAAAAAGCCGAAAGGATTGTCATTCTAAGTGCTTGATATTTTGCCGAATTCCATGTTATGATTATCATCAAATTGGCTTAGTTTTTAGAATATTTCTTTTTCTTATAGCCTATATGCTGGATTTGGCTGTATTTAACATGTTCATTCATTAGCAAAATGATATGTATATAGTGTTATATAAATCTGACCATATGCAAACATGAATCTTGAGACGAGACTGTTGGAAGTGTGTTCTCTACTGTAGATCTAACCCTCCTGTTCTGTTTCAGGGCAACCACTTTGACCAGTATGAAGAAGGGCACCTGGAGATAGAGCAGGCATCCCTGGACAAGCCGATCGAATCGGTAAGACACAGACTTACAACATCAGCAACCACCAGCAGTTAGGCAGTGATCGGATGGTACTTGATGTGAATGCAGTCAAATGGGATAGGTGTGGGCATCTGTCTGGCAGTACAGGGTTAACTGTGTGTGGTAAATTGCATGCAGAGCTGCAGTGGGCCTGGGATTTAATCTTTAAGTAGTTCTCATAAAACTATAGGTGACTAAATTTTAGTTCAACACAGTATTGGAAGTTATTTAAAATAACGCATACATTCATAGAGATTTCTTTTAAGTTTTTATACTTTGCTTTGAAGAATCATTTCAGTTTGTAAGTGAACCTGATAGAGCAGTGTAGCAAAATGTAGTTTGATCCCCTTTTAGTTTCTATTTTTGGGAAACTGGTGTGTTCAAGTGTTAGAATGTCACCTGCAGGATGGAAGCATGGGTGCACAGCAGTGGAGCTGTAGTGGTCCTTCCCCACGAGTCTGAAACTGCTCCAGAGTTTCTGTAAAGTACCACTTGGAGGTGTGGAGAGCACAGCCATAAGATTGGGAAAACCAAAGTTCTCTTTAGTCTTACCTTTTTAAGCTTTTTAATTTCTCTCTTTGCAAAGCACCCTCTGCAGTCTTAGGCACAGTAGCTTGTTCAGCCTAAACTGGACCTAAGTTTGGCACTTAGCTCAAGCCAAGTTTCATTTGCAGTTTCAATATGAGAGCAAGAAAACTCACAGTGAATACTCGAGGGTCACTTAGTGGTGTCCTGCTTAAGACTTGATTTATGTTAAGAAAGTATGAAGTGTTTCTTTTCTCTGTTAATAATTGAAGTTCTCTGTTTAAGTTTCTTCACATTAGCCCGCACTTAGAAGAAACTTAGCTTTAGCTAAAGGTGGATAGATGCTTTTCATTTGTGTGTAGGTTGGTGTTGTGTGTGTTTGTGTGCGTGTTAGATGTTTACCAAAAAAAAACTTACACAACTTGGGGTGTTCGACGTTTTTCTTCCGCAGCAGTTGGCCCATATTAGCTAAGCAGCCATGATCTGGTTTGTATTGCACGGTCTGCCTTTTTAATTTCTTCTCTAGGGTTTCCTTTCCCCCCCTTCTTATTTCTGTTCTTCTGGTCCAGTGAACACTGCATATAGTACCTACTGTCTAAATGTGCTGGCATGATGCTAGATCTAGGCATGGCAGTAATTGATGACGCATGAGATAATGCTGCAGAGATGGGAATTTGTATTCAGTGTTCTCCTGAATACTTCAATCTTAACCTTGTGATATGGGGATTTTCATTAAAATGGCAAGCTTGTTTCCTTGTGTAAAGATAATGGGAAACGCTAGTTTGGAGCCCACTCCCTGGAATGAGCATTTCAAAGTCATTCAGAAATGTCCAGACTGAATGATTTCTAACAGTGTTTTCCCAGAGGCGTAGAAGACGTCCCAGGTTCCATCTCTCTGGTGATTTGAAGAGCGAGATGCCCACGACTGTATGTAAAACATTACCCACACAGAATCCGCAGGTGTGGCATTGGTTGCAGCTTGATTAATGTTGAACTGCAGCTCAAGAATTAAATTCAGTGAAGGCTTTAATATTTTATTAATATATATCTCACCATTCAACTGTCAGGACATTATTAATCTTTACAAGTTTTTGGTAGATTTAATATGTATAGTTCAGCCTAAGGGTTCCATGTGAGAGCAGTTTGGGTGGGGAGGACAAGCTTGCCAGGAGAAAGAGTTAAAACCTTAAATTGGTCTTACTGTAAATCCATTTTTTTTCTACTCTTCTTTTGTGTGAAGTTTTTCAGGACATGAAGCTCTCGGAAAGAGCTGCAGAACTGAGTAAATGTATGTTCTGCCTTGTCACAGCAGCTGTGCTCCATGTTGGAGCACACTTGTGCTGGCTTTGTGTGCTATTCCCGCAGCTGAAAAGCTGTGACTGCTGCACAAGGAGGTTTTTGGTCTCATGAACAGCCCAGTGTCAAACTGCAGGCAGACACAACCTGGTCACTTCGAAGTTTAATCTTCATATGGTCTTCACTAAATAGATTTTTGATTCTGTAGCTGGAAGCACAAGTTACTTTGTCACGTTTCCTAACACTGTGAAAACAATTTTGCTTCCACGCTGTTCATGACCGACATGCTTTTAGAATGGACAAATGGCACACATTAGCATAAGGGGTTTCATGTCAGAGCTCAGGGGTGCACCCCTTCTGCAAGTTTTTGCACCAGGAAAACAGTGTTTGTGCTGCTTTTTCTGCCTTGTATTTTTTGCTGTTTGCTCCCCCCCCCAAGTGGGTGACATGCTTGAGCTGCAAAGAGAGGGAAGGAGTAAGGGCAAGTCTGTAATTTGCAAATACCACACATCTAAATATTTGCAATATTACCAAATTGTTTTATAATCCTTACCCAGTTCTCTGTTAGCAATTCAGCTGACCTTTAAAAAGGAATCTACTCGGAGGAATGAGTAAGAGCCTGTGCTTCACATTATGGAAATAGTTTGGATGACAAATGTCTTTGTGCGAGGGAGGGTGTTTATAACAATGGCAGATGAAAGTGCTTCCCAGTTAAAAGTTTAAAGTTTGGTTATCCTGCAGGCTGAGAGTGGATTAAGCATATTCTAAATGTGCTTCTTGCAGCTTCTCACATCTTAGTCACATGGAAATGCTTTCAAGACTAAAGGTAGCTTGCATCTGGAAATCCCGGGGGCAGAGGGTGTCACTCGGAGCCTACACTTGACAATCACCACTGAAGTGAGGTCCATCTCTGCAGCATTATCTATTGAGAGGTGCTGACTGTACTGCTACAGCATGCAACTCAAAGGTGGCTGGAAAAATAGGTTTGGGAGTCTACAGATCATTACAATGTTGAAACATGTCCTCAGTTAGTGTTCTAGTGGTGGTGTTCCTGTGGAAATCCTGCTTTGGACAGCTTGTTTAGGCCAAAGATGGCTGGACTGAAACATGCGATAGAACCAAAGTACACGGAAAACAGAGCTGACAGGAGGTAGTGGGTGTGCATAGCCCAGACCAGAAGCCAGCTATTTGCCAATACTAAATTGAAGAACATATTTCCTATCAATGGGCTCTTCACAGCTGCAAATACTGATATTCCCCCCACTCCCAATAACCATTTTTTGTTCTGGTTTGAAGATGCTGCGCTCCCACTGGCTTTTCACATCAGCGGAGCCACTAGTGGCCTTGGCACATCAGAGCACTGAACCCTTTTCAAATTCAAGAAGCTGCATGCATCTGTTTTAAAGTATTTGAAGTGCACTGAGCCTGAGTGGGAAGTCACAAACTATTGCAGCTTTAAGGGAAACCAGATTTTCTTCATGTTAATTCCTGATTTATACTTGTTATTGAACCTTGTTGCTGTGAGTGCCTGGTTTTCTGTCCCAGCAGTACAGCTCGAGCAGGAGAGAGCAGCTCTCCCTTAGAGCAGCCCATCCCCATGCAGGCAGTGTGCAGTGGCAGGGGGCCGCCCAAGCTGTCACCAGTGCAGGTTGGAGGCCAGATTGCGAATCACCCACTTACTCTGGAGCTTGTTAGTTTGTTTTTGTCATAACTAACAAACAACTTCCCCCCCCCCCCCATCCTGCTCAGTTACACAGGGAGGAGCTTGAGCTGCCCCAGGTTTCAGGACGTAGTACTTTGATGCTCACAGGCTGTTGTAGATGACTGTACGAGTTGAAGCTGGGTTTGTTGCACTGTATATCTGTACAGATCTGTGGACTCCACTAGTTCCAAAGTGTCATTTGATGAGGCTGCTGATTTGACATTTAGCAGTAGCCATATGTGGACAGCGCTATAAATACTGTGCTTCTTGAAGCTGAATGGTGTAGCATTACTATTTGGCTTTTCTCTCTAGTCTTCATTGTGTCATCTGTAGTGAGCTATAGGTTTTGTTTTGGGAATCTTTTCAACCTCTTGTTTGCATGGGTTCACCCAGTAGCATCTGATCCTTGCTTATAGATTCCTCAATACACAGTCAGCACAGCTTACAATCCACTCAAGAGATGCATGGCCCTGCAGTGTTGAGATGAACAGTGTGAACACAACATGTGAGTGACAAGGGAATCCCACGGAAAACCTGGATCAGGCAAAACTGGTGTTTTGGTTTAGCTGTAACACAGCTTAGTCCATTGACTGTGGGTTCTATCCCACTCTACAACATCATCAGAACCTTCCAGTTCTTGCACACGTCTTTCCATTGTAGGCAGATTTTTTTTTTTTTTTTTCAGAGCACTGGGCCAGTTCAGCCTGGAGAAGAGAAGGCTTCTGAAGGGGAGAGCTTAGAGCAGTTCCAGTGCCTAAAGGGGCTCCAGGAAACCTGGAGAGGGGCTTTGGACTGGGGCCTATAGGGACAGCCCAAGGGGAATGGCTTTAACCTGCCAAAGGGGAGACTGAGATGAGCTCTTAGGCAGAAGCTCTTCCCTGTGAGGGTGCTGAGGTGGTGGCACAGGGTGCCCAGAGAAGCTGTGGCTGCCCCATCCCTGGCAGTGTTCAAGGCCAGGATGAGTACTTCGGATGGTAAATAGGAGCTCACCTGCTCACTCCACCTACTGGGGGACTTGTTTTGGCTGCCTCAGTAAGTCTGATGATGGCTGTAGCCCCAGGAGCTCCAAAACAACAGTGTAAGGAAGTGAGGAGCCTGGTACCAGTCTGGGAAGCAAAGGATTTCCTTGTGTGGCTGTTGGCATCTTTGTAGATAGCTACAACTCTGCCCATAAGCAAATTGGTGTGAAGTGGGGATAGTTTAGTCCAAAACAGTGACCATTCTTGACATGGATGGGAAATTTGGTGCAAAAAAAGACATTTCCTATGTGAAAGAGGCCACACTTTTACAGAAAGTTCACTTACTAAAGCAATACTTGCTGCCCCATGGCTTGTGGAGTGGCTCTCATGTGGGAGCCCAGCAAGCCTGGCCTTCCATCACTTATTTTTTAGGGCAGCATTTACACTGCAGAGCAGTTCTGAGGCTCTGCCTGGCTGCAAGGTCTGTGCTAGGCATTTGGAGTGGAGGAAGAAGGTTGAACACCACTAGAAATGAGCGGGGTAATGACTAGGTCTCAACTCAGATGTTAACATTAAACTCCTGGGGCTGTTCTTGTTATTTAGTGAACCAGAAGATGCTCCATTTCAGTCCAGTCCTATTTCAAATTAGGAAGTTTACTGAATTTAGGAAAAGTCACTGCTTAGACAAACAAATGGAATTGACTGGGGAGGCGGGGGAAAAAAACCCTTCCTGGGAACTGAGCCAGGATCATCAAGTGCAGTTCCAATTCCTGTCATGCAACTTGTGGCCATCCTCTTGAGTGGGTTTGTAAAAGTGGTGCTAATGTGTATAACCCTTCTAAATTTTCCTTTTTTTTTCCCCTTTAACATTTGTTTTCCCCGTCACTGTGTCAGTCACAACATGCCGCTCTTGAATCTCCCAGCTGGTCTTGACTTGTTGAGTTTCTTTTATGCTTTTCACTCTTCTTTAATAAATACATTACTTGCAAGCAGTGAATTGAAAACAAAGCAAAAGAAAAAAAACCTACCATTAGTGATTGGACAGTTTCTTACTTTGTGTTACATTTAACTGTTCTTTTGACAGCCCAGTTTTTAAAGCCAGGTTCGTATGGAAATGCTTTCACTCCACTTGCACTGCTTTTGGAAATAGCATACTGCTTCATCTGTCTTTATTTTAGTGCATTCATAACACAACACAGTCAGCACAATGTCTCATCTCCACTTAGCAAAAGATTGCAAGTCTTCCTTGGCCTAGTTTTTGGTTTTCCGTGGGGAAAGCGCAGCCATTTTTGTCAGCACCAGCTTTCCAAACCAGAGCCAATAACCCTGTGCCAGGCGAGCTGACTAATGGTAGCACAATCAGTGTCGCCCACAACCCTTTCAGCCTCAGCCCCATTGCCTGACCCTGCAGCCTCTGTGGCTGGTGGGGACAGTCTGCAGCGCATGTGCTCCCAGGTAAGTTTTCCTCTGCTTCCAAAATGCTCCATGATGTTTGTGGTTAGAATCCATATTTGCTCATTTTCCCTTTTTTGAATATACTGATTTAAGCTTTTAGACCCAGACATTTCCTTACTTCTCTTTTAATTTTTCTTTCCATGTAGCCCTAACTCTGTCCTGGGGGAGGACTGGTAGTGTGGGAGAGATGTATGCTTGACAAACAGCGAGACACAGTGTCTTACTTTTCTGGCATAGCATTAAACAAAATGAAACTTATACTTGATCCAATTTTTCTGAGGCAAAACATATCCATACAGCCAATATCTTTGGGAAGATTGTGTCTGTCAATGTGATGGACCAGATTTCTTCCATGTGGAGGGAGTGCAAACTCCACTGCTGTTCCATTGCTGTGGACAACTTGGTTATTTAGTTAAAGCAACATGCAACATCTAATCTATTAATTCATTTTGATTTAAGATCCCATGTCCCAGTCAATTCGATGGACTCGCAGCCTGCTAGAACTCAGGATATTTCAGGGATATCTTGAGTTGTGGTTCCTTTGGACGCTTAAGTACCAACAAATCCATATCTGATTCTTATCATGAGAAGTTGGACACAGTCCCAGCCCAGAGTCCTTCTTTTGGAGCTGGCAGTTGGTCACTGCTACTAAACTGATGGCTGAGGGACATCAGCTGTGGATGGTGACAAGCATGCTGGTAGCACTTGTGGCCCTTCTTTGAGGGAGGAAATGTTGCCCAATCCCACATCAGTTCCCCTCGGAGCCCTGCTCAGCCCCTGTTCCAAAGCTGACACTGAATTGCTGCGTGAGGACTTTCTATTCAGTCCAAAATAGCCTTTTTCTTTTTTTTTTTTTTCCCTCTCCCTTTTTTTTTTTTTTTTTTTTCCAGAAGATGAGACATTATGCTTATTGTTTCCCCTACATGCACTAATGGTTCCTTGCTGTTAACTTATTGCTAGGCCTGTTTCATTCTAACATCTTAGTATTTTTGTTAGTTTACATGTGAAATGCATCACCCAGTCTGTGCTTGAGCTCATTTTATTTGATGGATTTTGTTTTTTTTTTGTTTTACTAACCTCACTGTTTTTTCAGTTTAATATTGGCTGCATGCTAGTTTATATATATATATATACATATATAAAACCCCAATCAAGTCTAGCCTGGATTTTGCTCTGATTGTGTTTTGGTTTCTAGTGGTGGGGCAGTCTTGCACTTACAACTTACTCAGTATTCTCAAAGCCTGACACACAAACAAAATGACTAAACACATTGTAGATTTTCTTTACAAAAACATAAATCTTTAAGTGGTGCTGTCTAGGTGATGGAGCTGATTGTATAAATAGCTGGATTTTCTGCCTTTTCCTGTCAATTTTTATTGATACACTTGATTTCCTCCCACATTGCTTTTTTATTTCAGTTGATTTTTCCCTTTATGTTAAACATGATGCACAAAAGTTGCCCAGCACACCATCAGAAAGTGACCCTCCCAATCCTAGCCCCCAGAACAATTCTAGCCAGCAGTTTTTGACATTTGTCTTTCCCTTTTCTTGGGCATTTAGCGCCTTTTCAGTAGCATTTTTTTTGCATGCATATATATGTAGAAAAATCTCTTGCTCATCACATGTTTAAATGTCAGTGGGAAGGGAAGAATTTATTATTGGAATATTTTTGGTTTGTTTTCTCTGTTCTGTCTGTCAGGATAATATTGGACACCGCTTACTCCAGAAACATGGCTGGAAGCTGGGCCAGGGATTGGGGAAGTCGCTGCAGGGTAAGTCAGTAGCTTGTGCCTGAAACGTTCAATACCAGCTCCAGTCTTTAACAAAATGATTTCTGCTTTTTGTTCCTATGTTAGATTTTTTTTTTCCCCTTTCCATTATTAATATATCCAAACAAGTGCGCTGTTGAGTCTCATATTTAGCAGTGTGCAAGTGGAAGCTGCTGCCTCACTTACTGGCACAGGTTAGACATGATATGTGTGTGTCATGTACGTGTGAGAATCACCATGTTTGGCCTTTTGGGGGGGAGCTGGATTAACTGCCTGCTCACTAACAGGTAGTGGTGCAGCTTCTAAAACTGTAATGATGATCTGCTGGCTGGATGCTTTGATATTAAAAGAATTAAGAATACAATCTAGTTACAGTGGCCTCTCTGCATGTTTCACCACGGTGTCAGAAGCCATTGGAAGGTGAGTGAAAGGGCCCACAGAAGACTGAAGGTGGTGGCAGAGCTTTCCTGGATGGGAGAGGCTCATTCCTAACTTCTTTTCCAGAAGCTTTCATGGTTTGACTTATTTCTGTTGGGGATTTAGTGGCGCTGTAGTGCTGGTTGACCCATTGCACCGAGTTCTCCTGTCTTGAGCCTCAAGTCTTCCCATGGCACAAATCCCAGGAATTAATTTGAGCCAGTGCTGCCCACACCTCCTGTGGGTGGCTCCAGCCATTCCCCTGGCCAGTGGCTCCTGCTCTGCAGCAGTCCTAGCCAGGATGGAAGCATGCAACCATGTTGTGTTGAGGAAAAACTGATGGTAGTGCTTACTGTCAGTTGCTCCTTCAGAGCTGCCAGTGTATAGAGCCTGTGCTGCTGTGAGTAAGGTGCTCAGCACTTAACACTGGCACAAGGATCTGCCCAGGTGGTTTCTGTAGAAACACCTTACAGTGGTTGAAACTCAAGAGCACCCTGAGTTCCTCAGAGTAGCTTACTTGTGTTCCCATACCCTTAGTCTGAAGACCTGGGAGCTCATAATTGGACTTAATGCCCCTACAGTGAGCCCATTAGAGATAAGTATTTCTGTGCTCTGGAGGCCTGTCACGAGGTAACAAGTCCTCTGGACTCTGGGAATGCTGATTAATCCCTTGGACTAGGGCACTCTAACTCCTCAGACAGGACTGCCTTGGTGGTTAATGCTTCCTGCTCCCTCTAACACGGTTTCATGTGAAATTCTCTGGTGAATGCATGGCACTCTTGCAGTCTTCTTGTGTCCCATGCTGGTGCCAAAGCTCAGGATGTGGTTGTAGCTGTCATCTCTTGGGCTTCTGCTTTGGCATGGCATTCACTGGATGTGTAACTTGGTCTCTTTTCTCTTTTGGGTGCCCCGTATTGCACTGTACATCACCAACATGGAAACACAGAGAGTTTGAAAGAAACTCAAGCCTTCTCCCAGCCCCAGATGGACTCAAAAGCACAGCCCCACGGGGCCGTGTGGTGTGGCAGGCACAATGTGACAAAGCAAACAGCCCATTACTGCGCAGTCTGGAGCTTGGGGTGGCATCACTGTGTCATGGGGATGAGAGCTAGGGCTGCCCATGGGCTTAGTCAGGCATTTGCATTTGGTACTTGTCCAGATTTAGATCTTCCCACTGTGCATTTTTGTACCATATCTCTTCTGTATTATTGACACTCTGGTGATTTGAACTGCCTGGAAGCTCCAGGCAAATCGTGGGTATGGGCTGTGAGGGTTTTTCTGCACCTCCTGCACCACAGTAGATGTGCAGGAGTCAAAATAACCTGTCTAGTTTAACCCATCCAACAGACAGACAAGCCTGTCCTCTCTGGCAGAGGATGTGGAGTTCTGCTCCACATAAAGCTATCAAGTTAGTTATGAGCAGCTAGAGCTTGTGGCATTGACGATGATCATGTTGGGAATTTTTAATTCATTATCCGGTGACCTTTTTAAATAACTCTTGGATCATCCCAAAATCTAAACACAAACTGCCAGGAAGGAAACGTTTGCATCCAATTTTAATCTTATTCTAGGAGTTTGAAGAGTTCAAGTCACTTGATGTGCTCCTAGAATGGAAGAGCAAAGCAGAAAGGTTCTTCCCCTCTTCCACACCCTCTTCTTGCTCAGGAAAGACAAGGAGATTTTTCTAAAGAGCTGTAAGAAGAGCAGATGAGGAGTGTCATAGTTGTTAACTTACTTTGTTCTGTGGTTGAGCCTAAGATGTTCAAGAGCTTCTGGTTTAGACATGCAGCTTCTACATGAAGTAGAACCACTTCAGGTAGTCTTTGGATATGGGATCTGACCTCCTTCAGGAGGCCCTTGCAAAAACCCTCAGAAACCTAGATTTTGGGTTACACGTATGGAATTGATACTGCAGTCATCTTTGTTCCATGCAGTTGGCTTTAATATCAGAGGAAGTTGATGAGTTCAGTGTGCTTGTTCTGTGCAGTAGCTTTTCATTCTAGATGTTTGTCTGAACTGGGGCTCCCTCTTCAGTTTTGGTGAATCTCAGAGTTACTTTACATTATCCTTGCTGGTCAGAAATGCTTATTTCTTCTAGTAAGGCCATTATGTTGTTCAAGAAGAACTTGACACTGCAGGACTGCACTGTTGTGGCTTCCTTCATGTTAACTGCCCACTGTGGGTGTAAACCAGTGGTGAGAGTGCTGAACTGTTTCTCTGGAGCTGGAATAGCCTCAAGTTCACACTTGCTAATTGCTGGTGGTAAAAATCTGCTGTTGTGGTACAGAGATTCACTGCAGGCTGGCTCCTTCTTTGCAGAAGCACAGAAGCAGAGTCATTTGGAAGCTGCCTTGTGTTGTAACTCCTGTTTGGGCCATCAAGCTGGTGGAAGAGCTGAGCCAGTTGGAGCAGGAAGCCCATAATCTGTGTCTGTAATGACATAGCTGTACTCTTAACACATGGGCATCTTCTGCTTTGCTTTTGCTGTGTACTGAGCAGAGGATCAGACAGGGATAGTGCTGTTGTCCGACCATGCAAGGGCTAGAATAGTGGGTCAGAGCAGCCCACCATGAATTCAGCTGAGTCCTTCTTCTGCTCATCTCTTCTCCTGATGGTATTCATGTTTTTTCCCACAAACAACGTGTGTTATATTTGGAGCTGATGCTTCAGCTTGCTCCCAGCCAGTGAGCATGAAAGAGCAGGAGAGGGGGTGGCCAGTTGACAGGGATCTCTTATAATCTGGAAAGCATGGCTTGGGGAACTGCTTCTCAGTGGAAACTGAGTGATGGTTGTACTCTACCAAATGAGAAGAGGGTGGTTGTAGGGGTGAACACCTCAAAGTGGGAATCTAGGATTCTGTGGTCTACTGAGAAAAGAAACCCAGCAAAAGATGTGGTTAAACCCACTCTTTTCTAGATTTGCCTCTTTAACATCCTCTCTTAAGGAAATGTGCTTGACTAAAACCTTGAAGCTCGAAACATTGCTCCAACCCCACCCAGAAAGCAGTTGTGTTCGGTTTCCCTATACCACAGACTGTGTGTAGTGTATGATTAATCTGATGGGTTTAAAAGCATTGATTTAATTCATGTTCCCACAGTATTCCCAAGGCTGGGATTATCCTGGTCTTTTGTGGTAGCCCTGAGAGGTGAATCAGAATGTAGTATTTTACTGTGGTAACAGATGACATGGTTTTGTCACGTCATAGCTACTCTTAAGTATTTACGTTGTTGAACCAAGTAGTTTAGATAATAACATGGTTTAGTGTAGAACTGGAACTGAGCCTTGGAACTTCATGTGTAAAGTTGCTCCTCAGCTGCGTGTAGGGGACTAAGGCTGTTGTTCCTATTGACCAAGGTGTGCGGCAGGGTTATGATGTAAGTGGTACTGGTGACACAGAGCAGCAGTTACAGGTGTGTGGAACAGAACGTTGGGGTTATTTTATCCTTTCATAAGCACAGAAATGATCAAGCAAGGTATAGCAGGTAAGGTCTATCAAATTTGATAGAAAATGCTTGAATTCACTTCCTCTAACTGTAGTTTTTATTGTGTGGCTTTCAGTTAAAAAAACACAAGTGGGTTCTGCTCTGCCTTGCAAATGCTGTGGTGATAAATGGAGTTACCACTGCCCCCCCTCGGTTACACCACAGCATGGTTCTCACTTGGCACGTTCTTCCCTAAATCTGTTCAGACAAGCTCTTGTTTTCCTGACACACAAAGGATGAGGAGAGGGAAAGGACAGATCTGTCTGAAGTAAGCACTGGAGGACGTGCAGAGAGAGCCTGTGGTGAAGGCAGGAACCAGCCCTTCCCTGGCGGCCTCTGTGGGAGCTCCAGCCCAGCAGGAGTCCCTGTTCCAAGGCTGTGTCAGGGGCTGTGGTTATCCGGGCTGTGTTTCCTGGATGCCGGGTTTGTTGCATGTGTGGGGAGCAGTAAGTGGAGCTTTGAGCACTCCAACAACTGAGATAGGCACAAATGTGATCTCTTGGCAGCTGTGGCTCAGAGCAATAAGCTCAGGGCTTGAATTGCAGAGGGCTGGAATCCTGGCTCTGTCACCAGTTCACCAAATGGTTCGTAACTAATATATTAATATATTTTTTCATCTGTTGAACCCTCTGATCTCACAAAAGCAGACAGAGTAGATGTTTGTCAGGCCTTGAGAACATGAACAATGAGCGTCTGAGAGAAACACCACAAGGAGGTGAGGAATGTCACAGCGCTTTCTGGGCTTTGAAACTTTGTGATAAATACAATAAAATATGGAAGAGAAAGATAAAAATGTGTAACAATGCCTTTATTCATTACATGTAGATGATTTAGCAGCCTTACCCAGGCCATAGATCACAAAATGTAATCTTGTATCTTAACATGTCCTCGCGGGAACCTGAGTTCTGGTGTAGACTTAACTTCCACACTTGTTTGCAACATAAATCATTGCAATAGTTTAAAGCCCAATATTTTCATGTGAAGCTAGCTTTGAGAAGCTGGGGTAATGTGGCTTTGAAAGCCTGCTATCATCACCCAAATCTTCATTACCATGTCAAGACCACAGACATAGAGGAAGATTTGCTTTTGAGTGTGCGAGATCCTGCCTTTGATTGTGGGTGTTATGTTGTGGGTTATTTGAGTGCATGTAGCCAGTGAAATCATTATTCTCTCTGTGACAGAGATGGCTTTTTCTTGCTTAGTGCTGGGCTTTATTGCCCTGTGTGTTCACATGGTGTTAAAGTAGCCTTGTTAAACTGAAGGCTGAGTGTGTGAGAGGTGAGTAGTCCCAGCCATGCCCAGCCTGTCCCCACCCTTGCAGCAGGGCCCTAGGTCGGACAGGACTCTTCAGCTCTTTCCACTTACCCAGAGAACTAATATTCTCACCCTGGGCTTATCTGTCCAAGAAGCTTTGAGCTCCTCTCTGGAGTTTTCCATGTGATTGGGGTGTTTGCAATTTGTCATTCAGTTGTCTTTTCTCTCCCGCTTAGCAAGCCTGAAGTCCCCAGTGCAGTTCTTGTGTACTTGAAAAAGAGTTTCTGCTCACTGGGGCTTTGTTTGTTGCTGTGGGCAACAGACACTTCAGGCTTCCTTTGAATCTCTTGATTGTTTGTGACCCCTTCCAGAAGCCTGACATAAACAGGATGAGCTCACAAGTCTCATTCCCAAAGGAGACCAGGATAAAAGGTTGCCCTTATTTGCTTGCTGCTTGCAGCAATCGGAATGAGCTCAAAACGTAGCGTGGGGTTTAGACAGCAAGGAGCACCACAGAGCGTGCCAGGGCTTGTCACCAGTGAAAATCGGTGATTTCCTCATCTCCTGCCTTTTGGTGTGCTGAATGAGGAGTTTGAGTTTTCATTGTGATGGCTGTCATAGAATCAACAAGGTTGGAAAAGACCTTTAAGTTCATGAAGTCCAACCATTAACCTGGCACTGCCAAGTCCACCACTAACCCATGTTCCCAAGCACATCTACACATCTTCTAAACGCCTTCAGGACCGGTGACTCCACCATGTCCCTGGGCAGCTTATTCCAATGCTTGACAACACTAAACCTCCCCTGGCACAACGTGAGGCTGTTTCCTCTTGTGGTTTTGTTATTGGTTGTAGCAGAAAGATAGCAAGTAAAAATCCTCAGAGCTCAGTGTGATTGTGTCCCAAGACTCTCAGTTCTCCTCCAGTGAAGAGTGTCATGTCAGTCATCCTAAAGGATTATATCCCACAAAGCTTGTACCCGAGAGGAATTTCTATGAAGATGTCAACGTAGCAGGACTTGGGGTGTTCTTTCCCCTCTCTGGTGCTCACATGCTGTACCTGAATGATACACAGAAATATAGTTAATTGAATGACATTAACTCATTTTGGGGGGTACATCTTCTTTCAGTTGGAGCATCCTGTTCTTTGTCATTAGCCAGCCCTTCAAAAGCAGCTTGTACCTAATATTGAGGGAGGGAGCAGCTCTCCTCAATCTGCACATTGCCATGAAAACTGTTTTCTGCTTTAACTGTTTAAAACAAAACCTCTGCTCTCATGCTGAGAACACCAGCATTCCTGGAGGGGCTCAGATGGCAGATCCATCTGGTGCTTCATTCCCTTTGGAAGAGCACAGCAGCAGCATCTCTGTGTCCAGAGCAGGCGCACGCATCCTGCAGCTGAACAGTGATAATGCTCCTGTACAGCACAACCTGGGGACTGGGACTGACACCCTGGAGCATTGGGATTAACTCTTTTCCCAATTATCTATTAATTTATAGCACTGTTGGCAAAGGATTTGCTCAGATCCTTTCACTTTTTGCAGGTGGAAAGGAGTGAATTTGGAGGAGCTTCGTCCCTGCCCAGCTCCCCTCTGGAATGGGCTCTAGGAATGGGGTGGCTGTTGGGGCGTATTTTGGGGACGAGTGCTTTTTCACAAGCTGGGAACAAGTTTTCCCCAACTCTTTGGGAAGAGGAAAGCAACACAAGTGTATCTGCTCAGTTTTGAACTCCCATTCTGTGTCTGAATTAAGTTAAACTGAATTTACTTGAAGAGACTGGGTTTCCTAAGCTGTGACTTGTGTAAGCTGTTGGTTTTCCCATCCCATTGGAGGTTTGTGCTTTGTCCTCTCCACAGAGGTTTTTCCCCTTGTGTAGAACTGTCTTTATACAACAGCCCTTTCCATTCTGGGGTTTGTCGCCTGCGTGGGTCTGTGAACAAGAGTTGTAACCTGCTTTTCTTTTCTCTAAGAGAAGTTGTCTGGGGCATGGGGTGACGGACACAACTTTATGTGGTCTGTGTGATTTACCATGGGGGGTTCATTGTCTGTGGGGCAGCACTTGCAGCCCTGCACAGTGGTGTGAAATACGGGAATTCTTGCCTTGCCTTGGAAGCTCTTCTTACCTTCAGATCATGGTGGCGTACCTGAGAAAGTCAGCAGAACCCTAAAGCTAGGAGTCCCACAGCGCCCGAGACCCGTGGTTCCATGCCTGTGAAGATCCCCCCTGTCCCATGCAGTAGCTCTGGAGTAAATCTGTTTGAGGGGGTCCTTTAATTGAGCACGTAAAAAGCTTAACTTGAAAAATCCTCTTTTCCCTTTTGGTTGTTGTCCATCTCCCTGGCAGCCAGTGGGGCAGCACAGAGCCCGTTCCCTTCCTGCAGTGGCTTTCCTGGGACATGGAGGGAGTTGGTTTCAGTGGTGGGGACCAGTGCTGCTGCTGGGAGCCATGTTCCGTGCTCTGAGGTGGTTCATTCATAACAAAATGATGGTTAAGTTGAAAAAAAATATTGCTTTTCCCATTGAATATTCTCCTCCTGCCTGAAAACGCAGCTCTTTTTGACCCAAAGTGTTTGTAATTGCCTTAAGATTCTGTTTTGTCTCCTTTTTTAAACTGCCGGCTTAAATGTGCCTCTGAAATCGAGCCGTCACCAGCAGCTCAGCCTCTTCCAACACCCAAAGCTTCCAGGTTGCAGCTCTGGAATCAAGTCACCATGGCTCAAAATCGCTCCCTGGTTCCACAGGGCGAAGCACGGTGATGGGGTGGAGGGTGAGGAAGAAGCCTTGTGTTGTTATTGATTATCTTTTTAACCCATCCTACCTGCAAACGGCCTATTTCTGCCCCTGATGGTTTCTGCCTAACAAATGGTGTTTCTTTTTTACAGCGTTATGATCCTGGACTTGTTGTGGTGATGGTAAACTTAGCAGTGGTAATTTTTTATTTTCAGACTGAATTACTCCTTTTGTCATCAGTGCACCAATATGTTAGGCTTACTTTCTCTGTTGTAGCCATCATCCTTCTGCTTGGTCTTTCATTTTCCTTTCCTTTCCTTTCTTTATGCACACTTGTCTGATCCTTGTTCATTAAAAGGGTATTGCTAAGAAGGGATGTTTCTGTTTGTGTTAGAACTGCCAAAATCAGTTTAAACATAAATTTCTAATACTGTCCAAACATGATTCCCCCCACCACCACCATGATGGGCACTAGCACTTGCTACTGCAATTTCCAACGAGATTTGTAAAATCAAACCAAAACAACCCAAAAAGAAAACTTTGACTGCCTTAGAAGGCAAAAGTACTGATGCATTGCTTGTGTACAGGGGTTTACCAGGGCAATGAGGCTGCTTCCAAACATCTCAATTGCTGGAGAAACAACCAAAAAAAGACCCAAACCAAAAAGACAAAAGCTTGGATAAAAACCTGTGTTGCTGGTGCTTGCGCCAGCCCTTCCATTTGGGTTCCCACTTCCCAGTAAATCCCTGGCTGAGACGTTATGAAAGTGATACTGCACTTAGGAAGTCATTTTTATAACCTGTCTTTAATTTGGTCCTTTTGCTAAAAATTGCAGTCACTGCTTGATTTATTATACCATTGGGCAGAAGAGAAACCTCCTCAATCCGAGAACATGGCAAAGAGCTGAGCGAAAGCTCCAGTCAGACTCCCATCTTGGATCAGGTTGTGGCCCTGGTGGCTCTGCCAGTCACATTCCTGGCTGTACCAACAAAAGCTTAAAGCAATTGATTGAATTGACTTGTTTCTGATAGAAAACCACAAGTCTCTGGACTTGAAGAGTTTGAAAGACCCGAATCTGAGCAGGTGCCCTCTGGGGTCTTCACTCTTTGGAGGAGCCAGAGCCATACTGGAGCTAGAGATATATTGGAGAAGAGGGAAGTTAATGTTTGATGCCTCTCTGGCTTCTCAGAGCAGTCTCAAAGACTTGAACCTGCTGTGCAGGTAGCTCTAAGGACTATTTTTGGCACAATTAAAACCTGTTAATCTTTTTAGCCCAAAGGTATAATATCTGTGTATGTGTGTATAACAAACCAGTTGTTTACACCAAACCAAGAGCAATGCAATGATAAGGGCAGTAAACATTCTGTTTTCTCACTCAAGGTATGCTCCGGAGAAGGTAAGTACTTGTTCTGTGGGCTTACATCACAACCCAGCGCCAGTTGTGATGTAAAAAGAAAGAGAATAAGAATTGAAACCAAAACAAACCCCAAAAGCTGTGGTAGTAAAGTGCTTGTCTGCCCCATTTTGCTTTGTTTGGCTGGTTATGAGTGGATTAAAGATATGTTTTATTTAAAAAGCCAAAAAGAAATCTCCAGCATAGTTTGATTAGTTCAAAGTCAATTTTCTTCGCAACTCGTCCTTTTCACAGCTTACAGGGGAGCAGTGGGCATGGGAGCAGCTCTGCAGAGCAGGGCAAGCAGAGCCTGGCCTACATGGCCGGTGGGCCTTGGGGCTGGAGGAAGTTTGGCTTCCGAGCCACACTTCTGAGTCAGCTTCCCTGACTCGTGGAGCGGGATAGAGCTGGTGGGAGGGAGGGAGAGAGGCTTCCACATCCTGGACGGGAAAGTCCTGGTCAGTTATGAATGTGGGAGAGCATGAAAAGGTATTTAATAGCTTTTTTGCTCATATCAGCAGATGAGTACTCACTGCCTGATATGGAAGCATTGAGGGGAAGGTGGATTTCTCAAGTCCTGCCCTAGGACTTGTCACAGCTGAACATTGACCACACCAGTAATTTATATGAGCAGTTAATGTTCAGAAAATACCATTGATCAGTACTTGGGGTGCATCTCACTCTTAACTGGTTTGGAGCTAAGAAGCAGTTTGGCTGTAAGCTGTGAGAATGGCTTGTGTTTGGTTCACTGTAGCTTTCTGGTCTCTGCACTCCAAGGCAAGATCTCTAACCACCCAAACCCAATGTCTAAAGCGAACTGCAATGACAGAGCAGCCACTGACCCACCTCTCTGTGTGTTCCTCTTCCAGGGAGAACAGACCCCATCCCTATCGTTGTCAAGTATGATGTCATGGGCATGGGGCGAATGGAAATGGAGGTAAGTCACCCACCTCCTGCCATGTCACCCAGCTTCCTTGCCTGGCCGTCAGGGATAGGGAAGAAACCTAAAGTGAGGATTTGTGCATCACCGATAAAACAAAACTCACTCTTAAATCAACACAGTAGCAAACACTTCTAAAACACATCCTCTGTTTACTTGTGGGTATCCAGGTTCTGCATCTGGCACTCCTGGGCTTTGGAATTCACCTCTGTAAAGCTGAGGCTACTTCTGGCAGTGCATGGGCTGCCAGGAGCATCCACCCCACAGGTTGATGAACCGCTTCCCATGCTGGTTCCACTGTGGGATGACACGACAGGAAAAGTGAAGCAGCACAGGCAAAGATCCTGTTTCAAACCTCATCTTGTTGAAATTGCCCACCCAGGCAGTGTCAGCTCTGCAGAGTGCTCCTGGGACAAGTCACAGCTTCTCATTTGTTTTTAAGCTTGATTACGCCGAAGATGCCACCGAGCGGAGGCGAGTGCTTGAGGTGGAGAAGGAGGACACCGAGGAGCTGAGGCAGAAATACAAGGTACTGACCCAGGGCATTGATGTTAGAGTTCTCATGGGCTGGCTGAGGGCATGGGCAGGCTGCAGAGGGAAGGTTTGGCTGTGACATGGACCCTTCTCATCAGCAAGTGGCCCAAAGCCTGCGTCCCTCCTGCAGCATCCCCCCAGCTCCCGTCAGACAGCAGCTGTCGAGTGGGAAGCATTCCTTGGTTTCAGAGTGGTTGGTTGGTGTGTGAGCTGCATAGCATGATGCTTTAGCTTGGGTCTGCAGTGTGATTTGTGGGGAAGTCCCTGGCTTTTGCATTTGTCTTTCAAACACAGTTGAAGGTGTGTTGCTCTCCAAGACTCTTTTGTCTCCCTGCTGCTATTCAGCCCAGGCTTCTTTCCCCTCAGGAGCTTGGTGGCAGCCTCTCCTAGCTCTGCTGTGTTATCATCAGTGGGCTTTAACTTCAGGCTCTTGCCTTTCTGGTTTCATCTGTGGGAAATCTCTGCCAGCCTCATTTTTCCGCTGCTCTGCAGGAGTCCATTATGCAACTGCCAACTGTGGCCGCATCCTGATGAGCCATTCAGTGAGTCTCAAAGGAAACTCAGAGAACTCTACAACCAAGAAGCAAGCAAGAAATGCTCTTTAATTCCCTCCTTTTGTAGGGATCCTGAGCTTTCAACTGGCTATGTTTGCATTGTTGAGCCGCAAGAAGCTTGGTCAGCATTTCGGAGGGACTTTACATGTCATTGTTCTGGGGAGCTCACGCTGCTCTGTTTCCCTTTCTTGTCTTCCTAGGGACCTACCTCAGGCTCAAACCTCTATGAAGTTGTGTTGATTATTTCTCAACAAGGGGCTCTGGTCATAGATAGAGGCAGGAACCTGGAATAGATTTTCTTAGTTAGAAGGTTAACAGCTTTTTAGCACTAGAATTTTTCAGATCTTTTCCCCTGTTGAAACTTTTTACCTGAGTTTTGCATGATAGAAAACATGTTCAGCAGTACTTGAATGTCACTTTGCTGAGGTAGCAATATGGGGGATCAATCATACTGCCTTGAACAAGATCTTGAAAAGGACAAGAGCTTTCATAGTAGATCATTCTTAAATGTTGGCTACCGGCTCTTGCTCATGTGAGGAAACTCCTCATAAGAAGTTTGTGTTGAAGGTGGAATCTCTAAAACTCTTCAGTGATTTTTCTCACATCCTAGGCTATTTTGAATTCTATAATTTCTCCCTATCCCAGCTGTGCTAACTGGCCATATGGGCTATGCTGTTGGTAGCACAGCACACTTTAATGCAGCATTTCTAGCTTTGCTTTTGTGTGCATCAAATAAACCTGCCCTGGCTTGGGGTTTGGGTGGTGTTATATAAACTTTGCTGATGGGATTGTAATTGAAGAGGGGAGGATGTGACCACTGCCAACTGAGACACCTCCTGTGCTTGGAGCTTTGGTTTGCACCTAGTGGTGAATTACACAAGGAAAAAAAGTACTGTCAGCAGCCTCTAAAGTGGACTTCCCCTCTTTTACTAACTGTCAACTTCCTGTACCTCCTCCCAGTGCAACCACTGTGTTTGAGCTCAGCTTAATGGACAGCATTGCTCCTGGGAGGATTTCTCTGACTGTAAAACTACACTGGAGTGAGTTAATCTCCATGGTTTCTGTGCTGTGCTTTGCCAGCCCCAGACCTGTGTTCCTCCCTGTTGAACTGCAGACAAGCTGAGATGAAGCAGACATCTGTTAGCACTCAAAATGGAGGAGGTATCAGCCTTGAAATTCAAAGATTTTGTACCAAAAGCAACGATCTTGCTTGGTTTGATGAGTATTTTGCACATCTTCTGTGAGCAGGCAGCTGCCAGTTTGTTTGTGTGGGAGCTTGAGGCTTTGAACCTCGCTTTTCATCTCTGACAATCGAGCAGCTCTCCTCCTGCAGCCACAAAACTGCCATCAGCACCACATGTGCTGGTACCTCAGGAGAAGATCATCTTCCCATTTGTTTTCCAGGAAGTTTAACAGAAGCTTTGTTTGTGTGTCTGAATTTTGCAGGATTATGTTGATAAAGAAAAGGCAATTGCCAAGGCACTGGAAGACCTCAGAGCAAACTTCTACTGTGAACTCTGTGACAAGCAGTACCAAAAGCATCAAGAGTTTGACAACCACATCAACTCTTATGATCACGCTCACAAGCAGGTAAACAAGCGTTGATAACACAGTTCATCAGTTTGATATTCACTGCAGTGGTCTTGTTTGTAGTTAACACTTTGAATTTCCCCAGTGTATCTATTTTCCTTACAGCCCCAGAAATAGGTGATTTATGTCACTGGTTCAGATTCTTATGGCCATCGTGTATTTAAAAACCCAGCAAACACAAAAGCCAGCCCATGGTTGGCATCAAGGAACCTGATCTTGAATGACCCAGCAAATTGGCTGCTGTTAAACTGAGGAGCAGACCTGTGGGGAGGGAGGGCTTCCAGTTTGCATCAGCTTTTAACGTAGTGCAGCTTTGGCAGCTGCTGCTGATGTGGCACATGTACCTGTTCATTACTTCAGTCTGTGTTCTGTAAAGCTGCTGGAAACAGACTGAGAAATCATGGGCTGTGGCAAAGGAACTGTAAAAAAGGAGCACTTCCCAAATTCTGTAACCTTTGGGAGAAGGAGGATTCAGAATCCCTGTGGAGCTGGCTTTGCTCCCAAGGTAGGGAGGTACCATGGTATCTACATGGTACTTCAGACTGCACAGTAAACACTGCAAGTTCATGTTGTTAGCCTGATCTAACCGTTTGAGGCAGCTATACAGCAGGTAGCAGTGTTGTGCTCCTCTCAGGATGAAAACTCAGAGGAGGATTTTGGACGTTCCTAGTGATAAATTCTAAGGATACAATCATTCATATGCTGATAACTTCAGGAGGATGTGCTGTCGAGTACTATATCTTGCAAAATAGTGGTAAAGCAACAGGTTAAAACCAAGATTATGGCATTAGAGTATGAGTTGCGTTTTTTTCCCCCCATGTATTTAGTATAGAATGTGATAACTCAAACAGTGTTAACAGGAATTCTCCTGGCAGGGTAATTCCTGTTTTAGTACTGTGATGAACTGTGGTTTAATAGAATTAAGAGGAGAAAGTCATTCCTTTACTTTGGGCTGGGAAAAGGGGCTGCTTTGGCTGAGCTGGTGGCACAGTTGTGCTACCCAATAGCAGTGAACTTCACCTGCAGCTTTCCATCAACTGGCTTGAAACTTGAGTGCAATGACATGCATCTATTTAGGAGGTTGAAGGACTTGTTTGTGTCACATTCTTACCAGGTGGTGATGCAGTATGACTGTGTTAGCTCCTGTTTAAATCCCTTGGGTGATTAATAGGGAGACTGATGGTGAGGGCTGGTTCAGCCTGGAGAAGAGAAGGCTTCTTAAGGGAAGACCCTAGAGCAGCTCAAGTGCCTAAAGGAGCTCCAGGAAACTTGGAGAGGGGCTTTGGACAAGGGCCTGTAGGGACAGGACAAGGGGAATGGCTTTAACCTGCCAGAGGGGAGACTGAGATGAGCTCTTAGGCAGAAGTTCTTCCCTGTGAGGGTGCTGAGGCGCTGGCACAGGGTGCCCAGAGAAGCTGTGGCTGCCCCATCCCTGGCAGTGTTCAGGACCAGGTTGGATGCGGCTTGGAACAAGCTGCTCTAGTGGAAGGCGTCCCTGCCTGTGGCAGGGGTTGGAGCTGGATGAGCTTTAAGGTCCCTTCCAACACAAACCAGTCTGGGATTCCATGAGGTTGGCAAGGTCCAGAGTTTTTCTAGCATCTAGAGATGCTGTGGAGGGAGAAACAGTAAACCTGTGAAAAGCAACCACCCCTCACTGATATGAAAGGAGTCATCAGCAGGAGCACAAGAAGAGTGACCTACAAGAAAAATGTCATGGGAGCACACAGGGTGGTGGTTATTTTAAAGGAACTGATGTTCTTGGATAATATTCATACACTGCAGTAACTTCAAGCATGCTTTGGAGAAAATGAGCCCTCAAACTCTCACTCTGTCACCCAGCATAAATTTCTAAACACACAGGGATTTATACAAAGCATCAATCATGCTTTGCTTAGGGAAAAAAATTGCTGGTCCAGCTTTATGCCATGAAATGTGTGTCACCCCCTTGGGTCAGTGTTCAGTGAGTGAGATTGAAACTTACCTAGAAATGGTGAAGGTGAATTTGGTCAGTAACACCAGCCCTCCGCTGCTGGCCACTGCTGCTCAAGGAAGGCTCATTTCCAACAGTCTACTCTAAATTCTAAGGTAGTTTAAAGAAAAAATGCTTTTTAATAAGATGTGGCACATGAAGTTTCAGATTTTTGCCTCTTTAGAGAAGAAGGCAATGTTCCATAAAGGCTAACATAAACGTTTTGAGGAAAACCATCAACTTCTCTTCAAAGTGGGCTGATCGGGGGCTCTTAGAAAGATGTTGCAGTAGCTGACCGCAGGAAACCAGCTTGGTGTATATTATCTGCAGTGTTTTGTCTTGGTGGTAATTCTTGAGGCATCAGTGCTTCCTTTTGCCTTTTCCTCAGCTTGTTGGACAGATTTCCACAGGATCATTTTTGCTTTTAAGTATTTTTAACTACACATCTACATGCCATGGGAGTGTTTGCCTGTTCCTTCTGCAGCTCAGTGAGCATTAGGCTGTCCCTGGAAATAGCTGTTCCATCCTCAGATCCCTTTCCACTCCCCAGTTATAAAGACACTGTCTTGTATTCCAGGAAGGAACTCAGGATTATTGCGAAACAGGGATGATAGGTAAGTGGCTTGATCCCTACCGGATAAATTCTGGACCAACTTGTTAACACCAAACAATTAAAGGGGAGGTTTTATTATTATAATTTCCTGACTACATTGGTTTCATGTAGCATTTGGATTTATCTGAATCAACCTCAACACCTTTCTGTCCAAAAGGCGGTATTTCCTGATTATTTTAACAGGGAAAGTCATCTTCAGTTTCTCATCACAAAGCATTGGCCTGTTGAAGTCATTGTAAACGTCCTGCTGGAGGGGTGCAGTGTTGTGCCCTAGGTTTTCTTAAATGAGGTTATTTCTTGGAATGAGAAGTACAGATGGTTGAAAGAACAGTGACTCTCTCTAGTCACCAAATGGTCAGTCCTTCCTCGGGGAGGCCAGAGGAATGAAGGTGACTTGGGTTCATGGAGGTGGCCCTGCAAAAGAGAAAATGGACTCACCTCTTCCCTGTGAGGGTGCTGAGGTGCTGGCACAGGGTGCACAGGGAAGCTGTGGCTGCCCCACCCCTGGCAGTGTTCAAGGCCAGGTTGGATGGGGCTTAGAGCTACCTGCTCTAGTGGAAGGTGGCCCTGCCAAGTAGAAGGACTGGTAGCTTATGAAGGACCCCTGCCTGGGATGTTGCGGAAGTCCTTACAGTTGGAAATACCTCACATGTAAGTAATGTGGTGTTTGCAGCCAGCTCTTACTCTTAGTTTACTTCATCAAGAATTTTTATACAGAGTCTCACAGAGCTTCACCTCTTCCCTCCTCACATCCTAGTGAAGGGTTGAGCTGTTTCCTCAGTCACTGACCCAACAGGATAAAAACATTCTCCTTCCACACTCTCTGTGAACACCAAATATGGTCCTTTATAAGCCTCTGCCAGGTTCACTGTGAGAGCTCTGACCAGGACTGAAATGCAGGCTTTCATGTAGCTGAATTCTCCATAGCTGAATTCTCCATAGATTCTCTTTATAAAAGGACAAATGTATTTCCATAAAGAAGTTCTTTGGGAAAAAGGATGGAACCCAAAAACTGAGACTGTAGATCTGCAGTTCTCTTCATGCCCTCATTTATTTGGAGGAATCTATTAAAGCACAGTAAAATTACCAGCACAGTCCCTGCTGTGGCTGATGAGTCGTCTAAATCCAAACGCTAAACTTCCTGATTTGGGGAGATTTGCACTTGTGCTTTCCAATAATAAATGTCTTCAAGCACAGCTTGGATGTAGGAAATTGGAGAGAGAATCTCCAAGGCAGTGGGTGCTACATGGGAGGCTTTTCTACCCTCAGAAAACCTCATGGTGTTTTTCTCAGCCCAGTTTTAGTTGTTGAGCTGCTTGCTTGCCCATGGTAAAGGCATTTGGAGAAGAGCCCTGCTGCAGGGAGAATGCTCCATAAAATCAGTATTCAGCACCAATACCCCTCACCAGTACTGAGTAAAGGAAAGATTACCTCTCTTGACCTGCTGGCAATGCTCTGGTGATAGAACTGGTGGCCTTCTTTGCTGCAAGGGCTTATGGTGGTTTGCTGTCCACCAAGACCTCCAGATGCTTCTCTGGGAAGCTGGTTTCCAGGTTGGAACTGGATGGTCTTTAAGGTCCCTTCCAACTCAAACCATTCTATGACTCTCTGTGGGGCCTGGGCACTGTGACCAGTGGCACTGGGGTATCTGTGTGCCATTAACACAGGATATGTTTTCCTAAGTTGAAACCAAGGTGTCGGGGAAGAAATGAAGATGAAATGAAGCTGCAGTTTTACGCCATTTCCCCTCTGCTCTTTCCACTTCATTTCTGAGCATGCAGAGAATGTTGATTACCAGAAATAAGCAGGGCTTGTGTTCTCACTCCTGTGAAACTGCAAAGGTTGCCATTCTTTGAGCTCTTATTTAGCTAATAGTGTAGTTTGCCCCTATAAGCTTTTGTGGCAGAGAATCAAGCACATGTCAAAAGTTCAGGAAGGCAGAGATGTGCTGGCATGTAATGGAAAGTGCATTATCCTTTAATAGGGATTGGCAGAGAGACTCAGCAGCAATAGCAGGGGAGGAGCAGGCTCTGACACCCTTGTGCTGTTCCACAAGCTGTCTCCTGCCTCAAACCAACTCTGAAATCTCATGGTACATGGATCCCATAAAGTCTGTCCTGCTCTCCTGAACGAAGGTTTCTCATGGAAGTCTAGGATCTGCAGGTCTAGCAAAGCAGTGTAGCAGAGGGCTTTATTCTGAGAATAACACCTTCTGTTCTGCAGTTTTAGGCAAAGAATGCCTTTTGAGTGGGCCTCAGTTCAGTGAAACTGCATGGCTTTGTCAGCTTAGGCATAGGAAATCCCTTTATCAGAACCTGGAAAGCCATGCACTCCAGCTGGGTACCGGGCAGGTCTTCCCTCCACACCATCCCACCAGTAAAACCTCCGGCACGGTTGCCACAGCATGTGCTGAGAGGTTCCCTGTTACAACAGCTCCTGGATCCTCATTGTTCCCTTTTCATTTCACCCCTTTCACATGTCCTTGATGGGTTGTCTCTGGAGCTTTTCAGTGATGCCTGAGTGCAGCTCATTGAGGTCAGTTTGAAGGGAATCATAAGATGATGGTGGCGTTTGCCAGTTTGGCCACTCCTAAGCTATGTGGTGACCGAGAGATGATCAAGGACCCCTTTGTGCTGGAGCACTGAGGTAGCTGCAGATCTTACAGAAAACCTGTTCTTGAGGAGCTCAGTTTGCATTCCCATGGAAATTTGGAGACTTCTGAGTAATTTTGTTAGAAACAAGGCTGAAAACTTTAAATACTATTCTTTGTTACCAAGCTGAGGTGGGTGGCAGCTATTAATTGGAAACACAATTCCAAGCTGAAGAAAGGCTTCAGGCACTGAAGTACTGCTGCTAGCAGGCAAGAATTTGGGCAGCCTGTTGAAGTGCTGGTGATCTGTGTCCTTGTTTGTGGGCACTGATGTGGCCCTTCAAGCTGAAATAATAACCCAGCAGAATAGGATTTCTTGGCTTCATGGTCACTCTCATCCTACAGTTTGGAAGTGTGTTGCTGCTTCCTCAGAAAACACACTGCCTATGAAGAAAAAAGCTTCCTAATGTGGAAGTCCTCTAGTAACACCAGGGCTGTGTGTTTAATTTACTACAGGCTGGTGGCTTTAATCCTCTTGCAGAAATGATGGCTTTGCTGAGCACTGTGGGAAGACCTGAAAAGGCTGCTTTCACCCTGAGATGGGTTCCCAGGGCTCCTGTTCCTGAGTTAGTGAGAAGCCCTCTGAGGACGATACAGTGGCTACATGAAATCCTTGGCTAAGTGTCTTTGCTGGGGGGGGGGTGGGGTGGGGTGTAGGAGGAGGAGCACCCATACATGTGGTGTGGTCCAAAAAGTAATTCAGAGATTTTGGAGGATTTCAATCATGAACCTTTGCCTAAGGATTAGATGGAAATTTCTTTAGTGCAAGCCAAGCTTAAATATCGATTCACTTGAAATAGCTTTGTGGGAAGGCTGAGCCCTGGAGTAGAGCAAAAAATATTTCAGTGCTTCCACATGCCGCTTTTATTGCTGTGACATTGTACTTCAGGCTTTTAATTGCTTCACCCCAGTTAGGTTTGGGGCATAGGGTGGGCAAAGCTGTGCTTACCTGGTTATCCGTTGTTCTCTGCATGGGTAAATGACTGGACTCAGTGATGCACTTGAAACAGTGAGTGAGGTGACAGTCACTGACAGGGTATCTTGGAAAGTTCTGGCTATAAGTTCAGTGTTGGTCTGTGGCAGGGAGTTGGAACTGGATGAGGTTTACGGTCCCTTCAACCCAAACCGTTCTGGGATTCTATGATTTTACATTCCCAGGGGGATGGCCAGTGCAGTTGTGGAGCTTTTCTCTCCCCAACAAGACCCTTCTTCCTTCTGGTGTACATCAAAAAGAAACTCAGCCTTGAGATCTTAGTCCTTTGCAAAGTCAGCTTCCCAAAATCAGACCAGCTTCTCCCTCGTCTGGGGAGTAGTAAACTCTCGGCAACCTTGAAAGCAGGGTTGATGGTCTGTCACCCAGAAGGGCTCCGGTACTGGTGTGGCCGGGTGTTACTGTATCGCCTGTGCTGGAGTCACAACGCACCAGGATAGTGATTTGCTGCATCACTTCTAGTTGATAAATGGAGAGAGTAGGAGGTCTGTGGAGCAGAGACACACAAAGATCAGCATCTAAGGAAATGGGCATTTAATTCTGTTTCCATTAAAACTGTCTGTTGTAATGAAGGCATCATGGGCAGCTACAGTATTACCAACAGGCTTGGAGCCTGTTTGCTTTCCTGGGAGATATTTATGGCCATGGCTGGGGTTGGGTTTCCCAGTGCACCACTGCACCTTCCTCTCCAAAGGAAAAGGTCACAGTTCGCTCTGTGGTAAATAGCCAGGCCATGTGTTTTCCAAAGGGATGAGTGGTTGAGAGATTTGGCATCAAACCCCAGTGCAGTAGTTCTGTCAGCTGTTGGTAACTTTAACTTCCTGGAGCATTTAGAGCTGCTCTTTGAATCAGCATGAAAAAGCTGATAGCATTGCTTAGCCCACTTCTTTTTTGTCTTTTTTTTTTTTTTCCTCCCTCTCGGAAAAAAAATCACTATTCACCACTGAACATACACCACAAAACCCTGGAGCCCTTTACTTGTCCTGGTGAAAGTAGCTCTGTTGTTCCAGGTGGGATCATTGCTGTGTCTGAGCGTGTATGTGTATGTGTGCCCCCGCTCTTGCTCCAGACTCCCTGAGCTCCGTCCTGTAGCTTCACTGGCTCATTCCTGCTCTGTAGAGTAGCTCACACCCCAGCGGCAGCCTGGGCCCTAACCCTTGCTTGTTGTTTTTTTTCCTCTCTTTCACTCTTGTTACATTTTTACTTTCTTTTCTTCTTTGTGATGTGATGTTTTCAGCTGATGTATTGAAAGCAAACCCTTCTAATTTTGGAGGCCAGATCACAAGAGTGAGTTTCTTTCTGCAAGTGTCTATAGCTGTAGCTTTTTCTATGTGTCTTCCCCTCTGAATTCGGCAACGCTCAACCATATTTAGTAAATACCATTAGGTAAGAAAATCCTGTCTTGTCAAATCTTCCCCCTTTTTCACAAAGCAATGTTCTCTTTACATTGGGACAACTTAATGCCTCTCATTTGAGCTTTGGGTTAGTTTTCAGATCCACTGTTTCTGTGTGGTCCAGCCTGACTTGGATGCGGCTGGGAGCAATTTGGTCTAGTGGAAGTTGTCCCTGCCTGGGCTGGCGGTTGGAACTGGGTGAGCTTTAAGGTTCCTTCCAACACAAACCATTCTGTGCTGACTTTGCTCCATCCAAGAGGCAGTCACAGGTGTATTTACAAATCACCAGAGATTTGTACATCTTGTACAAGAAGCTTTCTCAAGTGACTACTGCTTTGATCCCTTTAGTCTTTCAGGCCTTCCATGAAGTGCTTGAAAACATGAAACTTCCTCAGAAGCTGGGTCCATGATCCGTTCTGGAATTGGGCCTTTTGGAAGGGTTTCATATAGTGCACCAAAAAAGAAAAGTAAATCTGTTTGGATGGGAAAGGTCTTTCCTTGCTGCTTTCTGTCACTTGAACTTCTGCACAGTGCTCTAAAAAAACCTTATGAATTTTGCCATGTATGCAGAGGAGAAACAGCAGCCTCTTTCCTAGTGCTTTGAGACAAGGCTTTCAAACATTTCCTATAGTCTTGGATGTTCCATTTCTATTAGAACTGGATCTCTAGATTTCCTCTTAACATTATGATATTTGGAATCCCTTGGGCTTGATTGACTTCCTCCTATGCCAGAATTCCTGGGCATCTGGTGGTTCTGCTCTCTCAAGTATCCGAACCCAAAAGAGCATTTTAGAGCATTTTGTTTCTTGAGAGCCCATCTCGGAACTACTGTCAGGAAAGCAAGTAACTGTTTGTGGTGTATGTTGGATTGTTTTTTTGCTTACTGGAATCATCTGCATGGGATTTTTGGCACCTTCTCCAATGTAATTTGTACATTGCTTTTGGAAGATGGAATACTTGGGTAACTCTTGCACCAGCTAATCCCTCTCTGTCCATGCTATTCAGACTTCCATCATGTGCTGTTTGTCAAGTACATCTGCACCCTGCAAGAGCAGCAAAACCATTCCTTTATTTTCCCCTTTTCCTTCCAGAATTTGCTTGTTGCTTTGAAATCAGCTTTATTGTACATGCTAAAGAAAACCAGTAGTGTTGATTGGATATGCAGATACACAGACTTGAAATAACGGAAAGTGATCAACAGTTGTCTTTTCATTTAGCTACTGGGAGGATGGCAATGTGCTCCATGTGGTTTGTTGAGCTATGATGCTGTTGCTCCATCCTAGCTCAATAAATGTTCCTGGGGAGGGGCTTGACAGTGGACTTCCAGTGTGACAGCAGAGCTGCTTTTGGACACTTTACCCCAAGCCCACTTCGATCTAATCCGTTCCTGCTTTCTTTTGCCTCAGAGGTTGAAAGATCTCAAGCAGAGGGAGTTCGCTCGCAATGTCTCTTCCAGATCACGTAAAGATGAAAGGAAGCAGGAGAAGGCCCTGCGGCGCCTTCATGAGCTGGCTGAGCAGAGGAGGCAGCCTGAATGGTGAGTGGGGTGATCCTGAGCACCCTCAGGGCATCTGTGTGTGAGCCCTGCCTGGGGCTGCAGCCCTGGGCTGTGCTGCCATTCTGGTTCCTGTAATCACACACAAGTGTGGAGGGCAAGCCACACCCCGTGCTGTGTTTTTGGTGTGAGTGAATTCCCTGAAGCCATAGTCCAGAGCATCCCCAAATGCCTTTATCCAGCAGTATGTTTTCTTCAGTTAGTTATTTTTATTAACAAATGGCTGTGTGATGCTATTTTAATGTGTAGTTTTGGATACCAGAGTACATGAAATCCTAGAATCCCAGACTGGTTTGGGTTGAAGGGACCTTAAAGCTCTTCCATTTCCAACCCCTGCCAGGGGCAGGGACACCTTCCACTAGAGCAGGTTGCTCCAAGCCCCTCTGTCCAACCGGGGCTTGAACACTGCCAGGGATGGGGCAGCCACAGCTTTGTGTAGAAGGCTTAAATGAGACATGAATCCATCTGCAGGGATATACAAATGGCAGTCAGCTGTTTCCTCTGTTTTAACTTGTTCATACAGTGCTCCTGGAAGTGGACCCATGTTCAGAACCACCACAGTGGCTGTGGATGAGGAAGGGGGAGATGATGGTGATGATTCTGCAGCCAACAGCAGCTCTTTCATCCAGTCAACTTCTGGCCAAGCTACAGAGATGAGTATGGACAGAGGTTTCTTAAACACTGGACAAGTTGCTGGCACTGTTACACCAAGCCAAATGCCCATCCAGGGAGCGCAAGCAATCAGCTTTGGCATCAAGAGTACTTTGGGAACTCCCCTGCAGAAGATAGGTGTGTCTTTTTCCTTTGCAAAGAAGACTCCAGTAAAGCTTGAGACCATAGCTTCTGTTTTCAAGGACCATGTGGAAGAATCGAATGCTGCAGATGGAGCAAAAGCTGATGAGAAAGGGTCCTCAGAGGCAGGGAGCCTGCAGAAATCTGGTGAGGGTGAAGGCACAAATAACTCTGATGGCAAGGCAGAGGAAGATGACCAACATGACAAAGACAGCGGGTCTCTAGCCACTACTTTGTCAAAACTAAAAAAGATGAGACGAGAAGATGGACCAATGGCAATTGAACCAGAATACTACCACTATATTCCCCCAGCCCATTGTAAAGTGAAGCCTAACTTTCAATTCCTGCTTTTCATGAAGTCTACCGAGCAAATGGAAGCTGAAAATGTGAACAAAAAAGCCACCCATGAAGTGAAAAAGGGTGGTTCTCCAAAACCCAAACCCAGCAAGCACACAGAGAAGGCTGCTGAGAGCACAGGGCAGCAGAAGGAGCAGAGCACTACTGAAAGCACAGCTCAGCAGAGCAAAACTGAGCTAAGAGAAGTCCTGGAAAATGCGAGTGTGCAGGAGAGCAAACATCTGCCAGAGAGTGACCTCCCTGAGCTAGACACTGCTAAAGAATCCCCACAGCCTGCCTCAGGCTGTAAGAATGTCTCTGGAGGACCAAAGCATCCCACAGGACCTTTTTTCCCTGTTCTAAGTAAAGATGAGAGCACGACCCTCCAGTGGCCTTCAGAGCTTCTCATATTTACCAAAGCAGAACCATCGGTTTCATACAGTTGTAACCCCCTGTATTTTGATTTCAAGCTCTCTCGCAATAAAGATGGTAAAGGCAAAGGAGCAGAGAAACCCAAGGAGCCGGGGGGACTTTGTAAGGAAAGTGGTCAGAACACAGAACCTGGTGAGATGAGCAAAGCCAAGGAGGCAGAAAGCGTAGCCAACAGTTCTGCTCTGAAAATGGAAACCAAATCTCTGTCCCACTGTGGCTCCCAGAACAAGCAGGAGTCCAGCTTGGCGACTGTTAGTAAGGGAGAGGGAGAAGAGGGTGGTAAAAGCATAATGGGGAAGAGCAAATCTGGCAGGTCCCATAAACACAAAAAGAAAAAGAAGCACAAAAAGTCCAGCAAACATAGACGGAAACACAAGGAGGAGGCTGCTGAGAAGGGCCGGAAAACTGACGTGGGGGAAGAGAAACCCAAGAAACGGAGAAGACACCGGCACAAGAAAGGCAAGTCCTGTCTTTCAACTGAATCGGAACGGGCCCTGAAAACAGAACTGCCCAAGGAGCGCGGGCACTGCCCAAGGAGAAAGCGGTGCTCCCAGGAGTCCCAGAGGAAGTCTCTGTCTGCAGAGGAGGGAAGTAGCAGTAAGAAAGAGGATGGAGATAACTCCTGTCTGGAGCACTGCAGCAGGAAGCGCAGGGCTGACCTGCCGCAGTTCCCTGCTCCAAGGCGGCGGTGTTCAGGTCCTGCTCCAGGCAGGGCCACCCGCAGGAGCCGGCAGAGCAGCGGGGACTACGACAGCGAGGAGGGCTCCCTCGGGAAGTGCTGCCGGCAGAAGTCCCCCTCGCACTACAGCGATGACGATGACTCCGGCAGCGAGCGGTCCCGGAGCCGCTCCCGCTCAGAGCGCAGGCGCTCCTCCTGCGGGTCCTACTCCTCCAGCTCCGACGCCTCCTCAGACCACAGCCGCTACAGCCACCGGCGGAGCTACTCGGACGACAGCTACAGCGATTACAGTGACCGGTCGAGGTGCCACTCAAAGCGGTCCAATGACTCAGAGGATGACTCTGACTACAACAGCTCAAGTCACAGATCCAAGCGGTACAAGTACTCCTCCTCAGACGACGACTACAGCTCAAGCCGGAGCAGGTCGAGGAGCCGGAGCAGGAGCACAACGCACCCTCGAGGCAGGTCACGAACGAGGAGCCGTGGCAGGACACGCAGCAGCAGCTGCAGCCGCAGCCGGAGCAAGAGGAGAAGCCGCAGCGCAACGGAGCGCAGCTGGAAACGGAGCCGCAGCTACAGCAGGGACCGCAGCCGCAGCGCCAGGAGCCACTCCCAGAGGTCCCTGTCACGGAAGGGCTCTCGAGGCCACGAGAGCCCCGAGGAGAGGAGACCTGGGAGAAGAGACTTCATCAGGTCCAAAATCTACCGCTCGCAATCTCCACACTATTTCCGTACAGGCCGAGGTGAAGGATCCTTGCTGAAGAAAGAGGATGGCAAAGGAGAGGATCTGAAAGGATCTGGCTCACTCTCCCAAAACAGCAGCAGCTCTGGCACAGGCAGAGCCTCGGAAGGGGACGGCAGCCCCGAGGAGAGAAACTCTGTCACTGCAAAGCTGCTCCTGGAGAAGATTCAGTCAAAGAAGGTTGAGAAGAAGCCCTGCGTCCCTGATGAGATGCTCCCAGGGACGAACAAGGTGGGAATAAAGCTCAAGGATCCTCCCCAGGGCTACTTTGGCCCCAAACTTCCTCCTTCCTTGGGCAACAAACCGGTTCTTCCCTTAATTGGGAAACTGCCAACCGTTCGGAAGCCAAATACCAAGCGGTACGAGGAGTCTGGGCTGGAGAGAGGTGAGGAGCAAGAGCTGTCGGATGTTGAGGAGGTTTCCCAGGGCATTGAGGAGGCTCAGTTGGGTGGCCAGTCTCTCCTGGAAGAAGTGGTGATGGTGATTCAGGACAAGCCTCTGGATGAGCAGAAACGGGACGAACCTGCTGTGGAAATGCAGTCCATTCCCCTCGAGGCACCGGCGCTCCCTGAGTGCTTCAGGTCTGGAGATCTGGTTATGCCGCACAGCTTCCTCCCAGAGCCGGGCGATGGCAATGGGCTAGAACCTATGGATGGGGGCAGCCAGCCAGTCCCAGCGGAAACCAGTATGATGTCCTTAGTTCCAGATGTCGAGCACTTTCCTGGCTATGTGCCTCAGGGTGGCGAGCCAAGCATCGAAGGGGACCGGGAAGAAGATTCCTCTCTAGCACCACTTGAGAGCCAGCCCATCACTTTTACACCTGAGGAGATGGAGAAGTACAGTAAGCTGCAGCAAGCTGCACAGCAGCACATCCAGCAGCAGCTCATGGCAAAGCAGGTCAAGGCCTTCCCAGCCTCAGCAGCCCTGGCTCCAGCAGCGCCTGCCCTGCAGCCCATCCACATCCAGCAGCCGCCGGCAGCCTCAGCCACATCCATCACCACGGTGCAGCATGCCATCCTGCAGCACCACGCTGCCGCTGCCGCCGCCGCCATCGGCATCCACCCACACCCCCATCCCCAACCCCTTGCTCAGGTTCACCACATACCCCAGCCCCACTTGACACCTATTTCCTTATCCCACTTGACCCACTCCATTATTCCAGGGCACCCTGCTACGTTTCTAGCCAGCCATCCCATCCACATCATTCCGGCGTCAGCCATTCATCCCGGCCCCTTCACCTTCCATCCCGTTCCTCATGCTCTTTATCCAACCCTGCTTGCTCCAAGACCCGCTGCGGCTGCAGCTGCCACAGCCTTACACCTTCACCCTCTGCTGCACCCCATCTTCTCAGGACAGGACTTGCAGCATCCACCCAGTCATGGCACATGAAGGACAAAATTAAGTAACCTCGGAGGAAGGAGAATCTTGTGCATTTTGGGAAGGGGTTTGGAGTTGATCCAGCTGGCAGGTGAAGCCTGAGAATTTCTTTTCACTCTTTAGCAGCCAAAGAAGCCAGAGGCTCGAGGGCTGGGGAGCAGCAGGCGGTGGGTCAGTCGTAAGCGTTGTGTATATCCACTACCAGGGACAGTCTCATGTCCCCAACACCTCTGTGCACGTAGCAGCACTCTCTTAGGAGAATCATTTCACATGTAGACCAGCAAGATTCTTGGAAAGACTGTATTTTTTTTCTTTTCCCTAATTCTCACTCTTGACCATCTCCCTTCTGCCACCTTGTACATCATGAAGGAGATCCCGTACACGCTTATAGGTCTCTAAGAACCCTTTTAATGAGGTCATCTAATTGAAACAGTCAGCATGATTGAATCCAGCTTGGAATGGGTGAGAAAACACTGAGGAACTGGTGGCTGTGGATGCTGATGAGGGGGTGAAGAGAAGGGCAGGGCCACACTGGTTTCGGCTGGGCCAGCACCAGTCTTCAGGCATCACAGGAGGTTCCTGGCTGCTGATTTCGGGGGGATTTGTCCTTGGGGTGAGCAGCAAAGGTGAAATTAAGATCTTACTGTAAAGAGGAAGAAAGGAGCTACACGTGTACCCGGAGCCTCATGTCCTGGGCTACAGAGAGGCTCTGGGGTGGTGATTCCAGTCTGGGGTTTGACCACTCTTCTCCTGAGAGGAGGGAAAACATCTCACTGACTTCCAGCTCCTGTGGTGTTGGGAGAGAGGAGAAAAATCCCTTTGGGAATTAAAGCAATACTGAGGCTTGGGGAGAGTGGCTGGGGTGTGTGAAGTGAATTCCTCTTTCGTCTGTAATACTGATGGTTTCCTTATTAATTTATAGGATTTTTTTTTTTCAATGTAAAGAATTGCACTGAACTCTGTAAACAAAGATGCTGCTTTTTGTAGCTCCTATAAAAAGGTTACATTTGTAGTATATTGCAATAATATTTTTTACAGCCAGTTCTTTTAGTGGTACTTCGTTCTGGTGGCTTTTGTGTAAATAGGTTTGCTGTAGGTGAAATAAGACACTTGGAAAGGTTCCACTTTGGAGTTGCAGCTAGCTGCAGGACAACTTCAGCATGTATAGTTTATCGAGCTCACATATTTTTGAAGTTTTTATGTACCATAAAATGTAAAAAAAAAACTCAAAAAATTAATTGAATCTTCCTTTAGCATTTTACAGCATAACACAAAGGCTGGGAGCAGGAGCAGCTCCATGTCCCTGCTGTAGGAATTGGACCCCGGAGGCACCCTTGGGAGGGGCAGAGTGTAAAACACCCGGGTTTGTCTCTGCTTCTTCCCCCCTGGACTCAAGTGGGTGACTGCAGCTGCCAGCAGCCTTCTGGTGAGGGAAGAGCCTTTGAACCCATCCTCCCGCAGGGAGAGGTGGTTTAGGACTAACCCTGATGTTCCCTAAGGGATTGCTCAGTTCTTCCAGCTGATACCACAGGGAGGCTCTTCCAGCCACAAGCTCTCCCATCGCACTGGGCTTCTGGGATTCAGGTCCTTGGATCAGACCGGTTTGAGGGCACCTTCTGGGGTTGGTTTGGGAGCTGGCAGCAAGGTATCCCCTTCCCCATCCTCCTGGGTGGGCAGAGACTGAAAGGATCAAAACCTCTGGAGCTTCTTCACTCTTGGAATGGGAAATGTTGTGTTTGGGCAGGTCTGAACCCCAGCAGTCACTAAAAGGGACTCAATTTCTCTGTAAATAATTAAGAGATTCAGTATTAGTGTCTCAATGCTGGGCTTCCTTAGCTTCTAGATCCCACATCCACATTCTGGCACTCTTCACGCTGCAGCCCGGAGGGGGGGGTTGACTTCCAGAATAGTGCTAAAAATAATTAACCTGTCATTACTTACCAGGCATAAACAGACTGTATTTAACTTTGTCACATAAGATTATATATATATATATATATATATGCTGTAAAATGAGGGGAAAAAACCTTTCTAATAAACCAGTGATTTATGGAAAAATGTGTGTGGTTGTTGCATGACATGAATAGGAGCTGCTGCAGTTGATGGGGATGGAGCCCAGGGCTTCTTCCTAAAATAACAGCATTGGATGCTTGGTTCATCAAGTAAAACGACTCTGAACTGGGATTCTTTGCTCGGCAGCCGCTGAGCTGGATGCAGAGAAAATGTACTTTTAATTTGTGTCATTTGGGGGGGTTAAAGGGTGGTGTTTGGGCAGGAGCCCTCAGCACAGCGAGTGGCACAACCAACCTGCCTGATGAGCCTGGAACCAGGCAAGAGGCACAGAATCCCAGCCTGGTTTCTGCTGGAAGGGACCTTAAAGCACCTCCAGCTCCAGCCCCTGCCACAGGCAGGGACCCCTTCCACTGGAGCAGCTTGCTCCAAGCCCCTGTGTCCAACCTGGCCTTGAGCACTGCCAGGGATGGGGCAGCCACAGCTTCTCTGGGCACCCTGTGCCAGCGCCTCAGCACCCTCACAGGGAAGAGCTTCTGCCTAAGAGCTCATCTCAGCCTCCCCTCTGGCAGGTTAAAGCCATTCCCCTTGGCCTGTCCCTACATCCCTTGTCCCAAGCCCCTCTCCAGGTTTCCTGGAGCCCCTTCAGGCACTGGAGCTGCTCTCAGGTCTCCCCTTCAGGAGCCTTCTCTTCTCCAGGCTGCCCCAGCCCAGCTCTCTCAGCCTGGCTCCAGAGCAGAGCTGCTCCAGCCCTCGCAGCAGCTCCGTGCCCTCTTCTGGCCTCGCTCCAGCGCTGCCCAGGCCCGACTTGGTCTCTGGGCACCTTTCCCTGCATCCAGGACAAGGAGCCCTCTTGCTGGTCTGGCTATGGCTGTCTCCAGCCTTGGCACTCATGCCCTTGCCTGCCCCTTTCCCAGAGCCCCTGGGCTGCCCGGCCCCGCTCTTCTCCCCTGGTGGGGTTTCGGGGTGCCCCTGCCCGGGGCAGTTTGGTGGCGATGCCCAGTGCTGGTGCTGCTGCAGGTGGGAGCCCCTCACTGCTCTCTGCTGCGGAGGGGACCTTGGGGACAGTGGATGGGGCCCCTCCACCCCGTAGCACTCCCCCCTCCCACCGCATTTCCTCCGGCCGGGCCTGCACCCCGAGATACGGGTCCCACAGCGCGGGCGGGGGGGCTCAGCGGGTGCTGAGTGCGGTTTTGTGCTGCTTCCACCGTCGCCGTGTCCCCCCCACCCCTCCCCGTGTGGTTCCGTGTGCGGGGGTTCCCCTTCCTGTCCCCGCTGTCCCGTGCCCGGCTGCATCCCCCCCGATAAGGCAGGGCCGGGCCTGGCCGCGCCGGGGCTGGGGCTGGGGCCTCACTTCGGGAGGCGATGGGCGCTGCCGCGGGTGCTGCCGCGCTGCTGCGGGCCCTGCTGCTCCTCGGGGCGCTGCGCTCGGCCCCTGCCCTCAGCCTCCTGCAGGACCTCCCCGCCACGTACAAGGGACCCCCCGGCAGCTATTTCGGCTTCTCCCTGGATTTCCACACGGCCCGGGGCAGGTAGGGGGGAGCCCGGGGTGCTGCGGCCGGGCACAGCTCCCGACCCCCAACGACACCCGCCTGCTGCCCCCCGCAGTTCCAGCGTGGCGGTGGGGGCCCCCCGCGCCAACACCTCCCAGCCCGGCGTGGCGCAGCCCGGCGCCGTTTTCCTCTGCCCCTGGCCCCCCAGCGGGACCCCCTGCGACCCCGTCCCCATCGACACCACGGGTGAGTGGGGGCCGCGGGGTGACGGGGCCTCGGGGGGTCACCAGCACCCGGCACGCTCCCGCTCCCTGCTCCCGCAGGAGACGAGAGCGAGGCGCAGGGCACCCTGGAGCTGCGCACCTACAAATCGCACCAGTGGCTGGGCGCGTCCGTCACCAGCTGGCAGGGCAGGCTCGTGGTGGGTACCGCGGCGGGCGGCGGGTGCCGGCGGCAGGGCGGGCACCCAGCGCATCGCCGTCCCTCGGCCAGGCCTGCGCCCCGCTGCAGCACTGGAACGCGCTGGACGGGCAGCACGAGGCGTTCCGCACCCCGACCGGCGCCTGCTTCGTGAGTGCTCCCGGCCCGCTGCGCCTCGCCTGGTACTCGCCCTGCCGCGACCACCTCATGGCCGGCGCCTACCGGGACAGCAACTACGGTGCGTGGGGCCGGGGGTGCGGGCGGTGGGTACCCCCCGCCGGTGGTCGGTCTGACCCTGCCCGGTGCCCACAGCCTATGACAAGCGGTACTGCGAGATCGGCTTCAGCGCAGCCGTCACCCGGGTGAGATGGGTGCTGAGGGTCTCGGGGTGACCCTGGGGATGATCAAGGGATGCTCATGGGGACACAGAGGGTGAGGCTGGGATGGTACCTGGGTTGGGATGCTGGGATGGGAATGCTGGGTTGGGAATGTTGGGATGGGGGTGTTGAGATGGGGATACTGGGTTGGGGATGCTGGGTGGGGGGAAAGATGCTGCAGGAGGTGATGCAGTGGGGTGCTCCAGTGTAGCTGCTGACACCAGCTCCTCCTGCAGGATGGGACACTGGTTCTGGGTGCCCCCGGCGGGTACTACTTCATGGGTGAGTCCTGCCTTTGGGTGGGCACAGCAAGATCAGGGCACCCAGGACGGGGCACCCCAATAGGTGCCATCCACAGCAGCACTGGGAGCCCAGGGCCAGTGCCAGCAGGTGCCCCATCAGCACTGGTGCCACCCCATGTCCATGTCCCGCAGGGCTCCTGTACTCAGTGGGAATCGATGCCATCCTCACCCGCTTCCACGGCAAGTCCCTGCTGTGGCTGGAGCAACCAGGACGCCCCACAGAGGAGCCGGTGTCCTTTGACTACGAGGATGGGTATCGGGGTGAGCAGTGAGCATGGGACAGCCCCATAGCCCCAGAACTGGGGCACAGGGGGTCACCGGTGCCCGTCTCCCTGCAGGGTACTCTGTGGCTGTGGGCGAGTTCGATGGCAATCCCAAAACCAAAGGTAGTGCTTGGGGGGTGAACAAATGGGCCCTGGGCAACCTCACCCCAGTACCAGGGGTGTCCCTGTGCTCACCCCAGTGCCATGGGGCACTCAGAGCTCTTGTCCCTGCAGAGTACGTGGTGGGGGTCCCCAACAAGAGCAACACGAGGGGTGAGGTGAGTGGGGCCAGGTGTGGGTGCCCAGTGAGGGGGACACCACCAAGGCCATGCCCAAGGAAGTGGTAAATGCCCCATCCCTAGCAGTGTTCAAGGCCAGGCTTGAACACTGGGGGCTTGGAGAAAGCTGCTCCAGTGCAAGGTGTCCCTGCCCGTGGCAGGGGTTGGAACTGGAGGAGCTTTCAGGTCCCTTCCAACCCACTCTGTGCTTCTATGGTTCCATTCACGCCACGTGCCCCCCTGTAATGGGGCCAGGGCCTGACACTGCTCTGGGCAGGTGGAGATCTTCAGTGTGGGAGTGACCCTGCGCCAGCTGCGGGGCATCACCAGCGAGCAGGTACCAAACACCCTGCACCCACCCCACAGCTCAGACACCCCCAGCACCCTGTCCCCAGTGACCCCCAGTCTTGCATCGCTGCTCCCTACCAGCACCCCATGGCTCCCTGCTGCCCACTGCCACCCTGCCCAGGCACCCTGTGGTACCCTAGTACCCGCAGCACCCGAATTCCCCCCTCCCATCACCCAGCACACTCTGCAGTGCCTGTGGAGAGCCCCCACCCCCCACCCAGTGCCTCGCCTCACCCAGACCCTTTCTAGGTGGCATCGTACTTCGGGCACACAGTGGCCGTGGCCGACATCAATGGGGATGGGTGAGAGCTGGGACTGCCCCCCCCCCTCCATAGGGGCACCCATGGGTGCTGCCCCTGCCTCGCACCCCCTGGGTGCCACCAGACCACAAACCGAGGCCCCCTCCCCTCACCCTTGCACTGGGTGCAGGCAGGATGACGTGCTGGTGGGTGCCCCCCTGTTCATGGCCCGGCGCCCCGACGGACAGCGCAGCGAGCTGGGGCGCCTCTACCTGTACCTGGGGGGGCTGCAGCGGCCCCTCTCCCAGTCCCCCCAGACCCTGACGGGCACCCACCCCTACGGCCGCTTCGCCGCCGCCATCGCCAGCCTCGGAGACCAGGACAAGGACGGCTTCGGCGGTAACGACACCCGGCACGGGGCTGGGATGGGGGCGCTGCGAGGGGACCCCCGCGGTGCCCGGTCTAAAGCAGTGGGGGAACAGAGGTAGGAGCTGCGGCAGCCGGGGGCGCTCATGGCCGCTGTGTCTGCAGACGTGGCCGTGGGTGCCCCCTTCGGGGGTGACGGTGGCAGCGGGCAGGTCTTCATCTTCCGCGGGCAGAGCGAGGGGTTGGAGCCGCTGCCCACCCAGCGCCTCGACAGCCCCTTCCCCGGCCCGGCCGCCTTCGGCTTCGCCCTGCGCGGGGCCACCGACCTCGATGGCAACGGCTACTCAGGTACGTCCCCAGCGCCGTGTCCCCCAGTGCCCCCCGCTGCCATCTGCCCCTTCACCGACCCCCGCTCGTCCCCACAGATCTGCTGGTGGGCGCTTACGGCGCAGCTCAAGTGGCCGTGTACCGGTGAGTGCCCGTGGCGCCGGCTCCGGTGCTGGCACAGCCCAAAGGGAACGCTGCCCCGGTCCCCAGCACCTCAGCTCTGTCCCTGTGTCCCAGGGGACAGCCCGTGGTGGTGGCCCGGACCCAGCTGAGCGTCCCTGATGGGCTGAACCCCGAGGTCCTGGCGTGTGTCCTGCCCGGTTTCGGCACCGGTGTCAGCTGGTGAGCCGAGCCCTGGGGACACCGCGGTGGGGACACGGCCGCTGTGGGGACATTGCCCCGGGGCAGGTCCCTGAGCAGCCCTGGGTGCTGTCCCCTCGCAGCTTCCCCGTGGTGCTCTGTGTCAGCGTGACGGGCCAGAGCATCCCGCAGCACATCCGTGAGTGCCGGCGCCAGCGGGGGGGACAAGGGGCACAGCTCGGGTGTCACCGGTGCCATGGTCCCCTCTGCCCGCTGTGCCAGGCCTCGAGGCCGAGCTGCAGCTGGACCGGCTGAAGCCCCGGCTGTCCCGGAGGGTGCTGCTGCTGCGGGGTCACCAGGCGTCCTGGCACGAGGAGCTGGAGCTGGACACGGGAGCACCCCCCGTGTGCCGCAACCTCACCGCGTACCTGCGGGTACGGGGACGGCGGGGGCTGGCGGGGGGGGGTGTGTGTGATTGGACATCCCCAGCACAAGGGTCAGGGATGGGGACAGCGGCGGCTCCAGCTGAGATTGGAGCAGGGATGGAAACAGGAGCATCCCCAGGCAAGATGGGGACAGGGATGGGACAGGGTTGGGACAGGGATGTGGGCAGTGGTGTCCCCAGCCTGACCAGGTGGGGGTCCCGGGGCAGGGTGCGTTGGGTGCTCACTGGGGTGCCCATGGGTGCCCTCAGGACGAGGCCGACTTCAAGGACAAGCTGAGCCCGGTGGTGCTGAGCCTGAGCCTGGCGCTGCCCGAGGGGGCCCCGGGGCTGGTGCTCTATGGGGACACCCTGGTGCAGGCGCAGGTAGGGGGGACACAGCTGAGCCACGTCCCCATGCTCCAGCCCCCACCCTGTCCCCAGCCCCTGGCTGGGACACAGCCCCTGACCTCCCCACTGTCCCCAGTGCTTCTGTGGGTTGTCCCCATGGCCCCCCCACTGTCGACAACCACTCCCTGGGACACAGCCTTCCGTGCTCACCCTGCTGCCCCCAGGCCCTCCCTGGGATGTCCCCTCAGTCCCTGCTCCCTCTTTGGGGTACCATTCAGTGTCCTCCCCTGTCCCCAGGCCCTCTCAGGATGTCCCCTTTGTACTCCTCACTATCCCCAGTCACACACATTCCCCCCAGCTTGTCCCCTCTCTACCCTTCACCATTCCCAATCCCTCCCGTCCCTGTTCCTCCCTTGAGGTGTCCCCCAGTATCCTCTGCTATCCCCAGCACGGTCCCAGTTCCCTTGTCAGTCCCCAGTGACTCCCCATCCCACGACCCCCACTTGCCCACCTGTCCCCTCCCCAGACCCATATCATCCTGGAGGACTGTGGCGAGGACAACCTCTGCGTCCCTGACCTCCTTCTGGCCGCGGAGACGTGAGCGCTGGGGTGGGTGGGAGGGTGCAGCATCGCCCCGGGGTGTGCAGCCCTGTGTCCCCCCTAGGCCCAGCCGGCGCCTGCTCATCGGGGCCGAGGCCATGCTGCTGCTTCGCGCCAACACCAGCAACAGGGGCGAAGGCGCCTTTGAGGCTGAGCTGCGGGTGCTGCTGCCCCCCGGCACCCACTATCAGGCTGCCCGGAGCAGCATCCCGGTGGGTGCCAGGAGGGGCCCGGGATGGGGGCTCACACCCTGCCATGGGTGGCCACCACCCTTCTTGCGGGTGCCTGGTGGTGATGGGTACTGAGGGTGGGCACCCTGGACCGTGCATATCCCCAGGCTGGTTGGTGCATGGCAAGGAGTCTGTGAGTGTCACTTCTCCATGTGCCCACCCCACAGGGGCAGGAGAAACTGAGCTGCAACCTCAGGAAGGAGAACGGGACCCACATGGTGCTCTGTGAGTTGGGCAACCCCATGAAAGCAGGTGCCCAGGTAAGGGGCTGTGGGGTCACCCCCCCCTCCCCCCCGGACCATCACTCAGCCCATGGGCTGGGCATAACTGGTGGTGCTGGGTCATCAACACACCACCCGGCTGCCTGCAGATAACTGTGGACATGGAGCTGAGCGTGTCCGGGCTGGAGGACATGGGGGATGCCATCACCTTCCAGCTGCAGCTGCGGAGGTGACACTATGATGGTGCCCCGTACCCCTGTCCCCTTGTCCTCCTCTCCTCTGCCCACTGCTGGGACCTGGCCACTCAGGACTTGGTGGCCTCAGCGTGTCCCCAAGCTAAGCTCCATCCCTCACCCCACTGTATCCCTGCAGCAAGAACAGCCCCAGCACCACCAACACATCGGTGACAGTGATGGTGCCTGTGGAGGCACAGGCAGAGATGGAGCTGCGAGGGTGAGGGTTGAGGGGGACATGGGAGGCTGGGGGTGACACAGAAGGACACTGACCCCCTTCCTCTGCCAGCAACTCCCTACCGGCCACCACGGTGCTGCCCGTGAGCTGGCGCTGGGCCGAGGGCAGCCGGCGGCTCGAGGACCATGGCATCAAGGTGGAGCACGTCTACCAGGTAGGTGCTGCACCCATGGGCCCCTGGGACCTGCCCCCTCCCCGGTGCCACCTCACGGTCCTCCACAGCTCCACAACAAAGGTCCCAGCACCGTCAGTGGGGTCACCCTGCACCTCGCCATCCCCATCCGGCTGGGGGGCCGCATCCTGCTGTACCTGCTGGAGCTGGGCACTGAGGGGGGCATGAACTGCACCAGCCCCCCCGGCCTCAATGCTGAGCAGGTAGGATGGCCCCGGGGTGGGGACCAGTGTCTCCCACTGGGGGCTGGGTGGGTGTCAAGGTGTGGGGGGGGTGTCCGTGTTCCCTTTATCTCCTTCCAGCTGGAGATCCCCCATCCCACGGGCGCAGCACCCCGGAATGGCTCACACCGGAGGGAGCGCCGGGACCTGGAGCAGCCGCCGGGAGAGGGGCTGGAAAAGCCCATCCTGGTGGTGAGCGGGCACTGCCGGGGGGCTGCAGCCCAGGATGGGTGCTGGGGGTGGGTGACTCTGGGGTGGGGGTCAGGGTGACACCCGCTGTGTCCCATAGGACTGCGGCAATGCCACGTGTGTGGACATCACCTGCTGGGTGCCTGGCCTGGCCAAAGACCAGCGGGCGCTGGTGAGCATCCATGCGCTGCTCTGGATGGACACTCTGCAGCAGGTATTGTCTGCAGCAGGGGACTGGGGAGGCACTGTGTCCTGGGGTGTCCCCACCACGTCCCCTCCTGCACCGTGGTCCCCGGGGACCTGATGAGAGCAGCCCAGGGGATGCTGGGTGCAGGGTTGATGGGTGCTATCACCCCTGTGCCGTGTCCCAGTGTGTCCCCATGTGTCCCCCATGTGTCCCATGTCTGTCCCCAGCGGGAGCACCTTCTGAAGCAGTTCCTCGTCCAGTCACAGGCTTGGTTCAACACCTTAGCCATGCCCTACCGAGTCCAGCCCCGTATCCTGCCCTCCGGGGAGGCCATGGTAGGGCTGGCACAGGCACAGGGGACACAGGGCCCGGTGGAGGTGTCAGCGGTGTCACCCCCTGTCCCTTTGCAGGCTGTCACCAAGGTGATGCGCACCAGCCCTGGCGGTGAGGGGACGGTGCCGGTGTCATGGGTGGTGCTGGGGGTCCTTGCCGGGCTCCTGCTCCTCACCCTCCTCATTCTCCTCATGTGGAAGGTGAGTGGGCAGCAGGGACGCTGCCGACTCTGGTGACACCCCTCCATGGCAGTGGGGACCCAATGGTGCTGGAGGGATCCTGGGTGTGAGGCTGGGGTCCCCGAGGGTGACACTGGGTGTCCCCTGAGGTGATGATGTGGGGTTCCCCGGGTGTGACACTGGGGTCCCTGGGGTGACACCGTGGCTGTCACCATGTCCCTCTTCCAGATGGGTTTCTTCAAGAGAACACGGCCGCCTGCTGAGGACACGCAGGAGCTGGCGCCCAGCAAGGCTGAGGAGTTAGGGGGTGCCCAGGACTAATGGGGTACCCCGGGACCCCCCTTCCTACCTGTCCCCAGCACCCCCACACTGCCCCCGGGCAATAAATCTCTGCCTGGCATCATGGGGCTTCCCGTGGGGTGCTCCAGGATGCTCCTGTGAACCTGCACAGGCCTGGCATAGGGTGCGATGGGGTGGGAGGGGCTGATACTGGGTGGGTGCCAGGGCTGTGGTGGAGGGGAAGCTGGCGGGTGAGGGCCGGTACCGGGGACAACCTCGATGGGGCCATGGCGGTACCGAGTCCTGGTCCTGGGCTCAGGGCGGTGCTAGGGTCAGTCCCGTGGTGCTGGTGCCGGTGCCTCTCCCGGGGTCGGTGCCGCGGTGCTGGTGACGGTACCGGGATCAGTCCCGTGATGCCGGTGCAGGTACCGGGGTCAGTCCCCCGACACCGGTGCCGGTACTGGGGTCAGTCCTGCGGTGCCTGTGCTTCTCCCGGGGTCAGTCCCTCGGTGCCGGTACCGGGGTCAGTGCCGCGACGCCGGTGCCGAGGGCCGGTGCCGGGGATGCTGCGGGGGTCCGGGGCGGTGCCGGGGGCGGTGCCGGTACCGGGGCTGCGGCCGTGCCCGGCGGCTCCGGCAGGTGGAGCCCGGTCCCCGCGGCGGCGGCGGCGGGCGGAGCGGGCCGGGCCGGGCGGGCCGGGCATGGCGGGGTAACGGCGCGGAGCGACCATGCGGCCCCGCCGCCTCCTGCCGCCGCTGCCGGTGCTGCTGCTGCTGGTGGCCGCGGGCGGGCGGCGGGCGCGGGGCGCGGCGGAGCCGGGAGCGCACGGTGAGAGCGGCCTTTGTGTGCGGCGGCCCCGGCCCCATCCCCGCCCGCCCGACCCCCCCCCCCGGCCCCCGCTCTCCGTCCGTCTGTCCCTCTGTCTGTCTGCCCCCCCCGCTGTCCGCCCGGTTCCGGCCACCGGCATAGGGAGGGCTGGGGGGGGGGGAGCAGGGGTGCAGGAGGGGGTGTGTGTGGGGGGTGTTGGGCAGTGCCAGGCGTAGAGATGGGGAGGGGGGCTCGTGGATGGAGATTGGGGGTGCAGGAGGGTGTGTGTGGGGGGCTGGTGATGGGGTGCATGATGGGGGGGGACCGTGATGATGGGGTGCATGATGGTGGGGGGGGTCGTAGGCAGAGATTGGAGGTGCAGGAGGGTTGGAGGGGTCTTAGGCCATGGGGTGCATGACGGTGGCTGGGGGGGCATAAGTAGAGATTAGGGGTGCAGGAGGGTGGGGGGAGTCCTTGAGCAATGCCAGGGGTGTAACATGGTGTGTGTGGGAGTGCTGGGCAGAGCTTGGGGGTGCAGGAGATCGGGTGGAGGTCCGGGTGAAGGGGTGCATGATGGTGGGTGGGGGTGTGGACAGGGCTTGGGAGTGCAGGATGATGGGTGTGGGGGGGTCCTGAGCAGCACCCGGGGGTGCAGGACTGGGGGGCTGGGTGTGGGTGTTACCCTATTGCAGGGTGGGCCGGGGGATGCAGCATCGCTCTTTGGGGTCCCTGTAGCTCCCCATGACCCGTGCCTGCACCCCAAACCCTCCTCGAGGTGTGCTGGGGGGCGAGGTAGTGTCAGTGGGGTCAGGAGCTCCCTGACCCGGCACGGCCCTGGCCCCATCCTGCCGGTGTTGGCTCAGCTCTCCGGTGGCGTCACCCGTCCCTATGGGGTGGCCTCGGTGACAGGGTGCAGGGCACCAGCGCCCCCCATCATGGCACCGTGGGGTCATACTGGGAGGTGCTGGGGGGCCAGCATGCCCCGTGGTGGCTGTGCCACCCTCTGGGGTTCCCTTGGCAATGGCGGGGGGGGACAGAGAGCAGGGAGAGGAGAGGCTGTGTCCGTGCCCCCCATGCTCTAAGGAACATCAGTGGGGTGGCCGCTGGTGCCGGCTGTCCCTGGGCAGCTGTGGGTGGCTGCGTGTGGTCATGAGGACATTCCTGGCCCCCGGCTGTCCCTGCTGTGTGGGGACACCCCCCCTGTCCAACCCCCCCAGCGCATCGCCAAAGCAGCTGCTGCAAATTCCACCCATCACCACATCTGGGCAACATCTGGGCTGAGGGGGGCAGGATAGGGGTGGGGTTGCCCAGTGGTGTGGAGGGGTTTGGGGGTGCAGGATGCTGCTGGGGGGACACAGGGTCCCGGAAGTGCCTGGGGCCATGGGATGAAGGAGGTCGTTGCCAGGGTGATGGTGCCGGAGCTGGGCCAGATGCCAGGGATGTGCTGGGATCATGCGCAGGATGGTGCCAGCACGGGGGGGGGGGCACGGGGGGTGCAGGGTCCCTCCCCCAGCAGTGCCCCCCCCCCCCCCCCCCGCCCTGCACCCGGAACTGCCCTGGGGGACCTGGCCCCCTGAGCTTGTGACACGTGTGAGTTGTACCCTGAGTGGGGGGGGAATGGGCCTGGGTGGGCTCGGGTGGGGGGGAGTGGGGGGGACATGACTGGGTGCACCCACTTGTGGGCACAGCAGTGACCCAGTCCACCTGCTTCAAGGGGGGGCACAGGGTGGGCCCAGAGGTGATGCCTGCAAGGATGGTGACACAAACCTGCCAGCGAGGGGCCTGCTGCCTGCTAGGATGGCACCAGTGACCTCAGTGGGGTAGAGCCCCTGACACACCAGCACGGTGGCCATGACCCACTAGGATGAATCCCAGTATTCCACTGATACGGGTCCCGCCACCCTGGTGGGTCATGGCCATCATCCCAGGAGGGTGGTGGGACCTGCATCAGCAGAATAGTGGGACCCATCTCTGGGGAGATAGGTCACACCTCCCTGCCAGGATGGTGCCCATGACCCGCGAAGGTGGTGGCCATGACTTGCTGGGATGAGTCCCACCATTCTGCTGGGAATAGGTCCCACCACCTGCTGGGATGGTGCCTATGACCCAAGAAGATGGGTCCCACCATTCTGAGCCCTACCATGCTGCTGGAATGATGCCTATCCCACAAACCGGGGTGGTGACCATGGTCCACTCTGATGGGTCATACCATTGCGCTGGGAATGGGTCCTACCACGTGCTGGGACGATGTCTGTGGTCCAGCAGGATGGGTGGTGGGGTGGTGCCGTGCTCCGGGGGGCTCCGTTCCCACACGTGCCCGTGTCCCGCAGAGGTGGTGCTGCGGGTGCAGGTGTACGAGAGCGGGACGCTGGTGCCGCTGGCTCAGGCCGCGCTGGAGGTGCTGAGCAACCGCAGCTCGCTGGCAGCGGGTGCCACCGACCACGAGGGCTGCGCCACGCTGCCTGTGTCCTACCGCCTGGGCTCCTGGCTGCTGGTCACCGCTGCCCGCCGCGGCCACGTCACCGCCTCTGTGCCTTGGCGCGTCCACAAGCTGCCACGTGAGTGCCCGCGGCCTCGTGCGGGTCCCGAGCGCTGTATGGGGGGGTCTGGGGTTGATGGAGACCCCGGATCTTTACTGGGGGGCTGAGAACACTCACAGGGGACCCCAGTGGGGGGGGGCACAGTCCTCTATTGGAGGGGGCTCTGGACACTCTTTGGGGACCCCAGTGCCTCACTGGGTGGCTCATATGGAGAAGCCCTAGTTCCTTCCTGGGGATCCCAGTCTTTCCTGGTCCCTTAATGGGGACCCCAAAGGGATTTTGGGATAAGGGGTCCCTCATGGAAAGGTGTTTGGGGGGGGTCTGGCCCCTTTGGAAGAGTGTGGCTGTGTCCTGGTGCCCCCAAAGAGTCCCCATGCTGAGGCGGGGCTGGGCTCCAGCCCTTTTCCCCAGGGCCAGTAAGGCAGGGGGAGGCGCGGACTGACATCGATAGGGTCACCTTGCTGTGGGGGGACACGTGGGAGCGCTCATGGGGGAGCAGGGGTGGGATGCAGGGATGGGGCCCTAGAGAGATGGAGTTAGAGGGATGGGGTGCACAGGGATGGGTCTGCACAGGGATGGGGGTGAAGGGATGGGGGTGCACAGGGATTGGGGTGCAGGGATGTGGGGTGCAGTGACAGGGTGCACAGGGATGGGGGTGCAGGGATCTGGGGTGCAGTGACAGGGTGCACAGGGATGGGGTGCACAGGGATTGGGGTGCAGGGATGGGGATGCACAAGATGGGGGTGCAGGGATGTGGGGTGCAGTGATGTGGGGTGCAGTGATGTGGTGCATATGGATGGGGGTGCACAAGGATGGAGGTACAGGGATGGGGGTATATATGGGATGTGTTGGGGGTCCCAATCACCCCCCTCCTTGCAGTCTACGCCTCCATTAGCCTCTACCTGCTCCCGGAGCGCCCGGCCACCCTCATCCTGTACGAGGACCTGGTGCAGATCCTCCTGGGCTCCCCAGGTGAGCGCTGGTGCTGGAGGTACAGGGATGTCACCTATCACCCCTGGGTGCTGCCACCCACCTTGTGTGTCCTCAAGGTGGCCGTGGGCAGCCGTGGGCGCAGTTCCCCCGCCGGGCAGCACGCCTGCCCCGCAGCTCCACCTACAGCCAGCTCGGCGCGTCCCTCACCGCAGCCTCTGGCCCCGGCCTCGCCCGCGCCTTCCCGGCCTTCCTGGGGTCCGAGCAGGACAGCACTGGTACGGGGGGGGGGGGCACCAGGGGATTGGGGGGGGGGCAGGACCGTGAGGTCCCCCCGTGTGAGCATCCCTTGTCCCCTCAGCCAATGCCACCTGGCTGGAGCTGGCGCCTGTGGTGGCCCTCAGTGTCCACCTCTTCACTGGCAACGGGACCGAGGTGCCGCTGGCCGGCCCCATAGAGCTCTGTGTCCCCTTGGCTGCCGACGCTGCCCCCGTGGTGGCCACCAGCGTGCCAGCCTGGAGGTTCGACCCCAAGAGCGGTGAGTGCTGCTTGAAGGGGGTGGCAGGGATTGACCTGGCGCTGGATGGGGGTGTGGGGGTGTGTGATAAGTTTGGGTGTCTCAGCCCGCTGTGGGGGGTGGGTGTGTGTCCCTGCAGGGCTGTGGGTCCGTAATGGGACGGGGCTGATCCGTAAGGAAGGCCGGCAGCTCTACTGGACTTTCGTCTCCTCCCAGTTGGGATACTGGGCAGCAGCTTTGCCCTCTCCCAGCACAGGTAGGGTGACACCCATGGGTGCCCCCAGCCGTGGTGCTGGGGATGGGGTGACCTATGGAGGGGGGATTGAGGACACCCATCGCTGGTGGGTGCAGGCCCCGGGGGGCTTTCATGGGGGGGTGCCCTATATGTCCCTGCTGTCCCCAGGGTTGGTGGCGATGGCGGCGGGGGTGACAGACATCACCACCTACCACACCATCTTCCTCCTCACCATCCTGGGCGCGCTGGCCCTGCTCGTCCTCATCCTCCTCTGCCTCCTCATCTACTACTGCAGGTCAGCACCCCCGCTCTGCACCCCTGGGGTCCCCAACACGGCTGGGGGTGCCCTATCTCTGGCCGGGGCCTCCTCCTCCAGGGGACCCCAGCACCCATGGGGTGACCCCCGCCCTGTGTCCCCGCAGGCGGCGGTGCCTGAAGCCGCGGGCACAGCACCGCAAGCTGCCGCTGCCGGGGCCGCTGGACGTGGCGCGCAGGGACCAGGCCACCTCCGTGTCCCAGCTGGACCTGCTCTGCGGCGGCAGCCACCTCGAGACGGCCTCCTCGGGCGGGGACACGGACGTCCCGACCCCCGGCGCGGCCCCCCCGGCCCGCCCGGACTTCTTCCAACCGCCGGTCCCCCCCCCACAGCTCCGCGCCGGGCCCCGCACCCCCGGGGGGACCCTGGCCCTCCCCCGCCGCCGCCAGCCCCCCGCCCCAGCGGACTACGGGCGTTCCGGGGAAGCCTTCGGCCTCCGGGCTGCCCGCTCGGTGGACGGGCTGCAGCCGCCGGAGGAGCACCCCCGGGGGGGCCCCGCTTTCGCCCCCCGGCCCCCCTCGCCCCCCGTGTTCGCCCGTTACGGGGGGCAGCCCGCGGAGCACCCGCTGCCCGAGCCTCCCCCCCGCCCGCCCTCCATGGCTCCCCCCGCTCCCCTCCTCCTCTGTGGGGGTCCGGAGGACGTGTACCGGGGGGTGATGCCCACCCTCCTCATCCCTGCCCGGTACATGCGCCTGGCCCCTGGAGAACCGGAGGGTCCCCCTGAAAATGATGGGGGGCCCGGGTCGACGGGGGTGCCCACAGCCGCCCCCCCGCCCCCCCCATCCTCCGCGCAAGGGTTTGAGGAAGGAGAGAACTGGGCGGGTGCCCGCGCCCCGCAGCCGGTGAGCGGCTCAGTGGCCATCCCGGTGCTGCTGGACGGGTCGGCGGTGGCGCAGCTCAACGGGGAGCTGCAGGCGCTGGCGGGGCAGCAGTTGTTAGAACTGGGGGGGCCGCCCCCCCCCCGGGCTTGGTTCGTCTCCTTGGACGGCCGCTCCTCGCAGGTCCGACATTCCTACATCGACCTGCAGGGCGGGGAGCGAGGCTCCGGCCCCGCGGGCCCCCCCCCGCGCCTCCCGAGGGCCGTCGGGGCTGCGGTGGGGGGGGAGGACGGAGGGTCCCGGCCCCCCCCCGGCGCGGCCGCCGCCTCCCCCGAGGACAGCTCCTTGGCCCCGCTGCTGGAGGCTGGCGGCGGAGGCGCGGGGCGGCGCGGGGGGGGCAGCGGCCGCAGCAGCGCCAGTGAAGCCCCCCGGGACTCGCTGACCAGCCCCGAGGAGGAGGCGCTGGTGGAGACGGGCGAGGGCGGGGACGACGGCGGCGACAGGAAAAGCCCCTGGCAGAAGCGGGAGGAGCGGCCGCTCATGGTCTTCAATGTCAAGTGAGTGCTGGGGGGGGGCCTGCTGCGGCCGCCCGGTCGGCGCCAGCCACCGCCGCCATGGCCCGTCACTGCCACCCCTCCGCCACCCCCTTGCCGTAGAACCCAGGACCGTGCCTCATCCCACCCTGCCCCTGCTCCTTGCCCCCATCCCCTCCCCACTGTGCCGGCAAAGGGACCAGCCCAGGTCACCACGTCCAGTGTCCTGGGGACCTCAGTGCCACCGGGCTCTGCACATGGGGTCCTGCTGCCCTTGTGCCCCCCCCTCCCACGACATTGCCATTCACACCCTGCATGTTGGGGGGGTGTGGAGAACCGTATGTCCCCCACACCCCCTAAGCCATGTCCCCTCTTGTGCCCTTGCAGGACAGGGGGGGCCAGCAGTGCCCCCCGGCCCACCGGTGCCTCGAAGCTGCCGTAGGAACTGAGGGGGAGGCACTGCCTCTCCCGAAACCTCCCCCCTCCCTCCTTGGCTTTGGATTTTAATCGTGTTTCTAAATGTTTTCTACATGGCGAGGATGAAGAGGGGCCAGCGGGGGCTGGGTGGGCAGTGGGGGGGACATGGGGACCCCCCCCCCGGCACTGCCTGCCCCCCCTAGCCAGGGAGCTGCTGCCTTACATGGCATTAATATATTAAAGAGAGATGAACCCCCCCCTCGCCTCTGCTTCCTGCCTCAGTTTCCCCCCCGCACAGAACCAGGGGAAGGATTTGTCCTAGAAACCGTTTATTGAGGCAGTGGCACTTGTCCGGGGGGTGGCGGTGCCCTCACAGCAGCACCCTGTGGGGTGCAGGCAGGTCCCAGCGCTGGGGGCTGCACCCCCAGCCCCCCCCGGTGCAGTGGGACCCCACAGGGCAGCAGTGGCGGCCATCAGAGCAGCAGGAGCCCTGTGGAGAGACACGGAGTGAGGAGGGGGTGTCGCCACCTTGAAACCTCCCCCCAATAACCCCACACGAACCTGGGTGAAGGGGCAGCACCCCCAGGAGCCCCCCCGGGTGCGACAGCACCGGTGCCCGCCGCGGCAGGAGTGGGCAGCACCACAGGGCACGGCGGCAGAGGGGTCAGTGCCAGCAGCGCGCAGGGAGGCAGGCCGCGGGGTGGGTGCCCAGGGGGGAGAAGTGCGTGCTCCCAGCAGCAAGGTGGGCGTCAGGAGCTTCTCGCAGCTCTGGGTGGCCACGTTGCAGGTGTAGCCCCAGGGGCAGCAGTGCTGGTGGTCCCTGCAGCACACGGCCTGAAGGGGGCAAGGGCGGAGGGGGTCCGTGGGGGTCGCAGGCATATGGGGGACCAAGGGGTGTGAGCCTGGGCCAGACCCCAACCTCATGTAACATGTAACCCCAGCCCCAGGGATTGTGCTGGGCCCTGTCCCCAAGGTGCCCACAAAGCCCCCATGGAAGGGCACACTGATGGAGGTGGGGGTGTTCTATGTCCCTGTCTCCCCCCTCCCAGCTCTGCCTGTCCCCAGACGGTCTCACCCCAAAAACCCCAAACCCCCCCCTTCCACCCCACCCCCTTGTACCCTCGTACAGTCCCCCCAGACCTGCTCCAGCGGGCAGCACCCCCAGGCCCCCGAGCTGAGCCGGCAGCAAGTGCTGCCCTGGGGACAGCTCGTCTCCTCGTCACACTGCACGTCCCCCCTGCGCAACAGCGCCGGCATCTTCCGCAGCCAGGGCCGGCGCCCCCGCCCCTGCTGCAGGCAGCTGCCCGCACTTGGGTCGCAGGTATAGCCCTGGGGGCAGCAGTGCACGTGGTCGGGGCAGCAGACGGCCTGGGGGGGGCAAAGGGAGGGTTAGAGCCCAGCCTGCCCCACCCCAAGGACAAACTGCTTACTCCTGCCTGTTCCCTCCCCATCCCAGCCTGGCTCCATCCACACTTTTGGGTGGTGGTGAGGGGATATGGGACCCCCTCATCACTCTTGACCCTCCCAGCGCTGGGCACAGGAAGGTCTCCAAGGATCCAGTGGCCTTGTGTCCCTCCATCACCTCCCACCACCCCTAACTGGTCCCAGTTAGCAGACAGGGGCTGACTGGGGGTCCAGCAGCACCCCCTAACCCCATGGGATGAGCCCTTTGTCCCTTCTGGGGAACAGGGGACATGAGCCCTCATCCCACCCAGGGGACACTCTGGGGACAGGCCCCCCATACCTCCTCCAGTGGGCAGCATCCCCAAGCCCCCGAGCTGAGCCGACAGCACGTGTTCCCATCCGGGCAGCTCGTCTCCTCATCACACTTCACATCACGTGCTGGGGACAAGGGGACACTCAGAGCCGCTGTCCCCTCCCCAGGCAGGGGCAGGGCATGGGGGGGCCTCACCTTTGTGCAGGAACGCCTGGAGGGGTTCCCGGCCCACGGAGGAGGTGCATGTGGAACGCTCCAGGTCGCAGACAGTGCCCTGAGGGCAGCAGTGATGCCCATCGCTGCAGCAAACAGCCTGCAGGGGAGAGCTGCATCCTTGCTGCTGCACCGGGGCCCCACCGGGACACAGTGGGACAGGATGGGCTGACAGCGTGGGGTTCATGGCACAGGGTAGGGCACGGGGTGCCCAGCACAGGGTGTCTGACATGAGGTGATGGGGACAGCATGCCTGGTATGGTGCACTCAGCACAGAGTACCCAACATGGGGTGCTCAGTATGGGCTGCCAGCACAGGGTGCTGGTATGGGGCAGCTGCCATGGGGTGCTCAGTGTGGGGTGCTTGGGACATGGTACCTGATATGGGGGTGCCCAACACAGGATTCTCAGTGTGGGGTGTCTGGTGTGGAGGTCTGGGGTCACTGAGGAGGGGGTGGTCACTGTACGGGGTGTTACTGGGGGAGGGTGTCTCTGCTGTGGGCTGCCTGGTGTGGGGTGCCTGGCACAGGGTGCTTGGTACAGGGTGCCCAGCGTGGGGCACCCAGCACAGGGTGCCTGTCGCAGGGCTGTCACTCACGTTCTGCAGGGGGCAGCAGCCGTACTGCGCCGGGGACATCTGGCAGCAGGTAGCCCCGTCGGGACAGGCAGAGCGGCCGTCGGGACACAGGACCTGGTGCAGTGCGACTGCGGGAACACGCACACAGCGTCCTCCTGTCCCCTTCGTGCCCCCCTTTATGGGCACCCATCCACCCGGGTGGGAACACCCCTTACCTGACACCGGGGGCTGGCGCTTCCAGGCAGGGAAGGTGGTGCCCATGGGGGTGTCACCGGTGGGTGAGAGGCAGCGCCCGTGGGCCAGGTCGCAGACGGTGGCATGGGGACAGCAGTGCACCTTGTCGGCGCAGCACAAGGCCTGCGGGCACCGGACACTTGTCACAGAAATGACCACATGATGTCTCCCCCACAATGTCCCCATGTCGTGTGTCCCCCCATACCTGGGGCATGGGGCAGCACCCCCAGGCGCCGCTGGCTGTCACGCAGCAGGTAGCATCATCGGGACACTCAGACTGTCCGTCGGGACAGGGCACAGCGTGAGGGGCTGCGGAGAGTGGGGATGGGGTGAAGGACCCCCAGGTCCCATCCTGTCCACCCCCAGGCCCATCCGTGTACCCCCACCTACATGTGCCCCCCCCTTACCTGGGGGTGTGATGCAGGATTCACCATCGGCGCTGCAACTGGACCCTCGGGGACAGCAGTGGTGGCCGTCAGCACAGAGGACGCTCTGGGGAGAGAGAAGGGGGCAGATGAGGAGGAAAAGCCCCCTGAGAATGGCAGAGAGAAGGGGGAAACAGGCACAGTGCAGAGACTCACCTCTGGCAGTGGGCAGCTGCCTGTGCTGGGGCAGGACGGGCCATCCCGGCACGGCACTGCACTGTTGGCATGCAGGACCTGGGGACAGGGGGATGCATGGGGGGGGTTACCCAGTGGTGGGGCACCGCCGGACCCCCCTCAGCCTGGGCACTCACCGGGGTGGAGGGACACAGCTGCCCATCGCGGCACCAGGCGCTGGCTCCAGACAGGACCAGCAACAGCAGCAGGAGGGTCCTCATGGCGCTGGTGGCATCTGCGGGTGGCAGAACCCCGCCGGCACAGCCATGCCTCAGTTTCCAACTCACAAAGTGGGGGGCAGCAGGTCTGTGCTCCGGCACCGCCCCCCCCCCCGGTCCCACTTCCCCTTTCAGCCATATGCTGGAAAAAACCCAGCTCCCCCTTCCTCACCCAGGGCTCCCCCACCCCAGGGTGCGCGGGGGAGGGTACCCACCCCCCCCAGTGTGGCTGCTGCGGTGTCTGGCACCCCAGGCACCATCCGCAGCACCCCGATAACATCTCCCCGTGGCACAGGAAGCCAGACTGTCGGGGGGGGGGGGTGGCAGAGGCGGGCAGCCCCCCCTGCCCAGTACCGATGGGTGCTAAGGGCTGCCCCCCCCCCTCCAGTAAACTCACTTCCAGGATCACTTTCACTTCTCTTTCCCGTGGTATCCACCCCCGCAGCTGTGGGGGCGGGGCCCCGTCACACGTGTGCGGGCCAAAAGGAGGGGGAGGCTGCTGCCCCCCCGGCTCCAAACCGGGGAGAAACTGAGGCAGACCCAGAGCCCCCCCGGTACCGGACACGTCGCAGAGGGGTCACGGGGGGGTGTTACTGGGGGGGGTGTCTCTGCGGAGGGGGCTCGCTGCTCCCAGTGCCCCCCAGTAACTCCAGACCCCCCACGGCTCCCAGTGCCCCCACAGCCCCCGTGACTCGCAGAGACCCCAGAACCTCCCAGTGCCCCCGTACCCGGTCCCGGTCCCTGTCCGTGTTCCTGTCCCGGTCCCGGTCCCGGTGCCAACCAGCCACAAAGCCCCACCCCTGCTCCCCATTGGCTCATTTCCCCACCAGCCCCTCTCCTATTGGTCCATTCGGCGAAAAAGGGCGGGAAAACCCGCCTCCTCACCCTTACCCCGTACTCCCCCGCCCCGTCACGTGATTGGGGGGGTGTCACATGACCACTGCCACACCGCGGCTGGGTGCGAAGAGTTGCGCGGGTTTCAGCCCGGGGGGCACGGACCCCCCCCTCCCCCGAGCGGCCCCGGGGCCCGTGCTGAGCCCGGACCACCCACAGCGCCCCTGCCCCCCCCCGGACCCCCCAACCCTCCTCCAACACCCCCCCCCCAACTCCCGGTCCCCATCTGCCACCCGCCTAAACCCCCCAACCTGCCCCACCACCCCCAACCCACTTCCAACCCCCCCCTTTTCCCTGCGGAAACAGCTGGCTGCTCCATGAGCAAAGGGGCGTTGGGAGAGGGAGCGTTCACAGAAACTGGGGCGAGGGCGGAAGAATTCCAGGAAGGAAGAGCCCCGAGAGGAAGGAGGATCCTGGAGTCGCTGACCTACTGCAGACCAGGACTCTTCACTGAGGGGGAGAGTCCCCAGAGGCCGAGCCCCTGGGGACCCTCAGGTTTGGGAGAGAACAAACTGCACTGTTAAGTGGGTACAGGAACTGCTCCCTTGGATTTAAATACGTTAAAAGGGAATTGAACAAGTAGAGACAATGCCTGTGATCAGTGACCGGGAAAGGGAAGCGTGGCCTTTCCTTCACCCTCACAAGTGTGGAATTGGCAGGAGAGTTTTTACTCATCAATGTCTCCATCTCCCAGAGCAGCCGCTGCCCTTGCTGGGGAGACGTGTGAACCTAATGGGAGGCACAAGTAGCTTTTGGTAAAGGAGGGCCTGGGATTCACACTGCAGAAGAAGCAGCTCTGGAGGCACACATATTTCGTGGCATCTCGGCTGTGTTTAATGAGGCTCAGCTCTGCCCACGGGCTCTCAACCCCGGTGCAGAATCAAACCAGCCTCTGTGGCTTTGTTCAGACAGACCCAAATCGGCAACACCCCATTCCCCCCCCGCCGAGACCTCCCTCAACCCCCACAGGCCTCCTCAGACCCCCCAAACCTCTGCTAATCCCCAGTCAAACCCCAAAGACCCCCCCAATCCCCTACCACCCCCCTTCATCTCCCCCAACCTCCCTTAAGCCACCTTCGGACCCCCAAACCCTCCCCAAATTCCCCTCCCAAGCTCCTCCAATCCCCCTCACCCCGGGCCCCCGCCCACCCCCTCCGGGTCCCCCCATGTTCCACAGCCACGGAGCCCCCGCGGGGACACCCCGCCCCCCCCGCTCGCTGCCCCGGCCGGCGCCGGGGTCACATGACCGACTGCTCCTGGCGCAGGGGCTCGGCGCCGGGCGGGCGCTCGGGTTCGGCGGCCATGGCCGCGAGCCGCAGCACCGCCATGTGCTCCTCCGCCGCCGCCAGCGAGCGCTCGACCCAGTGGCGTGCGGCGGGCTGGCGGCAGGCGCTGCGGGTCACGAGCACCAGGTGAGTGACCGAGAGCAGCAGCGCCGCGGCCCTGCGGGGACACGGGGTCAGCCCCGGGCCTGCCCCACCCCGAGCGCCGCTCCGAGCCCCGCGGTCCGACCCGGCCTTGAGCACTGCCAGGGATGGGGCAGCCACAGCTTCTCTGGGCACCCTGTGCCAGCGCCTCAGCACCCTCACAGGGAAGAGCTTCTGCCTAAGAGCTCATCTCAGTCTCCCCTCTGGCAGGTTAAAGCCATTCTCCTTGGCCTGGCCCTACATCCCTTGTCCCAAGCCCCTCTCCAGCTTTCCTGCAGCCCCTTCAGGCCCTGGAGCTGCTCTCAGGTCTCCCCTTCAGGAGCCTTCTCTTCTCCAGGCTGCCCCAGCCCAGCTCTCTCAGCCTGGCTCCAGAGCAGAGCTGCTCCAGCCCTCGCAGCAGCTCCGTGCCCTCTTCTGCCCTCGCTCCAGCAGCTCCAGGTCCCAGTCCAACCCCTGCCAGGGCAGGGCCACCCAGAGCAGGGCACACAGGAACATGCCCATGGTGGGTTTCAGTGTCTCCAGAGAGGAAGGCTCTGCACCCCCCCATGCAGCCTGTGCCGGGGCTCTGCCACCCTCAGTACGAAGCAGCTCTCCCTCATGTGGAGGTGACACTTGTTGTGTGTTAGTTTATGGCCGCTGCTCCTCTTCCTGTCACTGGGCACCACTGGACACAGTCTGGCACCATCCTCCTGGCACCCGCCTTTGAGACCTGCACTGATTGGATCCCCTCTCTGCTCTCCTCTGAGCTAACTAGGCCCAGCTCCTGCTATCTCTTCCCATAAGAGATGCTCCACACCCTGATCACCCCTGTGTCACCCATGGGTGCCCCCTCCTCTCCCCTGGGGCTGCCCCCATCCCTCCCGCTGCTGTCATCACCTCGCATCCAGCAGTTTGGGGTCCAGCGGCGGGTACATGGATCTCACCACGTCGTCCACCCTGCCCATGGGATGCCGTTAACCCCAGGGGACACCACGGTGACCCCGAGCCCCAGCACCGTCCTCATCACCTGGGGCTGATGCGTTTGGCCACCACAATGATGTCCCCAAGGCTGGCGGGGGACTTCACGCGGGCGCCCGAGCCCATGGTCATGGCCACCAGCTTCTCTGTCAGCGTGTGGCAGATCTGGGGGGGGGGGAGACAGCAGGAATGGGGCCAGGGTGGGCACTTGGTGCCAGCGGTGCCACCACAGGGACTCACCTTCAGGATGGCAATGCAGTGGGACACCAGACCCCTGCAGAGAAGGAGGGTGTGAATCCAGGCTTACTCCATGAGTTACCCACCCCATGTGCCCCAGGTCCTTGGGGACATTCCCACCCAGAGACCAGCTTGGTGACCCCCAACTCTCTGCTACCTGCACCCCATGACGGGGGGTGACACTGCATGGGGTCCCCAGCAGTGGGATACACATACACACACTTACGAGGCGTCATCGACCCAGTCCTCATTCTCCAGGATGGCCTCGATGTGCGGGTTGGTGATGACCACATCGTCCAGCTCCAGCTCTGAGGGCTCTGATGGTGTCTCAGAAGTCCCCATGAGGTCCACAATGGGTCTGTTGGGGACATGGGACATCCCTGGGGACAGGGACACCTCATGCTCCCTTCTAACGCCCTGCTGATGCTGGATGCGTGCCTGGTGATGCTGACATGTCCCAGCACCGTCCCCAGCCCATGGGCTTGTAGACCCCCTCACCCGTTGGGGACGGGGACAATGCCACCACTGTGGTCACTCACTTGGTGTCGTAGTGGTGCCGGAGGTCCTTGGGGTGGCAGTACCGCTGCCGGCACACCACCACCAGCGCCACGAAGGATGCCAGGAAAATGGTGGCCAGCACCCCGATGGCCACGATGACAACTGTCTCCATGGCAGGTCCCAGGCAGGGGGAGGCTCAGGCGTCCAGTGCCATCCCAGCACAGTGGGGTCTGTTGTGATGGGGGACTGGGGAGGGCTTGGGGACACCACAGGGAGTGGAGTCCCCTTCCCCTGCACCCCAAAACGCTGACCAGGACCTGGTGTCACCCACAGATGGATCCCTGCCCCAGGGGGTCCTTCCAGATGGGGACTGGGGGGAAAGGGGTGATGCTGGGTGCAGGGTGAGTAGGATTTGGACACAGTACCTGGGGGGCTGCCCCCATCCTGGCACCATGGCCATGGTGACATGGGGCCAGGTCTGGGCCATGTGGGGCTACGGGGACCCCCAAACCCCATCCCTATGGGACCACAGGAACATCGAGTTTTGTCCCTGTGCAGAACCCCCCAAGCCTGATCCTTAGGAGTACTCAGGACCTGGACCTGTGGGGACCCCCCCAGACTGGTCTTTATCAGGACCCTCAGAGCTTGGCCCCCCATCCGTATGGCACTACAGGGACTCCCAGAGCCTGGTCCCTATGGGAACCCCAAGGCCCTGTCCCTGTGGGTCCCTCCCAACACAGCAGTCGGTCTGCAGCCCCGTCCCTGCCGCAGGACATTGGCCATCCCAGGCCCAGGGGACACCAGCCTGGGACAGAGCCGCTGGGACCCCCATCACCGCACGGGACAAGCAGTGGGTCCCCGCTGGGTGTCCACCCTGTGGTGGGGGACACAGGACCCCCCCATCGCCCTCCCTACCTGCTGCCAGCCGGGAGCCACCGCAGACACAGGGACGGTGCCACTTCCGCACCGGGCACAGCAAACACCGACCTTTACACTGTGACTAATGCCTGGGCCCCCCCACGGGGGGTGTGTCCCACGTGCCCCCCCCAGACCCTCCAGCCCCGCTCCCACCTCTTCCTCTCCCTCCATCCCATCCAAAGTTCAGCCAGGTTTGGTGATTTGGATGAAATTCCCAGCCCGGGTGCAGTTGTCCCTAGCCCGGCGCTGTCCCCAGCCGTGGGGGGGGGCACACACACACACACACACACACACACACACACACACACACACACACTGTGGCCTTGTACACACCCCCCCCCGCCTTCCCACTGCGATTAATGCCTTAAGAGGGATTTTGGCCACTAAAGCAGGTTCTGCGCTGTAACACCTTGGTGCCTGGTCCGGAGCAGGGGGGATACAGCCCCGGGGGGGGAGGCCTGCGAAGGTCTGGGGGTGTCCTATGAGGCTCGGGGAGCAATGTTTGCTATTGGGGGTGTCCAGAGGGGTGGGGGGGTAGCTGCTGGTGGCTCGAGGCAGTGCCTGGTCCTGAGCACCCCTGCTGCGGGGGGGGGGGGGGGGGGCACGGGGCTGATGGGGGTCCCGCATGGCCCGGCGGGGGGCCGCTGCAGGGGGGTTGGTGTCCGAGAGTCCCGCACGGATCTAAGGGGGGGACATCGGCCCCGGGGGTCCCGTACGGCCCCGGAGGTCGCTGGGGGGGGTCCGATCGGGGTTCGCGCCCCCCCCGTCTCCCCGGACCTCCCCGTCTCTCTCCGGCCCCGCTGTACCTGGAGCAGCTCCGCGGCAGCCGCGCTCAAGATGGAGCCGGTCGGGGGGCGAGGAGCGGGGCCCTGTCCCGGCCCTGCCCCCGGAGCGGCACCGCCCCGACGGGACCCCGGCCCGCCCCCCCCGCCCCGCCCCGGAGGGGCCCACGGGGGTTGGAGCCTCCGCTTCGTGCCCCGAAGTGTCCCCGTCTTGCCCCGAAGAACCGGCACTGCGCCCCCCGGAGCATCCCCTCGTGCCCCAGAGCATCTCCAAACTCCGCTGCATCCCAAAGTGTCCGAAATCTTCCTCCTCCTTCTCTGCCGTGCCCTTTAGTTTCCCCAGGGTCTCAATGCATTTCAGTTGTGTCCGTCACTGTCCCTCTTGCATCCCAGCCCATCCTGCTTGTATCCCAAATTGTTCCCATCATGACCCAAAGTGTCTTCACCTGAGAGCTGACCCTGGGTGATGGAAGCTCACGTCCTGGTGGTCACATTGCTCTTGTCACCCATTCCTGCTCTCTGTGGGGACACTGGCCATGGCACAGGGTTTGGCAGTGCCAGCCAGGAAAGGTGCCCCAAAGCACCACCATGGCCTGCGGTCTCGCTCCTCTGGGGATGTTGTGGTCGCCTTGTCTTCATGGGTGGTGAGGACACCACCATGGTCTCATCCCTGAGCCCCCACGGTGCCCCCATCATCCCCAGGGATGTCCCCATGCCCCTCCAACAATGCCTTGTCCTCTGAACTGGCTCTTTATTTGGGAATATGGCATTGGGATCGTGCCGGACGCTGGCTCCAGCCATGGCACCATCTTCACTGGCACTGCCCAGCCGGGGATGCTGGGTCTCTGTCACTGGTGCCACATGACTCCGTTTCCCCATTGACCAAAGGGGACCCCCCAAACTCCACACATCTCCCAGGGCTCAGCCTCTGTGGGTCCAGCCCCAGCGGGAGCAGGTAGCAGAGGAGGATGGGGTGCTCGGGGTGCCCCCAGCTCCAGCAGCCATCCCTCAAGCTGCATCCTGAGCAAGCCCGTCTCCCACACGGCCCTTCACGGAGCCCACGATTGCCACATCCAAGGTGACACAAGGTCAAGTCCTTCCCCTGAGATGCTGCTCCTTCATGTCCCCACTGTGGGGCTTGCCCCCATGCGCATCCCCAGGGCGTTCTAGCCGTCGGGGAAGATGTAGCTGTACTGGTTGAGGATGTGCTCCACCACCTGGTTCTGGAAGACCATGTGCATGGCCATGTTGCCCTCCTCACTGGCTGGGCGCAGCAGTGTGGGGCCGAAGACGATGGCGATGCTCTGCACTGACATGCGGTTCTCCTCCTTGTACTCGATAACCCTGCGGAGACAAAGGATGGTGTCACCTGGCCTGTTCCCAAACCCGTGTCCTGTCCCTCTCCCTGCACTGGGTTGGGTCTGGGGGAGTGAGGAGGTGTCACCTGCAGAGGTGGTGGAACAGGACCTTCATGGTGTCGTGGTGGGCGGGTGGGAGGGAGGACACCAGCTCACGGATGCACCAGCCCCGCCGCACTGGGTCCTGCATCTCTGCCAGGGGAGGGGACACAGGTGGGTACTGGCTCCAGCAGCCAGAGAATCCAACCTTGTCCCCATTCCTGTCCTCATCTCTGTCACTGTCCTTGTCATTGCCCCATCCCTGTTCCCGTCCCTGTCCCCATCCCCACCCCAAACCCTATTCCCATCCCCATCCCAGCCCTGTCCTGCGCCTCACTGATGGCAGCGATGAACTGCTCAAAGTGGCTGAAGGGGACGAGCGGCTCGGGCAGCTCGCGGAGGAAGAGCTTCAGCGCGCCGGTGACCACATGGACGTCCTCCCAGCGCCCGTCATCCAGGTCCAGCTGCTCATCTGCAGGACAGGACAGCACCTCAGGTGGGTCCCAGGGCCCCGCAGGGGTCCCCATCCCATCCCTCTCCACGGGTTCTATCCCCTTAGTCCCCTGGTGGCACTGCGGGTGCCCTCACCATGCTCCACTTTGTAGCGCAGTTTCTGGATGGTGGCCAGGTTGCCGCTGACCCGGTACAGCCCATCGATGTCCAGACCTGGCAGAAGACAATGGTGGAGATGGAGGAAAGCTCCTGGTACACCACAACCCATGGGATGTGTCACCAGCCGCCATCGAGGCTGCTCTGGGTACCCACAATGTCCCCACACCCCCGGGGCCCCAGGGAAAACCCCGCCATCAAATGAAGGCTTCACTCAGGGCTATCCCCACGCTGGTGCCCCCAGGCTGTCCTGTCCCCGCTGTGGTACCTCTCCTCTCCACGGTCTGGATGCACTGCAGGACGAAGCGTGGCACCGTGCCCCGCTCCCGCTCACACAGTGCCTGCAGGGAGCAGCCGAAGACCTGGTCTGGAGAAGCCAACAGGGACTTGAGCACAAGAGGTGACACCAACAGTGTCCGTGGGGGGAGCTGGGGGGCAGGGGAGGGGACGGACAGGGCTGGGGACACTGCAGAGGGTCCTGTTCCCATAGAGCTATGACACCGCGGTGGCTGGAGGTGATGGGACATGCCCAAGCCCATCACCAAGATGTTGGGTCAGGCTTGGTCCCCAACTTCAGCCTTGGTCATCTCCGCTCCCCTTCCAGCCTGGGGATCACCCTAAGGGGGTTCAGCCCCATCCCAAACACCCACCCTTGACATAGCCCCACCCGAGCACCCACCTTTGATGTAGCCCCTCTCACGCAGGGACTGCAGCGTCGGCCGCCTCTGCAGGAACTTGCGGAGCTTGTTCCGGACTCTGCTGGAGTCGCTCTCGCCGCTGGCATTGCCCATCACTGATGGGGACAGGGTGCACATCAGCATCATCCCAAAGGATCGGGGTGCTGCTGGCATGTCCCACCACCCCAGGGAGCTGGGGACACCCCACTCTGCCCAGTGGGCGTTTGCCGGTGCTGTCGTGCAGGGATGGGGACACAGATTGGATGCGGTGGGATAGGGATGAGGATGGAGGCACAGATGGGGACAGGGATGGGATGGCGATGGTCCCTGTGCCGCTGTGCCCGAGCTCACCTGCCCTCTTCTCCTCACCACCTCCCGGCTTCTCCCGGGAGCCGAACTCAGCCCCGCTCTCGGCATCCTCATCTCCAGAGAGGTTGGTGCCCTGCAGAAGGGGCAGCATGAGCCCCCCCATGCCCATCCCCGTGGTGTCGGGGCGGGGGGCCCTGCTCACCAGCCTCCCGATGCTTTCAGCGATTGCCTTGTGCCATGCAGTGATGATCCCATCCGAGTCGTGCTGGATGAGGAACTCTGAGCCCTCCCGTGTCCTCAGCTGCGGGAGCAGTGGGCAGAGGTCAGGGCGGGTTGTGGCTGAGCACAGCACCCAGCTCATTGCACCGATGAGCACAATTAATGCTGTTTGCTGATGAGGGGGAAACCTCCTCCCTGTGCAAGGCCCGAGTGGAAAAACCCCTCTGGGAGCAAGAACATGCCCTGGTACTCTTCAGGCTGAGCTAGGCTGGTTCTGGGGTTGCTGCCAGGGGGCTGGAGCTGAATGAGCATTCAGGTCCCTGCTGACCCACACCAGGCTGGGATTCTGCAACACCTCCATGCCCCCAGGGAGGGGACAGCGGCTGACAGCACAGGGCCTGCCTGGGGACGTGTCCCAGTGTCCCAAGGCCACCGACCCCAGCACACCCACACCACTGCTGGGATGAGCCGGGCAGGTGCTGGCATCCCCCCTGCCCCATGTGCAGCCCCTGACGTGTGACCGATGGTCCCAGGGTCTCCACCTCACCTCCAGGACGTGCTTCTTGCTGGACTTGTCCCTGCTGGCCCAGGCAAGGGTGGCCCCGCGCAGCTCCAGGGTGTGCTCGGGGGTGGTCAGGGTGCTGGGGTGCCGCTGCTGGAGCAATGGGATGGGGGTGGTACCAGCGGCACCTGCCCACAGGGGACGGGGACCCCGGGGTCCTGGGGGCTTCCCCCCATCCAGAGAGGCTGGTGTGGCAACCATGCCCTCCCACAGCACTGGGGTCTCTGCAGGACCAGGGCACATCGCTGCTGGTGGGGGTCATGGCCAGCAGCCTGGGGGCAGCCAGGTCCTAGAGCCGCTGTCACCTCATGGCACATCCCCAGCACTGCCCGGGGACCCCAGGGGTCTCCAGCTTTAGGGTGGCAGCAGTGGCAGCGTTACAGTGACAGGAATGCGGGTGGGTGTCCCCAGGGAGGGGACAGTCCCATGGGGTGTTCATGGGGGAGCCTTGGCTCTCCCCATGCCCTGGGCTCGCGGTGCTTCAGCCACCTCCATCCAGGCTCTCTCCAGCCCCTGTTTCCGCCCCAGACAGGGCCCAGCACCCACACCCCGGCAGTGGGTCCCTCCCCTGCTGCCGCCACCGGGGGTGTCGCAAGACCCACGGTGGCTTTTGCATCCGGTGGCACCAGCTGCTGGCTCTGGGAGGGGGAGGCTGGGGCCCACTTCCTCCTGCTCCCTGTGGGGCTCCTTGGGGTGCCCCAGCACCAGCTCCAGCTCCCGCATGGGGGGATGCGTGTGTGTGAGAAGACACAAGTGGTTCTGGCTCCATCCTGTGGGTGCTGGCCCCCTCGCATGGGTGCTAGCTCCCTCCAATGGGTGCTGGCACCACCAAGGCCACTGGGCTCTTACCAAGGCACCAGCAGCAGAGTGCTTGGAGTCCTTGAAGAAGGTGAGGATCCCGCCCTCCAGCACAGTCCAGGAGGAGCTCCAGTTCTTCCTGGGGAGCGGGAGGGGGTCACATAAGGGGACAGCAGAGCCCATGGCCCCTCTGCTCCCCAGGGCTCCCTCATCCCCGCTGGCACCGTGGGAGCCGGGATGCTCTTACCGGATCCGCTTCCCCTTGTCCACCGTCCTAGTCCTGTTGAGCACCCCAGCTTTTTCGAGGCTCTTCAACTGGAAGGCAAAGGGGGTGCAGGGAGGGGGGTTAGGTTTGACCCTGCCCTGCGGGGTGCAGGGTGGGGAAGGGCCGGGCTCCCTGCCCTGGTGCTCACCCACCTTCTCCTCCCTGGGCCCCAGTGCTGGTGGCGTGGTGAGAACCCCACTGTCCAGGCTGGAGCTGCTGCTGGCCTGGGCTGGGCGGCCCCATGGCCCCTGGAAGGGGAGGGTGATGCTCATGTGAGATGGGTGCTGGGCCCTGCACCCCCTGCACCACTGAGGGTGCTCAACCCTGCAGACACCCCTGCCCCCAGCCCTGTCCCCATTGCCATCCTCATCCCCATTCCTATTCCCATCCCTGCCCATATACCCATCCCCATCCCATCCCCATTCCCATCCATCCCTGTCCCCATCCCGTACCGTGTCGGAGGCGAGGTGCTCGGGGCAGAGTATGCTCCCCTCGGGGTGGCTGCGCCCAAACCAGCTTGGGGCTGAGCCCAGCTCCTCAGGGCTCCTTGGGGACACGCAGAGAGCTGCCTCCTGATCATAGGAGCCCACTGGCGAGCAGTACTTGGGATAACGCTCCAGCTCGTCTGGAGACAGGTTGGGATAATCTGTTTCTGGAGTGGGTGGCTGGAGAGAAGAGCCAGGTGAAGATCTTGTGTCCTGCCAAGAGCATCTGCATCCCCAAGCCATGACCAGCCCAGGTTGGGGCTGCCCCAACTTCATCATCTCCATCCCCGTCTCCATCTCTGTATCTCCACCTCCATCCCCATCCCCTCACCCTGTGCTGCCAGGTGCTCACCCTCTGCTCCATAGCTCCGTACCGCGTCCCCCCGTGGTGCTTGTCCTGTGCTCCTCCGGTGTCGGGGGGTCCCACGACGTCTCACCTGTCACCCAATTATAGAAAAAAGCCTGTCCGCTGCCTTCATCCACGAGCTGCTCCCACTCGGAACACTGCGGGCTGTGCGCTGGCGAGCGGGCGGGAGAGGCTGCAGGACTCACTCCTTCTCCTGCCTGCCCAAAGGGACAAACCCACGTGGCCTCGCCCGTCACGGGGTTATAGTAAAACAAGCGTCCAGTCTCCGTGTCCCTGTGGGTTTCCCAATGCGAACTGGAGCTGTTGGGCTCCTCTGGGGCTGAGCCGGTGGTGGCTGCTTCCCGCAGCTCCTGGAGGTTGAGGTAGATGGGAGCAGGCGGTTCCTCTGGCTCCGGCTGTGCCTGGGGGGGACGTGGGTGTGAGCCATGGGGCAGGGATGCTGGGGACAGCGCGAGGGGGTCAGGGAGCTGGATCCTGCCCTGCTGTGGCTGCCGGGGCTTCCGTCCTTCCTACAGGTGTGAGACTGGTTTGGGCCGGAAGGGACCTTACAGCTCCTCCAGCTCCGGCCCCTGCCACGCGCAGGGACTCCTTCCAGTACAGCAGCACCCCAGCCTCTGCCCCCTTCGCTGCCATCAGCGCCCTCAGCTCCAGCACCCTGCCCATCTCCAGCACCACCCCACCAGCACCCATGGCCCCATCAGCTCGACCTGCCCGGAGCAGAGCTGGGTGCTCAGACCAACAGCCCCATCACAGCACCCCAAAACAGGGCCCTGAGCACCCTGGGGTGCCCCACTATGGGGCTGCTCAAGGGGTAGGACATGTCCCCATGGCCCGGGGGGGTCCCCTCCTGGCACCCTTTGCTCTCTGCAGCTTTACAGCCCTGGAGCCTCCCTGCAACGGCTGGGGACAAAGTTCCCCAACGGTGGGCCTTCCTGATGGGGGGGGACACACACAGCGATGGAATGTCCCTCCCTGGGACACCCTGGAGCACAGTGGGACAATGGATCGAGTATCCCCAGGGACACCCCATCACCCCCCCGACCCCCTGCCACAGCGAGTGGAGCTGGAAACTCAGCACAAGAGGCCCCTGTCCTCTTGGGCACATGGGGGTGACAATGGGGGACCCAGCACTGACCCCCTCCCCCAGCGCTTCCCTCTCCCATGTGTGCATCCCGGGGGGGGGGTGTCACCCAACACCCCCACCCCAGCACACCCATGGGTGTTGCCTACCTGCCCCATCCGCACCCTGCTCTGTGCCTGCTGCCGGGGCCCTGGCCCCTGATCACCCATTGCAGGGGGCACCGGGGGGGGCATCAGGGGCTCTGCTTGCACTGATGGTGCCTGTGCCGGGCCCGGCACCCACTGCGCTTCCTGCTCGGGTTCAGGGGCGGAAGAGGCACCTCCGAGTGGGACCTTGGGGCAGAACCAGCTGGCTTTGGGGGTGCTGTCACCCTGGCGTCACCCCCAGCGAAGCCAAACCCAACCGAGCCAGGATCGTACTGGGATGATGCTGTGCTGGGGATGCAGCCGGTGCTAAATCCTGCCATGTTTGGCCCCTCTGGCATCATGCTGTGGCACTGGAACCAGCGGTGCTGCGTCCCCCAGCACCGGGATCAGGGTGTCCCAGCAGCCGTGGTGGCACATGGACATGGTGGCACATGGACACGGTGGCACATGGACATGGTGGCACATGGATATGGTGGCACATGGACATGGTGGCACATGGACAAGGTGCCCAGGCCAAGGCAACACCACTGCCCCAGCACCAGTTGGTTTTGGTGCTGGGTGGAATTTGGTGGTGGCACTGGGGTTGGGGACCACAGTGGGGACCTCCTGGATGGCGGTTCAGTGGCTTTGGTTGTGCCCCGGGGGTTAAGCCAGCACAACTGGGGCTGCAGGGTGAGAAATGGGGGTCAAACATGACCCCCGCTCACCAACAGCTCCTTCCCCCAGTGACACAACCCTGTGGGCAGTGCAACCCCCAGAGTGGGGGATGCGGGGGCTTGGGGGGCTGCGGGTGCCCCCAGGAGAGGGGAACGGGAGGGACACAAGGCCATGGGGCCCCCTCACTGTCACCATCTGACCCCATGTCTGCGGTGGGGGGGATTCCCCCCACCTTTGGGTGCCCTCCCCAGAAGGGTGCAGGGGGATGCTGAGAAGGACCCCTCGCTACTTACTGGCATGGGGAGTGTTGGTTTTGGGATGACATGGGCCCCTTATCTGGGGTGCAACCAGCACCCACCTCCAGCCATGGGTGCTGCACCCATGGGTGAGACACAGGCCCTGGGGAGGAGCTGCAGCGCTTCCTGGTTAACCCCTTTCTGCCTCCTCTCACTGCGAATGCTGCCAGGATGGGGGGGCACACACCTGAAAGAGCCCCCCGGGACCAGGGGCATGGAGAGCCCAGGGCGCCCGTGGGGGTGAGGCACAGGAGGTGCTTGGGATGGGTGCCTGATGTGGGGGTCAATCCACTCCCATGGTAAAAGCTGGCAGCTCTGGGGGGTTGGCTCTTGGGGTCAGCTCAATGGGGAGCATGGGGGTCCCGGTGGTGGCAGTGGTGCTGGGCAGCCCCTGGGTGCCCACCCAGTGCTGGGCTCACAGGTCTGTGCTGGGGACACTGGGGCAGGCAAGGACCCAGCACCCCCCCCCCCCCCCCAACCCCTCCCAGCGCCGCTTTAGGGGACAGCACAAGGGGACAGGACCGTACCTGAGCCGCGTGGCCAGGGCCCGGCCTCCTCCCGGCCACATCCAGGTCTCTGCCAGGGGCACAGAAGGTCTCGGAGCGGCTCTTGCTGAGTGGACGAGTGTGTCCTGGGGGGTCCCTGTGCGAGCCCATGGTGGGGGCACTGCGTGGAGCTGGGGTCACCCAGGCCAGGTCATCCAGGGAGTGCGAGGAGCGAACGGGATCCAGGGGGTAGGGTCTGAGACTTGGGGGGGCCCGAAAAGAGCTGAGAACCGGTGGTGAATCCCTCCTGGGCACCGAGTCCCTCCTGGGCACGGAGCAGCCCCTCTCCGGCTCTTCCGTTTCGGTGGCACCGATGAACCGATACTCGAAGGCTGGTGCTTGCTGCGGGATGAGTGTGGTCGGATCCATCCCGCTGTATCCCTGCGGGGATGGGTCAGGCGGGGCTGGGGTGGCGATGGGGGGCAGCTCCTTCACGTACTGGGCAGGGATGTAGAAGGGCCGCGCATCCCCGCTCCTCTTGACATGCCACCAGTGGTGGTTGGTTCTCTTCAGCAGGACGTAGCGCTCGTTTGGCTTGATGGAGACCAAGGTCCCGTCCTTGGCTCGGTACTCAAAGCCGTATTCCACCAGCACCAGCACCTCCTCCGCGGGCACCGCCGCCTCCATGGCTGCTCCGGCACCTCTGCCTGTGGGATATGGGGCAGGGAAGGGGTGAGGGCAGCTCCCAACCCCTTTGGGGCATGTGGGAACCACGCTGGGGCCTCCCTGCTCAGCCTCAGCCCCTCGCAGCCATTCCACAAACCACCCAAACCTGCCCCAAACCGCCCTAGGGGTCGCTGCCGTGCCCTCACCCCCATCCTCCAGCCCCCAAAGCCACTGAGCCCCAGGTCCCACAGCCCCAAGGCCACCAAGCCCCCAAACCCCACCTCCAGCGGTGCTGGGGTGTGCGGCAGCAGGTCCCGCTCGTGCTCGTGGGTCCTGCTCGTGCCTGCGCTGGGCTGGTCCCAACTCGCCCCGGTTTCCTGCCGTGTCGATGGATGGGGCTGGGCTTGGGGCTGGTGCTGGGTGCCTGGCCCCATGAGCAGAGGGGTCCCGGCCGGGTCCTCCCCACAGGGTGGGAGGGAAGGACGGTGCTGGAGGAAACGGCTCCTCAGGAGGTTCCTGCCGCAGGAAGGGCCCTGCCCCGCGGCTCAGCTGGGATCTCGCCGCCGCCGTCGGATCCGGTGCAGCCTCGTTGGGCAGGAGGATGGGACCCACGTTATGGGGGTCCCGGGGGTACTGCCCTGGCCTGGGCTTTGCCCCCAGGTCCCCAAGTGCTTGTGGGTGAGCCCCGAACCCTCCTGGGAGCTGGGTGGTGGTGGTAAGAACTAGAGATGCCAAGAACGGTGCAGAGAAGATGGGAAAACGGGGCAGGGAAATGGGGAAGGGGAAACGGGGCCATGCCAGGAGCATGAGGACGTGCAGGGCCTCCATCCCCATCCCCACAACTCCAGGTTGGTGCTGCTTTGGCCCCGCTGTGGGACACAAACTCCAGAGATGCTTCACCCCTCCTTAAATAAACTTTAATTCTTTCTGGGGAGGGATGAGAGGAAACTAAAACCTCCCCCAGGGCTGAGGAGCTGCAGCCCCCGGCTCATCCCCCCCACCCGAGGCCATGGGGATGGGGAGATGGTGCAGGTCCCTGAAGGCACAAGTGTCACTTCACCCCCTCCCCTGCGGCTGCCGTCATCCCCCGGCCCGGGCCGGCTCCTGCAGCCCCCCCCCTACAAAAATATGGATTCTCCAGTACAGAACACCCTAAAAAACTAGAGATTTTGTCACTGTCCGTTATCCACCCCTGCTGGAATCCTCTGGGAAGCCACTGGGTCTCCACTGAAGGGCGACTCGGAGCCCTCCTGAGCAGCACCAGGTTCATGTGAGGGGGCACATGGACCTTTCCAGCCTCACTGCTCAGTGCTGTGGGGGCAGGAGCAACCATACCACATGGTTCCCCATCCCCTGGCGCAGGACCTGCTCCCAGGTCTCTTCCCTGCAGCCCCTTTCCAGCTGGATGAGACCCAGGGGCTGGATGAGATTGAGGCCAGTCCCTGGATGCTAAAGGCTTGGCTCCACGCTGGCCTCTGCCTCCAGCTCCCGCTGGTACCTCCGCCGGCGCTCGCAGCGCGGGCACGACCTGGCGCTGGCCTGGCATTCCCGGTGGAAGACGGTCTTGCATTCACTGCACCTGGGAGAAACCAGGGAGAAAAACCTCTACTGTTGATAACTGCAGAGGAGAGACCCAAACTGTCCCCATCAAACCAGACCTGGGACACTGCATAGCCTTACAGAACCATGGAATGGGTTGGGTTGAAGGGACCTTACAGCTCCTCCAATTCCAACTCTCTGCCACAGGCAGGGACCCCTTCCATAGAGCAGCTTGCTCCAAGCCCCTGTGTCCAACCTGGCCTTGAACACTGCCAGGGATGGGGCAGCCACAGCTTCTCTGGGCACCCTGTGCCAGCGCCTCAGCACCCTCACAGGGAAGAGCTTCTGCCTAAGAGCTCATCTCAGTCTCCCCTCGGGCAGGTTAGAGCCATTCCCCCTGTCCTGTCCCACCATCCCTTGTCCAAAGCCCCTCTCCAGCTTTCCTGGAGCCCCTTCAGGCACTGGAGCTGCTCTCAGGTCTCAGGGGGGTCTCCCCAGAGAGGAGCAGGGGGGAGAATCCCTCCCTCAACCACTGCTCATCCTCTGGGGGTGCAGCTCAGATCCTGCTCAGCAACTTCTCACTTCCCCTCCTGTTTTCACCAAACACTCCTTGAGCAGAACGCGGGCAGGGGCCGGCTCCAGCTCACGATGAACTTTGCTGGCAGGAGCAGCAACTCCTCGAGCTGAAGATCCTCCTCCTGCAAGCCAAGAGCAAAAGCTCTGCCCAGAAGCAGCACCGAGGGGAGCCGCCAGCGCTGCGGGTGCTGCACATCAAAGCGGGAGATGCTGAGCGAGGTTTGGGCTTTGCTTTCGGAGCACGGACAGTGCACGGCTGAGACCCCAAACCCCGGAAAGAGCAGGGCTGGGACACGTCGCCGTGGGGCTCCTGTGCTCACTGGGGCTGGAGGGCAGCCAGGAGACCCCAACACGTGGAGCAGGGACACCTTCTGTGACCGTGTTGCCCAAGGTGCAACCAGAACGCTTCTGGGCACCTTGCTTTCCCACAGGATGAGTGGAGAGGGGAGTGTGCCCCGGTGGCAGGGGGGTGGATCAGCTTTAAGGTCCCTTCAAACCCAAACCTGCCTGTGATCCTATGAGGGTGCTGCCTGGCACCACGCGTTTTCCCAATGGAATCTCTTTTCCCATGGCTCCTGGATTAGCAGCAGTGTTGAGGGGACATGCAAAGCCAAGGGGGGGATTCACCCTGAGTGCTCCTGAGCGAGCAGCATCTCCTGCCTCCTCCTGCCTGCACAGGGGCTGCAGGAAGCAGCGGCTGCTGCTGGGAGCAGAGGGTTTATTGTCAGGAGGCGTTTGAGGCGCATCCTGCAGTGGGTGACAGCATGACCCCGCTGCCGGCTGTGCCCCAGGCGGGCAGAGGGGCAGGAAGCGGGGTTGAGCTCGGTGAGGATGTTGGTGGAGCTGCTTTCCTGCTGCACAGCCTCCTCCTCCAGAAGCAGAGATCAACAAGGTGCAGAGCCCAGCAGGACAGGGGCCAGCTGCCGGCAGAGCTGCGCCTGCCAGAGCCCCTGTGCTCCTTTCCTTAAGGGAAAACCGTTCCCATGGGGATGCTGTCCTTGGTAACAAGCACGATTCGATCCTGCTCAGACACCCTGGGAATATTTGCAACCACGTTAATGCATGGGGTGCCCGCAGATCCTGGTCTTGTTGGTATCTTCTCCAGGTTCTGAATGTTACTGCCAGGCAAAGCAAGACCACACAGAAAGCATCAGCCTGTGAAACTTCTCTGTCAGGATTATACTCATTCCCAAATAACCACTGAGTGTGGATCTCTCTCCACTTACAATGGATCAGGCTCCTGGGCTGGAAGGGTTTGGTATTATTTCTTTGGGAAAACCCTGACAGTGGGATAACCCCCCCAAGTCTGATCCTAACGTCTGCCCAGCAGCTGAACCCCACTGCAGGCAGAGGGGGTTTAACCTGTCAGAGGGGAGACTGAGATGAGCTCTTAGGCAGAAGCTCTTTCCTGTGAAGGTGCTGAGGCGCTGGCACAGGGTGCCCAGAGAAGCTGTGGCTGCCCCATCCCTGTCAGTGCTCAAGGCCAGGTTGGACACAAGGGCTTGGAGCAAGCTGCTCTAGTGGAAGGGGTCCCTGCCCGTGGCAGGGGTTGGAGCTGGATGAGCTTTAAGGTTCCTTCAAGCCTGCTTTTACAGGCTGAGAGCAAGGTGCTGGCTGGCTCTGCCATGTTCAGTCTACAAAACCACCTCACTTGGTGACATGCTGGCTCTGTAAGGATGGTCTTTTCCTGCCCCAAACAGCCCTGTTTGGGTTCAGATCATCCTGGGGCTGATGGGTACCACAAGGGCATGGGTACCACAATGATGCACAACCAGCTCAGAGCTATTTCTAGGCTACCCCGAGACTCTGTGTCCCTGAAAGGGCTCCAGCGATGGTCCAGGCTCCTGAGAACAGGCAAGGCACAAACTCGGGGGTGGCCTTGCAGCGGGGGGGGGGGGGGGGGGGGGGGGGGTGATAGGGATGTCACTGACCTGGTGGTAGTGTCAAACTCAAAGGGGAAGATGATGTCGCTGCTGTTGCAGAGCTGGCAGATGAAGCCACGCTGGGTGCACAGGTCGCAGTTGTAGACGTGGTGAGAAGTGAACTGGAGCAGAGACTGCAGGAAGGTCTCAAAGACACCATCAGCTATCTGCGGAGCAGAGACACCTCAGGCACTCATGCAGTATCTCCTGGTGGGTTTGCACCACACAAACCCCATGTCACATCCATCCTTTGTGCTGCCACGTGAAGACAAGCTCCAGAAACAACCCATACCCCATGTGCCTGGGTTGCAATGGGAGCCACCCAGAGAGAGCTGAGTGCAGCACCCACAGCTGGGAATCAGTGCAAAACCCAACTCCCCATCACCTCCAGCATCATTTGCAGCAGACACAGGTTTGTTTGGAAGGGTGCTAACAGCAATGTTGGCTTAAACAGAAGTGAAACAATTCATCCTGTGTCATCTCTGTAGCTCTCGGAGCTGAAGAAGCACCATGCTCAGTGCAGCATCTCCATGAATAAAACCTGGGATGTTTGCACCAGCAAAACCCCTGTGACCACACAGAGCTCTCACCTGCCTCAGGTCAGCAACGCTGTATTTGTGGGGATACTCCAAGAGGTAGTGCCTGTGATCAAGCCTGCAAAAGAAGAGAGCAAGGAGGTAGATGGTTTCCACCACATCTCCAATAAGCTTTGGAACAAGGAGAAGCCTGGATGATGCAGACTCTTGAAGAACATCACCACAGATGTTCACATCGTGCCTCACATCCCAAATCCTGCTGCTGGGAATTGTGTGAGAGCATTTCAAAGGGGGGAAAAAGAAAAGAAAATCAGTATCTCATCTGTTTTCCCAGGTGTTTCCTGTCCAACCAGAAGCAGCTCACTCAGGAAGGTGTTTCCTGAGTCACATCTCAATGTGTCAACAGATGGAGAACTCCTTAGAGCAGACGACATTGGTGCTAAAATCCAGCCCATGCCTTGGCTCCCTGCTCCAAAAGTGAGGGATGAGGGGGACCACTGGGGTGCAAAGAGGGGGATACAGGAGGAACATCACCCAGAGAGGGACCTCACCGCTTGCTCAGCTCCTTCAGGGCCCCGCTGCGGCACATGATGAGATAATCCCCCAGCAGCTTCAGCCGCTCCCTGCTTCGGAGGATCCGTCCCATCCTCTCCACGTGGTCGTAGAGGCTCTCGTTGACCAACTCCAGGTCGATCAGCGGCTGGTTACGGATCTGGCTGAGGAACTTGAAGGCCTGCTGGCAAACCTGGGGCAGAGAGAGGCAAGAGGTGTGCATGCACCCAGGAGCAGCCCAGGAGGCTCAGAGGAAGGTCTAAGGTGGACATCTCCACCTCTGCTGCTGGTGGGAACATTCAGACGGACCTTCAGGAAGCAGAGGCAGATGCAGGAGCACTTCCCTGCTCCGTGCACTGGCTGAGCCCAGACTCACCCCTCGCTTTGCCAGGTCCCAATTGTGGATGAGGCGTGAGGGAATCACTGTCTCCTCGTCCCGGTGGCAACTGTCACAATAGTAGAGACCAGAGAAGGCGCAGAGCTTGGGCTTGGTGAAGGAGAAGCCGATCTGCCTGGAGCAGCCTGCAGGGAGCAGAGAATGAGAGGGGACCCGTGCTGCTCTGGGAGCCTGTTCCCATCACTGCCAGGCTGGGGGGAAAAGCTTTTGGGAGGGTGGAATGGAACAAGAAAGCTTTTGGAAGGGCTGGAGATCTGCTAAAGCACTTCAGTGAGAAGTCCCCAGGCCCCTCCCTGTGGATTTAAGACCACAGTGATGCAACGAGACCCACTTCACTTTTTCTTCATTAAATAGGAGTCTGGACTATCCCTAAATCCACTTTTACCCTTTGAGTGGTTCAATTGTTTGATGGGGTGTTTTTTTAAGGAAAAGAGAATATCCCAGTGCTTTTCCTTTAAGGAAAAGGAAATATCCCAGTGCTTTAGGGAAGAACTGATGCCCCACCTGCCTGCCCCATCCCCTTCACCAGTAGCTTTGCCCTGTTTTGCCTTCAGTCAGCCTTTTTCTTTCCTGCTGTCACACCACCGGGTACCAAACCCAGGTCTGCTAGGGATCCTCATCTGCCAGGGATGAGGTCAGGATGGATTAAACAACAACCAACCACCTTTATTATTGCAGTGGGTAAGCCAGGAGGAATCCAGCTCGGCTTTGCCACCCCATCGTTTGCACACTGGGGTGGCTGGAGTGCTTCCTCCCCAAAATCACAATCATGGGCTTGATCTTTGAAGGCTTTTAATGCTTCTTAAGCCCTGCCATGGAAGGAAACCTGCCCCAGGCTGGGAGGGGAAAGCCAGGCAGGCAGAGACCTCCAAGAAAACCTACACATAAAAGCTGGGAAGTCTTTCCAGCTTGCTGCTTCCATCTGTTGGCAGGTAGAAGATGCAGGACAGAGCCTGGAGGGCAAGGTAAAACTAAATACAATGGAAAATACATATATATCTAAGAAGAGACACTGAAAGGAAACAAACACCCGCTGGAGGGTGCAAGAAATACAATTGATGCAGGAGAGAGACCTGAAGTTAATTAACTTCCCAAGGGAAAGAGCAAACGGTACGTCCCAGAGAGGTCAGTGAGTGGTGTCCCATGAACCCAGCATCGCCCGGGTGCTGGGAGGGGTTAGTGGGAGGTTAAAGGAATGTTTTGCCAAACCAGCTTGTCACACCCATTGCAATGCTCACTCCTGTGCTGCCTTACTGGAAAAACAGCATTTGTTCTTGAGTACACCTTCCCTGCAGGTTGGAGAGTCCTGGGCCTCCTGGTCCACCTAAAATTGCTTTCAAGCCAAGACCTCCCCTGGCTATACCATAAGCACCTTAAAGCCCCACTGGACCTGTGCTGGGGTGGAATGGGGATGCAACTTGGGGGGACTCACCCTGAGGACCCAAACCCCCAGAGGTGCCACTGAGTGCAGACATGGCGTGCCGGTGCCTGACGGGATTTGGATGGGGAACCAGCAGCTGGCCTGCAAGGGGCTGGCATGGCCCAGGACACCCTAACTTGATGTCACCTTGTTAAACTGAATGAACTCAACATTACCCCTGAGAAGATGGGGCTGCCCATGCCAAGGCCAGGCTGGACGGGGCTTGGAGCAACCTCCTCTAGTGGAAGGTGTCCCTGCCTAAGGCAGAAGGATGGAACTGGATGAGCTTTAAGGTCCTTTCCAAGCCAAACCATTCTATGATTCCATGAAGATGGAGCTGGGTTTCTGGACAACCCAACATATACCTGCACAGATGAAGCTCTGAGAGTCCAGGCCCTTCTCCATGGGGATGGCCACCAGGTATTGCAACAAGAAGCCGTTTTCCTTCACAATGTTCTTCAGGACGACCTGGGAGTGCCCGTCCAAGCTGCCACCCAGCGTCAGAGCCTCCTCTGCACTCTCCAGGTAGGACATGAGCACCGCTCGGACCAGCTCCCTCCATGAGGCAGCTTCTTCTGCGTTCTCAGCCTGCAGCTTCAGGACAGCTTTGGAGGTGATCACCTTGAAGAAGGCGGGTCCCCCGAGACTTGTGTCCGGCAGGATGTCCTGGATGGTCTCTATGCCATAACTGTTGCTTAAAATTTTGTCATTGTTCCTGACTTTAAAGCACTTTAAAGTTTCTAGAGACAGGGAAAAAATAAAAGGGACCCAGGTTTTGTCCATGTCCACGTACAGAACAGCCTCTTTTATTGCATCCAGCTCTGGTTCATGAGCTGGAGTCCAGTCAAAGCTGTTCCCAGGCACGTCACTGTACTGGAGCAGAGCAGTGGAGTCGCTCTGGATGGGCTGGCTTTCACCAGCCTCTTCTGGGTACTCCAGTGTCTCCCACTGCTCCTCCTCCAGCTGAGGCCGGCACTCGTGCAGCGCCTCGCGGATCCTGTCCAACCAGTCCTCGGCCTCGTCGCAAGAAGGAGCTCGGAGGTAGAGCTTCTTCCCTAGGAACACCAGCTCGAACCGCCCGTCTGAGTGCGTCAGCGCCAGTGCCTCGCACCGCAGCAGGGAGTAGCTCTCGACACAGATGCGGTCCTCGTGGTCCAGCAGGAGCCGAAGCTCCAGCGGCGACAGCTCGCAGGAGAACTCCTTCCATATCCCCATGGCTCCTCTCCGCTCCAGGGTGCCCAGCTTCAGGAGCCCTCGGAAAGGGTTGGAAAGCCCTGGGGCAAAAGCAGATGTCTCGGGTTAGCCAGTAAAGGGGAAGCCAGTGGAGAGGGAAAAGCCAATGGGCTGCTCGCAGTGAGAAACCAGAGGCATCACAGCTTTGAGAGCCAGTCCTGGTGGGTGATGGGATGGGACAGGAGTTTGCAGGACCTTGGCCTCCATCATCTGTCCACGTACATTTGGGTACTGAAGCTTAGAACAAATGGAATGGCATAAAGGAAAGCCTTGGCAGTGCTGGGGTAAGGGCTGGACTTGATGAGCTTAAAGGTCTTTTTCAACCTGGTTGATTCTATGGTCCTATGACCCTACTGCTGCTATCAGCACAGCAGCAAACAGCTGCCTCTCAAGCAGCCTGTCACCCCCCAGCCCCTCAGCACTGCCCCTTGCAGGGGCTCCAGGTAAGCCCACGAGGGGAGGGCAGCCCGTACCCATCTGCCTGCGGTGCACCACGCTGAAGCCCTTTTGCTCCCGTTCCGGTGACGCTTTGGGCTTCCCGCTCTCCCAGGATGGCACTGAGAGCCTTTCCAAGTCAAGAGCACTGATGAGTCCTGGGGCAGGACCCTCCCCAGCCCCCTCCGGGCCAAAGCTGTTGGTGTTGGCTGCGGTTTCACTGCTCTCTCCTAGGGAAGGTCGGTAGAAATCATCTTCCGAGATCCAGCTCTTCCTTTTCTAGTTAAAAACAAACCCCCAAATTAATGATCAAACTCAATGAACATCCTGTGCCCCTCCAACATCCCCCCGCAGTGACCCCTCCCTGGGACTGTGCTGGCAGCTGGCAAATACTGGTGGGATGAACAAAGCGAGGGTTGGAACTCGATGACCTTGAAGGTTCCTTCTGACCCAAACCATTCCATGGTTCTGGGGCAAGGTCCCTGAACAAGCACCAGCAGCAAAACACAACCCAGCTCAGTGTTCCATAGAAAGGAGCAGGTTGACCTGTGAGTCATGCGGAAGCAGGGGGAATTTCCTGTTGACATTGTATGTTATACATAGATTAGGTCAAACTGGCCCAGTGCCACAAGGAAGCAGTGGAAATGGGATAACTGGGAGGCAGCTGAAAGGAGCAGAGACCAAAAAGAGAAACTGTTTTGTGCGCAGGGGGAGGTCTGAAGTATATCCTAACCTCGCCAGGATGGAAATGATGGAAACCACGATGGAAAAGTCAGTAACAAATGAGACAGAGGACGGAGCTGTTCAAAGAGTTTCCTAAAAGCAGAAGCAAGTGGGTCAACTCCTCGGCAGCAGCAAGGGAAATCTGCTGCTGCTCCTGCTAGCCTAAGCACGAGGGAATGCCATCTTGCTCTGGGAAGAGTCTGGAGAGACCAGCGCTTCCTCAGAACCTGTCACTAGTTTTACTTCCCTTTTCTACTATCTCTCTCTTTCCATTACATATATGCTCTCGTGAGACCCCACCTGCAGCACTGTGTGCAGTTGTGGTGTCCCCAACATAAGAAGGACAAGGAGCTCTTGGAGAAAGTCCAGAAGAGGCCATGAGGATGATCACGGAGATGGAGCACCTCCTGTATGGAACTGGATGAGCTTTAAGGTCTCTTCCAACCCAAACCAGTCTGGGATTGTGTGACTCCATCTACTGCTCAGAAGCATAAACCCAAGGAGATGGATAGCAAGGGAGCTGTAACACCTACCGGACAACCCAGCAGTGGGGACAGGAGGTATTCGGCTGTCGGGCTGCACATGGCCTGGTTCGCCTCACTGCTGCTCTCCGTGCTGCTCCTGCCAGGCTCTCCTCTGCTGGGCCCAGCACAGCATGGGGCCGGAGCAGTGCCTGCCCACGCTCCTTCTCCATCCCCACCACCGGTGCTCACTGCATCACTCGTCCCAGCAGAGCCGGGGCTGTCTGCACTGGGGGGTGGCTGCTGGGGAGCTCCATGGGGCACTGCCAGAGCAGGGGGTGATGTGGCCACGGGGCAGGCGGGTGGCTGTGGGGAGCAGCCCAGCATGCTGGGGAGCAGCCGTTCCTCTGGGGCTTCCTGGCTAGGCTTGGCTTTGCTGAACTCGGACAGCACCCTGGAAATATGGAAGAGAGATCAGCGTGAACACAGCCACAGTAATCAGAACTACGCAACACAGAGCGACTGCAAACTATAACCCCCAACAAAGGGCTCAGCATCACAGCTCTTCTCCTGTGCTCTGGCAGCACCATGTGGCTGCAAAAACACCTCCCTGGCAATGACAGCGCAGACAGGAGATGTGTGATTTGTGCTGCACAGAACAGGGAGCCTGCCTGCAAGGATGCATTTCCTGACTACACATTCCTGGGGTTTAATTTGCTGCTGATGGACATCTCCTAATGGAGGGAGAGGGCTGGGTGCTCCCCACACCCCCAGCTCCTGGACACAGACCCAGCCATGGGATTGTGCCAGTTTCCCTAACTGTTAACAAGCAATTCCAAGTGGAGCCCGGCCAGATGAGATGCTGTTCCCATGCCCCTGCTTCACCACCAGCCGGAGGGAATTAAAGCAGCGCTAAATGATGTCTTTCCATCACGAGTTTAATCCAATCAAGGCAGGTTCTTCCAGGATGATCATAAGACATAAAATCCTGCAGGTAATGATGCTGTTATTGATGAGGAAGAAGAGACTTAAAACCCCCTTGAAGACCCTTATTGGGAAGAGGGTGCCTTTGCCAACCAGCACCAGGCTCCTTCAGAGCCAAGTTTTAAAGGCGGCAGGGAAAATATTTCCTGATTACTCGGGGTTTATATAACCCCTGGAATTCTTTGTGCCGGATGCTTGGCACAAATAGATCATGATGATGACAAACTAACAATCTCCCTCCCCTAAATCATCCACTGAAGCTGCAAATTACAGCCCTTTCCTGTGATCAAACTCATTTCTTCCTCCCTGCAGAAAGCCCCAGAGCATCCCCCAGCGTACGCCAGGGAGATGGGACATTCCTGAGACCGGGCAGCAGCATTTCTCTGATGCTTCTGCCTTGGTAAAGAGGACAGACACACACTTCAGTGGCCAGGAGCTCATCTGCCGGGGCAGCAGGTTCCAGCAGCAGGTGCTGAGTCGTTCTCTTTACCTTTCAGGCTTTTCCCAGGAGAAACAATCATAGACCCTAGACTGGTCTGAGTTGGAGGGGACCTTAAAGCTCCTCCAGTTCCAACCCCTGCCACGGGCGGGGACACCTTCCACTGGAGCAGCTTGCTCCAAGCCCGTGTCCAACCTGGCCTTGAACACTGCCAGGGATGGGGCAGCCACAGCTTCTCTGGGCACCCTGTGTCAGTGCCTCAGCACCCTTACAGGGAAGAGCTTCTCCCTCAGATCTAACCTGAACTTCCCCTGTTTCAGTTTGAACCCATCAACCCATGTCCTATCACTACAATCCCTGATGAAGAGCCCCTCTCCAGCATCCTTGTAGCCCCCTTCAGACACTGGAAGCTGCTCTGAGGTCTCCACACAGCTTCTCTTCTGAACAGCCCCTATGTCCTCAGCCTGGCTCCATATGGGCCAATACGGGTTGTTAAAAAAAGCCAGGGGAGAAACCCTTCCTGCCTATAGAGAGAAATCAACAAGAGCCCAGGAGAGGGTTAAGAATCCCTCTGAAGAGAAGAAGCGGGAGAACACTCACTCCTGCAGTGACCGGTCCAGGTCCTCAGCAGTGGCAGTGCCCAGGTCGGAGTCACAGGACAGAGGCTCCTCGCCCCCCTCGGGGCTGCGGGCGCAGTGGGCTGGGAGGATGCTGTCGGAGCCCAGGCTGGAGGAGAGCTGGGATGAGCTGGTGGTGTTGAGGCTCAACGAGGATGATGTGAGCTTGATTTTGCTGCTGCCTTTGCTGATGGAGAGGACAGAGGGTTGAATCTCGATCTCATCCGAGCCTGATGAGTGGGAGATGGAACCCAGCGATGCTTTTCTGTGGGGTTCGGATGCTGAGGATGTGAGGGGCTCCAGCAGCTCCGAAACAGGACACAGCCCCGACAGGGACAGAGGGGTGATAGTCCACTCGTTCAGAACTGCTGATTTATAGGAGAGCTCGAAGGTTAAGGATGTTAAACCTTGCAAGTAGCAAAGGAGAAACTCACACTCTTCAGCATCTAAGAGCAGAGCAGTGCTTTGGTAGTATTCAGGCAGTGGGGACTTCTCCCGCAGCAGCAGCTTCAAGTAACACTCCATGAGGCCATCATTGAGAGCTAGCCGCAGCCAGGCTCGGCAGCGCCCCACATCCGTGTTGATAAAAATGAGTTGCTCCAACTCAGAGATGATATTTCTAGGGAAAAGGGAGAAAAAGAACAGAACAGGATGCGAGCAACTCTGGTTTTGGTCCATCACGGGGTGCAGGAGGGGCAGATCTCCCATCACGAACTGCCCATCCTGCTCTGCTGTGGGGTGTTTATGAGTTGGAACAGGTCTGTGGAAAATCTCTCTCCTTCATGGAAAACATGGTTCCCCACAAAGGAAAAAGAGCTTCTGAATCACAGACTGGTTAGGCTTTGAAAGGACCTTAAAATCATCTAGTTCCAAAGCTAAGTATATTGGTAACAGGCACCCCTGGGGTACCTCTGGGTGCTTGTCCTCTCTGGCTGAAGGCATCTCCCTGAACCAAGGATGCAGAGGGGGAAATTCCCATTGTTCCTGCACATTGGTGGGGCTTGCTCTGGCTGGATACTCATGGTGACAAAGCCCAGCTTCGCATTTAAAGTCAGCCAAAACACAGAGAAAACTGCTGTGGCATCTCAAAAAAAAACCCTAACCAGGTCAGGCTGAACTCAAGCAACCTCAACCTCCTCAATTCAGCCATTCCCCCCCTACAATCCAACAGCAACACCACACTCCCCAATCCTGCCTGGTCCCAGATGCCTCAAAAACCAGAACAAAAGTATCGTAATTATTTTTTTAAATCTGTTTCTCAAGGAAGAGAAAAACACCTTCAAAGGGCACAAAAATATCCCCCAAAATATCCCCGCAGCATGTGGAAGAGTTATTTTCATCCACTCTTCTATAATTTATGAGTCGGTGATGAAGTTGGACGAGGCTTTCAAAACTCTCTGTGTGTGGGCTGCTCTTTACTGTGGGAGGACTCTGCTTAGGGAGTGGCTCAGAAATCCCCCACCAAATGACAGGTACTGAGGTGAGACCCCCTCAAAGGCTGGTTGGGACATGGGGAAATTGAGGACAACCATCTCCAAAGAGAGACCAGACCCTGCGCTGTGCATCTCATAACCCACTGCTGCTGTCACCGGGTCCCACTGGGGACACTGAGTCCCCTACACAGCCCGGCACCCAAACATAAGAAAAGGGTGCCCAGCTCGGCATCATCGTGATGCCAAGACACCCTAGGAGAGCATGTGAAGGGACTGAGCACACGGGATGGGTGGACACGTATCTTTCCACTGAGCCATCCTCCTGATGGCCATTCCCTGAATGCTGTGGCTTTTGCCCCAAGGAGAGGGGACAAACCTGAGAGTACAAACCCTGTTTGGGCAGGGATGCGCACTCACCGGTGGGTGATGCTCTTCAAAAGATCCCAGAAGACTGGTTGGGGAAGTGGTGCCCGACTCCCTGTTTTCTTCCCTTTCCCCCCACTCTCTGTCTTGATGTGCTTTGCCTTCAGCCCGTGCACAAAGACAGCTTCCAGAGCACTGCACAGGGTGTTGGCATTCCCATCATCACTGGTTACAACAGCATCTGAGGTCACGTACTGCTTCTGCAGCGCCTTGATGGCGTTCACCAGCTGCTTCTTGATCAGCTGCAAGACAGGAGGTACAAGCTTGGCTTAAAAAAAAGGAAGTATTAAGGAAGGTTTCATATAAAAGGCCTGCAAAACCACAAGGCTTATCCAAAATGAAGCACCATGTGACTGTTAGGGAGGACCACAGCTGAACTGCTCAAGCTGGGGACTCGCCTCATGGCATCACAGTTCAACTGGCTTTAGTTTGTAAACAGAGTAATTTGTGCAACTGTGGCTGGTGGTTTGGAGCCCATGGGCTTGCTGGGATTGCCTTTAGAGTGTGTGATGCTTCCCCTGCAGACACCAAATTGCTGAAGAGTCATCGAATCCCAGCCTGGTTTGTCTTGGAAGGGACCTTAAAGCAACTCCAGTTCCAACCCCTGCCATGGGCAGGGACACCTTCCACTGGAGCAGCTTGCTCCAAGCCTCATCCAACCTGGCCTTGAACACTGCCAGGGATGGGGCAGCCACAGCTTCTCTGGGATAGGGAGAAACTGGCTCCTTCCATACACTTGCTCAGGGAAGCACAGATTAAATAAGCTCGGGTGAGAAAACAGAAACCAAAAGGAGGAAGCAAGGGCTGGGATAGGACTTGAACTCATGCAGATCAGCCCAAGCAGCATGTGATGCTCTAACAAGTCCCATGGGCAGGAATCAAAGCCATCGATCCCACCAGTGCTCTGAGCAGCTTGGCTATGCTCATCAACCCCCTGGTGCTACTGGGGACAGCCCCTCCCCCCGAAAGATGCTTTTGGAAAGATGGCTGGGGTTTAGCTGCTGCCTTCAGAGAGGCTCTGAAGCTGGGACATGAGAATTTTCCCTTCCAGTAGCTCTGCCTCCCCCTGTCTCGCACCAGCCAGAGCAAGCGCAGGGAGTTTCACAATCTGATGCTGGTGGAGAGGATTCTCTCCTCAGTGCAGCTGAGCCCGGGTGTCTCAATCAACCTCACTGAAAAGGAAAGCTGCAATTCCCAGCAGGCATTTGGTAAACACTGTGAATCCAGCCAGGATCCCACTAACAAGCCCCATTTCAACACCCCCCACGCAGCATTCCATGCGCCTGGGGAGGAGCAGAGCTGTGACTCCAGCCTGGCTTGGCTGCACAAACCCAGGTTCTATTTCCAGCCCAGGATATTTGTTGCTTTCCCAGCAGCTGTAGCTCAAGGGGAACAGCCAGAACATGCACCTCGTCCCTGCTCGCATCAGGGACACCCCTTGGAGCAGGGCTGTTTGCCAGACACCCCCAGCTCTGCTGCCAGCACCAGCCAGCCTCCCGCAGGCAGCAAACGTGGGCTCCCAGGATTAAAGAGTGCCACTGATCTCATCTGCCGCACAGGAATTAACTCTGCTGGGGGTGAAGGGAACACCGGGAAGAACCGCGGGGTTTGAACTTGGCTCCTGACAACGTGTTCAGACTCCCAGACCTGGGGAAGGAAACGGCAAATGCAGGGAGCAGCAACGCTGCTTCCCCCAGGCACCAGTGCTGAGTGCTGCCCCTGGCCCTTGCTGGGTCCTGCCACGAGAAGCAAAGCCCAAGGTGGAGCCTGGTGTGGTTTAACTCGTGGCTGCCCTATTTCTTTGACCCTCCCACCAGACAAACCACCACGGATCCTCTGTCCTGCAAAGCAGGAGCCACCTTTGCCCATAGAACCCATCCCAATTCCAGCTGGCAGGACCCACAGGTCCCACCATGACCCTGCTGGTAACTGGAGTCTCACTGGGGAGGAACTGGCGCTGTGTGGGAGCACTGGGGTGCCTCACTCACCTCTATGGCTTCCTTGGGGTCATCAGTGTGGCTCGAATGCATCTCAGCTGCTGCCGCTCCCTGTACCGGGCGCTGCCTTCACATGTCACCTTTGGGACAAGGAGGAGGAACGTTTGAGCACCCCTCTGGTTGACACCTCCCATGCCTGCCCCACAAGAGGCACAGATCCTCCACCAAGGGATTTTGCAAGCGCTCACAGCCAGGATGCTGCTGGGACCGACCCACTTCCAACCACACTGAAACACACCACGCTTTCCCGCGACGAGGAGGGGGTCAGGCAAAAAAGAGCATAGTCAAGAGACCAAGAGGGAGTAAATTATCCCCTGGAAGCTGCCCTCAACCTGGGGGAGATGCCAGGGCAGCCAAGCAAGCAGTGAAGCACACAGGGCCATGGTTTTCCTTCTGTTTCTACACCTCCTGCAATGAACAGGTGCCACCAAGGGAACCAAACCAGGCGCTTAGCAACTGAGCCTGTATGACAGCACTTCAAACCATGGGAATGGCATGAAGGTGGCCTGGACAGAGGCAGTCACTGCCCAGCAGACCCCGGGCAGAGGCAATGGCAGCTCAGCTCTCTGGAACTCGAGACCGATGCTACTGCTGAAGCCAGTGGGGATGGACCCAGGGTGAGACCAAGGGTGCTGAAGCGCTGGCACAGGGTGCCCAGAGAAGCTGTGGCTGCCCCATCCCTGGCAGTGTTCAAGGCACAGGGGCTTGGAGCAAGCTGCTCCAGTGGAAGGGGTCCCTGCTTGTCCCTTCCACCCCAAACCAGGCTGGGATTCTGTGATCCCCTTGGAGGTGCCCAGGTGCTCATCCCATGGCACAGAGCTGTCTGGGAAAATAGGAAGGAAGGAAGGATGCAGGCTCCCCATCAGGTTTGCAGTTACTCCATTCAGAGGCAGATGAACCCCAAGATCACCCCATTCCCAAGGGCTGCTCTGCTGCAGCTGGGTTTGGTCGGAAAAAGAACAAAACCAGTGTCTTCCTGGGAAACCATGGCAGAACCTGAGCCATGCTTCAGGGTCACAGCACACAAGGGAACTTTGATTTCTGCCTTTTGGAGCCCTGCCCTGCTCTTCAGAGCAAACCCAAGCTGTGCCTGGAGGCCCTATGAGCAAAGCATGTCAGTGTCAGCGAGGTGCTGGGTGCAGAGCTGCATCCCTGCTCCAATACAGCATGTTCTGGGGCTGAACAGGGTCCAAGAGCTGCTCTGGCACCCTGCAGCGTTCCGAGGGTGTGTGAGGTTGGAGAAGGAATTGACTCCCTTCAGTTAGAGCCCGTTGCCATCCAAATGGAGGAGGTGCCCAGCAGTTCACCGCAGGGTCTGGGTGTGACACCGACACTTCCAGGTGTCCCTTGGAAGTGACACTGCTGTTTCCAAGCCAACACATCGGGCCTGAAGCTTTCCCCACATTGGAGCTGAAGCCTCAACCTGCCCCTCTCCCTGCCCCACGAGCGGTCGAACCAGGGCATAAACACATCTGCAGAGCAGCTCCCACATGGCCACAGCTGGTCCCGAAGGCAGCAGCAGCGCTCCCAGTCCAGAGCAGCCCAAATCCGGAGCACCCCACGCGTGCCCCGCACCAGCCGGTGAAGAGCTCTGTGTGGACAAACCCGGACAGATCCTCCGTGTTCCCGGAGTTCACAGACGAGTTCCCATGAAAGGAAACTCTTTTCACCAGGACTCATCATGAGATTTCCTCTCTTTGGGTTGCGACACAGGAATGGGGAGCACAGCGGTTACAGGAGTGGGACCCCTGCTCAGGGGCTCGAGGAGCTGCTGGGGGCTTCAGGAGACACCCAAGTGACTGGATGAGTTTCAAGGTCCTTCCAACCCAAACCATTTGCGGTTTTCCTAACACCCACCACCTCCACCATGGGACTCTCCACTCCCACCACGACCAGTCCAACCAGTTTGTCCCAGCATCGCAAATCCACATGGCACCGCTCCTGCTGGGACAGCATTTTCCTGAATTACAAGGGCGAGGAACCAGCTCTGAGGGGAATTTCAGCCATCCCAAGGCTGGTGGGACACAGGGAATGGCACCAGCAGTGCTGGCGCCACAACTGGATTGCTCCAGAGCCCTTCCAGCACACTCTGGAAAGCCCCAGCTGTTCCTGGTGATCTGAGACAGAAAAGGGATGGGATGGGATGGATGTGCCAATGCCCAGGCAAGCACAGCTACAGCGGGAAAAGCCCCACGTCCCTTCCCAGCAGTCACCACACCGGAGTCCATGCAGGCAGAGCCAACAGCTCAAGTGAAGCCAAGAGAAACCAGCAGCAAACCGGAGCGGTTCAACCTACCAGGGAGCAGAGGCACTGGAGCGAGAGCAGAGCTGCTCCTAACAGCCCGGTCCTTTGGGAGGGCTTTGCTGGAATGAAGCCTTGTGTCAGGAGAGGCAGAGACCCCGTCCTGGCTCCTCACAGTCCCCACAACAACACTGAGCTATACATAAGCAGCAGGTCAGTGCTCGTGGTCTGCCAGTGGAAAACACCAGCCCACGATGGCAGGAGCCAGTGACTCAAGGCCTGGACATGGAGCCAGTCATTTTCCAAGCACGAGAACTGCACCAGTCACCCTCTGCCCCAGGGAACGAGGGATTGGATGGCATCCTGAGTCCAAGGGCCAGGACTGGAACAACTCTCTCCTCCTACCCAGCTTCTGCCTTCCCCTCCTGAGCCCATGCACACCCAGCCACACTTAAATACAAGCTGACTCCAAGCAGGAGCAGCCTGGGAGCAGGAAAATCAGCTGCCACGACCAGGGGATTGCCTTGCTGTGGGATAAAACCTCCTGGATATCATCCAGCGAGGGTCAGGGCAGGCTCAGAGCAGTGGCAGGACCCTCTCAGTCCAACCTCAGCTCCTCCTCTGCACCCAGCCATGATTCCCACCACCGGAATGCTGGCACTGTGCGAGGGATGGGGACCAACACACCACCCGCTTCCCCACGGGAGCATCTCCCTGCTGCTGACCAACCTGATGGTGGATGGAGAAGGGTCTCTGCTGATGAACCACAACAAGGTGTTGCCCCGCGGCACCACAGACAGGAGCAGCCGCAGAGGGAAAGCAGCCGCTAAGCCCCCAGCGCTGCCGCCAAGGGCAGGATCTGGTGCCTCAGACACGGGGGAAGGAGGATTTGTGCCCAGCTGCTGCCTGCTCCTGTGCCAGGCCCTGGTGGGCAGGGGAGGCTGGGGCTGACCTTCCCCAGCGCTGCAGCCACCAGAGCCGCCAGGCAAGGGCGAGGTGTGCTGGGACCCCCCCGGCGCGCTGCTGCACGGTGCTCCCGTGGTTATATCCCCAGCTTCTGCGCGGCTTGGGGTGCCCGGTGCTGGCACTTCCCGGTTGGTCCTGTGGCCATTTGACACGCTGGGAACTCGCATCCCTCGACGGCGGAACCGGGGTTCTCTGGAAACAAGAACCGGGTGTTTAACCCCTCTGTTTCTGGACACAAGAACCACTTGGAGCTTGTTTGAAGCTGCTCATTTTAAGTGAGAAAGAGCGATTTATTGGGAACACCGTGAACAAGAACCCAGAGGAAACGGGAGGGATGCCCCTGGTGCTGGGATCTCCGGGATCAGGTCTGTGGGGAGGAACCATGTGGAGAGGTTCCAGGTGTGAGCACTGGAGGGAGCGGGTCGAGGACCAGACACCATCAACACCCCCACCCCCGGGCGCCCCTGCAAAGGAGCACCTGACCCACAGCGTGGGCACCCCGCACCCTGGGGGGCTCAGGGTGGGGCTGAGGCTGCCGGCAGGGCAGGGCTGTCCCATGCGTGTGGGGTCTGGCTGGCCCACGGCCGGGGGGGGCACGCACGGATCGGGCTCCAGAGACCCCTGCACCCCCCCGCCCTCCGTGTCCCTGCTGCCCCCAGACCCCACCACGCCGTGTCCCTGCGCGCCCCGCACCAGCCCCGCTCACCGGCTCCGCGCCGCCGCCGGGGCACCCGGAAGTACCGGCCTCCCCGGGAGAGCGCACGCCCCGCCCCTCCTGACGTCACCGCGCAGACGGGGTGAGTCCCCGGGCCACGGTCGCGTCATGCTCTGCGCGAGCGCATAGAGCCACCTGCACACGTGTCAGCGCATGTGCAACCGTGTCAGCGCATGTACACACGTGTAAGCACATGTACACACCTGTACACACGTGTGAGCACATGTAAACACTTGTACACACGTGTCAGCGCATGTACACACCTGTACACACATGTGAGCACATGTAAACACTTGTACACACGTGTCAGCGCATGTACACACGTGTACACAAGTGTAAACACACACGTGTAAGCACAGGTACACACCTGTACACACGTGTGAGCACATGTAAACACTTGTACACACGTGTCAGCGCATGTACACACGTGTACACAAGTGTAAACACGTACACATGTGTAAGCACATGTACACACCTGTACACACGTGTGAGCACATGTAAACACTTGTACACACGTGCCAGCGCATGTACACACCTGTACACACGTGTGAGCACATGTAAACGTACACATGTGTGAGCACATGTACACTTGTACACATGTGTGAGCACATGTACACACCTGTACACACGTGTAAGCACATGTACACACCTGTACACACGTGTGAGCACATGTAAACACCTGTACACACGTATAAGCACATGTAAACACTTGTACACACGTGTCAGCGCATGTACACACATGTACACAAGTGTAAACACGTACACATGTGTAAGCACATGTACACACCTGTACACACGTGTGAGCACATGTAAACACTTGTACACACATGTAAGCACATGTACACACCTGTACACACGTGTGAGCACATGTACACACTTGTACACACGTGTCAGCTCATGTACACACGTGTCAGCGTGTGTACACAAGTGTACACAAGTGTAAACACATACACACGTGTAAGCACATGTACACACCTGTACACATGTGTGAGCACGTACACACGAACACACGTGTCAGCGCATGTACACAAGTGTAAACACATACACATGAGTAAGCACATGTACACACCCGTACACACGTGTAAGCACATGTACGCACGTACACACCTGTGAGCACAGGTACACACGTGTACACACGTGTAAGCACATGTACACACTTGTACACACCTGTGAGCACAGGTACACATGTACACACGTGTAAGCACATGTACACACTTGTACACACATGTGAGCACAGGTACACATGTACACGTGTAAGCACATGTACACTTATACACACGCGTAAGCACATGTATACACGTGTACACAAACAGGGCCCAGCCCTGCCCAGAGCCCCCCCATCTCCTCCAGCACCACAGGAGTTCATCCTTCGCTTCTCATCCCCCTGCTCCCGCTTGTTTCCAGGCGCTTTCAGGACCTGCGAGTCAAGTGGCGCAACAGGAGCAAGGACACGGACACGGACGAGGAAGAGGTAAGGGCAGGGGCAGGCTCCAGCTCCTCCCGTCTGCCTGTTCCCTGCCCCGTGCCTGCTTCTCACCACTCCCAATCCCTGCCCTCCCAGTTCCCTCAGGAGTCGCTCCAGTCGGAACCCCAGTGGCTGCAGTATGTGCTCCAGCCCCTCGAGGCCCAGCAGGAGGCGTCCCTGGCCCAGCTCTACGATGGGGAGGGCTCCGAAGAAGATTTGGAGGAGCGTGGCATAGCGTAAGTGTGATGGTGGCGATGCCAGCACCCCAGTTAAGCTCTTGCGCCATGTAGGAGCTCATGAGACTTTCCTTGGATGCTGTTTCCTTTCTGTTGTTTTCTTGGCCGCTATTTCCTGGCTTATTATGTAGTTGCTGTTCTGCCACTGCTGCTATGTCCCTGCTCTCATTTCAGCTGGTTGAGCATCGGATCCCAACCACTCCCTGCCATAAGGACAGTGGACTGATGTTTGGCCCTCTGGCTTCTGAGTGCCTAAGATCTGGAGCAATGGTCCCTGTCCGTGGAGCAGGATGCTGCAGGCCCCTGACTGCTCAGAAGCCCCCACGGCTCCTCCCTGGAGGATGCAGGGCGTCGGGATCCACTGTGCCCGTGGTGTTCAACACGATGCAAGGCAGGAATCAGCACAGGAAAAATCATTGCCTGCGTCTGAGTTACATCAGAGTGATGCCTGTCAGCAACTCAGGGGTCCTAGTGATCATTGCACTTTGTGTGGCGATGGAATCCCTTGTGATCATTGTGCTATGTGCAAAGGGCATGATAAGTGTCCCTGTCAATATCACAGTGAGGAGGAAGAAGAAACAAGGGAATAATTCCCTTGGGTCAACCGCTGTATTGTGCAAATAAACGTTTTGTTCATTGTTTAAATTGCATGGATGTTCTTAGAAAAGGGGGGGTGGCGGAATAGGTAACTTAGAGATATGTCCTGTTGCAGAACGTTGTGAAACCTGTGTTCTGAACAAAGAAACACCTAAGGAGTGGAATTTATGGGGGCTAAGATGGCGGTCAGACTTGTGGGAGACATAATATTTCTTCACCCAGAGACCAGACCCCAGCAACAGGTGGAGAAGCCCGGGAAAAGAAGACAACAGGATTGGCTGAAAGCCAAGACCAAAAAGTATAAGCGACTATGCCCAGAAGTTCCCCTCGTGCGTCTTGGGTGGAGCGGAGACTCCCCGGCGCACCCAGCGCTGCTTGCTTATTGTCTCTCGATATTAATGATAATAAAAACCGATTAAAACAGACTGGCGATATTAGGTTTTTATAACAGTGCAGCAGAAAGGAACAGACCCCAAGTCTGACCTCTGCTGACACGCAGATTGACTCCACAACTCGTCAGGGTTGTAAAGTAGGTATGCTTTATTCAGCTGAGGCGCATGGGGGTTGCTCCTCCAAAAGCATGCACACCCCCTTTGCCACTCAGTTTGTTTATATTACATATAATGACTACCTAAAAATAAGACTGCTTCACGCCTAATACGTATGCAAAACCTATTCCTGTCTGACATTATAATTAGTTTTTCTGGCATTCGTCCCATTGGTGTGCCTGCGCAGTGCCTCCTGGTGGTGGTCGTTAGGGGGCAGTGAGGATGAAGGCCTGTAGTTCCTCTTCATCAACGCGGGTAGCCTCTTGCTTTCACTCAGACTCAGTAGGGTTTCGGCTCCTGTCCAAACCTCAGGTTTGGTACAAGCCGATTTTATGTATCTTAAAGCAGAAACTTGCCAAGTTTGTAGACTTTGTGACCCTGCTATCTTCTGTTCCTTTTCTTTCTAAAGGTACTGTTTGAACAAGAATGTCTTAAATATTAAGCTATGAATCCTATCCACTACAATTCTGCCTAGCAGCTCAGGGAAAAGGAAGTCAGGATATGCCGTTATAGACGGGAAAAACTTTAGTGTTGTGCAATCAGGACCCCTGAACCCCAGGTGGTCCGCGCAGGCATGTGAGCTGTATGCAGTATTACAGGCCTTAAAACTATTGAAGAATAGACGGGGCACGATATATACAGACTCTAGATATGCATATGGTGTAGTACATACTTTTGGAAAAATTTGGGAGGAAAGAGGATTGATAAATTCTCAAGGAAAAGGCTTAATTCATGAAAAGCTAATAATTCAAATCCTCCAGCCCCTGAGAGAACCTGAAAGCATTGCAGTAGTCCATATAAAAGGACACCAATAAGGAACAACCTTTGAGATAAGAGGAAACAATTTAGCAGACATGGAGGCAAAATGGGTAGCTTTGGGGGTTGTAAAAATAATGCCAAACTCCTCTATGGAGTCTGAAAAAATAAACGATGTACATAAATTTACTCAAGTAGAAAAAGAAAGCTTGACTAAAATGGGTCTAGAAGAACAACAAGGAAAATGGAAATTAGAAGATGGGAGACAAGTTGTCCCAAAGACTTTAGCTCGCCAAATTATGGTGAGAATACATGAAAAAACACATAGGGGAACCCAAGCCCTTGTCAACCAATTTGCCCTGCAGTATATGTGTATAGGAATACATGATATAGCAAAGGAAATAGTAAGATCCTGTTTAACTTGTCAAAGGGTAAACAAACAACATCAACGAAAAACAATTCCAGGAGGTCACAAATTAGCTGTAAGACCCTTTTCACGAATACAGATTGATTTTACTGAAATGCCTAAGAGTGGTAACTACAAATACCTCTTAGTGATGGTAGATCATCTAACCCATTTTGTAGAGGCATTTCCCACCTCCCGGGCAACGACACGAACTGTGGTAAAAATTCTTTTAGAACTCATAATTCCAAGATATGGAATTGCTGAAGCCATAGACTCAGAAAAAGGCCCACATTTTACTTCAAAGGTAATTAGGGAAACAATGAATCAACTGGGCATAAAATGGGAGTATCACACCCCTTGGCATCCCCAAAGCTCAGGACGGGTGGAAAGAATGAACGGAGAAATCAAGAAACAATTAACTAAAATCATGATAGAAACAAAACTCTCCTGGACTAAATGTCTACCACTAGCTTTGTTAAACATCGCAACACAACCCAGGTCCGATCTGGGAGGTTCTCCCTTTGAAATGTTTTATGGTATGCCTTATAATACGGAAATGCCAGTTGAACATCCAATAACTGAAGACATAATGTTGAGACCATACCTAATTCATCTAACCAAACAAAGAGAGGAGTTACGTAAACGAGGTATGATATCTCAACGACCTCCTTTAAATATGCACATTCATTCTATAAAACCAGGGGATAAGGTACTAATTAAAACTTGGAAGGAATCCCCACTAATCCCTCATTGGGAAGGACCCTATCTTGTTTTACTCACCACAGAAACCGCCATCCAGACGGCAGAGAAGGGTTGGACTCATGCGAGCCGTGTAAAAGGACCTATCAGAGATTCGGACCAGTCTTGGGAAGTTGTGAGCCCACCTGGAGATCTGAAAGTCACCCTCAAGAAGGTTTAAATGGACATAAAGGGGACTGGGATATGTAGTAACAATAATAACATTTTGAGATTGGTGTGAAATCAGTTGTCTGTAAGAGTGCCAAGAACGGTGGTAATCGAATACATTAAGTTATATATATAAATTGAATATATCAAAATATTACTCCAAAAGGAACCAGGTAAGGGAACTGTATAAACGGAGGCAAACACCCGAAATAGCACTCCCTCTCCTGAAGACTACCCCTGCTACCGAGAAGATGTTATCCCTCATGGCTCGAAGCAACCGAGTCGACGAGCGAGGTAGAGAGGTAAAATACTGTGGAGAACTGACTCTTGTCATTAGAGCTATACAGGAGTACTGGAAGAACCACCTCAATGCCCAAAGGGACTTGAAAGTCCCTTATAACAAGTATATCCAAGGTTCTAATTGGAGGGATAATATTGGTATAATTGATCCAAAACTATTAACAACAAAAAAATGGAAAAGAATCCACCCTTTTTGGCACATCCTAGACATACTGCTTATTCTACTTATAATATGTATACCACAAACATGGGCTAAGGGAATGAACTACCAACCCCACCAACTGTTTAAGTGGACCTTACTCCGATTTGAGGACCTACAGGTTATCGCAACCCAAATAACACTGGGAGAACCAAGCTTTAATGCTACCCTATGTCAGCTTGTCCCGAGACCCCGATGCTGGGAGTACATGGGATTCTATATGTGCCCTAGTTCAAATCCTGGAAAGGGATATTGTAACTAATCAATATTACTGCAGTTATTGGGGTTGTGAGACTATAGCCCTGGCTGGATACCAGGTAGTGGCACAGACAGTGTCCTGGGTTCAGCAGTAGCAGTCATGTTTTTTCACAGACAGGTACCTAAAGGTTCAGTGGGGTCCATATGGGTGCAGACCACCACAAGGGTGGGGAGGACATGGAAACTGCAAATACCTCTTAAATGCCACCAACCCTGAAGACGTAGGATGGATAATTGGAAGAGTGTGGGGAGTGAGGTATACGGAACCAGGGACAGATAAGGGTGGTTTAATTCTCATAAAAAAAGAAGTGGTCCCAAATGATCCACTGCCAGTAGGCCCTAACCAGATATTAACTGATGATTTGGCCGAAGGAACAATGGATAGTACAACAAGAATTCCTAAAACAGACAATATAACAATAACTCCTGAAATGAAGATGACTCGAATCACCCAAACTCCTGATGAAACCCTTGGGAATAAACCAGCCCCTAACGAAAGCCCTGAAATCAATCCGCTTTGGAAGTTAATGCATGCTAGTTACTTGGTGTTGAACAAAACCAATCCAAATCTTACGGAACACTGTTGGTTGTGTTATGGGGTGAAACCACCCTTTTATGAGGCTGTTGGAGTAACTAAGAAACCTAAACGCCTAAATGGTATAATCTGGCACAGTGTATGTGGGACACAGAAAAAACAGGAATCACCTCCTTAACCCAAGTGACGGGAAAAGGCCTGTGTGTAGGAAAAATTCCAGAACACAAAAAGAGGTTATGTGCCAATACTGATAAAATAGGGTCAAAAAGACCCGAGAAACCTGCAAAATGGTTAGTACCAGCTGATAACACCAAGTGGGTTTGCTCCGCTATAGGAGTTACACCTTGCCTGTCGTTCAAACATTTTAATGAATCCTCAGACTTTTGTATTCAAGTAACAATAGCCCCTAAAATTTTTTATCACCCTGAGAACTTTATGATGCATACATTACTCAGGGACACCACCTGACTAAACGAGAGCCATTCACAGCATTAACAAAAGCCACTTTAATGATCTTGGGGGGCGTGGGAGTAGGCACAGGAGTAACCTCATTGACACAACAAAGCCAAGAATTTAAAGCACTGAGGATAGCAGTAGACGAGGACCTGGTGAAAATTGATCAATAACGGCCTTAGAAAAATCCATTAGATCGCTGTCAGAAGTGGTCTTACAAAACCGAAGAGGACTAGATTTAATGTATTTACAACAAGGAGGGGTATGTGCAGCACTGAAGGAAGAGTGCTGTGTATACGCAGATCACACAGGGGTGGTACGGGATACTATGACCAAATTACGAGAAGGATTGGAAAAAAAACGAAAAGAACGAGAGGCACAACGCAGTTGGTATGAATCTTGGTTTAGTCAATCCTCCTGGCTTACAACCTTCCTGTCAACAATAGCAGGTCCCCTGATATTAATTATATTGGGATTAACATTTGGACCATGTATTTTTAATAAAACATTAGAAATTGCACGAGGTAGACACGAAGCAGCTCACCGAATGCTGATAGGAACGAAATATGAACCTGTAGAACAAGAAAATTCATTGCTGTTAAGCCAAGATGTGTTACAACAATTTGATGAACAAAAATGATGAAAAGAAAAAGGGGGGAAATTGTAATGTGTGGGGTTTGTTCATCAAGAAGTTTGGGGAGAGGGAGGCTCTCTGTGGCTGTCGTTATGTGAAACAATACTCCTTTTTCATTCTGTAACTGTTGTACTCTGCAAGTAATAGGCGGGAGGTCAGTTGTATTGTTGCATAGGATTGTGAGAGAGAAAAGGGGGGCTGGGTGGCTCGAAGTGGTGTCTTGTTGCAACGCTTGAGGGGAGGGGGCTGCGAGGGTGAGGAGGCTGGATGTGGATGCTTCTAGAAGCCTCTGGGAGCTTCTCGAAACTTCCCGGTAATGAGACCCCCTGCAACAAAGGGAACCAATGGGGAAGAGCCATGTCAACATCCGAGTGAGGAGGGGCGACAGGATTGGCTGGGGCCTTGAACCGAAAAAGATAAAGGACCACCTCCCAGGGACCGCGTGTGCGCGTCTTGGGCGGAGCAGAGGACTCCCCAGGGCATCCAGCGCTGTTTTATCTGCTATCGCTTACTCAGTTTAATAAAACTTATACTTTAAACCGAAATTGGCTACAATATTGATAACATCTTAAATATTAAGCTATGAATCCTATCCACTACAATTCTGCCTAGCAGCTCTAACTCCTACAATTCTGCTTCACCATTCTAGTAGCTTTGCCTCCTATGGCTCTGCTCCACCAAGCACAGCGACTGCTTAAGCAAGCAGGCACAATGCTAACCCTTTATTTCCCGGGATCACCGCCACCTGCATAACTTGCAGCAGTGAACGACCCTGAGTTTCCTCGGGGCAGTAAAATACATGGAGGTTCTCCAGGCTCAGCACAATGGTTGACTGCTGAGGAGGGTTCAGGACACGCGTGTGAGGACCGAGTCGTTCTCTGTTAACAGACTGTTGTTGCTGCTGCTGCGCCTGGCCCCGCCCCTGGAGCCCTGCCCGGGTCCCGGCTGCGCTGCGCTGGCCCGCGGGACCCCGCCCGCCCGCCAGCGGCCCGTCGCCATGCTGTGAGTACCCTGCGCAGCGTGGAGCAGAGCAAGGCCCCAGCACCATCCAGCGCTCGTCCTGTGCTGAGCAGTTCTGCTGTGTCCCGGCAGCAAAGGCAGCAGGGAGCTGGGACACGGACTTGAACTTGTCTGCATCCGTCTCCCATGGGATCTGCAGGATCCCTCCTGGTTCAGAGCCACGGGTGGGAGCAGGGCACAGCAGGAAGGAGAGAGAGGGTGCCATCATTTCTCCTGTACAAAACACCATTCGTTTTAACGTGAGTTTAGATTTCGCATTAGGTTTAGATTCAACATCCGGTTGAGATTACACAGTAGGTTCAGATTAGACAAGAAGATTACGTTTAGACTGGGCATTCTAGACCAATAAAACTGTTGTGTTGTCCTGGGAGTTGATGGACTTCTGCCTTCTGGAGCCCTGCCCTGCTCTTCAGAGCAAACCCAAGCTGTGCCTGGAGGCCCTATGAGCAAAGCACGTCAGTGTCAGCGAGGTGCTGGGTGCACGGCTGCATCCCTGCTCCAATACAGCGTGTTCTGGGGCTGAACAGGGTCCAAGAGCTGCTCTGGCACCCTGCAGCGTTCCGAGGGTGTGCGAGGTTGGAGAAGGAATTGACGCGTGTGAGGACTGAGTCGTTTTCTGTTAACAGACTGTTGTTGCGGGTGTAAAACCTCCAGGGCAGAGGCTGGGTTTCCCCCCGCCTCTCGCCGGGAGAAGTGGACCCCCCGCCGCGCGCATCTCGGCGGGCGCAGCGCCAACCCGTGCCTGCCGGAGCACACAAGGGCCAGGGGCGGGCGGGCAATGGCGGGAGCCCGCCGGAGCCTGCTGCTGCCGCCGCCGTGCAAGTGAGGGAGGTGGAGGCGGCGCGCCCGTGCTCCGCAGCTCCCTGTCCCGCTGCCTCCAGGCGCAGCCCCTCGGCCGGAGGGGAGCCGCTGACGTGCGGAGAAAGGCCTGTACAACCAATGAGCCCATGAGGGTTGTAAAGTGGCCATGTTTCTTCAGCGCTGGGCACCACGGGGCTAGCCCACCAAAGTCGTGCATGCCGCAGGCGCCCGTCCTTCAAACATGTATAGCATTGTGGTTACGTATTCATGAGAGCTGCTATACGCATTCATAACCTGTCCCCGCTTCGTACGATAATTAGTATTTCCGTGAACTCCTGCAACTGCGCATGTGCAGTGCTTTTTGACTCCCTTCAGTTGGAGCCCGTTGCCATCCAAATGGAGAAGGAGGTGCCCAGCAGTTCACCGCAGGGTCTGGGTGTGACACCGACACTTCCAGGTGTCCCTTGGAAGTGACACTGCTGTTTCCAAGCCAACACATCGGGCCTGAAGCTTTCCCCACATTGGAGCAACCAGCGCCAGTGGCAGGGACTATCCCATGTCACAATGGGGACGCACGCTCCCAGGCCTGGCCCCATTGTGACATGTGAGGTGTTCCAGGCTTTATCTGCCCAGCAGGGCCAGCACCGCCCCAGACCCGCTGCTGGGCTCAGAGCTCCTGGTTTGGATCCCCAGCCTTGAGCCTCCTGCAGTACCGAACATGCTCAGATCCTGCCCCGCCATGGCACCGCTGCAGCTGCTGCTGCTGCTGCTGCTGCTGCTGCTGGGCCTGGCCCCCAGTCTGGCCGGGCCCCTGGAGCCCTGCCCGGGGCTCTGCCGCTGCCGCAGGCACCGGCTGGACTGCAGCGGCGCTGCCCTGGCCCGCGTGCCCCCGGCCACGCACCAGCGAACCTTCATTATCCTGTGAGTGCCCTGCAGCTCCGGGCGCTGCCCCGGGACACCCCGAGAGCGGCTCCAGGGCCCCGCTGCCTGTGGGGGGCTGAGGGGCAGCGCCGAGGGGGCAGCTCCAGGCCACAGCCCTGGGGCAGGGGAAGGGTTTGTGCTGGGGGTGACGCTGCCAATGGCTTCTCCGCAGGGATTTCAGTGGGAACGCGCTCGCCCTCATCCCCAAGCAGGTGTGGCAGGGATACCCGTGGGCTGAGAAGCTGTGAGTATCCACCAGCGTCGGACATGGCGCAGGGGTTCCGGGATCCCCATCCCTCCGCCGGGCTGTCGAGCACCGCACCAGTGCTTGCCGCGTGCAGCCAAGGCCGAGCTGCTCAGCAAGGAGGGCTCTGAATCCCCAGAGCTGCTCCATGGCGAGCAGTGCCCGGGGCTGTGTCCCTCCCTCCCGCCCCCGGGGCCATCCCTGGGCCTGAGGAGCCCGTGCTCGGGCTGCAGTCAGGGTCAGCAGGCCGGGAGCAAGTGCCTGCTCCTGCCGGGAGGGTGATGAGCCCCGGCGGGACCCGCGGAGGTGCTGCAGGGCCGCTGCTGCAGGGCTGCTCCCCCGACAGCTCCATAGCCCCTGAGCCGCGGTGCCACTGCCCGTGTCCGTCTGTCTCTTGCAGGGTCCTCCAGCACAACAGCCTGCGGGCAGTGAAGAGGCGCTCACTGGAGGGGCTGCTCCTGCTGAGGCACCTGTAGGTACCCCCCTGCCCGCGGCGCTGGGCACAGCCTCCCCCGGCCCTGCCCCTGCTGCCCAGCCCGCCCCGGGAAGGGCTTTATTCCTGCGGGGATCCCCCAGGGCACAGCAGGGCCTTGGTGCAGGGGAGGGCTCCGCAGGGACGCGCTGCGCTCCCACTGCCCCACGGCCAAGCAGGAGCAGGCGGCTGCTGCCCTTTCCCTGCACAGACCCACACGAGGTCGCCTCCTCCAGGGCCAAGCTCGTGCATTCGTCCCCTCTCAGCTCAGGTGCCCCAGAGCTGCCGGGGACTGAGCTCACGGTGCAGCTTCTCTCCATCGCCCATGGAGAGGAGCAGGCACTTCCCTTTCACCCACACAATGGGGCCGGGGTCTCTGGCTGAGCCGGCCATGAGACGCTGCCCACAAAGGTTCCTCTCTCCTTGCCTGCGGCAGAACAAGCCCAGGCAGGGGGTTCAGGCTGGGACAAGGAGCCTTTTGGTTTCTAGAGCCAGGCCAGAGGGCTCCTGCGCACACCAGAGCAGGGCTGTGCAGGGAGGTGACGTTTGGGAGCGAAGGGAAATAGCCCCATGCTGGTGACACAGGGCGTTTCAGCCGGTCCCTGAGGCCTCACGCAAGAGGTGCTTGGGGCGTGCATAAAGAACCTGCTCTGTTACCAGAGAGGAAAGTCAGCCCTGAAACACCCCGGTGGGATCAGAGCTGGGAGAACCTCTCTGAGCTGCAGCCACCGCGGCCAGGAGCGTGAGCCCCGGTTACGCACCACTGCAAGCCAGTGCCAGAGAGAAACCCCACGTGAAATGAGAGCTGTGGCACGTCTGTGCTGCCCGTGTGCGAGCACCCGAGAGGAACCAGCACCGTGCAAATGGCACCGACTTTTTGTGTTCTCCTGTTAACAGGGATTTATCTTACAACAAAATCCAGGCGATCGAGGCAGATGCGTTTGAGAACCTTCCTTTCCTGGAGACCCTGTGAGTTATGGGGGTTTCTTCCTGGTGTGCTTGGTGAAGCCCGTTTGCATTTAGAACCCGCTGCTGCTGGAAAAAGCTCCCGTTAGTTTTAGAACAAGGGCTCCAATTTCTGCTGCTGAAGGAGCAGCCGAGCCCAGGAGCTCAGGGCATGGCTGGTGGCCACAGCACGGTGGGGCCACGGCTTGTGCAAACACAGCCAGAGCAGAAGCCAAGGCTTGAGGCTTGCTGTGTCCCTGAGCAGGCAGAGAGGCAGCACACGTGCACTTCATCTCTCCCAGGCAGGTTAACAAACAGCAGGAGAGAAAATGGCGGCTTCCTCCCAGTTCCACCTTGGATGGGGCTGCTTGCTCCCGATCAGAGCTGCTTCACTCCAGCTTCCTGGGGGTCAGACCCAGTTCATTTCTGTGCTCTCCTGTTTCCCCAGAAACCTGGAGGGAAATCTCCTCACCGAGATCCGGAGTGACGCCTTCCGGGCATGGCACGGGATGCAGTTCCTCCAGACACTGTGAGTGTTCCAAGGGCTAAGGGTAGCTCAGAGCAGTGGCGCTTGTCACTGTGCTCTGCTCACCTCTTGCCCCACAGAGGCAGCAGCATCAATGCTGACTGGCAGCTCTGTCAGGCCACGGCTTTGCCTGGCTGGGTGCAGGAACAGAGACAAAGCTCATGGACAGTGGGAATGTGAGGGCAAGGCCTGGTGGAGGGGAGCCACCAGAAGGTGTGAGCTGAGGAGGAAAGAAAGAGACGTTGTGTTTTCCAGAAGCAGCACTTCTGGGCTTTTGATCTCTGGGCTGGAGATAGTCAAGACCTGGTGTATGTTGTGAATCTGCCCGTCAGCATCTGCCCCGGCCTGGAACCTTCACCCCAGCCCTTCCTCACACACGTAGCCCTGAGCCCACGCCACCGCTCACATCCTGCACCCCCAGCTCACAAGGGTGTTGGTTCATTTCAGGGTCCTGGGCCATAACCCCCTGTCTGTTATCGAGGACCCGTGGTTCTTCAAGCTGCCTTCAGTCACGCACCTGTAAGTACGGACTCCCTGTTAACAGCCTACCATGGCTCGCTCTTTGTGTCTCTGGGTGCCCCGTGGCCAGGAAAGCAGAGATCCAGCAGCAATCCCACCCTTCTCCTGCCGGAGGCAGCGGCAGAGCCAGGCAAAGGCTGAGCAGTTCTGCTGTGTCCCGGCAGCAAAGGCAGCAGGGAGCTGGGACACGGACTTGAACTTGTCTGCATCCGTCTCCCATGGGATCTGCAGGATCCCTCCTGGTTCAGAGCCACGGGTGGGAGCAGGGCACAGCAGGAAGGAGAGAGGGGGTTCCATCATTTCTCCTGGATTAGGTAGCAGCAGATCCCCCTGCGGCCAGCACCGCAAGCAGCAGGGACTGGGCTTGCTCCCGAGGCAGAGGCTGGTGCCGACACCTCAGATGTGCTGTGTTTACTGCAACCTTGCAGGGACCTGGCTGCCACACGAGTGACTCGGCAGACGCTGCTCGTGCTGCTCCTGAGAACATCCCGCTTGGAAACACTGTGAGTGCAGGGGCCGGCTCCCACCGCCAGCAGATCTCAGCTGCTGGGACAAGGGCTCTGCGTGGGGAGCAAACCCGGCACCACAAAGCTGTCCACTGGGACACTGGGGGTGAGGGGAGGTTTCCCAGAGCCGCAGCGGACGCTGAAGCAGACCCCTGACGCGATTCGGCGCACAGCCTGGGTTGGAGTCGCTGCCCTGGGTGGCGATGCTGAGTGTGTGTGCACAACCTCTGTTCTCTAGCAAGCTGTCCAACGACACGGCCTGCTGCCTCTGCCAGCACAAGCACAGCACCGAGACCCCGTGCAGGACCCTCAGCTTCGACTGCGTGAGCGTGTGCAGCACCAGTGCTCCCCGCTGCGGTAGGTGCCCCACGGCCCTGCCCGTGCCCCCCAGCTATAGCGAACCCTCTGAGCCTGCGTCTGCCAGAAAGCTTCTTGTGCCTGATGTGCTCTCGGTGTGTTACAGCTCCCCTGGCAGAGACACCAGGGCCCCTGACGGGAGCCGTGCCACCCAGGAAGGGGAAGAGCAGCTCCACGTTGAAGATCCAGCCCAAGGAGCCCTCGCTCAGGGAGCAGAGAACAGTCACGCTCACGGTTGTCCTAAGCCTGAGCAGCCCCGATGCGTCAGCACCTTCCCCTCAGCAGCTCTCGAGCCAGGAGAGCAACACCGCCAAGGAGCTGGTGCGGATGCTGCAGAGCGTTCAGCACAGGGGCTGGAGCAGCTCCACTGACACCAGGAGGTTCTATTCTCTGGCAGAGGGGCTCGTGGCACAGCTCAAGACCAAGCTGCACAAGGCCGTGAGCATCTTGACTGTGAAAAGCCCCAGCACAGCCCAACCAGCGCAGAGCGACGAGGGGCAGGAGATGCCAGCAGGACAGGGAGGAAGAGCCACAGGCTGGGAACGCCGTGAGCCTGGCCGGCACTTGACCCGGGCAGAATCCGTCCTTTGGGAAGCAGTCCAGAGGCTGGACATCAGTGACATCCTGCCTGTCTCCGGCCACCAGCGAGCACCTCCTGCAGCACAGCTCCCTACACCAAACCCAACAGAGGCCCCGCATCTGGCCCAGGCTGGTTGGAATCACAGTCACACCAATGCCCTCCAAGAAAGCAACACGGCGGATGGGATGGAGGATGAGGAGGGGGCAGAAGTCCAGGAGGAAGCACCAGCTCCAACTCCGGACTCTGCTGGGACCAGCAAGGAGCAGAAGCTGCAGGACAGTGAAAGGACAGTGGGCAGCAAGGGTGCAGAGGAAGAGCTCCCAGCAGCAGAGGGTGGAGCAGAGCAGAGACTGAGCAGTATGCAGCATTTCGTCCATGCTCTGCCGGCTGACAACGGCCCCCCTGCTGCCAGCAGCGCTCCAGAGGCCACGGCTGCAGCAGAGTGTTCCCCTCGGGGCGGGAGCCCACCCAGCGCCCCTGCAAGCACCACCAGGCGCGGGCAGCACAAGGGGCAGGAACCGCCCGTCCCAACGGCACCCGGCAGCTCCAGCGCCCCGGGCAGCGCGGCCACACCAGGAGCCGCCTTTGACTTCTTGTTCAGCCGCCACCGGCACTCACTGGTGCCAGACCGAGCCCTGCACGAGTTCATGGCACGCGTGGCTCGAGCCCTGCGTGGGGACTGTGGCCTGCCCCAGCTCCAGCCGGCCTGCTCCAGCATGGTCTCGAGGATGGGGCTGCTCCTGAAGCTGCTGAGCGAGAGGCAGCGTGACCCGGAGCCCTCTGACCTCCTGGAGCAGTGTGTGTGGGAGGAGGATGCCGGCACCTCGCATCCCCGTGCCCAGCCCAAGGACATGGACAGGGAGTCTGCAGAGACGGTACGAGAGAGCAGGGCACTGCTGCGTGTGTGTGTGTGGACAGTGGGAATGGAAGGGGCCTCCTTTTCCTTTCCTCTCCACCCTAATGCGCCCTCCTTTTCTCCCAGGAGATGGCCAAGCACACCTCTGGCCACAGGCGGCTGCTGGCGCTCTTGCTGTCCGCCATCATCACCCTCATCACATCTATTGCAATTCTGGTGCTGTGCTGCTTCAAGGTGAGCCATGGACTCATTTGGCAGAGCACTGCCAGCCAAGCCCTGGGGCTGGAGCACCCAGGGGAAGGGGGGTGCTCCCACAGTGCTCATGGGCCCCGGGTGCTGCTGCGGATGCCCGTGGATGTGCTGGGGAGCACAGGAGATGTTCTCCCGGACTTGGAGCTCGTTGCGGTACCCGCACCCTGGGGCTCGGAGGGGTTCAGAGCTGCTGGGAGCAGCTTGTCGTGGCTCCTGCCAGGGTCTGTCCCCAGTTCTGCTGGGCAGCTTCCCAGCAGCTCCTTCCTTGAGCAGGGCTGTGGCTCCCTCTCATCACAGCCTCTGCCATCAGCCCTTCCCGGGCTCTATCCCGCAGTCCCTCACCCCAAGCATCCCCTCCCCAGCTCCTGTCCTGGCCTTGCTCTGCTCCAGTGCCCGCTGCTTCCATTCGTGCAGCAATGCCCCTGCTCCCTGCCCTGAGCCCATACCCAGCCCTTCCGCATGGTGCTGCGGCTCTGGTGATCGGGGCCATGCCCGGGCACAGGGCAGGGGCCCCGTCGTGCTCACAGAGTTTGAACCTCCCTTTGGGGCCCTTCTCCTCCAAAGGGACAAATGAGCTTTCATGTGTTTAGAAGGCATCGTGCGTGGTGCAGGGGCGGGGGGACCCTGCAGAGGAGAAAGGCAGACATCAGCAAGGCTGAGATGAGGAGTTCTGGGTCATTCCAGAGGCCCGGAGCGCCTGGGAGCTGGGCAGAGAGGCATGGGGGGGCTCTTCCTAAAGGCGTGGCTGCTGGCACAGCCTTGCACGGATGCAGAAGGGCCTGGGCTGGAGGAAGAACCTTCCGGCTCCCCCGTCCTGCAGTGTTCCATGAGGAACCCCCGCGTTCTGAGTCTCTGTCTCTCCGTCACCAGGTCTGCACCAAGAAACCTGCTGAGGATTCCCAAGGCAGCAGCAGATGGTGCCCGCAGCTGCGACGGTAACTCCTGCCCTGCCCCAACAGGCTCTGCTCCAGCAGCGCCCAGCCCTGCCCAGAGCCCCCCCATCTCCTCCAGCACCACAGGAGTTCATCCTTCGCTTCTCATCCCCCTGCTCCCGCTTGTTTCCAGGCGCTTTCAGGACCTGCGAGTCAAGTGGCGCAACAGGAGCAAGGACACGGACACGGACGAGGAAGAGGTAAGGGCAGGGGCAGGCTCCAGCTCCTCCCGTCTGCCTGTTCCCTGCCCCGTGCCTGCTTCTCACCGCTCCAATCCCTGCCCTCCCAGTTCCCTCAGGGGTCGTTCCAGTCAAAACCCCAGTGGCTGCAGTATGTGCTCCAGCCCCTCGAGGCCCGGCAGGAGGCGTCCCTGTCCAGCCTCTACAATGGGGAGAGATCCGGAGAGGAGGACGATTTGGAGGAGCGCGGCATAGCGTAAGTGTGATGGTGGCGATGCCAGCACCCCAGTTAAGCTCTTGCACCGTGTAGGAGCTCATGAGACCTTCCTTCCGAGGATTCCCATGGCAGCAGCAGATGGTGCCCGCGTCTGCTATGGTAACTCCTGCCCTGCCCCAACAGTCTCTGCTCCAGCAGCTCCCAGCCCTGCCCAGAGCCCCCCCATCTCCTCCAGCACCACAGGTGTTCATCCTTCGCTTCTCATCCCCCTGCTCCCGCTTGTTTCCAGGCGCTTTCAGGACCTGCGAGTCAAGTGGTCCAACAGGAGCAAGGACACGGACACGGACGAGGAAGAGGTAAGGGCAGGGGCAGGCTCCAGCTCCTCCCGTCTGCCTGTTCCCTGCCCCGTGCCTGCTTCTCACCACTCCCAATCCCTGCCCTCCCAGTTCCCTCCGGAGTCGCTCCAGTCGGAACCCCAGTGGCTGCAGTATGTGCTCCAGCCCCTCGAGGCCCAGCAGGAGGCGTCCCTGGCCCAGCTCTACGATGGGGAGGGCTCCGAAGAAGAGGACGATTTGGAGGAGCGTGGCATAGCGTAAGTGTGATGGTGGCGATGCCAGCACCCCAGTTAAGCTCTTGCACCGTGTAGGAGCTCATGAGACTTTCCTTGGATGCTGTTTCCTTTCTGTTGTTTTCTTGGCCGCTATTTCCTGGCTTATTATGTAGTTGCTGTTCTGCCACTGCTGCTATGTCCCTGCTCTCATTTCAGCTGGTTGAGCATCGGATCCCAACCACTCCCTGCCATAAGGACAGTGGACTGATGTTTGGCCCTCTGCCTTCTGAGTGCCTAAGATCTGGAGCAATGGTCCCTGTCCGTGGAGCAGGATGTTGCAGGCCCCTGACTGCTCAGAAGCCCCCACGGCTCCTCCCTGGAGGATGCAGGGCGTCGGGATCCACTGTGCCCGTGGTGTTCAACACGATGCAAGGCAGGAATCAGCACAGGAAAAATCATTGCCTGCGTCTGAGTTACATCAGAGTGATGCGTGTCAGCAACTCAGGGGTCCTAGTGATCATTGCACTTTGTGTGGAGATGGAATCCCTTGTGATCATTGTGCTATGTGCAAAGGGCATGATAAGTGTCCCTGTCAATATCACAGTGAGGAGGAAGAAGAAACAAGGGAATAATTCCCCTGGGTCAACCGCTGTATTGTGCAAATAAATGTTTTGTTCATTGTTTAAATTGCATGGATGTTCTTAGAAAAGGGGGGGTGGCGGAATAGGTAACTTAGAGATATGTCCTGTTGCAGAACGTTGTGAAACCTGTGTTCTGAACAAAGAAACACCTAAGGAGTGGAATTTATGGGGGCTAAGATGGCGGTCAGACTTGTGAGAGACATAATATTTCTTCACCCAGAGACCAGACCCCAGCAACAGGTGGAGAAGCCTGGGAAAAGAAGACAACAGGATTGGCTGAAACCCAGGAAGCCCGCGAAAAGAAGACAACAGGATTGGCTGAAACCCAGGAAGCCCGCGAAAAGAAGACAACAGGATTGGCTGAAACTCAGGAAGCCCGGGAAAAGAAGACAACAGGATTGGCTGAAACCTAAGAAGCCTGGGAAAAGAAGACAACAGGATTGGCTGAAACCCAAGAAGCCCGGGAACCAAAAAGTATAAGAGACTATCCCCAGCAGTTCCCGCTGTGCGTCTCGGGCGGGGCGGAGGCTCCCGGGGCAGCAGGTGCTGCTTGCTTATTGTCTCTCCACATTTATAATCAAAATCGATTAAAACAGATTGGCTAGATTTTTATAACAATTCTGGACCGATCGACCCTGACAGAGAACCTGACCTCTATCCCACTGACAGTCATGATATGTAGAAAAACATTGAAAAAGAAATGAAAAATCAAGCCGCTGTGAACCTGCCCCAAAACCCGAATGCTCCACATCCTGTCCGTCACGGGGCAAACCGTGGGCTGGATCATAGGAAAAGGGAGCTCCCTCGGGAGCAGAGCAAAGGCTGCAGAGGCAGTGACACAGGGGAGTCCTAAGATTTAAAACTTGTTGCTGGTTGGGTAAATAGTTCGCATTGCTAATGTGATTAGTGATAAGAGAGCTTAGCCGCGATGGTGGTGCAACCTAAGGGTTAACAAAGCGCGGGACTTACCACCTGTGAAAAGTTAGCTACATTTGTAACTCCTGGGACAAAATCAGCCAATCCAAGGGGAGACTGAGCCCCAGTGCAAGCCAGCTTTGGGGTTTGGACAGACCCAAGCAGAAACTGAGCCCGAGCGAGACCAGACCGGTACTGCTGCTGACAAGGAAAAGCGGTTACGCTTCATACCCCCCGACCCCCTACGACCGTCACCAAAAAGCACTGCGCATGCGCAGTTGCAGGAGTTCACGGAAATACTAATTATCGTACGAAGCGGGGACAGGTTATGAATGCGTATAGCAGCTCTCATGAATACGTAACCACAATGCTATACATGTTTGAAGGACGGGCGCCTGCGGCATGCACGACTTTGGTGGGCTAGCCCCGTGGTGCCCAGCGCTGAAGAAACATGGCCACTTTACAACCCTCATGGGCTCATTGGTTGTACAGGCCTTTCTCCGCACGTCAGCGGCTCCCCTCCGGCCGAGGGGCTGCGCCTGGAGGCAGCGGGACAGGGAGCTGCGGAGCACGGGCGCGCCGCCTCCACCTCCCTCACTTGCACGGCGGCGGCAGCAGCAGGCTCCGGCGGGCTCCCGCCATTGCCCGCCCGCCCCTGGCCCTTGTGTGCTCCGGCAGGCACGGGTTGGCGCTGCGCCCGCCGAGATGCGCGCGGCGGGGGGTCCACTTCTCCCGGCGAGAGGCGGGGGGAAACCCAGCCTCTGCCCCGGAGGTTTTACACCCGCAACAACAGTCTGTTAACAGAAAACGACTCAGTCCTCACACGCGTCAATTCCTTCTCCAACCTCGCACACCCTCGGAACGCTGCAGGGTGCCAGAGCAGCTCTTGGACCCTGTTCAGCCCCAGAACACGCTGTATTGGAGCAGGGATGCAGCCGTGCACCCAGCACCTCGCTGACACTGACGTGCTTTGCTCATAGGGCCTCCAGGCACAGCTTGGGTTTGCTCTGAAGAGCAGGGCAGGGCTCCAGAAGGCAGAAGTCCATCAACTCCCAGGACAACACAACAGTTTTATTGGTCTAGAATGCCCAGTCTAAACGTAATCTTCTTGTCTAATCTGAACCTACTGTGTAATCTCAACCGGATGTTGAATCTAAACCTAATGCGAAATCTAAACTCACGTTAAAACGAATGGTGTTTTGTACAGGAGAAATGATGGCACCCTCTCTCTCCTTCCTGCTGTGCCCTGCTCCCACCCGTGGCTCTGAACCAGGAGGGATCCTGCAGATCCCATGGGAGACGGATGCAGACAAGTTCAAGTCCGTGTCCCAGCTCCCTGCTGCCTTTGCTGCCGGGACACAGCAGAACTGCTCAGCACAGGACGAGCGCTGGATGGTGCTGGGGCCTTGCTCTGCTCCACGCTGCGCAGGGTACTCACAGCATGGCGACGGGCCGCTGGCGGGCGGGCGGGGTCCCGCGGGCCAGCGCAGCGCAGCCGGGACCCGGGCAGGGCTCCAGGGGCGGGGCCAGGCGCAGCAGCAGCAACAACAGTCTGTTAACAGAGAACGACTCGGTCCTCACACGCGTGTCCTGAACCCTCCTCAGCAGTCAACCATTGTGCTGAGCCTGGAGAACCTCCATGTATTTTACTGCCCCGAGGAAACTCAGGGTCGTTCACTGCTGCAAGTTATGCAGGTGGCGGTGATCCCGGGAAATAAAGGGTTAGCATTGTGCCTGCTTGCTTAAGCAGTCGCTGTGCTTGGTGGAGCAGAGCCATAGGAGGCAAAGCTACTAGAATGGTGAAGCAGAATTGTAGGAGTTAGAGCTGCTAGGCAGAATTGTAGTGGATAGGATTCATAGCTTAATATTTAAGATGTTATCAATATTGTAGCCAATTTCGGTTTAAAGTATAAGTTTTATTAAACTGAGTAAGCGATAGCAGATAAAACAGCGCTGGATGCCCTGGGGAGTCCTCTGCTCCGCCCAAGACGCGCACACGCGGTCCCTGGGAGGTGGTCCTTTATCTTTTTCGGTTCAAGGCCCCAGCCAATCCTGTCGCCCCTCCTCACTCGGATGTTGACATGGCTCTTCCCCATTGGTTCCCTTTGTTGCAGGGGGTCTCATTACCGGGAAGTTTCGAGAAGCTCCCAGAGGCTTCTAGAAGCATCCACATCCAGCCTCCTCACCCTCGCAGCCCCCTCCCCTCAAGCGTTGCAACAAGACACCACTTCGAGCCACCCAGCCCCCCTTTTCTCTCTCACAATCCTATGCAACAATACAACTGACCTCCCGCCTATTACTTGCAGAGTACAACAGTTACAGAATGAAAAAGGAGTATTGTTTCACATAACGACAGCCACAGAGAGCCTCCCTCTCCCCAAACTTCTTGATGAACAAACCCCACACATTACAATTTCCCCCCTTTTTCTTTTCATCATTTTTGTTCATCAAATTGTTGTAACACATCTTGGCTTAACAGCAATGAATTTTCTTGTTCTACAGGTTCATATTTCGTTCCTATCAGCATTCGGTGAGCTGCTTCGTGTCTACCTCGTGCAATTTCTAATGTTTTATTAAAAATACATGGTCCAAATGTTAATCCCAATATAATTAATATCAGGGGACCTGCTATTGTTGACAGGAAGGTTGTAAGCCAGGAGGATTGACTAAACCAAGATTCATACCAACTGCGTTGTGCCTCTCGTTCTTTTCGTTTTTTTTCCAATCCTTCTCGTAATTTGGTCATAGTATCCCGTACCACCCCTGTGTGATCTGCGTATACACAGCACTCTTCCTTCAGTGCTGCACATACCCCTCCTTGTTGTAAATACATTAAATCTAGTCCTCTTCGGTTTTGTAAGACCACTTCTGACAGCGATCTAATGGATTTTTCTAAGGCCGTTATTGATCAATTTTCACCAGGTCCTCGTCTACTGCTATCCTCAGTGCTTTAAATTCTTGGCTTTGTTGTGTCAATGAGGTTACTCCTGTGCCTACTCCCACGCCCCCCAAGATCATTAAAGTGGCTTTTGTTAATGCTGTGAATGGCTCTCGTTTAGTCAGGTGGTGTCCCTGAGTAATGTATGCATCATAAAGTTCTCAGGGTGATAAAAAATTTTAGGGGCTATTGTTACTTGAATACAAAAGTCTGAGGATTCATTAAAATGTTTGAACGACAGGCAAGGTGTAACTCCTATAGCGGAGCAAACCCACTTGGTGTTATCAGCTGGTACTAACCATTTTGCAGGTTTCTCGGGTCTTTTTGACCCTATTTTATCAGTATTGGCACATAACCTCTTTTTGTGTTCTGGAATTTTTCCTACACACAGGCCTTTTCCCGTCACTTGGGTTAAGGAGGTGATTCCTGTTTTTTCTGTGTCCCACATACACTGTGCCAGATTATACCATTTAGGCGTTTAGGTTTCTTAGTTACTCCAACAGCCTCATAAAAGGGTGGTTTCACCCCATAACACAACCAACAGTGTTCCGTAAGATTTGGATTGGTTTTGTTCAACACCAAGTAACTAGCATGCATTAACTTCCAAAGCGGATTGATTTCAGGGCTTTCGTTAGGGGCTGGTTTATTCCCAAGGGTTTCATCAGGAGTTTGGGTGATTCGAGTCATCTTCATTTCAGGAGTTATTGTTATATTGTCTGTTTTAGGAATTCTTGTTGTACTATCCATTGTTCCTTCGGCCAAATCATCAGTTAATATCTGGTTAGGGCCTACTGGCAGTGGATCATTTGGGACCACTTCTTTTTTTATGAGAATTAAACCACCCTTATCTGTCCCTGGTTCCGTATACCTCACTCCCCACACTCTTCCAATTATCCATCCTACGTCTTCAGGGTTGGTGGCATTTAAGAGGTATTTGCAGTTTCCATGTCCTCCCCACCCTTGTGGTGGTCTGCACCCATATGGACCCCACTGAACCTTTAGGTACCTGTCTGTGAAAAAACATGACTGCTACTGCTGAACCCAGGACACTGTCTGTGCCACTACCTGGTATCCAGCCAGGGCTATAGTCTCACAACCCCAATAACTGCAGTAATATTGATTAGTTACAATATCCCTTTCCAGGATTTGAACTAGGGCACATATAGAATCCCATGTACTCCCAGCATCGGGGTCTCGGGACAAGCTGACATAGGGTAGCATTAAAGCTTGGTTCTCCCAGTGTTATTTGGGTTGCGATAACCTGTAGGTCCTCAAATCGGAGTAAGGTCCACTTAAACAGTTGGTGGGGTTGGTAGTTCATTCCCTTAGCCCATGTTTGTGGTATACATATTATAAGTAGAATAAGCAGTATGTCTAGGATGTGCCAAAAAGGGTGGATTCTTTTCCATTTTTTTGTTGTTAATAGTTTTGGATCAATTATACCAATATTATCCCTCCAATTAGAACCTTGGATATACTTGTTATAAGGGACTTTCAAGTCCCTTTGGGCATTGAGGTGGTTCTTCCAGTACTCCTGTATAGCTCTAATGACAAGAGTCAGTTCTCCACAGTATTTTACCTCTCTACCTCGCTCGTCGACTCGGTTGCTTCGAGCCATGAGGGATAACATCTTCTCGGTAGCAGGGGTAGTCTTCAGGAGAGGGAGTGCTATTTCGGGTGTTTGCCTCCGTTTATACAGTTCCCTTACCTGGTTCCTTTTGGAGTAATATTTTGATATATTCAATTTATATATATAACTTAATGTATTCGATTACCACCGTTCTTGGCACTCTTACAGACAACTGATTTCACACCAATCTCAAAATGTTATTATTGTTACTACATATCCCAGTCCCCTTTATGTCCATTTAAACCTTCTTGAGGGTGACTTTCAGATCTCCAGGTGGGCTCACAACTTCCCAAGACTGGTCCGAATCTCTGATAGGTCCTTTTACACGGCTCGCATGAGTCCAACCCTTCTCTGCCGTCTGGATGGCGGTTTCTGTGGTGAGTAAAACAAGATAGGGTCCTTCCCAATGAGGGATTAGTGGGGATTCCTTCCAAGTTTTAATTAGTACCTTATCCCCTGGTTTTATAGAATGAATGTGCATATTTAAAGGAGGTCGTTGAGATATCATACCTCGTTTACGTAACTCCTCTCTTTGTTTGGTTAGATGAATTAGGTATGGTCTCAACATTATGTCTTCAGTTATTGGATGTTCAACTGGCATTTCCGTATTATAAGGCATACCATAAAACATTTCAAAGGGAGAACCTCCCAGATCGGACCTGGGTTGTGTTGCGATGTTTAACAAAGCTAGTGGTAGACATTTAGTCCAGGAGAGTTTTGTTTCTATCATGATTTTAGTTAATTGTTTCTTGATTTCTCCGTTCATTCTTTCCACCCGTCCTGAGCTTTGGGGATGCCAAGGGGTGTGATACTCCCATTTTATGCCCAGTTGATTCATTGTTTCCCTAATTACCTTTGAAGTAAAATGTGGGCCTTTTTCTGAGTCTATGGCTTCAGCAATTCCATATCTTGGAATTATGAGTTCTAAAAGAATTTTTACCACAGTTCGTGTCGTTGCCCGGGAGGTGGGAAATGCCTCTACAAAATGGGTTAGATGATCTACCATCACTAAGAGGTATTTGTAGTTACCACTCTTAGGCATTTCAGTAAAATCAATCTGTATTCGTGAAAAGGGTCTTACAGCTAATTTGTGACCTCCTGGAATTGTTTTTCGTTGATGTTGTTTGTTTACCCTTTGACAAGTTAAACAGGATCTTACTATTTCCTTTGCTATATCATGTATTCCTATACACATATACTGCAGGGCAAATTGGTTGACAAGGGCTTGGGTTCCCCTATGTGTTTTTTCATGTATTCTCACCATAATTTGGCGAGCTAAAGTCTTTGGGACAACTTGTCTCCCATCTTCTAATTTCCATTTTCCTTGTTGTTCTTCTAGACCCATTTTAGTCAAGCTTTCTTTTTCTACTTGAGTAAATTTATGTACATCGTTTATTTTTTCAGACTCCATAGAGGAGTTTGGCATTATTTTTACAACCCCCAGAGCTACCCATTTTGCCTCCATGTCTGCTAAATTGTTTCCTCTTATCTCAAAGGTTGTTCCTTATTGGTGTCCTTTTATATGGACTACTGCAATGCTTTCAGGTTCTCTCAGGGGCTGGAGGATTTGAATTATTAGCTTTTCATGAATTAAGCCTTTTCCTTGAGAATTTATCAATCCTCTTTCCTCCCAAATTTTTCCAAAAGTATGTACTACACCATATGCATATCTAGAGTCTGTATATATCGTGCCCCGTCTATTCTTCAATAGTTTTAAGGCCTGTAATACTGCATACAGCTCACATGCCTGCGCGGACCACCTGGGGTTCAGGGGTCCTGATTGCACAACACTAAAGTTTTTCCCGTCTATAACGGCATATCCTGACTTCCTTTTCCCTTCTATCGCTCTTGAAGAACCATCTACAAAGAATTTTTCGCCTCCTATTAATTCTTCTTCCTCCAAATCTGGGCGTATTTTTACTTGTTCCTCTATATTACGTATACAATCATGTGATAATTCTTGAGCCAGTTCCCCATATAAAAATTGAGCGGGGTTTTGGAGGCTCGTGCTTTCTAATTCCGATTTAGGAGAAGAAACTAGAATTCCTTCGTATTTGAGGAGCCTAGTATCAGTAATCCATTTGTCAGCCTTCTGCTGTAGTACTCCCTGAATGTTGTGGGGTGATAATACCTTCAATTCCCCCCCCGAATGTGATTTTTCTGGCTTCTTCTACCAGAAGCACAGTAGCCACCACAGCTTATAAGCAGGTCAGCCACCCTCTACTGACTGGATCTAACAATTTTGATAGATATCCAATAGGTTTTTTCCATCCGGCCCAATCCTGCACCAAAACCCCATACCCGGTACCCTCATCTACGTTTACAAACAAATAAAAAGGTCTTTTTAGATCAGGTAAACTTAGGACAGGTGCATTAACTAAATCCTCTTTCAGTTCCTATAACTGAGCCTCATCTGATCCGGTCCATTTTAATAGGCCATCCATGGTTAATTTTGCATATAAAAACTTAACCTTTTTACTATAGTCTTTTATCCATTGCCTACAATAACCAAGTAAGCCAAGCAATTGCCGTACCTGTCTCTTAGCAGTTGGGGCTTTTAGAGATAATATACCAGTAACTCTCTCTGGATCTAGTTTCTTTGTTCCTTTGCTGAGTCAGTGTCCCAGATATTTTACTTCCTCTTCCACAAACTGTAATTTTGATTCAGATACTTTCAACCCTTGTAAACTTAAAAAATTTAATAATCTAATACTCTCTCGCCGAACCTCCTCCTCTTGTGCTCCCGCTAATAACAGATCATCAACATATTGTATTAATGTCACATTACTCCCGTTTTTGTATTTTTGTAATATCTGCTCTAAGGCTTGTCCAAATAAGTTAGGGGATTCTGTGAAGCCCTGAGGGAGAACTGTCCACCTTAACTGCTGCTTCCAATGTGTCTCAGGGTCTTCCCATTCAAAAGCAAAAAAATCTCTACAATCCTCCTCTAAGGGACAAGCCCAAAACGCATCTTTTAGATCTATTACACTATACCAACAGTCTTTGGGATTTATTTTGCTCAGGATTGTATATGGATTTGCTACTACAGGGAATCTAGAAACTGTTCTTTTATTTATTTCTCTCAAGTCGTGGACCAACCTGTATTTTCCATCTGCCTTTTTCACAGGTAAGATTGGAGTATTAAAAGGGGACATACAGGGCTCCAACAGTCCCTTTTCGAGTAAACAATCTATTTCAGGTTTTAACCCCCATCGTCCCTCTTCCGAGAGAGGATATTGTTTGATCCTGACAGGTTTATCCGGGTCTCTAATTATTACCGAAAAGGGTTCGATATCCAATTTTCCTACTGTATCAGGATTATACCATACTTCCGGATTTATCTTTTCTCGGTCTACTAATCGAAGGGGATGTAATTTTACTTGCAGTTCCTCATGTTGAACTTCTAGACTAATTCCTAATTCTACCATTAAATCTCTTCCCAAAAGATTGTAGTCTGCCTCAGGTACGAGTAACAATGACCCCACCCCAATTTTAGAACTTGTTTCAAACATTACGTCTTTAATTACAGGCACCCCAAAGGGTTCCCCTTTTGCCCCTATAACTTGTACAACTTCTGAAGATTTTTTACAGCCCCAAGGAAGTCTTTGAACGGTCGATCGTTCCGCCCCTGAGTCCACGAGGAACTCAATTTCTTGTTGCTGGGGACCCACTTTAAGTTTTATCAAGGGCTCTTTGGTCTCTCGAGTCCCCAGCAAATAGAGCCCCTGACCTCCTCAGTCCTCCTTCCACATTTTCTCATCAGCTATACGCTTCCTACACTCACATCTCGTGGCCTTTACCCCTGCAATAGAAACATATCAGTTGTTCCCTCTCTCTTTCTCTGGGAGGGCCTTTGAATCCTCGATCCTGCTTATACTCAGGCTTCCTCCCGGATATTCCCCTTCCAAATTCCTTTTGTCCCTCTCTAACAGCCGCCACTAACATTCGTGTGTGTCTTCTATGGGTTTCTTCTAACACTCTGGCCTATCTCCTATTTGCTTCCTCGTCTTTCATATACTTTCTGAGCCTCTCTCAATAATTCATCAAGCCCTCTGGACTGCCAATCATCCCAACTTTTCCAATTTTTTCCTAATGTCGATCCATGAACTAGCTACAAATTGGGCCTTAATTAATGCTTGCCCAACCGGCATGTCGGGGTCTACTTCTGAATATAGCTGGAAACTCTTTCGCAAACGCTCCAGCCATTCTGTGGGAGTTTCATCCTTTTTCTGTTGTTCGCTAAAAGCCTTATTGATATTCTGGCCTCTGGGGACCGAGTCTCTTATACCTTGGATTATTATAGTCCTCAGTTCTTGCATATGACCCCTGTGTATTTCATTTTGGTTATTCCAGTTAGGTCTCTGTAGAGGCCATTTTATATCAGCTGCGGGACCCTGTTGGAGTTGTTGGTCCCATATTCTCATACAGGCTCTCCTGATCATATCCCTCTCCTCAGCTGTAAACAAAATCCCCAGTATCGCCTGAAACTTCTCCCAAGTATATATATTAGGCCCTAGGAATTGATCCACTCCCTCTGCAACCCCCAAGGGGTCTTCCAGCAAAGTCCCCATTTCTTTCTTAAATTCCCTAGCATATGCTGAATTCAAGGGTACTGAAACATATCCCATTTCTGGGTGTGCCCCTCCCATTGATATTTCCCTTAAAGGGTATAGCGGGGCTTCAGTTTGTTTCTTACTTTTACTTCGTGTGACCGGTCCCTCGGTCTCAAAAGTATCGAGGGGTGCCTCCGGGTCCTCACACGGGGCACTTGGAACGTTAGAGGGAGTCTTGGGTGGGGGCGAAGGCTGAGGTGGAGGAGGAGGAGGTATATATGGTGGGGGCGACATGGGAACCTCCTCCTCTGGCCTAGTCTTTTATTGTCCCCCTTTTTCTTTTAATGGGTATAGAGTGGCTCTAGTCTCTGATCCTATCCACAATTGGGCATATTCACTTTCTTCCAAATCAAAAGGCTCTTTCGAACTGACATAGATATTCAGGGCCTGACATATCCAATTTTCAAAAGACCCATATACTGGCCAATATAGGTGATCAGTCCTAATCTGTTTACCCCCCCATACTTCCATACAATAATGTATCATTTTTGCCCTGTCTTTCCCTTTTCTAGAGGGATAATCATTCCAATACTTAATCATTAAACCTAAAGGACTATCTGGAGGTATCTGAGATAACTTTAATCCCTCCTTAGAACCTCCCATGGGATCAGAACCCTTACTCTTTTTCTGTCCCATCTTCCGGTGTGCCTTGTTTCACTCAGTCTTTCGTATGCCCTCTCCTCGTGGCCCAGTCCCTCGCAGCAGATGGGAACCACACTACTAAGAGGTCCACACTCGCTTTGTCCGTACTTGGACGTCTCACTCATTCACACACCGGGATCCCAACCCCAACCGAATGGATCTCAGTTTCGCAACATATTCATGTCCTCGTTTCTGTCCTCTTCATTCGGGCTTTGTGCACAAAATTAAGGGGTTGCCGGCTTCATCTTTTATCTGCTATCGAATTTTGGGTTCGTCGGTGGAGAAGCTGGCAAAATGAACCACAAACAGGGGGCCACTCCTGAGAGTCTCATCAGAAATTCTTCATCCGAGTCACGGCACCCATTTGTTATCAATATTGTAGCCCATTTCGGTTTAAAGTATAAGTTTTATTAAACTGAGTAAGCGATAGCAGATAAAACAGCGCTGGGTGCCGCGGGGAGTCCTCTGCTCCGCCCAAGACGCGCACACGCGGTCCCTGGGAGGCGGTCCTTTACCTTTTTCGGTTCAAGGCCCCAGCCAATCCTGTCGCCCCTCCTCACTCGGATGTTGACATGGCTCTTCCCCAGGGGTTCCCTTTGTTGCAGGGGTCTCATTACCGAGAAGTTTCGAGAAGTTTCGGGAAGTTTCGAGAAGCTCCCAGAGGCTTCTAGAAGCATCCACATCCAGCCTCCTCACCCTCGCAGCCCCCTCCCCTCAAGCGTTGCAACAAGACACCACTTCGAGCCACCCAGCCCCCCTTTTCTCTCTCACAATCCTGTGCAACAATACAACTGACCTCCCGCCCATTACTTGCAGAGTACAACAGTTACAGAATGAAAAAGGAGTATAGTTTCACATAACGACAGCCACAGAGAGCCTCCCTCTCCCCAAACTTCTTGATGAACAAACCCCACACATTACATAAGACATTCTTGTTCAAACAGTACCTTTAGACAGAAAAGGAACAGAAGATAGCCAGCGTAACAAAATCTACAAACTTGGCAAGTTTCTGCTTTAAGATACATAAAATCGGCTTGTACCAAACCTGAGGTTTGGACAGGAGCCGAAACCCTACTGAGTCTGAGTGAAAGCAAGAGGCTACCCGCGTTGATGAAGAGGAACTACAGGCCTTCATCCTCACTGCCCCCTAACGACCACCACCAGGAGGCACTGCGCAGGCACACCAATGGGACGAATGCCAGAAAAACTAATTATAATGTCAGACAGGAATAGGTTTTGCATACGTATTAGGCGTGAAGCAGTCTTATTTTTAGGTAGTCATTATATGTAATATAAACAAACTGAGTGGCAAAGGGGGTGTGCATGCTTTTGGAGGAGCAACCCCCATGCGCCTCAGCTGAATAAAGCATACCTACTTTACAACCCTGACGAGTTGTGGAGTCAATCTGCGTGTCAGCAGAGGTCAGACTTGGGGTCTGTTCCTTTCTGCTGCACTGTTATAAAAACCTAATATCGCCAGTCTGTTTTAATCGATTTTTATTATAATTAATATCGAGAGACAATAAGCAAGCAGCGCTGGGTGCGCCGGGGAGTCTCCGCTCCACCCAAGACGCACGAGGGGAACTTCTGGGCATAGTCGCTTATACTTTTTGGTCTTGGCTTTCAGCCAATCCTGTTGTCTTCTTTTCCCGGGCTTCTCCACCTGTTGCTGGGGTCTGGTCTCTGGGTGAAGAAATATTATGTCTCCCACAAGTCTGACCGCCATCTTAGCCCCCATAAATTCCACTCCTTAGGTGTTTCTTTGTTCAGAACACAGGTTTCACAACGTTCTGCAACAGGACATATCTCTAAGTTACCTATTCCGCCACCCCCCCTTTTCTAAGAACATCCATGCAATTTAAACAATGAACAAAACGTTTATTTGCACAATACAGCGGTTGACCCAAGGGAATTATTCCCTTGTTTCTTCTTCCTCCTCACTGTGATATTGACAGGGACACTTATCATGCCCTTTGCACATAGCACAATGATCACAAGGGATTCCATCGCCACACAAAGTGCAATGATCACTAGGACCCCTGAGTTGCTGACAGGCATCACTCTGATGTAACTCAGACGCAGGCAATGATTTTTCCTGTGCTGATTCCTGCCTTGCATCGTGTTGAACACCACGGGCACAGTGGATCCCGACGCCCTGCATCCTCCAGGGAGGAGCCGTGGGGGCTTCTGAGCAGTCAGGGGCCTGCAGCATCCTGCTCCACGGACAGGGACCATTGCTCCAGATCTTAGGCACTCAGAAGCCAGAGGGCCAAACATCAGTCCACTGTCCTTATGGCAGGGAGTGGTTGGGATCCGATGCTCAACCAGCTGAAATGAGAGCAGGGACATAGCAGCAGTGGCAGAACAGCAACTACATAATAAGCCAGGAAATAGCGGCCAAGAAAACAACAGAAAGGAAACAGCATCCAAGGAAAGTCTCATGAGCTCCTACATGGCGCAAGAGCTTAACTGGGGTGCTGGCATCGCCACCATCACACTTACGCTATGCCACGCTCCTCCAAATCGTCCTCTTCTTCGGAGCCCTCCCCATCGTAGAGCTGGGCCAGGGACGCCTCCTGCTGGGCCTCGAGGGGCTGGAGCACATACTGCAGCCACTGGGGTTCCGACTGGAGCGACTCCGGAGGGAACTGGGAGGGCAGGGATTGGGAGTGGTGAGAAGCAGGCACGGGGCAGGGAGCAGGCAGACGGGAGGAGCTGGAGCCTGCCCCTGCCCTTACCTCTTCCTCGTCCGTGTCCGTGTCCGTGTCCTTGCTCCTGTTGCGCCACTTGACTTGCAGGTCCTGAAAGCGCCTGGAAACAAGCGGGAGCAGGGGGATGAGAAGCGAAGGATGAACTCCTGTGGTGCTGGAGGAGATGGGGGGGCTCTGGGCAGGGCTGGGAGCTGCTGGAGCAGAGACTGTTGGGGCAGGGCAGGAGTTACCGTCGCAGCCGCGGGCACCATCTGCTGCTGCCTTGGGAATCCTCGGCAGGTTTCTTGGTGCAGACCTGGTGACGGAGAGACAGAGACTCAGAACGCGGGGGTTCCTCATGGAACACTGCAGGACGGGGGAGCCGGAAGGTTCTTCCTCCAGCCCAGCCCCTTCTGCATCCGTGCAAGGCTGTGCCAGCAGCCACGCCTTTAGGAAGAGCCCCCCCATGCCTCTCTGCCCAGCTCCCAGGCGCTCCGGGCCTCTGGAATGACCCAGAACTCCTCATCTCAGCCTTGCTGATGTCTGCCTTTCTCCTCTGCAGGGTCCCCCCGCCCCTGCAACACGCACGATGCCTTCTAAACACATGAAAGCTCATTTGTCCCTTTGGAGGAGAAGGGCCCCAAAGGGAGGTTCAAACTCTGTGAGCACGACGGGGCCCCTGCCCTGTGCCCGGGCATGGCCCCGATCACCAGAGCCGCGGCACCATGCGGAAGGGCTGGGTATGGGCTCAGGGCAGGGAGCAGGGGCATTGCTGCACGAATGGAAGCAGCGGGCACTGGAGCAGAGCAAGGCCAGGACAGGAGCTGGGGATGGGATGCTTGGGGTGAGGGACTGCGGGATAGAGCCCGGGAAGGGCTGATGGCAGAGGCTGTGATGAGAGGGAGCCACAGCCCTGCTCAAGGAAGGAGCTGGGAAGCTGCCCAGCAGAGCTGGGGACAGACCCTGGCAGGAGCCACGACAAGCTGCTCCCAGCAGCTCTGAACCCCTCCGAGCCCCAGGGTGCGGGTACCGCAACGAGCTCCAAGTCCGGGAGAACATCTCCTGTGCTCCCCAGCACATCCACGGGCATCCGCAGCAGCACCCGGGGCCCATGAGCACTGTGGGAGCACCCCCCTTCCCCTGGGTGCTCCAGCCCCAGGGCTTGGCTGGCAGTGCTCTGCCAAATGAGTCCATGGCTCACCTTGAAGCAGCACAGCACCAGAATTGCAATAGATGTGATGAGGGTGATGATGGCGGACAGCAAGAGCGCCAGCAGCCGCCTGTGGCCAGAGGTGTGCTTGGCCATCTCCTGGGAGAAAAGGAGGGCGCATTAGGGTGGAGAGGAAAGGAAAAGGAGGCCCCTTCCATTCCCACTGTCCACACACACACACGCAGCAGTGCCCTGCTCTCTCGTACCGTCTCTGCAGACTCCCTGTCCATGTCCTTGGGCTGGGCACGGGGATGCGAGGTGCCGGCATCCTCCTCCCACACACACTGCTCCAGGAGGTCAGAGGGCTCCGGGTCACGCTGCCTCTCGCTCAGCAGCTTCAGGAGCAGCCCCATCCTCGAGACCATGCTGGAGCAGGCCGGCTGGAGCTGGGGCAGGCCACAGTCCCCACGCAGGGCTCGAGCCACGCGTGCCATGAACTCGTGCAGGGCTCGGTCTGGCACCAGTGAGTGCCGGTGGCGGCTGAACAAGAAGTCAAAGGCGGCTCCTGGTGTGGCCGCGCTGCCCGGGGCGCTGGAGCTGCCGGGTGCCGTTGGGACGGGCGGTTCCTGCCCCTTGTGCTGCCCGCGCCTGGTGGTGCTTGCAGGGGTGCTGGGTGGGCTCCCGCCCCGAGGGGAACGCTCTGCTGCAGCCGTGGCCTCTGGAGCGCTGCTGGCAGCAGGGGGGCCGTTGTCAGCCGGCAGAGCATGGACGAAATGCTGCATACTGCTCAGTCTCTGCTCTGCTCCACCCTCTGCTGCTGGGAGCTCTTCCTCTGCACCCTTGCTGCCCACTGTCCTTTCACTGTCCTGCAGCTTCTGCTCCTTGCTGGTCCCAGCAGAGTCCGGAGTTGGAGCTGGTGCTTCCTCCTGGACTTCTGCCCCCTCCTCATCCTCCATCCCATCCGCCGTGTTGCTTTCTTGGAGGGCATTGGTGTGACTGTGATTCCAACCAGCCTGGGCCAGATGCGGGGCCTCTGTTGGGTTTGGTGTAGGGAGCTGTGCTGCAGGAGGTGCTCGCTGGTGGCCGGAGACAGGCAGGATGTCACTGATGTCCAGCCTCTGGACTGCTTCCCAAAGGACGGATTCTGCCCGGGTCAAGTGCCGGCCAGGTTCACGGCGTTCCCAGCCTGTGGCTCTTCCTCCCTGTCCTGCTGGCATCTCCTGCCCCTCGTCGCTCTGCGCTGGTTGGGCTGTGCTGGGGCTTTTCACAGTCAAGATGCTCACGGCCTTGTGCAGCTTGGTCTTGAGCTGTGCCACGAGCCCCTCTGCCAGAGAATAGAACCTCCTGGTGTCAGTGGAGCTGCTCCAGCCCCTGTGCTGAACGCTCTGCAGCATCCGCACCAGCTCCTTGGCGGTGTTGCTCTCCTGGCTCGAGAGCTGCTGAGGGGAAGGTGCCGACGCATCGGGGCTGCTCAGGCTTAGGACAACCGTGAGCGTGACTGTTCTCTGCTCCCTGAGCGAGGGCTCCTTGGGCTGGATCTTCAACGTGGAGCTGCTCTTCCCCTTCCTGGGTGGCACGGCTCCCGTCAGGGGCCCTGGTGTCTCTGCCAGGGGAGCTGTAACACACCGAGAGCACATCAGGCACAAGAAGCTTTCTGGCAGACGCAGGCTCAGAGGGTTCGCTATAGCTGGGGGGCACGGGCAGGGCCGTGGGGCACCTACCGCAGCGGGGAGCACTGGTGCTGCACACGCTCACGCAGTCGAAGCTGAGGGTCCTGCACGGGGTCTCGGTGCTGTGCTTGTGCTGGCAGAGGCAGCAGGCCGTGTCGTTGGACAGCTTGCTAGAGAACAGAGGTTGTGCACACACACTCAGCATCGCCACCCAGGGCAGCGACTCCAACCCAGGCTGCGCGCCGAATCGCGTCAGGGGTCTGCTTCAGCGTCCGCTGCGGCTCTGGGAAACCTCCCCTCACCCCCAGTGTCCCAGTGGACAGCTTTGTGGTGCCGGGTTTGCTCCCCACGCAGAGCCCTTGTCCCAGCAGCTGAGATCTGCTGGCGGTGGGAGCCGGCCCCTGCACTCACAGTGTTTCCAAGCGGGATGTTCTCAGGAGCAGCACGAGCAGCGTCTGCCGAGTCACTCGTGTGGCAGCCAGGTCCCTGCAAGGTTGCAGTAAACACAGCACATCTGAGGTGGCGGCACCAGCCTCTGCCTCGGGAGCAAGCCCAGTCCCTGCTGCTTGCGGTGCTGGCCGCAGGGGGATCTGCTGCTACCTAATCCAGGAGAAATGATGGAACCCCCTCTCTCCTTCCTGCTGTGCCCTGCTCCCACCCGTGGCTCTGAACCAGGAGGGATCCTGCAGATCCCATGGGAGACGGATGCAGACAAGTTCAAGTCCGTGTCCCAGCTCCCTGCTGCCTTTGCTGCCGGGACACAGCAGAACTGCTCAGCCTTTGCCTGGCTCTGCCGCTGCCTCCGGCAGGAGAAGGGTGGGATTGCTGCTGGATCTCTGCTTTCCTGGCCACGGGGCACCCAGAGACACAAAGAGCGAGCCATGGTAGGCTGTTAACAGGGAGTCCGTACTTACAGGTGCGTGACTGAAGGCAGCTTGAAGAACCACGGGTCCTCGATAACAGACAGGGGGTTATGGCCCAGGACCCTGAAATGAACCAACACCCTTGTGAGCTGGGGGTGCAGGATGTGAGCGGTGGCGTGGGCTCAGGGCTACGTGTGTGAGGAAGGGCTGGGGTGAAGGTTCCAGGCCGGGGCAGATGCTGACGGGCAGATTCACAACATACACCAGGTCTTGACTATCTCCAGCCCAGAGATCAAAAGCCCAGAAGTGCTGCTTCTGGAAAACACAACGTCTCTTTCTTTCCTCCTCAGCTCACACCTTCTGGTGGCTCCCCTCCACCAGGCCTTGCCCTCACATTCCCACTGTCCATGAGCTTTGTCTCTGTTCCTGCACCCAGCCAGGCAAAGCCGTGGCCTGACAGAGCTGCCTGTCAGCATTGATGCTGCTGCCTCTGTGGGGCAAGAGGTGAGCAGAGCACAGTGACAAGCGCCACTGCTCTGAGCTACCCTTAGCCCTTGGAACACTCACAGTGTCTGGAGGAACTGCATCCCGTGCCATGCCCGGAAGGCGTCACTCCGGATCTCGGTGAGGAGATTTCCCTCCAGGTTTCTGGGGAAACAGGAGAGCACAGAAATGAACTGGGTCTGACCCCCAGGAAGCTGGAGTGAAGCAGCTCTGATCGGGAGCAAGCAGCCCCATCCAAGGTGGAACTGGGAGGAAGCCGCCATTTTCTCTCCTGCTGTTTGTTAACCTGCCTGGGAGAGATGAAGTGCACGTGTGCTGCCTCTCTGCCTGCTCAGGGACACAGCAAGCCTCAAGCCTTGGCTTCTGCTCTGGCTGTGTTTGCACAAGCCGTGGCCCCACCGTGCTGTGGCCACCAGCCATGCCCTGAGCTCCTGGGCTCGGCTGCTCCTTCAGCAGCAGAAATTGGAGCCCTTGTTCTAAAACTAACGGGAGCTTTTTCCAGCAGCAGCGGGTTCTAAATGCAAACGGGCTTCACCAAGCACACCAGGAAGAAACCCCCATAACTCACAGGGTCTCCAGGAAAGGAAGGTTCTCAAACGCATCTGCCTCGATCGCCTGGATTTTGTTGTAAGATAAATCCCTGTTAACAGGAGAACACAAAAAGTCGGTGCCATTTGCACGGTGCTGGTTCCTCTCGGGTGCTCGCACACGGGCAGCACAGACGTGCCACAGCTCTCATTTCACGTGGGGTTTCTCTCTGGCACTGGCTTGCAGTGGTGCGTAACCGGGGCTCACGCTCCTGGCCGCGGTGGCTGCAGCTCAGAGAGGTTCTCCCAGCTCTGATCCCACCGGGGTGTTTCAGGGCTGACTTTCCTCTCTGGTAACAGAGCAGGTTCTTTATGCACGCCCCAAGCACCTCTTGCGTGAGGCCTCAGGGACCGGCTGAAACGCCCTGTGTCACCAGCATGGGGCTATTTCCCTTCGCTCCCAAACGTCACCTCCCTGCACAGCCCTGCTCTGGTGTGCGCAGGAGCCCTCTGGCCTGGCTCTAGAAACCAAAAGGCTCCTTGTCCCAGCCTGAACCCCCTGCCTGGGCTTGTTCTGCCGCAGGCAAGGAGAGAGGAACCTTTGTGGGCAGCGTCTCATGGCCGGCTCAGCCAGAGACCCCGGCCCCATTGTGTGGGTGAAAGGGAAGTGCCTGCTCCTCTCCATGGGCGATGGAGAGAAGCTGCACCGTGAGCTCAGTCCCCGGCAGCTCTGGGGCACCTGAGCTGAGAGGGGACGAATGCACGAGCTTGGCCCTGGAGGAGGCGACCTCGTGTGGGTCTGTGCAGGGAAAGGGCAGCAGCCGCCTGCTCCTGCTTGGCCGTGGGGCAGTGGGAGCGCAGCGCGTCCCTGCGGAGCCCTCCCCTGCACCAAGGCCCTGCTGTGCCCTGGGGGATCCCCGCAGGAATAAAGCCCTTCCCGGGGCGGGCTGGGCAGCAGGGGCAGGGCCGGGGGAGGCTGTGCCCAGCGCCGCGGGCAGGGGGGTACCTACAGGTGCCTCAGCAGGAGCAGCCCCTCCAGTGAGCGCCTCTTCACTGCCCGCAGGCTGTTGTGCTGGAGGACCCTGCAAGAGACAGACGGACACGGGCAGTGGCACCGCGGCTCAGGGGCTATGGAGCTGTCGGGGGAGCAGCCCTGCAGCAGCGGCCCTGCAGCACCTCCGCGGGTCCCGCCGGGGCTCATCACCCTCCCGGCAGGAGCAGGCACTTGCTCCCGGCCTGCTGACCCTGACTGCAGCCCGAGCACGGGCTCCTCAGGCCCAGGGATGGCCCCGGGGGCGGGAGGGAGGGACACAGCCCCGGGCACTGCTCGCCATGGAGCAGCTCTGGGGATTCAGAGCCCTCCTTGCTGAGCAGCTCGGCCTTGGCTGCACGCGGCAAGCACTGGTGCGGTGCTCGACAGCCCGGCGGAGGGATGGGGATCCCGGAACCCCTGCGCCATGTCCGACGCTGGTGGATACTCACAGCTTCTCAGCCCACGGGTATCCCTGCCACACCTGCTTGGGGATGAGGGCGAGCGCGTTCCCACTGAAATCCCTGCGGAGAAGCCATTGGCAGCGTCACCCCCAGCACAAACCCTTCCCCTGCCCCAGGGCTGTGGCCTGGAGCTGCCCCCTCGGCGCTGCCCCTCAGCCCCCCACAGGCAGCGGGGCCCTGGAGCCGCTCTCGGGGTGTCCCGGGGCAGCGCCCGGAGCTGCAGGGCACTCACAGGATAATGAAGGTTCGCTGGTGCGTGGCCGGGGGCACGCGGGCCAGGGCAGCGCCGCTGCAGTCCAGCCGGTGCCTGCGGCAGCGGCAGAGCCCCGGGCAGGGCTCCAGGGGCCCGGCCAGACTGGGGGCCAGGCCCAGCAGCAGCAGCAGCAGCAGCAGCAGCAGCTGCAGCGGTGCCATGGCGGGGCAGGATCTGAGCATGTTCGGTACTGCAGGAGGCTCAAGGCTGGGGATCCAAACCAGGAGCTCTGAGCCCAGCAGCGGGTCTGGGGCGGTGCTGGCCCTGCTGGGCAGATAAAGCCTGGAACACCTCACATGTCACAATGGGGCCAGGCCTGGGAGCGTGCGTCCCCATTGTGACATGGGATAGTCCCTGCCACTGGCGCTGGTTGCTCCAATGTGGGGAAAGCTTCAGGCCCGATGTGTTGGCTTGGAAACAGCAGTGTCACTTCCAAGGGACACCTGGAAGTGTCGGTGTCACACCCAGACCCTGCGGTGAACTGCTGGGCACCTCCTTCTCCATTTGGATGGCAACGGGCTCCAACTGAAGGGAGTCAAAAAGCACTGCACATGCGCAGTTGCAGGAGTTCACGGAAATACTAATTATCGTACGAAGCGGGGACAGGTTATGAATGCGTATAGCAGCTCTCATGAATACGTAACCACAATGCTATACATGTTTGAAGGACGGGCGCCTGCGGCATGCACGACTTTGGTGGGCTAGCCCCGTGGTGCCCAGCGCTGAAGAAACATGGCCACTTTACAACCCTCATGGGCTCATTGGTTGTACAGGCCTTTCTCCGCACGTCAGCGGCTCCCCTCCGGCCGAGGGGCTGCGCCTGGAGGCAGCGGGACAGGGAGCTGCGGAGCACGGGCGCGCCGCCTCCACCTCCCTCACTTGCACGGCGGCGGCAGCAGCAGGCTCCGGCGGGCTCCCGCCATTGCCCGCCCGCCCCTGGCCCTTGTGTGCTCCGGCAGGCACGGGTTGGCGCTGCGCCCGCCGAGATGCGCGCGGCGGGGGGTCCACTTCTCCCGGCGAGAGGCGGGGGGAAACCCAGCCTCTGCCCCGGAGGTTTTACACCCGCAACAACAGTCTGTTAACAGAAAACGACTCAGTCCTCACACGCGTCAATTCCTTCTCCAACCTCGCACACCCTCGGAACGCTGCAGGGTGCCAGAGCAGCTCTTGGACCCTGTTCAGCCCCAGAACACGCTGTATTGGAGCAGGGATGCAGCCGTGCACCCAGCACCTCGCTGACACTGACGTGCTTTGCTCATAGGGCCTCCAGGCACAGCTTGGGTTTGCTCTGAAGAGCAGGGCAGGGCTCCAGAAGGCAGAAGTCCATCAACTCCCAGGACAACACAACAGTTTTATTGGTCTAGAATGCCCAGTCTAAACGTAATCTTCTTGTCTAATCTGAACCTACTGTGTAATCTCAACCGGATGTTGAATCTAAACCTAATGCGAAATCTAAACTCACGTTAAAACGAATGGTGTTTTGTACAGGAGAAATGATGGCACCCTCTCTCTCCTTCCTGCTGTGCCCTGCTCCCACCCGTGGCTCTGAACCAGGAGGGATCCTGCAGATCCCATGGGAGACGGATGCAGACAAGTTCAAGTCCGTGTCCCAGCTCCCTGCTGCCTTTGCTGCCGGGACACAGCAGAACTGCTCAGCACAGGACGAGCGCTGGATGGTGCTGGGGCCTTGCTCTGCTCCACGCTGCGCAGGGTACTCACAGCATGGCGACGGGCCGCTGGCGGGCGGGCGGGGTCCCGCGGGCCAGCGCAGCGCAGCCGGGACCCGGGCAGGGCTCCAGGGGCGGGGCCAGGCGCAGCAGCAGCAACAACAGTCTGTTAACAGAGAACGACTCGGTCCTCACACGCGTGTCCTGAACCCTCCTCAGCAGTCAACCATTGTGCTGAGCCTGGAGAACCTCCATGTATTTTACTGCCCCGAGGAAACTCAGGGTCGTTCACTGCTGCAAGTTATGCAGGTGGCGGTGATCCCGGGAAATAAAGGGTTAGCATTGTGCCTGCTTGCTTAAGCAGTCGCTGTGCTTGGTGGAGCAGAGCCATAGGAGGCAAAGCTACTAGAATGGTGAAGCAGAATTGTAGGAGTTAGAGCTGCTAGGCAGAATTGTAGTGGATAGGATTCATAGCTTAATATTTAAGACATTCTTGTTCAAACAGTACCTTTAGAAAGAAAAGGAACAGAAGATAGCAGGGTCACAAAGTCTACAAACTTGGCAAGTTTCTGCTTTAAGATACATAAAATCGGCTTGTACCAAACCTGAGGTTTGGACAGGAGCCGAAACCCTACTGAGTCTGAGTGAAAGCAAGAGGCTACCCGCGTTGATGAAGAGGAACTACAGGCCTTCATCCTCACTGCCCCCTAACGACCACCACCAGGAGGCACTGCGCAGGCACACCAATGGGACGAATGCCAGAAAAACTAATTATAATGTCAGACAGGAATAGGTTTTGCATACGTATTAGGCGTGAAGCAGTCTTATTTTTAGGTAGTCATTATATGTAATATAAACAAACTGAGTGGCAAAGGGGGTGTGCATGCTTTTGGAGGAGCAACCCCCATGCGCCTCAGCTGAATAAAGCATACCTACTTTACAACCCTGACGAGTTGTGGAGTCAATCTGCGTGTCAGCAGAGGTCAGACTTGGGGTCTGTTCCTTTCTGCTGCACTGTTATAAAAACCTAATATCGCCAGTCTGTTTTAATCGATTTTTATTATAATTAATATCGAGAGACAATAAGCAAGCAGCGCTGGGTGCGCCGGGGAGTCTCCGCTCCACCCAAGACGCACGAGGGGAACTTCTGGGCATAGTCGCTTATACTTTTTGGTCTTGGCTTTCAGCCAATCCTGTTGTCTTCTTTTCCCGGGCTTCTCCACCTGTTGCTGGGGTCTGGTCTCTGGGTGAAGAAATATTATGTCTCCCACAAGTCTGACCGCCATCTTAGCCCCCATAAATTCCACTCCTTAGGTGTTTCTTTGTTCAGAACACAGGTTTCACAACGTTCTGCAACAGGACATATCTCTAAGTTACCTATTCCGCCACCCCCCCTTTTCTAAGAACATCCATGCAATTTAAACAATGAACAAAACGTTTATTTGCACAATACAGCGGTTGACCCAGGGGAATTATTCCCTTGTTTCTTCTTCCTCCTCACTGTGATATTGACAGGGACACTTATCATGCCCTTTGCACATAGCACAATGATCACAAGGGATTCCATCGCCACACAAAGTGCAATGATCACTAGGACCCCTGAGTTGCTGACAGGCATCACTCTGATGTAACTCAGACGCAGGCAATGATTTTTCCTGTGCTGATTCCTGCCTTGCATCGTGTTGAACACCACGGGCACAGTGGATCCCGACGCCCTGCATCCTCCAGGGAGGAGCCGTGGGGGCTTCTGAGCAGTCAGGGGCCTGCAGCATCCTGCTCCACGGACAGGGACCATTGCTCCAGATCTTAGGCACTCAGAAGCCAGAGGGCCAAACATCAGTCCACTGTCCTTATGGCAGGGAGTGGTTGGGATCCGATGCTCAACCAGCTGAAATGAGAGCAGGGACATAGCAGCAGTGGCAGAACAGCAACTACATAATAAGCCAGGAAATAGCGGCCAAGAAAACAACAGAAAGGAAACAGCATCCAAGGAAAGTCTCATGAGCTCCTACATGGCGCAAGAGCTTAACTGGGGTGCTGGCATCGCCACCATCACACTTACGCTATGCCACGCTCCTCCAAATCGTCCTCTTCTTCGGAGCCCTCCCCATCGTAGAGCTGGGCCAGGGACGCCTCCTGCTGGGCCTCGAGGGGCTGGAGCACATACTGCAGCCACTGGGGTTCCGACTGGAGCGACTCCGGAGGGAACTGGGAGGGCAGGGATTGGGAGTGGTGAGAAGCAGGCACGGGGCAGGGAGCAGGCAGACGGGAGGAGCTGGAGCCTGCCCCTGCCCTTACCTCTTCCTCGTCCGTGTCCGTGTCCGTGTCCTTGCTCCTGTTGCGCCACTTGACTTGCAGGTCCTGAAAGCGCCTGGAAACAAGCGGGAGCAGGGGGATGAGAAGCGAAGGATGAACTCCTGTGGTGCTGGAGGAGATGGGGGGGCTCTGGGCAGGGCTGGGAGCTGCTGGAGCAGAGACTGTTGGGGCAGGGCAGGAGTTACCGTCGCAGCCGCGGGCACCATCTGCTGCTGCCTTGGGAATCCTCGGCAGGTTTCTTGGTGCAGACCTGGTGACGGAGAGACAGAGACTCAGAACGCGGGGGTTCCTCATGGAACACTGCAGGACGGGGGAGCCGGAAGGTTCTTCCTCCAGCCCAGCCCCTTCTGCATCCGTGCAAGGCTGTGCCAGCAGCCACGCCTTTAGGAAGAGCCCCCCCATGCCTCTCTGCCCAGCTCCCAGGCGCTCCGGGCCTCTGGAATGACCCAGAACTCCTCATCTCAGCCTTGCTGATGTCTGCCTTTCTCCTCTGCAGGGTCCCCCCGCCCCTGCAACACGCACGATGCCTTCTAAACACATGAAAGCTCATTTGTCCCTTTGGAGGAGAAGGGCCCCAAAGGGAGGTTCAAACTCTGTGAGCACGACGGGGCCCCTGCCCTGTGCCCGGGCATGGCCCCGACCCACCAGAGCCGCGGCACCATGCGGAAGGGCTGGGTATGGGCTCAGGGCAGGGAGCAGGGGCATTGCTGCACGAATGGAAACAGCGGGCACTGGAGCAGAGCAAGGCCAGGACAGGAGCTGGGGATGGGATGCTTGGGGTGAGGGACTGCGGGATAGAGCCCGGGAAGGGCTGATGGCAGAGGCTGTGATGAGAGGGAGCCACAGCCCTGCTCAAGGAAGGAGCTGGGAAGCTGCCCAGCAGAGCTGGGGACAGACCCTGGCAGGAGCCAGGACAAGCTGCTCCCAGCAGCTCTGAACCCCTCCGAGCCCCAGGGTGCGGGTACCGCAACGAGCTCCAAGTCCGGGAGAACATCTCCTGTGCTCCCCAGCACATCCACGGGCATCCGCAGCAGCACCCGGGGCCCATGAGCACTGTGGGAGCACCCCCCTTCCCCTGGGTGCTCCAGCCCCAGGGCTTGGCTGGCAGTGCTCTGCCAAATGAGTCCATGGCTCACCTTGAAGCAGCACAGCACCAGAATTGCAATAGATGTGATGAGGGTGATGATGGCGGACAGCAAGAGCGCCAGCAGCCGCCTGTGGCCAGAGGTGTGCTTGGCCATCTCCTGGGAGAAAAGGAGGGCGCATTAGGGTGGAGAGGAAAGGAAAAGGAGGCCCCTTCCATTCCCACTGTCCACACACACACACGCAGCAGTGCCCTGCTCTCTCGTACCGTCTCTGCAGACTCCCTGTCCATGTCCTTGGGCTGGGCACGGGGATGCGAGGTGCCGGCATCCTCCTCCCACACACACTGCTCCAGGAGGTCAGAGGGCTCCGGGTCACGCTGCCTCTCGCTCAGCAGCTTCAGGAGCAGCCCCATCCTCGAGACCATGCTGGAGCAGGCCGGCTGGAGCTGGGGCAGGCCACAGTCCCCACGCAGGGCTCGAGCCACGCGTGCCATGAACTCGTGCAGGGCTCGGTCTGGCACCAGTGAGTGCCGGTGGCGGCTGAACAAGAAGTCAAAGGCGGCTCCTGGTGTGGCCGCGCTGCCCGGGGCGCTGGAGCTGCCGGGTGCCGTTGGGACGGGCGGTTCCTGCCCCTTGTGCTGCCCGCGCCTGGTGGTGCTTGCAGGGGTGCTGGGTGGGCTCCCGCCCCGAGGGGAACGCTCTGCTGCAGCCGTGGCCTCTGGAGCGCTGCTGGCAGCAGGGGGGCCGTTGTCAGCCGGCAGAGCATGGACGAAATGCTGCATACTGCTCAGTCTCTGCTCTGCTCCACCCTCTGCTGCTGGGAGCTCTTCCTCTGCACCCTTGCTGCCCACTGTCCTTTCACTGTCCTGCAGCTTCTGCTCCTTGCTGGTCCCAGCAGAGTCCGGAGTTGGAGCTGGTGCTTCCTCCTGGACTTCTGCCCCCTCCTCATCCTCCATCCCATCCGCCGTGTTGCTTTCTTGGAGGGCATTGGTGTGACTGTGATTCCAACCAGCCTGGGCCAGATGCGGGGCCTCTGTTGGGTTTGGTGTAGGGAGCTGTGCTGCAGGAGGTGCTCGCTGGTGGCCGGAGACAGGCAGGATGTCACTGATGTCCAGCCTCTGGACTGCTTCCCAAAGGACGGATTCTGCCCGGGTCAAGTGCCGGCCAGGTTCACGGCGTTCCCAGCCTGTGGCTCTTCCTCCCTGTCCTGCTGGCATCTCCTGCCCCTCGTCGCTCTGCGCTGGTTGGGCTGTGCTGGGGCTTTTCACAGTCAAGATGCTCACGGCCTTGTGCAGCTTGGTCTTGAGCTGTGCCACGAGCCCCTCTGCCAGAGAATAGAACCTCCTGGTGTCAGTGGAGCTGCTCCAGCCCCTGTGCTGAACGCTCTGCAGCATCCGCACCAGCTCCTTGGCGGTGTTGCTCTCCTGGCTCGAGAGCTGCTGAGGGGAAGGTGCCGACGCATCGGGGCTGCTCAGGCTTAGGACAACCGTGAGCGTGACTGTTCTCTGCTCCCTGAGCGAGGGCTCCTTGGGCTGGATCTTCAACGTGGAGCTGCTCTTCCCCTTCCTGGGTGGCACGGCTCCCGTCAGGGGCCCTGGTGTCTCTGCCAGGGGAGCTGTAACACACCGAGAGCACATCAGGCACAAGAAGCTTTCTGGCAGACGCAGGCTCAGAGGGTTCGCTATAGCTGGGGGGCACGGGCAGGGCCGTGGGGCACCTACCGCAGCGGGGAGCACTGGTGCTGCACACGCTCACGCAGTCGAAGCTGAGGGTCCTGCACGGGGTCTCGGTGCTGTGCTTGTGCTGGCAGAGGCAGCAGGCCGTGTCGTTGGACAGCTTGCTAGAGAACAGAGGTTGTGCACACACACTCAGCATCGCCACCCAGGGCAGCGACTCCAACCCAGGCTGCGCGCCGAATCGCGTCAGGGGTCTGCTTCAGCGTCCGCTGCGGCTCTGGGAAACCTCCCCTCACCCCCAGTGTCCCAGTGGACAGCTTTGTGGTGCCGGGTTTGCTCCCCACGCAGAGCCCTTGTCCCAGCAGCTGAGATCTGCTGGCGGTGGGAGCCGGCCCCTGCACTCACAGTGTTTCCAAGCGGGATGTTCTCAGGAGCAGCACGAGCAGCGTCTGCCGAGTCACTCGTGTGGCAGCCAGGTCCCTGCAAGGTTGCAGTAAACACAGCACATCTGAGGTGGCGGCACCAGCCTCTGCCTCGGGAGCAAGCCCAGTCCCTGCTGCTTGCGGTGCTGGCCGCAGGGGGATCTGCTGCTACCTAATCCAGGAGAAATGATGGAACCCCCTCTCTCCTTCCTGCTGTGCCCTGCTCCCACCCGTGGCTCTGAACCAGGAGGGATCCTGCAGATCCCATGGGAGACGGATGCAGACAAGTTCAAGTCCGTGTCCCAGCTCCCTGCTGCCTTTGCTGCCGGGACACAGCAGAACTGCTCAGCCTTTGCCTGGCTCTGCCGCTGCCTCCGGCAGGAGAAGGGTGGGATTGCTGCTGGATCTCTGCTTTCCTGGCCACGGGGCACCCAGAGACACAAAGAGCGAGCCATGGTAGGCTGTTAACAGGGAGTCCGTACTTACAGGTGCGTGACTGAAGGCAGCTTGAAGAACCACGGGTCCTCGATAACAGACAGGGGGTTATGGCCCAGGACCCTGAAATGAACCAACACCCTTGTGAGCTGGGGGTGCAGGATGTGAGCGGTGGCGTGGGCTCAGGGCTACGTGTGTGAGGAAGGGCTGGGGTGAAGGTTCCAGGCCGGGGCAGATGCTGACGGGCAGATTCACAACATACACCAGGTCTTGACTATCTCCAGCCCAGAGATCAAAAGCCCAGAAGTGCTGCTTCTGGAAAACACAACGTCTCTTTCTTTCCTCCTCAGCTCACACCTTCTGGTGGCTCCCCTCCACCAGGCCTTGCCCTCACATTCCCACTGTCCATGAGCTTTGTCTCTGTTCCTGCACCCAGCCAGGCAAAGCCGTGGCCTGACAGAGCTGCCAGTCAGCATTGATGCTGCTGCCTCTGTGGGGCAAGAGGTGAGCAGAGCACAGTGACAAGCGCCACTGCTCTGAGCTACCCTTAGCCCTTGGAACACTCACAGTGTCTGGAGGAACTGCATCCCGTGCCATGCCCGGAAGGCGTCACTCCGGATCTCGGTGAGGAGATTTCCCTCCAGGTTTCTGGGGAAACAGGAGAGCACAGAAATGAACTGGGTCTGACCCCCAGGAAGCTGGAGTGAAGCAGCTCTGATCGGGAGCAAGCAGCCCCATCCAAGGTGGAACTGGGAGGAAGCCGCCATTTTCTCTCCTGCTGTTTGTTAACCTGCCTGGGAGAGATGAAGTGCACGTGTGCTGCCTCTCTGCCTGCTCAGGGACACAGCAAGCCTCAAGCCTTGGCTTCTGCTCTGGCTGTGTTTGCACAAGCCGTGGCCCCACCGTGCTGTGGCCACCAGCCATGCCCTGAGCTCCTGGGCTCGGCTGCTCCTTCAGCAGCAGAAATTGGAGCCCTTGTTCTAAAACTAACAGGAGCTTTTTCCAGCAGCAGCGGGTTCTAAATGCAAACGGGCTTCACCAAGCACACCAGGAAGAAACCCCCATAACTCACAGGGTCTCCAGGAAAGGAAGGTTCTCAAACGCATCTGCCTCGATCGCCTGGATTTTGTTGTAAGATAAATCCCTGTTAACAGGAGAACACAAAAAGTCGGTGCCATTTGCACGGTGCTGGTTCCTCTCGGGTGCTCGCACACGGGCAGCACAGACGTGCCACAGCTCTCATTTCACGTGGGGTTTCTCTCTGGCACTGGCTTGCAGTGGTGCGTAACCGGGGCTCACGCTCCTGGCCGCGGTGGCTGCAGCTCAGAGAGGTTCTCCCAGCTCTGATCCCACCGGGGTGTTTCAGGGCTGACTTTCCTCTCTGGTAACAGAGCAGGTTCTTTATGCACGCCCCAAGCACCTCTTGCGTGAGGCCTCAGGGACCGGCTGAAACGCCCTGTGTCACCAGCATGGGGCTATTTCCCTTCGCTCCCAAACGTCACCTCCCTGCACAGCCCTGCTCTGGTGTGCGCAGGAGCCCTCTGGCCTGGCTCTAGAAACCAAAAGGCTCCTTGTCCCAGCCTGAACCCCCTGCCTGGGCTTGTTCTGCCGCAGGCAAGGAGAGAGGAACCTTTGTGGGCAGCGTCTCATGGCCGGCTCAGCCAGAGACCCCGGCCCCATTGTGTGGGTGAAAGGGAAGTGCCTGCTCCTCTCCATGGGCGATGGAGAGAAGCTGCACCGTGAGCTCAGTCCCCGGCAGCTCTGGGGCACCTGAGCTGAGAGGGGACGAATGCACGAGCTTGGCCCTGGAGGAGGCGACCTCGTGTGGGTCTGTGCAGGGAAAGGGCAGCAGCCGCCTGCTCCTGCTTGGCCGTGGGGCAGTGGGAGCGCAGCGCGTCCCTGCGGAGCCCTCCCCTGCACCAAGGCCCTGCTGTGCCCTGGGGGATCCCCGCAGGAATAAAGCCCTTCCCGGGGCGGGCTGGGCAGCAGGGGCAGGGCCGGGGGAGGCTGTGCCCAGCGCCGCGGGCAGGGGGGTACCTACAGGTGCCTCAGCAGGAGCAGCCCCTCCAGTGAGCGCCTCTTCACTGCCCGCAGGCTGTTGTGCTGGAGGACCCTGCAAGAGACAGACGGACACGGGCAGTGGCACCGCGGCTCAGGGGCTATGGAGCTGTCGGGGGAGCAGCCCTGCAGCAGCGGCCCTGCAGCACCTCCGCGGGTCCCGCCGGGGCTCATCACCCTCCCGGCAGGAGCAGGCACTTGCTCCCGGCCTGCTGACCCTGACTGCAGCCCGAGCACGGGCTCCTCAGGCCCAGGGATGGCCCCGGGGGCGGGAGGGAGGGACACAGCCCCGGGCACTGCTCGCCATGGAGCAGCTCTGGGGATTCAGAGCCCTCCTTGCTGAGCAGCTCGGCCTTGGCTGCACGCGGCAAGCACTGGTGCGGTGCTCGACAGCCCGGCGGAGGGATGGGGATCCCGGAACCCCTGCGCCATGTCCGACGCTGGTGGATACTCACAGCTTCTCAGCCCACGGGTATCCCTGCCACACCTGCGTGGGGATGAGGGCGAGCGCGTTCCCACTGAAATCCCTGCGGAGAAGCCATTGGCAGCGTCACCCCCAGCACAAACCCTTCCCCTGCCCCAGGGCTGTGGCCTGGAGCTGCCCCCTCGGCGCTGCCCCTCAGCCCCCCACAGGCAGCGGGGCCCTGGAGCCGCTCTCGGGGTGTCCCGGGGCAGCGCCCGGAGCTGCAGGGCACTCACAGGATAATGAAGGTTCGCTGGTGCGTGGCCGGGGGCACGCGGGCCAGGGCAGCGCCGCTGCAGTCCAGCCGGTGCCTGCGGCAGCGGCAGAGCCCCGGGCAGGGCTCCAGGGGCCCGGCCAGACTGGGGGCCAGGCCCAGCAGCAGCAGCAGCAGCAGCAGCAGCAGCTGCAGCGGTGCCATGGCGGGGCAGGATCTGAGCATGTTCGGTACTGCAGGAGGCTCAAGGCTGGGGATCCAAACCAGGAGCTCTGAGCCCAGCAGCGGGTCTGGGGCGGTGCTGGCCCTGCTGGGCAGATAAAGCCTGGAACACCTCACATGTCACAATGGGGCCAGGCCTGGGAGCGTGCGTCCCCATTGTGACATGGGATAGTCCCTGCCACTGGCGCTGGTTGCTCCAATGTGGGGAAAGCTTCAGGCCCGATGTGTTGGCTTGGAAACAGCAGTGTCACTTCCAAGGGACACCTGGAAGTGTCGGTGTCACACCCAGACCCTGCGGTGAACTGCTGGGCACCTCCTTCTCCATTTGGATGGCAACGGGCTCCAACTGAAGGGAGTCAAAAAGCACTGCACATGCGCAGTTGCAGGAGTTCACGGAAATACTAATTATCGTACGAAGCGGGGACAGGTTATGAATGCGTATAGCAGCTCTCATGAATGCGTAACCACAATGCTATACATGTTTGAAGGACGGGCGCCTGCGGCATGCACGACTTTGGTGGGCTAGCCCCGTGGTGCCCAGCGCTGAAGAAACATGGCCACTTTACAACCCTCATGGGCTCATTGGTTGTACAGGCCTTTCTCCGCACGTCAGCGGCTCCCCTCCGGCCGAGGGGCTGCGCCTGGAGGCAGCGGGACAGGGAGCTGCGGAGCACGGGCGCGCCGCCTCCACCTCCCTCACTTGCACGGCGGCGGCAGCAGCAGGCTCCGGCGGGCTCCCGCCATTGCCCGCCCGCCCCTGGCCCTTGTGTGCTCCGGCAGGCACGGGTTGGCGCTGCGCCCGCCGAGATGCGCGCGGCGGGGGGTCCACTTCTCCCGGCGAGAGGCGGGGGGAAACCCAGCCTCTGCCCCGGAGGTTTTACACCCGCAACAACAGTCTGTTAACAGAAAACGACTCAGTCCTCACACGCGTCAATTCCTTCTCCAACCTCGCACACCCTCGGAACGCTGCAGGGTGCCAGAGCAGCTCTTGGACCCTGTTCAGCCCCAGAACACGCTGTATTGGAGCAGGGATGCAGCCGTGCACCCAGCACCTCGCTGACACTGACGTGCTTTGCTCATAGGGCCTCCAGGCACAGCTTGGGTTTGCTCTGAAGAGCAGGGCAGGGCTCCAGAAGGCAGAAGTCCATCAACTCCCAGGACAACACAACAGTTTTATTGGTCTAGAATGCCCAGTCTAAACGTAATCTTCTTGTCTAATCTGAACCTACTGTGTAATCTCAACCGGATGTTGAATCTAAACCTAATGCGAAATCTAAACTCACGTTAAAACGAATGGTGTTTTGTACAGGAGAAATGATGGCACCCTCTCTCTCCTTCCTGCTGTGCCCTGCTCCCACCCGTGGCTCTGAACCAGGAGGGATCCTGCAGATCCCATGGGAGACGGATGCAGACAAGTTCAAGTCCGTGTCCCAGCTCCCTGCTGCCTTTGCTGCCGGGACACAGCAGAACTGCTCAGCACAGGACGAGCGCTGGATGGTGCTGGGGCCTTGCTCTGCTCCACGCTGCGCAGGGTACTCACAGCATGGCGACGGGCCGCTGGCGGGCGGGCGGGGTCCCGCGGGCCAGCGCAGCGCAGCCGGGACCCGGGCAGGGCTCCAGGGGCGGGGCCAGGCGCAGCAGCAGCAACAACAGTCTGTTAACAGAGAACGACTCGGTCCTCACACGCGTGTCCTGAACCCTCCTCAGCAGTCAACCATTGTGCTGAGCCTGGAGAACCTCCATGTATTTTACTGCCCCGAGGAAACTCAGGGTCGTTCACTGCTGCAAGTTATGCAGGTGGCGGTGATCCCGGGAAATAAAGGGTTAGCATTGTGCCTGCTTGCTTAAGCAGTCGCTGTGCTTGGTGGAGCAGAGCCATAGGAGGCAAAGCTACTAGAATGGTGAAGCAGAATTGTAGGAGTTAGAGCTGCTAGGCAGAATTGTAGTGGATAGGATTCATAGCTTAATATTTAAGACATTCTTGTTCAAACAGTACCTTTAGAAAGAAAAGGAACAGAAGATAGCAGGGTCACAAAGTCTACAAACTTGGCAAGTTTCTGCTTTAAGATACATAAAATCGGCTTGTACCAAACCTGAGGTTTGGACAGGAGCCGAAACCCTATTGAGTCTGAGTGAAAGCAAGAGGCTACCCGCGTTGATCTGGTGAGCCTGATGCCCCTTTCCCATCGCTTGTGCTGCCCCTGAGGTTCATTCACCACTCGGGGTTACAAGATTTGGCTGAATTTGGTGAACCTGTTTGAAATGAGAAAGAATCTTGGCTTTACACAGTGATAATGTCCCAGTTACTTAGACTTGGGGCTCAACACGTTACTACAAGACTTGGCCTTGTTTCTTTAGAGGTTACTTCACCTAGAGAAAGAAATCCTTCTTTCTGTGCTGTGCGCTGGAAGTACCACAGCTACTCCTGCTGTCTCCAGCTTTCTCCTGCACACTGGGGCTACCTGGGCTGCATGGAGGCTCTTGCAGGGAGGACTTGCTCCTTGTAATTCTTCTGCAAGTGCTCTGCACATCTCTTCTGCTGTCTCAATAATAACCATGCAGCTAAGCTGGCTTCCAGATATAGCTGACATGGATAAGTTGACAGGAAAACACTTCCTTTCTGAGAACTCCATGTGTTTTGGGGCTTAATTTTAGTAACACCATGTTTATTGCCCATTTCTTTCACTGTTACTTGGAGAAGATGAAAACACTGCCTATGACACACAACTCAGTTCTCAACATTAGACTTTGATTCCTAATCACACACTGCAGGACTTTGCGAAGACAAAGCTCCACTCATTAGATGGCATCTCCTGGCTCAGCATCAAAACTGAGGTCAGACAAAACTTCTTCTTCGAGGTCAAACTGCTCTAAGGAGAATTCATTGACCTGAGAAGAGAAATCCAGAGTCAGTTTCTTGCTCTACAACATATGTGAACTTCATCTCCGTGCACCTGCAAACACGGTGGTTTTGAGACAGTCTCCCCAGAATTTACCAACTTGGGAACATTCCCACTTTGGAATGGCTGAGATCACAAGGCAGTGAACCAAGAGGACACCCAGCAGCTCCCCTCCCAAGCAAGTCCTGAATTCCTGTCTGCTGCTCTCCCTATCCGCCTGGAAGGTGCCTTGTGGAGAGAGCATGCAGAATCCCCTCCCACATCCCATCCCAAGGGAAGTGAGATGGCGGGGAGCTGAGGGATGGCTCTTGTGCCAAAGGAGAGCTCTGAGAAGCAGCATGCTTCATGTTTGACTTCCCTGCTCGCTTCTCTTGCGGTCAGCACATGTTAGGTCAGCTCTCTGGGGGTTTAAAAGAGGTCACATAGAAGGGGCTGTACAGAGTGTACTTCTCACTTTCCTCTAGCATTTAAAATACACCTGCGTTTCTCCACAGTGCACAAAGAAGTAGGAGTTTTAAATCCTTAACGTGCTGTACAATTCCAAGATGTAATTACTTCCTGGGATTTAAGTGGAGGTGATTGCTGCATAGAGGGATGGCGGAGGTTGTAACAGTCAACAGCTCCATCTCCAGTCCCCAGAGGTAACACAGAGGCCCTGTACAAAAGCTGATCACCCCCTGTTCCCACCTGCACAAGCCCCTTCAGCTCCTCTTCTGTTGCAGTCTGTGGGCTCCTCCTGAGAGGAACTGTACTCCATGGCCACTTTCCCATTCCCTGAAACAGAACCAGCAGCAGAGCCACAGTGAGTTACTACCGTGTGTAATGCCAAGAAACCAGCCCGAAACCCCAGATGGGATAATTCTGCTTCACAATGGCTTTCAGAGAGAGCGGCTGGTCTGAACCAGTGTGCTGCTTTCTCTGGCCTTTCTCCTTCTTCGCAGCAAACCAAATGGCTCTTACTAAATGCAGTGGAAACTGAGACTGAGGAAACAAATCCATGGAGAGATGGAACCCATTAACTGTCAGTCCCTGTGCATGTGATGGATCAGAAAGCAGGAAGCACTGCAACATCTGAACCCAGAAACCCACCTTTCACATGAACACCTTAATGAAGCCAGGGGAGGAACGTGGCAGATGAAAGGCTGTAGAATGAGGACAGTGGCACTGACCCGATCCCATGAGGATCTGTCATGATAAGCATAAAAGAGTAAAGTACTCAGATACCACATAAACAGGCATAATCTAAAAGCTCAGAGAGCATAGCACCTGGAACCCAGAGGAAGCAGAACTAGCAGTTCCTGGGCAGGCTCAAATCCAGCTCCTACCATTAGAGACTCAAAGGAGACAGTAGCCCCAAAGAAGCAACACTGAACACAGCCGTAGGGCACAGACCTTTGCTAGCACCTGGCTGGCTTGGAACTAGGACAGGAATGTGCAAAATGCTGCAGTTCAGTTCATGTCACCCCTGGAAGCAGAACTTCCTCATATCCTTATGTGGCATGCACATGTAGTGTTAAAAAGCTCTCCCTGACAGCATTTACACCCTTGGAATTTGGAATTTCAGTGACTATCATCAAAAAATCTGACCTCTTGTGGACCTTCCTCTTGCTCACACAGCTCATAGGGTGGAACCACTCTGTTAAATCATTACAGACCAGACACAGGCTTCATTTTGCTTGAGACCCCCCAAGTCTCAATGAATCCCAAGAGAAGCACAGAGAAAATGGATTTGTATTGATGATCATGAAAGTTGTAATATCAGCAAAACCACCCCAGTGTTTAATATAGACCTAAGCCTTACCTAAGACAATGAGGAGTATCTTCTGAAAGGCACTAGCCAAAGCTCTCCCAGCTGCAAGTTTCTGAACTCTTCTTGTTGCTGTGAGCAACTCAAGAGAATCTGAACACAACAAGCAGCACAGTATTGATATTAAGATGATGCTCTGCATAGGAAGCACACCGGCTACATTTTGCTAACCAAACAGCTTCACAGTCTGATAAGAAAGCTGGTTATGGTTTGGGAGTCGTCAGCAGCACCCTCACAGGGGTTTCATGTGCCAGGCCATGACAGCACATGATCCTTAGGCCTGTGGCAGGAGGCAGCACAGACACAGGCACAGAAGTGGCTGTGATGAGGAATGATAACACTGCAGGCAAAAGGGAGAGAACAGAGGGTAGGAAAGTGATGCCAGTGTGAATCAGGGAGGGAAGAGGCACGTTCAAGATCCCTTGCTGCATAGCACAGCAGCTCAGACCCTTGCCTCCCACTGAATTCAGACCCACGAACTGTGCACAGGCAAGATTGCTCAGGGCCTGTGATGGCTGCTGAGAGAGACTTCCAGCTGCCCCCAGAGCATACCTGCACTGTTCTCTACATCTGCCTCGGCCAGGGCGACTCCCCTTGTGCGCACCCCGTGTTCGGGCAGTGTCACCTCCACAGCACACAGGTATTTCACAGGTAACGTCCTTCCCAGGTCCTCATTCTCACCAACAAAGCCAGATACATTCTGCAGCTGTTGGGAAGCCCACAGATAATTCATTTGGATTAGATTAGAGGGGATATTAGGAACACTTAGGGCTATGCCCGTATACTACACACCTCTGCACAGCATGGGAGTCCAAGGCAGAAGCTGTGGATGGAAGCAGAGCAGAAGCCAAGGCAACTGCCTTCTCTCCCCATGCTTTCAAAATACCCCCACTGGTGGTCTGAAATACAGCTCCTGTAACTGTCTCTTATTTGCTGATTTGAGGACAATTCCTCTCATTCCACCAACCAGTATAATTGAGAAGAGGATGAGGGGAAGGATGATGGGTGAATATAAAGGGCTCATTACTGTGACGATGCGACTGGACCAGCCGTTAAAGCCAAGGTAGTGGTTGGCCAGCTCCTGGCCCTTGTTGCTGCTGAGAGCGAGGACTTTTTGCTGAAACCCCTTCTGCTTGGTGCAAACACAAACCTGTGCAGGAAAGAAGAACCCTGCTTAGCCAGGCTCTGCTGTAAGGTTCCCACTATGATACCACTGATTGCTCTGGGAGAAACATCCGAAGGTAACCTAGTTCTTGACCACAAAGAATCCCAGCCTGGTTTGTGTTGGAAGGAACCTTAAAGCTCCTCCAGCTCCAGCTCCAGCCCCTGCCACGGGCAGGGACCCCTTCCACTGGAGCAGCTTGCTCCAAGCCCCTGTGTCCAACCTGGCCTTGAGCACTGCCAGGGATGGGGCAGCCACAGCTTCTCTGGGCACCCTGTACCAGTGCCTCAGCACCCTCTCAGTAAAGGTGAGGGTGATTGTGAAACATTCTTATCACAAGTGTTAAGTATCTGTTACCCAGAAGCAGGCTCTGTAGATTATTTCAGAGGAGAGATGCTGCCGTTTTACTGCTTGAATGCTACCTGGTACCTGGGAGCCGGGCGGGGGGGGGGGGGGGGGGGGCATCTCCATAGTGGGAGCACCCAGCCACAAGTCAGTAAACCTTTTGCACGAGAAACATCACTGACACCACCGAGTGTTCCATGTGATTCCACCCTGCTGCTGGAGGCGCGAGTCCTGCAGGTTTCACTTGCGTGTTCTGCTTACCTTCAAGGGAGATTTCTGAAACAGCCTCTGCCCATTGCACACGTGCTGGGCTCTGCTGGCATCTCCAGCTGAACAGAACTTGATAACAGCGCAATAGCCAGGCCCTGCCACGGCCGCGTGTTCCTGTGCGCTTGCACCAAGTAGAGCGGCCCGAACCTCGAAAACGCTGAAAACAGGGAATGCTGAGGAAAAGAAAGAGAGGAAAAAAAGGGCTTTTGAAATATCTCTGGGTGCCCGAAGAGCTGAGCCACGGGAGACTGCTCGCAAGGCCTGATTACCTAGAGAATGAGGGCAGGTTTCAGTACCCTTTAACAGGAATAAGCCCTGGAACAATCTCTGAGGCTGTGCATCTCTCCACAACAATAAGCTCAACTTCACTGGATCTCTGCCCTTATCTCTAATATCCTCCAGCCTCTGCACTGGGAGGAGAGCCAAGTGGGACATGAGGCTTCCTGCCCCCCATTCACCCTCATCCCGGACCCCCTTTGCTCCCCACCATCCTTTGGGTGGGAATGCTTTGCCTGAGCAAACTGCAGTATTTTGCTGGCAGATGATGGGGTCTTGCTCCACCTTACTCTGGGATCTGTGCAGCTCTGCTGTGGCACGGGGGGGGCACAAAGGACCGCGCGCTGGCCCTGCCGCCAGAATGCCTCGGGAACACTGAACAAACCCCCCCCCAAAACCGGACAGAGAGGGATCGGGAACACGCTGTCAACATCCACGTGAAGCCACCAGCGCAGAGGGGGCCCTGATAGACGCTGCGGGGAGGACCCGGCCCCACTCCCCAACCTCGGGGGTCCCCGGTCCCGCTCCGAGCGCTCTCCTCACCCCCAGCCCCGGCTCCGGCTCCAGCCCCCAGACCAGCAGCGTCTGCGCGCTCCCGGCGGGCACCCGGAACTGCACCAGCTCCGCCATGCCGGGCCCTGCCTCCCGCCCGGCATCGCCGGCGCCCCGCGGGTGCAGCCCCGGCACCAAACCTGCCCTGTCCAAGCCCCCGTTCAGCGCCGCCCCTGTAGCAGCTCGGGCCCGCATCCCCCCCATTAACCAGACTCGTGTCGGCAGAAGCGTTTATTCTCCGCTTGTCTTTACAGGGAGCAGGGCAGCCGCGGCCAGCGAGGGGCAGGAGCAGGGCGGAGCCGTCCCCGCGCTCAGATGGTGCAGTTCCCCTCCCCGTAGCGCCGGCACTTCATCACCTTCAGGTAGGTCTCCACCTTGTGCAGGTCCTTCTTGAAGCAGGACAGCAAGCCGTAGTTCTTCAGCAGCGCGTCCTCGGTGCGGAGGTGGATGTCGAACTTGTCGTAGCTGGGTTTGAGGACCTGGGGACCCCGCGAGCTCCGGTCCTCCAGCTCCTGCGGAGGTTGGAGAGGTGCCGGTGCATCAGCATCCTCCAAGGGACCCATGGATGAGGCTCCTGCTCGGCTTTTAGAGGCGACTGGGGCTTCTTCCCGCCGCCCCCCCCCCCCCCCCCCCCCAATAATATTTCAAACCTACTTCTACGTGCTTACAGACAGGGCAGTTGTGCAGGGGGGATGCTATACAAATTGCTGGTAGGGAGAAGGGAGCTGGGCACAAGGCTGCAGGGAGGAAAGAATGTGCCTTTTGGGGTCTTAAAGGGAGCGCTGCGGGTCTCTCTGTGGTTACTCTTGCTAAGGAGATGGGGAACCAGGAAAATAATTCTCTTTTCTCCCACTTTCCCAGTGAACAAAGCTCAAACCCAGATCCCAGCTGCATGCATCCAGAGGTGACAGATCTGCCTCTCCTGCCCTGGTTTGCCCACCCCCTGATACAGCAAACAGACACCTTTGGTTAAGTAAACAGTGTTATAAAGGGATGAAGTGTGGTTATTTGTCTAGTTTGTGTACTCCTTCCTAATGACCAAGCACATGTCAAATGGAGAGCAAAACCTGGAAGTGATACTCATACATACACCTACTTACTCCAGCGGAATGTCAGGACAGGAGATCTCTCTTTGCTCTCAGGACCTGACTCTCAGAGCTATTTAGATGCTAGAAGGCGCTGTGTAATTGCCCAGCCTCATTCCTCACAGATACAGATCTTGGAGCTCTAGCTCTGTGCACTGACAGGTAAACTTAGCTGTAGAGTAAGCATGACTGGGCGATAATAAGCAGTTTCGCTTAAAACAACAGAGCAAAAGTAAAGAGTGACCCTTGAAGAACATCACTTGCCAGGTCTCAGTAATCTGGGTGCTGTATTCATGTGAAAGAGCATGGGCTTCACCTGTACATGCTGGTACGGGTTGTTTTATACAGTGTCACAAGTCTAAATGCAAAATTCACTCCATTTTGGAGCATTTTGCTCAGAGATGCAGCAAACTTTCTGTTGCTGGTTGTACAGCAGATTTAAGCAACTGAGCATTCTTTGGTGCTGGGTTTGGAAAGAGTGGGTCTGGCCTATTGTGATCTGTACTGCTATCTGAACAGCAACAGCAGTGCTATTATCCTTTTTGTGGTTCCTTGTACTCCCCACTGATGAACTGAATGCAGTAGGATGTCATGATTTCAGCATTATAAGGTAAATGAAGCCCAAAGGATGCCACTGGTGTTCACAGTGGGAGGTGTGTGCTCCGTGTCTGGGAGGTCTTTGTTATTCTGTAGTCATGCTACATGCTGTGACTTACCCTCATCAAAGCTTGGATCCCTTCTTCCAGGTCCTTTAGTTTTTCATACACTCTGTCTGAGGTGCCAAAAACCAGGTTGTTGGTGAACACCTTGCTTAGGTATTGCACCGGGGTCAGCCAGGACTGGATGAGAACCAGTGAGAACCGAAGCAGCTCCATGTCCTGGAATTAAGGAAAGAAAGGCTCAAAGCTGAAGTGTTTGGGAGTTCCCTGGGAGTCCTCTGAGCCGGGCTGGAGGTGACCCAGGGACGTGCCACTGCTCCTACAGCAGGTGCAGGGGAACTTGCAAGCTGAGGAGCACCACCCAGACATGTCCTGTGCAGACAACAGCTTGCTCCTCATTCGTGGGGTGGAATTGTGATTTATGGCATAACCCACAAGAGCCTCTCCTGCTTCATGCAGGGTTTAAATAGTGAAACAGGGAGAGGAGGCATGAAGCACTGAAGTGCTCCCAGATGGAAACCCTCTGTCCCTGGAATGAGGCACAGCTGAGCTCCTCACACAGGCCTGGTCTTGCCCTGGGGAGGAAAACTCACCGATTTTTGCTGAGCATCGTCCTTCCCCGTGGGAGCAGGGATGGTTTCTGAGTAACAAAATGCTGCCTGGGAGTTTTTGTTGGCATGTCTTTGGTCCTCTGGGATATAGGTGCGTTCCTGCGGAGACATCCAAACATACCCAGCTCTGTTGCCTTTGCACTGATTGAAGACAAGAGGCACTTGCCCAGGCTCTGTTCAGGACAGCTTGCAAGAAGGAAAGGAGAGGTGTCTCTGTACAGGGTTGGCAGGTAGGGAGCAGGAGTTTCTGTGCTGGCCCAATGGACCTAAAAGACCTAAAGGTCTTCCTCACACTCAGCTGAGGTGCTGAGGGTTCTCCCATGGATCACATCACCCCCAAGGACAGCTCTTGCTCCTGGCAGCAGCAGGAACTGCATAGTTTTAAGCTCTCAGACTTGCCCAGGGCCAAAGGTGACTGACACAGAAAGTCCTGCAAAGCATCTGTGCCATCTCCCACTGCTGCAGGGTCTCTTTGAGAGACCTCAGCCTGTGCAGCAGCTCTGGACATGGGCACTGATGGCCCCAAGGAGGAGGCTGTGCAGGATCAGAGGTGGGGACAGAGCCTGTCCTATCCTATTGAGACCCTTTCTCCTCATCAAGAGCTGATGGTTGAAAAGTCTCTGGCTCTAGGAAATAACACAGTCCTGGAACCATCAAGCTAATGTGGAGGACGTGCCCGGAGGCCACAGAACTTACGAACTCTTTGTATGTCTCAGCAGCCAGGAGGTGAAGGTGCTGAGCCCTCAGCACAGCGTTGGCAAACAGGTTGGAAAGGGGCATGGCCGGGAAGGTGGCAGCTTCCTGTGGCCACTGCAGTCCCAGAGTGATCACAGCAAGGAAGAGAGGAGACAGCCAGGACCCTGCAGCAAAGCAGAGAGCTGGGATGTTAGCAGCCCTTTAGTGACTGTGCTGAGGAGCAGGCTGGCCCTCGGCGATTGAGCCTCAGCCTCTTCTGCCCATGCTGCCCTAAAGGTTTTCAGCCTGTGCCATCCACTCACACAAGTGTTCGTCTGTGCTTGCAAAGACCCCAGAGTTAACCTCAGACAAATGCCCTGGAGCCTGTAGGACTTGGATGCGCACATTAGACGTCATCCTGATCCCCACTTTGAGCTCAGAGTATGAGTTTTAATATTCCTGCCAACACTTACTTTAATGGTAACTGTTATAACTGCATCTTGACCTTGTTCTTCATGTTCTCCACCCTCTCCTTGTCCAGTTTAGGCCAACGACTACCTGAGTTAATTCCTTGATTAAAGTGGCGCTGTGGGGAAAAGTATCCTTTCTCATTGATTTGTAAGTTGCCACATTTTCATTTAAGGCTGGCACTGAGTGTGTATAGCACAGCACAGTGCCATCATTGTCATCATCATCTTCATCATCATCTCCCCTCATCCAGGGATGGGGCAGCCACAGCTTCTCTGGGCACTCTGTGCCAGCGCCCCAGCACCCTCACAGGGAAGAGCTTCTGCCTAAGAGCTCATCTCAGTCTCCTCTCTGGCAGGTTAAATCCATTCCCCTTGCCCTGTCCCTACAGGCCCTTGTCCCAAGCCCCTCTCCAGGTTTCCTGGAGCCCCTTCAGGCACTGGAGCTGCTCTGAGGTCTCCCTGGAGCAGATCCTTCAAAACTGAAATAAAGGAAAGTACCTGGAGCCATTTCTGCCTGGTTCGTTGCTCAGGTGTTGCTTGGCAGTGAAGGTTTCCTCCTTTCATGTAGGCTGACGAAGGCCACTGCTGAGCCACCCCTTATATAGCAGGGGGTCTGTTTAAAATGTATATGTGTGTCATGATCACAACAACATATCTGCATCTTCTGTGTGCGTAAATGCACAAGTGTTCGCAATGGTGCTCCCTAATCGCAGTCATTTATACAGAGATGGAAAGGCTGGGGAGGTTGTTTGCCTGGGGATGATTTTGCCGTATTCTGTTGGTTATTACAAATAAAGGTTTCTTCATCATAGGAAGACCCATCCCAAAATCACCTCAGTGCTTACACGGGGGAACTTGCTGTGTCCGCCTGGTTTCCCTGCCTGCTGCTGCAGCCTTGGCAGGGCTGGTGGGCCAGTTTGGGAGATGTGACTTGAATCAGGTGGGACCTTTTCCCCCGCACCGTGAGCAGGGATGGATGTTATCAATGAGGTGAATCCTGTTCCTGCCAAGTCCTTTCTTTCTGCTTCTACCAAAACTGTAAAGGGTCAGTGAATCGTTTTGGTGACCTGGTTTGCCATGGGGGAGGTAAACTGCTGTCATAGCCAGCTTCCAGCCTGCCTGCTGCAGATCCAGCTGCCAGAGCTCTGGGAGGTTTCTTGTCCTCAGCTGGACAAAGCAAGGAGAAGATCTCGTTAAGAGCATCTTCCTGCTCTTGTCTGAGATGCAAACATGAAATATCTCTGCATTGAGCAGGGGGCTGGTGTAGAAAGGAGGTAGAGAGATGGGGAAGAGGAGATGGGGAAGGGGACATGGGCAAGAGGAGAGGTCACTGCACACCTATCCCTGCGTTTGAGCAAACCAAGACAGAACCTAGGACAGGCAGCTCCAGGGGAGGCTTAAAGGACTTTTCCTCCTCAAGAGGCATGAATTGCCTCTCAAACCAGGCTGTTTCAGCCCTTTGCCCTGGGCTCAGGGATGGTTCCACTGTCATGGTGGTGATGTGGCTCCTCCAGGCCCTGGATTTCCTGTGCCCCCGGCACAGCTCCGGTTTCCTGGAGGCAGCAGCATCACTGAGGCAGAGGGTGCAAGAGCTGGTTAATAAACATGCCAGGAGAGCGTGGCCTGTTCCAAGAAGCCCCTGGGTGTTTGCTCACTGGAGACGTGGTGATGTCGCAGGGTAAATGTCAGTCCCTGGTGCAGAGGGAACAGTGGGTCCTGCAGCTATCAGGTGTCCCGTCACCCAATAGCCAGCAACATCTGGGGGTGTTTTTCTCCTCCAGATCCTGTTTAAATATGTCAATATTTGTCAGAGGAGAGCAGGGCAGTGGGTACCTCAGCCCAGCACCGCCTTGGCTGCCTCTGTATGGTGATGCTCTACCACTGCAGCTGCATTGGTGCAGCACCAGGGACCCAAGTCCTGCCCGTCACTTGCTGCCTCGCTGCTCTCTCAGTACAAGCATGGTGCTAAATCACAGAATCCCAGCCTGGTTTGGGCTGGAAGGGACCTTAAAGATCCTCCAGTTCCAACCCCTGCTGTGGCCAGAGTTGCAGCCAAGCAATGATCCATGATGCAACCAGGATGGTCCAGCCTGTGCGGTGCCCCTGAGGCTTGGTTTGTTCCCAGTCTTCTCTGGGCATTAAATGAGGCAGAAGTGCCGTGGAGAAAGTAGTGCCACTGGGAAGCGCTGGGCTGGCCACACAGAGGTCACTGGCACAATTACAGTTGCATCAGCAGCTCTTGGGTACCAGCTCGGCATGCTTTTGTGTTTCATTTGTGGCCCAAAGCAGCATCTCATAAAGCAGTGTGACACTCTGTGCTTTTCCAAGCCCTTTCTCTTCTCTGGGACAGAAAAAACCCTCAATTCTCTTCAGGGTGGTCCCGTGTCTGCCTTACCCTGAGCATCACCAGCAGTATCTAAACAAGTGAAGCAGCTTTTCACCTGTTGGGATGTGGAGAAGTCTATGGCTGCTCTTGGCTCTGCCTCCCAGCCTGTGCTCAGGGCCCTCAGGGGGTGAAGTTTGGGCTCCAGCTGAGCTGGACCCATGGGAAGCTGCTCCTTATACCCAGGGCAGTGACACTGGCACCAGGGCTGTGGGACAGGCACAGACCGGGCACAGACCGGGCACGACGGGAGGGAGCAGGATGGGAATTTACCCATGACCTTTATTAGGACTCAAAAAGCAGTTGGGCAGTTGTGTCCCACAGTGCACATCTGTCCCATCCGTTCTGAGGTTGCACGGGTCCCTCAGTGCAGGGACATCTTCATGGCACGGGCCAGCTCTTGAGAGCTGCATCCCCAGCTTTTCCTGTCATCTTTGAGGAAAATGAAGTGGGTTTGGAGGATCCTCTACCTCCGACAGCTGCTGGGTACAGCCATGGCTGGAAGGCTACTGGTGGCACCAAATCCTCCTCCATCATCCACATGGTGCTGCTCACCTTGGGTTGTTCACCATGGTGCTGCTCACCTTGGGTTGCTCACCATGCTGCTGCTCACCTTGGGTTGTTCACCATGCTGCTGCTCACCTTGGGTTGTTCACCATGCTGCTGCTCACCTTGGGTTGTTCACCATGCTGCTGCTCACCTTGGCTCCTCTGCCAGGGCTGCAGTGGGGTCTCGCAGGCCAGGAGGGTCCTTGCAGCGCACAGTGACCATGGCTGGTCCTGTCCTTCCCAGGGGTGGTGGGGCTGGAGGAGACCCCCACCCACTGTGGGGCTTGCGTGGCATTGCCCATGCAGGAGCTCAGTGCTGGTGTGGTGTGGGTCTGCCGGGGCTTGGGGCCAGGTTGATACTGGGGGGTTTGCAGGTGGCTCCTAATTTCTACAGGGGCTTTAGGGGTGTATAGCAGGGCCTGGGCTCTGTGCAGGGACGCCGGAGGTGGTTTGCAACCAGGGATCACAGCCTGGGATCCAGGCACTCATCGAAGCTGTGGTCCAGGACAGGAGCTGAGGCCGGTCCCTGTGGATGCTGGCGCTGGGTGCAGGACCCCTCACTCTTCTCCTGGGTGCTCCCCAACTGTCCACTTGGCCTTCACATCCCGGAAGGGGGTGATGTCCTCGTAGGTGGCCATCTGCTCCACCTCCAGGCCCTGCAGCAAGAGAGGGGCTGAGACGTGGCAGGGGGCCACGGTTTCACCCACAGCACATAGAACCATGGCATCAACCAGGGTGGAAAAGACCTCTCAGCTCATCCCATCCGGCCATTCCCCAGCGCTGCCAAGGCCACCATTAAACCGTGGCACTGAGGGCCTCAGCTACACGGTTTGTGAGCCCTTTTGGGACCCATGTCCAGGGTGTTCCCCCAGAGACTGGGGCAGCTTCTGAGAGGGGATGGGAGTAGATGCTGGATGTGCTCAGAGCGTGGCTTGGTTTTATGAGCAGCTCTTTACAGCTGATGTGCAACAGGCGTTGGGAAGGAAAATGTCCTGATGTGCCCTGCAGGGGCTGGTGGTGCCCATCAGACACCAGCAAAGGCACGAGGCTCTCTCGCTGCTCAGGCTGATATTGCAGAGGTACTTCTCTAATGAATGCAGCATTACCTCATAGGTGTGGTCCTCCTCCAGGCTTTCCTTGCCTTCGCCCTGTGGAGACGAGAGTCACAGGTTGGGTGTCAGCACCCACCAGGATCCCCCAGCCTCTGTCCCCAGCCTCGTCCCCCCACTTCCGCAGGCAAACCCACACAGCCCCACACTGGTTTAGATGCTTCTTTTCCCACTTGAGGTAGCCATGCTCCCACGGAGCACCCCAAACCCAGCCCTGCTCACCCCTGTCCATAGCAGCATCCTGCCCAGGACACAGGACTCTGCTGCGAGCACTCTGGGGACATCCCCACTACTGGAGATGCTGTCACTTACTTTATTGAGAAAGAGGAGTATGGGGACACTGATGAAGATGACAAGCAGGATGGACTGGATGATGATGATGGCGTCCTTCAGGGTGTTCCTGCTCTGCACCTGCCGGATGTTACTGTGACCTGGGAGCAACAGCACAGGGGTAGCTCCAAGCTCCACCTCCAAGCGTCAGCAAGAGCAGATGGGGAAACAGGGGTGACCAGCTCTCCCCACTGGGACAGACCAGAGCATTGCAAATGGCCATCAGGGACCAGCTCTGGGGCGAGACACTCGGGCAGGAGCCACCTCTAGCCATGGAGGGGGAAAGGGTGAGAGAAGGAGAAGGAGCATGGCTTGGGGTGCAGAGGATGGGGAGCTCTCACTCACTCAGGACCTTGAGCTGTGTCCCGCAGTCGTGCGGCCGCTGCTGCGCTGTGAGGTTCTTCCTGTCACAGACGTAGATGCCGTTATCCTCGTAGGTGATGCTGGAGATGGTGAAGCTGGTGAAGTTCTCTGTTGTCTGGATGCTGTAGCGGGGGGTGCTGGTACTCAGCTCGTGGAAGTCGTCGCTGCCCTCTGCCATCTTGTACCACTGGATGCTGTGGGGGTCCTCGAAGTAGCAGATGAACTGGATGGGGGTGTTCCTCTTGGCCCCCACAAAGCGTGGGTACTGCCTCACCGTGATGCACCCACTGTCTGCCGGGAACAAGGGGGGTCAGGGAGAGCAGGGCCCCTGCCCCTGGGGGCATCTTGCTCCCACGAGACACCCCCAGCATCTCCCAAATCAACAGCTTCTCATTGCTATGGATTATGCTGCTTTTGAGCAGAGCTTGGCTCTTGTGATGTGAGCACTCGTGATTTGGCTCTGTTTTGTGGGTTTAGCTGGTATTTTGGGTTGCAGAGTTCATGCTGACCCCCCCCCCCCCCCCGCTGGTGGGAATGACACAAACACCGTGTGACGGCTCCAGTGCCTGCTCACACAACGCGCTCTGTGAGCACAGGGAGGAGACGTGGGAGGACAGAGCAGATGTGGCTTTGCAGAGGGAGCAGGGCTGGGGGATGCCACCAAGGAGCTTGCAGCCTGGGAATTGCCTTTGCGATGGAGAAGGCCAATGGGTGATGGGACATCTCCCACCCCTTCGTGGCATCCAGTGGGAATGGGAGGGACATGTGGGGATGGTTACCTGTGCTGTTCCAGGTGCTGTTGTCTGCTGAGATCCCACCTGTAAGACAGGAGATGGGCCCTGAGATAAAGGCCAGGAGCCCACATAGGACAAGCCCATGTAGGTGTCCCCCATGGGATGGCACGTACTGTAGTTCTTCATTTCCACTCCATGCTGCATGGAGTGCTTGGGACCATCAAACCAGGACACCAGGCAGTGCAGAATTGGGTACAAACCCTTCTATTTCCATCCCATCTCCTGCATCTTCTCTTAACTAAGCTGCTTTCCGGTTGACATTCCAATGAAACCTGCCTTTGCTGTTAATGTCCCCATGCCTGGCACCCCCCAGACAGACTCACGCCTCTTCATTTACACCAGAAACGTTTTCCCTGCCGGGACTTCCCTGTCCTTGCAGCCCTGGGATGGCTGGGGGGGTTCTCACAGCCTGCCCCCCCCCCCCCAGATTAGTCTGGGGGGCCCACAATGCAGTGCAGGAAGTGGGGCAAGGCGGGGACCCCCCAGCACCCATGGGTCCCCCTGCCACAGCTCCAGCGCCCCTGTGCCTTGGTTCCTCTTGCTGCAGCTGGGCAGGAAGCACCAGCCCTGTTTACTGCAGTGCTTCAGTGCTCAGCTCCATCCCTGCGACCACGGTTGGCCAAACCCTGCTGTGGGGAGGCTGGCGGGGAGCGGGGGGGCTGCTCTGGCCCTGAGCAGAGGAGAAGGAAGGGAGAAGGAAGGAAGAATGAAGAAGAAGGAAGATTCGATGCCTTTGCCCCAAGCCTTCCCACCCCGCTGCCAGCCTCCCTTCCCCAAGCAGCAGCCCACAGGGACCTCTTCCAGGTCTGTGCTGTTCACCTCCAGCACCTGCATCCCTGCAGGGAAACTGCCCCCTCCAGCCCCATTTCATCGCTTTCTGAGCTGGGAGATGCTCCTCGTCTGGGCTGTGCCGGGTGCACGTCCCTGCCGCCCGCAGTGCTGCTGCCAGCCTGACACTGGCCTTTACTCACCGGGGTTTGTTGGGGTTCCAAGTGAAGACCAGGCTGGTCCCACTCTTGAGAACCCTCCTCCCCTCAACACACAGAAGGTCCTGTCCATGGTAGGGGGATGCAGCTGGATGAGCATTAAGGTCCCTTCAACCTAAACCAGGCCATGGTTCTATGGTTCCCATTGCAGCCATGGGTAGGCTGAGCTTCCCCTGTCTTCCCTCAAAGCCAACATGAGAGCCAGGATGAAACCCTGGGATTCCAATCTATACATGGGGATGCAAAGGGCAACAGCACAGGAATGTTCACACAGGGCCCACAAATCAACCCAAAAAGCCTTTTTCCTCCCATTTCTCCTTCGCTCTCAGGTGCTGGGCCCCATGAAGCAAAGGGATGGGGCTTGGCCATGGCCTCAGCGATGTGCTGACCCGAGAGCAAGGAATGGTGAAAAACACCCCACAACCCTTCCTCTTTCCTGCCAGCTGCAACCACAGCTCGAGCCAGGCTCCAGCCAAAGCCAAGGGGCTGCGCGAAGGGTCCCATCCCTGCACCCAGTGGGAAGCAGCTCCCGGAGCCCGAGTTCAGAGCGTGTCGAGCAGAGCTGGGTGAAGCCCTCGTTGCATCAAGCAAGGGACAGCGCCGGCACATCGCGGTGCACGCGCACAGCTGCCGTGTTGAGCACCTACCTGTGGCCAGAGCCATCGCCCAGAGGTTCAGCTGGAGCACCCAGAGCCTGCTGCAGAAATCAGCCATCTCTCACTGCCAACAACAGGGACACATCCAGCCCTGGCTCTTGCTCCTGTGGCCCACGGCACCCGGTCTGGACAGCTCGGCCTCTGTACCTAAAAATGGCAAAGCTGCTGCTACACGAGACGGCCCCTTTCCTGATCATGTAAATGCTCCTCGATGGGGGCTTTCCCTTTGGGGATGGTTTTGAATGTGACACAGACACTGGGGCGGCCGGTGCCTGCGCCCTCGGCACTGCCCAGCCTCGTGTCCCTGGGCTGTGCTCGCCATGAAGGCGGCCACAACTGGGCTGGGTCTGGACCAGAACTGGAGATGAGCCCATCTGGTGCAAAACCTGGGCTGAGCACAGGGGATGGGCCTGGGGAGCAGGATGTGACTGTTGGCACTGCCACATCCCTGTGGGGTAGAGAATGGGGGTGACCCCGGAGTTGCACCCCAGCTCCATGGCAAGGGGAGATCCCCCTGGAGCATTCAGTGCTGCAGGTGATGGGCAGGGGTTGATGCTGGCCCATTTGGAGCAGGAATGAGGTGGGAAGAGGGAATGCTTGTGCTTGTTGTGGGGATCAGTGTCCCACCTCCCATTCCTGCATCCGCCCTTCTGGGGAAGGGTGAAATCTGGGATTGGAGAGGGGTGGCCAAAATGAGGCGCCCCCTCTCTGGGTCCCAGCCATGCCTGCTCCTTCCCAATACCCTGTCTGCCACAACTGAAACCCTTCTCCATGAGCCCTTGGAGATGGGCAGTCCCTGGGGAAGCGAGGGGTGACAGCCCAAGGTGAGCTCTGTCCCCCTTTGCTCTGACCCAGGAACACGGTTTCCCTCTGTGCTGTGAGCACTGAACCGTGCCTGCCTGTGAAAAACACCCTCGGGTCCTTCTGCCAGCAGCGCTGGTCCCCAGCCCTACTGCTGCCCTTCTAGTGGGGTGCTTGCCAGTTCTGAGCAATCAGAGCTGCTGGGAGCCAGCCTGAGCCTCACCTGGTGTGCAGGGGGACGTGAAGCGAGGAGACATAAAGGGTTCTAGAGAAAGGCTGGTCCCAGGAGGGAGAAAGAGATGATGGGAGGGGTGCCTCCTGGCAGAGCTTCTGGGTGGGTGCTGTGCATGGTGCCGTGCGTGAGTTCTGCTGCCATCACCCCTGGTCCTGCTGGAGCAGCACAGCCTCCTGCAACAACCTGCAAGGCAAAAGCAGCAAGGGATGCTCCGTGTCCAGAGGCGCTGGGGGGTTTTCATCAAGCCCCAGCTGGAGATGGGAGCTGTGACAGGAATGCCTGGGACAAACTAAAGAGGGTTTGCAGTGACAGTGACAGCCAGATTGCCCCCTGCACAGCCTGCAGGCTCCTTGGTGCCCTCAGACAGAGACCTGGTCCAGGCGGCCTTGGTCTCTCCTTGCAGTAGCCAGTGGTAGGGGACCTTGTGGTCTCACAGGGATGGTCCCATGTGCTTCCTCAGGGCCACCAGCACACAGTCCATGGCCAGACCAAGCCCTGTGGGCAGTGCAGAGCTGCTGCCAGGCAGCTGCACCCTTCCCCAGCCCATTCCTATTCATCAGGGCTCCGGTTTCAGTGCTGTCCTTTCCCCCTCTGTGAGAGGACAGGGACAGTGAGCAGTGCCCCCGCCTCCCTCCAGCCCTGATACCAGGATGCTCTCACGCAAATGATGCCAGGCCCGGGATGAGCTGTTCCAGGCAGGGCAAGAACACAGCAGCGAGGCCGTGCCATGGCCCTGGCGACGTCAGCAGGTCCTGGATCACATCCCGCTCCAGCCGTGCATTGACGCAGAAACCTCCTTCACCCACCACCGCCTTCTCCCCATGGTGATGAGCTGCTCCTGCGTGGCCGTGGGGCAGGTTTGGCCCCGCAGAACCTGGCATGGGGCAGCTCAGAGGATCCGCACCTTGCTCCTTGGTTGAGCCTGAAGCAGCATGTCCTATGAGGTGCCAGGGAGGCAGCCCAGGGGGGCTTTTTGTGCAGGATGGGACCACCAGATCCTGCTGAGGATGGCAGCCAAGGCCATTCCCAGGGGTTGCTTTTGTCTTCCCTGGAGCAAAGGGAGTGGGACATTCACCCTCTACCACACACCAATGCAGTTTGTTTTGTAATAGACCATTTACAGTTTATTTTAAGAAATGTACAAAGAAAAAGGCTTTATCTCACACAAATCCTGCTCTTGGGTATTTTTCCCACCACTGACAACACAAATATACAAGCAGCATTGATTGTGAGCCACAGTCCGGGCTGGAAACTGCTGTGCCATGGATGCTTCCCATGCAAACACCATTTAAAGCAGCTCAGGCTCCTATTCCAGGGAGCATTACCCTATGCAACATGGAAATGGAATAACAACACTACGAGATGAACAGAGTGACCCCGGCTCTGCCACCCAGCCGACAGCACATGGATGCAAAGCAAGCTCAGCACCGCTCCTGGCCAGCCTGAACATGGGGCACCCAAAAAGGCTCAGCACCAAAGCAGCCCAAGCAAAACACTTTCTACAATGATACAAAAAGACAGACCCTTCAGCTTTAAGAAGCAGCCCTTGTTTTATCTGGAAGAGGTTTTGGTTCATGTTGGTTTTGATCTCAAGAGGGTTTCTTTCCCCTTTTGGAGGCAGGAGGAGGTCCAGAGATGAACTGAATAGCAGCAAAACCCTTTCCCTTGGGGAAAATGCTCCTCTGCTGGGAGGTTGCTGGTGAGGACCTGCCTGGCCCCTCTGCACAGAGCCCAGTACGTGCCCCTGGGTCCCCTCTGGAGCCCCAGCCACGTGAAGGATGCTCTGCCCGGCTACTTTGGGATTTACACCCCGCTAGGAGCATTCAGCGCATGAAGGCCCCTGGTGCTCGGTGGGATTTAAGGGATCCCATTGAAGCAGCTCCTTGCCAGGACCATTCAAGCACCTTCTCCAATCCCTGGGGATTCGTCTTGTTAATTAGCACTAACAAAGAGCGCTCCAGTGGGGTATTTCCTCCTACTATGGGGCTTGAAGCAACCCCAGAAGGTTTTGTTGCAGGGACTGGGGTTCTTGGAGGAGGTTTTCCAAGCCCTACCTTTGTCCATGGCTTTGCCACCACAAAACCTGGATGAAAGGGGAAAACAAGGAGGAAGCATGACTATAAACACTGTTTACATTCATGCTGTAGAGACCAGAGTGATTTAGGATTTCAATGCATATTCAGAGACCTTTAAAACCTGATAGTTAACCCTGAGAACATACCTGCAGATGCTCTGTTTTGGCTATGCAAACAAATCTTTAAGACGTAATTGCACTTCCTCTGTATATAACAAAAGAAATAATCCATCAAGCTTATTCAAATATCCAAAAGAAAGGTGCTACTTTAAGACATTGGAGATTTTTTGTTCACAAAACCTTGTCTATTCTGTAATTATTCTTAATATTATTTCACTTGGCTCATCTTTCACCGTCTGCTTGGCTGCTCTTTGGAAGGATAAAGTCCAAGAAAACCTCCTAATTGTGAAATAACATCAATAAATAATCACGTGAAGTCAAAGGAAAGCCAGCCTCACTTGTTTGTGTGTGAAAAACATCGTTACCACGCTGAGATCATTTCCAAACTCAGCTGTTTCCCTTTCACCAACAAGAGATTTCGCACGTCACTCTCATCAGAACATTGAACTGTTTGCAAGTGCAGTGAGCTGGAAAGCCCAGGAGCAGTGCGAGGTCCTGCTCCGAGAGCTAAGGTGGCTTCTTGAAACATCTGAACTCAGCTCAGTATCTAAGATCTAGTGATTTGTACATGGGAGAGCTCTGGAGGAAGAGATACAAACGGAGCCTCTTGAGGCTGGGCAAGGGATGGAAGCCTCTCTGTTACACCAGCGACTCTTTCACAACGCGTTCCTTATCCCATCCTTTTTCTTCTTCGGGAGCACTTTGCGTCTCCAAGCCGGGAACGGGCTCCAGACCAAAGGCAGGAGCTGCCTCCACGTCTGCCCCACTGTTCCCATACATCGCGTGCATTTTGGTGGCGATCAGGCCTTCCTTCTCTGGTGCATCTTCGGTCAAGGCATCCTCGTCCTTGCTGTGCCTGTACATGTAGGATGCCTGCTTCACCGAGCGCCTCAGGAGGTACCTCCGGAAAGCCCGCTGGATTTTCGTAGCACAGACTTCCTCATGCTTCCTCTTCAGAGTGGTGGTGATGGGTTCATAGGAAACCTTCGAGGGGTTTGCGGCCATGAACTTCTCCTCCATGGTGGCCTTCAAGGCATCCATCTCTCCCGAGTCTCCCAGCACTTCCTTAGTTAGGGCAAAGAGGATATCCAGACAGTGGATTTTGTCCCCAGCAACCATTGGTAGGTCCATGGTGACTAGCTTGATCTTGTTTGGCTTGGGAATTCTGAGTGGCTCCTGCAAGGTGTCCACAAAGTCAGACAAGGTGCTGTACGCAATGAACTGGGTGGCATCAGGGTCAAACTTCTCCCAGATTTCATAAAACATTTCAAAATCATCTTCACAGAGGGGTTCACTGCTCTCCTCTGTGGCCACACTGAAGTTCTCCAGGATGATGGCGATGTACATGTTCACCACGATGAGGAAGGAGATGATGATGTAGCTGCAGAAGAAGAAGATGCCGATGGATGGATTGCCACAGTCCCCTTTCACTGAACTGCCAGGGTTTTCCAGGTCGGGGTCGCAGTCGGGGGGCCCGCTGTTGAGGATGGGGCTGAGGAGGCCATCCCATCCCGCCGACGTGGTGATCTGGAAGAGGCAGATGATGCTGTTCCCAAAAGTCTCGAAGTTGAAGATGTCATCAATCCCAGCCTCCTTCTTTACATAGGCAAAGTTGGACATCCCAAAGATGGAGTAGATGAACATGACAAGGAAAAGCAGGAGGCCGATGTTGAACAGGGCAGGCAGGGACATCATCAGAGCAAAGAGGAGAGTCCGGATGCCTTTTGCCCCTCGGATCAGGCGGAGGACGCGGCCAATCCTCGCCAGCCTGATGACCCTGAAGAGAGTGGGTGACACGAAATACTTCTCTATGATGTCTGAGAGGACGATACCTGTGAAGGGATGAAGAAGAGGTGAGTTTGCCATGCTCTGCAGCCAGCATCGAGAGGTGAGGTGGAGCTACCTCGCTCCGTCTGCCAGAGTTGGGCAGATACAAGCAGATGAGGCCACCCCTGATGGCACACAGCTCTGCTCCTCTGGTGGCAAAGGGAACAGATTAAAAACAAACTCTGAGCACAGACCCAAAGGTTACAAGCTGCTGCTCCATTCCAGCAGGCAACATGGAGTCAAGGGGATCCCAGCACCAAGGAGGAGTGGGACACCCTTCCAGCCCCTCATTCAGCCTGGTGACATGGGTTGGCCTTGCATCTTGTCTCACAGTCCTGATGGCTTGGCCTTGCTCGCAGGGTGGGTTGTAAGGGGGTGGCCAGTGTCAGTGGGTGGCTGAGGATCAGCCAGACCATTTCCACTTGTCATTATCCAGTTGGAGCCTTGAGGAACTGGTGGAACCAGGAGGACTCACCTAAGATGGAGAGGATGACGACCACAAAGTCAAAGATGTTCCAGCCGATGGTGAAGAAGTAGTGACGCAAGGCGAACATTTTGAGCACGCACTCTCCGGTGAAGATGACTATGAAGACCAGGTTTATCTTGTAGAGAACAGACGTTTTGAGTTCGCTTTGATCGTCTGTTTCAACCATCATGGTCACCATGTTAAGACAGATCAGGATCATGATGACTATGTCAAATACTTGCTTGGTAACAAGGGTATATGCCATCCCTTGAAACTTGTTCTGCCGTACGGACCGTGTGGGTGATGATGGAGAGCCAAAGGTGAGGTGGGCACATGGGACAGACACACAAAACAAAAAGCACAACAGAAAGAGAAGAAGGAACTGTATTTAAAACAGCGTAGGAGACATCAGGTTTGTGGCCAATACACAGGTCACAGCCCCAAAAGCTATGGGAGGAAGGTACCCAGCACTCGGCAGGATGAAGCCCATCTGGTGACACCACAGCCAGGAAGTGCAAGGAGAAGGGAAGGTTGCTTTCTAATTATACCCACAGCAAATGCATCAGGGCAAGAATCAACACATGGAAAAGGCCTCACTTGAGCAGCTGATCAAAACCAAACTCAAGTCACAATTTACATATGGAGCAGTGTTCCCTGTAGGAGTGCTGAAAGTTGAGCTTTCCCTGTCTCTTAACTCCCCTTGGGAGAGGAGCTGGGAGCTGAGCTGGATGAAAACCCTAATCCTTGCAAAAGGGATCCCCCCTTGCCTTTGCCAGCACACCCAGGGCTGAAGAGGAGACCCAAAGGAGGTTGCCTGATGTGAACCTCTCCTGAAGCCCCAGTTCTAAGCAAGCTCCTGTCTGAAGAGTAGCAATGGGGAGCCGGGACTTGGCTACTTTCCCTGCAAATGGTCTTCCCTGGAGCCCTCATTCACTTTGAGAGAGTGCTCCCTCCCAGCTCCACTCTGGGCTGATTAACCCCACATACCGCTGGCCTGGGGATGGGCTTCTGGGGTTTCTTGGAGCCAAGCTTCTTCATGGCATTGTAGTATTTCTTCTGCTCTTCTGTCATAAAGATGTCTTTGCCTCCAAAGTATAAAGGGAATCACTGCGGTTAGTCCTGGGAACTCGCCTCTTCCCACCAAGCATCTCTGACCACGCTCCTTCCCACCAAGCATCTCCAGCCAGGCTCCACCAGGCACCGCTCACTGCTCTCACTCAGTGCAACCTGCTTCCTCCCTGCCTGCCCTTTTCTATGCTGCTTCCCCTAGCTCACAGCACCCACGGGTGCTCACCCTGGCACCGTGATCTCCTCCTGCAGAGGGGAGATGCTGCTTCCCAGCGCACTACAGCAGGTGGGGCACCCCATGGGGGGGCTGGTGGGGCTCAGCCCTGCCTTCCAGGCTGGATCCTGCTGCATCTTGGTGGGATTCAGACCTCACTCAGCACAGTGAGCTCTGTGTTACCCACCCTCCTCCTGCCTTCCCTCTCCACCAGGCCAGCCTATTAGTCCTGTGCTACTTGCTTGAGAGGAGAAGCTGAGTCACCCCTTGATACATGGAAAAGTGACAGCACAGGCATAAAGTGGTGCCTGCCATGGCACGGGGAAGAGAAGACGCAGCTCCCCTGGCCTCCTCCCTCTGCATCCATAACTGAAGTCCTCCATAAATGCTATGGCCAGGACACCAACCTGGTGCTGTTTGTCCAGGTGTGTTCACCGTGAAGGAAGCCACTAACAGGTAAGAGCCATGGTCCCCTCACCTCAGGATCCTGCTGGCTCCCTCCATCCTGGCCCAGCACCCAGGAGGCAGCAGTGGCTGCAGGAAATACTTATCTTTTTCTTCTGCTGGTTGAAGTTGTCAATGATGACGCCGATGAAGAGGTTCAGGGTGAAGAAGGCACCAAAGATGATGAAGATGACGAAGTAGATGTACATGTAGAGGTTGATCTCGTACACTGGCTGCTCTTCAATCTGACCAGGAGAGATGGGAAATGTGACTATGAGGTGAACCCTCTCCAAAAGGATGTCCCCAAGCCACCAGGCTGGGGGTCACAGTATCAGAACAGAGCCATGGGGCGGCTGCTCCAACACATCTGGCAAATGCTGTGTGGGTTGAGTGGTCTTAAAGGCCTTTTCCAACCCAAACAATTCTGAGTCCCTGTGAGAGCAGCCATGGGAAGGGACATCTGCACGGCACTGGCTGGTGGACAAGGATGTGCAGATCTCCAATCCTACTGCATGGGCTGGGGAATAGGAAAGGATGCCCTGGTGCAGCAGTATCAATGAGCAAACCTGAGCTTCTTCCCAAAGCCAGATTTCCGAAGGATGAAATAAGCCAAGAGGGGAAAGGAAAAGTGGTTTAATTCACCCCACCCCAGCACAGGGGGGGTGGCACAGCCTGGAGCCGCAGCAAACACTCATCTCGAGGAGCACCGCTTAGTCCTGCTCTGCACTGGAGCATCCCAGGGGCCACACGCGGCTGCCCCTACTTCAAGGAGCCCTCTTGGCAGAAGAGGGCAGATTTTCACCCAGAGCAGCTCTGCCCCAGGGGCGGACGGAGCCCAGAGCTATTCTGGGAGGGCGGTGGAAGCGGCTCCTCTGCGGAATGCAGGCACCTGCAACCGGGGCTGCTTCTGATGCTAAAAACAGGCAACGAAACAAATGCGTTGGGGTCTGTGGGTGTGTGGGGCTGAGCCCCATGGGCAGGTTTGCTTGGCAGAGGAGGGCAGGAGTCCCCCTGCTGCCGGATCACAGCAGTGTGCACACATGGCAGGGGCTGGGGTGGGGTGGGGGGGCTGTGGGATGCTTTCGGGATGGATCACAATAGAAACAGCCCCTGCATGAAACTTCAGCATGCTTCATTTTGTTCCAACCCCTTGCCACGGGCAGGGACACCTCGCACTAAACCAGGCTGCTCCAAGCCCCATCCAGCCTGGCCTTGAACACTGCCAGGGAGACATAGAGAGCATCATCTGGCAGCAGGGTGAAGGATGAGCCCTTTGGCTTGGGGAGGGCAGAGCAGGGATTGTGGACCATGAAGCTGAAGCCGAGAGGGGTTCACTCAGCCCCGGATGTATCCCGGTGGGATCGGAGCCTGATGTGGGGCCAGGCTGCAGCTGGGATGCAGGTAGCAATGCCATGGGTGACACAGGGACAAACTGGCTGCCCTGCTGCACCAACTGAGCTGTTGGTGCTGGTTGTGACATCCCTGCTTGTCTGCTCACCTCACGGGAGTCCACGGCAGCGTACATGATGTCCATCCAGCCCTTGAAGGTTGCCTGTGGGAACAGCAGAGAACAGATCCACTGGGAGGTGTCTGGGGCTGGGGAGGGAGGTGATGGTGCATGGTTGGGGTTTAGTTGGGGGGGGTTAGCTCTGAGCATGCTGCTTGGCCTGGAGTTACGGGTTCTCCCTGGGAATACAGGAGAGGGACCAAGAGCTGGATCTCTGGGTTCTGATCCTGGCGGGGTGGAGAACTACACTGCATCTTTGACAGGCTTTTGCTGCTGATTTGTTAAACAAAAAGCCTGAACCTCTTGTTTCCTGAACCTGATGGAACAGCAAACCTGAAGAGGAAGCTGCAGTTAAAAGCTGCTCAATTGACTTGGGTTATGCTCCAGTTCTGCAGCCGCCAGTTCCCCTGGATGTGAAGAGGGGATTTTTCAGCCCACTCAACAGCAGAGCCCACACCTTCAGTTGTATTAACACAGCAGTGAGCAGTTCCCCTCCTGCTCGCCTGGCTCAGCTGTGGGGGGTTGGTGGAAGCATAGCTGCCTTAACCTCCTGACCTGCAGTGCTCACACCCACTCCTTCCAGTCATCACCATCCTCAAGCAACGCCTGCACATACAGCATCTGAGCTTCCCATCTGGGTCTGCTGCAGGTGGGGGAAAGCAGGCATGCACCCCTCCTTGCTCCTGCATCCTGTGCTCTGCAGAGGACTTCTTGCAGCCCCAGGGTCGGTGCTATCTGTACTCATCTGTGGTTCCCTGTGACACTTCTGTTCCCCTCCCATCTTCTACCCTGTCCCTTTCCTCCTTGGCACTCAGGTTTTTATAGAACGGTTTGGATTGGAAAGGACCTTAAAGCTCCTCCAGCCCCAACCCCTGCCATAGGCAGGGACCCCTTCCACTAGAGCAGCTTGCTCCAAGCCCCTGTGTCCAACCTGGCCTTGAACACTGCCAGGGATGGGGCTGCTACAGCAATGTGCATCCTGGAGGGATGCAGCTGCCTTCGTTACGTACCACCTGCAGCAAGGAGAGGTATCCCAAGCCCACGTTGTCGAAGTTGACCTTGACATTGACCCATCTGACCTCATTGGTGTGGAGGAGGGCCATGCAGTCGCTCTTGTTGTTCACGACGCTGATGTCGAAGAGCTCGCCCGTGGTGGTGTTGACGCAGCGGTAGTACTTCCCTGCAAAGAGGTTCACCCCCATAATGCTGAATATCAGCCAGAAGATGAGGCACACCAGCAGGACGTTCATGATGGAGGGGATGGCGCCCAGCAAGGCATTCACCACCACCTGCAAGGGGAGAAAAGAGCTTGGATAGGGAACCAGCCGGGATGGATCCCTGATGCAGGTGACTGGTACCACGTTGCTTGTCTGCATCAGAACCAGCAGCACGCTGGAGGCACCTACCCTCATGCCTTCAAATCTGGACAGGGCGCGCAGTGGTCTCAGGGCCCTCAGTGTCCGCAGTGACTTGATGGCTCCCAGCTCGGAGTATCCCAGCCAGTTTGCTGTCAGGCTGACAATGGAAACCTGGAAGGAGCAACCCAATGGCTAAGCAGCTCCTGCCCTTCCCTCGCTCCCCAGCACTCCCTCAGGCCGGTGGTCATTGTCTAGACTTAGGACTGGCATCGAGCCCTTGAGCCCCCAGGGTGACTGGCACGTGGAGAACATCCCTGCCTCTTGAGTGCAAGTGAGGTGACAGGGAAGCAGGAATACTGCATGGAAGGAACAGCCTGATCTGTCGCAGAGCATCTGAGAGACCCTGTGTCCCTTCACATCTCTGCTGGGGGCTGGTAGAACACCATGGGCTTGGTCTCGGCGTGAGCATAAAACAGAAGGGGTTTGAAAGGGTTTCTGCAGCCAGGGAAAGATGTGGCCCTTCCTTTGGAGGGCCATTGTTTTTATGCAATGGTCTAAGCCCTCGTTCCACAGCCACTCCATTATCCTTTAAAATACAGTATGGGTTCATTTCCAACAGCCTGCTGCAAGTCCCCAGTGCTCCCACATCCCCTGGCTAACTATGGCTCTAGAGGTGCTCATCAGACAACACTTACATCGACAATGAGGAAATCCAGCCAGCACCACGCATTGGTGAAGTACACCTTGAAGCCATAGGCCACCCACTTGAGCAGCATCTCAATGACGAAGATGTAGGAGAAGACTTTGTCAGCGTACTCCAGGATGGTGCGTATCACCTTTCGTTGTTCGATGTAGATGTCCTCAAAAGCCTGGAAGAGGCATGGAGCTACGTGACGGTCATTCTTCCATTAGACTTGCTGTGGCTCAGTGCAGCCACATCCTGCCTGTGTTGTCTCTGCTTACCTAGGGCTTGGGGCAGCTTGAAAACTTGAGAGCCTGAACATGGGTGGCGTTTACTGATGCACCCGATCAACTTGGGGTCTAGCTCTTGTTTGGAGCTACATGATCTTTAAGACCCCTTTCAACCCAAACCATCCCAGGATGCTATGAAATGTCCAGCTGCATCACAAGGACACCAACCTGCACCTTTGGTTGCTTGGTAGCTTTGGAAATGCTCACAGGACTTTTGGTTACTGCTGTGTCCACATGGTACATAAAACAAGTAATCAGAAGCACCAGCAGTGTCCAGGTGTTGCACAGATGTTCTAGCTCAGCTTTCAACTCCAGCACTAGCTACAGCCTCAGACACCCCCAACCATGAGTTAAGGTGAAGTGCCTCCTACAGTCGGTTATGGAGGCAGTGAGATGAGGAACCATCCACATAAAGCTGAATAGATGGTGCAGATGCTTCATGGTTGACATTAAGAGCAGGAGGGGAGGCTGTAGGTGGTTGTACCCCCTTGAGGCCATGGGCCACAGCTCGTGATGGATCTGGGGAGGGTTATGCAGGGGCGACTATACCGATGCAGGGCAAGGGGAGGATGTTTGGATCCCCTTCTGGGCTGTGCCTTGGGCAGACCTGAGCTGAAGGGGGTTTAAACCCAACATCTGCCCACAGATGTGTTATTCTGCACAGGAGCCAGTGAGGCGATGCCCAGGCCCTGCAGCTGCCCTGTTCCTGGGCTCGCAGCCAACTGGGGAGCTGCTGCAGAGCAAATGGGACAGGGGGAAAGGCAGGACCTACCAGCGCCCCGCTGCTGAGGAGGATCATGAAGACGATGAAGGTCTCGAACCAGTCATGCTCCACGATGCGGAAGCAGGCTTTCCGGAGGTTCCACCATATCCTCCCTCTGTCACTGGTGATGTCCACGTAGAGGCAGGGAAACCTCTTCACGCAGGCTGCGGATGGGACAAGGAGCTGGGGTTACCTCGTGGCCAGGGCGTTTCCACCAAAGGGGCTCTATCCGTAGTTTGATGTCATTTTAAGCCCTCCCAGAGGGAGGCTGGAGCAGGATCCTGCTGTGCTTAGGGGTGGGTTTGCAAGAGGTTATGCTGCAAGAACTGCTTCGGCAACAGCCCCTTCCCCACCCCGTGCCCTGCCTCACTCGGTTCCTCACCTTCTGTGAAGCACTCCTCGGGCTCATTGCTCTCCTCAGCCTCTTCTGCCACCTCCTCCTGCTCTGGCTCCGGGGGCTTGTAATCCACAGTGCTGCAGAAGGACGATGCGTTGTCACTGGAGAGAGGATTCTGCAAAGGAAGGGGAGGGCTCAGGGATGCTCCTGGACTTTGGCTGCCTGCAGCCACCCTCCAGCTCCTCCTGCTGCACCCAGCAACCAGGCAGCACTGGGGGAGCCAGTGGTGGAAGCCCCTTGCTTGGGGCTGCTCCGAGTCCCTCTCCAAGAGCCCACAGTGAAGCTGTTGGATCATCCATGGCTGCAACCCTTGGGGGACTGATGGCCCCTGAGCTTGCACAAGCTTTGCTTTTCATGCAGGTTCAGAGAAGCAAAGGTGCCCTGACCCCAGCCTGCTGGGAAACCTTCAGAGCACTTGAGGAAAGAGCAGATCCCCAGCCCTGCCTGTCCCACCTGGGGGCAGGCAATGAACCAGGTCTTGGATAGGCATCTCCAGTGCAGGAGGGTGCTGGCTTGTATGGGAAGGAGGCAGTCCTCCCCCAGGGATGCTGGTGCTTTCTGTAGCATAGAATACCAGACTGGCTTGGGCCGGAAATGACCTTAAGCTCATCCAGTTCCAGCCCCCTGGCGTAGGCAGGGTCACCTTCCACTAGAGCAGCTTGCCCAAAAGCAGTGCATGAGGGAGCTGCTCCATCCCCCAGCAAGCAGGGAAGCCCCTGAGGCACCCCCATTGCCTGTACCTTCAGAAGGCATCTCTTTGAGAAGACATCACTGTGGGGGCCCCTTGCAGGCCTGCTGGGGACACCAGGACACGGCCCAGAGGAGCAGGACACAGCAGCAGGGGCAGCAGGAGCTGTCAGCTGCTGGCTCTGCAGGAGCAGTGGGGCTGGGGGGGAGAGGAGGGGCAGGGGGATTAGGAGGCCTTGGCATGGAGCCAGGCAAGTGTGACCCCAGGGAAGGACACATGGAAACCATCTGCCTCCAGGACGAGCCTGGCAAAGGCACGAGGTAGGGATGAACCAGTGCAACCACCCCAGAGGTCAGGGGAAAGGTGCCCAAGAGGCTCATGTAACCCAGGAGCTCTGTGTGCTGGGGCTCAGGGCACGTCCTGCCCCCCGGACAGGGACAGGGGTCACTGTGCTGGCCCCATTGCATGGTCCCTGAACCCCATCCTTGGGCAATGTCCATCACATGCCTGGTGCAGCACCTCCAGCCTGACTGCGTGTTTCCACCCAAATCCAGGGTGGAAACAAATCCCTGTCCTTGCCAGCACTGAGCATCCAAATTCAGGTGCTCTGCACCCAGACTTCCCCTGTGACCCCAGAATCCCATAATTGACTGTTTGGGTTGGAAAGGACCTTAAAGCTCATCCAGCCCCATCCCCTGCCACGGGGAAGGACACCTTCCACTGGAGCAGCTTGCTCCAAGCCCCCGTGTCCAACCTGGCCGGCTGAGCAGGCCCTGGAGCTGCTCTCAGGTCTCCCCTTCAGGAGCCTTCTCTTCTCCAGGCTGCCCCAGCCCAGCTCTCTCAGCCTGGCTCCAGAGCAGAGCTGCTCCAGCCCTCGCAGCAGCTCCGTGCCCTCCTCTGGCCTCACCCTTGCATCCTGGGGTGCAGCTCAGCCCAGAGCACCCCCGCAGACATCGCCCTGCCCATGGGGATGGGCTCCGAGGCAGCCCCCCCGGGCACAGCCCTGCGGCTCCCGCGCTGCAGAATTGAGCTCACCCCTTGGGATGTGGCAGCGCCGGAGGAGCGCAGCGTTGAGCCGGGCTTTGGCTCCACCTGGAGCTCATCGGCGGCACCCGAGCACGCGGAGCGAGCCACAGCCTCCCCCCAGCCCGGCTCCGGCCTCCCACCGGTCAGCACCTGGCTTCCAGTCCTCATCCATACGCTGAGCGCCAGCGCGGCTGCTCGGGCAGGTCTGGAGGAGGGTAAGGGCCGACCCTCAGCCCTCCTGCTGGCAGCACCACAGGGAACGACCGCAGCGCCTCCCGTCACCCGTTCCCCTGCTCCGGGCGACTTTGTCCCTTCCCAGCACAGCTCAGCAGCAGGTTTGCACTCACACCCACCCGGCAGCCCCAGCTGCCCCAATCGCCCTCTTTTCCGAGCTGAAAACACCCAGACCAATCCTGAGAAATAATCAGGATTATTCCATCAGTCCCCTCTTGGTGCACCCGAGCGGAGCCGGGTCCCTGCCGCTGCTCGGAGCCTGCGAATGAGGACGGCTCCGGAGTTTGGGAGTCCTGGTTCATCTTCCAGCCCTTCTGGGGGCTCCCTGTGCACCCACAGCCAGTTGTGGCTGCACCCACACTGCACCACATCTGCCCCAGCCACACCATCCTGAGCGGGAGTGTGGTTGGAGCTGCCCAGAGGCTCCTCTGCTCCCAGGCAGATGCGTTTGCCACCGATAATCACGATAACCCCCAGGCTAGAAATGTTCTGTTACCGATACAAAACCCTTTTATGATGCAGTTGCTCCTCTCTGCAGTGCCCAGGCAGCCTCCCCAGCTGCCCAGGCCTTCCCCAGGGCCGCAGTGAGCAGGAATTTCCCATCCTCCTTCCTGCGTCTGCTCAGGCTTTCCCAAGTTTCTTACATCTCCCCCACACCTTCCCAGAGCACGAGCCCCGACACGAGTCCTCCCTGCCCTGTGGCGCAGCAGTGCCCATCAGCTGTCCCATCAGCTTTGGATCCAAACTCTGTCGCTTCATGTTCACTTGCGCTAAGCTCCTCCATCTGATTTCATGCCCTCCCTCATAACGCTTTCAGAGGCATTACCAGTGGATCCAGTGTTGGAGCCATCAGCAGATTTCCTGGCATCAAATTCCTCTTGAACATCTTTAACCCCAAACTGAGTGCTTTGGCCCTCTGGCATTAGCAATAACCCCAAAGCCTGACCCAAAACAGCCCAAACCTCTGCTTGGACCCCTCCACCTCCACCTTACACTGGAAATGCCAGGCTGAAAACCCCCAAGTTTGCCCTATGCCAAAGAAGCTCAAAGTGACCCAAATGAGGGTCCTTTGGGCAGCACAGCAAGAATGGGTCAATCTCAGGTTTTGGGTTGAAGCCCCTCCACCTGCCTCTCTTACCTTGGCATCCTCAGTGTCGGACTGGGTGCTGGTCTCCTCGTAGAGGTCAGACTCCTCAGAGGCAATGGGGACCTGCACCGTCAGGTTGGGGTTGTTAATGAAATTCATGTGGTCCAGTTCATCCATGAAAAAGTGCTCTTTGCCAGTGATGCCATCCAGGTATTCCGACTTGGGCTCCTGGCCTGTGTCCACGTGGTTTAGCACAGAGTTGTCAGTCTTATTGGGCTCTTGCTCTTCCTCTGGGGCCACCTTCTTCCCCTTCCACAGCCTGCGGAGCAGTGTGATGACAGAGGCCTTTACAAAGTCGATCCCCCTGGTGATCCTGCCAATAGCGATTTGCAGGTTGTTCATCTCCCCGTCGTCGTCGGATGCTGCCAGGCTGTCAGCGCTGAAGGAGCTCAGCAGCAGAGCCAAGAACAGGTTCAGAACCTGGAGGGCGCAAAAGCAAATACCAGCACTGACGGCCAGAATCAGCATTGTCCCCCCCAGAAGGGTCCGGTCATGGCTATGGTGTCTCATGGGACCCTGCCCTCCCATCACCCTGCTCTGGGGACTGCAGAGGTGCCAGCCTCATCTCCTGGAGGACATGGACATGCTCCTCCTTCACCCCGCCCTGGGCTCTCAGTGTCACCCCCAGCTGCTTGGGTACCAGTCATCACTTTAGTCCCTCTCAAACCACCTTCCCTGAAGGTCTATCAGCTCTCTGGTAGTTCAGATGCCCCCCAAGCTTCTGAGGGCCTCCAATGCCCTGGAGCCATGCAGGAGCCGAAGCCACAGCAGTAACTTCATCCCTTTCTCCATAGAGGAGGGTGGTCTCTGGTAAAGTGGTGTTTCACCTCAGAGAAAAGCTCATGGGATGCAAGTGCTCTGTGTAGAATGGTTTGGGGTGGAAGGGACCTTAAAGCTCCTTCAGCTCCAAACCCCTGCCACAGGCAGGGACCCCTTCCACTGAAGCAGCTTGCTCCAAGCCTCTGTGTCCAACCTGGCCTTGAGCACTGCCAGGGATGGGGCAGCGACAGCTCCTCTGGGCAAGCACCGGCTCCGTGCTGCTTCCCTGTGATCTCTCTTGCTTCAAGCACGTGCCTGGAGCCGGGGCAGCCTGGCCTGGCACAGGGTGGCCTCGCCGCATGCCAGAACCCTGGAGCAGCAGCGGGAAGAGGAGCGGGACGGGGTCCCCCCGGGGCACAGGAGCTGCGGCAGCACCGGCCCCGCAGTCACTGCCCGGAGCGGCCGCGGGGCCAAGCCTCAGCTCTCGGTGTTTGTGCCTCCTCGTGCCCGCAGCGCATCTGAGAAGGGAATCGGCTCCTGCCCAAGGTCACGGCTGTTCTCGCACGGCTCATAGCTCCCGACATAGCGCATCTTTAAATACATCCCCGCTATCTCCTCGGTGTAATGCGCGCATTAAGCGCCAGTTACAGCTGATAGGGGCTGCTGGCTCCGGCCTTTTTGGACAAGGAAGCTGTTCCCTTGTCACCCGACTGACTTCCTCCCTTTTCCCTTAATAACCCCAAAGGAAATGCTCAAAGTGTCATGAACAGTAAAGGACTACCCAGCATCACCTCATCCCCCTGCAGGGGAAGGGGGAGGAACAAACACCTCCCGGCAGGCGGGACAGGCTCCATGACTCGGAAATACCTGAGGCACAGCCAGGAGCGCCTGGCTGAGAGGACGGGTTGGGCAGAGGTGGCTCTGCAGGTGGTTGTGATCTGTTTCTCCATTTAGCTTTAAATGAACCCCTTGCAGCAGCACGGAGCACAGCGAGGGCTGCGGGGCTTTCCCTGAAGGCCAGGGTGCGACTGGGGGGGCTACACCTCTGGCAGCTGAAAACCCTGCTCCTGGAGGGGCTGCCCTAGCCCAGAAACTGGCTCCAGAGGAGGAAGGCTCCCAGAGCCCCTTTTGGGGCTGTCTCCAGGGAGTCTCTGCTGAGATTCCCGGTCTTCAAGCCCCTGCGCTCTGTCTGGAGGCTGCTCCTGCTGCTCAGGGTGCGTGTGTGTGGGGGTTCTTCCATTCAGATGAACGGGCTCCCCCCTGGAATGTTACAGACTGTTGCCGGGTGATGGGGCGCTCCCCCCCGAAGCCATGCACACACATCAGCCCAGCGCAGACCCTGGGACACCCCAGGGTGAGGGCTGCAGCCGGTGGATCTCTCCATGCTGCTGTGGGGGCCAGTTCAAAGCCCAGATCCCTGGCACGAGCCAAGGGAAGCCAAACAGCCTCCAAACCCTGCCCTTCTGCCCCAGAGCGAGGCGCTCTGAGCTTCCCTGACCCCAGCTATGGGGTGGTCCCTGCGGCTGCTTTCACCCCTCTGGAGCCTGGTGCCAGCCTGGGCTGGAGCAGGCATCCACTGCGGGGGGGGGAGGCGGCAGCAGCTCCCGGGGCAGATAGGGTTTCAAAGCAGATTCCAAAGGGTTTACACAACCTTGGCAAGTAACAGGAGCGATCCGGCAAGCGGCTGCGCTTCCCTCCCCTGCCTTCTCCTTAAGGAGGGAGAGCAGGGCCCTGGAAAACAAGCTCCGGAGCTGCCAGCGAGAGCGTGACCAAGTTTAGAAAGGATTTCGTGCTCGCCTGGAACTTGTGGACCTGCAGAGCCTGGGTTAGAGTAGGGAGGGTAAGGGGAGGGTGCTGCTGAGCAGGGGTTCACCAGAAGCCAGGGAAGGAGCCCCCATGCTGCATCACCAGGATGGCAGCTGGACCGTGGTGAGGACAGGGATCTGCAAAAGCTTTCCAGGGGGATCTGGTCCCAGAAGCACCCAGAACCAAAGGGTGAGGTGGGTCTAACACTGCACCCATCCCTCATCGTTAACACTGCACTATCCCTCATCCCAGGGGAGTGGGGAATGCCAGTTACATCTTTACTTCTAATTTACCTTCCACTGTGGGTCCACCCCAGCTCCAAGACTCACCACGAGGTTCCCGATGACCATGACCATCATGAAGACGATGAGGCACATGGTCTGGCCAGCCACCTCCATGCAGTCCCACATGGTCTCGATCCACTCCCCGCAGAGGATGCGGAAGACGATGAGGAAGGAGTGGAAGAAGTCATTCATGTGCCAGCGGGGCAGCGTGCAGTCCACAGAGATCTTGCACACGCACTCTATGTAGCTCTTCCCAAAGAGCTGCATCCCCACCACGGCAAAGATGAAGACGATGATGGCCAGCACCAGCGTGAGGTTCCCCAGGGCACCCACAGAGTTGCCAATGATCTTGATGAGCATGTTGAGGGTGGGCCAGGACTTGGCGAGCTTGAAAACCCTCAGCTACGAGGAGCAAGGAGACAAGACATTGATTTGCCTGGGGGTTTCACTGCCACAGGATTGCAGCAAGGCTGGGATTAGACCTTCATGTGACAGCTTCATAAAGGCAGGAAGCACTGCTTGCAAAGAGCCTGATTTTCCCGAGTATTCAGCTTGACTTTTGGTGCTATCATTAACAGGGGACCCATTGGTGACCACCCCAAAGGAGGCTGACCAAACCATTCTCCATCCTGGTGGCAACTGCATCCAAACCCCAGGCACACCTCACCCCCAGGCACGTACCAAGCGGAAGGAGCGGAGCACAGAGAGCCCTTGCACGTTGGCCAGGCCCAGCTCCACCAGGCTCAGGGTGACAATGATGCTGTCGAAGATGTTCCAGCCCTGCTGGAAATACTCGTAGGGGTCCAGGGCAATGAGCTTCAGAACCATCTCTGCCGTGAATATCCCCGTGAAGACCTGTGGGAAACAGTATCTGGTCACTTCACTGTGAGCCAGTGCTGAGCCTCCGTGTGGAAAGGTCCCTTCCAACACAAACCAGTCTGGGGTTCCATGATTGTCCAGCCCCAGCTGGGAACCAGCTCCCCAGGTACTGCCCAGTGTGGCTTGCAAGGCCGGGCTGGGAGCACTGGTGGCCAGACACAAAGGTGCACACTGGGAGGTGGAAACTAAAAAGTAAGGATTTCAGTTGCTATAACCCCATTTGACCAAGTGCCGAGTCTCAGGGAGTCCCAGCACCGGGAATTGGGGCTGCACATCCTGCCCGGAGCCGCTGCTGGCCGCAGGAGAAGCCGGAGCCACCTCTGAGTGTGAGCGTGCTTCGAGCAACAGTGATTAATCCCCTTGTATTTCCTGAATGAAACCAGAGACAAAGCAGCTGTGTGCTGAGCGTCACTCTGCGTGCTGACACCCTGCCTGTGTCACTCCAGTGCCCATGCAGAGAGGTCCCAGCAGGGCAAGGTGGCAGGAGAGGAGATGCTGAGCGCTCCCATTCCTTTACCTGTAACCGAGGAAATGCCTGGCAAGAAGTCAGGTGTTCCTGCAGTCAGTAAATATTTGAGGAAGAGCAAGCTACAGAAACCTTGGGACCCCCCCAGGATGTAGCAGCTCCTTTCATTGGCCATAGACTCACACAGCCACAGAAAGGGCTCACAGTATGGTTTGGGTTGGAAGGGACCTCAGAGCTCCTCCAGCTCCAACCCCTGCCATGGGCAGGGACCCCTTCCACTGGAGCAGCTTGCTCCAAACCCCTGTGTCCAACCTGGCCTTGAGCACTGCCAGGGATGGGGCATCCCTCCAGGGATGAGATGCTGTGATTGGACCCTGCAGCACTTTCGCAGCAGGGGGGAGGTGTTTCAGGGATGCTCCAGTGCTGTTCAGGTGACACCATGGCAGCAGAGGGGATCTGCCCACCAGGCGGATGCTGTGGCTCTGAATGGGGAAGGATGGGATGCCCGTAGCTGCCTACCAGGTTCCCAACGCTCAGCACGTTCTCAAACTCCTCCGTCATGGGGTAATGCTCCATGGCCATGAAGAGTGTGTTGAGCACAATGCAGATGGTGATGCCCAGGTCCACGAAGGGGTCCATCACCACCAGCTTGACAAACTCCTTCAGCTTCCGCCAGGGAAGACAGCAGTTCCACACCAAGAACGTGTGGGCAAATTTATACCACCAGGGTGGGCACTTCTGGTGAGCTTCCTCCAGCTCTGAGGGCAGGAAGAAAATGACATCAGTGCGGGCTTATCCTGTCCTCCTCCTGGTGGGGCCCCCTGAAGGAGACCTCTCCTGAGGTCCTGAACCAGCCCCAGACCATCTATGAGTTAAATACGGGGCCTAAAAGGAGGAGCCTTCCCACACCCAGGCAAGGTGATGGTGCAGACCTCACCCTCCAAACCTGGATGGAACATCAGGTAACCCAGGGAACTGAGGGTCCAATCCTGCTCTCGGCACTTGGGCAGGATTTGAGGTGTCTCTGCCACACTGCGATTGCAAAGACATCCAAGGGAACTGCCACGGGGTGGCCATAGGGTTTGGTTGCCCCTTCTCATGGGGGACGGGGCTGAGAAGCCTCTTATTGCTGAGTCCATGGTACTTTTTGCTGAAGGTGAGGCAGCAGCTCTTGGGAGGCCACTCAACAGCTCCCAGCTGGCTCTGGAGACAGCTGTAATAAACTGCAATCCCATTCATTTCCATGGGATGTTGCATTATTGCCTCTAGGAATCATCCCAGTGAGTCGGGATGAAAAACCTTCCTTGAGCATCACTGCAGTGACCTCATGTGGAGACCCCAGGTCCAGAGCCAGCCCTTGCCTGGGGCTGGAGATTTGTGCCAGCCTCTACCACTGGTGCGTGCTGAGCACCCCAAGCCCCCCGGGGCACCCAGGCTGGGGCAGGACGTACCTTCCACAGCGTTGGAGAGGACACTGATGGCACTCCCCACCCTCTTCTCAAGGCCTGGCCCATCTTGGTTGCCTACAGAGAGGTGGTTGTGGTCAGGTTTCTCCAGGTCATTGACTGGGTTGAACTGCAAGGAGAGGAGGGCATGGGATGTTTAATGCACTTACAGGTAGAGCAGGCAGAAGAAAGGGCATGGTCTGGAGAGATGTGAGCTACAGGCTGCAGAAAGGCTTGTAGGACTGAGCCCACAATAAGCTGAGGGTTTACTGGGGTGGGTACCCTCAAGAAATGTTAGAGTCAAACACTTACATCAACCACCGTGGCAGAGCGCTGCAGCACGACCTTGGGGATCACCTGCCCATTGCAGTCCTTTGCCTTGTCCTGGTCACTGTTGAGGTCTGAGTCGCGCTCCTTCTCAGCCACGCTGCTGGGCAGGGAACTGCTGCTGGACCGCCGGTCCTGCAACTGCAGCACCCACATCCCATCACCCCCTGTCTGCAGCCATCGGGAGCCACATCCCATCACCCCCTGTCTGCAGCCATCGGGAGCCACATCCCATCACCCCCTGTCTGCAGCCATCGGGAGCCACATCCCATCACCCCCTGTCTGCAGCCATCGGGAGCCACATCCCATCACCCCCTGTCTGCAGCCATCGGGAGCCACATCCCATCACCCTCTCTGCAGCCACATGGAAGAACTTCTGCCCTGTTTGCTGTAGGTGCTTTGCCCTCACTCAGCCTTATCTGTCTTCTCCATTCCTCCAGGTGACTATTAATAAAGAGGCATCATTCCTTCATAAGCCTGTGGGTAACTCACTGGTTAAGTAGCCTGGGGAACCAGCCACAGCACCAGCTTTATGTCTAGCCCTGGATTCCCCATCCCTGGGGCAGGGCTTTGCTTAGACCCATCCTGCAAACAGCAGCAGCCAGATAAGAGCAAGTCACTTCCTCAGAGGATGTTGTGGCTCGGAACTGATAAGGAATGAGATAGAGGTTCTAGAGTAAAGCATTGCTCTGGGTCTCTGTACATCAAGGAAGCTGGTCTTTTGCCCAAACAGTTGGGTTTGCAGGGATGTGCCCTGAGGATGCTGCTGACATAGACCAAAGGGAGGATTAAAGATGGAAAGTGGCTGGGCTGCAGTATCAGACATCACAGAAGCTTTTCTTCATGGTTCTATGGGCTTGTTGTGCTGAAAAGAGACTCCCAAGGACTGGAAAGGGGCTAAGATAACACCTGAGGCCACAGTGGAGCAAATCTCTTGTCTAGACTGTGCTTTTACCAAGAAAGGTTGGACCAGATGATCCTTGAAGTCCCTCCTAACCCAGTATTTATAGAGTCATGGAATAGTTTGGACTGGAAGAGACCTTTAAGGACCATCTGCTCCTCTCCCACCACATGTGGTTTGCTAATGCACTGAGCTTTGCTGCCCACTCTCTCTTCCTTGAGAACTTCTTTCATACCCTGATCATAATTTCTGCCAGGTCTCCTGCTCCTGACGTGCTGTAGGAATATAGGTTATCAGTTCTGGTGCCTTTCACACCTCTCTTTCTTTCAAGCAACACCCCACCTCTGTGCTGCACCTCTGCTGCCTCCCAGTGCTCCCTGTGCTGGATTTGGGATGTGGAAATCCATCATTTCTTTCTTCCCCCACTCAGGATAATATCTCAACTTCTGCTGTGAGCCCCCAGATAGTAACTCAATTGTTACCTTATGGCCCGAATTTGGCTTATTCTTGGATTTTAACGTGGAGGCACCGCCACGCTTGTCACTGCCTCCCCTTTTCTTCCCCTGTTTCTAAGGTCCCTCATTTTGGCCCCCACCCTTTGCACCAACCATCTTCTCTTGCTCCTCCTGCTGCTTCTTCAGCTGCTCCATAAGCTGCTGGAATTCCTCCTCCTTCTGCTGCTCCTCCAGCAGCGTGGCATCGTTCTGCTCTGCGTAAGCCATGGCCACCACCGCGAGTATGAGGTTGATGAGGTAGAAGGAGCCAAGGAATATAACCACCACGAAGAAGATCATGTACGTTTTCCCTGCTGCACGCAGCGTCTGTGGAAAGAGGAGGCTCCCAAGGGAAGCTGTTGCACCTGGGCACCCTCCTGGCTGTGGTTCTGTGCTATCTGGTAGCCCAAGGGCTGCAATATACGGAGATGGGACTAATCTTTCATCAGATTCGCTTTGCTGGGGCAGGAGCTGATCTCTCTCAGCCCCCAGTTTCACCCTTGGGCCATGAGTGGCCTTTCTCTAGGGCACAGCCATTCCCAGAGGACACTCGGAGCCTCTTGACACAGGCTTGCTCCTGTATCAACTGCCTCTGGACCTGGGGTGAGCTGGGATTTCATGGGGTCTGCATCTTCTCCCTAGAGGATGACTCAGTGCAGGGGACAAGTGGCTCTTCCCCCTTACCTCAAGCCAGAGATGTGCTACATACAAGAGGTACTCTTATAAAGCCCTGACTTTGATGATCTAGCTGACAGCATACCCAGGATTTACTATGGGAAATACACAGCACTGCTCAGGTTGGGCAGCTGCATGGGGCTGTGCCCATCTCTGCTGGTCCTGGTTAGACCCATAAACTGCAGGACAAGGTCCCACAGGTTTCCGATCAAGTGACTTTCTACTTGTCTGGGATCAGGGGCGGCACCAAAAAGAGAGGAACCTTTGCAGAGGGATAAGGATTTGGTGCCTACCAGCTGGAAGAGGTTCTCCCAGAAGTCCTGCGTCATGAGGCGGAAGAGGGCCAGGAAAGCCCAGCTGAAGGTATCGTAGCTGGTGTAGCCGTAGTTCGGGTTCCTCCCTGCCTTCATGCACTGGTACCCTTCAGGGCACTTCCTACCAAAGGAGCCGCAGGGGCAGCTGGTTGAGACCCTGGTGCTGCCCCTCCTGCTCCTGCAGCCAAAGTCTCCATTCCTGGAGGCGCTGGGATGCTTCAGAAGACCTTTCCCTCACATCGACAGTTGGGATGCCCAAACTGATACCAGCTGTCCCAAAGCTGGTACATTCAGCATGCCTGGACCCATAACCCCAGGCTGATACAGTTGGGATGCCTGGACCAATACCCCCCCTCCCAGATATAGTTGGGATTCCTGAACCATTCACCCATAGACCTACATTCCCACCCTCAATCATGTCCATCCCAAGCATCAGCAGTCCCACAAGCTGCACTGTCCTTGTCCCCTCCTGGGGAGCCAAAGTGCCACCAGCATGAGCTGCACTCACCCAGCATCGCTGCTGTTCCCGCAGAGCAGGGCGTCCAGCGCTCCCTCCAGGAAGTAGAAATTGGCTTTGGGTTGGGGAAAGAGCAAGCCATCAAATCAAAGCACAGACACTGATCATCAGAATCTTGGCAGCTCCTCCCTGGCAGGGCAATTCCCAGAATCCCAGCGCTGGCCACTGGGTTATCTCCTCTCTGCTGACTTTGCTACTTGCATTGAACTGTTTGGCACCAGCTCAGAGAGCTCACTCATGGCATTGTTTCACCCACCCACCCAGATGGCTCCCAAGCCAATAAAGAGCTCCAGGAACAGACAGGCTGGCCAGGGCCCATTGGAAGGTGGATTAACACAGAGTCAAAGGGCTGGTCTGTTTTGCTGGGAAAACATGGAAAACTGCAGGGCATTCCTAGGGAGCACCGAGGATTGCAGGGGTCCCAGGAAAGCCTGGAGGCACCGCTGCTGTGCCATGGCTATCACCCATCCCAACCAGCCCTATTGGTGGGGAACCCCCCCTGCTCACAGGCCAAGGGTCCTTAGAGCTCCTCCTTAGAGCTCGAGAGCCACGGGAGCTGCCACACGGTGCCACCGCAGGTCACCTCCCCCAGGGAGCCATGGAGGAGCTCCTGGAGCCTCCCACCCCAGGACATAGCGAAGGGAAGCAGGATCCCACCCCGGGCATCACACAGCACAGCCTTTCCTGGAGCATCCTCAAGGCATCCCTGGCTCCGGCTGGCTTCTTGCCACCAGGCTTTTATCCACCCTATGTGGGCTCATCGAGGAGTGATGCTCCAGGCAGGGTGGCTTTGTCCTGGCCCCAGGAGCTGTCAGTGTGAAGGCAGGGCTGCAGGGTGCTGGTGCTGATTGCACTGCACTCAGACCCCAAATACTATCTGCACCTCTACAAAGAAGCCTTCCTGTAATTAATGCCAGAGCTACTTGCACAGTTGGATGTCTTTCCCTCTGGCTTTCAACCCAAAGTCCCATCTGCCCCTGGAAGATTTGGTATCCCTGCTGTGATCAGCCAGGGGAGGCTGTGTCCTCACTAGCGAGCTCAAGAGATGGAGACACTGTTTTGTCCAGGCCTTCTCATGGTGAAATCTCTCTGGAGGACTCCACCTTGCCCATGTGGATTGCATTTTCCCTGACAAAGAGGATTTCATCCCATCCATCCACCCTGTGATTGTGCACAGCCCATTTTGCCCACTGGTCACAGCAAACCATCCTGGTCTGAGATGGGGGAAGAACAAAGAAACCAGGAGGAGCAAACCAGGCTGATGGGTCAATGGAGAAGGGGATGCACAAGCCTTTACCTTCATCATTGATATAGGCCTCAAAATCAAAGGTGCTGTTGCTGGTGAGGTTGCCGGTGAAGTTGCTGGCCGTGTCAGCGGTGAAGCTGCCGTAGAGCGTTGCGTTGGCCGCGGTGTCGTTGTCCAGCACCAGGTCCTCCAGCAGGGTGGCATTGAGGGGCGGCCACCGCACGCACTTCTGCCGCAGGTTGCCCATGAAGAGCTGGAGGCCGATGAGGGCGAACACGCTCAGGCAGAAGACGGTGAGGATCATCACATCCGAGAGCTTCTTCACCGACTGGATCAGAGCCCCCACGATGGTCTTCAGGCCTGGGGGGAGGTGGCACTGCTGAGCTCATGCTCATCTGCACTAAGACCCATTCAGTATCTCAACCCTGGCACTGGTGCCGTCAGCAGTAGGGATGAAACTGAGTTTATGGCTCCAAAGGACCAAGCAAAGCCTATGGGTTAATCGAGCCCATAAACACATGAGAACAAGCCCACTTAAGGCATCTCCAAGGACTCTACAAACAACACATCTGGCCCATCATGAGCTTTCCTTGGCCAAAAGAAGTGAGAGCAGCTCATTTGAAGATGTGGAATCAGCAGGACCTGAGCCAAAAGCCATGTGGAAAATAAGGGTTACCTTATTTCCTCTGTTTTCTCTCTGAGCTGTCAAAAGAACAGGGAATTGATGTGAACTGTGGGAAAACCTGAGCTCGAGGAAAGGGAAGGCACAGACAAGAGACCCCTTCTTTAAGTCCCACCTGGTATCACGGTGATGGTTTTCAAGGCACGGAGGACACGGAAGGTTCTGAGAGCAGAGATGTTCCCCAGGTCCACAAACTCGGTAATGTAGCTGCAGGACAGGAGAGGAGAGGGCTTCAGGGGCTCTGCAGACAGGCACCTACACCCCTGTTTGTCAGCCCTCCTCCTGCCCCCATCCCACCACACTCACGCCATGGAGATGACCATGAAGTCCAGCCAATTCCACGGGTCGCGCAGGAATGTGAAGTCATTGATGCAGAAGCCTCTTGACAGTATCTTGATGAGGGACTCAAAGGTGTATATCCCGGTGAAGGTGTATCTGGAATGGGAAAGGTGACCATGGGGAAGCTCACCCGGGTCCATGGGCCAGCTCAGGATGAGGTTTTGTCTATCCCTGACAGCAGGACCATGGCAGGAAGCTGAGCTTGGGGGTCACAGGCTGCTGGGTTCTTGGGGTGCTTCACCTTGCAGGGCAAGCTGGGGTATCCTGAGGTACCAATCCCTTTGGTGGCTTCTGCAGTACCTCTGATCCTGCTGATCTCCCACCACCACACTCTCTGCAGAGCCCTGCTGAGGCCCAACTGTGCAGAACCACAGCAGAACATGCTGTATTTCCCCTTCTCCCAGGGGCTGGCTGCCCATGCTCCTTGGATCTGCTCAGCCTCTCCAGACTCTCACTGCTGACTTGTCCTGACCCAACCTGCCCTGCAGTGGTCTCCTGTCACAGGGAACCCACCAGATTTTGGGCAGCTCTGAAACATTCCCGCTCTTTGCAATGCCTTTGCAGAGCATGGACATCCCTTCTGAGATGAGGGCCACCAGCACCTCCGGTGACCCCTCTCCTCCTCTGAAGGGTGCCTGCATCCCAACACTGCTCTCTCAGCCTTGTCCTGTCCCTGCTGAGCAAGGCCAAGCCAGGATGCTCCATGGCTGGGGGAGGAGGCAGGGACTTACTCCACGTTCTTGGACCACGCCGGGGGGTTGCTCATCGTCATAAACACGCAGTTGGTTAAGATGGTGATCATGATCAACATGCTGAACAATTTACAGCCTGGTCAAGGAGAAACACTGTGGCTGTGCTCTGGATTCCCCCTTTCACACCGTTATGAAGCCAAGCTCTTGTCCTGGCTCCCACCTTGGTCCCATGTCTCCCGTCTCAGTCCTGTGCTCACACTTTCCTTCTGCTCCCATGCATGGTCCTGGCCCTTGCCCTCCCTTTCTGCTCCTCTCCCATCTCCATGGTGCTGGCTCTGCCTCCCCTTCTTGTCCCATGCTCCTTCCTCTCCAGCACCCCAGGACAAAGCTTTCCCCACTTCTCTGGTCCTCTGCCACAAACACCCCATCTATTTCCTCCCTCCTCCTGGCCACCAACCCCTGCTGTCACCACAGCTCTGTGGGATCACCTTCCACCCATCCCAGTGTCCCTCTTGCTCCTGGCATCCGTTCCTGTCTTTCCATCTCTGGTTGTCTCACACCCAAAATCCCAGCACTGACCAAACTGCCTCCTTCCTGCCCTGTACCCGTGTCCTGGTTCTCTGCCTTCCCTCTCCCAGACATCCCCAATGTACCTGCTTCCTGGATGGGTCAGGATCTTCTGACCTGTAAACATTCTCCTTCCTTTCCAAGTTTTGCCAGACCTCAGACCTCTTCCTGGGAAGCTGCAACACTGGAATTTCTTCCCTTTTCCAACCAAACGGATTCCTTCCCTTTATGACTGAGCTCTTGGTGCCACCCAAAGCTGTCAAACACCCACTCCTCAAGAAGGGTCCTGGCCATAGAGGGGGCCAGCCCAGGACGTTTGCTCCCCACACCATTGGGAAGCACCTCTCCCTGCCCTCTCCCATGATTGGTTGCACTCTGAGCATCAGGGTTTGACCTGGCAATGGAGCAGCACTGCAGAGGGCAAGGATATGAATGGATGAGCACTTTGATGGCTCCTCTGCGGATGGGGTGGAAGGGCCCCAGCAGGTAGAGGGCAGGGGTTGCCGAGAAGCGGTAGATGCACTTCCCTTTGTTGAGGACTATGAATGTCTGTGGAGGAGAGGCAGGAGGGAGATGGGTTAGCTCTTTTGTACACCCCAAAACACCCATAGACCAAGTGCTGCCATTAGAGGTGAGACCACTATGCATGCTTGGGATCTCCAAAGGCCAAGGAAAGGATGTTCTGCTTTGGAGAAGCAACCACAGCAGCCTGGGGCTATAGGAAGCCAAGATGGGCTCAGATGAGACCCTGGGGCATGGCTGAAATAGGAGGTGCATGCTTTGGCCTTTTTCTTGGACATACATTTGAAGCCTACAGGGACACTGGAGAGGGGCTCTTCAGCAGGGACTGTAGCAATAGGGCAAGGGGTGTTGGATTCAAACTGAAACAGGGGAAGTTCAGGTTAGATCTAAGGCAGAAGCTCTTCCCTGTGAGGGTGCTGAGGCGCTGGCACAGGGTGCCCAGAGAAGCTGTGGCTGCCCCATCCCTGGCAGTGTTCAAGGCCAGGTTGGATACAGGGGCTTGGAGCAAGCTGCTCCAGTGGAAGGTGTCCCTGCCCGTGGCAGGGGTTGGAGCTGGAGATGCTTTAAGGTCCCTTCCAACCCAAACCGTTCTAAGGTTCTATGAAAGCCAGGTCTGCCCATGGGCTAAGCTCTGCCCCTCACCTTCTTATCCTTGTAGAATGGGTCCAGGTCCTCCAGCGGGGTCCCGATGAGCTCCAGGGGGGGGTCACCATAGATGAGGGGCAGGTTCTTCCCGGCTTCCAGGTCGCTCCTGGGTTTGATCTCTTCCTCCTCGGGCAGCTCCACGTGCTGCCGCTTTATCCGGAGCGCCTCGGCCTCGGCGATGCGCTGCTCGATGGCAGCCAGCGAGGCGGGTGTGAAGGGGCGCAGGTTCTCGATGCCCGGGATGTGCAGGCCGGCCATGCTCTCATTCTGCAACCAGGACGCCGGTGCCCAGCCTGCGGGGACACAGGGAGAAGACAGTGCTGGAGTGGGATGCGGCTGCTCAGCCCCCGAGCAAGGGGATGGAAGGGTCTAGGCAGTGTTTGCAAATGGGGTTTGAACTTGCAAGGAAGATTATTATGCATGGATCACCTGATGATGGAACACCGCATGTGCTCCTCATCCAAGACCCCAATTCAGCTTCCAAGCAAAAAGCACCATCAGGTTAAGCATCTTATGATACAGAATCCCAGACTGGTTTGTGTTGGAAGGGGCCTTAAAGCTCATCCAGTTCCAATCCCCTGCTGTGGGCAGGGCCACCTTCCACTAGAGCAGTCCCTGAGGAAGAGCCCCTCTCCAGCATCCCTGTAGCCCCCTTCAGACACTGGAAGCTGCTCTGAGGTCCCCGCACAGCTTCTCTTCCCCAGGCTGAACAGCCCCGGTGTTCCCAGCCTGGCTCCACATGGGAGCTGCTCCAGCCCCTGCTCATCCCTGTGACCTCCTCTGGACTGGCTCCAGCAGCTCCATGTCCTTATGGTGGGAACACCAGCCCTGCAAACGGATCCACGGGAGGAAGAGGAGACCCGGGCTGAAACAGCGCCGGTGCTGCTCGCTCAGAGCTCCGGTCCTGCCATGGGAGGAGGAATGAGCAGAGTCATGGGGGTGCGGAAACCCGACCCGCGCGGTGATGGCTGGAGGCAGCTGGAGCCCGACCGCAGGGCACTGCAGGGCGCTCGGGGCGGCAGCACCCGCGCAGGGACCGCGCTCCGAGCCCGCGGTGCTGCTGAAGGGGCTGAGCCTGCGGAGCCGGGCACGGCCCAGAACCGCGCTGGGAAAGCGCTCCCGGGAGCCTGAGGCTGCCCAGGCCAGAGACCCCCTGCGAGCCCCCGGGGGACTGCGGGGAGGTAAAGCGGCCGCCAGCAGCGACAGAGCTCTGGAAAGAGGCCCCTGCTGCGCACACAGCCCCAGCGCAGCGCAGCCCGCTGCAATCACAGCCCTGCAGCACCCCACTCCTTGCCACCTGCACCCCAAAACCTCCTGGGACACAGCAACCCAGCACCCAGAGGCTGACTGCCCACAGCACAGCCCTCCCCACCCTCCCTTTATTCATCCCATGAGGACACCCGGGGTGGGGTGGGATGGTGCAATAGGGAGCAGCTGGGACCCCGGGGTCTGGGGATGAGTCACAGCCCAGTGATGGGTTCTCAGTCAGGTGCATCCTAAGTGCTGCTGCATCCATCCTTGCGCTCCCAATCCCTGTGGCAACCTTCTCCTCACCCAGGAGCCATGCCATGGGTCTCGCTGTCCCAACCCTGCTGCATGCCCCGTGAACCCACCCATGCATGTGTTAAATAGGTACAAAACCCACGCTGGCCAGGAGACCCACTGCCAGCAGAACATGTGCATGTTCAAACCTCACCCAAGGGTGAGGACACTCAGTGTGGTCAGGACAGCATTTATGCATCCATAGAGAACAGGGAGCTTTATGGGGTGATTAAATACCAAAGTCCTTACCGCCTCTATGTTCCTCACCTCTGTACACCTGAAAAACCCTTCTGGCAGGTTCCTAGGGATGTCAGAGCTTGAAAAGTCCTGCAGGGGTTTCATAGAACCACAGAGTGGTTTGGGTTGAAAGGACCTTAAAGATCAATCAGCTCCAACCCCTGCCACAGGCAGGGACCCCTTCCACTGGAGCAGCTTGCTCCAAGCCCCTGTGTCCAGCCTGGCCTTGAACACTGCCAGGGATGGGGCAGCCACAGCTTCTCTGGGCACCCTGTGCCAGCGCCTCAGCACCCTCACAGGGAAGAGCTTCTGCCTAAGAGCTCATCTCAGTCTCCCCTCTGGCAGGTTAAAGCCATTCCCCTTGCCCTGTCCCTACAGGCCCTTGTCCAAAGCCCCTCTCCAGGTTTCCTGATGCCCCTTTACGCTGTAGTTTATTTCCTATTGTATTTTCCCTGAGTTTTGAAAAGAGAGAAAATTGAAATGAAAATCTAATGTGAAACCTTTTTTATATTTTTTCTGCCCACAAATAGCACAGGGTTGTAGAAATTCTCTTCCAGACCTGCCCAGGGGTGATTTGCCTGCCTGCTGAGCGGGGCCTGGGGCTGCATTAGTGAGCTTGAGATTCTGAGTTTCCAGCAGTAACCGGGATTAACACTCTTCAATTGTGCCAGACAAAATTAGCCATTTTATAAATGATGTCCCTTTCTGTAACATGATAATGTGCTATTTGAGAGTCTGATGCTGACTATCCCCAGATATCTTGTCATCCCCTTAATGCTTTGCTCTAACTACATTGCAAAGCCTATCTGAGAACATCAATGTGAAGTCTCAAAAATGTTCTGCTCTATAAAACACCTCTTGTAACTGCCCTCTGAGCCCGCCATGGGCTCGGTGCGTTTTTAGGCTGACCTGGTTTAAAGATGCTGAGTTTTCATGGAAAGAATATAACACTGAAAATAACACCAATAAATCCGGAGAGATTCACCCCAAGCCTCTTCCCCCTCTGTTCGCATTGAGCTTTGGGCTTGGAAGACTTAGTGAGAAAAAAGGTAATTCTTCATTTCCAGCATTATCCTTTGACTAACGGCCTGAGCCTTCTCCATGCTGGGCTGGAAGTCCCATGGCCTACATGGCTCCAACTCCAGCCTCTTGCCCGCCAAGCCCGGCTCCTGTTAGGGACATGTCCCCCTGTGCCACCTCCTGTCACCACTGAGCTTCACCCTCTTCTGGGTGTGTTTTGTTCCTGCGCCTGAAGCATGGCCCAAGCCAACTGCGCCGGCAGGAATGTGGGATGCTTCCAAGCAACATCCGTCATCCCAGGGAGCCTGTGGCTCGCGCGGTACCAAGGAGAAGGGGTGGTCTGCTGAAAGCCCCTGAGAAACTCCAGAGCGAGCCTGGGGATGACTTTTCCTACTCAGACCAGGGGGGCTGAGGTGCTGCAGCAAGTTCATGCTCTTCAGGTGCCAGCAGGGTCCCCCAGGCTGGTGCAGGCCGGCCAAGGTCACTCACTGGGTGCTAATCCCTCTGCAGTAATGCTCGGTGGTTGCCCTGGCTTTAAGCACGCATTGAACGAGTTCAGTGCTATGGGAATGATTCTGCCCTGCTGCCTTCTGCCTCCTCGATGCTGCCTTTCGTGGGCAGACCAAGAGGAGGTCTCCAAACGTTCCCAGCCCCTGTCCATCCCCTGCCACACAAGATGCTGCTCCCTGGCCCCAGCTCCTTACAAAGACACAGCAGAGCCCGTGTCACCACTGCCTTCCCTTGGAGAGCCAAATCCTTGGAGCTGAACGTGCCGAGGGGGCACAACCTCCCCATGGGACGTACACGAACCCTGCAGAGGTGCCTCCACTCTGGCCACCGGCATCAGGAGCCACATGGAAACTACGTTACTACAATTCATCAATTACTGTCATCCTGGATTTACTCGAGCTCTGGCACTTTGCTCTCTGCCTGCAGCCCTACCAAGGGTACCTCAATGTGCTGGCAGGAGGAGGTGGAAGGAGGAGACGGCAGACGTAGGCTGGAAGCTGTGAAGTCCTCAGATGCTCTCCAAGGCCACAGATGGAAATAGGAGGTTGCAACATCCTGCAGCAATGCGCTAACCCCCTCCTGCCTGGAGCCAGGGGAGGCAGAAGTGGAGGGACCACCCCATCCCCACCTCCTTCTCATCCCCCTGTCCCTGTTGATCCCGGGATGCGATTGCTGGAAAGGGGATGCTGGGGTGGGTAGATGCCTGGGTTAATTTCAGGGGGTTTGGCCTTGGTGGAGGCTGGAGCAGAAGGGGAAGAGTCAAAGCAGGGACGCTGCGCTTGCCCCCTGCCCGCTGCCTGCACTCGGTGTCGCCCAAAGCCCCTGCTCCTCCCTGCCAGCAGCTCTCATGGCTTGGAAACGATCTGAGCGAGGGGACAGCGTGGGGGGAGGGAGGGTGGCGTGGGGCCATAAGGACCTCCTGGCCCCCATGCGTGCCCCAGGCTTGGGGGGCAGAGACCCAGCCACTCCAAGGGATGCCAGGACAGACACGGCCCCACTGCTCCCACCACCAAGCAGCGCTGGGAGCAGCCCTAGGCCTGATGCTCCCATGGGATTCACACTCTGAGGGCAGCATCCCAGGGCTGGGGGATGCCGTTTCCCATCACAGCTGCTGTAGCCCAATACCCTGCAGCAGCATCCTGCAAACCAGCAGCAATACAGGGCACCTGCAGCCATCACAGCCCTCCCCGTGCCCAGCTCCGAGTGCTGAGCCCTGCAGACCCCCCTCTTGCCCTTCAGCTCCGGAGGGATCTCATTCAAATCCACCTGGATCTGGAGAAGGGAGACTCGAAAGGGAGATGTTCCCAAGGGCTGTATAAATAGCCAAGGAGGGAGGCAGCTGGACAGACAGACAGGCACAGAGGCTGAGCACCCACCCCGGCGTCTCTGGAGCTCAGATCTTTGCTATCAAAACTCCCCAAACCCTCCGGCACGATTCCCCTCTTCCTCCCCTCTGTAGGAATGACCTGGTTAATCCAACCTGCTGAGCACAGGAACGATGCTGGTGTCTCAATACCTGCTGCGAGCCCTCCTAGCCCAAATCCAGCAAGTTTCCCAGCGAGAGACGGATCTGCCTGAGTAGCTCCACAGGGCACTTTTTGCCCTGAGTGATGTTCACTGGACCCTTATGCAGGCAGTGGAAAATAGAAGATGCTATTTCAATGTTAGCACACCCGAGTCAAGGCAGGACTCTGTGTTCTCCAGTTCCAGTAAATATGCCCTTTTCCCCCCCTGAACCATTAGAACATCAGGCTATTTTCTAGCAAGGACTAGAGGAGGCACCATCAAACCATCAGCTACATGTGCAGGATCCCCCCTCCAGGACCTGTTGGGGTGTGCTGCTGTCTCCTGGGATTTATGGAGTTGTTGCCCCCCCATCGGTATCCACTGTTAAATCACTGCATGCCCAGACTGACCCCTCACTTCTATAGCAGCAGCAGTGTGGGCAGGGGAGGAAATGCTTGTGCTTATCTACAAACTTCACTCTGCAACTGCAACAAGCAAGAGAGCAGGGATGCAGAATGGGACCGAGAGATCCAGGGGGATGAGGGTGGCTGCTTCCCTCTGGATAAACTCTAAAACTTTGTCCCTACACACGCAGCAAGGGATGGGAGCTTTGCACATCCCCGTGCACCCGCTGCTGGCACGTGGATGGATCCAACAGCCCCAAAATGAGCTGAATCCCCCCCTGGCACTGCCTGTTCCCCACTGCCCTTAGGGGGAACTGAGCCCTGAGCCCCATATGGGGCTCACCCTGCGTCCCCAGCACCCCACAGCCATCGGCTCTGCGTGCAACCCCGGTGTGTGAATGGTGTTACCCTGACACCGCTGCTCGGGAAGGGCAGGGGGGTCCCTCGTCCTCCTCTGCTCCCCGCGGGGTCCCTGCAGGGGCTCTGCAGGCGCAGGCGCCTTCCCGAAAGGGGACACTGAGCAGCACCCGCAGACCTTTGCTGCAACCTTGGCTTGGCCCAGCCGAGGTTTATATTTAGATCCCAGGAGGAGAAGGCAGGAGAAAGGCGACTCCTGAGCCCTGCCTGGAGCTGCCTTCCTCCGGCGGGAAGGTGCTTCACAAACCGGTTGCCGTCACATCCCCACCGTCCCCTCTCCTCCAGCAGCCGCTCCGTGACCACCGAGGGTCCGGTGGCTCTGACACCCTCGTCCCTGTGCCCTGACGGTGCCTTTGTGGGGGCTTTCTCCCCCCATCCCGGGCTGGTTCCATGCCGGGGGTCCGGCGGGTGCCGACAGCTCTGAACCCACCCCGGTGAGCACGGGGGCTCCCGTCCACCTCCAGCACTCCGGTGGTGGAGCCCCCGTGTTGCTTGGACCGCTCCGGGCACAGTGACAGTGACAAACACGGGGACATCCGAGACCCGTAGACCCTGCCTGGGGGCCTGGCAGCATCCCAGGCCTGAATCCAGTACTTACTGTTGGGTGGAGAGAGCAAAATCCCAAGGAGAGACCTTTTAGGGCCAGAATTTCCCTCTCCTTCGACTCCTGGAGTCTTTGGCTCTGCGAGTGGCTGTTGGCAGCGCAGCTGCTGCTGCTGTCAGATGGTCATGACTGAAACCTGAGGACATGCGGGGTCCTTCAGGTAGCCTCAGCCGCGTCTCAGCAGTGACATTCGTCCCCCGCGGTGCCAATCACGGTGCTGGCAGCGCCGGCAGCCCCCGTGCCCGCATCGCCCGGCATTCCCGGGATCCTGCGTGCGCAGGGGTGTGCCCGCGCCCCCGGGGACCATGCTCGGAGCCGGGGATCAGCGGTTGCGGTGCCCGAGGAGCGTGTCCCCGGTGGCGAGGTGGCTTCGGGACGGCTTTGGCACCAAATGGGGCCGGGGACGTGGAGGGGAGGTGGGAAGGGGCCTGGCCAGCACCTCCCCATCCCTCTCTCCCAGAAGGGACACGCAATCGGAAAGAGCAGCGGGACATCCGCGAGCGGGGGAGCCGGTGCCAACCTCTGCCAGCGGTGTCCCTGAGCCCGTGGCTCTTTGGGAGTACAGTTCCCACCGCGCAGCGCCCGGCACCGGCTGCGGCTCCTCTTGCAGTGAGGGGCTCCTGCTCTTCCTGCTTCATCTCCCCGCTCCCCCCACCCGCGGCTTCTGCCCAACTTTGCCCCAGCACCACGCTTCTTTGCACCCCAGGAGCATCCGATGGGCAGGACAGGCAGCACCCAGCAGGGTCACAGCTCATCCGTGTCCCTTCCTGCTTCCCCTGCTCAGGGGGATCCCTGTGGGACTGAGCCGGGACCAGGGTAGCACAGAATGGTGCAAAACTGGACCTTGCCATGTGGTTGTCTCCCTGTTTCGCCTTCCTGGTGAGGCCTTTGGGTGCTGTTTGCATGTCCAAGCAGTTCTGGAGGCTCAGAGTGGGCACCCAGCTTACAAGGGTCACTACTTTTGGGGCCTATGGGGCTGCCTTGGGCGTGAACCAAGCACCCCACCACTCAGCCTGGTCGGAGGGGACTCATCCCTCCAGCGCTGCCACCTTTGTGCAACCCTTGTGCTGCTCCTCCGCTCCCAAAATACCCTGCACAACTTTCCCACGCTGGTGCAGGCTGTACTGGAGCTGCAGGACCTGCCCTCCCCATCATGACATCCCTCACTGGAGCGTTCCCAGGACACTCTGCCTTTCCCTGCCTCCAGGCCCTCACTCAGGGCTCCTGTGCCCATGGCATCCCATGCAGTGAATGGAAACAGGGCCAGGCTGTGGACCCAGACACACAGGAAGCTGTGGAGCGACTTTCCTTGGCTGAGGTCTGCTTTTCACCCCATAATTTCCTTTTTCTGTCCGTGTAAGGAAAGCAGCTCAGGAGAGCGGGCTCAGCTCCTGAGGGAAGGTTCTGCAGCACGGGACAGAGCACCGGTGCCATGCAGGAGACGGTTTGGGAAGCAGAACTTCCCTCACTTAAAAGCAGACCCCAGGGCTCTTTTTGCTGACTTGGAGCCCAGGGTAGGCTTAGAGAGGCTGAAGCCAAGGGAAGGAGGGAGTGGAGAGCCCCGTGTTAGCTCACTAACAGTAATCACTGTAGCCAGGCCAGGGAGTACTGGGAGTCTGTTGGGAGCTCAGCACCAAAGCACGGATCCATTCCCGTGGGCACAAAGCATCCCGGGAGTGCCCGGTGGTTTTGGCTGCTGAGGAGGCAGGGACAGGGACAGGGCCAGGGACCCGCTGTGTCTGTGGTCACTTCCCACTTGCTCCTTTGGCCAGAGCAGGCAATTCAGGGGATGCCCAGCCGGTCCCATCGGCTGCCGCAGGCAGGAGCTGGGCGCAGGCAGAGCGGCCAGCACGGAGCAGGGTGGAAGCAAACGGCGGTGCTTGAGGCAAGGGACGTTTGCAGGGGCAGAGCAGGGCGACAGCGTGGGGACAAGCACAGGGTGAGCCCCCGGCGGAGCAGGGGCTGCGGCAGGGGCAGGAGCAACGGGCTCGCAGGAGCAGAGCTCTCCACGCCCTGAGCCCCGTCCAGCCCCGTCGCTGATGAGGCGGATCCCGGAGGAGCCCCGGGCAGGAAGCGGAGCCGGGTGCGCGCTGCCCGCAGCGGTGCGGTCCCCCCTTACCCCGCACCCGGGGCCGCGCAGGGTCCCGCCGGGTCCGGGTCCGGGTGCTGCGGACACCCCGGGGCCGAGGGCACCGCGGGGACACAACGCCCCCAGCCGGGCCCCGGCAAAACAGCCCCGGCCCGCGGGACAGGGACCCGGGACCCGGTGAGCAAAGGGGTGCAGGGACCGTGCTGGAAAAAAATGGCTTTGCTCTGCCGGGGTTCAGCAGAGCCCAGCCTGGTGTGGGCTGGAAGGGACCTGAAGCTCCTCCAGCTCCAACCCCTGCCACGGGCAGGGACCTCTTCCACTGGAGCAGCTTGCTCCAAGCCCCTGTGTCCAACCTGGCCTTGAACACTGCCAGGGATGGGGCAGCCACAGCTTCTCTGGGCACCCTGTGCCAGCACCTCAGCACCCTCACAGGGAAGAGCTTCTGCCTAAGAGCTCATCTCAGTCTCCCCTCGGGCAGGTTCAAGCCATTCCCCTTGGCCTATACCTGATGCCTGAACAGCATCTTCCTTGCTAATGATGAAGAGGGATGTTTGTCCACCTGCAGTCTCTTCCTGTCTGCAGGCATCCATGTGACAGTTCCCATGTTCCTCTGGAGCTCTGCTGGCTGGCGGCGCTGGCCCGGGGAGTTGTCTGATGGGACATCTTCCATCTCACCCCAGACCGTCTGGGGCTCTCTCTGCCTCTCAGTGCCTCTTTGTGAAACAAGATGGGATCGCTGAGATCCTGCAGCTGGGCAGGAGCCGACAAGGGGGGGTTATTTAAGGCAGGACACGGGGCTGCAGGCAGAAATGACAGCCCAGGAAGTGTGGGAAGCTCTGTGGGATTGGGTGGCTCCGGTCTTTTGGGGAAAGGGCATCTGAGGCCTAGGGATAGTGCTTGTCACGGCAGCAGCGCAGGCAGGGAGGGTGAAGGATGCTCGTGGGCTTGAACAGGGCCAGGATGAGGCCTGGTGGCGGCAGCTCTGACCCAGAGGAGACACGGCCCCACAGCACCTCGTGACGCACCCATCTTGTGCTCTTCTTCATCTCCTCCCCATGGCCATACCCAGGGGCTGCTGCTTCAACAGGCAGAGCGATAACAGGTACTTCCCTCCCTGGGAGGTGTCTGCAGACATTCCAGTTACCAGCAGAGCTTCCACCCTCTGGAATTCCTGGGACCCAGTTACCTGGGCCTGGTGAGCACAGGAAATCCTCTGGGAAGGGATGCTGGGTTCAGAACAAGGCTTTATTGGCAAAAGCCTCCCCAGTCCCAGGCAAACAAGTCCCCAGTGAAGACGGGGCAGTCCTGCTGCTGGCAAACTCTCCTGTCCCTGCAATGCAAAGCCCTTGGGAGAGCTCAAAATGATTCTGTAAACCAAGAAAGGAGGGGAAAATAACGAGCAGTAAATCCCTGCAGGGTTGGGGCTGCTCCAGTTTTCATTCCAGTGCTAAGTGGAAACTGCCACTGATGTGAATGTAAAATGCTGCTTGTCCTTCCTACCCATTCCCAGGGCAGAAAAGGTGGGGAGGGTCTATTCCCTTTGCCTGAAACACTGACCACACTGCAAAGAGAGCTTTGGGCAGGGAGGACACTCACAGGGAGCCACAAGAGCCACCAGCACCTGAGCAGGCAGAGCTCAACATCCCAACAGCCGCTCCCACTGCCCTCCAAGGATGCCAGACCCAGACCCTACAGAATCCTTCCTATTGTGTTTATGGGGCAGCAGGCATGGAGCTTCCCCCCCCCGTCCTCGAGGGTGTGTTTCCACCAGCGCCATCCTCATCATGCTGTGAAGTCTTGGGTCACCAGGTTGAAGACGTTGCTCTCCATCGATGACTGCCACTTGCCCCAGTTCCGCTTGATCTCAGCCTGGACCTGAACCAACACCAGGGGCCAGTGCTGGCACTCAGGGCCACCAGGCAGCACCCAATGGAGGGGCAGGAGCTGCACCCAGGCCTCGACAGGGGGTTCAGAGTGCAAGAAGGTAAGGACCCCCATGCATGTCTGTGTGCACACATGCATGGTTGTATGCATGCCATGCCGTGCTCATTGGGGTGCACCCTTGGTGGGGGTCTGGGTGCCCACATATGTGGCTGTGGCACCCAGGGAACTCAGGCTGGGGACACACTCACCTCCCCATTGAGGAAGCAGTAGAGCAGAGCCACCAGGAACCCCTGGCAAGGACAGGGAGAGCAAGTTTTACCCAGCTAGACCCCTTCATGCTCATCTCCTGCCTTCGTTTAGCACCCCCCACATCTCTCACCCCATCCCATGGGCAGGAGAGGGTTAAAGCAAGTTGTTCAGTGGGCCACAACTCTTGTGCTTTGTCCCTGGTGGAGCTGTGGGGTGCCACAGGCCTCTCCCAGAAGAGTGAAAAGCCCCAGCAGCACATCCCAGCGGCTCCTGGTTTGGGCTGGGATGGGTACCTGGGGTCTTTGCCTCCCCATGTGATGGGTTGCTTGGAGCACGCTGCTCCAGTGGAAGGTGTCCCTGCCCGTGGCAGGGGTTGGAGCTGGGTGAGCTTTAAGGTCCCTTCAACCCAAAGCACTTTGTGCATCTCTGCTGCTGTGATCGCCCCCAGTTTGTACCTGGTAGGAGCCAAGGACCAGCTCGAAGCAGAGCCGAGCATCCACAGCGATGTGCTCGGGAAAGAGTGCGAACACCACGTAGTGAACCCCAAAGAGGGGGATGAGGAGCAGCGTGGACTTCGTCAGCCTCCTGCGGAGAGCGGTGGCATGAGAGGGGCCCTGGGCACAGGCCAGGGTCCTGCTGAGCCATCACTGAGACCTGCCCAAGAGCTCGGGGTTAACCCGGAGCAGGTTTGCAATGACAGGCAGGTTTTGGGGCTCCAAGCACTGCTCTCCTCTAGGGAGGGGTCCCTGCTGCTCTGGGTCACCCCAGAAACCAGGAGAGGAAAGGTCCCCTTGCCCAAGCCAGCCCGTACATGTACTGCTGCTTGTAGTTCCTGCTGATGTCTGGGGAGCGGATCTTCTGCGCTAACATCCTGGTGACATTGAGGAAGATGAGGAAGTTCACCTGCCATGGGAAGCCCATCTCAGGCTCTGCACAGACCCTGGCTGGATGCCCCTGTCCATGTGGGACCCTGTGGTCTGGGGTGTTTAGGGGCCACACTCACAAATATGGCCAGGAGGATGGGAGCCTTGATCACCCACCAGTAAGGGTTGGTGTAGTCATCCCAGCACCTGCAGGAGAGGAGAAAGGGCTCTGCCGCCTCGGCCCTGTCTGCACTGCTCCTCTTGCCCCACCAGAAAACAGAGGCAGCATCAAAGTGCTGACCCGTGCTCCCCTCCGGAGCCTCCCATGCAAGAGCTTCATCCCCTGGGGCTTGCACGGGGGACACGTGGCCGCAGAACACAGAGGCGTGGCTGCTCTTACCCATGGTTGTCGTACTGCAGCCTGGTGACCACCCATACGCAGACTGTGAGCATGGGGACGCCTGCAAGGACAGGAGCCAGGCAGGGATATGGAGTCCCAGGGGCTCTGAGGAACCCCTGTACCTCCCCTCCAGCCCCAGAACCACGTGTCTGCGCCGGAGGGGTGTCAGGGAGGTGACATTCCCCCTTCTCCAGGTTTTAAAAGGATCCCACTGATGCTGAGGTGCCTGTGTCACATCCTGGTTACCCTCCTCCCCTTCTATGTGCTCTTACATCTAATGTGGACGCCTGGGACAGGTGATTCCAGCCCCAGATGGATGCAGGAAGAAGGAAGGAGCTGTCTCTGCCCCATCCTGACCATGCTCAGGATGGGTTGGTATCAGGTGCTGTTGCAAAGGCTTTGCTGAGCATTAGCAAACATTTCCCTTTTGAGTGATCCTGCACACATGCCACAAGGGCAGGGATCAGGCCAGGCTGCCCAACCGGCCCCAGGGGCTGGCAGGAGGCACAGGGCTGTGCAGAGAGGGGATGGAGTGGGGGCCAAGAGCAGCCACGTGAACCATGGTGCCTGTGGAGCTCGGGCCAGATGGGCCTCAGAGCAGGCAATCCCCAGAAGTGCCTGGTGTGGGTCACAGGGGCGATGCTGGAGGTGTCGATGTGCTGGGGAGCCCCGCACTCACCCCAGCCGATGAGGATGTACCACCAGATGTACCTCTTGTCCGAGGTGAAGGCGAGCAGCAGCAGGGTCTGCAGGTACAGGCCCTCCACCAGCAGCCAGTAGAAGTTGGCCAGGACCGAGTACTGGAAGAAGGCGATGGCTGCTTTGCAGCTCACCTGGGAGGACAAGGAGGAGGAGGAAGGCTCAGGGGTGCTGGCTGGCATCAGACCCTGCCTGGGGGCACAGGACATGGTCAGCTCCTGTCCATCCGCTCGGGGAGACCTGTGATGGCCTTTCAGAGCACCCCAGGGATGCTGCACCAGTCCTGCACATTCCCTGCGGCCCCCCCTGCACCATGCCTGGGCTGGGACTTGCTGCCTTACCGTTGACATGGTGCAGTGATCAATGGACTCGTCTGAGAAGAGGACGGCATCCTTGGCGAACACGGCGGCTCCACGCAGGATGAAGGAGGTGAAGAAGTGGATGTGGATAGAATTCCTGGTGCAATGCAGCTTCCTGTGGGAGAGATGTGCTGGGCCCGGGGAGGAGCAGGGAGAGCAGATGGGCTCCTTCGGGAGCCACTTCTGGAGCCCTACCTGAAGCAGGAGAAGATGCCGATGGCCAGGAGCAGGGCTGCCAGGGACATGGAGTAGCCGCAGGTGTAAAGCACCTTCATGGTGACAAAATAGCTCCTCTGGAAGGGAAAGCACCGGCGGGGCTGGGAGTCACTGCCCTGCAATGGGCAGGGAGGCTGCAGGGGGATGCCCCAGGCCTTGCCCAGCCCAGCTCAGACCCCTCCGGGAAGCTCAGCACCCAGGATGAAGCCAACTCCATATCCCCGAGGGCAAATTCATGTTCCATTGCCCAAAAGCACGGGTCAGTGTGGGGCAGGGGATGCTGGGGAGATGTCCCACAGTTGCTGGGTACCCACTTGCCTTCGCCTCGGTGTTGTTGCCGATGGGCTCCAGCTCACAGGCACTGTAGTAGGGAGGGCTGGGGAGGCTCCATCCCGACCTGGTGCAGTTCCTCCAGATCAACGCTGCAGCAGCAAGAAGGGACCTCACAGGAGGCATGGGCTTCACCTCTGCATCAGCACCCACAGATATCCAGCCTGGGGATGGTACCTGCTCTCCGGGATGGAGCCTAAACCCCAGCGCCAGCATCCCCATACCCAGATCCCCAATATCCAAATGGCTCCGGAGATCACGAACACCTCAGGCATTGGAACAGGCTGCCTAGGGCAGTGCTGGGGTCACCGTCCCTGGGAGTGCTCCCGGGCAGGGACCCCTTCCACTAGAGCAGCTTGCTCCAAGCCCCTGTGTCCAACCTGGCCTTGAGCACTGCCAGGGATGGGGCAGCCACAGCTTCTCTGGGCACCCTGTGCCAGCGCCTCAGCACCCTCACAGGGAAGAGCTTCTGCCTAAGAGCTCATCTCCGTCTCCCCTCTGGCAGCTGACGGGACTTGGGATGCTTGGTACTGGCTGATGGAAGGGCTGGGGGCTCTTTCCTCGGCAGCAGCCCTTGCAGTGCAGTATGTGCCAAGCTCTCAGATGGGGCAGAGGGAGCAGAGGGGAAGGGCGAAGGGGCGGGGGGGGGCACAAGGCCCCAGGGCAGGTAGGGGATGAGCCCTCCCGCATGCCCCCGGCTGCATTCTCACTGCACTGCACCTTCGGTCCTCTTGAAGACGTGGAGGATGCCGGGGCAGGAGAGGGCCCGGGCCTGGCCGCGGGGCGCTGCTGGCCAGCAGCTGACTCCATCCCACTCCGTCTGGCAGCCTGGGAGGGACGGGATGGTCAGCGCCAGCGGGAAGGGACGTGCCGGGCACGCACACACGCGCAGAGCCCCTTGGGCACACGGAGGTAACGGGAGAGCCGCGGTCACCCGGTCCACGGGGCTGCGCCGTGCCCCTCTGGAACGAGGAGCTGCTGGGAACCGCCTCCCCTTTGAGCCCCGCGGCGAGATGGGAGCTGCTGTTTCCTGGGGGTGCAGCAGACCCTGAGCTCCTGGGGAAAACCCCAGGGATGAGGGGGTGGGAAGGGCTTGGGCTTCCCTGGTGGCATCTGTAATACTGCGGAATTATCCTGGATTCCTGCAGCTGGGTCAGCTCGGGATGCCTCCAGCCCGAGGGGGAAGAGGAGAAAGCAGGACTTCCTGGAGAGCACTCAGCTCAGACGTGTTTGCCTTCTCTCCCCGGCACCAGGTTCAACTTTCAATGGGTCTCCAATCACCCTGGAAATGAGCATGGCCAAGCAGACGTGGGGCCGTGAAGTGTGAGTGCTGCAGCAGAGCAGGATGAGCCATGGACACCACACTTCCGGCGCTCCTCCTTGCGCATCTTCTACATTATTAACCTCATAGATGCACGTTAACCTGAAGCCACATCTAATCCCAGCCAGGGAATGGGGACTCAGACAAGTGTGATTCATTTTTCTCTCATTCCAGCAAAAGGCCAGGCTTGGAGGGATTTGTGGGGCTGGAATCCATGGAAAAGAGGTGATGGAGGCAAGTTCTGGGGACAGGGCAAAATAAAACAAGCCTTTTCTCTCCCATTTCCCTAAATATACCTGTTTTCCTGCAACCATGTCCTCTCTGCAACCCACCCCCACTGTGGATCATCTTATAGAGTCCCCCATAGCAAATCCTCACCCTCATCCCGTGGGAGATGAGCCCCATGCAGCTCGTACTCACCTTGTTCGCCGGGGGGGGCTGGTGTTTGCCTCTCACTCCTGATAACCTCCAGACATTCAGCTTCTTGCTCTTGGAAATAGAGGACCACGGAGCAGTCGGGATGTGTTGCTTGCACCTTGGGAAGGGGGAAAGGGCAGGCAGAGGATGCCTGAGCAGGAGGGTACCAGCCAAGAGTCACTGCTTAGCAGTCAGATCCAGGAGAGCTTTCAGCCCCTGCCATTTCCTTGGCTTTCTACCATTTGCCTTTCAAACACCACCAGGAACCACCTAAATTATTCCTAATTCCCTCCACAAGTGTGTGATGCTCCACCAGGACACAAGCTCCACACAGAGGAGCTGAGCTGAAAGACAGAGGGGCCCCATCAGCAGGGCAGAGATGAGCTCATCCAAAGCCTGAGCAAGGACCCCCTGTCTTTAGGTTTTAAACCCCAGCTCTTTGGGCACGTCTGCTCCTTCTGCTGCTGGGGTTTGTTATCTATGGGCACGCAGCCCGGCTGCTGCAGCACCAGAGCGGGCACCGGCACAGCTTGCTGCAGGGCAGGCAGCTCCTTGGGGGCCTCAGTTTCCCCTTCTGGGAAGGGGACTGATGCCATCCCTCTCCTTATCCTCGAAGTGCTCCCATTCCCCTGCTTGCTTTCCCTTTCCCTTTCCTTTTCCCTTCCCTTTCCTTTTTCTTTCCCCTTTTCCTTTCCCCCTTCCCTCCCCCCCCCCTTTTCCTTCTCTTTCCTTCCCTTCAAAATTTCCATCATTTTTTCCAGGTTTTTTTTCTTTCCTATTTTTCCCTTCCCTTTCTTTCAATTTTCTTCTCTTCCCCATGATCCAAACCATGTTGGCTAAAGAACTTACGGAACAAAGGAGACATCTTGAAGGCTTGGCAGAGGAACACCGACCTGAGCCCCCCTCCCACTGGAGCCCTCACCCTGCGTTTCCTGCTGAAGCAATTTGACATCTTCGGGTGGGTTTTCCAGCCCCCACCCCGCGGCAGCTCAACAGCTCCATGACCCCCATTTCAGCAGACATCCGGTGTCACCATCCCTATGGCTCTGCCTGGAGATGGGGAGCGCCCCACACACGGTCCTGACCCCAGCACCCTACACCCATCCCGACCTTCACTCCAGTGGATGCTTCCCAAGCCCTTGAGGTTTGGGATCAGTGTGAGCACAGCCCCAGCACCCATGTGAGGATGGAGGGGACGGTCCCCAGGGCAGGGCAGAGTGGGGTGTCCCGAAGCCGGCCGGGAGCTGAACCCACAGGAGCTTTGCGGCTGCCTCTGAGCATGGTCCCAGCCCTGGGGAGCACAGAGAGGTCCCAGCATCACACACCCCCTCCCCCCCCGCCGCAGGGAACCAAACTGATCCCCAGAGCTGTTGTGAAGGCAGCGGGGGGGGGGGGGGGGGGTGCTGCGGTGCCGGCAGCTCCCAGAGCCTGGAATCACCCCCGGGTCGCGCAGCACAAGGGATGGGGACAGGGATGGGGACGTGAGCCCTGACCGGGACCGTACTCCCCAGGCTGTCACAGGCAGGGACCTGTGCGTGCCGCCCGCCCGCTCCCATCCCGTGCTCCCCCGGGATGCTTACCCACGGCATCGGGAACGCGAGCAGCAGGACCAGCAGTGCGCGGGTGCCGGGGGGCTGCAGTGGGCCCCGCATAGCTGGAACCACCCCTGGGCTTCCCTGTCCGCGGGTGCCCTGCCTCAGTGCCCGAGGGGCTGGGGACAGCCCAGCTCCTCCTGCATGGCCCTGCCGGGGGGGGGGGCACACCTGGACCCCAAACCCCACTTCCCTGCTCCTGGCTCCCTCCAGGACCTCCTCTCGCAGCAGGACCCTGACCCGCTCCCAGGCTCTGGCTGTGCCCCCGTCCCTGCCCGGTGCCGACGGGCTCCGTGTCCGCAAGGCAGAGCGCGACGGCTCCTGAGGGTGGCAACGAGGGAGGCTCCACCCCCTGCTCCGTCCGCACGGGGGGGGCTGGAGGCAGGAGCGGGTCTGGGGACACCCCAGCCCGGCCACCACGGGCAACAGCGCAGGAGGGACGTGGAGCTGCTGGAGAGAGGGCAGAGGAGGGCACGGAGCTGCTGCGAGGGCTGGAGCAGCTCTGCTCTGGAGCCAGGCTGAGAGAGCTGGGCTGGGGCAGCCTGGAGAAGAGAAGGCTCCTGAAGGGGAGACCTGAGAGCAGCTCCAGTGCCTGAAGGGGCTGCAGGAAAGCTGGAGAGGGGCTTGGGACAAGGGATGGAGGGGCAGGACAAGGGGAATGGCTTTAACCTGCCAGAGGGGAGACTGAGATGAGCTCTTAGGCAGAAGCTCTTCCCTGTGAGGGTGCTGAGGCGCTGGCACAGGGTGCCCAGAGAAGCTGTGGCTGCCCCATCCCTGGCAGTGCTCAAGGCCAGGTTGGAGAAGCTGCTCCAGTGGAAGGTGTCCCTGCTCGTGGCAGGGGGTTGGAGCTGGTTGGAACTCAGCCCCCGTGTGGCAGCCTAAGCCACTTTGTGTTGTTATCAGCTGCCCAGATGCAGCATCCCCAAACACCCCCCAGTTCAGGAATGCAGCCCCAGAGACCGGGAAACAGGAACCAAGACCACGGGGCAGGAGCAGACCCGTATTCCACCAGCAGCAATGGACGGGACCTGTGGAGACCACAGCGTGCCGGGACTTGGGATTTTAGGACAGGCCCCAAAGCCAGAAGCTGCGAGGTGCTGCTGGTGGGGCTGAGCAGCCCCAGCCCTGGGCCCAGCTCTTCCCGGTGCCTGGCAGCAGTAGCAAGGCTCAGGTAAACCCTCACCCCCTGCTCCCGGCCCTTCCCTCTGGGGAAACCCCATGGGGGGCACCAAGCACCCCTGCCCCGCAGCCCTGTGCACTGGGGGGGGGGGGGTTATCCTGGGGCCACACCGCAGGGAAACCCAGCCCAGGGACACTCCTCCCCCGGGCAGGGTTTGTTTGGCTGCTCCTAGGGCAGCTCTAGCAACGAGCCCTGCTCCAGCTCCCTCATCCCATTGCCCTGCCGGGCCCAGCCATGGAGCTGGGAGCAGTGGGGGACCCCCGTGGGGTCTGCAGGGCCACCCCAGCAGGGACCTGCATCATCCCGCGCAGGGTAAGCCCGGGAGAGCCGTCCTGCCTCTGGGTTTATGGGATGCTCATGAGGAAAGGGTTAGGAAAATGGGATGTGGTGGGGGTTTGGGGGGGCACTGGGGTCTGCTCTCTGCAGGATGCCTCCCTGGGGCACTGGGGATGCCGCCTGTGCACAGGAACGTGTCCTCAGAGGCGCCGTTCACCCCAGTTACAGGGATGGGGAGGCGGGGACCAGCGCAAGATCCGCTCCTCCCTGCCCTGCTCCCCGCTCGGGCCGGGGCCGCCGGCTCCTGCCCCGGGCACTGCCTTGACCCGAGCGCGGAGACCCCGGGTTTTCCTCCCTGCCTTCCAGCCCCGGCCGCCGGTGAGGATCCTGCAGCAGCTCCCGGGGCCCGCCGTGGCGCTGGAGCCCGGCCCCGGAGCCCCGCGTGTCCGCGGAGGTGCGTGATGGATGCGGCGTTAATCCGGGTTAACCTCGACCTCCTCCCGCTCCCCAGCACGGGGCGGGGAATGGGGCTGAGCGCGCCCTCCGCAGCCTCAGAGCCGGCTGCACCGCGGTGGATCGGATGGGATGCGATTTCGGGTGCTTCAAACCACCCTGAAGTCGGGGCTGGATTTGGCCGCACCAGGGTGCTCCCAGGGAATGGTTTTGGGGCTTTGTTGAAATCCATCTCTCCTTCTCCAAAATCCCGTTTCACGTGGGGATGGAGATCGGAGCATCACCAGGGTCAGCCAGGGTGGTACCAGCTCCTTGGCCATGGGAGGTGGGATGGGAGTGGGACACATGCCGGCCCCAAGCCCATGGGATGTGCAGGCAGGAGCAAAGACCAACTGTCCAGGGGGGCTTCACCCACCCTCATGCAAACCAGGATCCATCCAGCTGGACAGGGGAGCAGACAGCAGAGATGGGGAGGTTGTGGGGCCTGGGACATGCTATGGGTTGAGGGAAGGGGGGAAGGTTGAGCTGTCTTTCAGGATACACAGAGCAATGGGCACGCTGAAAACTGGAGTGAGCAGAGAACAGAGACCCCAGCCTGGCACCTCGCAGCCCTGTGGTGCTTATCCATTGGGATGGGAGGGATCCATCAGGAGCTGCCAGCCCTTTGTGTACCTTCTCCTCCCTGCTCAGTGCCTGGCTGCTGGCCCGTTCCCTCCTCATGGATCCAGCTCCAGGCACCTCCCACTTGTGCTGCAATCTGTTCGCTGGAGGGCACGATGGGTGCCCTGGGAGCACATCCCTGCGGCTGTGAAAGCATTTTGGGATCTGACACTTGGGGTATGGGGATGCCCAAACCCTTCTTTACCCTGGCTGACGCTAACAGGGGATCACAGGGCTTGTGCACAACAGGACCTCAGGGGCAGCCCCTCCAGGAGGTGTTTTGTATGGGAAGCTCATGCCTGCGGCACATGGGGATGTTTTAATGGGGATGCAGAGTGGGATTGCCCTCAGCAGCTGCCCCACAGCTTCTGCCTGCTCTGGGGCTGCTCTGGGCCCCAGCTCCTCATGTGGAGCCAAAGCAGGAGCTGGGGAGGCACCGAGCATCCCCATCCTGCTCCTCTGCTGGACCCAGCTCCACAGGTGCTTGGTCCTGGGAACAGAAATGAGAGCAGCCCCCATGGCCCAGCCCCAGCTCCTGCCTCCTTTGAGGGGTTCTGAGCTCCCTGTACACGACTAAGCCGAGCTGAGGCAGTGCCCCCCGTGCAGTGCCAGCCCCAGGCCACCAGCTCTGCTGCCCACTGCCAAGGCAGAGCCTTTGCCAAGGCACTGAGTGCTGCCAGCACCAGAGCCATCCTCCAAACGGGTGGGAAGGCTGATGCCTCCAGCACCATGATCACCTGTTGTGAGCAGCATCCAGCAAGCCACAGCAGGTGTTTAATCACATTTGCAGGGAAGAAAAGGGCTGCAATGGGGCTATTCTGGAGCTTTATCCAAGCACAAATAATCTTGAAGTGCCACATGGGCCTTCCATGGGTGGGGGGAGCCTGGCTTCGCTCCCACTGCTGAGGCACAGGGACAAGCCCCGGCCCGCCCCAGCCCAGGCTGTGCTGCTGGTGCCCTTGCTCTGGTCTCCCTGATGCAGGGCCCTGCCTCTCCAGCAGGTTTCATGGAGCTGATGATGATCCAGAGCTCCCACATGCACCAGGTGCTGATGAACAGCCTGGCTCTGTCGGCGCTGACGGCCTTTGGGCTTGGGCCGTCCCCAGCCGCTGCCCAGGTAGGGGTCAGGGGTGCTGGATGAGCCAAGGGCCCATGGAGAGGAGCAACAGGAAGGGCAAAGGGACCCTCGCAGAGGTGCTCAGGAGAGCGGGATGTGCGCGTCCTGCTCCGGCACAGCACGAGCCCCCTCCTGGCTGGTCCCAGCCCCGCTCAGTTCAGGCCCTGCAGCCCTCAGGGGCTCTTTGTGCTGGCTTGGCCCCGGCTCCGCCAGCACAGATCGCAGCCAGGCGGCTCGCAGGTGATGCATCCCAGCCGGGAAGGGGCAGGAGCCTCCCTGCGCCGCGGTGCGGGGCTGACACCGACACGGGGCTCCGGTTCAAAGCCATCTCCAGCCAAAGCCTGCGCCCGTTGCGCCACACTGCTCAGATCCAACCGGCTCTTCCCAGCTGCATTCCGAGGTCCCATCCATGGGGCTGCCACCTCCGTGTGTCCCCAGCAGGCTTCTCCGGGGTCTGACCATGGGGTGGGACGGAGCCGTGCTGTGGCTCCATGGGAGTTCCCTTGCTGGTGCCTTTGGGGGCTGTGCCCCAGGGAAACGGCTGCTGAAAGGGGGGTCTTGCTGCTCCCCACAGGCCATGGAGGAGCCTTTGCAGACGGTGGAGGGAGAGGAGGCCATGGTGTTCCACCACCACTACATCCCCTACCTCTGGCCCCTTCCCGTCCTGTCATGGCCGGGCCCTGTACAGGAGTGGGGGCCGGCGGCCGTGCGGTACCTGGGCTCAGGAGCTGAGGATGCGGAGCTGTGAGTAACGGGGCTGCTGCTTTGGGCCTCCCATGAGGTGTAAGAGGGCTCCAGCCCGAGCTGGGACACGAGGGCTCACTCTTGCTCCTGTCCTCGCTCCCCTCCCGCAGCGCGGTACCGCCCCCCCCGCCTCCCAGCGCCACCGGGACCGTGGGAGCCAGCATCCCACCAGCATCGGGTAAGGATGCGCCCTCCCCTGTCCCTCCAGGGCAATGTTCTCACCTTGCCCCCAGGCATGCATCAACCCGGCCAGAGGCTGAGCCCCCCCCCCCCCCCCCTCTGTCCATGGGGTCTGGGGGTGCCCTTGGGCAGTCCCCAGCTCCTCCTTTCTCCCCACAGAGTACTACAACGTGGTTGAGGAGAGACTGTGAGCTCCGTGCTCCTCAGGATGGTTTCTCCCACACGTCCCTGCCCTGGACCCCATTGGATCACAGAATCATCGGGGCTGGAAGGAGATGACCTGCTCCAACCCCCTGCCACGGCAGGGCCCCCCGGATACACAGGGACACAGACCCTGCAGGTGCTGAGCACCATACCCATTGTTTGAGGCTGGCACTTCATGCACATTGGCTTCCTCCCCACAAGCCACCCCATCACAAAGCCTGTCACAAACCCCTGCTGACAGCGTGACCCCAAACAGAGACAGGTTTTATCTCCGTGCTCTGCAGAGGGCTCCTCCCCACAGGTTGGTGCCGACATCCCAGTCCTGGCTGGACAACGCGTGTCTGCCAAGCCATGGGGATGTTGCAGCACAGCCTGTGCTGGAGGGGGTGGTACCAGCCCAGGTGGTCCTGGTCTTCTCAGTGGAGCACATTGCCTGTAATTAATGTGCTTTGTTAAGGAAGCTCCCTGCTGTCACTAATTAAGCATCTGTAATTACCAGGCTGCTGGCTCTGTGCCTGAGGGCGTGGCTGCCTCCAGGCTGGGGGGGGGTGTGAGGCTCTTGTGGGGCACATATGTGCTTTGGGGAGTGGCTGATGGGTGGTGCTGGGAAGCAGAATGGGACGCTCCTGGCGATCACCCCTGCACTGGGCACTGGTGAGGCCGCACCTTGGATCCTGTGCTCAGCTCTGGGCACCTCGCTACAAGAGGGACATTGAGGTGCTGGAGCGGAGCCAGAGAAGGGCACCGGAGCTGGTGCAGGGCCTGGAGCACAGGGGTGATGGGGAAGGGCTGCGGGACCTGGGGGGTTCAGTGTGGAGAAGAGCAGGCTCAGGGGGGACCTGATCGCTGCCTACAGCTGCCTGACAGGAGGATGGAGCCAGGAGGGGCTGGGCTCTGCCCAAGGAACAAGGGATGGGACAAGAGGAAACGGTCTCAAGCTGCACCAGGGCAGGTTTAGATGCAGCTGAGGAACAATTCCTTCCCCAGAGGGTGCTCAGGTATTGGAACAGGCTGCCCAGGCAGGGCTGCAGTCATCGTCCCTGCAAGAGCTGGCACACCATAGGCGAGGCCTCCATGCCATGGGTTAGTGGTGGCCTTGGCAGCGCTGGGGTAAGGGCTGGCCCTGCCCGGGCGGCAGCGGGCGGCGCCCCCCGGCTCCCTCCTGCCCGCGGCAGCTGCCCCGGCTCTGCCTCCCCGCGCCAACCCTGGGCCAAACCGGTCCGGAAGGGGCCGGGGCACCGGGTTCCGCCCCCTCCTTTTATAGAGATCGCCCCGCCCCTCCCTTATGACGTAACATCGCCCCGCCCCCTGATTTCTCAGGCCAACCCCGCCCGCCCGCTCAGCTCTCGGCCCGGGGCGTCCCCGCCGTCCCGGTGGCAAAACGGCATCTGACTGAAAAACACCAGAATGAAACAAAGGCGGCCCAACGCTGCGCAGAGAACATGCTTTATTGGAAGGAGATACAAGAACAGCACATTCTACCACATCAGGGGAACAAGGTTCAGCTTCTGCACAAGAACGGCCTTCTTCCCCACTCCACAAGAGATCTACTTTGCTGGATAGTTTCATGAGTATCTTGTAGTTACAATACAGGAGCAAAGGGCACGAGACAGCAAAGTTCAGTAATGCCCACAAGGTCTACACCACGTAGATCGTTTTTTAAGGAGGCAGAGAAAGGTGGACACCATCAGGAGAGCAAGAGAGAGCTTTTCCACATCAGGATGGGCAGTGGTTAACAGGAAATGGCTCCTACCTACCAGTACATTCCAAGTGCTTCATTTCAGCCACCATTCCATGAGTAAGCATTGGAAAGTCTAAATGAAATCAGCACTATATGACACTGCCATCATCTACCCCAAGATTGCCCCCTCCTTTTTATCATGCTGGAGCCATAGAGGAAACTTGTGGCACAAGAACAGTGGTTATACTTGAAAGCCATTGTATGATTTTCTTCCAGTGGTGCTGATGGGAGAGAGGAAGTAAAAGCTTTGTTGTTTTACAAAGACAAACAAGGACTCACTGTCAGAGAAGCAAACCATCCACACAGCTAACAGGAGCTGCCACTGATGCACAGAATGGCCACTGTAGGCAAGCCACCAACTGGCTTGGCATTGGAGAGGCTCTGTGGCTGTTTGGACAAGGCCAGCAAAAAGTCTGGTTAAAGATCTTATTTCTTCAGTCTAGAGGAGAAAAGCCTCTCCAATCCAAAGAGACCTGCAAGTCAGGGAAGACTGCTCTGGGAGAAGTCTCTCCAGTGAAACACTCTGAACAGGCTGTTTCTGTGTAAAGGATCCAAGAGAGAAACCAGGAAAAACTTATAATCCCAGAGGTCTCTCCACCAGATGTGGTACTGCAGTAGCTCCAGGAGTGCACACCAAGAGCAACTCTATGAAACCTCAGACAATGTTCTCACACACTTGGCCTCCTTTCCTCCAGGGTAACACTAAGAATCACACCACTCAGTTACAAGATATTCAAGCTTCTGACTGTACAATATTAACTATGTGAAGCCCTGCTATATTCTATGGGAAACACTGCTGAAAAGAGGTGGTATATTATCTTCCTAAAGCTATTTGATACATGGAATAGAACAGTCCATCAGACAAGTTAAAAATGCTGAAGTCAGTGTAACTGCAGCCTGTTGGAAAACCAGACTTTCCCCAAAGAAGCAGTTTTAGACCTTGTTCAAAAGCCACAGAAGTTATCTCCATTACTTAGAATGCAAAGAACCTGAAGGAAGAAACAACCAGATTATAGGACACAACACAACCTCATCGGAATAAGAACATGAGGGTAAGACCAGTGACTGGACAGGTACAGTACCAGATATCAGAACTCCTTGGGCCAGTGCTGCTCGGAGCTTTGTTTGGGTCCTATACAGATCCAATCCTTGCAACCTCATTGAGGCCGAAACATAAAGTTCCTCAGAACCAGCGTCTGTGGTGTGCACAAAAGATCTGGGCCAGAACAGTACCAAGGGGAACTGATCTTTCAGGAGGGTACTGTACCAGCCAATCACAACAGCAACAGATACAACAGAGATCCCTAGGGTAATTTCTACTGCTGGGGTTCACTGGCTTCAGGAGTTAGACACAGTTAAGTTCCCTTCGGAGGGGTCCATTTCAAACAGCTGGGATCCATTATCTTATTGCTGTTGGATCTTTTTGCCTCTTTGGCTATCCATTCATCAATCAGATCCTAAGGAAGAGAGCATGAAAGCGCAGGTTAAAACAAATCCACACTGGAGAATTATCCACGGTACACCACCACACATCTAAGCTCACAAAGCACAAGATGACAAACCGCCTACTGACTGCTGAAAAGCAACATTTCCTCCACAACGCTTCCTAGAAGCCCTTCCAATCACACTGATAAGGCTGCTGTTAGCTACAAAGTGAAGTCTCAATGAGGGGAAAACAAAAAGAGGGAAGGTGTCATGTTTGGGCATTTATAAACCACTTGTTTCATGTCTAATGAGGGTACAAACAGGACTCATTCAGGATTCCATTCATTCAGTTTATGTCATCCATCTGCCCAATAAGGGCCAGGCATTATGAGGACCATGATGGGAATGTTGATCCATGGCTCCCCTGAAAAGCCACTTCCATAATGTGCAATGTTATTCCACACATTGGAAAGGAAGGTCAATACAACGCATTTCTACATTACTGAAGGATCAGGTTGGATGCCCACGTATGTTATCAGTTACTGCATCTGACAATTACAGTGCTCCCCCACTGGAATGAAAAAGCTGGAAAGCCCAGCACAGTGCAAAGGAAATACTGGCTTCAGCAGGTTTGTCTGAACCTAACAGACAGAAACAAAACCCCTGAGCTGCAGTCACAAACCTTACCTGTCTTTTGAGGACCAGGTGTTTGCCCTTCCAGTACTTGAGCATCTGAAGCGCCTGCAACGTGCTCACAATGTCAACAGGGTTTACTGCAGTCTCCTGGCTGATTTCTGCAAAGCAGGATCAGTTTATGTCAGAGCAGAAACACACATTCCTCCACCTGTACCTGGTAGTTTGCAACTCCAAGTTTTATGCAACTCCTTTTGAAGTGATCCACCCAAAATGCCCTGCACATAGCAAGGAGGTACACGCAGTATTACTGCTGCTGCTGTACTTGGTACCCTTTTGACCACCCTGGTTATCTGTATCACTGGAATCCAACTTGCCTTTGCTTGATTCACTCTTGAGGATCAATGATTGCTAACTAATTTTAGAATCCAATTTTGTAAGGTGTAATCCTCCACCTGCCTCAGAACTGAGGAAAGTGAGTGAGCTGCATAGCTGCGTTCCTGAACCAATTCACAACGAGCTATTTAGCTGGAAACCATACCTTTTATAGAGATCTCTTTTCCTTGGAAGTTATGCAGGTAACGAAGGAGAACTTCCTTCCAGTAACTACGGTAGCTGATGAGCCCTAAATCAGACAGAGGGCGCTCTGGAGAGCCAACTTTTTCTTCTACTTTTGAAAGTAAATAGCCTGCAAAGGAAAGAAAACCTATTTATCCTTCCTAAACTGCCCTTTCCTGACTCTCAGCCTCTTTGGCACATGCAGAAATCATCTCTGGATGAAAACTGCTCAACAACCACCACAGATGTACTCGATTTCTTGGCGAAAGGATGCTTGCAGAACTTCTCTACTTACTGAAGTCAATGAGCATTTTGCCGTAGCCTTGCCTCATGTATTGAGGCATCGTCAGGATACAGGAAACATTGTAGTTGAGAAAAGAATTCTTCTCCTAAACACAAGATGAGAGAGGAAGAACAGGTCTAGGTCTGTACAAGCAATGGGTATCATAATCCAACAGACTGAACAAGCCTGTGCAACTGATACAAGGTGGAAGGAGCAACAGCAGAAAAACCTGCCTAACAAGTAACCTGATCATCCTTCAGTTCCCAACCTGGCTCAGTGTCTCTCACTTCAAGAGCCATTAAACAGGGGGTCTGGGGCACAATTTTAAGTCTAGAATGGCTGGACAAGGAGTTGTACTGAGGAGCCAGTGACACTTTCACCACCACCTCTGTCATCTACCAGCTTTACATGCAGCAATAAAACAACAGCAGCATTTAAAGCACATGGTGTAAACTGAAATGTTCAGACAAAAAAAGATGGCGACTAATACCTATTTCAATGTATTTTTCTCTACATTCTTTACATTTTCTTTATCCTTACTTATGCCTACAGCAAAGCACCTCAGTCCCTGCAGCAAACAGTAAGAGCGATTCATGCACATCAGGTTTGAAACTTTGTCTGTTCCTAAAAGCAATGAATCCTAAGACTGCAGGATTAAAGGAGAGATTCAGTACTGACAACTGTTGTCCTAAATGTCATTCTAGTGAGTAGTAATGCTTATGTATGTATTTTCAACTAACCTTGGAGAAATATCCTATCAGGTGACAGCCAGTGTTGTCAGCTTCTGTCATGACATAGAAGAGGAAGGGCTCAACATCGTAATACAGTGTTTTATGGTCCAAGAAAAGCTTTGCCAGCAGACACAGGTTTTGACAGTAGATCTAGAAGAGAAAGGACAATGGGATATGCCCATTTATTACAGTGGAACATCCCAAGCGTGGACAAAGACATGGGAAATGACAGGAAAATTCTGAACCATCTGAGCAATGATGTACAGTCATTCAAACAGAGCAGCTGGGCCAGGAAACAATTCCATTTCAGATGAACCTTGGTAAGCCTGGCTTCCTAAGGGGGAGAACTGATGTTTGCAATATCAACCTCTGCATGCCCAAAACAGCATAAGCATTACTTAGCAGCAACTAATAACATCGGTGTGTTACCAGCACTATTCTTAGACTAAAGCAGAGCAACACAGCACTGCACCAGCTACTAAGAAGGAGAAAAAGAACTATTACAGCTGAACCCAGGACAGCTCCACACAAGAGTGGCCCAACCATGGCAGTTTGTTACCTTGTTCTTTTTGCCATCCACTTCAAACACTGAAATGGAGCCTTTGCGGTAGATTTCATCACCCGGTGGATGTTTCCAAACACATTTTGCCTATGACAGGTAAACAAAGTTAGGGTGACACCCATGTTCCAAGGGCATAAAAGGTTACAACAGCTACTGGATATACCAGGAAAAATGCAGACTTCCCACCTCTGAAAGTGAGCAACTGAGCTAACAACAGTCATGGTTTAGAAAGTTTACAGGGGAAGTTCAGGTTAGAACAAAGGCAGAAGCTCTTCCCTGTGAGGGTGCTGAGGCACTGGCACAGGGTGCCCAGAAAAGCTGTGGCTGTGCCACCCCTGGCAGTGCTCAAGGCCAGGCTGGACAGGGTGGCCTGGGTGCCATGGTTTACAGTGAGGTATCCCTGCCCATGGCAGCAGGTTAGAACTGGGTGATCTTAATGTCCTTTCCAACCCAAACTGTTCTATGATTCTATGGGATGTAAAGGTCAGGAATCAGCTCTGCCCTTACCATGTGCCTGCGCAGTATTGTCTGGCTCTTCATGTACTTGAGGCAGAACTCACACATGTAGAGACGCCCCAGCCGAGCATATTCCTCTGGATAGGGGGAATGGTACCACGTATCCAGCTCGTACCGGCCAAAAGCGATGGTTTTGATCATATTGCTGCCCTCTGTGATCTGGCCCTGTAGCCGCAGCTTCTCCTGGGAAGGAAAGAATGGATCAGGATTTAAAATACCTAAAAAACCCAGAAGGTAGAGAGGAAGGGTCCTATTTATTTCTTTGAAGAAATCATTTCAAGTCTTCTAAATTCATCTTTCAGTGTGGCCACATCTAATGACCTCTCCCACATTGCTCTTCTCAGTCAAACTCAGATACTGACCATTCCTTTCATCAGGAAATGTCCTGTGAATCAGCACTTAAGAGCATGCTAACAGTAGGATCACACTCCCCCTGACACGAAAGCAATGTAACCTCCTTGCCACGCTTCATGCTTCTTTCCTAATCTGTATGAAGAGGATACAGCCTAACGCTTTGCCTCAGATATCCCAGACGCGCTGCAGCAATCAGGACTGCCAACGCTGAGCTCCAGCTGCACTTCCAGCCAAGCCTCAGAATGACTGACACTTCATCATTACCCCTAGCGGAACTTCACTGGCTTGGCTGGGCTGTAGCTGTTCTTCTTACAAACTCTGGTTCTATCTGCACAGCAAAACCCAGACAGCATTCACGTTTCTAAGACAGACATCTGCTATGAGACATGTGAGGAGTTTGAAGTCTCACCAGGTCCTCCGATGCCCGTGCTTGCGCTCTTCGGAAAAGCTCGAGGTCATACTCACTCGTCAGGTTTTCAAGCAGAGGCTCCCTGGTATTGCCATAGGTTTGTCTGTGCTCCTAGGACAAGAAAAGAAGAGGTTTCGCTGCCATGCTGCTAACCAAGCTGTTGGATCCTGCAGTGTTTTAGCAGGGAACGTTGCAGGATGACTGGGCAAACCAAACTCCCGCTTTGCGTTCTCACTGAGGACAGGAGGGAATGAAAGAATAAAGTGACTGCTTTTACCATGTACTTTTCTTTTTGCTCCTTGCTTAGGCCCGAGTTCCTCTTCTTCCTGAGCTCAGCTACTTTCTCCTTGTATCGCAGCTGTCTCTCTGTTGGTGCCTGTAAGAAACCAAAGGTGGAACCTTCACCAGGCTCCATCCCCTTCAAACATTCTTCACTTTCCCACCCTAGAGGGCCTCTGCCCCAGCTTTCACCTGCTGAGGGTTGGCACCTCTGAACCAAACCTTGTGCTAGTAAGAGGGCACTGCAGGTACAATGGGAAGGTTTTCTCCCCTTTGCCAATGTACCTCCATCTCACAAGATAGGGCACACTCCTTATGCACTACTTAATCACAGGGAAAGGCTTGGACCTGACTCATGAAGTCATCATGGCTCAAGTCCAAGACTCATGAACTGAAGTTTTATTCTTTTCTATTTAATCACAGTAAAATTGTAGGTTATAGTTCTGCAGCAATTCTTTTATCCTACGCATCAAAGCACACAGCAAAGATCATCCTGAGAACAGCTCCAGCCTCCTTTGTACTATTACTGACCAGTGCCACCTCTCTGTTCCCACCAGCTGTCCCAGTCTCTCATTTAAGGAATACAATGAATTGTCCTTGCTGAAACAAACTGGGGACAATAAATGGGGAGTGTCAGAGCACAGCAGCTTATCTGGGAAGTGAAAAAGGGAAATCAAGTGAAAATCATTGCCATTGGAAACCCCAAGCTGATGTTCTTGCACTCTGAACCAAGCAGCCACTGTGCAGGTCACTCACCTGGTGTCTGGTGGCGTGCCTGTTGTTGTCATCCTGCCGATGGGCCAGCATCCTCTCCTCAATCTGCTTGTCCCGGCTCTGTGCTCGCACCTGGAAGCCAAAACTCATCTGTCAGTGCTGCAGCAAACTGCTATCAAAGCCTTCACCCCTTCCTTTTCCTGCTTAGGTGAATTTCCTGAGTTGCAATGCACAATTTGACACAAATGCTGCTGTCTTGCAGCTAAAGACATCAGCTAAAATGTGTGAACTCTCTTTCTGTTCACAAAGGACAGGTCTTGGCATTTTGTTCCAAAAAACAGTTCCCATAGAATCACAAACTGGTTTAGGTTGGAAAGGACCTTAAGATCATCCAGTTCCAACACCCTGCCATGGGCAGGGGACACCTCACCCTAGACCATGTCACCGAAGGCTCTGTCCAACCTGGCCTTGAACACTGCCAGGGATGAAGCATTCACCACTTCTTTGAACAACTTGTTGCAGTGCTACACCACCCTTGCAGTGAAGAATTAAGGAAGATAAATAAAAGACTCCTTTACCTTGCACTCATCTGCTGAGAGATTATGGTAGAGTGGGCACCCCGATATGGAGAAGTGTCGCTCATGTTTTCCAGTCAGGTGTCCTGCAAAGGATCAGGAAGAAAACAACCTTTAACATATGCTCCTGAAGAGGTTTCTGTTTAAAAGGTATCCGGGGTGGGCCGACCCCTCACAGGAGCTTTTCAAGGAGCATGCACAGTCTATTACCAGTGCGGCAGGAGCACACTTCCTGGTTCATGGCACAAGCTTTCAGATCAAAGAAGGAAACTCTTTTTCAGGCCAACTCAAGAGCTGCACTGGTGCAAGCAGCCAGGTCTGTCCGAGGTCTGCAACAGTTGTGTCTGAAGATGGGCCTCTGGCAGACACCAGCACCCTACCTGCAAGAGCCTGCATTTTCCTCCTGTGCTCATCTCCTAACTTGTTCTTTACCCTATCACCCCAGAAACACTCTTTGCCAGAAAACACTCCAGGAAGAATACACCTGCAGCTATGCTTCATATCCCTTCTCTACACCCACTTCTCAGTACTACTTCTGATCCTAAGTCAGTTATAGGATGTCTGACTGAACTGGGGGGGGGGGGCGGGGGTTGGAACGGGACACTCTGAATACCACAACAGGAAGGTAAACCCCAACAGGTTAATCCTGGATCTGAAATTACCTAAAGAGTTACACCCAGGAGTGGGACATTTCATGTTGAAATTGTAGCTTTCATGGAAGCGGCGGCGCTTAGGGCGGTGAGACAGGTCACTTCCAGAATCCTTCATGGACATGTCCTTGGCAATGCTCTCATCATGGGATACATTTGGACTGGAGATATCAATATCAGATTCTGAGGAAGGGGCATTCCCGGTGGGAGTACGAGGTGGAGACTCATCGTGATCCGCTGCATTTTTAGTGTCTGAATAAGGATCAAGATGTTACAAATCTGCCTGAAAGCAAGCTTGCAAAAAATACACAAAGCAACCCTGGAGCCCTCTGAGCCCCTCTGTCCTCAGGATACTGCACAGTGCCCTCAAGAGTGGAGTCACCCCCCCCCAGCACGCTGTGGTTTAACACCTCAGTGCACCCTGCCTACCTCTGTCAGAGAAGTCAACCACTTGCTCAGTCTCTGAGCCCGAGGAGCGCGTCTGCCGCAGCGGGTACTTCTTTGGGGTCACAGGAGCGGGCTGCTGCTGGCTGCGGGTCACCCTCCTCGTAGAATAGACAGGCTCCTCGGCTCCAAACGATGGCGGATTATGAACTGGGCTGGAATCTAATGCCATAGAAACACCACCATTAGCACCCACAGTAACCACTGCCAGTCAGTGTTTCCCCTGACTACTGGGTATCACCACGGGTTCTGTCCCACCACGGTCACCACAAAGGGATGCTCTGATTTTCCCAGCTTAAATCTTTTGACACTTTTACCAACACTGAGGAATCTGGAATCACATCAGCTTTCTCTGCACTTAATTACTTCTTAATTACAACTAGTAATTACAATGCAGCTCCCATTTGGAAAGCCAGAGAACCACTAATTTAGATAAGAACTATCAGTGCTTAGACAACCTTTGGGAATAGCAAGATTGCTTCTGGTGTGGAGCTACATTTGGGACCCTGTGTGCGGCTTTGTGGCCCTACACTGCTCATAAAACTATTACCTCTCCCCTAACAATATAACAACTACTTTGCACAAAAGCAATGCTTTCATTACCTAGGAATATCATCCCGTCCACATCCAAACCACCTTTCCTCTTTTTAAGACCTAATTCCCAGGTGATCCCGCATGTTTTATTTAGGTATAACCCCCCCACTGAAGTTCTGAAGGTCAGGAACCCGGAGCCCATGGAGCTCCTTGCGGCATCAGAGGCTGCTTGAAGCATTCACCTTGGGAGCTCTGGCTGAGCCTGGCCGAGGAGCGGGTCACGCGGGCGGACCGCCGGGACGTGCCGTCGCTCTCCGAGCTGTCGGTGTGCTCGGGGTCAGTGGAGAAATCAGAGTCCTCTGTTCCATCCGAGCTACTGCCCGCGTTCCTCTGCAACGGCACCGAGCCAGGCATCAGCACGGGAGCATGGCAACGTGCAGTTACTGATACTGTAACGTATTTGGTGCTGGGGACACGCATTTAAGCTGACACGATGACACGCACAATAATCATTATCAAGTGTATTCCTCTGGAGAAAATAGCTTAGTTTAGTAGCTGTGTAGTGTCAGTGCAAATGGACCCACCAAGGCCACAGAATACCCGGCTGTGCTTAACGCAGACGGTAAATGAAGGTTCGAGGCTGGACCGCGGGCAGGACGTGCCCCCAGCTGAGCGCTCCCGCTCCGTCTGCCCGCTCACAACAGCAGCGGCCAGCAGAGCACCACAGGACACAGACGGGCTCCAGCAACGGCCGGGACTGACTCCTCACCGCCCGGTTCAGGGCAGCGTCAGGGTGGACGCAGAGGCAGCCTGCGGAGAAGCCGGGCCAGAAGAGCCTGCGAACGCAGCGCGTTCACCTCGCCCGGGGAACCCCCGCGCTCCCCTGCACCACGTCGCGGCCCGCGCGGCTCTCGGGGGGAAGCCGCCGGCCCCCGGCCCCAAGGCCCCGCCTCGGGCGCAGGCTCTTTCCGAGGCCGCGGCCAGGCCCGAGGGGAGCGCGGCGGGGCCGGGGCCGCCTGAGGGGAAGGGGGGGGGAGGCCGCGGAGGGCCCCGCGCCGCTTTGTTTTGCACCCAGAGGACGCTCGCCCGTGCCGGCCAATCACAACGCGGGTGGGCAGGGCCGAGAGGGAGAACCAGCCAGTAAGCGCTCATAAAGCGAAGGGGCGTGACCGCCGGGCGTGACTGACGGCAGCCACCAGCCTATCAGCGGCAGGCTCGCGCGCCCACAGAGGCATCGACCCGGGGCAGGCGGAGAGGGGTGGGGGAAGGGAGCGAGGGAGAAACAAGGCACGCGCGGGGAGGTGGCCGTGGGGAGCTAAGATGGGCAGCCGCAAAAGCCAATCAGCTACCAGTCCGGCAAGGCAGTCCGACCAATAGGAGAGCAGTTCTCCAACTGACAGCCCAATCGGAAAGCCCAGAGGCGGGCCGCGCTACAGGCGCGGGGGAGGGGAAACGGTAACCGTTGAAGGAGATGAGTGACGAGCAAGATGGCCAATCAGCGCCCAGCGTGCCTGCGCGGTAGCCAATCAGGGAGCGAGCAGGGCGGACGCTGGGGGGGGGAAGGCCGCTATCCCTCCCCCCCCCGGTTTTGTGCCCGTGAGAGGTAGCGGAGGGGGTGGGGAGGACGGGGAAGCTGCGGCTTGAGCTCCCGGGCCCCTCGCCGGGCCCTGCCTTGGTTATCCGGCCGCGCTTACCTTCCTGCGCGGCATCCTGGGCGGGGGCAGTGAGGCTGCCTGGTCCCCAGCGCCCCCGGCCCGCGAAGCGGCGCTCGCCGCCGTGTTAGCGCTGGCGGGCTCCGTGGTGACAGCCGTGTCTCCCGTCCTGCGGCACGTGTGCTCCGGCGGCGCCAGCCCGCTCCCGCCGCTGCCAGCCCCTGTGCCCTGCTCGGTCCCTCACGCTTCCGCCGGGACACGGTCCACACCCCCCACACCCGCGTCACGTGACCCCTGAGGAAGCCTCACGCCAGCGGGTGCCGCCATCTTGGATGCGGGCAGCTACCCCGGTGGTGCCGCTGACATTGAAGCTGTGGGCGGCCATCTTGGGTGCTGGCGGAGGGCTCTTGGCGGGAGCGGCGCGGCCGCCATCTTGAGTGCGGGTGTGAAGCCAGCGGGCTCCGGGGAACCGCAGCGGGGGTTTCCTTCAGGGAGCCATGTTGGGTCCGGGCAGCCCGCAGCGTCCGCGGAGGGATGGGGTGGCGGAAGGCGGTGAGTCCCCGTTGCTCCTGAGGCGGGGAGCGTCGCGCCTGCGGCTCCCGGCCCCCCTCCTGCTGAGGGGGTGCCGCGGCCTGCTGCAGGGAGAGGCCTGCCCGCGTCCCGGCTCCGCGCCGGGCCGGCCTGGGTGGGCCTGGCAGGGCTGAGGTGCTGCTGGGGCTCCCGGTCGGAAGGGCTGTCGTTAATCTTTCGCTCTCAAAACATCCTCGGGGCCGGGTGGTGGAGCTTTGCTGTGCGGTTCTCTCGGGGGAGTTGGAGCTGGCCGCGTTCCTGCCCGCAGCTGCTGAGGCACCGTTGGGCTGTGGAGCCGAGAGACAGAGAGGTCCCGCCAAGCTCTGCGAGAGCTCCTGCCTTTGATAGGCTGATAGCTGGTTAAATATAATATAGCAGTAACGTTAATGTGAAAGGAACAGGAAATAAACTACAACCTCAAGGGCCTCCAGGAAACCTGGAGAGGGGCTGGGGCCAGGGCCTGCAGGGACAGGCCAAGGAGAATGGCTTTAACCTGCCCGAGGGGAGACTGAGATGAGCTCTTAGGCAGAAGCTCTTCCCTGTGAGGGTGCTGAGGCGCTGGCACAGGGTGCCCAGAGAAGCTGTGGCTGCCCCATCCCTGGCAGTGTTCAAGGCCAGGTTGGACACAGGGGCTTGGAGCAAGCTGCTCCAGTGGAAGAGGTCCCTGCCCGTGGCAGGGGTTGGAGCTGGAGGAGCTTCAGGGACTCTTCAACCCAAACCATTCTATGATTTGTGTAAAGACCTGGATTAAAAATAAGGTTATTTAGTCAAACACAGGATTTCTTTCGAGCTCTGGTTATCTTTAGGCATTTATAGGATTCTCAGGACCTAATCCTATAATCCTCCTGAGGGTACGTTACCCTCAGTCATGCAAATAGCACTGGTTTTGTCATTGTAACTTGTTACTGCTCCTAGGTGTATCCAGGCTCCTGTGAAATATGAAAGGCAAACCTGAAGAAGTCAAGATGAAATACCTCTGCTCCTGGCGAAGCAGAGAGGAATGGGAAGCAGTATGTGTGGTACATGAAGCGGGGGTTGCGTATCTGTGTACAACGCTCCTACACACCTGTAGGAGTTGTGCTTATTTCATAAGGAAAAGGAAAGACTGCCTAGAATTGAATGGAATTTCCAGTTTCAGCTGAGCCCAATGTAGTGCTGGGTTATTGAGCGTGATGCTCTCGGGTTATTAGACTGACTTAAAATGTTTAAGGTAAATTTGGGATTCCCTGTCCAAAACCTACCTTGTGTGAAAGCCACAGTGCTCAATTATATCAGATAAAGAAATAAAATAGAATCAGAGCTTCTGGTGGTCCTGAAGTGTATGTCTGCAGTAAGGAGTTCATGTTGGTGTGTATTGGCACTTCACCACCACCAAAAGGATGTTACTGGGATAACAAAACAGAAGTGAGCAGTTAATGATCTGTGTAGAGGTGAACACAAGCCAGGAGCCCAGTCCCCTGTGCTGCCATATCCCTCCTGGTCATTCAAATGGGTACACAAAGCGTAAGCCCTCTGTGCAGTTGGAACACGGACTTAGTGTAACTTCAGAGTACCTGCTCTGTGAAGAAGGGGGCAGTGAGGAGGGAGGAAGTGGCCTGATGTTTGCTGAGGTGTCTCCTGCTCTTAAGAGAGCAATAATTAGATCCCCTTATAACCACAACAAAGCTTGCAAGAGCTCTTCTCTACCTGTGGGTCTTCCAGCAGAGCACACTGCAAGGATTTCACTTCCTGCTGCAATGCTTCAGTTCCAAATCCAGCCCAAACTTAGGGGGTGATAGCAAAAATAAAAGCATCTTTTGCAATAAGTTGTATGCAAACATGTGCAGAGCTCTTGGCCGTGGGCCGGCGTTTGGAACTGAAGAAACTCCAGCCCTGCCATTTGCTGGAGCTGGAACTGCTTTGTCCTATGGAAAACCACTGAGGAAAGTGCAACTTGAGGCAGGTGCGTTCCGTGTTGGCATCACCACTAGATGTCAGTGCCTGAAACTGCTTCTTCACCCTCAGCAAGCCACTGAAATTGAGGAAGAGGGGGAGCAAAACTGGTGTGGCTTCTGCTTAGGAGGATCTCTGCTGGGGTTCAGCTCCCTTTAATAAGCTGCTTACAATAGACTTCCAGTGTCTTCACTGACAGAAGTTTATAGCAATTGGTGACTTGAAATTTCCTGTTAAATCACATCAAAGGGATTTTGTTTTTTTTTTTAAGCCTTTGGTTATTGAATATACGTAGGTGCCACATTGCCACTGATGTGTGTTATTTGCTGTGCTGCATTCCTGCAGGGCTGACTTACCTGCTTAAGTGTATTTTAAAGCAAGTGAGAGAAACTCTATAATGAAAATACACCAGATGAGTGTGTGCAATGCTGTACTTGAATATGTCTTCCTTGCTTTTAGGTACCATCTCAGTACAGCTCTGGGGGCTGAAGTTACAGAAAAACTTCATAATGAGGAAGTGCTGCAGATATCCAGAGCATTGTTATCCCGAGACGCAGATCCAGGATGGTGGCACCTGCTTTTACTTTCGTGTCTTCAGAAGGTGAGTAGAGGTGGCTTCCGTCTGGTTTGGGCTCTAGCTTAATGCTTGGGCTTTAGGTAGGTGTAGGTGATAGAGCAGCATCAGAGAACCTCTTGAGCCAAGCATGGAAAGCCTGAAGAATTCCTCATCCAATTCAGTGTGTCGTGAAGACTGGGAGTGAGTCAGTCTCTCACAAAGGCGCTTTTACTGTAGGATAACTGAGGGCTGCTCTTTGCTGAGTGTAGTTTTGGACAGGGCCTGAGCAATCTGATCTCCACTGGCCTGGCTCTGAGCAGGGTTTGGAGCCTGTCACTTGCTGAGAAGTTTGAACTTGGTTCTTGGCAAAGGATGCTCCATGATGTGCAGGCAGGTTCAATGCAGATCTGTGTGTACAAATGGTAGGAGGTGCAAGACACAGAATTTAACCGGCTAGAAAATCTGTGTGGTTTTGAGTCTCTACTTTTTGCAGCTGAAGAGGCCAGTTCTGCAGTGGGCCTAGGTACCCTTGAGACGCAAACCCACCGACACCAGGGCTGTTTAATTCATTCCCTCGTGGTGCTGAAGCCATCCAGCCTCTGGCATTTATTTGCAGATTGGCAAAGCAGTTTTTACTTTTGCATTAGAAAAAGCTTCCATCAGCTGGTGCCCATCAGGAAGACTCCAGTTTGGAGGGGTTTGGGTTGCAGACAGCTCAGCAAACAGCTGGATGTGTGTGTGTCTGTTGGTTTTCATAAAGCTGGTTTTCAGTTGAATTGATGCTGACTTGTATAAATAAGCACCAAAGCCCCCTGGACAGAATCCTGGCCATGTACCACAGTGAAAGTCTTGAAGAACACAACTGGCTGCAGATGGATTGGGGTGTTTTGGTAAACTTGAAGGGAATCCATGCACTCACTCTTTCCCTGGGGCTCTGGCATGCAGACATCCCAGCAGAGCTGTGTTTGCTGGCAGCAGGAGCAAGGTCAGTCCTGTTTGGCCTAAATCTTTCTCTTCTTTTTAATTGTAATGGAAAAAAGACCTAACTTGAGTTCTGCTGAAAGCAGAAGTTTCTCGCTTAGTTACAGCTGAGTATAGCCGCACTTCCTGGTTCCCTGTCTCCCCTGGGTCTCATAGGATAATCTAATTACTAAATAGTTGCAATAAAGCCCCATTTTGCCCTGGCAGGACTAATGCATATTAACATGCCAGGTATTTTTATGCCATCCTCATCCTGTTCCTGCCAAAGTGGGTTATTTTTTTGGCTCCTCTTGTCTGCTTTTGGATTTTGGATCTGCTCCTTTAATACATTCCTTCCAGTCTAGGCAGTGCTCTCCAACTGCCTGGCACTGATGTTAATGCCTTGCTTCCTAATCAATCAAGTCTGCTGCATGCTTCCTTAAAGGAAAACTGTTCATGTTGTTCAGCCCAATGACACGGACTTTCACAGGTGTAAAAAAAATTTGTCACCAAAGATGACACTGGTGTGGGAAGCGAAGGTGAAAATTTATCCTGTTTGGCATCTCTGAGCCCATCCTGTGGGCAGTTCTGTTTCATAAGGCTGACTGTGAGCCACAGACTTTGTAGCTCAGTTTCCATCTGACGTGAATATCTTGATTGTAGAAAGAACTCTGGGAATATGAAGAAGAGGTTACATGTGTGTAGTAGGGGCAGAACTTGCCTTTGCTTACTCCACTAATGAAAGAGTGGTTTCAGGAAGCAGGAGGGCAGCCCTGAGCTGCCAGGCTGATGGCTGAACTGGAGCTCTAATTGCTGACACTCCTCTGTGCCTGTCCTAAAACTGCCTGTCCTAAAACTGTAGAGCTGATTTAACAGCCATTCTCCTGAGCAAGCTGTCATCCCTTCCTGGAGAACATCTCACATCTCATGCAGCCTGTGTTATCTGAGGAAGTTGTAGTAAGTCTCTGATGTTGGTTAACTCCTGAAGCTGTGCTTGGGCATGGGAGGAATGACAAGATCAGCTCAGCATAAGTGGGTTCTACCAGCATAATCACAAGTTCTCATATCCCTTTAGATGTGTTGTGTCCTGCTGCAGACAACCATTGTGTGTCACTTTGAGCAGTCAAATGTCAGCTCCAGCCTGGCACAAATCAGCACTAATTGTGATATACCCAAACTTCTGCAAGTGTAGGATGAAAGGATCCCAAAGAAGATCATAAACTTGATCCCTGATGTGTCTTGTTTTCCAGCAGGAGAAGCTGCAGGGCCACAGCAGTGGGCTGATCAGATGGCTCTCAGAGTGGGTAGAAGGAGCCCAAGCAGCAGTGGAGGATGTTGCAGCAGCAGGTATGAGACATGTCTGGTATAGCTGTAGTTTTGAGTCCCTTGCCTGGTCTGAATTGGTTGATTGGCTTGCCCTCCTTGTATTCCATTCCATGCTCTGTTGGCAGAGCTGGCCTTCAGTGATTACTTTTAAGTGCACTCTTTCCTGCTGGTGTATTGATGATTCATACTATTAGGAGAAGCTTCTGCCTTGCCATGCCTTAGTGAAAATGATATATTTTATAATGTCTCCTTACTCCTAGCAGGGCTTATGCTCTGTTCCCAAAACTCCCACTGTTTTCACTGCAGGCATGACCAGACTGTGAAATAGCTTGGCTGGTCTGGTGAATAATCTGTTAGTCTCTTTTAATAAACTGCAGTTTTATTTGTCTTGCTGCTCTTTAGAGCTTTTCTATCTCAAAACATTCGAGTACAGAAACTGCCCAGCAGTGAAACGCAGCCATCTCTCTTGGGGATAGAGTGGGAGGCAGACAGGCATTTTACTCCACAGTGCAGAGTGAGAGGAATTTTGTTCAAGGACAATGAGGGAAAGCTTAGCTTGTGTGCTGAATGACCCTTTGATCTTCCACGTTCATGCTCAGCTGATCAGGACTTTAAATCTAAGCTCTGTCTCCCTCCTACCCATAGCAAACAGCCAGAAATATAATCTCATTTAGGACTTGAGCACTGGACCAGAATGACAGGACTGCAGTGGCAACTGGTCAGCCTCACGTGTCCTGTTTGCCTGTCACTTCCTCAAGTGACACTGACATAGAGCTGAAGAATGGGGGGTAGCTGTTCTGCAGTGCGTAGCACTCAGGTGTCCAATAGGAAGGGAAGGCCAGCTACACAAACAGTCTCCTGAAAACACTGAGGGACAGGGCAGCACAGGAGCATTAGAAGGTGACTTTCAGGAATGTGCCTAATAGGTCAGTCCAGAGCCATGAGATGGATTTGATCACTGGGAAGCTTTGTGGTGGTTGCTCGTTGTTTGCTGTGCTTTCTGAGGCGCTCAGAAGAGTTCCCTGGTGTGTGGTAGCTCAGCTCTCTTATGCCAGGAGAAAGCCACAGCAAAAGCAAAGGAAATGAGCAGGCAGAGGATTAGGAGCAGTTGGATCCTTCATGTGCAGCCCTTGAGCAGTTGTAAAAAATGGTGTTACTCCTACTATTATGCAGCACATCACTGGGAGCCTGAACTACAGGGAGGTGACTGCAGTGTGTAGGCCAGAGTGGAGTCTGGAGGACTTCAGTTTTCTCTCACTTTCTCCCTGGTGTGTGTCTGTGAGGAAGGTTACAGAAAGGCTGTTCTTCTTGCAGATAAACTTGGCTGGCTGATAATGTGCAACTCAGCTGAGCTGGAATGGCTGTAGCCCATTTGATAGGTGACAGTTGGTGCTTTCCTGCCTCTTCCTACATACTACAGCAAAATGTGTGGGTTTAAACCATTTGGTGAAAGCAAAACTTGGGCTTGAGGCAGAGTGGCGCTTAGTTTAGGTTGTGATAAACCACTTAGTTACAGTATTCCTTTGCTGTGTTTGTAGCATGAGGTGTGATGAGAACAGACACAGCTCTGTGGCCTCCATTATGCTAACCCAGAGCAGCACAGAGGAGGAGTGGGTTCCAGCTGTGGGTATTGGGTTCCAGTTGCAGAGCCTTAAAAAGGCAGAGAAACTGAAAGGTGAATTTGAATTTCTAGGTTGGAAGGACTCTGAAGGGTTCCTCAAAAAACTACTGTGGACCTTGGTAAGGAAGTGCTTTCAGGAGGAGTGGTGTTGCTGTGAAGAAATGTCTGTATTTGGGTGGCAGGAGGGTTTTGGAGATCACCAGGGTATGGTTTTACCTTGTTGCTACAGTGGGAGCTGGGATGGGAAGAACTTTGAGGAGAGGAGACACTCGAGGACCCTTTGAATGAGGCATTTTAGGTTGTAAGGTTAAATGACCAGAGCAATACTTGACCTGTCCTCAGGGGAATGCTGGTAACTGAGAAAGGGATATACCCTAACACTTGGTGTTCTGAAATGTTCCCTAGCTTAGCACAGTCCTGAGCAGGGATCATTGTGCCTCCTTGTGTGACTGGGTTTCCATCTTATCAGAGATCTCACAGCTCTCCTTGCTGGAAGAGATAAGGATGATTAGTTCCATGGTGGCATCTTATTTGTTTACTGAGCTCTCATAAACGAAGCTGTGCTTTCTGTGGTCTCTCTGCTCTGTCAGGAGGTACCTCCTGTCTTTTCCTTCAGTAGCTGCAGTGTTGCACTATGCACCACCTCTTCCCCGCAGGGTGTTTCTAGAAGCAAGGAGGTAGCACTGTCCTCTTCCCCTCTGTTCCCTGATGACACGCAAATAGAAGCAGCCTGGTGAGCAGAGGTACTGGAAGATGATGGGGAGCGCTGCTCTGCAGTGATAGTCCTGTTGCCTGCTGCTGCCACCACCTCTCCTCTCCAGACAGCTTGGCATGAAGCCCGGGCTGCTTTGCTACCTCATGCCTTTCCCCCTCTTGTTATCGAGCCATGCCACAGCTTCCCAGGCTCCTGGGTTAGAGAGATCAGCCTCACCCCTTTGCACTTGGGCAGATGCTTCCTTCAGCCTGCATAACTGTGTCCATCTGGATGCAGAATGTAGGCCTGGACCCACAGCAGATAGAGTCTGCTTGTAAATGAAGTGCGGATATGGGAGTGGAAAGGGTGAAACCCAATGACCTTTGAGTTGTTCAGCTTGGAGAAGAGAAGGCTCCTGAAGGGGAGACCTTAGAGCAGCTCCAGTGCCTAAAGGGGCTGCAGGAAACCTGGAGAGGGGCTTGGGACAAGGGCCTGTAGGGACAGGGCAAGGGGAATGGATTTAACCTGCCAGAGGGGAGACTGAGATGAGCTCTTAGGCAGAAGTCAGGGTGCTGAGGTGCTGGCACAGGGTGCCCAGAGAAGCTGTGGCTGCCCCATCCCTGGCAGTGTTCAAGGCCAGGTTGGACACAGGGGCTTGGAGCAAGCTGCTCCAGTGGAAGGGGTCCCTACCTGTGGCAGGGGTTGAAGTTGGATGATCTTCAAGGTCCCTTCCAACACAAACCAGTCTGGGATTCCTATGACCCTGGGAGTGGGCTGCGTGGAGTCGTGTCCTTGATCTGAGATACAGAAGGGAGGAGCAGGATCAATCCTGCCCTGTCCAGCTCCACCAGCCCCCTGTGCCTGCATCTGCCCCAGCTTCTGCTGCGCACCAGCACCGAAAACGCACCTGCAGCATCCTGCTTTCTGTGCCTTTCCCAGTTACTTGTTTCTTTACACTCAGCTGGGAGGGGTTGCAGCGGGACAAGGTTGGATGTGGGATGCCTGCGGGGGACGCACGGCTGGAAGCTCACTCAGCACTAAAACCTCCATTAGGGCTTTCCACACGGGTTGTTGTGGTTTAAAGGCAATGAGCAGCCGCTGGGCTCGGAGCCGAGCTCCGCGTGGGAAAAGCCCCGGGAAAGCCCTCGGCCCCTTCCAGGCAGCGAGGGCTGGAGGCGGGGGGGGGGCAGCGCTGTGAGCGCGCTTGGGTTTCAGCTTCCTCCCGCCCCTCGCTTTTTTCTCTGTGTTCGGCCCGGCCTCGCTGCGGGGGGAGCCCGGTTCGCTGCCCCCGGGCTGCAAAGGGCCGGGCCGGGGCCGGGGCCGGGGCCGCGGGACGGAGAACACCAACACCAGCGGGGTTTAGAGGAGCCTTGCGATTGGTTGATCCGCAGCGGGGTGGGCGTTACCCGCCAATCCGCTCTTGCGATTGGTTCTTCCGCAGCTGCGGGGTGGGAACGGCTTGAGCCTCTCCTCTCTCCTTGATTGGCTCTGGCGTGATGAGCGACGCCTCTTTAGGCTGTCTGCATTTTTGATTGGCTATCGTGACAGCGCGTGCGGGGGCGGAGCCTTCAAAGCGCTTTCATTGGCTTCCGCTAAGGAGGGCGGGGCGTGTGGCTGCGGGCAGCCAGTGACCGTCGGGCTCGCCCCGTTGGCCCCGCCTACCCCTGGAGGGCTGATAAGCGGCGGCGGTGGCGGTACGAGGGGCCCAGACCGGCGGCGAGCGGCTATGGCGGGGGCGGGAGCGAGCGGCTGCCGCGGCGGGGCCGGGGGGCTCCAGCCGCTCCGCGCCACGGTCCCCTTCCAGCTGCAGCAGCGCCGCGGCGACGGGGGCCGAGCAGGTAACGGCGGGGCCCGGGGTTTGGCTCCGGAGCAGCACCGGGAGCCGGTTCGCGTCGCGGCTGCTCCTGGTGCGACTCGCGGGCGGGGTGTGAGGGGAGGAGGGCGAGGATGAACTGGCTCGATCGCAGCACCCGGGGCCCGATGCGATTAGTACGGCGTGCGCGGGGTTGGTGCTGTACGGAGAGAAGTGAAAGCTGGGAGAACAGGGAGCGGGGCACGCACCGGAGCGGGGGGGTTCGACGCTAGGGCCGGTGAGCGAAGGGAGTCCTCGCGGGCAGGACGTGTCGGTGCTTGCAGGCGACCGCGAGTTGCCTGTTTGGATGTCGTTCCCCCCCTAAGAAAAGCACCCAAGTCCTGCGTGTGATGCTGCTGACCCGGCTTGACAAAGAACAGCAATTGGTTGTGCGCTGATGGCAGTGGGTCCCTAATTGCAGTACTGAGAGTTTTCTGACCGCTGCAGGGATGCCCATTGAAATGCAACTGTTGGGTGACCTAATCACAGTCTTTGCCTTTTCTTCCTGTGTGTGACTTGTGGCTGTTGGTGGGAGGGATGCTGGGTTCGTGCTTGGCTGTTTGCTCTCTCCAGAAGTATTAAAATAATAGTGAAACACATTTTGGGGCTTAAATACAAGATTAAGCAGACTCATGGGGCCAGAGGGGACAGTCAGTCCACCTTTGGCCAGCTGATCTTTGTGGCATTCAGAGTGCTCGTCTCTTGCTTAAAGCAGCAGGTCTTTAATCTGCTTTGCAGAGGCCAGACCTCATCCTGCAATGAGAATTGATGGCCCTGAAGTGTCCTGTGTTTCCCTACTTGAGACTTGGAGTCATTCCTGCCCCTGGCAGGGTTTGTATTGATCAGAGGAGCTATTAAAAAGCATTTGGCTCCATTTCCATTTGAAACAAGTTAATGAAATACATTTTTTGGAGTGCTGGTGAATCCTTTCCTCAGCACTGCTGAGCTGGAGGTGAAGCTGCACTTAATGGGGCAATTACTCAGTAGCTTCTGATGTTATAAAGAAAAGAGAGGAAATCTCAAAGCCTGCGGGCTCCTGCTTGCGTTGGAGCCCTGCAGTTTACCTGCAGCTTTCTGAGGGCAGAGCAGCTGGAGCTCTGCTGCCACGAGCCAGAATTGCTGCTCTTCATTTCTTCCTGGCTCTGTGCCTCCTGTTCAGGCTCGAGGAGCAGGATTTCTCCTCAATCACAGTCATTTCATCCAGAGTTTTGGAAGTGTTCACATTTCCATTGCCTTCTCGCTCTTTGTAAGCTCCACTTTGCTGCCTGCCTGTGTGGGAGCTGGAGCAGTAAACTGGCAGTGTTTAACCAAAACCTGGTGTCCTGGTGAGTCATCATCTGACACTTTTCCTCCTACCTTTTGGGAGCCCAGCATGGAAATCTATTGCTTTAGCACCTCTTTCTTCACTTGACTGCTGATTTTCCGGATTGCTCTGGAGCTCTGTGCTGCTGGAGTGGGCTTTTGGAAGAAGAGGTGCAGAGTGAGCTGGGTCTGATCCTGCAGCTGCTCTGATCATAGAGGATCCCATTGAGATGAGGAGCAGCTGCTGGGGCTCTCAAAGGGCTTCTGTTCCAAGGAAGAGCTGGGGGATGCCAGGAAGGAGGCCTAAGAATACTTTAAGACTTGCTGTTTAGTGATCCAGGCTGGCAGGACTTGTGGTGATGGTTGTCACTGGGGTCAGCGTCTGGGGTTCTTTTCATTCCTTCTCTCTTTAGTGATGCAGCCTTAGGTGGTGAAGCAGGTAATGTGTTTGTGTTTGAACCTCTTCAGGTGCAGGCCAGGCCCATCCCTGTTTCATTCATCATTCTGCCAGCTTAGGTGGCTGCAGGCAGCTGCTGGGGTAGCTGGAGCCCTGTGCCTGCTCTAACACTGCTGAGGTTCCATGTTCTCTGGGCTGGGATGAGCTTTGTGGGGTAATAGCAGTGCTTGTGCTGTTTGCAGCCAGTTTGAGCTGTCCCTGGCATGGCAGAATGCTCCAGAGGAACCAGGAAGCCGCCAGGTAATTTACCCTGGGTAGGTTTTTATTTCATAGAATCCTGGACTGGTTTGGGTTGGAAGGGACCTTAAAGCTCATCCACCAAAGCAGCTTGTTCCAAGCCCCATCCAACCTGGCCTTGAACACTTTGTGACCCTTTCTTTCAGCTGGGGTTGCCCAATGCAGCTGCATGGACCAGAGCAAAGGTTTCCCCATGATGGGGAGTGGAGAACTGGAGGAACCCACTTGTGCAGATAAGTGGTTCTGTTCCAGGTGTAGTGAGCCCTACACTGCCTGACTGCTCACTGGGAAACCAACCCGCAGTGCTTGGCCTAGCCCTGGCAGAGGAGTGATGTTGAGCACCACAGTGCAATGAGCTCTCTGTGTGCGGAGCTTGGATGGTGAAATCCTGGGTAAGTGGCAGCGCTGGCTGCACTGAGCTGATCTTGGCACTTCCCTTGTGGCTCCTGCAGCTGAAGGTGAGAGCCCTGGGTTAGTGGGATTCCCAGTTGGACAAGAAAGGTTTCCAAGAAAGACCAATAAATTTCCTCTTGGAATTTGTGTTAAACAGGCTTTTTTTGCATTAAAAATGAAACTTGTGGTGCTGCCATTGAAACCACCTGATGATGTGGGCTTGGCTCTCCAGGAAATGAGGGCAATCTCAAAGGAGATTGTGTGGTTGGTAAATAACGGGAGAGAATGGTTTCCATGCTTGCCTGAAACCTGCTGCATGACTCTGGGCAAGCTGTTGCTCCTCCCTGTGCCTCAGTTTCTCCTCCTTTCAGGCTGGAAGCATTCAGGAACAGCAGTAATGGAGTTTGTACGGTTCCTGCCATACTTGAGCCTGAGGCTGCTCTGTGAAACTCTTGCATGCATAATGCTGTTGTGCTTACACTCTTTAGGCTAGTTGTAACACTGAGCTTCTGTTAGCTTTGGTGTCCTGCTCCCCAGTTAGAAGAGGCAGCGGGAAGGTGAGCAGAAGGTCTATCACATGTGATGCTTCTCTTGCTGTTGTTTCAGGAGCTTCTTATGGGCACTGGCTCCAGGCAGATGGCTTTACTGCAACCAGCCAGGAAGAGAACTGGGAGGAGTGCTTGTCATCCAGTGTTAATGTGATTTATATAGCTCTGTCTGTGTGAGGGACAGGAAACCTTCATTTTCCTTGTTTCCCACCTTTGTAACTGTAGAAATACCAAAGAGGTCTTATTCAGTTTTCATTTGACTTTGTCTTATCTCTACTGGAAGATTTCCAAGGCCTTGACAATCAAAGGTTTCTAATTCTCAGAGTGAGAGCCCTGCCTTCTGCAGTCATCCCGATGCCCAGATGCTGATTTAAGCAGGGTTAACAAAAAAGGGGGAAAAAACCCAACCCACAGCTCCACATTCATTGCTTGGGTTTCACTCTTCTGATAGAGGTGGCATGGATGAGCCTGGCAGCGACTTAGTCATCTGTGTGCTCCAGGAGCAGAGTGAGCAAGTCCTAAAGATCTAATGTGAACAAGTTTTTGCTTGTTTCTAGACCAGTCTCTTGCTCATGAGAAGCTGCTGCCCATCTGCTTGCTTTTTCCTAGTTCTTACTTCAATGTCATTGTGCAAACCAGTCCAGAAGCACGCCCAGCCCGTCAGTGGGTGAGAGATGGGCTTGAAGGTCCCACCAAAGCAGTGTCTTGCATCAGGCTTGCTTGAGGAGCTGTGCACTTCAACCTCAGGCCTTGAGGATGTTGAAATTCCTCAGATGATTTTCTCATTTGAAAAACAAACTTTGAAAGCCTGAAGTTAAAGGTGAAGAGTTCAGCTCTTTTCCTCCATCACTTCAGGCTTGGAGCTGTATTGGAGGGATATGCTCTTCAACAGCGACTGCATCCAAAACCTCAAAAGACAGCTTGAACTGCTGGTGTCCCCTCAGTTCCCTTCAATGCTATCTGCAGATGCTGTGGCCTTTGGGCAGCTCTTTCCAGCTGGACTCAACACAGCCTGGAACCAGGGGAGTGATTACAAAGCCTGGAATTGCTTCCTTTGTGCTCCAGGGCCAGTTGTGAAGCCCTTGGGGCTGGTTCAGCAAAGCTCATGGGGCAGGTTCCTGCTGGGTTGAATCAGAAGGGGCTCCAGCTCCAAAACCTGCTGTAGGACCCTCTTTGCCCCTGGGGTGTCCCGCTCGGTGGGGGGCTCCTTTCTGTGCCAGTCAAGAGCTGAAGCAGAGAAAGGTTCTCATGGGGTTTCTTAGAGGACTGTACTTGGGAAGAGCAGGTACTTTCTGGGGCAGTTTGGGCTCTGGGTGTGTGTGGTTTGGGCAAGAGGCAGGAGGGGCAGACCCTGTGGTTCAACCACAGCTTCTGCCTCTCCACCGGAAGGTGCAGTGGATTTCAGCATGCTGAGGGCCTTGTTTCTGTGGTACAGTTGACTCAAAGCAGCAAAGAGCTGTGAAATCCCATCCTGGCATGGGTGGGAGTTTCCTTTCAGTTGTAAATCTGCTTTAAGAGCAAAGGGTTTGTGAGTTTAAAATATGGAGAGGGAGAGAGGTGTCGAATGTGTCCCTTGCAGAGAGCTGGAGCTTGGAGCAGCCTGGTCTGGTTGAGGTGTCGCTGCCTTTGGTGGGGCTTTTGTGCAGACCCCTTAGTGCCTTGTTTGTCCTTTGGTGCCTCGAGTAAGCACGTTCTGCAGGCTACTGATCTCCTCATTGCTGGTTAAAGCTTGAGCTCTCCCCCTTGCCTCCTCTCCTTACAAAGACCTGCCTGTAGCTGGCTCTGTGGATCTTTTCCTCTCCAGCTTCTGTGACCTTCCCTCCCAGCACCCTTCCAGCTCTTGATCTTGCCTTTGTTTCTCTCTTGGGAGTTAGCTCTGACCATGCCATGAATTCCTGTGAAATGCTTCTCTGTTTCCCAGAGCATCTGCAGATTCCTGCAGTGTTCAAACCAGGATTTAACATTTCATTAAGAACAAGGAAAGCAGCCCCTTCTTCTCTTTCAGGGGCTTTCTGGGATTCCCAGAGGAAAAGCTTTTATTTCTTGCCTAATCCTGCCTTGCTTTCAGGTGATGTGATAGGTAAGGTCCTCTTGGGGAATGAAGGAGCAGCAGTGCTTTGGTGTGCCACCAGGAAGTGCCTGGGGTGACTGCAGTGGATGGGTTCCCCCATCTTCACATTCCCTTTTAGCGTGGAGAGAGGCACAATGCTGGGAAAGGCAATTCTTTCCCTGTGAAGACTGACAGTCTTTGCTCTGGTAAAGATCAAAACTGCTCAACTGCAGGGAAACTGCAGCAAGGTTTAAATGAGTTCTAATGGTGGAGCTTCAGTTCTGATCTTGGTTTCACTCCCACTTCTGCTGCTTGGGAACGCCTGGGTGAAGTGGGTTTGGGCCTCAGAAGAGAGGTTTGCTGATCAGGTACCCTTGTGCAGGGTGAGGTGAGGTGGGATTCTCTGTTAACATCCTCTGCAGGTCCTGCCTGTGTCTGCTCCAGTTACATCTGAAGACCAGGAGAGGAGAAGGGAAGCTGCTGGATTTCTTGCTGTGGCTCATCCTCACCTCCTGCTCTGCCTGCTCAGATGCTGTGGTCAAGACCTGCTCTACTCCCGAGCTGTGGGTTTGAGCCATGACTCAGGGAGCAGAACAGTTCTGAAGATGTACATAGGGTGCTTTTAGTGCTCTGCCATGGTAGGAAGGATTTCCTTTCCACTGATGGAGCTGCTGCCCTGGTGACCACCACAGCAATGCCAACATTTCTTGTGCCACCTGAACTGTGTCTGAGTGGCTGCTATGCAACAAGAAAGTGCTTTGTACAGAGATCTGCAGGCAGGTAGTGCGGGAGGATGTGGCAGATGCAGGGAGCGGTGCTGGGGTGCAGTGGGGGACACTGACACCCACCTAGCTGCCTGGTTTGATGGAGATACTTTATCTAAAAGTAAAGTTGCTGGCACAAGGTCCTGCTGTGATCGTAAAAATTAAACTTAGGCCTTTGTTATCTCACAGCACCCAAAACTGGGGGCATCGTCTGAGTAAGATGTGTTAGAGCAAGAGAAGACGAGGCTTTAGACTGGGGAAGCTGACGCTTACGTGAAAGTACTAACATAGTAATCTCTGTTCCACTGGGGTGGCAGATACACAAGTTACTGACAGAGCTGCTTTGCTTCCATCCTGGCATGGCTCTCCCTGCCACATCCAATAACCCAAACCCTACATGCAAACCCATTTGGTACACCTGGATATTGCAGAATGCAGGGCAAGCTTCCCTCTGTGGCAAGGCTCTGCCCCTTGCTCTCTGGTTAACTGGGAAGCTGCTGATATTTAAACATAGACTGTTTTTGTGCTTCCTCACTTGAAGATAGAGCTTTGCAGGGATGTACTCCAGAACTATCGGGCTCGGAACAACGTGTCCCTGAGTTTCTGACATTGAAGGTTCTGTTTCCCCAGGGTGAAATCTGCAGAAGGAAGGAAGAGCATTTTACAACTCCAAGTAGTAAGGGGAACTTTAGTTTTGCTTGCCGTCATTGTCTGGTCCAGCTGTCAGTATTCCTTAGTGAAAAGTGACCCTAGGAGTTGCATTATGTTTACTGCAGACTCCTGTTTTCTCCTAGATGCAGAGATTGGCTCTAGAGAGACTGAGGCATCTCTGAGCTCACTGCTGCTGTGGCTGGGACAGACCAGGGACACTGCACATCTGAAGACTTCCTACTTTGCACCAGCCTAACTTGTGCCTGTACAAAAGCCCCGTGCAGTGTTTGGAGGCAGCCAAATGGCTCCGGGGGATAGGGCTGTTATCTGCAGCAGCTTCACTGTCACAGGGGAAGGAACAGCTCCACAACCTGACACTTCTCAGCTGTGGAGCTGGCCTGGACCAATTCCAGAGCTTGTGGCTAGGTGGCAGCTCTGCAGGCTCGGTGCACAGGGATGATAATAGCACAGGGACTGTAAACAGGACACTCCACCCTGCCTCAGTGCCCCAGGCCCTGTGCAGGCAGCCTCTGCACCCAGCAGCACCCTGCCCTTCCCTGGGCTGTTCAGTGGCAGAGCTCTGTGGAAAGGAGCAGCAGTTGCTGCTGTTCATGCATCAATAGATTTAGATGGTGGTCAGCCATCACACAGTTGTCACTGTAGGAGGCCATGTCTCCTCTGCTCTCAGCCATAGAATCAGCTATGCTGGAAAAGGCCCTCAAGATGAAGTCCACCACTAAACCATATCAGTTGTCTGTTCTTGAGACCTTTCAGGCTGGTTTTGCCCACATTGCCCATGTTGGAGGCTTGGAGTACAAAGGTGACCCCAGTCACTCGGGATGTTCTGGTTATATCAGAGAGCTTTTGGGGGCCATGGACTGTCAGAGCAGCGTGGGATGAGGCTGCCCTGCTGGAGGAGGGTTCAGTTCCCCTGAGCAGCAAGAGAGGAAGAGACAGATGCAGTCACATGTAATGGAGGTGCAAGTGACTTTGCATGTGTGGGCAATGAGGCATTGAAGAGGAAGCCACAGACACTCATGGGTTTCTAAACTGGAGCTCGTGGCACTTGCTGTTAACTGTTGGGAACAGGGAGCATGCCTGGAACTGCACAATGAGCCTTTAATCCAGCATAGCCCTTGCGAGGTGTGGCTGTGCAGGGCCTGATGCTTCTCTTGCTCTTCCATGTGGCTTTTTGTTCCTGCCCTTTTCTCACCTAGAGCTCGAATTCCACTGCTCAAAAATGTGATTTTTAGCTGATGAAAAAGATATATTCACCAGACCATGTCCCTGGAACAGCCTCAGCTGGGGGCTGCAGCACCTTTGTATACAGAGGTATTTGGCAAACACAACAGAGTGTTTTAACAGTTTCAAGGCTGAGTTTAATGTGGTTTAACTCCCTCCCTGCCTGTTCTGCCTGAAGGGACAGGCCAAGGGGAATGGCTTTAACCTGCCAGAGGGGAGACTGAGATGAGCTCTTAGGCAGAAGCTCTTCCCTGTGAGGGTGCTGAGGCGCTGGCACAGGGTGCCCAGAGAAGCTGTGGCTGCCCCATCCCTGGCAATGTTCAAGGCCAGGTTGGACACAGGGGCTTGGAGCAAGCTGCTCTAGTGGAAGGTGTCCCTGCCTGTGGCAGGGGTTGGAGCTGGAGGAGCTTTAAGGTCCGTTCTGACCCAAACCAGGCTGGGATTCGCCAGGCTGTATGGGCCAGTTCCCTTGTGATCATTGTAATGGATGTGGGCCTGTTAATTGTGACACTGCTGGTGCTGAGCCTTGGCTTTGGAAGTCTCATGTTCTTTCCTTTCCCCCTGTGCAGCCAGCGTTCCCTGTGCTGCTGCTGTGGAGAAGAGCTGCCGTCCCCAGCAGCCCCGTGTGCGGCGCACCTCCTCACTGGACACCATAGTAGGCTCCTACCTGCTGGGACAGTGGCCTCGGGATGCTGAAGGAGCTTCCACCTCATGCATGAATGACAAAGCTACCCAGGTAAAAACACCAGACTGCCCTTGAGGTCTGTGGCTCAGGAGAGGGTTGCAGGACTGCAGTGAGCTGTAAACGGGGGTGAACGGGGAAGACACTAAACTTCCACCCATCCAGCTGCAGCTTTCTAGGAAGGCTTTTTCCCCCCTTTTGCTTCCCAACTTCACTTGATCCCACTTTGATGCAGAGTTAGCATTTCCTTGGCCTTGTTTGGAGGCAGATGGCCTCTGGCTCCCTTCTCCAGCACTGGCTCGATGCTACTTTAGTGTTTCCTGGCTTGCTGTCCTGGGCCAAGTCCTTATATAAACCTCTTGGGCTGTGTGCCACACACCGCAAGGAGTCAGGGGTGCTCCCAGCACAGGCTCGCTGGCACAGGCAGCTCTGCTGGAGGATGGAAGAGCTCCAGTCCTCGAGGAACTCTTAGCAACCTGTAAATATTACTGTATGGCAGCAAATAGTGCCATATCTGCAGAGGTGGAGGAATTCGGGAGGATAAGGGCATCCGTTTGCTCAACGAGTGGTTTATTCAGCACATTGAGCCTCTGTGAACTCCCTGTTTGAGCTTTGCTAGTCAACAATGTATTGCTGGGCTGTTTGCAGGAAATTCTCCCTTGGATTCCAACTTCCATTGTCCCTTTCCAAAGTATTTGTGCCTGCTTTTGTTCCAGTTCTAGTGCCCAGGAGCTCTGCTGAGGGCAGAGGCCATGCTGGAAAGGAAGGGAAAGAATTTGCCTGTTGATTCCTAGGCAGGGAAGCACACTCTGCCTTTCTGGCCTTATCACATGCTGGGAACACTTAACCCCAGTGCTTTGGGGCTAATGAGTTTGTCTTGCACATAGCCATGGTTTGGGGAATAGGTTGGAGAAGAGGGACACCTTCTTCTTCCTGGAATGGAAGCCATTACTATGTTAATTCCTATGTGAGCATGGAGCTGAGCACTCCTGGCAGTGAATAGGTGCTGCAGCCTTTCAGCATTATCTGCAGGAGGCTTGCAAATGGCAGTTTCACGTTGCACAATGCCTGTGAAATGAGCACTGATCTCCAGTGCTTCACACACAAACCCCAATGTGTGGCAAAGGACTTGGCTGGTGATAGCTGGGAATGAAGTCCTGGGTCCGGCCTGCCCTGCACCTCCTCCTCATAACCCTGGCACTTTGCTGCTCCTGCCCTGTTCTGAGGCTCAGGAGTTCCCAAACCTGGGACTGTGTCATCAGCACACGTTCGTCTCCTTACAGCTCCTGATGAGCTCTTCTGCAGTGCTCTGTCCGGTTGCTGTCATGGGGTGGGTGAGAGGTGCAGATGCTCAATGTGGGGCTGAGGGTGCCAGCACTGCACAGGGTCAGAGCCCACGGCTTTCTGGTGCTGTGCAAAGCACTTTGTTCTCTCTCCTGTCTCTGAGGAAGCGGTTTTGTCACAGTGCAAAAGGTTCTGTAATTTCCTTCTGCCCTGACAGGGCCTGCAGAGGTGGGACGTGTCTGCCCCCTCCGCTCTCAGGCCTTTCTCTTGCAAGCAGCAGGTTTTTTCCTTTTTAGGCCTGAGTTTTCTTGTGAGCCCCAGTGCTCGGGTGTCCCAGCCATAGGCTGCAGTAAGTGACAAGCAGGGCTCAGGAGGCTTCTGTTGACTTGAGGGCAGTTTCTGTCCCGTCCTGCAAGGCAGGGCTGTGCCTGGCAGCTGGAGTTCAGCTTCCCACACACTTGCTTCTTGCGGTGACATGGGACAGGGCTGTGGTCTCGTCCCTTAGACCTGTGCCTCTCGTCCTTATGTGTGTGATCCCCTGGGACACACAGTGACACAATGCTTTGGGATAACGGCCCATGGTGTTTGAGTTGTTTAGGGGAGTGTTTGAGGTAGGAAATGAGCTGATGTGCCATGTGCAAGGCTGGTCCTTGCCATAGGATTTCCTATCCCGTTGGGCTGCTCCTTAGCTCAATCTGGCGCAGGTCTGGGTGGCTGTGAGTGCTCAGAGCAGTGGTTCAGGCTCTTTTCTTCTCTCCAACCAAACTGGAGTTGAATTGCGCTGTGCTGTGCTGTCTGCTGCTCACAGGCATTGCAAAATGGAGATGTAGGCAACAGGGAACACAGTGCTGCTTACAGTGCTGTGTGTAAGAAGGGGCTTCATTCAGAGCCTGTGTTTTCTGCCTAGAAATCACCTGTATCCTTCTCCAGAAGGGAAGGCTGGTGCCTCTGTGGGTAACTTGCCTTGTTCCTTTGGTTTAAACAGACTTTCAAGCCCTTTTTGAGAGCAGCAGCTTCTGTCATCCCCTGGATTCAAGAGGCTTGTTTAAAGCAGCTGCTGTTCCTGCAGTAGCCTCTGGGGAGACCAGCTCAGCTGCTCCGAGAGGAGCTGTTCTCAGGCCCTTGCACCTCCTGAGCCTGGAGGAGGGAAATATTATCCAAAGCCTCCCACAGAAATAGCAGTGACACGGGGGGAGCATGTGGAGAGGCACTGAAATGGGATGTTGGGGAGGAAAAAGTGATGGTTGGTCTCAAACGCTGTGCCTGTGGGACTGCTGGGATGGTGCTGAGTTCAGGGGGAGGAAGTTCACACCCTTTGCTGATCACATTAACAGTGCTTTCTGATTTCCACTGATACTCAAACCGTGGCTGGTGCTTGGCCAGCAGCTTGGGAACGTGGTGCTGAGGCTGCTCTGCATGAGGAGGTGCTTGAGACCTGCAGCCCTGCAGATGGAGGCCCATGAGCTGCAGAGGCACCAGAGCTCCTCCAGCCCCTCTGCAGCCAACCTCTGGTTCTGGTTGCGCTTTTGAACCCTGGGCTGGGAGGCTGAGGTCTCAGGAGCACTTTGTGTGCTCTCACCCTTGGGTGAGGCTTTTCCTCTTGGTGATGCTGCTTCATACAATGAGTGCCTCGAACATGAATCACTGCAGCACAGCAGCATGGGGCTGCTGCAGTTCCTTCTCCAGGATGATGCTCTTTATCTCGCAGTCATAGTCAGCGTTGGAAAGGAGCTTAAGATCATCTAAGGCACTTGTGGTGATTGTCCGCCAGCGATAGGACAAGGGGTGATGGGTTCAAACTGACATGGGAGATTGAGATGAGCTCTTAGGCAGAAGCTCTTCCCTGTGAGGGTGCTGAGGCGCTGGCACAGGGTGCCCAGAGAAGCTGTGGCTGCCCCATCCCTGGCAGTGTTCAAGGCCAGGTTGGACACAGGGGCTTGGAGCAAGCTGCTCTAGTGGAAGGGGTCCCTGCCCGTGCAGGGGTTGGAGCTTCAAGGTCCCTTCCAACCCAAACCAGGCTGGGACTGATTCTGTGATTATTACATTAATGGGGGAGGTGAGAACAGGCCAGTGAATGGGCAGAAGTGATCACTTGTTCTTAAGACTCCAGCACAGTCTCTAAAGCAGTAAATGTGATTATTCTCAGCCATGTTTCTCATCGCTCCAGACTCCAGTGTCCTGGCATGATGTGGAAGTGGGGAAAGCCAACTCCAGTGCTCACAAGCGTTCTGCTTCTTGGGGTAGCACAGACCACCGCAGAGAGGTAAACTACACCCCTCCCAACGCTTGAGCAAGGTCTGTGCTAGTTCCTAATGTACAGGAGGCTGCTGCTGGCACGGGAGCGGAGTGGGAGGCCAGGAGACTACTGAAGATGAGACCTTAGCCCTTATTCTCATCCCTAACGCTCTGTGATCCAACTAAAGACTGATCTTGGTGGCTTCTTCTAGCAGGCACCTATTGTAAAGCAGCTCCACTGCAGCTCAGTGCATTGCTGGTCAGTGTAGTGGTGTCTGTGGGTTCCAGGTGGTTCCCAGCTTGCTGTAGGTGGAGGAAAATCCAGATCCTCTGGAGGAATGGTGCTGGGCATGCTGCAGCAGGGCAGGCTGTGATGAGGCCTTTTGGGGGGTTCTGCTCCATCCTTCTTGAGGAGGCCAAAGCTGCTCCTTGTGATTGAAGCCATCTCAATCCTTGTGGGTTGGAAGAGAGGGGGAGGAGAGAGACTGGGCCTGATCCTGTTGGGGGGGGGCTGTTGGCTTGCCTGGTTCTAGCTCAAGCTCTGTTTGCCAGATTGCCAAACTGAAGCAGCAGCTCCAGAGAACAAAGCTCCACAGCAGAAGTGGCAGAGAAAAGGAGAAGAGCTCCCCCGTACAGGGGGACCACGCTGTCCTCCCATCCCTCCGGGTATGTTCCTGCCTCCCCTATCTGCCATCACCACATGTCCCAGGGCAGGTGTCCAAGCTGTTCCTGTGCCTCAGGGGACCCCGTTTCTTTGCTCGTCTCTCCCACCTCACCGTGTGCCTGTGCTTTGATCTGCAGTTACTGACATGTCTTGACTCTGCCATCAGGCTTCTGTCAGCCTGAGCCTTGGGAACTGCTGTGGGAGCAGGATGAGGTTGTGCAGATACAGCGGTGAACTCCTTTGTCTCTGGGCTGTGTTACAGGACTCTCCTTCAGGCTTCCCTTCTCCATCTCCCATTTTGAGGCTCAGCCCCTGCTTGCACAGGAGCCTGGAAGGCCTAAACCAGGAACTGGAGGAGGCGTTTGTGAAGGAGCAGGGAGAGGAGGAGCTGCTGCGAGTAAGTGAAGCTCCCAGGGCTGCCCTGGGCCCTCTGGGTGCTCTTGGAAATCCCTTCCTCTAAAGGCACCTCCTGTATCTGCAGCTTGGCCACGGGGACAGTCTCTGTGCCTGGTTTCAGTCTGTCCTAGGCATGTAACGGTCTAAATTGGGTCAAGTGACTGCTCCTTCCCTCCTTAAACCTCGCTGGTGCTGTGAGATCAGCCAGTAGCAATCTCAGGGTGGCTGATGCCTCACCGACAGCTTTAAGACACTCAGACTGGTGTCCAGAGGCTCCTCTGCACTGGGCAGATGTGGGAGAAGTGGCTCCAGATGGCTTGGAACTGAAGTGTGTTACAGGATCCAGAAGGACCCATGTCCTTGGAGCAGAGGCTCTGCCTGTAGCTGGATCCAGCACCCCAAGCAGCTGCTCTCTGTAGCTGAAGCTGCTCTTAAACCCCTTCCCTGGTGCCAAGGGGCTTTCTTCCTCCTCTGAGACTTTGCTTCCTCCCTAGATCCTGGATGTCCCAGATGGGCACAGGGCACCAGTGCCTGCCCAGAGAGGCTCTGGAGCTGCGTCCCTGGTGCTGGAGCCTGGCAGTGGCAGCTGGAGCAGCCTCTCCCCTTCCCCTTCTGTGCCTCTGCACCTCTCCCCACGCCCCCCAGGGAGGCTGACAATGGAAGAGCCCTCCTGTGCAGTGGATGAGGTGCAGCCAGAGCCCAAAGAGAAAGGTAAGAACCTGGAGCAGAGGGGTTGGGAGCTCGGGGGACAGAGGGGGGCAGTGTCTCATCCCTGTCTGTGTGCTGGCTTGGAGGCTGCAGCAGGGATGGGAGAGAGGGTCTCGGTCATGGCTAAGTTGTGATGGGTGGCTTCCAGCAGTAGATGGAGGACGTGAGCTGGGAATGACACAGGAAAGGTTGGGGATTTGAGCACTGCAGCCTCCAGCCCCGGGTCTGAAGGAACGCGGTGAGGTTGGAGCACTGTTGGTTTCTTTTAAACATTGCTCCAAATGTGCCTTTTTTTCCCCATCAGAGGAGGGCAGCCGCTCCCCGGTGCTGGCCTTTGCGTCCTCCCCTCGCCCCAACCACAGCTACGTGTTCAAACGGGAGCCTCCGGAGGGATGTGAGAGGATCCGGGCCTTTGAAGAAGCTTCGTAAGTACCAAGAGGCTGCTGGGATGGGGGAGCTGAGGGTCTGCTGCTACAATCACCCTCCCTCAAAGCAGGGAGCAGCCACTGGGGAAGCATTCCTGAGCAAACTGGGGCTGCTCCGGGCCTGGTGTGGAGCAGGAAGCTGGAATGCTGACCCTCAGAAGGGTCTGGTGGTCCCATCCCTTCCCAGGCAGTGGGTGTTGGTCAGCAGAGCCCTTGCGGAGCAGCAGCAGTTGTAGAAGTCAGCCCTCAACAGACCATGCTCCTCGTGCTGCTCTGTACCTGAGGGGGCTCGGCTCCCACTCAGGCCCTCTGAAGGGTGCTGCCGCTCCAGGTGTTCTCGCTGTGGCTGCTCCATGCTCCTGGGAGCAGCCATCCCCAGTGCCATCCCCTCTGTCTCTCTCCAGCTCCCCCAGCCCTGAGCAGCCTTTCCAGCCCTCCTGCCCAGACAAGAACAAGGTGCATTTCAACCCCACCGGCTCTGCCTTCTGCCCCGTCAGCCTGGTGAAGCCGCTCTTCCCAAACGTGGGCTTCCTCTTCAGGAGCTTCCCAGCTTCCTCCGTCCCCGTCCCAGGCACGTTGACATCCTGCCAGCCCCCGGCCCCGTTCCTCGCGGTGCGGAAGGACGCTGTGGGCGGCAGCTTCAGCGACGTGGCCACGGCTCCTGCCCTGAGCTATGAACCCTGGAAGCGTGGTCAGGCCGAGGAGAGCGTCGTCTTCCACAGCTCCCTGGTGGTGTGAATCCTCTGGGAGCGCAGCTCTTCCAGCTTCTGGAGATTGGTGCCTTGAGGGTGGGATGTGACAGCCACGAGGCAGCCCTGGGACTGCGCCCCACAGCAGGGTGATAGAACTGTGAAGCACGGAGTGCCATGGGATTCCTGGCTGCTGGAGAGGCTCCTTTCCCTGAGCCTTCCCTCTTCAGAGCACTTTCCTGTGCTCAGTTGTCCTTGTTTCCTGTGTGATTGTGCTGGTGCAGAGGAGCAGAGGCGAAGTTGGGCTCTGAGAGGATTCGGGTGGGGATTGCTGAGCCCTGGGGGGAAGAAGGGGCCTGTGGGCCCCTGCTCTCGGCTGCATCTCGTCTCCCCCAGCACCGGCTCCCTCGATACCTTGGACCCCCCAGACAAGCCGGAAGCTTCGGCAGCTTTTTGTCTGTGCTCCGCGAGCTGGTGTGAGCCAGTGGAAGGAGCCAGCTGGGGCTGTTGGGTTTCCCTGCGCCTGAGCAAAGGTTTTCCAGGTGCCTTGGCAGGAAGAGGGGATGGAGGCAGAAAAGTTCCCTGCTCCAGGGGTGCCGCTGCTGGGGGGTGGCCCATGGCAGCAGGGCTGCTCAGACCCTTTGGAACCACGCGTGTGGGCGCTGGGGATGAGCGGGGCCGCCTCTGCCTGTATCTCATGTCAGACGTTTCCAAAGACACTATTTTTGCAGCTCCTTGAAGTCTATTTCGGGTTTGTGTTTGTAGAGCTTAACGGCGGGGGCAGAGATCGAAATAAACACTTGAGGCATTAAAACCCCTCTGTGCCGCTTCCCTCCGTTACCAGCGGAGCCCGGGGCCGCCGGGTGGGGCGGGCATTAGGACCGCGGAGGAAGAGGCAGCAACCCTCGTTGCGCATGCGTACGCTCTGTCAGAGTCGCACCGCCCGCAACGGCTCCGTTAGTTCCGCCCACTGGCTCACAGCCAATCCTCGCGCGCCACATCGTGTTACGTCACGCGAGGGCCGCACTCAGAGAAGGCCCCAAGCCCGGGGCTGTCCCCGGCGCCGCCTGCCCCGAGGGGTGCCCGGCGGAGGGGTGCGCGGCCGAGCCGCGGTCCCGGGCAGGCCCCGGCAGGCCCCGGCCTGTCCCTTCCGCCCGGCCCCGCCCGGCCCCGGCGCCGCCCGCTCCCCTCTCTGCCCCGCGGCGGGCCCGGCAGTGCTGCGGGCAGGCGCGGGCGGGTCCTGCGGCGCGGGCGGGCGCGGGCCGGGCGTATGAGGCCGGCGGCTCCGGGCGGGCTGCGCGATGCGGTCCTGGACGTGGCGCCGGCGCTGAGCGGCCCCGCGGCGGAGATGGGCGCGGGAGCGGCCCTGGCCCTGCCGGAGCGGCTCCGCCTCCCCGTCTGCTGCCTCGGCGTCTTCGCCTGCTACTTCTACTACGGCATCCTGCAGGAGAGCATGTGAGCGGGGAGGGGGCCGGGGCTGCGCCCGGCCCGGCGCCGCCTGACGCCTGTTCCGCTCTTGCAGCACGCGCGGCCGGTACGGGGAGGGCGCGAAGCAGGAGAGGTTCCGGTTCGCGCTGACGCTCGTGTTCATCCAGTGCGTGGTGAACGCGGCCTTCGCCAAGCTCCGTGAGTGGGGCCCGGGGGTGCTCGTAACGGGTGAGGGGCCGCTCATGGGGGCCTGCGGGGACGGGGCAAGGGGAACGGCTCCAGCCGGATACAGGGGAGGCTGAGCTGAGCTCTCAGGCAGAAGCTCTTCCCTGTGAGGGTGCTGAGGCGCTGGCACAGGGTGCCCAGAGAAGCTGTGGCTGCCCCATCCCTGGCAGTGTTCAAGGCCAGGTTGGACACAGGGGCTTGGAGCAAGCTGCTCCAGTGGAAGGTGTCCCTGCCAGTGGCAGGGGTTGGAGCTGGAAGAGCTTTGAGGTCCCTTCAACCCAAACCAGTCCGGGGTTCCCTGAGGTGTTTCCTGGTGTTTCTCTCACCCCCCCTCTCCGCCCCCCCGCAGTGATCTATGTATTCGACGCTGTCAAAGTGGATCGCACCCGCAGCTGGCTCTACGCCGCCTGCTCCCTCTCCTACCTGGGCGCAATGGTGTCCAGCAACTCGGCTCTGCAGTTCGTCAGTTACCCCACACAGGTGCGGCGCGGGGCCATCGGGGGGTTCTGGGCCGGGCTCGCTGTGTTTCAGTCAGCAGAGACCTGGAGAGCTCAGACAGGGAAAGCAGCCCCTGGAAACGGTGGGAATTTGCTGCTGGAGGGCTCGAGGTGGTGCCTGGCACCGCTCATGCAGCAGTGGCTCCGTGGGGAGGGGGGGGGGGGGTGATGCCTCTTTGAAGCACCTTGTGTGTTCTGTAGGGGTGCATCCTGTGCAGTCACCTTCCTGCTGCCCCCATCTCCAGAGGATGCTCTGCGGGTGTTTGACCCTGTCCTTCTTTCACAGGTCCTTGGCAAATCTTGTAAGCCCATTCCAGGTAAAGAAGCTTCACATTTCAATTTGTACACTCGGGGGCAGGGGGGGGGGGGCTCTGGTACCCTTATGGTACCCTTAACCAGGACCTCACCCACCAAAACAGCTCCTCCCTTCCTCATAGCTCCAGCACGGGCAGAGCAGACCCTGCTTTAGCTGTGGGTTGGGCTCCCCTGCGAGGGCTGGGCAGCACCTTGTGACCTCTCCTCTTTCCAGTCATGCTTTTAGGAGTGACTTTGCTGCGGAAGAGGTACCCCCCAGCCAAGTACTTCTGCGTCCTCCTGATTGTGGCCGGCGTCGCCCTCTTCCTGTACAAGCCAAAGAGGGCGGCTGGGAGCGAGGAGCATGTCTTTGGCTACGGAGAGCTCCTCCTGGTGAGTCCACAGCAGGGCTGAGAAGGAGCAGGCACAGCACAGATAAGGCCGTGTCCTTTGGACCTCGAGCACGTCCATGAGGTGATGTGGAAACGCGTCTGCAGGAGGACACTGGGGTTGAGGGGAGTGCTCCAGAGCCATGGAATGAGATCAGGGCGAGAGCATTTGCACCCCTCCTGGCCTCTGGTTTGAGGCCACGCGTTGCTGTTCAGTGGGTGATTGGGATGTAAAAGCTGGGCAATGGTCAAGGTTTTCCTCCTGGAGAAGGGATAAAGAGGGAGGGTTCCTTCGCTGCCTCTTATCTTCCCTCAGCTGCTGTCACTGACCCTGGACGGGCTCACTGGAGTGTCTCAGGACCACATGAGAGCTCACTACCAGACGGGTTCCAACCACATGATGCTGAACGTTAACCTCTGGTCTACCTTGTTCCTGGGGGCTGGTAAGGAGCGCGCTGCAGAATCCTCCTCGCCCAGAGCCTGCCCAGCGGCAGCGGCCGAGCTCCAGCAGCGGGGCTGGAACCCCCTTTACGAAGCCCTTCACGAAGCACTTGGGGTTGGTTGGGTTGGCTGCGGAGCCTGGGCTGTTCCGTGCAGCTCTGCTCATAGCCACCAGAGGGCATCGCCCCCTGCAGAGCGCAGCGGTCCAGCGCTGGCTCCACCTCGGTTCCTACCCCATTGCCGAGCAGAGAAGCGGCATCAGTGCAGCTTCCAGCCCCACACAGGGAGGAGCAGCTCCTGGGGGCACTGCTGGAGCTGCTCTGGGAGAGCTGAATGTGCGCTTCAGTGATGGCTTCATTCAGGAGCCAAGGATGTGGTGGCTTTTTCTTCACTGTGTTGGGATTTAGTCCTCACCATCAGTAGCTCCTGTTGTGCACCACGGGGGCCGTGGCTCCTGGGGCTGCCTCTGGGCTCAGGATTCTGGCTTCTCAGGTTGGATCTTTGTTCCAGGCATTCTGTTCACTGGGGAGCTCTGGGAGTTCCTGAGCTTCACAGAGCGATTTCCCAGCGTCATTTACAACATCCTGCTCTTTGGCCTCACCAGTGCTCTGGGTCAGGTAAATTCACCTCCCTTGGGCCCCAGGCTTCATGGGGATGGAACCCCCCTGTGTGCTGGGCTGCACCCCCAGAGCCTGAGCAGCAGGTGAGGGAGGGGATCCTGCCCCTCTGCTGCGCAGGGCTTGGGGCTGGATGAGCTTTAAGGTCCCTTCCAACCCAAGCCAGGCTGGGATTCTCTGTGTTTGCCCAGCTGGGAGATGGGCAGGAAGGGCTGCCTCCCGTTCGGATGCTGTGGGTAGTGCTCGTGTTCTGTCCTGGCTCCTTCAGTGTGAAACCAGTTTGAGTTTGTACCCAAATAATCAAGATTTGAAATAAGACTCAGCTCTGGCTCAGTGGTTCTCACCTGAAAGCATGATCTCTGTTGTACTTTCCCTGCTCCCATTGACAACAGGCATCTCTCTGCCTCTTACAGAGCTTCATTTTCATGACCGTGGTGTACTTCGGCCCTCTGACATGTTCCATCATCACCACAACCCGCAAGTTCTTCACCATCTTAGCATCCGTCATCCTCTTTGCCAACCCCATCAGCTCCATGCAGTGGGTGGGGACGGTCCTCGTGTTCTTGGGTAAGTCTGGAGAGCAAAGCCCTGACCTGAGCTGAAAGCGATGGGGTGCAGTGAGGGCAGAGCCAACAGAGGACGCTGGTCTAAAGCAGAGCTGGGTGTATGAGAAGCTGCTTGGTGGAGGGTCCGTGGGACCTACAGGGATGCTGGGGAGGGACCTTCATCAGGGACTGCAGTGACAGCACAAGGGGTAATGAACCAGGGGAAGTTCAGGTTAGATCTAAGGCAGAAGCTCTTCCCTGTGAGGGTGCTGAGGTGCTGGCACAGGGTGCCCAGAGAAGCTGTGGCTGCCCCATCCCTGGCAGTGTTCAAGGCCAGGTTGGACACAGGGGCTTGGAGCAAGCTGCTCTAGTGGAAGGGGTCCCTGCCCGTGGCAGGGGTTGGAGCTGGAGGATCTCAAGGTCCTTGCATCCCAAACCATTCCATGGTTCAGGGGTTGTTTTCTCTTCTTTGCAGGCCTCGGACTTGATGCCAGGTTTGGGAAGGGAGTGAAGAAGACGTCGCATTGAGGAGAGGGCGATCTCTGCCCTTGGGGTGGACTTTTAATTTATTGTCTTGTACCTCAGAGTCGGTTCTGCCCCGGGCTCAGGACGGGAGCCAGGAGGAGCTTGGCTCTGGCTCCTGTTCGGGTTCGTGATTCAGAATTGTCCTCCGAGTGTAACAGTTCCGTTCTGGTTGTGGTTGAGCTGCCTTTGTTCTGTCTCTGTAATCGAAGCTGCGCCCCCAGCTCCCCGCAGCAGGATGCAGTCCTTGCCTTAACAGGGAAAACCCCGCCTCCATATCTTTATTAAAGAAAAAGAGACCGTGGCCACCTCTCCCGAGCCTTGATTCCAGGATTCTGGCAGCTCCCAGAGCCCTCATAGCTTCTTGGTGTGGTCTGGAAGGGTGCCTGCATTAAAGGCCTGTGTTGAAGACGGCCCCCTCTTCTGATGGATTGGGTGATGGTTCTGGTGTGGAGCTGCTGGAGCAGCTGCTGGGTGTTCTTCCATGAAGCACAGCCACGGAGATGCATTAAATCCTTCACTGAGCCCTTCTGGAGCAGAAGCAGCTCTTGGTGTATGTAGAAGTTAACAGGAACCCAGTTTAACCAGTGGGGCCCCCCACTGCTGGGGGACAGAACCCTCTGCTGCTTATCCCCATGCCCAGGGGGTTTGACAACAGCTTCTAGATCTGGAGAGGGCCCTTGCTAATGAAGCACCATCCGGATGAGTGCGGTGTGGGGAGGAGCTGTCCCAGCCATGCCTTTAGAGCAGGATCCTCCGCAGAGCACTTGACACCTTCCTCACAGCTGCCACTTGGGCTCCATCTGCTCGGTGGCTTTGGCCCCTTGCCCCTCCAGATGGGATCCTGAGCTCCCTGCTGTTGTCTCTGTCTCTCCACCCCCTGCTCCCCCCACCTCTCCAGTTTCTTTTGGCCTCCAGTTTGGTTTTCACTGAATCTCTTCTAGCCAAACTGCTCGCTCCCGGCAGGATTAAACCCCAGGTTATGGAGGGTTTCCCTCTGCCACCTTCCCCTCTTTGCTGGCTGACCTTGTCCTAAAGATCAAGCGATCAGCAGCAAACAAACACGTTCTCAGTGGTGAGAAGCCTGCAGGGGCAGACCCGGCTCCCCGGCCCTGTGCACATAGAGCACAGAGACTGCTCTTCCTGGTGCAGCTCGAGCAGAAACCACATCTGTAACCAAAACCAACCAAAGCCCAGACCAAGACTTTGTGATTCCTTGTGAAGCAGCCCCCCCCTTTCTGCAGAGCTCCTGCTCGCAGGCTCAGGTCTGTGCCCTTCCCCACGCTGCAGCTGGGAGCTTCCCTGGGTGTTTTCTAAGCCGAGGTCTGTCTTTTCCAACACCCTCGCCCTGTCTGCATTCAGAGCACAGATTTGCAGCTCCTCTGCCAGGAACAAGGAAAAGAAAGGAGATTTTCTCTCTCCCGACTGCTGCAGGCTCCCTTGACCCACTTTAGCTCCGAAGCCCGTTCCTGGTGTTGCTTCAGCTCGGTTCTTGCCCCACCTCTGACTTGGTCAATGAGGATTTCTGCAACCAAAGCCAGCGCCTGTACCCGGAGCCGGGAGCCTGGGGCTGTGCTTGGCCAGCACTGCCTTCCCTGCACACCTCAGGTACTGCGGGGCCGGGGGGCTCCAGGAGCGAGGCAGGGACCTCTTGTCCCATCAGCGCCGGCTTTCCCTGCCCACAGTGAGGAGCTGCCACAGAGCAGGGCCCCAGCTCGGAGCTGCCACAGAGCAGAGCCCCAGCTCGGAGCTGCCACAGAGCAGGGCCCCAGCTCGGAGCTGCCACAGAGCAGGGCCCCAGCTCGGAGCTGCCGCAGAGCAGAGCCCCAGCTCGGAGCTGCCACGGAGCAGAGCCCCAGCTCGGAGCTGCCACGGAGCAGGGCCCCAGCTCGGAGCTGCCACGGAGCAGGGCCCCAGCTCGGAGCTGCCAGGAGCCTGCAGCAGCGCCTCTGCCCCTGACAGCCTGGGTACCGCGTGCCCGGTGCCTTCTGGCGCATGCCGGAGCTGGAGGCAGGTAAAGGCCAGGGGAGCTGGGTGAGGATGCGGTCCAGGCTTCGTCCTCTGAGTTACTTCCTCCTGTTGGGAATGGAAGCTCCTCTTCTACGCACCTTTTGCAGAGGAATGAGGATGTTTGATGGCACAAGGGTCTTCAGAAGCAGTGCTTGAACTGGGGGGAGTGTCAGGGAAGGTTCTGTCCTCGAGTAAGAGACGAGCAACGTACAGAGTGTTGGCAGAACTTCCCCTCGTTCATGTAGATGCTGCCTCACCTCCAGGCTGTGCAAAGGATCCTCAGCTCCTGCTGCCAGCTCTGACTTTGTTTATTCAAAGGAGGAAGAGTCCTAGAGGGGTATGTGCAGCATCAGCAGCTTAGAGCCCGCAGGGGATGCGAGCAGTGCCCAGGCTCTCCCGCAGCAGGTGGGGCTTCAGCCCTTCTGCTGTCACTTGCTTTGTGTCTCTGCTGGGTTCAGACATTCTCCACTTAATCGGAAGGGTGCAAAGGGACTTAAATCAGGGTTTATTTTGCTCCTTTTAGTGCTGGGGGCTCGACCTCTCCGTTCCTGCAGCTCCAAGCAGGAGGTTTGGGTGCTAATGATGGAATCTGCCCACCAGACAGGTTTTGTACGGGGTCAAACGTTGCCCTTTGCAGCCGAGGTGGAGCTGGTGGCCGCTTTGAGCGCTCCCTGTGTCATGTGCTGGGCTTGGGCTGCCTTGCCAAGGAGCTATCAAAGGGAGTGCTCGTGGTTTGCTCCTTCCGTGGCAGATGTGAGCGAGCTTTCTGTGGGCAGAGGACGGAGGGCAAGCAGCTGAGTCACAGATTAATGTCCAAGTGTCTTAGACAAAGCCCTGCGAGTGCGCGGCACAGAGGTCAGGCTGAGAAGCTATAAAGAGTTTCCAGCTTCCTTCTGCTTTCTGCTGGCTGCAGAGTCCCAGCCCCGAGCCCGGCCATGACTCAGGCAGTTACCAGCAGGGGGAAGCCTGATTTCAATCCTCTTCAAGACAGGCAAGGAGAAAACCAGCAAACAAAGCAGCTCCTCTCCAATCAGTGCCCTCCCTGTCCCTGCAGGGCCTCTGAGGTACAGCAAAAGCATCACCTGGAAAGCATCACCTGGTTTTATTCTGCTTAATTCTTTCTGGCCATCAGCAGAGACCACGTTGGAGCCAAGTCCCTCGGGGCTTTCGGACAGTCACCAGCTCTTCTGCACAATGGCCTTCATTACAAAGACAATGGTTTGGGTTGGAAGGGACCTGAAAGCTCCTCCAGCTCCAACCCCTGCCACGGGCAGGGACCCCTTCCACTGGAGCAGGGTGCTCTGAGCCCCTGTGTCCAACCTGGCCTTGAGCACTGCCAGGGATGGGGCAGCCACAGCTTCTCCTCTCCAGGCAGAGCAGCCCCAGTGTTCTCAGCCTGGCTCCGCATGGGAGCTGCTCCAGCCCCTGAGCATCCCCGTGGTCTCCTCTGGCCTTTCTCCAGCAGCTCCACGTCCCGATGCTGGGGCCGCCGGCAGAGCACCCAGCTCCAGTAGGCGCAGAGCCGCGGGTCCCCGTGTCCGCAGGTGGCTCGGGCAGGCGGTGCCGCACAGCAGCTCCACTGCCACCACCGCTTGGGGCAGAATCCTCCCGGGAGCCCGGTCAGCTCCCGCCGGCTCCAGGGGCTGGGAAGCGCCAGCACTGAACGCTGTGCTCCTGCCTTGCTGCAGTGCCCGTGCCTGGGGCCCCGCCAGCAGCAGCGCGGCGGCATCAGCTGAGGTGAGGTTTTGTTCCCCAGCTGAGACGTGGCAGCCGGGGGGAGCTGGGCAGCTGCCTTCCTCCTGCTTCCATCTTCCTCGCCTCTGAGCTCCGGCAATGCCATCAGCGGGAGTTAAGACCCCAAATGCTTACAGAGCGCACAGGATGAGGGAGCTGATTGAGCCTTCTGGTGCCTCAAGGGGCTGCAGGAAACCTGGAGAGGGGCTTTGGGCAAGGGCCTGTAGGGACAGGGCAAGGGGAATGGCTTGAACCTGCCAGAGGGGAGACGGAGATGAGCTCTGAGGCAGAAGCTCTTCCCTGTGAGGGTGCTGAGGCGCTGGCACAGGGTGCCCAGAGAAGCTGTGGCTGCCCCATCCCTGGCAGTGTTCAAGGCCAGGTTGGACACAGGGGCTTGGAGCAAGCTGCTCCAGTGGAAGGGGTCCCTGCCCGTGGCAGAGGGGTTGGAGCTGGAGGAGTTTTAAGGTCCCTTCCAACCCAAACCAGGCTGGGATTCCATGAATGCTTTTAAAACCCTCCTCATCATCACCGTTCAGTCGCTTTGGGAAGTTCACGGCCTCTTCCTGAAGCTTTCAGGAGCAATTCACCTCCTTTAACAGAGAAGACCAGAACTGTTCAGGAGCAGCAGGGATTTCATACCCAGAACCTGCTGAAACGCTGACTCCTTCAGCAGAGTTTGGCCTGCCAGGGTCAGGGAAGCAGGCTCAGGTCCTTTACTGGGTCTGCACTTACTCCAAGAGCAGCACCAATGTGCAGCACTGGGTGTTCCCAAGGACGGCTCTAGTAGCACAGACCAGACACTGAAGAATGAAGCCAGGTCAGTCACAGAAACTTCCATCTCTTGGAATGGGAGTCTTCAGCTTGTTTGAAACTGGGAAATGGGAAAGAAGTGAACTGTTCCAATAGGTGCATGTAATTTGGGGGACAGATTTCCATCATGGTCTTTGCAGTGATTCGGTGCTGTGCAGGTGGGAGCAGCATCCGTGCTTTGTAATCAAATGTTGTTGGCATTTCCCCTTCGTATTTAAAGCCAGCACTAAGGAGTCTCGCAGTGGCCCTGGAACACCAGTAGGGTGAACACCAGACCCATCTGTAATGACAGCAGCAATCTGTCCTCCAAAGGACTGCTTCCCAGCTAAAATTAAACATTACAAGGCAATAAAACCCTCAGCCCTCCCAAGTGCACTCGAACAGCAGGGATCATTGCCTCCAGTTTCTGCAGAGCTGGAGACAGGATCCAGTTGAGTTTATATCCTCTGGAAGCAAAACTGCTTGATATTCATTTGTTAAACTGCTCAAAATCACTTCTTAGAAGCTTGCAAACTGCTTTCGAGGCAAAGGCTGCCTTATTCCTTAGCAGCTTTGAGGGGCTCAGGCTGATTTCAAGCTGAATTTGCAGCCTGCTCTGATTCAGTTCATTCTCAGAGCTGGAGTGTCCCTTCCTGCCAAGGTTGAGAGCTCTCATTCACTCAGCGTTAGCTCTAACTCCTGGTCTAACGAAGTCCTTGTCTCAGGATTGAGGCAGCACCAATCTGGATGAGCAGATTCTGCCCCTGCTCTGGGACCTGCTGGCAAGCCCATAACCTCCGGTGTTCCTCTGGGGTTTCTGTGCGGCTGAGCAGCTACACCGGAGCTGCAGACAGAGTGCTCCCCTGGGGAGCTGTGAAACTGGGCCCTGCACACCCAAAGCACAGCTGAACCACCACCGCGACCAGAGAACGAGGCCCGAGATGCAGCAGGTTGGGCACTGCAGTGCCTGGCTTTGCCGTCAGCCTCGTTCTCCCTGGCGTCTTTCCTCTCCCTCTGCATCGCAGGACCACGTTCGCGTTACGCTCCCCGAGGCACTGGGCAAGAGCTGCAGTGATAGTTGTAAGCAGCAAGACCCCGTTACCTGATAACTGAGGAAACCCCTGGCAGGAAGTGAAGTGTTCCTGCAGCCAGGAAGTATTTGAGGAAGTGCAAGTTACAGAAACCTTGGGAGCCCCCAGGCTGCAACAGCTCCTTGCACGAGCCATAGATTTACCCAGCCACAGAAAGGGCTCACAGATTAGTGTGGGACCATCCAGTTCCACCCTGCTGTCATGGAATCGTACAATCCCAGACTGGTTTGTGTTGGAAGGGACCTTAAAGCTCCTCCAGTTCCTACAGTCCCTGAGGAAGAGCCCCTCTCCAGCATCCTTGTAGCCCCCTGCAGACACTGGAAGCTGCTCTGAGGTCTCCACGCAGCTTCTCTTCTCCAGGCTGAACAGCCCCTGTGTTCTCAGTCTGGCTCCATACAGGAGCTGCTCCAGGCCCTTGTACCGTGGGACAGCACAGTCCAGTTAAAGAAGCAGCTCTGTAAATTCTGGAATTCTCAACCAATGATCTTTGAGGCTCCTACTTTTGGTAGGAAAACCCTGCTGAATTAGAAGTTCTGGAGGGATGAGGTAGGGAGCTGGGAGCATGAAACAACGTGAGGAACACTGATTGAAGAGCATATGATCACACACTCAAAGACTACAGGGTGCAGGGCTGAAATACTGCATGGCCAACCCTGCTTTTGGCTTTTTTCATGGCTACTGAGTGCTTGGCTATGGAAACATGGTGTAGAAAACAATTGTCTATGCAACAGCTGAGTGCATCTTCAGTGGAACGAAACACCTGGATACTCATTACTGCCGTTTGGGTTGCAGCAACTTGATGCCATAATGGTCCTTGCAGCACACTGCTAATGAGAAGGCAAACCCAAAGAACTGATGAGCTCCACTTAAGCTCTTCAGTTGTGTAAGGATGTTCTGGAGCAGCAGGATTTAAGGCACAATCCTCACTAGAATTTGAGCAACCAAGAGCATATTGACAGCTAATGTTAACCTTTATCATGGTGTCAAACGTACACATCCCCTTCCACCAGCACTAAAAACCAGACCAAGACCAAGCTGTCACTTGGTCAGGAATTCCACTGCTGAGTAATTGAAAACCTCCTTGTGGATACCTTAAAAATCCTGCCTTTCCCTTTGCTGTTGTTATTCCCTGCAAGGTGCAGACCAACAAATGTGCTTTACATTCTCCCTTTACTACATCGCTTCTCTTCATTGGTCCCTACTTTTTCCTTACTGGATTTGCTTCCTTTTTCTGCCTCTTTTTCTCTTTCTCTTTCTCTTGTTTTTCAGCTGTTGGAGCCCTCTCTGCTCGTTCCTTCTCTCATCTCTGTTGCACAGAGCAAATCTTACCCTCAGTGTTCAAGGCTTCTGTCCAATTATCTCCCTGTACCTGCAGAAGGGGAGAAGAACAGTGATAAAAACCTTTACAGGCGCTTGCCGCCCGTTCCCACGTCTCCCCTAAGGAAGGCTGTTGGGATGACACTGAAGATGAATCCTCGTTTGTGGAGCAGAAGCTGGTTTGGATAAACGGGAGGACTTGTGACAATGTTCTGGGCTCCTCCGCTCTGCAGGTGCTGGCAGAGTTAACAGCATCTTAGAGAAAGGAAAATCATTTCACAGACCATTAGGGCTGGTGGGAAGCAGCAGGATCAGGTTTTAATGAATACAGGATCAAAAGCATCTTAAAGCAAACCAGCCCTGAAAACAAGAGCAGGCTCATCAGGGAAGACAGGAGATGCTTCTAACGAGAAACAAAGCACCAACTCAAAGGCATTAGGGAGTCACTTTCTCATAATAGTGCATTTTAAAGTATAATTTACTCTTCTAAAGCATTAGCTTTGATACTTCTCCAGTGCATGTAAAAATAGTGCTATGAGCAGCTTCCCTGCAATTAAAATCTCCAAGTCAGGGTTCTTCCAAAGGAGGTCAAGATTGGTTGGTTTTCTCACAGCTGAAAGTAGTTTTTAATCACAGCAGCAACGCCTAAGTTATCTTACAGCATCCAGAAGCCAGGACAGCAAATCTGGACAAGAAATGTGCACAGCGGGAAGCTCAGACCTGAAGAAGGTTTGGATGTGGAAAAGGGAACTATCCCTTTTCCAGGCACTTCCTCGGAGAGGTGCTGATCACTATGGCTTTGCGCTGAATTTATGCTGTATGGTTGTGGTGGCTGTGCTGGCACAAAGTTCTCCCTTCATGCCTCAAGGGCCGTAGGTGCTGCTGGATCCAAATGCAATGAAGGTGGGAGGGAATTGCTCATTGCAGTGCCTGTTCTGAGGACAGGGAACTCAGGTCAGAAAGGGCAGCAAGTGACCTGTCATTTTACGCGTCTGTTGGAAAAGAACTGGTTCCAGCTGTCGTTTTGAATGGGGATGCTTAAACCCCACCTAATTCCTATGCTTTTCTGGATTCCTGCTTTGAAACGGGAAGCAAAGTTTCCCAAATTTGTCTTTTTTTTACCTATCCGTATATGTGAACCTGCTTAACTTCTCTCCCTCCTTAAGTTTGTAAAGATGGGTAATATTTAACTTCCCCTCCTATTCCATGCAACACTGAAGATTACTGACTTTACAGTGGAGGCAAGCGGGGATGCTGCGCTCAGTCTCTAGCTCAGTACTTGCTGTTCTGCTGCAACAGAAGCAGCTCACAGCTCCCTTTCCCTGGAGGATGCTCAGACTTCCATGGTTCAAAGAAGCTTTTCCTTTCATCACAAACCATAGCAGCACTTCCTGTCCTCCTGCGTGCCCTGCCAGTGCCGAAGCTCTCTTGACAAGGTAAATAACACCGTAGGCTTCGTGCTGGGCTGGGTCAGGGCACTAGGCTTGCAAAAGGATGGAGATTCCCGAGCAGAAGCCAGGCTGGAAGCAGAACCTCTTTGATCCTGGCTCTTTTAATTGGCTAGGACACAAACACTGCTATTTCACAATGAAACCATAAAAGGCTGCAATATAAAGCTTCATTTTCTGAGTTAAACTGAACCCGAACAGGCACCATACCCTCAACCCAAGCAAGGATTCCACTGCAGGTTGTGAGTAGAGCCCAGCATTCTTCCTGCATTACACAGGGCCCATGAGCTCTGTAGGTGTCTCACTGGTGTAAGGAGAGGTGAATCAGGCACCTTGCAGTGTTTGGGTGACTGTTGCATACACAAAAGCCTCATTAAGTCTCTGCGGTGACTGGGGGTGGCTTTGTTTAGAGTGGGTTTGTTTGGTTTTGTACCAAAGATGGCAAATCCAGGAAATCATTAGATAACTGCTTTCATACCCTCCCAATCACCAGGAGCCTCTATGAGCTTTTAATTAGTGCTGCATTTTCAATAACTCTGGAGCCGTTCGTGGAGCAGATTCCTTCCTGGATAACAGGGAGATAATGATGAGAATCCTGGTTTTCAATCTCTCACTAAAGGGACGGCTGATCTATTTAATCAGGCTGTAGAAACGCTGGCAGCTTGCTCGGATGCAGCCTCTCTCTAATTACATCGCTAGAGTTTTAGTGAACTGCAAGGGGAAACACAGGAACAAAATAATTAAAACCAAAGTGGGAGTGAATGTTCAAAAGCAGGAGCTGTTTCATGGGCGTCCGTTTCCAAAGCCTCCCATCAAACCCCAGCTTCCAGGGCTGCAGAAGCAGGAGCTCCAAACCTGGATGTGCATTTCTGCTCCTGCAGAGAAACCAGCCTGTCCCGGAGCATTCACGGACCCGAAGGGAAGCTGTTTGAGAAGTGGGTGCTCTCACAAGCACGGTAGAGCCAAACCACGCACACATCAGCATCGCCCCGTGCAGGCTGTCAAGGTTCAAGCAGTGCCTGCCCCGAGGGAAGGTGCAGTCATTCTGTTACAGAGCTGTGTTAAGGACAGAGGGGTCTGCGAGGAGCGAGTGACAGCATCTTCTATCTGCCACCTGGGACACGACAGCATTGACCCTACACAGCCTTACACAGGGAGGAGAGGTGGAAAATCCCAGCTGCGTTTTCACAGATATCCGCGTTCATTGTCCACTTCCTGGGAACCAGGGACCTTCCTCAGGAGAGCATCACAAACGGCACAAGGGGTTGACCTCCCTACAGCCAGCGCTGGACTGAAGCACAGCGACGTGTGCTCTGCCTAGAACCCCTCAGTCTGCAGCCTAAGTGCAGTACAGGAGGGAAGGGGGCAACCTCCCTGTGGTCTCCAGAACTGGTGCTGTGCTTCAAGCCCTAGGAGGATAAAATACATCAGTGAAAACCCCCTTTGTGCGGGGAACAGGAACCCCAGGGCAATGGAAAGGGCATGGAAATGGGATTCCAGGAGGGATCCATAGCCGGAATAGGAAAGCTTCACAAGAGGCGGGCTCATGGCGTTTCCTCCTCGCAGCACAGCAGTGCCTGCTGCTTCGTCACCGTGGGCAGCAGCTTGGAGCTGAAGCAGGCTCCAGGAGCGGGTCAGGACTTGGATGGGATGCTCGCCAGGAGCCCCGGGGTGCTGGGTTAGCAATGGAGCAAGCAGCGGTCCCTGCGTCAGCAGTGGGCAGATGCGGTCCTCGAGCATGGGACCAACCGTGGTGCTTGAGGAGCGGCATTTTTCACCCGAGATAAGGGACAAAAGACACCACATTGTCCATTTAAACAAGCAGAGCTGTGAGGAGCACGGTGCAAGCGGGTTAACGTGGTTATGGGGGCGCAATCCAAGCAATTCACTGCAAGCCGAGGCTGAGACTGGCAGTGAGGAAAGGCTGCTGGTGTGCTTTAAGCGCCGGAGAAGCTTCTCTATGAAACAGCTTCATTTAGGTCATTAAGGCCTAGTAATGATGAAAATTTGGATTCCTCTGATTGCAAACCATCACAACGAGAAGAGAAGGCCCGTGCGGAGATGGGATCTCAGGGCTGCCGCGCAACTGGGACCTCAGGGCATCATCTGGCCCAGCCTGCTCCGAGCAGGGTCACCTCGGGGGCCCCACAAGGGCCTTGAACACCTTCGATAGAGACCAGAGGATCCCTCTGGGCAAGAAGAGGAGGCTCCGTGGGACCTGACCGCTGCCTACAAGTGCCTGGCAGGAGGCAGGAGAATGGAGCCACGCTCCTGCCTCAGCGCTGGGCATGCGGGGCTGTGGAAACGGAGATCTTTGCCAAATAGAGAGCCACGGCAGCTGAGGGGCTCTTTGCCAAACAGTGAGCTACGGTACCCGAGGGGTCATTTGCCAAACAGTGAGCCACGGCAGCTGAGGGGCTCTTTGCCAAACAGTGAGCTATGGTATCCGAGGGGTCCTTTGCCAAACAGTGAGCTATGGTACCCGAGGGGTCATTTGCCAAATAGTGAGCCACGGCAGCTGAGGGGCTCTTTGCCAAACAGTGAGCTACGCTACCGGAGGGGTGCTTTGCCAAATAGTGAGCTATGGTACCCGAGGGGTTTTTTGCCAAATAGTGAGCTCCGCTACCGGAGGGGCGCTTTGCCAAATAGTGAGCTACCCTACTGGAGGGGCGCTTTGCCAAATAGTGAGCTACCCTACCGGAGGGGTGCTTTGCCAAATAGTGAACTACGCTACCGGAGGGGCGTTTTGCCAATTAGTGAGCTATGGTACCCGAGGGGTTCTTTGCCAAATAGTGAGCTATCGTACCCGAGGGGCTCTTTGCCAAATAGTGAGCTACACTACCGGAGGGGCGCTTTGCCAAATACTGAGCTATGGTACCCGAGGGGTTCTTTGCCAAATAGTGAGCTAGGGTACCCGAGGGGTTCTTTGCCAAATAGTGAGCTATCGTACCCGAGGGGCTCTTTGCCAAATAGTGAGCTAGGGTCCCGGAGGGGCGCTTTGCCAAACAGTGAGCTATTCACTCTGAGCAGACACCCGAGCGCTCCGCCGCGCTGCCAGAATGTGATCCCCAGGCATGGCGGAACGCGCATGCTCAGCGGGTGGGGCCGCGGGTGCATGCGCGGAAGCGGGGCTGACAGGCGGCGGGGGGGGGGGTACTCTTGAGCATGCGCAGTGGTTACGAGCCGCGCGCTGGGGGAGGCGGCGCCGCGCGCGTGCGCGAGAGGGAGGGAGGGGGGGAATCGGGCTCCGTCCGGCTGCTTCGTCAGCGCCGCGCATGCGCAGGAGGCTGCTGCGGGGACCTGCGGAATAATGAGCCACTGAGTGTGCTGCGGGGGCAAGGGGCCGGGGAAGACATGCTGCCAAATAGTGAGCTGCGGCCGCCGGTGTGCTCGTAGCGGGGCTGGCCGCGGAGTGAGGCGGGGGCGAGAGCTCGCGGCCGCCACCCCCAGCCCGCGCCTCGGCCTGGAGCAGCGCCTCCGCGGCGGGAGGCACCCGCTGGGCCCGAGGTAGGAGCGGCCCCGCCGGGGGAGCGGGGCCTGAGGGAAGGAGGAGGGGAAAGTTGGGAGCGGGCCTGGTGCGGGGCTTGCCGGCGGTCCGCAGGCAGCGGGAGAGGTGTGGTGCCGGGAGCTGAGTGGGAGCACGAGTAAGGAAGGAGCGGAAGAGCTGCGGTGAGGAGCAGCCCGGCCGAGCGAGGATGACAGGTTGTGGCTGTGCCGCGTTCCGGCAGCAGGACGGAGCTTGGGCTTCGGCTCAGTTGGATCTCGGGTGTCTGGGATGAGGACCGGGAGCTCTTGGCTGTGTCTCAGGCCTGTAGGGGTGCTTAAAGGAAGTGGTGCATCATCCTGCAGTCTGGGAAGGCAGGAGAATCCCCTTTCGCAGTTAGATGTGCCACTGGTGCGGGTTGATGGAATGCTCATGCTTGCTAAAAGCGTTATCTTGATGAGTGATAGATGGTGTTATAAAGGTATCGTATTATTCCCGTAGTATTTGTGAGGCTGCCTGTGGAACTTGGCTTTTTGCGACCAGAGTTTTTAGAGGGGAGAAAACCACAGAATAGAACGTTATTTGTTGTCCTTTTCCTCCAGCTCAGCAGTGTTAAACGTGTTTACATCTGTGGTGGTAGAGCAGCATCGTGGCATAATGAAAGGGAATACTAGTTTTGTGATTGCCTTTAGAGTTCTAAGTGGTTATGTTTGGGTTGTTTTAATGTGAAACCCTACGGAATTGTGTAAAAGAATTGCACTTTTATTTATGCTGTATATAACAGAACTTTCTGGTTATTACCCCCCCCCCCCCAAATCAGTTCAGTTAACGTAACTGGCTCACTTCTTTTCCAGTGACGTTTTCTACCCAGATGCCAAGAGTGCTTTGGTTTCCTTGTGTCACTTGTTTTGTTGTGACCCGAAGAAAAAGCACATACTTGTTTTCCTCACGGTAGTTTGTGTTGGATGGCTATGGAGCCCACATGAGAGCAGGAGTGCTTTGCAAGCTGTCAGCCTGTCACTCTCAGTAGAGGACAGTAATACAAAGCTGTACGCACCAGAAGATTGCAGTAACTACTGTCAGATCTGATACCTGGATTCACTTGAGTATGGTTACCACTGCTGTAAAACTAATCGTGTTTCCTCCCCAAAACCTCGAGGATTTACGTGTAGATACGCATCATGGAGGGTGTTGCAATGGGGTTTGGTGTGGCACGTGGTGAGCAGTATCCTCACTTACTGCACACAGCACAGTGGAGTGCTTAAAAACTACTTCCTGTGTAATGGATCTTCCAATTAGCTGATGTTTTAACATGGAGAAGGTGCCAGCACTGGCGACAGTATTGGCTTGGTTAGGCCTGATAAATGGTCAAAACAGTTCCTCTCACCACTCTGCTCTGTTTCCACTGAACCCGAGCCGGGTGGGGGGAAGTTAGGGTTAATCTCTGAACTGAGACAGGCCCAGTGTTAGGTCTGCACTGTGAACCCGAGTTTGTTGCCCTGCGTGATTTTTCTAGACACCAATCCAGTTTACAATAAGAGGGACTTACCAGCTTTATTCTTGGCACACTCTTGTGTTCAGCATTTAACTCGTGGGGCTTGCCATTGCACTGTGAACTTGAAATCATCTGCTTCATGTCTTCCTGAGCATCATTTCTGCAAGACTGGGCATAAAAGCTGGGACAGATACCTGTGTTTTGTACACTTAGGAGCTGTTGCTGTGTTAGGGATTGTGTTCATAGTTTCATGCTTGGAAATACCCACTGTAATTTGGGAAAATTCCTTCTCTCCTCCCCAGCTTTGGCTCGATTTTCTGCACGATTGGAGTCTTATGTAAGATCCTGCTGTATTCCTCCAGCCTCTGACTGCTGGTGTTTCCTACTCAGCACAGAGAGGAAATATAACGACAATGTGTTGCTACTTGATTCTCAGTTGATAAGCTGCTGCAGCATTCTGCCTTGTACTTTGTTCTTGGGAGCCCACTTAAATAAAGCATGTGTCCCAAGCTCTAGAATCACGTGAGGGTACAGGAAACTAGTGTGAGATCCAAGTATTGATACCCTCGAGGAAGCAGAGAAGCTGCTGTTTTTCAGAAGCTGTATTAATGTATCAGAACTTCTTTTCTTCCTCTCATGGCCCTTTACTAAACTCTGTAGAAGCATTTTGGAAGGAAGGAGTTGAGTAATTCTGGAAGTCTCTTCCTCTTTGCTGACAATCATAGCTGAGAAGTCAAGAAAATACATAGCCCATGTGAAATGTAATTTGTGGGGGTTTTGGTTGGGGCTTTTTTCTCCACAGTTTTAGGACTAAAAGGATGCAGAACCACTGACTGTGTAGCAAATGCCTGGAAAAGACTTGAGAGTTCATTTTTGTAGTGTGAGTAAATTCTTTGGCTGGAGGCAGGAGTTGCACCATCGTGTTCCCTGACCTTACAACTCCACAGATCTCTTTAAGCATCTGTAGAGTTTATAATGTCAGGACCATGGGAGGGGTTAAACACTCCAACACTGAATTCATAACTGGAATAAGATACTGTTTTAGCCATTGATAGAGTAGAAGGCAGTAGGATACTGGTGACTTCAGACTCACTAGAGGAAAGAGTGTTACCATATCCATAGTGAGACCTCAGTTCAGCTTTTCTTAGCCTGTGTTGTAGGTCTTATTCCATAGGTTATGTTGTATGAGTGTGGACTTGAAAAACGGCTTGCTCTAGCAATGCAGCATGTACGTTATGCATTTTAAATGGGGGCTGATGTAATGCTTGGGCTGTGAATCATACACAGGAGTGTTAATGCTTTTAAAAATTGATCCAACTTCTGGTGACAGAAATAATTGTCTGGCAAAAAAAAAGATGCCTGTGCGCACCTTGGAGAGACTCACCTACAGCAAAACTCAGAATATTGGGTTTAACTGTGCTGTTCTAAAAGTATTTTAAATACTGAGGCATCTCACAAGTACGGTAATATTGCTTCTGAAAACATGCTGGAAGATTTAACTCTGAACACTTAAATTTTGTCCATATTCAGAACCGTTTCATGTCACATCATCTGTAAACTCATAGGCTGTAGGTGGACACGAGGATACTTTAATTGCTGCTTGATAGTTTAAGGTCCTCTTAGTTAGGAGTTAACATTGAGTTCATAGCAGTACAGTTGGAACACATGTGATCCCAGATGTGGCAGTGACATCTACGCAGCATCAATCTGCAATGTGATGTTTAAAAATGGAAACTGCCTTCTGATAGCAAACACAACTTAAAGAATTATATATTTTCGAGCTATGAATATGCAGGAATGGCCCTTGTAGAGGTCACAGAATGATTTGTGGGATTTAAACAGTGACGTGTAGTTGTTCAGGTTGGTTTTATTTCCTCCTTTCCATTAAGTCTAAGTCCTCATCTTTCCCAGTAAACAGCTATCTCCCAAATGAGTCTAACGTGAATATCTCTGTTTGGGCTGCTTCAAGAACTGATATTAAGCAAAACTTAACTGATCTTGGAGCCAGACAGGGAGTTTGCTGCCAGGACTTAATCAGCTGGAGAAGTCTTTTCACTTTAGAACATGTATATTTTGAAGTATGGCTTTAGTTACTGTTCTGCCCACATTCTTTGCTCGTCACTGCAGAAATTTGTTCATAAATCAGATCATAACTGTATGTAGCAACTTTTCTCAAATAGCAGTCATGTACTAGGAGGAGTTTAATTTCTTCTGCTTGGATTTGGAAGCTACTGAGGCCTGAGTTATTTTCTCTTCAAAAGAAATCCTTTTTCATTTTAATTTTTCATTTCAAATCGTGGATTTGTCTTTGTGTCTGAAAGAAGAGCTCAGCAGACAGCCCTGGGTTTAGAGCCATGCTCATAGCAGTGAGACTGGAGTGCAGGTGGAGTCACACAGACCAAGTCCTCTGGAGCTGCTCGATGGCAATGCAGAGAGGCTGCCTGGCTGCCTCCCAAGCGCTGCTGCATAAGAGGCTAGAGCAGACACTGACTACAAAGTTGTCAGTTAACATGGCTAGAACCGTGCTTACAACTGTGTGGACTGTTACAGAATGTTGCCTACCCCTTCTCCTTCCCCAAGGTTCCATTAGTTTATGGTGAAGACATGATACAGCATCCCCTTGGCTGCATGGAAGTCAGGCTCTTGGGTATCCTGCCCTCATAAAGCTGCCATTGTCGTTTCAAAATCCTGTTAAATGGCACCACTATATTGGCGCCTTCGTTTCCTGCAGCTGCTTTTTTTGTGTAGAAGTGTGCAGCCTCAACAAGTTGTGCTTAAAAACCACATGTATCAGTTTGCTGAATTTCTTAGAAGCACTTGTGGGCACTAGCTGAAATTTGGAGAACAGTTATTTCACTCTGCATTTGAGAGAGACAAATTGCCTAAGATTTCCTGTTAGATTGTGGGGGATTTGTGCTCATTTGTTGCCCAAAGAGAAGAACAGTGTGCCAGTGGAGGTATTGGAGTCTAGAACTTCTGAAGATTGCCCGTCAGATGTTGTGTTCTGCCTCACTGCCCTCTGCTCTCTAGCAAGTGAAATGGCTGTTCAAATTTGATATAATACAATAATAGCAGGGAGTGCAAAGACAAGCATTACAGTAGATGATATTCAGCTGTATCCTGGGAATGTGCTGCACTATCCTTGCTTTAGGTTGGTGCCGACCTTAACCAAACCTGCAAGTGTGGTAAAAGTCCCAGTATCAGAAAGAGTTATAACTTCTGTGATTTTGAGTTGGCTCTTGGCTAGCAGATAATCAATATTTCTCCAAGGATAATATTGCCCAGTAGCTTATTGAGCTTTACTATTGGTGGGGAAAATAGGAGGAAGAATTGTTCAAGTGGTTTTATAAGAACAGAAGAGGAAGAAGAAAACAAAAGCAACAAGAACTGGCCACACGTCATCTCTAACTGGATTATTTGAAAGCCTAATTCCCAGAAGGATAATGGCAGAAAGTGTGTTTCAGCTCAAGCTGCGCTTGATAATCTCTTAGAAATATTAAGGCAGGATGGCACTGGGAATATGTGATGAGAGGACTGCCAGGTGTTTGAATTAATGGGAAGTTAATTCCCTCTGGAGCCCTTTATTTAGTTTATAGTCTTGGTGGTTTGCTGGAGGTCAGCTCTGCAGTGTGCTGGGCCAGGTCCTTGGGAAGTTCTTTGGGGAAGAGCAGTGTTCATGGCGTTACCTTTCCATTTGGAAGACTTCCATGCTGTGAAAGTGCACATGGTTTACTTGTCTCAAGAAATCTGCTAAAATGGCAACTGAGCTACTTGACAAGTGACAGGTAACAATTTCCCCTACAAGTAGGAACTGGAGCTGTAAAATACTTGTTACGGTTTGGCTGTGAGGGGGAATCTGAAATGAGAGAGTTCATGGGCAATAACAAGCCCCTTCTCTTCAAAACTAAGCTCAGGTTTCTTACTGAAGACTGAAGTCTGCTCGAGCTCATTGTTTCTGTACTGTGTTCCAGTAACATTTTTCCTTGTGAGAGGAAAGAGATGAGCAGGAATGGACTGGCAAGAATGAAGAGCAAAGAGGTGAAAAGGAGCATTTGGAGAGAAAGGAATGAGAGCTTGCTTGCCTTTGAACGCGCTTCTGACCTGAGTTATCAAATTAGGAGGAAGATTAACTTCTGAGGAGAAAGAGTCTTGAGATTTAAGCTTTAAGCATCTCAGGATGTACCTCAAGAGGATTAAATATAGAAATAGAAAGAGTTAAAGAAGAGGCAAAGCAAACATGTTGTGACCAAAACACAAACAGTGTCTCTAAAACTACAAATCCAGTTTGCTTCTAAGAATGTGATTACTTTTTATATTTACTGGTGTGGGTGTAATTCCAGATACTTTGGGTTATTTCTAGGTAGGGTTGGATGTGATTTAAGGGGGTGCAGGTTTCTACAGGTGTTCAAACACCGGAATGAAGCAGTGTTAGAAGAAGTCCAAAAATCCAGCTGAAGGACTGAAGAGCACGGATTCTCAGTGAAGGTTTTGTTTATAAAAGCAGAAAGTTATTTAGAGGAATTTTGGCTGTTGCTTCCCACAACTTCCTCTCTCTTTCCTTGGGTTAGTTTTAGCTTTTGCTATTTTATCTGGTGATATCTGGGGAGGAGGATGTGCTACAGCTAAAAACTCGTGTTCCTTTTCTTCCACAGTCTATGGCAGACGTGCAGTTCTCCTCACAGCATTGATATTCTGCTGACTCTTGTCCCAGCCCTTCAGAGTTTATACAAATTATTATTTTTGGAAGTGACCAAACCTATTTTTAATATATTTTTTTCCCCCTTGTTTTATAATGGGAAAATTGGCTTAGGAGGAAAAATAAATTAAAACCATTCCAAGAATGGAAAATCATAGAATGGTTTGTGTGGGAAAGGGCCTTAAGATCATCCAGTTCCAACCCCTCTGCCATGGGCAGGGACCCCTTCCACTGGAGCAGCTTGCTCCAAGCCCCTGTGTCCAACCTGGCCTTGAGCACTGCCAGGGATGGGGCAGCCACAGCTTCTCTGGGCACCCTGTGCCAGCGCCTCAGCACCCTCACAGGGAAGAGAGCTTGTGCCTTATCTCCAACCTGAACTTCCCCTGTTTCAGTTTAAACCTGTCACCCCTTGTCTTATCACTACAGTCCCTGAGGAAGAGTCCCTCTCCGGCATCCTTGTAGCCCGAAGCTGCTCTGAGGTCTCCACAGCTTCTCTTCTCCAGGCTGAGCAGCCCCAGTGTTCTCAGCTGGAGCTCATCCTCGTGGCTTCCTCTGGACTTGCTCCAACAGCTCCATGTCCTTTTTATGTAGAGGACACCAGAACTGCACACAGTGCTCCATTTGAAGGAGGAACAGGACATGGCAGGTTCGAAAGCACACTTGTAAGGATATATTTCGGTGACCTTTTACTTCCCCTGTTCCTGCGCTTGCTGAGCAAAGCAAGAGGCAAGTTTTTCCTTACTGCTAACTTTTGCAAAGGACACTGCTGGATATTACCTGTTTATTCCCACTATGATTTACTACAGTGGTAAAAGTACCAGTGATGGCATTTGATGGTCAATTGCCATATTGAGCTGGGGGTACACTGGCATTTAACATCTCTTTTTAACTGTATTTAACTGCCTCACAAAGCATCTGTAGGAAGCTCTGACACACCAGACTAAGTGTCTTTTCCAAAGAGCAGAAAAATCTTTCAAATCTCCAACCTTTGGGCCATTTGAAAAGCATAACTGGCATGAAGCAATTCTATTAGCAGGCTGTCATAACTTTTATTGCCACCTGCCTAGCCAAGCCATCTGGGAGGAAAGGATATGAGAGATAAAAGTGGCAGTTACTCAGAGGACATTATATAGTCCAGTGTGTCTCAAGCTCATACAGTCGCCTTGCCTTTTATACCACAGAAGCTTTCTAGAGCTTCTTTGCATCTGTAAGATGATTTAGCTTAAAATCCTGTTGGATACAGAAAGTAGCTGTTTAAAGTTTCAGTTTGGCCATCACACGATTATCTGTTTCCTTCCCCAGCAGCCTTCTGGAGAGCAGCTCCTTGGGAGACTGGTGAAACACAGGAATCTGGGATTAACTTCTGCCCTCCACCCAGGAAACCCTTCAGCTTCTCAGGGTGTTCCAGCAGGCTTGATGAATGTGCCACTGTAACATACAAAGTCGTTGTTGTCTCCTCTTTGCCTCATCATTAATCCTTCATTTTCATGCCATCAAGGGGAAGTGTTATCACTAAATTTCCCAATTTGTCTTCAAGAAGGCCCCACTGGAGTCTTTCAACTGCGTAATTACGCAGAAGTGTTAAACCACTTCTCTCATCTGTGTGTGGAGACATTTAATTGCTTCGGTTTACTTGGAAGTAGAAGTTCTTCCTCTAGAAGAATGCTTAGTGTTGATAAATACCTTATGTGGGTCTTGGTTCTGGGCAAGAGCAGCCTTGTGACCTCACAGGCACTGGGAAGACGCTGCTTGGGCACTGATTCTCCACACAGGTCTCATCAGAGCTTTGCGGTGTCTTGAAGTGGTGGGCTGTGCCCAGCACCCATGTTGGGAAGAAGACCAAGTAGGTGGTTGTGGCTTGAGGTTTAATTAACTGTGTCCAGCTCTGGGGAGCAACACAAGAGGGACGTGGAGCTGCTGGAGAGAGGCCAGAGGAGGCCATGGGGATGCTGCGAGGGCTGGAGCAGCTCTGCTCTGGAGCCAGGCTGAGGGAGCTGGGCTGGGGCAGCCTGGAGAAGAGAAGGCTCCTGAAGGGGAGACCTGAGAGCAGCTCCAGTGCCTAAAGGGGTTCCAGGAAACCTGGAGAGGGGCTTGGGACAAGGGATGGAGGGGCAGGGCAAGGGGAATGGCTTTAACCTGCCAGAGGGGAGACTGAGATGAAGGATTATTAAAATCTGAAATGACTGAAACTAACTACAATTGTAGCAACAAACAAAACCTGATTTCACTTTATTCATCGTTCTTTCGTCTGGTCAGACCCTTTAGGCTTGGCACCTTGTTTCTTAGGTTGATGTCAGTGAGGAGTGAGCTTAAGAAACTTCATCCTCTCCCTGGCTACTTGTTCTCCTCTCAGGAGTGTGTGTCCCACGTGTTTGTGCCTGTGCTATAAAACATCACTGGAACAATATAGATTAAAAATAGCTGTGAACAGAACAATGGGACAGCCTGGGGGGAGTTGAGCAGTGCTGCTGTGAACCCCAAGGGGAAGAAAGAAGCCTGGGTCTCTCCTGCTCCTGCCCCTGGGCTAAAACCAGCAATAAGGCAGCATTCCTCCAGCCCTGGAGAGGGGGAAGTGAGTTTTGCTGCTTGTGCTGGAATTCCAGGTTTTATCTGTCCCAGAAGGACCCTGGAGACACTTCCCTGTGACTGGAGACAATGAAGCAGTGATGGTCTTGGAGACAAGACTGAATATTGCCAGTAGAAGGGCAGTTAGCTGAGTATTCAGAAGTGTCTGCCAAGCTCAGCTTAATTTGAATGACAGAGAGTGGAGGAATTGGGGTAATTTTAAGTTTCAGGTAATAAAACCTGCAGCAAGTGCCTGAACTGCAGATTGATGTCCCTGTCTTTTCATCCCCCTCATTTCACTTGCAGAGCACTATCTGCAAATACAAGAAGTTTGGGAAGCAGTTTGATGAGAAAGCTCTCAGTTACCCTCAGTGCTGGGCCTCTGCACGTCACAGTTGCCCAAGTCGTTGTTTGCCCCTGAGCTTTGCTCCAGGAAATACATTTCCATGGAGTTAACTTGCATCTCTGCAGGGTGCTCCACTTCTTTCTTAGCTCCTGATAGCCAGTATCTCTTCTTCAGTATTGACATGAGCTCACTTGGGCTCTTTCAAAGGAAATGAAACCTAATAAACCCTCACTTCTGGTTTTTACAGTTGGCTAATGCGAGTGTGCTGGTATTGCCAGGTGCTTTGGGAAGGTGCGCAGAACTCTAACGCAGCCATAGACTGGTGTGAGCCTTGCTTGGGAGAGGTCTGGTCTGCATCCAGAAGCAGAGAAATAATTCCCAACACATTCCCTAGCAGCCAGGTTTCAGGAGAAGATATAAGCTGTAAGAAATCATTCTGTTGATGTGGAGTCACCGAACCTAGAGCTTTGTTTTGCTGTTGAGCTTAGGTTGCATGTTGCTACTGTGGCTCTTTCAGATTAAGAACTTCAGTTGTCAGATCTGATCTCTGATAGTCTTAGTCTCTCGGAATGAAAACAGGGGGTAAGTAGTGAGCCGGAATGGTGGCCTCAGAGTAAAGTAGTAAATTCCGAGTCAAGTGGGAGTCTTGGACTCCTTAAAGCAAGATGATGTGCTGGGCTTATTCCTGTAAGGAGCTGCGCATTGAAGGAGTGAGTGGAGGTGGTATATCCCCTCTCCAGAAAACATATGGCAACACTTGGAAATGTTTAAATATAACAACACATTTTGATGGGGGGAGGGAGAAAGCAGGATGATGGCTTTAACGTGTGTCCCATGGGATTTACCAGTGCTCCTGAAGGTTGGTCTGGGTTTTTCTTTAGTCTCAATGGTTTTCCTTTTCTTTTCCCTCTTGCTGGGATGGACAGGGTGAAGCTCAGTTCCGGATTTCTTCTGCTGAGGGGTGAAATCCTGTTGAATCTTCAAACTGGCGATGTCAAGAGTGCCGAGTCCTCCCCCTCCGGCAGAAATGTCGAGTGGACCTGTAGCAGAAAGCTGGTGCTACACTCAGGTAAGTCCCCACTCTGCTGGGATGCTCTTGACACGACTCGGTTAGAGCCTTGTGGTTAAGAAGTGAATCAAAACAAGTTTCGAGTCTGGAGTTCAGAGTCTGGCAGTGTTCAAGGCCAGCTTGGATGGGGCTTGATGCGGCCTGGTCTAGCTGAAGATGTCCCTGCTCATTGCAAGGGGGTTGGGCTAGGTGAGCTTTGAAGATCCCTTCCAACCCAGGCTATTCTATGATTCCATGATTCTCCAAGGCAACAGACTGTTGCCCTCTGCACTTGGCAAGGAGAACTTTGGAGGAGGCATTTGGAGAGGTTGGAGTGGTCCAGCTGCCTCTGTGGCTTGTACTTGGGGGTTGTTTGTCATGTAAATGACTAAGAAAACTTGCAGGTTTTGTGTTTTTTGCCCTTAAGATGGATGGGGTGAATGAACGTGTGACCCTAAACCACCTCTTCTCCTCTGTTTTCAGATCAAGGTAGTGAAGTTTTCCTACATGTGGACCATAAACAACTTTAGCTTCTGCCGAGAAGAAATGGGTGAGGTCATCAAAAGCTCAACCTTTTCATCTGGAGCCAATGATAAACTCAAATGGTGAGGAATAGAGTAGAGAGGTTCACCTTCTTCTACAACTGTATGAAAGAACTGTGTGTTTGGGGTTCTAGAACAGAGAAAAATCTATAAAATATAAATACAGAAGAAAATATTTGTAGTGCACAGATGGGCTCTTGCTTCCTTGACTGTACAACGTGTGCACAGAGAAGCTGCTGTTGCTTCAGCATTGTGTTTGGGTGCACAAAACAACTGCTGTTTGCAGTGTTTGCTAATGGAAACCGTCAGCACTAATGGAAACCCATAGCTGGAAGGGAGATCACATCCTGTCTTGAAGCTGAGCCGTGCTGTGGAGGATTAGTAATGTCTTAATTTGGGTTTTTTTTTGACTGAGCTTTACGAGGCAGTGTGAGTCCACAGCCAGTGTGTTCAAGCTCTGTTTCAGTCTCCCACTTTCAGTCCCTAATACCCCATGTTGTTAAAAAGGTAATTTTTGCCTGCACTCTAAATCCTGCAATAGGAGAATGTTGCTACTGTATGACCTTCCTCTTCGTGGCAGCTTTTTGGGGATTTGGAGACTTAACATAGAGGTGATGGAAGTAAGAATGTTCTGTAACTCCTTCTGCCGTGGAGTTTCTGCTTCTTAAAGCTGACATTCTTTTTGCCCTTTTCCCTTTCCTTTAAAACTTTCCTTACCTTCCTTGAGTTCTCCTTGAGTAATTCCCAGTAACAGGAGTAGACTTTGTTCAGAATGTGCATCTACTATGGGTCGTGGCTGACCTGGGAGATCCATGGACACCCAGTACCTTATTTTATCCATTGTTGATGTGAAGTGTGTTAACATTTACTTTAAACCTCCTTAGGAAAGATTGCAGCAAGTCAGACACTAAATAATAGCGTGTCTGTGATACAGTTTGTGTTCCCTTCCTTTGGGTGGCAGCCCTGTGCTTTCTTTGGGCTGCTCTTTGCTATTACATTACATTACCTTTGCAACCTTTGCAGGGCAGAGCTCAGTCAGTGTCTAGATCTTTCTGCTTTTTTTGTCATTATGTCTTTGAGCTGTTAGTCATTTGGCCTAGATCTTGCTTTTGGTAAGATTCTGTGGCAAGTTTGAGGTCATGGAAGTGCTTATGAGTTAAGCCTCTTCCTGCACTTACTACATTTTCTTCACACAGGAGTAGTTTTTTCTTTCTTGCCCTAGTATTACGGTGTTTGAGAAACCACCAGCCTTCCAGATCCCCATTTTTCCTTTCAGTTGCTTCCTGTGGAGTTTTTACCAAGCATTTCTCTGGATTTGTTGCCCTTCCTCAGAGCCATTGCTTCCGTTTGACCATTGCTTTCGCTTTCCTTTTGTGAAAATTGACATCCAGGGTTCTTTTCAGTAATTTAAACCCCTTCCTCTTTTCCCCCGTGTTTTGTTGCTTTGCTCATAGTTCCTGCCTGTATATTATTATCTGTCGTGGAGATGTAGCATGAGTCTGAGGCAGCGTGCAGTTCCACTCTTATTTACACATCTGTTATTCCAGTGTGGCTGTTAAACAGAACTGATTTGCTGTACATTTGATGGTGAAAACTGCCCTTTTTTTGAAGGCTGGAAAGACCTGCCAGACCTGGCCCTGGCATCTGACTCAGATCCCTGCTTTTACAGGTGTTTACGTGTGAACCCCAAAGGCTTGGATGAAGAAAGTAAAGATTATCTATCCCTCTATCTGCTGCTGGTGAGCTGTCCAAAAAGTGAAGTTCGAGCCAAGTTCAAATTCTCCATCCTGAATGCTAAAGGAGAAGAGACAAAAGCAATGGGTGGGTAAAAACTCATGTCTTGTCTGCTGGGGTCAGGTTGGTGTTAGCTGTTTGATGAGGCGAGGCTCAGCTGGTGTCTGAAGCACCGTCTCTCTTTCAGAGAGCCAGCGAGCGTATCGATTTGTACAAGGCAAGGACTGGGGATTCAAGAAATTCATTAGAAGAGACTTTCTTTTGGATGAGGCCAATGGACTTCTTCCAGATGACAAACTCACTCTCTTCTGTGAGGTAAGTCTTGCTGTGCCGCTGAAAGAGCAGCACTTCCATTAGCTGGAGGTAGATGTGACCTGATTTTTTCACCCTTGCTTTTACAGAGTCAGAGGTGTCAGGAGAAATCCTGCCTGGTTTTATGGCACTTAGGTTTTATTTGGGTATGTGTGTGTGCTTCCGGCGGCTGCTTCTGGGGGTGATTCATGGTGATTCACTCCCATGCATTTGTGTGTTACTTTAGATTTGTCTTTTACCTGGGATGATGATAGGAATGAAGCGTGTTTGATTATCATTTCACTTGTGGTTTAGTGTTATCATCCATCTGTTTCTACTGTTTAAGTTGAAACTCACTTGGGATAATAACCAGCGCTAGCTCTGTGGTGGCAACTGGCCTGCCTATTACTTGCCTGCTGAATAAAGAAATTCTCCCCCTCAGTGTGCCTATAGAGCCAACAACAAGAAAAACAGAAGAAAAAAGAATTTTATAGGAACCACTACTTTCTCTTCATTGTGTCTGTATTTTTCTCTCAACTGCTTACAGAATGATGATTTCGATAGTACTAATTTCAGACAAAGATGCAGTCATTTCTGCAGCTAGGTGTTTTAAGTTTTAAATGAGCAAATTGAAACTCTCCAGGGTCTTCAGAGCTTCTGCTGCTGCCTTCACTTCTATTGTCTTTTTAACTGCAGAATGCCTCCTGTAGCTGTGATTTTTGCCAGAAGACAGGTAGAACGAGTTGTTCTCTCTTTGGGTCTCTTGCAGTGTTGTTTTTTCATGGGAGTCTTTTCTTTGCTGTGTGTTCTGTCAGGAGTGAAGGAAATGCTTCAGAGCTGTTCAACAGTTGGGGTTTTTTGGAGGTTTTTCTACCTTGGGTTTGTTGTTTGGGTTTTATTTTCACTTTTGCTTGGCCACCATAGGCATTCACATATTTAACTTGTAAAGGATCAGTAGCAAAAATAGTTACTGTCATGGAGAAAGCCCTTCCTTTAACACTTGTTCCTGCCCCTTTCCTCTGCTCTCATCAGACCCCACTTACAGCACTGTGTGCAGTTCTGGTGTCCTCAACATAAGAAGGACACGGAGCTGTTGGAGCAAGATCAGAGGAAGCCACGAGGATGCTCAGGAGCTGGAGCAGCTCCCGTATGGAGCCAGGCTGAGAACATTGGGGCTGTTCAGCCTGGGGAAGAGAAGCTCTGTCGAGACCTCAGAGCAGCTTCCAGTGTCTGAAGGGGGCTACAAGGATGCTGGAGAGGGGCTCTTCATCAGGGATTGTAGTGATAGGACATGGGTTGATGGGTTCAAACTGAAACAGGGGAAGTTCAGGTTAGATCTGAGGCAGAAGCTCTTCCCTGTGAGGGTGCTGAGGCGCTGGCACAGGGTGCCCAGAGAAGCTGTGGCTGCCCCATCCCTGGCAGTGCTCAAGGCCAGGCTGGACACAGGGGCTTGGAGCAAGCTGCTCCAGTGGAAGGTGTCCCTGCCTGTGGCAGGGGTTGGAACTGGATGAGCTTTAAGGTCCCTTCAACCCAAACGTTTCTATGATTCTGTGAATATGGGAGGAGGACAGTGTCTTGGCTCCCACCTCTGTAGGTCTGGCAAATGCTCTTTCCTCCATGATGAAAGAGGTAGAAAACTCCCAATTGTGGAGTGAAACTCCAAAATGAATGTCTGAGAAGGGAATTTGCAAGGTTCAGTGCAGCTAAACCTGAGCTCCACCAGTAGTCTTGGCAACTGGGACTAATTCAAGTCACTTCACTCTTTACTGAACTCCTTTGAAAAGCTTCAGCTCAGTGATTTCGTTTGTTCTGGATGAAGAGAGAACTTGCTGCTGCCTTCACTTGGCCTTGACATCTTCTGTTTTCTCTTTCAGTTCATTCTCCACTCGAGCATGTAAGAAATCTGAAGTTTAGTGATATCAGTGGGAAGGTTTTGCTGTCTGGAAACAGTTTGGCAACAGCTTTCACCAGCTTCCTTTTGGGGTTTTATTCCCCCCACTCTTTCTATTTTTTACTTCTCCTTCCTGAGCCTACAAGTCTCCTTGCATGTAAACCAGTGTGCCATATGCTCTCCTAATGCTTCCCGGCTGGCCACAGGTGCCAAGTGATGCTGCTCACATCTGTACTTTCAGCAAGCATGTTTTGCATGTAGAAACTCTCCAAGGAGTTAACAATACTTGATGTTTGTTAGGTGGGTATGTGTTGGGAGTGTTCTGGAGACCAGAAGGTTGTCTCTGCTGCACCTTCTCATTGCATTATTAAAGGAAAAAGGTCTTTTCCTCTCTGCTCATGTCTGGTGCTGAGCACAGATGACATCTTGCTGCAGATGCTGTTAGGGCAGAGAATGATGTGTCTTGTCAAGTGTTTCACATCTGACCTCACTTAGTTGTCAGTTGGGGGATTTCTCAACTGCTGTTTTGCAGGTGGGGTTGACTGTTCACATCCCAACTGCATCACTCTTTGCTCTTTCAGTTCTCTTCTAACATCATAGGCAGATACCCTGGTAAAGCCCCACAAAGAATGGTGTTCCCAAAGTGACAGTAATAGCTCTCTTCTGAGCTCGCTAGCATTGCTGCCCTTGCTGAGATGTTGAAAACACCTTGAGCAAAACCTTCCCTGTTTTTACCCCTAAGGCTGATCACCACTTAGAATCTCTCAACTCCTTATGTAAAAGGCCATGTAATAGATTTTCATGTGAGTAATTGACTTTCTGTCATCTATGGAGAGGTTTATTTGTTGATTTGAGACACAGGTAGCAAGTGGGTTTTTGGCTGGTCTGTAATCAGTACTGGATTCCAGCAAGGGATCTACCGCTTGGAATTCCTTTAAATGAATCTGATCAGTTTTTGGCCATCAAGTCCATGTTGCTGGTCTGGATGGCACAGGGGAAGACCAGAATGTGGCTGTCAAATCCATGAAGAAGAATATTAGTTTCCTCGTATTTGGCAGGGGGTTGGAGCTGGATGATCTTTAAGGTCCCTTCCAACCGAAACCAGTCTGGGATTGTGTGATTCAGCTCTGGCTGACCATTGGTGTCCTTTGGCAAACAGCATCTGATACATGTTTGGGTTTGGGTGTTTAACTGTGGCTGCCCTCAGAAACCCACTGGAGGTTTGTCAGGAGCTGGGGTCTGTGCTGTCAGCAGGCTTCTTTCCTCAGGAGATACTTCTGTCATCTCACTTTGTCATTTCCTCTTTTACATAACTGTGAAGCTTCCTTTGCTGACCCTTGTTCTTCTTTAGCCATTGGTTATTAATAGAAGTGAAATTTAACTTGGTCTTAACAGCAAATCCAGGAAAGAGTCTCACGTAGCTTCCCTGTCAGTCACCTTCTTCCTTTCCTCTTTGTTAGAGTGGGGTAGTGTCAGTCACTCTGATCTCTCCTAACTGGAGTCTGCTGTGGCTTATGATTTACCCTGTGTTTAACCATAATGGTTTAGTGCTGAACTGGCTTTTAACACTTCCCTTTGTGAAGGTTCCTTATCGGCAGCATGGATGGTCCCTGCCTAACCCTGTGTGCTTTAGAGCAGGTGATAAGGAACCTGCCTTCCCCAAACTTCCAGATTACTTGACACAAAGCTGCTTTTCTTTAGCTTACTGTTTCTTCTAAAGTGTATTTGATAATGTGATGGAAGGAATTTAGAACCAGAAGCAGTAAGAGGGGTCAGACACTGCCCTGCATACATGTGTGGATGCAGTGCTTGGTTATAGAAGCTCTGTGTATGCTTCATTTTCATTTGTCCTGCTGTCTGTATTACATTATTGATTGGGGAGGGTTTAAGAGTGTTGATGGAAGGAAAAAACTAGGTCAGGTGTCATGTCTGTAAAGGCAGAAAAATAAGGTTTCACTTCCTTAGGATACCATCTAATAAAGTAAGGATGAAATTGCATAGACGTGCTGGTAGTTTTCACCTGCCCTGGAAACAAAAGCTTCCTGTAGGGAGATCAGTTGTTACAGCGTGTGTTTGAGGTTTGGGGTTGTTTGCTCTCCTTTCCCCTCCAGGTGAGCGTGGTGCAGGACTCGGTCAACATCTCCGGCCAGAACACCATGAACATGGTGAAGGTGCCCGAGTGCCGCCTGGCAGATGAGCTGGGAGGACTCTGGGAGAACTCGCGCTTCACTGACTGCTGCCTGTGCGTGGCAGGCCAGGAGTTCCAGGCTCACAAAGCCATACTGGCAGGTTGGTATTGAACTGAATGGGTCTTTGTGAACTAGGAGACAACGACCTGATGGCAAATGGTTGTATTCCTAAAGCATTTGTAAGGAGCAGTTAGTACGTTTCCAGAGGAAACTCCAGAAACGTTCCTTGCCACCCATGTACCCTTCAGCCTTGGTTGAAAGGACTTCTTACCCAGTCGGAAGCTACATCAGCCACGTCACTGGATGTCAAACCCTGAACTTCTGTACCACTTGTATCTAACTGGGGTTTCTGTTCCTCACCTCTAGCGCGTTCCCCGGTCTTCAGCGCCATGTTTGAACATGAGATGGAAGAGAGTAAAAAGGTGAGTTGAAGGAAGGAGAGCTTCTTTGCCTAGGTGAATAGCTCTGTAGTCAGCTGTTAGCATCGCTGGTCACGTCTGACTTAGGTAGGGTTTGTGACTGTTGTCACCTTTTAACTGGTTTTCTCACATTGAAGCAGAGACCTGCATCTAACTGTCTTCAAGGGAGGAAGAAAGAGATTGAGAGGCAGTTGTTGCCTTTGTGACTCTTGGGGAAAGAGGCTGTGGTGGGATAGGGAGAAGGAGAGAATGTGAAATACAACTTAAAGAGTTTTTCTTACTCCATCCACCTGATTTCCTTCTTCTCTTTCAATTAGTACACATTCTAAATTGTTGGGCATTTCTGAATGCTGAAAGAGCTTGGGTGGAAGGAGGCCTTTTGCTTCTTGCCAGGGTCTTAATAAGCTTCCTTTTCCTGCTACAGAATCGTGTTGAAATCAATGACGTGGAGCCTGAAGTTTTCAAGGAAATGATGTGCTTTATTTACACGGGGAAGGCACCAAATCTGGACAAAATGGCTGATGACTTGCTGGCAGCTGCTGACAAGGTATGGTTGGGACTTAGGGGTGTTCAGAGAACCAGGAATGACACGTGCCTTGCTTTACAGAGTGCTCCTTGGTTGTTGCTTATAGGTGAACCTGGATGTAGTATAAGATCGGCTATATATATGATACCTATAGCTGTATAGATACATATCTTAGCATATAACAATCAGGAATTTCTATCTCTGTTGCTCATTTTTAAGCATTTTCTTGACATTTCAGACGTGTTTGTATTCAGCATGACCTAGCATAAGAGCTGGGGATGAGAAGAAAATGACACTGTGAGACTGGTGGTACCTTTTTAGGGTGATTATTACCAAATCTCCAAAGTAGTGTTCTGTTTTGGCAAACAGGGCGTGCTTCTCCTTCTGCTCTGCCTGGTAGCTGCACCTTCAAGAGATGCTCTAAAGCGATGGATAGCCAAGAGTGGGAAGGTGGTGTTTGTTTTCTTCTTGCAGTGGCAGTCCCTGCTGTTAATGGCAAGAAGGGGTGCACTGGAGGAAGCCCTGCTGCCTAACCCAGCTGTGGTCTTGCAGGGTCCTTGCCAGGGAGGTGTTGGGGATGGTCTGACTGGAAGGCTGCTGGTAGTCCCCATGTGGCAGTGCTGTGGCCTTGCCAGCCAGGCAGCTGCTGCCTCCTTCCCTTGGCAGCCCCAAGGACAGAAGAGTGCTCTGCTGGCCAGTGAGCTGTCTTAACCACTGGAAATTCCTAATATATAACCAAAACTGTATTTCCTTTTTCTTTTTTTTTTTTTCTCTTAAAAGTGAACTTAGTGCTGGTGAAAGATGCCAGTTTGACAGCACTGGAGACTAAAGTCCTGACTTTATCCATGGAACAGGTTCAGCACGGGTAGCAGCAGTGCAAGATTCTCCACACTGCCCTGCCAATGTGCCTCAACTCTGACCTGGAGGGACCACCTCTAGGGGTGAGACCGTAGTTCAGTCTCCATGCTTCTTCAGTCCTTGGATTCTCTTGTGGGTGCCAGTTAGGGTGGTGGATCCTAAGATGTGGATGCATGTAACCTTGTTCCACGCAACCACCACATGGCCATCAAATTCCCTGTCACTGCAGACCTGGGCTTCATCAACAATGCTGATTTGAGAGGTGAAATGCTGCATATGCCATAGTTAGGCCACTGCAACTAGAGTAAAAGTGGGAAGTAATGCAAGGAGATTCTCTGCTTGATTATAATCATTGCCACATATTTTAGTCAATATTTAAAGAGTATTGATTGAGAGCTCACGTCTTTAACTGAGACAAGTGGAAGTCAGAAGCAGTACATTAAGGACAGAGTAGGCTTTAACTTGCAGTTCCTTGGCTTTTAATGTAGGGTGTTGGTTTTTTCCCCTTTTAAACTCATTGGGTGTCTTTTAAAAGCAGAAATAAACCCTCTTTGACGAAAGCACATAAACCATCTCATACTTACTCAGGAGACTGAAACAGCTTCTTCTGAGTTCCTCCTGCCTCTTGAGGAAAAGATGTAATTAGACCAAAACCAAAACAAGGCACATCTCCTCAGCCCAGGAGATACTATTTCAGCCTCTTGGGTAAGCACACTATTAGGTAGGGTGTTCTTTTAAAGTGTAATTAAGAAAGGAGGGAGTTTGGGTACCTGAGAGACCAGAATGGCAACTTCTGCCCAACTGTGTAATTAGAAGCTGAGCTATTTGTAGTGAAAATCGACATAAAAGTTGTACATGCGTGGAGGAGAATATTCGGTTGACAAAAGGAATGCTTTTACCTTTGTTTGCTGCTGGTTTGAGCTACTGACAGACAATAATAGAAACTCATGGCTTGCCCCTCATTTGAAACTGGTTTAGTTATTGAAACAGATGAAGCAAGGAAATTTGATTTGCCTTCTGGGATGTTCTGGGGCGATAAAACTGTCCTGGGTATGAGTGCCATGCCTCAATTGAAGCACTTGTTATCATGGAGTCCTAAGTGGAAAAACTGTTTCTGGCATCTAAATTTAGGCATCTAAATTTAATCCAGATGGGATGAAAATCTCAATCAGAATATAAAACCACTGTCTAGTAATACCCCTCATCAGAGGGCAGTGCTCCCAGCATCAGGCAAATGAGCTTGGTGCCAGCTCTCTGGTCAGATTGACAGAGCAGTCCTTACAAATCCAGGATCTCTTCCAACTGTGGCTTTGCATCCTGAAGAATGTCACCCCAGAGTCGTCCAGAGAAGCCTCATAAACACTATGAAGGATGCTCTCAAATGCAATTCTCTGTCACATACATAAATCTGAAAGTTTATGATATAGAAACGTCACTCAATTTGAAATCATAACCTGAAGTCTTAACTGTGCTTAATCTTTAGGACAACTTCTGTAGTGCTAATGTCATAACTCATCTAAGAACTGCATTAGAATTGACTACTCTCTCGTGCCTGTGAAATGTAATCATGGGATCTAGACTATTCAGAATTACACAGAAATACTCTAGTTTCTTTCATCCAGAGAGCTGCAAGCCCCAGAATGAGCTCACACATGCCAAGAGTGTCACAAGTTATCTTGCAGTTCCCAGCTATGATATTCCACAAGACTGAGGTTTGGGGCTTGGGTGTGAGTTCTTGATAACAAGTGGCTTAGCAGCTAAGTGCTGCCCTTTTTGAAGGCTGCCCAAGACCACTGTGTTGCTTTTGAAACTCTTGGCGTGTTTTAATCCTGACTGAAGTGCTGCAGCAAGTAGAATGTGGAATTTATTAGGCAGCACTCTTCTTTATTAGGCAGCATATCCTTTGAATTTCCCAAAGCACTGACATGGCCCAACTCTGTGGATCTGAAAAATCTCGAGGCAAGTGCACAATTGGAGGGTAAAAACTCTTAGATGGGGAATGTGAAGTTAGAACAGACTTTTGCCAAGGCATTACAGACAGGCTGTGATGTTTTGCTTCCAGCTGGACAGCTACAAGAAATTAGGGGCGTTTAACATTGTAGTATTAAACTAGTAGCATGTGCTTGAGCAAGGCTAATCTTAATGTACAGGTCATTAATGGCAAAGAAATTGAGTGAAAAGTGCCTAAACATCCCTGGAACACCTGTGGAGCATTCCCTGTTAGATAGGTCTTCCTGCTGAGCCTGAGTAGCACTGTCATGCAGTGTTAGAGTGAGAGTAAAGACTTGCCTTTAGCATTCTGTGCCTTGTAGTAGCTGAGTTAGTAAGTATTACAGGTGACCTGAAACTCTCATTGCAAAGCATGAACGCAGCACCACTAAGCCTGTAACACAAGGAGGCCGGGCTGAGTTATGGTGGGTATGTTTCCTCTCCATTGCTTTCCTCAGGGTGGGCGCATCATGATTCTGCTCTTTATCTCTTTTTTTCGCTATCACTATTTCTTTGAGTACAGTTCAGATTTATATAGCAAAGCACATTGCTCTGCTCAGCATAATAGTTTGGTACTGAAGGGTGAAGGAGCACAAGTAAAGCTTCACATCAGGCCTGATTAAGTGTGTTCTCCTTTGTAACTGTACCTTGGCTTGTATTTTGCAGTATGCTCTAGAACGTCTGAAGGTGATGTGTGAGGACGCCCTGTGCAGTAACCTGTCTGTGGAAAACGCAGCTGAGATCCTCATTCTAGCTGACCTACATAGTGCTGATCAACTGAAAACTCAAGCTGTGGACTTCATTAACTAGTGAGTTTACTTGTGGTCCAGGATGCAATAAATCTAGAGGAAAGTGTTTATTAGCAATAGGGGTCACAGCCTGGGGACTGTCACATACAGGGGAGATTCTTCTCTATTATTTCTCTTTGATAGTTCCCCATTGTGGTCCTGCATTTATCTGGCATCTCAGAAGTGGCATTGCCCTAAAGGCAAATTAGTCTTGTCCTGCTGGGACTGTTCAGAGTGTGCAGCAGGACTGTTTCTGTGAGTTATTATGGATCTCTTCCTAAGATCACAAGCAGTTTTAGGTAATAGAATATCAGGTAGTTCCTGATGTTGAGGGACTGCTTGCAACTTATAATAGAAAGACCCTTTTCAGTAGGTGTAAAATAGCTACCAACTACTTTGATGTCTGGAAACATTTTTAATCTCATTTGTCAGTTCATGCAGCTTTTCTCAGTGCTTTAAAATACTCCTGTGCTGAGTTGTCGGGGTGGATGAGCATTGTGTTCCTGCTGTCCTCCACCTGGGATCACGTATGTCTGAGCTTTTCATCCTACAGTGGAAGGCCTTTCCAGCACAGCACTGTGCCAGCAGAGCCAAAGCTTACAGTCCTCCACAAAAGCTATCTAACATACACACAGAGTGACTCTAAACCAGTGCCTTAAAAATGGGAGGTTTCTCAGGCAGGCGGAAAGGATCTGTTTAGTGAATGCTTCTTATCCCCAGTTGCTAACTTAGATCTCTTCTCTCTTCTTCCTAGTCATGCTTCTGACGTCATGGAGACCTCAGGCTGGAAGTCTATGGTAGTGTCACATCCCCATTTGGTGGCTGAGGCGTATCGCTCTCTGGCCTCTGCACAGTGTCCCTTTCTGGGACCCCCACGTAAGCGACTGAAGCAATCCTAAAGTCGTCTTTGCCACACCACCCCATGTTTTTCTGGAAGCAGCATCATCCGTTGCTGCTGTAACCTTGACCACCAGGTAGACAGCGAAATTGTGGAGCTTTTACTCTGTTGTTGGGGGGAAGAGACTGCTTCGTGACACCCAGACTTTTTAAAACAGCACCAAGTAACTTGGGGAGAGGGGGGAGGGTGGGCCTGGGGCTCTGGGGCTGTTCAACCTAACGAATCCCTGTCGCTGCATCGTCTGTGTGTTCCCTTCGACTTGGCTGAGTCAATTAAGTCCAGGGTTCGGTTTAGGCACCAACCCAAGTCGGGATAACCCAGCAGAGGTCCTGGGCAAAACAACGTCTCTGCGTCTGGCAGCACAGAACAAGTCGTCAGATGCCTGGAGCAAGAGGACATTTTAGTTTTGGAGAGCATTGGAGGGTCAAAAAGAATTCCCGGGGGGGTTCTGGGAAGGAAAGACCTGATGGGAGCTCCAGTAGTATTTATATCAAAACAAAAGAGAATTTAAGTCCTTCCAGCTGAGCTAAAACCGGGACATTTGTGTAACTCCTTATTGCCATCCAGCAACAAGAAGATCCGTTTCTCTGTTAGTAGCACTTGTATGTTAACTGCAAAAAACAAAACCCAAGAACCCCCCCCTTTATAAAATGACAGGTTGAAGTGCAAGGGGACAGTGAAGGGCTGTGTTCTGGAGGGGTGAGAGCCTGAAGGCAGCCTCTGAGCAAGGCTGGGTTGGAAAGGACTCTAGAAACTCCTGGCTGCGGAGCGTGCTGTCTGACGAGAACAACGGTTCCTGGTTTTAGATATTGTGGGAAATGTTTTTGGCATTTTTCCCTGCTTTATTTCCCCCTCCCCTCCCCCCTTTTTTTTCTACAAAAGACAAAAAAGGAGAAAAAAAAAAAAAAAAAGGAATTTTATTGTTGATGAACGCTGCGTCAAGAGTCCCTGTCCTGAGTTGCTACATGATTCTTAACAACTGTTTGTACCTGACTTGCTGACTGTATCAGAGCCAGTCCTGTTCCTTTCTATTAGTCACTCTTCTTACAGGGAAGAACTTTCAAAATAGCTGGTAACTTTTTTTGTTTTATTTTTTTTTTCTTTTGGAAAATATAAATAATGACTATTTTGTACTGTGTGGTACCTGTGGTCTCTTCATTGCTGGGGTGGCTCGCTTCTAAAACTGCCCACTCAAGATCCAGCTCCCGAAATGTTCCCTTTCAGTCTGCTGCCATGGACTGATAGTGCCACGCATTGACTGATAGTGCCACACTGCTGCTGGAAGTCAGGTAGGATTCAGGAAGCAATGTTGCACACTGGAGCAAGTCCAGAGGAGTCCATGAGGATGAGCAGGGGCTGGAGCAGCTCCCTTACAAAGACAGGCTGAGACCATTGGGGCTGTTGAACCTGGAGCAGAGAAGCTGCGTGGAGACCTCAGAGCAGCTTCCAGTGTCTGAAAGGGGCTGCAGAGATGCTGGAGAGGGGCTCTTCATCAGGGACTGCAGTGATAGGACACAAGGTGATGGGTTCACACTGAAACAGGGGAAGTTCAGGCTGGAGATAAGGCAGAAGCTCTTCCCTGTGAGGGTGCTGAGGCGCTGGCACAGGGTGCCCAGAGAAGCTGTGGCTGCCCCATCCCTGGCAGTGCTCAAGGCCAGGTTGGACAGAGCCTTGGGTGACAGGGTCTGGTGTGAAGTGTCCCTGCCTATGACAGGGGGTTGGAACTTGATGATCTTAAGGTTCTTTCCAACCCTGACTATTCTGTGACCTGTGGTCCTTCATTCTGCCTGATGTGGGAAGGGAGAATAGTGCAAGCCACCATCTGCTCCATCAGATGGAGGTGCAGTGCAGGATGGCTGTGTAGGATGGACCCATCCACGTGTGTCATCGTGAGCCCCAAACCTCAAAGGACGTTAAACTGAAATACACAGTGGCAAATGGAGCTGATCTGAAGATGCTGCTGTAGGGCACGTAATGGATTACAGGGAATAACTCTTCGTTTTGCCTAGGAAATGGATCAGGTAGCAGTTGGCTCTGATTCTTCTGTTACCATCCTTCCGTTCCTAGCCTCTTGTCCTCTGGGTGAAGCACATATCTGTTCATTCACTCTGAGTTCATCTATTTTTATCAGATGGTGACTCATGAGAGGGTCTCTGCCCCTTTTTGTTCCCCCCCCCCCCGGAGGTGCTCATCACAAACACACAATTCTCTGTACAGTAAATCCTTCCCTTTACGTGCCTCACAAATTCCCATATTGCATCTCCTGCCTGAATGCCACTAATTCCTTTTCTATTGGATTTAACGTGCGTTTCCTTTTAAGTAAGCAAAGCATTTAGTCATAATGAGGTTCTCTGCGCTACCCTGTCACAACTCAAACCAGCATTTCTAGCTTCTAATTGCAGCCAGGCATGAAAAGTTCATTGCCAGGGAATTGCAGAAGTTGGCTCTGTGGCACTGAGATGCCCAATGACGCTGCAGGAGCTGCGCTGTTTACCGAGAGCTTCCAACCTGACCCAGACCTTTGAGCCTCATCACGTCAGCGACCAACTGTTGGAGAAGCAGCCCTGGCTCCTGGGAAGCAGGCAGGGAATGGGGTTCACATTGCCCTTTCTGGGGAGGGATTTAGAGGGAAGTGATGCAGCTTTGGCAGTCTCCTTCCCTGGAGGATGGGGAGATACCTGCAGGAGAATGATCTGTTCTGGGGCTCATCTGTCCCAGCCCCTCCTGCGGAGCCAGGCTGCAGTTTGGGAACACGCTGTCACAGAAGGTCTGAAGGGAAGCAGGCCGCTTGTTCACGTTGTTCCAGTTGCAGTGAATGAGGATTTATTTGTCAGCTTCACCTTCCCTTCTCTACCTTTTGGGTTGTTTGTTTTTTCTTGTAAATGATACAGCTGAAGCCATCTGGTGATAACAACATCAGAGCTAGAGCATACTGTTCATAAACCTCCCACTGACATCCTCCCCTCCCCACATCTGAAATGTAATTCAAGTCAACTCACAAGCTGTGGCATGTGTTGTTACTGCAGAGCTCTCGCTGCCAGTGGAACAGTTGGAGATTGGAATTCCACAAGGAGATGGCAGATTTATCAAAACAACCTTTCAGAGCGCTGCTTTCCCCGGCTCCTGCGAGCCGCAGCCGCCACCGGCCCCGTTCAGGATGCGGGTTCTACCCCGCTCGGGCTTCTGATTCCTCCTCTTCCCCCTCCTCGCAGGGGTCACAGGGAGACGTTTCGTCCCCGGCTGCACTCTTTCATGTGCTGCCTTCTCCCTATTATCTCCTTGCTCCTGCTTCCTCTGCTCCCTTTTGTGCTGACCTGAAGGGTTGCAGCCTTCATCTGGGTGTGGGGAGGAGAGAAGGGAAGGCAAATCTCTGCTGCGCGGCTCCTGCAGCAGGAGGACGTACGTGTGCCCTACAGCAGACACAGGCGGCTCTCTCCAAACACCAAATATTTCTTCCTGGCCAAAAAGATCTCTTTCTGGCTGCCCCTTGGGCTTTGTTATTACAGACTCGGGTTCTTTTGAGGTGTTTTTCTTATTGTGTGAGTTTTTCCAGATGAAAGGAAACAGCTTGTGTGCTTATGAGCAGAACAAACAGCAGAGCGGGGCGAGCTGCTGTGCTTTGAAACTCTCTCTGCCTTTGTTCTGGTTCTCAAACTGCTGCTAAGGACACACAATACCCGCACGCTCCTTCTTTTTTCCCTCACACTTCCTTGAAGGAGGCAGAGATTTTCTTTTTCTCTTAAACTTCTTTCAGGTTTCTCAACTTCCGTGCAATTTACTTTGCAAAAGGCTTTGCTAAAATCATTATCTGGTTCAGGCAGCTTGGGCCATGCAGTTTTCCTTCCTTTCATGACTACCATTGAACTCGGGTTGCAGAATTCCATCACTCCCTTCTTTCTAATGCCTTTCCTTGGTTAATCCAATCCGAAGCTGTTTAATTAGGGAGGGGTTTGTTCTGGGTGGCTGTTGTTTTCTCCTGACCTGCTGCCCCCCTGGGTCTTTGGCTGCAGTTGCAGACACGTGCTGCAGCAAATATTGCCTGGGCAATTCCAGTTCCTTTTGTGTGTGTTCCAGCTAAAGTTAACTTTCAGTGAGGTGCTGGTGCCGATGGGTGCAGAGCAAGAGGGGGAACAGCAGGTGAGTGCTGGCTTGACCTGCCCAGCAAGAGAACAGGCAAAAGAAACTAGGAGACAGCAGGGGAAAAGCCAACTATCAGCCCTTGAAATAGGTGGGGAAAGAACCTGCAGTCACCTGGAGGACTCTTGGAAGATATTGATGCTAGATAAAGCAGGAGAAGTGGACTTTAAACCCGGCTGAAGTTGGGCAGAGCACAGGTGAGAAACTTCAGCCAAGTGCTGCGCTAATTCTGGGTTTGGATTTTGTGTCTTGCTCCTACTTGATGTATTCGACTTTGTCTCTGAGACTGAGTTCTTCGAATCACTTGAGGAAATGTGTTAATTGCTGGGTGAGTCGGGAAGGGATGGAGGGAGGATTGCAGTTATCCCATCAGACCATGGGGGATCCCAGGCAAGAGAGGTGCACGGGGTGGGCTTCTCTTTGAATAATTGAAAAGCATCAAAAGTGGCCCAAAAAAGGCAGTTAAATGAGCTGAGGGATAATTAAGTGGATGGAAATTGGAACTGAAACACTTCCCCCCGCCCTCCAGAAGGCAAACGATGCCCCTGTTACTCCGGAGCATTTAATCCGCATGCAGGGATGTGACTTCGAGCTCTGCCATCGGAAACGGAGCAGGGATTGAAGAGGAAATCGTTGACTCTTGCCGCTGGGGAGCAGTGTTGAGGACAAGAGCCTTCAGCTCTTTGTACCGAGCTGCTAATGAACCTTGCTGAGCCTTGAAGCAGCCGGAAGTGCTCAAACAGGAGTAATGGGGTGAAAACCGTTCCCAAACTGGCGTTGTGCTTCTCCTGGAAGGCTCCCGGTGGGTGTGGAGCTCATCCCTGAGCATTCTGAGGCATTTAAAACCTCCTAGAGAAGGCACTTTGACAAGCAGGGCTCTGGTTCTGGCACGGAGGGAGGTGGGTGTGCTGGTCCTCAGCTGTGACCAGTGTGGCATCCTGGAGAGCAGCATCCTGCAGGGGTGCCTGCAAACCTCTTCCTTGCTGCCGCATCTAGTGTGATAGCTGGAGTGCTCTCTAGCTGCTCGTTTAGGTAAGGTGAGATGAAGCAGGTTAAGTTTTAACCCAGGACAGTTTCATCTCATAATGGAGGTGGGTCCTGATTTCCTACCCACACCTACTTATTTCAGGTCTGTTCCCGTGCTGTTGTGCCCTTTGCAGTGGCTCTGCCGGGTCTGCAGCTACTCCAGCACTTGCAGCCACCATAAAACATCTCAACACAAATGAGCAGGAGATCCTCTGGGCTGTAATAATGACTCTCTCCAGAGGATGTGTAATTAAAATGCCTTTTCTTTCCTCTCCTCTGCCCAGGGTGATGCCACTCCTGCCCCGGGTTCTCCTGCATTATAAAAGCAGACCCCCTCACAGCTTTGGTTTCAGTTGTGCTCTACCCTGAACGGGGTAGCAGGAGCGCTCAGCTGGGGCCTGGAGCCAAAAGCGAGCTAGGAAATGCTCTTTAATGAGTTAGATGTCTTTCTTGGTGCTGAAGCCCCAGAGCAAGGGAAAAAAAAAAAGAGGCATTTCACATACAGTCAGTGTTTAAATAGGCCTTTTCCTGCCTCTCACACCACAGCAACAGCTCCATCCCTTTCCAGGGCTGCTGGGACTTCTAAACCACCTCATTCTGTGAGGTTGTCGTTATTGTGGGTGCTTTAGCGTGGAGCTGGGCTATTGGACATAAGTGGTGGTTTTGTTCCATTGCTTTGGAAGTCTCATCCGCAGGCTCTTTGACATTGTGGTTCTCCCACATTAAATCTAACCAAGGCCTTTTACCCACTGCCCGTGAGGCAGCACTGCTGCTCTTCAGTGCTGCTCTGCTGGCTGGGACGATGCAGGGCAGGATGTGCAGTGTCAGAGGTGAAACACTGTGCATTTACAGCCGTGGCTGGTTTGAATGGTGCCTCCAGTTGTGGTTCCCCTCCTACCCCCAGCACTGGCACCTCGTGCTGCTCAGCACCGTGCTCTTTGCAGTACATAGGGGAAGAGACCATGGAGTTACAGAATGGTTTGGGTTGGAAAGGACCTTAAAGCTCCTCCAGTTCCAACCCAGGGACCCCTTCCACTGGAGCAGCTTGCTCCAAGCCCGTGTCCAACCTGGCCTTGAACACTGCCAGGGATGGGGCAGCCACAGCTCCTCTGGGCACCCTGTGCCAGCGCCTCAGCACCCTCATAGCAAATGATCAAGCTCTCCAGGATGAGGATAGCCAAGAACCCTGCACGGTCGTGCAGGATTTCCAAACCTGGCTATAGGGAAAAGGAGCGGTAGAAAGAAACCGCTGACCAACACTGACTGCTTGTCACCGGGAAGTGCCTGCCGGGATTGATAGCTGCTCAGACAACCTTGCACTTGTGTCCATGTTTTTTATAACCCTACTATAATAGGTAATCAAAGTATACTAATGGAATTAAGATCCCATCTGTCTGAGTTCAGCAAGCCAACAAGTCCCTTAATTAAGATCTCATGTTTGCTAGAACAGAGGCTGCAAACACAGAGCTGGCCACCAATGGCATAAGCAAATATCTGTCTTTTCCATGACAAAGTGCCAGAGCATCCAGTGGGCTGAGGAGCTCACAATGCCATCTGCAAGGTAAGCAGCACTTGCTTGCGGGCCGACAATAACTGCAAGAATCGCTGTTCCTTCCTCTGATAGCTGAGCAAAACGAGCTGGTTGCAAGCATTTTGAGGCACTGGGAGGCAGGCAGCAGCAGGAGCAGCTAAAAGAGGCCAGGCTGGGGATCTCAGCCTGATAACGTCTCAGCGGGACGGTGTCTGATACTGGAGGCAAGAGAAGAGAAGCGAGTTGAAATCAGTGTCTTCAGGCTGCAATTTCCGGAGGTTTATAAAGCACCAAGTGGATCCTCAACCTGATTTGCAGGCGCAGTGGGCTCCTGGGCTGCTCCACCACGGGCTGTCTGTAGTTACCAATCAGTCCCACGTGCGTGTCGAGTCTGGTGAGGAACCTCCTTTTAGATGCCGTAGGTTCGCCGGTGTGGTTGTTGGGAATGTTGGGGTTGGTGTTTTCTGAGCAAGGCATAAAACTTGAGAGCCCCTGTGCCCAAAATGAAGGGTTTCCTTCTCGTTTGGGATTGTCTTGCTGCTCATAAAGGAATTGCCCTTGATGAGGGGTTCGGGAGGTGGCCAGGAGGTCGTTTGTGTCCCTGTTGGGTGCATGGGGGTGTTCAGGAGGAGCATGTAGCATTGGGGTTCACCCCGTGGTCTTTCCGGTGCACCGGTGGGACCCGGGCGGGATGAGGCTGTTGGTCTTCCAGGAGGATTGGCAGAAGCGGAGGGAAGGGGGAGCCCCTGGTCCGGGACAAGGTCTTGGGGCCCTGCTGAAGGCGCAGGCGCGCGTCCCTGATGGGCGAGGTGCCGCGAGCGGGCCACAGAAGGTGACTTTTCCTGCCTTTATGGGAAGTACCCCAGTGAGGAGCCTGGATGAAAGCGGTCGCTTCCTGATGCAGCTCGAAAGCAGGGAGACATCTGCCGCAGATCAGAAGAGCCCGGCAGGTGGAAAACGCCCCAGCCCCCCTTCTCCCTGCCTTTATCCTGCCTGGAGCACAGCTCTGGTCCCCACCACGCTGCCAGGGGCTCTGCGCCGCCCAGCACCACGAACCAGAGCCTGGGAGGGGTGACACCAACCTCCCCTCCTCAGTCCCAGCCGCCGCTGAAATCCCACGTTGCCGCGGGAGCAGGGAACGCTCCGCAGCTCAGGAGCACACGAGTGAGGCCTGAATTATTCAGCATCCTTTTTAGCGCAGGCAGGTGTGGGGTTTGAAGTGGGTTGAGTTGGGAATTCTCTGCAGAGGAGCGAGGCTCTGGTGGGATTTGAAGGAGCTGGACACGTTTTCTGTTCCTGTCCTCCTCTTGCTGCCTCTTGACAGCTTCCCTCTTCTGCTCTGGGGCCTGGATGCTTGTTCTTGTGCTTTCCATCCCCCGGTAACCTCCTCCTCTCCCTCTATGTCACTGCCTCACCTGATGAGGCGCCTGTGGATGTTGCTGTAGCCAGCGCTGACAGCGGGGTTGATGTGGTCCCTGGTCCCCAGGGACTTGGCAGCCTCCTGCAGGCATTGACAGCGCACTTCAGACCATCGTGAGCCCCCGGATGCCAGTTTAGCTGGAAACGGAGCTGCCATGGGGAGGGCTGGCTTTGGGGGGGGGGGGTAGGGGCTGGGGGGTTGCTTTGTGCCTCGGTGGGGCTTGGTGCATTCAGTCAGGTTTGCTGTAATACGATGATATTGAGAAGGCAGGAGGTGGTTCGTGTGTGAGCACGGGAGCAACGCGCCCTTCATCCCGAAGAGGGGACAGGGATGGACACACAGGTGACTCAGTCTCCGCATCCAAGTGGATTTGGACCAGTGCTGCCCTAAAATCTCTTCCCCACCACCCCTCCACCCACTTTGTTTCAGGCATTTGGGGCTGTGTGGGAGCATCAGACCCTGCTCTCCTCCACGATCTGCTCAGCTCCATCCCACCCAGGCCTTGGTGACGGTGGCTGATCCCTGACTGCCCATGGGGAGTGCTCAGGGTTTGTGACCCCAGCTGGCCCAGCTCTGCCCATCCCTGCACGGGGAAGGGCTCTTGGGCAATGAACACTGATTCAGAGCTGTGACTGCAGCCACCCTCGCACCCAAATGCTCCGGGATCATTTTGTGCAACCCAAGTAAGTCTGAATTATGTGTTCAGCACGAAAATTGGAATATTTCTGTCTTAAAATCGCTATTCTTGTACTCAGCTTTTCTTGTCTCTTTGTTTGCAATCTAACAAGCCGGGTTGGACGGGGCTTGGAGCAAGCTGCTCCAGTGGAAGATGTCCCTGCCTGTGGCAGGGGGTTGGAACTGGACAAGCTTTAAGGTCCCTTCCAACACAAACCAGGCTGGGTTTCTATGAAGACATGAGAGGAAATCCTCACCGTGATCCAGATGGTACCAGACATGCTCCAGGACGGCAAATGGCAAACCAATGAGCAGCCAGCTTGGAGGACTGGAGGAGAAGGGGTTACTGCATCACATCTCCCTCCTACTCTTTGGCCACAAGCCGTTAGGAAACAAGACATTTGGGTAGCAGATGGGTGCTCTGGTAGGTCTGGAAACCTCTCAGGCAAAAGCAAATCCTCCTTTCCACCAGGAGGTTCGGGCCTCATCCTGCAGAACAGCACGTACGGGCCCAGCTCCCCAGGGGAGCAGATTGCCCTGCTCCTCCAGGCGCTTGGCTGGAAGCCATCCTGCCGCCAGTGCCGGCTGTGCCTAAGCCTCGAGCCCTCCACGGCAGCAGTGTCTGGTGCCCTCGGGTAGGTGAGGGCTGGCAGGGCCGCTTTCCTCCCCCACCAGCAGGGAAAAGGCACCGATGGGCGCGTGGAGGCTGTGCCGTGAGCGTGGCAGCTCCTCGCAGGCAGAGCAGTGGGAAAACAGCGAGGGACCTGCTGCTTTTGGAGGCTGCTGGAAGCACGGGGAGATGGGGACGTGCCGGTGGCTGTGAGCGGCAGCTGGCGCTGGGCTCTGGCGGCGGGAGGAGGGAAGTGGTTCTGTTTGGGTTCTGGGGCTAATTGGCAAAACTGTAATAATTCTTAGCTCAAATACATGATGCATTCAGCCCACTTGCAGCTTTAGTCTTCCGCGTGTAATAACAAGCCGTAACACTGGGGATTTCATGAATAATCATTGCTGCTTGCACCCCCTTCCAGGGGAGGGCTTCCAGAGAGCAGCCTCGCTCCATCCCCAGAAGGCAAATGAATATTATCTTCATAAAGAGAGATAAGGCAGGCGAGACAAAGGCCTGGAATAACTTGGTTAGGTTTATCAGCGAAGCCAATAGCACCATCAGGATTTATGCCCAGGAATTAAGATTCTCAGCCCGCCTGGGGAATGAGATGTCTGCCCTCAGCACAGACAGCCCGGACACTGGCACCACAAACAGGGGCTGTGAGGAGGAGAAACTCTTCCATTAGCAAAGGTGAGACAGAGCCCTGGGGAAGAGGCTTTGAGAGGCCTTGAGAGGTGCAGCAGCTCCGGAGGAAGATGGGGAAGCGTGAGCTGGAGCAGGACCGCGGGCACCAGCACTGCCCCAGCTCCCCTGCTTCACCCATCCCGAGGTCTCTGCCGCAGCTGGAACAGCACAATCGGGTCCAAAGCTGCTTTTTGTGCCCCCAGAAGAGCAGAACCAGCGACATTAACGCACCCGGGAGCTTCCTGTGCTGCTGAAGCGGGGCTGGCCGGGCTGGGAGGCTCATGGCGTTTAAATCGGGAGGGGTTTGTGGGAAGAGGAAGGCAGTGTTAACAAACTGCAGAGAGCTGATTGCTGGAGATGGAGAGCAGCCGCTGTCAGAGAAGGCAGCAGGAGGGGGGTCCCATCAAGGCTTTTCCTGCTTTGGAGACAGAGATCAGCCATCCACTGGGTCCTCCAAGATGATGAGGGGCTGCATTTGATAACTGGAGATGGGCTCTGACTGTGACTGCTCCTGCGGCACTTGGCTGAGCCCTGGTGTCACGGAGGGGTTTGGAGCCTGCTTTCCACTCATTGCACGCTGCTTCCTCTATCCCGGAGCCTGCAGCTCCAGGACCTTCCCTGGGATGATCCTTTCGCTCCCCCAGCCCTGAATCTGTGTGATGTCCATGGGCAAAGAAAGGAGAGCCCAGGTCCTTGTGTGACGCTGCAGCTGCGGGGCTCTCACTGCTCTGCCCGAGGAGCAGGAGCAGCCTCCCCTGTGCACAGCACCCCCAGAGCACAGCATCCTCTGCGGGCAGCAGGCACCTGCACCCTGACCGAGCCTCTGCCCAGGGCTTGGTAGGGGATGAGATGGAGCAAGGGCTCTCCCTCGCATCCCCCTGTGGCGGGGGGGGAGCAGGGGGTTAAGGGCGAGTGGGTTCGGCTGGGGAGGTGTTTGTGTGTCCCTGGCATGGTTTGGCCTTCAGCTCAGTGAACCCCTGCTTTCCCGAGGGCTGCGGGTGCCTCTGCCAGCAGGAATCCTCCTCTCCCGAGCCCCAATAATGGCCTGTCCTGGTCTCCTAGTAACTGCGCTGCCGCATCACTTTGGACAATGGAGCATCCTTTGTAGCCTGGCTCTCTGCTCCCGCTGCCTGCTCTGTTTCTTCCCGTGGCAATTGTCTGAAATGTCTCCAAATGAGCAACTTCGGGCTGGGCTGCTCCTGTTTGCTTTGTCTGTGCTGGCTTCAATGGGGCTTCTTGTGTCCCTTCCATCGGGCAGTGCGAATCCTCGAGGAACACGCTTTTGGGAGATAGCTCCGGGGGGGGGGGGGGTCCCCCTCTCCCCGTACCGGATGTCACGGCTGTTGTTTGCTCAACCCGTGCTCTCAAAGCACTTCACACTTTGTTGTTGTGGGACTGAAGGGGTCTGCTCATGGATTACTGCACTAAAAGGCTTCCTTTGCTCAGTGCAGTTTGGAGCCGACCTCAGCCTCGATGTAAAAGTGCATAGAAAGAAACTTTCCCAGCAGCCAGGCTGTGGAGAAGGGATTGGACTTGGGAAAGGTGGAGCACAAATCCTACCCAGCTGATCCCTGCCTCGGAACCCTGCTGGGGCTGCGAGGGGAGCTTTGGAGCTGCGGTTGTGGGGAGCTTGGGGGGGAAAGGAAGGGCTGGGAAAGGGGAAGCTGCTTTTGTGGGTCTTTTCTTCAGGAGGGAATGTGTCCACCTGAACGGGAGCCTGACGTTTGGATGCGTGGGGAAAGAGGAGGTTGGGAATACCCATTGGTGGTGCAGAATGAGCCCATGCACGAGTAACAGAAACCAAGCATCAGTCCCGGCAAAGCCCAAAGCTGGACTCAGTGCCCTGGTACTACAAGTGGTGAGTTCGGATGCATCCGAGCAGAGCTGTATTTGGGCTGTACATGGTGGTGCCTCGTTCCCACCTTCCTGCCCTGCAGCTGCTTTTCCTTCTCCCCAGGAGGAGCTGGAATTCGCCCAGTAACAACGCTTGACCTGCCCAGTGCCACCGCGACAGCTTTATTCCCCCCCAAGGACAGCGTTGGGGTGTTGTTGCCGGGGGTTGTTTCCCCTTCCAAGTGTATTGAACGCTACAGTCAGACCCTGACCCGCCCGTCCGCGCCGAGGAGCCCGCTGTGGCTGCGGGAGCTGATGGAGGCAGGAGGAGATGAAGGGGAAGCGCATGAATCACAGCGCGTCAGGGGAGGCTCATGAATCAGCCCCGGCACCGCTCCAGGCTGCTCCCGCTGCAGCCCCCTGCCCGCTGCGAGCCCTGCGGGGTGGGAAGGTCCCTCCTGCGCGCCCGGCTCCCTCCTCCCACCCTGAAGCCCTTTGTGGGGAAGCCCCGCTCCGGCTCCTGCCGCTGCCGAGCCTGGCCGTGTGGACATGACGTGGGTGGCCATGGGTGTCCCACAGCCAGGGAGGGCATCAGCTGAGGTCTTCCTCTGGCTCCAGGCTTGTGTAAACCTGCTCCTGGAGCCCTCTTTGCCTGGTCCCCAGCCTTTTAGAGCCACGTGGCCTAGATCCAGGCGAATCCATTATTGCATTGAGAAACTCAAGTCCAGATCGTGGCTTTATGTCCTGTTTTCCGTATCCTGAAGCCACATCCCAAAGAACACGGATCCAGGCCAGGATTAGCGATGCTGGAACCCCATAGCCTAAAATTCTTCCTCTTGCCATTGGAGCTTGTGGGGGGAAAGGCAAAATCCTCCTCTTCCTTCCTTGTCAGGGAGCTCCACGCACCTGCCCCTGCTTACAAAACCCATTCCCATCCCTCCCTCCCCTCCCCAGCACCCGCTCGTCACCGGGGCATCGGAGCACCTCATCCCGAGGGATAGTAGGGAGCGTCGCTGTGGTAGTTGTAGTCGGGACACACTTTCTGCACCAGCCTGTAGTCTGTGCTGTAGAAAGTGATGTAGACGCAGATGACTTTGAAGGGCTTTGAGCAGACCCAGGAGACGTGGCTCTGGGTGTGCTCATGGTAGCAGGTCTTGGATGGGTCGTAGGTGCAGAGCGTGGTCTTCTTGGCGCGCTCGACCTTCTCGTACTCCACGCGGCAGTTGAACACTTTGGACTCTTTGGCCTCGATGAAGATTTGCTGCTCCAGGTCGAACTCCACGGCCTTGGTGGGGGGCACGAGGCTGACGGAGATGTTCCCCTGCCCGGTGGAGTTGTGCTGGAAGAAGACGTTGACGGTGCCGTTGCCGTGGTCGACGACCTTGCCGGTGATGAGGAGGTTCAGCTTCACCGTCTTGATGTTGGAATAGAAATCGCCCCAGCCAAAAAGCTTCCGAGGCGGGCCCGAGGCTGGCCACAGGTCCCGCTGGCCCCGGGGCTGCGGAGCCTGGTCCCGCGCGGAGGCGCCATGCGGGATGTGCCAGAGCTGCTGGGAGCTGCTCCCCAGCGCCAGGAGGGTCCCGTTCTGCAGCAGGGCCGCAGGTGCCAGGGAGCCGGGGGGGAGCAGTCCTCGCGCCTCCCGCACCTCGGGGCTGGGTTCACGTCGCTCTGCGCCCTTCCCCGGCTCCTGGCCGCAAAGCACCTGAACACAGCGATGGGGGAGAGTGAGAAACGAGGGGCGGCTCTGCCCTCCCCCCCCCGGCTCAACCCTCTTCCCCAGCATGACCCAGCCCGTCCTTCGCCCCACCTTCTCTCTCGCCTTCCCTCCCCACTCCTGTCTCCAGCCTGCGCTTCCCTCTGGCAGCGGTTTTCCCGTTCTCATCCTCCCCTCACAGAGGAGATTCCTGTCAGGGAATCACAGAACCCCAGCCTGCTTTGGGCTAAAGGGACCTTAAAGCTCCTCCAGCTCCAACCCCTGCCATGGGCAGGGACCCCTTCCACTGGAGCAGCTTGCTCCAACCCCTGTGTCCAACCTGGCCTTGAGCACTGCCAGGGATGGGGCAGCCACAGCTTCTCTGGGCACCCTGTGCCAGCGCCTCAGCACCCTCACAGGGGTGAAAGGAGCCGGAAGGGGACCCTTTGCTCAGGCTGTAACTCCTGGGGGAGGGTCCCCACCTCACGGCCTTTGCACCCATCCCGCTGCTGACAGCACCTCCCATGGACCCCTCTCCGCACCCCAAACTGCACCATGGTCCGGGGGGAGGCAGGGCAGGAGCTGAGCTCTCACCCCTTCACCTCCGACACCTCCCAGGGGCTCCTGCACCCGCTCTGTGCTGCCTGCAGCCGGCCGGGGCCCCCCAACCGGCACAAATGGGCTCGGGGGGGGGCTGCCAGGCTGTGGGCGCCCAGCGGCTGGGGGTGCCTGGGCAGGAGGCGGGCGCTGCAGCCCCATACCCGGGTGCTGGCTCCCCGCTGTGGTCCCTGTGGGGATCAGGAGGAGCCTCCATCACCCCCTGCCGCCCCCCCCCCCCCCCAACCGCAGAAGTTTTGGGACGCTCTGGGGTATTCAGGGGCAGATGCGGGGGGATCGATGCGGTTGATGCCGGGGGGTGGCCCCCCCCTTCCCCCCCGCCCCGCGGCTGTGGCACCGCGACCCCCCCGTCCCCTGCAGCCCCCGTTCCCGTTCCCCAGCGCTCACCAGCAGCGAGGCGCTCCCCTGGATGAGGAGGGCGATGCAGCTCCGCGGGAGATGCATTTTGCAGCCGCCGCCTCCACCGGAGCCCCCGCTTCACCCCGGCTCTGGTGCGGCCCCGACACCGCTGCCCGCCCCCCCCCCCGCTTTTTCCCTCCCTTCGTTTTTAAGCGAGGGACGTCAGCGGCGGAGCGGGGCTCCCCCGTTAGAAACCGCTTGCAAGGGGCTCCCCCCGGGCCATGGTGGCTCCGGCAGCTCCCTCCCCGTTGTGCCGGACCGGGCGGCGGGAGGCGGCTGCTGTCCCCTGCCTGTCCCCTGCCTGTCCCCTGCCTGCCCTGTGCCTGCCCCTCGCTGCCTCGTCGGAGACTCAAAGAAACTCCGCTCCCTCCATCCCCTCCTCGCTCCCTCCCCTCCAAGCGCTGGGAGCAGAGCGGCACCTCCGCCTGTAACCCCTTGCTGCCCGCAGCCCAGGCAGCCCGGGCCCCGGGGCTCAGCGGGCTCTGCGGGGCCGGTGGGTGCACTGAAGGGTCCTGCACAGGAGACCCCAGAGAGGGGACGGTGGAGACCTGGGAGGGAGGGGGAGAACGGGGGGGACCCACCGGGGTCAATGGCTCTGCCCTTAGGGCCAGATGGAACCGTCCTGGGGAGGGGATCTGGGGGTGTTGGTCCACGAGAAGCTCCCCATGACCTGGCTCCAGTGAGCGCTTGAGCCAGACCCCCCCGTGTGCTGGGTGCACCCCCGAAGTGTGAGCAGCCGCTCAGGGAGGGGATCCTGACCCTCTGCTGAGCTCTGGGGACACCTGAGAGCAGCTCCAGTGCCTGAAGGGGCTGCAGGGAACCTGGAGAGGGGCTTGGGACAAGGGCCTGTAGGGACAGGCCAAGGGGAATGGCTTTAACCTGCCCGAGGGGAGACTGAGATGAGCTCTGAGGCAGAAGCTCTTCCCTGTGAGGGTGCTGAGGCGCTGGCATAGGGTGCCCAGAGGAGCAAGGAAACGCAGGTCCTGTTCCCCCAAGCGAGCTGGGTTCATTTCCACCCTGGTAAGGGGCTGGCAGAGCTGTGCTTGGGAAGCAGAAGGCGCTGCTTTGCTGTTACAGAAAGCTCTGCTCGCGTGAGTTGTGTCCCACTGAAGTCGTCCTTTTCCCACCTTGCAGCAGCAGAAGTGGCACCACCGAGAGGCCAGGGGCAGGGCTAGAATTAAACCCGGTATTTTCCTCCCCGCTAGGAGACAGCTCCGCATTTACCTCCCTTTTCCTTCCTCTCTGTACCCTGTTCTGCCCCCCCTTTCCCTGGGCTGTTTTGGAAAGCAGGATCTCACAGCGGCACTAAAGATGGAACAAACTGCGGGGGCAGAGCAGGTTGTGAGGGGCAGGATGCTCGCACCAAGGCCCTGCTTGCGCTCCCATCTGCACAGCAAAGTGGTCCAGGTCTGACTGCGGCTGCGGTGCTGGGAGCTCACGGGGAGGCTTGGGGACCGGCAGAAGGTGGGTGACGGATCCCTGCGGTGGCTGCAGGTACCTGACAGGAGGATGGAGCCTGGAGGGACTGGGCTCTGCCCAAGGAACAAGGGATGGGACAAGAGGAAACGGCCTCAAGCTGCACCAGGGCAGGTTTAGATGGAGCTGAGGAACAATTCCTTCCCCAGAGGGTGCTCAGGCATTGGAACAGGCTGCCCAGGACTTGCCCGTCCTCGCAAGTGCTCGCACACCTTCAGTGCCATAGGTTGGTGGTGGTCTTGGCAGTGCTGGGCAACGGTTGGACTGGATGTGCTTAAAGATCTTTTCCAACCCAGGTGATTCCATGATTCCAAGGTGCCTTCCTGCAGCGCTGCCCCATTGGCAGCATGATTCCAGGTGGGAATCCCCTGTTAGTGTGATGCCACTGGAATAACCTGGGCTTGAATCACTTCTTACTTGCTATTGAGCAACGTGCTTGGTGCTGGAGTGATGACATCTGGGGGCACAGGAGGACACCCCATTAACACCAATGGAGGGTGAGGAGCCCGATGAGCCCCATTCCCAGGGAAGGGAGCAAAGGAGTGATGAATCCCTCAAAAAAAGCTTCCTGGTAGGCAGGGCTATTAAACTCCAGAACATTCATCCAAAGCAGTGCAGGAAGGACCCTGGAGCCTCCTAAACCAGCCGGAACACAAGGATATACAGCAGCACTGGTGCTGTCCTGGCCCCAGCGCTGTGCTGGCCACCTTCAATAGGCTGCACATCTCTAACTGCTGTGATTTCCATAATGATCCTCCTAAAACTTCCCAAAGCCTGTGCCATGCCCTGCTTGTCAATCACTGCAGGCACTGCATCCTCTGCACAGCCTTCCCAGAGCCATCTGTGCCGCATGGGACCGGCTCCGCAGCAATAGGTGGATGCATCCCACCTATTCCTACCCTGGCTGTGGGTGGTGGGATGCTTTTGGCCCTGGTTCCAGCTTGGCTCCTCAGGCCTCAGGGAGGCTGAGCTGAGGCCAGCACCAGGACAAGGAGGAAGAACAAGGGATAAAAATGATTGAAGGTGACTTTCTGGTGCTGGGAGGGAGCTGGGGACTGGAGTGGCACAAAGCAGGGCTGATTTAGGGGCTGCTGGAGCTCCTCTTGTGCTCTGATGGCTCCCTCCGGAGCTGCTTAAACAGCCTGAGGATGGTGAGCATGGGGCTGGTGCTTCCCTATCGCCCTCATCCAGCCCAGGGATGTGGCCCAGCCCATGGGGGCCTGTTCAGACAAAGCGAGCTTGGGGGTGGAAATAAACCCATGCAGGCAAGCCCCAGGGCAGTTCTCCTTCTAAACAACTGTGAGTGTAATCCTGGTGCTGCCAAACTGGGTGGGATTTGGATGGGAGGAGGTGATGGGGACGGGTGCAGCTTCCCACACCGTTAAAGACAACTCTGGTGCCTCTGCCCTTTCCCCAGGAGGATCCCATGGGTGAGACTGGGGGTGCTGGGGCTCTTCCAGCTCCATTTGTAGAATCACAGGATCCTGGCTTTGAGCATTGCAGGGATGGGGCAGCCACAGCTCCTCTGGGCACCCTGTGCCTGCGCCTCAGCACCCTCACAGGGAAGAGCTTCTGCCTTAGATCTAACCTGAACTTCCCTGTTTGTGTGAACCCATCACCCCTTGTCCTGTCGCTCCAGTCCCTCAATGCAGTGCCTGGCGCAAGGCTCCCGCTGATGCTCCAGGGGCTGCTCCAGAAACACGCCCTGAGATCCTGTGTATTCCTCAAACCCAGCATCCCCCAAGTGCTCCTGGTCCTTTGGGAAACCTCTTTCCTTCGCAGCTCCAGGGGATCCGGCTCCCTTGGAGCAGCAATTCCCCATCCCTGGCAGCGCTCAAGGCCAGGCTGGACACAGGGGTTGGAGCAAGCTGCTCCGGTGGAAGGGGTCCCTGGCTTCACGCTACGTGATCTTTAATGTCCCTTCAACCCAAAGCAGGCTGGGATTCCATGGGTCTGTGTTCGTGCCACTGCAGTGAGTAGGGGCCGCCTTGGCGGTGCCGCCAGGCCCCGGTGCTGCTCAGCCCCGCTCCCTGCCTCCTTTCCTGGGTTTCTATTGCCCTCTAGTGGGACCTTGTGCAGGAAGATGGGCTCAGCCTGGGGGTGCTGGGGAGGGGGATTCAGCTCTTGCATGTACGGACGTACATAGGTATATATAGATGTGATTGAACGTTGCAGTGACCCAAGGTCCAGGTATGTGATGGTGGGGGGAGGCCGGCTGCTGGCAGCATCGCCACGAGTAGCAGCAGGGAAAAGGGGTTTGCCATTATCTGCAGCAGAGCATCTCCCTCCATAGCGCACCCCAAGCACCCACATCCACAGAGGCAGCTTTGGTGACACGGGAGACACGGGGTCCTGGTGGCTTCTGCTGGGAGAGGTGACCTGAAGGGTCCTCGTCAAAGGGAAAGGGTGGAGGAGAGGAAGGAGCCGTGTGACAGGATGGAGGTGTCGATGGGTCTGGCGCCCCCGTAAGCCCCCGAGGTGCAGATAAAGCAGAGCTGTCAGGATCGTGAGTGCCAGGGACCAGCCCTAGGAGGGAGGATGCTCTGGGAGAGACAGCAGAGATCGGGAGGTCAGGGAGAGCTCATCCAGAGCCTCCAAAGCAGCACGGGAGCAAAGCAAGCGTGGAACCCAAGCCTTCAAAAGGCTGCCAGCTGGGAGGGAAGGGAGAGCGTGGATTCAGGTGCTGATCAGAGGGAATCAGAGCCCGAGGTGCGGTGTCCCCTGGCAGAGCCCTTTCCCCCCCCCCCCCCCCGTTTTCCCTGGGGAAGCGGTTGCCATCCTGACGTTTGCTGCAGCCCGAGGTTATTTGGCCGCAGCGGTGAGATTCCGGCTCCGCTGAGCTCTGCCTCCCCCCTGGAGCTGCTGGATGCGCCGGGAGCAGGTGGATGCTGTTGGCCCCAGGCACCCATGGGAGGTGGTTGATCCAGGCACACACACACCCAGCCCTTCCTGAGCAGGGACCAGGGGAGCTCTCCAGGCTGGTAAATGCGGTTATTCCCCATGGATTCCAGGTAAGGCAGGTTTCTGGCTGCCAGGAGCTGTTTATGGCTCCATCCTCTGCTGCCTGTGCAACACAAGCAGATCCGCACCCCACCCCACCCCCCAGTTATCCCAGTGTGCTCATGGACATGATGCAGCTCCATTTTCCCTTTATACAAACGCATATGAAAGGGATGTTTGTGCTCTGGGCTCCAGTTCTCCTAAAACCGTCTGGATTCAGAGGAATTTGGGGAGCCGGTGAACCCATCTCCAGCCCTTCTCTGCATGTGGCTGAATCCTCCCAGCCAGGTAGGATCCGTCTGTGTGCGGTAGTAAACTGGCTCCCTCCAAAGTTCAGCTTTGAGTGCATCAGAGTGGATCCTAAACCAGAAATCGTCATTCCAGGGAAAGTCCTCTCTACACCCTGCTCCTTGCACTGCCCCGGCTCCCTGCCCTGTTCCAGCTGGGCACGTGGATCTTTCTCCTCCCTTTCCAGTCAAGAAGAACCATTCCCAAAGAACCTCTTGGCTGAGGCTGCAGGAGCCCGGTTGGGTTTTTAATTGGGAAAACAAATGGAAAGGTTCTCTCCAGCCCAGAGAAGCTGTGGCTGCCCCATCCCTGGCAGTGTTCAAGGCCAGGTCGGACACAGGGGCTTGGAGCAAGCTGCTCCAGTGGAAGGGGTCCCTGCCCGTGGCAGGGGTTGGAGCTGGAGGAGCTCTAAGGTCCCTTCAACCCGAACCGTTCCGTGGGTCCGTGTCCTGGGGGTGATGGGGTGCGGGCTGCAGCCGGTGCGGAGCGGGAGGACGCGCTTGGGGCTGGGCTGGAGCGCACGGGCGGGAGGCAGAGGATGCTGCTTCCGCCGTGCGACTGCAGAGGGAAGCAGGGAGCTGCTGCTCCGGGCACCGCCTGGGTCCGGGTGCACCGGGGCTGCGGGAGCAGCGAACCCGGAGTCCTGCTGGGGCCCGGGAGCAGCGGCTGCTGCCCCAAACCCTCCCACATCGCGGTGCTGTTGATGGCCCAGAGAATGGGATAACGGGGGGGGCGCGTGTCTGCAGCACCCTCCTGCAAGGAAAAACCACCTTTATCCTGGGAATGTCGGGGCCTCAGCAAGGACGAGCGTGTCCCGGGTTGCTGCGCTGTGGGGGTTGGTGCCTTTTCATCCCATCTCCTTTGTTCTGTTGTGGCTCATTAGTCTTTCTCAAGCCGAACAAAGCCATCCCTTGCTTCTGCTCTGGGGGGGGTGGAATCAGGGTCCCCGTTGGTGATGGGAGAGCGGGAATGGACCCAAAGGTGCTCAGCTCCAGCCTAAGGGACCCAGTGAGTCCCCGCTGGCCAGGGGCGGGTGGCTCTGAGCTCCCTTCCCACTCTTTGAGCCTGAATTTCATCAAAACTGAAGAGGCAACGGAAGCCTCCCTGGGAAAAGCAATAATCCAGGGAAAACAGAGCTCTGCCAAAGGAGTGCCTGGGAGGAGATGAGGGCTGGAGCCTTGCGCAGCCCTTCCTGTGTTTTGGGTGGAAAGCGCAGGATTTGGCTCTCATTTTACCTGCAGCTCCTCCCATAGCGCAGCAGAGGGGCTGGTACAACCCCAGTGCCTCAAACCCACGGACCTCAGGGGGAAAAGGTCCTTTTTTCCTGGCTGCTGAGGTGATTCCAGGCGTTCTGCCGCTGAAGCACTGGAGGAGGTGACAGTTCCCATCTCCCACAGTTTCTCCTTGCTCCGGAGCAGGACAGAGATGAAAAGCTCATTTCTGCTGGGCTCAGCAAACAGCAGCGCCAGTGGCTTTCCAGTGACCTGAAGTGATAAATTGGACATGAAAAGGGTTCACATCGCAGGCGCATTTTCCCGGGTCATGTCCCATATTTACATCCTGGAAAGGGTGATAGAAACGCGATGGGATCTGTTGGCACAAGAATTGCAGGGCTTGCAGCCGTCAGGGTTTCTTGCCCAGCTCTTGGAGCACGGCAGGGCTGAATGGAATTAAAACGATCACTAGAAACGCTGTGATGCCTCTAGCCGGGGCTAAGCTGTCTGAATGCCGGTGTGAGGATGGAGGGGAATAGGGAGCATCTCGCACGCAGAACGCTCTGCGCTATTCCAGTCTGGACGAAGGCTGAAATCTTTCCAGTTTGCTGCTCAGGCTGCAAGGAGTGGGGGGGGGGAAGCCTCTTGGCAGCAAATCTCAACAGCTCAAAGCTCTGCTTTGGACCCAAAAGAGCAACTGTCTGCAGCTCGGCTGCGTCGGGATGAGCTGCTCCCCCCCCCTCGCGCATCGCCTGGTACCTGCTGGAGCCAAGGGGGCTGTGCTGGATCTCACCCTGTGTTTTAAACGTGCTGCAGACACCTGACGTTGGCAGGGAGAGGGCTGGGAAGGCGAGCGGTGCGTGTCCGAAAGCGCAGGCGGGAGCTGCCCCCGCCGGGCCCCGGGAATTCACACAGTTTGGTAGGAAAACCTCCACTGCTCAGGCTCGTTTCCTGGTGAGGCCTCACCTGCAGCACCGTGAGCAGGGCTGGGGTCCTCAGCGTAAGGACATGGAGTTGCCGGAGCAAGTGCAGAGGAGGCCACGAGGATGCTCAGGGGCTGGAGCAGCTCCCGTATGGAGCCAGGCTGAGAACATTGGGGCTGTTCAGCCTGGGGAAGAGAAGCTGCGTGGAGACCTCAGAGCAGCTTCCAGTGTCTGAAGGGGGCTGCAAGGATGCTGGGAGGGACTCTTCATCAGGGACTGCAGGGACAGGCCAAGGGGAATGGCTTTAACCTGCCAGAGGGGAGACTGGGATGAGCTCTTCGGCAGAAGCTCTTCCCTGTGAGGGTGCTGAGGCGCTGGCACAGGGTGCCCAGAGAAGCTGTGGCTGCCCCACAAGCTGGATGAGCTTTAAGGTCCCTTCCAACCTAAACCAACCTCCGGTTCCATGAGAAGGTGAAGCCCGAAGGAAAGAGCAGGGTCTCAGCCACATCTCACCCCATGGTGGGCCCGCATGGGCAGGACTGGGGCTGGCGCTGCTCTGAGTTTTCAGATCACACGGAGCTGTCGGTTAAAACCCCTGCACTTATTGAATGTGCCCCCCCCCCCCCCCTTCAGCTCTGCTCCCCCCCTGCCCCTCCCGCTGCTTTATCCCTGCCAAAACCCAACGAATCCAGCCCAAAAGCTTCAATCTGCCCCTTGGCACCTGCACTTCGAGCCCGGCCGCGTCCCGGGGGACGGGAGCGGGTGGCGAAGGCGGCGGGTCCCTGGGCAGGCAGTGATTGATGAGAGCCGTTTCCCTGCCCTACGGGGCCGCGGCGCCGCCGCTTTGCTTGTTCAAGGGCTCTGGGGGAATCGCTGCCTTTCTTTCGGCTTCGCTTTCAAGTTCAGCGGGGTTTGAGCTTCCTGCTCTGCCTGCGCAGGCTGCGAGGTCAATGGCGCTTTTAAGGGCAAAGAGGCTGCGCCCCTGTTCTCAGCGTTGCTTTAGGGGGAACAGACCCCATTTTACCCCCCATTTGCTCTCGCCGAGCCCCTTCCGTGCTGCGTCTGTCGCGGGAGGAGGCAGAGCGCGCTGTGTTGTGTGAGCGTGTGTTGACAAGCTCAGACTCCCCAGGGAATAACCCAGATGGATTTGCTCTAGGAAAACCGTGCTTCGGATAACGATGCGGCTTTCCTAATTACTCCAATGGCCGGATCCCAGACAGAATGGAGCAGCTCGTGGATTAGGGCCAGTGTGAAGCAGCTGAGGCTCTGGGGCCATTGATGCTCTGTCCGATCGCCTCGAGGTCTAGCAGCAGCAAAGGGGGCAATTCATGGGAGCGAGGGAGGAAGGAGGATTTATTAGGTCAGAAACTCTCCCAGTGAATGCAAGATTGTTTTTGTTCCTTCCCAGCTCACTGAAGCCAGAGACGAGCCTCGGTGGGTGCTGGGGGATGCTTGCTTAGGGTGGCATCCCTTGGGAAAAGCACAAAACCGGGGCACAGAGAGGTTGTGGGCACTGTGGGTGCGTCTGCAGGGTGGTTTATGCCTCTTCTCACCTTGGCTGCGACCGTATCTTCGTGCTGGTGGGGGGTTCACGTGTCCCTCACCCGTAGGCAAGTGGCTGGGGTCAGGGCACAGGTCCCCACCGGTGACCACCTCTTCCCAAAAGCTGGAGTTTCTGGCCAGTGGAGCCATAAACCCTGGGAAGAGGGAGCCCGGAGTCCTTCCTCTGCCAGCGCCTGTTTATGCATTTGATCCAATTACTGCTTAATGCAAAATGCATCAGGAGCCCTTGGAGCAGGGACAAGAACCCACGGCTCAGCTTTGCCGTCCTCATCAGCAGAGCTGCCCCCGTAGCACAATTCCCAACATCAGTTCCATGGCTTCATGAGAAGATTTCTCTGTCTTCTTTCTTCCTTTGTTTTAACTTCATTCCAACCGGTCGCTGCTTCTTTTTTGCTCTGATTTAGGAGCAAACCCCATGGCTGGAGGCTGAATTGGCTTCACTGATGCATCCTGCTGCTGCCTCTCAGCTAGGATGCTGCTGCTAGATTAAAAGCTTCGGCACCAGGGAATTGGGGCTGCTTTCAGGCTGACCCACCTCAAACCCCCTAAACCATGGGGGTGCATAAACCACCACCAGCATCGTGGCTTCCCATCCCTATCCCAGCAGGGTCTGTGCTGACGGCTGTCTCTTGACCTGAGACAGGAAAGAAACCGCTCGTGCAGCCGAGCCTTGTTGTGGCTTCTGAGGTTTTAGCAAGTTAAAGCAACAAATTGTCCATTGAAGTGAAACCCACACTGCAGAGGGGCTCCCAGGGGAGCCCCGCATCCTGAGCCAAAATCAGCGGGAGAGAAATCAATCACTGCGATGGGAAGTGAAACCAGCTTGGAAGCTCCCTTTCCCTTCTTCCCTTGGCAAACCCCGGTTTGGGGGCTCTGATTTTTCCATCCTTGCCTCTCATGTGGACAAATTGCTAGGGATGGGGATGCATTCCCCTGTCCCCACAGCCAGCTTTTCCCCTGAAGGAGAGGCTGAACTGGGACCCTATTATTTCAATAGAGATGCGCCCTGTGAGTGATGAAGCACAGGCCTCCCGCGCGCCAGGCGAGGAATTTCTCCAGCCTAATTGGATTTGCTTTCCCTATTTCTGCAGCCTGTGTGCTCCTTGTGTTGTTATTTATAGGAAACATCTGTCAGTGTCAGCCAGCCCCGAGGTGGGAAATCAGGGCTCGGGGCTCCCTTTGTCCATGAGGCTGCCCAGGGAAATAAGGGGTGACCCCACCAGGTCCTTTGCGGAGGGGTCTCAAGTGAGGAGCTGCCCATGGGAGCCTCCTTGCACCCAACAGCAGGGGAAGGGCTGGGTAAAAACCACGACTGCCTGAAGCCAGCAGGTAAATCCTGGCTGCAGTAAAGCCCTGCTGAATGGGCAGGGAAAAGCCAGGGATTGGTTTTCCAGGTAGAAGCAGACCCATGGGATGGGAGGGTGCTGGAATGCTGACAAAGGCAGTTCCTGCAGCTGAGATTAACCCAGGTAATTCATCTTGGGGATTGAATATGGTAGAGGTCAACGTTTTCAAAGCTGGGTGGGAGATGTGGATGTGATTGCGTTGGAGATGTTCCTTCTCCTCATCCGCTGCCTGCACCCACTTCTGCTCCTCTTTGATGGGTTTGGGAAGCTGCTTCTCCTCTTTTCTGTTTCCAGGGAGCTGCGGATGAAAGGGTTTTGCTGGAGATGGCAGCACAAGAGACAAACCTTCCCTTTCCATAGCCAGTGGGGCTGGGGCAGGGGCAGGGATGTGAGCCGGGATCCGGGGCCAGCTGCACACAGCCGATGGGATGACCCGGCTGCAAATCCCTGGATGCAAAATTGCTTTAATGGGTGGGAAAAGCAAGGAACTGAAGCAGGTTAATCGGGTAAGATCACACAGCTGGAAATCAGATGCATCCTCCCCAGTGCCCCGTTAACCCCAGTGCATCCCTCTTCCTCCCTGGGCACCTTTCTGAAAGCTTTGCCCTGCATGTAACAGAGCAAGGAAGAGCCCAGCTCCCAAACGCCTTTTATCCTGATGCTTTTGGGCCTCAGGAAGTGCTGTAAGTGAACGCAGGGAGGGATGTGTCACCTCTGGGGGGTCTTGGTGCCTTCTTGCGATAGCGTGAAGCAGCACTTCATTCCCAGGCTGTGGAGCCCCACGGTGCTGACACACGATGCTCTCGGGGTGTTTCCATTTGTATGATGGGGCCCTGCTGGCAAAAGGAGCTCTTGGGCTGTGAACACAGGATTGGGTCCTGATAGCAAAGTGATTTACAGGGAGGCTTAGGCCAGCTCCCAGCTCCAGGGGTGCTTTTACGTGACGGCCTGATGGTTATTAATTTGTCTGGAATTTACTGTAATGCCATTAATCCTGATGGGCTTGTTGGGTATTTAATGCAAAGATTTTAAGTGCTTCTGTGGGTTTTTTTTTCCCCTGGAACTGCATCTTTGGCTGCACAGTCACAGGGGCTCCTGTTTCAATGGAAATCTCAATGAGTTTCCCCCCTGCTTGCAGCGGGTCTGACTCAGCCGTGCTCTTCCCCATCATCCCCTTGGGAAAGGTTTCCCAGGCTTGTCCAGCATCCCTATCCCGAGGTTTCAAATTCCCCTTCTCTTTTCCAGCTCTGAACATCTTTCCTCTCCCTTCTTTCCGAAAGCCATGGAATTGCCAGTGTCCTGCCTTGCTGCCCATGTCCTGCCTTGCTGCCCATGTCCTGCCTTGCTGTCCATGTCCTCCCTTGCTGCCCATGTCCTGCCTTGCTGCCCATGTCCTGCCTTGCTGCCCATGTCCTGCCTTGCTGTCCGCGCCGGCTCTGCCTTGCCTTCTCCCATGGATCAGCCCTTCCATGTCATCCTTGCTTTGATTCCACACTTTCTGCCTTGTGGCTGGCAAGCGGAGCTGCAGCCATGTGTTTCTGGTTAGGTGGCCTGACAGCTTGAGGTTTCCAGCTTTCTTAGTGGGAAACACAGCTCCAAAAGCCTGGAAACGTGTGAAGGGCTCAATGTGATTCCAGCTGCGTTCCGCTCCCCCTCCTCTCTGTCCCTGCAGGGAGAGCGCAGCTGATGCCAAAGCAGGAGGGGGGGAGCCAAATCCAAACCTCCCAGGGAAGCTGGAAATCTGTGTAGGGCTTTATCCAAAGATCGATCCAATAAATCACAGGCTGGGACTGTGAGAGCAGCAGGTTCCTTGGGACCAGATCCCAGGACCGCGGCTGGAGCAAGCTGGCTGGGCTGTGCACATGGGGGCATGAAAAGGCTCATAGCTAAATGCTGGGGGTGCATGTGCTTCCCATGGGCCCCTCCCAAGGGCTTTAAGCCCCGTGTGGATAAGCAGAGCTGCCTCAAGGCTTCACCACCCCATTGCAGAGCATCCCGGGCTGCACGTGGCTCCTTCCCTGCCATCCCCGGGGCTCGCAGCGTCCCCATTGATGGGGCTGGTGGGAGACAAAGAGCCGTTTGTGGTGCTGGGAGCTGGGAGCCCAGGGCCGGCCCTGCCCCTGGGGCTGCCCCAGTTCATGGCTTTATCCTTTATCTCCTGCTTTTGCCCAGGTGGGAGCTCCTCAGCGGGAAGCGGAGCTGGATGCTGGGGGTTGTGACTGGATGAAGGCTGGATCATGGCCACCCCCATGGAACCCCATGGAGATGTGGGACCTTGTGGGTCAGCCACAGGGGTCCTGTCCCTCGTTCCCTGCGTGTCTGGATGGAGCCGGGGCTTTCAGCATCCCTTGGCTGGAGGAAGGCGAGCGGTGGCCTCTTGTGACCCTCGCACTGAGCCAAGGATCGGGGCTTGGCTCCTGCTCCAGCTGAGCACATGGAGCCATTTCCTTCCCAGCTGAACAAGTCTTTCTGGGAATGAGGGGGAGAGGGGTTCCCACTCTTCCCAGAGCACTTGGGAGGAGATGGGTCTGGAAATACCCCCCAACATGAACGCCCCACATTGCCTACATGCGTGCAGCCCAGTGATGTCGACCACATGGGATGGACCCCTCCACGTCTTCTGCGGTTGCAGCTTCACAGAGCTCCTTAGGGAATGGGGGATCTGGGAGCAGGAAGGTTTGCACGGGGTGTTTGCAGCATCAAACATGGTGCCGCAGCGGGGTAATGGGCACGAGGTTCCTCTTCATAGCATTTGTCAAGGAAAGCGTCCAGCAACAGCGCTGCCTTTTTGCTGGATGATTCCCGACGGGAGTTGGGCATTTGCCAGGGAAAGGGAGGATGGAGAGCACGCGAGTCCTCAGGCTCTGCTGACAGAGCCAAGCCTGTTCCCAGCAGCCTGGCAGTGACCTCTTTAGTCTCATGGTCCCTTTGGAGGGCAATGGGATGAAGGCGAGCACCCAGCCTGCACCCTGGGGTGCTGCTGAGCTGTTCCAAGGGATGGTGGACACTGGGAGATGGGAGACATAGGAGGGATCGTGGTGTTGGAGCAGAGGAAGGGAGAGGGCTCCTGCCCTGGACCTGCTGATGCAGCCCCTGCCTTTGGCCACGGTGCCTGATGCTTTCAGTGTGTTTGGTTCCCAGGTCTGCTCCTGCCCTGAGCCCCGCTCCCCGCAGGCAGCGCCTTCCCCTCCTGCCCTCCCTGCTGAGGCCAGGAACAACGCACGCTGCCAGCAAACAGCCGGGTCCCCTCTGACCCCTCCAGATCTCCTGACTCGTGAAGGGAGCAGGATGGGAGCCCCAGTGCCTTCGGGAGGTCAGGAGCCAAGAGCAGGGCTGGGGAAGGCACGCGGGAGGCAGGGCTGCTGGAAGGATGCACCCGGGGTTAGGGAATAATCAAGGATATTTATAGGGCTCCCATCCCTCTGTGCAGCATCACCGCCACAGGCAGAGCCAGCCGGGGCACAGCGAGGGTGAGCGCAGGGCTTCGTGCCTTTCGGTGTCCAAGGAGGGTCGGGGTCCAAAGGAGCCTCTGCAGCGCCGGGGCAGCAGAGCGGCTCTTACACAACCAAACAGCGTGGGTGAGCGGGCTCCCGGCTTTCTGGGGAGGAAGCGGGTGTTTGCAGGAGTGCTTGGCTCTGCAGAAAGGACCCTGGAGGAGAGGCTGGGGCTGAGCTCGGGCTCGCTCCCATCAGGCTGTGGCTCGAGGCTGGGATGTTTCTGTTGGACACGCACGGCGCCGGCTGCTGTGGGGGCAGGCTCAGGACAGGGCAGGCTCTGGAGCTGCGGACTTTGCGCTGGGAATTGGATCTGCTCTGGTGGGAAGTCGTGCCTGGAGGCTGGAGGCGCGTCCCGGCCCATGCCTGGAGGCGCTGGGTGGTCCTCGCCCAAAGCCGGGGCTGTCGGCGCATCAGTGGCGGCAGCTCTGCCAGCGCCTCCTCTGCTCCCGCAGCAGCAGCATTACCGGGACACCCCCTGCGCTGGGAGGATGTCCTTGGTTCCTCCTGCTTATCCTTCCTTTGGAAGTCGTAATCCCCCCCGTCTGACGCTGCAGCCAATGGCTCCCTCCTGCAGGGAGCCCAGAGGACCTCACCCCAGTGCCAAAGCCCTTCCCAGCTGCCCCAGTGATGGGGGAGCCTCAACCATGGCACAGGCATGGAATCGATTGGGCTCGATGCCTCCTCGCTGCGAGGCCGGCAGGAGAGCAGCATCTCCTCATCCTCTCCACTGGAAGCGCTAGCCCAGGGCTGCTTTCCCCTAGGGAATCAGAGCAAACAGCTCCTGCAAGATGCTTTCTCCCCGTTTCCCTTCATTTCATGGGATCTGGAGCTGGGATCCGGAGCAGAGCTCTGCTGTTGGATTCGCTTTGCAAAGGCAACCAAAAGGTGTTAAGTGCTTGTAATCTGAGCATAAACATGCCCCTGCCGTGTGCAGTTGCTGGCTTGTTTAATGCTTTCTGAAGTGCTTTAAGAAAACCACTTCTGCCCAGCGCAAGCTTTTGGGATCCAGGCGCCAGAAAGCCTTTAACATTATTAATCTTCCTGCCTATGATGGGAAGTACCCTGATACAAGCCATGATTTTGTTATGAGCTTATCACTCATTTCGCTGTTCTCAGCCTCCTTTTATCCCCTTTTCACCCCTTTTATCCCCTGTTAGAATAAATCTGGCGCATCCCAAGTGCTGGAGCGGGAGCAGAGGCTGGATCCATGGAGGTGTTGGGTTCCCACAGCCCAGCCACCACCGTCCCCGCAGAGGGGATGCTGCAACACGAGCAACCGACACGATGGAGGCAACCAAAGGCCAGAGGGCAAAGCGGGAAGGGCTGGAGAGGAGCTGGGGCTGGGAGGATGTGGATTTCTTGCCCCATCTCCCAGGGATGTTCGGTTGCTCCATCCCGGAGGGACTCTCATCTCCCCGGGGGTTGCCGTCACCGCAGGGATCCCCGGCTGCTTCTGGTTGTTGTATCCCTGCAGGAGGCTGAAGGGCACGTCCCAGACACGTGTGTGAGCGTGGCTCGCGCCCCGCAGCAATGGGGGCATCTTTCCTTTCCCCGTGCTCATCCGAAGCTGCTTTGCTGTTTGCTTGTTGCTTCCTTTCATCTCTCCCATTGCTCTGCTCCCGCAGATTTGCTGCTGATCCTGGGTTTGTCTAGCCAACATCTGCATTAACTCTTCCCTCAGCCATCCGGAGCGGCGCGGCTGGCCCCAGGCCGGCTCCGGAGCTGCATCCCGTGCTCCTGGAGCGAGCAGGGAGGCGAGCAGCCGATGGCGCAGAGCACTTTGCCATATTGCAGCCCTGGGTGGGACGGCCGTGCCGCTGCCAGGAGGGACGTGCGCTTCCTCAGGATGGACGCGCACGTGCTGTGCTTTACGGATCAGACTTTCCCACGTTGCTGTCCCATCCATCCGGTCCCCCCATTTACCTGCCACCCCCCAGGCTGGGAGCTGTGCCAAGAAGAAAGGCGATATCCGTGTTAGCAGCCGCAGTTGCTGCTGCGAGAGCGCAGATGGATGGAGCAGATCCACTCCGGTTTGGTCTCCAGAAGCTGATGGAGCTGCCGGGGCCAGGCGCTGGGTCAGCATCTCCTGTGGGAGCCCTCATAGAAACCCAGGCTGGTTTGGGTTGGAAAGGACCTTAAAATGGTCCACGGGCAGCAACAGCTTCCATAGAGCAGGGTGCTCCAAGCCCCATCCAACCTGGCCTTGAGCACTGCCAGGGAGGGGGCAGCCACAGCTTCTCTGTGCAGTCCTTGCTGGGAAGAAGAGGGAGGGATCTTTCCCTGGACCCTGCTCTTGGGTGACCGGTGGCATAATTGGGTCTAAATTGATCCCAACCGTTTCCTGTAAGTGTCTCAGGAATCCCTTTCCCAGATCAATGGATGTCACCAGCAGTGGCTGGGAATGCTGCAGCCTTAAGCAGGGCTAGGAGGAGCATCTCATGGAAGTTGCAATGCCTTCCACTCATCCCAGTTAATCCTGGTTTGAGCAAGGATCCACTTTATTCTTGGGCGCTGATGCTCTGGGCATGGATCTCTGGTGCGAAGGCCAGGCCTTTCCCAAATTAACTGGGACAGGGAGCGAAGCTGAGGAAATATCCCTCCTGGAAAGCAGCTGAATCCCATTGCAGAGCCTGCCCTGCTCAGTGCAAAGCTGCTCCTTCCACAGCTCAGACCCTGGGCTGCAGATTTATCGGCTCTTGGATGCGGCTCTCTCCTGTTATGTGCCTTCCAGGGGCTATTCTACAATGATTTCTTGCCTTCACCTTCTCACCAGCTCTGGGCATGGTGTTTACTAAGTGTATTTTAATGTATTCACCTTTCACCTCTTGACTAGACACGTATTGATCCAATATAGATCCCTGGGAAATGGGGATGGGCAGCTGCAGCCCACCCCGCGCTGGGGAAAGCGGATGGTGGCAGCTGGGGATGAGCCCAGAGCATAGCTTAGCACACAGAAGATGGGGTTCCTACACCCCAGCCATGCTAGGAAATGGGTTCGGGAGCCTTAAATACAGATAACGGCCATGATGCTGTTGGGGGTGGCAGAAATCGGGGAGAGGAGCTGGGAGCTCAGCTCCCACTGTGGCTCTACAGCATCCGCAGGGCATGGCAGGGGCATTTATCCACAACCAGAATCCAATCAGAGCCATTTCTGATCCTACAGGAGCTGGTACCTGGTACAAGCAAGTCCTTTGGGATGCTGTGTTAGCCCAGCTGCATCACCTGGACCCCTTTTCATCTCCCAGGCATAAACGCTTTGGGGAAATGCACCGGGTGGAGCTGGTTCATCCAGGATTTTCCTGGGACAAGCATCAGCGTGTCCCAGTGCCCCAAGGAGCTCCTGGAGCAGTTTTCTTTCTTCCTCTGTCAGATCTTACAGGTGATGCTGGGGCAGCGTTTGTGAATGGGAGCAGCAATGCCCGTGCACGGTGCTGGCAGCAGCCAGTGCACTGGTGCCTGTGCTACCGAGCAAGGAAGGTGTGCAGCCATAAAGCACAGCCTGGGGAAAGGGGCCAGGCCAGGCTCCGACCCGCAATGGGGAGCAATGGGAGGTACGAGGGGAAGGCTGAGCTGTCCCGGCTGCTGCCTTGCTCCTGTCATAGGGAAAAGGGGGTTCTGCAGGGCTGGGATTTGCTGGGTGGGCTCCTTGCTCTGGGGGGCAGGTGGATGGGATGAGATGGGCTTTCCCCAGCAGATCTCTTGCCTCCAGGTCCCCTCCCGGTGTCTGCTGCAGCCCCCACGACCCTTCCCACAGCTCCTTGGGATGGGGGAAACCTCCTGGCTCCTTTCCCAAGCTACCTGAGCCCTTCCAGGGGCTCCCACGGGCTCCTCGCTGCAGGGAGCCGGTGGGGAGCAAGCAGCCTGCACAGCCCAACGCTGCATGGAAAACCCTCTGTACGTAAAGGGGATGCGGGAGCCCAGCAGCGTTGGGAAAGGGAAGTGATGCTCCAGCAGAGACGGGACCCGCAGCCACCCCATGGATGTCCCTGAGGCTGTTTCCCTGGGGAAATGGGAAGCAATACCCCTGCAGTCCCCAGCCTGTACCCCAGGGAGCAGAGGGATGGGGCTGGAGGGAGGAAAACGTCTCCCGGAGAGCATCCATGCAGGTGAGCATCCGAGCATGAAGCTCCCATGGGATTGCCTGCACCAAGCCCCACATGGGCAGCACCGTTATCCGTAGCTTCCTTGCTCCACATTTTCCCTCTCTCGAGAAGGGGAAGAGGAGGTGGAAAACTGAACGAGGCAGGGCTGGAGGATGGACGTTCCCCTCTGTGTGGTAAACAGGAAGCTGGGTTTCCATTTTCACCCCAAATCTTCCCAGAATGGGGCTGGTTTTGTAGCAGTTTCTGTTTATTTGTTCCTTCCTTTCGTTGGGAAGGGGCGAGTTTGCAGCTGACAGAAAACAGGGGAAGAGTCAGCTGCTAAGAGCTGGAATTCTGACTTTCCCTGAAAGCCTAAAACCTCCTCCCGAGGGGCTGCGAAATGGGATAATGTTTCCTCTCATTCCCACTTGCACCAGTGCTGGGCTTTGTTTGAGAGGAGGTGATGAGTTACCCGCAGCGAGCCCCGCGCCGGGGGCCTGGGGCCTGATTTATGGGGCACTAAAAGTGCTCGGTCTTGTCTTCATCACTGGCTGCGTTTTCTGCTTCTTCTTCCCCCAGAAAAGCTCAGAAACATTCCGCTCCTCCCGGAAAAATTCCCAGCCTGGCACAAAACCCTTCCCAGCCGTTCCAGCCTGCAAAGGGCCATCCTGAGCCCTGCTTCCCCCGCTCCACGCAGCCCCAGCCAGAGCCGTGCTGCCCGTCCCTGCGGATGGGATCCCAGCCTGGGGATGGGGGTCTGGCACCTGCCTCGCGACACCCAGGTGATGGTTAATGAACCGCATCCGGACCTTGACCTGCATCCCCCAGGACTCCTGCATCCATCCCTGCATCCATCCATCCCGGGCTGCTGGGAGGGAAGCAGGTGTAGCCCGAGCTGAACTGGTTTGAGCTCATGGTGGGAGGTGGGGGGGAGGCTGGAAGGTGAAGGGAATATTTCCTAGGGAAAACGACCCCTTTGGTTTCTTTGGGAAGCTCTGGCTGCGTTCAGGTGGGGGGGAGGGAGGGGTCTGCGAGTCCTCTTCAATTAGGGGTATAATAAAACTGCCCTCCTTCTCCCTGCAGCCTAGGGAAGTGCAGCATTGAGCGTAACGAGTTTAACCTGCTGCTTGTTCAGCTGAGCCTCCTCCCATCCCAAATAGCCCATGAGAGCTTGTGGTGGCAGGAGCAGGATGTGGGAAGCTCCTGGAGCCGCAGGTGGGTGCGGGGCAAGGCAGGGCACTGGTTCACACCTTGGGGTGCTGGCAAAGGGGAGGAAAGTCAAAAGAACCCAGTGCAAACCTTCCCCAACTCTGCAAGCGCAGCAGCATCGGTGGAACGAGGGTACCCTGTGTCCTGGAGCATCCCCGCGTCTGGGCTAAAGCATTCCTGTTGGGGTCCCCTCCCCTTGACCCCGCCGCTGGCCACTGGAGCCATTTCCCAAGGAAGGAGCCGCTTCTCTTCCCAGAGGGCACAGGGAAAGCGGAGCACAGCTCGGGCCCTGCCTGGGGAGGGTTTGCCCCTGCATGCAGGTTGTGCCCTGCGTGCTCGGCGCGCATGCGGCCACCTCGCTCCTGCCTTGTGCTCCGGCTGCTTGCGGCTGGGATGAGGCAGAGGCAGAGATTCCTGCGCCCAGATAAGGAGTTTGAGGTCAGTTTTTCAACCCCCTCTCCGGGGGCTGTGGGAGAAGCCCAGCCCCATGTGAAAGTCGTTGCGGTTTCAGCTCCGTTCCCAGCACGGAACTCGGAGCAGATTCCTGCAAGGAGCCGTGGTGCAGAGCCGGGATCCGGCCCCTTTCCCCCTTTTCTGTTTGCTCCCTGCAAACTCTTTGAACGCTGTCTATTTTTGGTGCCTTTCCTCGAGCCAAGGAGCTCAGGGAGTCACCTGATGCTCAAATAGTTCCCTGATAAGCCACGTTTTTCCCCTTGTTTTGCTCCCGAGAGCAGGCAGCTGCTGGTCCTCACGGAAATCCTTGCTAGAGCCGACCGCTCCACAGCTGGTTCTCACTAGGGCATTCCTCAGAGGTGGATTATTTGGCATTCCCCAGCCTCAGGATAATAATCCCTTAATGCATTTTTGTCAGCCAATGAAGGAACAAAATGCTCCCATGTGTTTTGACAGCAACGGTGATTTCCGGGCACGCAGATGGGGTTCAGGCTCTCCTTGAGGCCTGGCACAACTGAATACAGTGAAGAACGCCCGCAGCACCAAGTGTTGAAGCCTTTCAACAGGACGGGATGGGTCAGAAGTGTATTCAAAGCGGTGACTACCGAGAGAGAGATGGAGAAGGGAAGGGAAAAGCGCACGTTTCCGACACGCTGGTGGCCGTGGGGATCTCCTCCTCTCCCCCCCTTCCCCAGCCCCTGCTTCCTGGGAAGCTTGAGGCAACATTTGTGTTGAGCTCTGCTCTGGATCAGAGGCAGCCCCACAGATTGCGGTCCCCTCCGTGCACGCTCGGTGCTGTGCAGGCGCTGGGCTGTGGGCAGATGTTCTCATCCAGATCCAGATGTGCGGCACAGAGCTCTTGCCTTCCCCCCTGCAGCTCCAGGCCTTTGCTGGAGCATCTCTGGGGAACAAAGTCATCCTTGCAGTGGGTTTCTGATGAGGAGGGACCGCTCTGCCATGGTCCCTTCTCTTCCCCTGGGAGGAGTGGTCCAAGCCTGGTGCCAGGTTCTGGCAGCAGAAATGGGGCTTTTTGCCCTTTTCCTGTTGTTCCTGCTGTTGCCAGTGCCCTGGAGCCAGGCAGGGGTTGAGGATGAGGGTTTGCCCCATGCCTTGGTGAAGGATGTACCTACAGCTGCCATCACCCCCTAGACGACAACAGCAGCATCCTATAGTTGTAGCCTGGCCAAAAGCCTCCTTGGCAGCCCAGATGCAGCACTGGAGCAGGACGAGCATCTCTCCAGCATCCCTGCCAGCAGCAGGGTCCCGCGGGGACACCGGGTCCTTGGCTGCAGCATCCTTCACTTCAGAGCCAAAACTCAGTGCTTTGTGTGGTTCCCGGAATGGAGGAGCCAGCGGTCAGGAGCTGGAGCGGGATTTGGAAGCCCTACCTCGAGCTCTTGCTCTGTCAGAACATGTGGAAGCCAGTGCTGCACATTGGGGTGGCTTCAGGGAAGGTCCAGGGGTCCAGTGGGGGCTGATGAAGTTGTCCCTGCAACACAAAGCTTCAAATGAGGGGTCACATCCATCAGAGCTGCTGGGAGCTGGAGGCAGCGCTTGAGCTGCGCTGCAAGGAGAGGAAAAAGCTCTTTCCCCGTTCTTGCTTATCCAAACCCTCACAGCCTCAGCTGGGAACGCCGGAGGAGTCAGTGCTTGCAGCAGGCTCGGGCTTGGGTTTGTTTTTTATGGCTTCCTGTCCTCATGGGAAAGGAAAAGTTCTTTGGGAATGCCATGGATGAAACCCAAGGGGTGAGCGGAGCAGCAGCAGGGTGGGCAGGAGCGGTGGGGGCAGCCAGAGGCAATATTTCTGCTACCCGCAGGAGGGATGCTCCGGAGGCTGTTTGCCTTTGATTCCTTCTCCCCACTGCAGGGAAGAGCAGTTCTCCTTTCCATAAAAACCCCTTATCTGAGGGGACTTCCAGGAGCTTCAAAGAGGGGACAGGTTTCTCTTGGGATAAAGTCATCCTTTCAGTGGGTTGCCAGGTCTCTGATGAGCAGCAGCATCTGATGCTCGCTGCTGGACCTCAGCTCCATCCCCATAGCCCTGCCTTTGCTCAGAGGACACATCCCTGGAGGAAGATGCTTTCTGTGCTGATTCCACACTGCAGGACCCCATCCCCAGACAAGGAGCACTGAAACCCCCTCGCATGGGGCGATGGAGATGCCTACAGCCCCATCTCCCAGGCCTCTGCTGGCGAAGGGGCCTCTGGGGAAAGCACAGAAACCCCGAGCTCTGCAGCTCCCTCATCCCAGACAAGTATTGCTTCACCTGAGGAAAAGGCAGCGCTCCTGGAGCTGAGCCTGACCAAGGCTCGGGATACTGGACTGGGATATGGGACTGAGCAGCGCACGGTTGGATCCACACTGTTTTGTCCTGCCCAAACCCTGCTCTGAGGCTCCAGCTGTGCTAAGAAATAACCTTTCCCCAAAGCCAAGAAGCGCTGCTGTGGCCAGAGGATGCTTTTCCTCCTGCCCTGGCAGAGCACAGGCCCTGGGCTGCTTTCTGGCCACCAGGAGATGCTTCCCAGGCACTATGGGACTATGAGGGGCAGCTGAGACTGGGGTTCGAGGGCAGCAGAGGCATTAACCTGTGGTAAATCACTGCAGCGAGCTCCCTGGGCTGCAGCCTGCTTCCCCTGGGTGCTCCCATTGCCAGGATTGCCCAGGTTTCCGCTGCTTGGCAAAGCCACTGAGCCCATTTCACTGGATGTAACGTGCCAAAGGAGTTCCTGTGTCATTCCCAGCTCCAAAGGGGCAGCAGGGCTTAGGGAAGAGCTGTTCCAGGCCCAAGCGAAGGGGAATGGGTTTTGTTTCACCGGAGACCCCTGAGGCTGTGCAGGAGGAGCTGCAAAGAGCAGAAGGCTCTGGGGGAGCCCCGGGTTCGGTGCTGCAGGGCTGGTCCTTGTCTCCCAGCGGCTCCGCTCTTATCTCGGGGCAGGGGTTATCTCTGCTCTCCCGGCCTGGGGAGGAGATGACAGCGCCAGGGGCCAGGCTGCGTCCCCGTCTGGGCACCGCCAGCCCCCTGTCACCAAAGCCGGGGCGGAGGAAGCGGGAAGGGACGGGGGAGATGGAAGCAATCCCCTAACTCGACCTTCCTGCTCTTCACCCGGACAAAGGGGGTGGTTACAGCTGCCAGGCTGGGAGCGCAGCAGGGAGGTGTGGAAAGGCCGGGACCCCCTCGCCTCCCCTTCCCCGTGATGACACTGAAGGCAACACGCGCTCCCCGGGTGCGGGTGCTCTGCAGCTCTGATTCACTGGTGCCTCGAAGCCAGAACCCCCAACCTCTGCATTCAGCCACTGCTGCTCTCCCGCCTCCAGAGCTTGGTCTCTCTGATGTTCAGAGCCAAGCGCTTTATATTTTCCTAACACCCATTTATCTCCCACATCAGCATCTTCCCTCTCAGCCCATCACTAGGGCTTTGCATTCGCTCTGCAGCAGAGGCTGAGCACAGCAGCCTGGGGGTGATGATCCCCACAGCACCTTCACGGGGGCTGCTGAGCAAAGTAACCCCTGCCTGGGGAGCCCACAGGCACCTGCCCAGCCATCCCGTGGTGGTGGCCCTGCAGCAAACGCTTTCTCCCTATGTGTCCCATCACCCAACTGGGATTCCCCCGGCTGTGATTTAACTTCTTGCTACTTGTTTTGGCCCAAAAGGCATGGAGGGGATGACTCCGCACCAGGTTTCTGTACCACAGGGTACCCTCCAGCTCCATGTACCCATCTCTCCTGGCTTAAACAGCCTCGAGACCTCCTGTCTGCCCTTCAAAGGGGAGATTCCTGCCCCTTGGCTTTTCCATCCTGCCCTTCTCCAGCACAGGGGGGACCCCAGGACCCGCCTCAGGTTTGCAGCAACCTGAGCTGTACCTGTCCCCAGTTTGGCTGAGCAGCAGGGGAAGGGTCCTGTATCCATCGGGCTGGTGGGGCTGGCAATGGAGCCCAGCCTGGGCAGGAGGTCTGGGACAGGAAGGGAAAGGGGAGAGGGAGGAGGTGGCTGGGTCAGGGGCTGCTGCTGGAGGGGATTAAAGGCTCAATCTTGAGTCAAGAGGAGGAAATTAGAATCAAATCAGCTTCTAGCGCCTGCTGGAAATGGGGCAGGATTTATGGCTGGGGAGCGGCATCCAGGGCTGCCCCTGCAGCTCCTCATGGGCAGTGGAAGGGGTTCTGGTCCCTCATTGCTCCTCTCCTGCTGCTGCAGAGAGTGGGGGGCTGAGAAAGGGCTTGCGCTGGAGGTGACCCCCATCACTGGGGACTAAAGGGGTCCCTGCAGGCTCTGGGCTTTGAAGAGCTATTTTGGCACCAAAATGACCTCAGCAACGTCTGCAGCTGGTGGCAGGGGCAGAAGGTGGTGAAAGAGAGAGGGAGGGAGGGAGGAATGGGGGATGGGTAAGAGACAGATGGATGATAGATGGATGGATGGATGGATGGATGGATGGATGGATGGATGGATGGATGGATGAAGGGTAGCAGCACTGCTCTGTGCTGGATGTGGCCATCTGTATCCCACTGCATTCTATAGGAGCTGGGTACCACTGCTGGAGAGAAGACAGAGATGCCCTGAGGCAGCACCCATGGGTGATGCAGGGGAGTCTGGTAGGGGCTCAGAGCTGGATCCCAGGGGCTGACCACAGGTAAGAGCTAGGAGACACAGCACATCACCTTTGACATTCACACCTTCCCCTTACCAAGCAGGCAGCTGTGTTTGCAAGCCCAGCACCATGTTCCCTCTCTTTCCCACTCCTTCCCTCCCCAAATCCTGCATTTCCAAACCTCTCCTGACCACGTTCATCACTTCCCCATCCTCTTCCTCCCCCCTCTCCCTTTTCCTTTAGTTTTGTCCGCCTCGAACCTCTCAGCTCAGCATCCCCCGGCGCATCCTTCCCATCACTGCACTGTACCAGCAGCCCAGGGTGTCCTGCAGCTCTGTGCTCCCCCACCACGCTGCCCCCAGCCCGCAGCAGGGTGGAAATGAGGAACCTGGCAGGAACTGCCTGGAAAATGAAGGAAGTTAATCCCAGAGCTAATTGAAAGCAGGAGCTGGGGCTGGAGCGATGGGAGGGGGTGGGATGCTGGGGCGGGGGGGGGGCAAGGGCTTTTGGGGTTTGTGTTTTTTAAACCAGAGGACAAATCCACATGGATGCACGTGGGCAGTTCCCAGGAGCTGCAGCCCGGGCTTGATCACAGACATTTCAATGCTGGGGGCCCATCCGTGGCTCAGGTCACAGAACCCCAGCCTGGTTTGGGTTGGAAGGGACCTTAAAGCTCCTCCAGCTCCAACCCCTGCCACGGGCAGGGACCCCTTCCACTGGAGCAGCTTGCTCCAAGCCCCTGTGTCCAACCTGGCCTTGAGCACTGCCAGGGATGGGGCAGCCACAGCTTCTCTGGGCACCCTGTGCCAGCGCCTCAGCACCCTCACAGGGAAGAGCTTCTGCCTAAGAGCTCATCTCAGTCTCCCCTCGGGCAGGTTAAAGCCATTCCCCTTGGCCTGTCCCTACAGGCCCTTGCCCAAAGGTTTCCTGTAGCCCCTTTAGGCACAGCCCATGTGTGCAGATACTTCAGGTTCCAGCAGGTTTTAGCCCCCAAAAAGCCATTTTGGTGCCTTTAGCCTCAGGTCACTGGCGTGGCCAAGGGGCAGCGAGGATGCTGGTGCCCTGCGTGGTCCAGGCACTTGGATGCGATGCTGGTTCCCTTGAGCTATTATGGAAACCCCTGGTTTGGGCTTCTTCTGGCTGCTGGTGCTGGTTTATCCCCCCCAGCTCTGGATTTTTGACCCTGCTGCTGTGTGTGCGTCGCTTTGGGTATTTTCCAGGCTTGAGCTGAAGCATCTCTCCAGAAAGCCCTGACCATTCCAGGCTGAGGAGCAGGCCTGCAGCAATTAGAGATGGAACAAACCCCTTCCAGCTACAGCATCACATGAGGGAAATGGGAGAATTTGTGTGGGATGGAGTTTGAGCTTCAAGCCAGGCTGGACCTGCAGCGAGGGAGACTTCCCCCCCTGCTCAGAGGCCTCGGTGGCCGCACATCAGATTGATGGATGTGAGAACTGGGGTTTAGTCACGAGGTGCCCCAAATGCGGCAGCAAAGGGACACGAAGGGATGCAGAGAGCTGATGGTGGCCCCAAGATCTGCCTTGGGTCTGCCTGCAAAGAGCAGCCCCTTCCCAGGGATCTGTCCAGCGGAGAGGGGATCCGAGGGGTGCCCAGGGGTGGGAAGGGAGCTCACTCATCCATGAGGCTCAGCGCCGGTGCATTGGGGTTGGCCGCTCTTTGCTGCCTTCCCACGGCTCGCCTGGCGCCCAGCCCAGCCTCCCGAGCTGGAAAACCGGAGATCTGCGGTTCCAAGCACTTCATCCGGCAGAGCAGAGCCTGGCCTCCGCTCCTGCCCGGTGCTGCTCGCAGCCAGAGGTGCGGAGCCCCAGCGCCCATCAGCCAGGAGCAGAGGCTGCGCTCCCTGCGCTTGCTTCGGTCCCATTGTGCACCCCGTGAAAGCCCTGCCCTGGTTTCCTGCTTTGGTTTGTGCCTGGATCAGAAAGGTTGAAAAAGGAATAAAATATTGGGAAAAGGATAAAATATTGGGTTTAAAATGAGTGATTGAACCAGCCTGGGGCTTGGGTCTGAGGGGGGGTAAGGGGGGAAACGGAGTCACAACTACTGGCCAAGGGGAGCTGAAAAAGTGGAATGCATTGCCCGGGGGATTTTCACCTTTCAATGCAATTGAAACCTCTTCAGCATCCTCCCAGTCCAGGTCTCAGCCTGGGTTTGGACCCGAGTGGTGCAGTTTTCCCAGGATAGGGCTTGAAGAGGAGCAGGGGACCCTGGAAGCCCCCTGTGAAGCTGCAATGTCCTGGCTGAAGCGCATCTTCAGTGTGCTTGGGAATCACAATCTCCTTCATCTGCTCCATCCTGCCTCGGAAACGGGAGAACGCCAATTCCCCCAGAGCCCTGCAAGGCTTTTTCCTGCTCTTGGTGATTTTGTCTTCAGCTGCTTTTGGAAGGAAACCAACCCGAGCACTTTGAGTCCCTGTAATCCATCCCCCCTTCCCCTTTCATTCTCCAATAAAGGAAATCATTAAAGGACCAGGGAAATGAGCCTTTGGCAGGGTTCCTACAAGGCTGCTCAGCTCGAGGGTGCTGCAATGGGCTTGAAGCCTTTCACAGGAGCAGAGGAGAAACCCAGGGAGCTGCTGTGACGCCTCTGCCAGGGGTTTGGCCACTCCTGTGGCTCTGCTCCCTTCCTGCTGCTCTCAGAGGGAATTTGCTGTCTCTGCCGGAGCAAAGCACAGCCCAATCCCTGCACGGCTTCGGATGAAGCCAGCCTTTGCCATCCGCGGCAGGGGTTACCAGCCTGCAGCAATCCCACCTGAGAGCGATGCTCTGAAGGAAACCAGGCTGCCTCCCCCCAGGTATCCCACATTTATGCATGCATCCCGCAGCTCGCCTGGCTGGGGGTTGCTGTGGGGCTCCCTGGGCAGCTCCCCTGCGCCCTCATTCTTGTGTCGCTGAACTGAAGAGGGTTTTCCCAGCATGATTTGGGCAGCATCTTCTACTCCCTATGCCCCTGTGTTTATGCCCTGTGCACTGAGATGGTTCAACAGGACCCGCACGTACCTGGGGGGATTCACTGCCTTGCCCTGGCCACTCAAGCCCCTCTGACGCTGTCTCCCTTCCTGTCTTCTCCCAGACACATCCATCTGGGGCTGTTTAACCTCTCCCTGCTCCCTCCAGGAAGGCCACATCCATTAAAGTAAAGCCCTATCAGCACCTCTCCTGGTTTGCACCCAGCTGCAGCAAAGCAGAACCATCAGGGGGTGGAATTTGGGCAGAAGAAGAAGGGGAAGGGCAGGGCTTTGCCTTCCCTTTGCTGCCTGTTCTTGCTGGTGGTGGCAGTGCTGTCCCTTTCCCAGGTAAGATGTAAGAGCTCTTTGATGTATTGAATGGGGTGGGGGGGACACCCTGAGATGCAGGGACCTTCCCACCTCCCTGAGCCTGAGGTCAATAGGGATGTGGTGGTGGGTTAAACCAGCACCTTGCTTTGGGGCTGGAAAAGCTTCAGGCACAGATCTAGCAGGAGGTTAAGGGAGGAAGGATCCCCCTTTAGCTCCCACCTTGATCCCAGCAGCCGAGCAGCCCCTGCACTCGCAGGGCACGAGCTGTGCCCAGCACCGGCACACAGCCATGGCCGAGGCATTCCCGGCTTTCCCGCCGACCTGCTTCCCATTATCTGGGAATGTGGCTCTCGCCAACATATGGGAGGCAGATTTTTGCCTGGGGGTGCAAAGGGAGGGGCTGGAGCCGCTGATGCTGGCGCTGACCCGTGCGCCCTGCGCAGCGCAGGTACCGCGGGGCTGGTCCTGGGGCAGGGAACGAAGCATCCCCGAAGGCTCTGGGCCGGCTGCAGCCCCGGCTCCGCGCTGAGCTGCTGGGGGAACTCGCTGGGCTTGCTGCTGGCGGCAGGCAGGTGGACGGGGAAGAAATACAGGTGAGATTAGCGCCTGTCAGCTGCAGCTGGGCGCCGTGAGCCCCGCTGGAGCTCAGCTTTCGGTTCCCATCTTTGTCCCTCTGCAAAGGGAAGGTCCCGGTTTCCCGCAGGGGCCCGGAGCTGAACCGAAAGCCTCTTGGTGGGATTTTGCTGCGAGGGTTTCTTCCCGCTGGTGAGGTTCTGTGGGACCAGGGGATGCTGAGTGCGGCGCAGCACAGGGCTCTCTGCTGCGGGTGCTCAGAGCTGGCGTGGACCCAGCACGGGTCCATACGGTGCTGCCCCGGCATCTTCCATCACCCCCCAAGCCAGCCCCAGCCTGGGGGGAGCCCCCCAGAGCTCCTTACAGCAGATGCGGTATTAAGCAGGGGGCCGGGCTCCCCCTCCACAGGCACCCATAAAGGAGGGTAAGGAGGTTTTCCAGGGCCTTTTCCCCAGCCCTGCTCACCAGCCAGGGCAAACAGCAGGCTCCTTTCCAGGTCTTAGTGCCCTTTCCTTTCCTTCCCTTTCTTTCCTTCCTTTTCTTTCCCTTTCTTCCCACTCTCCTCCCATCTCCTGCACTAACCATAAATCAGGTTCCTGTCCCCAGGGATCATCGAATGCAGCTGGTCCCGCACATGAAGGCCACCTCAAAAAGCTCCTTCTCTCCCTCTCCCCCCAGCACAGCTTCAGCCAGGGCTGCAGGGAGGGCAATGCAGGGAGGGGATGCTCGTTGCCCCCTCCAGGTCCCGCCTGCTCCAGGCTCCCTTCCCAGGCCTTGCAGGCAGGAATCCTTCAGCTCACTCTCACTGCCCGGCTCTGCTCCTCTTCTCTATTCCAGCCTCTTTCCCAGGGGAGGCTGGGGATTAAGAGGAAACAGATTAAACCTAATGGATTGATTGCAATTATTTTCCCTTGTTTATCTGCAACACCGTGGGGGAGCCTGGAAAAGAAGGAAAGGGAATGCTCCTTATGTGTGTGCAGTCCTGGTCCTCATTATGTTTCCTGCTGGAGAGCAACCGGGGCCAGACAAAAATAAACCCGGCTACAGCTGAGCATCCTATTTCAAGCTCTTAGAAACTGTGATGTGTAAATACTTCTGGGTGCAAACCCACGCACAACCCTGAGCAAAGCAGCTCCAGCACCAGCCCTGCGAGGTTCCAGCTGCCCGTGCCCATGTGTCCCATGTTTCCTGGGGACATGCACCCCCCTATAGGAGCTGTTGGAAGCTCCTTGGAGCAAGAGCCAACCTCTTGTTTGGGGGAATCCCAGACTTAGGGATTTAAGGGACCTTAAAGCTCATCCAGCTCCAACCCTGCCACAGGCAGGGACACCTTCCACTGGAGCAGGGTGCTCCAAGCCCCATCCAACCTGGCCTTGAACACCCTCACCTCAATGAACCTCCCTGGGTCTGGAGGGCATGAGGCTGATCCTACCCTTTGTGGTGCCAAGGGCATCACTGAGAACAGCACCAGGAACAGAAACAGGTGCCTTGTGCTCAAAGCAGCAATCAAAGTAAGGGACTTGAGCCTTTTAATCCCCTTCTATGAAGCAACTTGGAGGAGGAGGAAGGTTCCCTCTTTTCCTGGGGTTTTCCCCACTGCCCAAGGTCTTTCCTGGATTGGGAGCGGGGCAGAGCACAGCAGTGAGCTGCTCTACAAGGCTGGATGAGTCGCTCCCAATGTTCCTGGCTGAGGTCCGAGTCTCCTCTGTGCGCTCCCAAGAAATCCTCCTCCACGAGATAAGATCCAACTTTACATTCCTGCTGTTTATAAGATTAGAAAGGGAGAATGGGGAAGAAAGAAGGAAAAAATCCCACCACCCTTGAAGGCTTTGGGGCCATTTTAGTGGATTCCCGAACCGTGGATTCTCCATCTATCAATTCCCAAACCTCAGTTCTTGAGGAAACCAGGAGGTGGAAAAACCAAGCAGGACACCAATGTAGTGATGCTCTTTATTGGCATCCGACAGATACACAAGGACAGCTACCCCCCGTGCATCACCCCCGTGCATCACCCCCCCATCTCATGCTGCTCACACCCCCCCAACAAACCCCCCCAAAACCCTTCTACAATGGCTATTTCTTCACCAGAAAACTTCCTACTAAATCCAACTGGAATTACACAGGGGTGAGTGGAGAAACACACGTTCTTTGTACAACAGAAGCGTTAGAAAAGGACACACAACGAACCGACGAGCACGAACTTTGGCTTGGGTTTTCCCTCCTTGCTTTTCCTCAATACGCTGATTCCTGCAGCCAGGGACTCAAGGCAGCCCCCGGCTTCTCTTTGGCTGCTGAGTTTGTCTCCGTTTCCTCAGCCCTGAGGAATTCCCTTATGGCAACTGAGACCTGAGACCGTGGCAAGATTGTCCTGAAGGAAAGCAAATTCCAGCTGGCAAAGGTAGGGCCGGGTTTGGCTTCTGAGGCTGAAGCGGGCCCATGGCTTTGCTTTTGATCTGGGCACTTTTATTCCAGTCACCCTTAGCCTGTGTTTGAGTCACTTCCCCAAAACAAGGGACCAATGGAAACAACCTGATGACAACCAGAGCATCCCGAAAGCATCCCTGCAGATGGCTTGGCCCGGTAGGAGCCGGCGCCCCAGCAGCAGGTTTGAAAGCCGGAGGCACCCACTGCAAGTTGGGGGGGGAATTCGGGTTTCCTTGGATTTCAGTGATGGGAGAGGTTCAGGATTTGTACCTGGGACTCGCAGCCCTGCTGGGATCCAAGTGTTTCTAACCAAGGGGTTTGACACGGGCAGCCAGCAGCCAAAGTGTCGCAGGGGTTCATCCAAAGGGATCGTTGCTGTTCATCCAAAGGGATCATTGCTGTTCATCCAAAGGGATCGTTGCTGTTCATCCAAAGGGATCATTGCTGTTCATCCAAAGGGATCGTTGCTGTTCATCCAAAGGGATCGTTGCTGTTCATCCAAAGGGATCTTTGCTGTTCATCCAAAGGGATCGTTGCTGTTCATCCAAAGGGATCGTTGCTGTTCATCCAAAGGGATCGTTGCTCTTTTGCTGCACGAGAGCAGGAGGTGTCAAATACCTCATCCTGAAGATCCAGATTCAGCCTGTGCTGCTTTAGCATCCAAAGCACAGGCAGAATTCCCAAAAGCTCTGGAAAGATCTGGGCACTCAAATCCTATTGACGCAGGCTCTGATCCCTCTGGAAGCACTGAGCTGTCCCTCCTGACACCCAGCAGCTCCGCTGGGAACAAATCCTTCCACTTTCCCAAGTTCCTCCTGGACCTGCTGCCGTGGGTTCGGGATGTGCAGGTGTTTTCCTGCCTCCCCATTGAGTCTTTAAGGCCAAGAAACAAGGTGGGACTGAAGGCTTGGGCTGTAAAGCGAGAGCTCCGCAGGCTGTGAGGAAGAGGAGGGGCCGGGGCAGGGCCATCACCCCGCATCACACACAAACATCGAGTACATAGTAAAAGGACATGATATTATTTACACATCTTGCTTATCTCCCTAGGGAAGGGGAGGAAAGGCACCTCCTGCCTCCAGGAAAGAGCTTCTGCTGATCCCGGAGGCGAAGGGGGAGTCCATGGATGCAGATGGAGCCAGCACCGGCTCATCCTTCCTCTGCAAAAGGCTCGTGATGCTTCAGGCAAGTGAGAAGCTGCGGTGGGAACATTCCCCAGGACCACAGTGGCAGCACCCATGGGTGCCACGGAGAGGCGGGGGTGCACCGAGGATGGGCAGCACCCGAGTAGAGGCAAAGGGCACCCAGGGGAGCAGGCGGGGGTGTTTCTGAGCCACCCTTCACAGTGCTGGAGGAGAAGGAGCCCTTTCAAGCTGTGTCTGTGGGCGAGAAGGGGCAGTGCAACGGCAGCAGGGGTGGCTTTGCTCCTGGCTTGATGCAGCGAAGGGGTGAGGATGAGCAGAGCCCTTTGTCACGTCCCCGCTGCGGGCAGGCACTTTTTCAGCCCTTCAATGTCCTCCCCATGGAGCTCCAGCTCTGAGGAGAGGTGGTGCTGGCACCTCAGTGTTGGGATGCTGCCGGCTGCTCCTCAAATGGAGCGTGAGTGGAGCTCAATGGCAGACCCATGGAGCCGTGCCCCCCACATTTCACAGTGTAGGCTGGGCTGCTGGAAGCCAAGTCCTTTCCCCCAGCGCCCCCACCTTGGTGTCACAGGACCAGACCCCTTCCCAAATCCTGGTACAGCAGCTCCAGTTCTCCTGTGCTCATCCCAGCCCTGTGGTTTGGGAAAGCAGCTGGATTTCAGGGTGCTGGGGAGGAGCAGGGGGTAGCGGTGGGGTGGGACAAGGAGGAAGGGCTGGAGGAAGAGAAGAGCTGGAGCCTCAGGGAGGAAGGGGAAGGGTCTGAAGGGGGCAGAGAAGAGGTTCCCGTGCCTGCGCAGCCTCGCCGGGCTGCAGAGGATGCTCTGGGGCAGAGGGACTGCGGGCGCTGAGCAGGACTGAGCCCCGCATCCAACCGCTCAGGGGCTGCCGGGGGCAGGCGGCGTCGGGAGGGGGCGATACCGGAAACAGGAGCTCAGTGCATAGAGGGCTGGGAGCTGGGGGGGCCCGGGAGCCCCCGCTTCCTTCCCACCCTCCCCTCCGGGGCGCCGGGTGCCGGGGAGGGGAGAGGCGCGGGGGGGAAGGGGGAAGGGGACCCCGCGGGGCCGCCCCCGGGCCGCCCTTCAGACGGGGGAGGTGGCGGTGGAGTCGCTGTGGAGGCTCTCGGCGATGTCCCCGCGCTGGATCTTGCGCAGGGCCGCGAGCAGCGCGTCCAGCGTGGCCGTGTCCCTGGAGGACCAGTGAGCCAGGAGGGCCCGGGCCGGGCACTCCTCCCGCGTGAAGGAGTCTATGAGGTCCTCCCTGTAGCCCAGCTCCGCCGCCAGCTGCCGCCACGTCTCCTCCGCCGAGCTGCCCAGCAGCTTCTCCACCTCCTCCTGCTTGCCGGGGGGGAGGCTGGCGTAGAGGCTCCCGTCTCCCTTGGGCGCTGGGGAGGGCGAGGCACAGCGGGACGGAATGGTTTGGGTTGGAAGGTCCCATCTCAGCCCCCCTTGTCCTGCCCCTCCGTCCCTTGTCCAAAGCCCCCTGTAGGCACTGGAGCTGCTCTGAGGTCTCCCCAGAGCGCACGAGGGGAGGAGGATCGCAGAATGGTTTGGGTTGGAAGAGACCTTAAAGGTCCTCTGGTTCCATCTCCTCCCTTTAACTGCTGCTCACGCTCCGGGGTGAGCACGGTGCAGGCTCTGGGCTGTAAGTGCACGTTGCTGGGTCACACTGAGCTTCCCACCAGCCAACACCCCGAGCCCTTCATCCAGTCAGCGCAGCAGCATTAAGCCCGTCCCAGGGGTCCCTCGCCCACCCCGCAGCACCCAGTTCGCCCTACCTGGCCCCTGGGTGCTCTGGCTGGGCGGCTGCTGGTCGTGCAGGCTCTGGCTGTCCACCGAGATCCCGCTGTCGCTGTGCAGCTTCTCCCCCTCGGGCGAAGGCGTCTGGTTCACGGGGCGGTTGTTGGCCCCTTGCTTGTTCTGTTTGCAGTTGTTCCACCTGCAGGAGGGCAGCGGGAGGTGACAGGGGCAGGGCCCACGGCTCGGAGCCCCTTTGCTGGCTCGGCGCAGGGAGAAGCGCTCCTCCCGCAGCTCAGTGGGGCTGGGATCAGTTCAAATCAGTCTGAGGGCGCTGAGCTTTGCAGGGGACCAGGGCAGGGCTCCTTCTGCACGGATCTGCTGCAAGAATGCAGCTGCGCTGCCAGAGCGTGGGGCTGCCTGTGGGACCTTTGGGGTGTCTCCAGCCCCCGGGGAGCCGCTGGACCAGCCCCGGCTTGCCCAGGGATGCGCTGCTGATGCTGATGGGCCATGACGGCCGCCGCAGCGTGCAGGGGCCTGACAGGGGCAGGATGCAATGAGGGCTCCCCTCCCTGCGCCCCCACTCTGCTGCCATCTCCCTCTTTCACCCCTCAACTGCCTGATTGGAAGCCCACCTCCTACCCCCCAGCCTGGTCACCTCCCTCTGCTTTGGCCACATCTCTGGCTGCAGAGGGGGGCACAGCCCGTTCCCCCCACCTAACTCCTCTGCCAGGGCCCCACGGTGCTGCCTTGCTCCTCTACCTTTTGGAAAGCGATGTAAGCCACCAGCCCCACCACCACGGCTGCCAGGATGGAGCAGTAGACGGGGATGAGGTTGTCGGCGGTGCCTCGGCTCAGGACAGGGCTGTGAGCTGCCCATGATGGTGGTGACAGTGTCTGCCAGGGTGCTGGGCACCACCTCGGTGTTGAAGGGGTCCTGGTGATGGGCTCAGGGCTGTCGGAGCCTGCTAGGATGGGGTGTGCGTTGTCCAGCGCGGGTGCAGGTCTGCAGGGAAGAAGAGAGAGGAGAGGAGAGGAGAGGAGAGGAGAGGAGAGGAGAGGAGAGGAGAGGAGAGGAGAGGAGAGGAGAGAGAGGAGAGGAGAGGAGAGGAGAGGAGAGGAGAGGAGAGGAGAGGAGAGGAGAGGAGAGGAGGAGAAAAGAGAGAAGAGAAAAAGAAGAGAGGAGAAGACAGAAGAGAGAAGAGAAGAGAAGAGAAAAGAGAAGAGAAGAGAAGAGAAGAGAAGAGAAGAGAAGAGAAGAGAAGAGAAGAGAAGAGAAGAGAAGAGAAGAGAAGAGAAGAGAAGAGAAGAGAAGAGAAGAGGAGATCAGCCGTGCAGCATGGACCTTCTCCAAAGGCCGTGGGGCTTGTGGAGGTGCCAGCTCTGCCCATCCCCTTGTCCCCAGACATTGTCCCCAGGACAAGTGGAAGCTGTCCCCTGCCCTGAGTGGTGGTGCCTGGTCATGGCCATGGCTTTGTGAGCTCTGCTTCGTCCAGCACTGGGTTTGCTCAAGCCCTGCAGCTCTTCCCACCCCATGCAGCCTGCACGTTGAGCCCTGGACTCCCATTGCTGGTACCAAGGCCCCAAGCATCAGCCCCAGCTGCCTCCCCCTCATCTCCCACCTGCACCAGGACTTGTGCAAGGCAACCCAGAAGTTCCAGAGCCCGGATTTGCCCCTTTCCAGCCCCAGCCTGCAGCCCCCCCCCAGTCCCAGCCCCACTTGGGAGTGACCCATTCCCACCGCACCCAGGCAGCGAGTGGACACGTCTCGTCTTGCCCTGGGGAAACCCCTCCCTGGGCGCTGGCTCCTTCCCAAACCCCTCTCCAAGGGCTTGCCCTGCGCGGGATGGAGCGGGTGCCATGGTGGCATCCTGCCCTCCCCGCCGTGGCCCGCAGCCAGGCCCCGCTGCCCTTTGGGAACGGCGCTGCGGTGGCCGGCCGGCCGCTGCCGCAGGGCCCCGCTGCCAGCTCACAAAGCTGGCCCTGTGCTCCTTGACTTGTGCCTCCATTTACTCGACCCTCCCGAGGGAGCCGCTCCGGCTGCCCCCGCGCTGGGCACCAGCGGCGCCCGGGACAAAGCGCTTTTCAATGCGGCTGGGAACGGCGCTGCGGCTGCCAAGGAGCAGCCCGGGGTGCTGGGGGGATGCTCTGCCCCTTCCCCTGGGCACCGAACCCCTCCCGGGCTGTTCCCGGTTTCCCCAGCGCTTCAGGGCAGCTCATTCCCATTGGAAACCCAAGTTCCCTCCTATGAAGGCTCAAGGAGCGCTGAGCATAGCCTCTGGGATTGGCGAACTTCTCGGCCCCATTCACTGCTCCCGGGCACCAAAAGCCGCCCGGCAGAGCGCCTGCACCTGCAGCAGCAGCGTCCTGCCGGGAGCCCAGCCAAGGAATACCCCGGGGAGGGCTGGGCAGACCCTGGGGGTGGGCATTTGCAAGGGAAACGGCTCTGGTAAGCGCTGCCTTGGTAGGAGGGATTGCATCCACGCTGCGATGTCAGAGGGCTGGAATCTCAGCGAGACACTGGGGTCCTCCCTTCGAACCCTGTGTCCCCCATGGCTGTGGTGCAAAGGGAAACTGAGGCAGAAGCCCCGGTGAGCCCTGCTTTGCCCTCTGCCGTGGGAAAGGCGGCGTTACCTCTGCATTCGGCATCCGAGACGGCCGTGCACTCCTTCACCATCACCTCATTCTCCTCGCAGGTCGTGCAGGGCAGGCAGGGGTCCACGAAGTTGGCTTCACTGGAGAAAGGTGCCCTCGGGACACTCCTCGCACACCGTGTCCTGCGAGTCCTTGCAGGGGAACATGAGGCCGAAGCCCACCTCGCACACGCGGCATTCCCGGCAGCTCCCGCTCGCCTCGTCCTGGAAGTAGCCGTAGGCGCAGCGGCACACGGCGTCGTCCGACTCCACGCAGGGCGCGGACATGCTCTGCAGCCCCACGCACTGCGTGCAGGGCTTGCACGGCTCCGTGGCGCTCACCGTGTCCGAGTAGGTGACGCCTGGCAGGGAGCGGAGCGGGAGGTGAGCGCGGGCCCAGCACCGCATCCCCATCCCTGCAGCCACTTCGGTCCTGGCAGTGGCTGCGTCCCATCCCAGATGGTGCCGGGCCACGGAGATGGGTTTGTGCCTTTTCCTCCTCCTCCAGGCCAGAGGAGAAGAGAAGGCTCCTGAAGGGGAGACCTCAGAGCAGCTCCAGTGCCTCAAGGGGCTGCAGGAAAGCTGGAGAGGGCTTGGGACAAGGGATGCAGGGACAGGACAAGGGGAATGGCTTGAACCTGCCAGAGGGGAGACGGAGATGAGCTCTGAGGCAGAAGCTCTTCCCTGTGAGGGTGCTGAGGCACTGGCACAGGGTGCCCAGAGAAGCTGTGGCTGCCCCATCCCTGGCAGTGTTCAAGGCCAGGTTGGACACAGGGGCTTGGAGCAAGCTGCTCCAGTGGGAAGGGGTCCCTGCCTTGGGATGCTCCACCAGCCCCTGCCTCGCTGCCTGCCCCACGGCACAACGGAGCGAGCAGAGCCAGAGCAGCACCAGGACACGCTCTGCTCCCATTAACCTGAGCTCAGCCTTTGCATTACTGTGAATTATTGATAGCACCATTAGAGCAGGGAAGTGGCCAGGAAAGGCCCGGAGCTGAGTGGGCACATTTTCCGTGGCAGCCGAGGTATCTGAGCCGAGCAATTACAGCCGAGATTCCAGCAGGGCCCCCTCGCTCCCTCCCTCCCACCCGCAGCGATGGAGGCTGGCGAAGGCGTCAATAAATCATGAGGCAGCCGTCAGGGCTGGCTGGCAAGGGGAGGGCAGAGACCATCAACTGAAGCAAGTGGCCAGCGGGCTCCTGCAGGGACCGTCCCCTCCGGCCACCCGAGCCTTTGGCTCTGGCAGTGCTTCGGGGATAGCAGGGTTTTGCTCGACTCTTTGGCTGCTGAATTGGAAGGGATCCAGCGGGAGAGCTCGGAGGCAGCCCGAGGTGCGGGCGGGGATGCCCACATTCCTCCCTGGCTCACGCCTGGCAGGCAGGGGAGGCTTTGCCAAGGCAGGGGCCGTCTGCGCCTGCCCAGCGCCCGCAGCATCCAGCACAGCCCCAGGGCCAGGAGACCCCGTCCCCATCCCAGCAGGGACCGATGATGGGGTCCGCAGGTTTCCCCCTCTTCCCACCCCAAAACCCCACTCTCGGCCCAGAGGGGAGCTCGGGGAGCGTTCTCCTTCCTGCAGCACACGCACCCGTGAGTCACCCCATGGGCACCCGCACCCAGCAGCTCCCAGCGCTGGGATTAATCCACACTGCATTAATAACTCCGGGAGCCTGCAGCTGGGGCAGGGCGGGGGGATAAAGCAGGAGGGTTTGCGGGAGGGGGGGGATAACTCAGCCTGGGGCTTCCCAGCCTCTCTGCTGCTCCCTTTCTCTAAGTGGGTTTGGCTCCCTACTGGGTGCTGTTTCTTTCTAGGGTGATGGAGGCCAGATGCTGCCCCGGGGTGAGCCCCCTCTGCTGTGCAGGTAAGTGAGGGCGATCCCACAGAGGTGCTCCATGGTGGCAGGGTTGTGGGATGCAGGTGAAGGGGTGTGGGGGAAACCGAGGCATGGAGAGGGGGACTGGCAGCTGCCCGCAGCACTCGGCCTTGCTGGTTCAGCAGCAGCAGAGCTAAGCAGGATAATGAAGCCCTGGGCTCTGCTCTCTGTCTGTGTGCGATGCTGGGAGGTCTCACGGCTGCAGTTTGCTCCCATCTGCCCTCCTTCCTGCAGGGATGGAGGGAGGGACCAGAGCCTTTTGTCCTGGTGCTTTCCAGCTCAGCTCCTGACCCAACAGAGCTGCTGCCTGATGTTACCCCACCTGCAAAAGTGCAAGTGCCTGGCCTGGGGCAACATGGAGCTGGGATGCAAGCCAGAGCAGTGGCACTTGTATCTGCATCCATGGGCTTCCAGATGGCACCCAGGTCATGGTCCTGGTCCATCCATGTCCTCATGGAGGGTAGACATTCCCTTTATCCCCTCAGTTCCCAGAAAGAAACTGGGGAAACAAGCCATGTGCCAGGCTGGAAGTGCTGCTGATGGGAAGTGGGCTCTTTTGAGCATCCCTAGGGATGCAAAGTGACTCCCTGGCTTTCCAGCCCTGACAGGCTTCCTATAGGAAGGGCTCATGGGGATGGACAGCACAGTGGATGGATGGAGGGGTTGGAGCCTGCTGCAGCCCAGGAGGGATCCCACCATGTACCACAGCATTATCCTTGGAGCATCCCGGAGCCTGCGGCCGGTGGGATTCATCCTGCAGCCAGCACAGGGAAGTGAGCTCTGCTCATCGATTGTGCAGGAAAGCAGAGGTATTTTTAGCACTGCCCTGACACTGCTCTGCTTATTCTGCTCCTCCCTGCACTTTGCCTCCTCTTTGCTCTGCCCAAGCCACGCTCTGTCCATTCCCCCTCCCAAATCACATCCCCAGCACAATCTGGGCTTTGCTTTCCCTCCCAAATACTTGTCCTTAGGCCTTCAAAGGCTTTGCAGCAGTAAATGTGAAGGGCAGATTGCTTATACCTATCATGGCATTGTTTAAACAGTAATAGCTGGACCACTTCATCTGTAAGCATTTAAGCAGGTCTCCAGCACACATCTCCAACTGACATTTATGAAGCATTTGATACAGGCAATGTGCCTGGAGCTGGCCAGGAGAAAACTGTTCCCTTCTCTCTGGGGGATCTTTGTGATTTGCTGCTTCTCTCTCAAACTTAAAATTTAGGTTGCAGCCTTTCAAGGCTTTAAAAGGGGAAATAACACAGGTGGCTCAGTGAGAGGCATCCCATGGATGGATGCGGGACCAGCGCAGAGTGGGGAGGACAACGCAACTTGGGCTGGGAGCCCTCAGGAGGAGAGAGGAGCTGGAAGGGGGATTTGGAAAGGTGCCTGGGACCAACAGGTCCCAAAACGAGGAAAGCTGGGATGAGCAGGGCAGATGCTTTGGGGAAATGCTAGGGGTAAGCCTGGTGCCCGTGTAGAGATGGGAAGTGCAGGGTAGAGCCTCCCTTCCAGGAGGGAAGGCGGGTGCGCTTGGGGAGACCCGAGTAGCCGTGGCCCCGGTGCCGGCCCCCCTGCGGCTCCATGCGGAGGGGAGCAGGTACTCACTGTCCAGGCAGGGCTCGCAGACGGTCTGGTTGACCCCGCAGGGCTGCACCACCCCTTCGCCCAGGTTGCAGGCTCTGCAGCACTCCCCGCTCGCGGTGTACATCTTGGTGAAGCACCTCTCCTTGGAGCCCAGGCGGGTCCCTGCCGGAGCGAACAGAGCCAGGAGGTGACCTCTGGGTGGGACCTTCCCTGCAGGGGCAGGCGGAGAAGGGGCCCTCATCCAGGCTTTGGGGGATATCCCAAGTGAGGGGCAAAGGGAGCTCCCGTTAAACACAGAAACGACTTCCCTGTGTGGAACCTGCTCAGCTCTGCCCAGCTCTAGCGCCGGAGGGAGCTCAGGAAAGCCCATGCCACCATAGGCAGGTATTTTGGGAGGGGGAATAAGGCCTTTTCTGCATGGCTACAGCATTGTTTGTTCCTCTCTTTAAGGCTGCTTTGCCGTCCTGCAGGGCTCAGCCCCTGCCAGCCTGGGGGAAGGCAGGGCACTGCCTACAGCCCCTGCAGCAGTGAAGGGTTTGGAGACCTTGGGCGGCTCTTGCTGCACATAAGGACCAGAACTCAGCCCCCCCGATGGAATGAAGACTTTGAAGGGAGCACCGAGAGCTTCAGCAACGTTACTGTCTAATGGAAGTAAGTGTATCTGCTTCCCAAACCTGCTGTAACATATGGAAGCAATAAATGTGCCACGAGCCATGGGGTCAGGGCCACCTGCAGATGCCCATTGCAGCCTGGGGAGTGGGGTGCATTTACAGGATGCTTGCCCCCCAAAGCCCCTCTTGGCCATGGCTGTGTGGTGCACGAAGCATCTCTGCCTGAGTGCAGGGCTGCCGAGATGCTCGTGGGTGACCCAGCCTCTGCCAGGGCTCCTTTTGCACCCTCTACTCGCACTTTGTCCAGGCTCGGACCATGCCTTTGGCATCCAACTAAGCCTGATTTGGGGAGTGGGGGAAGAACTGAGCGGGCGCTCGGGGGAGCTCCCCCTCCCCGTGCATCTGGATGCCTCGTCAGCCCTGCACAATGCGGCGTTATGAGCTCGCTGCGCATCATCCGGCAGCATCCGGCCCGGCGGAGACAATGGAGCGCCAATTATAGGCATCTGAATGACAAAGTGCTCCAATTACCCTGCGCTAGAGAGCGTGTGCTCTCCTCCCTGCCCAGCCTGGCAGCCAGCGCTGGCACCGGGCCCCAGCTTGGCAGAGAAGGAGGGCTCGGTGTGCGGGGGGCTTCCGGGCAGCCCGAATGATACCGGGCCATGGGTTTGGGGTGCCGAAGGGGCTGGCTCGCAGCAGGTTGGATGCACCCCTCTGCTGGGGGCCAGCAGAGCTGCTGGAGCTCCTCCCGCTGCTCCAGCCCCGGCTTGTTTGGGCCGCGGTTTGACCCCCACTCCCCCTCCCCGCGGCTGGGGCAGCAGCAGCCGGGGGAGCAGCCGAATGTGCCGGCTATAGATACGGCTGGGGAAGGCTGGGCCGGCAGCAGCAGCTCTCCCACGCTGCCGGCAGCTGCCGGCAGCTCCATTGCACCCATGGGGATGGGACCTAGCAGCGTTGCTTCCTCTGTGTGACACCCGGGCCCCCATTAGCTGACCCCAGAGACCCCTGTGGCCGCAGGTCCCCTCCCCATGGCGCTGCCAGCGCCTTCCCGCCCCCCCGCCCCCCAAATGCTCCTAAATGCTGTAGCAAACACAACTTCCAGCCCCAGGTGCTGCATCCCCCCGCTCTGCCTGCGTTTCCCTTTCAGCTCTCCCTCTTGAGCACTGAAAGCCCCATAAAGATTAACACACTCAGAAGAGGGGCACATGGTCTGCATTAGCCCGCTGAAATGTGCATGTTATTAACACAACTCCCGTTGACAAAGCCGCAGGTATTAACACCATAAAGCATTTTGACAGCTGGACCAAGGAGGGGGGCACGGATGGGAGGTGCAGGCGACACCTCTGTAAGCTTTTAATTGCTTTTGGAGTCGTGTCGGTGGGTTTGTGTGTCCGAACAGGCGCTGCCGGCTGAGGAGGTGGCCTCGGAGGAAGCGAAGCGAGGTGGGAATTGGGCACCGTTCGCTCCAGAGTCATGGCACGGAACAGCGCTTCGCAGGGGAGCAGGGAGGGGATGCTCCAGCTGGAGACGGGCCCAGCGGCAAGCCTGGATCCGAACTGCCCCCGAGCCTGGCAGACGGGCTCTGCCTCTCTTGGCTGAAGCTCCAAACCTGGGAGAGGCCAAACCCCGGCTCCGAGCAAGCCCCAGACTTCGGGCAGCAGCGAAAAGCCACGTCTGAGCCCGGCGGGTCCGGCCAGCCCCGGGCACGGGGGCACTGCGGGGGCTCTGCCTCCCCCAACGAGCACTGGGTTGCCGAGGTTTGGGGCGGCCGCAGCGGCGGGTGCACATCTGGACCTGCCCGGGTGCGGGCTGGGGGGAGCGGCTGGGCTGCTCCCGTGCACCCCCGGCAGCTGTAATGGGGGGGGACGGATCCAGCCCCAAGGAAGCGGGTTCTGACCCGGGGAGGTGGCTGCAGAGAGCCGGGGAACACCAAAGCCAGGGGCTGCCCGAGTTGGGTCATTCCCTGGGGTGGGATCACTTGAATCCACACGGCTGGGACAGCTCCTGCCTTTCCTGCCCCCCGCCCATCGCCGCTAAATGTCCCTGGGGAGCTGGGCCAGCCCGGTCCCATGCCCGTGCGGGGGCAGGAGCCTCAAACACCACTGCTCTCCTCAGTCTCTGCACGAAACTGCTACAGCCCCGGCTTTAATATCCTGCCCGGAAGGTGTCCGGCTGCCGAACGAGACCTCTGGGACCCCATCAAATCCTTCCCCAACAAAAGCCACCCCCCCCATCCCCCCGGGTACTTGGGTCCATCCTCATGCGCCCACCCGGCTCCGGGCTCTTTCCTCTCTCCTGGCCCCCATGCCCTGAAGTTGTGTCCCCGGCGCTCCCTATGCCCATCCCAGGGGCTCGCCCTTCGCTTTGGGCAGCGAATTTGGAGCTGGGGAAGTCCAGGGGGACTTTGGGGATGCGGGATGGCAGGAGATGAAGGCACCAGGGGGTGGGCGGCTTCCCCCCCCCCTTGCTGCCTGCCTGCGGGCTCTTACCACCCTTTTTCCCTGTGTGAAAGGGCTGACAGCGCGGTGCAGCGGGACCAGAGGGGCCCGAGCCACCCCTGGGGTCCCCATCGCCGGCTCACTCCGTCCCCGGGCGCTCTCCCTCCGCACCCAGACGCGCTCCGCCCGTTACCCCCGGGACCCCGTGGCCGCGCTCCCTCCCGGCTCTCTCCATCCCGGTACATGCGGGACCCGCGGGGACCCCGCATCCCCCCGGCCCCCGCCCACTCCCCCCGGCCCCGCACTCACCGCCGGGAGCAGCAGCAGCGGCAGCAGCAGGAGCCCGGCCATGGTGGCGGGGCCGGTGACCCCCCCAGAGCCGGTGCTTGGCCCGGCTGCCCTCGCTCTGCCGCCCGCTGCCTCGGCGGCAGCCAGAAAAGCGCTGCAAGTCCCTCCCCCTCCTCCTCCTCCTCCTCCTCCTCATCTCCGCCCCTGGAGCATCGCGGCGAGCGCCCGAGTCAGCAGCGTCCGCCACCGGCACACAAAGACCAGACCCCCCCCAGCCCCGCTGCTCTCCCACGAAGGGATCTGGGGGCTCGGCCTCTGTCCAGCCCCTCAATTATTCACGCCCGTCCATCTGTGTCCATGCCCCCTCCTGTGCTCTGCGCGTCCGGTGATCCATCTGTCCCCATCCCTGCGGGAAACCTGGAGGGGGGCTTTGGACGGGATGGAGGGACAGGCAAGGGGAATGGCTTGAACCTGCCAGAGGGAGACTGAGATGAGCTCTTAGGCAGAAGCTCTTCCCTGTGAGGGTGCTGAGGCGCTGGCACAGGGTGCCCAGAGAAGCTGTGGCTGCCCCATCCCTGGCAGTGTTCAAGGCCAGGTTGGACACAGGGGCTTGAAGCAAGCTGCTCCAGTGGAAGGGGTCCCAGCCCGTGGCAGGGGTTGGAGCTGGAGGAGCTTCACCCTGATGTGCCAGCAGCACAATGCTCTTTGTGGGGCTCACTGGAAAGGTGAAGTGGGCTTTCTGGTGGCGCTGGTGAGGGTGAGCAGCTGAAAATGGCCCAGAGGCGCCGTCACCGGCCCTTGGGGTGGCTCCTGCAGCTGGGATGGGGGAGAGATACCTTCACTCACCACCTCTGTCACCTGCCCAGGGGATCTGGCCTCGTGTCCTTCATTTCCTCACCCCTCCGGGCTCTGCAGGTGCTGCTGGCATTCCCCATAGTGATGCTCACGTCCAGGTTTCCCACCACTGCGACCATTGGAACTCCACAGCTCCCGAGAGTTCTGAGCTCCCCCCTTAGGTCACATCCAAGTGCCCGGGACTGTGCAGAGCTCAGCTGGAATTCCTCTTGGAAAGCAAATTATCGACCTCCAGAGGAGCATGAGCTGCTCCTGGCCGGCTCTCACTGCTCCTCCGGGCAGCCTGGAAGGGCTTTAAGGGAAGTCCCTTGTCTGCAGCCTTGTCTTTCAATGGGATTAAACCGAAGCCAGCGCTGCCGTTTGTTCTCCGGCACGGAGACACGGGAACACATGTGGGAGCCACATGGCAATGGGTTTGACAGCCAGAAAGCCGTGCTGGGACCAGGTGGGGACGGAGCAGGATGAGCTGTGGAGCAGGGGATGCCCACCCGCAGCTCGGATGGGCAGGGAGGGAAGCGACAAGCCAAGCATCCCGCTCTCCATTTAACACAGGGATGAATGGAAGCGGAGCAAAGCTGCCTGCAGACATATGGCGGGGCCGGGCACGGCGGGGGGAGCAGCTCGGGTCTCCAGCCGTTCATTTGCCTTTGCAAGTGGCAAACCCAGCTGCTTCCCTTGGCAATCCCTGCAGGGCTTTGGGATGCGGCTCCGCGGGATGCACGTGCTGCGGACGCTGGGCTTGGCGCAAGTGGTCCCTGAGGCTCCATCCCCGAGCATCGGCTCTCGATGGCACCGTGGGAGCCATCCCGGGAAGAACCCGGTCCTGGTGGATGCAGGCAGCTCAGCTGGGCTGCATCTGCACGCGGCTGGGCTGGCGGCCAGGGGAGGTAAGTGGAAACTTCTGCTCCCATCCTAACCCTCTGCGGCTCCTTTGGTGAAGGGACTTGCGAGAGCTTTCCATTACATTCCCCTTTTCCTGTCCCAGAAAGGTTGCAGCTCTTCCCCGGCTCCACGGGATGACAAAGAGCCTCTTGGAAGTCTGCTGTCACCTCTCGCAATTAAAAGCAAAGGCTCCAGGGCTTTACTTGCTGGGGGAGCATCCCTCAGGCTGCTGCTGGGAGGAGGCAGCGCTCTGCTCTATTGCAGCCCCTAAACTCAACCGAGAGTTCCATCGCCCTGCGATCGGCTCCGTGTGCCCCGGTGTGGCCGCTCACCCTCCTCCTTGGGCCCCTTCCAACCCAAACCAGGCCGGGATTCCATGAAAGCTGGGTCTTGGCATTGCTGCTGGTCCCACTCTGCTGTGCCCGGGTGATGCTGCAGGGGCTGGCACAGCAGCGAGGGGCTCCCGGCGCCCCATCAGCAGCACCGCCTGGGGCAGATACAGCAGCACATTGGCATTTCCTCCCCAAAAAGGGAAGGTTGAGTTAGGAAAAGCTCAATTCCAGCTTGAGGAAGCATTGCAGGAAGCACAGAGCACGCAGCACCCCTGGAGCTCTTCCAAAGGTGATGGAGCAAACCCAGGCGATGCTTTTCCCCTCTCCTCCCATCGGAGCCCCAGCAATGGCACCAGTTGAACACTCAGTGCTCCTGCCCTCAAACTTGGTATTGATGTTACTGAAAAGCGCAGGTAACAAAGCAGTGTCAGCGTAATGGGAAGTTATAAATACCAATGAATAAATAACACATTATCCATGGGAAAGCATCACCCTGGCTCCTCATGGCCGGGCCTGAGAGCAGAAATAGGGGGTTCAAGGAAAAGCCTGGCGGGAGCAAAAGGGGCACCGTGACCATGGCTGGGACTGGTTTGGGAGCAGGGAATGGGGCCCGATGCCTGGCAGAGCCCGGCTGCTCCAGGGAAAGCAAAGGGGACCTTGCCCTGCCTGTGTTGTGCTGGGAGAAGCTGTTGTGGGACCGCCCCTGGGGCACTGTGAGCAGGGCTGGGGTCCTCAGTGTGAGGACATGGAGCTGCTGGAGCAAGTCCATGAGGATGCTCCGGGGCTGGAGCAGCTCCCGTATGGAGCCAGGCTGAGAACACTGGGGCTGCTCCGCCTGGAGAAGAGAAGCTGCGTGGAGCAAGGGAGCAGCCAGGGCTCTCCTTGGGGTGGCACTCGGGCACCTTTCAGGACATTTCTTGCCTTGCTTCAATGGAAAAGAAGGAGGGAACCATCTGCTCGAGCCCTGCACCCCGGGCCCCTTGGCAAGAGCCACATCCAGCGAGCAGGAAGCCGAGGCTCCCGCGGTCCTTGGCCCTCAGGTTCTCCTTACAATCAATGGGATTCAGGCACCGAAAAGCTTTCACGGCTGGAGGCCAAGGTCGGCTCCTGCGCAGCAGGGCACGCTCCTCGCTGCCATCCTCTGCCGGGCTCCTCTGCCAGCTCCAAACCCTCCCCTTTGCGCTCGCAGGGAGGGAAGGGGAGAGCAGCTCCGGCTCAAGCCATCGAGCGAGCGGCTGCGCATCCACCCGCGGCCGAGTTTCCCCGTCCAGGGAGAGCTGCGCCCCGCTTTCAGAGGGCCAGGGAGGGGCCGCTGCTGGTACCTCCCCCTTTGCCCGTGCTCCAGCCTTGCGGCTGCTCAGCCTCCCTGCGCCGTGCTTCGGATGCAGCCTGGGACAGAGGGGGTGCACTGGGAAAGCAGTGTCTGTGTTCTGCGGGGAGTTATTCCCATGGGGATGGGGCTCAGTTATTCCCATGGGAATGGGGCTCAGTTATTCCCATGGGGATGGGGCTCAGCTATTCCCATGGGGATGGGGCTCAGTTATTCCCATGGGGATGGGGTTTGGCTTGACCACAGCATCCAAACCAAGCAATGCAGGTGCTGCTCTCCCGGCTGGGGACGGGAGACGACACCGTTCCAGCGCTGGGTCAGGATCAAACCACAGCCCCAGGATGGACGCATCCCGGTGGTGCCAGTGATGCTGGTGCAGGTGGATGAGGGAAGGATGAGCTGTCAGCACTGCAGTGGAGGGGACTGAAGGGCTCAGGGACTCCACGGACTGGGGCCACCCCGGTGCTGTCTGGGGGGTCCTGAGCACAGATTTCGCCTGGGTTTGGCCTCAGGCACCCTCGAGGTGTGGACAGGGCACAAAATCACTGCTGAGCACCTGCCGGGGGGGGACCCAGAGCACCTCAAAGGCACAGCTCGGGGGTAGGAGGGATCCAGCATCCCCAGGGCCAGGCTGGACGGGGTGTGGGGCCTCCTGCTCTAGTGGAGGTGTCCTGTGGAAGGGGTTGGAGCTGGAGGAGCTTTAAGGTCCCTTCAACCGAAACCGTTCCATGATGCTGATTCTGATTCCTGAAACTCCCAACCCCCCTGGTTCCCATAACTGTCCAAGTGTCCCAGTCTGGTTTCAATTACACTCCTTGACATCCATGCCTGTGATTCCTCCATGCCCCCCGCTCCCTTTTTCACTTGCTAATCCCCCGCCCGATGCTCCCGGCTTCCCTCCCTTTCCCTTTTCCTCTCTTTAGCTGTCTTCCCAGCACAATCCATCACCGGGCTGCAGAGGGGGATCCAGGGCAGCGCCCGGAGGAAGCTCTGGCTCCTTATAAGGACCGAGCAAAGGAATCTCCGGCGAGCGGCGACCGCGATGTCCGGGAAACTCAATCCCTGCTCGGGATGGGGCCGTGGCAAAGGCAGCAAAACCAACCCATGGCTTCCCTGAGCAAGGATCCTGTGGTCAGTGAAACAGCACTGAGGGGGCAGGCAAGGAGGGGAGGAAACTGCTCCTTGTGGTACCCACAATAAAGCACATAAATACGTTATCAGTGTGCTCCTGCTTCAGTTATGGGTTGATTCCACATGGCAGGGGCAGGGCTGGGACTTTGAGCAGGGTTCTTCCTGCCCAGGGATGGGTCAGGGGATGCTTTTCCACCCTATGGGGCAAGCAGGGGACCAGTGTAGCCCCTCACTTTCATCAGGGTTTAGTGCTTTTGGGGAGCTGTCTGACCATGTTTCCCATCCATCCATCCATCCATCCATCCATCCATCCATCCACCCATCCACCCACCCATCCATCCATCCATCCACCCATCCATCCATCCACCCATCCATGCTGATGTTCTCCAGCATCCAGTGCTTTCCTCCTGCACCCACCCGATGTTCCCCTGGTGCAGGTGGGATTTGACCCTGTCAGAGCTCCTGAATCACGCTCCTGACAGGGATGCCCAACGGGAGAAAAGGGAAGGAGAAGAGGCCGGGATTGCAAATGAATCCCGAGCTGCCACTCTGAGATACTGTCCCTATGGCAACTGCTTCCAGAGCCAGCTGCAGCATCCTCCTCTTTCCATCTCCTCCTCGGTGCATCTGTGCACAGAAGAGGGGCAGGAATCCTCCTGGGAAGGATGGAATGGGGCTGGAGATCAGGCACCATCACAGGGCTGTGAGGAGAGGGGGGAAAACCCCAGAGAGCCGTGGGTTGGGGGTCTCGCAGCAGCCCCATGTGCTGCTATGGGAGACGCTGCATGGCCAGAGCCCAAATCCACCTCCCTCATCCCCAGGAGGCTGCTCTGGGACAGCCCGGGGTTGATGTCACCGGATGGAGGCACCTCCCTTTGCTGTTCCCCACATTTCCCATTTCTCCCCAGTGCCGGGGAGGACACCGGCACCATCCCAGCTGGAGCTGAACCCCGGCCATGGTGAGGCCAGGCTGGAGATGGGTTTGAGCCCACCTGGGTTGCATTAAGGTTCAGGAGGCTTTAAGGTGGATGGGAGGCAGGCGGGGATGTGGTGTCTGTATCATTGCAGCTGATGTAGCCGTGGTGCTTTGCAGTGCTCTTGGGATGCTGCTCTGGAAACCCCAGGAGCTCCTCACTCTGCCTCTGGAATGCGGTGAAGGCTGGAGTAGTCCTTCCGGAAGCTTGGATGCATCAACCAGCAGCGATGTGGTTGGGGGAAGAGCGTTTCCATCCATCTCCCTGCAGGAGAGCGGCTCCAAGCAGCTCCTCGAGGTGAAGCTCCTGGGAGTGCAATGGGGAGAGGGGCTGCTCTGTGCCTCCCATCGGTATTCCCGCAGGGAATCAATCCTCATGGAGAGCTACAGCTCTGTGCTGAGGGAGGGAGGGGGCTGGAAGATGTGGGCAAACATGGGGAGTCCTCTGGGAATGTGCATCCCAGTGGGAGGGTGAAGCGGGAGCTTTGTCCCTTGGGAATCGCCAAACTGGGGCTGGCTCTTGTCCCTTCCCCAGGCAAAGCCTGGGTTCCATCCATCGCGTAGAGAGGAGCTGGAGCTGAAGAGGGCCCGTGCTGGGCTGTGGGAGACAGGGATGGATGGGGTGTGTGGGATGGATGGGGGCTCTCATCCCATGAGGCTGAGCCTGGGTGCTCGGTGCCTCCCTGCCCGTGTCCCCGGAGCTTCTTCCCAGCAGCTGTGATTGCCTCAGACGGGAGCTCATTTCCCAGCCTGATGAGGTAAAGTAATTACTGCCTTCATTCCCTATGCAAATCAGGCAGCACCGGAGCCCAGAGCAGCTGCAGGAGCGGGATGTGCCACCAGCTCGGGTGGGAGCTGCTGGGCTCCATGCTCTGACCTCTGCTAACCCATGGCGGCTGCATCCACCAGTGCCCATCAACACCTTGTCCTGCCCGTTCCCAGCCCAGCTCCCACCCCTTTAATTCAATCAACTCAATGAGCTGATTCCCAGTGGGTTAGGGCAGGTTAGGGGCTTGTTGCTGCCCATATAGAGCAGAGCCAGGAAGGGAAGGGAAGAGCCCGTTGCAAGCATCCTGTGCTCTGGAAATCGGGTGAGAGCTTTCCAAAGGTCAGATGAATGAAGATCAGTTGGATAAGGGTAATGTGATTGGGATGAGCAGCGCTGTCTCCGCAGGGAAGCGGAGCCCTGGGACCTGCTGGAATTCTCCAATGAGTAAACAGCCAGGAGGAGGTTGGTAACGGCAGCTTTAGCCTGGCTTCTGGAAGGGTTTTACTGAGGTCCGTAACGTGACAGCGGCGCAGAGCTGCAGCTGTGGCTGGCAGCAGCGGGATGGGGAGGTGGAAAATCCAGCTGGGAAAAGCAGAGCCTGGTTCTGATGAGCACCCCCTGTGCTCGCTTGGATGTGGTGAGGCCAAGGGCAGCCGGAGCAGGGATGCTTGAAGAGGAGCCAGGGCTTGGGATGCTCATGGAGGTGGAGCCCTCTGATCCCTCAAGGTCTGCACCCACCGTGGGATGAGGACACACGGGACCAAGAGGCTTTAAAGCCTTTACAGCCCCCAGGGGGTTTGCTCCAAGAGCAGCACGGCCCCGTCCTGGTGCCAAGGAGGAGCAGGGATGGGATGCCTGGGCCAGGCCATGCTGCAGACTCCCTGGGGACCCATGAGATGCTGAAAGCAAACAAGCCACTGTCTGCTGCTCCTGATGCCAAAAGCACAAACAGCTCCGTGGACCAGCACGTGGAGTGGGAGCCAAGGGCCGGGGCAGGCACTGTCCCCACCACTGCCTGAATTTAGGGATGGGGTTGTATTCCTGCTGGAATCAGCAAAGCCAAGCACGGGAAATGCTGCCGAAGCCATTGGGATGGAGAGGCGGAGGAGGAGGGTGCGATGGCCAGAGCAGGGATGGGATGTAGATGCAGGGAATGAAACCAAGCCCCCATTCCACCTCTTGTGCTGAGTAGAGGCAGCGTAAGACCAGCTTAGGGTGGCTTTTCCTTCACCCACCTCCCTCCCCATCCCAGTTTTCCGATAGTCACAGAATCCCAGCCTGGTTTGGGTGGAAGGGACCTTGAAGCTCCTCCAGCTCCAACCCCTGCCACGGGCAGGGACCCCTTTCACTGGAGCAGCTTGCTCCAACCTGGGGATGCTGGATGGGGTTTAAGGCTTTGGCCTCTGGTCCTGCCAACAGCCATGGATGGACGTGGATGGATAGCGATGGAAGTGAATGGACGTGGATGGACATGGCAGCTGAAACCTGAGCAGCAGCCCTGGCAGTGACGGATGGGTTGGGGCCGGCTGCTGCTTTTGAAGCTCTCCCTGGTCTAAAAGCATTGCAGCTCCCTGGCTAATAAAGCGAGGGATTTGCTGAAGCTGCTTGAGGTCCCATTTTCTCTGGAACCCATTTCCATGGCATGAATCACCGAGCGGAATGAACTCAATTAGTTCAGACAGAGGCAGGAGATAAATCAGGGTCCCATTAGGAAAGGCTGAGGTTAATTTATGGCCTCGAGCAGCGCTGTCTCCCTTCTCTCCCCATGTGCAACCTGCTCCAGAGCAAGCCGAGGAGCCGGGTGGGATCCGCGTTATCTCTGCCCACAGTGGAAGATGCTCCGGGGTCACTCAACAGGCGCTTGCCTTGACCGGATGACCCAGATACGGGAAGGGAAGGAGCTTTCCTTGCAGGGAGCCCCATTCACCCCTGTGCTCATTCATCCATCACAGCTTCCCTGCAAAGGGATGCTTGGAGCCTTCCAGCACATAGAATCGTGTTAGAAAGGACCTTAAGATCATCCAGTTCCCCCCCTGCCATGGACATCTGGGCTGGAGTTCCCCTTGCTGTGACCCAGGGCCTGCATGCTGCTTAAATCCACATGGAGGGGATGAGCTCCTCGGTCTGCATCCTGCTTCCCACTGCTTGCTGGGTGGTTGGATCCCCGTTAGCAGCAGGGATGCAGGGAGGAGCTGGGAGAGGGGAATGAACCTGGGTTTGGCTCTCTCCAGGCTTTAGTACGCAGTGAGGCTGCTGCTTGCTCTGTGTGTGCTCTGGAGCTGCATCTCTACCTCAGGCCTCAGGCTGAGATGCTCCTATAAATAATGCAGTCGTTCTGCTCTCCTTCCAGTCAATGGAGAGGGACAGGAACCTTCTGGGGACAATTTATAGCTCAGATGGGCTGAATCATCACCTAGGAAGAAAAAGGCATCTCCATCCCCGGTTGAGGGACCTCACTGCGGGCGGCTGCTCAGGAGGAGGCTTTGTCCTTGTGCACGCACCCAGTTTCACCCGCATCCCTGAGCCAGGCTTTTCCAGGGTACAACGGATGCCAAAAGCTTGCCCTTTGCTGCACAGGCCATGGGAAAACCCTGGGAACAGCCTCTGGCCAGCTTGGCCCCGGAGCTTCTCCACAAGCATCTTCCCCTGGGAGCTTCCTGGGGAAGAGCAGCTCCTTCCACGCTTGCGGAAGGTGTTTGGGTGTCCTGCCAGAGCACCCCTGCCCATGGGCCAGGGCATTCCCAGCCCTTGGAGGCTGCGGGATCAGCTCTCTGCTGCCCCGGAGGTCCCTGGCTCCCAGGGCCATCCGAGCTCGGCAAACTCCGCATGGAGCAGGGTGCGCTCCACGCTCTGCCTGAGCTAAGGACAGATTCCTGCTGCCCTTTTCCCAGTATCCGTGAGTTAAACTTGCTCCGTGTCCGCAGGGAATGGAGGGAAGCAACTGGCAGCCAATTGAAGTGCTCTGAAACGTGGGTGCGTGGAGAAAGAGGCAGCAAAAAGGCTCCATCTCGGAGAGCTCCCGGTGCCAGGGAATGCAAGCGCTGGGAGACAGCCATGGGGGAAGTAATACCCAGGGAGCAATGGAGACGCATTTGGCAGAGAGAGCCCCCGGCCTTTTAGGAGCTGGAGGAGTTAAGGGGAAGGGCTGGAGGCGATGGGGGTGCCTGCCCCCCAGGGCTGCTGAAGCCGTTGCTGGCTCCGGTTGTGCTGATGGGCTGGGTGGCTCCTGCCCTGACCCCCAGCAAAGGGGCCCTGCGGTTCGGGTTCCCCCCCCCCGGGCTCTGCTGTGGCACAAAGGGCAGCCTGGAGCTGCCTGACCCCGCCGCCGCTTTCCTTCCACAAAGCCGTGGATTGTTCCCCCCCGGCAGCGGGAAGTGGGAATGGGGGGAGGCTTTTGTGCAGGGAGCTGCTCCAGGGGTGGCTCCGGCACTGCCCATCCATAGCCCAGCGTGGCTGGACCCTTGCCGTGAGGATGCGCTGGCTGGTACCGTTCCCCATGGGCTGCACATGGAGCACAGCATCCCCATCCCACCCCTCCTGTGCGATGCTGGGGATGAGCCGAGCTTGGCAGGGACAGGGGAGCTGTGCTAAGGTCACATCATGGGTGAGGGCTGTGAATGTGCACACACATGAGGCACAGCTCAGCGCCGAGAGGAGCCTCAACCTTCCCTGGGATCTGATCGATCCGGCAGCTCGGAATAGCTGGACCAGGCTGGAGAGGCATCCGCCAGGGTCACACGGGCAGCATCCAGCACCTGGGACTGATTGCACTGGATAAACGAGCAATTAAAGACATGACAGGAAGACTAAACCATCCCAGACCTCTCCCTGACCCTCCTGGAATCCTGGCTGTAGGTCTGGGATGCTCAGCCCGGCTCTTCCCAGTGGGATAGGGGCATCGTGGCCCCCCCAGGGTGGAAGGGGTACAGGGCACGGGCAGCTGCAAGGTGGGACTGAGGTGCTATTGTCCCGAGGCGGATGGGCTGCAGTGGGATGCATCCTGGCATGGGATACACCGAGCCCAGCCTCCATTCCCAGGGGGATTTCAGCTCAGGGCTGGGGAGCTGAACTTATACCTATGGAGGGGTATAAGTGATGGTGGAGCGGTGATGGGGATGCTGCAGCAGCAGTGCACAGAGCTCATCTGGGGTCTGTGCAGGTCCTGGTACCCAAAAGCCTTCATCTCTTTCAAGCCTTGCTTGAATTGAAGTCTTAAACCCCCATCATGGGGGGAAAGGAGCAGGGGCTGAGAGAGGAGCAGGTGTTGGGGCTCAAGGCCTCAGGTCAGTGGGGTGCAGGATGGGGTGCATGGGGGGTGCTCCCTCCAGGCTGGGCTTTACGTAGCCCCACACACACACACTTAACGGGCAGGCAATTTGCTGGGAAGGAAATGAAAAGGTTTGCAGTGGAAAGCTGGTGGCCGCAAGGAGAGAGGGGCAGCGGTTCATGTGCTAATGCAGCAGATTTTGTTGTGATTCATTAAGCCATTAAACTCCCTTTTAATTGGAGGCAGCCTTTATGGAGATGTCATTTTATCCATGGAGAGCAAACGGGAGTGGGAGCAAAGGGAGGGCGGCAGAGACCCCCCCTTGCAGCACACTGGGTACCCCCTGTGCTCAGAGGAGCCCCAGACCCTGGGCTTGTGTTGGTGCTGGAGACCAGGACAGCCCAGTTGCGTGAACGTGGTGCAAGGAAGGGGATGGAGAGCTGGGAACATCAAGGGGCTGTGGGTTTGGGGGGGGCTGAGGTCCTCTTTGGGGCTGCAGGTCAGCAATTCCCAGCCATTAGAGCCTTCCCAAGAGCAGCACAGGGCTTAATGCAGCTTCCACCCAGGAGAACGCTGCAGAGTGCTGATAACCATGGAGGAGAGCCCAGAACCCCTTTGGTGCTGCTGGCACCGGGGTGGCACCAAGCTGGGATGCTCCAGCTCACTGGGCACTGGAGAGCCCATTATGGGTGCCTGCAGCACAGAGCCCGATCCCAGATTATCCCCTGATGGGATTAGAGATAATCCTGGTTTTCTCTAAATGCTCCCAGGACTCCCCATCCCCGGTGCCCACTCCTCTGGGGAGAGGCTTTTGCTGCTGTGGGATGAGTCAGGTGAAGCTGCGTCTGAATGAAAGACAGGCTCGATGTTAAAGCAGATTAATTAAGCTGCATTAGGGGCCTGTGTGGACAGGGTTCAGAATGAAAACAGCCTTAATTCGATTCCTCTGACTTGCAAATCGCGGCGGGGAAGTCAGCTGAGATCACATTAAGGCCGTTTCCACCCCACACCGTGTCCTCGCAGGGCTTTAATGCAGTTTAACTAATTCAATTGAAATGCTTATTGAGGCTAACCGGGTTACATGCTGGTGCGGGGCTGGAGCCGCCGGGCCTCGGGCTGGGATGCCTGTGTAGGGCCAGGAGGGTGGGAATGGGGCAGGAACATCAGCCCCATCCCGTTGTGTGGGCCCCAAACCCACGGTTTGGGGTGGAAAATCCTCCTTTCTGCCCCTCAGGTGCTCTGGCAGAGCATCCCTGCGGATCCACGTCTGCCTCCGTCACCGCCACTCGGGCTCTGTGCCCTTGGCATGCTTCACGCCATGGATGTTCCAGGGCTGCACTGGCTGGTGCTGGAGGGCTGGAGAAGAGGAGGCTTTTTGTTCCCCGCTGCAGTGGCTGGAGCTGGGCTCAGGACAATGAGGGGCTTCTTGAAGCCACCGTTCCTTTGCCCCATAGAGGAAATGTGCCCCTGACACCCTCCAGACAGCAGCAGCCCCATGAGAACACCCAAGCAAGGGGTACAAGGACCCCAAGGGCAGGGTTCCAGCCTGGTTCTGCTTTGGGTGCTCCTCCATGGCCACTTTGGTTTCATCAACGAGGGCACAGGATGCTCCTGATGGCTGCAGGGCTGCTCAACCCCTTGCCTGCATCCCACAACTCACCGAGGCTTTGGACCGTGCCCCCCAGCTCACAGAGCCAGGGCCAGGCGCGGTGGGCAGAGGGGGACACGCCGGGTGCCCCCCCAGCACCGAGCAGTGTGTCAGCCCCTGTGGCCGGCGCTGAATCACCCGCCAGCTATTCCCCACACAAAGGATCCATTCTGCCCTGGCTTCGCCGTGCGGGTGTCACCGGCTCCGATGTGGCGGCTCCCGGGGCTTCCAGCCTAAAAGCCGGGCCCTGGCCCAAAACTCCTCATTGCCACGAGCCTTTTTCCTTTCTTTTGGGGTCTGAATGGGAAAGCCTCATTTTACACGGGAAGGGAAAGCGGCTGCACAACCCCAGCCCGACGGCTGCTCTGGAACGCAAAGCATGAGGCAAAGCGGGTGCAAAGCGCCAGCCCCCAGCTCCACAGACCCCAGCTGAGGGTTGAATTGTGCCCTGCGTGAATCCCACATCCAGAGGGAATCAATCTCCCGGTGTTTACAGCCGTGGCTTTGTCACCAATTAGGATGTTGTGATTGGATTAGATGTGAGCGGATTGAAGCCTCTCGGGGCAGAGCCAGCCCTGGGGAAAGCCCGGCGGCTGCTGGGATGCTCCCGGGATGTATCCCTGGACGCAGCACGCGGCTGAGGGCAGAGCACCCACGCTCGAGCTTCCCCCTTTGCTGCAGCCGGGATCTGAGCTGCGGTGACTGCGCGGTTCCGGAACGATGATCCCAAGGAGGGCAGCTCCCAGGGGCCGCGGTTCCAGCCGGGCTCCAGGGGCTTCCCGCAGGTCCAGCGCTGCTCAGCACCTTCACCTCACCCTGCCCTTCCTCAGCATCCGCTCCTCAGCACTGCCGAGGCCCAGCGGAGCTGCTCTGGGCTCTGAAGGAGCGCTGCGAGGCGCAGGACGGGGCTCCCCCAGCGCACCCGTGCGCGCAGCGGTGCGGGGACCCGGGGCTGCCGGGGGGCACCGGGAGAGGCGGTCACGTTCCGGGGCAGGAGCGGCCCCAGCGCAGCCGCCCGTGGGTTTTGGGCCCCGCTCCTGGGGGGGAGGATCCGGGCCGGGGGTTCCATCCCCGCGCTGCTCAGTGGCTCCGTGCCTCAGTTTCCCCGCACGGGGCGCACGAAGGGAACACGGTGCCCCCGGGACCCGTCGGGCCCAGAGCAGCGGCGCCGGCCCCGCTTTCACCCGGAGCCGCGGGCGGGGAGGACGCGGCCCGGTGGAGGGGAGGGGGGGGGGGGAACGGAGCCCCCGGTGCCGCCCGGGGGGAGGCGGCTCCTCTGCGGTCCCCCCCGTTTCGTTTCTCCTCCTCCCGGCTCTCCCGTCCCTCGGCGCTGCCGCAGCCGGCGGAGCGCTGCTTCCCTCTAGCGGCACCGGGGGCTGCTGGGCCGGGGAGCCGCTCGGTAAAGCGGCCAGACCCCGCCGGTGGCTGTGCGGCCCTGACACCGCTCCACCACGGACCCGCCCGCCGGCCCCGGCCCCGCTGCCCCTGCCCGGGCGGTGCCGTGCAAGCGGGGAGCGGGCACAGCCGGGCCCGGGCCCCGCAGGCCTCCAGGACTACAGCTCCCGGCAGGCCCCGGGGCAGCGGGAAGACGAGACCAATAGAAAGCGGCTTTACTCAGCCAGCGTGCCGCCGCCGGGCTCGCCGGGAGTTGTGTGCCGCTCCGCAGCAGGCAGCGCGGCGGTGAACTACATGTCCCAGAACACCGTGGGGAAGGGCAGGCCAATGAGGAGCGTGCGTCTTGGCGCTGCGCGCAGGCGCGCCGGGGCGGGTGGCCGCGGATTCATGTGGAGGTCAGGGGCGCCGCGGGAGGGGAGCGGGACGGGACGGGGCGGTAGGTCCGGGATCGGGAAGCGGGGATGGGAAGCGGCAGCCGGGACCGGCGATGGAGCGGAGAGCGGGGGCCGAGCTGCGGTGGGAGCGGAGCCTCGGCTGTCGGGCGGCTGCCCTGGGGGCGTGAGGCCTGGAAGGGAGGCGGCGGGCCGGGCTCGGAGCGGGTGCGGGGGTGCGCTGCGGGACCTGCTCCGCGGTGAGTGTGCGAGACCCCCGTGGGTTTTGCAGGAGGGAGCTGCTAAAGGAAAGGCCGGACCCGGAGGCGTGAGATGGCCGCGAAGGTGTTTGAGAGCCTGGGGAAGCTCGGCCTGGGGCTGGCCGTTGTAGGAGGAGTGGTGAACTCGGCGCTGTACAACGGTGAGTGCGGGAGGCTGAGAGCTTCCAGGTGGCTTGTACCTTTGGGTTTGGTCGGTGTGGGAGGCACCGTGTGCCTTCACTGCTGATGGCAGCAGGGGGACACAGCTGTGGAGCCTTGCTGGGCTGTTTTATGCCCTGTGCATTGCACAAGCGGGATTGCAAGCTGTTGGCTCACTTGGGAGCAGACTGCGAGGCCAGGAGCCATGGCTGCGTCTTCTGGCCTTGTTGCTCCAAACAATGTCATTAATGTCACAGCAGCAAAAGGCTTTGACTCCCCCAACAGACCACTTCCACAAGGGTGGTTTCGGTACCAACGTGGCTCTTGTCTTCTCCAGTTGATGCAGGCCACAGAGCTGTCATCTTCGACCGATTCCGCGGGGTCCAGGACGTGGTGGTAGGAGAAGGCACCCACTTCCTCATCCCCTGGGTGCAGAAACCCATCATCTTCGACTGCCGCTCCCGGCCCCGAAACATTCCCGTGATCACGGGCAGCAAAGGTGAGCGCTTGCTTTGGTTTGTTTTTTCTGGATGTGGAGATCCCAGATCCAGTTGGACACAGTCAGGAATGGTTTGAGCTGCGGTTTTAGTTCCAGAACAGACTGGACCATTCCTTTGGTCCTGTCAGTCATCCCTTTAACCATAAAGTCCTTGTCTTTCCAGTAGGGCAGTAGTTCCCTGTGTCGCCAAACTGCAGTTTGAATCTTGTCTGGGATGGGGATTTGGATCCCAGGGTGCAAAGGGCAGTAAAAATAACCTGTTTCTTTCTTGTTTAGTCAACCTGGAGAGGACAAACATCTCCTGTCCCTGTGCTTTGCCACTCACCTCGTGCCTCTCCTCCCACAGACCTTCAGAACGTGAACATCACGTTGCGTATCCTGTTCAGACCAGTGACTGCCCAGTTACCCCGCATCTTCACCAGTATTGGAGAGGACTACGACGAGCGTGTGCTGCCCTCAATCACAACTGAAATCCTCAAGTCTGTTGTGGTAAGGACAGGCTCCGTTGCTCATCTTTCTTCCCTCAGCAGCTGGAGCACAGAATACGTTGTGCTCTGGAATAAGGCTTCTCCTTCCACTCCCAAGGCTCTCAGAGGCCATCCAGAAAAGCTTACACTTAAGGTCCCAGTCATTGAGTCCTTTGCTTCCAATCCATGGGCAGCTCAATGTCTTGGAACTTTGGGAGAGGAGCTCTGCAGCTCATGGTGCAAAGGCAGGCAGGACACAGAGAATCTGTCACTTCTGGGAGCTTCCTTCTCACTGTTCATCCTGATTTCAGGCTCGCTTTGATGCTGGAGAATTGATCACTCAGAGAGAGTTGGTCTCAAGGCAAGTGAGTGAGGACCTCACGGAGAGAGCAGCAACCTTTGGGCTCATTCTGGATGATGTGTCCTTGGTAAGAGTGCTGCCTTTTTGGTTTTTCTCCTTGGAGTCTGCCCAGATAAGAGCAGTGGAGAAAAGAGAGGAGGGGGCTGGGAGTTTGGACACACGGACTATGTCTGTCTGCCTGCAGTTGCATGGGATGTGGTGGTTACAGCTCAAAGCAGTACCTCTGCTTTTGTCACTGGCCTTCTGTGACCTTGAGCAAGCCCTTGAAGGCTCCTCTGTGCTGGCTCATTGTCAGGCTCCACTGCTGCAAGGCTTTTGTAGTTCAAATGAGGAAAAAATGCTTCTGGGGGTGATAGATCAGCTGCTCCCCAAGCACCTTGAGATACAGGGAGGAAGTGCCAGGCTTGAGGAGGTATTGAAAATACCTGCTTCTGATAGTGTCCTTTTCCTACAAAGTATTTGGTTTTCTCCTGACTACTCAAGGGGGGAGCTCTCCCTGTCTCCCTAGAAGCTTTGTAAATGAATCGTGTTCTAATCTGGCTTGTACTTGCCCCTCTCCCTTTCTTCTTGGACCTCTCTCAAAAGCCTGCTTGGAGGACAGGGGTATTATAGGCAGTCTTTGCAGGAAGACTTTGTTTCTCAAAAATGCAAGTTTTGACTCTGAGTTTCTGGTGCTGTCTCCTGAGCACACTCCTGAAGGAGATCCACCTTTCCCCTGTCCCATCCCAGGAGCCTGCAGCTATCCAAACTACCCAGGCTGAGCACAGTGGGGCATAATGGAGCAGGAAAGGGCTCTTTAAAGGCTCCTGGCTCTCCATCCCCATCCCAGTTCCACTGATGCACCCTGGGAGCTGTGTGGGTCGCAGCAGCACTGCTGTATGCTGTCAGCGGTGTGACCTTTGCTTGCTTTGTGCCCTGCAGACTCACCTGACCTTTGGCAAGGAGTTCACAGAGGCTGTGGAGATGAAGCAAGTGGCTCAGCAAGAAGCAGAGAGAGCAAGATTCATTGTGGAAAAGGTACCTTGTCCTTCTGAGAAACTTGCTAAAGGTTCCTGGTATCTCCTTCCCACTCCAGGTTGCAGTGAACATCTGACAGGGCCAGCTGAATGCTGAAATCACTTGGTGCTGTAATGCTGATGTGGTTCTCAGCTCTGGCTTGTGGTTATCGGATAGATAAAGCCTAAGGTTGGGTTTGGGGGTCATCTTTTTCTTCTTACTGGGGTGCTGAACAGAAATGTCTGCATGGAGCCAGGAGGAAATGGCACTCGGGAGGGAGTGTCAGTTAGAAATGGGGTTCAAGGCTGAGATCTGCATCCCACATGATCCCAGTGTTTGGGAATTTTGTGAGGCTAGTCAAAGCCTTGTGTGGTGTTGATATCATTGGCACGGAGGCCCGTGTCCTAGGGGTGTTACTGACCACAGGAGATGCATGAGCACATGATCCCAGATCAACCCAAGATCTCAGTGAGCATCCACAGAAACAATTTGGCGTTCAAGTGTTAAAGTCCCCTGGCCCAACACGTGCCTGTGGGGATTGCAAGAACCTGCAGCCAACACCCCATGCAATAAGATGCATGTAATCTGTCAAGATGATTAAACAGCAGAAGTGTTTATTTGACCTGGGTTTAACTGCACTGGTGAAGTTCTCCAATCTTTCAGAGAGTTTTCCACCAGAAGTGTCCTTTGGTGGGTTAATGTTCCATGAGGTTAAAACTGATAAGGCAATTTCAAGATGATTTTTCAACCTTTTTTTTTCCACAGTAGGCAGAAAAAGAGTCTTAACAGAATACAGCTTTAAAATAACCCCATCTGTCTTGAGGGAAAAGAACAGGAGGGAGGTGAAACAGGAATTCCTATTTTAAACATGGCAGTAGCATCTTCCTTCTCTTTGCTCTTGTTTTCTCTGTTGGTTATTCCCTGTCCTGTCTGATTCCAGGCTGAGCAGCAGAAGAAAGCGGCTGTGATCTCTGCGGAGGGAGACTCCAAAGCAGCTGAGCTCATTGCCAACTCACTGGCCACTGCAGGCGATGGCTTGATCGAGCTGCGCAAGCTGGAGGCCGCTGAGGACATCGCCTACCAGCTCTCACGGTCCCGCAACATCACGTACCTGCCCTCTGGACAGTCTGTGCTCCTCCAGCTGCCACAGTGAGCCCGGGCACCTCTGCCTCCCAGAGTAGCCCTTTCCAAAAGAGTCTCTGCACTTTCCTCACTGGTAGAAAGAGAGGAAATGAAAATTCAACCCATTTTGAATTCTTAATCAAATAAAACCGCCCGCTCTTGAGAACAGACCTGCATTCCTCCCCTCTACGGTCAGAGCAGTGGCTTTGGCCTTTAAGCTAGGTTTGAGAATTGCCCCTTTCCAGGCAGTTTGAGCAACAGGAGCAGAGTTTCATCTATTCACTCCTGGAGCAAAGCAGTAGCCCAGGTGACTCCCTGACCCCAAGAGTGCTCTATCCATCAGGTTTCACAGCGATGCTTCAGTGCCTTCAGGCTGGCTTAGCCGGGGTTGTTACAGACTTGCAGGTCCTGGACTATGGGACAGGGATGCCCAGGGCTCACTCTTCAGTCAAGCCAGTCTGTTTTCAGGTGTCAGCTGAGTGTAAGAGGACATCTCAGCTGTCAGGGCAGTGGCTCTGCCTGTGTGAACCATAGCACTGATAGCTGGAGGCACAGGTAGAGCGGCTTGTGGCTTGGGGTGAGAATAGCAAGAGATTTGCTTTATGTAGTGGATGGATTTCAGGCACAGAGGAGAAGATGCTTCCTCTGCAGGAAATGCTTCTCAGGCACATGCTGGACATCTCCACTTCTCCCCCTGCTGCTGCACTCTGATCTGTTTGCTGCTGCTTGCCCTGTTGTGCAGCATTGGTTCTTTCATCAAGGTCAGTTGGCCTATTGCAAACGGCACCTGGGACAAAGAGGGGATGACTCAGTGCTCTGTGGCTCAGGCAGTCAGAGGTGGGCAGAATTCTCTGTTACATCAATGTTCTTTTTATGTAGGGAACCTGAATTGTGAGGAGGATGTGATGGGTGAGATTGTATAACCAGCCTTCAATAAATGTCACAGTCCCAACTGTAGTTGTGTGTGGTGCTGGGTTTTTTTTGCTGTCACAGAAGAATGAAGGTTGGGTCAGTAGAGCAAGAACCTCGTGCTTGTGCTATTGTGTGGATATGCCACTTAGCACAGGGCAATAGGTCTTGTTCCTGACAACTTAAAGCTTGAAACATGATTCTTAGGCTGAATTCCTGCAGCAAGGCTGAGAGTATCTTGAGGTTATTGCAAGGGCTTTTAACTGTTTTCCATGCACTGTTCAGGCTGTTGTTTACTGCATGTGCATCTTCCAGGGTGCTCTTTTAATGAAACACCATGCTGTTGGAAAGAAAACGGGGGTGTATTGTACCAGATACAGCCTACAGTGCTTCATGTGTGTCAGCAGCTACTCCTATCCTGTAAACAGGGTGCTTGTACAATGCCTGTTATCCCTGAGGAATGGGATCTCTGGTGGGTGTCATCGCTGCCCTGAGGGTAAGCCCTTGGGAAAGCTGCTGGGAATGGTGGGCTTGTTTCCTCATCTTACAGCCACTTGGAGTCCTTGCCCTTGGAGAGACTCCTGTGCTCTTTGTGCTGGGCAGGGTCTGTGCTTGCAGTGATGAGGTGCCTGAGCTTGCAAAATATTTTAAGCAGCTGAGCAGTCAGGTCCGTAACTCCCAAATAACTTCCAGACCTCTCCGCCCTCCAGTGCTCTTGTTCTTTATTCCTCTGGTTTACCACTTCAGACATTTCTAAGGAAGCTTCCACTTTCCTCCCAAGGCTCCTTTTAAAGCCCCCTTAGTGTTTCCTGTGCCAGGTGCTGGGTTCAGAGCAGAATGCCTGAAATCCCTTCTCAGCTTCTGTGGTTCTGCATCCCTTCTCCCTCCAGTCCTGCATTTTCAGTGGAGTGTGGAGTGTTTCCTGCCACTTTTGCTCTTAGCCTCTGGTGGAGGGGCTCCAGCAGTGGTCCCTGGGTCTGATTAATCACCATTTCCTTTGCCTTTGGGTGTAATTCTTTTCACAAATGCTCCCTAGCTGTTAACTGCTCCTTTTACCTTGGCTGTGCCTCACTTAATGCCTAAAGCTGCCATCAACTTCAGACTTCAAAGCTGCTCTTGAACCTGTGGCTGGCTGGGGGTGTGCTCACTGAACCCCTTGTTTATATTGTGTTTACAGCTGCTCTTCAGCCTTGGTGGAGACCATCTCCAGATGGGAGCAGTGACCCTAAAACCAGGATGTGGTTTAGTGCACAGGGATACTGGGTGAGGAAACGGCCACTTGCTGGCTGGATGCTGCTCTGAGTTGTGCAGCAGTGAGCAAGCATTGCCTGGCATCCTCTGCCAGACTCCTCAGGTGCTGGCAGGCTCCTTGATGTAAGAACAAACCAAGAAGTTGAGCTTGTGCGGCCAGGGCCAGACTGGAGAGTCAAAGGCTGGATCCTGCTTCCTAGAGCAGCAGTTGGGAGGTGTGAGCAGGGTGTGTGCACTCGCTCTCAGCACTCTGCTTGTCAGGGCAATAGACAGAACTTTGGGCTTGGGTAACACGCAGGCAGCTGCCCTGGCTGCTCCCACAAACAGGGTGTTCCCACCCTCGCTGGCGTTTCCAACCTTGTTGCTCTTAACTCAGTACCAAGAAGTTGCTGGTGAAAGTGGAGCACGGCCTGGGGTGGAGAATCGAGAGAGGGTCAAGGCATGCGGCTTTGCACTGGGGGAAGAGAGGTGAGGGATGGAGGCTGCAACTTTGCTGCCAACCGTGACAGACGGCATTAGCGAGCACGGATGCTTGCCAAGAGGTTACCCCTTCAAGAGGCAAGACAAATCCAAGCGGAGGAGCCGCAGGGGCCGCAGCCCGGCTGCTCTCCCACCAGATGGCAGCAGCAATTCTGCTGCTGCACCGGAGAAGCTGCGGGACCAAAGGGTGCCCTCAGCATCCCGGGAGCTGGGGAGTGGGGAGGTCACCCTGCCCCGGGCAGAGGGCGCAAGGAGTGGAGGTGGACGAGGGCTAACACAATAGCACAGTCTCAGGGCGAGGAGGAAACAGCGCAAGCTGGTACAAGAGGGGAAGAGGGTTCAGTCCCTGTGTCAGGCTGTCTTGGTAAACCTCTGCTGCACCTTTCACTGCTGGGTACCTCCAGCCCCAGGTTTTAACTTCCCCCAGCCTAAGGCAGCACACTGAAAGATGCAAACTCTCTTTCTGCGCATGGTCCCGGGTGGCTTGGCTTTGCAGCCTGACTCCCTGCAGCCCTGTTCCTCCTTTCCCCAGGCCATCTTTAATTTATTACTAATTCAGAGTGGATAGGAACAACAGAAATGTCTAGGCGTGACTTCAGAAGTGTAACGTGGTTTAGCTTGATGTTTGAAAACAGCATTGAGTCTTTGGGTCCAGAATGTTAGCATGATGAATTCATACTGGAGCTATGTTGGTAAAAGCTTGGCAATTTTTAATCTGAAGCCCTGTAATTCTGTGGTTCCAGGGTGATTAGAGTATTTCTCTGAATACAGCCCAAAAACTAAGCTACAGGGACCAGGTTTGGGGCAAAGTCTGCTGGTCATGGGCAACATAAACCTGCTGGGGCAATTGAAGGGCTCTGTGTGATGGGGAGTGCAGCCCTCTGTTGCCAGAATGCATCTCTTGCTTGAGACCAAGGAGCAGCAGTTCACTGCCACTTAACAAGGTGGAATCTCCCTGCCCATCGCTCTGCATTGGCTGCAAACCTCCAGAGAGGTCTGAGTTTAGGGTTTTCTTCCTGGGAGACTTTGCCTTACTTCTTCCCTTTGTGCTAGTGGAAGAGCTGAGCTCGGCACCAGCCTGCTGGCCACATTCACACCAGCCAAACAAGCTTTGTTCCTGATAAACAAACAGGAAACTGCCTGATTTCCTCTGTGTGCTTACCCTCTCTTGTGCTCGCTCCCTATTTAATAGATAACCAGCCTACCTGACTTGTGAAGAGGAGACCAAAAGCAGCCACGTGGACAGGAGCAGATGGAATTTGCAGCATGGCTGTTGCACTGAAATGGGCATCTCTGCCCTGACAGTCATGGATGCACAGGAGCTGAAACACTCCAGGCAAGGGAGCACCCCGAGTTTGTGATAATCTGTACCCTGCAGCAAGCTGGCAGCATGGCTGAAAGTGGTTAGAGCCAAGGGATAGGGAGGAGTTTCCTTATTGCTTCCTTTGTGCTGTTTATATCTGAGTGGATCTAGTGCTTCTGTCCTGAAACACAGAGGATGTGGCAGGGTGTGCAGGGGGAAAAGGCACTTGTGGAAGAGGGTAGGAAATGATGTCTTTAACCAGGCTCGAGCTCAGCTCAGCTGGGAGATGGGGAACAATTCATAGGGCCGAATTTGGTCTAATTATTCCTTGCCTGGCACTAGGCAGCACTGGGGCTGATCTATTCCTCATATGCCTGTTTCCCATCAGCAGGACTGAGCTGACTTCAGGCCAGCAAGTCCTGACTTACTTACACTGCTGTAGTTCTCAGAGGTAGGTCAGGTTTACTGAAGGATGATTTGATGCTTTGGGCTTTGGTTTTCTACTTGGTGAAGGGGGAGAAGATTGTCACAGATAGGTATCAGGGGCAATGGTATGGGACACGAAGTCCATCCTAGCTAGTGGATGCAGAACAAACTGTCAAGAGAACGGGATGCATCTGATGTCTTTAGAGAAATGCCCACCCATAGCCAGGCTGGGTTCACTTTGCCCACCCACAGAAAGCTGTAAAATCTACAGGGAAAGGGCCTGGTGGAACAGGCACCCAGTTCTTGCTGAACACAGAAAGAAGGGCTAGAGACACCAGGAAGCTCCCATGGGAGGCCAAGTTCAACTGCTACTGTAACCACAGTGTTTGGGGTTCCTCATACTGGATCCACACATGATGCAGATCTGGACTGAGTCAGAGCCCATCAGTGAATTATCCTTGATCTCTGATAAGCCAAAGCTGTGCATGAGCATGGGAAACTGTCCTAGATCGAGCTGCAGGAGGGCAGTGCACAAGATGGAGACAGTGGAAGATGCCAGTTGCAAGATGTGTTTGTGCCCCCATGCTGGTAGGGGCAGGAAGGGCAGGAGAAGGCTGGAAAGAGTGTGTGCAGGATGCCTCTGAGCAGCAGGTTAAAAGCACTCAACAGAGGCAAGAACAGGAAGGAAGCAGGGGTTAAGCCTGAACAAGGTGAGTCTATCCCAGAGCCCTTAATTCAAACATGATTTCATGGGTAGAAATCTTGCAGTGCCCCTTCTGCAAAGCTGGTAAATACAGCTCTGTTTCTCTGTTGCTTACAGCATCTTCCTCCTAAGCACAGCTTTTCAAACCCAGAGGGAAGTTTCTACCTAAACAGCTAGGCTGGAAGATTGGGTGTGAACAGCAGGACTCCACTTAAACCAGTTTGCTCCTCACCAGCCAAGGTACATGGACCCTACTCAAACTGCTTTGGTACAGGCTGATGCTGATCACAGCAGAGGTGCTCTAACACAGGAACAGAAATGTTTCTAACAACCTGCTGGGGCAATGCATCCATTTAACAAGTACCTCCCCTCTCCAAACTTTAGAACTTCATGTAGCCAGTCTGCTGGGGAAACCACCTGAGATCACAGTGTAACAAACACCAAAGCTGATTAAACAGACAACAGAAGAGTAAAACCCCAACTCTGCCAGTTTCTCTCCCTTCCAACCTGCCCTTGTTCAGCTGCCATACCCCAGAATCTGTGTCTTCCTTAGGAAAAATAAAAGAGAGGCAGAAAACCAAGGCTACCCAAAGAGAACTCTTTATTATTATTTTGTGGTATGATTTTTATGCAGAGGCCAACAGCTCTGACAGTACAGGTCATGTTACCCTGCCCCCAGTACCCCAAAGCAAGTTAGTAACCAGCAAGTGCATCTGCCAGGCTTTTCTGTGTCACGCAAGGCTGTTAACTGTTGCCCTGCCCAGGCTGAGCTCAAGCCCTGAATGCAGGAAGCCCTGTAAAACCATGTTGAACCCAGCTGGCCATGCTGGCTCCCTGATCTGCCCCTCAGCTTGCAGGGGAGGCAGAGTTAAAGCCACTGGTATTGCAGTTCTGCTTCTCAGGTGCTTACCGCATGTCAACTCTGCCTGTACCCTGCTGCTCCAAAGGTCTAATCCTCCTCACAAGGAGATGCTGGTGGGTGTTAGCTCTATTATTTAGAGGCAGTTTATCTTTAATTGTGGCCTTACACTCAACTAGTAAAGGAGAAGGGAGAATGAGAACAGGAATTTCCTCTGCTTGAACTTCTACTTTTCTCTGATATAGCCCAGCACCTCTGTGCTCAGTGGTGGTGGTTCCCTCAGACAGCACAGGGCTTCCTGTGACAAGAGCTAGCAGGAAAAACGCTTTGTTTTCCTTTTGCTTCCTTTCCCATTGCTTGAGAGGATTCTGAATCCTGCAGGACGTATCTGGATACCTAAAGAGTAAAGCATTAATGTGAGAGTCAACTGGTTGGGTTGCAGCCCTGATCAGCAAAGTGTCAGCACCCTGTCTGTGCCTCAGTTTCTCTTCTCCCCCTTGGCTTGTTTTCTCAGTGGGGCAGGGCCTGGTTTTTGCAGGGTCCCTGAGCAGCACTGAGCTCCAAGGACCTTCCCCCCTTGGGGAAGGAGAAAGAGTCCCAATCCCAACTGCATTCCCAGAAGTGTCAAGTCAGGCCCAGTTCAGGCTGTTTCCAAACCAGAACTGTTAGGATGGAGGCCTTGGCAAAATACCAAGCACATGGAAAAGGGCTAGTGCTGTTCCACTTGGCCCTCCTTAGTTGCAGCCCTGTCACCAGCACCAACGAACCACCAAGAGCCACCTCACCATGAGAGGAAGTAGGTAGGACAGCAGAAAAGCAGCCCATATCCCTGTTGGCTGTGGGAAGAAAGAACTGCCTGCTGAGTTTCCAAAGAAATGATCACAGCAGGAGTGTGGATGAAGTAGAGAAGATTTACCCATGGCTGCCCTGGAAAAGCCAAGAGCTCTCAGAAACTGGGCCCCATCTCTCAGCAGCACAGCTCCCAGGGAACTGCAGGCCCTGGGCTGGGCAGGCAGTGCTCCTACTAGAGGGTTGCAGCCCTAGTTTGATGCCTGAAAGCAATAGGAAATAACCAGAGCAGATAGCTCAGGGATTGCCCAGGAACACGCAGCTTTGCAAACTCAAGAAGCCTGCCCACACCACAGGAAAATTAACAGCTGATAAAAGTAGGAGTTCACCACTGATTTTTCTCCTTCCCACACTGTTCTGCAGCTGCTGCTAGTGGTTATCCCCACCACAGAGCTCACTGCATCTCAACAATACTCTTATTTAAGTTTGCTTTCTCAGCAAGTCTAGAACATCTCGTCCTCTAGGAGAAAAACCCAGCTGGGTAACGCTGCGTTCTGCTGTGTCTGTGGCCCATGGCCTAGCAAGTTCTCATACTTTCATTGTACTTTTCACCCTGAAAGGTCCTAAGCTGCTTAGCAGAAAAAAGCCCTCTTTTCCAGGGAGGGACAATGTCACCTACTGGTGTATTGCTGCTGCTTCTGGAGTGAGCTGCAAAGAGCTGTTTGCTGAGACCCTGCAGCAGTTTAGGGAGGAAATTAAGATCTCTATCACCCGCCCCTGGCACCACATGCAATCAGGAGGACACACGAGGACATTTCCCACACTGGTTATACTCGAGAGAGAAGGGAAATGCCAGAAAGAGGGGGCAGAGGAGCCACAGCACCTCACTGTGCTGGGGATGAGCTGCAGAGAGTTGCCTTTAAAAGTCAGACACCAGTGTGAAGGGAAAGGAGAGATGACAGCAAGGAAATGAGAGGGCTGATAAGGATCTGTGGCTGTGAGGCAGGTGTGTGCTAAGGAGCAGCTCGTGCAAGCAGAGATGTGGAGCTGTTGCTGCATTCTGGTTGTTTCCCTTTACCTGCCTGACATGTCTTTTCATGTCAAAAGCTACATCAAAGAGAGCGATGTAAATAGCTGAACAGGCTTCCTTGTGGGAACAGGGCTGAGTGCCACAGCCAGCCCCTCAGCTGGATCTCTCCCTGGGAGCACCATGAGGAGCTGTCACCTTCCATTAGCTAAGCACCTAGGGAAGAAAGTATATTACATGCGGGAGCCAAACTAAGCAGTGATGCTGGGGAGAGTCACTTGCCTCTGCAGCTCTCTCTTCCCTAGGCCACCACTGATGCTGACGGACACAAGCAGGGCCACAAAAGCAGCACCACATCCCCTGACATCCTCTCTCTATTTTTCTCAAGAAGCTGCATTGCACAAGGGTGCTGGGCTACGCCGGAGCAGTGTCCATGCTCTCAAAGCCCAGGCTCTCCCGTGGTACCCTCTCCCTCTCCAACTACACACAGGTCACAGCAGAGCTCAGGACAGCCCAGAGGCTGCTCTGCACTGGGGCAGCTTGTTACAGCTCCCATAGGACTGGCAGAGTAAAGCACACCCTGCCCTGTGCCCCCACGGCAGGGGCTGGAGCAAGGAAGAAAACTGGCAGCATTGTTCTGATCCCACCATGGGGCTTCCCCAGCCTACTCTGCCCCTTTTATTTGACTGTGAACTTTAACTCTGAAAACCCCAATCCCTGCTCTGCACAAGGAGCTCAAATCTCAGGTTTTATGTTCAATAACCAAGAGTGGGTCAAACACACTGGCATGTAACATTTCAGACATCGGGGTGAGGGTTAGAGATGTTATGCACAACCTCAAATCAAGTGCCCTATGCTAAGGGGGCATTTGCAGCAAACAAAGCAGATAAGGAAAGAGATCACAGGCAGGGAAGAGACTGTAGACTACAGGATTTAAAACTACAGCAGGGACACAAGTCAGAGAGGGGGCAAGAGGAAGCCAAAGCTACAGGGCACAAGAGATTCCTGAAATCCCTGGGAAGCAGCTAACAGTAGCAAAGTGGTGCCCTTCCCCCTTTTCCTGTTTCTGCTACTCTGGCTTATTCTTTTCCTGCAGCCAAACCCAAACCACAGCAGTGCTCTTCCCTCCTACACAGCGCTCAACAGTGGTTTCCAAGGCTATGGATGAGGCTTCGCGGCTTCCTCGGGGAGGTGGTACCACTCGAGATGCTGTGCCAGCCGGAAAACGGCAGCCCCACGTCCTTTTGTGAGCCCCATACCGGCTGCCAACCAGCAAACCCCATTTAGGTTGTATTTGCTTCTTGTCACACCTCCCTCACACACCAGGCCCGGGCCCTGCAGGTGGGTGAGAGCAAGAAACCACAGGCCAGAGTTAAGTAGTTATTAGTGTTTGAAGGGGAGAGGAAGATTGGAACAAGTGGGAGCTGGGGTTTGGCACAACAACAAAAGCAACCGACTCCTCCGGCTACTGTAAACCCGGCAGCGCCTCCGCGATAAGGCTCGTTCGGGTTCTTACCTGCTCCCGCGGGGCAGCTCCGGCAGCCTGCGCGACACCGGCCCTTTCCCCGCGCCTCCCGTCCTGAGGCGCCACGCACGTCCCTCGCTAAGGACGGGAGCGCCGAGCCCGGCGCGGTCGCGGCTCCCACGGCGGCCGGTGCAGGGCTGGGCTCGGAGGCCTCACCGGGACGAGAGGAGGCGCGGGCCGGGCCGGCCGCAGCGCGCTGCAATTAGGGCGGCCCTAATTACCTCAGCGCAGCTAACGGTCGGCGCCTCACCTGAGCCCCGCGCATGCGCACACTCCCCCCCCGCACACCTCACCTGCGGCCGCGGAGGTGAGCAGCGGGGAGGTGGGAGCGAGGCAAAGCCTGACTGCGCATGCGTCGGCGCGCTCCCCTCAGCCTCTGGGTGCCCCCCCCCCCTCCCCGCCCCGCGCGCGCCAACCACCTCCACCCCCCCCCCCGGCGCGCTCCCGGTCCCGCGCGCGTGCGCGCGGCGGAGTCGCGAGACTGACGGCGGCCACGTAGCGCTGCGGCGGCGGCGGCGGCGGCGGCGGAGGAGGAGGAGGAGGAGGAGGAGGAGGAAGAGGAGGAGGGGAGCGGGAGCCGCGGCCCCGGCGGCGGCGGGGCCTGGGCCGGAGCTCGGCGCAGCGACCACTGCGAGCGCCGCGGCGGCGGCTGAGGGGGCCGAGCGGAGGGACCGGGAGGGAGGGCCCGGCCGCCCTCCGCCCTCCCGCCTCGCCTCCTCCGCCACCCTCCCTCCGCCGCCTCGCCCGTGCTCCCCCCTCCCTCCCTCCCTCCCCTCCCCTCCCCTCGCCGCCCGGCATGGAAGGTGGCGGGGGCGGCCCTGCGGGGATCGGCCTGGGTGAGTGCGGGCCGCCCGCTCGCTTCGGGATCCCCTTTCCCTGCTCTCCTCGGGCCTGGCTGCAGCCGCCGAGCAGCGCTAGGCCCAGCCCGGGGGTGGGTGACGGAGGGAGCGGGGTAGAGCCGCCTCCGGCCTGGAAGGACTGGGGGGGGGTGTAAGCGCCGGGCCCGGCCCCCCCGGTGGGAGCAGGGTGCAGCCGGGGGAGCTTCGCGGGAGGAGGGGAGCGGGCGGCGGAGGAATGCTGCCGGGGGCGGCTGGAGCTTCCCGCTGGGAAGGGGCTGTGCCACCTGCCTGCGGAGCGGAGGGAGGGAGGGAAGGTGAGCGGCGCCGAGCGAGCCAGAGGCCGCCCCGCTGCCTTCTGCCCTGGCCTTCAGCCGCCTCCCGGCAGCGGCGCCCGGAGGTGCGGGGACACCCGCAGCCCTCGCCTTCCTCCTTGTCACTGGCCGGGGGTGCAGGCGCGGCCGTGCCCGGGCCGCGGTTGTGGATGCTGCTGGGACGGGGGTTGTCACTGGGTAGGCGAGGGAGCGCTGCGCTGCCCTTAAACTGCTGCAGGTTCGGGGTCTGGGGGTGTGAAGGGGAAAAATCAGACCTAAAACCCTGATGTTTTATCTTAGTCTTTTGAAACCCTGATGTTTTATCTTAGTCTTTTGCTGAGGTGCCTTCCCCTTTGCTCGCAGGACAGATGCAGTGGTGTGTGCGCCCTAGGATTTGGGGTTTGGGTTTGGTTTTAAACTACCTTCTGTGCAACTTTGGCTCCTGTGGGTGTCTCGGTGCAGGTATTGTTAGAATGAGAAGATCTGCTTCAAGATACCGTATCTCTTCCGTCTTAATAGTAATTGTGTGAGTATCTTTAATCACAGCAGAGTTTTGGCACGTTGTGCAGCAGCAGTGATTGAAGTCGAAGCGAGGGAAGCGCCGTAGACATAAAGGATGTGAGGAATGTGCATTTTTCTCTTTCCAGGGGATGACCTGAGCGGTATTGTTCTGGGAATGGCAACTGGCACATGCTTTGTTGACAGTGGTGTATGCGCGGTGAATCAGGAGAAGGACGGTGCGGGATGTGTGTGTGTGCGCTGAATAAAGGAGGTGCAACGGGGGAGCAGTGATTTGTGAAGCCTGGCCGGGTGCACCTTGGTTTGCCAAGACTGCGGCTTGATTGTGCCCTGCTGGAAGTTGGGGGCTCTTCCTCTGGAGGTGCCTGGTGGGTATGAGCGAAATGGGTCTTGTAGATGCGAGGTTGCGGACGCTGCTTGTGTTAAAAGGGCTGTGGGGTTGCAAAATGTCAGTTTAAAAGGAGCTGGGGTTTGATGGTAACGTCGTTTACGTCCTTTACATGCATCTGGTGTTCTCACCGCTGTCTGTCTGAAGCCCCTTGATCTCTCTTTCTGCCTGCCTGTGAGATGGATTTTTTCCTGCTTTGTAGCGATTAATCAGGCACTTGGAGTGTGGTTGGTTTGCTGAATGAGTGAACAGCCCCATCCGTGTCCCAGGCAGCCAATGCTTGAATTGAGATCTCCATAATCAGCTGCAGGTATAGAGTGAACTCAGTGTAAACGTGTAGTTGAGGGGTAGAAATGTTGCAAGCTGCTTCAGAGTGTGTGAAAGAAAAGAGCAAACTCCTGAAGGCTTTTGATTTCTCTGACTAAGCAGTTGGTGACTGGGATCTATAGAGCCTTCAGATTTAGCTGCAGGAACAGAGATTTCATGTAAATGTTTCATGACTTAGCATTTGTATTCTTTGTAAAAAAAACCCCTTTCAAATATTTACATGATTGAAAGAGAATTTGGCATTTTACCTATTACGAATTTGTTGTAAAGGACTTACATTATGATGTTGTTATCCTTATCGAATACTGACACAGGAAGCCTTTAACTGATGTTTTCTGCAGGGGTTCTGTATCTAGGGGCTAAATTACAGAAGCAGTTTGTCAGGTCCTGGTGCACGTGCAAAGATATTGGGATGATCTGGTTTTATTTTCTCTGCTGGAATTGTAGAACATGGACATTTCAGTCTTGGAGGTGCAATTTCATCTACATGTGAGAAGTCTTTATAGGTACAAGCAGTATAGGTCAAACAGAACTGTTTCTGGTGTCATACCACCCAGAGGTGTCCATGTAAGAATGACTTGGGACCTTTGAGTTGGTCCAACTGCATTAAACAGATACTTTCTTTAAGCAAGATCCTATCTTCCAGTCCTGGATCTCCTGTGTCATATCAGTGCCTAATGAAGAGTGGTTTACCAACAGCATGTTTGAGACAGGCACGGGTATATTTAAGGTGGTTACAAAACCGTGCCATCGGTGACCTATTTCTCTGTGGCACTCTTCTTATCAAAGAATAGATTTCTTTCTCACTCCACACCAAAGAGAGATGTAATTGGAAGGAAGTGCCAACCGATTGAGAAGATGGAGATGTTCTCTAACAACCTCATTCTGTGCTTTATTATTGTATTAGAATATCTTATAGCCATTCTCTTGGTTAAATTCCTACAGCACAGAGCAGCTAATCTCTGAATGTGCCCTGCTGTGGTACACCACTCTCCCTACCAGATCTAGAGCCTGGCTGCTGCTTCTTGAAGTTGCAAACTCTTGTTTGAACACCTACCCTTAGAAGTGAGTAAAGTGTGAGTAGATGACACACCAGACCATAGACTATCTTGGGTCTTTGCAGGATCTTCCTTTCCAGTGGTTTGGAAAGTGGGGGGGCTTTGCTTAGAGCTCTCAAGTAGAATCCCTGCAGCTCATAACCAGTGAAATCATAACAGACTTTCCCAGCACAGGTGAAACCTTCGTTACAGCCTGAGCTTTCAGTGTCTCATTTCCACAGTACCTGTGCAAAAGCTTCATTTTCCAAGTGATCTCCAATGGGTGGTTTTGAGGTTGCTCCTCCCTCCTGAAAAACAATTGCATAGGGAGTGAAACTGGCAGTAGCTCTGGTGCCAGCAGCTTAAACTCATTAACACAAGCAGCTTGCATTAGTTTCCTTGACACTTTCAGACACCCTTCCCTGAGGAGGTTTCAGACTGGTAGTTTTCACTCTAGAGAAACATTTAGCTATGCTAAGCAGCTACCAGCACTTTGTGCTGCCTCCCTCTCTGGTGTATTCTGAGTTTTGAAACTTGAGTCTCTCAGTGGAGAAGTGATTTTAGGAATGTAACGTGGAAGAAAAGGCCTGCGTGAAGGTTGCTGCCGTTAGGATCCCTGTTAACATTGAGACAAAAACCTGTGAAGCCAGTTTCATTCTGTCCCAGGTACTGCATACAAGCAAGCAGCGGCTTTTCCAGCTGGAGTTCTGGAGGAGTATTTGTGGTAGCGCTGTGAAGACACACAGCCTGGGAGGATAAAGTAGTAGACTTGTTCTGATTTTACAAGCAGAAAGCCTTAGAGTGGACAGCTTACAGACAAGCATCCATTGATCCACGTCCCTTCTTTTATGGGAATGTTGTACAGGAGCAGTCACAAATATTTGAGTTGGAGCCTGGCTGAACCTTGCAGGTGCAGAAAGCTCGCTAGGACTTGGCTTTTCTGCTGGCTGGTCTGGTGGAAGACAGTACAAATCTGTTCCAAGCACCACAGTTGCTTGCAGGTCATGCTTATTTAAGCCTTTTTAGCGCGTATGTGATGAAAAGGGAATTAAGGAATGTGTCTTAATAGTGTTGTCTGCGGACAAATCACAGCCGGTGACAAGTGTGGATTTTAATGGGAGTAAGTAGGTTCTTTCTAGTGAAAAGCCTCACTGCTGTTAGCATCCACTGCCCCAGCACGGAGCGGGTACTGGGAATTAGCTGTGTCACTGGGATATCTCTGGCCATTTGCCAAGCAGGAGTATTGGTATTTTCCAGCTGATGCAGAGATTTTGGCCACGTATGTTTTAAAGCAGCAGCTCTCCTTCCTGCTTGGATTTCTGTAGGTTTTCTGGTTCTGCCCTCTCTAACACTGTCCCACCCAATGATGGCAGCTCCAGCCTTGACTCCAGTAATTTTCCCTTCTTATTTCTTTTCCATGCTAGCAAATCTGAGGTGTTTCTCCCAAAAGACGGGCTCAGATGCATTGCCATTCCTCAGTACACTTTGTGTACGTTATCCAAGTTCCCTATTAAGTGCCATGCACTGTGTTTGACTTCCCATGTTTATGATATGGATGTCCCTTGATGAGGGACTCACATTGGTGTTTAATGCACTGTGACTGCAGTAGGCTCAGCAATGGAAATACAAGTTGTGGTCAATAGATGTGACTCCAGAAGCCTTTAGCATGGAAACATATCCTGATAAATCTTCCTGTCATGTCAGGAAGAGAATGGCTGCTGAGCATCTCCAGTTTGCTTTATTGTAGTGTGCATGTCTTGAATCATTCATCTCACACTCACTGGACCAAATCTGCTTGAGGAAATGCCATGCTGACTGCAGTGTGAAGGGCGCAGGCAAATGAGGCCCTGAATGAAATAGCAACCTTTTGCCCAGCAGTTTTGGCTGAGCACACACCTGGCTGCACTTCCCTTCCTCCCCTTGGACCTTTCTAAATTCATTTGGATGCTCCTGGTTTCCTGTTTGGTGTCCCCTCACCTTCCTTACCCTTTCTTACACTGTTTTCTACTGCCTATTTTAGAGTTGTTTCCTAAAACCGTGTGCTTTCTTTTCCCTCTTTTAGACTTTCATAGCTTTTCTAACCTGCAGGTTTCTTGATGAAGGATCCCACCTTCTACTTAGCCCATTTCTGGTGCTATAAAATCATTTGACATCATCTCTCCTGTGCTTCTGTTATCCCACTCTCCAAGCACTTTGAATTCAGACCGGAAGGTGAAGTGAATTATCCCTGCTGCCAGTGGATGCTCTTTTTCCCTTCTCACCCTCCCTTTGCACAAATAACCCCAGTCTTACTGAGCTGCTATTCCTTGTCTTGCTTAGGAAGTTAAGGAATTGTTGTTCCTTTTTGAAAAGAGGGAATAAAAAAGGTTTGCGTGGGTTTTCTTCAGTCTTGAAGTGTTTTCCCCCTCATTCCTGGCTGCATCTCATTGCTGAGACCTGGAATTCATGTGCCACTGTGTAGGTCCTGGTGTGGTTTCTGTGACGCTGCTCAGACCTTTGCCAAGATGCGGATTTGACTTGAAGCCTCGAACACTGATACCACTGCTCTTAAAGAGAAATCGTTGAGTTTGGGTTATAGTATGCTAGTAGTAGTGATGAAATTGCTCCGTGAGCTGGTTCAGAGAGCTGATCCAGCTGAAAAATTATCCCAAGGAATGGTTATTTTCCAGGCAGACTGATTTCCCAAGGCATCTTGCCTCACAATCATAAGAATGCTGGTGTTGGCATATAAACAGGGAAAGTGTACTGCCTCCTTTGGCAGCCACACAGCCTTAGATCAGATTAAAACGAACAAGTAACTTTGGCCTCAACTGATAATTGTCCTCACTTTGCCCAGAAGGAAATTTAAATACAAAGAGAGATAAGATGTCCATAGCTGTGTAATGAATTAGAGAGAAAACTGGGAATAGAGTCCGCTGTATCGGTGGGAAGAGTATTCTATGCTTGAGAATCACAACTGGTAAGACCCGTGGAGGTTGAAAGGAGCTCCTGTTGTGGAACAGTGCCTGTCCTGATCACGCATGGACTTGCTGAGCAGCTTTCCATCTCCACGTCTAACTCTGGTACCTTCAGGGAGAACGCTGACTGTAGTTTCTACTTGCAGAGGGAGGGAATGCGCAGGCAGGAGTTCCACTGAAGTATCCTTACTTGTTCAGTGTTTCTTAGGTAGCTGATGGATTGTGTGTTGCTAAATGTGCTTTGTTAAATTCTGTCAGTATCAGAGCAGGGAGATGCTCGGTTTTCCCCAAAGTGTCCATTGTGCATCTAAAACGAGGTGCGTGTGTGGTGTTTGAGAAGATTCAGGAGCTCAAAGCAAGGATGGTAATCGGTCTTGGGAGATAACGATACCAAACGGTTACACAGGGTTTACAGGAGCATGGTGACATTGTGCAAGAAGAAACACAATAGTAAGGGTTTTGGTATTGGCACATTTAGACTTTGTCAACAGTAGATTACCTAAACCTGTGCTGGTGCTTTGTGCACGCATGAACACACACCTCAACCTCGTACTAACCACAAGGCTGGGCTTCATCCCAGCGCTGCTTGGCAATGCAGTAGTTAAAATGCTGCTGGAAGTTACAAAACAAACTCTGCAGGCCAATGCAGGTGTGTTTTTGTGGGCAGTGTGAGAGGAGGAGGCACTAAGAGAAGCCCAGGGAAGGAAGAGAAGGGGAGGAAGGCTGCTGGTGCTGATTTACCATGGGGAGAGTGGCGCATCCTGCTCCAGCTGGTGCGTCCACCCCTGCGCACAAGGGCAGTGGTGCAGCTTTTTTGTTGCTATGGAGCTTTACCCAAACTTGTTGTTGGTTTCAGAATTAAAATGATCTGCCTGAGAACATGGAGAGGGTTTAAACCTATCCGTAAGCACATTCCAATGATGTGAGAAGAGCAAACTTGAGTTTGGAGAGATCAAATTCACGCTTCCAGAAGCCAAAGGAGATTTTGCTATTTCAAATCTTTTTTTCTTTTGTGCTACATACAACTCTCAGCAAAATCCCCAAATATTTAAGTTGTTTTTTCTTTAGGATAAAGTGGTCATCTGGCAATGAATCAAAATGGGCTTTAAAAGCTCCATTGAACTGTGACTGAGGGACTCTGAAGTGTGTGTGTACCATCACGCTCTCGGCTCAGATGTGTAGGTATTTCACTGTGTAGCATACACAGTGTGAAAGAGGAATGCTCCAGGAGCATGCTACATGCTGGGCTGTGTGTGTACTGCAGGCTGGCCAGCACAGCTGTAAGCAAAGAAGTGAACCCGTCTCTGAGTTTTCTCAAGCTGAACCCTAGTGCCGTGGGTTAGTGGTGGACTTGGCAGTGCTGGGTGAAGGTTGGACTTGATGATCCTAAAGGGTTTTTCCAACGTGGTTGATTCTATGATTCTGTATTAAAAATATACAAGACTTGGTTGTTCTCTCCCTTCTACATCCTGCAAAGGTCTCCTTTAGGGCTTGCTAGGAGAGGAGGGAAGGATTCTAGGACCCTGGATGTAAAAGTGCTGCATTAAACAGCAGAAAACCCTCTTCTCCAGGGCAAACATCCCAGGTGGAAGTTCTGCCTGGCAGCTTGGCTTTGCAGACAGACCATTTACATTTTGTTTCTCTCAGCTCATCTGCATCTCCATATTCAGAGACTCAGATACACACCGAGGGCCTCTTTCTCCCCTCCTCCTCCCTGAGAAGCCAGATGCTAACTTTGGGGAAACACAGGTAGAGATCTTGATAATAGTTTTCCTTTCTGCTCCACGGTTAGTGCAGTCATTTATAACCTTAGAGTAAGTTAGTGATGTTTAGTAAGGTCAGTGCTGGTATCTATGAGTATTAATCCTAGTGTGGTTGTTACTGATCTTCAACTATGGGAGCTGATAATGGTGGAAGGAAGAGTGTTTAAAGCCAAGGGGAATCTTGCCACTTAGTGAGAAGAAGAGTGGGCAATGAAAAGTGATTTGGAACAAGGAGTAGGCTGATGGGTGAAACAATTGCCCTTCAGTATGGTGGCGGTGGGTAGCTTTGAACTTCGGGCACATACTGTGATGCGAGTACAAGTTTGAAGGGACAGATGATGTGTTAATGTGGTCATATAAAGCTTTTTTGTTTCATAGATGTGTCCTTAAATCATCAGTCATACATATGAAAGGTGCATACATGTGAATGACTACTGTTGAGTGCTAACCACCTGCATTTGGTTTAATCTTGCTTTCAGTTTGTTGCATTGAGAGATGAGATGGGAGACAGCAATAGATTTGAATACAAGGAAGTTCCTAGGTCAGTCACAGGAGTTGACTTTTTGTATATCTAAGATAGTAGGAAGGGCTTAGACTCTTAATTTGAGTGTGTATCATTGTGTATGAGAGCTTTTCAAGGTGCTTTTGCTTAGTAAATGTTGAGGCTTATGGTTCTCATAGCTAAAACTAGTTGATAGACAATAGAAAGCCTTTGGCTCATAGCAAAAGCGGAGGGATTCGTATGCTGCGGAATTCCACAATGGCAATGTCCTCAGCTGGAGATAATGCTTGAAAAAAATCCAGGTTCCCAGCTCTGGAAATCCCTGCTTTGAAAGCCTCAAACCAGATCCCTGGATACAGGCAAAGAATTCAGCTGAAGAAATGGAAAAAGCCTGCAAGTTTTTGATCCTGGTCTCTGTTTTAGCTGCAGGATATTCTCCAAGGCTTTTTTTTTTCTGGGATTGGGAATACACTCCGCTTCATTTTCTGTTAGACTGAATCACTGCCATACTTACAGGCAGATAGCCAGCTCCATACAGTGCAGATATGTCGCCTGCTGTGTTAGCAAGATACCTCTCATAGATTATGTTAGGAATGGTCAAAAGCAGTAAGTGGAAGAGGGGACAGTGTAGATGCTGCCCTGCATCTTCAGGCTGTCATGTATCACCTCACCAGACGTGCTTCAGCCCCTGGACAATGGACCAGGATGTGTTCACTCCCCACTCTTTTGTTTCCCTGCCAAGGCTTGTTGCAACACTTGCAGTCCCTGCCGGTGTTGTTGGGCTTTATGATGTGCGTGTCGCTTTGCTTGCTTGGACTGAGGCGAAGCCACTTGAGCCAATGGATGGTGCCCAAGCATGTGGCATCGCTTCAGTTCCACCAGCAGACCAGTGCCATACACCATTGTACGGCTCATCTTTCCTAGGAGTTGATGGGGAAATCAGTTTCCAGAGAATTGGAAAGGAGAGAGTACTCATTTTTGCTTTACAGGGGTTGGGAATGCTGTTTCCCAACAGCCTCTTGCCATGTGGACACCATATTCCCAAGTGTGTGTCAGCCTGGCCTGACACAGCAGCTGGGATTGCTCTTCCCTCCTTTCCTTTGCAGCTCCTCTAAGCGGGAACCTGGTAGAGATCCCATCTCCTCGGTGGGTGCTACAAGCTGGCCGGGGTGTCTCGCAGATGGCAGAGCAGATCCTTAGTAGCAGGCAGTGATTTTAGTTTGCATTTACATGGGCAAAGGCAGCCTTGAGTACTGAGCATAGAAATGCAAAACCGGGCAGGATGTGCTGAGTACAGCTCTGTCTGAGAGGAATCTTACCACTTCAGAACAGATTTTCAGGGGTTTTGCATGTAAAGCAGCTGAGATGCACAAGAAAGGAATGATTGTAGCAGGATCTAAATAATTCCCTCTTGTGTTATAGTCCTGATTACTATCCGCTGACATGATGTAACTTGGACCAGATGTGTTTTCCCACTAACTGGAATCGCTGGGCCTGGAATTCTGGTTTGTGCACCTGTTCTTCAAACTGTGCAAGGATATTGAAGCTGCTTTTCTGTGTGCTCTAAACCCACTGCTCGTGTGTTGAGCTGCAGGTGACTGGGCTTAGCCAAGCACGGTGTTGTCACACTGCACCTCTGGTTCTTTCTTGCTGATGCGCTGCTCAGGATTCACATTACCTAGGGACTGTAGTGAGAAAACGTTGATGTTTTGATCTCTTTAGGGGAAACACAGCAGAACTTTGTGTGGGGCAGTATACATCAAGCTAAATTGTAGCTCTGCAATGAAAATGATCTTTTTCTGAGCTATTTTCCTGTATTTCTGTCCTGTCTGCTGATGGAACTGAGTAATGAGTAAAACTGAAGAATATTAACAGAAGCAAAGTGAAAAATCACACCCTTATCTCTACGTTTATACTCCCCAGAATGATGCTTTTTCTTATCAGCCTTTCAGCATAAACACCTGCCAGCTTATCAGTTGATCAGAGTTCTAATGCTTCTGCATCCAAATAATGTGAGGAGTAGGTGTGAAAGCATTTAACCTAAAAAGATGCTGCTCTTTTGCAGGGGTTGAGCTGCTCTTGCATTCTGAATGCACACAGCCTTTAGCTGTCCTGGGAGTTCCTTCCTGCCGAGTAGAAAGGCAGCAGGGATGCTGGTTGGAAACGGGTGGTAGTCAGGCTGTGATGTGTCCCAGGCTTGGCACAGCGTTGGAGCTCTATTTCATTAGTCCCCCCAACCTGCACCCGCTGCCTTACTCCTGAGTGTAGCTTCTTCAGAGCTACTTGGCTCGTTAGTAACTGGTGCATTATCTTAACTAATGTAGATTGTTGCTGTATGCACATGGGGCTTCACCCCTTTTAAACTGTGGGCAAATCTGGTTGCCCCAGGACATAATGGAGCTGCTGGATTGCAGCTTCCAACCAAAAGGTATTCAGGATCCTTCAGAGCTTCAGGTTGTTCATACATATGCAGAATGTCATTGCCTTTAACTACAGCAGTTCTAAGGCTTTTCTTTTCCTAACTGTAGTCTTGTTTTATGGAAAAGAGCATTTCAAGATGTTTGGAGCATCTTCAGTCAATCCATGAACGATTAACTTGGATTTATGTATAGTGGGCAATGCACCTACATGACAGAGTGGCAAAATCTGTCCATTCCTTGCAGTGCCTCTCGTATCCATGTAAAAGCTGCTTTAAAGGGAGATTTGTGGGCTCTTAAGAGGGGAAGTCTGGTGTGAAGCTACCGGTCTTGTGTTGTGAAGGAAGCCTCCAATATGTTGGGATGCTTGTGATGGTGTTTCAGCACTGCAGTATTGGCTGTGGCTCAGATCCACACACGCTGTAGCCTTTTGGAGACCTAAGTTTGTCTAGATGCCTTGTGAGGTTTATTAAGGTTGAGAGCACTTCTGACTATACCAGGATGGGAGCGAAATCTAGTCCAAGAGGCTGGTAAATAGAACCAAACGGTTCTATCCTGTGCCTGGCTTGGAAGGCTCTGTTAGAACAGAGCAGGAAAATAATGGATGGGTCATAAGTTAATGCAGTTTTAGTGTTGGATATTGACTACTGCAGTCTATTCTCTCATAATACTTTTCATGTACGTATGTGAGCTGCAGGAAGGCCCCAAGTTCTTGCCCTTCCTCCTCTCTTTTCCTTATGGTGTGTGTAAAACCCAAGCAAATGCCACTGATGTGTGAACTGAAGCATGGGCGTTTTTGAAGGAATTTTCTGGTGGTTATGGCTATCTGGGAAGAGCAGGAGAACTTCCAGATGTTAACTAAGGAATAAATCCATACAGAGCTGTCTTTGTGTCCGCAGACAGATCACCCTTGTGCCTGCAATGCTTCTGTACTTGCCAACCTACAGCAGAGTGGATTAGACCAGAGTCTGACCATCTTCAGAGCTAATGTTGATAACTTTTGTATAGGCAGCAATTCAGATGGTTTCAGATAAGAAATCAGACATCAGGCCAATGTCCCCAGGTGCTGCTTCTGCCCTTGCATGGAGCCACCAGCACCACCCAGTGAGTGGTTTGGTGACCATGTGTAGGCTATGCTGGGCTCGGTGGCTCACAGGGAGCCTTGGGGTGCAGACATGGCTGTGCAAGCACTCCACTGGGTACCAAAGCGGGGAGAAGCTGCTTTTATCCTGTACATCAGTGTCTGCCTCAGTGTTTACCCAAATCCTCTGGCCTTGGCCCAGGTTAGGTGTAAAGGCCAGGCAGCCAGCCCCTCTCTGGGGGCCAGGTGAGGACATGGAATTCCAAGTCATTAACCTCTGAGTGCATCACACTTGCTGTGTGTGATTTCAGGGCATCTCCTGAGTCAGAGTTGGGGCAGGTAATTGCACTCCGTGCTCTCTGCTACAAATGGGTCTATTTTTAGGACAGATAATGTGAAGAAATGTGGTTTTTCTTTAGAAGCAGCACAAGCATCGCATGCAGTGTTGCTCCCACATATACGTGCTTCCTCCACCTACACATCTGTCTGCAAGTTGGTTGTACTTTTTTCTCTGGGTTGAAGCCTATAATGTTTCATAGGATCCCAGACTGTTTGGGTTGGAAAAGACCTTAAAGCTCCTCCAGTTCTAACCCCTGCCACAGGCAGGGACACCTTCCACTGGAGCAGCTTGCTCCAAGCCCCTGTGTCCAACCTGGCCTTGAACACTGCCAGGGATGGGGCAGCCACAGCTTCTCTGGGCACCCTGTGCCAGCGCCTCAGCACCCTCACAGGGAAGAGCTTCTGCCTTAGATCTAACCTGAACTTCCCCTGGTTCAGTCTGAACCCATCACCCCTTGTCCTGTGGCTCCAGTCCCTCTGCAGCATCCTTGCAGCCCCCTTCAGACACTGGAAGCTGCTCTGAGGTCTCCACGCAGCTTCTCTTCTGCATGCTGAGCAGCCCCAATGTCCTCAGCCTGTAGGCTTGCAGGACTTCCTTGTATGACCTTTGGTTAGCGTTGGGTGTAGCTCACAAGCTCATTCTCTGCCCCTAATACAGTTACTCCTCAGGTTCAGGTCTTAGGTAAGCTTCAAAGAGCGCTTTTAAACGGCGTATCTTTTCCTGTTTTAACCACAACCTGCATTGCTCCCTTTAGTTGTGGGGCTGGAATTCATTGTGTGAGCTCCGGCCATCCAGCAGCTTTGAAAAAGGCAGATTCACCTTTAAAAACCAAGCAGAAATGAAAGCATCCAAATGCTGCGTCTTCCATGTGGGATGAGAAACTGCCCAAAATAACCCATGCCAGTGTTTGGGGCAGAGCTGCCTGGGAACCACCAGCAAATCCATGCGTGCTGCATGTATTCCATGGCTAAGGAGGGCTTTGCTTTACCAGCTGTTAACTCCTGTTGTTTGAAAGCTGCAGGTCCCTTGGGGGTGGCCCGCGGTGCTTTCAGAGTGAAAGTAGGTTACTGGTGCTGCAGAGTGAAGTGGTTTTGAGGCCAAACAGCTTTGATAACTCCGAAGAATCCCTTTTGTTGTTCTCCATTTGAAGTGGGACCGTGCTTGTGCAGAGGGGTTGGTTACACAGAGTGTTCGTGAGCTGAGCAGGGGTGAAATGATGGCAGGGCACGGGAAGAAGGTATTTTGCCATGGAGGAGACGGGGGTGAAGGTAAAAGTTCCTTTTCATGCCAGTTTTTGTGCTTTTCCTGGCTCTCTGGCAGCAGCCTTTCCTGATTGACTCCTGCAGCTCGAGAGTGATGCTTGATGTGCTGAGGAAATAATCAGGTATCGTTTTCTTCATGGCACAGGGATATTTCTGAGCTGCTGAATAATGCATGGAGTTTTAAGGGAAAGGCTAACCTGGATTTCCTCATGCCCACTGCTTTCCAAGGGCCTTCCTGGCTTGGGGGTTGTTAATGCTGGCTTGCAATCACAACCGGTTTAGTTTATTATTTACTAGTTTTCCCACTGGGATATCACTTGTGATCCCAAGCCAATGGTAACAGCCCATCTCCACGTATTTCCTGGCTCAGCTGGGTCTTGGCTTCTTCCTGCCTCACCTCTGGAGCTCGGAAGCTCCCAAGACCCTGGAGGGAGAGCACAGCAGCGGGAATAGACGCTGCTGTTGTGGTGCTGCCAGTCACTGTCTGGCATCCTCAGGGCCCTTTCTGAGTGCATCTGGGAAGCCTGGAAAGCCATTCCCGAATGTGATGTAGTGAACTTTGAAGCTGCTGATCAGGCGTGCGGACATTGGGCTGCTGCTTTCCCCAGCGTGGCACTTCACAAAGAGCTGGAGGGCACAGTTCAGGCTTTATCATCCAAACCACCAAGACCATTGGTAGGTTCATCTCCTGTTCAGTTGCATTCACTTTAAAGGGGGGAAATGCTGGACTTTCCCCCCTTTAAATATATATAGTTATATGTATATATATATAAAAAAAAAATTATATATAATTCCCTTAGAATATATAAATTGTATCAAAACATATTTGGATGGAAATTAGGGCATTTGCCCCATGAAGGGTATTTTAACTCAGTATGATGTGGAAGGAGGTTTATCCTAAAAACCCGTATCTGTGAGACTGCTTTATGTTAGTGGCTGTTCATTGTTGCTCCAAGAATAGCAATAATACAAACAGCCCTGTGATTCTGTGCAATCCAAGTGGTTTATACCTGCCTGCTGGGCTTAGCCTCCAGGAATTGATCAGATTCCAGTAGTGAGATTCCAGTTTTGTTTGTATTCAGCTGCTCAATCCACCACTTTCTGTGTTAGGGCCCTTCTCTGCCCTTTAGTCAAGGGGTGTCCCATAGGCTCTGTCCTTGATTCTCCTCTTGTGCATCCTCTAGTCCCAGGTTTAGAGCCCAGAGTGTTTAGGCAGGACTGGCGTTTCTGATCTGAGCAGCACAGCCCGCATCTTGGCTTGCTGCTGCAGCGCTGCGCTCCCAAAGTGCAACTGCCCCGGTGAGAAACAGATGGGAGAGATTGATCACTTGTGGTCAGTGGGCATCACGTGGCGGCCTTCACAAGAGGAAGTAACAGTGTCCTGATCAAATTCCAACTTGGATAACTGCATGTGGAATTTAGATGGGCAAGTGTCATATTGTGTGGCTCCTGCACTGGGGAATAAGTGGCTGGGGGAAGGGAGAAGGAGACAAAAGAATAAGTGCTTTAAATCAAGTGGCTGCATGAGGGATCTCTGAGGTGGAAAGGAGCAGGGGACACGGTGTTCTTCATGTGATTTAGTGCTGTGAGCTGAAAATGGCTCCATTGAAATCCTCCATGCATATCTGCGTTAATGGAATGTTGTTCAGTGGAACGTGTCCTCTGCCTGGGGAAGGATGGGCTCCCTTTGGGAGATACAGCAGGAGAAGAGGTGTTTCTGTGGAGGTGTGCACCTGGTTTGATAGGGAGGCTTGTAGGAGTAGAGTGGGACTGCCTGTGCTCCTGAGGGTCTGGGAGGAGCTCAGATGAGCATCTTGCTTCAGCCTTGAGGCAGGGGGTGGTGCACAACAGTCATTGCCTTGAGTTCCATATCCCAGGAGTACAGCAGCACTTCTGGTCCCCACAAAAGGTGCACTTGTTTGTACCTAAAGCCACCAGGTTTGCTCGAGACAGTGCTATAGGCCAGGCCATCCCCAGCAGGTGCAGCTCACAGATGCTATACCCTGTGTCGTACCCCAGTTTTGCAAGCTCAGAGCAATTAGCTGGTGATTTTAGGGCTGAATTGTTAATTGACTTTGTCTTCTCTGTTGTCTTTTCTAGATACAATGGTCAACGGTTCCTTGGCAACTTTCTCCAGAAGAATAATTACTGCTGCTCTGCTCTTGCCATAATACCAGAATCCTGTGACCTACACATCTGCACTCAACACCAGCAGAGAATCCTATTGTGTTCATTCTGTGTAGATGGAAGAGGCGGCGGTCTCGAGAGTCCATCCTGATTTCAGGCTGCTTCCTTGGTTTTTCTGGGATTAAAGGTGCTCAATGAATCAGGGCCCCCCAAATGAGTCAAACAGCCAATTCATGCCAACAGTTGGTTGAAAACTGTGCGGCGCATGTAGCAGGGATGGCGCAAGAGGACAGTCGCCGTGGTCAGGTGCCACCTCCCTTCTATCATGGTGCCAGCCAGGAACTCGATCTGTCCACCAAAGTGTACAAGAGAGAGTCAGGAAGTCCTTACTCTGTGTTGGTGGACACCAAAATGAGTAAACCACATCTCCATGAAAGAGAGGAGCAGCCATATTTCAGGGAGAACAGAACGGTAGGAGAGGTCCGGGCTGTGAAAGAAGATAGAGAAAACTCTGAGGACTCTGAGGAGGAAGAAGAGGAGGAAGATGAAGTGACTTACAAAAGGGAGCAGATTATAGTAGAGGTAAACCTTAACAACCAAACATTAAATGTATCAAAAGGGGAGAAGGGTGTCCCCTCCCAGTCCAAAGAGACTGCTGTTCTTAAGACCAGCAGTGAGGAAGAGGAGGGTGACAGTGAGGAAGAGGCCACTGAAGACAGTAATGATTATGAGGAAAATGAGAGGCAGAAGAAAAAAGAGAAAAGAGTGGAAAAAGTTAGTGTTGCCCAAAGGAGAACAAGGAGAGCTGCATCTGCTGCAGCAGCCACAACTTCCCCATCACCCAGACCTACAAGGGGTCGTAGAAAGAGTGTGGAGCACCCCAGGCGTAAGAAGAAAGCTGCAAAGGAGCCCAAGGCACCTGTGCAGAAATCAAAGTGTGAAGAGAAGGAGACTTTAACCTGTGAGAAGTGCCCCAGGGTGTTTAACACACGCTGGTACCTGGAGAAGCACATGAACGTCACTCACAGGCGCATGCAGATCTGCGACAAATGTGGGAAGAAATTTGTGCTAGAAAGTGAGCTGTCCCTTCACCAGCAAACAGACTGTGAAAAAAACATCCAGGTAGGTTTGCTCACCTGCTTGCCAGATTTCCAAACCTTCTGTCGTGCCCTGGATACAAGCTAGTGGACACTTCAGAGGGGGAAATCTTTTGCGCAGCCCAGGTTCTGACCGAGACCTTGTCTCTACGTATCAGCACTTTGGTGTTTTCCAAAGGAAGTAGATGGCAGGGAACAGAGTGTCCAGCTGCCATCTGGTGCAGCAGAGTTACTGTAGTCTTTAACCACAAGTTGGGGAAAACACAAAGCTGCTAATGTCAGACTCAAGAAACAAGTGCGTTTGCAGTCAAGTCCTTTGGCAGGATAAACCCTCCTCCTTCAGGTGCTGAGCACCTGCACCTATCGCTAGCTTTAATGTGCACAGTGTTTCAGTATCCTGAAATCAGTCACAGAGCATGGCCAGGTAAGATTTCAAAGGGAGAGTGGAATTCTGGCACATTGCTGGTCTCGGAATTGGAATTGTGTGACATACCTGAGAGGCAAGCAGGTGAGAAAGAACCTGGGGAAGTCGGGATGGGAACTGGTGTTCAAATGAAAATGCTACTGAGCCAGGTGCCCACAGGTAACTGACAGTAGGTGTTCATGTATGCATTTGGCAGTGCATGAATGCTGTGACTCAGTCTGCTAATGGCCTTTTCCCAGTGTAAAAAAGCTCAGTAAATCTCGCTGATAATATAAAGATCTCTGGTCTTTGTCACCCGAAGCTTTGCAGCTTTTAATTGGATCCAACAATGGCAGCCTGTGTTGTAAGAGAACCATTTTAAAGTCCTAAGTTGTGGAAAGAGCTCCAGAGTTTCTGATTCATCTGTGGTTTGTGCTTTGCTCACAGGCATCTGTGTTCTCATGTAACTGGGGGCACTGTTGTTGTAGCTGCTGATTCAAACGTGCTTGCTTTGCCTTGTTAAGCTCGGCACAGCATTGCCATCTCCTTCTGAAGTGATCCCACTGCCAGCATGGAGCTCAGCTTTTGTGCAGCTGAAATGCTGAGAGTTCGTAGGGCTTTGGCGAGTTCTTTGTCTGCCCAGTGAGTTTTAGCAGCAAGATTTAAGATTTTGCTTGTTTGTTTAAATGCTGCACTGAATTGGGATTCCAGTCCCACTGTGCGGGAGACGGCTGAAGTGTCTGCCGTGATTTCTCTTTGCTGTAAGACTCAAACACAGCTCTGTGTAACATTGTGCTGTTCTTCCTTATGTTTCAGCTCAGAGGAGGAAGACTGAAGGAAGGAGTAGAATATAAGATACTGAGTCTTGAGCCTAGTTAGCAAAACACATCAACATTGCCGCGTGTCCTTGCAGGTTTTGAGCTGAATACCGCACAAGTTTAGTGCAGAGGACATTGAAATGCAGATTGCAGCAGTGCCCCATCATCCAGGTGGCTCTTTCACAGCATAACACTCTTTAGACATGAAGCAGGAATTCAGGAATATTTGGAACATGGGGCATAGAATGGAGAAGGAGCCTGTAATCCATGCACACACATGCTGCTGAGGGGTTCCGGTCCTGTGCCCCAAAGTGATAGGGAAAGAAGAAATGGTAGCAGTTGTACCCAATACAAGCAGAATCAGTTCTAGAAACCTTCCCAAATACTTCCAGTATCTGGGAATCTGAAGCACTGCTGGTCTTCAAGTTCCCACTGTAGGCGTGTATTCAGCAATTCTTTCTGTCTCTCCTGACATTTGGAATGTGGTTCCCAGCTGCCTGCTCGTTTGGTTTTATCGCACGTGGCAAGAGGAGTAAGGGGATAGGATATGAACATGTTAACGTTAATACAGGGTTTAATGTGTCAAGGGGGATATGGAGCTTTGCCTAGGAGAAAGAAATGGTTTCATTATGGGAGTGGTAATTGAACTGATAAGAACTTGAGTGGCTCCTCTCTGTGTTTTTCACCTAAGTGCGGGGATATATCCATTTTTTCAGGTAATTTCTGGGTTTCATCCTTTTAAAATGAGCACCTTCACAGAATTTCTGTTGTCACCTCAGCCTCTCTCTGTAGTAACTCAGTATTCTACAGTACTTGCTGCTGACCATCAATTAAATGTAGACTGACCAATCCAGGGGTTTGCTTACCTTAAATCAAAGCTTTTTGAGCATTTCTTTACTCTCCAGGGTTTCTTTCCCCCCCTCCAAGGGCTACAGTTTGGTCCTCACATGCCTCCACGTAGGTACTTTCAGATGCAGAGTGTCCCCTTGGTGTCAGCACGGTGAGTGGGGTACCAGGGTTTCCCTGCTGAGATTGAAGCCCTGTAGAAGCAGCGGAACGTGGCTGTGCAGGGAAGCAGCAGCTCGAGATGTCAGAAGGCCCAGCAGTGAGCAGCAGGCAGCTGTCCTTGTCTGGAGGGAAGGAGGGTCACAGGGAGGCAGAAAACCAGAGATGCACCAAACCCCCCAACACCCAACAGAAAATAACAAGCTGCAGTTCCTTTCTCTTCACGTCAAAGATGAAGATGCCTCCGTGTCCTCACGTGTGTCTGCTGTCAAGCTTTACAGCTCGGGTATGCTGGAGTGCTCAGGCTGCTACAAGGACTTTTTTTGTCAAGTCTTTAGCAAGAACCAGCTATTAGGGGAAAAAGAGACGTGTGAGAGTCCATGGATCCTGCTCATTGCTGACTTTCTGGACATACCACAGAGAAGAGATTCAAGCATTGTTTGCATATTGTCATTTTAGACCTATAGTGCTGCTGATCCGTATAAATGAAGAGTCAGAACACCACAGATGGAGGTGACAACTTGCTTTGTGTCATGCTCTCCACATGGTCAAGAGCTGCAAGAGGGAAGCTGCCTTCTGTCCAGAGCTAAAAGGAGATGAGAGAGCTCTGAGGAGTGTTGAGTGTTGGAGGGGGTCACAGTGCTCCTGTGAAAGACAGAGCTGGACGTGCAGATGGGTTTTAAAGGCCTGGTGGTGGTGGTGGCGGTGGCCTCCTCCATCTCTGTTGGCTTCTCCCCACACCAGGGGTTGGGCTTGCTCCCGAGCCAGCAGCATCAGTGCCTGTGAAGTTGTCTTCTCTGTGTTAGCTCCTTGAGGGCTGATCCAGCTGGATGTGCTGTTGTGCTGGGGAAATAAGCTCGTGCGGTGGCTGTAGTGCTCTGTGTAGTGGCACCACCATGCAGTGTGTTACCTTCCTCTCCAGTCCTGCTCAAGCTGGCTTTTCTTACTGTAATTGTTTCAAGTCTGAAACAATCAATGTAGGCTTAATCTGAGACAGTACACAGCCTTTTGACTTGGTTTGGGCTTCTTTTTATCATGCAAGAGGAAGATCCATGGCTTAACTCCACTGACTTGAATTACTGAATCTAATGGAGAATTCCTTCTATTTATCCCATTCATTCAGTGCGTTTCCTGTAATAAATCATTCAAGAAGCTCTGGTCCCTCCATGAACACATCAAGATTGTCCACGGATATGCAGAAAAGAAATTCTCTTGTGAGATCTGTGAAAAGAAGTTCTACACCATGGCCCACGTGCGGAAACATATGGTTGGTGAGTTATTGATCAGTGCTTCTGCTCGTTCTGCCTCATAAGCATAGAATGGTTTGGGTTGGAAAAGACCTTAAGATCATCCAGTTCCAATCCCTTGCAGTGGGCAGGGACACCTTCCAGTGGGGCAGCTTGCTCCAAGCCCCTGTGTCCAACCTGGCCTTGAGCACTGTCAGGGATGGGGCAGCCACAGCTTCTCTGGGCGCCCTGTGCCAGCGCCTCAGCACCCTCACAGGGAAGAGCTTGTGCCTTATATCCAACCTGAACTTCCCCTCGTTCAGTTTGAACCCATCACTCCTTGTGGTTCTTAACTCCTAATTGCTGTTTTGTGGAGAAATACAGTAACTTCAGTTGTCTGAGCTTTATCCTTAGCAAGTTCAAGTCTGTAGTTCTGGGCAGCAGGCAAAACCTGTGTGTGTCTATGTGTATGTAGCTCTAAGCTGTTCAGAAGTTGGAGGAAAACAACTGGTTCGAGAAAAGATTGCATTGGAATGACCCTCTCTAATGTACTGTTGTGTTGCAGCACACACAAAGGACATGCCATTTACATGTGAAACCTGTGGGAAATCATTCAAACGCAGCATGTCTCTCAAAGTACATTCCCTACAGCATTCTGGAGAGAAACCTTTCAGATGTGAGGTGAGGCAGCAACTGGTAATACATGGAGATAACGGTAGCAGGAAGGTGTAAACTTAGTAACCCTGTCAGTAGGTGGAAACTGAATTGCCTTGTAACTGAGGTGTCGTTCCATTAAAATCTGGGCAGACTCTGTGGGGAGCACAGCTCAGATGCAGCCGTTCAATGTGGGGTGCCTGTGGTTTGTTCTAACTGCTGGCTCTCATGTTTTAACTCAATGAGTACCCGCTACAGCAGGATTTGAATCCCACTCTTCCCTCAGTGTTCATAGCAAAGCCTAATGCAAATGCCATTAATCCTTCCTGTCCTGCCTGCTTACTTGAAGCAGATGGCAGTGAAAAACCAAATCACTGCTGGATTTTCACTTGTGGGAAACACTGCAAAGGGTGACCTCGACCTCCTTGGGATCGGGGACTCTGTGAGTTTGCATCTCTTACACCAGGCGTGTGCTGGGATGAGGGAAGGTCTCTCCCGGCTGCACTCACAGACCTTTGCCATTGCCATTTTATGCCTGGCCTGGGGAAGGAGACCCAATGGGGCAGACTAACCCAGTCATGTGTCTGGGGTAGATAATGTCTCAGTCACCTGATGGGGATGCTTGTGGGTAATCACATGGTGGAGGCAGGGGGTGCAGAGCCCTTCCTCTTTCCAGAGCAGGTCTGGTGGCTCACTCTGCCCGTCAGATGAGGCACAGCTCCAGCCAGACACCGAGTACTAGTGGTGGTTGTGCAGCCATGGTAGTCTTGGGAATAAGACTCCTTAGGAATGGACTTCCCTCCTAGCAATAAACAATAGCTGTAAAAGCCAGACCCGTAAAGCTGCTGTTGGCACTGCTGGGTGAGCAGAGTCCTCTAGTGGAGGCTTGCTGTAGTCCAGCAAAACCTCCAAATGACATCTTAAGCCAACAGAAGCACTTTGCTGTTGCCATAACCCTGTCTCTGCTGCCAGCAGCTGTGTCAGCTAAAGGTTGTGACTGTTCCACGCTCCTTGCCAAGGCTCCTGTGCCAGCAGACCTCTTAGCACAGCCCAAACTCTACTGGCTGTGTCATTTAAACCCAGGGTCTCTGTGTGTACTAGTTCAGGTATGCTTGACTCCTTACCGTAGTCAGTTCAAAGTGCTGCCTTGCTTCCTGCTGTGTGATGCCTGAGCATCACGGGTTGCTGTTTTTCTGTTGCAGAACTGTGATGAGAGGTTTCAGTACAAGTACCAGCTGCGTTCGCACATGAGCATCCACATTGGGCACAAACAGTTCATGTGCCAGTGGTGTGGCAAAGACTTCAACATGAAACAGTACTTTGATGAGCACATGAAAACACACACTGGTAAGAACTAATCGAGGAAAAGCACGAGTACCTCCAGGACAGGAACTTGCCTGTACTTCCAGTTGTATTCCCTGGCTTGGAATATGGGACCAAAACTGCTCTCCAACCTAGAAAAACAGAGAGGAGAGGTCCATACATTATCTCACTGTTAGATCTGTAGTCCTGTGATTCAGTGTGGGGGAAAATGAGAGCTTAGGCTTACTTCCTTCTTACTGTGGTCTGAAGGAGCCCCTTGCCAAAGCCTTGTAGAAGATTGTCATGCATCAAAATCTGAATGTGAGAGAGGATTTCATGAAGACCGAGGGCTGCTGTGGAGCAGCTGTGTCTGTTTGCTGAAGGCAGCAGTCACAGTAGCCTTTGTAGGCTGCAGTTTGTTTGCATAGAGGTGCTGAAGTGTAAGGGTTAGCAGATGTTCTGTGCCTCACTGATTGCTGGCTCTGCTTGCAGGAGAGAAGCCCTTTATCTGTGAAATCTGTGGCAAGAGCTTCACCAGCCGCCCAAACATGAAGAGGCACCGCAGGACTCACACAGGGGAGAAGCCCTACCCGTGTGACGTGTGCGGCCAGCGATTTCGCTTCTCCAACATGCTCAAGGCACACAAGGAGAAGTGCTTCCGTGTCACCAGCCCCGTCAACGTGTCAGCTGCTGTCCCGATCCCGCTCTCCACCACTTCTGCCACCACGGTCCCTGCTGTAGTGAACGCGCCCACCGGCCCAGCGCCACCCATCAACCTGAACCCAGTCAGCACGCTGCCTCCGCGCCCCATTCCCCACCCGTATTCACACCTTCACCTACATCCTCATCCTCACCATCCACATCACCTCCCGGTGCCCCCAGTCCCTCATTTACCCCCTCCTCCAGCTCTTTTTAAGAGTGAGCCTTTAAACCACAGAGGCCAGAGTGAGGACAGCTTTCTGCGACACCTGGCAGAAAAGAACAGTTCAGCACAGCACCACTAACGTCTCTGCTCCCTGCCAGCTCTTTCCCATTTATGCACATGGAAACCTGCCCTCCTGGCAGTCCAAGAGGGTTGGTTGGTGAGGATCCTCGTCTTTCCCTTCGCCCCAGCACAAGGTCCCGATTCTACCCCTTGAATCAGTTCCCAACCGAGGAAATCCTGTTTCGGATCAGCAGTGCTCCTCTGAACCTGGGACCCAACAGGACTTCAACCCCATTTGCTTGCGTTTTGCTGGTGACTTTTCTACATTTCAGATACTGAGACTTGTGGGATTTTCTAATTTCATATCAGCTGATGAGGTATGCTTGCTTTTATAGCCTGGCCTTCTCCTCAAAGAGGAGACAGGCCTGGTTTTCCTTTGTACTAATCGGAAAGGCTGTGAGATTAATACAGAGCATTAATTGTATCACTGTGTATCGTAATGGATTCTTTTCAGCTTTTGGGGCCGGCTATGGAGTGAGCCAGCCACGTATCACGGTATATTTGAGCATTATAAAGAAAGACACAGAAATGTCTTGTTTGTGTAGCTCTCCTAACACACTCTTTATTTTACTACAGAAATTATTTTAGAGGTTTTTGTATAGACCTATTTAGTAGTCTGTTTCTAAAATGAAATGTATTTCAATAAGCGGTGTAATTTTTTCAGTGTAGCTGGACCTATGTTGTATAATAGATAAATTTTTATAATCATCAAAATGTGATTCTTAAAAAGATGCATAAAGCTTCTAGAGTTAAAGTTATTCTTACAACCATACAACTTAAACGGTGCTGCAGAGAAGAAAGGAGCCCAAGAGGTCTCTGGAAAGGTTGTCTCCGAAGTGATGGTGATTTAAGGACTTTAATTTATTTTAGTAGGGCTTGTTTTATTCCTTTTAAAACCTTATGTTTCCCTTTTCACAGTTTTGGACAAGGACATTGGGATACCACATTCCCACCGCACAGGTTTTCTTGGGAGGTATGGATGGGTTAGAAAAGGAGCCCCTTACACATAGGAACCCGCTGCTTTAGGAATAGAGAGTCACAGGAGAATGGGAGATGGGACAGCAGAGAGGACATCGAGTACCTCAAATCAGCCAAGCATCTTTTCTCTCGAGGAGAGCTGGGTTTAGTGGCTTTTCATGGTATGATTTGAAGTTGGGGATCACATCCAGTGCTGCTCTTCAGATTGCCTCTTGGAATTCCTGGAGTTGTTAGGAGAGGGGAATGAAGGGAGATCATGAAATGGGGTGTTTCTGACTGCTTGACTGTAAGAGAAGAGAAGTTTGAATGAGACGATGGTGTTTCAGTTGCACTGAGGAAATGCTGATAGCGCTGTATGTACCATGGGCAGCTCTATCCCATAAACGTAATGTGCATAAAAAGATGGGATGATTTCTAGGGGTCATAGTCATACTTATGGCAAAGCTAAGTTTTCCAGTTGTAGGATAGGAAACTTGAATTGTAGGCATGTCACTGTTTCATAATCCCAGGAGGCAGTGAGGGGGGAATGGCAGGTTTAGTGCAGGGCTGGTGGGCTGGAATGCCAAATGTCTCTGTTTTAACCAGTGAGTAGCTGTTATTTTTTCAGGTTTGTATTTCTCTTCAACTAAAACTAAATATAGCAGCATTATGCAATCTAGGAACTTGTTGCCACCTTCACTGATGACAGAGGCCCAAGGCAATGTACTGTAAGTCCTCTTTTCCTTAAAATTCCTACTTTTCCGTGCTGCTTTTTGAATTAAATCCCACCAAACTGCATCCAGAGATCCTCATAGGCCAGATGTCTGCTTGCTAATGAAGCGGGGGTTTGTGGCTGATGGGATTCTTCCTGGGGTTACTTCCTCCCAGTTAACACTTTGAAGTGTTTTGAACCACCAGGTCCTCTGTTGAGAATGAGCTCCTTGGGTGATGTTCTGGTCTTCACTGTTTTTTACCACCTTACCCCATTCATGGTGGGGTCTTTCATAACAAGCATAGGAAAGTTTAGGACATAGAAAGGGCAATTTGTGCCCAGAAAACCTCCTCAGTTTTGACTGAGCTGAACCCCCTGAATAATAAAGCAATGGTTTTTTACGTGTTTTCTCTATCATATTTATATGCACCCTCTACCTTCTAAAAGCAAAAGCCAGTTATGGAACTGAATTCCCACTCATGATGATGCTGACTGTTGTAATTGCTGTGGCTGGTCCGCCCCGGAGGTTCTATGCATTCCACGTCACCTTTGCAACCTACGTTTCTGTCGTGCCACTCTTTTCTGGTCAGGCCTGTTATGAACTGATTTTCAAATGCTAAACCAGGAAATAATAATAATAATAGCCTCGGTAAATGGATTGTATTCCAGTTTTGCAAAATGATTTTTCTTCTCAATAAATTTCCAGTATTAGGCTGCTATTTGGAATTCCAAAATCTGGGACAGTTTTGTTCTGTTATTTAGTTCGCAGCAATGATGCACTTTGTATTTCTTTTTCCTTCCGAGACTTCCCAACTTCCTTTCTGTGGAAGAAGGTTAAACTGTTGAGCCCATTTAATAGTCTGTCAGGGTGTGACCTGATGTCAACCGATTCTCCTCAGTATCTGGGACAAGTACCAAGAGCTGGGCTAAAAGCGTTGCAGTGTGATAGCTGAGAAAGTCCATATTCCAGCAGGAAAAGGAAAACGGGCGTTCCAAAAGGCAGAGGAAATTCAAGGATGAGATTTGCTGTGGCTTCTGCTTAGGTGTGCATTGCTCTGCACAGCTCCTGCAGTTTGTGCAGCGCTATGGAGCCTGTTCCAGTGTGTTCATGACTTTCTGCTCCTGCTCACAAACCAAGTGTGATGGTTTGTATCAGCTTGTCCGTATTGAGTAGTTAATGGGGTTGCTTTGTGGTGTTAAAACACTTCCCTCAAGAAGAGCAAAGATGAGTGATGCCAACTGCACCTCTTCAGCAGGGACTGTAACGACAGGACAAGGGGTGATGGGTTCAAACTCAGACAGGGGAAGTTCAGGTTAGATCTAAGCAGAAGTTTCTCCAAGCCCTGTCCAACCTGGCCTTGAGCACTTCCAAGACTTGGAGACGTGGCAGAAGAATTAAAACCATCCTTAAATAAAGGCAAGCCTTTGCATCTCCTATGGATGCTAGGAGAAAAGTCCTCTTTTGGCTCCACATGTGTCCTCAGTAAGAATTTTACCCTGGCAGCAACAAGGAAATTTGCAGGTTTTCAGCCTCTGATCTAACTCCGACCAAGGACTGAGAACTGCATGAACTTCATGGCTGCTTTCTGACCCAGCAGGATAGTTTCTGCCTGCCTTAACCTGTTCCAGTTTGTTTTAATGCCTGAGCAGTGGTCGTGGCTCACAGGGGCTCCCTCTGATCTCAGTAATAACCAGTGTGTTTTGTGGCCAAGGCCACGTTCTCTGTTGCATGAGCTGTGGAGTAAAGATCGGGCTGGGCTGTAGTGGTTTGGGGTGGAGGTTTGGGTTGCTTTTAAATTGGCGTGTATGGCCCCTACATTTTATTGACTTTATTTATTCCTTTCTTGCTCTATTCCTGCCTTTACAGATTGGCATTGGCAAATACCTTCTGATGTAATGTCTTGGAATATTGAGAATGGCTGCCTGTGTCCTGAGTCATAGCCTGCATGTATGTGCAGAGTGGATGTGTTTTGCAAGGCAGGGCATCTCTGTACCGCGCGCTCGGGTACACGAGCATGTAGCCAAAGGAGGCTCCCCAAGAACACAGCTGCTCTGGATGTTTGCTAAATACTTCTGTCACCTTTGTCTCCCTGATCCCTCTGAGTCAGCCTGCAGTGGGTGTGTGTGGTACGTGCGTGCATTGGTAACCTTCATTCTCCGTGCTCCCAGGCTCTTTGCTGCGCATCAGAACTTTGTAACGCACGGTTTGGAACCGAGAACTGATGTGGAACTTTCCACCCAAAAGGAAACGCAGCTTTGGGTTGGATTCCTTCTCCTGAAGAGCCTGCCCGGGCCCTGGGCACAGTGTGGAACCAGGCCACAAGGCCCCTGTGGAAGGGCTCTATTAATTATTATCTTCCCCTTGGAGAACTGTGCCCAGGGTCATTCCTGTTTCTTCTAATGGGCCTACACAGCAGCACTAACATCCCCTCAGTTGTTTTGAATCTTGCTTCTGCACAGAGGAGGAATCTGTAATAGCCCTGATGAGTTGATGGCTTTCCATGGGAATACATGGAATTCCTGAATGAGGTGTCCAGTGTCCCAAAGGGCCACTGAAGCCTTGTGACTTCTATGGAGCCAGGCTGAGAGAGCTGGGCTGGGGCAGCCTGGAGAAGAGAAGGCTCCTGAAGGGGAGACCTGAGAGCAGCTCCAGTGCCTGAAGGGGCTGCAGGAAAGCTGGAGAGGGGCTTGGGACAAGGGATGGAGGGACAGGGCAAGGGGAATGGCTTTAACCTGCCAGAGGGGAGACTGAGATGAGCTCTTAGGCAGAAGCTCTTCCCTGTGAGGGTGCTGAGGTGCTGGCACAGGGTGCCCAGAGAAGCCGTGGCTGCCCCATCCCTGGCAGTGTTCAAGGCCAGGTTGGACACGGGCTTGGAGCAAGCTGCTCTAGTGGAAGGGGTCCCTGCCCGTGACAGGGGTTGGAGCTGGAGGAGCTTTAAGGTCCCTTCAACCCAAACCAGGCTGGGATTCTGTATATTGACCAGGTAGGGTCTTGCCTTAACAGCTGGTGGGGAAATGCCCCATCCCTTTCAGGGAAGTGGGATTGACTTTTCTGGTACAGCACTGAACCGATCAGTTGTGGACAGATTGGGGTTTGTGTTTGTTTGGGGCTGTTTTGGTGGGTTGGTTGGTTTGTTGGGTTTGGTCTGTTTAATGCAGCAATAACTCATTAGCGAAGCTTCTTGAGTGCCATGGGGAGGTTGTGAAATGAGTGGTTGCTCCATATGAAAGTCATAACAAGGCTTGTTTCTCAGAAATGTATAGCAAGGATTTCTCCCTACATGAGAAGTTGTGTAACGCATGGGAGGAAGGGGGAAGGATGGGCGCGTAGGGAACTGAAATTGCCTTTCTGAACCCCTCTTAATGCCTTTTGGTTCCTAATGAGAGCTGATATGATAGTAGCAAGAAGTGAAGGGATTTAAAGTCAGGAGGAAGCTGCAGCACAGACCTGCAGCAGCCAAACTGCTGGAAGCCCTCATCACCAGTAACCCTGCACAGAAAAGCCAGTGGGGATCGGTCCCTATTGCTCATTTGACCTGAGCAAAGGTGAGTGTGTTGTGGCCAAGTGCTCTTCCTCTTTACAAGCTCCGGTTGCAGTTTCACCTTTAGCTCTGCCTGCAGTCTGAGAACAATAACCAAGGGGCAGCTGATAGCGGAACCCAACTTTGTCCTCAGCCACTCGTGTGCTGCTGCCATGCGCTGCACGTATGGGAGTTAAAGGCTGTGTGGTGGTGTATTCCTTCAGATTGGTGGTGTATTCGTTCACATTGGTGGTGTATTTGTTCAGATTGGTGATGTATTCCTTCAGATTGGTGGTGTAATCCTTCAGATTGGTGGTGTAATCATTCAGATTGGTGGTGTATTTGTTCACATTGGTGGTGTATTTGTTCAGATTGGTGATGTATTCCTTCAGATTGGTGGTGTATTCATTCAGATTGGTGCTGTATTCGTTCACATTGGTGGTGTATTCCTTCAGATTGGTGGTGTATTCGTTCACACTGGTGGTGTAATCATTCAGATCGGTGCTGTATTCGTTCAGATCGGTGCTGTATTCGTTCACATTGGTGGTGTAATCATTCAGATTGGTGGTGTATTCGTTCACATTGGTGCTGTATTCGTTCAGATCGGTGGTGTAATCATTCAGATCAGTGCTGTATTCGTTCAGATCGGTGCTGTATTCGTTCAGATCAGTGCTGTATTCGTTCAGATCGGTGCTGTAATCATTCAGATCGGTGCTGTATTCGTTCAGATCGATGGTGTAATCATTCAGATCGGTGCTGTATTCGTTCAGATCGGTGCTGTATTCGTTCAGATCGGTGCTGTATTCGTTCAGATCGGTGCTGTATTCGTTCAGATCGGTGCTGTAATCATTCAGATTGGTGCTGTATTCGTTCAGATCGGTGCTGTATTCGTTCAGATTGGTGTTGCATTTGCAGCTGCACGGTACCCCTGCAGCCATGCACCGAGCTGAGAGCTTGCAGCACATTACAGAACCATTTCCAGTTTTGCTTTCCCACCAGGACTCCAGCCTGTTCGAGTTACTTCTTCCCCAAGAGCTCAGTGCAGGCACTGAATTGAAGGGGTGTTTGTGTCCTCGCCCTATAAAATGCTGGTGTGCTTTCATCCGGACCTCGCAGGCTGCGAGAATCGCTTCACACCTTTAGCAGGAAGCCAACTTTCTCAATCAGCTTTGAGTCAGACTGGGAGGAAGGGTTGTAAGGAGACCTTTGCTGCTTGAGGGCTCGCGGTGGTGGTCACTTGAGCAGCCAGGCTGAGTAAATGTAGTGTGTGGCTGTCAGGCGAGTCAATAACCCTGTTGTGCAGATGTGGAACCTGCCTGCCACGATGCCAGTGAGTGACAGTGGGCACCAGTGCTCTGCTATTTCTGACCCAGACAACTGTCCCCAGCCCAGGATCACCATTTCCCCTTTCGGTTCTTAGCTCTTCTGCATCATTTCCTCTCTAAGGTTTTTCAGGCGTGGATGGTGGCTGTAATCATAAAGGAGATCACAATCGGTTGCCTCTTTGTGGTTGTATTTTGCTTACCTACGGGCAAAAAGCTGGGGACACAATAAAATAACAACGGGGAAGTCTTGCTCAGCTCACAGTGTGTTTGTGATCGCTTGAGCAAAGCAGGGAACAGGACATAGAGTTTCAGCTGGAGAGGCCTCGGATAATGATCCATAAAATTAGTTCAGACTGAAAAATGATTCCTTCCAAGCAGCCCAAGCATGAAGGTATCAGCTTTCTGTTAAGCCTTAGGTCCCAGTCCAAAGGTCTTGAACGGGACGTAGGCTTTCTTAACTGTGCTCTGGTTCTTAGGCAGCTCCCGTGATCCCAGCAGGATCCCTGCACCTCCCTTCCACAGCACAGCTCCTGCAGGGTGCTGCAAGGAGATGCATCCTATGTGGCCAGCGAGCTTGGATTTGCCTTTAGCTGCCCACTGGCCCAGATCCCAGGGGCAGAAGGAGAGCACCAAGGAGGCACGTTCCCTAACTGTCCATTCTGTGTGGTAATGGAATGTGATTCATCAGCCATCACCAAGGAAACAGGGAGCAGGTCAGAATATGCTGCTTTACCTGGACTCAGGGTTTGGGTTCTTGCAGAAACCGTGTCTTTAGAGTTCTTAATTCATAGGAAAATTCCTGCTTGGCCTGAAAAGTTGGCTGGGGTTCTGTGGGTACTGAAGCTACTACCAGAAAACAACTGGATTTTACTATGCAGTGACTCATGGATTGTAATTAACTCGGTTTAGATGTGTTTTCGCTGCTGACAGTAATCCAGCTATGCCTGCTCTGCCCAAAACTGATGGTAGATTGACAGAAGAGAAATGCAGTTTAGTTTAAACCAGTGTAAGCCGTGGTACCTTGTGGTGCTGCCGGAGCTCTTGGCTTTCCCATCCCGCAGAGAAATCGTTCCCCAGGCAGCTGCAGTTTAATCTGTGTCCTTTCTGTTGAGGAGAGCCCTGCAGAGGAGCCGCGGGAGGAGGAGGAGCCAGGAGATGGCAGTGGAGCTGATCGCTGCCTGCTTCTCCAGGCAGCAAATGAAGTGGATGAAGGAAGGCAGCTTCTGCTCTGCCAGTATCCAGGCTGGGATCCGAAGTAACTCACTGAAGTAGGAAACATCTCCAGCGTGCAGCTTGTTCCTAACTCCTTGCTAATGCCCTGGTCCCTCAGGCGATCACGTTGCTGAAGTGCTTCCCTAATGAGAGCCGCTGAGCACTATGTCCGTGTTGCAGTGACTCCTCATGGCTCTTGCCAGCTCAATTGTCTGAGCTCCTTTAGGAATTGCACTGAGACAGAGCCCACAGTTTTGTCCTCGAGTGTTTTCTAAACGCACTCAGCAACTGGGGGCTGCGATGAGACGTTTGTCACTCCGGTCAGTCTCTTCAGAACCCGTTGTGCTGATCCGTGCCAGTTATGTTGGGTGACTGGCAGGGAGTCGGAGGCTTTTTAGGCTTGGTTTATGACAAAGCAGGCTGAGATTGGACTTGCTTCCATGGGTGAGAATAGGATTTCCAGCAGGATGAGGGCAGCGTGCTCTAGGAGAGCTGCAGGTACTGAGAGCATCACCTTGCTCTGCTCACCAGCACGGTGGTGAGAGCGTGGCCAGCGTGTCCTGTGTGGAGATGATCAGTGTTACCTGGGCATCTCCTGTGCCAGCTCAGCAGAAGCTCATCCCATCAGATGAAAAGCCCAGTCTTGCTGCCTACATTTCCTGTTTTCTCCATGTTATATAGAACTGAACATATAAAATAGATTGGCTGCTGATGGGCAGTGAGCTAACCACTGCTCTGGTGCGTCCTTATTGGTGACTTTCAATGCTAAATACAAAACCAAAGCCCATGTCAACAGGAGGAACGCAGGGAGGTTCCATGAAGTGAATGGAGCTCGCTGTTGTCTTGCTTGTTAGTTCTTTAAGGTTTTCCTGATATTGACCATATAAATATTATTCAACCACCAAACCTCTGTTGCTATAAAAGACACTTTATTAGAGAACACTGTTGAGACAGCAGGAAGTGACTGGCTGCAATTGATGGTTCCTTTATCCATGTGCCTTGGAGACTGAGCCATAGGGATAGTAAAGGAAAGCTTTGGTTTTACACGGAGCCCATGGGCACAAGGGGGTCTGGCACAGATTCCATGGGTAAGCCATAACCCAGCTTGCTCTGTGCGCTGCAGGATGGAGGTGAAGCAGGGGAGGGATGGGCCACAGGACGTGGATGCTGCGGGCTTTAGCGCTGGTTGATGGGTGCTGATGCAACCTCGGGGGTGAGAAAACGGGACCCGCTCCAAGGGAAACGTGCGCCGGGCGAGGGCCGCCTGCCTGTCCCGGGGCTGCAGGGAGCCGGCTCAGCCCATGCAGCAGGCGCTGTCCTCACTTGCTCTCCACGGTTCTTAACAGTGGAAAATCACTGGGATACGAGGATCGCTCCCCGCCAGGCTCCTCCGTCTGCCATGGGTCGGGAACGATCTTTGCCCCACTGCCCCTCAGGGGGAAGGAGATGGGAGGCAGCAGAGAATTTGCCCTTTTGAGGGCCGCGTACCCACTGCTGCGGTTTGAACACGGCTGCTGGGTTAACAGGGGCTGGCCTAGCTCCAGAGGTGGGGAACACGTAAGGAGGGCAATCATAGCCCACACTGCCGGGGAAGCGGGGTGCGCTCTGCCTCACCCCCGCGAATGCCTCCGGCTCCATGAGGGATAAAGCAGTTCCCTGGTAGCCGGGTTGGTGCTGGGGGAGGCTGCCGCTGTTGGCACATAGCGGAGGGTGTCCTTCAGCAGCAGGGCGAGGCTGAAGGTCTCAGAATAGCAGCGGTTTGGCCGCAGCAGCGCTCGGAGCTCTGACCGGTGCCAGCCGGGGGGCATGGAGAGCTTGGGGCGCTACCGCTGGAGCGCGACGTGGCGGCCCCCGGAGCAGCGGCGGGCACAAAACCGCGGCCTTTTTGCAGAGCTTTGCCCTTTTATTTGCGTCCTTCTATTCTCGACCGTCCCTAATTAAAGGCAGGGCAAAACCCAGCCTCGGACGGGCGCGTCCCCTCCCTGCCGCCGGGCTCGGAACAAGCGCGGCTCTGTGCGGTTACCGGCGCTGTGCGGGCTCCTGCAAAGCCCCCGGTGCCGCGGCACCGCCGCGCTGCAGCCCAGGGCAGGACGTGGGGTGCGGGCGCGCCCGTGCCCCCCCCGCCCGTTTTGGGCATGGCCGGGGGGCTGCTCCCCCCCCCTTGTTTTGGGGCAAAATCCCCCCAAAACGGTTAAATTGTTTCTTAATGATGGTTTTACTGATGCTGGGGGGGGGGGGGGGGGGGGAGCCCCTTTAGTGAGCGGCCCCGCCCGCGGGAAAAGGGAGTGCCTCCGGCAGGCCCCGCCCCCTGTGTGCGTGCGGGTGCGGCTGCCATTGGCTGAGCGGGCTGTGACGTGTGCGGACTGCGGTTGTTCCGCGGGGCTCCGTTTGCGTCGCCTTAAAGGGGCCGCGCTCGCGGCAGCCCCGGCAGCGGCGCCGGCCCCGCCGCACCGCACCGAGCACCCGCCGAGGGGCTGCGGCCGCCTCCGCACCCGCCGGCACCGGGGCGGTTCCAACCCGGTAAGGGGGCTCCGGGGGTTCATCGGTGCGAGGCGGCACCGGGGCGGCCGCTGCCGGTACCGGGAGGCGCCGACCTGGCGGGAGGCTCCGAGGAGCCGTGCCCCGGGTGTGGGCTCCGGGAGGTGCCGGTATCCGCTGCGGCCGGTACCGGGAGGTGCCGATCCTGCGGGGAGCGGGCGGACGGTGCCGGTACCGGAGGGTCCGTGCGCGGGTCGGGACAGCCGGTACCGGGAGGTGCCTCCCGGCAGCGATCGTGCCATGAGTCCCCCCCCGTTGCGGCTGTCACCGGTACCGGAGCGCCCGGGGAGCGGCCGAGCGTGAGCGGGGCCGGAGCGCGCCGGTGCCTGCACCGGAGCAGCCGCCGCTGCCACTCGGGGCTGGCGCCGGCTCCGGTGCCCTGGAGGGCGCGAGGCCGCGGGGTGCGAGCTCCCGGCGGCGGCGGCTCCGGCACCGCAGCGGGGGATCCGGTTTCGGACTCCCTCAACCCGGCACCCGCAGCGGTTTTGGGGTGAAACCCGCGTGTTTTGAGGCTGCTGGGGGCAGCGCAGAGGGCGCCGGGGGCTGCGGTGACGCTGCGAGTCGGGAGCAGCCGCCGTAAACCCGGGGTGCCCGGGACCGCGTCCCCGTCCCCGTTCCCTGGGGCTGGGGTGAAGCAGGAGCCGCGGAGCAGGGGAAGGGGTGCGGTGGCACCGGGCAGGGCTGGCTGAGACCCCCCGAGCAGGAGGACTTTATCCTCTTGGTCTGCCCTTAATCCTGGTCTGGGAGGTGGGCACTTGCGTTTGCCAAAGGTCAGTGGTGAAATTAGGGTGAAAAACGTTAAAATCGGGCAAAAGCTGGGTCTGGCGGGTGAGAAAATCCAGCCCCGGGGCTGGGAAATGCCCCCGGGTCCCCTCCGCAGTTCCCGGCTCCGGGAGCGGGCGCTGATCCCCATGCGCACGGCGGAGGGCGGGGGGGCAGCTCCGCACCGCTCCTCTGCGCGCAGCTTGTCCTGCCCTGACCCCTCCCAAGGCTTGAGGCTGCAGCGATAACGGGGGTGGGGAGCACTGCGGGGCCCGCTGGGGACGGGAGGACCCCGGGAAGGCTGGAGGAAAGCTCAGGGGGCTGGGGCTGAGCCCAGCAGCTCCTTGCTGTTACCCAGCGGGTTCCGATCCTCAGCCTGGGCTCGGTTGGAGCCTTTCCTCTTTGATGGGATTAGGGAGCAAATCCCCCTCTTCTGTTCCAACATCCAGGCTTTGCATCATGGTCGGAAGCGCGGCCGCTTTTCCCTTGGCTTGGAGGGAGTCCCTGTTTTGTGGACGCTGGACGGACGCGTTCCCGGGAAGCAGGCGCCGGGTGAGTCATCTCCGTGCAGAAATAGCTCTGCTGGGAGCAGTGCCACGATCCCCATGGGATTCACTTCTCCCTGCTCCGGGTGGAGCCCATTGCGCCATCCCACGGCGCTACCGGTGTGCCCAGGGCCAGGATTGGAGTCGCGGAGGACTGGGGGCTTCCCAGTCCTGCATGGGGCAGAGCCAGGGGTTGAGGTCCCCCAGCTGGGCTCGTCCTTGGTGAGCACTGGTTTATGAAGTCATTCCCAACGCTGGGATCTCCCTTTTCTGTATCCTAAGGGGAAAACAGCACATACGGAAAGGGCATCGCTTGCCCCACAGCCCCCAGAGGCTGGTGGTAAATCCCATCCCGGGCCTTTATTCCCTAAATAACTCTGGTTTAGGTTTTAATGTCTCCTTTGCATAAAAGGAATGCACCTTTGGATGCAGTGAATTGAGGGCAGAGAGCAGAAGGCAGCTCTTGCAGGAGCATGGTGGGATGCTCTGGTCTCCCGCTGGTGGATGGGAACAGCATTGTCCAAGCAGACTTCATGGATTATCATTTTCCTTAGAAATCCCATAGAAAACAGCCCAGGGGCCTCTTTCCTCCCCACTAACTCCCCAAGGGAAGCTAAACAGCAGGCTCCATGCAGCTGCAAGGACACCAGGGCAAGGAGCCCAATGCAGCAACTGGGAGCAGTTGGATTTATCCCTGCTGGGGCTCACGATGCTTTAGGAAGAGCAAAGGAGCCCTGGGGAGCTGCAGGGACCTGTGCTGAGGTTGGTGATGGGCTCACCAAGGAGGGAGCCAGGAGAGACCAAACTGGTTTTGCTCCAGCTTCTGATATAGAACCATGGAGCCCCAGCCTGGTTTGGGTTGAAGGGACCTCAGCGCTCATCCAGCTCCAAGCACCGCACGGGCAGGGGCATCTTCCACTGGAGCAAAATGCAAGGACCTTGGGCCAAAAAGAGCTTTCCCAATGCAGGTCCCTGTTGTCCCTTCGTGTGCCCACGGTGGTGCCCACAGGATCAGTGAGCCCATTCCCCGTAGCACAAAGTCTCCTCCTTAAGGCTTCGACCCAAGGTCTTTTCTCACCACTGGCAGCTCTTTAGGGCCTCAAAAGAGACCAAAAGGACAATTCCTCTTTCATGTTTGGTCTTTTTCTGTTTCTCTCCCTTTGGACCTGCAATTTGTGGTGGCTGATCCCACGCCCAGGCTAAATGGAGCATTCCTTGGCTTCAGATGATGCCTGCAAACAGCCCTTGGCTTCTGCTGGGGGCTTCCACAAAGCAATGCCTGGCGTCTGGTTGGGAGGCTCCTCAGGACCCAGGCGTCCAGCTGGGCTCTCATCGCGGCTGTGGTTTGTGCTTCCAGCACAGTCCTGGGTCGCGCTGGTGCCCAAAATAGGTTGGTGCTGGGCTCCCATCCAGCCCAGGCCCCCCACAGAGCACCTTGGGCTGCAAACCCCCCCCTGCTGCCGCGTGCTGGCGGCCAAATCACTGCAGGCTCCCAGCCCGGCCGAGCTGCGCTGCTGGTGCCCAGTTAAAGTCAGCCCTGTCCCAGGGGGTGATTGCTCTGCCTGCTCCGTGCCGGGAGGAGGCCGCCATTGAAAACCCATCCCAAACTATTCCTACTGGGAAAAACCCAGGGCACCGCTGGAACGGAGCGCGTGCTGCTGGGGTCGATGCGGTCGATGCCCGCTCTCACGTGCAGCAAAGCCCGGGTGCTCGGGGGAATTAAGAGGGTTCACAAGCATTAAAGGGGCTCTGCAGAGGCTCCTTTAATTCCTCCATTCCCGGGACAAAAGGTCCCGAGTTTGGGAATTGGCTGCAGGACCCGGCTGTGCCATTTGGTGCCGGACCCATTAACAACCCCGCTCTGTCCTTGGTGCTTTGCAGGCGGAGGAGCCCTGAGCGCTGCCTTCAGCGAGACGCTGCCCACAGAGTGATGCTCTTACCATGAAAAGGTGCTGTGAGGGCGTGGGGCTGCCATGCCTCTTTAAGGTCAGTGCCGTGCGCACCCGCAGCATCCCCTCTCGGGAGCAGGAATTGGGGTCCCCATCCTGCAGGTCTCCGGTCGGGGTCATGGGAGCAGCGGGAGGTGCTGCAGGGGCCGTGGTGGCTTTAGGAGGGAGGCTCCAGGTCCGCTTTGGGGGTTAGAGCGGGGCGGGAGGAAGCTCCGAGTGACCCCAGGCTTTGTGGTGCCTGCAGAGCCCGACCTGGGGAGGGAGCTGTGCCCGGGTGATGGAGCAAGAATCAGCTTGTAAAGTGTTCTCCTGTTGGGAAGAGCCAGACTGGTCCTGCAGGGACACAAACCCCTTCTGGGGATAAACCCACCCCAAAGTGTCCGGGGGAGGACGGATGCGGAGCTCGCTCGGCCCAGTGACCCCTTGACTGCAGGAACGGGATTAGCGCTGGCAAAATGAGCTCTTTATAGGCAGGATAAAGGCCTTAGGGCCGGGGTGAGGGATGCCAGCAGGGATTAACCCCCGCCCCCCGAGCCTCGCTGGGCCCAGCTGCAGGGGCTGAGTTGGCCAAGGAGCATGGCAGGGCCGGCAGCACCCCGCTGCTGCGGTGCCACCGTGGCTGTGCCAAGCGCCTCGCGCTAACGGCGGGCACGCTCCTGCCCCGCAGGGTGTCGGCATGGCCGGGGCCCGGCCGCCCCGGTTCCTCCTGGTCTTTGACTTCGACGAGACCATCATCAACGAGAACAGCGACGAGTCCATCGTGCGCGCGGCGCCGGGGCAGGCGCTCCCGGACCACATCCGCCAGACCTTCCGCGAGGGCTCCTACAACGAGTACATGCAGCGGGTCCTGGCCTACCTGGGGGACCAGGGCGTCAAGATGGGCGCCTTCAAGAGCGTGTACGAGAGCATCCCGCTGTCCCCCGGCGTGCCAGACCTCTTCCAGTTCCTCTCCAAGCACCACGAGCTCTTCGAGGTCATCCTCATCTCCGACGCCAACATGTTCGGCATCGAATGCGCCCTGAAGGCAGCTGGGTTCTACTCCCTCTTCCGCAAGGTCTTCAGCAACCCGGCCAGCTTCGACAAGAGGGGGTACCTCACCCTGGGGCCCTACCACAGCCACAAGTGCCTTGACTGCCCGGCCAACATGTGCAAGCGCAAGATCCTGACCGAATACCTGGCGGAGAGAGCCCAGGAGGAGCTGGAGTTCGAGAGGGTTTTCTACGTCGGAGATGGTGCCAATGACTTCTGCCCTGCCGCCGCTCTGACCGCCGCGGACGTGGCCTTCCCACGGAAGGGCTTCCCCATGCACCGGCTCACCCAGGAGATGGAGAAGAAGCAGCCGGGAGCCTTCCAGGCCACCGTTGTCCCCTGGGAATCAGCTGCGGAGGTCGCCCGCTACCTGCAGGAGCTCCTCAAGAAGTGCTGATGGCTCGGAGGGGATCTGGGCGCTAGGAGAGGATGGGAGAGGAGATGCTGGGGGGGGTCACCCCGTGGACCCCCCACTCATCGGCACCGCTCGCTTGGCCCCGCTCCTGGGCTCCTTTCCTCTCCAGCTCCTTCCTCCCCGCTGATACAAGCACTTTCTCCAGGTCCCCCTTCCCCTGCCCCATGGAGGTGAAGCCTTCTCTATGCACTCGGTGTTTGCCAACACTAAAGGTGATTTGGGGGGGGGGGGGGGGGGGGGCTTGGTTTTCTTCCCTTCCCCTTTTGACTTCACAAGGGCAGTTCCCAAAGGACCAGGCTGGGTCCTCCCCACGGCTGGGCCCTGCACGTGCTTCCTCGCGCCTCCATCCTCCTCAGCCGCCCGGCCTGGCCATGAGCTGCCTGCTGCTGCCTTCATCCCGATGCCCCGGGGCTCTTTGCCTCTTCACGAGGCCGCTGGAAATGGAACCCAGGGAATCTGAGCTGCCCGAGCTCCCCCTCTGCATCCCAGCCCCGCTCCTGGGCCTGGCGATGGAGCCATCGTCCCTTGGGATTGATTCCCTAACGCCCCTGACACGAGGAGCAGGAAGCCTTTGGGAAGGTGGTGCCTGGGAAAACGCCTCCTCCAGCCCATCCCCGGGGCACTGCAGCTGCGTCCGAAGAGGAGGAGCTGCCCTTGCCTTCCACTGCCATCCTCTGCTTCTGCTTCCAGGGCAGGTTCCTCCTCATCCCGAGCCATCACCGGGCACCTCCCCGTGGCCGCTGGTTCAGACCAGCTCCCCCCGGACCCTGGGGATGAGTTTCCCTCCTGCCCTGGCTGAGAGGTGCGGAGGCTCCCCCGGGAGGTCTGGTGCTGAGCGCTTCCCTGGCACCAGGTCCCCTGGCCCCTGCAGTATTAACGCCCCCTCCGAGCGTGCTGCAGAGGGGACCTTCAGCCTTCACTGCTCTCTGGTGTTGGCTTCTCCCGGATTTCTCCACAGCCTTAATGGCCCCTGAGGGTGGTGGAAACCCCTCCAAAGCATAGGAACCCCAGCACAAACCTGAGCAGTGATAACCAAAGCAGCCCCGAGTTGTTCCTCCTCTTCCTGCATTCCCCCCCCCCGTTCTTCCTCCTCTGGACCCTGTTCAACTGTGTGGAACTTAAAGCCATGGAATTAAAGAAAAGCATATCTATGTACACAGATACAGAGCAGTGTATTGCAGAGACACGAGGTGTTTGTACCCAGGGCATAAACCTGGGTGTGCAACAGCTCCGTGCGCGTTTGTTCCCCTTCCTTGGGCCGGTGAAAGGGGGGAAGGCGATGGAGGGGGAGCTGCAGTGTGGGGCCAGGCTGCAAGCGATGCTCTGCAGGAGGGAGCCCCTTGGGTACCCCTTTGGTGGAGGATTGGGCCCTGGCTCATCCCTTTCTGCATCTCAACAGGCGCGGGCACAGGGTGCCCAGAGAAGCTGTGGCTGCCCCATCCCTGGCAGTGCTCAAGGGCAGGTTGGACACAGGGCTTGGAGCAAGCTGCTCCAGTGGAAGGGGTCCCTGCCCGTGGCAGGGGTTGGAGCTGGAGGAGCTTTAAGGTCCCTCCCAACCCAAACCAATTCTGTGGCTCAAGCTGATGGGGAATGGGCAGCAGGTTCCTGGGGCTGGGAGCATCGCCAGGATCAGCCCATGGGGACCAGCGTTTCCATCCCCAGTACCAGCAGCAACTGATGCCACTGCCAGCAAACACTCAAGGAACACGCAGGGGATGCTCTGGGTACTGAGCAAAGCCAGATTCCGAGGCGAGGTGCAGCAGGAGCTGATCCAGGGGGAGATGATTCCTGGTGGGAATGCAGGGGGCTCACAAGGGCTCCACGTAATTGCCAGGGAAGAATCCCACTTCCTGGCCCATGACACCCTCGCACCAGCCGTCCGAGTGGCGCCGGGTGACGAAGAGGAGGGCACCGGGCTGGAAGGAGAGCTCGTTGTCCTGCTGCTGCGTGTAGGGGTACAGGGCCACCACTGTGAGAGGAGGGAGGGGAGGGCCATGGAGCCTCCACCGGGACAGGAGCAGACCACGGCGCTGCTCCGTGTTCATTCCAGCCCCAGGCAGAGCTGAGCCCTGGGTGCTGTGATTTGGGCTCAACCAAGAGCACCCTGGCAGAGATCAGGGATGGGGGGGATCTGCAGGACCTTTTTCCATGTAGCTCTGCGGGGCCCAGGGGGGGTCCTCTGCAGGGGGGGCTGGCAGTGGGGCCACGTCCTCAAAGTCAGGCAGAGCTGGAGGTGACGGCAGCGGCAGCTCGAGGTCATCGGGGGCTGCAGCATCAATGGGGGATGAGGGGCTCCATGGGGGACGGAGGCCACGTGCGCTCCCCGTGAGCCCCCTGGGACGAGCACCCCCGGGCTCACCTTGGGGCAGGATCTCCAGCGGGAGCAGCTCCGGGTGCCCGGGGAGCGGTGCTGGTGCTGGGATGGCAGCGGCGGGCACGGGGCACGGTCCTGGCAGCGACGGTGGCAGCGGTGGTGGTGGCGGGGGGGGGGTGATGCCTTCACCGGGGGTCCCGCTGGAGCTGGGGGGCAGCAGTGACAGGGTCAGGGTGAGGCCAGGCTGGGGCCAGCTTTGCCCCCTCCTCATTGACCCTCGGCCCACGCAGGGGTGGGTGTCACTCAGTGGGGCAGGGGGTCCTGACGTGGTGCAAACCCCTTCCCCACCCTGTGCCCCAGCCCTCCCCATCAGGATGGGGCTGCTCTAGAGACCAGCCCTGACCCCCCCAGGCCCTCCCTGCAGCACCGGTACCTGATGGAGATGAGCGAGGAGGGGGCCATGGAGATCTTGCCCTCGGGAACCACCGGTGGCCGGACGGGCTCGGGGACGCGGCCGCTCCTCCTGCGGGCAGAGCAGGGGCTGAGCCCCAGCCTGGCTGCTGGGATGGGGCCGGACCCCCAATGCCCCCAGCCCCGCGCCCGTCCCGTCCCCCGTCCCGAGCCTCACCCCAGGGTGCCCGCAGCCTGCGCCGATGACCTGGTCCCCTTGCGAGCCAGGGTTCCGGTGCGGGAGAGCTGGGTGCTGCGGTCCTGCGGGCGAGGGAGGCGCGGGGTGACGGCAGCGGGGCCGTGCCCCCCCGGTGCCCGGGAAGCGGCCCCCCCGGCTCTGCGCTGGGTCCCCCATGGGAGCCGCGGGGCGGAAGGAGCCCAGAGAGGCGCCTGCAGCGTGGGAACCGCAGCCCCAGCGCTGACACTTCCCCCCCAGCCCCGGCCCCACGGCGGCTCCGTGGGGACCGAACCCCCCCCCCCCCCAGCGCCTTCCTGTGCCGGTGGTTTCGGTGCTGGGAAGGGCCCGGGGCCGGTGCGAGCGCGGCTTTGCTGAGCGCTGGGGCCGCGCTTCCCCTGCGCTCCATTGGACTGAGCCCCCCTCGCTGCCTGGGACCCGATGGGATGAATGGGGGGGAACGGGCAGGGTCCCCACTGAGCCGCTGTGAACCCAACGCTGGGAGCAGTGGGGACCGCAGCCCCGGGCTCACCTTCACGCCGTGGCCGATGTCGTCCAGGACGCTGAAGTTGAGGGGTTTCCTGCAGTAGGGCTCCAGGCAGGGGGGGCTGGGGGGGGCCACGACCTTCTGGCACGACGGGAACCTCTTGCTGACGGTCAAAGAGCCGATCTCCCGGCGGGAAACCTTCTCCTTGTGCAGCTCAACGCGCTGCGGAGACGCCGCTGTCACCTCTGCCCCGTCCCGCGTCCTCCCCACCTCCATCCCCAGCCCCGTCTGTCAGGGAGGGACTGGGGGAGCCGAGCCTGAACCCCACAGCCCAGCCACAGCCTCAGGGGCTGATCCTGCCCTGCTCCATCACAGGGGATGCCCTGGGTGCCAGCACAGCAGACCTGGCCCTTCCTAAAGCACGGAACGGGGCAGGCGGAGGTGTGGGCCTCGGGCACCCAAAGCTGTTTTCCTGCTGCTCCCAGTGTGATGCTGGGGTCCCGTCTCCTCCCGTGGCTGGAAAAGCTCCAGGCGACTTCCAAGTGCCAGGAAGAGGGCGGGTGGTGACGGGAATCCACATCGGTGTCCCCAGGCTCCGGGAGGCCAGAGCCAGCCCCCAGCAAGGGCAGAGCTAGGCGGAGGCTGCAAACCCCATCGCTTCACTTCAGTGCTGCCCAGGCAGCTCCCATGGGATCCACTGGGATTTGTGAGTGCCCAGACCAGGAGAACCCCCCAGAGACCAATGACCCAGCCCCAGATGGACTCGTTCCCCCTGACGCATTGGGGGACCACCACGGACATGGTCTCACATCTCCACTGCCAGGTGATGCTGCGGAGGGGGGTGAAGGGCTCCGCATGACTCGGGGGGGTCTTTGTCCCCTCTGAGCTGCCCAAACCCCCCCTTTCCCATAGCTCCCAGCCCCGAGGGGTCCAACCTGGGCCATGCAGCTGATGTCGGCCTCCACCTTGCGCAGCTCGGCCGCCCGCAGGTCCAGCAGCCGCAGGAAAGCGCTGGCCAAGCTGCTCACCTGGTAGCTGACGCTGGCCAGGGACTGCACGCTCAGGGCCATCGTCTCCTCCAGCGCCTGCCGCTGGTCGCTCGCCTGCAACACAAGGGGTGGGGGGCACAGGGGGTGGGACGGGCCCGGGGACCTCCACGTGGAGCCACAGGGTCCCTTCCTTCTGCTTTCCAAATGCATCGAACTTTCCCCGGCCTCCCCGGCACCAGGGACCCGCTGGTGCCTCCCCGCGATGCTGCTGCTGTGGTACCGCTCCCTTGGGGACAGCCCGAGGCGCCACCAGCACCACGGGGATGGCAGCTCAGAAACCCCGGTTAGAATGGGCTGGGATGAAGAGACCTTAAAGCTCCTCCAGCTCCAACCCCTGCCACGGGCAGGGACCCCTTCCACTGGAGCAGCTTGCTCCAAGCCCCTGTGTCCAACCTGGCCTTGAGCACTGCCAGGGATGGGGCAGCCACAGCTCCTCCGGGTCTCATCATGGTTTCCCTTTCAGCTCCACTCCGGTAGCTCCAACCCCTCGGGAGCAGCCTCCGGGTCTGGCTTGAGCCTGTTTCATCCCAAAGGTCCTCATCCGGGACAAGCACCCGGTTCACCTCCGCGCCGCCAAGAGGCACCCCCAGCCCCCTGGGGCCAGCAGGGTTGGTGTCACAGAGGGACCCGCTCTGGGAGCTGAGCACAAAACCCGCTGTGGGGCAAGAGGGGAAACTGAGGCACGAGAGAACCCCCACGCGGCAGCACCATGTGTTGGGTAAGGGCTGCTCAGGCTCCCGTCCGCACCGCTCAGAGACCACCAACCCCTCCAGTGCTGCCGGCAGCACCCCAGGGCTCGCCCCGCCGCTCCCGGCCCCTCACCTGCAGGTAGCTGCTCTCGCAGTACTCGGCCACCCGTTGGAGGTTGCAGTGGTGCTGGCGCAGGGCCTCCCTCCCCGATGGGATGCATCGCTGCAGCTGCTCCTGCTCCTGCTCCGCCATGGTGCGGGCTCTGCGCCCACTTCCTCCCCGGCGCCCTGCTTTGAGGCTCGCGGCCGCGCTGACGCAGGGCCCGAGGGGCGCCCCCCCATCACAGCGAGCTGGGGAGGAAGCCTCAGCCCCACGAGGGACGTGCGGGGCTCACGGCAGCAGCGAAGGATGTGAGTCATGGACCGAAACCCACCCCGAGCCCCGTGTCTGCCACCGGGTCCATGCGCTGCTGCTGCTGCTGCTGCTGCTGCTGCTGCTGGTGCTGGTGCGGGGCTCAGCCAGGCAGGGCCATGCCCCTTCCCTTCGCCTCTACCAGCCAGGCAGGAGATGCAGGCAAAGCCCCGCTCAGTACCACCCGGGCACGCAGGGATGTGCTGCTCACAGCTCACATCCCTCGGGAGAGGCCAGGCAGGAAATTCCCACTTCCCTGGTGCCTGGAAATCCCTCTCCTCCCGCAGGTGCTTCCTCGGGGCCTCCCCTGCTCTGTCCTCAGCCCCAGCGCCTCTGCACCCGCCAGACAGGAGCAAAGCCCACGCCAGGGCTCGGCCCTTCCTGAGCCTGTGGCCCCACCAGCACAGGGACGAGGGAAATGATGGATTTCCTCCGGCTCCTCACACTCTGGAGGACCCAGAGCTGCTCCCGGCCCCCAGCGAGGTCCCCTGGCCCCGGCTCCTCTCCTCTTCCTCCCCTTCTCAACTCAGGGAAAGCTGCTCCCATTCCCTGTGCCCCAGCCAGGGCAGGACACGGGGCAGGAGGCCCCATCCCTGGCAGTGCTCAAGGCCAGGTTGGACACAGGGGCTTGGAGCAAGCTGCTCCAGTGGAAGGGGTCCCTGCCTGTGGCAGGGGTTGGAGCTGGGTGAGCTTCAAGGGCCCTCCCAACCCAAACCAGGCTGGGATGCTGGGATTCTATGGCACAGACACCCATGGCAGGGGGTCAAAGGCTTCCACCCTCACCCTCCCCACAGCCCCACCACTGATTACCCTGGGCTTTGAGGCTAATGCCCAACACCTGACCAGCTTATTCTCCTGAGTCTATTATCAGCTTTAGGACCAAAGACATCTGCTCCCCAGCACCCTTCTGCATTGCTGAAGGAGTCCTCAAGCCTGGAGCAGGAGACCAAGACCGCAGCCAACGGCATCTCCCCTTGGATGGGTCTCTGAGCATCTCCACTGCTGAGAGGGGCAGCGCCTCGTCCCCAGAGGTGAGTGACTCTGCTTCCCCCAGGCACACATCGCAGCGTGGGGTCCCCCTGCTTTAGGCCAGCAGCACGGCTCTGCCGTGGCTCTTGGCTCCTTAGGCTCTGCTACGTGCACCTCCTGGGGCATGGATGGGGAGAGGAGCGGCCAGGAGCAGGCACAGAAAGCCAAGAGGGTCTGGGACACACCGGGTTTAAAGCCCAGTGCTAAGGTGGGAACAGATCCCAGGGCAGGGCCGCTTGTGCAGGGATCTCACACAGCCCTCGGGCGGGCTCTTCCAATCCCCATGGCCCCAAAATTTTCCAGGAGCAGCCAGCAACGCCTCTGGGCGCAAACAGGCAAGTTCAGAGCAAGGAAGGGGCCAGAATCAGCATTACTGGGGGGGGAAGCACGGACCAGGAAGGTCTGCTTTCCAAACCTGGCATCCAGGTTCTCTTAGGAGGCTCCTGCTCTGACAGCCCAAAGGCAGAAGCCTTTTTCCAGGCTCAGCCCCACTCAAGCGGTCACCTGAAAGCTTGTGGTAGCAAAGAGCTCTTCAGAAACCAGGCTGGGTCCTCCTCTGCTGCCCAACTGCATCAGTCACCCTGTGCCTGCCGACACCAAGGCAATGGCAACCTGGTTACAGGACGATACAAGAAGGGCTTTGAAAGGTGCCTCCTGCCTTTAACACCTTACAAAGGTTTTCCTTTAGCACCAGCCCAGCTCTCACCATGGAAGGAGCTGAGACATCAGAGGTGTTTGCAGCATCAGCAGGGCTCAAGCAATGCTCCTGATGCGCCTTAGGAGAAGCCCAGCTGTACCCTAATGAGCTCTTCCCCGTGCTTACAGGGCAGAATGGCTCAGGACATGACAGAGAAGGAGCTGCTGAAGATGGAGCTGGATCAGCTGAAGAAGGAGGTGAAGAACGAGAGGCAGATGGTGAGTCCTGAACCAAAACACACCGGGGCAGTTCCCTGACTGTGCTGCAAGGGAGAGGAGCCGCAACCCCTGCAATTAAACCTCCAACAGGCAGCAGCACGGGCACTCACACCTCCCCTCAAGGCAAACATCCCCCATCGGGCTTAGCCCCGTGTCCTTACAGCCCAAGGGGTGCCCCCAGCACCGTGGGGATGCTCCCGAGCACACCCCACGCTGGGTGGGATGCTCATGGGCACGGTTCCCCTCTCCTGGCTGCACAAACGGGTTTGCAGGCAGCTCTGCCGTGAGGATTTGGTCCCGTAACGCCCACGGAATGTCTCCTTCCTTGGCAGATCTCCAAGACCGGCAAAGAGCTCAAGGAGTACATCGAGTCCATGGCAGGAGAGGACCCGCTGCTGAAAGGAGTCCCCGAGGACAAGAACCCCTTTAAGGAGAAGGGTGGCTGCACAATAAGCTGACCCCACTGCTGCTGTCACCGCGGGGCACAGGGACGCTCCCGTGTGCAAGCCAAGACTGTCCAACCCTGCTTTCCCTGTAGTCTGCCCTCGGCACCGGGGAGTCCGGAACCCAAGCGTAGCGCACCTCAGGGCCAGCAAGAGCAGCAAAGCAAAGAAGAGCCCCCCCCCTTACCCCAGTGGCACGGAGATGAGGTTCAGCAGCCAGCACGGCGCCGGCTCTCGTGCTCCCACAGCTCAGCTGCCCTCGGCTTCCTGCAGGCAAAACTTCTGCATTCGGAGCAGGCAGCAGCACCCTGGGCTCTACCGAAACCACGGCGCTGGGCTCAAGCAGCCCAGGTCCGGAGCTGAGCCCCGCTTGCTGCAGCAGAGCCGTGCCCGAGTCAGCTCCTCCCCGTGCCTCAGGCACAGGAGGGGTAATTCCCATGCTCCGAGGTCAGACCCCACCGCTCACTCTCGCTTCCTCCCCTGGAACCCCCCCGGCAGCCACGGGAACGCAAGGCCAGGTCCTGCCTGCGCCCATGGGGCTCCGAGCACTGCCCCCGCTTCCCCTCAGCTCCCTGCTGCTGCCACCACCAGGCCCCAGAGAGGGGCAGCGGGGCTGCGGGCCCCATCCCACCGTGTCCCAGCCGCGATGGGGGTGACGTGGGGCAGGGTGGGTGCAGCAGCTCCGGGGAGCAAGCAGGGCAGGACTCACCGAGCCCTCAGGTAGCAGCGCCAGGCTAGGATCCCCCTGCTCCCAAGGGCAAACCTCATCCCCCTGCTTGATAGAAACGAGCCAGCTTCTGTGCTCGGGAGGGTGATGCTTCGGGGAAGTTTTGGGGTTTTCTTTTCCTAACCCATCACAGCTACGTACGATCTTTGGGGAAAACACTCCAAAACTTGCCCAATCTTATTATTTCAGCTCTTTTTATTTGCAGCCCTTCTCGTTTCTGAGGGCCCCTCAGGTCCTGTCCCACTTCTGCCTCCTGCCAGCCCACCTCTGACAGCACAGCCGTCCTCAGAGCCCAGACCCGCTCAGCTCCACACAGCCCACGGCAGAGTCAGGCCCAGCAAAGACAAAGGCTGCAACCTCGGGGCAGGAGCCAACCTCGTTCATCCGATGCGCGGCAAGGGGCGGTGGTGCAGCCAGTACCTGTTGGGAAGGGTGCGGGTGGACCACGGTGCTGAGGCGCCAGGAGCACACGGAGAGGGGCCTGGCCCTCATTTCAGTGCTGTGCTTGAAGGGAAGCCGCTGTCAACCCCACCTGGAGCTGCGTTTTCCTGCCTGCTGGGCCACGGCTTGGTCCCATCCATGGCCAGCCCTGCTCAGCACCGCCTACGGGACCCCTTCAGCCCCAGCAACGCCCCAGGATGGGGGTTCCCTGGCAGGGACTGACCCAAGGAAGAGGCTTTTCCTCCCTGCGGCAGTTCCGGCACTCACCTGCCTCCCTACCCCAACCCGACCGAAACGAGGGGGTTTTGTTCCTTCCCGCAGACGCTAAATAAACCCGACAGCTCCACCGCGGCCTCTCTTCGCGCGGCGGGCACGGGGCAGGGCTGCAGAGCGGCTCCACGGGCGCTGCCTGGGCTGCAGGGCCGATAACCCGGGCGCGGCCGGGTCTCCTGCGGGGACTGACCCCGATAAGGACGTTAAACGGGTGGAAACCGTGCGTCAGAGCCGCTAAGCCGCTGCTGAAGGGATTCGGGACGCTTCTGTGCCCAAAGGCGGCTTAAACGCGGGCCGAGACCCCTCCCGGTGCCGGAGCGAGACCCGCACCCACCGGCTTCCAACGCTCTAATGCGGCGTCTCTCCACCGACAGCGGGGGGAGGCGGGGCGGAGGGCGCTTTCAGCCAATAGCAGCGCGGAGAGGTGGGAGTGACACCCCTCGAAACCAATCAGCGCTGAGAGCGAGATAAGCGCGCCCCGCCCTCAGCACCGGCCCGCCTCTCCTGCGCATGCGCAGTCAGGAACCGGCGCCCCCGCACACAAAATGGAGCCCGGCGGGTGCCGGGGGTGCGGGCGGGCGCTCCCGGTTGCCTCCCGTTTGCCCTCCCGCCCCGCTTCACGTCCGCCTCCGTTGCGTTACCGGAACGGCGGCGGAGAGAGGCAAAAAGAACGCGAGGTCCCACCGAGATTTGAACTCGGATCGCTGGATTCAAAGTCCAGAGTGCTAACCATTACACCATGGGACCGCTGCGTAGCGTGGGTATCCCTGCGCACTCACTGTACCCCGGTGCCCGACGCCGCCGGGATGCTCGCTCCCGTTATCCCGCTGTTGCGGCGATGGGATCCTGTTTCCTATCCCTGCCTTCCCTCTCCGGTACCGACAGCGCCCGTTCCCCGCTGCGGGCAGCCTCCGGACCCCCTCCCGAGTGGCTCAAGGGCACCGAGAGCGACCGACCGGTCGCTCTCGGTGCCCTTGAGCCGCCCGGGAGCGGGTCCGGAGGCTGCTGCATATCCAGGACGCATCCGCACCTCCCGGATAGGAAACGCTATCAATTAGTCCTTAAAACCCCGTTAAATCACCATACCGGCCCCGTTTGAGTGCTACCGGCACTAAGGACACAGTTCGGAGCATCCTCTGGGATGCCTCCGAGCCACCTGCGCTCAGTTATCCCCAACCCTCAACACCGATTTGCCCCGTTTGTTTGGGTTTTCCTCTATTTCTCCTGTAGTTTTCCTCTATTCCCTCTTTATTTTCCCCATTTCCCCTCTATTTATCTTTGTTTTCTATTCCCCCCTCTTCCTCTCCATTTCCCCCTTTATCAATTTTTCCCTATTCCCCCTTTTTCCCTCCATATTTCTCCTTTCCTCTGCATTCCCCCTTTCTTTTCCTCCATTTTCCCCTTTATTTCGCCTTTCCTTCCCATCTCCCCTTTCTCTGTTTTCCCCTATTTCCCTCCATTCATTTCCTCTATTTGTCCTCCATCCCCCCTTTAATCTCTGTTTTTCCTCTAGCCCTCCTTTATTCCTCTACTTCCCATTTCCTCCCGTAATCCTCTATTCCCCCCTTTATTTCCTCTTCCCCACCCCCTACCCCCATACAAACGCACACAAACACTTTGTGGAGGCTTTTTTTTTTTGCTCATTTGTCTTTTTTTCCTCTTTATTTTTCAATGAAACAGTGGAGTGAAGCGGTTTGTGGCAAAAAAAAAGAAACCAAACCAAGGAGAAAAAACAACCTCGCTGGAAGAGCAACGGAGCCCACGTCCATCCAAAACCCCAACTCCACATCCAAGCCAACAAACTGCCTCACGTGAGGGGACAAGGCAAGAACACGGACGAGAGGAGGAAAGGAGGAGAGGGAAGGGGAGAAAAGAAATCAGCTGAAAAGAGGAAAAACCAATTGTCAACACAGGAAAGCACAACTGAGCTTCGGAATAGCCTCAAGTTGCATTGGGGCGGCTGCCGGGAGGAGCAGCACCTTTGGGTGCACCCGGCCGGTGGATGAGGAATGGGTGCTCCCAGTGATGCAGCACCCCCAGTGCAGCTCGATCCCCGCCTCACGCTGCCACCAACCCCACCAAGCCACTGGGAAAAGGAAAACCATCCTCTTGCCTGCGATTCCAAGAGCAAAAGCCAGGCTTGGAGCGGGCTGGGGAAGCGGGGAGGATGGAGGGGCACTGCTATGGAAGTACTGCTGTGGAAGAAGGAAGTAGCCACGTTCTAAAGGAAAAAAGGAGGTCATGGAAGATTGAGCATTCAGAAGAACATCAGTCACAACCCAACATTTTGGACTGCCGAGGTCTGGAGCTTTTACAACTAACGACCACTTTCAAGTGAAAAAGAAAGCCCATAAATTCTATTCTTAAAGAACATTTTTCTTTGGAAAAAGAGAGTAGTTATTCTTTTTTTTTTTTTGCTTGTTTTTTATTTTTTTCCCCTAAACTACAGCCTGTGGAGTTGCCACTACCTAGGTTTCCATCTATTGTCGCTAAGAGGTAGATAAAACAAAAATGAATTGGTTATATATAAGGTTGTGCCCCCCAGGTTTGATGTGAGGTGAAGCTGAGGGGCTCCACGGGCACCGGCCCCTTGGGGCTCTCAGGAATAGTTCAGGCTGCCTCGGGAGCCACCCTAAAACCAGTTGGGCCACAGGAGGTGGCAGTGGCATGGGGGGGGGCATGGGTTTGGGACAAGTTTTCCTCCTGAAGTCAAGGAATTTGATCCCGAGATGAATCCAGATGCGCTCTGAACGAACTGACATGATTTACCGCTGGGTAGCGCGCACTCACACCGAGTACAGGCATGTGAAGGACTGCTTCCTGCCCTGATTCCAGTCAATCCTAATGATTTCCCAGGATGATCTGCCAACAGCGATGGGAGAGCCTGGCAAGCCCAGTGCCATTCCCTGCCTCCCGTCCTGCCGGAGCCATGCTCCGGATCAGCCCTTCCCCACTCCAAAACATCAGCAAACTCTTTCCCATTGGATTTGGTGCTGCTTTACCAAGCCCACTTCCCAAACTGGTCCAAAACCAAATGGCTTCAGTCCTGTTGTACATTGACTCCTGGGGCTGAAATTATTAACTAAACTGGGGGTGGTTAAAGCAAAAATAATGCCTTTCGGTGTCAGCTCGTGATGATCTGCAGCACCCAAATGCTTTCTACACTTCGTAAGCCACTGCTCTGCCACATGAGTGCGGACAGGCTGCTGCGGTGGTCCAGCAGAGCACCCCGCTGCTGTGGTCCAGCAGAGCACCCCGCTGCTGTGGTCCAGCAGAGCACCCCGCTGCTGTGGTCCAGCAGAGCACCCCGCTGCTGTGGTCCAGCAGAGCACCCCGCTGCTGTGGTCCAGCAGAGCACCCCGCTGCTGTGGTCCAGCAGAGCACCCCACCACCACCAATCAGAGGTATTTAGACAACTAAGGAATCCTGTAATGCACAGTAAAGCAGCAGGGATCAACCTCACGCCCAAGTCAACCCAGGGTTGATTTTTCAAGGGGTCCAACTCAGCCACAGTCCCACGCCACATCCCAGCATCCTGCAGAGCCTTCCTCATCCGCTCTCCTCTTCCACCACACAGCTCTCCCTAACAGCCAGGACACCAAAACTGCCTCCCCACCAGCCAGGAGGGTCTCTGCTGAGCTCGGGGGTGCTGGAGGGCAGATCCTGCCACAGGGGCAATGAGGGACCCCCCGTCCTTCCCTCGGGGCCTCCCATCAGCTCTGAGGTAGTTTGTACGTGTGTGTTTCCAGCTCGCAGCACCTGCACGGTCTCTGTACTAAAACTCCTGATTTCAGAGCCTTGGGCTGGTTTTGCTCCGCTCTGCATCTCCTCCCCCATCACCAATGAGTTAACAAAAAGACATGAAATTAAAATCAAAACACAAACAGAAACAAGGAGAAAAGCTGATTCAACCAAACGGGGACGCATCTCTCTCCTCCCCAACCATCAGGCAACCCAAGTCCATTCTGGCCTTGAACAGTTATTGCCAAGCACCAGGTACCCGGCCCATGGCCATGCACCTCCAACCAGCAGATCGAAGCCTCCCGACCTCAAGCACTGCTAATTCCTGCTGCTCCCAGAGCAAACCCATAGCCACATCCAGCCCTTTGACTGGGAAAGACTCGGCACAGCACACAGCTCGAGCCCAGCGCATCAGGAGGATGCTGAAATACGGCCGTGCCCTCGGGAGCATACACATTTCACAGGATCACACCGATTCCATCCAAATGAAACCAAAATAAGCTACAACAGAAAATAAAAGGAATTAAAAACGACCAAAAGAAAACCAAAAGCAGAAAGAAAAAAAAACAACCTCATAACCTAAATTCTCCCCAAATAAGACAGTTCCAAACCTATCAAAGCCTATGTTGTGTGGAGGCAGGGGCAGGGAGGGAAGACATACACCAGTAAGAACTTAACTTAAAGAAGTCTTCAGCTGCCTTAGAGCAAGCCTGCGTTTCTGATCTTTGCTTTTCCAGAGCCCAGAAACCATTCCCAACAGCAGGAGCTTCGCAAAGGTTTTTCTCTCTGGCACTGATTCACTCCTTGCTCCCACTCGTTCTGCGCTAATGCAATGAAACCAAACCCCAAACCTAAAGCCCAGAAACAGAAAACAAAGCTTTCAGGCAGTTTCTTTCCAATATTTACAATGGATTTTCCTCTATCAAACCCTTCCCCACACATCAGCCAGGTCAGGCTGTAGGGAGGCAGCATGGTCCAGGCAGCGCTGCCAAGCCCAAGGATGCTCTTAACGCCTAAGAAAGCGTTTAGAGCTTGGCAGAGAACCGTTGGATTTGGGGATTCTCCTGTTCCTTTTCCTCTCTTTGTCTCCAGCTGCAGGCAAAAGAAGCCTCCAAGAGCATTAAAGTGAGGTGAACCCCTAAATCCAAGTGTCTCCATCACATGGTGGTGGCTCGCTCCAGCGATGCTTTGTGCAGGACACAGCACCGGTAAGCACCAAGTGCTTCCAAGGCATAAACTGGCCCATCCTCACACCAGCCCTATGAGGTAGGAGAGCAGCATCACCCCCAGGGGGGAAACTGAGGCACAGAGAAGCACTTGGTTTCCTTTCCAACCCTGTTCCCAACCCTGCCCAGAGGCTCCCTATAGCCACTTAAAAGCTCTGCATCCCCATTCCCCCATGGAGAAGGATGTTTCAGGACCCCCCCATGCACCCCAGGACGGGGCAAGGGCTGGGACTGCTCCTTGCTCATGGGGAAGAAAAATAATGGCAATGAAAATGAGGTTAAAACCAGATTATTTCTGCTGTGATAAAAACGAGGCAGGGAGGAGCCGCCGGCACCGCTCACCGCTCCATGTGGAAATTCCCCCTCAATTACCTCTTATTCCCGAACACAGCAGCTAAAGGAGCTGCCGTGCGACCAGGGACCCTTCCTGCTTGCTTTTGGGGTTTGCTCCCATTATTTTTTCCTGCTTATTCGCTCCATGCATGATCTGGGGCTCGCTTGAGTCTCCTGCCACCCATCTCATCCAGCTGTGCCAGCGGTTTATCCCACTTTTGCTCTTCCCAGCTCAGCTTGGCTCCAGAGAAAGATGGGAGAAGCTTGGAAGCATCCTCCTTACTGCAAATCACTTTATATATAAATAATTTCCCTAAGGAAAACAAAGAGCTTTTCCCCCTGGAAATCAGCACCAATCACTCCTATATTACAGCACCGGGACCGGCTTGGGGGTGGGAAAAGGGTGGGAAAAGCATCCAAGTTTTCCCTGAATCATCAGGTTTTTAGGTCATCTTCTCACTGCAACAAGCAGATCGACAGGACTGGGGGTGCTCAGGAGTGGGATTTGGGGTGTTTTGTTGGGGTTTTGTGATATTTTCCTTATCAATGATACAGCTTGAAGCAGTTACCCGAAACGCTTGCTGTTGGAAAGACAATTCCCATCCCGCAGTCTGAATACACTGGTCTGTGCAAGGCTGGAATTTAAGGAAAAAGGAAAAAAAAAAAGGAAGTGGAGAGCCACAGATTTCAAACAATAAAACTGTTTTTCCCAGGAGAAATGCCAGGTTTCCTAAAAAACAGAGAAACCAATGAGGTTTCCCCATGGAAGCCCCTCTCCCATCACATCAAGGGGCAGGAGCTGCTGCCAGGGTGCTGCCAAACCTGAATTTTGCTCTTTTGAGCCCAAATTTATGGGAAAAACCAATAAAGAAAAGGGTCAGAGCCTCCCTACGGGAGCTGGGCTGGATCCCACACTCCGCTCCCACCCCAAGCCTCTCAATGGGAGAGGTGCGGGCGCTGGGATGAGGATGGCAGCACTTGATCCATTATAAACCCTTTATATTTAACCCCCATTCAACAAGGGCCGTTTACTTGCAGGTGAAAACCAGCAAGATGGGACTTTAAAAACCCAATAAACCAATCCTGGGAACCTTTTAGAGCAGGCAGAGAAGCTCAAGCCCATCGGTCCTCAGGATCGGATCCATCTTTCCTCTCCTCCATGCATCCATATTAAAAACGTGGCTCCCGTTCTTTTATATTTCTTTTTCCTCTTTTTTTTTTTTCCTTTTTTTTTTCTTTTCCTTTTTAAAAATCATTTAATCCTCGGTAAAACGGAGGCAAATCTCTGTCAAATACTTAACAGCATCATAGTGGAGAAGATGGTTTCGACGCTGCCTCCGTGGCAACCCAGGAGGCCGATTCGGCTGGGTTCTGGGATATATATATAAAGATATATAAATATATAGATATATATATATATGGCTTCCAAGTGTTTGTATAAAAATTGCCTGAGCTGGTGTGGTTTCGATACCAGCAAACCCCTTGTACCCCACTTTGCATAGTCAATGCTGCCCTAGGAGTCCATCCTTGCATCCCGGGAGTGGAAGAGTTCTGATCCCAAAGCTCTTTCGTACTTTGATTTCGCGCTGGAGGTGGCTTGAGAAAAGGCCTTTCGCAGGCAGTGGCAGGTTTTTGGTGGGATTTTCTCACTGGAATTTGTTAAAAAAAAAAAAAAAAAAAAAAGAAAAAGAAAGAAATTAAGTTTTTTCCAATCGAAAAAGAGTTGGTGGCTGTGATTTATCCAAGGTCTCGAAGAGTCGCGACATGTGACAGCCCTTGTGTCGTGCCGACACTCCTGACACGGCATGAAAAGGCCAGAAACGTAACGAAGAAGCTGCTGCCATCTTTTCCACTATGAAATTGCTGGCGTTCTCCATAGAGCTCGTCCCACCTGGGTTTACCTGCGCGTAACTCCTGGCTCAGAAGAAATTCTCCAACTTCTCTGGTTTTCATTAAAAAAATAAAATATTCAAGACTATTCACGACTTTTATATAAAATATCAGCAAGCCCCAAAGAAAAAACTAAACTCAAGGAAAAAAACAAAAACAACCCAAAAAACACAAAACACCAAAAACATCCATTGCTGAGGTAACGTCATACCTTGAGGTAGCTTTTTTTTTTTGCTTTTATCTTCTTTTTTTTCTGCTTTTTTTTTCCTCTTTTTTGTCTTTTTTTTCTTCTTTCCCCCCGTGTTGACATCGGCGGCGTTGGCCTCTCCTTGCTCAAACACACAGCAAGACCTGGCCTGCCCCCCCCGCCCCACACCTCCCTCTCCTTGCAATGGTTTCAAGGACAGGACCTGCTGCCACCTTCCCTTCTCAATGGAAGCCCCCCATCCCGGTCTTCCTGCCCCGCTGCATCTCAAGCTGGGCTTGGATCTGGAGGAGGAGCCCAGGAAAAGGGTGGCTGGAGGAGGAAGGCTGGGCTCCGCTTGGGAAAAGGACTGCTTCGAAGCAGCACATTGAGGTTGGGCCCCAATTCCCTCCTTTTAGCTGCAAACTGGCTCACCCGGAGCTGCTCCCACCCAACGCGTGGGATCCAGCGTCATCTCTCTCCCTACAACGAGCCCAGTGTTGCTTTCCCACCCTCCCGCTCCAATGTGCGGGAACAGGATCAGTGGAAACCCACGTTTTGGCTGGATCTGCAGTGGGAAAACCACGCTGTGGCTGCCCCACCATGGAGACCAGCCCTTCCTTCCCCTGCCTGGAAGAGGCGGTGGCAGCAGTTCCTGTCCCTTCCAAAGACTCGCTATTCAAACCAGATCATCCCGGTAGATCTACAATAGCAAATCCACGTAAGAGTGACGGGAATCAGTGACCACCTTACATTCCATTGACGTGTATATTTGGCATCGTCTCACGAGAACAGTGATCCCTACTGCAGAAAGGAGGGGGCGTTTGTTCTTTAAATAATGGAAAACTGAGAAATATGCACCAAATGTGCCCAATTTCAAGACTTTTTTTCCCCACTTGGAGAGATTTGGAAGAAGGGGTTGGAATGAGATGGACCTTTAGGGTTCCTTCGAACCCAAACCCAACTCTAGGACACAAACTGCCCCCAGGGAGCTCACTCATTAGAAGAGTCCCTGCGTGTTTCCTCAAACACTCCAATGGGATTTTGGGCCACAAACCTCCTGTTCCAGGAGGGGAAAGCAAGGCTGAGGATGCACCAAAGGAACTGGGCAGCAAAGCCAAGTCCCCCGCACTGGGCATCTCCTTGCTCAACCCTCCAAGCCCCCAAACCATTCTGCATGGGTTTAGTTCCCATCATCTGCTTACTAAGGAGATGAAGATGAAGTCAATGTTTCCTACCAAGCAGGGGTGGGTTTTTGCTTTCCTTCCTCTTTTTGGTGGTGGTTTTATTGCTGTTGTTTGAAGGGAAGAGGGAAAAGCAAAGGTGCTTCCTTGGCCCTTCCCTTCCCCAGGCCGTTTGCCTCATCTCTAGGACAAGCTGTCACCTCCTCATGGGGAAAAAATGGTCACTTTTGTCCCACTCCTGCCATTATTCATAGGCTTAAAAAGAAATAAAAATAATAATTAAAAAGGGGGAATCTTTCTTTAAAATGACCCAAAAAATGAAAAGAAACATCCAAAACCAAGAAAGGGGTGGGGGGAAATCATCCTGGGCAATAGAGGTGCTCTCCTGGCTTCTAAGGCTCCACAAGGCACTGCTCTGCAGGCAGCACAGGCAGGAGGAATCCTGCCCTCCTGCCCGCCGGTGGTTCGGAGGCTGGAGCGGTGCAGAGCTCCCAAGGGACTCAAATCCATTTGGTGCTAATAGGAAGGGGGGATATTTCTCTTAATCATCACTTTTTAGCCTGCAATGGATCTGTTACCAACGAGGGTTGGCAAAAATCCACAGGGATTTCTCTTCCCAAAACCTAAAACTCATCAAAATTAACGGCTCCAAAAGGCTTAAAGCCACCCTGGGAATATCCAAGCAGCTGCAGGAGGGAGGGAGGGACGGGAGACGCAGCCACCGGGCTGGGATGGGAACCTCCAGAGGCTACTTAAATGAGAGGGTGAACGCTGCACCCATGAAAGGGGACTCAGCTTCACCCGGTGCCGCGCCGGCCTCGGCATCGCTGGCACCCAGCAGCACCTCTCACGTCATTTAAGTAGCTGTCCCGGCACGTGGAGCTCAAAATGGATCCAATGGTTTTCCTTCCCCTAGCCATCTACCTTGGAAGCCAATCAAACCTGCCTTTAATCTCGATGGGTTAATGGAAAGTTAGCATCTGTCTACGGTAACTGATTCCCAGCCACTCTCAAGCCTGGCATCGGCTCGTTCCGCTCTTCCCGCTGGTCTCGGTGCTGCTCTTATTTCCTCCGTGCCTGTGTCTGCCCGCTCTGTCCCTTCTGGTGCTGCTGCTTCACCTGCGCCAGGATGTCCCGGATCTTGCGCTGAGCCATCTGCGGACGAGAAGGGCAAAGGGGGGAGCAGGGGGACAACGCAGGTGAGACCCCAGGGCCACGGGCGATGGCTCCGCTTACTGTGAGAGGTCACAGAACCCCCGCCTGGTTTGGGCTGAAGGGACCTGAAAGCTCCTCCAGCTCCAACCCCTGCCACAGGCAGGGACACCTTCCATGGAGCAGCTTGCTCCAAGCCCCTGTCCAACCTTCTCCAGGTGAACAAAGTCAAGCAGATCAGATGCTGCAGTGCTCAGCAGGGCCGGGTGAAGCGGCTCCTGCCAGTCCCTTCCTGCCCTGTTTTCAGAGGGCTTTCCCCTAGAAGCTGGATCTGGAAGGTCGCGCCTCTCATATGCATGCACCCTCGCAGCTCTCCCTGCTTCCCCTACCACCACACCATCACCCACAGCAGAAAGCACAGCTCACCATCACCCACTTCTGCGACCACCGCCTGAATAAAGCCTCCGAGAGGAGGACGCATGCACGGGCACAACCCCATACGAGCCACCAGAGAATCCCCCATCACTAGGGCACGAGCTGCCCGCGCTGTACCTGGCTGGCGTAGAAGTGCCCAATGATCTTCACAATGACCTGTTCATTCTCATCAGGGGTCTGGTCCCGCGGCACCACCACCTCTGCTGCTGTTAGGTTCTGCAGCTCATTGACCTGCAGGGAAAGGGCAGAGACCCCCCCGCCTCGGTCACCGTGCGGGAAGGAAATCCCAGCCAATCCTATGGGAAACCTGCCCCGGGCACTGGCATGGAGCAGCCACCCCAGGGCCATCCCTCCCCATCCCAGCACCGCTCCTGCTTACGGTTTTGCCCCCTTTGCCGATGACCCTGCCCGCGGCCGAGGCGGGGACCCGGATGTGCGTCTCCAGCTTCACTTCTTCCTTCGGTCCAAAGAAGTTCTCCTCCTTCAGCTTCCCATAAATCCTGCCTTGGGCCTGCGGAGAGGAAGGAGCACATCAGGCACCACCCGAGCTGTCCTACCCCCTCCGTGGGACAGCACCCCACTAAATCCCAGTTCCTTGGGCTTTTAACCCAGCTCATCCCATGGGAGCGCTGATGCTGGGTTCACCCAGCCACGGACTGGGGTTCAGAACTGGGCTCAGCACCCTCCTCCTCCCTTCCCAGCTCCATGGGCAGCAGAGAGGGACACCTTGAACCCCCCCCAGTGACAACAGCGCAGGGGGAACCTTGAACTGAGCTTCCGGAGGGCCCGTGATGACCACCATGCGCACTTTGGAGTCCGGCGTCTCCGGGGGAGCGATCTGGAGGGAAAGAGAGCCGGTGGCTGCAGTGGGGAGCAGCACGGGCAGGGCGGCAACCGCCCTCCCTCCCCTGCACCGCAGGACTGGGGCTCCAGCCCCATCATCTGCGCTCCTCCAGTGGTTTTCCCAGCCCGCAAAGGACTCTCTGGGATCACCGTACCTTGATAGAGGCACTTGCGAACCGGGAGAGCTGCTTGATGTGCTGGCCCTTCTTCCCAATGATGGCCCCGACCGCCTGCGCGGGGATGAAGACGTGCACCGTCTCCTGCTCCGGAGGCTGCGGGTACAGAGCTCGGTGCCACCACAGGGAGCAAGGCTCCACGTCCCCTCCCAAGTGACGCCCCCATCTCTCCCAAGGGTGCAGGGCTGAGGCACTGCTGGCTCTCAGCAGCATCCCCACCACACGTTCACCAGTCTGAAAGGCCAGATCCCGCAGCCGTGCCGGACCTGACCTCGTGCTGACAGCAGGGGATGCTGAAGCCATCACCCTGACCATCACAAGGCTCTGGAGACCCCCGAGCTGGCAGCAGGAGCAGTTCTGCTGCCTGGTGTCCACCTACCATGAAGGAGCTGTACGGCGCGGCCCCAGAGACGCTGCTCGGTGGCGGAGGTACCGCGTTGGAGGAGGCAGGGAAGAGCCCAACCGCAGCCAGGTTAAGGCCAGGGATGAGGTGAGATTGCAACTGAGGGCGAGACGAGAGAAACGGGCGTTGCTTTTACCAGGGCACCCTCCTGCAGAGCTCCCAGCAGCAGGAACGCGGGGCAGGACAAACCCCACTCACACTCATGGCAGCCACGTCGTTCTCATAGGCTTCCCTCACTTTCTTCATGATCTCCTGCTCGGCTTTGCAGCAGTTCTCAATGGAGCCCTTCACTGTGATGGTCCTTTCAGGGTTGTACAGAGTCAGGTCCTGCAAGCTGATGACAAAGCCACCATCAGTGCCAAAACCAGGCAATCAAACCAGTGGGTGCTGAGCTCTGCAGCCCTGGAGGGATGGGGAGGGGACGCTGAAGGGACACAAAGGGGAATATGGACAATACAAGACCCCTCTCCTCCTCATCCTCCCCCCAGCCCCAGGCCCTGAGGAGCCTTACGAGGAGATGGTGATCTTTGTCTCCGTGTCCTGCTCCACTTTCTTCAGGTTTCGCCCTTCTTTGCCGATCAGGCGCCCCACAAAGTTGTTATGGGCCAAGATTTTCAGAGGCACTTCGTCAGCTCTTGAGAGAGGAATGGGGAGAAGCAGACATGAGGATCACCGCAGCCAGAAGAGGAGGGATGGGGTACGGGGAGCTCAAGTCCCTTTGCTTGCAGTCCCCCAAACCAAAGCTCCAGCACACATGGGGGGAGCATCACGAGGACCTGGGGGTTAGGATGGTACCACCGCCTGCCGAGGAGGGACGCACAGGCGCAAGGAGGCGGGGGGAAACCCTTACGTCTTGGTGTCCTTTGCCTCCTTCTGCATGATCTCCAGAATCATCTTGCAGGCAGCGGAGCAGCCCTCAGGGGTGGAGTGGATGCTGATGGCTTTTTCGGCGGCTCCCGCGTTTTCTTTCCGGTGCACGTCAATCCTGGAAGCACAGGATGGGAGCCGGGCTGCAGGAAGCGGCTCTGCAGCTTCCCAGCAGCGCAAGCGCCAGCTGCTCGGCTCCCATGGAGCTCACTCCACTGTAAGGTTATACGCGCCCCGGGAAGGCAAGAGGAGTTAATTCTGGGCTCGAGGCTCAGCGTGGCTGCAGCGGTCAGGAGCTCAAATCACACAAACCCAAATAAGGCACCAGCATCTCTTTATTTTAAGCAACAGGAGTGATTAAGTGGTGGAGCAAGCACGTGCCTGGGGGCCGGGATGGGCTCTCCATCACTCCCCGTCTTAGATAAAGCCTTCCTTGGGGGACAAGAGCCGGAGCCAACGTAAGCTCAGGGGTCAAACGCAAGAGCAGGGGGGCGAAGCTCAACAAGACCGTGCTAAATGAGGCTGCTCCCCACGTGCTTGCCTGGGTCCCATCCCAGCCAGGGTGGCCCCAGCAAAGGGAGACGCGCAGGGAAGAGCAGGCAGAGGGCCTGGCTGGGGCAGGGCAGGGGAAGGTGGCTCTTGGACGCTGGCCTGCACAGCACAGCGGGGCTGGAGGGGGCTCCGACAGCCCGGAACGATCCAACCGCATAAATCACTGCGGGCCACAAAGCAGCGCGCGGGAGAACGGACTCACTTGGACTGCGTCTGCTTGGTGATGTTCCTGATGGTGGCCCCCTCCTTGCCGATGATGGCACCCACGTACTGGGTGGGCACCAGGAGGCGGAGCGGGATATCCACCGGCTGCTGCTTCACCGGGGCCCCCGCCGTGACCGGGGAGCCCTGCCTGGGGGCACCCCGCGCCCCGAAGCCGCCGCGCCGCCCGTTCTCCGGCCCCTGCAGGGACTGCTCGTCGGGGATGTAGGAGACCTTCAGCGCGTGGTTCTCCAGCTGGTGCCCGTTCAGCTTCATGATGGCTCTGGAAGGGGAGAGGGACGGGGTGAGGGACCCATCCTGCCACGCTCCCACACGGAGCGGCAGCATCAGCTTCACCCAAAGCAGGGTCATAACACCCAACACTGGGAGCAGGGAAAGGAGACGTCACTGGGGCTGTGGGGACCCGGATGAACCCAAATGTCTTAAGGGGAACCGTTCAAGCCCCCGGGGCAAGGACAGGATCCTGCAGGGAGCGATTCCCACATCTCCTCCTCAGGATTCGTGGCCAGCATCTCAAACCCCTTTCCTGGCAGGACTTCAGGGACTGCAAGAGCTGAAAGCTGTCGATAGATGGGGCTGGCAGCAAGAGCAAGGAGGCAGCTTTGGCCAACGCTCTCCGCAGCTCCAAAGTGGTCAGTCCCTCAAAATAAACCCACACCAAACCCAAAGTGGCTGAACTGTGCCTTTCCCTGCTCACAGCCCCATCCCTGCAGGATGCAAAGGGATCAGAGGAAGGTGCTTGATGAAACAGCGCATCCCTGGAGCGGAAAGGAGCAGGGGAGAGCAAAACTGTCAGCACAAAACTGCTGCTGGTAAAAGAAGTGCAAAATATTCCACCCTATGGGGTGCAAAGCACTGGGTTGGTGCGGATGGCAAAGGGAAAGGAAGACAAGCCAGGAATATCCCGCCACTCCCTGCCCCTGTTACTGCACGAAGCCAAACAGGACAGTGGCTTCCCCATGAAGGCTGCTGCGGCCACACAAGGACCACAGCACGCCTGGGTTTCACAGCTGAAGTACTCAGCCAGGGGCCGTTTGGAAGCCAAGGCTTTGGCAGTGACCACAGGAGATGCCTCTGAGGGCAGGAGCGGGGCCACAGCAGCCACATTCGAGACGTGTCCACCTCGGTGACGGAAGCCTTCCCACATTAAAACCCATCCAGCAATCCCAGTGCTCCTCCCAGCTGCCCTCCAAGGGAAGTGCTGCTCCTGTCCCATTCCAGAGCACATGGCCAGGGCAAGAACACAAAATGAACAGCATGGAAAAGCCTGATCTTCCCTGGGCAGGATGGGAAGGGAGCTGCAAGCATCCCAGTGAACCAGCCAGCAGGCAGGGAGGACCCATGCTGCCTGATGCCCACCAGCCCCTGTGTTATTTGGTCTCATTATTGCTTTTTCTAGAGACAAAACTCCTAAAATCATGGAAGTAACAAGGAAATCTCGACTCTTCCTTAAGCAAAAAGTTAGGGTTTTACTCTCTGAACTGCAGAGAAAACCCTAAAAACCTCAATGCCCCTCTGAAGGTGAAGGAAATCAGAGCTGGGGAACTGCGTGCTCAAAGACTCCCTGCATTTTTAGCACAATTTAGGGATTCCGGGATAATCCGGCTCCCAGAATCCTGCTTTCCACAAGCAGGGAAGGGGCTGGGGCTGCAGCAGGAGGGCAGCCCGAGCTCCCGGGGCCTGCAGGGCACTTACTGCCTGGTCTGCTCCCGGTTGGCGTAGGTGACGTTGACCACAGCCGTCTCGCTGTCCGTGTTCACTGCAACGAGAGGGGCAGGGGTTAGAAAGGCACCGGGAACACCTCAGACCAAGGCCTTGTAAGCGTTTTCCTCCTGCACTCAGGCTGGGGCTCACCCTGGGCAGCACAGAGCATCCTGCTCTATGGGAAGGACCCTGACTGCGCCCTGCAGTAAAGCCACCAAAGGCAAGTCCACGCTCGCATCCCGCACCGGAGCCCAGGGACAGTCCCAGGAGCTGCTCAGAGCCCTCTTTTCCATTCCTAAGGGGTTGTGGTAACTCCGCTCTCATCAAACATCCCGGGGGCACCATTAACCCCTCCTGTCTCCACAAATCACCATCAGAGGTGGAGATAAAACCTGCTGAGTGGAGATGGATGCTCCCTGGGCAGCATCCTGCATTGTCCCCAGGAGCAGCACCCGGTGGGTACCCACAGGGGTGACAGGAAGGATGCACCCAGAGCAGGGACACCCAAAGGCACTGATGGGACTCCTCTTTTAGCAGTAGGGAACAAAACAACAACAAGAAATCCCCAACACCTTTAGCCATGCTTTCTGCTGGCAAAGGAGAGCTGCATCCATCCTCACCCTTCTCCCCACCCAAGATGCTGGGGCAGAAAACACCTCAAATACACCTTTTGAGTCCTACCTTGCTCACAGTTTTCTACAGTGCCATACTGGGCTAGCAAACCATCCAGCACCTGGAAAAGGGAGGGAAAAACACCCCACTTTACACTGGGATTGTCAGGACAGAGCAGGGAAATGCAGTCAATGAATCAAGGCAGCTTTCAAGTCATTAAGATTTCACAAGCAGTCAGATGCAGGAAGCTCCTGCCTGTGCCAGGACACTGGAGCGAGGAAAAGCCCTGTCAACTGGGGGGAATTAAGGATCTATTTTGTTCCTTATACATTAGATAAATCACATAACCCTGTTATTAACACGGATTTTTGTTGGTGGAGCTCACGTTGCTTCTACCAATGGATTTTAGTCCTGCACTGGAAGAGGAATGCGCTATGTGGAAGCAAGGGTCTCGTATTAGACCCAATTAATAACAAAGCAAAGGAGAAGTTAACTTGAATCCTAAGTACAGAAACCTGGGAGGGGGGCATGAGTCCTTAAACCCCGTCCTCCCTTCCCATGTGCTCCTCTTACCTCCCATCGCAGCTGGGGTGGGATATTTCGGATCTGGATTTTCCGGCTCCTGGAAGAAAAGGGAAGTGGTTAAAAGGCAGGTTTGGTGTCCAGAACACACACACACACACACCCTCCACTGAACCCCTGCACATGGAGGTGTGGAATCAAGCCTTGCCTTTCCATGCGCTACCAGGATTCCCGAGGCTGATGACAGCCGGGCAGTGCTGGGTTTGGGATGGGAGCTTCAGAGAGAACACGATGCCAAGAGCCCCCCAGCCACCGGCTGGAGCCGTAACATGGGCATGGCTGGAAACACCCCTGGTGCATCCCTGGCAGCGTTCAAGGCCAGGCTGGATGAAGCCTTGGGTGCCCTGGTTTAGTGTGAGGTGTCCCTGCCCATGGCAGGGGGTTGGAACTGGGTGATCTTCAGGTCCTTTCCATCCCAAACCATTCCGTGATGCTGAATGTTAACTGGTGAGATCAGGACGTGGGACACAGCTCCAGCACTCAAGATGGTCCCAGGCTGCTTCTCCACTCGAATTTGGGCTCTTCCCAACCTCACTTTTCCCAAAATAGAAACTCTTTTTGTAATTCCGATGCCAAATTTGCCCCGGGGGTGCTCTGTGTGTGTGTGTGTCCCATCCTGCAGCTGCTGCAGACAGCTGAGCGCAGCCACAGGTTCACCCAACACACCAGAGCACATCCACAGCACCACAGCTACCAGCACCCCAAGAGCCCCCACCTAAAGGCAATGACATCTTTAGGTGCCCAAGGCTTTGAAGGACGCAGCTTTGTGGGTGCAAGCCACATTCAAACAGATCCCTATGGACGGCTGCTCCCCCCCTTGCCCTGTTCTTCAGGAATAACCAAACCCACTGAATGTTAAGATGCCCAAAGACAAGGAAGATAAATGCAGGCGGCTCAAGATTGGGTAAATACCTTTGGACCTGCTCAACACAGACCCAGGCCTCAAATCCAAAGCATTTATGTGTGAAATAATCCCCAAGAAAGGAGAGAAAACGAGATTTCGGATCCTTATCTTCTAATTACACAACTCTGAAAAGCAGCTCAGCTCATCTGTCCCAGAGAAGAAGCCTCAGCATGAAACTGCCCAACGCCATCGCTGCGGCTCAGCCACACAGGTAAGGATGGAGCCTTCCTCAGCCCCTTCATCCTGCGAGGCGAAAGCAGCCGCCTCCAGCATCCCCCCTGACCCACACTTCCCATGCAAAGCCTCGCACACCAACACCCCTGCAAGGGCTGCCTCTGCTCGCTCCGTCTCAAACAAAACCAGAGCCCATGTTTCCCAAAGTCACCAAAGGTTCCGAGCGATGCAAGAGGCAGATGTGGGGCCGCTTCCCCCCGCCACCAAAGTCACAACGAAGCACAAGAGGTTTCCCAGTGCTCCCACCAGCTCAGCCACTGGGAAGCCTCCGACACAGCACATTTTGTGGCTGCTCCAGATGCAAACCAGGTGGACGAGGGGAAAAGAAACCAACCCAACCCTTAAAATCACAGCGTGTTACGAGGGGCTGCAGGAAGCCGCGCGGGGGACGGATGACTCTGAAACCAGATCTCCCCTTTACATGCTAATGCACATCCTAAAGTGAATAGGAGAGAGATTAAGAGATCCAGAATGCGAAGAATGTCCCAGTCCAGGCAGGGTCAAAGGGATTTGAAGTGACAGAGGAAACCCTGAAGGTCTCCCACCGCCCACTCCTGCCACGGAAACTTCTCCAGATAGCTCCAAGCATCTGCATGGGCAGAGCATGTGCTCTGCACATACGTGACCGGAATCCAATGTGCTATGGAGAGAAAAGAGCCATTTATGTCCCCACACCGTCAGTCTGCTGGTGGCATCTCATTTGCTCCCCCTAAGAGCCCCCCTCGCACCACATCTCTCTCTGGGCTTGCTGGAGCAGCCAGAGCATCACTCGCACCCCTGTCGGCAGGGAAAGGTGTGGGGTGCTCTGCCCCTCACCACGGCTTTTATCACATGTTAATTACCCGGCAATTCCCCCCATCCCAACCACAGCACCCGGATTATTCCCTGCCTCCGGCACCAACGGACATTAAATCCCCACGAGGCCACGCTTGCAGGGACAGAAAGGTCTCTCATCGGCTCGGCCAGGTGAGCAGCACAAAGCAGAGCACGATCCCAGGACTTCTGGCCCATCCTGCCTCAGGGAGGGTGGAACGGGAGCCGCATCCATCGCCCTCCGGTGAGGTCGGGCTCCGCACGGAGCCGCCCCAGAGCGGGTGGAAACTCCCCTGGGACGATGCTCGGCCCCGGCCCTGTCCGGGCGCTCGGCGGCGGCTGCGGTCCCAGTCACAGAGGAAGTCCTCAATAAACAGCCCCGGTGCTCGGAGCAGGTCCTGCTCCTCCTGAGTCCTCGCCCCCACGGAACGTGACGGCCCGGCTCGGCCCGCTCCCGCAACGCCGCGAGACGGCAATTCCCGGCGTGGCTCCCTATTCCCGGCGTGCCAAAGGCAGGAGCGCCGCTGGACGGAATCCACAGCACCCCTCGCCCAAGCTCAGCCGCCGAGAGCAGCGCTCGTGCCCCTCGGGTGGGCAGGAGCCCCCTCCAGCCCCGGGAGAAGGCCAGAGCTCCGCCGCACGCTGCTCTGCTTACGGCAAAGGCAGAAGGATCCCAGGTCCTTGGGATGAGCCTGAAGGGAGCGATGGACCTGGTAAAGAAACGGCGGGCACTCCTGTGCAGGCTGGTGCCCTGCTCCCACTTGAGAAGAGAAGAAATGGAGGGGGAAAGAGGAGGGTGATCAAGTGCTGGGATGCGAGAGGAACAGCGGGTCCCAGGGATGGATCCTGGGGTAACCCTGCCCCTGCTCCATGCCGGCGATGATGGGATTTGAACATCTCACTGCGCCCATCCTTCAACCCTCAAAACCCCATCAATGCACCCAGCAGCCCCATCCGGATCCTGCAGGACCAGGAGGCGAAGGAAGCCTTTGGAATCTCTTGATGCTCTCAGTAAACCCTCCCCAACCAGGGACTGGGCTCACCGGGGGGGAAATCACCCTCCCTGATGTACCTGGGCTGTAACAGGACCAGCACCACAGACAAGCATCTTGGGTCATCCCCTCCTGACTCACCAAGATGGGCTCCATCAATGGCTTTCCTTCAGCAGGCTCTTTGGGCAGCTCAACACACCAACAGGTTAAACCTCACCGGAGCGAACAGCAAGGAGATGGAGCAAAGCGCCGTGGAGCAAGCAGAGAACCCAGGAAAGGGGCAGGGGGATCCTGCAACAGCCGGGTGCTGTGGACATTTCCCACCCTCTCCCTCCGTGCCCATCCACACCACACGGATCAAACCCAACGGACACCAGCAGGAACCTCTTCTCCAGAAGGGAGAAACAAGGGTGAGATGGGAAATGTGGCAGCAAAGGAAAGCTTCGTTCATTCAGGATACACCCACTGCTGGTCTCCAACAGCCCTGGAGCCAGCTGGAAACCACTGTCCCTAATGCACCCAGAGCACAGCCAGCATCACCGGCTCCCAGTGCTGCATCCTCAGAGCCGTGCACCCCTGGGTGCATGAAGACTGCATCAGCCTGCACAGCAAACCCTGACCAGACAGGGGAGCAGAACCATCCTTAAAGCACCTCAAAATCAGCTCCAGGTTTGGGGCTTTTCTGCTTTGGTTTTTAGTTTTTATATCTCACCAGGAAACATCCCAGAGCGGGTTCATCCCTTGGGATGCATCCCCAGACACTGCCTTTGAGAGGGTGGTCAGAGCCTCCTGCTCCATCAAGAACCCACTGGTAATCCCTGGTGCGGTGGCAGGGACCCAAGGAAGGGGCACTGGCAACTCAGGAGCAGGCAGCCTGGCTGGGGGGCAGCAGGAGCCTGCTTCCAGCAGTGTTCGGGCCACAGGTCCCAAAGCTGCATCCACAGGGAGAGGAGCATCCCTGCATCTGCAGCCCCTGAGGGGGTCAGCAGCAGAGCTTGGGATAAACTGGTCACTCCATCGTGTCCCTGCACATGGAGGTGCCTCCTTCCCATGTTCTGGCACATCGAGCCTCATGGCACAGGCAAGGGCTCACCAATGGACCATGGGTTTGACCCCAAGCATCACCAGCACTGGGTGCATGCAGGGATGGGCGCTAGGAGGAGAGGAGGAAGGAGGTGCGGGATGCTCAGGTCACCCCCACCACTGCCTTTGGAGCGTTTAGCCCCAAACAACATTCCCTGTGATCCAGAGGGAACAGACACTCACAACAGCCTGTGTTACCAGCACACGATGCTCTACGAGGGAGCAATGACAAGCTCCATGCACAGGGTGACCCCCCACAAGTGAAACAGCCCCATGGTGTGGCTATGTCCAGCGCAGCCAGCCCTAGGGATTTCCTTCCTCTTCCCGCATGGATCCAGGTTTTGTTGGGACAACTTGATTGCTCTTCAGCCCCCAAGCCAGGGGCTGATTCCAGCCCTGAGCACTGCAGCAGGTCCAGCACTGCTCTGCATTAGGGGTCAGCAATAGCTCTGCAGTCACACCAGAGCCACGCAACCCAGACACACTTTCTGCGGGGTGTTGCTACAGCATCTCCCTTATCCGTCACCTCCTGGACCTCCTCCATCCACCTCCATGTATTCCTCAAAGTAGAAGTGACTGAAGACACCGAGATGCTGAGGGACCAAGCACTGACAGCAAAGTACATCCAAGCTTTGGGCTCTTCCCCAGTCCCAACCCCATCCTGGCATCTCCGACCAGAACCATTGACAGAGTTCCTCAGGGCTGGAGGAGAACGTGCAAAGCCAGAGACATGGGGGAGACCCTACTAGAACTAAACAACCTCAATGATGGCTTTTCAATCACATGCAAATGCTATGCAAATTTGGGGGCTGAAAACACAGTGCATCCCTGATTCAATTAACAGCATTTCATTTATCTAGTTAGGCTTTGATTCAGGAAAGCACTTAATCCTGTGCTTAATGTGGTGGTGTTGGTGTTTTTTAATGTTTTAAACATTTCTTAATAGGAAAATGTGGTTGCTAAGACACAAACGTTGCCAAGGGGACTTGGAGGAAAGTTGTAGCAGGAATTACTTGCTTTTCCCTTACAAACTGATAGGCTCCTGATTTGCCGGCATCTCCTGGAAGCAGGGATACTGTCCCTCACCTCCCTGCTCCGACCAGGAAACAAAAGCCCACAGCAGATCCCAACCACACCTCCGAGCATCATCCCCCCGCCTGCACGGGATCTGCTCCAGGTTTTAGCCCCTTCTCCTGTGATTTGCCTCCTCCTGCGCCTCCACCTCCCCGTGCGCTGGTCGGGGGCTGTGCTATCAAACCCACGGACACGAGGACTCCCCCGAGGTCCTCATCGGAAGCGCTCACGCAGCGGCAAGGCGGGAGGAAACCCAGGCACCCGCCTCACCAGATGATGCCTGAGCAAAGGCAGTGATCCCCATTCCCTCCTCAAAAGCAGCACTACGAAGGTTTGAGTCCTGCTTGCGCACAGGCAGATACTGGAGTGTTGGCTGGATCCAGAGCTCCTGACCCAGCAGGTCCAGGCTGAACCTCCAGAGCCTCCCTGGTTTGGAGGAACAACCTCAACGCAGGGATGGAGAGGAGCCAGGGAAAAGTCTCCCCTGAGTCTGCAGAGCCTAAGAGCGGAGCTCCGAGATGCGGAGGCATCCCGTTAGTTCTGAGCCCGAACGCCGCAATGGCAAACACGGACTTCTCCATATCTCCCACTGAGGAGCAGCAAAGCTCTCCCAGAGAAGCATCCCCAAAACACCTCCTCCCACCAGACCTCCACTCAATGTGCAACCGGCTCAACCCCTAACAGCCTTTCTTCTACGAGCACCTTGTGCTACCTCAAGCCGCGCTGCAGGGAGGGCATCCTTGCTCCCAAGCCCAGTATCCTCCTTGCCCTCTCGTTCTACATCCTCACACAGAAACAACGGCTCCATAACCACCCACCAGCAAACAGCCCCTGTGGTCGGTGGCTGCTGCTCACGGGGGGCCCTGGCCAAGGCAGGAGGGGAGAGTCCCAGCGGTGCCCATGCGGGAGCAGAGCCGGAGCTGACAGGGCAGGGATTTAGGGATGGAATAAAAGGAAGAGGAGGTTGGGAAAGAAAGGTGCCAATACCCGGAATGACGAGGTGAGAGCAGCAGAAAGAAAAGGAGGAGAAAACCAGGCTCATGCCTTGATTCAAGAGGCCCCTCCTTAGGAGATCAAACCAAGCCAACAAAGCCGTTTGGCTTCTTGCAGCTGGAGGGATGCAGGAGGGACCCGGTCATGGGATTTAGAGGAACACATCGCCCACCAAGAGTCTCATCCAGACCCACTCGTCATGGCGTGGTTAATCCTGCCCATCAACCAGCCCAGCAGCCAGAACTGGATCTGTGCCTAATAAATCTAATTGGTTTCTCCCCATTAGCTCTAGTTGGGATCCGCTTTGTACCCAGAGAACCACACCTGGTGAGGATGAGGTCTGCTCACGAGGTACCCATGAGCATCCCTTGGGAAGCCTCAGTGAACTCAGTCCTGGGTTTAGAAGAGCTGCTGCAGCTCAGGTGCAGAAGGCAGGGACTGGTTGATGCCCAGAGCTGGGAAATGCTCCTCTATGAAGCTGCTGTGTTTCCTCTCTGCTCCTCATTTCCCCACTGATCCTGCCTTGATGGTGCTGGCACGGAGCACACGCCACATCCACGCTACAAAGTGCCAGCCCCTGAGAGGAGCCAACACCTCGGTGCTTCAAAGGATGCAGGAGATCTCAAAACCTCTTATCCTCAACTTGCCCAGAGTCATCCCCCAGGCCAGTGCTCCCAGTCCTTGCCAAAGTCAATACCTCAAGTACCTGCGGGCAGGACAAGTTTAGCAGTAAGTAATAGAGAGGAAGGATGGAGCAGTTTCACACAATGCATCCATTCTGCATTATCTTCCCATTCTAATTGACTGGAGCGTTGCCATGGATTGAGAAGCTCTTGGATGCTCTGAACATGCCCCAGAGCCAAGTGAGGTAAACTCGGTGGGTTCCCTCAAACTGATCTTCAATCAAACCCAACCCACTTGGCTCTGGACAGACTGGGAACACGGCAACAAATGCGGCGCTTAAAGGCAAGTTCTCCTGCAGGCCATTACAGGGGAGGGGTGGCACAGGTGGGACTTATTCCTCTCCCCATCTTTTCCCTGTGGACCTGGAAGCCCTTTCCGAGCCCAGCACTTCGGAGCAGGGCACAACACAAGACCCTAAAGGAGCAGGCAGCATCACCTGCACGGCCTCGCAGCACCAAAGCGCTGCTCTCGGCTTCCTCCAGCCCCGATGGGGAGACAAAAACCCGAGAAGAGCACACAGGAAATAAAGCGTATTCTGCATTCGCCCTCTTCCTCCTCACCACGAGAGGGCACTTCTGCCCCGCTCCAGTGCCCAGGGCTCCTCTCTAACTGGTTTCCAGTGCCTCTGATGGTGCCGCGGGCTCGGGGATGCTCTGAGATGAGTTCAGGCTTCACAACGCAGCCAAGGGAAGCTGCAGGCAGGACCCACACGCTCCGTATCAGCAGGAACCCCAAGCCCCATCAGCTCTTGGGTGGCTCTTAGACCACTCCGGTTCCCCACTAATGAAGCATCATTACAAGGGTGATGGACAGCGTCACCCATTACCTTCCATAACATTTTGGCTACAGAAAGTGGCCAGGGGCACTATGAACCCCATTTCCAGCCCCTCATGCAGTGGGGTATTGGCCCCTTACAAACCCCACAGGCTCGGAGCACTCTGAGCAGGGGAAATGAGGAGGGATCTGATAAAGCCAAGGGGAGCTGCAAGGCTTCAGGGCCCCAACAATCTCAAGCTGCACCAGCACCAGAAAGGAAGAGGAAGCAAAACCTGTGACTTGTGAGGGTTTTGCTGGTTGAGGTCTATGTCTGGAGGAGGAGGCAGCAGCACAAGGGCTGCTCCAACGCAACGCCCCAGCGCCGGAGGACTGCACGGGGCAGATTTGGCAGGTAAGAGGGGGTTCAAACTTGACACGAGTCACCACGTGGGGCTCTGTGCCAGCGACACCGGGTCCCTTTCCAGCCCAACCAGGTCGAACCAGTGCAGTGACTGCAGGCAGACAAACCCTCCCCGATCAAAGCAAAGGGAGACTCCAGAAGCTGCAGCACTGATTGGGCTCTTCTGAAGTGGATTCCAAGGTGGAAACCCTCTTGCCAAAATCCAGGTTCAAACCCACGATCAGGACCTGCCAGCTCGGTCATGAATAACGAGGAAAAGGCTGGAAACAGCAAAGATGGGGCTTTGCTACTGCACTGCTTCGCTTCAGGTTAAATAGCGGCGCTGAAGCCACGTGAAGCCCAGCACTGCTCTGGCACAGCCGACCCGACAAACACACCCCAAATAAACTCAAGGCACCATTAGGGAAACCCAGCACGGTTTGACCTGGGCATTTCCCTCAGTGCATTGTTTGTGCCCTCCCTCCTGCCTGCATTCCCATTGCCAGGTTCTACCGGCACAAAGAGTGGCAGAAAGCAGCTTTCAAAGCTGCAGGAACAAGTATCTGGGGACACCAAGGATGCGATTTGCACTGTGCAGGGGTGGGGGCCAGTGAGGAACAAAATCATGGGGCAGATAAGCTGGGACGCTCTTCATTCAAGGCCAAATCTTCTCTCCCCCCAATCTACCATCACATATAAAAGCCACAGGCACTTTGCATCTCTGCCCTAAGCAAGGAGAGGCTGCAGATGTCAGAGCAATTGGCTGCATCATTAGTCCAGCTGTAAGTGAACGCTGAACAATGACTACATGAAGTTCATATAAAGTTGTGTATTTAGGCTCCAATTCAGCACATGCCACATTTTACCACCGAAGCGGCCCCGTTCACACAACCGGATGGCTTCCCCGCTTAAAAGCACATCCTTCGGAGCCTTGTGATGCCAAGCCTAAAAGCACAATATTTATACGAGCTTCTTGGCTTCTCACGGAATCACAGCCCAACAAACAACCCCATAAAAGCCTAAAGCAGCCCCGAGCTCTTCTTCCTTAGAGAAATCACAGCTTCCCTTTAGCTCTTGCTCATTTGATCAGCTTGTTTGTCAATAGTTTTGTGCCAGAGGCTTGAACCACAGGGGATCACCAAACATTTGTGAGTGCTTTCACAGCAGAGAAAACATATACTCACATATATCTATATACACACACATACACACATATATACACATATACACACAGGGCTATGTGTGATCAAGTCTGCTTGAATGTGACCGGTAAGAGCCAAGGAATAACCTGGACACGACAGATGCTCCTGGTTCTAAGGCAGAACCTCAGCGCTCGCCCCAGCCCAGCAGCGCTGCTGTTGAGGACACAGCAGCTCCCAACACCTCACAGGTAAATGCTGCTGGTGCCTGCGATACCCTCCGACGGGCATCATTTCACTGCAGGCACTTCTGTGCGTGCCACGCAACCAGGTCTGAGCCCACAGCCCTGGACCATGCAGTTTAAGCAAAGCCAGAGGAAACGTAAAGCTGGAAGGGAGAATGGAGCATCTCGGGCATCGCTCCGTCCCCACCTCACCAGGCAGCAGCTCTGTGGTCCTTATTCAGGTCTATTAAACCCCAAAGAGTCCGACAGCCCTTTCTACATGGAACACAACGGCTCCCAGTGCAGGCAAGAGCTAAAAGGTAGGGGAAGAAGCAGCTCTTCTGGACCTGCCTATGCCCCCATCATCCATCCCCTCCTCTGGGGCAAAGCAGAAGCCAGCGTCCAGGAACTGCCAAAACCTTCCGGGTGTGTGAACTGGGAGACCCAAATCCCAAGAACCAAGGGGGATCCCAGCAGCCCGATGTGCTTCGGGAGTGCTCAGCACCCCGGGCACTAAGAGCTTCCGAAAGCAGAGTCGCTATTTCGATGCTTAAATGCAAGTTGGAAAAATCTGGCTCCAATTGTGGGTAAAATCTGGCCCTGGGAGCCCTTTTCTCTTAATATTCTTTCCCCTTTCCTTTGGCTCCAGAGCACAATTCCCCCATCTCTTGTCCACTCTGGACCAGGAGGCAATTCCCGCAGGATCTCTGCTTTTAACCTTGGAATAAAGGCAAACTAGAGCAGGACCTTCATCGGGGTCAAACCTTTCTCCTTCCTGGGCAAATCCATTTCCTTGTTATCTCCAGAGCTGTTTATGCACCCCCAGCACCCTGCTCCGGTGGGATCTGCATCCCTGCCAGCTCCCAGCGCTTCCCGGTGCACGGGGCGGCTGGGACCAGCATCCAGAGCATCTCCCACCCACCCTGGTGCTCTGCGCTGTAAATCACAGCACGGACCCAGTTCTGCCGGGGCGCAGGGGTTGCCTTCCCCAGCCTGGTTTGCTCCTCATGGCCCAGACCATTCCAGTAGCCAGGAAAGTGTGGAATTTCAGCTCTGACCATGTCAGGGCTCCGAGTGTCAGTTACAGTGAAATAAATGACCCATTTCCTGACGGATCACCAGGGCTCCTCCCAGGCCCACGGACACATTTCTTTACGTTTGTTGATTTTCCCTGGTTTTTTCCCCCTCCTCCCTCTTTTCCCCATGGAAAGGCTGCGCTTCCCTGCTCTTCTGCACCAGGAGGTGGGAGCAGAGGAGGGATGCTCTCGCTCCTGCCTCCCTATTGACTGCTCCCATCCCACCCCCAGCACTTCCCCACCGGCATCCCCCTTCTCCCTCCCCACTGAGCTCCACCAGCTCCCAGCCAGCATCACAACCAACTGCCCCCCAACACACACACACACACACTTGGGGTTTTACCACTCTCCTTCGGGAAGTTCCCATGCAGGGGCTGTAAAGGCAGGAGCATTAACCCAGGACAACAGCACAGGGAGGATGAACGGGTTCCCAAAGGCATTTTCCAGCATACACAGACCACTTGGGCACCCCTAAGCACCCCCCCTCCACCCAGGCACCAGCACCCAAAAGCCACAGTGCAGGATGCCCCACAGCTTCCCAGCAAACACGCAAGGATGCAGGAGAAACAAGGAACCCCCTGCAGCCGCCCTGCTCCACCTCCTCCAGCATAAACGTGGAGTTCCCAGGTAAATCCCAGCAAAGATTCCCGAGCTGAATTCCCACAGGATTCACACGCTTCCTGGCCATGAGCAGGCGAGCTGGGAAGGCGGCCGGGATAAATCACCACACACATCCCCAGCGTGGACAAACACCCCCATGGGTCCGGGCTTCTCCTTTCAGGATGGGGTAAGAGGAGCTTGTCCAGGTGAGCAGATTCCCCAGCTGCCCCTGCCACGCTCCCAGCTAAAAGCCATCCCAGGCAGGTGCAGGAGGACCCAGGACTCCAGCCCCATCCATCACTGATGCACGTTTCTCCCGTGCCACTTGTTGGGCGAGTGGATTTGTACCCCTATAAGGTCCCTATAGGACCCTCCCACACCATTCCCATGCGTCAAACTGGACACAGTAAGAACTCAGAGGCACAAGAGCCCAAACCCATCAGTGAGGAGGAAGGACAGAGCCTGCAAACTCCTCCTGCTCTATCAGGGTTTATCGGGGTCTGCCTGGCAGTGGGAACCCCTCTTACCCACACACCCAAAGAGGCAGCAGCCGGTGCTGCTCAGAAGGGGCTGATTTCGGGGTGCACATCCTCGCTTCGGCTTTCAAATGTCTCTCATCATTTAAATGAGAGTTTTCACTCAAAAAGCTCAAAGAAAAGCAGCCCCAAACCAAACCCAAAGCAGCAAATTCTGGGACCTCTTTGAAGGGCTTTTTTTCCCCCAGAAGAAACGTGCACCTTCCAGGTTTAAGGCTCCCCCCGTTTTCTCCTGCTTAGTTTTTGGGCAAGGGAAAGGAACCAGCATCCCCTGGGAGCTGCCTGACACATCTGCTTTGGGCTCCCACTTCTCCCCATCCAAACTGTCCAGTGAAACACCACCAAAAGAAGAAAAAGAAGAAACCAAAGCACACCCCACACCCCCCCGCCCCACACCGACAGAGGCACCTCCCGTCCATCCCCAAATCCTGCAGGTCCCGGAGGCAGCGGAAAGGCAGGAGCTGGAGCCCCTGACCCCGGCAGGGAAAAGGGGCTGGAAACGTTTCCTCCTGCTCCAGCCTGGAGCTGCAAAGCCTTGGGCCACCCTGAGCAGCCTGAACCCCCCCCCAGCCCCTCCTGGCAGCTCTGGAAAGCATTAACAGCACTGGGGGATGGGAATGGGGCAGAAATCGCCTTTTTTCAGGGTTTTTTCCGTGCTGAAAGGTCTCAATTTTCAAAGCAAGAGCTTGAACCCCCACCGCCCTTCACCACAGCTCTGTTTGCTTGGGGGGTTTAACCCAAAAGGCAAAGGCAGAAACGAATTGAACCAGAGCAGCAGCTTCGGTCCTGGCAAACACCACCAAACTCCTCCAGGGAATTCCAGGTCTTTCTTTGCTTCTGGGACTCAAACGCATCAAGCTCCCTAACAAAGAGCATCCACATGGGATGGGCTCCATCTCCTACAGGTTCCAAACTTGAAGCGCTCCAGTGGAGAAGTTAAATCGCAATTTCTTGGGCAGATTTGCCACGTGGAAAGGGGGAAATCAAAGCATTTCAGGCTCCAAATTGGTAAATACATTTTGCATCGATTTTAACCTTTCTGGCAATAAAACTCGCTCAGTTTTAGAGCTCACGGATGAAATTTCCTGACAAATTAGTAAGGATTAATTTCACAACAAATTCTCTCTAGTTTTCCCTAGCTGGAAAGCATCAGGATGCACTCATTTCCATGGCAGGGGGGTTGGAACTGGATGATCTGAAGGTCCTTTCCGACCCAAACCATGCTGATTCCCAAATGCCCACCGTTCTCAGAGGAGTACAATCGACAGCAAAGAGCTCTCAGCTCAAAGCTGGGGGCTCACAGAGCTAAAGCAAAGAACTCGAGTTTCATCCCCTTTTTGGTGACCAAAAAAGCAGCAAAACACCAAATCCCCTTAAACTCCACATCCTCAGACAGGAGCATTCATCCTGCCCATCCCCTTGCAAGCCCTGCTTGCAGCAGGGGTGTTGCTTTCCTTTTACTGATAGTCTTAACTTGTAAACCAGACTTGGGTTAAGGGGAAGAGAATGAATTCAAGGCTGGATTCAAAGCACATTTTAGCTCCTCATTCAAGACAAGCGTCTTGATTTCAGCATGGGGAAGAGCTCCCGAGCTGGTTTCCAGTTGGGTTTTGAGCTCATCCCCCCCAGCACGGGGCAGGAAGGCACATTTTGGGATTAATGCTGCCAAACAAAGGAATCCCCCTCGCTGTTATCGAGCCATTGCTCAGGATTTCGTTAGGAACAATTAATTGCCCCATTTTGCACAGGCAAAAGGAGCCTTTCTCCGGTGGGAAAACGTTCATTTGAGACAAGGAGTAAAGGGGGGGGGGGGGAGGCACTTTTCAGCGCTCTCCATCCATTTCCATGCACAACACCAAACCCTCCCCTCGCTAACGGCATTTAACAGCTCCCACCTCCGCTCGGGAGCACACGGAGCCTCCAAACCTCCGAGCTGCTTGTGAAGGAGCCCTGCTCAAAGCACCCCTTTGGTTTGAAGTCTATGGGCTGTTATCAACCCCAGTCCCTCTTCCCCCCCCTCCTCAATTACTCGGTTTCATTCTCTCTGGCCGACTCACTTCCACATTCCTCATATTTGGAATGTCTGCTTGATGGATTCACTTTTTTCCCCCCTCACCCCTCCTCCTCTCTTCATTCATTCATTCTTTTCGACCCCAACGACTTTGGGCTTTTCAGCTTCCCAGTTCCAACCCCCCCATCCAAATTAATATTTCCCCTTAAACAGGAAAACTGAATTCTTTTTCCTTAAGGATTTTTTTTTTCCATTTTTAACCTTCGGAAGAATAAAGCACAAAATAATTTGAAAGAGTTTGGGAAAAATCGGGAAAAACACCCTTTAGTTTCGCCAAGTTTTTCCATCAGCAAACTTCAAGGCAAGAACACCCAACAGCAACTCCCCAACAGCCTTGAAATGCTTCGAACAAATCCCAACCAACTCGAAGCCTCGTTTTGCTCCATGAAACGACAGCTTTATCCCCACTGAGTTTCCTTTCCAGCCCGATACTCCTCAAGTCTTTCGTTAAAATGGTTCCCATGCTCACGACCATCGTTCCCAGCTTTAGGTGTTATTTGAGCAATCACTGTACTGAAACACCACCAAATCAGTTCATCCTCCTCGGCCACCCCACGGCAGCAGCTAAACCCCCCGATCACTCCTTCTGCTGCCATATTAGCACAGCCTTTCTCATTCATTGCTCTGATGGGTTTCGGGGAGGGGAGATGCCAGAGAAGGAACCACCAGCAGGAAAGGTTCCTTCCCAACGTGCGATTCCAACCGGGCACATGTATTTCTCACCCCCCCAAAATCACTTTTCCGAGCGTTCCCATTGCTCCTTGCAACCAGCAGAAAACACAACCAAAAAGCCAACTCTGATCGCATTATTACCATCATTATTTTAGGGATTAGCTGGAAACCCAGCGCCCATCATTTGTTTTCCTACATTTCTAAAGGGGAGGGAAACCAGCATCAGGTCGGGGGGGGGGGGGGGGGGAGGCTGCTTGGTTTTGATCCCACCAAACCCATCTGATTCCCTCCTCCCTGCTCACACTTAATTAACCGTTTCCTGTTCTAGGGCCTTTTAAACTGGAAAATCCAGTCTGAAAAACAAGCAGGGAGGGACGGAGGGAAAAGGAGAAACCAAATCGGTCGCTTTCGAGGCAGTTTCCCCCCCGCCTCATTCAACCCGGGACTGAGCACAAGGCACCGGATGGCTCCCCCCCACCCCGGGGGCTCCAACCTGCCCCGTTCACCAGGAGTTGCCAAAAAGTTGCCTTCTCCCGACCCAGGAACAGAAACTGCTTCCCCAAAGCAAGACAAAGTAACCGCGGTGCCCCACTCCCACCTCCCCCAGCCCCTGTGGGTCACGCACCAGAGGCTCCTGTCCCTTTAAAAGCAGCACCCGGGGGGGGCAGCTCATTTTAACCCCCCCAAACCCGGGTTTAACAGCTAACCACGAGGCACAGCACAGATTTCAGGAGAAACGCGAACCCTTCCTTCCACCTAAAGTTCACACCCCCCCAAAGCATTTCTCTGCATTACACCGAAGGAATATTCCCATTTTTAGTGCATTTCTCTTGAGGGGGGGAAATCTGGTGTGTCCCCCCCCGACCTATTGATTATTCAGCAGAAGAGGGTGGATTTTTTAGGCATTATTATGTTACCTCTCGTAGTGCAATTGCTTTTCCAATCACACCCCTCTGCTCGCCCCTGTTTAAGCCACATCAAGTCAGGGAGCACCATCGATCGCCCCACCAGGAGCTCCTAGGGAATAAATACCAGGAACATTCTGCCTAGGGAATGACCGACTGGATTTGGGGTTGCCTTCGGGACCGGAGGAGCCCGCTCTGCCCTTGGCCATGCAACGTCGGGCAGCAAACGGAAGGGAGGCCAAGGGGGGACCCCACAAACGGGCTCCCACCGCCCAGGCAAAGTGGGGGGGGTCACCAAGGGATGAAGGAACCCAGAAGAGTTTGGGAAGGAAGAGTTGGCTTCGCCTCCTCCCTCCGCGCCCGTTGAAGTAACCGCCTCGTCACGTGGCCGACGCGGGTTTCGGGCTGCGCGATCCAACGTGGACTATTTGGGGTTGGGAACTAAGTCACCCTTAGCCCGGGCGGCCCCTCCTGGAGCTGGGAATGGGGGGGATGCTCTGGACAAGAACCCACCCATTGAAACCACTCTTCCTAGCCCATAACCGAGCCCCGGCGGGGTTGGGAAGCGCGGTGCCGGGGCTGCTCCGGCGTCCGGCGCGCAACAACAAAGAGCCAAGAAGATGGAGAGGGCCGGGCTGGGCAAGGCCGGCAGCAGCGGGCGAAGCCGCTTTGGCAAAGAGATGGAGAGCGCCAGGAAGCGTGGGGCTTGCCCCCAAACCCAAGCTGATGGTTGGTAGGAGCTAGGCCAGCGCCCGGGGTTTAAATCCCTGCTCGGCACGGCGAGACCAGCCCCATGGCTTGTTGTTTTTAAGTCCTCAGCGTCAAAGCCCAGCAAATTTCACTTAAAAATTAGAGAGATTTTGATGGGGTTTATTGTGATTGGGATTTAACGTGGCCGTTCCCTTGGAAAACAAAAGGTTTCGCCCATTTCGCTGCACAGGAGCCGAGCGAGGCTGGGAAATTCTTCCAGTGCCACAAGTTTGAAAACCCCAACCCAAACCCAGCCATGCATCACCTTGGCCGAGGAGCTGCGGGATCATGGCTCAACCTTCTCTTTCTTTGCCTTTTCCCCCCCCTTTTCAAACTTGCTCAAAGAGGAAGTTCCATTAAATGAAAGAAGAAAGAAAATTCAACATTGAGCCTCAAAACCGCCTCGCACCGCACTAAGGCCAAGGCACCAACAGCTCTTCCCCTACACGCACATTTTTAGGTATAATCCCTTTCGCCTCCTTTATCTTCCATTAAATGTCCCCCTCCCCAACGATGGAAACGAATCAAATCCCATGAAAAGCCATTAAAACACGGCATTACCTTTGCTTTTTAGGGACCGAATGTTCAATCTCGAGCTGTTTTCCATGGAGCTCCACTTTCCCTAAAAACAAAACGGGGCTGGCTTTTAAAACGGGGCTGGAGGGGCCAGAAGGCGTTGGAGAAGACCTGCAACCTCCCCATCGCATCCCCATTACAACCAACTCCGCACAAACACATCCCCAATTCCTTTACAAGTGCATTTTATTCAATGGAAGACTGGCTTCAAATGGGGAAGCGGTGGGAGGGAGTGGTGAGTTCGCTGCCTGGACAATGTTCCTTAGGAATATTTAATTCCCGAGTTCACCCTGCTTTGGAGCGCGAGAAAAACGAGGAATAACATTTGGAAGAGCAATTCCTCGCCGGGATGGAATTCCGCCTCGTTCCACCCCTCCAAGAAGTCCTTCAGGCAGGAAGGACCCCATGAAAGGGCTCAAAAATCGGAACTCCATGGCAGGAATGGATTTCTCTTTGGAAAATGGAGTGGGATTCTCTGCTGCGGGCTTATTTATAAGGATTTTTTCCTTTTTTTGGGAAGGGGGGAGAGGAAGGGAAGGGGCCGGGAGGGGGGAGGGAAGCCGGGGGGGGCTCCCAAAAAATGCTAAAATTCCAAAGGTTTGGAGCCTCCCCGTTTTCCCGGGAGCTTTCTCCCTCCCCGCCAGCAGCATGGCGACCTTCGCGCTCCTCCGCGCATCACATGCCCCAGGAAACCCAGTTTCAAATCAAAATGGCCAAAGTCCCAACCCCTCCATCCGCACGGCGACGGGACCCCCGCGCCCAGCCCGGCCTTGGTGAGGGGTGGAGGGTGTGAAGGGGATGGGGGGGATACAGGGAGTACGGGGGGGATGAAACCCCGCTTTCCCCCCCCTCAATCCCCTCCCCGCCGGTGCTCTTTTGGGGCAGCGCTGGGGCCCTATGGGGGGGCTTGGGGGGTGAACCCCGGAGTTGGGTGCGGGGGGCACGGCTCCACGGGGAGAGAGGAGGCGGAGGGAGGAAGGGCGAGAGGACGCCGCTTACCCGAGAAAGTTTCGATGGCTTTCATGGCCCACTGCTCGTCGGGGCAGTCCACAAAGGCGTAGCCGGACTTGACGAGGAAGGGGCCGCTGAAGGAGATCTTGTGCTCGGTGAAGACTTTCTCCAAGTCGGCCGGGGTCACGCTCTCGTTGAGGTTCCCGATGTAAAGCTTGTTCATGGTGGCGGCGGCGGCGGGGCTCGGAGCGGGCGGGGGGGGGCTGCACGGTGCAGCCGCGCCGTCGGGCTCCGGCCGCGGGGTTGTTCCTCCTCACCCCCCCCACCCCCCCCTTCCCCGCTTTTCCTTTTTCCCTGCTTTTACGCTTCCTTTTCCTGATGGATTTTGTTTTCCTCCGAGGAAAGGGGGCGGCTGCCGGCGGAGGAGGGGAGGGAAAGGGAAAAGGGGAGGGGGGGGGGGGGTGTCCTTGGGGAGGGGGCGGCGGCGGGGGCCCCCCCGGTCGGCGGCGCGGTACCGGGTGTTACCGGACGCCTCCCGCAGCCGGGCACCGCCTCTAAATAAAACCGACCTGGAAAAAGGAGTGAAAATGTTTGCGGGAGGAAGCCACGTGGTGATGCGGGAGGGTCCGGCCCCCGGGGGGAGGGGCCGGGGGGGGCCTCCGCTTATTTATTGATTACAATTTAAATACCTCGTTATTCACCTTCCCCCCCCACCCCAGCCCCCTCCTCACCCCCCCTCCACGCAAATCCCCCCCCCCTTCTCCTTTCTCCTCCCGAAGCCCGTCCCGTCGGAGGCACTTTCCCATCTGCTGCAGCCCCCCGCCCCCACCGCGCCCCTCCCCCCACCGCGCCCCTCCCCCACCCCCCTTTTCCCCCGGTGCCTCAATGGGATTTTTCTGGGTGTAAAAAACTTCGGCATCAAAGGGGCCGGGAGGTCCCTGGCGCCGGGGATGGGGGTGGGGAGCGGCCCGCCCCCCACCCCCGGGGCTGGCCCTGCCCGGAGGGGGGCTGGGGGGGGGGGGGACACGACCCCCCCATGGTGGGGGCTGCGTTGTCCCCGGCATTGTTTTAAGCGCTTCATGTGCAGCCCCGCGGAAGCCTTCGGGGGAAGGGAGCGGGGGGGGGGGGGGGCTCCTCCCGCACAAAAGGGCCCCATGGTGGAGGGGGGGGCATCTCCCAACGGGACCCGTCGGTAAAACGGAGCCCCCCCCCCCGCCTTTTCTGGAGACTTTTATTTTTAGGCTCAAGATGGGTTGAAAATAGCAGCGACCCCCCCCCCCCCGCACCTCCCCCCTCCGCATCCTGCCTCCCCGACGGGGCGGTCGGGGGCTCGGCCCGCGGTGCTGCAGCCGGGTTCCCCCTAATCCCCCCCTCCCCAGCCTCCGCCGCGCTGCAAGTAGAGGCACGGTCCGGCCCCTCCGCGCCTGCAATTAAATGTACGGCGCCCGCGGAAAACTCGCGGCCGGTTCCGCCGGCTCCGCGCTGCGCCCCCTCCCTCCCCCCCCCCAACCCCACCCCCCCCGGGAAAGGGCTACAATAAAATAAAATAAAATAAAAATTCAAAATAAATAAAATCTTCACAAATATTCACAAAAATCCCGGCCCCAGCGTTTCGCCCATTGAGGGAACGGCGCCCGCGGGCGCGCAGCCGGCTCCGCGCCCCGCTTGTCCCCAGCAGCCGCCTTTGGGGCTGAACCTCCCCGTCCCCAGCCGAGCTGCGCCTGTACCCCCCCAGTACTTGTGTGCCGGTGCCCAAGTACTTGGTACCACCGGTACCCCTGCTCTTGTTCGGCAGAGCCGCGCGGGGGTTTGTTGGGAAATAACTCAATGGGATCCCGCTCCCGAATCCCACCGGGTGTAAACCTTCAGGAACGGACGCACGTGCCCTTGGGAGCACACTGGAACGAGGGCTCCAAACCCTGGGAAACGGGCGTTAAGGACACCCGAGCTCTCTTCCCCTCCCGTGCCCGATCCATCCCGCTGTGCCGGGATCTTTGCCTTGGAGCCATGCGGGTGCTGCTGCTCTCTGAGGACGCTCGGGTCTCATCCACCCCATCCCCATCCCGCGTTCCTCAGCTCTCCTGAGGCACCGGCGCGGAGGAGGAACCTCTGCGTGTTCCCGAGGCTCCCAGCGCGTCCCAGCCTAAGGATTCACAGGTGAAAAGGGGGGAAAAAACAATGGAATTGGGAAATAAACTTCCCGCCGCTCAGGACTTCTCCCCTCTTTCCCCCCACCCTTCCCAGCCTGGCTGCAGCTTCCAGCGTGTATCCGCCCCCCCCAGCTGAAATAAGCGAGCAGGATCTGCTTCGGATCTATCACTGAGCTCGCCCAGGGTACTTTTGTTGTTGCTTTGATTGGTTTCCTCAGTACCTTCCCCGTGTAACACAATCCCCTGCAATAATGAAGTGAAGGAAACCAACCTAAGGGGAGAAATGGGGCGGGGGGGGGCAATGCAAACAAAGAGGGAAGTCTTCAATTTAGCCCTGCACCAGGGACGGCTCCCAGGGAACCCCCTTCCCCTCGCTGCAGCCTTCCAGATGCGAGGTATTTGGAGAATGCAACAGCAGAGCCCAAAGCATTGATCTGCTGCTGCGGGGAGGCAGAGCCGCCTTCCCCCCCCTCCGTGCAGGGGCTGGGGGCTGCCACTGCACCTCAACCGCACCCCCTGCTCCCAAGCCAACCCCAGCCACCCCCGGACCCCAACAACTGCCCCCATTCAATCTGAGCCAGGGCAACCCAAGCTCTGCAACTCCCCCCTAAGGGAAACAGCCCCTCCCGACCTAAACGTACCAGCAAGTGGGTGGGATTCCTGGAGCAGGGAAGGGCTGAGCAGCAGCTTGCACCCCAGCGCTGCCACTCCTAAACCCCTCCGTGGCCTTTTTCCTCTCCCAGGATTTCCTTCAATTGCGTTGGGAGTTTCCAGGATCACTCCGGGGAGCTGATTTCTTTTCGTTCCCAAGCGTTCCTGCCCCGCTCTCCCATCGATGCGAAGCTGCTTCTGCTCGAATGCAGCAAACCTGATAGGGGCAAAGGTTTGGGGGTTGTTTTTAACGACGGAAAGCTTTGAACCCGGCAGAAATGGTCCGAAGGAGTTCGTACAATTTCCCTACAAATTCCAATCGTTATTGCTGCCACTTAGGAGTTTGGGGAAGCTTCTGAAGGGAGAAGGTTGAAGCTGGGTGCTGAATAACGCAGCTGAGATTGCACTGCAATGGGGCTTTGATACGAAGGGGTTTAATTACTGCTGCCCGTGAAGTGCTGTGGCTCTGGGGCAGAACAGGGCTGAAACAGGACCAGGTTTTAGGGCAGATCAGCAGGAAACAAGGGCAGATTCTGCTCTGCTCTTGTTCTGCCCCTTCTCATTTGAATCCTTCCTCAAATTGTTTGTTTGGGGGTGGCTTTGATTTTAAGCACTCTTTCATTTGGACAACGTTAAAGCTGCACTCAGGAACTCCGAGAAAGCCTTGTTTGGGGAAGTTTGGAAATCTCTGTGAATTCCTATTTAATAAACCTGGAAGTTCTCAGGAAAATTCACAGGTCATCGAGGAAAAAAAAACCCAAAGTTTTGTTTTCCTGGAATCTCTTTCAATCCAATCTCAACAAACAGAAACAATTGGACGATGGAGCAAGCCTGTCCTTAGAACAGAGGTGAGAATGCAACAGGGTAAGAAGAGTGAGGGTTACAGTTGGGAAATATTTCCTTTTCCTTAAGTGGAATCCCAGTTTAAAGCACCTTTTGTTCAGTTTTTAGTCTGTGGAAAATATTCCTGGCTGGAAAAAGCCGCTCCTATCGCAGAAGATCCAATTGATTGAAGCTCCTGCTGACGAACTTGTTGCAAATCAAACTTGCTCTGGAATGAAGAGTTTGCTTGAAAACCAAATCAAGCCTCGAGGGAGGGCAGTGGCAACCCCCTGCTCCTCTGTGCCTTTGCAGCCTCATCTGGTGGGTAAGGGATGTTCTGCTGGAGCTCAGGGGCAGAGGCACATCCTGAGCCCAGGAAGGGGCTGAGCGATGGGAATTGCCCCTCTGCTCCCTGGGGGGGGTGGGAGGTTCCGATGCAGCAGAGCTGAAGATGGAAATGGTTAAACCTGCAACTGGCTCCATGATCTGCCTGCTCCCTGCACGTCTGAGTGCTCCGGTTCAAAACAAAGCACACGGTGCAATAAACCCTGCTTCACAACGCGCTCCCATCTTGAGAAACCCTTTCGTTCTGGTACTAAAAAGCTGGGGTCTCTTTCTAACAACCCCAGCCTGAAACCCACAACCAAGCAGCTTTTTGCTTCCCCTCTACATCTGCTGCTTTGCAGCCTCTGGGCTCCCTCCAGGGCTCCACGTGGGGCTGGGGGCACTTCCCAGGTCCTGCTTTCTCCTTTGGGCTTCGCCAGCACAGAGAGGAATGTTCAGATTGCACCCCCACGAAGGTGCTTTGCATGGATTCGTCCCCCCCATACACGATGGCAATGGTTCATTTGGGGGTTGCTCTCCTTTTGGGGAAGGGGTAAACTCTAAATCCGAGGCAAGGGAAATGCTTCCCAGGATGAGCTCTGAAATGTGGTTGTTCAGATAATCCTTTTCATTTCCCAGTTTTTCCTCCCAAAATGAATGTGCCACCACCTCGTTAGAGCAGACCTTTCTAACCTGTCCATTTAGTTCTAATGCATCACAAAACCCAGTGGGAGCAGCCATTTCTCCTATGGGTAGTGGGAGAAAGCTCTGCTCTTGGTACAACCACGAACTCAACCAAGCTGCTTGTTGAGGACACATCGTGGGGGATGAATCCTGCCATCGCTGAACTCCCCCTGACCTTATTTCAAGCGGGAGCTGCTCTTTTGAGCCCCCCTCCACACATCTGCAGCCCTCCGAGGCACAGATGAGCCATTTTCCTGGCCGTAACTGTAGGTATTTGTAGCACGTTTCCCCCTGTCCGAAATAAACGCATTTGGAGCAGAATTTATGCTCCACGAGCACAAATTCAGGGGCCCTATAACATTTCAACCCCCACGAAGAGCAGGGTCTCTCCAGCCCTCACCGCATCTCATCCCTGCAGCACGAGGTAACGAAAGGCTCAGCCTTGCCTCATTCTGTCTACCCAAAACAAGCGTAGCCCAGGAGGTGGGAGAGTGCCCAGCACCGCTTTGTGCCGTGGGTCACCTGAAAACACAGAGGTCATTTCACAGTGGCAACCTAGAGGCAAGCCCCACCGCCGGGCTGCCAGGAGGGTGATGTTAGGAGAGCAGCAAGGGCACGAGGTAGAGCTAATCCCACGTCACTGACCCAGCCACTTGGGCAGGCACCTTGCCGTGGGCTGGGCTCTCTGGTTTCTTGTCCTGCTGGTACCCGCTCGGGATGGAGCAGGACTGATTATTCCCTCTCCTTCCCTGCAGCTCCACCGCTCTCATCTCCCCAGCTGGTTGCTTCTGGCTCCATCTCTGCTCAACGGGGAGAATAAAGGATGTGTTTCACATCAGGACAGCTGCCACCAGGCAGAGTGCTAAGGGGTGGATGGAGGAGGTGTCATCAAAACAGGCAGGTTTGATGCTAGAGCGAGTCCAGATCATCTCTGCAGCTTCCACAGGCAGTGATGCTGTCACTGCCCAGAGGGAAAAGTTGTGGTCGTGCAGCTCAGTGGTCCCAGTAAATCATCCCCACGTGGATGCTGTGGTGGGCTTTGTGCTACAGCAGTTACTGTCCTGTAGGTCCCTGCTCCTGGGGGTTCAGAGGAGCATCTCAGGAACAAGCAGAGCAGGCAGCAAGGAGAAATCCATGTTCCCCATGCTTTGCGGTTCCCATTTTTTCGTTGTTGTGGGGTTTTTTTGCCACCTAAAGAACTCGTGAGCAGGAAGCTCCAAGAGCCACCCAATGAGCTGAATGAATTCATCAAGAACAAGCACCGGAGCCTTAAAAGGCCCTATGGCTTGGTTGCTGTTAGAAGGGAGTGTTGGCATTTAAGCACGTACCTGGTACTTTGCCATTGTGAAAACACCTGTTCCATTCCCACCAGCACTGGAGGGGGAAACAGGTCTGGACGTACAAGAGAGGATGAAGCAGTGCTTGGTGCTCCGAAGATGCTCTGTAAATCCACCCAGCCCATCACTCCTGCACTCGAGAGCACTCCACGCTCCTCTGCGAGCACTGCTGATGGTGTAGGGAGAGAAATGAGCTCCCAAGGGAAGCTTTGAGGTTCTGTGCCTTCAGAATGAGCCCCAGATCAGGACCAGGGTTTGAATGATGCTCCAGTGCCCGTGATTTCAGGGAGAGGATGGGAGTGAAAAGCTTCCCAATCCCTCCTTCCTCTCTCCCTGGGCTTTGAGGAGCAGAGTAAATCCTAACACTGATGCATCATGGCCAGTTACAGTCGGGAACCTCGGACCAGCCCGATGCCTGCACCCAAACCGGAGCAGAAAGTGCTGTATTCACCTGGGACATGCAACACCTGAACCGTCTCTGGCAGAGTTGAGGTGCCCTGAGCTGTGCCACGCAAAGCAGCAACCAAAGAGCCCTGCTCCAGTGGGACAGGGGAACCCTTACTCACCCCATTCACGGGGAAGAGGAGAGAGGTGGGAGCGGTGCCATTGGAGGCGAGAGGTCAGAGCGAGACCAAGAAATGCACTGGGGAGTTTGCAGCCTTTTCATTTCCAAAAGCTTTTGGGAATGGATCAGAGTGAGCTGAGCAGAGCTGAGGCTGTCTGGGAGCAGGGGAAGGAATGGGTGACCTCTTAAGGTCACTTCAAGCCCTATTTTCCGTGATTACAGGGACATCCAATACCCGAAATGCTTGGTAATCAGAGTTGCCCTTGAGATGTTTCGGTGTCTCAAAGCAGAGCAGAAGCGTTTCAGCCACGCAGCTGTGACCTTCCCAACGCATTCCCGAATTCCTGAAACACCAACTCCTCGAGTCAGGTCTGCTGCGAAGAGCAGAGCTCGCTCCGGCAGGGCAGGAGGAAGCAGGGCAGCCCTGGCTCCCCTGTTCAACTTGTCTGATGGTGGCCGGGTGAAACCTAAGCTCAAGGCTCCCCTGCCCCAAGCAGGGACCCAGCTGGAGCTTGTGAAATGATTTGTGTTATCAGAGCAGAGCACAGATAACGCCGTGAGGGTGGTGCTGCCATAGCTGTGATGGGCTGAGGCTGGAGGGGAGCAAGGTTTGCCTCATTAATTAGACCTCCCATTACCCTGGAGGAAGCAGATGTGGGTTTGGGGCCCTTCTCCAGGTCAGCATCTCTCCCACCGCTTCCCAGACCTGACCTGGCATCTGGAGGGGGGGTGTTTGAAATCCTGGAGTGATGCTGTTGTCCAAACCACACCGTGAGCACATGCCCTGAAATAACCGTAACTGTGAACCCTGGGTCAGCATTTAATGTTGCTGGATATTTATTTCACTCTATTAACTTTATATCCTACAGAGGCACTTAATGAGAGGAAAACAAATAGGTTGCACTTCGGAGAAACAAGATATCTGAGTTGGCTGGGAGCAAAGCACCCAGAATACATATAATAAAGACGTGGGGATAAACTATTCCATTTTATTGATTAGCAACTGTGCTAGGAGTGTAAATTGGTTCCTATAATATAACTATTATAGTGCATCATTTATTACAGCAGGCACGACTTTCCTGCATGGGGGAAAAGCTTGAGGAGACCCTGGCATGCTCATGTGCTGCTAGCTAAGGGACTAAGCCCCATGTTAAATAGTTCCTGTGAAAGTAGTAATTGCTCCCTAATAGCCCCAAACTCTTAATCGACACTAATAATGTCCTCCTGAGCCTTTACCTTAACGCAATATAGATGCAACACTCTTTGCTGGCTGTATAACCAGAGGGCAGCAAGAGCTCACCCCTGCCCACGCCGGGCTGAGCTGGATGAGGCTCATCCTGCGCTCTGCAGGCTCCCGGTGCAGAACACAGGTTGAAAGCAGCCCGTGTCCCTGCAGAACTACTCAGAAGGGCAGAAACCCCCACCGCCCGTGGGAAGGAAGTGCCAAACGGAGCCTTGGCGGGGAGACGAGAACCTCATCCCGCCGGATTCCTGCACGTGGTCAGGACAAGATCCACCAGGGCACTGCGCCAGCACGGCGAAACCCTCTCCCACGCCGGAACCACCGACACTTCACTTGTGCCACGATTACCGCAGCTCCACGAAGGGCTGCTTCTTGCTCAGCCCCGTCATCCCGAAATCCTGCTCTTACCACACAAATCCCCGGGGCAGCGCAAGCCTGGGAGGATGCACACGCACACATCCCTCCTACAGCCAGGTGGGGGGGTTCCTGCTCTGAGGAGCTCTGCTGAGCTCCAGAGGGAAGAATTCCAGGCTGGTGGACCCGAGGGGAGCGCTGTAACTTGGATAACCTCCTCCAGAGCTCAGAGCGCTCCAGGGAAGGGAGCAAGGACGGGAGCGAGCTCTGCCCTCGCAGCCACGGGCACTGCTGAGCTCCAGCAGTGCTGAGAGCAGAGCTCAGCTTAGCGGCTAGGCAGGCACCAACATCATCCTGCTCTGCTCCTTCAGGTTGGAGCTGGCTATGATGGGAATCCTAGACCCGGTCCCTGACCAGGATTTCCGTGTTAAAATGTAATGGAACCAGTTCTCCCAGAGAGACCCAGGGGAAGCGGGGCAGCTCAGGCACCAGGGAGGTATCTTACCATGCACATAGTCACGGCGGAGCTGATGGAAGTGGATTTACCCCTTGCACTTTGATGGCACAGTTAACATCTGCAGAACATCTGCTTTCCTGGATCCAGCTGTGCAAGGGCAGGGTGAGGAGGTGGCCTCACTGACCCACGTCCCCAGCAGCTGCAGAGCCGCAGGGAAACACTCCATCACTCACTCAGGACAGGAGAAGCCCCAGTGGGTGCTCAGGTCCAGCTGCCGCCCTTCACCCCACACAGGCTGCTGCTGTGCCACCACCCTCCTGCATCCCTGTTTCCTACTGGTTTCCTGTCTGCCACTCTCCGTCCCCAGTTTTCCCCTCTCGGAGCACATGTTTTGGGGGACAGATGCTGCTTTCAGTGTCTGCGGGGTTGTACAAGGGGCTGCTCAGGATGCTCAGACTCGATGGCGACACAAATAACCATGATGGGAGCTATCGAGTTTAGCAAAGTTATTCCTCCTGTAAGGAAAAGGAGGAGCAGGTTGGAACTCTCAGAGATAGCACTTACACTGGCAAAGGAAAAAGTAGAAGTCAAGGAGTTTTTTTACCATGGAAAGGGGATGCTATATGGAATTAAGGTTTAGACTAATGCCACATGTATTACACCCAATCCATATTTGCTCTCGATTTCGTGATATAGTAATGTTTAATTGCCATTAATGTCAACATATTTTAAAAGGTTATTTTCCTGCTCTGTGGGTCAATAGACTTAATGAAGCAGCTCTAAATGGGTTTGAATTACATAGATTAGGTGCTTGATTTCCTGTTTACCTCATGCAAGTGGGGTTGGTCCTGCACAGCGAACGTATGTAAAAGCTCTGAAGGGTCTCCTCAGCACCAGAACCAGCTGAGATCCTCCGGGCAGCCTCAGAGACGGAGCAAGGTAAGAAGCTCTGTGTCGTTCTCCCTTCTGAACGTGTTTTCTTTCCTAAGGTAGCTGTGGGAGTGCACAGTGTTTGAGCGTGTCAGGCAGCAGCAGAGCAGGAGCAGCTCGTACCTTTGGTTCTGCAGCAATGGATGTGCTGGGTTGCGAAGGGAAATGCTGTTATTTCAGAGGAATAGTCAGTCCACGGCACGCAGCAGGCTGGGAGCTGCACCTACACAGGGAAATAAGGAGAAATCGGTTCTTAGTTGCTGTTTGGGACCTCCCAGCTATGGATAAACAGGGATAACGCTTCTTCCAATGCAGACAGGATAGCACAGGGGCAGGAAGACTTCTGTGTTGTAAAGATCCCACCAGTTGCATCTGCCTTTGTGAAGAAGGCAAATTATAGGATCAAAGCAGCCTAAGTATCGCAGCAAACTCCATGCTCCAGACCAGTGCCACCCAGGCAAAGGGGTCCCCTATAAATCCCAAAATGGTTTGTCTATATTCTTTGCAAATGCACTCTGCTTTTCCTCTCTTTTGGGGTCAATTCTGCTCTCCCAGCAGCACCAATAATCACCTTCCAGCATCACAGTATTCTTGCACAACTTCCCTATTTTCAGATGAGTCTTTATACCCACAGTTCTACCACCAAGAGAAGAAACAAAAAGCAAATAAGAGGGGAAAACCTCAGTTATTGAATCATCCCCTTCTCATTTAAAATACTCCTCAGCTTCTTGTCTGGTGGGATTTACTCCGCTGTTAACACACTCTGCAATGATTTGTCTTTTATGGCTTTAAGAGCCTTTGCCAGCGTTCAGTCTTACACCTTTGCTTTTAAGAGCGCCCCTCAGCACTTGCTGTAGCTGAGAATGGAGCACAGTGAGCGCTTTTCTCTTAACAGGAAGGGCTGAAAACATTAGCAAAAGATGTCACAGTTTTCCAGAAGGAAAAGAATGCCCAGTTCCAAACAACACCCAAAACGTGCACATTCTGTCTGTCCAAAACAAGAATTGGGCTGGTTTAAGAGTATAAATAACAGCTGAGAGGAATAAAGTTCCATCAACATATGAATACAGTTTTGAAGGCTGGATACCTGAGTCCTGATGCAGACCTTCCCTTTTTGTTGCTGAACCATTCCTGTTAACGGCAGCTCTCCCTTGCAATGCTGTTTCCAGCAAGAGCTGTATCAAAGAGTGAGGTGAGGAACAACAAAAGAGATCTGTGAGCCAAGATCAAAACCATTTCTGTATGGAGTTTGCAGAGCTGGAATAGTAATTAAAAGGGCTCAAATGTCCAAGGGCTGCGGAGCTGAACTGTGGATGTGAGGACCAGGAACAGCTTGAAACTAATAAATCTTGGAATCCAATCCTGACGCTGTCCATGGGATATTCTTCACATCTGATACTCACCGACCCTGGCTCCAGTCCCTACCTAAAGCTTTACCCATCCCAGCAGAAACCCTCCTAGACATTAGATCAGGCTCCTAAATCCGGCAGAACCGCAGCGCGGGATAAGCAGGATGCCATGGCTGCTGAATTGCCTGATCCAGTGTACGTTCCCGTTCACATACTCAGGCTTGAATCGACCCTTAAAGCACAATGAGGTACCCACAGGGTCAGCTTGTAAACATGGAGGAAGACAAAGCCCCTGACTCCAGGAATGTGAGACCCACAATGAATTTGATGGTTACAATAAAAGTATAGGGGACCAACATTAAAAGACACCACGGTGGGAAAGAGCACTGGCATTGAAAAAGGAATTTAACGGGGAACGGCAGAAGAGGGCTTTGTAGGATGGAGAAGGCTGCTTGAAGCACAGGGGCTGAGGAGACACATTTACAAGCAGAGGCACGTGCCCAGCACCACCCGTCCCTCCGGGTTCAGCATCCTGTCACTTGTCCCCTGTGTCCCCTCTGCTTTTGAACAGAGAAACCAGCGGAGAAAATGATGTCTTTCAAGGTTCTCTCTCTGCTCCTCGCTTCGCTGGGCTTTGTTTTGATGGAAGAGACCGTCTCGGGGTAAGTGTTTTGGAAAGCTCGTGGTGTATTTGAGCCTTTTCCAGCTCCTCTCTGGAGGCAAATGGACTCCTTCCATTGGCATCCTGATAAATAGGTGAGAACATGAGTCCTGAGGTAGATGTCAGATAATAGAGACAAGCAGAGATAAGCAAATGATAAGAGAGATACCAAAATAGAGGCCTGAGTCTTTGAGGCAGAGCCAGGAACTCCCAAGTTTTCCCTATAAATTTTATGGCTCTAGGTTAGGAGGAACAAGCTGGAAGTAAACCAGGAAGAGAAGAAGGTTGCTGAGAACTAGAAACAAGAGGTAATCCTGTCACATGAGTGAGGCTCGGGGCAGCCGGTATTTGGAAGCTTCTGAAAATATGACCACTTGCATAAAACAGGGATATAACAGAGACTTTCCCTGACTCCTGCTATGCAATTTCCAACTACCACCCCGGGGGATCCAAAAGAATCCTTGCTAGAGCAGCAGGAGCTGCTGCAGTCCCACATAGTCCTATGTTGACACTTGCCAGGTCTGTGCTGGTCCCAGGGTCAGCTCTTGTCTCCTGCCATCCACTCCTGAACCTCCTGGGGACACAGGAACAGGCTTCCTTGGTCCTCAGTGTGCGGGTCCCTGAAGGAAGGAGCCTGAGCCCACTTGGTGCCTCAGCACAGAGCCAAATTCCCTGTGAATCATACAGCAGGGCAAACCACACCGACGCCAGGCGACCGGCAGATCCCTAGAGCTCATCTCCTCCCAGGCTGCCAAACCTGAGCTGCCACTGCAGGAGCCCCCAGCAACATGGATGAGGAGGATGCTAGCCCCTTCCCAGGGCAGGAATAGTCCCTGTGCCAGGAGAGCCGCTGTGCCAGCAGGGATCACCAACCCTTGCTGATGCAGGGACCGCGTGGCCACCGCGTGCAGCGCTCCCGTAGCGAGTACTCCCGGCCGGTGCCTGACTCTGCCTCTGCGCTCTCACCCCAGCGTCAGTGTAGGGGCTCCCAGCACCAGACCTCTGCAGAGACGCTACTCCGAGGCCACCCTGGCAAGCGACTACAGCCGCACGATGGATAACATGCTGAAGAAGAACTTTGTGGAGTGGTTGCTAGCCAGACGGGAGAAGAAAAGCGAGTAAGTGCAGACTTGCAATGCTCCTACCAGCCAAACTCGCGGCTGCCGTCAGCCAGCGGATGGCTCCAGAAGAATGCGGAGCCGAGGATATATTCCGTAGGCTGCAGCGATGCTTCTATAGGGAGTTGGGTTTCTTTTTGCTTTCATTTTTCCAAGCCCTAGAGATGGTTCTGGTCTGCGGGCACACAGCACAACCAACCCCTCTCCCCGCCCGAGACCGCCGCTAGTAGAGGGAGCGGGAGGGAGCTGGGAGCTGTGGAAAAGCAGCATTTGGGCCCCCTCTTGTGGCACCTCCGCTTGATCTCCTCCCGTTTCGCCTTTCCAGCAACATGATCGAGGAGTTCAAGAGAGCAGCTGAGCCCCAAGGGTCCGCTGCGAGCGGCCAAAGGTTGGACCTGGGCACGCAGGAAGCCAAAGATTTCTTCTCCTGGCTCCTGAAAGGCAACAAAACCCCGAGGTGAGGCGGGAGGCTGGGAAGAGAACGCCTGTGCTGAGGGAGGGGTGAGGGGTCCCAGGGGGTAACTTCCGAAGGGACGTCCTGGGCAGGTATCAATGGTAACGGTGGGGCGGGGGCACACAAAAGGACTTCGATGTCGAAAGGAAATGTCCCGGGTTTGTAACTCCTCCTCCCCCAAAACCTCCGCATTTCTCCCAAATCACAGATTGAAAAGAGACCACGATGGGGGTCTTCTTGTGGCTGTTGTTTTGCAAATGTCAGCACAGCCTCACCGAACCCCAGCACTTTGATAACCTCAAAGCCTGGCTTTTGGGTAGGGCTGAAGCGCACCCGCTCCTTGAACAGCACCAGAACAGAGAAGCCAGAACCAAGCTCTTTGGTATAACCCAAACCAAGCTCTTTGGTGTGACCCAAACCAAGCTCTTTGGTGTGACCCAAACCAAGCTCTTTGGTGTGACCCAAACCAAGCTCTTTGGTGTGACCCAAACCAAGCTCTTTGGTGTGACCCAAACCAAGCCCTTTGGTGTGACCCAAACCAAGCTCTTCCCTAGGATGTTCTCCATGCAAATGAGATTTAAGTGATACATTTCTGCAGAACATTTTGATTTAGATCAATCCACCAAAGAGAGAGGGGGGGAACAACAAAGGCCAGGCTGGATGGGGCTTGGAGCGAGCTGCGCTAGTGGAAGGTGTCCCTGCCCCTGGGTTGCAACTGTATGAGCTTTCAGGTCCCTTCAACCCAAACCAGGCTGGGCTCCTATGGAAACTCGTTCACACACTCAGTGCCTTGAGCAGTTTATCTCTTAAAAAGGAAACAAACCAGTTCTTCCCTCAGATCACCACCACAAGGTTACTGTCACGATAACGATGGCGATAGGAGCTTGCTCAGAATAGGTTCTCCTGCGCAGGGGAACCCAGTCCATGCGGAGCTCTGCGCTGCTGCAGCTCGTGCCTTCATCTCCTAAGCCATCTGGCTGCGAGCACGCTCGTGCATCCCGGCTTTGTGCTGTGTCAGCACATCCACAGCCTGTCAAGAGCCGGCTTCACCTCCCCCAACAAACGTTCAAACAGCAAACCCCAAAGGCAAAGCTGCTCTCGGGCACTCGGTGTGCTGAAAGCCAGCCCCCACCGAGGAAAGGAGGGACACATTTCCTTGCACGGGGAGGGGGCTCTGCAAAACCTAACAGGTTGCTGTTGCTTAAGCCTAAAATGGTGGCAAGAAGGGAAAAGCGAAGCCCTGGCCGCACGCAGCCCGCATCCTTTGAGGCACAATCCTGGTGTCCTCCGGCAAACCCCATGGGATCTGGAACTGCAGGGAGTCACGGGACAGGCGCCCAGGACGGGAACCCGGGGAGGATTTGTTGTCTTGAACAGCTTGTTGCGTGGAAAAGGCTTTAGAGAGCAGGGTGCGGGGGATGAGCCGGGGCAGGGAAACGCACGCAGATCTGGTTCACAGGGGTGGCCCAAGCAGGGCCCTCAGGAGATGAGACCCTGAGCACCGCTCCTCGTCCTGCAAGCACACAATCAAAGCAACGAGGGCTTTGAGGGGTCTCGGCAGGTCACCGAGCCTGACCCCTGCTCCAAAGCAGGATCCGCGCGCCCCAAACTGCTCCTGACAGATGTTTGTCCAACCTGGGCTGGGAGGGGGAAGGGACCACTTTGATGCTCGGGATTAATCAGCTTGATTAGCTTCATTAAACCCCAAACTGCTTCCTAGTGTCTCCCTTAATCTGCTTAATTGCAAATAAACCCCCCGACTTGGAGAGGAAAGTGCTGCTTGCAAACAAAGCCTTCCTTTTGTGAGGTTGGAGCAGAGACGCTGCTTCCCCCACGCTCTGCCTTTGTTCCGCTGCCTGCTGGCTCCAGGAGGAGGTGGGGTGCAGGGGGGGGGCACTGGGCTGCTCCTTCTCACCCCCCCTTGGCAGCCCAAACGTGCCAAGAGCAAGGCAGTGTTGAGTGCAAGGAGCTCACCATGGCAAAAGGAGGTTAAAGCCTTTTGAGGGCTTATCTGAGTCAAAGACGTTGGAAGACAAGGAAAACATCCCTGTGAGAGGCTCTTACGCGGTGTCTGAATCCCTGCCTCTCCCCTGTCTCTCTGGCCTGGCTCATTTCTTGCAGCTCTCTGGAAGGTTCAGAAGGTTTGAAGGATGCTCTGCACCAGGAGTTCCTGACATGGCTGATGTCCACTGATCTCTGCAGGGCAACGTGAGTGCCTGCTCTCCCTACTCCTATGGTTACAAAAGCATCCCTACGGGCCCCATTCCAGCCCTTGTCCCCAAGGTGTCTGTTGCAGCGCTCAGTCAGTGGGTTTAGGGTTGCCTTAGGTGACCACTGGGTGCTCCCAAGAACAAACAGGGATGAACCAGCCACGAATACAAGAAACAAGAGGCAGCTCTTCTTTACCTTACTTACTGTTAGAGACTTGGATACACACCTTGCTGTCCAAACGGCTTCTCGAGGGAGCAGAGGCAGGTGGCTGGTAGAGAAAGCAGTACCTTGTGCCTTGCTCCCTACGGGAACCAAATGGGGTCAGCGCAATCCCATAGGGATTCATGTGGTTCCCTCTCCCCTCTGCTTTGCCAGGACCGCGTAACCGCAGGGCCCTCCCGAGGAGCGCTCTCCATCCCCTCACGGCGCGGGAGGAGGGAGGACCCTTCCATTCGCTCTGTTCTGTCGCAGCTTGTCTGTTGTGCTCATGCCAGCAATAAAGAGTCTCCTTTGAAGCTGAAACAACCCTCGGCCGAGCGCTGCTTTGGGGATGGCCACAAACCACCGCTAAACGGCCACGGGAACAAGCGTGCCCCCAAGCAAGGCCCCCAGGACCCACAGTGCCCCTTGTGTGGTGGGGACCAGGCCTGCGGCTGCCCCCCCGGCCCGTCCTGCCCACGGCACCCCAGGCTCCGGACGCTCGCCCGGATCAAACACTGACCTCGGGGTGCGGGATCCAGCCGAGCCCGTGAGGAACCGAGCCCTGGCCCTCCCCCCCCCCCCCCATACAGAGGGGCTCCAGCCCCACACACAGGGACCTGGCTCACTTTGGGGGTGCCCCTCATGCAGCACGGGGGGGGCAGAACCCCCCAGTGAGGGCCGTGCCCCCCGGGGCACCCCTCACCACACAGGGAGCCCCCAAACAAGGCCTCCCCCCCATAACCCCCACTGCCCACACACCCCAGGGCCCCCTAACTCTAACCCTAAGCCCCCCCCTCAGCCCGAGCCCCTCAGTGCCCCCAGGGTGGGGGGGGGTGTCCCCGTTACACGATAGGAGCACCCACGGGTGCCCATGGGGGGGGGGGGGGGGGGGGGAAGGCTGCCGTTCGGCACCGCCCGTCGCGAGGAGATGACGTCAGACGCAGCGCGACGGGCAGCGGGATGCACCGGCGGGGGGTGGGCGCGGGCGCCATCGCCAAGAGGAAACTCGCGGAGGTGAGGGGGGAGGGGGGAAGGCACCGGGAGGGGGGGAGGGGAAGGCACCGGGAGGGGGGGGGAGAAGGCACCGGGAGGGGGGGGGGGAAGGCACCGGGAGGGGGGGGGGGGAAGGCACCGGGAGGGGGGGGGGGGAAGGCACCGGGAGGGGGGGGGGGGAAGGCACCGGGGGGGGGGGGGGGGAAGGCACCGGGAGGGGGGGAGGGGAAGGTACCGGGGGGGGGGGGGGGAGGGAAGGTACCGGGAGGGAGGGGGAGGGGGGTTCAGGCCCGTTTGAGGCGCCGGGACCCCCGGGCCGGGCTCGGGGGGAGCCGCCGCGCTCCGCAGGTACCGCGGGAGGGGACCCGGGCGCTCCCCGCTCCGCACCCGCGCGGGCCCTGAGCGCTGCCGGGGACGGGGCAGGCGCCGCGGCTGCCTCGGGTCCCCCCGGGGCCTCCGGCTCCGGCTCCATCCCCGCGCTTTCCCCCTGCAGGCCAAGTACAAGGAGCGGGGGACGGTGCTGGCCGAGGACCAACTGGCCCAGGTGGGGACCCCCCCGCGGCGTGAGCAGCTCGGGCAGCGGTGGGGCTGGTGGGGCTGCTCCTCCCGCTCTTGTGAGCCAGGCCCCCTTTGCCCTGTGGGGCTGGTTTGTGTTCAGTGGTGTGGAGAGCTCTGGGGCCATGCGGTGACTTTTATCTCGGTTCCTTCCTCGGAGGCCGTCAGCACTGGGTAGGGAGCGCATCAGAGACCTGCTTCTCGAGAGCCTCCCGTAGTGCCTGGCGGGGGCTGATGGAAGAGCGGCGTGAGAGGAGCGCGAAGCCAGAAACCCTTCGCTGCGGTTCCCTTTCAGATGTCGAAGCAGCTGGACATGTTCCGGACCAACCTGGAGGAGTTTGCCAGCAAACACAAGCAAGAGATCCGGAAAAACCCCGAGTTCCGGGTCCAGTTCCAGGACATGTGTGCAACCATCGGCGTGGATCCTTTGGCATGTGAGGAGCAGGCGCCGGGGTTAACGCTCCCCGATGTGCCTCGCGGGTCTCATGCTGCAGAGAGCTCACGGCAAAGCGGGGGGAAGGTGGCCCTGAGGAAGGCGTTTTGCTTCCTGGGCCTTGTGATTTGATGGGATGCACCTTTGGGTGGGGGAAAACACATGGGGTAACCGAAACAGAGGCTCTTCACTGATAGGTCTGAGTCCTCCCAGCAAGGTTTGTGAGCAGCCTGCTTCACACCCCTTTTCTTGCCTCACAGCTGGTAAAGGATTCTGGTCCGAGATGCTGGGAGTTGGAGACTTTTACTACGAGCTGGGCGTGCAGATCATTGAAGTTTGCTTGGCTCTGAAGCACAGGAATGGAGGTGAGGACCACACTCTTGTCTGGTTTCGAGGAGATCCTGAGATGGCAATTTTGCCTTTGTTGGCCCCAGAAAGCCTTGTTACAGCTACAGCCATCAGCCAGCTTTATTGGCTCCTACAGCAGTCAGTCAGCTCTGCCCTGTTCATGCACCAAACCATAACTCAACAGTGTTTTGGGTAAGAAGCAGGGGTCAGTGACAGGCTTGAAGGAGTACGAAGCTGGTGAGTTACTGCTTTGAGGCTGGCATTAAGATTCTCTCTTAAGGATCACAGCAGTGTCCAGAAGCGTTGGAATAGCAGGGATAAGTGCCTAATTAAAAGGTGGTAGATGTTCTTCACTCCAAAAGGGCAGCTGGAGACCAGGAATTTGCTACAGCAAAGGCAGCTGAAACTTGAGTCTGGTACATCTGTGGGAGAAGGCAACAGCAACTGCTGCATGTTAGTTCTGGGAACAGAAGTGACTCAAGGCTTACCTCACCCAGCACTTGATGCTGGGAACAATGAACAGCCCCATGCAGAATGGAAAGCAGGGGTGAGCCAGTGGCAAGCACACAAAGGACCCTTGACTGCTCTTGCTGGAGTGGTTTGAGCTGTGCACTAATGCTTTCCTGTCCCTTTCCGTTGTCTCCTAGGTCTGATAACACTGGAAGAACTTCACCAGCAAGTGCTGAAGGGAAGGGGGAAGTTTGCTCAGGATGTCAGCCAGTGAGTGTGTATTGCAGGGAAGGGGAACTGGGTGGCATTCAGGATGAAAAGGGGGTGACCGATTCCAGCACCACTCAAAGGTGCTGCTGTTAATTGGAGTCTGAACGTGACTTCTAGCACTGGAGCCACTTTGAATGACTTAACCCGTGCAGAAAGCAGCAGCGTGTTTCCTCTGGGAGCCCTAAGGCACAAAGGACTCTTGGCTTGAGCTGGGGACAGTTGGTTCACTGCAAGCCCAGCTCTTGCTGCCAGTCTGTAAGGAAGGGACTGACACCCATCATTACAGGAGCAGACAGGACACAGCTCACCATGATCACCAGTTGAGGCTGAAGTTTAGCACTTGCCGCTCGGGAGCTACGAGTGTGTCTCTAACACGAGTCTGCCCTTCTGAAGGGAGGCACAGACGCACAAACTTCCTTCTAAATGGCTTTATCCAAATTAGCTGAAACTGCAGCAAGTTCCAGGCAGCCCTTACTGCTCAGAGCTTCTGCACATCAAGTCTTCCTCATTTACAGAACATAGCGTGTATTTGAGAGAGGCTCCTGCTTTAAAGCCTTGCACTGACCTCTGCTTCTCAGGGATGATCTCCTTCGTGCAATCAAGAAACTGAAGGTCTTGGGGAGTGGCTTTGGGATCATCCCTGTTGGTGGAACATATCTGGTCCAGTCGGTGCCAGCTGAACTGAACATGGATCACACGGTCGTCTTGCAGCTGGCAGAGGTACTGAGCTAGGAGGCTTTAAAATACAACCTCCTTGAAAGAACCCAATTGCTTCCATGGCAGGGAACTGTAGAGCAGGGCTGTAGGCAAAAGAGCCCCCACTCTCCTGAACTACAGACTTGTCTTGGCTATAAACACACGGTGTTTTCCCCTCTCATTTCAGAAGAAGGGCTACGTAACAGTCAGTGAGATCAGGTCCAGCCTGAAGTGGGAGATGGAACGTGCAAAGCAAGTGCTGGTAGGTACAGGCTTGTGCACCGCAGAGCTCTGTGTCAGGGTGGAGGGACTGCTCCCACAGCAGACACAGCCTGGGGCTGTGTTACCATGGAATGCACAGGGGGTCCAAAGCTGGGTGCTGGAGCCAACGCACACTACACCCAGCGTAAGCATACACTGAGGAAAGGAGAGCAGAGCCTCGGAAGCTGCAGAGATTCCTGTGGCTTCACTTACCTCCATTAAACCCTGGCTCCTTAGCTCAGGTCGGACAGTGGCCATGGCTGGATGTGTGAACTGCTTACTGGAGCCCAGATCCTACACCCTCCCTTACCCTAGAAGTAAAGGTGGGGTCAGGCCTCCATTGTGAATAGCTTTTCAGCCATTTGGTTGAGTTTCACTCCCAGTTTCTGCTCTCTCTGTATAGGAACACTTGCTGAAGGAAGGAATGGCCTGGCTGGACACGCAGGCAGCAGGAGAACCTCAGTACTGGCTGCCTGCTCTCTTTACAGAGCTGTACTCTCAGGAAATCACTCCAGAGGAAGCCAAGGAAGCAATACCTTGACTGCTCCATGCTCTGTGCCTGCCTGTAGTTCTTCTTGTGAGGTTATTTGCATATCACCTGCAACACAGGGACAGTGGACTTGAAATAAAGGTGTCTGACTTGAAAAGCTTAATAGGACGCATTCACACTTGCTTACCTCTGCATTTCCTCCTCATTGCGGGTGGAAATGCCACTTACCATCACAGACAACCAACAGCCACAGCAAGAGGAAGGTTATCTAAGCTGCTTCTGGCAACTGCAGTCTGGGAGAACACAAATGGGACCCTGGGTAAAGACTCTTGGGAGCCAGCAGTGATGCCGAGAAGCTGCTCTGTAGCCCTCAAGGAGTCGTTCCACTAAGGAATACCACAGGCTAGATTCTGCCAAAACAAACTTTATTGCACCAAAAAAAAAAGATCTTATGTACAATAGTATATAAACAGGTATCTTAGAGTGACTCTTGTGCATATATTTTCAACTCAATTAGGTCTAAAAATCTGTTGCTAAAACATCTCTGCCTAAAGCAGTCAGTTGAGGATTGTCACTTTGAAATGGAAACATTCAGAAATGGTAGGACAGACAACAGCAGAGCTATAAAACTAATACTTCTCTTTTACAGCCACATGCTAGTTATGTGAATAGTGTCCACGATAAGGCATTTTCTTGTCTCGTTGTATCGGTGGATGGTAACGCCACATGCATCACAAACAGATTTGAGGACCAGCTCTGCCTTGGGAAGGCAGCAGAGCCACAGCTCTACCCACAATGCTACTGAATGGTGAAAAACAACGTGGCATTTACAATGGGATTAGAGAGGCAGGGAAGTAGCACACGGCTCTCGGGAGACCCCGCTGCCTCCCTGGGACCTCGTGTCGAGGTGCACACCGCTTTACGTGCTCTCTGGTGGATGGGTTGAGTGAGTCCGGTGGAAGTTGAGCCTTCCCTCAGCGGAAGACAGGGTTTCAGTCTCAATCAAGCCAATGACCCAGGGGAGTTTGCTTGCTAAAGGCAAATAAAGATTCCCACGTTGTTGGGCGGCACCTGAGGGATTCAGGAATGTTGCCACCTCTCAGCGCTGCGGAAGCAGCCGTGTGCAGGCTTCTGAGTTCTGCAAGGGTTATAGAAACCAGAGACTGAGAAGTCAGTGGCACATGGGGCATTGTCTCTCTGCAGAGAACACAACAGGGGGCTTTGGGACCCTCTTTCTGCGCTGCTTTTAGATCAGAGATGGCCACTGGAGGTTCTCCCACCACCATCAGGAGTCTGAAACAGGGCCCAACTGGTGGGAAGGTTTAAGGAGAGCAGGAGAGGGCCTGGGACAGTGTGCAACTTTGTGCTTAGCTTTCTATCAAAGCTCCCATCGAATGAATCATTAACAACCAAATGAGAAGTAGACGGAGCTCCAACCCACGGTCACCAGGCTCCTTTACCTGGAGCAATGGATGTTTCACCTCCACGCAAGGAATACATCTTTGACGTAATGGCACTTGCAGCCAGCAGACACCCTCCAAGAGGGTGGCCTTCGCTCACGGTAAAAAGCTGCTGTTTAAAATGGTCCAATACACTGAAGGGCTCAACTTCACACACTCGGCTGGCTTGTGCTCGGCCGGGTTTGGCAAAGGGATTTGTAGGCCTCTGACAAAGCGGCTTCCTTGGCTGGAATTGCCCCTTATCCTAGCCTGCATCGAAGTAGCAGCAGGGCAGTGGTGGCAGGAGGAGGGAGGAAAATAAACCATGACACTGACTAGAGGTGGGAAGCAGAGTACTCCAGTGCAGGACACAGCATCTCTAGAGTGCTAAATGCAAATCAACACCTCCAAAAGCAATACACAAACTGGACTTCTTAAGTGCTCCTCCCATCTCCGAGCAATGAGTTCCTCACCCTCCCTTCCCCAAAACACCAGGATGAACACACCTGCACTCGATAGATGGATTCTTGCAGTTTCCACTTTCCATCCGCCCCTCTGCACCTGAAGTCTCAGTGGATGAAGTCACCCAGGGCTTGAGTAAAGCTTTCAGAAAGGAGCCCACATTCCACCACTGCTCTTTATCTTTGGTCTGTCTAGAACAGTGTCTAGGAGAAAGACATCAGGCGGCTGGGCTCCACAGAGCAGAGAGGCTCCCAACCTGCACAACAGGGGCCTGGCATACCCTGGCCTCATCAAAGCACTCCCACAGCTCCCGCTCCACGGTCAGCACGGCCCCAGGGAAGGGCTCACTGTCTAGGAACAGAGAAGCTGTAAAGAGGATTTGCAGTCTGGATCTCATTCTTTAATCAAATGGAGAGCAAAAAAACTAAGAAGAATTAAACAACCAGTGGAGGTGTTTCCGAAAAAGAACCTGATGCCACATGCTCTGGCTTCCTAGCATAGTAAGTACCTTTACAAGTAGCCTGTCACAAGCTTGGCTTTGCCTAGCGTGAAGTCTTCTCATTGAGCGTTCTCCACCAGAGCAGTAAAAGGAGCCTGAAGATACCCCCCAGTTTTCTCCGCTCTGGCCTTGGTTTGGTTGTCAAGTCTGTCAGGGGTACTCTCGAGTGTGAAGACAGAACATCCCCATGGCTTGGCCTCTCCACCGTTACCGCAGCTCTAAGCTTTAGGGCAGCCCTGAGTGTCCGTCTCTGTCTCAGAGGAGCTGCTCTCAGAGTCTATTTCTGTGTTCTCCTGCTGGTGTTTCTCGTGCACCTTCTGCCGAATGCCTTGCAAACGCACCAAGAGGGACTGATAGTCAAAGTGGCCTCGTTTCTCACCAAAAGGGTCCTGGAAGCAAAGCAGAGAGAAGCCCGTTAACATGGAGCAGCACCCTTCCTGCAAGAGGCAGAGAGGAGAAATCCCCTCGCCACCCCTGGGAGCCCAGCACACCACCATCATCTTCCTGAACCCCAGAGAAAGCAACTGAGCCCCAGCTCCATGAAGAAGAAACAAGAGTGGGCCACACCTGACAAGCCTCTAATGTCACCAAACGTCACCGCGTGGCGCTCAGATCAGTACCGTACGCAGCTGTACGGCAGGCACACACCTGCCTCATGGAAACTTCTCACTCCAGACATGAACCCTCTTGCTCTGGGAGCGCTTTCCATTTCTGAACTACAGGCAGGGATGGCACTGACAGGAAAAAAGGGCTCCGAGACACGAGAGCATTAAATCAGCCACCTCCAGCCTTTCTTGGAAGTGGATTCTCAATGAGTCAGACAAGAGGTGGCAGATGAGGGAGGGAGACACGTCTGTTCACATGCAAATAGCCTGGCAATCTATAAAGTCTACTTTCCTGCAGCAACAAGCTCCTGTATTCAACCTGTCTACATGTGTCTGCCTTGTTGTCACTGTTCCTCCACCTCTTTCCTCCTCTAGTAGCTTTAACTCAGTCAGCCACTTGCAATGGTACCTGATAGAACAAGAAGCATCAGAGAAATGTTCCTATCTGCTGCATGGGCAAAGAAACCTCAGAAGATGAGAAACTACCAGTTACCAAGAGGAAAGTACTGCAGTGTTGTTCAGGAGCCACCAGCACTGGATAACCTACACGTGCCCTCCCTGCTTAACACCAAATGCACACGAAAGCAAACTGCACATCCTGGTTCCACTACTGAAAGAAGAACCTGCCTGCCTGGAGAGGCTCTGAGGTCGAGCACTCAGCCTTGGAAACACTGCACGTGTGCTGAGCCTGGGGATGCCCACAGGAACACCTCGGGTCTCAGGTTCACGGTTGGTTCAAGGTTGGAACAGGCATTTCACAGAAAAGACCCAGGTACTCCACATTGTTCTTTGTCTCTAAGTACACAGCCTTACCGAAGGCAGCGTGTTGTCAACAAGAAAATCATCTGCCGCTCACCTGCATTGTCTGTCCTTGGAGATAAAGTCTCTCTTTACACACCCCTTCATAGAAGTCGTAGTATTCCATGAAGGATTTCTCCATCACACCCCTGGATGCAAGGAGAGAGCAAACAATCACCACCAAATGACAGGGTTCCAACAGTCACATCATCCAGGGCCACCCCATCCCACTGAACTCCAGTCTATGCAGTCAGCATGGACACCAAGGCAGGGTGCCCCAGCCAAGTACCAGGGTCCAGCGAGGCAGGACACGGGGTGAAATGAACCACAGCATCACCGCAGCTGAGGAGACGCCGCACGTGCTCCCCCAGCAGCTGTGCCCCCCTCCCTCTGAGCGGGTTTTTCCCCCTCCATAAGACAAGGCACATTCATTCCCCAACACAAGTGGGAGGATGCAGCCATTGTACCCAGTGACACGGCCTTTGTCAGTGCTCAGCCCCTGGGCACCACGCAGATGCAGCCATGACTCTTGGCTGCACCAGGCAGAGTTAAAGACTTGCTCTTCCCAGAAGCAACTCTCAGGATCCCAGGGAAGTTTATCCTGCTTCCCACACCCCTGTCTCAGCCCCCTCCATGCCTCCCTTTCGTACCGTAGCGGCTCAGGACAGGGACACTTTCCCTCCAGCATGTCACACACTGCTACCCGGATGGTCTCGTGCCGAATGCACTCGTTGTAGTTCTTGCTGTCCCCGGGGTGCCTCTCCTGGAAACAGAATTAGGGCCAGTGAGTCCACACAACAGCAATGGCTGAATCTCCCCACTGCATGAACCCACAACGGTGCCTGTGCTCTCTGTATGCTCATTTACACTGCAAGTCAAAAGCTGGCAAGATTTTATACATCTCCAGGGGTCAACTGATGGAGGCAGCCCAGAAACCTGCCTGTTTCCAAGATGCTGGAGAGCACGGAAAGCTGAGCAGTGTGGTGCCTGCATGACAGCCCATGGAAGCCATTTCAGGAGTCATGTAGCAGGGGAAGGAAGAGCCCTCCCATCTCCCCGGCAACTTCTCGGATGCCTCATGTTCTTCAGTTACCTTACACAGAGGAGAGCCAAGCAGCCTCTGGTTCAGAGCTGCCTTCCAACTCCCCCTCAAGCTCTGACTGGAGGCAGAGCAAGCTGGAGGACAGCCAAGCAACATAACCTATTTTTGTCCCCATTCCCAGACTGGGATTTGCCACACACACACCCCCCCCTCCAAGCAAGGTGTAGGGGGGAAGAGCCCAGGAGCTGCAAACCCAGGGCTGAGCCACCTCCCACTCTCACCTGCTCAAAGCCAGGCTCGTTGTGATAGGGGTTCTCAGTCATCAGAGACTGGATGGAGATGAGGACTGAGGAGATGCACTGCGCTGGGCTCCAGGCAGGCCCGGTCCAAGTGCTGGGCATCAAAACAGAAAAGCAGCATTAAGGAGGCAGGCCTGGCTCCATAAGCACCATCCCTCCAACCACCACAGAGCAGAAAGCTTGGGAAACCAGGGCTGGCCCTCACAGGAATGCGACAGGAAGAGAAAGAGCTGCTACAGATACAGAAAGCATTGGGCATGGAGGAGCTTTTCAGGGTCCAAGTGATTTATTCTCTCAGCTAAAGGAGTACTTTAGCCTGAGTGAGGCAGGAGGGGCTGGGGAACCTCACTCCACTGCATCACACACGAGGAAAAGCAGTATTTGCAGGCATTCCACAGGGAACGTGTGGCTATCATCTGACCCAGCAGCCCGGAGCAACACTCCCAGTGGTGGGAGTCAAACCCACCGACCTCCCAGCACTGAAGTCTCATTTTCAGACCCAAAGCAGACACCCACTTGTGGAGTCTGTAACAAACAGCACAAGGACACCCATCAAAAGCACTCATGGATGCTCCACTATAGGAATAGGGTGCCCGCTTCATACACACAGGGTAGCAAAACTCCTTGGCACAGAACAGCATAAGCAGAAAAAGCTGCTCTGCTGCTTGCCCTTAATATCCTAGCTCCAGATACAGACCTGTCTCCCTGTGAGCTGAACAAGGATGGGCTGACCCACATAGGATCCTCCTAAATCCTTTCATTGGCAGTTCCCTCTGTGCTTCCCATTCCTGCTAAGGCTGAGGCTCTTTGTTCGCTCTTCAATAACGCAGCTTCCATGCTGGGGGGGCTACAACTGCATGAGCAAGAAGGCAGCCTGTGTGGGAGCATCCAGACCCCCAAGATACACGTGTGCCCTACGCATCTCAGTGCCCTGCAGGCACTGGCATCCAGCTCATTGGATCAGGAAGCCTCCTCCACTGAGGAAGATGCTTCCCAGCACCACACAGCTCTCAACCAGCACCTATCACCTGATGGTATCAGCTACTCTGGCTCTGGTGTAAGTGGTACCTGCCCAGCCCTGCTGAAGCCATCCCACCTTACAGCAAGTGAAGCCATCCCTGCCCCTTCCTCACCCGGCTGCTGTTCCTGCCTCTCTGCAGCAGAAGGAACCAGGCACAGCCCAGCTGCACCAGTCCAGAGGCTTGGCAAAAGCCTTTCTCTCCCTGCTGGGGTTGGGAATCCCCCAGCACAGCCAGGGATCCTCCGCCAGAGCTGCAAGAGCCCTGGCTCCCTGTTTAAAACTCAAGCAGGTGAACAACCAGCCTGGCAGCAGGGGAGCCTGCCTGAACAGGCAGCATGGGAGCCCTGCTTGTAAATCATTACACCCACTGCTCAGCCCCACATACTCCGTGTAGGTGGAAGCCCAGAGCAGTCAAATGGCTCTCAAGGAAGTTCTTGGCTTTTAATTCTATTTATTTCTTTCTTTTAAACCCACACAGAGAGAGGGAAACTAAACTCACAAAACCCTTCCTTCAACCAGCGTTACAGACCGGGCTGCAAAGCGCAAAAGCAGTGCTTGGTCTGAGGCTTTGCAGGGGAAGCAGGAGGAAAGGAGCAGCGTCCCCTGCTCCCTTCTCAAGTGCTTTTAAAGACAAGTTAAGACTCAGAGGAGGGCTCGCTGCTGCTCCACGGCTCCGATCCCGCGCACAGCTCCACAGAAGCAGAAAGGAGCATCCAAGCACGCATCTGGGGCGAGACGAGGGCACGGCACGCTGAGAAGGATGCGCGAGGCAGAGCAGAGCCCGCAGCCACCTCCTGCCTTCCCACCGAAACAGCCAAAGGCTCCTCTTACCCTAGAATACTCAGGCAGACTTTCCCATTGCGGTAGAAGTTGGGGTTAAACCTCACTGTGTTATTTCCCGTTGTCATCAGTTTGACCCTTGGTGGGTGGATGGGATAATCTGGAGGACAGCGAAACAGGAACAAGAAGAAACCCCCTTCATAAGGCGTGTCAAATGGGCCTGTGATCAATGCATGAATCTGGAAAACAAAAGCCCGTCTTGCGCACCACTTCAACACTGTGCAGCACCATCCAATCCTCCACGCAGGCGAGCGAGGGCAAGAAACCTCCACCCCGGCAGCAGCACGGAGGGAGGCAGCATCTTCCACAAGCACAGGCCCCGTGCAGGCCACGCTTCCCCCTCCCTCCTTCCCTCTGCTCCCCTTCTCCTCCCGCTGCCGCGCTTCCCTCCCCGCTGCCGCGCTCCACGTGCAAAGCAGGTTTCCAATGGGGAGGCTTGGCCAGAGGCCACAGGAGCTGCTTCCAGGGTGTCCAAAGCAGCCTGAATCCCAGTCCAGGTGCTTCAAGATTGCAAATATGCAGGAAAAGGAATTTCACTCGGTTTAGAACAGAGGTAAAAGCACCCCCACTCCCTGAATTCCTGCCAAAACGACAGCATTCCCCAATTTGATGGTCTCGCGCTCGTTTGGTCTTCTTGAAGCCAATCAGTGCATTTCCTCTGCCAGGATCCAAAATTAAGACCCTATTCTCTCCATGCTAATTACCCTCAGAGATCCCAATTGCACAGCAGGAACTCTCGACTCCCTTCAGGCTATTAAGGAAGCTTCTTCCCCAAGTGATCCAAGCAGCCTCCTTCCGTGATGCTCCCACCTCGCCAGGGTTTCAGCTGGAAGCCCCAGGGCCGGTGTCCTACAAACCCACACCTCTGCTGAAGGCCGTTTTGGCACATCCAGCTGCACACTGGCAGGGAAGGCAGCGTAAGGAGGAGCTGGCTCTGCACAGACGCTCCCTTGGTGCTGCCTCCAAACCCAAAGGGCCCCAAGTCAGGCAGGTGCTTCCAGGTAGGAATTTGGAGGAACCCTTTGTGTGCAGCAGAGGAAAAGCAAAGCCACCCCCCTGACATGCACACAACCAACACTGCCTGGAGAAGGGGCAGCACCAGCCAAGAGATACAGGGGATCAGGAACACCGTTGGAGCAGCCTCTGCCCCCCCGCTCGCTGCTGGAATAACCGGGAATTCACACTCCTGGAAAAGGCCGAGAGCCAGGATGGAAGCAGGGCAGGAGAGGCCATAGCCCTGCCTGGGTCCCTGGAGAGCAGCTCTGCGACGGGAGAGGCTGCACAGGGCAGACCTGGTACCCGTGGGACCCCAGCAGGACAGCTCCAGGGACACATCCCCGCCAGCTCGCACGGCTCAACACCACAGGCAGGTCAGGGATGCTCCAGCACTGCCTGCTGCTGGGGGATGTTTCTCATTCCCAGCTTCTCTGAGAAGCCCCCCATGGCCAAGAGCCTTCCACAGAGCTCCCTCTTCCTTGAGCTGCTCTATTGACTGTTTTCAAGCATCAACAGGATGAAATGAGCTGGAGCAGCACCCCACTGGTTCACAGGGCCACTAAAGCAGAGCTGGCTCCATCTGTGGAAGCTCCTCAGGTCCCTAGGATGGGATCTCCCCCCAGTTTCCTTGAGAGCCTCCTCCCCTTTTAAATCCAGCCCATCTCAATGTCACCAGGAAGACCGGAGCCTCCTCATGCTCCTGTGAGACTCCCCCTGGCTCCTCTCATCACATTAAGGGAACGCTCCATGCGGGCAACCCCTTAGAGCAGGCATCAACAGCAACGTACAGAGAAGGGCAAAGCTGAACCAGCTCCAAATCTTCTCTTACCTTGGTCATGTCCTGGGGATCGGGCACAACAAACATTCCCGGCGGCGGCTCCTTGTAAATGGACATGATATCCCTGAAGAAAGGAAAGAGGAGTTAGGCAAGATCTCCCTTGGCCTTCATCAGCCCTCGAGGCCCTGAATGTTCTGGATGGCAGGGATGCAAAGGGATGCGCTCTGAAGATGGAAACCTGCAGAGAGGCAGGAACTGCTCTTTGGCCTCTGCCTGGTTTCTGGCTGAGCTGCTTCGAGTCGCCCCTCAAAAGAAGTTGAGGAATGTCCCGAGCACAAGCAGCATTCCAATGGAGCAAGGTGGGAGGCACCAGACTGACTAACGGCTGCCTGCTGTTCAGCTCAGCACACACCTCACCCGTAACCTCCCCTAAAGCACTGCTCCGAGGGGAGGTTTGTTGGTTAAAGGAAGACCTTCCCCTCCCTTTGCTTTCCCTCTCTTTACAGGATCCCTTTCCTACCCCCTGTTCATTCGGTGTCCCCAAACATGCCATGGGTCAACAGCCTTTGAGATGCTCCTGCTCTGAGAAGCAGGGCTTCAACGTGACAGTGGGCTCAGGAGCAGTTGGGATGCACGTGCACACACACAGAGCTTCAGCCCCACGGCCTTGTCCCTCGAGGAGCTCAGACCAAGTGAATGAAGAACAATGAATCCTCTACAGCTCTGCTCCGTTCACAATCACCCATCACCTCCATCACCCTCATCGTCCTCCCACAGTCAGAGCTCCAGTGAGCTCCGGAGCAAGCTCCCACTCGACCTTCTCATTGGGAAGCAACCAGAGCTTGGAAAGGTTTCCAGGTAAGAACAAGGGAGAGCAAGGGGGAGCCTCCCCTTCCTGCCACCGTTACAGGGTGTTTGCATTGGAAACCGCCCCACTGCCCGCTGCTGCCTTTGGAAGGCGTTATGCAAGCCCCAGAACGAGGATGAGCGAGAGCCTGGAGGCAGGGATCCTTGCTCCAAAGGAAGAGGAAGGACTCTTTGAACCAGCGCCAGCGTTTCAACAATCCCCGGCCGTGTTCAAGGCCAGGTTGAACACAGCCTTGGGTGACCTGGTTCAGCGGGAGGTGCCCCTGCCCATGGCAGGGGTGGAACTGGGTGCTCTTCAGCTCCTTTCCAGCCCCAGCTACTCTTTGCTTCTGTGCTGCTTGTTCTAGCAGCGGTTCTCGACGCACCGGCTTCAACCACCCAAGCAAAGAGGCAGGGCAGGCAAACGGGTGGGCCCGGCAGGCAGGAGCACTGCTAAGGGCAGGTTTAGCACCAACACCTCGTGTTGATAGGGACTGGGCAGCTCTCCCCCGCCCCAACAGCGCCTCCGAGCTGATCCCGGAGGCCGGACTGGAGCCCTGCACTGAGCTCTGCCGCCCAGCGCCCCTCAGCAGCGGGCACGGAAGAAGGGGAAGGAGCCCCCCCCCGGATGCGGGCTCTGGGCAGGGCGAGGCGGGAGGCTCCATCCTCCCGCCGGCCACCGGGGCAAGGCGCATCCCGGGGCTCGATGGACCGGGGGCTGCCCCAGGAGAGCCGCGGGATAACGGCAGAGACCGGGGCCTGGCCCCAGCTCCCCAAGGCCGCCGGTGCGGGGCCGGTGAGGCCCAGCGGGCAGCTACCGCCGGGAGGGTTCCGGCCGTGAGCCCACCGTGTCCCGTCCCGTCCTTTCCCCCCCGCCACAGCGGGGGTCGCGGCCCTCCCCGGCCGTACCAGGAGCCCCGGGGCCCGGCTCTCACCGCTTGATCCGCAGCAGGCAGGCCGCGCTGGGCCGCTCGCTGTCCCAGTCGCCGCTCACCGTAGGGTCCCAGAAGGCGGAGTGCGTGAGGAGCGCGGCCCCCGCGGCCGCCGCCGCCGCCGCGATGGGGGCCCCGCCGCTGCCCGGGGCTGCGACAGCGCCCGTTGTGGCAGCGCCGAACCCCGCCGCCGCCCACAGCTCGGCGGGGATGAAGACACCGGGGCCGCCCGCGCCGCCGGCCGAGGCCCCGCCGCTGCCCGCCGCCGGCAGCACCGCGGCCGGGGCCGGGGCCGGGGCGGCCTCCTCGGCCGCCGGACTCTCCGCCATTCCGCGCCCGGCCTCGGCGACCGCCGCTTCCGGGCCTCCGCACCACCGAGTCCGCCGGCCAGAGCGGCGCCCGCCGCGCGCCTCCACCACCGACCGCCGGCCAGAGCGGCGCCGCCCCCTCACACCCCGCCCCGCGCCATCACTGAGCCGCCTCCGGTGCCAGAGCGCCTCCGCCACAGGGGGCAGAGCCTTCCGCAAGGCGTAGCGCGCCCTCTGCCGCCGCGGGGGTGTCCCGGGGGAGAGGCAGCGGGAACACGAGTTCGGGGCTTTTTGGGGTGGAAAACGGCCCTTTGGGGAGCGGCGGTGGGGGAGCCGGTACAGCGCGGGTTAACCCGCAGGGATGCAACGGCTCGGCACGGCCACAGGCAGGGGGGGAGTCTCTGTTTCAACCCTTACGTTGTCCTCGAGTCCCTTCTGCTCTGCCCAGGAGGGCTCAAGGAGACTTCAGGTCAGGTCCCTTCCCCACACTGCTCCCATTGAGCATCCCCGTGGAGATCACGGCTCCAGCGGCTCGGAGCACGCAGAGCACCCGCAGTGACCCAGGTAAGGCCCCAGGCTCCCCCAGCCCTGGGCACAAAGCCCGCGGTGGGTGTTCAGGTTCCCCCTGCCTCGTGCTGCAGAGGAACCACCCAGCAGGGGCTCGGCTGTAAAGCCGTGCCTTGAGGAGGGCCATGACCTTGAAGCCAGCTCCGCTGGGTGCCTGGAAGGGACATGGCAGCACAGCCCAGCCTGCTCCCTGCTAACACAGCCCTGCAACACCAGCACCGCTCCCAAGCACCCATCACCTCTCTGTGTTCTATCTTTCATGGCATGGACACTCTAAACAGTACATGGAACCCCCCTTTGTCAGCTCTGTATTGGCTCTGCAAGGGCAGTGCTCACTGGGGGAAGGTGTCCCTGCAGAGGGCTGGAACTGGATGAGCTTTAACATCCCTCCCAACCCCAACCAGGCTGCGGTTCTAGGATGTGTGAACGGCTCTGAGCTGTGCAAGGACATCTGTCAGCCAGGTTACTCCACATCCGTGGTCCTCCCCTCCCACCATCGTTCCATGTTAACTTCCTGCTTTACCAGTGAGTGACCCCACAGCTGGGATATTGCCCTCTCCAAGCAATTCCTCAACTCAGCCAAGGACTTCCCCGCGGCTGGAGAGGAACGTAAGGAAAAATCAAACACAGGCACCAGTTTATTTAGAGAAATCTTTTCTTTACTTGTCAGTCTGGAGCGCTGGGATGGAAGCAGGCTCGAACCGCAGAGTGATGGAAGCCACAGCCAGGATGAGTTGTCACATAGCGAAGAGGATCAGGAATGCCACCATCAAACAGAAGAGCCCCATGGCCTCGGACAGGGCAAAGCCCAGGATGGCGTAGGAGAAAAGCTGCTGCTTGAGGGATGGGTTCCTGAGCATCAGTACCAGGGGGATCAAAGCAGAGAGAGAAGGGAAACAAAACGAGATCCACAATGAGGAAAAGGAGTCCAGACAAGAGCCTCTGCCACATTGTGTTCACTGGGATTGTGTCACATAAGCAACAGATTTTGGAGCACAAAGCAGCTTATGGCAGACTGGCTGGAACAAGAAAGCCATGATTTCCCCCTAGCTTCAGTGGTACAGGCACGCTGAAGGCAAAAGGCTAGGGCCACCCACCCTGATGGTACCATGCAACAGCTCCTGCTAACGAGTGCTGCGCTTCCTCTGGAGGCAGGCAGAGCTCCACAGAGCAGCTGCGCCATTTATAAGGAATTATAGGGTGCATTCAAACAATTCAGGTGCTTTCTTCCACTATTTTAATAGCATAATGGATTATCATGACCATTTTCTATTCAAGAAGTGCTTCAGTTAACCTGCTTCCACACATGTAGAGCTGGATACGTATTCCAGAGAGACCTGGAATAGCTTTGGATGCAGTGCTGGCAGAAGGGGGTCACTTCAAGCCAGCCTGGTTCCCCTTCTCACCTGGCATAGCCAATGATCAAGCTGCCAAACACAGTCCCAATCCCTGCTCCTGAGCCGGCCACCCCGACCGTGGCAGCCCCGGCGCCGATGAACTTGGCGGCAGTGTCGATATCCCGGGAAGCGGCGCTGGTCTGGAAGTCACGGCGGGCGAGCAGCGGGGGGGACAGGCTGGGTGGCTGCGGGAGGCAGAACACACACACACACACACACATCAATGACACCTCTCACTGCACGGAAAGGGTCATTCAAACACGATCATTCTTGAAGGCAGAGCAAGAGCAGCCACACTTGCAAAGCCATCCCCAACCCGGGCTAGGAGTTACTGGCCACCCTCTGGATACACAGACTTATTCCTCCGCTGCAGGAGGAGGCATGGAGTACCACGGGCAGCGAGCACAGGGGTCCAGGACCTGATTTATGCACTGAGAACCTCACCTGTAGAGTCTGAAGCTCAGGCCTGCTGAAAACAGACACAGAAACTGGTCTGGCCAGAGCCCTGGAGCAGCACCGGAACTGCAGCGAAACACAGACAATGAGCTCCCATCACTGCATGTGTCCACACCACCCCTCAGGAAAGAGCACTTATTTCATGAAGAGCAGTCTAAGATGGTCTCAAACCATCCCACAGGACTAAAAAGCAAAGGGAAATGCAAACATAGAGCATTCCTCTTAGCCCGCTGGAATAAGTCCGTGAGCAGAACAACCCCAGACACATGCTGCAGCAGGGAAAGTGTCAGCCCTGCAGCTGCACCCGTCGACTTCCCAGCTCACACCTCAGAAGCAAGAGGTGCTTGAGCACCTCTGCTCCTTCTCCCTGGGAAGCCCCTGGGCCTGCAGCTCACTGCGTGTCCACCAGCACGGACGGCATCGCCCTCCGGTCCCCAGAGGTCACCTTGTTTCACCCACGGGTCCCCCCAGGGCAGCGCGTTCCATGGGGCAGCGCACAGGAACCCCCGCACCCGGGCCTCCCCTCTGAGTGCAAGACCCGCCTGCAGAGAGGCCGCTTACCACCGCCGGGGAGCCGAGGAGAGCCAGAGGAGCCTGCATTTTGCTTAACCTAAGACAAGTAAAGAAGAACGGGCGCTAAGAGGAACCGGGAACGCTGCTCCCGGCCACCCCCCCCACCCCTTCCCGGGGTGACCACAGCACATCCGCTGAGCGCCCGAGGCTGGCCCCTGCGGCCACCCGCGCCCGCTGACCCCCGCCGGGGCCCTCGCAGGGCAGACCCGGGGCTCCACGGCTCCGCTGCCCCCGGCAGGGCCGAGCCCCCCCGACTGCGGCTAAAGCCGCCCGAGCCCCGCCGCTCTCCGGCCCGCCCCGAGGGGCGCGGTGCAGCCTGTGCTGGCCCAGCGGGCGCGGGGAGACCCCGGCCCCGAGCGGCCCCGAGCGGCCCCGACCTGCACGGCTGCGCCCGGGGCTGCGGCGGCGGCCGCTCACCTTGCCGTGTCCCTCCCGCGTCCTCCGCGCTCATTGGCTGCCACCGCCCACGGCGCGCAGCATGCTGGGACAACATCCGCGCTCCTCATTGGCTATGACGGCGAAAGCACCGCCCACTATGCATCCGGGACAGCGGGATAGGGCCGGAGGGCAGTGCCGCTATGCGGGCTGCTATTGGCTGGTTATTTTCACTGTGTGCGTGCTGATTGGCTGGGGGCCCGAGGGGGTCTAAAGGGCCGTGAGCCGCCGCGGGAGCCCAGAGCTGGCCCCGGCCCCGGCTCCTTACCGGTAGCTTCGAGCGCCGGGGCCGGTCTGTCCCGCACAGAGCCCGGGCTCCGCCTTCCCCTGTGTCCCCCCGAGTACCGGTCTCCAGCCGCGCCTCCCGGTGAGTGGGGACGGGGACGGGCCCTGGAACGCCCCTCTCGGCCGCTGCCGCCCCACCGGGGCCCTGCGGAGGGACGGGGGCGGGGGCGGAGACGCTTTCACTTTCGTTTCTCGGCCGAAGGCAACGGGAGCGGCCCGGGGCTGCGGAGCCTCCGGTGTCCAACCGCGGCTTGAGGCTGGTCTCGTTTCCCTCAGCTGTTTGCACCGTGCCGACAGCTATGGCTGTTCCCTGCAGCAGACTCCATGGGGTTGCTGCATCCAGCCTCTTAGGGTTCTTTGCCTTGGGGCAGCCTGGGTCCTGTCCCACGGCGATGCTATAACAAGATTAAAGTGCTGGCCTTATCTCTGTTTGCTTCTGCATCTCGTGGCTCTCAAGAGCACCCTGGTATTTGGGAACACGAGGCACGGCAGGGTAGGGAAGCTTGGCACCAGCCAGGTAAAGACAGAGGCTTGGGTGAGCTGCACGCTGGTTCCTGTGCTTTACTGAGACCTACAAGTGCTGCTGCAGCCTGGGACGGCCTGGAGGATTGTGCCACATCCGTTGCCATGCTCTGCCCTACCCCCTGTAGGGTACTCAGCAGGGCTCGTGCATGGAGGCCCATGCAGGAGAGGGACTGCTGTGCCATGCTGGCAGCCTCAGCGCTAGGCACGGTGGCTGGGAAGTGATGGAGCCTTACATGTGTCTGCTAAAGAGGATCTGCAAGCTGCTGTGGATGCCAGGAGCAGCCTGGCCACAGTGGCAGGGACACCGTGGTGTGCGTATAGGGCAGTCTGGACCTCATTCCCAAGCCAAACCTCTTCGTACCTGTCACAGACACAATTATGTCTGCAGCATGAGATAATCCCTTTCTCCTTTCCTCTTCTAGGCATTCACAATGGAGATCTCTGAGGAGCCTCCCACTTCTGCTGTATTTATAGACAGCTGCCACTTCTCCCAGGTCATCTTTATCAACGTGGAGAAGTTTTATGTTCCTGGAGGAGACATAACCTGTTATTACACCCTCACGGAGAACATTGTTCCTCGGGGGAAGGACTGGGTGGGCATCTTCCGGGTAAGTGAATCCTGTGAAACCAGATGTGCCAAGGATGGGAAAGCAGCAGGAGGCAGAAACAAACAGCTCAGGCTTTGATGGAACAGGGTTGGGGGATTTTTTCTCACTAATAACCTTGTGTAATGGAACATCTGTGTTGTGCTTAGGGACAAAGGGCCAGACCTGCTGTAACCGAAGGCAAAATGACCTTTAAGGTGCCTTCCAACCCTAACCATTCCATAATTCTAGAATTATCCTTTCATGCATAGACCACAACTCTTAGAAGTCAGGATATCAATGCAAAAGTCCTCCCAGTAACTGATCTATGTGGCAATACAGTCCCATGACCACAGGAGAAACAGAAACTGTGTGCTGCCATGTAACAACGTTGCTGTTGCAGGTGGGATGGAAAACAACCCGGGAATATTACACATTCATGTGGGCTCCTCTGCCCAGTGACAGCCACAGAGACACCACCGCGCAGCAGCAGATCCAGTTCAAAGGTGAGGTGGCAGCGTGGGTCACTCGGGGAAGGTGAGTGCTCGTGCACATGGACTCCCACTTTGCTGCCTGTGTTTGGAATTAGAGTCTCTGTAGGACCACACTTTGGGAGGCTTATTTCAAATCCCGTCGTAGATCACAGCATTTTAAATCTGCTACGTTCTGCCATCCTGACCAAGTGATAGCTGTGTTCTTAGCACTGGCACAAGGAATTACTGACAGTGCTCAGACAATGCTGAACGCTGGGTGCTACATTACCAGCAATACTGAACTGGGGTGGCTCAGTCTTCTAGGGTCCCACTTTCTCTGCTATTTAGTTAAGAGACTTGACTAATGAGAAGCTGCATATGACGGGGTGGTTGTGTTTGTCTGAAGCTTGCTACCTACCACAAGATGATGAATACTATCAGTTCTGCTACATCGACCAGGACGGCATGGTCCGGGGAGCCAGCGTGCCTTTCCAGTTCAGAGTAGAGACTGAGGATGACATCCTGATGGTTACCCCCCAGGTCTGTAGCACCTCTTCCCCTGCTTTTTACTGCCTCTGCTTTTCTTGGCAGGTGCTCCCTGCTAACATGGGGTGATCTGCTGACTCAGCTGCCAAGCTAGAACTCACCAGACTTGGATTCTATTCTTGGCTTCGCTACTGATCCGTCACACTGATCTGGGCAGCCTTTGTTTCTCTGCCTGCCATTCATCACTTACGTTGTGAGCATTTTTGTAACACATAGTGTTTCAGGGCATTTTGAATGACTTTTAAATGAAAATGTCATTTTCATGGAAACAGCCTGCCATTAGGTGGGAGTAAGAGCATGCACATGGACAGTGACTGAAGTGCTGTGTAGCCAAGCACTCTGATTATGCAGTCCTGTGTGCAGCACTGTTAATGACTACACTGTACATGTGGTGCTAATCTAACAAACTGCAAAAAGCCCCAAAGCTCTGCCTTTGCTGGCTGCTGCAGGCACAGAAGACATTGAGCAACTCCAGAGATCAGGGGTAGAATGTGCTTAGTATTCAAAAATGAGGTTAATGGTAGCTTTGCACAGACTGGGGAGAGTGAAGCAGCCGTCTGGTCTGCACCAGCAGTGAAAGCAGAAGGAGGTACACGATATTCCCTTTTGTAGAGCTCATCTTTCTGTGCTCTTTGCACTGTGCTCTTTGCTTCTGTGATGAGCCAGCAACTCTTTTGCTTGCCAGGGACAACTGGAAGAGATTGAACTCCAAAACCAAAACCTGCATAAAGAAAATGAGAAGCTGAAAGCAAACTGTGCGAGTCTCCAGAAACAGAACAGCCATCTGCAGGAAGAGCTCAAGAAGACACAGGTAACCAAAATGTTAATGCAAGAAGTCAGAAGCTTTACGTCTGAAAGGTGAAGAGCGATTGAGTCGGGTCTTGTTCCACCATATGCTTCCAGGAAAGGTTTCTCCCATGTTTTCTGTTCAATCCTTTTCCACTCCACTGTGATAAGACAATAGTGATGAACAAGAGACATCTTCAGACACAGGAGACAAGAACACATGGGAAGGGGGGTGTTCAGAAACGATTGAAACGATTTGTAGGCTGTCCTGAAATCACATCATCATTATCTTTTTCCCCTTCAGTTTTGCTCAGGGCTTAATATAAATCAAACAGGGTGTGAAAGAGCAGTCAGGATGCAAAGGGGAGATCTTCCTCCCTCAGACAGGCTGCCTGGCAGTGTTGCATTGAAGGGGTTCTGCAGTTCCAGTGCAGAGCAGGACTATTGTCCATATACCTCCTGTTGACCTCACTGTGATTATTCAGGAGCTGCAGAATACCTTAGAGTCTCTAAGGAGCAACATGGAGAAACTGGAGCTGGAGCTGAATTTCCTGAGAAAGAAAAATACACATCTAAAGAGGCTGGATGATAGCAGAGGGGCAGAACTGCACCAGTAAGTGCATTTACAGCATAGCTCAAAACAGGGCATCACGTAAGCACCTTGCCTTTATGGCTTAGATTCCCCCAGGTGAAATGATGGTGTGTTTTGATTTGTTCTGAGTAGACTCAAAGAGCTAATTCAGAGTGTGACCTCTGACAAGGAACGCCTGGAAACCAGCCTGAAAACAACCCTGGATCACCTGGACCAGCTGCAGGTAACACCCCCAGAATTGCCTTCCTTTGCTTTGGTGAACTGCCTCTGATGGAACCAGTTTCCTTCTGAAGGAGAACTGAGCAATCCTGCACAGGCATTGGTGTATGAGTTTCTTTTTTGATGACATGGGTTCTTTAGGAAAAGGTCAACCTTTGGTGTGATTTGACCGCCAGGAAAGCTCAAGAAAGCTGTGTTCTGGAAGGGAAGGGTAGAGGGGCCTTCTTTCACTTTGCAGACCCATCACAGTTTCCTTGTGATGCTGGGGGTGACTTTATGTCTAACAAATCCAAGTTTATGGACAAAAGGCTTGCTTCTCTTAGGGAACCTCTGCAGACCTTTTAGAAGTAATCCACAGACCTCAGCACTGAAACTCACTCCCTGAAGCAATGAGAAGGATATAAAAGGGCAGCATGCTGTGGCATTATTTCTGCTGAAGAAACCATCATTAGCAGTGCCTGAGGCCATCACATCTTCCTTAGCCTGTTGTCCTGAGTGACCTTCTAAAGGTGCTTCTCTCTGTGTATCTGGTACCCAGGAAGCTTTTGGAAACTCTGCTCTCGCTTTGGCATTGAAAATTACATCCTGGAATAGATGCTGTGATTACCTCCGCTGTGAGCCCAAATGTTCAGGTTTCTTAAGAGTGATTCTTTGTGAATGACTGCAGAATCCCTAAGTACTCCAGCTGCTCTGGTGCAGTGATTTAATTCAAGAATCAGCTGCAAGATTCATTCTCAAGGATGTATTAGCTATCCACTGTCCAGGCAAGTCTCACAGCACCAGGAAACCTGCCAGGGTGGATGTTCCAGCTGTATGGGTTCTTTTCCTTCTTCAACCTCCCTCTTTATTTGAGCTGTCATATATCCCCTCCAGAGGTCATTTCACATGTTGTAATGAACATCCAGAGCATGAGTAGTGCCATGGAGATATCCTGGCTGACAAGCTATGGTGAGACTCCCATTGAAAGTGAAGTGCTGTTTGTTGGTAACAAAGGCAGCATGAGGCAGGTGGTATATGGCAGCCCCCGTGCTTGGAGCTGTCATCATTTCAGTTGTCAGTTTCCCATGATTTACCAACACTTTTCCTTCGTAGCAACAAAATGAGAACTTAAGGAAAGAACTGGAGGAGCAGAAGTGTTTGTTTCAGATTCTGCAGGAAAAAATGAAGGAAGCTGATGAGGAAAATCAGGTGAGAATTTGGCAGTCTTCTCCTGTATTGAGTGTGACAGTAACCTCTCAGTCCAGTGTTCAGTTCCTTTAACCCTTCTACCAAACAGATCACTTAACTGTGCTGCACATGGGCCATCACCTCCAGCCAGCCTGTCGGGCACTCTGCAGGCATGTACAACTGACTGTCTGGACTGGTTTCCTCGTGATAGCATGGGGATTCCAGAACCTCCTCATGTTAGCTTCATGCTGACACCACTGAAATAAATGGACTTAATCATAGAATCCCAGAGTGATTTGGGTTGGGACCTTAAAGCTCATCCAGTTCCAACCCCTGCCATGGGCAGGGACCCCTTCCACTGGAGCAGCTTGCTCCAAGCCCCTGTGTCCAACCTGGCCTTGAACACTGCCAGGGATGGGGCAGCCACAGCTTCTCTGGGCACCCTGTGCCAGCGCCTCAGCACCCTCATCCAGTCTAAGCAGTGACTGCTCAGTTGTGTTGCTTTCTCTGCATGTTTTCAGGATAGTCTTCTGTCTTGTAAAGTGTATTACTCTGTTGGGATCATCTTATCTGCCTTTCCAAGCAGGCCACAGAATAGATCTTTGCCCTTTCTTACCTCACTTGCCCATTCGGTCAAGCCTGACTAACGCTGAGCTATCTAAAAGAAGTTCAGAGCAATTTTGATTCTGATATAGGAAGCTCATTCTGTCCTTCTGTCCCTTTGCAGCAACTAAGGAAAGACAATGGCAGACTCCTGAGGCACCTCTCACAGGCAAGAGAGGCTTCTTCCTCCTCTGTTGCTTCCCAAGCTCCAGTTCAAGCTCCTGAAGTAGGAGGCCTTCTGTTTGGAAATCCATATTGTGGTGAGATTACTTGGCATTCTGTCTGGAACCGCAAATACACGGCTCTTAAAGCCTCAAGCCAATTACCCTCCCTCTCCAATTGAATGCTGTAGAAAAGCCATTATTAGCAGCACCTCTGCAGCTTTGCATGTGTGCAGATGACTTGCCAGCTGCAGAACGCTGCCAGGTGTTAAGAGCTGACTGAAGTAATCATCTGTCTGTTCATTTGCTGCCAAGAGAGACAACTATTGGGTAGTTTATTGAGCTGTGAGACAGCTAGTTCTGTGGCTAATGTCCAGCTTCCACAGTCCTAAATAGGGTTAGATCCAGAGCCACATCCTCATGTTTCAAGAATTCCTAGTTACCAGCACATTACATTGTTCATCATTTTGCTGTGCTGAAATAGTCTTCTTTTTCCAGCTGCAGGAGCAAACCTGGGGGCAGGAGCTGCAGACATAGTAAGTAAAGTGGACACGACTGGACGTGAACTAGTGGTTTATGGGCACAAAGTAGTGGTTTGAAATAACAGTCTCCAAGTTCATCTCTGTAGTCAATTGTCTACTTACTGCTTTAGCCCGGGTAGGATAGCAGGCAACCAAATGGAGCTACATGTGCTTAACATGTACAATCAGTAACACAGAATTACATGTATTAAGGACGAGAAGGGAAGCTGCTGACCTTAATCTTTAAGGATCAGCTCTGGCAGTATCTGATGTCAGAACAAGCAGCAGGCAGCTCCTGAATACCTTATTTCCTATTGGAAAAACTGATTTTATTTGCATTTCCTTTGTACTTCAGGCTTCCATAAAGAAATGCTACACGGTCAATGAAGTATGTCCTGAAGATACCTTAACAAGTCAGTACAAGGCCGAAATGCAGAGCCACCTTCTGAAGTGCCCATTCTGCAGTGAGACCTTTGAGAAGTCCAGTGACGAGATGTTGTTTGCCCATATGCTTTGTCATGTCCTGGAATAATTTGTGGATTTGTATCTGCTCTGTGATAGAGGACAAAATCACTGGATGGCTTAGTTCATGCTAAGATCACCCAGACAAGAGTGGGAATGCCACTAGTGCTGGCATTCTGAGCTTTTTGCTCCATGCAGCATGGGACAAACCCACAAATTGGGTCAGACATCTGCATCCTGAAACTGAATCACCATCCTCAAACTCAAGTCTCCTGCCTTGAGCAAAGTTAAACAACTTACAGATCTTATTGTTACTAATTTAGGTCCCAGTTCTGTAGAACAGGATTTGTCACCTAACAGTTTATTCAGGTTGGAATGGGATGTAGTACAGCAGTTTTCTGTTCTTGGCTGATACATCTCTACTATAATGGTTTTAATATAGCACTGTGATGGCTAACCAACGACCAGAAACATTTCATCATCTTTTAGGAGCACACCATCAGTCCTGCTCAGCTTCCAGAATGCAGAATTAATAAGAAAGAAAGTCTGAATAAAAACACATCTCTTCTTTCCTCGTCCTCACTGAAAGGAAATCATGAATACGATTACTTTTGTCTTTCTAAACCACCTTGACTGAATAAGAAGAGTCTGTTCCCAAACCAAGACATTGTGATTCACAGCTAAGTGCCTTGGGATGCTGCAATGCTTTGCACACAGGTTTCCCAGTTCATATTTGTGTTTGTGCTTCAGGATTTTCAGTTCATGATTAACAGCTCTTTTTTCCACGCAAGCACAAATGGGTCAAGGTTTATTTTCCAGCTGTATCACACTGTTTTCTGCTGAGTATCTGAAGCAATAGAAACTCCTAAGAAGTTTATGTAGAGTTTTTAGAATATTTAGAGTAACAGAGACTTCAAAATGTTTTACTGTCTTCATTCTGCACAACCTTTTCTTATCAATTTAGATTTTAACGGAGTATTTCTGCCTTGAGATGTACTATACTGGCAGGCATTACCCACAAACAAGAATAAAAGCTATACAAAGAATCTTTGAAAAGGATGTGTATGTGTGTTCCTTCTTAAAGAAATACAGTGGACAAGTTGATGGGGTCTGAAGGGAGCTATTTGCAACATTTCAATTGCTTGGTGAAGCTTCTGTATAACAAAGTACTTGAGCACCTCTTGAATAACTTTTAGTGCTCAAGTGATGTCCCTCTGGGTAGTGAGATCGTTTCTGTTCAACAGAAAACACCTCTTTAACTGCTTGATCCTCCGTGCCTTTCCACAGCACAGGAATATATCATGAAGGCCAAAGGATAGCAATGGATAACGAGAACAAATCAGGAAACTGAAATGAGCTGTATGGGATCTCTTTGTTTCTATCTGCTCCCAGTAGTGCTGATCTAAACACCTAGAGCTGAATTTCATCTCTGCCATAGGAGTGTCCAAGTATTGACCCCTTTTTCCCTAAGCTGGCAGAAAAAGCTGACAACCTCCTCACTCAGGATGAGAAGTACTTAGCCTTGTACATGTTTTGCCAATATTGATTACGGGAGGATGTCTCCACATTCCTGCCATAGCTTTACTCCAGTTGTGACATTCCATCCAAGTGAGGCTCATTTTTAACCAAATACATGTTTCCTCAGGAAAAGCCCTATTGTTTCTCAAGAAAAAGCTTCCCCCACACACACCTTTTCCCATACCTCCTCATTCTAAATAACATGTTATTTCTTTTACTGCTTTGCGTCTTGAAAGAAGCAGCTCAAACACAGAGAGACACAAAAGTGAGTTTTACTAAAACACCCAAATGCCTGTCCCCAGACCTCTTCCTTCTCTACCCTCTCACTACTACTGGCTTCTGCAGCTCATGTCCTAAACCCATCACCCAGCTACGTGGTGATGCCACCCATGACCTCCATCTACGGGTGCCAAGCGTCGATGCCCCCGGATTGCGTCTCCATCCCTTTTACACTGCATTTCCCACTTGCTTCCTCCTGTAATGCCTACAAATCCCGGTGCCTACACTGAGGTGCTGGCGCTGGGACGCAGGCAGCACCCGGGTGACCGGCAGAGGGGGTCAGACTGCAATAAATCTCAGGAGGATGGTGGCTTTTGGAGGCAGTTTAAGGTATGTCTTTTATTTCCCTGTAATAACACCACAGATTCAGACTCCCAGCCACACACTTCAGCCCGATGCAGGTCGTACCTTCCCCATCCTGGGCAGCCAGGGATCAATTCACCCCTAAGCATAAATTACAACATGTATTTTCCGACCATGTTTTCATTTTGTTTGTAATTTACACCATTATTTAAGTTACTGCTGCATTTAGCCTTTGGAATCAGAAGAGGTTTCAATGCTATCTCTGTTTTATGGTTTAATAGAGAAGTAGCTCAAATGGCTGATAATGAGATATAGTTATGCTTTGGATGAGATCCAATATTACACTGATATGTATTGGGTAAGGACCTTGGAATACATTTGCAAAAGGGACAGGAGGGGTTTGGCACAGTTTATACCTGAATTCGTGTAGCATCTGAATGGGCATTCATTAGAAATGTATCTCAATGGAAAAAGTCATACTTTGTAGGGGAAATCTTTGCAAATACAGGTATTCTTAAACCTTTACAGGGCTCATCAGTCTGGTCCAGCTGAGGAACTGGCCCAGGCTGCTTTCCACCAGCAACCACTGCTCCAGTACAGTGTAACTCAGCCTCAGAAAGCTCTGCTCCCTTTCCTTGGTCCTTTTGTTTCTCCTTCATTCTTGTCAGCCCCTTTGCCTTCCTTTCCCAAGAAGTTGGTTCTTCTCTTGGGCTTTCCCTCACATTCACCCAGTGTATTTTGAACATACCTGTCCCTGCCCATGGCACATCATTTTCCAATTAGCAGGAATGTTTTCCGTACATGTAAAATGCAAATCAGATGGTAGCTTCTCTCAGCTGCCAACTGTGGTCCCAGAGGGCATCACATACTGCCTGATGTCAGTTCGTTTCATAGGAAAGACCATTGTTTTGCCTGGGAAAAGTCCTTTTTGATGCAGAAAAATGGGCCTGGCCACAAAGGAGACGGTTACAGATCCCAGATTCCCAACCTATCTCAGCCCTGAAGGTCAGAGCATCTGAATGGAGGCTGAAATAAATGACATGGGGCTCTGCTTCTTCCAGGAAGCGATTCCCGATCATACAGCCACAGTCCCCTTCCTCACTTGAACAGCCTCTCTCCTCCACCCATGACCCTCCTGGCTCCTCTTTGTCTATCCATGTCTTCTTTCCTCTTTCTGCAGAACAATTTGGACCTTCAGCATCATCAGTCTCCTCTAGAAGCACCGTGCTGGGGCTTGACTGTTGGCTCGGAGGAGGCAGAGCCATGGAGCATGGCCCATCTCCCACAGAACATGGTCTGGGAGAGCTTCTGCTGCTCTTCACCCTAATGGGGAAGCCAAAAGGAAATGGGAAGATTCCCGACAAAGGAATGGAAATAGACAAGCTGCAGGTGAACAAAGGAAGGAAAGGGAAGCCGTGTACAAGCCAGCAATTGAGTGGTTCTACTCAGTAATCAATTTGTCAGTTTGATTTTAAGACACAGCAGAAGAGATCGATAATTCTTTCCAGCAGCATAATGGACATCGAGGGCTTGGAGCGTTTTGATCATCAAAGTCCTTATTACAGGGATCAGTCCAGTGCTTACTCAGCAAGTGGGGGTGCTTCTGCATCTGGCATGTCAGAGATGGGCAGGGAAAGAGAGCAGAGCAGGGAAAGGTGGAAAAACGTGTCCTAAAATGACACTTGGACAGACTGCTCAGAAAGATGTGGGGAAGGGAATGCTCACAGACAGACCCCTGTGGGACTGAAAACTGACAGCATGACCCAAAAGCAGAGGGGAGTTTTGTCAATGCTCTTATTTCCTAAGGAGGCATTGTTCATCTTTGTTCTCCTGTGGAGATCCAGACTGAGCGATTCCTGCTCGCACAGGAGTCAATGAGTCCCTTTATCTGTAGTGCACTTGGGCAAATAGAGAGTGCTTAGTGGGTATATAACGGCACGGAATCCAAACGTTGCCATTTATCACCTGCTTTGTACTGAATTAAATCACTACATGAAATGCACTGAAGAATCAAACCTTTATTGTTTTGGTGGTGAAAGGATTGGGTCCCAGAATTACATCAGTTGTTTTCTCTAAACAGCTATTAGCCTCCTCCATTATATCAACAGAACTGGTTTCCATCCTCTGGCTCATTTATTCCAAACCAGCATTATTGAAGTGAATGGGGTCTAGGCCCTGGATATTACAAGAGCTGTTGGTCTACTCATAAATTACAAGTTGTCAAGGATTTTAATGGAAACCCTCAGAGTGCTGTAAATCTGTGCAGTTCTGCCTGCATCCCCTCCCTCATTTCCATCACAATATCACTCCGGTGGGACTGCAGCGTGCAGCATGTGCCAGGCAGCCTAGATTGGTGGGACACAGGGGAAGGAAGGGGGGGAATAAAGCTGGAGATGGGCTGGGGGGTTCAGAACAGTTGGCACTGCAGAAGCATCTGCTGGGTGGCCGGGTTTGGAGTCACCTGGCTTATTCAGCGTGGCAAGGGGAAAGGGTTATTCATCGGGGGGGGGGGGGGGCTGGAGAGGGGAGTGACAGAGCCAGGGATGCTTGTGGAATAGGGACGGATGTATTGCAGTTTACATGTCGCTCCGTTGGTCTGTGAAGCAGTAAATCTCAGCAAGTAGAGGGTTTTGTTGGGTTTTGTTAGGTTTTGATCACATTCTAAGTTCTGCATAGACCATCTCTTGCTGTTAGGCAAAGATTTTCCTTTTTAAACTTCCTAGCCAGTCCAAACTACGTTGAGGGAACATTGGACACTGTGTCCTGATCCAAACAGCAATGTTTCTGTAGCTCACTGGATCTGGCCAGAAACAGGGTTACTACAGATACGCCCCTTGACTTAGTTGCCTCCCAACTCATAGCACAGCACATGCTGCATGCAACACTAAAGCCTTTTAGGAGCTCACTCATCCTCCTCTGCTGGCTGTAGGATATTATGGAATATATTGTGATCAGAACAGCCATGCTTGTGCCACCCCACCAGGGAAGCAGACAGGACTGCACAGGGGTCTGTTTAAGAGCCCATGCGGACCCTCTGCCTTCTGAGGCACCAGAGGTCATGAAAACTTGGGTGCAAGATCAGTTTAGGCTTAAATGAAGGCTTGCACCCTGCTTTAGCATGGAATAGAAGTAAAAGATTACACTGGTGATAGAGCTTCTACCAGCTTCAGAGCACCCAGGGCTTGTAGTCTTATAGAAAATACTAGTCTGGCACTGAGAGTCTCAAATACAGCAAAGCCATCAGCAGCACAGATCCTAAATTAATGATGTTAAACTGTTAAACATAGTCCCTTTCACATTACAACCTCATGTGACAAGCTCTGAAGAATGAGGCCTTACAAGACTTATGTTCTAATTAAATATCACCCCTGTGTTACAGACAGGGAAACAGTTATGCAGCCATGAAGGAATTTGGCCAAAGTCAGTCCGAAAAATCTGTGGCATAATCCCCCTTTCCCTCGCCAGATTTAACATTCATTTTGAGAAAGGCTGAACAGCAGAACTGAGCCAGGATGGAGGAAAAATGGACGGCTGCCAAAAGGGATTGATGCCCTTCAGGCTCCAGGGAGTTTTTAACCCTTCGCAATGGTGTTCCCGGCCTGTGAAACCTGGTGGGGTTCATCAGGCTGTACTTCTCCTCTACTGATCCATAAGACATTCGCCAGTGGGAGCAGCTGCTTCGAGAGCGAGCTGATAACTGGAGCCCTGAGGCACTTACATCTGGACGTCTCGTCCCCTGCCTGCTTCCCTTCCCCACGTGCAGGATGAGACTCGAATATTGCCTGTGCTTTTATAACGTGTATTCCTCTGGGGCCTTGCTCCTGATTACGGCATCTAAATGCAAGCAGAAACAAACAGTGACAATGAGAAGGACAAACAAAGGTGGTCAGCCTGCAGGTTCCGACCGCTTTGTACACTGCATTTGGTTCCATTTCGTAAGAAGCTGCAGTTTCAGGAGCCACAGAGTGTGCTTAATTCCTTTTTTAATAACAGATATAACATTTTTGAGAGCAGCTGCTCCACATGTTATGTAGCACAGCCGAGAGCCATATGGATTTTTAATTCCCAGGAGTTATTACGTAGTTGTAGCAGCACAGACGAACCCACGCTTGCCTTAATGGAGTCATTAGACTTGACAATCCTTCCTTAAAAAGGGCTATTGTTTGGCTAGATCAGATCCAAAAAACATAGGAAAGGTTGGAAAGATGGGTTCTTCATCTTATAAAACAGAGAACATCGGGGGGTTTAGGCAGCTCAGTGGTTTCTCTGCCTTCAGGAAATTGCTTCTCTGTTAGTACAAAATGATTTTAGTGACCTCGGTTCTGTCCTTTCTGAAGTACAAATCCAAAATGTGCCTGGAGATGTTGGCACTGCTTTACACTGGTGGGGTTTTAACGAATGGGGACACTCAGCCTCTCTTGCAATGCTCTGAAAGGCACAAATCCTCCACAAATACTCGAGTTACAGCCCTCAAACGCATCTTGGAAGAGACATTCACTTGGAAAGAGCTATTAAATCATATTTCTTAGGGAACTGTTATAAGATAACCATGAGATTCTTGCCCTTGAGCCTAAAACACGTGGTCCAACAAGAAACAGGATAAAGCAGATGCAGGATCCTGAATGCAAACGTCTTTAATCCCAGTAAAACACTAAACCACCCAAACAATCCTTGTGTTGAGAAGCAGCAGAAGAGAAAAACAAGCTGCTTTAACGCCAAGGCTGCATCTCCCTGTACATCACTTGAATGCATTGCAATGAGTACACTACAGATTGCTCAAATAAATCTGAGGCACTCCCTGGATCTTTAGTTCTATGGAAAATGTTGGAAACCCCTTAACCTTCTGGCACGGATGGGGACTGTAAAAATGGAAAATGAATGCTAGTAAATCTGCTGCTGGCTGCCATGGGAATGGAGCAGGTTCCTTTAAAGGACCCACGATCACAGAAAGCAAAGGGGATCCAAGCTTTTTTGTGTGCGTGTCGAACAATTAGCTTCCACCAACCTGCTCCATTGCTCGCCGCCGCGGTCTGTTTCCATGGCAGCAGGAACTGAATCCCTACAAGTGTTGCGGATCCTGGATGTAAATGGCGCTGCCCATTGTGTCAGCAGCACTCGCAGAGCTGGGAGGCTCATTCCAGCTTCGCAGAGCCGGTCATTTCCTTGTGTTATTATCCAGGTTGGATCAGTGTTGTGGTGCTGTACAGGTGTAAGACAAGGTTGTTGCTGTTAGCCCAGAGCTCGGGTGGCATGGGCACCCAGCTGCACAGGGGCATGGAATCCTGGAATGGTTTGGGATGAAGGGACCTTAAAGCTCCTCCAGCTCCAACCCCTGCCACTGGCAGGGACCCCTTCCACTGGAGCAGTTTGCTCCAAGCCCCTGTGTCCAACTGGCCTTGAACACTGCCAGGGATGGGGCAGCCACAGCTTCTCTGGGCACCCTGTGCCAGCGCCTCAGCACCCTCACAGGGAAGAGCTTCTGCCTAAGAGCTCATCTCCGTCTCCCCTCTGGCAGGTTCAAGCCATTCCCCTTGCCCTGTCCCTACAGGCCCTTGTCCCAAGCCCCTCTCCAGGTTCCCTGCAGCCCCTTCAGCCACTGGAGCTGCTCTCAGGTCTCACTGGTCTCACAACAAGGGCTGCTGCCTCAACCGGAGTCCTGATGGGGAGCTCCCATCGCTGTTGCGGGATCACATTCGGCTCTACCGAGAACTCTGCTCTGGCTCTCACACACTCTCTCCTGCTGCCCCCAAACCCCAGCCCGGTGCTGCCCAGCTCCCCACGGGATCTACTGCGGAAGGGAACGGGACCCTTGCGGTGGGCCCAGGGCTGCAGCAACGGGACCCGCCTCACCTCAGAGCCGCCTCCCAGGAGCCCTCGCGCAGCCCTCATGAATATGCAAATCACCCCGTTCTCGCAGCTGTGATTGGCTGGGGCTGTTCAAACCAGGCCACGCCCCCCTTGCCGGGGCGCGGCCGTTAGCAGGCCGTTAATTTGGGGGCGGGAAAGGAGGCGCGGCAGCGCGGGCATGCGCATGCGCAACTGCGGCGCACGCGCGTGACACTGACGCGTCCTCCTGTTGCGGTAGCAACAACTCCCTCCCCCTTTGCTGTTGTTACCCAATCAGAGACTCCTCAGGCCTCTTAGCCCAATGGAGCGGCAAGATATTAATAGAGAGGCGGGGCTTAAGCCGTCGCTTTGCCCAATCAGAGAGCGGGGTTGGACGGGGTCAGCAGCTCGGCCGTCGCCTCAGCGGCTGCTGGGGCCGGGCGGAGATGGCGCCGCATCCAGGTGTCCGTCCCTGCCGGTGCCTCCGCTCTGTGGGCGCCCCCCGGCCCTGCAGGGTGCGAGCTCCGCTCGTTGCAGGTCGGTGGTTGTTGGGGGGATGGCGGCTCCTGCCAAGCCCTGTGTGCTGAGCGCAGGGGAGACCTTGGGAAAGGTGCCTTGGCAGCGGCGCTGCAGCCGCAGGTGGGTCCGTCAGCTCCTGTGGAGCCTGCTCCTGGCACAGAACGGGCCGTGCCTGGTGCCCTTGGATGGGGAAAACCAAAGGAATTGTGGTGGAGCCGATGCCTAAATGGGTAATAAATTCATATTCGTGCCGGGGTCACAGCATCGCTTCAGCTGGCACTTGAGTTGTTTGAAATCAAAAGGTCTAGTGTCCACGCGTTGTGTTTTGCTCACATTTGGCTGCCTGGCCTGGAATCCCCCACTGATGCAGTGTGCGCAGCCAGCCCTTAGCCAGAGCAGTGTTTTATTGGCCCTGGAGCGTGTCCCCTTGTTGTTGTAACACTTGCTCTTTGCGAGCGTGTGCTAGCCCTGATGTTTAATCTTTGTGAAGCAGTAGCTTGTGAGCATCAGACGTATTTCTCTCATAATGACTGAAGTTAGGCAAGAAGTCAAAACTTAATATGCCTGTGAGCTCTTGCCAGTGTTTTCTGGATTCATGCCTTGAGAGAGGAACACGAAGGAAGGCTCGAGTGGCTCCAATCCAAATAAAGCATTATTCAGAGCTGCACTCCAGGAATCGTTGTTTTCCACCACTCAGAGCTATCAATGGAGCTGGTTGTTCTCACAGTTATTTCTAGCTGGGGTGAAGCTTCTGAAACAGTAAGCACTCCTGGGTTTATGTGGTGGTCTGTTATGACTAATTGTCCAGATTATCATCTACAGCAGGCAGTTTGTAAATCATCCATCCAGGGAGCAATTGATAGCCAAGGCCTAATGGAATGGCGATTCCACATCTCCCTCTGAGCCCAAACGGAGACTTGGAAATTACAGAGCTTCCTTCTCTTAAACTGCTGTTGCTCTGTGATGCAGTACATGGAGTGGTGAGCTTCTGAGGAGCAGGAGACAGGAGTGAACAGAGTGAGTACAGCATCAACGGATCGGTTAGTGGCAATGGGAAATGAAATCAAGTACTTGTGAGTGGGCTGTATGGGTGTGATGATCCCTTTATTGTTCTTTTGGAATCAATAAGGTGCAAGCAAATGTTTGTTTATGGTGCTTTTATTTTTCTCCCTGGACTTCTTTCTCTGGAAAATCAGACACTTCCCTGGAAGCAGGGAGACCTAGAGGAAGTATTTGCTGGCTAGAAACAGAGTGGTGAAGCTCTTCCCAAAAGAATCCAACTTCTTTCTTGGTGTCTTCCTGCAGACTAAGCCCTTCTTTTAAAGCCTGACTTTCTTCTCGGCACGATTATTTTTTGGCTGTTAGATTCACATTCTGTGATTTGCATGCCCAAAGGGGCCAACTTTCAGCATCTTAAAAGCCTCTTCTGAATTCTAGGCAAAGATTAATCTGCTGGGCTGGAGGAAAGCAAGTAGTTTTCTCTGGTTGAATTTAGTGCTGGAAAAGAAATCAGAGAAAAAAAGCAGTTATCATTTAAAGCTTTTCTAAGCGCAGAGGACTGAAGGAAATTAATCTTACAATATTCTTACAATATTCTATTTGCTGTTCCAGTTACATTTTTGCAAGGTTCTTGGAGTAGTTTGAAAACCTATGCCTAGGAAATCTACGCTAGAAAGCAGTTTTAATGCAGTTCTTTCATAACTATTGTAGTGTCCCTCTGTGCCATTTCCCTCCTCGTTGTTAGGACAGTTTGTAGCCCAGTAACTGATGTAGGAAACACAAGACTTGTCTCTGTAAACTGGCCTCTGGCTGTCAGGGCACAGGCATCTTCACCACCCACGCTGAGAAGGACATGAAACCTGGGCAGGATGCGATCTGCCAGCTCTACATCTCAAGGGTAATCCCCGCATTCCTCGTTTCAAGATCGCTGCTTTGTCACTGAGCTGGTGCTTTAATATCCAGTTTAGCCTTGCCCTGACGTGGTCACTCAGCCAGAAATAGCATTCACTGGTCATTTGCTTCAGATTCATCGCTGTCAAAAGGATTCATTGCTGACAAAAGAAAAATGTCTACTTTACATGTTATTCTGTAAACTCGTGTTCAGAAATGGCTTGTAATATTTTGAGACAGAATCACCTTGACAAGAATTCAGGGCATTCAGAATGAATGAATGGAAGAAGGAAAACTTTATCCCTCATCAGTGAAAAAGCACTTAAAGGATACTCATTTTTCATGAGTCCCATTAAGCCCTATTGTCTTGTTCCAAACAAGAGTCTCACCAAAGTGGTTTTGATTGGCACTTTTAAGTAACATCCTTAATGAAGTCTGATATAAAAACTTCAATAAGCCTCCAGTTGCTTGGACTTCCAATAATTTGAGGAGCAAAACCATGATTCACTTCAGTTTATTGTTGACCTTTGGACACACTATATTTTATGGTCTAAATTTGTTTGACTTTGCATTTGACCTCATTGTTATTTTTCAGGGAATGTTCCTAGGAACGAATGAAAGTCTATGAATGACTGAAAAAAAAATATAAGAGGTGGAAGGGAGGACACTTGGAGCCTCTGGCTTGGAGAAAAGAAAGGTAGGAAATGAGCTTCTCTTTAGTGGGACATTGGGCAGACTGGCCCACAGGCTCCTTTTCTGTTGTTAATGTTTCATTTCTTCAAACATTTACCCTTGAAGTGAACTTCAAACACTCACTGAGCTGTACAGAAACCAGCTACAGCCTTAAATGAAGTGGAGAACCTGTCACTGCTTGGTGTAGTGCAGACCCAGGCTCTAGTTTGATCAGTGTTAGGGACACACACCCCAGAAAGAGACATTTACAGTACCTTTCCCAGCTCAGCACCAGATAAAACTGTGGCAGAAGTAGATCTGTCATAGCAGGGACCTCAGCTAGGCTTGTCACCTTTGCAATAGCTATTAATGAGTTACCAGTGTTGTTCATGTGTTTCAAGCAAGTTTAGAAGCAAATTGGCTTCATATCCTCTTTCCCAGCCTTTTATTCTTGGTAGACGTAAGTTTGATCTGGGGATTTATGTGCTGGTGACATCCCGTGACCCTCTGAGGATGTTTGTCTATAATGAGGGCCTTCCACTTTTTGCTACTTCAGCATCCTCTGACCTTTTGCACAATAGCTTGGTAAGTAAACAAGCCTATTAGCAGAAGTTAATGACAGTTCAATACACAGCAACCAGAGATAGAGAGAAATCCTAATGGTTCCACTGTCCAAAGCATCTTTCTCTGGAGAATCCCTAAGCACTTCATAAATACCAGTCATTCATCTTTGTAGTATCTGAGTGCCATAAATACAATTATGCGTGAAATATTTGAGCAGATTCTCTAGTAGAATGCACCATGTGTTATATTATCCTGATCAGTGCTGCATACAAGTTTTGGCACAGTTAGTACTTCAATAAATACATACCTAATTAACTTTATGTACTAGTCTGGTACTGTTTTTCATGAAGCATTATTGTGGCAAAAAGATTGTTATAAGACAGAGAAATCTTGGAAGGGGAAAAGGCCCAAGTGCAAAGATACTTTGGTTTACTTCTTTCTGAAAAGAAGTGGTGGCTTAGCTGGTGGCTGGCAAAGGTTCTGGTATGCAGTTCTGAATCATTTCAACACAGAATTAGCTCTCCTAATAAGTGCTTGTAGAATGGGGCCTGACTGGGAAAGAGGGTTATCTTCCATTGAAACTGCTGATTTCTCAGAAGTGATGGAATTGGAATGCTGATGAGATTGCAGTGAAGTGAAATTGAAACTGTTGAGCCTCATTTATTGGGTTCTTTAAAGTAATGGGATCAGTATAGGGCTGATCATATTTAGTGCCATTAAATCTTCTGTGCTTAATTAAGATGCTTTGTACATGAGGCAGTGTGACCAGGATCATGTAGAGAAGAAGGGAGGAGGCTAATACCTTTCTAACCCTGCATCTTGTTCATTCATTTACAGGGTAATGTATGCATGCATCTGACAAATTATTCCATTAACAAGAACAGAGTTAATTCTGCCAGAGAAAAAGACATTGGAAGTAAGAGGTAAAAGGAGAGAACATTTCTGAGCTACTCCCAGAGGGGGTAGTGTTTACCTTTTCTTGTACATCTTCATAGGCTCGGTGTATTTCAGAGCATTTTTTGTGTTTCCCCAAAGCGCTGCCTGACTTCTTGTTGAATAAATCAACTGAAGAAACTCAGATGAGAAACAGAGCTGGACACCAGAATTGGGAAGGAAACTCCACAGAGGGAAGTTTGTGCTCCAGCTCAGCAGCATGCATTTCAGTTTTTGTCTTGAGATAAAATGTTTGCCTACTCTTCCTAAGGACACTGATTTGTCTAACAAGATGTTATCACTCTCCAAACTTTGCCTGTAATCTTAGCTCATCATGCTGTAGCAACCCTACATCGTCACTGTATTTGTTATCTTTGTCAGCTGTGATAGGCAGATTTACAGTAGTTTACTTAGACACATATTTTCTCTTGCAGTATTTCTTGTATCTTATTTTCTTGTAAATAAACCAGCTGTAGTGCTGTGGTTGTGCAAGGCAACAACTCCTGTGAGGTGATCCATGAGTCAAGTGCAGGAGCAGGCTGCCCAGGGCAGAGATGGAGTCACCATCCCTAAAGGGCTTGGGGGCATGGGTTAGTGGTGGCCTTGGCAGTGCTGGGTTAACAGTTAGACTTGATCTTAAACAGCTTTTTTTTCTTTACACTTTGCTCCCTAAATCCTTTCTCATGCTAGGAAATGGGATTGCTCTAATGCAGTAATTGAGCAATAGAAGTTTCCAGAATGAACACAGTTATAATGATATAAAGAAGCTGTAGGCAGATTGTTGCAATATTAGGGTAGAAATACACCAGTTCAGTTAGATTTGTTATCAAAGGTTCCAGTATTCCTCCCTTTCCAGGACACCCTGAACCAGCTGTGAGCAGAGATGTGGCTGTGATACTGGCCAGATGTGGCTGCTTATAGCAGATGTTATTATCAAATTGAGGATAACGCCACATGCTGTTATGAAACATAACAATCACATCTGCTCCCCCATTACACCAGGGTAGTGCTCACTTTGAATTATGCAGGTTTGATATTATCCTGAATCACAAATCCAAGCCCCAGTTGCTTGAGGACCCTAATAAATCTCTCCTCAATCCTGCAGCATGGTCATGGATAAACTGATCTGTTGAGGGGGGTTTTCAGCCTGTGGGTTGCTATCATCAAGCTCTTTTTTACCACCCCTTTTGAGTTCTGGCTCTCGACGGGGTCTCGGAGCTGGGCGGCTGGTGGGTGGCCGGCAGAGGGGGACAGACTACACCGAATCGGTGAGAAACGGTGATTGCGCTGTCGGACACAGGCGGGGAGCGCTGCCTGCAGGAGTTCTCGCTTTGGCGGGCACCTCGCTCCAGTTCCGTGCACGCAGAAGCATTTTGGAGTTATCCATCACTCTCGGTGGGAGTTACTTGGTAACGGAAGGGGCAGGCTGTCTTTCTCAGAGCGCAGCGAGTTAATACCAGTTCCTCCTCTACTACTCCCAGCACATACAAGCTTTGCATCAATTCTGCATTCAACCTGAGGCTGTAATTTCAACCTGTGCTACTTGTTTCCCTCTTTGCAGTATATACAAAAAGCACTGGCACCACTCTAACAAGCAGAGAAAAAGGCCATTTCCCCAGCTTCAGTGACTTGTTTTTAACACAAATCGTGTTAAAACCAGAAGCAAAACTCAGGATTTCCTGTGTTACCTCTGACCTTAGATGCTGGGATCAAACCTAGTGCATCCCCTGGCCTTGCTTCACACATCTCTGTAAGGTTTATTTAACTTCCTAATGCACCATCCAGACTGTGTTCAAAACATCCAGTTGTGTAGCAATTCAGTTTATATGCACTTTGAGGCAGGTAGGTGAGGGATCTTTGAGGAAGGTCTCTCTCAGTTGTTTCTTAGCAGCCCTAGTGATAAAGGCAGCAGGGCCAGATACAGAGCCCCATTAGTGGACTCTGCTTTCTGCAAAAGATCCCATGCAAAGGGATAAACTGGGCTCACAGTTCCTCCTGTAGCATTTCCTGGAGCCATGCAGTGCAAACACAGTTCAACTCTCAGCAAGTTTGGGTGCTTGAAATTACCCAAGAGATCATGCAGTATGTGGTTATCACCCTGCAACAGATCAGAGTCAGATTAGAGAGTAGCAAACACTCAAGGGACTAGATTCACAGTATTTTTCCTGTTCTTCAATTCCAGTCCTCTGAAAACTGCTCTCCTTATGAAAATATTAAATAGCTTATGGCAGCAGCATGCTAGTTACTTGATGCAAAGAAACAAAATGTGTCCTAAGTTACAAACACTGGGAGATACAAATAAATGTGAAGACAAAGGAAGAAGAGGAACTAGGTGATAATATCTGTCTGTCCAAGACCTCTCACCTTTCAGAAGTATCCTACAAATAGTAGCTGCTAACCAGCGAGGAGTAAGTCACATTCAGTGAAAAATGGGGCCTTTCAGTGGGCCCCATCACTTGAGAGATTTGATTTCCCCTGTACTAAGGAGAGATATGAGTTAGTCACCAGGTGATTTTTTTCTTCCTCTGACTCAGCATTTTATCCTCAGTATCCCATTTATAGATGTAAAGGCAAAACATTGAAAGAGCAAAAGATTCCTAATTTGAATTTGAAGGTGATTTAGGAATGAAGGATTGAGCACTGCAAAGAGGGGGATCGATTGGCTTTGTGTGCTAGATGATTAATCAGCAATATTCAGCTTATGATAACTGCCTCAGAAATGATGCATTGACTTGATAGAAGGGAAAACCTTGACAAAGAAGGTCCTAGCTTATGCTTTGGCCATTGTGTTGTTACTGGAGACAATCCAGGATAAATCTACTGCCAGGCAGAGGATTTTCAGGATCTGTTTGCCAAGTTGTTCTGCAGTCCCAGGCACAGGTTTAACAGCATCTGTGGGAGGAGCACCACAGGCTGGTGGGGAAGGGTGGGCTTTCTCCTATTGGAAGGTTTTGGTGTGCTTCCAAAGCAGGTATCTGTTCTGCTACCTTACTGTGGGCAAAAGTTCTCTGGACTGAACCTCAGCTGACCAGCTGAGTGCTGGCACCACATCTTGAACATTTTCTCTTCACAGAGCAAGATATATGTAAAACAAACCTGTACATTTATGACTCTCCATAAGACTGTAAAGAGCAGAAATAGAAATCTATTACTGTGGTATAGCAAAGCCTGGCTTCTCAGGCTCTTGAAGAGTAAAGGACTGAAAGGAAGAGGCTGAAAAGAGGAACACCAACTGTGATCTTGTAAGTCTGGGGGCTTGGCAGGGCTCCTTGTTTGTATTGCTCCATCGAGAGTCATTAATTTTGCACTTAACCCTGTTAATAGAACTCTCAGCTATGCACAGATATGCCCTTCCTTGGCCAAGTTTTTATCTGATTAGAGGCAAAAAGACTCTAATGTGTCTGACAAATTGCTTCATTGAATGAAGTGGTTTCTTTTTCAAGCTCCATTTCAGAAAATGTACATTTATATACTATATGTTAACAAAATTGTAGTTAAGGAGGCACTATCCCTCCTCCAGTATGGACTTGGAGCATCTACCTCAAAAACTGCAGTATTTGAGGCTGTTGTTTCAGGTTTTCTCTACCAGCAATAGTACAAAGACAGTTCAGTTCCTCATTCTGCCTGATCTTCATCCTTGTGTCCGGACCTTACCACTGTTAACTATGCTGGTTCAGTGTTCAGCACTCAGAGTTTGGACTTCACCTGTGGAATTCCATTAGAAAAATGCTGCTGTTTTGTTATTTTCAACAAAAGCACTTTCCAGATGTGCTACAGCCCCTACTCCATCAGTGAAGGGCAGAGGGGGCAGTCTCTGCGGGAAGATGGGCAATGAGCAGCTGACTGAGGAAGGGATGAAAAGCTCTGGCCCCACAGAACAGCAACATGAAACAAAATTTAAAGGTAACCAGTGGCTCATCCTCACTGGGTTTAGCTCATTTTTGACAGTAGCCAGTTTTGTTACAGACTAAGCTGATGCTCTTTGTTTCACCAAGCTCAGCATGTTGCACCAAGGATGAATTCAGTCCATGCCATCAATCTGATTTTGAATCAGCTCCTGATACAAGCTATTTCCCCTCTGAGACAGATGTGTCTGTGTTAAGGAAGGTAACTCCAATGCAGGACACCAATAAAACATTAATCTTTTCATAGATTTTAATAGAAGTTTTTTGGTAGAAACTAAGCTACCTGCTCCAAGACTCTTCCTACGTAAAAATACAGTACAGTGTACATCACTGGAAACTAACCTGACATGCAGTTGATCAGGCCACAGCAGGAGAAAGATTAGAGTCTGGGAAGGGGTCAGGAATAGCCTCCTTGCTCTTTTTCCAGGATCTGGGTTCTCAGTGCAGAGACTTGCTACTGCAGGATACCCACAGAGTGGAAGGCAGAGGGATCTCTGAGCTGAAAGGAGATCTGCTTGCAGGTGGAAGGAGAAATTCCAGGTTTTCCAGAGACCTAAATACTGGAAGAATAATTGAGGAGAAAGGATAAGCACCCATTCAGCACAATAGCGAAAGGTTGAGGGGCAGCAGTCAAGGCAGGTAGTACCTCTTTCTTTTATCCTTCATCCCTTATTTCTGGAACCAAACATACATAGAGAAATTAAGTGTGGCATGTTAGAAACGCTGTACAAAACATCGCTATGGACTGGGACAATATGGTTATAGCAGCAGTATTGTGGATAGGTAAACTGAGGCACCGAGCTTGTTGCTAGTCAGCACAGATGATAATCTGTGTCACTGGACCTCTCTGGAACTTCCTCTGTAACCCACAGATCAAGGAACAGAATCAAACCTTGTTCTCTCCAATATGGAGTAGATCATTTTGTCAGCTTGGTTTTGGCTCCTGCTTGGCACAGGCTTGGAACTAACATTAAAGCCAGCCTTTAGGGCCTTCAGGTCTTACTGACTCTAGGATACAGCGTGAGAGCCCATATCATCCCTTTCTACAGCCTTGTTCTGACCATCTCTGAGTGGACAGTGAACCTCCATGGTGCTGTCAGATATATTCAAGCCATCCATCACCTCTTGCCTTTTAATTCTGAAAAGTGAATTTCATTGAGCTATTATTTTTCTACATCATCTATTTCAATAGCAGCATTGCAATAAAAGAGGATCTATGTCTCCAAAAGGAAGCTGCTGAGCTGTACAGTTCTTCATTGTCCTGTGGCAATATGGAAAAAGAAAAGGATACAGAGCTAATGCTTTCCTTTTGGGGGTTTAATTGTGGTACAGTTTAGGTATTGAAATGGCTGGATTTATACCTGTAGTCATGAAACAGCAAAGCAAAGCAGCTCATTTCAGGTTTTGAAAGTTCTTCAGTGCTCTGTGTGTGGCCCTAACCAGGGAGTTAGGACAGGATGGGTTATCCTTGGGAGCAGCTGCACTGGGAATGCACCTTTTATTTAACAGTTTAAATGGAAGCAGGTCAATTCTGGCTTCTGCATCATTGCCAAACACTTCAAAATCTGTCCCAAACTGTTAACAGAGGTTTAGTGCTTTGAAAGCCCCTAACACCTATCCCACAGATTGTTAATCCTGCTGAAAAATCAGGATTTAATTGGATTAAGAACTAAAAATCAGGATTTAGTTGGATTAACAACTAAATTGCCAAATGAAAATGAGACTCTTTTAAAAATCTGATGCAAAGTGACTACAGCTACTGCACCCTTTTATTTCAGTTGAGGAAAAGCAACCAAGCTCCCATTACCAAAAACCAATATGAGCCACTGTCCACTTGGTCTGGCTGCAAAGCACATTTTCAATCAGTTTATGCTCTAACAAGCTGTATCAGTTTCATCTCAGTAGAGCTGGTGGTTATTGAAGAGTGCTCAATGTTCTGGAGGGTGCCAGGCACATAATTGTTTTTACAACACTGTAAAATGAATCAGACTGAAATTAGTGTCGTTCAGCAGAATCACTTTCCTTCCCTTTAAATTACTTAATCTGAGGGTTAATCAAAAAGAAAATGAAGGGTTGACACTGCCCTTCAGCTAAGGGCAAGTACAGGTTCAGCCATCCTCACTTCATTTGGCTGGGAAGAAATGTTTTACAGTACCTGCACTTGTACCTCTGCCACTTCCCTGCTGCTCATCCAGGGGGAGAGGGGGAGAGCAGGACGGTGTGGGCTTCTCACGCTTCCCACTTGGAAGTCAGATTGGCAGAAGAAGGAACGTGATGCCATTTTGTCGTTTTAACTCCTGTGAAATGGGAGCTTGCTAAGGGAAACGCCAGGAAAGCCAGGAAAAGGGTGTTTCTGTGGGGATGGTCTTTGCAAGAACAGGCTGGTGGCTTCATCTGTTATAAAGCACAGAGATGTTCTCACCCCTCCTCTGGTGCCACTTGAGCTGGGGAGGCGTGAACAGCAAATACAGCCAAGATACACTATTGTGTAAGAATCTCAACCACCATCTCCTTGATTTCTCTGGTATAAATTGGCTCCTTGCTGGGATAACCCAAACCTCCTTTGTTCTGCCTCCTTGGAATTGTGGTATTTTGGAAGCAATTGCAGTAAATGTCTCTGCCTCGGAGGCTTTCAGGTCTCGCTCTCTTCGACTGTTGCTTTGTTCTGCTCAGTCACTGTAGCAGGTTTATTATTCTTCACTCTGTCATATTTTGTATGCACGCAGGTTCCAGTGGCATTTATTAGTAGTATGTTTTTAGAACAACGTCTGGCTGATGAGTTGTATCAATAACAGCTGGGCAACGTAAGATGATCACGAGCTATAATTATTATATACAGCAATACTGTCAGCTAAAGGCTCTGAGAAATGATGGAGGCATGAGGATATCTGTACTTTCAATAGTGCGTAATCCCTTTGCAACAATACAATTATGCAAAATGAGATTAAAGGGTTTATCTGCATGTGAAAATTGCATCGGTTTCTGTTCAGATTGCTTTTTATCTGATGTAGATGACATTTGTCCTCTGATAGCTCCATCTGAAGAGCTAGTGGCACAACAAGCCTCAGCTGCCATGTTTCCTGCTTTCCCAAAAGAAGTGGTGCGTTGGAGGTGCTTGCGTCCTTTTGGGTTAAGTTCCAAGAGCCCCTTTCTTGGAGAACAGTTCTGCCCAGGCTAAGCTGGACCTGACCTTACTCCCCTTCTACCCCACAAACGAACATCAGCTTTATTGTAGCCACAAGCTTGCGGTCCAGCACAAGCGCTGTGGACAACCTGCCTCAGGATTAGGGCAGGGCTCCCGGGATATATCCCCATGTAGCCAATGGAAATGTGAGACCCCAGCTTCACTACAAGTAACAACAGGAGCAAAACCAGAATAACAGAGGCTTAACTCGGGTCAGGAGCCAAAACACATGCTCAGCATCTCCCCGTGGCCTGTAGTTCCAGCTACCAGCCAGTGTAGGAAGGTGCAAGTCTCTGCTGGTGTGCATGGAGGAGCTGTGCTGCTCCCAAGGCACATCCCCTCTGTTGGGAACATGTGATTGGGATCTAATTAGTTCCAGTGCATAAGGGGTGGCTTCTTTCATTACAACATATATCTGAAGATTTATATTCCAGCAGAGAGAGGGAGGGATGTGGCTTGTGGAGTGCTCTGACTCCTTCCTGCTCAAACTGCTCTAGATTCCCTTCCATGCAGCAGAGCCCAAAGAGGTCTGAAACCCCTGGGTTCTTATCCCCAGGAAGTGTAGGGATCAGGAGGATCCAATGCAGTTTTATTACAATATCCATGATAAACCCCCTCTACCTTTAGAAAAGACCCTTTTGGTCTGCAGAAAATGTCTTGTCTATGAGCCGTGTAAACGGGGAAGCTCAAGAGAAGGGATGATTACAGCCATGAGAAAACAATAGCTACTTCTTAATCTCTTAAGCAACAACCGATAGTTTCTGGCACGTGTTGAGTAATGAATGGAAAATATGAAGCCACTGATGGCAATGTCACACCCCCTGCTTCTAACCACTGGGGCTTGGGCACAGAAATAAAGGATCCCATTGAGTCACCTGGGTGGTAACATTGCTCACAGCCACCAAGGACCAACCGGCAGCATTTATTGGTCCTGGCATTCATCAAACGGATCTGGCACTGCCTGATGTCTTACAGAATGTGACAAGTCAGCGGGAGAAGTTGTACATAACGACATTCACTGTGAAGCATCTGTCAGACGGGTGCTTGGGAAGTGCTGCGATGTGGTGTGCAGGCTGTGCAAGGAGGGAGAACCCAGATCTGCCTCTCCACGTGAATGTGGGCACAGGTAATGAAAAGTCAAGGTTATCTTGGGAATGGGAAGAGAATGAGCGGCCAGGTACAGGCTCCTGCTGTGTGGGTGTGCGCACATCTGCCTCTTGTGCTACCAGGAAACTGGTCTGGACAGTGTGGGAAGCACGCTTGTCAAAGGGAATGACTAAAGGGGCTTTTTGAAGGACTTTCTAGTGCAGCAGTGAGTACCCCGGCCACTGTGAAGCTTTTTTCCCCTTTGGAAATGTGAGTTCCTCAACTACATTGCTCAGCAGCGAGGAATCGTGATCTGCAGAGAACTGCAGACAGCGCATAAGTACCTCGCCTGAAGAGACAGAAGTGTCTCTGGGTAAGAACAATGTTAGTTGGAATAACTTAGGTAACTTAGGTACAGATAGAAGGAAATGGTAGAAACAATGTCTAGTTTGCATAAGACTTTCCTAACACCACGACCATTTTCCTTTGTAATTGATGTTTGTGCTGTCGTTAATTTTTTACATCCTGATTGTTTGATATTTAAGAAGGAAAATTGATTCTCCCTCATGGAGGACAAGAAGCTCTAGAGATTGCCTGGAAGTTAGGACGTGAAAAGGCATAAATCGGGCGGGGAAAGGTTGCTGAAAGAGGCAGTATTCCATTTCTATAACTGCTTCATCAGGACAGGAATGATTCAAAGGGGAAAGACTGGAGTTTTTCCAAGCGGCCCCGAGGATCTGAGCCCTGCTTGATGGAAAGAAGAAAAAGAGAAGAAAATGAAACCGAGGTAACCCACGATTCAACCGTGGAAGTGGCCCCGGCCAAGCCGTTCACAAACCAACCTCGTGTTAACGGCTGCATGGGCACCTTCTGGGGCACCCTGAGGACACGGTCAGCTTGGGCTCATCTTTAGTAATGGATAATTCATGTAGAACAAAGCAATTGCCTTCGGGGGTGGGAGCTCGACCCTTTGTCCCCCAACGAGGGGAGACGTGGCAGCCCCTGCTGCGCACCCCCAAAGCCTGGGGGAGGAAAAACCATCCCGGGACAGCTAAAAACCCAGGGAACGCTGGAATATTACAGAGAGAAAGGAAGGGAAAACCTCCCCTTCCCCCCCAACCCCGCCTTGTGAATTGGGTAATTTGGTAAAAAAAGAAACATTAAGTTTCAAAAAGTCTCAACCAATTTTAGGATTACTTCTCCGTCCACGGCGTTATTTCAGCCCTCAGGTTTCGGGCTCTGCTTCTTTGGGTTTTCCCGTCCTAACAAACTAAGGAACAGAAAGAAGCTTTTCCCGTTTGCTGTCTGAACCACAGCAGGGAAAATGTGTATTTGGGACCTGAGTAAAACGTGGGGCTGCCCCGGCTGCGCCTCCCCGCATGCTCCTCTGTATCTCTATGTTCGTATGCGGGTGCAGGAACGGGATAAAAAGATCGCTGGGGGCATGTTTTGCTACTGAGAAGTATTATACGTAGAAGGCATTCATGTTATAATACGTATAAACCATTAATAGCAAGATACTTATCAATATACTTGTTAGTGTATCAATGTTAACGACACTACATTATTTACGTTCATATTTATTCGGACACTTCTTAATATAACAATGATAAATGCGCTTCAGCTACGTAAACCTTTCAGGGAAGCTCTCAAATGGGTATTGGGTCTTGAGTGCAATTGGGTCTTCATTAGTATAATCATGTATCACGTATTAATTATTATGGACGAGGGGTTTAATTACTGTATCTCTGTGTGCCGTGGGTTCCCCTGCGGGAAGCGCCGTGTCCCGAGCACCGGGAAAACCAGCAAGTACCGGGGGAACGGCTCAGGGCCGGGATGGGCTGGTCCAGCACCGAGTTAAGAAGGGGGCTGGTGCAAAAGAAGTTAAAATAAAAGCCTACAAAGACTTTGCAGCGCAGCTCGCCTGGACCGCGGCGGTGAGCAGAAAATACAAGGAATTCCCTAGGTTTTTAGGGAAAACGAATGGAAAAGGCTCAGGGCTGGTGTCGGCAGGAGCTGGGTCCGCAGCGTCCTGACCACGCGTGTAGGCAGGGACAGCTTCACTGTCCTTTAACTGCCGCTGCCGCCAACTTCGCCGCTGGGATTCCTTCCCTCCTAACGCGCTTCTCGGCATCGCCACCCCGAGCCGAGCTCCGGTCCGGCTTCCCCGGGTGTAAACGGCCCGAAGTGCCCGAGGACCCCCAAAACGAGGGGGCAAGGGTCCCAACGCCGCCTTCGGAAGGAATCGGGAGGAGGAAAAGCCGTCCCGAACGTCGGACCGGGGTGACGGGCTCTTCCCTGTGCTCTGCCCTTGGGAAAGGGGGGGAATTCTGTCTCCACAAAGCAGAATACAAAGCATTCGATGGCTGTTGTGAAGCAACGATCCCGCCACGGTATTCACGCGTGGGACTTAATGTAGTCTGGCACTGCTTGAAAACAAACGATTCACTCACCCATCCACTAATACTTGCCGTTATTGTCTCCACCATTCTGGCAAGCAACGTTTGGGCTTTCAACTGAGTCCCAGCAACACATTTATCCCCAAAGCATATTAACGCGGCATCAGTCCTGGCCCCCGGGAAGGTGGCGCGGGGGAAGCTGCCGATTTAGCCTTGGAAATGGCAGGAAATAGCTGGATTTGGAGGACTTCGGTTTCCATTGAAGGGTAAAAGCTGCTCAGGTCCCCGGAGCCCCCCGAGCCCCGGTTGCAGCCCGGGAAGGGAGAAGGGAGGCGGCTGCGTATCCGTCCCCCCACCCCGGCCGCCTCCTTCCCTTCCGCCTTCCTCCCCACCCGCCTCGGCCTCGGGCGGCCCCAGCCGCCGCCCCTGCAATAAGGAAAGGGGTGGAGGGGGGAGAAAGAGCGACCTTTGGACCCCCCATCCCTGCTGCCCCCCCCCCGGCACCCGCTGGTCTCAGCCCTTCCCCATCGCTATTCCCACCTTAAACTGGGATCTCAGACTGGGGGGGGGGCACTGGGAGGAGACCCCACGCTCATCCCTTCGATTATGGAAGAAGCAGAAATGTGTGAAATCCCATTGAACTCCTCCAGGATGGGGATGTCTCTCCCTGTCCCCCACAGTGCTGCAGTCCAGGGCACAGCAGAGCTCTGGGATGGGCTGGGTGTGATGCTCGATGCCTTCCCATGCTGCATCCTCCTGTCCTCACTGGGCATCATCCTCAGCCACAATGCAGTGGGCAGAGAGACCTCCCCAGGCACTGGCAATGGCAGCAGCAGCGGTGAGGGCAATGCACGGACCCTCTTGCAGTGGCTGTAGCAATGTCGAGGCGATGTGTTCATCCCAAAGTGTCCCAACACGCTTGCTGTGGTCTCTGCTCTGCCTGGATGATGCAAAATCCAGCCTGCACCATCAGGTAACCCTTTTTAGGCATTAGGGATCCACCACCAGGCTCGGGAGGTGGAAGGTGGAGGAACCCTGAATCCTTGAATCATAGAATCCCAGCCTGGTTTCTGTTGGAAAGGACCTTAAGCTCCTCCAGCTCCAACCCCTGCCACGGGCAGGGATCCCTTCCACTGGAGCAGCTTGCTCCAAGCCCCTGTGTCCAACCTGGCCTTGAGCACTGCCAGGGATGGGGCAGCCACCGCCTCTCTGGGCGCCCTGAATGGAGCACTGGGCCAGTTTTTAGGTGCACACAGACCTCTCCCTGCAGTGCAGGTGGGAAACACACAGGATTCAGCCAGAAAAGCAGCGCCGCTGCACCCTGGGCACCTCCATGGGGCCCTTCCCCATTTCCTCCTCTCTGTGGCTGCCCCGAGGAGGATCAGATCCCCAGTATTTTACATGCTGAAACCTCTGGTCCCCAAGGGCCTGGGGAGGTTTTGCCACGAGCAGCACGAGGCATAATTCCCCACTGCAGTGGTCCCCACTGGCCTGGGGACCTCGGTACCATCCTGCTGGCCTGAGCACCGCTATGCGCAGCCTGGGACTAGGAGCACCCATCTCTTGTCTTGCCATGATTTGTGAGCCGAGGCTTCCCTGAGCACAGGGCATGAGTTGTGCCAGCTGACAGGGCCTGATCCTCAATGGTGATCACCCCATCAGTGGCTCGGTCCAACACATGAAGTCCTTGTGTTTGAATTCCTGCCCTAGGGCTGAGCTGCCAGAGACCAGCAAAGAGCAATAACCCCTGGAGAGCAGCAGAGCTGTGCTGGAGCAGGGGCTCACCTATAGCTTTATGCTACGAAGGAAGGTGATTCTCCTGGGTCCCACCTCTAGGCTCTCCCAGGTACCACCAGATTCACCTTTTGCAGAGCACACTTTTGAGTACAGGGCTCCAAATCCTCCTGATTTCACCCAAAAGGCGGCCCCTCCATGCATGCGTCTAAGATATTCCCCCTCTCACTGCCTGCATGACCCACACCCAGCTTCAGGCTCCCATGAGTGGAGGAGGGAGCAGCAGGGAAGAGCAAAGGATCCTGATGTCTCCTAAGGAATTAAACATCAGAACCAGGGCTTAAAAGCCAAGCACAAAGCAACTCCCCTTTTCTCCCACAACAGCTGAAATAAATTGCTTTGGCTGGGCAGGAACTTGGGGAACACAGAGGCAGACCCTGGTGCGTGCAGTGATGGGCGCACGCTGCTGGGCTCGGCGCCTATAAGGAAACAGGCTCAGGCAAAAGGGCTGCTCCCGCTGGGTGGGATGGATGGGATGCACAGGCACAGTGCACGGTGCACGTAGAGTGAAATGACGCGTTTCAGCCTCCCTACCCAGGAGCTCGGGCCGGAGGAGGCTGGGGCCGGAGGGGAGGATGCAGGAGGTGGGAAGGGGGCTCACGGAGGGGCATTTCCCAAGGGAGCAGCAGGATTTGGGGCTGGGAGCGGAGGGCACCAAGGGGCTGCAGCCTCCGGGGAGCTGCCGTGGCTCCCCGCAATGTCGTTTTCCGTTTTGGTGAACAGAAGGGAGGGACCCAACCTGGGGGTTCCACGTTGGAGAGCCCGGGAACAGCACAGCAGCCACCCGCGGCGGAGCGCGGCCCTCCCGGCTTCTCAGAAAGGAAATGAGCGGCGAGGAAGGAGCCTCCAGCCAAGCCTGGGGAGGGGAGAGGAAACCTGGAAGGTGCAGGGTGGGCGAGAACCGGGTTAAATCAAACAGCCCGAGGTTGAAATCACCCCCCAAAAAGCGAGGGGGTGTCAGAAGTGCGCTGCAGTGATTGCGGCGCCGGGGCTCCGGCACAGAGCGGGGATAAAAAGAGCAAAGAGAAGTCAGGCCACGCTCTCTGTTCCCATGCCAGCTGATCCGTTCAAAGGATCCACGAGAAACGCGCTGTAAAAGTTCGGATTGCGGCTCTCCAGGCATCAGGGAGAGAAATATTCGCACCTACATCTTCCGGGGATGCCGGTGGGGTGGGAAAGGAGGGGCCGGCGGTGAAAGGGATAGAAAAGAAAAGAAAGGAAAGATCAAAATGCTCGCCTTTATTTGAGTCTTTCTTCCCAGAAATATTGCCAGAATCAGCGACCAAAGAGCTGGGCTCCCGTCCAGACCCAGAATTCAATTTTCCAACAATTGATTATTTCCAAACGCCAAGTCTTTAAGTAGTTCCAATTATTTTTTTCCACCCTCTTCAAACTGCTTTGGGGTTTGGGTTGGTTTTGAGGGTGGCTTTATTTTCCTCCCTTTTATTTTGTAACCTCAGCCTCAAATTCAATTGCTTAAAAAAAATCAGAGACTAAGAAGCTAGGAAGTTTTTCCGCAGCTTGTTTTTTTCCATTCCAGATGGGATAAATATTAAATGGGTCCTATAGAGAATATAATAAAAGAATCACTGAGAACTGATAAGAGCATTTGGTGATTTTAAGCCCAAACATCGAAAGAGGAATTGGTAAAAGAAAACAGGTTTTTCCCCTTTAAAATAACCCGGTTCCTCTCCCTTTATTGTGACCTGAATTATTACCTAAAATATTCCCTGTTAAAGTGTCAAAGAACGGAAATCCTAAGATCAGCTTGGAAATCGCATTTTAAATGATTTCCATAGCAAAAAAAAAAAAGCGCCTGCTCGAAATTTCCTGCATCAAGGAGCTGAACTGAAGGGAAGCGCGGTCTTAAAAGCACGAGGTACGCTGGAATCTCGGAGTTCGGGAATGCCTCTGAATAAACCAGCCCAAGCGCAGAGGCGGTTTTGATTCTGGGGGATGAAAAAGGTGAATTATACCCCCCAATCCCCAACACTGCTCCTGCGGGGCCAAATTCCGGTGGCTGCAGCCGTAAGAAACGGAATAAATTCGTGTTTCCATAAATCGGTTGTTCCGTCCTCTCTTTTATCGGGGTGTCCGTGCCCGCCGGTGGATACGGCTCCTCCTCGTGCTTTTCTTCCCGTTTGGGTAAATATATATACATATATATATGAATAAAAGGAAATGAAGTGACATAAACTACCGGGAAAGCCAGCAGCAAGTCGCTCTCTCCGCGGATCCCGCTCAGCTTCCACCCGGGACATCTCGGGAGCTTCTCCCTACGAAGCCCAAGCCCTCCCAGCCGCTGCGGGGGCTCCGTGGGGCCAGAGCGGCCTCGACGGCCACAGCGAAGCCCCGAAGTCAACAGGCTCTTAACTTTCAACTTGGCCTTGACCTCCGGATCGAGCCCGTGGGGGAAGCGGGGTGAGACGCAGGGGAGCGGCGGCCCCGTCGGCAAACAGGGGCCGCCCGTCGCGGCCGCCGAGCCCCAGCGCTGGGGGTAGCAAATGGGGAGAGGGCAGGGGAATCAAAAGGGCATCAAAGCGGGAGTGCAGTCGTTAAACTGCGGGAAGGGAAGAAAGAAGCCTTGAGATCGGAAAGGTGAAGGCTGAAAACACAGGGATCCAAACCATGGAATTGTTTGGGGTTTTCCTCTTTCCCTTCAGAAAAGAGATAATCGTCGATTTCGGTGACACCGAGATTTTTAGCTGATGAGAAGGGCCGAGGAGAGAGGATGCAGCTTCGGGATGTGATTTATTCCTCTATTCCTTTCCCTGGGAGAGAGGTCGGGGCGGATCTCGCCGAAACAGCCCAAAGCAGAGCCCCGGGGGCTGAAAGGAGCTGAAGAGGGGGTTTTGGGAGGCAGCTCCTCCCGCAGCGAAACGGGGTTTTTCCCCGCCTGGGCGAGCTTCGCGATCACTTCCAACCCCTCTTTTTTCCATGGGGATTTCTGGCCCTGAGCGTCACCCCTGTGGCGACTCCTCGGGGCGGACGGGTCTTTGGCTTGGTGGCCAAAAGATGTAGCAGAAGGAGAATGGTTATTGCGCTTTGATAATCAGAAGGCAGAAATCTCCGCTCTTCTTTGCACGAAGGAAGCAACGCACGAGCCCAGGCTGCCTTCGGGGGCAAAGCGTTCCCTTGGACAAGGATTCTGGGGGAAAAACAGAGAGAAAAGGGGTCGAGAAAGGCGATTCTGTGTTTGTACCATACGTACAGACGACTGAAACCCCGCGTACCTGAATAATCTCTCAGCATGCCCACAGCACAGGCCTCAGTGCGTTTGTCCCAAACAGCCCCTCACCGCCTCGTCTGTCCGTCCCCTCTGCCTGTGCCTCCACCTGCCCGGTGCTCCTGGATCCCAAAGGTGGTGTATTATTTTCCCACTTCCCTTTCCCAACCTCTTTCCCTTTGGGATGCCGCTTAGCAGGGATACACACGCTGACCTGAAGACACGGCCCACGGCCGTGCCAGCACCGTACGGGGCAATAGCTGTGTGCAAACAGCTTGAGTGTGTGTCCCCCCTTTTGCAGTTGTTTTCTGGGTGTCGATCACCCCCTTTCCCATCTCTCCTTGGTTTAGGACCCTGCCCGGTCCCTCTCCCCAAGGATTCAGGTTTCAGCCTTTGGCAGCTGAAAGTGGGGCTGCACGACGATGAGTGGGGTGAAAGAAAGGCCGAAAGGGGGGGGGGGGTGTCCAAGGGCTTGACCGGGCTTTTTCCGAGGGCAGAAGCCCCCGGACCAGCGTGAGAAGATGGGCCACACCGGACAGAAAAGAAGGAAAGAAAGCAAAGAAACGGGGGTTAATCTGAGCCCGGATTCTTCCACTGGGGACTGCTCTTCCGCGCCGTTCATAACCCCCCATCTCCTTCCCCTCCTTCCCCTCACCCCCCCCCCCCCCACCTCTGCCCCCTTTGGGGTGTGTGGGGGGGCAAGATGTCGTTCACGCCATCAGATGCAGCTCAAGAGCCGCCTCCCGTGTTCCCGCCTGTCACGTGCGGGGGGGGGGGAGCTCTTCTCCTCCTCCCATCGCAATAAAAGTATTTTCGCAATTTCTGCAGCCGGGGTTTATTGGGGCTGAAGGGGTTTTGGGGGGGGGGCGTGGGTTTTCTTCCCTCCTTCCCCGTCCTTTTCCCCCCGCTCGGCAGCCAATGAGGCAGTCCTTCACCGTTGCGTCAGGGCAGCCCGGCGGGGAAAGGCAGCTCTCGGCAGCTCTCAGCCTTTTAAAAAGATCCGGGGACCCCCCTCGGGCAGTGCCCGGGCGCTGTCGAACCGGCTCTCCCCATGCCCCGGCCCCCGCGCCGCCCCCCATGCAGCCCCCGGAGCCCCGCGACCCCCCGGGCCTCGAGGGGCTCCTGGCAGCCGGCGGCTTCGCAGGCGGCCAGGGCAGGGGGGTGCTGCCACCTCCCGCCCCGGCCCTCGGGGGCCCCTCGCCCCCCGCCGGGATGAACCCCGGGTACCCGGCGGAGGGCCCGGCCGAGCCGCCCAAGCCGTGCCCCGCCTCCGCCCCTCCGCCGCCCGTCCCGCCGGGCCCTGCCGCCGCCGCTCCGCTGCCCTACGGATACTTCGGCAGCGGCTATTACTCCTGCCGCGTAGCCCGCAGCGCCCTCAAGGCCGGCCCGGCCCAGGCCCCCTTCCCCGGCGAGAAATACCTGGAACCCCCCGCGGGCGCCGAGGACTTCCAGAGCCGCCCCGCTGAGTTCGCCTTCTACCCCGGCTACGGGGCCCCGTACCAGCCCGTGGCCGGTTACCTGGACGTGTCGGTGGTGCCGGGTTTGGGCGGCCCGGGGGAGGCCCGGCATGAGACTCTGCTGCCCGTGGACGGTTACCATCAGCCGTGGGCTCTGGGCGGCGGCTGGAGCAGCCAAATGTACTGCCCCAAAGAGCAGGGGCAGGCCGGGTACCTCCTGAAATCCGCCTTTGCAGGTAACGACCCGGTGCGGGGGCTGGGAAGGGGGTGCGGAGCCTTCGTGTGGGGGGAGATAGGGACCAAGGCTTTAAATAACCTTCTGGGGAGCTGCTCTTGCCGCCCGGTAACGCTTAGGAAGGAACCCGAATTAGGGTTCACAAAACAACCATTTAGATTAACGCTGCCCTTTGCAGCTCCTCACCTTCCGAGCAGGGAGGCAGATGGTGATACTATCCGGGTTGTGATAGTGATACTATCCCGGTGCAGATGGTGATACTATCCGGCTCCAGACACGATCCCAGCCGCTGCGGGCCAGGGCAGACCTCGGAATGGGGCTGCTTTAGAGGGGGTAAGGGGTGTGCATGGCTCACCGTGCAGGGCCGTGATCGGGGGGACCACTACCACCGCTCTGCTCGGCTGAGGCCGCGGGTATTACGCGGGTGCTACGCGGGTTTCGCCCACTTCGGTCTTTTACCAATACCTGGATTATTCATTAAATAAATGAATTCCGGGAAGAAAAGCAACCTTTAAATACCAATGGGGATAATTTAATTTAACCCCTGTCAGGAGGCTGGAGGGAGGAAATGGGGCAGGGAGGAAAAGTGGTGGGAGGTGGGTGGGTGCGGGGTGCGCGGGACCCCCGACATGCTCAGCCCCATCTCTCCCCACGCTCAGACTCCGCCGGGCAGCTGCCCCCCGACGGCTGCTCCTTCCGCCGGGGCCGCAAGAAGAGGGTCCCTTACAGCAAAGGGCAGCTGCGGGAGCTGGAGAAGGAGTACGCGAGCAGCAAGTTCATCACCCGCGACAAGAGGAGGAAGATCTCGGCCGCCACCAACCTCACGGAGCGGCAGATCACCATCTGGTTCCAGAACAGGCGGGTCAAAGAGAAAAAGGTCGTCGCCAAAATCAAAAGCAGCAGCAGCAGCACCCCGTGAGGACGCGGCCACCGCAAGCGCCGAAGGGGTCCCCGTCTGCCCCCCAAGCCGCCATCCCCGCGGGGGGCTCCGGCACCGTCACTGACGGGAGCGAGGAGGGCCGGGGAGGGCTGAGCCGTTCCAGCCGCCCGGGCAGCGCTGAGCGCTGGGCACCGCTCCCCCTGCTCCCGGGGGGGCTGGTGGGGACCCCCGAAAGTGGGGCGCCTGCGGAAGGTGCCCCATCCCCGCCCGCTTTGCACGCAGAGGACCCTGTACAGTTTGCTCTTGCCTTACAGCGCCGCTGCCACGTCGTGTTCCGTGCCTCTGACACCGCTTTGGTTTGAACAGCATCCTCAGAAATCAAAATCAGAAAGAAAAGGAAAAACTGGCCTAATTGCATGAATTAACCCCAAAACGCAACTCCCGGCTCGCCTGCGTGCGGCGGGAGCGGCGCTGTCAGGGAATGAGAACGGGGGTCACAGGGAATTTGGTCTTTAGCAACCAAAAGCCGTACTTGAAGCGGAAAACGAGCTTCAAAAATCCCCTTAATCCAGGCAGACGTATCAAAATGCGCGTCTAAAGGAGAATAAACACAGCGCGGGTGCGTATCCGGAAACATACGTGAGAATTGGCCGCATAAACGCGGCACGACATCTGCGTACCCGCAGGGACACGTCCAGGAAGGCGCGGTTATATATAAAATACACATATAGGTATGCGCATATTTAGCAATACGCATTATTTTACCTTTTCTCATAGACGATATTTGTGTTGGTGTATTTAGATATACCCGAAGGTATGCACGTAGCCACGCGATGTAGTGCCGGATGTGCGGATATAAATATATACTCAGCTCGAGGTGTATATAAACGTGTTTCATACGTACATATACACACTTATATGTATGTTCGTGCCTATATTTTGATACAGGTAAATGCAATCGGTATAATTCCCTACGCGCTTTCGTTTGTGCTGATATACGTGTATTTGTACACACATTTCCCTTCTCCTACTAATACGGAATTATAGCTATACGCGTCGTAGCATGTGCTGAGTAATCCCCGTGTAATACAAAATGATCTTGGTTAATATTAAGAAGCGTCGTCATCCTTTTCAACGGAATAAATAGGGTGAAAAGTGACTACACTCGAACACGCGTTTTTCTCTGCTCTGTCGGGTTATTTACAGCTGCGCAAATAAATCCCTTTGTTGAATATCTCGGCGTTTCAAGGCAGCGATGTGTCGGCTCGCAGCGTCCCTGCAACAGCAGCGTGGTTAAACCTGGCCAAAAGCCCCCAGAAGCCTCTCAAAAAGCGAATAAGCTCCAAACCACTCGTTCCACAAACAAAAAAAAATCGCCTTTTATGTTTTTGCTGCCTTTTCTTTTCAGCAACTTGCCCCAAGTAATGAGCATTTTAAATAGTGGGTTTGCTCTAGTTTAATGATGTATGAGCATTTTAAATAGTGGGTTTGCTCTAGTTTAATGATGTATTTATTAAGTATTCAAGGCTTGGGCCGGTTCTGGCTCCCACCGGGGCGGGGGGAGAAAAGCCAGGCGCCTTCTCCCCGTTTTCCCCCCGTTTTTCCCCGTCTTCCCCCGCTATTTTCTCCCTGCGCTTTGCAGGAGGTGCCGATGGCACCCCAGGGTGCAGCTATTCCCCTCCTGGGAGAGGGTCCCTCCCCGCGTGACGTCACGCATGACGCCAGAAGCTCTGGGAGGGGAACAGCCAATGGCGCTCGGGCTGAGCTTTCCGAGCAGTGACGTAAGCAGGGGCAGTGGGGCAGACGCAATAAATCCAATCCCGCCCCCATTCCGAAGGAGTCTTTGGGGCTGTTGGAATGCAGCAAAAACTCCCCCCAAAAAGGAGGAAAAGGGAGGATGCGAGCGCGGAATTGCACTGGGAACCTCCTGTCCCTGCCCCGAACCACTCGGATTTGAAACAATCAGGGTTTATTTCCTCTATTTCTGTCCCTGTGGGAGCATCCCGGCCCCGAATCCCGGCGGCACCGGCGCTGGAAAGCGCTGGGGATGTTCGTCTGGTTTTCCTGAAGGAGGGGGTAGATGAAAAGCTCCAAACCTGCTTGCCTTCCCCCGTGTTACCACTGATGAACCTTCTCACCCTGATTTCTGTGTGCCTGTAGAGGTCATAGAACAGAAGCGTTTTTACCGGGCAGGAGAAAGACCCTTGGGTATCCCTCAAAGAAAAGCAACTAATTTAATAAAAGGAAAGAAATACGGTTGTGGTCTCCCATGCCCGTGTCGACTTCAGAATAAACCCGGCCTGTTCATGGGTTTGGAAAGGGATGCTCCTCCTGAAGCTGCCCTCTATGGCACGATAAGGGTTAATTCTTTTAGTGAGCTGATGTTTCTTTTCCCCATCTTTTCATTTCCCCCCGTCTGGAGCTCTTCCCCCGATGTCCCCAAACCCGCACTGGGACGCCTGGAAACCCCCAGGTACCTCCAGCCCACTTAGGATCCCTGCCCAACGGGAAATTGGGCTGAAATTGGGAGACGCGACACCCTCCCTGCCCCCACCCCCGTTCCCAGCTCCAGCCCCGAATCCACAGAGGAAAATGCAGATGGGAAGGGGAGGAGGAGAGTCTCGGGGAGAGCTGTAAAACCTTTACACGGCGGCCTCAGCAAAGGGCGAGAAAGGCCCGACATCCTCGTAAAACGCCGGGAAGGAGCCGCTGCCGGGGGCCGCTGGGCCAGGTGAAGGCTCCCGCCCCCTCCCTTTGCCGTTGAACTTGAAACTCAGAAAACCTGGGGCAGAGCAGCCCAAAACCTGGGGCAGAGCAGCCCCAAACTTAGGGCGGAGAGGCTCCAAAACCTAGGGCAGAGCCGCTTCAAACTTAAAGCAGAGGCTCCAAAACCTGGGGCAGAGCAGCCTCAAACTTAGCGCAGAGCAGCCCCAAAATTAGGATAGAGCAGCCTCAAAGTTCGGGCAGAGGACCCCTGGGAGCTCCTGGTGATATAAGAAAATCGTGTTTAAAATAGAGCCCCTTGGACAGTCACCTTCATTCACCAGCGTGCCTCGAGGTGAGGCACAAACCACATCGGAATCTTTTTTCTTCCCATTCTCATCTCCCCTCCTCTCCTAACCTTTCCTTTCCTCTCCCCAGAATAAATCAAAACGCACCACGGATCCACCTAAGACCCGCAGAAGGCAGCAGCAGTGGGATCACCTCTCCCAGCCCTTCCTTCACGCCTCCCCCCTCTCCCAGCCTTTGACTCCTTTCCTTTGTTCAAGTTCATGCCCACCGCACAAAGTGTCTGGGCTGCTGCCTTTTTCCCCCCTTCCCCTTTCCCCTTCAAAGGATTTTGTCATTGAACTTGAGCCCACGTTGTAAACATTCTTGGGGCTTACAAGCATCTTGACGGGATGTCATTAACGGGGACCTCAGACTGCTCCCTCCTTTCCCTGCTTCTCCTTCAGCCGAATTAAAGGTACAGCTTTTTTATGTCCTCGCTCCGTTTGTTTCCGAATCTGAGCCCAAAACTAAAATACGATGTAAAAGGGAGCTCTGCCTCTCACCCCTTCTTTCCTTTTCAAATGGGTTTTATGTTTTCAAACCCTAAGAAGACGCGATCTTTGTGTGCTGCTGCACATCACAGTGTCCTTTTAGACCTGCGAGCAACACGGGAAAACTCCTCATGGTACTGACATCCAATAAATAGTAAAATGAAATTCGTTACTCTCAAGCCTGCAAGGAAAACGCCTTTTCGGTCCATCAGAAGTGTTACAAAGGCAAAATAGAATTAATTTTCCACCGGAATCGGTGTTATCTTTTTTTTTTTTTGCTACAGGACTTAATTGCTTTTTATAAACTACAGCGTGAAAAGACGAACCAGGTTTATTGCTTGCGAGCAGCCTGGCCATGGATGGGGCTCACGGCGCTCGGGAAGTGCCATTGAGATGAAATATTCCCTAAACAGCAACTAAATCGCTCTTTTTTGGGGGGGGAAGGGGGGAGGTTGCGCTGATCTACAGAAGTAAACATCCAAGTGAGACATATTTCCATTTTCCCAGCTGAAATTTAATACAGTTTTCGGTTTCTAATGGGTTTTCGTTCCTTCACACTCAAACCCATCTCATTCCTGCTGCAGGGATCCGTGTGCTGAATGTTAATGTCGCTGCACGACTGTGAAATACCCGCATTAGAGACCCGTCTGCGGTTTTCCGTTGCAACCGAAAGACGGAGGAAAAGGGGGCTCTTTTCAACTCCCTCCAAGCACTTTTTTTTTGTCTTTATTCTGACGGTTAAACACTTTTACCCCCGCTTTTTGTTTTCCCCTCTCTTAAAGGACGATAAACAGCGCCCAGAAAGCCGGGGCTGCCCATTAGCATCCAGCACCCTCCTCACCATCAACCCGCGTGCAAAAAAGTGCAAGACCGAGGCGATTCCCCCCGTTCCCGACCAGAAACCAGAGGCCGGTGGAGAAACGAGGGGGCAAAGCCCCGTTTGTGGGGTCCCGGCTCTGCCTGAGGCTCCAGCCCACGGGCAGCGGCTGCAGCCCCAGGACGGGAAAACCTCTTTTAAAGCACAATTTTACCTACAAAAAGAGAAGCCCTGGCTCACTTCGCCACTGCCTCCCTTCCCCTTCAGCCATTTCCATCCCAGGACCTGTAGGGTTATTTTTCTTTTCCCTAAATACTCAAGGCCAGAAGAGGTTTCTTTCTTTTCTTCAATGATACACCCGCTTGCGTTTTGTTTTTATAAGCAAGTAAGAAAGCCTCTGTGGCCACAGAAAGGGTACTGCCTAACACAGCAAAATACGTGGAACTCAGTGTGTTGGTTATTATAAGGTTATGGGAGCGGTGTTTTCACAGAGAAGAGGAAGAAAATCCTGCTGGCGCTTACCTTCAGTTGCATAAAGCAACTGAATTAAGGGATATGTTGCTTTTTAATGCCATTAAATCCTGGGTGACGCATAGGTAGGAGGCTAGCAAAGGGGCTTGGGGCACTTGGTGTGTGCGATGGCCTGAAGAAACCCAAGTTCCACCTGTGTCACCTTCCAGGGACCGTTTATTAGAGTATAGAAAAGATTTGGGGTACTAAAATTCACCTCCAACCCCAACTTGCCCTCGTCCAACACTGAAACTGTCCGTGGCCCATCCAGGGTCTGCAGCCCAGCAACCAGGGACGGGCAACAAAAGCAAAAGTGAAAGGGATTGAGGTGTGGAAATGCCAGGGACAGTCCCAAGCCTGAACTAAAGGAGCCAAGACAGAGCTTGCAGCAATGTCAAGTCACCAAAAGCAGAACCTAAGCGTGTGGGCTTTCATACTGGAATGCACTGAAATGCTGGAGAGGGATGGAAACGGGAGGGATGTAAGCACAGACAGGTCTGTGTTTGCGTGCATCTATTTCAGCAGCACTCAGTAATGTATTAAAACTGAAGTGACCTGGACTCTTGGCTTCATTTCCTTATTAAAGGCTCAGTTTAGCAGGACAGTTCAGTCACTGCTTTAAGGAGATGAATGAGACACGGGAGCTCAATCTGTCTTAACACCAAGCACCTTGGGGGATATGGGGCATCCAAGGTTGTCCTCCGGCAGCAGCAGCGCTCGCGGTGACTGCGGGTATAAATAACGGAGGTCGATGGGACGGTCATTGCTCACCTGAAGGGCTTTTAGCAGACAAGGGGAAGGCGGAAAACATTATCTAGCTTGGAAAATCCCATCAGGAAAAGGTTTATTGGGATAAATCATGAGAAATAAATGGTCTTTAATCTACTAAAATATTAAAATAACTTAATGCTTCCAAGCACACACACTCCCCCAAACCCCCCAGTTAAGCTATATATAAAGAGCTCCTTTTGCTTTAGCACTCACTGGCTCAGGTACCTGCATACCCATTCATATCCGTGCACAAGGCCAGGAACACACCTTTTGTAAACTTTATCAGAAACAGAAGTATTACATTGGCTTTCCTGGAAAACAAACCAATAACCATATTCTTTTCTCATGTATTTTGGCTTTTAGCAGTTTTCCACAAGGAACAGGAGAGCCAGGAAGCAGAATGGAACTAAACTAAGTCAAATGCCTGTTTTCCTGCGCTCTGTAAACGCAAGGGCTCGGCCAGTCCCTGGGAGCAAGAGCTTCCATCTTTTGTCCAGGGCAGAACTATGCACTGAAAAGCCAGGAGTGGTGTTGAGGCGCTGAGCCCAGCACCTCTCCCCATCTCTCTCTTCAGCTCCTGGGCTTATGTTGGTACAAATCAATAGTAATTCCCCTAAAGTGCACTGGCAAAATTGTGTAGTCCCTTGCATTTGTTAAAGTTCAAAGCAATTCCCTCAAGTTTAGTGCAGAGGAGACTGGGACCGTCGTTTTATGCACATTTGCAAGGAATGGAGCACAGCCTTTCTACAGTATGAGCCATTGTTTTATATCGCCTTATCACAGCTTCTCCTGTTTGTCCTTCCACAATATCCCTGAAACACTGCCCTGTGCTGCAGAGCTGCTGCTTCCTGCCACAGCAACCGAGATTCCTTCCCCTCCCCTGGATTTCTCTGTCTCCCCGTCTGCCCTGTGCAAGCAATAGCCTATTAAGACAATGTCTTTCAGATGGACAAGAGATTCGTGACCTGCAATAGCTGAAGTAACATGTGCTCTTGTGTTCTTTCAGATGTGCACCCAGAAATGGTCCCCATGGGCCTGTGAAGATGAGGCTGAGCCAGACAGTTGAGAAAGGAGTGGGAATTCATGGCTTCACGACTCGTTCTCTTTATCCACCAAGAAATTTTGCCTTCATGGAAGAAGATGAATTTGGTCACAAGTTTTGGACATCAAGAAATACAGAACAAAGAGGAGTAGGAATAGTTTAACTACACAAGATCAGTGAGTCTGATGCATTCGGACTCTGGGACCTACTACACATGAGCCAGCTATATGCAGAGTACACAGGCAACAAACCTAGCGCCCTCAGACATTCTGCATCATCTGTGACCTCCTCTTTGTGCTGGGATTTCCAAGCCGTGAGCATCCTTCCTTCCCCTCCTCCCCCCAGGACTAGCTTCTTCCCATTTCCCCTCATTTTTTAACCCTGGAGAATGATTGTTAGTGCAAAATATTACCTCAGCTCTGAGTTTGAAACGCATCGTGGCAAACACATCACAATCCACTGCTCACTAGTTCTCCAGCAGCACAAGCTGAGCTGAGGCACCCATGGGGACCATTTCCTGGGCTAATGCTTCTACCAGTGTCATGCAGGCACGAAGAGCAGATCGCTTGTTAAGTCAAATGCCTTTAGCATCTCATCATTTCTCGCCTATGATATTCCTCAGGGGTCTGCGTGAGCTCTCGGAAGCTGGTGCTGTAAACACTTGGGTGCTGGTGCTGAGAGCGTAAGTTCCTGGCTCCAGGCACAGCGTGCGAGTGTGGTTTTGGCTGAGTGATGGTTTCTTTTCTTTTGGAATACACCTCAGTACCTTCAGCCATACGTAAAACCCCAGCCATAGAGGGTTTCATCATTCGAAACAATATGTAAACTGATGTGCTTGGTTAAATTTAACAGTGTGTGTAAAGCCATAAAGGCCAGTGCTGAGCTACAAGAGACAGGCAGGTGCTTCTTGTTAAAATTCCTCTGCTGAACGACACGGCAGGTTGGGGTGAGCTTCCTGTCATCTCAAGGTTCACCCTTTTTGCAACAACCATCTATCTCCCCCTAGATTAGAAAGTGCTGTTTAACATCGCTGTACGGCTCGAACGTGGCTCTGAATAATGACATTTCTTCTCTGTTTAAATGTCAGCCTATCCCACATGTCCGATTCGTTCCCTGAAAAGACCTGATCCTCATTCAGGTGGCTCTAACCAACGACTTTGTTCCTATTCCCAGAACCAACAGGAGCCATTTCCCCATCTCCAGCCCTTCACAGTGAAGTGTTTGCCCAACCCTGGGACCTTCCTCCCCACCAACAGTAAAAAAGGTGCCTTTGTGTGAGTGGGGAAAGCAGCCCGATGGTGCTGCAGCTCCTCAGACATTCATTTTCCCAAGCAGAGGAAGGTCAGTGGTATTTTTATGGGAATCCCTGGTTAATGTATGCCGCTGTCTCTGATAAAGACCCTTGGGTTTCTCTTCCTATTTCCATGAACTCCCTCACTCCTTAGTCCCAAGTGTCCCATCATTTAGGAGGGTTTCCAAGGAACCATGAAGGTTTGTAGGCGGTGGGAAGTGTGCCCCGGGTACAGAGGCTCCCGAGCAGACCAAAGACCTGGCATCTAAATGAATGTTTACATAAAAATCACACACCTTAAGCTTTATGATACCTTATGGCTCTGTCTGCAGTCTGGACAGGCGATGGAAGGCACGAGGGGGGTTCATGTGCACCCTGAGCAGCCCAAAGTGGGCATATGCGCAATCCTAACTGCCGAATAGAAGCATAAGCCTGGGCATGGAGCATGGGCAAGGACCCAGGCTCTTGCCTTGGTGGCCAGATGGGCTGGGCATGGTTGGAGGCAAGCAGGCTGCTGCCAAGTGAGTGAGGAAGGGGCTGATGGGGCCCCCAGAGCTGGGGATCTCAGCTGGGGCTTTTGGGGGAACATCAGGGGAATCAGTGCATGGTTTAACTGGCAACCAGAGAGATTCTGGTCTCAACCTTACCACTTTGTTCTCATTGACAAATGGGGTTTTCCCCCACATTGACTCAGGTCAGTGCAAATGAAAATAAAGCTCATTCCTACAGCCTTGCACAGTCCCAGAGGAAAGAGAGGGAAAGGCACAACACCCCCTTCTCCAGGCCCTGTTAGTCCCTGAGTCTGGACAGCTTATGGTAAGGTGGGAGAGCACTTTGTCTTACGGTTCATTTCCCACTTGCTCTTCTTTTTGTGTTGCTAAATCTAATGCTGAGCTGCTGCTTGAGCTGCTGGGACATCAGCCACCCAGTTTCCTGTCCCTCTCCCAAGTTCCCCATCACCATCAGTCCATGGAGGATGTGAAATCTGGAATGAGATTCCAGGGCTCATAGCCTCCATTCCTGCTGATGCAGCTCTATTTATTGCCAGTCCCATGTCCTTTCTTGGAGTGCTTTTGGCAGTCTTTTCCTACATCTGTGCTCAACCATCATTCAGGCACATTCCACTAAACCTAGGGTTACACAAACGCATGAAACAATGCGATACGTGTGGAGCAGAACTGGAAACCCACTGAAGGCTTTTGGTATTTGCCGCATCCCACCAGTGCCACTACCTTCCTTTGTGCTCCACATCTTAGAATTCCACAAAGAGGTAAAAGAGTTCAGTTAGGAAATCTCATTAATAAAATAATCAGAGCTTTTTAATTTGACCGTGGTTATTCTTTATCAAATGCTGTCCAGGATCAAGCCAGTTCTTCCCCACCCAATATTTAGAAGAAAAGGGGAACATTCAGGACTAGGATTTCTCAAGGACAAAAGAAGATGTTGGCTTGTCTCTGTTCTCAGCATGAATTCAAACCCCAAGACTGAGAGCCCAAGATTTGGTCTGCATTTGGTTTACAGCTTCTGCTGCACAGGAATTAATGTATTTCAGAAGACTCAAGAGCCTGATGGTTGGGGTACTACCCTGCAGCTGGAGAGGTTTGAGTTGTACTTCTGCCTTTACCATTATCTCTCATTTTATTTCCACCTCTTACAGCCATTGTAAACTACGTGGAGATCTCTATGGAACTTTGCTCTATAGGGGCCAATGTCGTTTACAGTCTAAGCTGCAAAGAAATCCTCCCAAATCTGCCTAGCATCTTGCTCGCCTTCCAGAAGCCCCGTGAAAGGTGGCAAACCTGCGGGGTCCTCCAGCCTGCTCTGCAGCAGAGCTCAGAAAAAGCCTGAAGAGGCACTGGGGGAACAGGAGGCATTCAGGTCCCGGTGGCTGGAGCACCAAGAATGATCGCAGGATGGACCAGGCCACAAAGAGCCTCAAGCACCATTCACCTCAGAGGGCTGCCCTCTCCCAAATTGTAAACCTCTTCTAACTCTTCCCTTCAACCAGCTTCTGAAACAGAGCTTTCTCAAACCCTACTGGCTCACACTTCAGCAGCAAAAAGCCAATTTGACAGTGGGGCTTGGCTCACCAGCCAAGGGTACAGGGCAAGGTGGTGGGTACAGGTCTGCCAGCCCCAACATTCAGTGCCCTGGGGGCTTCACATCTCTGACATCTCTAAGAACAGAATGGAAGGAAAGGGAAATTAAGTACAAACGGGGGACCTCCACTCAGCCAGATCTCTGGGGTTTTTGTCTGCTGTGTCCATATTTGGTCTTAAAAAATAGAACACACCACAGTCAATGGGAGTCACCACTTTTCCTCCTTATTTATTCTGCAAACGTCAAATGCAAGTGGGATAAGAAGTGAGGTCCCCAAATTCTTCAGGGAAATCTGTGGACATCAGTTTCTCTGCTCTCCTCCCTCATAGTCCTGCCAATCTCTACTATACCAGAGCATTTTGCACCCTCACTGCTCACCTCACCGTAGTACCCTCTGCTGAGAGCAGAAGACGGCTTGACCTTCACCACAGGCTCCTCTACATGACAGAACCCTGGGATAACACGTGGGGCCGAGTCCACTCGAGCCCATCCCAAAGGTCTTTGCCCTGTCCCATGCTCTGGCCGGGGGTTCTTGTGTTTCTGTCGCTTTTCCCCTCTTGGGAGGCATAATTCAATCCAGTAACACCACGGATATAAATCAGGATCCTTTCCCCATCAGAAAGCCTCTGTGTGCAGGGACTGACAAAACTGGGGGGTCACGGCACCGGGACAACCTTATTACTGGGGGTGGTGGCCTGGTGAGGGTGGGGGGGGGCTGGACCTGACCCCTAGGGATGGAGCCGCCGGGACTGCAAGGCTGGAGCAGGGATCCCTTCCCGGCCAGCCGGGAGCCTCCCCTCTCCCCCCCGCCGCGGTTCAATTTGCTCCGTGCCAGAGGGGAAATTTATCGCTGCCCGAGCAAGAGCACGTTTTTTTGGCCACGAACTCTGCCTGGGTGACATTCTCAGACTTTCTCGCTTCAAGCCGCCTCCGGGAAAGGCGGCCGCGGCGTTTTACAGTAAATCCCGGGGCTTCGCTTTCCAACGGTGCGGATCGTAAATCCAGCAGCACCTCCCTTCCCCCGCGGCTCCGCGCTCCGCGGCCGCGCAGAGAAAGCGCGGAGAGGGGAAAATCGCGGGGACCTTTCCCGTGGAAGAAGCCGGCAGAGGGAAAGGGGTTGGGGGTGACCGGTTAATACATGAAATAATGCCAGCCCCCAGCCCCTAAGCTCCGCTGCGTGCCCCGGACACGCACACACACACACCCGGGAGCCAGGATTGATGATCCCGGTTATCCCGGTAATTCCCGGCTCCGGGTCTCGTCCCCGGCCGAGGGGTCCGCGTCCCCACCCCGGAGGGCAGGGAGGCGATGGGGGCCGCGTCCGCCCTCCGCATCCTCCGTGTGCGGTTAAAACGGCCCTTCAGGGAAGCGGCTGAGGGGCTCACCCGGCCAGAAAGGACGGGGAAGGGCTCGGGGTGCAGCCCCGGAGCGGGGCCGAGGGCAGTTTTCTTGCCTTAAGGACAGGAGGTGGACGGGGATGTCTTCCAGCAGACGTGAAGGAGCGACCCAGCATTTCCCCAGCGCCGAAACAACCCGGGGAGCTGCTGTTGTGGAGCTTTGGAAGCTTAAAAAGGACCAGATTTCCACTTCTTTTCCAAGAAACTAATAAAGGAAGCGAACAAAAAAAATTAACCCAAACCAAAACGAAACAAACCTAATTTATTACAACAGAGAAATTCGCAGATGATGCTGGTTTGAATTTATTTTTGGACAACGGTAACTCTCCAATATATAAACCCCATCCCAAAAAACGTAACCCAAACCCCACCTGCCTTTTTGAGTGCAAACCCTTAAAATCCATGTCCCGGAGCTGCGGCAGGTCCCTTGGCTGTGGCCCCACAGCTGCCGCACGTTTGTGAAAGCTCGGTAAAAGCCTCTGAATTTGTGTTTGTTTTTTTTTCTTTGGGTATTTTCTTACCTTCACACATAACGAATAATAAGGAGGCATTTCAAAAACTAATACCGGAGTCCTACTATTCTCCATTGCACAAAATGCAGGTTTCAAGCCTGAAAACCTTTCTGTACAAATATTCATCCTCACAGCAACCATTTACGCTGTAGAAAATGTCGCATTAATTCACACCTGCACCCTCTATTATTTCTCTCCCGGAATTAAACCTTTCCCTAGAGCCCGACACCGAGTTTTCAGGCTAAAACCGATTTGTCTCTATTCGCAGTTGCACTTCCAGCAGGATCAGTTCAAAGATCCACACGGGTTTCTCTGGAGGCTTTTCTGTGCTCGCTGCCTGGCTGGAGAAAAGGGAAGCGAATAGGATGTCCTCAGTTAAGTAACAACAGAAAATTATACATGAAGGTGAGGAGAGTCCCACAGCCCCAAGCTTCCCAAGGAAAAGCGAAGAGAAGATCGTTTTCACCGATAGAGAGTGAAAGGTAAAGATCGGAATTCTCCTTACGCTGAAATAACTCCTGCTGCCACTTCGCTTCATCCTCGACTTCTGTGTTGCAGGAAGTTGTGGTTATAGCCATGGAAAAACACAAACCAAACCCAACCCCGCCGCTTCTTCCCTGCACAAAACCACTGCTTAATTCCGCAATTTTCCTTGCACATCTGTCTGGCTGCAAACAAAGAAACTCGCAAGTTTTCAGGTCTCTGCTGCAAGGAAATGTCTTCTAAAGAGCACAAGGAAGCGGAGCCGCTTGCGCCACACATGCAGGGTCTTCCCAGACAACACTTCCCTTGTTCCACGTATTTGCAGACACACCTGATCTGCTTATAGAAAGCTCAAATACATCACAGCGCTCCGCTGCCTCTATTTCACTACTTACCTTCCCGATTTCACCCCCTGTGCTGGAGGTGTTAAATACATTTCAAACAGGTTTTGTTATCACTTTTGTAATTCAAGCTGGCGGTGTTACTTCACTCTTGTAATTTAGCTGGGTGCTGTTTGTTTTGAACTACAGTGACTTCATGCAGCTGCATACACGGCTACAAATAAATAAATGCGGGGAAGAGAAGCCAAGTAGCAGCCCGAATAACTGGGCTTACTTACGTCTTGTTGCTTCAGGAGGGTGCAGCTATAGATGGAGCAGGGAGGACCCTCTGCAGTCCCTTCCAAACCATCCCATGATTCGGTGATTCTATGATCCCGTGACTCTATGATTCTGTAATTCCATGATTCTATGATTTTGGGATTCTATGATTCTATGATTTTGTGATTCTATGATGTCATGATTCTATGATCCCTCCCAGCTGTGGACTGATGTGGACTCCCAACCAGCACAGCGTTTGCTGCCTGTGGCGGAGAGAAGGTCACCCCCTCACCGTGGACTCCTTTCAGAGGATTGATTTGGCAAAGAAGAAGCCCCAAACCTCACGAGAAAGGGAGAACCAAGCCATGCTTGACGGGACGGGCAGAACTTTGCCAGCCGCTTTCAGAAAATCCATGGATGGCAGTGCTCAGAGGGAAATGTGTCCCTATACATATATGTGTGTATATATATGTACACATGTACGTATGTCTACATACATGTACCTGCATGTGTACACATACTGAGGTCGGGGCCGCCCCTTTGGGGGGCGCGGAGCTCTCCGCGGTGCTGCCGGCCCCGGGTTCAAGCGCTGCCCCATGGACGCGGTGGGGCGACGGGAGAGGAGCCCGGTGCCCGATCGGGAGGGCTCCGAGACACCCCTCTGGGGCCTCGCTTCCTGCCCTCCCAGCAGCACAGGGGCTTTCTGCTCCACCGCTGGGCAGGGGGGGCTGCTGCATAACAGCGTCTGGTCATTGCTCAGTGTTTCCCCCTTTTCAAGCTGTGCATCGTCTGAGCAGTTTGATTAAGTGAAAAGCAACATTTATTGTAGATGTTCTGTCACTACGGGTATGGAGTCGGACATGATTTGTTTATCATCTTCCCTGTGATCTTTCTCCTCAAAGGAACAAGACCCATCTGTCGGGCAGAGCAAAGCTGCTCCACTTTAATCCATAAATGTTGCCATTTAAGGGGTGCAACCTTTGACAGAACATAGTACAAGTCTTTGAACAAGACAGTTGTGCAACTGGCGTTAAAGAGCCTAATTGAATCTTTCACTAACCACATGCGCTTGCTTTGGGCAAAGGTTTTCTCTGCGCAAATATGATCTTGTCCATTTGCTAGGAAATTTATTACCTTTCCAATCATGTGAGTTCCATACTACGTGCAGACTTAAAAGCTTACAAAACATCATGGATTCATCTTCAGCTTGTCCACGTGTTTCATTAAGGCGCCTCATAAATTCATTCTGACTTTCATTAGTTTGCCTTTGCTTCCGTGTTACACTTGTTTCTGTCTTTTCAAAGCATCTCTGTTTGATTGTCCCTTTAAGCTCTGCCCCTCTGAGTTGGAGACATGATATTTGTTCTGGTGTGTGTTAAACTGAAGTGATTTCTTCTGGCTGAGCATCTGCCATTCAAGGGGAGCACCAAAAGTCTTTGCAAATGTTGGCCACATGCTTTCTTCTGCCTCCCAGGCTGTGTCTGACACCAGCATCCAAACAGGACCGAATCACTACTTGTTCAGATTAGCCAAAGCTGGGCACAGTGGGCAGGACTCATGCAGCCAGGTCCTACCTCCTGCTCCCTCCAGGAGGGTTCACCCCTTGCACATTTGGAGAGCAGGGTTGGGATCCAAAGGTCAGAAGCAGAAGGGGAAACTGGGACAGGCCAGGGCTGGTCTGTAACCTACTGATCAGCTGCTGCTGGATGATAGGATCTGAGTCCAATAAAGTCATCCTGCAAGGGAAGCAGGATGTGAGAGCTGTAGGAATAAGTCTCTTATCTCCTAAGTGTAAGGTCGGAGCCCCAGCCTCAGCTTGCCACATGATCTAGGACAGTTTAACCTTGTTATCACTGTAACATGCATGCACCCAGTGTCAGAGATGCCCCACCACCTTCAGCCTCCAGATCCATCCCATATGCTCCTTGCAAGTACAAAATCTTTGAAAATGTGTAATATGAATCTTCTTAGCCATGATCTAAACCCGTTGTTCCTTGTCCCATCCACCATGAATGTGAAGGAGACGATGCACTCCAGGCTTGCCCCTGCTTTCACATGTTATTTAGGCAGTGCTCTGCAACTTATCTTTAGACTTTACTTCTTTAGACTTGTAAGTATTCAAATACCTGCAAGCACTCATTAAATTTACACAGAAAAGGAGAAATTGCTGTGTACCTTGAAGGGATTCACTGCGCAGTGTTTGCAGAAGGCTTGAAGAGGGAAAATAAAAGCCGTTGGATTTTTCTCCCTCCCTATTCTGCAAGCAGTTTCTAAGCCCCCAGTAAGGTTTGGCTTCACATAGCTACTGCAGTGCAATAACTTTTATTCATAATGATGGTAAAATTAGGTGCATACAGATTATATTGTTATAATATTACTGGATGATAGCATTATGATTCTCTTTTACTTTTGTAAGAATGGTTATAAATGGCTATGAGAGGGAAGTTGAAGGCAGAGAGCTGCTCTGGACATTGGATTTATTGCGTTGCATAAAACACTCATCAACCTGCTTGATCTGCCTTTTTCCTCTTTATAGCTTTCTGGGTGATGGCTAAGGTGGGACTTTGCCCAGACTCTGCACCTCACAGAAAGAAAGTCACTCCTGATGGTTATCACTGTTTTGTAGACTTTAAGGAGTTAACTCCAGACCTTGCTCTGGCTCCATTTCTGGTGAGTGGATTTTATGGGCTCCTTTTAACTCCCAGCACAGATTTGACACTCTGGCCTTTCGTAATAATCCTCTCACTCACGTTGCTGCTTCTGGAAACTTCTCCGCTTCAGCTTGTGCCAAAAAGCTTCACATTCCAGTTCTCCCAGGCTTGAGTGGTTTTTCTCATTCCTGCCTTCTTCACATAGTTAACAGCAAGGCGCAGGATGGTCCAAGGTCTATTTTAATCAGGTCTTGCTCATTTGTTTTCTGGATATTCTTTCTCTGAGCCCTAGGCCCTCACTGGGATGAAGTGGCGCAGTGGGATGCCCACTTCCCCTCCAATACTTGCACATCAGGAAGGGAAATCATGGAGGTGCTGAGCAGCCCTCCTCAAGCAAGTCGTGACTTTACTTAGAAGCATCTTGAGCCCTTGTCCTTTCTTCACCTTCCCCTCCCACCAGCTCCTGGACACCTTCAAGAGCAAAGTTCAGGCCATGTTCAAAAGCAGCTTCACTGACACACGTGGGACACCTCTCAAGCATAGTAAAACACATTTGAAACACTGGCTTGGGTCTTCACATCCCTCTCCTAAGAGGACATCTGAAGAACATTAGGTTTAATTCACGGCTTCTGCGCTTGGGCATCCTGCAAACTGTGGCAGTTTCATGGTCCTTGTTTTGCAGAGGGGGAAGCAGAGAGAGAAGAGGCTGAGCTGTTTGATCTGTTACCCAACGATGTAGAATTAAACTTGGCATACACTTCTGCCAGGGTCTTGCTCACCAGCCTGTCCCTACAGCGCAGGCGAACAGTGCATTTGTCGGTGCGAGAACGCATCGCACAAATAAAACAGCTTGTGTGGTGGAAATCAAGTGTTTGGAGGAGGTTGAGAAAGAGATTACACATAGCCCTGCACATTCTGACCGGGTTTTAAATGGAAAGAAGATTAAAGAAGAGAAATTCAACCCAAGTCTAATGAAAAAAAAATGGGCAGATATGCTTGTAATTGGGTCATCCCACAGAAAGTTACTGATTCAAAAGGAACTCGAGTTTCTTTCTAACTCTGCTTTTTCATTTTCATAAAACCAGTTTGTATTTAACAAATGCCACCGTGTAAAGAAAAAGCTACCCCAAACCAACACTCCCCTAAGTTCCCCATCTGTGTTTTCCATTTTACAGCCTTCCTCCATCACAGTAATTTGAGCTTTTGCTTGGAAGGAGCGGCGAAAGAGGAAAACCCTCCCAAGCATCCCTTTTAAAGCAGCGTTTCTCAGTTCAGCTCCAGCCAGGGGTTGCCCTCTCCTGGAGGAGAGGAGAAAGTCGCATCCCACGACCTTGCACTCCTTCCCTTTAGGCTGCAGTCCCTGCACCTGCCAGAGCCCAGGGACAACGGGGATCTCCTGGGGCACAACGTCCTGCAGTGGAAGATTTTCCCTGTCAAAACCTGGGGTAACCACACCGTTCATTGCTGGCCCCGCTGCCAGGAGCAGTGGGATGATGGAGACGGGGGATGACAGAGACCTGTCCCAGCCTGCAAGCTGAAAGGAAGGGCCCAGGGGAATATTTACTCTGTCTCAGAGCATGGACAGGTTGCTTCTCACCAAATAGTGTAGAAATCACTGCAATTGGAGGGTGTAGAAGCCAACATTGTAAATGGGAGTCAAAAAGGGATCCAACAGACTACTGAAGGATGCATCCGATTTGGGCTCTTAGTCAGCCCGATCTGTCCAGCAGAGCCACCAGGTCAGAAAGGTTCTTACCCTGCTGCTTGCTGAGGCTGGGACTTCATCCTCAGCAGCGGTGCGCTCTGTGCATGCCACTTTTCCCCATGCATCTTCTGGGCTATGCTGGAAGCTGGGGTTGGTGTTGGAAGTGGGGCTGGATGGTGCGCCGGGCTGAGGCAAGCGACAAACCTTCCTCCATCCAGCAGCATTGATGAGTCTGTTGTCATCTGCAATACCAGTTTCTTGCTAATGCCCAGCCATATTCCCACTGATGACAGATAACACTATGGCTTTTGCTCACCCCTATCCCCCACGATGATGGACAGACATACAGACATGACCATGGCCTACCACTTTCCACCTTCCCTCAGTGTCCTGCTATAAAAACCTCCACCCCAGCAGCATGCCACCATTCAGCCAGCCTGGCTTACGTGGACTCTGTTCTTTCCCTGGTTGTGTCCCCAGCTCTTTCTGTGTCCTCGTTTCCAGCAGGTGCTGTCTCTTGCTCCACATGCTCTGAGGCAGGAGGCTCCCAATGCACTTGGAGACCTCCAGGAGCCGGTGATAGAGAAATGCAAAGCACAAATCCTTTATGGATTTAAGTCGCCTCAAAAGGGAGGCCACATCTCCTTCAGCTGCTCTCCAGAGACTTGGCCTGATCTGAAACAGATTTCTTAGCATCTTTTTTAGTGTTTCTATTTGGATAAGGGCACCAGCAGGAGAGAAGGGCCGTTTCTCTGCCTAATGGTGCTTCAAACACTCTTGTGAAGTTGAATTAACACCACTAAAGGGAAAGATTAGAAGTCACTTTAAAGTGGCTCTGGGGGAAGTTTTCAACCCAATCTATTTGCACCCACGACACTGTATAAAGATAGAGCTAATGGGAGTGCAGTGAAGTCGTAAAGACAGGCAGCCTTGGTTTTAAATTAACAGGAGCATTATTTACACCTAGGACATGGGATACAGTACAGCCTGTACATAATTCTGCCACTTTCTCGTTTCCCACCCCCTCCTGCAGACTTAGGCAATATTAGAGTAGTTAATTGAGAAGACAATATTAAACTTCAGAAAGGTTTGATCCCCCTTTATTTTCTTTACCAAGAGATGCATTTTTATGAAGGTTGGTTGGTTTCTGTCAAGATAAATACACACTTTCAGTGTTTTATTCTCCAAAGAGCCGCCGAATGGGACGTTAATAAGATTAAAACGATAATAAATAAGCCCAACAGCAGCTTTTATGACCTCATTTCTGCTGAGCTCCCTTTTGGTTCAGTTTTGCTCACACTCAAGCCCAAGCACATCCACCACACCATGTTTTGGGGCTGCTTTCCCCTTTCCCCACCCAGAGAAGCTCTGTTTAAGTCTGCCCTGAAACACCCTCATTACCTTCAGCAGAGCTCTGCACCATGCAGGAAAGGTTTCAAGGGGTGCAGGGTTGGGGGGGAAACTGAGGCTGGGGCTCAGGATGGACCTGCAAACCCTTCTGCATGCAGGCAGCACCCTATGAGCACCCCATAAAACAGAAGACCCTGCTGCAGCCACTCAGACTGGACCCAAGGGTTCCCTGGCCTTGGGACCCTCACCGCTTGGCTGCAGTTCCATTGCATTCGGCAGACTCTGGATCAGGCCTGGCAATCTCCCTAGAGCAGCTCTGCTCTGGCCTCCCTGGGTGGGAGCCTGGCTGGGAAACACTGAATTCCTTAATATTTATTCCTTCCATTTCCCCTTCCTCCAGAGGCACTTTAAAAATCAATACTGGTATAAAAAAAGGACATTTTGGAGCCAGCTTGGTGCCTTCTGCTTTCCCTCAAGTGCTTCAAAGTGAAGAATAAACACCTAGGCAGAAGGAAAAGCGGGTCTGACAGCCCTTTAAATCAATGAGGGCCCAAATTGCCCTGAATCCGATCACAAACACACAAAGCTGTTTCCTCGGCTGCGTTTGAGATTAGTGTCATCCCACTGCTACACGTGAGGGAGGGGTTTACCCGTACATAAACCCCTGGTATATGTGATACGCTGATGTAGATATATCAGTATAAATGCAGCTCGGAATGCCAGTAGACCCACGGGTAAATGAATTCTCATTTGCTCTCCCAGCCCCAGGGCTTTTCCCTCTCGGTTAATTCTCGGCCGTTAATTAATTGAGCCCGGGGCTCCCTCTAGCGTCGCTCGCGGACGCTCCCTGGACAGGGGCTGCTCTCCCCACGACCCTTTCCCTTCCCTTCCCTTCCCTTCCCTTCCCTTCCCTTCCCGACCACCGGGCCCGAAACAGGAAGGGAAAGATCTAAAGGATGGGCTTAAGCATGGCAGCAAATCCTGGCCTGTGGAGCTTTCCAGCAGATCCTTCTGGCGTGGTTTGAAGGGGTGACACAGTGAGATCCTCATCGCTCTCTTCAGAAAGGCTTTTCGTCCTTGAGGTCATTTAGACCATACTGACATCAGCAGAGGATCTGGAGCTGAGGCTCTTCAAATGCTGGGGCTTCAGGGAAGTTGCGTTGAAGGTCCTGGATCTTCAAAGTCTGTGTTCTTCATTCCTCTTGGCCCAGGGGACCGACCCACATACATTTGACCGTGGACTTCAATGCTGTGTTGAACAGCCGGAGGGACCTGTTGCCAGTGGTGCATGGTGCTGCCTGGTTTTGGTGGGATGGGAAGGCCCTCACCAGGGACATCAGTGGGATCATGCTGTTATCCTGCTCACATCACCTGTGTAGACTCATCCCCTGGACAGAGCACGGATACAGCCTGTTCACAGCTACCCAGAAGCAGACACACACAAACCTCCATCTGTGGAGTCCTTGGGCACAAGCCCAATGTCTCTGGGCCACTAAAATGCTACTTTCCTCATTTGGATAGAGATCCCAGCAGAGAAACAAGATTTCTGTAGTCTATTCCACCCTTGCTGCCCTGAGACAAGGCCTGAAGTGTTCTTTGCTCCCCTGATTGGTATTCTGGGGGGAGAAACTGAGGCACGCAGCTGTGACTGACTCCCCATGGGATCTCACAGAGATTTTCATCGCTGTTGTGCTGGACACAGATTGGAGATGCAGCCTCCCGCTGTGCCTCTGTGTTACTTCCCTGCCCTTGGGAGAAATCCCTTCCTTTCTTCCCTTCCTGCAAAGACGAGCAGCCTCCTTGCTCCCTACCCTCCACTTCAAGGCTTCCCAATGGTGGGATGCTCTTTCTACCATTTTCTGCCTATCTTCATAAAGCCGCCAGCACTGGGGCCCCTAGTCCTCCCCAGAACACAAATAGTAATAAATAATGGGGCCTTCTGGCTCCAGGCATCCTGTCCCTCCTTTCTCCCCTCCTTTCTTCACTCCTTTCTCCCCTCCCTCCCCTCCCTCAGCCGCAGCACATCCTTTGGGCGGTCTGCAGGTATGCAACCCTCCGGAAGGAGCCCATAATTCTTGGGGAAGTTGCTCTTTCTCACCCCAATGGAGGCATTCCTCTTTGTTTGGAAGACTTTTCCCTGTGATCTCCAGCAGACACACCTCAAGTTTCAATCCCAGCCTCACACTCCTGCTCCTTATTCAAGACCGTGACCTGCGACCTTCAAGGTCAGACATCTCTAATCCCAAGAACAACATCTCTCTAGTCAACAGGGGGATCTCTCTCTCCCTCTCTCTCCAAATTCCTTGGATCTGGCTGCACAAATCCCTCCTCCTCCAAGAAAGGCAAAAAAAATCCCACCACTTTAGTAAAAATAATATATGAGGGGTAATGGCTCTGGGGGTGGGGTAGGGAGAAGAGACCTTAAAAGGCCCCCATCTCCCATGGATGCAAACTAAAGAGTTCAGGATGGTGCCACAACTTGCCTTTGCTCTGTCAGAGGGAAATGATGCTGAGCTCTGCTGCTGGATCCACAGTCTCGTTTCACTCTTGCGATTCACTTCTGGATTTTGGGGTCTCTTAATTTGATTCCTTTATCTAAAGACCCACACGACCCCCAGAGCACTGGAACAATCTGAAGCTGAAGGTTTTGAGGGGTTCTTTCTTTGCATTATTTGAGATCCGGATCTTCAGAGGGACTGGAAAAGGCGAGGTTGTATTGTCAAGGGCGTGAAATGCTGACACTACAGAGAGGAGAACTATAAACCCAGGAGCCAAAGGTTCCCGGACATGGGCCAGCGGGGGAAGAGGGAGAGGAGGGCTCATGTCCATCCACTTTCAAGGGGAGTTAAGCCATGGATTTGCTCTTGTACTTTTTCCCTGGCTGGATTTCCAGTGCCACTTTCCTCTTCTTTTACCTCCTTCTGCCCACAACAAGCTCCTGCTTCAGATTCCGAAGCAACACGTCTGAGGAGCTTCTCCCACTGGAATTGGATGGGGATTTTTCTGCATGGACAGCTGAGCCTACATGGGAGCTGTTGGGATGTCCCAGAGCCAGGAAACCCTTCGGGACAAGCCAGCCTCAGCACCTTCCTGCAGAGAGTGGAGCTGCGGAGGGGCTTTTCCCACCGTCATGGGGGTCCCAAGGACTTCTGAAGAGCCGAAAATCCCCCCAGCTCAAAAATCAGACTTCAGCTCCAGATGGCCAGCAAATCCTGCGGTTTAAGGTCGTGAATCAGCTCCTGTTGCAAGGTTTGAGCGTTTATGTTCGTACTAAACCCGGAGGGGTCAATTTGCTGGGAAATGCAGCCAGGGGAGAAAGGGACGGAGAGTTAAGGGATGAAATGAAAACTTGTCCTGGGATTCGGGTCGTAAAAAGTTGTTACCTGGTAGTTTTCAGGCTCTGGAGATGCAAAGTGACTTTTACGTGAAGGTTTCTCAATGAACCGGGGGCACAAGGCTGTTGCCGGGGGTGCCCCCTGCTCCCTGGGACCGGGATGCTTAGACCGAAGCCGGTAGCTTCCCGAACCGGTGGCAAAGCCCGTTAAAATCTGCGGCAGCAAACCTGGAGAGGGAGCCTTTTGGGGTTGTTTCTCATGGGATTTGTATTCTGTAGCAAAACCCACTGCGTGCCCCCCACCCTCGGACCCGCCGCCCCGAGACCCCCACTATGGTAGCGGCGGGGCTTCAGTGTGAAAACCCGAAAGCGAAGTAAATTTAGTAAAGGCCGCTATGGTGGGGAGGGGAAGGGACCTCGGCTGGAATCAAGTCCAGGAGCGATTGTCAGGATTTGGCCCGGAGTAAGAGGGAGCGAAGCCCCTACTCGCATTAACGGCTTGTGTTCAGTCCGGACCCTTCAACGGTGATAACATCCCGAGCATCCTCCCAGCCTCCCTTCGGAGGTCCCTGTGTCAACTCGCGAGGTTTTTCATAAGAAAACCTCTCTTGAGGGCCGAGGGTCCTTGCCAGGGGATGATCATATCCCTTGTCCTCTTCCCTGCGAGGATCGCAGCCCGCGGGTTGCAGCTGCCTTTTTCTTCTTGCTTTTCCAACAGATTTTGGCTAGGAAATAAAGATTAAAAAAAGCAGATATCTTCACTTCTTTTAGCCGAGATACCCTGAAACCACAGTTCTGGATTTTCCCTTTAAAAGTCCTGCTCCAGTTTATCCTTCCCATTGCCCTTCCCCATTCCCCAAAGGCTCCCGGTAATGGGAAGATGGTAACGACAAGGGGCCAAGTGCACGGAGGGGACCCCGGCTCCGCGACCTCGGGGGTCAGGGTGGGGGGACGGTCACGACGGGTCCCGCTCAGGCGCACGCTGGTTTTGTCCCCCAGCTTGCTGGAAGCACCCACTGATTACGCTTCGGATCAGTGCGCAAAGCGGGTCTGGACTTTGGTTCCTAGGGGAAGAGAAGGACGGAGGCTGAAGGGCAAAGTGTGTCCGCTCCCACCCCCGAAGACCGCAGTGCAGGATCCGACCATGGAGGAGGAAAGGTTCATTTGTAATTAGGCAAAGGCCCGTTACGAGAGCGAGTGGGGAACCTGTTGGAACAGATCGGAGGCTGAAAGGAGATGAAATGAGGGGAAACACCACAATTTCAGCACCCGCGATTGGGGCTCGGAGAAGTGCGGGGTCCTCCAAGCTGTCCCGGTCCAATCCCGGGCAGGAGGAGCGCCGGAGCTGGAAGAGGCTGGAAAGAAAGGGGAGAACACTCGCCGAGGCTCGGAGCTCTCAGAAATGTTCCCCGCTCTTCCTCCCTCGTGGTTTTATAGCAGGGGTTGGTTTGCCTGGGTTTGGTTTGGGGTCTTTTTTTTTTCCAATGTGAGGTTTTGGTTTATATTTAATGGTTTCCAAAACCTGTAACCCCCCACTCCTCCTTCTATCATTTTATTATTATTATTGCCCGTTAGTACCTATTTAAATCGGCCTATTCTTTATATTTTTTGTGAATGTATCGCGAATATAGAAACGGATGCAACTACTCAATGTTTTAGTAGGTTTCCAGAAGCACCCAGTCCCCGCAGGCTCATTTCCAGAAGGGAAAATGTATTACAAGTGGTGAAATTGGGTAAATAGATTCTACCGAAGAACCGAATCTCCCTTTTTCTCAATGCTTTCAGCCCGAGCCGTTCTGGAAACGGTGCATCCATCCAGGGGAAAGCTGCCGATGGGGCTGAGGCTCGGTTCCTTTTCTCCTTTGCGATGTCAGTCCTGAGGAGGACTGTGCCACAAACCATCTTTTTTTCTTAAAGACAGAGTCAGGATTAATTCACGTTGATTGTTAAATAGTCCTGTGCGGAAGAGCATTTCATCCTGCGTTTAAATTCTTTCTGGATCCAGCCTAGGAAACCCAGCTTTCCCTTGCGCTGGACATGCCCTCAGACAACCCCCAAAGTGGGGAGATCCCCCCCAAGCCTTCGCGGCCCCAGTCACCGGTCGAGAACTCGGATTCCTGCTGGAAAAGCGTCGGAAAAATAAGTTAGTTGAGTCGGAACATGAGGAATACACCGAGAGGGTGAGGAATTGCTCTGTCTGCAGCTATTTGGCCTTTAGTAGCTAATATATAGCGTTTAATATTTGCTGTGCCCAGCCTGCAGGCAAGGTGCGATGCAAGGGGCAAAGGCTTCGAGCCCATCTTGCAAACGCCGGGCTCAGCTCGGGGAGCGGGACGTCAGCTCTTCCCAGGCCCCTTTCTCCTCTACTTGATGGTTTTGGGATGGGCTTACACGCATTGGCACAGCCGCAGGCTCCCGCTTCACCTCTGCAAAGGGTTTTCCCAAAATAACCCCCCACACCCAAAATGGGGGCGGCTGGAAATAGAGATGTGAGGGAACCGTCCGGGAAACGGGAGAGGGGCTGCGCGACGGGAAAGCGGCTGGAGCTGCGGGTCTTTACATTAAAAACTGCACACCCACACATCCCGCAAGCGGTGAAGTTCCCCATTAAAACTGACACCAGGGGATGGTCTCGGCAGCCTCGGCCGCCCTGGATTGGTGAGACGCCTGCAGACGCCTTTTCCAACAGATAAGTCAATCGTCAGAGACCTCCCCCCGCTCACCCCCAACCCCAAAATCTCTTCTTTGCAAAGCCCCAGCCCGCTCCTTCCCTGGCTGCCGCTCTCCCCCTTCCCCGTCAGCATCTTCTCTCTCTCCGCCCTCCCCTATTGCAAAATGGGGGGCGGGGGGGGAAAGGGGGTGTCCCCCGCTCACCTCCTTTGCGGATAGAAATGAGAAGCCAGCAGCCAGGACTGAGAATCCTGCCTCCCAATCCAAGCTTGGGGTCCCCCACATAGCACAGAGGGGCGGGTCCTGCCAGGGCAGCGAGGCTGGACCCCCCCTGGTACCCCCTCGACATCTCCCGACTCGGGGGTGTGTGTGTGTCACGTCGGAGAGCGGCTCCCCACTCGTTACCCACCGCTGTTTCTGGGGTGCCTCTCGGGTCTCCCCTACCCGGAAGGGGCTCGCACCGGCTGAGGAGCAGACTGCCAAGGAGGGGGTGAGGAGAAGGCCCTGTGCTGGAGACTTATGGACCGGGTTGGGGGGGGGGGGGGGGAAGAGAAGATAAAGTCCGGAGGGGTGTGGGGGGGGTGTTGCTCCTTTATCCCTTTTCCCTTTTTCTCTTTCCCTTTTTCCCTTGCGGCAGGAAGCTCCATCTTCAGGCAGGTCTAAAGATGCTAAAACTGCACCAGACCTCGAAGGTGGGTGAACCAAATCAATAAAATATTAAACTCCCCTCCCCTTGCTTTCTAGCAGAAGGCGGCGAGCAGGCAGGAACCAGGGAGGAGGGGGAAGCAGCCTGCAATTTGCCGTCAAAACAGTGATTTTGTCTAGACAGGGGGAGGGAAGGTGTTGGGGCTCTTCCCCCCCCCCCCCTTTGCTAACACAATAGCTCTTTGGTTAAAAATTAATGTACAGAGCTCTCGCTTTCAATCAAGCCTAACGTTCAATCGGGACGACTCCCTAGGATTAACTAATAATAGTAATCATTTAAAAATCAAATCAGCCGGAGCTGGGGCTGGGCTCTAACAAGTGGTGGAAGGATTCCTCTGCGGAGGAGAGGCGCTGCCGTGATTTATTTCTTTCCTTGGTGTGCTTAAGAGGGAGGGAAGGAAGACAGGGAGGAGAGGCACGGGCAGGTAAGTGAGCGCTGGGTTCGGCCTCGCGGGAGGCGTTTTCCTAACGTGTCGATTCTCTATAACTTCCCACATGTAGCTTCCCGAGAATACTTTATCCTCTTCTTCCCCGAGGATGCTTTATCCTCTTCCTCAGCTGCCGACGCCCGTGTAGCAAACCGCTAGCCCGGCTCCTTTCGGAGGGCGAGCAGACTCGCTTTTCTTCCCTCTTCTTTATTTTTTTCCATCAGAATTCCATACTCCGTCTTCCCAAAACCCTCAAGCTCTCTTTTAAAACAGATGGGAGGGAAAGCCGCGCTCCTCGTATTCCCCTTCTCCACCCGCCTGTTTCTCTGCTGGGAGTTTTGACTCTATTTTGTAATCACTGGTCCGACTTTTCATCATTAGCATCACTTCTTTATTTCTCTATATGATTAAATCCACCGACGTGCGCCAAGGACCCGGGAATTTGGGCTCCAGCTCAGCGCAGAGAAATCCTGCTCGGCTCGAAGGCTTACAGAATAAATCCCCGCATTACAGCCTCTATAATAGGAATATAGTAATAGTAAAGTAGTTTCAGTTATAGTAATCCAACCCACGCTTTCTACTTACATGACTCTACCGTGTGCGGGCTTCTCCTTTCTCCTTCTTCCTCCCTCTCTGCTGATTCCGAGCCCTGCGGGATGGGGAGGAAGGCTTCTTCCTAGGCGTGAAACGAGAAGGTCATTCCGGCAGGATTGCCAAGTCCACTTGAGGAGGGGGCTCAGCCTTTTCATGTTCCTTTGGGTTTCTCTCCGTCCGTGTAAACTCGCGTCCGTCCGCAGCGAGAGCTGGGAGAGCACTTGTGCCATAATGAGGTACCTTTACATTTAATTTCCTGTCCCTCCCCTGCTTTATGGATTTCTGATAACAATGTTGAAAACCGGAGAAGAAACCTATTAAAGTCTCCGGGACAGAGGGCTGCTGTAAATAATTGAAGGGAGCCTGGCTTAATCGAATTCCCCAACGAATGTCTGGAACGGGGACAAATGGAATAATTTATTTAAGATGTTGGATATATTCCTGTCGATCATTTCAAGCGAATATTTATTAATATGCTCATTTCATCTCCCATTTTTTCCCCTCTGGAAAGCTCTTGAAAAGCTTTAAATGTAATTAAGAATACTCCGAAATAGAGCAAAGGGGAAAAATTCTATAAAGAAACAAAAACTCTCCTGAAAATTATTAAATCGAAGATTTTTAGCAATGTTTTGCTACCATGAGAATACGTGGGGCAAAATGAATCCTCGCACTAGTTGCGGGATCTGCAATGGTCTTGGCTTAATTCAGGAAAGTTGAATGTGCTCGTTCGAGCGATTTATCTCCCCGTAGGCTTCTCGAACAAATTTTACTCATTTATTTTATTTAATGACAGCCAACGTAAGGTTTCTGACTCTTCTGTACCTGTAAAAATGACTTTTTTAAGGCTTAGCAACCAACGGCTCCTTCCAAAGCCTCTTTTGCTGATTAAAGGAAGCTTCATTTGACCAACTCCAAAACTCTACCGCATGTCTGAAGACTAACTAATATTTCACCCTACAAGTGAAGCCGCTCTTCCCCGTTCCCAGGTTTGTGGGTCCTGGACCCCGCGGCCGAGCTGAGCTCAGCCCTGAGCCTGCAAAGGCCCCCTCGGCACCTCCGGATACCCCAAATTAAAGTCGGGTGCGGGGAGAAGATGCTTACGGGCCTCTTCGCTGCCTTCTCCGCTGTCTTTTCTTCTGGCTTCCTCGCACCGTCGGGGTTTCTTTCGCCCTGTTGAGAAACCGGGAGTACGGAGAGAAGGGAGGCTCCCGCAGTCGCCTTTTCCCTCCGGCTAATTAGATTTTGTCCATTAATTGGAATTTTCGGGTTAATTGCCTCAGCGAAGGCGACATTGTTGGTGGGTTTTTTACCTGGATTCTGTTTTTAAACCCGGTGCTTTGCAGAATTTGCTTTCCCTCAATTCCTCGGGCTCTGGGTATGGGTGAGAAGGGGAAGAGGGGCTCCCAGGACAAGCGTGGGTCATTCCTTGGGTTTCCCTGCCTGGTCTAATGACCCAATTTGATTTCGGGTTTCATGTATAAAACCAGGGGCTCAGGCTCTCCCCGGCTACGGGAGGAGCGTTTCGAGGTTCCGAGGGCTAGGGAAGGAAAAACCCCAAGATGGAAAAGTAAATCCTGCAGCCCGGCCCCGATGGGGTGAGTGAGGCCGGGCTGGGGTCTCCGAAGGGCCCCATTTCACTTCCCTCGGAGAAAAACTTAACGCAGCAACAAGTAGCCGGGGCGATGCCGCCCTTCTGGGTTCCGCTTCACCCCAGTGGGGGGACCCGCAGCTCGGGGCTCCCCCCGACCCTCGGCTCCGTCACCTTCCTCCGCGCCCGTCATTGCCGGGACCCCCGGGCACCCCCACTGGGACCGGGGCACCCCTGAGCCTCCCACCTTTTACGCCCCCCGGAATTTGGCGTAGCAAAACTCTCTGCGTGGGTCATAAGAGCTCTACGGGGCTTCAGAGAAATGCGATTTGGCTGTTGGGTTTTGTTGTTTGGGGCTTTTATGGGGGTCTTTTGTTTGTTTTGGTGGTTTTGTGGGTCTTATTGCTTGTTTTGGTGGAGGTTTTTCGCTTGGTTTTGTTTGTTGGTTGGAGGCTTTTGTGTTGGTTTGGTTTTGGTTTTGGTTTTTCTTTAATGCGTCTTAAGGCAGAAAATTTAATTTTTATTAAAAAATAAACAAATAAAAAGGAGAGGAAAAAGGAAAAAAAAAAGGTAAAAACGTTTATTTCTCCTTGGCAGAGGAAGCAAAGCGCCCCCCGAGCTGGCAGGGACCCTGAGGAGCGTGGCCGGGCCTCCAGGGCCCTGGACCCAGCCCAGCCCGGCCAGCGAGCGCCGCCCCGAGGCCACGGGTCCAGCCGCCGCCGGGGCGGGAGCAGCTCACCGAGGCTCAGCCCTGGCATGCAGCCCCGGCAGCCGGGGAGCTGCATTTATTCATTGATTCCTCTGTTTAAAGTTACTGTTATTACCGGAGCTGCAATGATTCGAGCATTAGCGTAAAATATGTACATACGCACACATCTCTTTGCAGTATCACGGCGCAGTTCTGTGTGTGTGGCTGCTCTGTCCTTTCATGATGGAGAGCTGGAAGAAAGAGAGGAAAAGCCCACGCCGAGCTGTTTCCCACTCGCAGGCAGAGCCGTGCGAAGGGGGGAAGCGGGGCAGGAGGAGGGCTTAAGGCCAACTTTTTAATCTCCTTTTTTTCCCCCTATAAATGCGACAGGCACCTCCCGTTTGTAACATATTCTGTTTGGGAACATCCGCTTGGCTCCTAAGGAGCAGACACCAAATACTCCCAAAGGCTAATGCTGATGAATGGGAGCTGTGCAAACCAGCTGCTATAACCATATTTTAATAAAAATACTGCTTTGTGAAGATCTAAGTAAGTCACAAAGAAACCCGTAATGAGATCCTGAGATTCAGTGCCATTTCCCTTGGATGATCTGTAATAGATTCTTCTATTATGTACGTGCGTGCGCGTAATGGATATGCACACATATATACATTTACTGATAAATGCTCACGCAAACACTTGAAATCCAGCCCATCCCAGCCTATTAATTATTTTAGTACTTATTCCCCTGACAAGCAGAAGTTATCTTATAGCCAGGACATCCATTTGCTGTCTAAGAGCTCCAACTTGTCTTTGATGTCTGAATTTAAAATGTCTTTTAAAACTTTAGCAACAGCCAGAAGGGGAAAAAAAATGCATTCCATTACCTTAAAATGTTATTCCAGCCTAAGAATTAAACCTCATACATCACCTACTTAGATTTGGGATTCTTTTTCTTGTTTCTCTCCTCTCCCCCCCCCCCGTTATTTATTTTGCACCTAATCGTGAAATTAAATGGCACATGCAGTTTTGTTTTTCACCCTTATCTTGAGTGCTTTGCTTTATTTATGTTTTCAGCCTGCAATTTAGGGGCGGGGGGAGACTCCATTTCCAAGTTGCAGCATTGAAAGCTCTGCTAAAATATATTCCTCCTGCCTGTTTTGTCTGAAAGAAAGAGCTTTTAGTAGGACGAGTTCAAGTGTGACCACCACTTTTGTTTTACAAATTGCATTGGTATAAGAAGTGAAGCCGTGGGGCTGGAGGCTTTTTTAATCTTCTTTGTAGGAAAGAGAAAATATCAACCAATAAAAACTATTATTTGTCAAATAAAATTAAAACTATTATTCGACCAATTTGAGTTATTATAGGAGTGGTGCACGTAAGTACAGCAGGGTGTAGGTATGCCTGCATGCAAACACGCATCACATATACTTACTAGAGGTATTATAATACTATGGGTCCCTCATGTGTAAACCTAATTGAAGTTTTATAGCAAACTTTCAGTTCTTTCCCTTTGCAGGCTTGATTTAAACTTGAATCTGCCTATATTTGTGCATCAAAAAGGAGAGAGATGAGGAATTGGGGGGATAATGGAAAAGTGTATATTAATTTCGACTTATCTCCTGTAACAAAGGTGCGGAATCAGACGATTGCGCATTGAGAGAGCCCTAACTCACCCAAAATAAAACCACAACGGCCCCAGGCTGGCAATATTCCCCCCAAAATCCCCCCCTCCCTATTCTCCTTCCAGTGACGGTTTGGGGGGCAGGTTCTTGGTGGGTCGGTTGGTTTGTTTGTTTTCGGATTCCGCCCCTCCCGACCTGGCGTAAAGCGTTTGAAGTTCAACAACGTGGCTAAGTTTTATTGTGTTTCCGGTCCAATAGATTTATATAGCGTCCCATCCCGGCTCTTAAGGCTTTTCAAACCATATGAAGATAACTTACAGTCGCGTTTCTGGCTCCTCCGGGCATCCCTTGGACTCGGAGGATGTGTTCCTTCAATGAACTTTTAAACTCCTCTAAACTCACCCTTTCGGGCCGGGGCTGTCTCGGCCTCTTGTCCTCCAGACTTTATCCTTTCTCTTGCTCACCCTGTGTAATTCTTTAATCCACGTAAGGATAACCCCCACACACACACCCCAGTTTACAAGGTAAGACATTGACTTTATGTTATACACATAAATGATCCGATGGGCTGGGGAGCTCCCGTCCTTTTTTATTTTTCATATTTTTTTCCCCTAAATAGGAATTTTGGACTTTTTCCTGCCAAACTTCTCCCCCCCGCCCCCCCGGCGGAAGTTACTCGGAGCTCAGTGAAGTCCCCGAGGCCCGGCCCCTCTCCTCAGCTTTAATTCTGCTTTTTATAACCATCGAGTCGTTATTTTATAACGTGAGCGCCTTGGAGGGAGGAAAGGACACAGTAAGTTTCTCTGTGTCGCTATTTACACCTATGAAATAGTCACAATGACGCTTTTTTCTCTTGCTTTAATTGATTTATATGTTCTTGATTCCCTCCCACGCCCTTCTAAATTTTTTTACCTTTAAATGACTCACGTTATACTTGCTTTCAGGGGAGGAGAATATGAATTCATTGCTTTTATTCCGAGAACTCACTGATTTAACTCTATTCCCTGCGGAAAGTTATTCAGACACTGGCAGGTTTAGATGGGGGGAAAAAGAATCTGATAATAGTGGTTTAATACAACGTCTTGATAAATCGGCTTCATATTGGAAACGATCCTTTAAATTAGCTTTCCAAGGAGGTGGAGGGAGAACTTTAGGGATTTTTTGCTCTTTTTTATAGCTGCGATAATCGCTTGTTTCTCAAAGTCAATAGCATTTTACTGTTTCCTCTGGTCTATTTGTAAACTATTTGTAAAGTCCTGCAGGAGGGATCCGCTCCAGACACTGTACATAGGAAATCAGATGAATAGTTTGCTCCGCGCAGTCCGAGGGGTTTTATTTCGTCTCTGAAAAGGTCCTTTTGTCGCTTTTGTCTCCAAGCAACTGTTCGCTATTGCAGAAGTTCAGGTTGGGGCTGATGCCGGACAAAATGGCCGCCCGGCGCCTTTGGGGGGGGGCTGTGGGGGTTAGCCTTTGACCCAGGGCTTCGTTAGAACTGCTCGGTGAATTAGGTAGTTTCATGTTGTTGGGCTTTTAATTTTAAACACAAGAACATCAAACTACCTGATTTACTCCAGTTATCCTCCTCGCTCTGTTTGCTGAGGGTAGTTGCCCCGGAAGGATGGGGAAGGGGTGGCAGTCCTGTATCTCCCCCCTCTTCCATCCCCTGGACCGCACCGGTACCGGGCTTGTGTCCCCTATAAGTCCGTCTCAGTCCCGGGCCCGTGTACCCCCTAAATCCATTTTAGCATCATCCCCCTAAGTCCGGCTCAGCTCCGGGCCTGTGTGTTCCCGTAAATCGTGTTCCCCCCGCTAAGCCCGGCTCAAACTCGCCCCCCCCCCGACTTGGGGGTGACGGTTTCTTTGTTTAAATCCCCGTTTCAGGGACCCTTTTGTGAGACCAGCGCAATCAGGCCCCGAATCATCAAGAGCTTATTAAGGCTCTAATTAGGCTGCGGCGCCTCTCAGAGGCAAGCACCCCCCCTCCCCAGTGACAGGCTCAGCAACCCCTCTGTGTGGCAATAAACTTTGTGTCTCGCATAAAAATACATCATACACACCTCTATAAGACGTTTAAGTGTGTCTTAGCTTAGTAGTTGTGATCTACACCTCCGCATAAAGGATACCATGTGGGCTTAGAGAACAAAAAGAACGGTGTCCGGCTCCTGAGTTTAATTGTCTTCATAGATAAAATAAGCTTATGAAAGGCCCCGCTGCCCATCACGTTTGGCTCTGGGCGGGTGGCATTTATAGGCATAAATGGGATGGTGATCTGGTCCCGGTGGTTTTTCCTACGGAGATAAAAATGCCGAACGGGCTGGATATTGCATATTTAGTCCCCGAGGAGCTTCCGCAGCTCGTAGGAAAACATGCCCACGTCTTTAGAGACCGATAATTACCAAGCCGCGGTCTGTAAGCCCGTAACCGCGCAAAGATGCGCGGCTGGTGCTCATTGTTGGACATTGATCTGGGAGTTCATTAAATATCAGACAAACCTGGGCGAGGACCACGGCTGCCAGGTTCACGAAATAAAAGGGCTTAGATGATGCCAGAAATGCCCACAATAGCTTGCCCACATCCTTCCTCTGAATCTCAACATGTTGCGCGTGGGAATACGCTGGTAGAGTTTTATTTTAATCAACCTAATACTATAAAAATCCATGTGAGACAGGAATTTTGGAGAGCTCTAGTGTGTGCTTGGATGGAGTCCACCCGTTCTACTGCCTGCACACTGGAAGCCTGTGGAGTTGTGTGCCTGTGTGTGAGCAATCATCTCATGGAAGTGATTTTCCTTGCATCAGTGTTTCAAATATGCATAAAACCAAGTTTCACATGGTCCAGGACATGGCTAAATAAGCCTGGGACTGGATCTCCCTTCCAGGTTTGAAGAATTAAACTCTGATACCATATCCAGGGTCTATCCCACCATCTGCTGCTACTTTTTGTGGCCGGGGGATTACTTGGGTTTCAGTTGGGTTTTGTTGGTTTGGGGGTTTTTGCCCACTCGGAGCGTTAAAAGGAAACGAAAACAAACAAACCAACCAAAACGTTGTATCGCTTTTAAATTGGTGTGTGCTTTATTCCCGAAACTGGTGATTCTAGCAGGCACAGCGGCTAGAAAACCAACAGCCGCTCGAGGGGAGGAGAGGGAAGTCAAACAGCGTAAAATAACTCGGAGTTTTCCACCCAACTCACAAGCCCTGTGCCTCCTTCCTTAGAAACAACGTGCTGCTTGTGCCCTGCCTCAAAGCCCTTCAACGGAAAAGGACAATCTGGGAAAGTTAATCATAAACTGTTCGGTAATAATGTCCCCATAGGCAACCACTAACCTGCCTTGTAAATGTCTGGGCTTCTGATTCCCATCTCCCTCCTACCCATGTACAGACAGGAAACAAGGGCCAGGGAGGAGAATGGGGGACACGGGGCTGGGAAAGATCAGAATCAGGCCCGGGGGGGGTCGGTATTGCAGCCTGAAAACGGGAATTGGGCTCTGGGAAAAGAAGAAAGAGCGGGAGGAGTAGGGTGCGGTGGGGTCCCCCCTGCCTTGGAGCGGTTTGGTTCTCCTCTGTTCTAAATTAGATAAGAGCGACCTTACCTGGAGAAGAAGCAGTGATGGCTACCAAAGAGAATTATCCTTGTGCGTAGTAACCGCCTGGTGCGCACATTTCTGCGCTTGTAACGAGGAGCAACTGCAGTGAATGCACCAAGTTTCCCCCAGTTACTCCCCAGCCAAGGTCCAGCCTGTCCGATATTACCCCCACTGGGGGTGAGTTTTAATCACGAGCAAAATCGGTGTGGAAAGAACCTATCCGAAAGAAACTCCTCCTTTTCTCTTTACTGGGGCTCATGCTACTGGTTTTATGGAAACAATTCTAGAACAACTTCATTTTTGTACCTGCTCTTGTGTTTTCCCACCCTCTTCTCTTCCTCGGGTGGGAGCGACAGATTTCTCACCACCACGGGCTGTTACTTCCCTTTCTCCCAGACTAATGGGGGGGGATTTTTCGGGGTGGTGGTGGTGTGTGCTTAGCTACATCGTGGTGACCCCAAGGCAGAGGCAGGGGAATCCGCAGCAGTTGCAACCAGCAGCTCCTGCTTAAGATCCGCGGAGTGAAGCAGGAGCCCAGCTATTTCGTGGGAGTTGAATATTATTTGAAGGAGGGAGGCGAGGTGGGGAGGGAGGAAAATTAGCCTAGTAGCCAGAATGTGGGCTCCCGAACAACAATCAAACTTTATTTTAACTTTCTCTCCCTCCAGCTTCCCTTTTCAGATGCACATACGCTTTTACTTTACGGGGGATCGAAATGCTTTATTAACTGCTGAGATTACAAACCTCATTTGGAACTGGGGTTTTTAGCCAGTGTACTTTCGGTCCTTGGAAAATTGCCCACATGTGTAACTTGTTTTTGCTTCTCTTCAGACAAGGAATTCCCCCCCTCCCTCCCTTTCCCTCCCTCCTCACCACTTACGGATTTTTAACAGACGGCAGCATTCAAACTGGGAGCTAACACAGGAAATGGCAAAGGTAGATCTTTCTGCTTTTAGGCTACAGAAACTTATTTCACTAAAAAGTATGTAAAATATAGGTTTTACTCTTCAGAAGGGACTTTTTTTTTTCTCGGGCTTTCGCGTGTTTGGAGGGGTCCGTGACTGAAGTTTCTTTCATAACCTCTTAGACCTGCCTAACTGTATCGTTCATAAATGATGTTTGCTTTATGGTGAGATTTTATTTCTGTTTCCTGACTTCTAAAAAAAAAAAAGGTTATTTTCTTGTTGTTATTATCATTATTATTACTATCATTATAATTTAAGAATGTTTCATATCGCCTGAAATAAACGCTCAGCCCTTTGAAGGCTGCATTATCTCCGAATCTGGTCTCCAGACTCCCCATAGCCATGAAGTTCACTCTCAGCTTTTATCCTCTCTTAGCTTATCCTTATCGGCTTCCAAACCTACGCTGGAGAAGTAAATATTCCCCAAGTACTGCAGGTTACATCCCAACCCCGTAAAGGCCTCTCAGGGTGAAGATCCTGGCGAACCCCCAGTCCTGTACCTCAGGACCCACAAGTCCCCTTCACCTCCTCCGTAGCTCTGGTAAAGAGGCAAAACCAGCTGGAAGAAGGTGCCTGTTCTAATAAATACTAACAATCGCCTTCCAAAAGTGGTTTAAATATGCTTCCGGTAAGAAATGGATCATCTGCTCTTTCTCTTACTTATGCCAAAACTTATAAATCAACACAAGGTGGCAATTGCCCAACTTCAAATCGGCATAGTTTGCAAATATTTTCTATTTGGTTGTTTTCAGCTTCAGAAATGCCAACCCAAAGAGTTGTTTGCTGAGGATGGATTTTGGCAGTTGTGTGTTTCAAAGCGCTGGTTGGAAATTATCCCTTCTCTCCACAAACAATAAAGAGTATTTATAAACAGTGTGTGAGTTCAGAAGCCTGTGGCTTTCCACTGCAAGCTGACAATGCTCTGAGTTTTTCCTCACAGCCAAATACACTTGGTGCTGATTCTGAAAGCAGGAAAAAGTTTCCACTTCGGACTTTCTTCCTTTTTTTTTTTCAATAACTATTTCCAGTTCCACTTCCCTTTACCAGCTCACAACAATCACATCTCTAAACTAAATCTGGTTTGCAAGCCGAGCAAAGCTCGCACATCCTGCCTCCTCTCTCCCAAAGATTCGTCCATTTAGACTGCAACACCCCGCTCCGAGGTCACTTTCTCCTTGACTTTTCCTTCCCCAAGTTATTTTGCAATCATAAGGGCTTTTCATGTAATTTCTGATGGGCTCTATTCGAGGCATTAAAATATAAACGCCTACATAATGTCAGCCGGAGCAGGCAGCGCTGCACAACACGGTCTCTCCATGCAGACAGACATGGGATGAAGCTGTCGTTTGCCTTAAGCCTCTCTCAGAAAAGGCTACAGAGAGATGAACTACAGGGATATGTCTAAAAAATAAACCACTGAACAAACAGAAACCTCCAGAGGAGCAAAAGCAAATGGATTTTGCAGATCTTGTGAGGTTTCCATTCACTGGGGATCTGAAAACCCGTGTGTTCTGCTTCACAGCCACACTCCTCAGAGTCTTCTTGGTTTAAATTCATATACTACAGAAAATTATATACTCTCATGCTGACATAGTTCATCATTATTTATAGGAGGCGCACCAGGATTTTATTCCACCAATATATTTATTACAGGTAAGACATGGCCAATCCATCTCGTGAGCAGAGAACAGGTGTTTTGCTTCAATTAACATTCAATAATTTCATCTATACTTATTCAACACCCTGCTACCAACACGGCTGTTTATCCATCAGTTGTATAAACACATTTCCATGTGCCAAGCGAGTTTAAGCTCCACAACACACTTAAATCAGCCCTTGCCTTTCCCAGGCTCTCAGAACATTTGCAGAGCCCCTCCGAATCTCTTGTGAAATCGTCTGATTTTTTAAAAATCATTCCTGAAAGGCAATAAAGCCGAGAAATATGACAACGTGAGCGACCGGCTCGTATTTCATGTCTACTGGCACAGGGTCTTTTCATTTGAAAACCTCCCCAACCCTTAAGGAAGTTAAAAGAAGGGTTAGGAAGGAATACAAAATACAAGGAGATAGAGATGTGAAAAGTTGGAAGCAGTAGGAAATTCCCAACTCGTTTCGCACAGCCCCTGCTCGTGTGAGATGCACTGGAAAGGAGACACCCTGCCCCGCGCTGCCCCTGGTAGGGGATTTCTCTGCCTTCACCGGTTTAAACGCGACTGGGGTGAAGTGGAGTTACTTTGGATTAACCCCCTGAAAAGGAGAGGAGATCTGGCAGGGCGGTGGGGAGTACTCACCTGGTGACATCTGCCCGCCGCTGGCTTGGCAAGATCTGAGCCCAGGGCTGGAGGGGCTCCCCAAGCCCTGCTCCCACCTCACCTTGGCTGGAGCTTGCAGACTGAGCCTGCTTGTCCAGCCCAGGGAGGATTCTGAGCTGCTTGGGGAGCTCTTGGTACCCTGAGGGAGGCAAAAATTCAAAGTAAACTGACCTCCGGCATTAAGCTCCAGCTCTCCCTGTCCATCATCCCGACCCTCTCGATTATTATTATCATTATTACCTTTTTTAATGAAAACAGACAGCTTCCTAACAGCGCCTCATTTCTGAGAGCTCTGGTCCTGAATGCGGGGAAACGGGTCCTTCCATCAGGCTGCAGCTTGTGGCAAAGCACCGCTTATAGGGATAAGGGAAAAATCTAAGGCTTTGGGTGTAGGTTTGTAAGCGCCTTCATCATTTTCCCGTATTCATAACCCACCTCTGGCAGCAATTTCCCACCTCCGTTTTGTGTAGGAGCAGACACAGGGACACACACGCACGGACACTCGCAGGGAAAGAAATGCGAATTACAGTTTTCTTTCATTTCAGGCGGCTATTAGCACCCCTCAATGTTATTATTAGCCTGTTAATATAGACTTCCATCTCTATACACTTCAGGAAGGATCCGCGATGATTTATTATTCCTAGGAATCTCTTTGCCCTTCACTTTAAATATCCTTCAGTGCTGGGGTGAGAGGGAGAAGGGCGGAGGGGTAATAGATTAAAGGAGGCAAATTGATCCGGACTGTTACAGCTGAAGTCCATAGAAACACTTTTGCCGTAATCAGAGAGAGAGCACCTTTTCCTTAACCAACATTTACGATGCCATCGGACCGTCTTGCAATAAACGGATTGATCATCATAACCGGGTAAAGCTGCCCCCGCCACCCCGCACCCTCCCGGCTGGGACCCGCACCGAGCCCAGTCCGCCTCAGTCACGGACTTGCGTGCGAGGGAAACCCCCAAACCCCGTCTGGTTTCGGAAAACACACGGAAAATGAAGCGAGGGGGGAGGTTGTTCCGCACGCACCCGCACCGTGGGCACACACATGTGAGGTGGGAGGGGGGGCACGGTGACTGAAAACGCGTGGGATTCCTTTTTTTTGCCCCCTTTCTTTTCCACAGGCAATAAATTCAAGGCTATAAAAATCAAAGAAAGCTAATGTAAGTTTTATTAAACTATTTAACCATCACAAGTTTGAGGCATTCTGTAACAAAGCCGGATCAGTGGCGCGCTGTATTTTACTAGCCTTGTAAAGTTAAATGAAGGCTTCTGATTTCAGCAATGTGGGAAACTATTTTAGCCCGAGCAAAGCAACCTTGAGATGATGCCGCCAAACGTGCGAACATATGTTCGCATACACGGATATTTTTAAGATATTATATATATGTGTATATATATATGAGCATAAAGCCTAAGGCAGGCTCTGGATGCAGACAGAGGTTGCAGCTCGGCAGCTCGCTGGTCAAAGTTGCAATGCCACTTCCACGCTGGTGACATTTTACGTTTCATATTTACCCACATTATTTTACCATGTTAACAATCCATTCCCCCATCCCAGCTGGTTAATTATTTATCACACTCTCCCCACCAGTCTTGCTACCTAAATCCGTGTTTTCTCTTTACAAAACCGCGTGTATGCGTGCATTTACGTTTAGATGCCTGTAACGCCCGCACATATATATGTCTGTATATGAAATGACGGCGCGGGGGGGTGGGTTTGTTCTTATTCTCTGGGTTTTTGCTATCGTACTCTGGAGCCCGAGCGGGAAAGAATAGCTTTTATCTCTATTCCCCCCTGATGGTTATTAAAGGCAAAGCGAGCACATCAGCATCTTTCTTTAAAAATATATAATATTAATAATGGAAAGAAATCCGCCCCCTTCCCCCCTTTAGAGTCCCCCAATGTTTCAGGAGCAAATCTAGGAAGGGATTTAGCCCCAGCTTTGCCCGTTTGGTGGCTTTTTCGAAACTCCTGACGTTTTGCAACATTGCATAAACATAAAACAATCCATCCTTGATATGGAATGCAAGGGCGGATGACAGCGCAGCGCAGCCCCCTCGGCTGCGATTGATTTACGCCGAGACTGACGCTTTATCAGGCACACGAAAAAAGTTTGACCAATCATTTTGCTGGGAGCTCACAACACAGCAGCCCAACTGTACTTTGTTGGCTGGGAAGTTGGAGAAGGGGGTAGAGTACAAATCTAGATCTGTCCTATATATTTTTTTCCCTTCATTGAACCGTGCTTTGTATGATGTCTGAGAATGTCCATTTCTGGGACTCTTAGCAATTATTATGTCGACTCCATTATAAGTCATGAAAGTGAAGACTCGCCTTCAGCTAAATTTTCATCTGGGCAATATACGAGTTCCAGGCAAGCTGGGCACAATGAGCATCTAGAATTCCCCTCCTGTAGTTTTCAGCCAAAACCTCCTGTTTTCAGCGCCTCCTGGACTCCTTTGAATCCACATTCTTCTGGTACCCTTCCTGCCGTCTACCATCCATATATTCAACATCAAAGCGTCCCATCTGACGGCAGGTATCTACGGAGCTGGCTGGACCCCGTGCCCCGAGCAGAGAACCTCCCCGGGCAGGGAGCCGTTAAGGCAGAGCCGCTGCTGGGCCGTCCCGGGGATGTCCATAAACAGGGGACACAGGAGTACAATTTAGAAACTTCTGCTGCAAGGGAAGGGATCGTTTCCAATCAAAGGCCCAGCTTCGAGGACAATAAAGTTTGTGAAGGAAGCGAAGACAAAGACAGGACAGATCAAAGTAAGTTATAAAAGTGAGGAAGTAAACAGTATAAAAGCTGGAGGAGGTGCAATAAAAGGGGACAATGCTGCGTAAAGTTTAAAATCAGGGCTTAAAGAAAAGTCTCAGCTTGCGGATGCCAACCTAAGGGGAGAGGTGGGGAGGGGAGAGGGGTGGCATTGTCTCTGCCGGTAAATAAAAATAAAACCAAAAATGAACGTCGTCTCTGAGCTTAAACAGAGTCCAGAGAGGACAAAAGCTGGAGCGAGTCCTCCTTTCTCCTCCAGAGCGCTGGCTCCGGCAGCAGAGACCACTTTAGTAAGCGGGAGCAAATCTGCGCGGGTGCGGGCAGAGGGGAAGGGAAGGGACTGGGGGAGATGGGAAACGCCGGGGAGGAAGGTCGGGAAAGGGAACGGAAGGCGGCTGTCGGGGGAGACGAAGAAGAAGGTGAGGGAAAGACCCGAAATTACGGAGGGGAAGTTCATGGCGGGGGGGGGGGGGGCTGAGAGGGAGGGAGCGGAGAGCGGCGGGGCTGCTCCGCGCCCGCGGCCGGTACAGCGCGGTAGCCCCGGGGCCGGCTCGCTGCTTCCTCCGGCCTCCTCTGCCCGCTGGGGGGGGGTGTGTGTGTGTGTGTTTGCTCCGGCTGGCTGAGTTGTTTGGGGGGTTTAGGTGTTTGTTTGTTAAATGGAACGGTCGAAGGTAGGAATATTCCAAAGCCACGCTTCTTTACTAGTTAAGAATAAAAAAAGGGGGTGGGGGGGTGGAAATGATGCTTCCAGCTTAATTAGTTTTTATTTGTAATGTAGCCAGATTGGGGAAACAGTTAAACTACAGCATGTGCTTTTTCTGCTATCTGCCTTGTCTTTCGCCTCCCTGAAATGTAGAACCCCCCCAACCATTCCCCTTTTAAACATTTCATAATACCATCAATAATGCTATTAGTAATAATAACTCTAATAATGGGTCTAATAGTGATAACAATACCAGTGCAATGGCGTTTGTGTACCTCGTGCTGGTCTGGCTGTGCCCGGGCTCATTTCGGGGGGTAACCGGAGCCGCAGCCCGAGCGGGAGCCGCAGGGAAACTTGGCTTGGCCCCCGCCGTAAATATTTTACAGTGAAAGCCCAAGTTTTCCAAGCTGGCAGAGGAGCAGCCCCCGCCGAGGGTCCAGCTCCTCGCAGCCTGTGCAGGATGATCTGACACAGTCATTCTTTTTCCCCTTGAATTAACTTCTATCCCCCCCCCCAAAGTGGAAGAGAGATTGCCACTGCAACCCTACGATTAAAAATACCGAATATTCTGGCCCCTCGTGATTTCCTCCCCTCCTTGTGCAGGATGTTTGGGCGACTTTTTTTTTCCCCTTCTCCTATCATTTAACTTGCACGCAGACACACACACACTCACACACGCACAAAAAGAAAGTCCTATTCTATTGTACTGGGCAGAGATCCAGAACAAACTGCAACCGTGAGGTGAATGATTTGAGAGAATTAAATATCCAGGTCCTGTGCTCAATGTCCCTGAAATTGAATATATAAAAATCTTGTCCAAGAAAATGTTATTAAGCTATAAGTAAGTGCAGGGACCCGCGCTAAGAGGATGCTGTGTGGTTTCTCTGGCATGTGGTTACGACGCATATTTTGTTTTAAATAATAGTTTAATTTGGGCTGATGTTGAGAGCCTGCCAGGGCTGGAAGACGGAGCTGTTTTGCAGAAAGGGCTCCCACCAATTTCCCTGACTCCTTACATTTTTGGAAGTATTTCTTCATAATGAATCTCTGCCCTGTGGATGGCACAGGGATCTGTTAAATGATTTGCTGGATCTTAAAGAAAAGATGTGCCAGGACCTCCCTCCATTCACTTCCCTGTTCAGGGATTTGTGTAGAGTGAATAAATAAAGCAAAACCGGCGTTTAAAATAGCTTCTATTTTAACGATCCAAAATATGACCAAAAAATAAACCCAAACCGACTAAAACTCCGTTAGGAAGCAGAGCCCTCCACTGCCATTAAAGGGTGGGTAGCAGGATTAACAGTATCAATTATTAACAGCTTTCTTCCTCTTTAATATTTAATTCTGCATATTAGATCAAGTCAATTACATTAAGGAAATAGCCGTGCAAATTTGTAAGAGGCAGTACTTACAGGGGAAGATTAACCGGATTATTTTTTACCAAAATATTCAATATATTTCATTTTGCGTAGAGGAAACATTCTGATGGGGCGCGCTTGTGTGTATGTATATACTTATAATGGTCCATTTAATTGGTGTAAAGGTTTATGGCTTCAGTCATAATTCCAGAGGAGGCAAAAGGAAATAAAATAGAAATACGTGGTCTGTCCAGAACCCTTCATTTTCCTCCTTCCCGCCTCTCCGTTACTCAACGGGCAGCTACTATTTGCATGTGATTAGTAGACGCTCTATTATTTACCCTAAACCCACTTCACCTTTGGGTGCGATCTTCACCACCGTAGTGGCCAGAGGGGTGGCTTCAGCTCCTAAAATGTTGTTTTCTCCCCCCTTGAATAGGCTAATTCCCGTTATGTTCCTTCTGCAGCAGATTCCCACGTAGCTTCTCCCACACGCGAGGGTGACGGGCAGCCTGTTATTTATTCTTGGCTGTATTTGCAGCCCTGCAAATGTCCATGTCTCCGGGTAACGCTGTCCAGACCTCCGGCAGCAGAGTCCACCCAGCCCTCAGAGGATGTTTATTGTATCGAGACCGTTTCTTGCCACATAGCACAGAAAAAGAAATAGGCAGGATTTATGCAAGGTTTCTCCAGCCCTCCTCTCCCTGCTCTGTTCCTGCGCCATGTGTCTGGAGGAGTAAATCTGCAGACACGTGGGAAAACAGGACTATAAAGAATTACATATATATCTGTAATTTTGGCGTTGGTTTCTTTGTACACAGGGTGCGTAACGTGGAGAAGGGCGTTATGCAAATCTCTAAGTGCATGTGGGTGTTTACCTGGTATAGATGGGCCCGGGGCAAAGCGGGGGGGGGCTCTGTCAGAGACACGTGTGCACCAAAACATGCGTGTGCACAGGCATGTTACTCCGCAGAGGCAGGATGTGAAGGACAACGTGCGTGTGCACTGGGAGGGGTGTGCAGGTCAACATGCGTGTGCGCAGGCTGGGTGCGCAGGTCAACATGCGTGTGCGCAGGCTGGGTGCGCAGGTCAACATGCGTGTGCGCAGGCTGGGTGCGCAGGTCAACATGCGTGTGCGCAGGCTGGGTGCGCAGGTCAACATGCGTGTGCGCAGGCTGGGTGTGCAGGTCAACATGCATGTGCACGGGCAGGGGTGTGCAGGTCAACATGCATGTGCACGGGCTGGGTGCGCAGGTCAACATGCGTGTGCACAGGCTGGGTGCGCAGGTCAACATGCGTGTGCACAGGCTGGGTGCGCAGGTCAACATGCGTGTGCACAGGCTGGGTGTGCAGGTCAACATGCGTGTTCCCAGGCAGGGTTGTGCACGGCCAACATGCGTGTGCAGGACAACATGAGTGTGCACGGCCCCAGGTCTGTGAGTACAGACCACGCGGTCCAGCGTGTCCCAGCCCCCAACTTGGGGGGGTGGTGGCTTTTTTGGGGGGCTCTGCCCCCCGCCATCTGCTCGCCCTGCCGATCCCGTGTGATTTTCCTACTGGCTCCACTGCTGGCTCCCAGGCCAGGCGGCATTTTCAGCCGGGCGCGCACATGCGTGTGTATAATCTTAATATTTGATGGCATGATTAAAACCTTCTGAGAAACACTCAGGCTGCACCGTATTGATCTCGCTGCTTTTCTTTCAGCCAACCCAGCTGCCAGCTGGCTGCACGCCCGCTCCTCCCGGAAAAAACGATGCCCTTACACCAAATACCAGACCCTGGAACTAGAGAAGGAGTTTTTATTCAATATGTACCTGACGAGGGACCGTAGACACGAAGTGGCCAGACTCCTCAACCTGAGTGAGAGACAAGTCAAAATCTGGTTTCAGAACCGAAGGATGAAAATGAAGAAAATGAACAAGGAACAGGGCAAAGAATGAAAACCCAGAAAAGCAGCATCCCCCTTTCCCTCCCTTTAACCCCCAGCTCCCAGCCTCCCCTGTAGTGCTACCAAACCCCCCAAACGCTGGGGGGAAAACCCTCCCCGTTCCCAATCTCCACCTCTGCATGCGAGATGTTACTTATTCTTCTGTTTTATCTTCTTAGTATCGCCACATCGGAGGCAACTTAGCCAAAACTGCAGCTCCTTTTTGGGGACACATGCTGGGTTTTGTCCTGCTCTCTCGTTTTCTTTCTCTATTTTTTTTGTTGTTGTTGCCTTTTTCTTTTCTTCTCCCTACAGTGTAACATAGACACAGGCTCCTGTCCGAGCAGCAGCTTTCCCTGCTTGCGTTTTCTTCATGGAAAACAAGACTGCAAACACAAGTGGCCCCAAAGAGCCCCCACCAAACCTCGCTGTTTGTCTTTATCCACGTAAGGACAATGATTCTCTATAGCGTTCACAACACCCCGGCGCACTCGCACACACACTCACACCCCCTCACACACTCACGCGTTGAGGTGGCCAAGGAACCAGACGATTTAATTAAACTCCTGCAAGACAGACACATTCGTAAGACTTGCGTTTAATTGCACCCAACAAATCATTTTCAATTCGCCAACTTTATACCAGGCAGTCGATTAATGACAGCCCAACTCCCAACCGCTCTGGGCTCTTTTTATTCCTCCACCCCCCTCTTTTTTTCCCCTTCCTTTTTGTTTTTAAAGCTTGTTTTATTATGCGGGATTTTTATTAGAATCGCGCCATGGCAGATACGCGACTTTGACCTGAAAGTTTCGTAGGATCCTTACAGGCAAACCTCCTCATCTGGTAGTTTTATACTGGGTCACTTGGAAGAGGAGAAAAGACAGGGAGGGAGGCGAGAGAGTGTGTGTGGGGCACTCTCAGGGCCGCGTTGTAAATTATTTAGGAGAAAAAGGGGCGGAAGAACCCCTGCCAACTTATTCCTAACTTTTAGAGGAGGGGAAGAATGGGATTTTCTAGTTAAAAAACTACCTTAGTAGAGCTGTAAGGGAGGGGAAGGTTGTGTTCTTAGTGCTAGCATATTTATAATTTATTGTGAATTGACTTTTCCTAAAGCCGTAGCTGCTGCAGAGATGAAGTGCCAGCCCTGGCCTGTGTGTCTTTCTTCCCGCTCCTGTTTGCTGAGATGCTTTTAATACTTGAATGTCGGGGGGGGTGGGGGGTGGTGGTGTTGGGTGGGGTTGGTTTTTATGGTGGTTTTTATGCCTGAAGCCAGCTCCCGGCACATCTTTCCATTGCCACCCGCCTTCCCCGGGGCCCGGTGCCACGCCGGGGCCCGCAGCCTCCCGGGGAAGGAGCCTCGTCCCGTTGGTGGCACCGGGGGATGCGGTTTCTCCGCGCTGCCCCCCCCCCTTCCTTTTCCTCATCCCGAAGAAGCGTTTTGAGTAGCAAACCCAGACCTCGCCGGGCTCCTGTCACGCCGCCCGGAACTGGTTTCTCATCTGACAGACCCGCTGCAGGCTTCACCGACCCGCCCGGGCGGGGCTGGTTTCCCTTTATCTCTGTAAGAATTAACTTTGTTTTGGGAGGGGGTGGTGGGGTGGTGGTGGTGGGGAGGTTAGTACCAGTTGATTATATGGTGGGTATTGTAAAATGTGTTTGTGGTTGTGTTTCTGTGAATGTTGAAGCTCGTTTTCTGTTTCTACTGTGGCTTTTTTAAGTATGCGAAGAGTTCTGCAGTTGATAGTGGATGGAAAATGTTGAAATAAACCTCTCTCGTTTTCTTCGTGTGCAGATTTGTATATTTAGCTGCCAGGAGGCTGTCTAGGAACAAGGCGAGTGTAAGGTGGCTTGTTGTAATAGGGTGAGGAGGGGGAAAATAGAGAAAAGGCGTTTCTGCTGTATATCTGAAGGAACCAGCGCAAATCTGAGCTCAGAATTGACTGACTCGTGTGTCCTCAGCGCCAGGTTCTGGGAGATCACTTTTATCTGCTGGGCAGGGATTGCTCTGGGAAGGAGCGATAGGCAGATTCGCGGTTTTTGGAAAGTGCTCCTGCTCCCCTCATCCTCCTCCCCCCCCCCCGGGATTCAGAGATAAGAATGGAGGAGGGCTAAAGTTTCCCCTCTCCAATTCCTTCTGAAAGGATAAAAAAATACCTTCCCCTGGACAAGAAACCGGACCTTCAGCGTTAAACCCCATCCCTCTGAAAGTCTGCTGGGTTTTTTTCTAGTGCCTAGACTTTCTCCTGTAAAACTTTCCATCCTGAAGTAGCTCCTTGGGGGCTCCCAAATTTAACTGTTCTGTTGCCGGAGGGAGCTCAATGTAACCAAGGCTCACCCCGTGTCAAAGCCCCCGATCTCCCTCCTCGAAATTAAATTAAGAAAAGCTCTTTCGGAGACATTTTGAGCTGGGGGAAATCAAGAAGGTGGCGGCAGCAGGATCATTTCTTTATTGAACCAAACAGATGATGGGTGGAAAAAGACGTTTTCGCTGTGTTTAAGCTGAGCAGTCAGATCTTTCCGTTTGATTTGCTTCTTCTCAAGGATGGATGAATTTCAAATGCTTCATGCTGAATTGGAATATTCCTCCCATCTCGAGCTGAGCATGGATTTGCCTAAATCCTCACTACTATATTTTTCAGAAGTGTATCCGTGACTTAATTGAGGTTTGCAACCCATCGGCCACTGGGACTTAGAAACGTTTTTCACTTTCCTTAGAGTTGTGGTAAAGAGCGGCTATTTTTAAGACGAATATAAGGTTCTTTTTAAATAGATTTTAAAACGTTAGTTCATTTTATTAGGAAATATGCTTACTTTAAAGGAAAAAAAAAAAGTTGGAAAAGCTGTCTTCTGTAGCATCAGCCCGGATGTATTTTCCAGAGATGTTTAATGCTCCAGAATAAAAATCGATTTTAGAACAACAGCAGCGATATGTCATTGTGTTCTACTGCTTCATCTAAAAAATCAGAAATATTTTCATTCTTTTCTTGCCTTCTTCAGTGGCTCGTTAAAGTGTATTAGAAGAATCAATTTTTGCTTAGGTTTTAAAAAGGGATGCCCAGAAACAAATGGAAAGAATTCTTCCCTGGAGCAGCAAGTGCTTACTCGCCACACAAACTTGCTGCCTTTCTAATAATGCTTTATTTGATTTTTGGTTTCTAAATTGGAGATCGTTAATCTCGGGGTGCATTTCCCGGTGGTTGCTTGGTTGCTTGCTTATTTATTTGGTTTTGAGGGGTTAATCTTTGCATCCCCGCAGCAGCCTTAGTGGACCAGGAGCGCGGAGCTGCACTGGCGTTATTTGACTTCCCTTGGTTTATTCCCCTCACTGCCCAAGGAAAACTTTGCTAAAGGAAAATCAGAAACCCAAACCAAACAGCGGGAAACCCCACCCCGCTTTCCCTGCGTGGCATCACCTCGGATTTGACACGCAGTTCCTTTTTCCAAGGGCTCAATGAGCGGTTCCTAGAATTCCGTCTCTGAATTCGTTTGACGTTTTATTGCTCATGAAGAAACACAAGCGCTTGGGAAGTGTTTCTATCTCTATATTTAAAAAACAAACAAACCCTAAGACCTGCTCAGCCCTGCAGGAAGCAGGTAGCGAGAAATATAACCAAGAATCTCCTTCCACTGATTTTTAACATAATGGGCGCTCTAAAGGGCAGTATTTCACTCCTTTAAGAAAATCCTTTCTTTGGGGCAGCTCTGAAAAGAAAACAAAAGAAGAAGGAAGATATTTGGAGCTTACTGAGGGAAGAGAGAGAAAGGGAAGTAACTTGTCATAAAAAGAAAAAAAAAGGGAAAATTCAGTGCAGTGTGCTGCAATAAAAGAATATGACCGCTATAAAACTTTATAGGGTATAAATTTCTGAAGGTTAAGGAACTAAACGGCTGTAAAGGAAACAGTGCAAGAAAACTTTCAGGAACTCCTAAATTACTACAACGACTTGGGAATGTGGGGAAACCCAACGTGCAAATGCTCTTATTTCTGATCCAGTCACATGCAAACTTTCCCTCTTTATTCCCCCCCCCCCCTTTATTTTCTGTTTTTTTTCCCTAAGGGAGGGGGCAGTTAAAAAATAAGGAGGAGGGAGAAGAGAGGGAGAGAAAAGGTGGGGAGGGACTTTTGCTAATTTATTCTTCTCTTGCAGATGCCGTGAAAGTCCAGCGCTCTGGATCATTCCCTTTGTTCTTTTTTTCCCCTTCTTCTTCTCTCTTTCTCTCCCCCCCCCCCCTTTTTTTTTCTCTTTTTCCTTTAAAGCAATTCCAGGCTGCCAGAATGCTGAGCCATGCACACAACAACAACACACACACAAGGGGCACCCCCACACTCCAAACCCTGGCGAGACGTCTGGGCTTGGGAAGCTCTTTATGGGTTTACAGCTCGGGCCTTTCCCCCTCCAGAACAGAATGACCAATTGTTTAGTCTCGGGATTTGAAACAATAGCGGTTTTCAAAAGCAAACCCATTTTGCCTCTTTTATTGCGGGCCAGAGCGGCTGGATGGCAGAGTTTTCCGCGCGGAAAACTTCAGCGCTGCGGGGCGAGGGGGAGGGAGACACTTTTCTCTTTCCCCCCCCTCTTTTCCCCCCTCTCCTCCCCTCGCTTTTTGGCTCGTTTTATTCCTCCAGGTCCGAGTGGGACCCCCCTTTATCTGCCTTCCTCCGCTAAGGAAACCTCTGAGCCCCTCTGCGCAGGCTGCAGCTCCGCGCGGCGCCGCGAGGTGGCGCCCTTGCTCCACGCTAGACGCGCGTCTCCCGCGCTCGGCCGCGTTGTCCCGCGTAACACCTTGATCTCATTAACGGCGAGCATGAATAATCCCGAGGCATAAAATATAGGGTTAATTATCGCTATTTTGCCAATTTTATAGGTTGCATCTATTTTTTTTTTCCCTGCGAGGGTAAATTATATGAGGCTGAAATAAATAAATAAATATTTTTAAAAGAGACTTAATCTGGAGCCTGAGATACAGGGAGATGTGGGACATGCATCTCTCTTAAATGTTCATTTAAAGGGGAGAAAAAAATAGTGCCTCGCGTTTTGTCTTCTGCTGGTGCAGGTGGAGGCAGGAGGACGCTTCATTATCTCCAAAGCGAAGATTTACGTTTGCAGGATGGGGAAAGAGATTGGAAGGTTTCGGGAAGAAAGGCACAAACAGAGTCAGGACATTGTCCCCTGGCTCTTTACCTAAGCCATTGGAACGATCTGCGCTTTCTCCTGCTTTTATATCTTCAATACCCATAGTCATCGCCTAAAAAAAACCCTAATATATGCTTTTGTTGGAAGTGGAACCAGTCATTTTGGACATAGTTGCTCCATCTTTTGGTAACTCTCTTTGCAAGTATTTTTAAATGCTAAAGCCCAGTAAATTAATCCAAAATGCCATTAACTCAGCGCCTTTTGTGACACGTATAAATACCCCACTGATGCAGCAGCCAAGATGTAAACTCTAAACTCTATTAGTTCACTTTTATTTTGGCCTTTGTTTCTTCAAAATTACAAGACAAAAATGATTCAGGCGTTCCAGTCCTTCAGCTGCAAATTCAGCTCCAAATACCATGGAAAGGAGCTGTGGCAAAGGTTTCAAATTCTCTTTCAAATCTCTATAAACCAGGTATTTTCTGAATCAATGCTTTTTCCGAAGCCACCCCAGAAAATAAACCCGTTCCTCGGTGAGCAGCATTCTGGACGAGAATGTAACAAATTAACCCGACACACACAACAGAGCAGGATGCGATGTGTTGTTTTAAGAGCTTAAGCATCTCCAGGCCCTGTTTAAACGCTATAAAATGAAATAGAAATGTAAACAGGCATAGATGGGGAAAATAAAGACAAATCCTGTCCTTGTGCACTCGGGAAAAGGCAGAGCAGGAAAACTTCAGGTTTATCTAGGAGGGTTTGGGGTTCTTTTCTTTTATTTTTTTTTTACCCTTTTTCTTTTTTTTTCCTTATGAATTCCTAATAAATCTTTCCTCCACTGGGTATTTATAAATTATCTTCTCTCTCAGAGACATGCACACACACACATCTCCGCTTGTTTTTTCTTATAATAGAAACATTTTCCTTTCATCAGGAATCTGAGTACAGTATAGGAATGATTTAAGATCAGGCATTGATTTCTGGTGCGTTGGTGAGTTACCATTACATCATGACCATAAAATTCTACTCCACTTGATAAAAATGTTAACTTCCAAGAACAACTTCGCTCCCTCCTCCATGGGGTCCACATACGAAAGGGAATTCCTGTTATTTTTTACTTTACGAACTTCAATGGAAGGGGTACGCCAGTAAAAACACATAGGAGAGAGCTCATCTTCCAAAAATACTTCAGTCAATTCTTCTTTTTACATCTATTTGCCCTTCTTGAAAACTCGAGCATCCCCACGCCAGGCTGAGAAGCTCTATTTACTTGTGTGCACCATTTCGGGGCTTTATGTTCAAAGCCGAAACCAAAAGCTGCTCAATCGACAATAAAAGTGTTGGGGAAAAGAAAACGTCAACTTGTCTTTTGGAGGGGGAAAAGCCTTAATTATACCGCTGCAAGTACTCCAACAACAATAATTACTTGAAAAGGCTCTTAGACTCGACTGAAATTATCCCAACACAAAATAAAGGAAACGTATTTACTTAAATTATTTCTCTGAGGATGGTTTTAAAGTTTTACTCCTTTACTATCTTTGTTTTCTTTCTTTCTTTCTTTCCCCCACTCTCTTTCTTTCTCTCTTTCTTTATTCCTTGCCTATTCCCACTGCCAATTTTAATCCAATATTTTTAATTTTCTCGCCCAAAGCCCTGGCAAGACAGACTAACCGAAACATCGCAACTTTTTCCTCTTTTCCATGTTGTGGAGATTGAAAATAGTCCCTCGGTTGAAGCCAGGCACAAGGGAAATCGCTTTTAATTCACCTTTCCCGTGTCAAACCCGCACAGAAGGATGAAATGGGAAAGAGCAGAAATTTACCCAGTGCAAAGGGGGGGGGGGGGGGGGGGGCAAAAAATGAAATAATAGAGGTTTAAAAGAGTGCCTTTAAGTCTTATTGAAGGTTGAAGGATCGGAAAATAGAGCTGGGATAGTGAGAGGCTGGGGCAGCGCTGGGCTGGGGGGTTGTGTCGTTATTAGCTGAAATACGTCTCAGTAATATTTGCTGACTGCGATAAATGAATTTCAAAATCTACCCCCTGTGTGTTTAGATGGTGGAAAATTGCAACGTTGGCATCTTAGGGGTAAGTTTGCTCCGTTGTTACCAAATGCCAATAAAATAGAAAGCCTCTCACCCACACTCCCCCCCTCAATCCCCTCCTCCCAGTTTTCATTGGGGGTATCATGAAACAAATAATTAAATAAATAAAATGGAAGTTCTTGGGGAGGGGTTGAGGTAGGGAACAGCCATCAGCTACTGACCAGACAGGTTCTGGTCGGGGTGCGATAAGCGACACGACAGTTCCAGTCCCAATCGCCCCCAGTCGCATCTTGGCCAAATCCTGGAGGAAAAGGGGGGGGGAGAAAGGCGGAAAGTCAACCTTATACATGGGAAACTCTGATCATTTGAATTCAATATTGACACCTCAACATCTCGCTGCAACGCGGACGGGTCCAATCGAAACCTCTGGTTTATAGCAGTGGAAGAACGAACTCGTAAAATCCTAACGGCTTTTATGTAGTGCGGTATAAACAACAACAACATCCCCGGCTTTATGGCGTTTTATAGTTTGTTAAACAGTTTACAGCCTTTTTTGGGGCTATTACAAATGCAATTCCCTTCATGTGATAGTTAAACCTTTATCAATAATAAGGAAATTGATCATTAAAATGTTAAATATGACTACCTCGTTTGTTTTAAAATATGTTTAGGGTAAGAAGCTGTATGATTTGATAACTTGTATTAAAATACCAATTACATTTATAGGACCTTTTAAAACTGGTAGCAATTAAATCGTGTTCTTTTACAGTTTTCCAAAGCGACCCTGACATTTAAAAAGGCTAAAACTGCCTCGTTAAAATTTCGAAATTAACGACTGCGAGCGCTACTCTTTAATTTTCCAACACTCCCCAAAAATCAATCTTTTGGGTGGCCTAGGTATGTGATTTGTTGTGAGGCGAGCGATATCTCATTAATGGAGGTAGTTAAACATATTTAATCCGTATATTCACCCCACCTCCTTCCCCTTCCCCTCCGCTCCCTCTCTCGCTCCCTCTCCCTCTCGCTCCCCCTCGCTCGCTTTTCCTTCTTTATTCTCTCACACTCTTCCTTTCACAATCATGCGGTGCAGAGTCCGTGTGGAGTAAGGAGAAGCCAATAGGATGAGGTTTTGGTAATAGATGCAAATGATCATGAAAAGACACTGCAAAATATGAAACAACTCATTTGCGCTGAAGTAAATCACTGAAAACTGTTTATGAACTGGCATCTCTTCTTGGAAATGTAAAGCGAGAACTCTTTAAGTGGCGACTTTTTTTTTTTTTAGGGGTGGGGGGGGAGGAAGGAATTCAATATCATGCAGGCTTAGAGTTTTGATTATATCCTCCTTTTATATTCCTGGAAATCACAAACTGTCGTTGCTTTGCATCTTAGCGCGTTCTTTTTTTCCTAATAGATTCCCGAGCTCTGGGTTTGGTTGGCTTCTTTTTTTTTTTTTTTCCTTTTTTTTTTTTTTTTGGTGAAATTTTCTTCCTCCTCCAGACAAATATTCTTATTTCAATTAAAATGAGCTCTTATTTTGTCAACTCACTCTTCTCCAAATACAAAACCGGGGACTCCTTACGTCCCAACTACTATGACTGCGGGTTCGCTCAGGATCTGGGGGGCAGACCCACAGTGGTGTACGGACCCAGCACGGGGGGCACCTTCCAGCACCCGACCCAAATCCAGGAGTTCTACCACGGAGCATCCTCACTCTCCAGCTCCCCTTACCAACAGAATCCCTGCGCCGTGGCGTGCCATGGGGACCCCGGCAACTTCTATGGCTACGACCCCTTGCAAAGGCAGAGCCTCTTCAGCGCCCAGGACTCGGACTTGGTGCAGTACACGGACTGCAAGCTCGCTGCCAGCGGCCTCGGAGAGGAGGCGGAGAGCTCGGAGCAGAGCCCTTCTCCGACCCAGCTCTTCCCCTGGATGCGCCCGCAAGGTGAGGCGAGGTGGGAAGGAACCGAGGAGGCATTTCCCGAGCCCGGAGAGCTGCCCCCCGCGCTTTCTCGCTGCCCCTCTCGCTTGCTCGCTTTCTCTCGCTCCCTTTTTCTTCCCCAGTGACTGTATTTTACTGCTTTATGGGGGTAAACTTTTGCACTTGTAAATTGCTTTATAGTTTAATTACCCTGAAGGAGACCTTTTCTTCTGGGGGCTGAGCGCGCCTGGCTTTCTGTGGAAGGAAGCGTCCTTAAAGTTTATGGCACTTTTATAGCCTTAAAAAGCCCCTTCATTTTTGTTTTGCGTTTGGTTTGGGATTTCGATGGTGCTGCTGCTTCTCCCCGGGCTGCAGCTCTTTTTTTTTTTCTCTCTTTGCGGCATCCCAAAGAGCCGGAGCCTTCTGTTGTTGTTGTTGCTGTGCTGGTGGCGATGGTGGGGGTAATAATAAGTGTGCAAGTGCAGGCTTCAGCTAAGCTGCCCGGAGTGGGCTGGTGGGTGACCCCCCCTTCCGTGCCACCATCACCCCTTTTCCTTTAGAAGCATCTTCCCTTGTATAATATTCTACGGGAGCCTTTCCCTCTCCCTCTCCGCTTCCTGCCTTCGCTCCTGCCAGGCCTTTCTTCCTCCCCCTCCCGTGCCTGCGTGTGTGAGTGTGTGTGAGCGTGTGCGAGCGGGTGTGAGCCTGTGTGTGCTTATTCCCGAGCCTGGTTTATGTATCTTTCAACCTCCTTCTCTTCTTCCCCTCTTCCACCCAACCTTTGCAATTCCCCAGCAGCCGCTGGACGGAGGAGGGGGAGGCAAACCTACAGCCGCTACCAGACCCTGGAACTGGAGAAGGAATTTCTATTTAATCCCTACCTGACCCGCAAACGGAGGATCGAGGTCTCGCATGCCCTGGGATTGACAGAAAGGCAGGTCAAAATCTGGTTCCAGAACAGGAGGATGAAATGGAAAAAGGAAAACAACAAAGACAAGTTTCCCAGCAGCAAATGCGAGCAGGAAGAACTGGAAAAACAGAAAATGGAAAGGGCCCAGGAGGTGGACGAGGAAGGGGAAGCACAGAAGGCGGACAAGAAATAAAAGGATTTTTAAGGACTGAAAGGCAAGCGCTGCTGGGGTGGCGGAGCCCTCGAGCCCCACGTTAATGGCAGTTAATGTAAGGAAGGGGTGGGAAAAAAACCAACAATGCATAGAAAAGAGAAAGGGGAAAAAAAAAAAAGAAAAAAGAAAAAAAAAGAAACCTTTTATTGCTGTAAAACAATATAGCTGTAAGCACCACTTCCCTGATTATCCTTTGATACAATGAACAGTATGCAAAAGTGGTCGGGAGGTCTCTCCTGCCTTTTGCCAGTTATTAACTAGTGGTAGTGTAACGCAATAGCTTATGTAAAACATGACTGTGAAATCTTCTCTCTCTCTCTGTCTTTCTCTCTGTCTCTCTCTTCTGTCCGGGGGGGTGGGTTGGTTAACCTAGCTTTCAATGCTATAGGAGTTACGTGAAATTACATTTGTGCACTTTTTTCTTTGATTTTTGTTGAATTTCCACCTCTTTTCTTGTGGTTTATCTGTATGTACTGGAGGTAGCTATTGAGACAAACATCCCAACAACATGAAACTGCCTATTTATGCTATAGTTATCTCTCCTTCTCTCTTTGCTTTCCCTGCTTCTGTTCCTTGCCTTGGTTCGGCATTTTCTTTTTCTTTTTTTTTTTCACACTTTTTAAATGTCTCTTCAAAAAAAGGAAAAAAGGAAAAAAAAGAAAAAAATACAAGAAAAAAAGCGTTTTTTCTCTCCTTTAGTTAGCATGCGCACAGTGAAGCAAGTTGTAAAGTGATCTTTAGGTTAACTGTGAAAAAGAATGTATACTGTATACGTGAATTACTTTATTGGGGGAACTAATGATATATTTTGTTGTTCTTTCATCACTTTGTTCTATTGTCTAAACCTGGAAGCGGCGGAAGAAAGTTACAATAAAGTTTACAAGCGAGAATCCCGTGACATCATTCTTTTACCCTGCTCCATTTCCTCCAGGACCACTTTGATAGAAAGGAAATAAAAGTCAATTGTGTGGGAGCTGCAGCCCGGCCATCAAAGGCTGCTTTGCCCTGGCCGGGGCTGCGCGGGGCCGGGCTGCGGCCGGGCTGCGGCCGGGCGCCGCGGGGAGGGGCGCGCAGCGGCGGCGGCTCCTGCTCTTGTTGTGCTTCCCAGCAGAGCTCCTGGGTGGTGACAGGTTGGGAGGCTGTGTGGAAATCCTTCCTGAAGGTAACGTCTGCTGTTTTGCTGCTTTTCCCCCCTCCCTTCTCTTTCCTCCTTTCCCCGTCTCCCCCCTCCCCAGGCCCTGCCAGACGAAGCCCAGCTCCGGGTCCTCCTTTCCCTTCCTCCCACTCAGCTCCTTGCAATAAAAAACCAGACGTGTCAGTCGCGCAGTTGAGCTGTTTTCTGCTCCTGGAGCTGCCCTGCCATGGAGCAGAGGAGCGCGGGGACGCACACCCCCCCCCCCCCCGCCTTGAAACATAACCTTGGGAAAGGAGAAGCAGCATCAGCCCCTGGTCCACAGCCCCCATTGTCTGGTGGCTGCTCCTGCATGTATAAGCTTTGCCTTCTGCCTAACCCTCCCTAAGAAAAAAGGAAAAAAACCCCACATTTTGGAAGCTCTCCCTGCTTCTCCAGCAGAAATCAAAGCAGCCAGCTGGTGAGGTTTGACTTCTAACTGCAACTGAGCCCCGCAGAACCGCTGACACGCCGAACAAGGGATCTGTATACACTCCTTTTTCGCAACAAGAAAAGCAAATGCCAGCTCGATACGAAGCTCAAAGCCTGTGGCACTGGAATAGATTACAGATAGAGCTGAATGGCATTTGGGGAAAAAAAAGAGCCCTGAAACTATTAAACTATTAGGTATCAATGAGACATTTGTCTTTTTTTTTTTTTTTTTTTTTGGGGGGGTGGGGGGGGGCAAGAGGGGGAAGAGGGTCAGTGGGGGGAGGGAATTATGTACAGTCTTGTGAAAAAGTACCTCGGAGCCGGGGAAATGGTGCGAAGGAGGGAATTTTAGACGGGATCAATAAAGGGATAAATAGAGCTCCCTTCCTTTTCCTCCAGCAGAGAGAGACCGAGAGGGAGACGCTGGTTTATCAGCAACGTGCTTTTAACCCCCCCCCCCCCCTCTTTTCTCTTTCTCCCTCGGTCTGATTCTGAGCTGAAAACTGATTACAGGTTGCTTATCGACTCCAGCACAATTTCACCCCTTCCAGCATAGATCTTGGAGGGGTTTATATCGCATCAATTATTTATCATATTTTATAAATCCAGCAGCTCTACAGCTTTTTGCCCCCGAGGAGGGCGCGGGCGGCGATTGGCGCCGCCGGAGCCACGTGCCCGCGCGTCACCGGGCCGGGAGGAAAAAGGCTCCTTTTGGTGTAAATCTGGACTCTAATTCCGTAATATATCACGGTACCTCGTAAAACCGACACTAAAACGTCCCGACCTACAAATCACCCGGCCAAATTATGAGTTCATTGTATTATGCGAATGCTTTATTTTCTAAATATCAAGCCGCAAGTTCGGTTTTCCCATCCGGAGTCTTTCCCGAGCAAACTTCTTGCGCTTTCGCCTCCAACACCCCAGCGAACGGGCTATGGGGCCGGATCCACGCCTCCCTTCGCCGCCTCCATGCCCGGGCTGTACTCCAGCGGCAGCGCCGTGCACCCCCAGCTCCCCAGCATGTATTCCTCCGGTTACGGCCTGGAGCCCGGCTCCTTCAACATGCACTGTTCCCCTTTCGAGCAAAACCTCTCCATGATGTGCCCGGGAGATGCCTCCAAGCAGAACTGCAGCAAAACGGACCAAAGGGACTCCAGATTTGCAAAGCGACAGTAACTTCCGGATCTACCCCTGGATGAGGAGCACAGGTAAGCCCCAGCCCCCCAAAGAAAGGAGCCCGGGGGGAGGGAGGGAGTGTAAATTATTTGATGGGAGTGCGGAGGGGGGGGGGGGGGTGGAGGAGGGGGAGGGGGAATTGTCCCCAACTCCTTCATGACGTTTCACTGAAAATGCATCTTCAAAAGAGAGAGGGGGAGAGCGACCACCCACCCCACCCCCCCTCGTGCCATAAAGCCATCCTTTTAGCTTTAAATATTTATTGGTGTTGCTGGGGCTGTGTATGTGCCATGCAAAAGGCAGTTTGTCTTAGAGGGGACAGGCAGAGCTGCAGAAATAATGGCCAGCCCCTTCTTCTCTATTTACGGGATAGAGATGGTGATACCCCCATGTAGATGTAGATCCTGAAAGAAACTATTATGGGAGGCGCTTGCAAGCTTGTTTTTGTTTCTGTTAGTCTGGCAAAACCTTCATTTGCCAGTCCCTCCCCTCACTCCCCCAGCCACAATATCTCCGGAGCGCCAATTAACCGTAGCGTGTTTCCATCGGGAACAGCAGCACATCATTCCCGGTGCGATTAAAAAGCCCCGCTCTCAAAACCGTGACACTCCGGTCGGAATCCGGATGGAGGAGGAGGGATGGATGGTTGGATGGATGGATGGGTGGATGGATGGATGGATGGACGCATGGATATAGTGGAGAGAGCATGTTTAGCTATGTCACACCCTGAAAAAATTCATTGCGGAGGGGTGCGGTGCAAAGTTCCGTGGGACCGCGGGGCGGCTTGGTGTGGCCCTGCCGGTGAGCAGAGCAGCGCAGCCCCGCGGAAGGCCGCGCAGCGCTCCGCGAGAGCGGAGAGGGGGAGGCCCGACGCAGAGACACGATGCACACGCTGTGTCTCGGAGCCGCTGCCCTCGGTCCCCAGAGCGCTCCGTCCCAGGGTATTAATGTCAATTAATGGTTAATAAATATCCATTTCTCCTCGAACGGGAGCGGCACCGGCTCTCCCTGTTTCCCTCCTCGGTCTCCGCTTTGGTCTCCCCGAGTTCCCCCTTGACGGTGACCCCCCCTCTCGGAGCAGCCCGGCTTCTGTCCTTGTGCACGCGTGATGATGTTTACAAGAGTGCAATCCCAAGCGGGGGATGTGGAAGGCGCTGCTGTCCCAGCTGGGAGCAGATGGGAAGGCGAGAGTCTAATCTTCAGCCGTCCCCGCCTCGTCTCTGCCCTGCCAGACATCGTTCGGAACGGGTCTTAGTGACCCTGGGCTGAGGGGTTGTGGGCCCAGGCTCCCCGCGAAGCCCAGGGAAAGGAAAACACCGAAGCAGCCAATGTACAGAAGCTTATAAAGGCAGGAGTTACCCTCACACTTATTTGGTGGTCAGTTCTTTCCATTACCTGCTCCATAATTCATGCAGTTTACAGTGGGTTTATCAAAGACCAAATATTTCTGGTCATAAACACTTCATCTCTGCTTTTATCTGGCTTTAGATTTAAGAAGCCCCCCCCTTCTTCACCCCCGTTTAGTCTGTGACGCTGCGAGGGTCAACACTGGAGAGGAAACAGGGTAAACGTGGGGTCCTGCACTCAAAAAACCTGGGATACTCTGGGATCTGCTGAGCCTAAAACCAGAGAAACTCGACCTCGGTCGTAAAAGAGGGGTCGTCGTCCCCCCCGCTCCCGTGCCTCATGCCCACTGTGCGATCGCGCTTGTGGAATTTCATCAGCGAGCAGAGATAGAGTTGTCATCCCTATTCAGCAGCAGTTTATGGCTCTCCCCTCAGCGGATTTTACAACCCACATTCCACGACCTGCACAGTTTTACTTTACAGCTAGCCTGGCTATTTTGCCTTTTTTTATCCCTCTCCTTTTAATGACTGGATCTTTTCTTCTTTTAAAAAGAAAGAGGGGTGGGAAAAAAAGAACAAAAAAAGAAGGGAAGAAGAAGAGGAGTCCAGTGGAATGTGTGGAGAAGAGGCCGGGAGCTGCTGTTCGCCATCACCTCTGCTCGGGGAAGGAATATGTTATACTAGAGAGATATGTAGCATTTGCATATAACATAGAGTTGGGATCACAAACACCATATTGTAGAACTATTTCCAATCAGGCTGCAGGAAATGTCTGGTGGAAGGGAGAATTAGGAGCTGGGCCCTTTCCAAGCCCTGCTGCAGGCAGCTGGGGGTGAGAGGAAGAGTGGGGGGAGTGTTGAGGCTCTTCTCATCCATGTACCCCCCTGCAAGAGGGGTAGCAGCTCCCCTTCCAGCCCCAGAAGTCACTGCCTGGCCCAAAACATCCCCTGAAATAATTAAGATCATCACACACCTTCCAAGCAGGCACCCTGATGACAGCTTTAAGAGAGGACAAATAGTTGGATTTGTGTAGGTAGCAGATGCGTCTGTGGCTCTGCTCGGCTGCGGTTCCATATTTATTCCCCAACCAGCCAAAATCGGTGGTGTTTAAATGAAAATTAAAGCAGGAGCTGAGTGTTTGAGCCGTGCTGCGAGGGCAGGAAACTTTCTGAAGTTTGCTGTTCGTTCGGAGACACGCCAAAAAAAAACAACACGGCTCGCTTTTCCGAGATGAAGGGGAATTAAAGCTGAGGTGGTTTGGGGCCTGAGAACGTGGAGGGGAAAGCCTCGAGCAGAAGGAATCGGTCTCGTAAATTCAAAGAAGGGATGTCGCAGGTTGCACAGTTCCTCCGAGGGCTCTGTCCTTCCATGGGGCCCAAAGGCAGCAGTGAGAGAGCAACTAGACCATAAGCCCACAAAACATCTCTCCCTGCCGCCCCATCTGATCCGAATCTCCATTTATTTCGCAGGCACCGACAGAAAACGCGGCCGCCAGACCTATACCAGGTATCAGACCCTGGAGCTGGAGAAGGAATTCCACTACAACCGGTACCTGACGAGGAGGAGACGCATCGAGATCGCCCATGCTCTGTGTCTCACCGAGAGACAGATCAAAATCTGGTTCCAGAACAGGCGCATGAAGTGGAAAAAGGAAAATAAAACTGCCTGCTCCGGCTCCAACAGCCAGGAAAAACCAGATGCGGAGGACGATGAGGAAGAGTGAAAAGGGGCAAGAGATGGAGGCAGGAAACGTGGAAACCCACGCGAGAAGGAAAGAGGGGGAAAACACATAGAAAAAAAAAGACTATATATTAAAATAGATAAATGATAAGTCCATAAGTAATTAAAAACCCTAGGAATGATACTTTGTGTTTCATGACACTGAAAAAAATACTACCTATATTAAAGTCTTCTCTTTTTTTTTTTTTTTGTACAATAGAATGATGATCTACCTATTCCTGTGGCTTTAGAGTCAGAATAGACACACTTTTCTATGTGAGTCTTCCTATAGTCCAAGTAATTGGTAAAGCTCCGTTTGTACTTCGCTGTGTATTTTCGGTATGAAGTAACGTGGTCGTGTTTAGCACCTTTAATTTAGAAAACGTGATCTGAAAAGTCTGAATGCAAATTCTGCTTAGCATATAGAGTCCTGTACATAATAGGAATGATGGTTACTCCTTCTCCCTGCAACCTCCGCGGTTCTTTTCTCCCTGCTATGCTCTTTCCTCTGTGTATATTTTTATCTGGATTTCTTCGTTGTTCAAGTCTCTACGAAAACAAAAAACACAAAAGAAGATGAATTAATATTGTGCTACCTAAGATGTTGTATATCAAAGTAGCAAATTATTTAATGGCGACGAGTTGCTTTTTTTTTTTACCCTTGTCTGTGATTATTATTATTCGAAATAAAAAGGAAATCTCCAATAATCCACAACCGCGTTAGGTTCCTACTTGATTTCTTCTTTAAAATAACATACGGGCTTTTAGAATTGCTTTTTCCCATCTCAAATAAATGTACTAAAAGAACCTTTCAGATTAATACATGCCCCGATCTATCATCCTAAACTTCTCTCCTATTTTAGGACAGTCACTCCTTGGAAAATTGTAGTACCTTTCCAATAGATTTGGCGAATACAGTAATGTAAAATTGACATTCGGGGCTCTAAAGGTGGATTGGTCTCCATTCTGCCCCTGTGACTGCGCTGGCGCTGTGACTGAAGAAGACAAGGCATAAAAGGCGAACGTAAAGAAGCCAGAATCACCCCAAATGGTCTTTCCGCTCCTGGTTTTAATTTTCTTCTTCTCGTAACTAATTTGCAGAAACTCTATCTATTTCGCCGTGCCTTTAGGATTTTATTTTGTCTCGGTTCTCCCTCCGCCCTTCAATTACTTTCCTGCGGACTGGAACTCTTTCATCAGCCCCAAATAGTGTTTAGCATCAAAGCGCGCATAAAAGAAATTAAAGCAATTAAAGGCAGGAAAAATCAACAATGCAAAACAAAAGGAGAGTAAACCTAAGCACTTGCGCAGGGGCGCATCCTCCGCCTCCCTTTCCCCCTCCCGCCTCTTTATTTACATTGCCAGTAAAGCTGCGGATTCCTCCCTCGGAGGCTCCGCGTAATTTACTCATAAAACGCATTGCGCAAGATGCACAAGGGGAAAAACCTATCGCAGCCCATGGTGGAAGCAGCCAGCGGGGCCTTTTTGCACCTTCTCCATGTCCCCCCCGCCCCATCTTCCACCACCCACAACCACCGATGCTCATGCCCAAAGTGAAGGCGCGCAGCGCATCCTTTAGCAGGTTTTACCCCAAATAAGACGCCACGTCAAGCATCTGCGCGCCCACGTCTCCAGCACAAACTCGCAGTCTACGCGGGATGTACTAATTATGGGAAGCCCGTCATTAAGGGGAGCAGCTATTACGGGGTTTGCACGCTGAAAAGGAAGGGAAATAGAGGGAAATTTCCGTTTTTCCTTGGTGAAACCCCTTGGTGCAATCCCTCTTCGGGAGCGCTCTGTGCAGAGCGGGGATGGGGAAGGGAAAGAAAAACTAAAAAAAAAAGGAAAAAAAGGGAAGAAAAGGGAAAAAAAGGAGAAGCAGTCCCAGATATTCCCCCTCCCTTCCCCCCCCCCCCCCCCCGGTTCCCGGACTGCAGTGGCCCCCCCTGACACCGACCTCTGAGCGGGATGGGGGGGCGAGTAGGAACTGGGGAGAATTCCATGAAAATAAGGCAAAGGGAGTCACAGTTCCATGTGCTAAAGCCAGGGCAGGGGGTTCCCGCGGGGTGACCCACCTTACCGGAGCACACAGACGCACCCTGCTATAACAAGGGCTGCGGGGGGCTCGGAAGGGGTTCCGGGGGCTCTTTGGGGGTGTCTGGCCCGACCCCCCCAGCCGAAGGCCACGCTTTCATTGCCTCTATTTGCCTCCCTTCCCCCCCCTCCAAATTCTGATAATTGCCCCTTTCAGCAGAAACGATCCCAATCGCATCAAGAAAAAAGGAAGAAAGCAAAAAAAAAAGACATCCAAATCCCAGCGAACCCCACTGTTTTACTGCGCCTTTCCCCATGTAAAAACCAACGCCAGCCTCAAGCTCTTTATTCTGGGGGGGGCTCTCATTGTTCCTAGCCTAACGTGTGAAGAGCATTTCGATTATTGCCCTCCACATACCCCCCCCCATGCAAACCAAAGGGGGGGGTTGGAAATCCCTGAACCCCCTTTTATATTCTTTTATTTTTGTTTAAAAGAAAAAAGATGGCGGCTAAGAAAAAGGCTGCTGTTAAACCGGTCATGAAGAAATGCAATAAATTCCTTGTTGTTTTATGAAAATTTACAACTTTGTGATAGAACTTTATGAGTGGCTGGGTTCTGGGATTGGCCAGAGCCGGTCATGTGGACTGCTAACCGTGAACATGAACTTTTTATTATTTCCCATGTGGTTATATTGCACCATTCTTCTGTCCGCTGCACCTTGGGTCGGATCAGTGTCCTCTATAGGGCTCTCGCCTCTTTATATTTTTTTACTTTTGTGTATAAGCTCGATAGGGCTAAAAGAGGGGAGCGGGGAGGGGGGAGCAGCCCTGCACACACCCGCACGCACCCCCAGGCACCCATCTCCGCACGCACGTAGGAAAAGAGTTGTAGGATTTTTGGTTATTCATTTTATTTTGATTTTTTATTATTATTATTATTATTTTTTAATTCCTCTCTTAATTTGCTGCTGATCTGGAATCTCGGTAGCCATGGAGGGGCAGAGGAGGTTCTGGACCGAGTGGAGGCTATCATTTTTCAAAGAGGGAAGTTGCTCCATTTTCTATGCAAATGACAGAAATGCAAGAAGCTCTCACAAGTCAGAGAGGCGACCGACGGCTCTCAGGTTGGGACAATATTTGTCAGCTAACAGATAAGCAAACGCTGTCTCCCTCTCCCTCCCTATTTTACTTATGCCACAGAAATGGACGTCAAAAGGTAAGGGAATCATACGCTTCTCTTCGTTTAATATTTTCTTTGAGAAAATGCATTTGTCAAGCTGCCTTTTCTATTCCATTCCACATATTCTCTGTCCAGGGGTGGGGGAGAAAGAAAAGGGTGGGGTGATGAAAAAGGGAGGCACTTTAAGAAATCAGGGATGGTGGAAATCTGTGTGACAATTTTCCTTGAAAAGCGTAGTGTAAAGGTGAAAGAAAGGGAGAGAGAAAAAGGGATGGGGAAAAGGTAGAGACATTGAGAGAATGAAGGGAAGAAATAGAGGAAGAAAATAGAAAGAAATAAGGGGGGGGGAAGAGAGATTGAGAAAGAAACAGAGGATTAAAATAAGAACGGAAATAAGGAAGAAAAGAACAAATAAAACAACGGAATAAGAAGGAAAAATAAAGCCTTTAAGGTCACCTGGAGATAGTAGACTTGGAGTGAAGGATTTTGCAGGAGCTTGGTGGTGGAGGCTTTTAGATACTGCCTTTAAAAAAATAGCAAACCCTTTGCGGGTCGTTCTGGTGGTTTATTTTTTCTCCCCTCGCAGAAGCTTTTGCCAGTTCGCCTGTTCCTCAGGCGAGCCCCGTCATTTGGCGAAGTTTGTGTGGAAGCCAGTTGGGTTTTGCGTTGCTCTCCAGGGTCATTATTATGTGGGTGGTTTCTTCGGAGAGGGCAGCTCGCGGCGGCCTCGAAAATAAGGCTCTGGAAATTAGTTAAAAAGAAAACAAATAAGAAAAAAAAAAAGAAAAAAAAAAAAGGAAGAAAGGGAAAAAATAAAGGGGAAAAAAAAAAGGTAATAAGAATGAAGCCAACCCCGAGCGCAGCGCTCTCATTGTATTTCCACACACCCCCCCCTTGTGAAACTCCCAAATGAAGCTGACGTTGCGATGCAATAAACCTCCATGTATTTAATTGCGTTCCGCGGTGTTAATGGGGTTTTACGGCTTTCCCGGCCGGAATACTGGCTCGGGTCTGAGCCCCACGGCGTGGCGGTGCTTTTCCATACCCGGTAATGCGCAAATCTCCCCTCACTCTGTGATACCCTAACGCTTATCTTCGGGTTTAGGAAAAGGTTTGTCTGGGATACCTGTGATTTTAAATGTGGAGGGTTTCATCTTCTTGTTTTTGCGAGATTTCATGGGGGATTGAATTATTGTACTAATTGCTACTGTTACGAGGTGATTTTTAAATAAGATAATGTAAGAGCCTGAGGAAGTGAAGCGAGATTGAGTAAGGAGAGATTCATTACTTAAGCATAAACCATTTTATGACGTGACGATTTATCTCGCCCTAAACTGTCTGTGCTTGAATATTGTGTGGACAAGAGTAAATGATCACAAGCCGCGGAAATAATAAACAGAAAGTCATTTTTAAAAGCTATTTCTTCCCGAACCTGTTACATTTTTCATAAATCACGGGGAAAAAAATGAATACCGGTTAAAGTGCCTGTTCTCCCTTTTCCTAAGCCTCCTCACGTTCGTTGTTTGGGGTTGTTTCTTTCGCTATTCGTAAGAAAAAATATATTCAAAAATCATTTAATTTAGGAAGCTTGCTCCAAAACGCTTTTATACCTATTTTTTCCCTATCCTGCGTGGTCAACCACTTGTGGAAATCCCGCATCTCACTGCGGGCAGGTCTTTTTTAACCATTTCAACACGGGATGAACGAGAAATGCTTGTGCACCCCCCCCCCCACCACCCCGGGGTGGAGGGATGGGGGGTGTCCGCGCTTCTCCCGGCCGGGTCCCCTCCTGGAATCCTCCCATGCTTATTTATTAGGGAAGATAAAATACAGCGGTAGAGGGGAGCCCCCCCCGCCGCTCCCTCCCCCGGGGCTGCCGCCGGGGCTCGCCCATTCCCCGCCGTCTGCTGCCATCTACTGTCGGCGGCGGCGGCCGGCGGCTCCCGGGGGGCTCCCGCAGCCGGTGTCCCGGCGGGGGGGGGGGGCCTTGCCCTGGCTGCATTCCCGTCACCCCGGGACCGCAGCCTCCGGTCCCACTCCTGGACTCGCTTCTCCTCCACGGTGCCCGGTTCCGCACCGAGCGCGGACTCTCAGTTCCGCGTAGGGCCCAGAGGCGCTGGGCATGAGCCATAGGTCGCCCCCGCTCCTGTGCACCCGCATGTGAGCCACGAGCATCCCAACACGCGTGTCGATCCGTACAGCCCCCAACCTCTGCTGGTGCGCGTGTGAAGCCGTGTCACGCGTGTGCAAACACGTGTGTGCTCACACATGTGCGGCCTCTCCTGTGTCCGCATGCACACGAGTGGGAAAGGCGGGTGGCCGAGCGTGAAACACGGCTGCGAGGCTGGTTTAAAACGGGGTTTTTAGCTAATCCTAAAAGGAGCGTTTATTATTTCTCGCTCCCAGTGGTCACCCCGAGGGGTCTGTCAGGAGCACGGCCTGGGGGTGGCTGCTGGGTCCAAGGAGTCACCCTTGGGCTCCCGTGGGGGCTGAAGGGACAATGCCTGCCTGTTATGTTCAAAGGTTTCTCGTTGTCTCCCTTCCTCCCGCTCTCTTTCTCCCTCTCGTTTTCTCCTCCTGCCACACAGTTTCCTGGCAACTGTTTATGTCCAGACGAGAGACATTTTCTCCAAGAAAGTGAGATGCCAGGGACTATGGTAAAGAAGAGAGCAAAAAAGAAAGGGGGGGGGGGGTGGCGGGGTGAAGTTTCTCTCTTCTGACCAGCAACAGCCACGATTAACTTGTTCCATGCTGCAACTCCCAGCACCCCCCGGCATTCGCTTTTCACATTACATGATCCATCTCACTTTTTCCTCTGCTTTTCCCTGCTTTCCTAATGTTCCACCTCGGCTTACTACTTCCCAGAACTTGCTGTGGCAGAAATGCTTGGGTTGGATGTGGTTTGAGTCCCCCAGTGCCCCTCTCCTCCGCTTCAGTCCCGACCCCCCCACTCCCCCTTTTTTTTTTGTTGTTGTTAATAATTAGCTGCACTCTATAATGGAACAATGGCAGATTATTATTGCTTCTTTTCAAAGATGCCATTAACCAGGTTATTATGCACTGCACGGGAAGTCAGGTAAATTAAACTTAAATTGCTGGAAATTAAGTTTCAGGCGGTTATGTGCGGGAAAAGCGGGTATTTTATATTTTTTTTACACCTTCAGGGTCATTGTTTTAACTGCTCCAGCCCTGGAGTTCTGCACGGCTCTGTCGGGGCTTTTTTCCGATGTGTTTTGGGGTGTACATGAGCATTACAAGAGAGGTTTCTCTGCTGCCAATAGCTTTCTATGTCTGACTCCAGGAACAAGGGGGGTTTTCAAGTGTTTTCGTGGTGTTGGCTTGACTTTATGGCTGCAATAAGTCCCTCGGTAGGGAAACCCCCGCTGTGTTCTCACTTCAGAAGGATCGGGAATTCCAGCTCCACATGAAAAAAAGCGAGTTTCATTTTTTATTGGAACCAACTGCACTGAACTTTCTACCAAGCTCCTGGCGGGTTGAGCTTTCACACAAGCAAAGCTCTGTTCTGTTTGCATGTTGAAATATTTGGGTGTTGTTTTAATCCTCTCATCTATCTGCCTGGCTCTGCCTGGTGGGATTGGCGTTCTCTCTGGCCAGAAAAGCAAAGCGACAAAAAGCGAGACCTTCTTGGGCAGAGAGCTGGGGTTGTACATACTGTAAATACTTCTCTTTATCTTTATTTATGCCCTGCCAGATGAGTGATGTCTGTCAGGAGGGGAAAGCCGGCTTCCCAGCGCAGTTAAGTGTGTTATACCACCTTCTGGTGCCTCTCACAACTTCCCCGCTTTATTGCTCCTTCTTAGCAAAAACCCTGTGCTGGTTTTTGAGGCGATGAGGCCAGAGACTGAACAAAACCGTGCCCACCGGTGCCCCCCCAAGACGGGTCTAACTTCAGGGCTGCTGTGCAAGCTCCTTTCTGCAGCCGCTGCTGCTCCGTGTCTGCCTACCCCAACCGCCCCCCCACCTCGTGCTGGCTCTGGAGGCGTCCAAAGAAAATAGATTTGCAAATTCGGGTTGGGATTTACCTTCGGACTTGAGCGGGGACGGCGGGAGAGCGTCTGCTCAACAGCTACACCAACAACGCAACGTTTTAGAGCTTCAAACTCCATTTTTTAGAAGCTATTGAATTGGGAATAGGAATCCACCTCTGCGCTGAGCACTCAATTCGCTGAGATTTAGTGCGGTTTAAGACCTCTACTCGTATTTAATATGTATTAGAGGTGGCAAATCAATTAGACCGCGGGCCTGACCCTCAGGAACATTCAAACTATGACAGGTTTTGGGTTTGATTTCTGTTTTGTTTTGGGCGATTTGGTTGGTTTGTTGGTGGGTTTGTTTTGTTTTGTTTTTGACGTTGAGAACCAAGTTTTCTTCTTTCCTTTTCCTTCCCCAAATAGCCCTCTTTAGAGCCATCCTTCTCAGAGGCAGGACTTGTTCTTTTCTATCTATAGCGCATCGAAGGTGTCAGCAAGAAGGAATTAGCAAGCGGCCAGCTTTAATTAGTGCATTTTAAAATGTCGACTGACAAACTACATAAAAAGCCCGTTTCAGCCACAAGGCCACTCGGATGAGCAGGATTGGGACCTGGGGGTGTGAGAGGGTTTGGTTTTTCTTCCCCAACCCCCTGTTTCCAGGGATGTATTTGCAGAGCGATGCCGAGAAGTAAGAGAAAATATGAGAGCAAACATTTCCAACAGATGTACTCACGCACTGGATTATCAGCGCATCCCATTGCTTAGCCCCAAATTTGCATGCAGAGCTGATGATGCCAGATCATCACTAGGTTTCAGAGCTACAAATGTTGCGTAACTCTCTAATCAAATGTTGGAGCTGCTCGGCTCCTGCACAGCAGTTAACTTCGGGCTCTCATCCCAGCCTTTTCCCCCTCTTCTCTAGTCATCGTTCCCTTTCAATCTCACTTTTTGTTTGTCTTGCATACCAATAAAGCAGATCTACGTAAGTTTGGGTCCATTCCATACACAAAGGGAAACTCTGAAAGAACAAATATAAGAGATATCAGTCAAAGGGGGTGGAGGATGGAAAACTGTTTCCTTTGCATGTTATTTCCTTGAATTATAAGGATTACGTTTCAGTCGAAATGTTCATTGCAGCCGTGGCATGAAACAATCTTGGCTTTGCTGCTGTAAACATGATGTTTAAAATAAATCAGCTCGTAATAAGATACCACTTCGGTAGATACTTGGAGCTCCGTCAGTGAGAGCCGCATTGGCAGCTCTGCAGACACCATGTAATATATGTAATTCTAGATTTGGAGCGCACACATTCACACATTCAAGTACAGGGGAGTGCGTATTATAAGGCGGGTCATTTCACGGCATGTAAGACTCAAAGACAGATGGCTACAAATTCGGACAGGAAACGAATCCTTGATAAAAGGCGAATGATCGGGGTACAGTCCTGGCTTTAATTTAGGTGGCGTTTGGTGATATTTTTGATTATTTTTTATCTTTTCCTGTGAGATGGCTCTGATTTTCCCGTGTGAACAGAGGGAAGGCGGAGATCAGAGATCCAAGTCTACCTTGAGCAAACAGGGATCTGAAGGGGGGATGCACCAGGTAGAGCAAAGCACATCTCTGTCGAGGAAAACCGAGAGAGGCACAGCCCAGAGCAAAGGGCAGCTTTTAGGGCGACCGGGAATTGCTTGAGATTTTGTGAATTGTCCTTTCCAGCTTTTTAACTTTGCGAAATAGAAAAGGCTGCTTTTTTGCGACGGGAATGAGCTCAAAGGGGGCTGCAAACCCGCGGGTTCTGTGCGCACCTCCGAGGCAGCAGCCCCACCGCACCGCCAGCTTTGCTCTCCTTAAACCCCCCATCTCGATCGGGAACGATCAATAAACTCAGCTTTGGACCGTAACCCAGGGCTGCCTCTTAGCCATAAAAGGTCGGGCATAGATTTGGTATTAACAAAAAAACGCAAGAGGGCACAATGCGGTGCCGGACTCCGGAGGGGATAGGGATTTAACGAGGGATAAAGGAAATACTTCGATTTTCCATTTATCTCTCGCGTACGGAGCTTTTGCAGAAAAACAAAGGTAAAAAATACAATATATGAAAAAGGGAAGGTCTGCTTCAAGCGAGAGCGGATTTCCTTGGACGGGGAGTGCTAATCCCTGGTAATTAGACATACAGGAACCGAAATAAGTTGTCAAACCCGATTTCTTCTCCTATAGCAAATCTAAGTTAAACAGCCCGGTGAGATCTCCTCGCAAAGTTCATACACACGCACAAAAAAACTTTTTTTCCTCCCCTTTTTTTTTCCTTCTTCCTTCTTTTCTGTAACTGTAGCGAAGTAAGCAGCCATGTCAGGACGATTTGCAAACACTTAGGGGTTAAAGTGTTCCGAATGCGAATAACTGACTTCCCCCCCCCCACTTGCAGCGAGTATTTGTGTCTGTTCTGTGTGTGTAAATACATGTAGGCGCACAGACCGCCATCCGTGCGACGAGCTCTCGCACACCCCCGCGCAGAGCTCCGGGGGAGCGGGGGGGAGATGGGGGGGGGGACGGACACGTTTATTTATTTATGGAGCTCGGAGCTCGCCGGGAATGTTTCTTTCGGCAGATATTATATATTTGGTTAAGGGGGTGCTTTTCTGTTGTTTAAAAGGCAGGGAAAAAGGGGTGGATGGTTTGTTCTTGGGGTCCCTGGTGCAATCTCAGCTCCTCATGGGTGCTATTTTGCAACCTCAGGCGCCTGCTATTGGTCAGCCCCTGATCAGATGGTTGTATTTCCTTGTGTCCCTCGCTGGCACCACGCCATCTCCCTTCAGCTAAAACCCAATCTCCGATATACTACTAATAGCTAAACCACTTGGACTATAAAACACAACAAATCATAAAGCCGGGAAAGGACGGCAGCCTTCTTCCAATGAGTTCTTATTTTGTCAACTCGACCTTCCCGGTGAGTCTGGCGGCGGGGCAGGAGCCCTTCCTGGGACAGATCCCGCTGTATCCCTCGGGCTACGCGGACCCTCTGAGGCACTACCCCACCACCTATGGAGCCGCGGGCGTTCAGGAGAAGGGCTACACCTCCTCCCCTTACTACCAGCAGAGCAACGGAGCCTACAGCCGCGGCTCCGCCTGTGACTACGGGGCTGGAGGGTTCTTCAGGGAGAAGGACCCCGCCTGTGCCCCCCCGGCGCTGGACGAGGCGCCCCTCGGCCCCGAGCCGCGCACGGCGGACTGCGCGCACGGCAAAGCCGCCTTCGGAGAGAGCGAGGAGCCAAAATGTTCCGCCCCGGTTTACCCTTGGATGCAGCGGATGAACTCTTGCAATAGTGAGTTTACTCTTTTACAGAAATAAATACATCAATCTCCTCCCCCCCTTTCTTATTTGTTACCGCCAGGGAGAGAGAGAGAGCGCGCGAGGGAAGCAGGAATAAGCTTCACTTTGGAGTCCAAACTTCCAGCGGGGAAGTTAGGCGGCACGAGACGCTCCAACTTGCTCCTGACACGCACCAAAACTTCCCACCGCTCAAGTATCCCCCCCCAGAACTTCCCTCCATACACACTTAAAAAGTTTGCCCCCCCATTTAAACCCCAATGTTGTGTTTCCCCCAACACCCCCCCCTTTCTGATTTCCCCCCACATTCCACTTCGCGTGTCACTCAGCTACAGCGATTTGTCTCTGTCTTTCCTCCACACGCACAGGGAGATATCTTTTCTAAATCAGATCTGGATGACTTTACACACACACACACGGACCCACACCCCCACGCAGCTCCCTTTCTCGCTCTGGACTTAAATCATATCAAAGTGTTTAAATATTTGAAAGGAGAGGGCTACATTTTTAATGAAACTCACACATAATGAAAAGTCTGCCTGGGGAGAATTTTTTTTCCACCCCCTGGTGATATATGACTTCTTTAAGTGCTGTTTCCTCAATCAGGAAAAAAAAAAAAAAAAAGAAGGGGGGGGATAATAAAGCCTCACCACCCTCCTTCCCATGTTTAGATGCATTTGTTGCCTTTTAAGTTCCAAATTGACGTCCATTAGCGCAGGGACATAAAGTGTTGTGTCCTCTTTAATGCAGAGTTTGGGCAGATCGATTCACTTCATTATTGCTTAAATGCTCCGATCTATTACAGTTGCCGGTAGGGTGGAAAACAGCGCGGGCGGGCGGGGGGAGAGAACACCTTGCGATTTTTCATCCCGGAATCAGATAGATCTTGCCCTGTCTCCCCAGCCCTGCCTGCAGCCGGGCCAGTGCAGCACGATCCCTGTCTACAGCTCGGCTGCGGATCCTCCGCGGGTGCGGCCCGGCCAGGGGAGCTCCCTTGCGCGCACGGATGGGGTCACCGGCCCATGGGGTGATTTTGGGGTTGGCCAAAGCCTTTGGAGGGCAGGGGAGCGGGCACACACCCCTCCGCATACCGCCGTGGTGAGGAGTTTAGAATCCAGAGAATTATCCGGTGTCTCCGCGGCTCCACTAAACCGCGGGGCTTTCCCCCACTCCCCCCCCCCCCTTTTTTTCCTTTAATTTCTTTTATTTTCCCCTCCCCCCCCTTCCCCTCCCCCTATTTTTTCCCTATTTGTTTCCTATTTGTTTCCTTTTTATTTTTGCGGGTGTCACAGGTTCTTCCTTCGGGCCCAGCGGCCGCCGAGGCCGCCAGACCTACACCCGCTACCAAACACTGGAGCTGGAGAAGGAATTCCATTTCAACCGCTACCTGACCCGGCGCCGGCGGATCGAGATCGCCCATTCCCTCTGCCTGACGGAGCGGCAGATCAAAATCTGGTTCCAGAACCGCAGGATGAAGTGGAAAAAAGAGAATAAATTGCTCAACTCCTCGCAACTGAGCGCGGAGGAGGAGGAGGAGAAAACGGCGGAGTGAAAGTAGTATTTAAAACCCCACACGCAACAAGAACACGTTAAAGAAGTAGAGAGGGAGGGAGGGAGTGTGTGAGAGCCGTGAGGATGAGGGGGGTGTGGGCTGGCTGCGAGGACAGGGAGAACCTGCACATTGGTGGGACAAGCACTCTGAGCAGCGGCCACAGCTAGAAAGTTTGGGCCACCAATGCCATGGATTCCTGTTCCCAGTGTTCCGGCGAATCCAAGAAAAAACAGGGAAAAAAAAAAAGGAAAAAAAAATCAGGCTTCTAGATGCGTTTTTAATGATTTTTCTTCCTTCCCAAGCCTCCCACTCACCCCACCCCCCCAACTAATAATAATAATAATACGAAAGTGAAGAGAGCGAGAGGAGGAGGGAAAGAAAAGGAAAGAGAAAAGACAAAAAAAATAAGGACTCCTACCTGTGTTTCTACCCTTGGTGTCACTGTTAGTAACCTGCTAACTCTTGTATTTAATGGAAGTGCTGCAATATATGTCATTTGGGGTGTTTATTGTCTTAATTTTGTAAAAATGTTTCCTGCACGGTTGACATAGTTGGGTTTTTATTTCATTTTTTTGCTCCTTTGGTAAATTAATCAAGCCCTGGGGTCTTCGGAATTAGTTTTATTATAGGATTTTGGGTTTGCTTTTGTTTGGGTTTTTTTGTTGTTGTTGTTTCTTTTATATATATATTATTTTTTTTTAAGGAAAATCTACTGAAAGAATGAGTACTACCTAAAAGGATGCAAAAGCAACAACAGCAATGGCAAAAAGTTCTATTTTATTAATTTTTGTACGTGTTGTGTTTGAAGTTTGTCTTAGGTATGACCATGGAATTCTCTAATAAAACAAGGTCTTCGAGCTCACGCACACCACCCTGTCATTATTACTATTATTATTGCTCTTCTTCTTATCTTTCCCTTTTCCATAGGGAACTTGCCATTCTTAAGGAGCAGAGAGCTGTAACGAAAGCCTTGCTGCTCTCTGCCTGACAATGTCTTCTAATCTGCAAGGACAAGCAACTCCAAGCACACGGAAGTTACAGTGGAGAGATAAATCTGGTTTTCCCTCTTTTTGTCTAATCGTAAATGGAAGCCCTTTTCACCAATAGTATTTCCTCGCTGACATTCTGCTTTAGTATCGCTCTTTTTTATTGTTACAGTACAAAGAGTTATGACGAAACGCTCGCCATATACATAATAAATCAAGGAAACAGGCAAAAATATGCTCTCATTTATCTACCAAAGATACCTAACATTTGCCTAGCATCTTTCAAACATCTGGTCCCTTACTTCATATCCCCAAATCAAAGTGAGGTGTATTGCAAAAAAGTCCAGATTTCAAGGGGATTTGCCCTACGAAACGAGTAGCTTCCCAGCTCCAGGAATACAGCCTGCATTTAGAGGGGAAAATAAGGTGGGAAAGAATCTAAACTAAGTCTGAAGAGCTTTTTTTTAGAAAAGCAGATTTTTATTTGAACTGGAAAGCGTTTCCAGTGACTTCTCCTGTGCTGGGGGGGTGGGAGGGCTGGGGACCGCTCCTGCTCTGGCCAAGGAGGAACCTCCTGCTGCAAACAGCAAACTTTTCCTGGGTTTGGGGGATTAAACGAAAGGAAGTGCTTGTTCTGCTGAGGGTTAGGACTGGAAACAAGCTACCAGCCCAGGCTGCTTCGGATACCGTTTTCTGCAGCTTCACGAGGGGAAAACGCGAGGAACGAGGATACCTCCGGGCTCCCATTCCCTTTCCCACTCTCCACACGGAATACCTATGTATGAATGCATTCCCCCGTGCCACAAGCTGGTTTAATGTCACTCACTTTTAAAATCAATTCATGCAGAAGCTTCACAGCTGTAGGACATTTACTATTATTGCCACGCTTTTCATTGCCCGTAATTATTATAATTATATGTCACTTTCAATATGGCGCATAATTTCCAATGAGTTGCAGACAAGCATATGAAATTCCTAAACTGCCTTGGGAAGAAAAAGAAAAAGAAAGAAAGAAAGAAAAGAAAGAAAGAAAGAAAGAAAGAAAGAAAGAAAGAAAGAAAGAAAGAAAGAAAGAAAGAAAGAAAGAAAGAAAGAAAGAAAGAAAGAAAGAAAGAAAGAAAGAAAGAAAGAAAGAAAGAAAGAAAGAAAGAAAGAAAGAAAGAAAGAAAGAAAGAAAGAGAAAGAAAGAAAGAAAGAAAGAAAGAGAAAGAAAGAAAGGAGAGAGAGAAAAGAGAAGAAGGGGAAAATAAAAAGGAAGCAATGCTTAACAAAGCACAGCTTTTTCACAACGTTTTTCCCAATTTTACCAGTTTCAAGGTGCTTTTGCTCCCCAATATTCCTTGCAGGTTAACAAATGGAAAGGAAAAAGCACGTAGCACAATGCTGTGTTCAAAGAGGAAGCAAAACGCTCAGGAACGAGAATATCCCAAAAGCGACGTTGTCAACACTTCCACCGGCAGGACGTTCCCTTTTTCTCCTTTCCCTCCATTTATTTCTCCCCCTTTTCCTCTTTTCTTTTTCCCCCTCCAGAATTAAGGTGCGATCGCATCCCTGGTCCACGCTCAGCGTGCAGCAACGCTCGACTTTTCTGACCATAACCACGCGAAAAAACCCCACGCAGCCGAGCACCCCCAGCGCAGCTTCACCGTACCCCCTTTCCCCCCGCAGATATTAACAGAGGAGAACCCCCCCGTGCTCAAGGCACCTCGCCCCCTGCCTCCGAACTTCCCAACGGTGTCACAAAGGAAGAAATTAAGAGTTTAATAAAGAAAAGGAGCCGGGCGAGAAGACCCACGGGGGGGAGCGCGGACACGCCAGCCGCGGCGAAACAACACCACCCCCCCTCCCCGCTTTCATCTCAGCGTTGATTTTTAGGAAGGCAAATGACTGCAGAAGGAAGGGGGCTGTGTAGCGGAGGGTGAATTTGGGGGTACGGGGGTGTCCCCCCCCCTCCAGCCCCCCCTGGGCGCGGCGCCCCGCTCGGCCGGCAGGTGGCGCGCTCCGCCAAGGTGGGGGGCGAGAGCGGCAGCGGCGCGCACGGGGATTCGGGGCGCCGCGCACCGACTCGGGCCTAAACGACTCCGCGATCGTCATTATTTGTAACCATAGAGCATGAATTACCTCTTGAGGTCATCAGTGAGAATTTACGACTGGTCAACAAAAGCACGTGATTCCCAAACGCACCCCCCACCCTCCCCCCCCCCCCCCATATTTGGCCGCATACATAGCAAAAACGAAGTACAGTGCATCGCTATAATTCATTAATACATCATAAATCGTCAAGCACAGGGTTATAACGACCACGAGCCACAAATCAAGCCCTCCAAAATAACCCAAATGAGCTCTTACTTTGTAAACTCGTTCTCAGGGCGCTACCCAAATGGCCCCGACTATCAGTTACTAAATTATGGGACCAGCAGTTCCATGAACGGTTCTTACAGAGATTCAAGCACCATGCATTCCAGCTCTTATGGCTACAACTACAATGGGATGGACCTTAGCATCAACCGCTCAGCCTCCTCCAGCCACTTTGGGGCTGTGGGGGAGAGCTCCCGCGGTTTCCCTTCTCCAGCTCAGGAGAGCAGGTTTAGACAGGCGTCTAGCTGCTCCTTATCTTCTCCCGACTCCCTTCCCTGCTCCAACAGCGAGAGCCATGGAGGCAAACCCGCCCCGTCCCCCTCCGACCAAGCTCCTTCTGCCAGCACCACCAACACAAATTTCACAGAACTAGACGAGACCAGCGCGTCCTCGGGAGCCGACGAGGGCACTCCAATAAGCAGCAGCATCCCCCGAGCACAGGCAGAGCCCATCGCGACCTCCACCGCAGCAACAGAAGGGCAGGCACCTCAGATATTCCCTTGGATGAGGAAACTTCACATTAGCCATGGTACAGCTACTTCTTTTTCCGTCGTTGTCGTTGTCGTTGTTTATTTTCTCACACCCCTCTCCTTTTCTCTCGTGTTTTAGTGTGTTTTTTAATTTCCTTTCCCCTTTTCCTCCTCCCCCCACCCCCCCCCCCACTCCCTTTTTTCTCCCCTTCCTTTTATTCCGTGGAGGCGCTTTGATCAGAAACGCAGCTATTTATTGCTTTTGTATTTCTTGCTCTGATCGCTGCTTTAAAGCTGCCTCTGGCGCCTCTAAGGAGTGTGGGGGGGGGCGATTTTGTTTTACTTTCGCTATTCTCTCCGCGAAATGGGCGCTTATTTTCAGCTCGTAGCTCTATGTGGATGGTGGGAGAAGGTAATTTAAAAATTGAGGGAAGGGGGTGTTCCTTGGGGGTGGGGGGAGAGGAAAGGAAAGAATTGACCATTAAAATGGCATTATATGCACAGATGGGTCTCTCAGTCCTTTCCTGCTCTTATTTTGCTGGGTGTATTCTTGACAATCTGCTCTTGACAAAACCAAAATTGCGAGGAGATACAGAAGAACAGAGAGACATCATCATCCCCCCCCCCCCCCCCCCCAACTACACACACACACTTGGCCCGGTTTTCTCCTGGAGAAAAGAGCCTTAAACCTGAACCCCCTGCAAAGAGACCCAGAAACACCCGGGCGGGGGGGGGGGGGGGGGAAGGGAAGATGCAAAATCTCGCTTCTCCAGTTAAATTATGAACACTGAGTTGGGAATGTCGGTTCTGGAGGGGCCGAGGGTGGGGGGGTTTACACGTGTCTGGGGGTGTGCGAGAAAGGGGAGGGGGGGGTGTTATTTGGGGAATAAACAGCATTCCAAGCTGCCCGAAGAAGGCGAGTATTTTACCTCGGTTTTACAATATATACATCTATCTATATAGCCTTAAGGATAACAAAAATCTTAGCAGAAAGCAAAACCCCAACCCCGCTGTTGTCCGTGTTATTCAGACATGACTGGACCAGACGGGAAGAGGGCGAGGACAGCGTACACTCGCTACCAGACCCTGGAGTTGGAAAAGGAATTCCACTTCAATAGATATCTCACCCGCAGGAGGAGAATAGAGATCGCTCACGCTCTCTGCCTCTCCGAGCGCCAGATCAAAATCTGGTTCCAGAACAGGAGGATGAAATGGAAGAAGGATAATAAACTGAAAAGCATGAGCTTAGCCTCGGCGGGCAGCGCCTTTCAGCCATAAAGTCTAGAGGAGGAATATCGAGGGAAGAAGAGGAGGCGAGAAAGAAATCCGTAAATAAATAAATAAAGCGCAGATCTTAGTTTCCGAGTACTGTACAGTGAGGCACCTTCCTTTCGGCATGTTGTTGATATTCTAAACCAACGCGTATGGTACCGTTCTCCCAGACTGAGTCCATGTCGTGTTCTGTTTGTTATTAAATTTGGGGGTTTAAATCTTTTCCTTTTTTTTTATATATATAATTAAATTTTATTTCCAGATGCTCCTCATGCTCTTGTTCTTCTAAATGTCTGTGTCCGTGCTCTCTTGATGCTTTCTGGAAAGCTAGCATGTTTTATGTGAGCCCTTTAAATGTTATAACTTATTTATAAATCGAGAACAGATACGGTTGTTTATTTGTTCGGTTTCTTTTCTTTATACCCCCCCCCCCCTTTCCTGAGTTTACTGCTTTTGGGTGAGTTCTTCTCTGCCTAAGCTAGAAAAGGGGGTTCCTGCACTACAGTGGCAGAAAAAAAAAATAAGCTAAAAAATCCAAACAAAAATGTAAAAAAAAAAAAAGGCAAAAAAGAGAAAAAAAAAAAAAGGCAAAAGCTCTTGTATCTGTCTTAAAATTGTCCAGTCTGTGTTTTAGTTCAAACTTCAGGCCAGGGTTTCGAGTCCCAGCCTAATTCCAAGACGTACTCTTAGACGTGGGTAAACTTCACTATTATAAAAGAAAAAAATTATGTATAAAATCGGACCAACAATAGAGTGCTCTAATGTCTGTAAATACTAGAAATATTTCTGATGTGACTAATAGACGGTTTGTAGTGGGCAGAGTGAATGCAATGTTATGTGTAAAAATGGCATCTGTCATGTCTAGCTGCCTGTTAGTACTTTGCCAATAAGCTTTTTGTATTTGTTTGTAGCTTTACTTGAAGTCAAATAAACGTTTCTCCTACTCACAAAGGCTCCCAGTTGCACTTTATGCACAAGCCCTGAGATTCGCAGCCCATGCTGGAGCCGCGGAGATGCCTGGCGTGGGGCTGAGCCGCTGCGAGGAACTCTCAGCAGAGCCCCAGCCTCTCCTGGGCAGCTCTGGGGAGCTCAAACCCACCAAATATTCAAACCAAGCGCCCTCCAGGCACCCGCCGGACACACACCGCAGCCCTTCACACCTCCCCAACGCCGTCTCCCCAAAACACCGCCGACCCCCCACCCCACGGCAGCAGCCAAACTGGTTTCCAGTACTTCAAGTTGCAATCCCGCGGTATAAACGCAGATTTACGTGCATTTCAGGAGTTAGATCTACATACACACGCGCACATTTGAAAAGCCAGAGGTATTTATGCCCGCATACGCGTACACATAAACCTGCGCTCTATAGAATCACAGATCGGTGTGTTTGGATAGATATATTTGAAATAGATATAAATAAACATGGATATATACAGCATACATTTCTGCGCTGAGCTACGCCCAACTCTGCTATCTCTCGTCCTCGGTTTGTTGTGCTTAACTGCTTTTAACTCCTAGTCTCCGGCTTAACATGTAAATAACATCTCTGCAACTACTGACATTCACTACAACGAGTCATTTTGGCTGCAGATTATTTAACATCATCAAAGATGGCAAATGTTGCCATTTCGCTACCTAGGGAATCTCCCAAGGCACGAGATACTCCGGTTTAAAGTCGCTCGATTTGGCAAAACGCCACTGGCATCTCTACAATACAGCTTAGGCTTTTTGTTCGTAGCAAGTAAAGTTGGAGCTTAAAACTTACCAAACTTAATCTCCCACTGTTTAGGTACTTCTTAAGTGATTTTGAGAGGGATGTGAAGTGGACTGTCAGGTCCCAAACCATTTGCTCGCCTTCCCTTGATTTTTTTTCTTTCTTTTTTCTTTTTTTTTTTCACTAATAGCAAACTATACCAAAAGTGGGTATGACATTTAGATGTCAAATGGATAGGGTTTTATCTAGAAGTTAGATCGTAAAAATCGCCCAGACCTCAGACAGATACCCCTCACTGGCTCTCAAAAGTCACGTGAGGTCCATAAAGTTAGTTTTATGGTTTTGGGGAGTTGACAATGTACAATATATTTCACATTCTCTAGAATGTTAAGTGACACTTTAACTGCTTGGTTTGGCTTGTAAGGGGCAGCAATGGGTGAGCACTTTTCCAGATGAGATAAACGTTGCAATTGCAGGGAACATGTTTTGCGGGTCCAGTTTTCAGTCCAGGGAGCCAATAGACTGGAGTCCTGAAAGTAAGTTCTGAAATATTATCTGCTTAAACTGTTTTAAAGGGTTGGTATGACTAAAGGCTGAGCGGGGAGGAAAGAGGGTCTGTCTCTCTTTCAGAGCTTTATTTCTCACTTTTAAGAAGGTCTTAATTCTTATCCTCCCGAGAGCTGGAACTGCATTACATTTCCATCACAGCTTCGAGGCCCGCAAGTAAACTTTGTGGCAGCGGGAGAAATAGAAAAGCTGTAGAGATTCATTATCATTGCACGGCAACTCCATCCTGTCTTTGCCGGGGGACATGTGTACTTCAGCCAAAGTTTGGGTTTATCCTTCGCCATTCTTGCGCGTTTATTGGAGGCGATTTCGGTGCTTTTCGAACTGCTCGCAAATAGCCACAAACCTGAACCATGACTTTGCATTTCAATCAGCGATATTCTGTCTGTGCGTTTCAGGGTGTTAACACCTCTTGATTTTCATTATTTTCACCTTCCTGCCATAGAAATGCACTTTTTTGTTTCCTTTCGGCCTGTGTAGAGACCGGTATTTTTTGCCCCAGGGCTTTCCCTTCCTTTCTCCTCCCTTTTTTTCCCCCCTTTTTTCTCCCCTTTTTTCCTTCCTCCCTCCCCCCTCTTGGGTTTTCTTGGGTTTTTGCCCCCCCTAATAATACAAATGAGTGTCCTCATATTCCCGTAGTTCGTTTCTCTCACATGGAGCCACTGACTGACCGCTGTTATGTCTCCAGCCTGTCCTGAAGTGCTACAGAAAAATAATCAGAGAGGCTGCAGTTTGCAGACAGAGCGTCCAAACCCTTCTGAGCTCACCGATAAATCCCAGATTTCCTTCTCTCCCTCTCAGGGCCGACATCGCTCTGGGAAAGGCAGGCAGCAGCCTTTTGCTCTGGGAAAATAAACAAGTTGGAGGGAAGGGCAGGAGCGCGGAGCCTGCGCGGGTGAGGGGCGAGGGGCTGCGCTGGGGCTGGCCGGGCAGGTGGCCCCAGCCGTGGGCTCCGACTCCGCGGCAGCGCAGTAAAGCAAAAGCGAGCGAAATAGGGCTGACAGAGCCAAATAGAGAGGGGGGAGAACCCCATAAGCCAACCCCGGAGAGGTTGCTTATTTTGCAAGCCTAGTCGCCACATTTGCAGGAGAGGTAGGGGACACTTTGTCCACACCTGAACCAACTCACACCAATTCCTTCCCCCCCCCCCCCCCCCGCCCCCATCCCTCTTTCAAAAATAAAATCAAATTTTAAACAAAAAAGTTCAAAGCGGAGGTGCTGGAGAGGGGAAGGGGGGTGGTGGTGGTTAGAATTTGGAGCACTCACAAGCTTTTCCCCCCCTCCTTTTTAGGGTAAGACAACATTTGGTGGACACATGTCCGTCTCTTTTACACAAAGCAGAATGTCCCCCTTTAGCACACTTTGGAGATTGCTTTTCCTTCCTTGGGCTGTTTTTCCTGTCCTGCTCCATGTGTCTCCTAATATCTTTGCTATCATCATTTGAACTTCTGGCTTCTCCCTGAGCAGTCAGGGGGTGGCCAGTGCAATCCTGGAGCCCTCTGCTCTGAGAACCTGTAAACAGATTCAAAAAGCTGGAAATTCAAGGAAGGGAAGCGGGGTGCAGGGAGCTTTTCCTATTCAGCAGTCTGGTTTTATGCTGAGCAGCCTCTCCCTAATCCCTGTGCAAGCTGGACGCCTGCTTTTTGAGTTAATAGTAAAGATATTTCATGGGATCCTAAAGGGCTCCTATGGCATGACCTTGAAAGGTGAATTTAGCCCCTCAAGCTGCAGATGGTTTGTCTACCCAGGGTTAGAAGCGCCGGAAGGAGAAGGGATGTGGGGAGAGGCATGTGATCCTGCTGGGGTTAGCCCAAGCGATGGCCTTCTATTCCTTACCCTCCTGGTCCCTACTGGTGACTAGAAATCATCTCCTGATTCAAATGATAAGTAGTGTTTTAGGCAAGAAAAGTGTTACCTCTTCACCTCAATGTATGTTTGAAATGTAACTGTAAGTTCAATGCATGCAGGTACCCATAAACACTCTGATTCCGAAATATATTCATCCATCCATGTAGCCATACATCTATCCATTCATCCACCTCTTCCCCATCTATCACCTGCATCGCTGATCCCCACATCCCACTCCAAGGGTTTTATACAGTCCCAGGCAAAGTTTCCTCCCCAAACCACTCTGATCACAGGCAGCACAAGTGGTTTTCTTCTTACATACCACAGTTCCTAATCCTTTGGTGTACAACATGTTATTCCAAGGGGAAAAAACAAGCACACCAGGACAGCCAGCCCAAGGGGAATTTGCAATGCAGTTTAGCCCCAGGACTTTGTGGTGAGGAAGAGATGCCTGTGAGGGTGACAACAGCGATCAACCCTGTGCCACCCCTTTGATTTGAGCATCCCCGGTGCAGGGGTTGGCACCCGGCCTGTGCCACCACAAAGGAAGAGGGACTGGATTTTGTTGCTGTCATGATAATATCACCCTTCCCATCACTTTCAATACACCCTGTCCTCCCTGTCTGAGATCTGCTTTCTACCTGCAGCATGTAGCATGTTTTTAAGATAGGGTTTGTTTGGTTTTTTTTTTATAAGCTGGATTTTGGAGGGTTTATTTGGGGATTTTGTTTCTCTTACATGGCATTAACCTCCATCTTCCTGTGAGGCATAAACAGGGATCATTGTCTACCATTTTACAGCCTGGAAGGGGTCACAAGCTTAGCACAGGCTTCCCCCCTCCCTCCCTCCCCATTCTTTAAAGAAAGGGAAAAAAAAGTCTCCCTGTTGCTGGTGAAAAGGAAGTATTAAGAGAGTAAACAGGAAAACGGAGCTCTGACCGTGCAGGTAGGCGGGGATTTTCCTTTGCATTTTTCATCGTTTCTCTCACTTTAATGGCATACATCAGACATGGGACAATTAGTTCTTCTGTAGCTGTAGAAGACAGAATAAATACAAAGTGCTTTAATAACGGCTCTAAGAATATTGAGAATCTCTAGCACATGATTACTGCTTACAAGGAAAATCTCCTTTTATTAACCCTTGGGTTTGCAGATCTTTCTGTCACGACTCTGAGTACACATGGGGGGAAGCCTCTGTGTGACTCCCCAAAACCGGGTCTGGTGAGGTAGATGCGGGCTGTTTGCCCCAGTTGAATGAAGGGTTCCAGAGCTCAGAGAAGCCTCCCCAGGATCTTACCTGTTTCACAGCACCCCTCACATCCAAAAATGAATGCATCCATATGACCTTACACCTATTTTTGCTCCCTGTCCTCTCTCTTTAGCTTTCCCCCTTCTCTGAAGGTTTCCTATTTCGTTTAGTAAACGTTATAGAAACCTCACTGCTGCTTTGAAGGGGAAAAAAAAACCAAACCCCACAGCAGTTATTTCTCACCCAAGAGCCAGGCCAGGCTCCACAGCCTGGAGGAGCCAAGCTGAGCATCTGTATTAATTCCAGCTCCCTTCAAGCTGCCTTTTGGAGTGTCTTCCAGGGAGGGCCAGGGACCCCCGTGCTCAGACTGCTGCTGAAGGGCGAAAAATAGATGAAATTTCACCCGTAAAATACCCATTTTGGTTCTTAGGATCGTTCAGCAATAAATAGGGGGGTGGGGAAATGCATTTGTGAGTAGTTTGGGGAGCGTTTTAATGCAAAAGGCAGCCCGAGGTTGCAACGCCGTTGTCAGGCCACTGTGAATGTCACGGTTTTATTGATGTATTTATTTTTTGGGGCTCTTTTTCGTCAAGCTTTCGTGTGTTTTAGACTTTCTTTGCTCACCGGGTTCAGGGTAACAGAAAAGAAAATTCCCTCCCACTTAGGTTTTCAAAACCTCACCCAAAGGAGCAAGCAGAGCAAACTAAAAAGAACCCCAAAACAAAGAAACCCCACCAAAAACAAACTTCGCCAAGGTAACCTAGTTACAGATGTGTATGATGCCTTATTTTATTCAACAAAAAGTGATTAAAATCTGTTAAAGGATTTAATTAAGAGAATTAAATGAAAAGGAAGGGGCACAAATGAGTTGGAAAAAAAAAAAGCGAAGCTATTCTAAACGATTAAATCGCCATTTTAACAGTATAATGGGGTTTGCATACTGAAAAGAGAAATCAGAGCTCATATCTCATCAATAATTCATAGGCAAGAGGGATCATTCCGAGGTCAGCAGACTTGTACAGCCCCGGCTCCTCTCTTGGAGGAGAGGGTGAGCATCGTATCACAACACAGAGCGGGCCCCGGGGGCTGCCGGGGCACCTTTGCAAGGAAAACATAAGCTCCAGGGGTTTTTCTTTATTTCTTTCCTTCTTTCTTTATTTTTCTTCTTCCTCCTTCCCCCCCCCCCCCCCCATTTTCTACATTTTCTAACCCTTCTTTTTTTTTTTCTTTTTCCTTTTTTTTTTCCTTTTTTTTTTTTTTCCATTTAATGTACCCATCCCACGGCGCGGGTGTGCTGGGCACTGGCCGTAACCGAGGGGGAGGGCTGGAGAAGGGCTGGATGTGGTTCATATTGCTCCACTACAGACACACACCAGCAATGTGATGTTTAAGCCAAAGGGATCTCCTTGTTCTGTTTGTTGCTGGCCCCAGAAATGAAGGCTGGGAGGCGGCGGGTCCCTCCTGCCTTGGCAGAGAGGCAGCGACTAGAAATCGCACTGCTCAGGCTGTAATTCTTGTGGTTCAGTCTATTTAGAGGAAGACTCAGCTTATTCACCTATTTCTTTGCCATGGTCCTGTAAATGACTCCAGCCCACACTCCTTCTGTGTGTCCAGTCCCCCCCAACCTTTCGAAGGAAACCACCCCCCTTCCGTCCAGCTCCGCTCCCCGAACCCTTTTCCCTCCCCCACAGCTGAATTTCAGGCTGAGGATTTGCTCTTTCTTTCCCCCAGCCCCTTCCTCTTTTTCTTTATTACACGTCCGACCTGAAGGGAGCGAGCTGATGGGATTATTTAAAATCCTCTTACTAAAGGTCTCTCCTCAACTAGGGAACCCGAAAAAGACTTTTATGGGCTTTGGCTCCTCCTCCGGGGTTTCTTTCCAGTCCTAGAATGGATTTAAGAATGAAATTTTCTTTCAGAGCGTGGCTATTTCGGTGTCTGAGCTGATTTTTCCCATTCTTTCCTCTCCTAATGTTAAATAAATGATATTTGGAAGGAGGTTGATAACTTAACTCGGGAGGTGTCCACCCGGCATAGTTTTTCCGTGTTCTGTTACCCTAAATAGCTTTAAAAAGAAACTATTTTGACAGCGAGCGTTGAAAGAATAAGACTAGTACGAGGTTTTTCCCCCGCTTTGATTTATCTCTTTTTAACATGTGTATGTATGTCTCTCTATATACACACACACATATATATACCTTTCACGTCAAAACAAATTACAGCGCCGGGATTTGGGGGAAAGGACGTTTGTTTGGTGCAAATCTGGGCTGTTTATGTAGGGAGACTGCAACGCCGCGGTGGAGAGGGGGGTGGTCGTGGTGGGATGGAGCAGGGGACCGGGCGCCCCGGGTAGGGGGATTTGCTGCGGCTGCCTCGGCTGTAACGTCCCCGAGCAGCCAGCAGAGCCCGCTTCAGACCAAGTTCACTGCCAGCGGGGCCGGGCCGGGCCGGGCCGGGCTGGGGCGAGAGCGGGACCGGCCGCCCGCAGCCCTCCAGTCCCTGCCCGAACCCTCCGGGGCTCCCTAAGTAACACGGAAACCCTCTTTATCCGCCGAAAAAGGAGGAAAAATCACCCCCAAAATTAGATCAGGGCAGATAACCGCCGTCAAAACCTCGCCGAGGAAATCCTAAATAAAAGAGAAACAATATATTATATTATTTCTTGAGGGTTTCCCCCTCTTTGTTCTTTTAAATGTAAAAATGTGGGGGGAGCAAAAAGGGTAAAATAAAAACAGTGGTCTAAAGCGGCAATGGGTGATGTGGACAGAACCATCTAATGTTTGCAGAGCTCAGATTTTTTTTTGTTCTTCCTTGGGTAGGGGAAAAAAAAATCACAAAGAAATGTCCTTTTTTTTTCCCCCTTTTCTTTTGTAAGTAAAATAAATAAAATAGGAAAATCAGCAGCGCGCTGGTTTCTAGAGGCGTAGCCGGGAACTCTGGTCTTGGGGGGCTTGTTAGTACAGCATTATAGCTCGAGGGGTCAAAAAGTTGAGGGTCAAAAGTTTACGCTGTGCGTGACTCGGTCTTGTGTATAACCCTGATAGACTGATGTCAGTGGGAAAAAAAAGAGGGAGAGAGAAAGAAAGAGGGAAGGGGGGGCCGAGGTGGGAGGAAGAGTCTCTGCTGCTGGGCAGAGATGAGAGAGGATGATAGCGAGGTGGGAGCGACCTTCAGCAGCGAAGGCGGAAAGGGGGGATAGGAGGCTGCGGGGTTTTGGGGTGGGATGTTGGTGGAAAGGAAGTGGGGTTTGGGTCTCCTGCGAGGAAACGCCGAGCGAGTCCTCAGTGGCTTTTTTTTTCCCTAAGATGAGCCCTGAAAAGCTTTTTGGAGTCGAATGAACAAAATATAAGGGGAAATGCATTTATTCAACCCAATTACGAGGAGGTCCCTTTAGGATATGGAAGCGAGCAGTTAAAAAATAATTTTCATTCCAGCGTCAATTTTATTTGGGGGGAAAAAAGAAAAAAGAAAAAAAGAAAAAAAAAAAAAAGAAGGAAATTCAACAGCCCGACACGTTTGGTGAAAATGTGGTTCCAAAATCTTTACTTGGAACCACTTCCAGAATCCTTGAAGAGGTGCCTGGCCCTCATAGAGCCGAGCATCTTTAATACGGACTCGGTAGGAATGCAAATAATCATCCACAAAGAGAAAAGAATGACACGAAATAACGCCCATGATTTACTGTTTGCATTTCTACCTTAATCGTAGAGAATCTGAAATTATGATATAGAGGCAAAAGCGATGGATTGATGGCTTAAAAAACCCCAATATATGTATTTAAAGGCGGTTTTAAGTGCTCCTTTCGTCGCTCGCTCCGGTGAAGGCAGCTAATTTTGTTTTGCAGCACGTTTTCCGCCGGAATTTGAATGAAATGGTTTCTATTCCTTGCTTGAAATGTGACTCCACTCTGGTCATTGCAACAGTTTAATGAACTGATATAATAAATATTTCCCTTGGCATTTCAAAGTTATTTCTACACTGCCAGACTTTGAACCCTCCAAACTCTAAATATTATTTGCACTGGGACTGGGGAAGATCTTTTCAATAGCTGCTTAAGCAAACAGTCGTAGCAAGGCAAACTCTTCCCTTTTTGCCCTGCAAATTCGCTTTTTTTTTCCCCTCTCGGCTTTTAAATATTTTCAGTGCCTAAATACTTATAACAAGGGTCATTTTTCTTGGAAGAGAAAGAGAGAATATTAGAGCCCTGGGAAAGGCATTCTGGAAAATCCATTTGCTTTCCCTATGCGGATATATTCATGGAGTAGGTGAAATTCAAGCGAACGTAAAGCGTTTTGTTTCGCGTGATAAGACTCGGCTTTAATTAATTGCCATGAATTTGCTTGGTATTTATAAAATATCACTATATGAGGGCTCCGGTTTAGTTGTAACTTGGGTGATCCATCTCTTCGCCCTTGTAATTACTGCACTTATCTCTCTAGAACAGTCATTTCTACTCCAGGTTTATAGAACAGGTAATGGATAATAAAAGCCATTTGTTTTCGGGATATTAAAACAAGCAGGTATAATTTCACGGCAATAAAGAAAAAAAAAAACCAACCCAAACCACCTCCCAACTTTCCTTCTAATATTCACTCCTACATCAGAACGTTTAACTTTCCATTTAGGGACGCGCGTTCGTTTGAAGTGGGTTCATTTGGAGAGATGTGAGGAGGGACGGAGATAGGGGAGGGGAGAGGGGGGAAATTAAAGGTACCATTTCCAAGGATATTTCTAATTTATCTCTCTTGCTCGGGACGGACTCGGCTTAACCCGGCAGTCTCCGAGTGCAAGCCGGGCGCTGCAAACACAATTCAGGGCGCTTTTCCTTCTCTCCATATGTATTTATAGTTGTTATTATTATTTTCTCTCCCGGACAATCAATAGAATGCGCTTTTTAATCCCGATTTACTCTCCAATGACCTCTTTATCGCGGTCTTCGAGCTGGCGGTGTTAACAGGGAGATAAAGGGTGAATCCCCGCAGGGATGCGCTGCTCCCCCCTCGCTGCTTCGCTGGTTTTAAGGGGAAAAATATGATTTTAAAATATTCTTATCCGAAACGAAAAGGACACCCAAGGCTGGGAAACTACCCAGGGCTTAAATCTGCTTTTCCCTGTGGCAAAGCAGGTGTGGGCCGATTCCTACCCGACCCCGCAGCCTCCTTCCCTGCTGTTGTACATCTCGGATAGTCGTTATTAAATGTTTTGCCTTAAAGAAGCGCCTTAGCCTTCCGTGTGCTGGGGATACACACACACACACACACGCGCAAACCCAGTTTCATACAAGAAAGTTTGCGCTTGGAAAAGGGTGGAAAAGGGCAAAACTAAAAGAAAAGATCCCCTTCTTCATTGCTGCTAAAGCCGAGAGCGAGATTTCGGGGGGGGGGGGGGGGGGATATGACAGGGAAAAGGGGGGGGGGATCATAAAAGCCCTACAAATGAAAGCGCGGAGCGGTGCGGAGGGCGCGCGGCGCGGGGTGAACCGCGGGTCAGCGCGGCTTTCGGCGGCCGCCGCGCTGCGGACACGCCTCGCTGTTTAACAAAGACTGACAAACTATGAGATTAATACCAAAACTTGCGGGTTTCCCACCCCAAAATGCTCAGAGGGCCTCCCGGCGCTGCCGGGAGCAGCTCCGCTCGCCTTGAAGGACAATAGTGGTTTATACTGGGGGGAGAGCGGGGGAGGGGGCACCCACTAAAAAAAGGCAGAAGAAGAAGGAGAGAGAGAGAAATTAGGGTTCTTATCGAGAATTAATCTCATTGTAAAAGCAACACTGGGGAGAGAGGGCGGAAAAGCCGGGCTAGGGTGGGGAGGGGAAACGGGGTGGGGGGGATGGGGGCGTTTAGGGGGTTCTATAGGATTCCGCCTGCAAAAGCTTCCCAAGTTTTGGGGGAGCCCCCTCGGGGATTACTCCGAGGAAAAGACCCACGTTTTGCTAAGGTAGGTACCGCTGTCTGTGTTACACCTGGGAGGTGGGCCGGGCTGCGGATGGGGGGGGCACTAAGCAGGGGGTACCCCCCCACCGAGCGCTGCCTCTTTTGGGGGGACCACATATGCGCTCAGCGTGAAGAATGGGGTAACGATCCCCCTCTCTGCGCTGGCAGGTGCCTTTGGGAGGGTTTTGGAGAGGGTTGAGGGCTCCCCTGGCCACCCCTTGGCGGTGGACACAGGTCGGGGGATCCGGGGGACACCCCTTTCCTTCCTGCCTGAGGTTACTTTGAGGTGGGAAAGAGCCCGGGTGGAATTTGCCGTGGGAAACGCGCGAAGTGGGGCGGTTTAATAGAGAAAGCTGTGAGGAAGAGGGCTGGGAGGGGGGCAGCGAGGGGCTGCCTTTAATTTGGGATCGGAGGCAGCGAGGGGGAGAGTTCTTGGAGGTGTCTGGGGGGAAGGTGGCTGGTAAACGCTAGGGGTGCTGGTTTGCTGGCACCGACCCCTGCGTGCCACCGGGAAGGAGCATTAAACCTTTCTCTTTCCTATTTTTTTCCCCTAAGAATGTGGGAGGGGGGTAAAAATCAGGAATAGGCCTTAGTTATGGCTATTGAAACTCCTGTCCTCGGTTAGGAGCCGGCAGCGAGGAAATCCGATAAAATAAATCAGAGAGAGGATTGGAAAGGAGGAATAACATTTCAGTTAATAATAATTAAAAAAAAAAAAAAAGAAACTGATGGGATTGGTTCTGTGGAATTATTTCATGGCATCCAGCTACACGTTGTACAGCGGATTTTATTTGTCTCCTTACTTTGATGGCGGGCTTTAAAGGGGAAGGTGAATTCTAATGTGGCTGCTGCTGCCCAGTGTAGGTCTGTGGAGGGGGTGAAATCTGCTCCATGCAAAAAGCGGCTTTGCTTCACTCTGCGACTTTGGTTGGGAATCTGGGGGCTTGTTCAGGCGTGTAAAATGGTCTGGGGGTTGTCCCAGGTGCATTTGGGCTTATTGCTTAAAATACGCCGTCCTTTTTCGGTTTCTGTGCGAATTATACGTTTTATCAGGAAAAACGACTATTCGCCTTAAAGTACCCGAAAAATCTCCGGGCATCGTGTGTCCGGGAAAGCCCCGGGACATTCGTGCTTGGCCACGGCTCTTTTTATTGGGAAAAATGAAGGAATTTGTGAAATATATTGAGGATGTTTTGCAGGAATTTTAATGGAGAGGAATTTGTGAAATATATTGAGGATGTTTTGCAGGAATTTTAATGGAGGGGAAACGCAGCTTTTCTCTCAGAACCTCTTTACTGTGGCATTTAAATGCAATTAATTCGGGAGATACTTGACCAAAAAGGTTCTGCCTTTTGAAATACAAATAAAAAAAGAATTGGGGGGAAAAAAGGGGTGGGGGATGTACTTTTAATCTCTTGGGCAACTGTAATTTTAAACGAAATCTCAACATGATGCTACCCTCATTAGTTCCGAATGAAGGTTCATTACCTAGACAGGATGAATATTTTATTGCTTTATATCCCTTTTTCGGAAATGAAACGCCTTTGATCTTTTTCTCGGGTTGTAAAAAGAATTGCCTGTCATAAAAAAAAAGCGCCTGTCGTCCCATCTGCCTTTACATTCTGTATTTCTTTTCATCTGTTTCTCGCTTATATCTATATATATAATTTATCCTTACACGCACGTATAAACCCAAACCTTAGTTGACCTCCAAGAACGAAAAATGGATTAAATCTCTGCGCTGCGCATCAGAAACTCATCCCGCGGGTTTCAGGGTGGAGGGTACCGGGCAGTGGCGTTTTGCTTTTAAACGGCGATTATCTGGATTCGAAGTTCTTTACGCACCTCTCTCTCTATATATATTCAGGAGCGGTTTTTTTAGCAGAGCGGTAAATTAATGTGCAAGGGATTGAGGAGAGGGTAGGAAAGTTCCAGGTTTTCTCTCCTAGTATTGGCTATTCGGATGCTGTGCTGGTGCTTCAATTAATCGTCTTTCCTCTGAAGAGTGAAATCTTTGAACCGTCTTTACCTATAGATTAATTCCTGATCTCTCGAGTCCCAAAACACTGCCCTCCCTCCCCAGAAGATAATTATGGCGGTAGGCGAAGATCTCTGACCAAGGAGGATGCATCTGTCTTCTATATGTACCCTGTAGATCCGAATTTGTGTAAAGGAAGTTGGGTCACAAATTCGTATCTAGGGGAATATGTAGTTGACACAAACACTACAGGTCACACACCCAGAAGGCACTAAAAACAAACCACCACCCCCCCCAAAAAAGAGCCACCCACACCCCACAACCTTAAATAAAAGGGTGAAAACAAGATCTTCACCAGAAAAACGTTTTCTGGCTGAAAAGAAATACTTTGGATTTGACCTTAGCTCAACTTCAGCTCTCCTGCGATAAACTTTATCATCACTTCGAGATAAAATCTGTGCTTGAGGGGAGGTGGGGGGAAGAAGGGGAAGGAAGGGGCATTATTGCTGCCATCTAAGAACTAGGAGCCCACTATTGCTTTAGGTTGTGTAATCTCAGCACTGACACCAACAAAACTAACATATATATATATATACATATACACACACACATATTACTGCTTGCGAGGAGCTTATTGCGCGTTTCGGGTTTAAACCCGGCTTTGTGGGGATGGTGGCTTTTGAAAGGCTGCGGGTTTGCTTTGGCTTTTAAAGCGTCTTTATTACCAGAAGGGCGAGCGGAAGATGCATTAGGACTTGGGCTAATTCGCTTTTGTAATTGTTCATCAAGTCCCTGATTCCCTGCTCGGAGGATGGGCTCCCTTTACCACCGGTGCGTGGGAAAACGGTCAATCTCAGAAATGTGATTTAGGACACCGGGCACCCCGAATTAGCTGATGAATTTCTTATCGATCCCCAACGAGCCCTATTCATCTCTGCCAGGCTCGACCCTTCCCGCATCACCTTGGCGGGGGATGCGCTGCAGCCCCCGCCCGCGGGGAGCGTGTACGGGGGCAGCAGCGGCGAGCCCCGAGCCCCGCAAAAATCATTTTTTACTTCTATTTTAATGAAATCTGGTTTTGTTGGGGGGGGGGGATGGATGCATTTCTTTTTTCCCACCCCTCCTCCTTCTCCCACCCCCCCCCCCGCCCCGAGCCAAGGACACACCCCCGGAGGGGTGGGGGCCGGTCCTCGCCCGCGAGGCGCTGCGGGGCTCGGGGCCGGCAGGGCCGGGGTCGGGGCTGGGGAGGGGGGAGCGGGAGCCCCCGGTCTCCTCCCGGGGGTGCTCAGGGCCCCGGGAGAGCCCGGGCTGGGCAGGTTTCCTTATCCGGGGACCGCGGGGCCCCTCGCCATTGGCCCGCGCTGTCACATGGACTCAACTTTGTTCACTTGACAGTAAGTAGGAGGGTTCCGCGAAACAGGAAAACGAGTAAAGGGGGGGACGGGGATAAATTTTAGGAGAGATAGATAGATATATATATATTTTTTTTTTCCGTGTGTGCAATTCTAAGAAATTAATGGCCATGAGCTCGTTTTTGATCAACTCCAACTATGTGGACCCCAAGTTCCCACCCTGTGAAGAGTATTCCCACAGCGATTACCTTCCCAGTCACTCGCCGGAATATTACGGCAGCCAGAGGCGAGAGGGCACTTTCCACCATGACGCGATGTACCCGCCGCGGTCAGCCTGCGAGGAGCAGCTCTACTCCTCCTGTCCCAGCGCCGGCCGCCCAGCAGCGCTGCCGTCCCCCCGGGGTCACGGCCGTCCTCCACCCGGCTTGCGGGGCCACCTCCCCGCGGCGGGCCCCCCCCGCCAGCCGGGCACCCCCAGCCCGCCGCCCTCCTGCAGCCAGGACCCCCGGAACCCGCCCGCCCCCCCCTGCAAGGAGCCGGTGGTCTACCCCTGGATGAAGAAAGTCCATGTAAGCACGGGTAAGTGAGCCGAAGCGCTTCGCTTTATACCGAGTAGCACCTCAAAGTCTTGTAGAAATCCTATTGCACCAGTTGTAAAATAACCATTCGCGGAGATTTACGATCGCCTGTTTGCAGAGCGGTATAATTACATCCTCCATAAATTTTTATTGCTCTGCTTGGCCATGTGCCTTTGAAGTCTCTGTTACCATCCTCCTCCAATTTCTTGCAGGCTACTTTTTTTTTTATGGCTGTTGAATCTTCATAAGTTAAGTTTTATGTTTTCGTAATTTGTATTTAAGTGGCGGGTTGAGTAAACTTTTACTATCCCTCCCCCCTTTTTTTTTTCTTTTTTCTTTTTTTTTTTTGGTGTGTGATATTTAATAACAAGGAGTGCCTGCGTTTCCCTGCTTGCATGTGTGCAGGGGGAACTTTAAAGATTTGGGGATAATACAGTGATGCTCAAGTAGAGGTGTGTGTATATATATATACGTGTGTGTGTATACACACACGTAGAGGGCATGGAAAATGTGTCTAGGGGACCTTATAAAAACGTTTAGACAGGAATACACGTCAAGCAGCGAGGACGGAGGTGGAGATTTGCAGATAGGTTCTGGGTGTATTTTTAGCAGGTTTGTGGTGTGTTGTTTTGAGTGTATCCCCCCACCAAAAGAATGTGAGATGCTTTTTTGGGGGGAAAGGACCCGTTAAAGGAACAGCTCGGTAATTCTTCTGCTCTTTGTTTTGTTTTTTTCTTCCTTTTTTTTTTTCCTTCTTCTCCTTTTTCTTTTTCCTCCTTTGTTTGTTCAGTAAACCCCAATTACTCAGGAGGGGAACCGAAACGCTCCCGTACAGCCTACACCAGGCAGCAAGTCCTGGAGCTGGAGAAGGAATTTCACTATAACCGTTATCTCACCCGGAGGCGCAGGGTCGAGATCGCCCATTCCCTCTGCCTCTCCGAGCGCCAGATCAAAATCTGGTTCCAGAACAGGAGGATGAAATGGAAAAAAGATCACAAGTTACCAAATACCAAGATCAGGTCTAATTCTTCCAGCTCCTCTGCCAGCCTGCAGATCCCACAAGGAGGATCTCAAAACCGATCCCATGGACCAGCTACCAGCCTATAACTATTCCTTGGATGCATGCATGGATGGATGGATGGATAGATGGATGGATGGATGGATGGATGGAGTGTGCGTGTTTGTGAGTTTGTGTGTGCGTAGGGAACACATGGTACTTTGTTTTTAATGCTCCGAGAAGCGAGGGAAGGAGGGGTGCTCTTTATTTATAGGGGAAACAGGGAGACCCAGCTGCAACAAAGCAGAGCTGGGCTGCTGTGCCTCTTCCATTAAGAGGAGGCTGTAGATAGTAGTTTTCAGATTTGGCTAAGATGGATCCTTGTTTCATCTTTAATCACGCCAAGCTCTGCCCCATTTGTCATGTTTACTCTCCCGTACAAAGGATGGACCTTATGTCTGCTATTACCTCGACAACCAGCGCTCACTTTAATAAATGAGGCTCAGTTTCTTCAAGGCGAACTGGATTTTCTCCCCCCTCCACCTACCCCCCCCCCCTTTTTTTTCCCCCTCTTCTTTTTCCCTTCTCGCCTGCCAGCCACGAACGGGAAGTTTCTATCCCGCCATCCCAAAGACACGGCGATTCTAACACGGCCCTGCCATGGAGGGGGGAAACCGCAACAAACACAACCCAAATCCACGGGGGTGCGGAGGGGGGGGGGGCTCCAGGACACTGCGCTCGTCCTGAGTGGAAGTGGGGGAATACCCTGGGGAGGGGGGGAGGAAGGGAAAACTAGGTCAAATGGGTGGTGGACAAAGAAAGCAGGAGGATCATCATGACCACCATCCCCCCTGCTATTTTATTTCCAGTACGTTAATAGTGACTCTGGGAAGGGGAGGTGGGGTAGTTTAGGAACAGGGTGATGAACTGTGGCACCTGGATTCACCCCCACAGGCCAGCATGAGGAGGGGGGAACCCCCCTCTCCTGCTGTGGAGCCCAGTTTTGTACTGAAAATGTGAATTCGGGATGGAGGGGTGAAGGTTTGTCCCTCCGGGGTGAGCCAGAGCCTTGGCAAGGCCCCCCCCCACCCCGATACCCTTCCTCCCCTCCCTTTGTCCTTGCTGTCTAGGATTACCTGTAATGAGCAGAGAAAAGAAACAACAGCAGCCACAAAAAGCGCAATTGGAAATAAATCTGTTCATTGTGAACCTGCCCCTGCGTGGTTTTTATTGTGGGGAGGGGGGTGCTGACTTTTTATTCTGGTGAGGATCCAAAAAATACCTGTTTTCAAGGAAGGAATTAAAGAGCACGTTTCTTTTTTACAGGCATTTCTGGTGCCAGTGGCACAGCCTCGAGTCCCTAATGAAAACAAAAGATGTTTGACTAGGGTATATCAGCTTTAAGTACTGCTAAGCCGTACATATTATGATTTATTTGTTCTAAGCATATATTAATATGCTCTTCCCAAACTGGGCTCAGCCAAAACAGAGGGAGTCATTAGCGCTTTGCTTTGCTGTGAGGAATGGATGGAGCGATGGATTTCTCTAGAGAGACTTCTCGGGTTTAAAAAAAGACCCCACATCTCCTTCTCCGAGGTAGTTAATGCATTAATGAGTCTAATTTTTGCACAGATGTTTCTCGGTGTTTGCAGGTTTTCTGTGTGTTTTGATATTACAAAGGAGCTGGCTCCTGCGATAGCTCAGAGCCTGACAAGCAAATAGATAATCAAGAAGACAAATGGCTCCTTTTGTGAGCCGCAGCTCTTGTATTAATTTTCATTTTCTTCCTCATAGAAAGTATCGAAAATACGGTTCAGGACGAAATAACATTCCAGTCCTAGGTTCCAAATATATAAAAACTGGACTATTGTGCTCAGGGGGGTCTGTCAGGGGTGGAATCCTCGGCACCAGCTGAAGAAAAGGGTCGTTTTCTTATGCTCTCCTCTCAAGGCAAAAAATGACTTTTGCTTATTTGTTCAATGCTCGTGGAATTCTCCCGGACCCCCCATCAGGACCGAAATATTCCCCCTGCATTTCTTCCCAAACAAAGGCAAGGCTTGAAATATTTCCAAGCCAGGGTGTGTGGATGGGTTATTCCTTGAGTTGTACTCAGTCACCGCACGGCCACCGCGCAAATAAAGTGTGTGTCGTCCCGTCCTTTCCCCCCCCCCCCCAAGTGTCCCTGCCCCCAGCTCGAACAAAGGCCGCTCGATTTTTCTTTCTATTGACATTTTCATACTTTAAAATAATATTAATGTAGTCACATGGCACAGCTGTGATGTAGGAGAAATGGATTTATGGCTGTATTTTTGGTTTACTATGGCGGGTTTAGCAGCAGCAACTACAAACCTTTCAAGTTTCTTTCTATTTCAGCCCTTCTTTTTTTCCCAGGGAGGGTGGCAAGGGCTGTATTTTATTGCCATGCCTGAGTCTGGGGTGTTGTGGGGGTGTTGTTGAGTTTTATTTTCCTGTTTCTCTCTTTGATGTGCGGGGGTTGTAAAGAGGGTGTTATTTTCGAGATAGTGCTTCTAAGAATGGCAAAAAATCGTTCTATTTTTAAAAAGAAAAAGGCATATGCTTCCAGGAATGTGGGGTCTATAGAAGCAAATCAAAGCTGGAAAGTATGAATAGAATAGAAGGGGGAGAAAAGAAGATTTCTATAGGACCTAAAAGTTCACAGCCATTAGAAGCAGACAGAAGCTAAGAAAAATGCGAGAATTATACAGAAAATCATTAATCACTTCTTTTCTTTAAATACTTATCCTTTTCCCATTGTTATTCAACAGCAAATCTCCGCAGACCGTCTGTTGGGAAAAAAGCACCCGGAGTTCTACAAGAATCTTCAGGGGAAATAATCTTATTAATAATAAAATCTGGATCGTAAAGGTGAAAGCTTTATTTTTGGGGGAGAAAAACAAAAGCAAAACATCCCCCTCTCAAAGGGATCCCCTTCCCCCAGACCTCTCACTTTGGAAGAAACCACCCAAACCATGAGGGCCGTCTCTGGGGCGTTGGAAAAAGGATGTGGGAGCGAACCAGGTAACAGAGCTGCTCTCTTGGCATGCGTTTCGGGTCTGTTTGTTGCCTCTTCCAGCAGAAAGCTGGGGAAGCACGAGGAAAAAAGGGGGAAAAAAGGAGCTCAGAAAGGAAAAAGGGCAGAAAGAAAAACAACACGTGAATGCTTGTGCGGGCTTTCCCTTCTGCTTTCTCGTTTTGTTTTGGCCGGTGTAAGCGAGGCAAGCGGCAGAGAGAGTTTCCAGGCGGGTTATTCGTGGTGAGGGATGTGTGTGGATTTCTCTTCGATTTGGGGCTGTTGCGTGTGCGGGATCGGCCCCGTGGAGCTTCGCTGCGGGGTCACTGGCGAGGGTCCATGGGGGACTACTGGAGAGGGGAGAACCCTCTTTCGTTCCTGTTTTTTCATCCCTTTTCCATCGTTTTCCCTTTTACAAATATTTCTTTCCCTGAACAACATCTCCCGCCTGTCACGGACCGCTGTGGGGAGGGTTTAAGGGGTTTTGGGGTGCGGGGATCCCCTGGTGCGGGTGTCCCCGGGGGTCTGGGTGCTCCAGAATGTGGGGGTTCCAGGGGATGTCTTTGTCCCGGTAGTGCCGGTGTCCCCTGGGTGCTGGTTCCTGCCTCTTCCCGGTAGCGGTGTGGGAACACCGTAGTGAAGGAAAGGGCTGAAAAGTGGGGAGACAAACTCCAGCTCTGGCAAGCCCCGATCGGGGGAAGAGAGTTCAAGCAGAGGACACGTTTTCTAGGCGATTAGCTGTGTATTATAGCCAGGGAGTGACCTCGCAAACCCCTTGACCTCCCCGAGGCTGGACATTGTGCTCAGCCCGCAGCGCAGCAAAACTTTGCGTGTGCGAGGTCCCGCCGGCCTGGCCCTCACCGCGGCCTCGGGCCGTGGAAGCCGGGAACCAGCCCCGGGAGGCAGGGTTGGGGGGGGTGGACGGGGGGACGGGAAGAGAGAAAGGAATGAAGAAGGGTCTTAGAAGTGGGGTTATTTCTGCTTTCTCACGGTTTAATGGTTCTGCTGCCCAGCCCGGGCCCGACAGACGCTTTCCCCTCTGATTTCACTTCAAAGCCCTCTGTCTTGGCGTGTTGCTTCGGAGTGAGAAAAGAGAGGGAAGGAGCGGAGCTTCCGCGCCGCGTTGGCTCTGCGAGCAGAGCCCTGGTTTACCCCGCAGACTCGGGGGGGGAAACAACCCCAACCCCGCAGCGCAGGAGCGGAGCCCCCCGCCCCTTCCCGCGTCTCATCTCGCTTCTTATTTTCAGAAATTCCTTTGTTTGAGAGCCCCCCCCCCGCTTTCCCCCCGCACCTCCTCCCACTTCGCTCCTGCCCACGGCGCTCTCAAAAGCCTCTCTGTGCTCAGCTGCCTGAGCGGAGCAGCGCGGAGCGGTGCGGAGCTGTGAGGGGGGATCCCACCCGGCGGGGGGGAGACACTCGGGGATCTCTTACCCCCTTCCCGCGAGCTGGAACCCCCATTTCCTACCCCCAGCACCGGTTCGACCAGAGCTGAGCCCCTTTGTTACCCCTTAGTTGCAAAATTGGACAAAAAAGGGTGAGAAAATGCTATAACTCAATCCACTGAGTAGTTACTGGACAGAAAGGGTAAAGAGGAAGTCGAAATAAATATATATGTGATATCTGTCTATATATGCAAGGATATGGGGGGGTCTGTTCCTATGTGGGTGCTGGTGGGGGACCGTGCACCCCCTCTATAGCTCTGAGTAGCTTTAAAAGCTCGGCGAGCGGGTTGGGAGTTTCTCAGCCCCGGTGACAGATTTATGATCCGCAATAAGAACGGCGTGTTTAAATCCGTAAATCAATCTCGCTTTCTCACTATATAAACGTTCATTTTATCTTTAGAAAGAAAACGGCTTTGATCACGGCACCTCGGAGGGTGAAGCCGCTGTTTATGGCCGCGTTTCCGACCCTTTGAACTGGGGGCTTGAAAAAAATAAAAGAAACCCCAGAAACGGGTGCTTCTTTTGCATGAAACAAACCCAAAAATGTCAGGGGAGGTGGAGAGGGGGGTATCTGCCCCGTTTGCTGCCTGGGATGACTCCGATCCTTTCCTCCCCCTCTCTTTTTTAGTGTATTTACTCGGCTCCGTTCACAGGGACTCTACCTTTTCTGACAGGGAAGAAAAAAATAAGTGGTTGTGCGAAGCGAAAGTTGCGGCTTCTGACTTGAGCTGAAGTTCCAAAATATCCCCCCCCCTCCCCCAAGGTTTTCTTCCTCTTGGGGATCCCTTCCCCCAGCGAGAGAACCCCCTTTGAATCGGATTTCCACCCCCCCACCCCCCCACTCCTTGACCAAGCGTCTCTCTTCCAACAACGGCTTTCACTCGATAAAATCGATTCCGAAATAATCGAGGGCTTTCGAAAATGAAGCGCTTCCCTGCTCGCTCCTTCCTGGCCGGGGGCAGCCCAGAGCCTCCCCCCACAAAGCACCCTAAGCTTGGCTTAAAGGGGGACTAAAACCGCTTTTAGGCTCTTCAGATTTACGTTGATGTTAAGGCGAGCTCCCTCCAGGCTTTACCCGTGGAGGGCGGAGGGGTCCATTCCCCGTTTAGCACCCCAATGGGCTTGAAGGGGTGCTGGTGTGCTGCTGGGGGGGGGGGCTCTGCCCTGGGGTTCTCTGCTCTAGGATGCGCTCCTGAGGCTTTCAGGCTCCTTTCCCTATCTTCTCTTGGGTGGTGGGCTCCCTCCGTGGACTCCGAGGCCTTTCCAAGCCGCTCCCCTTTGTTGCTCATTCTTCTTCCCTTTTTTTCCCCTTTCCAGGATCCTTGTACTTGGCAGCTCTCCTCAGAGTCCAAATTTGATTTGATTTTATTTTTTTAATGCAATAAAGGCTGGCCAAACAATAACAGCGGGGAGAAAAGGCCTGAAAGGGAGGGCTGAGCTCTTGCAAACCAGGAGTATAAATATTCTCAGCTGGTTTAGACTCTAAAACAGTTGTGCTATTCAGTACAAGCCTGCCATGAAAATCGCAGCGTGGAGAGAGGGGAAATAAAAATAGAAAGGAAAAAAAGCACGATGTGGTTTAGCAGAAGCAAGGTCCAGCAAAGCCAAGCTGCAGGCAATGTGTAGGGAAGGGTTTAAGGGCTTTTAAGATAGGGGGATAAAGCTAAACGCGTGCCCTTGGGCAGGGCAGGGGGTTGAGGTGGGTGCCCCTGCACGGCCTCTCATCGCCGTGCCCGGCTTTGGGGAGCAGCCCTGAGGAAGAGGGGGGAAAGGGGAAAGGGGGGGCTCTGTCCACCTCGAAAAGCTTCGTTCAGTTGGAAACTTCTTTCAAAAACTACTGTTCCGGTGGAAGGTCACAGTGGTCCTTTGAGTATGAAACTGCGAGACCCCCTTCCCCCTTCCCATCACGTGATTCATTAAATAATTAATGCCGAGCTTGCAGAATAGATATGTATTCGTCAGGAAAATCGCAGCCATGGACTCCTTGTGTCTGACGTGAAATTCAACTGTCCTTTAAAAAACAAGCCTAGAGCTGAGGGGAGGGGGGGTAAAAAAAAGAGGGAGAGAAAGAGCGAGAGGGAGAGAGAGAAAGAGGGGGAGAGGAGGAGAGAGGGAGAGGAGGCTGCAATAAAACAATTCTCAGGACCCACGAAGCCACGCCGAGGGCTGGATTATTGTAAGTAGCAGGGGCTTCCCAATTCCGAGCGTGTCTATATGTCCATGTAAATTTATTGTTTGTTATTAATGTTATTGTCGTAAAATGTGACAAATCGCCGTCTTCATTTCCTCCCATTTCTCTTCACATGGCGCTATGGATGTTTATACCCATCGAGGCATTTCATTGATATTTTTAGGAATATTCCCCTCTCTCCCTCTCTCTCCTCGCAACCTCCCTTTTTTTTTCCCCCTCATCCCCCTTTCTTGATTTATTACAATAAACATGTCAGCAGCAGCGCGGCTGCCATTGTGTGTGTGTTTGTGAGAGAGTTGTGTTGTTTAGAGTGGTGGCCAAGATAAATCATTTCTGGAGTGAAAATGATGTGCAAGCGATGATATTTTAGAGCGAGGATCTCTCTCTGCCCCACTCCCTGGAGTTGATGATTTCAGGCGATTTACTGTAATAGATCAGCAGCTAATATGAAAGCTCTGGAGCTGGGGGTCTTAAATTACAGCGTCTGTGATTACCAATTAAGGAGAGATTTGTATAAATTTGGGAAACCGGGAACGCCTCATTGCCATATAAACCTAGTAAAAAAGCACGACCTTAATATCAAAATCACAGCTCGGAGTCCTGTGCTGCAACATCTCTTTCTGAACGATAACTCATTTTCTCTCAACTTCCCTCTCCCCGTTCCCCGGCAGGACTCCTCGCAGGAGAACAGGCACAGGTTGCTTTAGGCAATTGCTGGAGATGCTTCTTTTTAAACCAGGCACCGAAACCGGATTGAAATGCAACAAACTAGTTAAGAATCATTTTAAACCAAGACAAAACCAGAGCTTACCGCTGGGAGGTCGCTGCCTCGGAGAGGCGCGGATTTGGTCCCAGGCGGGAAGGGGACTTTGCCCACCAAAGGCAGAACAAAGGGGGGCTATGGGAAGTGAGGCGCTGCCGAGGGACCCAGCCCAGAGGGGTTGACCCACAGACAACAGCAGAAAGGGGCATAAGCTCCTCGCCGGTATCTCGTTGTGCTTTTGGAGTAGGAGGGTGACTTCGCGTGGCTTGCTCGGGCTAGGATGGTGATGGATGGAGAGGCAGAGAATAGAGCTCTTATGATGAGAGCTGGAGAAGGTGCTCTCAGGAATTCTCTAGGAGCCCGGGCCTGCTATTTATCTTAAGAAAAGCAGAGCTCCGAGGAGAAAGAGCACAGAAATAAGCTTAAATAGTAGCCTAACCTGGCCCTCAGCTGTTACCTTCAGAGCGATTCCTGTGCAAAACACAGCAGAGCTCTACTAGGCGAATCCCTTTCAGGCCACTAAGGTAGCGAAGCTGAAGTGTTCTGGGGACGAGATGGTGTGTCCCGAACGGGAGGCACCGGTACCTGCTCTCCTGTCAGCTCGGGGAGCGCATCCTCCACGGCAAAGGGGAGGTCGGGAGTCAGCACTGCCCTCCCCTCCCGTCTCCAAACTGGACCAAATTGGTCCTACCCGGGAGTGTTGAAAGGGAAGGAGGAAGTGGGAGATCGCGTTTTTAAATATTTTACAAGCTCCAGCATGCGAGGAGTCAATAAAACTGACAACAGGAGCAAAGATTAAATGTTAGCACCGGATTCTCGAATGAGGATTCCCTGCTTTTTCCCCCTTCCTTTCTCTTTCCTCCCCTCTGCTCGCAGCCAAGTCTCACACCGCCCGAGCGGGGATATTTTACTCTGTCTGCCAGTGTAAACCTTTATGTAGCAAAATTAGAGAAACTCAGCGACTTTCATTAAATATTAAGGGAGATCCAGGGACGGTGACGGAGCCAGAAATACAGCATCATTCTCTGTCAAGCCCCGTATTAATTTAGGTTGTCGGCTTCAAATGGATGCAGACCCCCCCTTCTTCCCTCTTTTTCTTCACCCCCTTTATTTTGTTCGGTGCTGGTTTGTTTTATGTGATGGCATTCCTAATTTTTTTTTGTTTTCTGTCGGTTTGGGATGTTGAGCGTGAGAAATCGGCCCTTGGCGGGGGGCGGCTGCGGGCTCGGTGCGGAGGAGCCGCCCCGCAGCCCCCGCCCCGGCCGGCAGACCCCTTTAAATGAATACTCGGGGCTCTATTTATCCCCGGTCCAGACGCCTTTGTGCGAGTGTCGCGCTTTAATAAGCAGATGTCAGGAGGAGATGGGGTGGCCGAGGGCCGCCGGGTCGCTCTGGCCGAACCTCCGTGCTGGGGATGCTGCCCCGACCCCGAGATCTGCTGGCCCAGCCCTGGAGGGGGGCTCGGCCCCGGGCTGGGGCTCCGCACCAGAAATAGGACCCCTGAGAAGACTCTCAGACTCCAGTTATGAGGCTCAGAGCCAGAACAGAAGCTCAGCTACTGGATAATAGCTCCAGAGCTCCCTTAGGAGACCCAGACCCAGCAGGTCACCCCATGACAGAGATAGGACCCCAAAACTTGGGACAAGAGCCTCCAACCTTGGAGGGGACCCCAGGTCCAGGAGGATACCTGAGGCCTGGCTAGGAGAAGGCAGAATGTTCCCCATCCTGCTCTGTCCCCGGCCGGCGGCTGGGCGGCGGGGGGGAAACATGGGTCGGGGGGCCCTTAGATGATGCAAAACTTCCCTTCATGCAGGACTGGGTCTTGGGGGGGGGGGGGGGGGGCACCAGCTTCATCCTCCCCAAAACACAAGTTTCTCCCCTCTGGGGTTAGCGATCACTCGAGGGAAGGGGTTTGGTTTTGGCCAGAGCTGCGAGGGGGATTCCGGAGCAGAAGCCCTTGCCCTGAGCATCCTCTGCGCATCTGCGCATCTTCCGCGCAGCCCCGTCGCCGCTGCTCTCCCAGCCTCGCTACAAATAATGAGCGAATAGCTCCTTACCATGTTTGAAACTCTTTGAAACCGAGGTTTGGGGGGGCTCTTTTCGAGAAACCAGCTATTGAACCTTAGAGTTACAAATGGCAGAAACAACGTCCAAGAGTCGGGAGGAGGCAATAAGCTATTTCAAGTCACTCAAGCAGGTTCGATTTCATTAGTTTGTGTGCAATAAGCCTTTCTCCTTGCCTGGCATCTCGTCAGAAGTCTCTGGGCTATAGGCGCTATGAATCCGCGTTTAGCACATCTCATCCCCAAAGAAATATCCCTCCCTTCCCCTCTCGGCCAGACATCCCCTATCTTTTCCCAAAGAGGAAGTTATTAACGTTGTAAATATGAGTCAACAGCACCTTAATTCATAATTTATTGCAGGCAGGAGGAGAGAGTTATTTCAGATCAAAGCATTGCTGAGGGCGAGAGCTGCAAGGCCGGGAAGGGGAGCAATAAAGGGGATAACGCGGAAACCTGGGGCTGAGGAGCGAAGCGGGCGCAGGGGCAGGGCCTGGCAGCAGCTCCCCCCCCATCCTTTTCTTTTTGTGGGTGCGTTTCCCCCGGGAAGGGGCTTCAGCCCGCCCCTGTCCCCCGGTGTCACCCCGAAACCGTCGTCGAGACCCGGGGACCTGGAGCCTATTGTGCTTCGTTTTCCTATTTCATAAGGAAACGACCCCGAGCCATGAGCAGCCAGGACAAAAGGGAAGAGCTCGGTTGCTTTTCAGTTAAATAAGCAAAAGTCTGGAAACGGGGACTGTTTTCTTTGAAGTTTTATCTCTTTTTTATTTTTAGTGGGGAAGAGGGAGGAGGCGAAAGAAATAAAAGGCGACAACCACATTTCAACACTTCCCTGCCCGTAACCATCCCAGCTGAAAAGGGAGGCTATAAATCAGAGGCAATGGTGGAGATTTGACTCCTTATTTTAGCGTAGATACAAGGGGAGGGGTTAAGGAGAAATCCCCACTCGTTGCTATTTCATCTCCTTTTGAAGTCCGACTCCGTACGAAATATATCGATGCTTTATTGGCAGTGGTATTGAGAGGTCAGGAGAGAAGCCTCAAAAACTTCGGGTCAAATTCTTTCCGAGCATGTCCCGGTGAAGTCGATGAGGAGCTTCAAACCGCAGCCTCTGTGCTGAGGGGGGACTGGGAGAGGAACCGGGTCCCCCCTCCCTGAACCCCTTTCCCACCACCCTGACCCGGACTCTACGAGCCCATCACCTGCCCGGGTGCTGGGCGCCGTGGGGTGATGATGATGCTGGTGGTGGTGGTTTTTAGGAGGGGAGGGTTTGCATCTTCCCGTTCCCCCCGGTTCTGGGGAGCCGTGGCACGCTGCGCGCTTTCGCCAGCACGCAGATCCAGATTTCCTCTCCTCGCGCTGAGGTCAGCTACAGAAAAGCCAAGTCTAAAAATAACCCCCAGGATCTGGTTTGTTGCTACTGGTACCTCAACACTCCCTGCGCTTCAAACGCGAGAGTGCAAACTATTCCCTGGAAAAGGGCAAGATTTAATGGCAGGGTATTGCTGGGAAGGGTGGGAGCGAGAAAAAGTATTAAACCCGATGAGCTTTGCACAACTTCTATTCCCCCCCTTTCTTTCCCTCTCTTTCCTTCTTTCTATCCTTCATTTTTTCCCCTTTCCCCGGCCGAGACATATGGAATCAATTTTGAATCCTGACATTGAAGGCTGGCCAATTCCTACTGGCTCTGAAAACCAGAATCCATTTGGTTCCCTTCTCTCCAGCACCCCTTGTCACTCAGTATTACAACCGTCTTGCAACATTTTAAGTCTTTATAAAGAGAAACAGCTTTCCAGAGAGATACGAAGGAGTCAGGAGTGGGGGAGGTTTTTGGGGGCGCCTTTCCTTTTCTTTTTCCTAAAGGGAACGTGCTCTCGCCCCCCCTCCCGACACCCCCATCCCACCCCGCTCGGCTCGGTATCTCTGCAAAGGGGGGCCGCATCCTTGCAATCCTTAAAGCTGTTTCGGAGGAGTTTCTCTTTTTCTCCAGGTCAAGTCCGTTCCTTTTGAATCGAGGGAGTAAAAAAAAAAAAAAAAAAGAGAAATAATTCAAAAACCAAAGCATCTTTAGGGAAACAAAATTCCAAATCGTCCGGGAAAGCCGTCAGCAAGATCCTTCCTCCGGGGTGCAATAAAGTAGTTGCTTCTCCTTAATTTGCCTGCTCCAGTTGCGAACTCGCCCCATCCGATCCGGCTTCGCTCCTTCTTCTTGAAGTCCTGGGTCGGACAGTCTCACAGGTAAGGAGTTCCAAACAAATAAATAAAGGAATGGTGCGGCTCTGCCTTTCCTCCCTTCTCCGGCGCTCTGAGATGTAATGAATTGCTCCGAGAGCTTTGACAGGCTTCTCCCCCGCTCTCCGCGAGCTGTAGCTGACTTTCTGCCGCTCACAAATTAAGACTGATGCTTCGGGAGCGGGAGAGCTGGGGATGAGCAAAAAAAGACCTCGCAGGGTCCATAACGGGGACCGGCCGCAAACCGCTTCTGTCCGAGGGGGTGATTCCTTGCGAAGTTTGTCTGGGACGCATTTGGTAAAGGTTTAGCACCTCTCTCTTGTTTGAAAAAGAAACTACAAAAGCCCATTGGAAACGCGGGTGTTAAACTGAAGAATGTTTGTGATGGTGATTTATGGCCCTACCAAGTTTTTTGTTTACTTGAAGCAGACCCTCATTACAGGGGCTTCTAAAACAGAAAGCCCTCCCCCCCACCCCGAAAAGAAGCTTTCCCAAGCTCTGTGTATGTCCATAGCGGGTTTTCCCTCCCCAGGTCTGGGTGGAGTGGCCAGATGTGACCAACAAACATCTGGTTCATTGAGCTGCTGTTCCTTTTAGCCGAGCCGTGCGTTTGACCGCAATGGGTAAGAAGGAGACTTCCATATTAAAGAGGCGGCTTCTGGGGTGTCCGAGCATGAAAATATCAGGGGTTTAAAGAGGTTCGATGTTTGCTTGGGTTGGGGGTAGGGAAAGAATGGCCTCCAAAATGGGTCATTCCGCTCAAATGCGGTGTCTGGGATCGAAGAGGATGGGCGGGGGGGGGTGTGAGATTACGCGTGGGAATCTCAGATGCGTTATTTACTATGGGTTTGTGCTGTTCGGTTGTGGCTGCTCCCCCTCCATCCTGCCCGGTGAACCCCCGATGGGTATTTTAAGAGCGAGACAGGAGAATCGTTTGTATGCAGGAAAAAAAAAAAGAAACACGAGAAATGGGGTTAAATCTGGAAAGTTGTTTTTTTTTTTTCCGCTTTAAATACATACATAATCGTGCTCTGTTCTCCCTTGGTTCCTCTCCCTTTAGAGCGACATCATAACTTCATCCTCGGGACAAGTTGCCAGGTCTAAAAATACTCTCTTAGATTGGGAAACTGGGAAAGTTTTGACTCAGTGGCTGATACTTCCCGAGGCGAGCTGCGATATTGGCAGAGCAGGAGCTCAGCTACACAGACAGCTTCTTTATTTTATTCTTTTCCTTTTTGTTGTTGTTTTTTGCCCTATTTTTTTCCCTCCTGAAAATTGCTTTGCATTAAATTTCCTCAGCTCCAGATTTCTCTTTACTCGCCTCCAGCTAAAGTTGGGTGTTTTTACCAACCGCTTGATCTGTTGGCGAATGAAATCTGAGAAGAAACCGCAGGCCCTGAGTGACCGTAATTTAATTGATTTTATCATAAATCATCAACTTCATGAAGAAGCAAAGTTTTCATTGAAGTAAATTGATATTAATGGACACTTTCTGAAATGTAACCGTATAGATCTATAGGGTTGTGCTCTTCTCACTTCTGCTCTTTTGGGACAGCGGATTTTAGGGGGATGGTGGGGGTATTTTTCTTCCTAGTTTTCTTTTCTCTCATTCTTCCTAAAAAGCGACTTATTCTCAGCTCGTTGGGGGGGGGGGGGGGGGGCTCAGATTTGCTTTGTGAGTGAATCCGGCAGCACCGAGATGTGGGGGAAAAGAGCAAGGAATAGTTTGGTTTCTCTGTGATATTAATCAGAGTACTCCCCTAGGCGGGTTATTCCCTCTGCCCAGTGCTTTGGTGGGCGCAGAGGGGGGATATCTCTGCCCAAAATCCGTGTGTCCCAGCTCGGCCCTGCCGCACTCGCAGCCGTGGTAAAAGCTCGGACTGAAATAGGACTTCAAACCCCCTCTTTCACCTCCGTGCCCTCTCCTGCGTTAAACATTGCCGTTCCCCAAACTTTCCCGCCCCATTAAAAATTAACCCGGGGTGGGTGGGAGCCCTTTGATGGGGGTGAGGAGGTGGCGTTGGGAGCAGCCTGCAGCTCCCGAGGGGTTATAGCAAGGGGCAGCACCTTTGGGGGGGGGGGGTGTGCGCAGGGAGGCGGCAGGGAGGATGCAGGACTCCGTGGGATCCACGCGCTTCCCTACAGACCATAAATATTCCTCGTGGGCATCCCACAGTAGAGAAATAGAATTCCTTGCCACCGCTTCTTTCTCCCTCTCCGGCGAGTTCCTCTTCAGAATTTGTTAGTCTTTCTGCATTCTCAGAAGGAAGCAGGCACAATGGAGCTCGTTCCTTCTCCCAGGTCCCTTCTTCCCCATGCCCAGCTTCTTCTCCAGCGCCAGCCGGGGCCAGGAATGAGGCGAGTATCCCTGTAAAACACAAAACAACCGAATTCCTTCCTTTTCTCATAGAAATGGCCACGATGGGAGCGTGGTACCTGGTCCTGCGGGAGGCTAAGGAAAGGCAATGGGAGAAAAGCTCCAAATCCTCATTTTCTCCTTCTCTTTCTTATATATTGGTGATTTTTTTGGAGGGGGGGAAGGGGGAACGGAGTGGGAATAAACGGGAAGCCCCCGAGGAACCTCATCTTAGGGGCCAGGCGAGTCGCCATGGAGGGAGAAGCCCATCCTCGGGGCCTCGGGGAGGCTGAGAAGCCCTTCTCGGTTTTTCCTGCTCCCCCAGACCCGTTACTTTCCCCCTCCGTTTCCGTCGTCTTTGCCGTGGGGCTGGATGCTGAGGCTGCGGGAGCGGTGGGTGCTGCCGGTCTCTTTCCTCACCTATAGTGATTGTTCGCCTCCAGATTAAAAGATAAAAAGGAAAACTGGTAGGAAAAAATCAAAGGAGAAGGCACCCAGAGCCCCCCAGGGGCCGGGCAGCCCCCGGGAACGGGGGCACCTCCTGCCCGGGAGCTCCAGGGAATTTGCTGATGGTGGAATTAGCGGGACCGGAGGGGGAAGCCGGGAATTTCCCAATTCTGGGGAAAATAGGCAAAAGGTTGACGTGTCCCAGTCACGTGGGCGCATAATTCAAGCCATTATTTTGGCATTTGGGAGGGAGGAGGGAGAAGAGAGAGAAGAAAAGTGGCGACGGTGATTCCCGGTTCCCAGCCCGTCTCCGGTGTGCTGCCCCCCAAAGAGCTGTTTGCAACACGCTGATCCCCCAAACTGGTGTCCCCACGAGCCCTCCCGTACCCCCCAACCCCACCGCACCCCGTGGGAGCAAGGAGAGGTGGACCCATGGGAGCGGGGGGGCTGCGGGGCGGGGGGGAGCCTCAAGGGCCGCTGGCTTGATTTGGTTTTGGGTTTTGTTTTTGCTTTTTTGGAGACAATTCCAAAGCACTTCCGCTGATTGATCATTAACCTGGTGAGTTATTGCTCGTCTAAGCAAAGGTCAGGGGGAGAAAAAGGTCTAATCTGTCAAGGCAAAGCCAGCGCTCGCTCAGTTTCAGTTTGATTTCTTATCCGGGCTGGCTTCTGTTCGAGGTTTCAGGAGGTCCTGCACCCTCCATAGCTCTCGCCTCCTGCTCGGAGCTCTGCCCGCCCTCGGGCTCAGTGTCTGGGGAATGGGAAAACCCAAACTCCTTCCCTTCAGACTAAATAAAGAGCCGAGGGAGGAGGAGCGGCCCCGCGGAGCATCCGCGGGTGCGGAGCAGGGGCCGGGCGGGACTTGCGCCGCCTCCAAGAGAAAATGAACAGAGAAAAGCCCCCAAATCAAAACAAAGAACACGGGGGAGTGGAGGCGGGGGGGAACACCCTCGCTCCATCCCTTCTCTTGCCTGCGCTGCCAGGGAATATATGAAAAACAAAGAAACCACCAGCCCCCCCCCCCCGCCCTCCGCGCTGGAGCCGTTGGTGATTCCAGCTTCTTCGGGGTTATTTGTTTCTCTTTTTGCCTCCTCCCTCCTGCATCCACTTCCAAATAAACGCCGTTTTCCCTCTTTTCCCCACCTCTTCCCTGCCCTCTTCTCCTCTTCCTCCCAGCCCGGAACTTGCTGAAAACAGCCTGAGTTCACAGCGCAGAAAAAGCTTTTTCTTTCCTTCTTTTTCCTTTTCCCCTCTTTCCAAACCTCTGTGCGTGCTCTACAGAGGGAACCGAAAAGCCCAGGGAGGGCTGGGATGTAAGTGGAATATTGCCAGAGCTGTGTACTAAACTGTGAGCCCATGTAATAATAACAGTAATAAAACCTCCAGCTTTAGGCCGCCGAGCAGAGAAGGTCACGAAGCATCAGAGGGGGATTTATGGACTCGGGGATGTGGTCAGGAGCAGAATAGGGGTGTGAGGGGAACATTTTTATTCGAGATTAGTAACATCAACATACAGAACGGAAACGGGATTATTAAGGCGTTGGAATGTTTCCCTAAACGAAAATATTGTTAAATTAGATTGTTTTGTCTTTCTCCTTTTTTTTCTCCCTTCCCGAATCCTTCGTGCCAAAGTTGTGGCCATAAATCTCGGCGTGGCTTTCAAGATGTTTACGTCTCCAAACCGTTAATTCTGATACCGAATCACTGCCCCTCTGGCCTCGTACACTGCAGCGCGTCTCCATCCTCCCCCCTCCCTTCGTGGCAATCCCTCCACCACACTCAAGAAACACCAAAACCCCCATTCTGTATCTTTCAGGCTTTGCTGCCTCTTCTATTTTCTCTACTGTTACATTGACGTTGAACCCAGAGCTATTTAACTGCAGATATTTAATCTCTTAAACGCATTTAACCCTGAAAATACCACCAGAATTTAACCCAAACCCTTCCCAATGTATATATATTTGAAATGGCATCTGGAGTTCACCACCAGCCGTAAGCAAACCGCCCCTGGTCCACACCAAACGCTTCCATCACACGCGAACCCCAGAGCGGGAGAAGCGTTTCCTTCGGGGGGTTGTACGGGGCGAGGAAGGACCGGAGGGAGCGCAGGGGTTTACCGAAATAACCCTGGTGCCGGGATGAGGATATCGGGTCCTGGAAATGCCGGTGACTGGGGTGGGTGATAATGCAGGAGGAACTGCTGGGGCTTTTGTTCACCAGAGCCCGTCTTCTCCCCTTTTCCACGCAAAGGTTCCTCTGGATGATGAAGCCCCTCGTTTCTCACCGAAGTTTCATACTTTGTTTTCTCTCCTTCCCCCTCCCCAGCTCTCCTCCTTTCCCAAAGCCCGCCACTGCCTCGGCTTTGCTGGACCAGACGTTCCACAACCGGTGAGTTTGGCTCAATATCCAACCTGTGCGTGTCTCTGTGTCTCCCTTCATTCCTTCTCTGAGGGCACCCAAAGTGAATTCCCCTCCTGTCCCATCCAGTCCCGTCCCTCTCCCCCACCGCCAGGATAAGCAGGGCTGCCCTGGATTTCACCGGACTATTTTCATTTTGCTACTGGCTTGTCCTTAAACTTGTGATTTATGAGCGTAACTTCGAGGGAGTGTTTTAAATTGAAGATATTTCCTGTACTCCCTTTGAAGGGAAATCCAGGCAGATTGCAACATTTGCTGCTGATTTCGGGATGAGGGTGAGGGAGTTACATCTTAAAGAAAAATAAGCTGCAACCAAAGCAAAGATGCCAAAGGGAGCCTAAAACCTGTGCTTGCAGGAGCTCAACATCTAAAAGAGCAAGGACCTTCTAAAAGGTGGTTTTTTTGGCTGCCAGTTAAAATTAAAGCACGGTTTCGCGCTTGAGAGGAATTATCTCCAGTATTGGAGGGACTTCTGGTTGCTTGAGCACTCCCAGTTAGTCAGTGGAGATCCAGATTCAGAAACCTAGAGAGTATTTTACCTACTGAGAAGTCTTTAAAAGAATAGTCCACTACTGGTTTTCATCCTTCCTTCCCTGAAATGTCAGCGCCGGGGCTCCAGAGTAAGAATTGGCTTGAAGGAGAAGATTTATGTTGGAGTAGTTCATGAAAAGTTTAAATAGGGGGAAAAATAATGGTGTCCGCCGGTGGAAAGCTCCCTCCCAGCAGAACAATAGCTGGAAACACCGCGGTCCGTGGAGCAGGACTTTATCCATCACCTAGAAACCCTCGAGTAAGTCCTCTCAAAAGTCAAGTGTTTCCTGGGGCACGCTTCTTTTTCTTCCTGGAGTTCTCAGCTTAAAGGTGCACACACAGACACAAAAACCCCCAAACCAAACCCCCCCCCCCGCCCTCGACGGGCCGTCCCTTCGCGGCGAGGTCCGAGGAGCCTTTTGTGATCCCACTTTTTCCTGCTTTGCTAATTGTAAATTCCCCCCCGTCAGCACTTAAGCCAAAGGAGCGAGCGCCAGAATTAAAGGAGGGGAGAGAACTGCGATGGGGAACAAAAGTAGCACTTAAGAAAAGAACAAAAATAAAGAAAGGAAAGTGCAGACACCTCCATTCCTCCCCGCCTTCCTCCCCCCTCGCAGCTCCTCCTCATCACGGGCTTTCCCCAAAACGCGAGTTTCTGCTCTCGCAGCCGCGTGGGAACGGGGAAGGCGTAAATCTCCTGTGGCGGCAGCGCCTCGCTGGCAGCAACGGCCTTATTAATAATAGCAATAATAATCATCTTTATGGCTCAACACCTCGCTGCTCTGGCCTCCCCCGGGGGTAGTTTGAGCCCCGACACCCCCCTTCCCCCCCCCCGTAAACCCCACACCTCCACCCTGGCGGAAGCCGGGGGGAGCCCCCAAGACGCGGGGACGCGCAAAGTTAGCGCCGAAGTTACGCGGGGCCTCGGAGTTGCAGCAACACGAGCGGTCCCCCCTTTTCTCCCCCTCCCTTGCAACCCACGGCTCCCGAGGCTTCCGTCCATGTGTCCCCCCCCTCGATCCCCAGAAAAGGGGGTTCGGGGGGTTCGCGGGTAAACGCCACCGAGGGATCGGGGGGGGCAACGGGGGGGGGGTGTGTGGAGTGGAGGGGGGGGACATGCTATGATTATGTTATTAGCATCAATCGACGCCTAACTGGGGAGCACGTGAAGCCGCGGCCAGGTCCGCACCCGCGCCCAGGCCGCCGGTCACCGCCGCTGCCATTAGCATCGTTCTTCACTAGTGACGCTGTTCGGGAGGCTCCTTGGCTCTTCCCGGCAATCCAAACCAAATCTTGGGGTTTAAAAACAGCCCCCCCCCCCCCCCCCCCCGGCTTTATCCCCCCTTTTCCCCTCCTTCAGTAGCCTGGATTCTTTGCGTTATTATTTTAATCCCAGCCAAGCATTGCATAGTTAAAAGAGGGGGGGTGGGGGTGGTTGTGTTCAGCTTTTCTTTCTTTCTTTTTTTTTTCCCCTTCTCCTTTCCCTTCTTCCCCTTTGCTGTGGAAAGCAGAGGCCATTGTTATCAGTGAGCAGCGCGTACCAGCTATAGGGCAACTCGAATCTCAGGGTCTGGCCATTCAAAGCCCTCAGCACATCTTGGAAGCTGGAAAGCATCTTGATTTTTTTATTCCCCCCCCTCCCCTTCTCTTCCCAAACGGAGACAGAGAGACAATTTGAGCTGTCGTAACCGAAAGCTCCACTGGCTGAGCCCCCTCCCCCTCTGTTTGGGCTTTTTTTTTTATCCATATATACATGCATATGCTGGATTTTGTTCCTCTCTCGCTCGTATATTCCTTTAACGCTTTTAAAGGAAGGGGGTCATTCCTTGCTTATTGATTGCGTGGATGCTGGATGTGAAAATATATTATGTCTGCCTGTGCTTTGCTCGTCAGAGACTAAGGTAAGCCGGACTCAAATAGGCTATCACTTTGTGAATGGCGGAGTATATGTCCCAATGATTTATGACCATATGACTCCAATCTCGGTTCAAGAAGAGTTCACAAGCTTTAAGCTTCCTTCCACGCAGAGGCTCCTTCGCAGCCCTCATCCAGGGCCCTTTTCCCCCCCGCTTTACAACTGGGGAGTTCTGGCTGGGGTGAAGCTCGGTTGTGGGGGAGGGAAGAGGGAAATTTTAGGAATGTGTCTCTATTTTGCAGGCATATCCAGCGCCAAGGCAGGGGCTGGGGTCTGAGCTCTTCCTGAGCAGCCGCCCTATTGTTAAGGGCATGTTTGGAATATTTATTATTAATAATAATTGAAATGAAAAGCGGGGCTCTGCCTGGTTTCGCTGGCGCTGGGAAATGTACCTTGGGAGGGGGCGGGGGAGGGGAAAGGCGCCGCTCTTCCTCCTCAGCACAGGCAGGTTGTGAATTTGGGGGTTCCAACATGGAGGGGATGGCGTTAACACCAGAATGCCTCTGCCTCGGACTCCTCTTCCCTTTTGCCTTCGACCGCCGGATTTTGCCTCCTGAGCATCCTCCTCCCCGCAGCCCTCTCGCACCTTCCCTTCGATTTTTCTTCTTTTTCTCCTCTTTTCTCGTCTTTTGATTTGGTTTGGTTTGTTTTGTTTTTTTTTTAATGCCTCCAAACCCTCGCACTCCGAACTTGCCGGCAAAGAGTTTGCGTTAAACGCTACCGCTCGCAAAAGTGAAACTTGGAGCGTGAGGAAAAGCGGCAGCGCGGATCCCACCCGGCTTTAACCGCACCAGGAGATAATCGAATATTTATTATTCTGCCTGAGATGTGCTTTTTTTTTTAAAAGCAATTCCTTGGAGTAAATAATTAGGATCGCGCCGTCCCCGGCGAAGATAAATGAGCGGCATTTGCGAGGCGCTGAGAGATGAGGTACAAAAGCAAAGCTGTGGAAGCCACGAGCGAGCTTTTGGGCGAAGGGGGTTGTAAATTTATTTTATGGACATGAAAAAAAAAACCCACCACACACCAAAAAAAAAAAAAAAAAAGACAACAAAACCCCCAGCTATCGTCGCTGTTATTTTTAGCTGCTTTAGCTCAGCCTCTCGGCTCGGTTTGGTTGGGATTTGGTGTTTTTTTTTTAACAAACCTATGCCAGACAGGAAGGGCCTTGGAGAAATTCCCACCTCTGGCCTCGTAGATATTTTCAGCGAAGCTATTCATAAGAAAGGCGCTGCTGTTGCTTAATTCATTCCCAGCTCGAGCTCGGGGAGTGCAGTCTACTTTTTAATAAGACATATTTATCATGGCGAGGAAAACAAACGCGAGTAACTCCCTGTCCCCTCGCTAGACAATAATGCATCTCCGTGGAAGACACTACACGGATCTGGGAATGCAGAAAGGATTGAATCCGTGTAGAAAAGCAAAGCAGCTCCTCCGTGGCCACATCTTCGGAGACTGTGAGGGAAGTACACGGAGGTTTCATATGACATGACAGAAGAACAGAGCAGTCAGGGAAGGGGAAAAAAAGATGTTATTTATTGTCAAGCTGTGGCTTCTGTTAAACCCCGGTACTTAGAAATATCGCATCAGGCTTTATCTCCACTGAGTTTATTCTATTTTATTTTAGAGAATGAAAGAGCCCCGATAAAATTAAATATACAAGAGATAGAATTAAATATACAGTGGGTATCAATTTCCAAACAGAATGCACGGGGGTTCCTCGCAGCTCTGAGCTGCGGGGAGAAGCCTCTGCCTTTGTAAAATATGTGAGCTGCTGACTGAGCCTCACACATCGGCTTGTTTCCAGGGCAAGATAGTTTTCATATTTCCAAGGGTATTTCCACTCTGTCTTTATGGTCAAGGAAAGTTTATGCTTTGAGAAAAGACAGAGGAAAAGATCAAGAAAAATGAAAAGGGAGAGGAAGCAAAAAGGAAGGTTTCATTTTGTAATTTGAGGCTTTGGACTGGGGTTTTTTTAGACTTTTGAGCTTAGACTGAGGGAGGGAGGAACAATACAAAATCAAAGGGAGGAAAGTTAGGAGCAAATGGCCTGGTGATGGGTCAGTTTTCCAAGGGAAAAGAAAAAAGAAAAACCCCAAACCCAACAGCAATTAAACTGGTTTTGGAATCGCATCTTACCAACGGCAGCTCCGGGTTAGGACGGATGAGCACAAAGCAGAGCAGGCGCTGAAGGGCTGTGTTTTCTAAATACAACCTGTGCTGCCAGAGAGGGGGAGGCTATCAAACAGGCCAAAGGAGGCACATTCTTGAATTCATGCCCTGCTTAAATCTGCTTGAAATATTTGCACTGAATTCCAAAGACATTTGTGAGTTCCTGTGTAAACAGCAAATGAAGCCAACTGTGTCAGGACACCCGTTACCTGCAGAAAACATAGTGGCTATTTGCTGGTTTCAGTTTAAAACTGGTTTCAGTTTAAACCAGACTATTTGCTGGTTTCAGTTTGAGGCCCTGCAATCAACTTAGCAGACTTTTAATTTCTGATGCTATAAGGCCTTGCTGGTTTTTCTCTGTGTGAATGGCTGATTTGAATAGGTCAGGGGTAAGAAAGCAAGACTTCATTCCTTTCATGCTTGGAGCCAGCAATTATCCGTTCTGTACTCTCAGATTTACATTAACGTGGGTGCTCTCTGAACATGGACGTGTGGATGTGCACGATACTATATGCATACACACACACACATTTAGATGGGAGTGCATGTGTAAGCATGGTGTGTGTGCATATATGTATATAGAGAAATAGAGAAGTAAATAGATGTGTACAGCGGAAACCACGTGTACTCGTAGAGCATGTGTGTAGTCACACATCCTGGGGGCTATTCTCCCAGGGAAAAAAGGGTGCAAGCAAGGAAGCAACCAAGTAGGAAAACTACCCTCCAAAATAAGCTCAGCACTCCTGCACAGTAACATTTGTTGAGCCTCCTTAGGCTGCGCACAGGACAAAATCTGCTCAAAGCATCTGTTCGGCCTGTTCGGCGGGACCCTATTCATGTCATGGGCCTTTCAGGCTCCAAGATGGATTCATAGGCTGGGTACTATTATTGTGTGTTTTCTCCTAACCTTTCAGGTCAGCTTCCAATAGACAGCTGGAAACGGCCTGTCACGTGGCCTTGGGGTGCCAATGTTCTGCCATAGGGGTGTCAAGACCCTGGTAGCTGGAAAAATCATTTTGGGGAGTCCCAGAGATGCAGAAGACAACGTACTACGACAGCTCCACGCTCTTTGGGGGTTACTCCTATGGGAGTGCCAATGGCTTCGGCTACGAGGGTGCCCAGCAGTCCTTCCAGCCGGCCTCTCACATGGAGAGCGACTACCAGAGGTCCGCCTGCTCCCTCCAGTCTCTTGGCAACACAACCCCGCATGCAAAAAGTAAAGACCTGAATGGAAGCTGCATGCGTCCAAGTTTGCCCCAGGAGCACCACCCGCCTCCCCCCATCTCGCCGCCCCCAAACCCTGCCACCAACAGCACCAGTAACAGCAGCAATAACCAGTCTGGGAGCAGTAAAAGTGCCCCCAGCAAAGCCAACCTCAGTGCAAACGCCAGTCTCACCAAGCAGATTTTCCCCTGGATGAAAGAATCCAGGCAAAACTCCAAACAGAAAACCAGCTCCCCTAGCACAGGTATATGGCTCTGCTTTCCTAAACAGCGAGGGGACACAGCCACTGGGTGCAGTGGTCTGGTTTGGAGGGAGGGGAGAGGATCCAGTGAGGATCCAGTGAGGATCCTGGTGTTGGGCATGATCCCAAAACTGCCAGCCACATGCCCTGGTGAGGCCAGGAGAGCCTTGGCTTGCCCTGCAGCACTGACTGTGCACACTTGGTTCATTTTCAGCACATCCAGAGCACTGCAGGGAGATACAACCAGCAGTTGTACACAGCCGATGTCTGACTGTGTACGGACAGATACATGGAAATGTCCACCCACTGCTTGGCCCAGTGATGATAAAGCAGAGTGCTTGTTCTCTTCCCACCTTCCTGCCCCTAGACACAGCAGTAAACATGATGCCCTCAGTGTATGCGTGCGTGTATAGGGCATGAGCACAAACACGTGCATTTTGCATGCATTCATGTGCATCTCTAACAGAAGAGGGAAAACAATCAGTAGAGAAATATCACTGTTTTGAGCAACAAATTCATCTGAGCTTTGCTGCACACACTTCGCTCTACATGAGTATAATTTATGTGGTTTATACATGCTTATCTCAGAGAAAGGTAGGTACAAATGCCATCTTTTAAGGGCGTTCATGCAAATATTTGGGTTACTCAAGTGCAAGACATACACAAGATGTGTGCGTGCGCATTTGCACCTAGCAAACACAATTCCTCCTCACACTGCCCCGTGTTAGTGTTAATGGGCTTTGCAGTCACTGCCCCCCTGCCAAATATTATTTTCTCCAAATTATCTGTTGGAAATAATCGACTCCTAATAAATGGCCCTGGAATCCTTTTCTCCGTGACATGATCAAATTTTCATAAACCAGGGGCAGCTTTGGAGAACAGAACTCTTAATAAATGACATGATTATGGAGTGCAGGCTAATGCGAAAGGGTGATGGAAGGGGGGGGGTTTGAACTCTTGTGCCTGTTCCAGGATTTATTAAGAAACGATGCATTCAATTGCTGCATGTAAGTAATTATCTTTGATTTCATTTTGTGGCCAGCAGAAACCTGCAGCGGCGAGAAAAGCCCTCCAGGCTCCTCGGCCTCCAAGAGAGCCCGCACAGCCTACACCAGTGCTCAGCTGGTGGAGCTGGAGAAGGAATTCCACTTCAACCGCTACCTGTGCCGGCCCCGCCGCGTGGAGATGGCCAACCTGCTGAACCTCAGCGAGAGGCAGATCAAGATCTGGTTCCAGAACAGAAGGATGAAGTATAAGAAAGATCAGAAGTCAAAAGGCATGGGGTCTTCTTCTGGAGGGCCTTCCCCCACCGGCAGCCCGCCCCAGCCCATGCAGTCCTCTGCTGGATTTATGAATGCCTTGCACACCATGAGCAGTAACTATGATGCCCCCTCGCCACCTTCCTTCAATAAACCCCACCAAAATGCCTATGCCATGTCAACTAACTACCAAAACCCCATCAAAGGCTGCCCCTCCCAACAGAAATACGCCAACACGGCCCCCGAGTACGACCCCCATGTCTTACAAGGGAACGGGGTGGCCTACGGGACACCCAATATGCAGGGAAGCCCCGTCTATGTTGGAGGTAACTATGTGGATTCTATGCCCACCTCTGGCCCATCCCTTTATGGCCTCAATCACCTGCCACATCACCAGGCCACCAACATGGACTACAATGGGCCTCCCCAGATGCCCCCGAGCCAGCACCACGGACCATGTGAGACCCACCCCACCTACACAGACCTTTCCACGCACCACGCTTCTTCTCAGGGCAGAATCCAAGAGGCGCCCAAGTTGACCCACCTGTGATAGGGAGCAGGGGCAGGCTCAGGCAAAGTGGATGGGACCCCACCATGGGGCATGGGAGAGGGGAAGAGGGCGGAATCGGCTTCAGGAACATTTGTGTTGAGCTATTTTCTTTCTTTCTTTGACAGGGCAACTTCTACTAGCTTGTTGTGCTTGTTATTATTATCGCTGGGTTTATTAGGCACAATTTCCAAGCATTTCAGTAGCTCTCTCTCTGAAGAGATATACCTCCTGTGTTTCAGCACAAATGCTTCTGAAGTGGATGTAGGGTAGTTTTATGGGAATCTAGCCAATTTCAAGCAGCAACGTCCTTCATTTCCAATCCAAGCATAGATCGTCATTGATAATTTTTGGACATTGGAAAGGAGAATGGTCAGGAGTCAGGTCTTTACCGTTGATGTCTCTGCATCTGCATCAACATGCACAAGTGTATAGATATGCAATCAAGAGAGATTCACAAGAAAACTACCCTCTTCTTGACTCCTCAAGAGGAACCTCGTGCTTTTCCTTCCCAGCCCGATGAGGAAGGGCACCGATTAACTTCCCACCAGTCACCACATAAACTGCAAATATACAAACCTGCCAACGCCTGGGATTCATGCTCTTCCCCTCCAGCCCCTGCCTCCCCTCTCAATAATAACAATAATCAGCATCAAATTAGAATAAGGGAGGTCTAAGTATTGCAAAAGGTTCAGGAAACAAGGGTTTTGAAATGCCTCAACCCCCCAACAATAACAGCAGTCCAAAGAGAGGAAGACAGAGTTGACAGGTCTGAATATTTTCCCACCTTTGCCTCTAGATGACATGAAGTCTCTGTTCAACAGTGTTGGGTTTGTTTTTGTTTGGGGGTATTTTTCTTAGGGTTCCTAAACAGAAAAGCAATCTTAAGACTCAGAAGTCCTACACTTCTTTCCTCCTCTTCTCTTGACCTTACGTGAAAACAGGGTATATTTGAACAAATGGAATGTCCTCCCATCGAAGCAGAAGTGAATGGATCTCTAGTATTTGCTAATGCTTTCTTGTCTGGACATCTTTGTTGCACTTAGAGTTTACATATAATGGGTATAAAAACAACTTTGAAGGGCTTTCGTCCAACTCAGTCGAGATGCCCTTCAATAGGTGTGTGTTCTGGTGAACATTCATATATATTTATTGGTTATAGCCAGTTTAAAATATTTTCCTTTTTTTTGGTATTATTTATCCCCAATATTATGTATTTATATGAGGAAAAAAAAAAACAAAAAACAAACAAAAAAAAGAAGGAATCAAATTGTACTTTTTTAGTATTTACCTGTTCTAAAGGACATTGTGTTTCCTTGTCATTGTACAACAAGCTTATTTTAGTTATTGTAATTTAGGAAGACCAGTAGTTTTATGTTACCTTCGTACTTATGAATAATGTAATTAGTTCTACTGGAGGCATGAGAGCAGAACCAGCCTGTAATTGTATAGTCCTGAATTAGAACTATAGCTAATCCCTCCCTCCCACCTCACCCCGCCTCTTCCGAGCTCTTTCTTTGTTCTTACAGTAGTTATTTTGTTTCCTTGCTAAGGGTTGTCTGTTGAACAATTCTTGAATAAACTTTCTGTTATCAATTTTATCTCGTCCTCTCGCTGGGATTTAAAGGAGAAAAGGAACCACGTGGATGTGAAAACAGCGAGGAGAAGGCGAGGATGGGGTCTGGGCAGCGGTCCTGGCTCCGGGTCCCCTCCTGGGGTGAGAACCCGAGGGTCTGAGCTAAGCGTGGCCCTTGCGCTGTCCCTGCGCGGTCCCTGCGCGGCCCGGCCCGCTCCCGCGGCCACAAAGAGGGTCACGTGGTGCCGGGGCCGGGCTGCCATTGGGCCGCAAATGAAAACAAAGGAAAAAGGATTAATGACAGAAAACGCAAGATAAAGGGCGCAGAGTTCCCATGCGGGGCCCTTGAAATCCCATTCCCGGTTAGAATTCAGCGCTATTGAAATACACGCACATGTGCGCACAAGCGCGTAGGCACATGCACACGTATGTACACACGCACGCACACCGACAGCCTCTCCACCCCCCCGTACTAACACACGCCTTTGCAATTGCTATTAAACGGGAGAAAAAAAGCCCGCTACCAAATGTTACGTTATCAGTGGGAGCAAAAGGGATTCTGCCCCTCCACCAGCAGCAGAAGCAGATGGGATAATACCGTGAATAATTTGCCTTTTATGCTCTAAAGCCCCAAGAAAACTTACGTTAAAAGAGCGAAGGGGCAATAAAAGTTTTATGATGGTTCTGGAAGGGGTGAACTGCTCGCTGAGGACCAGGATGAGGGGAAGGTCCCCCCGAGGGAAGCAGAGGGGGATGCGGGTTGCTGCCGGGAAAATAGAAAGGCTGGAAAAGGTACCGATAAAAAGAGCTGGTAAAGGTACCGATAAAAAGAACGAGGAGGATGCTTGTGTGTGTTCTACACCCTGTGTGCACAGCCAGGGCCAGCCTGTGGACAGGTCTAGTGAGGAATTGAGAAATGATCCCGTGCTTCTTTCCATCTCTTAATAAAAGAAGTTCCAGGTTAGTGATTACAATAAAAGGGACAGGGCTCCTTTCCCTCCCGGGCTGTGCCCATTCATATAGGGGCCATCACCGCTCGGGGACAGCGGCAGCTCGGAGCAGGAACCCGTGGGGGCTCCTCTCGGCCTCGGCTCAGAGGACAAGGGCCTGGTTTAGGCTCGAGTTTGTCCGTGGCTTTCCCCCCACTTCCTTCTCTCTGAATGCATTTTCTTGTCTCTCATCCCCGTCGCCATGTTGCTGGGATTGCCAGGAATGAGCTAAAATCGGGACCAGCAGCCAGCCTCGGCTCCAGTTACCGCCTTTCTCTGTCCTTCGCTAACCCTGCGCGTTTGTTCCTATTTCCCCTGGAGCAGGGAGTTTTGTTTTGTGCCTCCGCGTGGTGCGTGGGAAAAATCCCTCTTTACCCAAGAGGCTTCTTTTTTTCTTCCCCTCTTTTCTTTTTTCCTTGCATTTTACCGTCAGCCAAAGCAGTTGGGAGTGGCGGGGTTGGGCTCCTTTCAGCACCCCAAACCGCACCTCAGCTCCACGTTGTCCCCTCAAAAGTGGGGAACCATCAGCCTCAGGGCAAAGCCGAGCCTCCCAAACCGCCGCTTTAACCCACCCGAGCAAGAAGCGATCGGAGACTCAACTATTCGCTTTCCCATCAGTAAATGGTGCCGGGGATGAGCACGCTGACGCCTGTTTCAATAACCGCGTTCACAGAAATGTAGGGAAATTCTGCCTTTAATTGAGCTGCGTTTTGTAAATGCTTTTTTTTCTGTGATTCCCCCTCCTTTTGCTAAGCTGCGCTCCAGCTTTGCATTTATTGTGTGTCTCTCAGGAGCCTTCACCACCCACACGGATGCTTCAGCTGACAAAAGTTTCCAGGCTTCTCCCTGCGTGAGTGGGGGCTGCGGGAGAAACGGGGCTGGAAAACCCGAGCCCCAGCAGCTTATCCCCCCTCCCTCCACAATTTTTACTTTCTAAACTTCCTAAATTCAAGCCTTTGAGTGAAAATTTGCCATCTTTCTTGGTCTAAATAAGCTCTCAGCAAAAGCCCAATCTCTTTGCTGAGTCAGTCAGGCCAAGCTGTCAAAAGTCTTTCGAGAAGAAAAGATTGATCGTTTCTCTCTTCTTTTGGGTTTGTGTGGAGCAGGGCACTTGAAAAGGGAGGGGAAATCTTCCGGGGAAACGACTTTTCGTTTTATTTCTTTATTTTGTAAACTCTGGAAGTGGAAGTGAGGAAAAAACGGGAAAAAAAAAAGATGGGAAGGAAGAAATGTGATTTTAAAGATATCCATGCCCTTAAAATATGCTTGGCCTTTAAGGCAAGTGCAAAGGGTCCATTAATTCTGCCTTTAGAAGCAGAAGGTTTGGGCTTTTCTTTATAAGTAATTTAACTCGGGAAATCAGGCCGGTCTAACTAGACTTGACTTGGAAGCTCCGTTGATTTCAGAAATGCTCATGTACAGACTCGCACAAATGTAGGCTTCAACTCTCCAAGCTCTGCGATATGCAGAGATACAGAGGTTTAGAGATACAGAGATAGAGATACAGAGACATAGAGATACAGAGATACAGATACGTAGCAGTATAGCGGTACAGAGATATAGGAAGCTAGCTAGGTAGATGAATATATAGAGACACAGATACATCTGTGATGGGCAGCCTGCTCATCCCTGCCCACGGGCAGGCACTGAGTGGGGCACCGGGCACCTCCCGGGGGTGTGAACTGTGGGGAGAACAGTGAGGGCAGCTGGAGCTGCCCGGAGCAGGCAGGGCAGGCAGCACAGGCAGGGCAGGCAGCACAGGCAGGGCAGGCAGCACAGTCGGGAGCAATGGTGGTGGCTGGGGTAGGGGGTAGAGGCTTTTCTGGGGATCTCTCTCCTTCCCCCCCCCCCCCTTTTTTAATCAATTAAAGAAAATAATGCTTTCTGTTTGCCACCAGGCCCCGCCTGCCATTGGCCAGGGCTGGCCACGTGACCAGGAATTGGCTGCAATTTCGCCCCAGTCTCGAGTTTAATAGAGCAAGGTCCCCATACGCCTGTATTATCAGCAATATAACAATTATAAAAAGCCCGAGAACCATCATCATCACTGCCATCAAAACTAAGGCCCTCCGATTTCTTTCCTTCTTCCCCTCCTCCTCCCTCTCCCCCCTCCCGCTTTTTAAACCCTGGGCCCTGGGAAAGCCATGAATTTTGAATTTGAGAGGGAGATCGGGTTTATAAATAGCCAGCCTTCGCTCGCAGAGTGCCTGACGTCTCTTCCCGCTGTCCTGGAGACATTTCAAACTTCATCAATCAAGGACTCGACATTAATTCCTCCTCCTTTTGAGCAAACCGTCCTCAGCCTGAATCCTTGTTCCAGCAGCCAAGCAAGACCGAGGAGCCAAAAAAGAACATCTCATGGCCTGCTTCAGCTCCAGCCCCAGCCTCCGGCACCGCCCGGCCTCTTGGCAGCCGAATTCCCCTGGATGAAGGAGAAGAAATCCTCCAAGAAAGCTACCCAGGCTCCATCCTCTTCTTCCTCTTCTTCCCCCCCATCATCATCATCCTCGGTGCCGGTCCCTGCCGCAGGATCTCCTGCAGGTTCGTATAATGAGGGGGTGAGGGGGAGCTACCGCGGCCCCTTTGCTTCGCTTTCCCTCCCAGCCCTGAATCCTTTTACAGCCTACGGGAAAGAAAAACACCCACAAACACAAACCAACAACAAAAACCAGAATAAAGAGCGGATGGGGGGGGGGGGGGGGGGGAAGGAACAGGACGGGCAAGGCTGCATCAGCAGAATGGGGAGGAGGGAAGAGCGAGAGGCTCCGGTACTGCGGGGAGAGGCAGCTCCCATTGCGGAATAAACTAAATACACCCCAAATCCTTCCCCAGGCAACCGACAAAGCCGCAGCTTCCTCCCAGGGCGCCCCTTGGTTGAGCAGCCCAAGCCAGGGACCCTCTTCCCCCCCGGCCGCCGCCTCAGGGGCTCGGTAGCACCGGCCGGGTAGGAGAAGGGTGGGTACCGGCTGACCAGTAACACAGGAATAACGAAATCAAAGCCCCGCAACATCCTTTGCTGGCGAAAGGAACGGGAGGATAAAAATAAAGAATAAAGGGAAGTAGTGAGTTGCAATTCCCATTATCCGCCAAGGCGGCAGCGACGGAAGGTCCCTAAAGGGAGAGGCCAGGGAGAAAAATCCTTTCTTTGCCTTGGGAAGGGGAGCGGAGAGCTGTTTCCAATCCTCTCCGACAGTGGGAAGAGTTTAATTCCACATTTCTTCCCCCCCCCCAACCTTAGCGGTCCCCCCCCTCCTATTAGAGAGGGGCTCGGCCCTGGCTGCCCTTGGGGGGGCGGCCCCAGCTCCCCCCTGCCCCGCTCCCCCCTCGCAGCCTGCGGTTTTCTGTGTGTTTAAGACACCCAGGGGCCGGCAGAGCCCGGCGGCGCCCGGAGGCTCCGGACCGCGTACACCAACACGCAGCTGCTGGAGCTGGAGAAGGAATTTCACTTCAACAAATACCTCTGCAGGCCCCGGCGGGTGGAGATCGCGGCTCTGCTCGACCTCACCGAGCGGCAAGTCAAGGTCTGGTTCCAGAACCGCCGCATGAAGCACAAGAGGCAGACCCAGTACAAGGAAAGCCCCGACGCGGAGCTCACCTACCCCGCAGCGGACGAGGGCAGCGACCCCGCGGAGGAACCGGGGGGGAGCCCCGCGACCCCGGTACCCCACGGCAGCACCAGGCCGGGGCTGGCGGAGCCCGGCAGCCCGCCGCTGGCAGGAGGGACCGGTGGCGCTGGCCCCGCGGCCCGTGGTCCCCCCGGGAGCCAGGGCTCGCCTTTGCTGCCAGAGCTGAGCATCCTCTCAGCAGAGTCTTGCCTCCAGCTCGCCGAAGGGCTTTCCCCCGGCCTTCACGGAGCCCTGGAGAGCCCCGTGCCCTTCTCCGAGGAAGACCTGGACTTTTTTACCAGCGCACTTTGTACGATCGATTTACAACATTTCAATTGCCAGTAGCGATTCCCCGCTCCCGGCCGGGCCGCCGTTTCTGCCCCTTCCAGGCGGCTGGAAACCCTTCAGCCCCAAGCAGCTCCCCTAGTTTCCTGTAAGGAGAGCAGCCACAACGACACCCCCCCCCCAGTCCATCTCTCATTCAATCATCCCATCTTGACCCCCAAAGCCTTTCCTTTCAAGCTCCTCACATGGTGGGACCCGAATCACTCCCTTCCCCCCCCCCATTTATTCTAGAAGGCTCACATGAAAAAGCAGCCCGAGTTTTGCTAAACGCAGGTATTTAATTCTAGTTTTATTTGTTTCGTTCCTTATTTATTTGGAAGAAGGTGCCCGTTAGTCCCCCCGCACACCCGAGATGTCAGCCCTCGAGAGGAAATCTTTTTCAATCCTTCCAGCGACTTTCTCAGGAAACAGAACGAGACTTTTAGATTTCTTAATAAAAGTCAAAAATAAGCATAAAAAATAATTAAGAGAGGAATTTTCCTTCCTCTTTTTAAGTTTTAGATGTAGACTATTTATTCAAATCCTTTAATAGTAAATGGCAAATTATTTATTGCACATTATTTTCATAGAGTGAATAAATGTCTTTATAAAATCCAGACCCGTGTGTTGCTCGCTACATATTTCCATCGAAAATGAACTGGTTTTTGCCTAAATCCTTCGCCTCCCTCCTTCCTGGTCTACAGCAATGGTGTCCCAGTAAGGTCCTCGTGTTCATTGAGAGGGGAGACAAAAGGAATTGCTCCCAACCAACATTTCAGGAGGTTTCTCCAAGCAGAAGCCGCCGCTGCCTTCAGCTCGGTTCATTTCCCGTGAGCTCGCTTTGTATTTAACTTATTTCGGTTTTTCACTGAATCGAACAGGGACATTTGTTCCCAATTTCAGCATCTGAGGCTGGATTTATGGACGTGTCCCCCTCTCCCCTCCCGGCGTGGGAAGCGGCACAAAGGCGAAGCCCGGGGCCGCGCCGGGGACCGCGCAGCTCCGCGGAGCCTCCGCACATTCCGCGGCCGAGCTGGGGGCGGCGGGGCCGCGTAATCCCCGCGGCTGCACTTCCCCCTCGCTCCCCCCTTACGTCCCCAGCCCAGCTTCTCGCCCTCATCTCAGTCCTTGCCTCTCGGAGAGGAGAGCACAGAGGGGCCGATCGCGTTTTAACCCTCCCGGACCACCAAAAACCCCCTCAAATAGGCGGAAAGGGAGGATGAACCCCCCCAACACCCCCCCACGCTGAAGGGGTGGGTGGTGCCGGCATTTTAATCAACAAATAAATGTTGCAGGAGAAAAAGGGGGTAAGATCTTAGCCTGGAACAGGCCTTTATTTTCCCCTCTTCCTTTTCCAGCCATACAGAAGGCTTCGGCCTCAGGGATCGGCCCTTTCCTCCCTCCGCAGCGCCCGCCTGCACGAAACCTTCCTCTCAACGTGTAATTTTAAACACAAAACTCATATATCAGGGAACGGGGGGGGGGGGGGGGGGCTCAGCTTGTGAATGAAAAGGGGTCAGAGCAGGAATCAATCGCGGTGACACCCCAAATAAATCATATTACGTCTTTGCTAAGTCATCGGTGTTTCCTCAGACACGGGGTGGATATTTGGGACGCGTTCAAGCGGGGGGTGCGCGGAAATAGCGCGGAAAGGTGAGACCGGCGGGAGGGAGGGCGATGGGGGAAGGGGCGAGTATGTGGAAGGTGGGGGGGACCCGCGGAGAGGAGAGGAGTGGGGACCGTTGAGTCCTGGCCCTGACTCTCGGTTCCCCAGGCCCCCGACAAAGCCGCGCTGGTGCCTGGGGTTTGCTGGGGATAGGGGGGGGTCACCCCCTTGCCCGAGCCCCCAGGGAGACCTCCCGAGTATTTTGTTTGGGATGAAGAGCATCAGAGCCGGGCTTTGCTTTCTACTTCGGGCTGTAAAAAGAAATAAAATCAAATAAAGAAAGGCCTCGACAGATGTTTCCCAAATTACTGCTCGCAGAGCTGGATTCTCTCTTCTCGCTGGAACAAAGGGAGTGGGGTGGGCATGATTTTACCTTCTTATTCTTAATAATATCGCCATTCTCTTCCCCCACCAGGCCAGCCGCCGTTGCCATCCGCTACCGGCTCACTCCGGGAAGGGTTTATATTGAAAATCGAAGTAGATGGCGGTTAAAATATGCGTCTGAACGTTACTTAACACCTTCCTATAAAGAAGAGGCAGCGCCCAGCGCTGCCTGCAGACAGGCTGCCCCCGGCCCGGGGGTGTCCCCTCGGTGTCGTGTCCCCAGCGCTGGTGCTGTCCTCAGTCATCGTCCCTCTCCAGGCAGTCCCGAGCTGGGCTGGGGGGGGGTGTAAAGCCCAGGCACAGCCCCACAGAAGGCTATTCATTATCTTTAAGTTTATTTAATATCTCCAGCTTCTGGAACGCACTCAGCGGCAGCGTTGGCACCGCCAGACGCTGTCTATCAAAGCGCCATTTGTTCCAGTGCTTTACATATTTCCCTTCTCGCCTTCCCCCCTCCTTGCAATCCTGAATGTGGGTTTGTTGGGGACGGCAGGACCGGAGTCAGGAGCGGGGCGACCGGGGCCTGGGGGCTTGCAGTGATCCCCGCTCCGCACCCCCCGCCAGCCCTCCCTAGGGCAGGCAGCTCCTGAATCAACTTCAACCTACGTGCGCAGGGGTAGATCTCCCCGCAAATGGATCTTGCGGCGGATTTCCACGAGCCCACACGCCCTTTTCCATAGGGAAGGGCGGAGGGGAAGGGCGAGGCGGAGGGGAGGGACCCCGGCCTCTGCGGGTCCTGGGGAGGGACCGGGACGGGGAAGAGTTTTCCAACCCTCTCCCCACCATAAACCCTGACACCTTATCAATACAGATCTCTAACGAGGGCCCTTCTGCAGCTCGTAATGACTTCCCAAAGTTGCTGCAGGTCTAGGAAGCATGCCAGTCACAGCCGCAGATCAATTCTACACCCACGGAAAGTGACTTAATAAATGGAAGCTCGCCAGTTATTATCCTCGCTAACAGCAGGGCCCTTCGGATTTGTCCTAATTAGCACGACTGAAATGTCGGAGGAAAGAAGGGGAATATTCAATAAAATTTAAATTATTGAATGACTGTAAGATTTCGCCATTAGTTCAGCCATTCTTTACCTTCTTCAAAATGTCAAACAAATGGGGAATGCGTATTTGCAACCTTGCCCTTCTGTTCTGTGCAACTGGAGGGCATATATTAAGCATATTAAGCGGATTCAGCCCTTGATCGTTGTCAAAACACTGCAATTGCCTCACGATTATTAACCTCGGAGTATGCAAATGAGGCGCGCTCGCACGGGTTGTAGGGATGCTAAAAGTAATATTTATCTTGCGCTGATCTAGTCTGGGGATGTGTTTGCTAAAGAGCTACTTGAAGCCCTGAGGAGGTTAAACCCATCCGGGAAGGGTGGAAACCGGTGAAGAGGATGGGTGAGGTGGGAAGAGTTAAATTCTCCCGGGAATCTCCCGACCTTCCTCACGAGCTGCCAGTGCCAAGCTCCGGCTTTCCGGGAATATCCCCCCTGGGACCGCTTTCCCAGCTGAGTTCTAACATCCTTTCCTCGTCCTCAGGGAGAGGGGACCTTCTGCTCGCCGGCCTGGCACCTCCCGCATCCATCCCAGTTATGCCGGGTATTATTTTTTTCCTCTTGGAAAAGGAAAATAGGGAGTGGTGGGTTCGGAGAAACTAGCTTAAGAAGCGCTGGACTTGGGGCAGGTGAATCTAGCCCTCATCACGGAAGGATACAGTTCAAACTAACGCTGGTTGGGGTGAGCAACGCTGCCCTACTATTAACATAATTGATGAGGTAGTTAATAAATTCATGCTCTTGTTAAAGGGCAGGTTTAGGTGGAGCTGGCCCAGGCCGAGTCTGCCGGGTGCTGGATCTGAAGGAAACCCGTGACTGTGGAATCCCCTGCGTCGGTCCGACCCTGGCCCTGTACCCCCCGGACTAAGCGTCCCTCGAGGACGCTGAGCTGAGCTCTCAAGGAGCCGGGAGAGGGGCTGGTCTGGGGTGAGAAGCCAGGTCCAGAGCTGTCCCATCCATTCCCACCCAGCAGAAAGGCTTAAAGGAATCTCATCAGCGAGACACACTTCTGCCCCGGGGACCACATAGAAACACCCGATACCAGGTCCCCAGAGCCGTCAGAGAAGGAATTTTGTTTGCCCGGGAGAGGCAGAAAGAACTTTTCTATCTTATCTTAATTGTCCCCTCTTTATTATATAGCTCGGAGATAGCCCCGTGCTTGTAACTCATTAAAAGGCTCTCCTGCTTTTCTTTGGACTCCCAAACTCTGGAGCATTTTTCCATGTACTGTTTGCTTTTCCCTCTTCAGTTTTTAGTCCCAAATATAGCTTAGCAGGCTATGATCTAACCAAGACACATGCCGGGGCTATAAATTTCTCTGACAATTCCAAGGGCCAAGTCCTTTTTGGTGCTAACGATGCCCGCAGCCAACCACGCACCCCCAGCGCCAGCAGCGCTTCCTATAAATCAACCCACCAGGAGCCAGAAGTGACACTTCTTAACGCACGACACAAACTTTCTCTGCAGAGGGTTATATTTAACTCCAAAACGAAACGTCTGAAGACTCTGAGCACCCTGGAGCCTTTGGAAATGCCTCATTCCTTCTGTGTCACCTACAACAGAAAACTTCCCTGTCTGTCGCGGGTAAAGATTTCCTTAAGGAGTGTTCCCACACAGCATCACCAAAAGAGGACACCCGTGGTTTAGGGGGTAGGAATAACCGCTGTCTCCCCCCAAGACATGAGTGAAAATCAAGTAATAAATACGATGAAAACAAAGGAAGTATTTGAGGGATATAGGACAGATAATTTGGGAATCGCCACCTTTTCTTTGCCCACCTTCCCTCTCTCAACTGGCCAAAAATGAGGTTTTAAAGAAATAAATGCAGTAGTGAAAGAATTCCGCTCCTCCGGCGCCTGGTTGTTAACGATAATCTGAGTTTCCTTTCTCCTGCGTGTTAGGAGGGTCTGTACCGAAAAGGGGTCCTACACGTCCTGCACAAGGGGAATTAAACCCAGTCACGGTAACAGCGGTGATTTCCTTTCGCATCCAGGGCAAGGGGAAGAGAAGGGAATTTGGAAACGGGCTTCCCACTGCGACTGCACGCACGTTGGTGCTGCGGGTTTCCAAAACACCGGGCAGTCGCCACCAGCCATGCACTTGTGGGGAATAACAGCACTTTGGGGGCCCAGCTTGCGCCGCAGCCCTGCCCGCGTCTGTCAGCCTGGCAGCCTCGTGGGGGGACCCAGCATCTTCCGTCCCGGCGCACCCCGAGACCTGCCCTGTGTGGTACTGCCCGGGCTCCCCAGGCAGGAAAGAGAGACGGGGGAGAGGTAGCGGCCCCTTCGCTTGAGGACACGGCTCCGCACCCCATCCTTCGTGATCCTACAGGTACCTTCGCAGCGGGAGAAAAGAGCCTTTGCCAGGGTGACCACGCACCTCCCCTGCTCGGCTCCATCCCCGTTCCTGCAGCCCGGACCCTGATCCGCTCCCCCGGGTCAGCGGTTCAGCTGCTTTTCATAGCTAAAATCATGATCCCACCTTAACCGAGCGTTCCATCTACCAGAGAAACTCCGTGCTCTCACCTCAGAGCTGCCTCAGCTCTGAACTCGGGTTACCCTTCGCTGAAAGTAGATGTAGAGCAGAACTTTCCCCTCCAGAACTCCACAGCAGCGAGTTCCCTCCCAGGGTACAGCTGTATTTTAAGGACATAAACCATCTCTTTAATGCAGCAGTGGAGTGAGATCACGGTGGAAAATGAACAGACAACACGAAACAATGGATTCAAGGACGGAATAAACATCTATCCTTTTCTTTCCTTTAACTTTACGCCCATTAATCATCTATTAGAAGCATCGCTTAAACGGAATACATTCATTTAAACGCGAGTGCAACGTAATACAAAACCCACTTTTGGAATCAAATTAGAAGTGGATTTCTCTTGCAAGGGAAAAGACATAAGAGTCGCTTTGAATCTTGATAGTCACTTTCGGTTGGTTACACCCCAAAATTTCCCTCTTGTACACCTCAGCATCAGCAAAGATGCAGAGGAGAGGAAGAGATGAATAAATCCGCACGCAGCTCTGGAAATAGTTTTCTCGTTACTCTTTTTATTGAAGGACGAGGGTTGCAATTGGCCACAGCTCACGAAGGGGGGGGGGAGGCTGAGGGAGGGAGGGTGATGCTATGGCTGCCTGGGTTGTAGTTTCTTAACAAATGTTACCCAACGTGTTGCATCAGCCAAACCTACCAACTCCAGGACGTGTTTGTGCTGCCCGAAGTGAACTTTTGGCCTGGGGGAGAGAAGAAAAAGAGCCCTCCTGGTTCTTCTTCGAGGCTGAGTAACCAGTAAATATCCTGACAAGTAACAAATGGCTGTGGGCGTCATATTGTTGGGTGCTCTTGTCTCCCTTCTGCTAACAAGTAAATAAATGTTGCCTACCTATGTTTCCATTCTTTGAGCAGTTGAGTGGCCGGCCCGAAGTCAGTGTCTTTCCACCTACTCATCAACTGGACCCTGTCAGGGGAAATCTCTGCTCTGGCAGCAGATTTGGGGAAAGGTTAATCAGGTTTGCCCTGGAAAAGCAGATTTTAATGGTCCAGAGTCGGGTATAGCCCTTAAGACACCGTTTGTTTTCAGTATAAAGTGTGTGGGTGCACGGGAGGAGGGATGGAGAGGAAGATAACAGATAGACGCATGGATCATTTTTAGTTCTATTCCTCTAATTGTAAAGCTGGGCATGCTATGTCTCCAACAAAAGACATTCTGTCTTCCTAACTTTATTTCACCCCCTCATTAGAATATTGATTTAATTACATCGCTTTTACCCACACTGGCCCTAGACACAAAGCCGGGCTGGCAAAACTCAAACACATGAAGCGCTATTTTCCTTAGGAGATTTTATTGCACGACTCAGCCCAGAAAAGGCCAAACGTGTCTAAACCACTTCCTAGGGGGAAGTTTGGAAGTGAAGAAGAAAGCATCCTTCCGGGCTGGGAGCAGAGCAGCCGGCCCTCGCCACCTCTTTTCCCTCTGTCCTTTTTATCCTGACACAGACCTAGGGTTGAGGAAAACCTTTTTAAGTTGGGGCCAGGGGACGTTCTGCTGAAATTGGTTTATCCCACAACTTGAGGGCTTTTTTAGCACTTAAAACAGTCGTGGATGATCCTAGCTCTTCCCCCAGCCCCTCTTCCCCTCTACCTCCCCGCACCCCACTTCCCTCCTCTCCTTTAAAGTCTTTGAGGAAAGATTTTGACGTATTCGTGTTGTTATCAGATTGATGGGCAGGGTTTGATTGAAACCCCTTTGTCATGCAAATGTCAGGGCCTTGATGGATGAGCTCAGAGCCGTGACAAACTTCAGGAGCCCCTCGCTCATTGGGCTGGGCCGCCCCCCGGGGCCGCCCCCCCTGCCCCGCCGCGGGCTGCGGGCTCCGAGGGCCAGCGCTGCATGGAAGGAAGTTTTACAGCTTTGACATACTATCTAAAGGTTGTAGGGCAGGCGGAATCCCCCCCAAAACAGGCTGACCCTCCTCCATCAGTGGCAGATGGACAATACTAGGATGAACTCCTTCTTAGAGTATGCAATTTGTAACCGTGGGACGGGCGCCTACCACCACTTGGAGCAAAGCTCCCCATCCTTCCCCCCTTGCTCAGGTAGCCCCGGCAGGGACACTTTCAGCGGGGACGGGCGCTTTGGCACAGGAGGGAGCGCGGCCGCGGCTCCCCATCTACCCCAGCCCAGCCCCGGCTGCCGCCCTCCCTCCTCCGGGCGCTCCGGCCCCGCGGCGGGCGCTGCCCCCGCCGGGTTCCCGGCCCAGCATTGCGGCCCCAGCTACGGGCACCACCAGCTCTTCCCCGGGCAGCAGGACGCCGAGGGTGTCTACTTCCAGGCGGCCGGGTACTGCTCCAACGCGGGACCCAGCCTCAGCTCCCTCGCAGAGAGCTACTGCGGGGTTGTGCCGGCCCCCGGGCCGTACCAGCCGCAACACCTTTACGGGCAGGAGCAGCCCGGTTACTTGCCCGCCGTTTACAGCAACCTCTCTCCTGCTTTAAACGAGGACAAAGACCCTGCGTGTCCCCCTGAGCCGTGCCCCAACGCCGGCGCCACGCAGACCTTCGACTGGATGAGGGTGAAGAGGAACCCACCCAAGACAGGTGAGTTTGGGGAGCACAGAACCGGGAGGGGGGGAGCGGGTTGCAGCTTGGTCGGGAAGGGGTGGCCTTCCTCGGGTGTGGGCCCAGGGAGCTGTGCTTGTTGTCCAGGGGACGGTTTGCTTTGGGGTTTGGTGGTGGGTTTTGGGTTAACACCAGCTTGGCGCTGTGAAAAGCCAGATAGAGATTGCCCAGACATATCTGAAGGGAGGGTCCCTGAGCTAAGTTTCCCGTAGGCCTAATGCTATTTAAGCCCAGCTCGGAATAGGAAACGCACCAGGCTTCCTGCTTCTTTCCACAGCCGTGGCTTCCATTTCCCCTATTGTTCAACTTCCGTCTCCCCAGTCTTCCTTAAACCACATCCTTTCCTCCTCCTCCTCCCCACATCATGATCCTTGCCCTCCCACTTCACCCCACGCACGTTCAGGTGTCACGGCAAAGTGCAGGGAACTGGAGGGAAGGGCTCCAAGGGAAGGGGACAGCTCTGTGAGCCTGGGTCCATCCTTTCGGGTCGGAGGCCGGGGGTGCCGGCCAAGGGACCGGGAGGATGCTCAGGAATCGCCCTGGCTGCTCCTGCCCTGCTCCTCTTTGCTCGTCCACAGCTAAAGCGGCGGAGTACGGACTCCTGGGCCAGCCCAACACCATCCGCACCAACTTCAGCACCAAGCAGCTAACGGAGCTGGAGAAGGAGTTTCACTTCAACAAGTACCTCACCCGGGCGCGGAGGGTGGAGATCGCCGCCACCCTGGAGCTCAACGAAACTCAGGTCAAGATCTGGTTCCAGAACAGGCGGATGAAGCAGAAGAAGAGGGAAAAGGAAGGTCTTGCCCCGGCCACTGCCCCCAGGTCTGCGAAGGAGGCGGGTGAAGCCTCGGACCAGTCCACCTGCACCTCCCCCGAGGCCTCCCCCGGCTCCGTGTCCTCCTGAGGGGCAGCTCTCCCCGCAGCTCCCGCAGGCTTCCACGCTCGGCGGGGCCCGGCCGCACACACGCGTCGGGCCGGCCCCCCTCTCCCACTCGAGTTTCTCTTCCTTAATTTATAGACCCCTGTAAAACCACCGGCCCCCGACGGAGCAGCCGGGTCCTCGTACACCCCAGCAAGAGGCGTTTGTCTCAGGGATGTTCCTCCTCTCCCTTTCCCCTTCCCTATAGGAACTGCACTTTCAACTGCACAAACTTTAAAACGAATTTAGTTTTCTCCCGTTTTTAAAAACGAGCACAACGACTTTCGCCTGCAAGAGCCCTGCTTTTGATACGGTTTTCCTACTTGTAAAAAGGTTTTGGGCATTTATTTCTTTCCTTTACATTTCCTGTATGTATATGTCGGAACGGGATCTGAGGAGCCCAGGACGCCGCTGGCCTCTGCACAGACCCCCGCATCTCTCAAACCCCGCAGTTCCCCTGCTGCCGTTTTGCACTATTTCTGCTTTACAGGGTTTTTGTACACGCTTTGCGACTGGCACTGACTTGGGTTGTGCCATCAGGGGAGCGGGACGAGGTGCAGGCTGGCCTCGGGGTGCTCTGGGCACCGGTCGCTGTCGCAGGAGGTGTCGGCGACAAGGCTGGGGGGGCCGCGGGGCTCGGCTCCCCTCACTGGCTGCTATTTATTGTACGTCTCGATAGCCCCAAGCCTTGGAGCGAGGAGCGCGGCTCCATGTGCCCCCATCTCTTTAGGCTTATCGGAGTCCGATAAAAACGTTATTGACCCATGGTTGAATTGTTTCCCTTACCCACGAGAAATTTTAGGGTAGGACGAACTGAAAAACAAGGCGACTTTTGTTAAAGATTGTTTTGAAGGGAAAAAAAAACCCAACCGTCATCGAGAAAAACCAGCGGTTTCTTAATCGGAATCTCCCGTTTCCCTTCCACTCCCTTCCCCGCGCTCTGTATCTCGAAATGGAACTACCTCAGCCGAATAAAGTTTACTTTTCCCACATGCCAGTCCCCTCCACTTGGTGCGAAATGGAAACCTCTCCTATCCAGGGACCTGCAAGACACGGGGCGGGGGGTGTCCGGGCTCGGCGGGAGGAGGAGGAGGAGGAAGGGAAAGGTCTCCTGCTGCTGGCAAAGCTCCCGAACAAACCGATTACTCTCCCAGCAGGCCCTCCTTACCCCGCTCCCCCCGCCAGGGACGGTCAGGATCGGGCCCGAGTGGCCCAGAAGGGACCGGAGGAAAACCGCGGCTCTTTCCCACCCGAGGGCAGGGTGCGGAGGGACGGGGCCCTTGGGCGGGCAGAGCCGAGCGGGGCCGGCGCCCGGGTTTAGCTCTGACCTTTTTACCTCGAAACGCCTCTGGGATTTCCAAACAAGCAAACAGAGGAGCTGCCAGGAGAAGCCATTGTCCTGGCTTGGTCAGATTTGCAAACCTTTGCTGGGGGCTGTGAGTGGGGCAAGGAGTGAGCGAGGAACCTGCTGCGGCCGCAGCCCGGCGGTCCCTCCCCATCCTCACACCGCTCCTCCGCCAAAGAGCGACTTTGGAGCGTTCAATTCGCTCAGAGACAAGGAAAAATGAAAAAGGAAGGGGTGAAAAGGTGAAAAAGGGATTTGTTACGTTAGCGGTTTGCAAAAATAGCAGGAGAGGGAATAAAAAGCACCAGCAGCCAGACTGACTCCATAACCTGTTGGGTGTGAGTCGGCTCGGGTTAACCTGGTCGGTTTGGCTTTGGTGAGCCCCTGGTACCCGAGCTGTCCCATGGACACACGGCACCGCGCTTTCGGGTCCCTCCGGGCCCGGTGAGGAGGGCAGCACCGCCCGGGGGGGTTTGGCCGGAGGAGAGAGAAAGGCCGGCAGAGAAAAGGGGGTTCGGACGTGTCAGTGTGTCGGGCACAACAAAGGCTCCCGGCTCCCATTTGAAACTCAAAGGGACTCTCCGGAAGAGTCCGCAGAGACGGTGCGGATTCGCCCTTACATATGTAACCCCCCCCGGGCTCCCCTCAGCCCTTCCCCTGCCCCCTCCCTGCCCAGCCATCACCGCACACAGCTCAGTCCCCCCCTTCCCCGCTCTCCCTCCGAGGTTCTCACGGTCCCTTTTGTCTCAGGGGCCCGCAGCCCACCGCTGGGACGCAGGAGCCAGCGGAAGGTGCCCCCGGGACACCCGCGGCTGGGGGTCCCTCGCCCCGGTGCTTCAGTACCCACACAGGTACCGAGGTGTCCATAGGGGACCTGAACCGTGGCACGCTGCACAGGCTGCACAGGAGGAGGCCCAGAGGAGCCTTTGCAGACCTGCACGCAAAGTCCTCCCCGAGACTCAGCCCGGTTGCTTTAGTTGGGCTTCATCACAAATATGAGGCCGGCACACACTCCTTTGGTTTATAGAAATGATACAAACCAGCACCATTATTTGTAATCTAGTATATTCCCGTATAGAATCATAGAATCCCAGACTGGTTTGGGTCAGAAGGGATCTTAAAGCTAGTTGCAACCCCCTGCCATGGGCAGAGACACCCTGCAGTAGACCAGGTTGCTCCAAGCCCTGTCCAGCCTGCCCTTAAACACTTCCAGGGATGGGGAGATCTCCATGTGTGTCTGTCCGTAGGTCCTGGTATTGCATTTTTCATGAGCAGGAAAATTAGCCAAGTCCCCCTGTATGCTCGCACACAAAGCCACGTCTTAATGGAGATTTATTCTTTTAATATCCCAAAGGAAGGGGCAATTCCCAGTTAAAGAAACGTAACTGTGTAAATTACTCATGGCAGCGGCATGTTGGAGCTGCTGTTCCCCTGCAGGAGGAGGGGATGGGAAGGGGCAGGAGAGCCCCAGAGCAGGGACCCCAGGAGCACCCCTGGTGCTCTGGCCAGGGCCATCTGTTCCTTACCCCTTGGTGTGAAATGTTTCTCCTTTCCCCTAAAGCATTTGTTCTCACAATGTGAGGCCCTTTTGATCTCAGAAGAGGACATTCTATTAAATAATAATAATAATAATACCAGGAAGATTTCCTTACTTTCAACTCCACTTTGCTGGCTGCTATTAACTCTGCTCCTGAAGCCTATTCACACCGAACTGTGAAGCGGTCCTGGGGTGCCTGTCTGGGGGCAAACCCATTCCCTCTGTGACCTACTGTGGCCAGGTTGTGCTATAGCTGGTCCCTTTGATGCCCTGAAGTGGAGGAGAAGAGGGGAGGAAGCCTTCTGAGTTGCTCCAGACTCGTTTCACGCATTAAAGTGGGGCAACCCCTTTCCCAGCTCTCAGCAAACCCAGAGCAGGATGAGGGCAAGGCGTTTTCATCACAACCCGAGCAAGTCAGAACTGAAACAAGAGCCTGATCCATCTTCTGTGAGTGGCACCAGGGCATCAAGGTTCCCACGCACCTGCTTACTCATTAACATCGCTGAGGGAGCTGATACACCCTAAATCAGGTCAAGCCAGGAGGGGTTCTCATGCCTGCCGAGTTTTCTCAGCATTTGGACATGAAAACATGTTTAGGTGTCACAGTCTGAATCAGGCAAGAGACCTGCAGCTGCTCTCATGCCCTGATGGGGAGGGAGAGCTTGGCCACCAACACCCTTTCCTCATCCCAGGCACCTCCCCTGTGCCAGCAGCATGGTTGGGCTAGGTGCTGGGAGTGGGGCATAGATGTGGTTATTGGGATTATAGATATTTAGAGACAATGAATTTCACTTGTATTTGTATCAAACACACAGTATATTCAATTTGGGGGATTGATGCTGGTCACCTGTGCCTTAGTCTGTGGTCTTGTGTCTGACCCCAGGTCCTGAAAGGGCCACCCTAAGGTGCTGTCCCCTTGCTCACCCTCTGCCCCTGGCTTTCACCAACACAGATATTTCATCACCAATCAGCTTCAGGGTTGCTTTGGCCTCTCAGGCAGGTGAAATGAGGTCTGGGGCAAAGGGCTCTGGTGGAAGGAACAATTGCAGGAGTGAGTGTACAAAATGTTTCCTTGCTCTTCAGAGGCCTCACCTATCCTTTCAGTTTACACTGCTCTGACAGCTCCATTTCAACCCCAGCCTTCACATGGACTCATTCAATATTTACTCAGGCTGATGGGTTTGCTCACAACTTGCCTCCATCAGCCTTGCTCTGTCGGGTTCCCTTCCCCTCGGGCCCCGGTTCACACAAAGTTCAGCCTGGAATGAATTCACCCCAAGATGGGCCCAGCTTGGCCTGAGGACCAGCGCTGGGGTCAAGCCTGGGTCTCTGCACCCCGGCCAGCGCTGGTGCAGGCAGCTCTCAGCACTCCCGGCCGGGAGCCTGCTTTGAACAACTCTTTGGGGTTAAAAATGAAACAGCTTTGGGCCAGGGAAGATGCAACGAAGGCAGGAGCTGCTTTTCAGTGCGGAGAGCGCAGGTCAGCCCTGCGGGGAGGGTGCAGAGTTCCTCTGCGCGAGGTGTGAGAAGGGACAGCTCTACAGCCTCAGTACAGCTGCACCAAGGGGGGAAAGGGGTATAGAAATATATATACACACAAACACACACGTCTGTCTGTGTATGTAAATAAAGATACAGCATTAAACGTATAAATATATAATGAATATCAAAAGTATTTATATAAAGTATAAAATGCACTCATATATTCTATAGATCTGTATAAATCTGTATTTTTATATGTAAATGTATATCCGACACAAGGGATTAAAACCTAAACTAAGTGAAATTCAGACTGATTTCTTTCTGCCTAAAACCACTACAGGGAAGTTGGCTTTAGGTAACAGCGAGCTGAAATCTGCCCCAGCACCAATAACCAAAGTCTTTCCTGCAAGGCTTTTATCAGAGGGGCAAATCCAAATTTGACGCAAAGCAGAAACGTTGCAGATGGGATTATTCCAAACCCCGTGCGTGCTCCCGTGGGAAGGGAAGCAGACAGAACCACGAGACAAATCCAACGCGGCTCCAGAGGAGAGCACAGCAGGGGCGGTGAGGTGCGGGAGGGAGCAGGGGATGGCTGGGAACGGTCCCGAAGACTTGGGATGTGCGGTGGGAGCCGGATCTGCCCCTTTCCGGGGCTCTGGGTCTCTGGTAAAGGCAGGGACCCTTTGCTGCGGGCTTGGCATAAAGCCCGGGCGAGTTCCCAAAGGGTTTGGGGTCAGAGCCAGGGGTAGGAGCTGGTACCCGAGAGCCAGAGGATCCCAGGGAGCGCAGGGTTTGTCCCCAGAGGAGCGGCAGAGCACTCCTGAGAGCAAGGAGGCTGAGGTTTGAGCTCTGAGCTTGCAGCCCTTTCCCGCAGGATCGCAGCACCGTGCGTGGGGAGGCTCCCGAAATCCCACCCGAGGAGGGGGAGCTCCCTTTCAGTGGCCATAAAGATAATGCGGGGAGATGTAACGGGTCTGTTAATGGCCATGCAGCGCCGGCGGTTACCACAGTCCCTGTGGGTTAAACAACCCAGGGAGGTGGGAAAACGCAAGCGTTGTTTTTTTTTTGGGGGGGGGGAACACAAAAAGGGGAGGGGGAGGTTTGGGAATCCCGCACGATTCCCAGGGGCTTTCCAATCATTCTCCCATTCCTACCCCGGCCTCGCCACCTTTCCGCTGGCAGCCCCAGGAAAAGAGCATCGGCAGGAGCGAGGCGCCGCTTCCTTCCACCGGAGAGGCGGCACTGCCAAAACCCGGTAAAAGAGCGATTTCTGCACCAAACCCGAAGTCTCTCTAACTTTTTGCTAGGCGTTCAACGAGTCCCTTATTTTTGCCAAGCTACAAGAGCCAAGGCACCAAGGAAACTCCTTTCCTTAAGGCTTTCCGTCATTAGAGATGAGAGCAGTTTCCCTCAAACAAAAGCCCGGCTCTTAACTTCGGTTACGGTATTAACACAGGCGGAGACACCGACCCCGGGGTTTGTAAGAGCAAAAGACAGGAAAAAAGTGTTTTTTTAACGGCACTTTAAGGAGGTTTCGTTCGGAAGGATTCGCGAGGGGTCACATTCAACCCGGTGAGCGGCACTTCCCGGCTCAGCCTCGCTCTGCATCACCGTCCCCGCATCCTTAGCAGCTTCCCCCGGGGAAATGGTTTCCTCGGGCTCATTGCTTCCAAATTCTATTGCCCAGCCACTCTCCCCCTTTCAGGTATTTCAGGTATTGCCCCTCTGAGCTTAATGGGCAAAGAATAAACCGGATCTTTTCGTGCATTAAACATTGTCCTAAATTACGGCAGTGGCACTTGTATCCCTTCCCTTCCCTTCCCTTCCCTTCCCTTCCCTTCCCTTCCCTTCCCTTCCCTTCCCTTCCCTTCCCTTCCCTTCCCTTCCCTTCCCTTCCCTTCCCTTCCCTTCCCTTCCCTTCCCTTCCCTTCCCTTCCCTTCCCTTCCCTTCCCTTCCCTTCCCTTCCCTTCCCTTCCCTTCCCTTCCCTTCCCTTCCCTTCCCTTCCCTTCCCTTCCCTTCCCTTCCCTTCCCTTCCCTTCCCTTCCCTTCCCTTCCCTTCCCTTCCCTTCCCTTCCCTTCCCTTCCCTTCCCTTCCCTTCCCTTTTCCCTTCCCTTCCCTTTTTTCCTTATATTACTATTTGGAGGAATATGCTTGCAATGAAAACATCTCTTTGATGGATGAGGAGCTGGGCTTTAAATCAGGCCCTACTAATACAAATGATTTGAATATGCCCCTTGTATGATTTATTTGGCATGTATGAAGCAGTGAGCTCTGTGGTAAGACTCCATTATGGAGGCTGGGTGCCTACAAAGTTACAGGGGAGCTCTTTCTGAATGGCTTGTCACATTCACAACAGGGCCAAGGCCATATGTATCAAAGACAAGTAAATCTCTTTTCCCCTGACCATACTCTCCTCTCCTCCACACTGGACAGGAAGCTGACAGTGCCATGGAAATCAGCAGGCATTCTCTGTGTGTTTTGTATTGCTTCTGCTGCTGCATTCAAAAGCCCCAAACACAACTAATACAAAATCAATGTTTTCTCTCAGGATAATGAGGGGAAAAAGGCAGGGAAAGGCTGAGATAAGGTTCTGGACTGTGCACGCTGTTCTCTGGATGGGGAGGCTCCTGTTCTGCTCGGCGCTGGACAAGGGAGATGCTCTCTGCTTTGGGCTCCTTAAAGGCAGCACGAGAGGTACCACAGGAGACGGAGCTGGCTCTAGTGGCTTCTGCCCTTTGCTTAACTCCCGCAGCTGGGAGGGAAGTGACATTCCCCAGGCAGGAACTGCAGGTCCGGGCAGTGCCAAGCCTGGGAGGGTGATCCCCTCTGCAGCCTTCCAGTGAGAGGCACAAGGAGGGGGTTGTTAGGAACCTGAATTTTTGGGATGTCTGACCCGCTGTGTTAAGCTTTGGCCACTCACACATGAAATGCACCAAGAGCCCCGTTTTAACCAGCCTGCGCTTTTCTGTCATCATCAGCACCGGGCATAAATCAACTGCACAGTCTTGGCTATGAAAGGTATGACTGGAACCTCATCTGGCTTGCCTCTCTGTGCCAAGGCCTCAGCACCCTGCTGTGCTGGGCTGTGTTCCAGATGAAACACATGCTATTAACTGTCTTTGGTGGTCATCGTCTCTCAGGGAGGAGAAACACAAGAAGGGGGTATATGTCACTAAACACATACATTCGATGCATGCAAAGCATCTGAGCGCCTTTGGGCTCTGTCTTTGCAGGATCAGAGTATTTCAGGTCATCATCAGCATCATTTCCACAGACTAAAGTCTAAATGTTGCTCCTTCTCAAGACCTTCGTACAAGTTTAAAACTCAGAAATAAAATTGGCCTTGTACCAGGTACTTGAACATAAAAACTTAATGCAGCGATTGGGGATTGACAGCACCAAGCTGCAGCTGCTGCTGTTTGTGGCAGTATAGTCAAAGCTGTGGATGCTCTGTAGTTTCCTTCTCCTTGTTCACTAAAAGGAGAGCTTATGAAGGGAGAATGAACCCCTCAGGGTTATTCCTAAGGTGGAGAATGGCAGGGGAAGCTTCGCCCTGCCGAGGTTCCTTCCTTCCTGGTCTTGGGGGAGTGGGAATCCAGTGTCAGTAACTCTCTTCATCTCCAGACTGTATCACTTGCAATGGGGTTTGCTTGTGTATTTGTGTTCTTAACAGCAACCCCACACTTCTGCTGCTCCTTGGGGCTGCTGAACCCAGCTTCTGTGACACCAGAGAGACTTTATGCTCAGTCCCTGCCAGCCCAGTGAGTCAGGCAGCAGCATGAGCCTGCTCTCAGGTATGTCCAACACTGCCCAATTTCTGCTTTTTGGCACAATCTTCTTCTGTGGTGTGGCCACGTTACTGCATAAAAGGGGAGCTGGGGGGAAGCATTCCAGGGCCCTTTACTCACTAAAACATCAAAACCACGGAGGTTTTCTTGTCTGCTGGGTTCCTCCCAGACGAAGCAGACAGAGATGGTTGCAAAACTTCTCCTGCTATTACTGCAAAAGGGCTTTAATAAAAAATCACAGCACACACGTAAAGGCTCCCAGCGAGATAAAAATTCCCCTTGATCTGCTGATAGGAAGGAATCTACGAGAGTGGCAGATCAAAGGGAGAACAAAGGCCAAACCTTTGAATAACAAAAGCACTTACGTCGCCTCTTCTCCATCAGTCCCCGAAGTTATATCTCCTTCGATGTTCTTTGGGGCAAAAGATTCCCTACAGTAAATACTTTCCAGAAATCCACTGTTGCAAGTAGCACAAAACCCCAGGAAACTTGGGGCAAAGGAGTGGGATTGTTTTCCATAACGTTTCTTGGAGGCTCCACATCTTTCAGTTGCTTATCAGTTCTGAAATACAAGGCACGAAGTCTCCAGCACCATTGGGACCAAAAGGTTATCAGCATGTAAATACCTGAGCTGGAAAGACATGTTTGAGAAAGAACAGATAACATTTTAAACATACTTATAGCCCGCATCCTTTCCAGCTTTTAGCCCAATTTCACCTGAACTTTCACAAGTAAAGGTGTGCTTCTCATAACTCAGCAGATAAAACCGGGTTTATCTCAGCTCGAGAGCCATAGAACCAGCGCTGTGATCACCTCTCTGTTATTTGCTTTTTGTTAGAAAGCATCACCCAGCTCTTTCTTTCAGTAAAGAGTTTTTCAACATGAATCTGAGACTGAAAGTACGGGGCCCAGGGCAAGCTGAGTGCCAGGGGTTTTCCTGTCCCTGACAAACAAGGAAACGGAGGCAAAAGCCTACAAGAAATGTGGAGAGGGACTTTTTACAAGAGCATGGTAGTGATCAGACAAGAGGGAATGGCTTTAACCTGCCCGAGGGGAGACTGAGCTGAGCTCTTAGGCAGAAGCTCTTCCCTGTGAGGGTGCTGAGGTGCTGGCACAGGGTGCCCAGAGAAGCTGTGGCTGCCCCATCCCTGGCAGTGCTCAAGGCCAGGTTGGACACAGGGGCTTGGAGCAAGCTGCTCTGTGGAAGGGGTCCCTGCCCGTGACAGGGGATTGGGACTGGATGAGCTTTCAGGTCCCTTCCAGCCCAAACCGTTCCATAATTCCATGATTCTATGAATGTGGCTTTCTCTCCTCTGTACAGGGGAAAATCAGACAGAAACCCCATGGTTCTCAGAAGTAACCAGCAGACAATGTCAACTCTTAGACGACCATAGTTCTTTCTATCTAGCCCAGAGGCCAAGACTTCCTGTTGGAAAAGGTAAACGACAGCTCAAAAGGGTATTTTCAAATGAGGTAGAGAGAAACCAGCTCACACAGTGTTTTCTCCTTCTGTGTGGTAAATGCCTTGATATTATAAACTGGAAGGGAGGGGGCTGGTTTGCAAAGGAACACAAAGGACAAAGCTGTAACTGTCATTTAAATGCTGGGTAGGCTTGTGGGGTGTGGAGAGAGCCGAGTCCAGGGCACCATCCATCTTTTAGAGAGAAGGTTGGGTCTGGTCGGGTTGAATTACGCTTTAGATTTCACTGCCTGTATTGGTTGGATCTCTGCTGACTGTAAAGGGGTTTTGGGCAACCAATTTAGGTGAGGATGGCTTCAACCTAGGCAGTGGCTACCCCTTGGAAGCTGGGGTGCCCTCACTCTCGGTGTAAGTTGGCATCACCCAATCAGCTACAAACTCACGCAAGGAGAGAGCAGAGTCTTCAGCAGATGACCCAGAAACCAGGACTGCATCACAACTGTTTTAACTTACAGTGGAGTGGTGAGACAGTAAAGAACCCACTCAGATACAGGGAAGCGAGCCTGACTTCAGTTCCCTTTTCCCTCTCCCTTTTCTCCCCTTCCATCCACGCAGATGAGGCTGATCCAAATCCTGGTACTGAATCATGAGTCAACTGAGTCATGATTTGCACAAGTTTCTTACAAAGGGGAGATCTGGGAGATCACATAACTGCTGATGGCATTTAGACCAAAGCAGAGCTGGTCCCTGTAGTAAATTCCTTACTTTCTTGCCCACTCAGCTTCATAGCATGTCTCATAAATCTCTGTTTGAGAAAGATCACACGTTAGTGGTTTATCTCTGGTATGTGCTACCCCATGTTTTCCCACTCACAGCATATTAGCCTCACACAGGTGGGGAGAAAGCAAAATAAACATTATCAAACCAGGGCATCAAATATTTAGTGTAGAGCTTTCTGAGTGCTTCAGCATGAGTGAGACTGTTTAGATATCAGATGTTCTCCTGCCAGCTCAAACGAACCACTGCTGAGTAATGGCTACGGTCCCCCAACCACCTTTGGCCATCGGTGCATTATCACCCCTGGCCTTTAACTCTCTGTCCAGGGCAAGAATCGCTTTCTTAATCCAGCATCTCAGCCTAAAGCTGTTCCAGCTGAGCCAGGGGATTGTTTACAGAAGGTGCTGGCTCCCTCCCCTCCACCTGGTTTCTGTCTGGGCCACACTGTTAGGGATGAAGGCGCTACATCATTTATCTTGGCCTCATTGCACAGGCAGGTCCTGCTGTCACTGTGCTGGTGGTGTGCGGAGGTGCAGCATCCTGATAAGCACACTCTGCTCGCCGGTGGGTGAGTAGCTGCCCGGCAGCCCACAGATGATCTGTGCTGTGCTTGACGCCTCCCGGTGCGTGGAGTGCTGCAGGACATGGGATCCAGCTGCCAGGCTCCAACAGGAGTTTATGCACAAGGGTCAAGTGGTTCTTGTGTTCAAGGGACCAATAGATACTAAATACAGGGGTTGCATGTCTTGAGGCTGGTTTAAACACCACCATAACCCCAATGGGTGTCCTTTGCTTTTTCAGGGGCTTAAGGCTTCAAAAGCAAATGGGTAGGCATACGAATCGACTTTATAAGGGCATTTGAAGTGACTGCTGTCAGGAGCAGTTCATTTGCTGCACCTTCCAGTACAGCAGCCGGTGCTGAGTCTCCTGGAGAGATTCCCCCAAAGAGAAACAACAGTCTGATTTCACACAGAAAGGACAAGGCAACAGAGAGCTGGGCTCAGTGACTTTAAAATGGTCTCTTTTAAATCACACACGTCTGCTTCTCTCCTCATATTGATTTCCCTTTGCTCAACAAGTGCTCTTGGCCGCTGAGAAGCTGGCTGAGGCTTTGAAAGCTCCGAGTAACTAATCTGTTGTGTCAGTTTGCAGCGTTTCATAGGGAGAAAAATGGCAATGCAGGAAAGCAAGCCCAGCCTGTTTAGATTGAAGGAAAGAAGCTGTGTCAGTCGGCCGACAAACACGGTCATCTTTCTATCCCCAAAATGCAGGCTCACCTTGTTCATAAAGATGAATGTTACGGTTTGGACCAGTTTGGGGTGAAAAAGGAGGTTTTCTTTTAGAGTTGGGATGGTTTCCTTGCAGCCACCAAAGCCTTTGTGAGGAGGAGCACGGGCGACCTCTTTCCATGCGACACCACAGCACGCTGACAACACTGAGGATTTGTTCTCTGAACACCTGATTTTGCAGACAAGACGCAGATAAACAGCAACAGCTCCTCTTAATGAGCACAGCAGCATCTCCAGATAAACTGTCACCACTTGTGTCGTGCCCAGCTTCAGTATCACCATGGGAGGAAACGCCTCAGAGCCTGCAAAAACACATTCCCCTCTTTCCCTCCTCTTCCCAAGGTTAGAAACTGCAGAAGTGATGGTTTTGGAACAAAGTAGAGATGGGGCTGCGTCCACCTCATCTACTCGTGGATGAATAGGATGCACAAGGCTCTAAGTTGGACCAGTTTCTGGCAGTGTAGCTTGGTTCTAAGATCAACCAAGAAGTTTACGATCATAAACATCTGCAAAGAGAACCCTTCAGGCCTTTGGTTAGACACTTGAAAATCAACCCTCTGGAATCTGAGAGCAATACATGTACAGAATGTGCTGGAATCACTGCCTCTGCATGAGAAAAGCCAAGATGGGGTTGAGACCGTCACACATCCTACATTGCTTCCTGAGTCCTGGAGCTCGAAGCTCCTACTGTCCCAGCTGCTGTTTCACCACAGAGCAAAGGGGAAGAAGATCCCAAATGTTAGCTTTGGGTGACAAGGTTTTACTGCCCTGCAAAATAGGAAACATTCTGAATCGAACGCCTTTTTGCTCTTCTCTGCTTGAACATAAGGTCCTGCTCAGGAGAGCAGCTTCTAGATGCTACCGCAGCACAGATTAACAATTGGGATCATCGGGAATGTGGAGACAGAGCGTGTGGCTGTGGCAAGGGCTGTTGGTGAAAGGGTTTGACATTTCAAACAGACCTACACAGAGCAGTTAATATTGGGGGGTTTGGACTGAAATCAGGAGAGTGAAGCAAGCTGTGTTTAGAGGGGCAGACTGGCAGTCTGATTTTCATTCCTGCTAAGTCCCTGTACAGAAATTCCTTTCCCATCCACTTCCGAGGCGCTTTTTTCCAAGGCAAGGCACTGTAAAGGCAGTTCCATGTAAATGAGGATCAGGCCATCGGCGCGAACGTTACCCACGGCTGCGGGCGTTTGCCAAGCTTCAGTCCCCCTCTAACATCTGCTGAGGAGGAGAAATCCACGAGCCTCAGCAGTTAAAGGTCTGGGGTTTTTTAAAAGCCACATCAAGGTCCCGCTCAGCTCTGCGGTGACTGCGGAGCTTACTGCCAAGGAGCGCATTTCTTTGGACAGCATCACAAGGGAATGTGAAACGGAGCAGAGATTAAAGCGTGGCTGAGGTCTGAAATATGTAGGGGCCGGTTTAATGCAACCAGGTGGAGACTGTCCAGTGCTTGGAGCTCGCCGAAGGCCCCTTTGTTAAACATCTCAGTCTTCCCACTTTGGATTTGAAAAGAAGCTTTTCCCCATTGCTCTCTGTGGTTTACAAGAGGTCGGTGGAGCTGGGCCAGTTGACACGAGCTCAGAATCTACTTGATGTAAGTGCACTTTTCTCAGTAGTGCTGTGACGTGCACCTGAGATTCACACGGTTTTATAGCCCCTGAAGTGTCAGTCCTTTGTCTCCTCTTTATGTGATTTCCTCCTCATCCTTCTTCCCTTCGTCTCTGCTGCATTTATGCTGCTCTGTAGCCGGAGCTTCTGGCTGCTCCATTTATCACTAAGTTCAGATGCCCAGTAAAACTTGAAAGAGAAGAAACAGGCCCCACAGCCATTGTAGGCTTACCAACCAGCTAGAAAGGAATCTAGGACCTATTTTAGCAGGATCTTTCATAGGCGGATTGCTCCTTCCTTTTCTTCGCCTCCAATCTAGGCTCCTACCAACAGTTCTTTGACATTCTGCCCCAGTGAGTGGTTGGAGATGAAGGCAGAAGGGTTATACTGGTAATGCTGCTGCCAATGAAGTGATGCTCTGTGATCAAGCAGCATATACCTGTATATGCCCTCCCAGGCCATCCTGGAGAGCCCGGTTTAACTGGCTAGCTGGCAAATCTTGACTTTTGGTATTAACTTCCACCTGCCCATTGCCAGCACTGTGTGGAGCCAGGGGGAGCACGGGAAGTGGCTCTTGGAAGGAGGTATCAGAGGCAAGACTCTTTTCAGGAGGGGTTTTTTGTGGCTATTGTAGGCAAAATTGCCCCCTTCCCTGTTCCAGCAGTCAGGGCCAGTGCCCCTCCTGTTGTGTCCCTCTGGTTGTCGTGGTATCTGCGTCTCTCACTGGGGTAGAACCCTTGTTGCAGTCACCTGTGCTCAGATGCCATTGTGAAGCGGAATTAGACTGAGAGCGTTGTCTTCCTCTGCTGTTAGAACAGGGAGTAGTCTGTAATTCAGCTCCACAACGGAAGAGCACCGCTCTCTCTGCCGCGTGCACAGACCTATGATCTGGGGTCCTAAAATTCAGGCACCGCAGGTTTTGTCAGTACTTTCCTGTTGCTCCAAAGGCCTCAGTCACGTTTCGCACCGTCCCCCTCCCTCGTGCGCAGACAAAACGTGATTTCAGGCTTGGCAAGGGCTTGGAGAACGGGGCAGAGCCTTTCAAAGCGAGCGTGGTGTCTGAGTTCAAATGCTGTTCACTGCTGCCCACAGACACCGCATCGCTGTCAACAAGCTCTTGGCAGGGATCTCGCCTCCCTCTGGAGAGAGGAGATGCTGGGTCCTTGGCGCAAACAATCCCGCGAGCTGCGCAGGGATGAAAGCAACGGAGCTAAGGAAAGAGAACCCCGGTAAATCTCTGCATGTGTTGAGCGAGACTGTGGCAAAGGGAATGGAATGAAACCAGGAAGCTGCCTGCCGGGGCGGCTGGGGCTGTGGCAGTCCCTGTGCTGGCTGCAAATCCTCAGCGAAGATGCCTTCTGAGGGCTTTCAATTCAGAAGCTGCAATGAGGCAGCGGGCTAGGATTTCAAACCCTTTGAGTCTTGCAAGGATGAAGTAGTTTCCCCTCCCCTTCCCCAGGTTCACATAGTCCTCGTGGCAGTTCTTTCCCTGGAAGGGTTTTTTTGTCCCTTTTGGATAGAAGCAACTTTCCAAAGTTGGGAGGGTAAAAAAAACAGCCAGGAAGAAAAGCAGGAGCCATTGCGGAGGTGAGCCTGGGCAGCTGGCACTTGATTTATGAAGTGCTGAAAAGCATCTTCAGAGCTGTCATTTATCTTAAAGCTCTCAGCCTAAATAAACAAAGAACCCCCCCCTTCCCAATTATAGTTATAGTAGAAACAACTCCAAAGCCTAATAGCTGGCGTCTGAAAGCAGCACCCTTCCACCCCCCAGCCCACAGATGCACCCTAGTGGGGCAGCGCTTCCAGCCTTTCCCGGATCCAGCTAGCCTGGCCCTTCTCTCCCACGCCTTCTGAAAGGGAAATCAGATCAAAAGCAACGGGGAAGGCAAATCAAAAGCAACAGAGCCATCTCAGTCCTGCTGAGGAACTGCAGATCCACAGCGTGCTGGCGCAGAGAGCTCGCCCCATCGCTTGCATTAGGTCCTCTTCAAACAGCAAAAGGGCTCCCCAGGACTTTGGTTTTGGGGTCAACTGATGCTGCGTTTTTCCTGGGCTGTGCTGCATTTAGCAGCCTAAGGGAGCTGACCCTCTTGTTTCTGCTCAGGAAGTTGAAGAAGTGCTCTTTAACTGCTGGTTGTGCGATCAGGCATGGGCTCTGCTTTAGTTTTCCACCACGCTGAAATCTCTAGGGATGGAGTGAAAATCCACACCAGAAGGAGCTCTCCCTGCTGCCTCGGAATAACTGGGATCTGGAAGCATCAGGGCAGCTGACGGCTCAGTGGCAGAAACCCTCCAGCTGGATGGGCCTCAGCATCAATCTCTGGAGACACAGAGAGCGGAAACCAGGCTTGCAGAATTCCTTCTGGGACCTGATTTTCCTCTTGCTCTTGCTGTAGCAAGAGGTCACTGGAGGAACTGGACTCTGAGCTATTGCAAATAACCCGAATTCCACTGAAGAAAACAGGAATACCCCAGCTGTAGTTGCTGAAGACAGGCCAGGATAGAAACATGCCATTATCAAAACAGTGTGATAAAACCCCTCTACTGCATCCACACTCTTCATCCTTCTACCTTCTCTAGTGTCCTTTTGCTTGCATTCCCTGCCACAGCACTAACACTGCAAAGCCCTTTTTCACATGACACTGGTCATAAATAATGTTTACTCACCCCCCTTTGTCAGCAAATACCACGTTGTACAAAGATAAAACACAACCAGAAGATAAGCTCAGGACCAGTCCTGGTTTTCTCGGCTAGATCTCAGGAAGGATATCAGCATTTTTGTGATTCTGGAATTGGGAACATAGGGCCAGGCAAAGGGAGCTGCTCACAGCTACCCAGCAAGCTGACCGGGGGACAAAGTGCAGATCTGCTGAGGCCCGGTGCCCCATCGCCTGTCAACACAGCTTGCTGCTAAAGCATTGATGGAGCAAATATTAAAAGCACTTCAAAATACAAAATGAGGTCCTTTTGTAAGAAACCATCTCTCCCTGAATAGCTTGAGCTATTATATTATGTATTATATATTATACCTATATATTACCTATATATTCTAGGTAGCTGAGGTGACAGGGAGCTTGAACATCTGTTGAATGCCTGCCCTTAGAGAAGCAGCATGAAAGGAACTATGGTGATCCGAAACCTTTTGCATCATCAGAGCAAGTGCCCAGAAGAGCAATAGCCGAGAGGCACATCAAGCTGCTCATAAACTCTCCTCTTCAAAAGCAGTCTAATGGAAGTTAAAGCCAGGCTGGTTTTAATTCCCAAGGGTCTGAATCACCTCTGTGCCAATATCCTTAATCCTCTGCTGATCAGGAATGGTCCCCAAAGCATGCTGGCAAAAGCCACGACTGGAGATATTCACTGAAGTGAGGCCAAGAATAGATATTATATAGATATTATACAGATATTATACAGATATTATATGCAGAAACTGTTTTAAGGGCTGACACACAACCACAGGGATGCTTAGAGACAGGTCCTACTCCCAGGAGCAAGTGCTTGGAGAAAGGTTTCCTCTTGTCTCTAGTGTTAAGGTCACTGTTGACCAGTAGCTCTTAGGGCACTACCCGGAGGGAGTTCAGACACGCAGCCCTTCTTTCCAGGGACCTAAATGCATTTTTAAGTTAGATCTGTTTTTAAGGCAGAGCTGCTCTCCCCGGTGGAGGGGCTGAACCTCAGTGCCACGTTCATGGCACTGGATGATGGATAAAAAGTCCAAAATCACTAAACTGTCGTGGTCATAGCGCTGCTGCTGCCTGTCCAATAGGCACAGACCCCGGATTCCCTCTGACACATGGGGTAATCAGTTACCTTCCATCCCCCTCAAGGGCAGAAAACGATGCTTAGCAAGCCAACATTGTGACTAAAAATATTTGACAGCAGCGCTTTAAGCTCTTCAAGCAGCTGCATATTTCTCTGTTCCTGCTCAATCTGAAGACGTTCTTATCCCTGTCTCCCAGGTCTGCTTTCAGGGAGAGCAAGAACAGTCTTTTCTCTCACCCGTATCTTTCCCTACAGCCAACATCCCACCCTGTAATCTCGGTTTCTCCATCCTGCATGAGATTAACCGCTTGGGTCTATCAGCATTGCTAAGACTCCTCCATACCTTTGATCAATTTATAGCTCTTCTTTGTACCTTCTCCAGAATTTGTAAATCAGATAACTCCTTCTAGCTAACAGATAAGTGAGTGAGTCCAGATGTACCAGGCTCACCAAGAAAGCCCAGGAGATAATGTTAATGTCCACATGCATGAAATCTGGATCCTTGTCTAGTGGAAGATACCAGTGTTTCGGGACTTGTTTTTTTTCAACAGAATCCTAAATGGGATTATTTTCAACCAGAAGCCACAGCTGCATAGCTGATGGGAAAACAAAGGGAAGGAGAGAAGGGAGATGGAGATGAGAGTGAGGAATGGGAGGTATTTTATGGAGATAGGAAAACCTGAAGTTGTAGCTTTTCTGGGAGGGATTTATTGCACAACTTGTTTCCTAATACATGAGCTCTGCAAGTATTGAATTGCACCTGCTCACTGGGGGGCAAAAATGGGAAAGGAAAAGAAAAGGGAAAGGAAATGAAGGAAAAAGAAGACTTAGAGAAAGGCAAAAGGGTTACTCTCTTCTGCAAAGTCATTCTGGACTGTTTTGGACAGTCTGTTCCTGTGTTTGCACCAATTCAGCCTGCCTATTGCTGCTTGCAGGAAGAGAAGAGCTGCATCTCTTCACCCAGAAGAAGCAGAAGGAGGGAATTATCCAGGGCTCAATTGAAACTGCAGCCAGCAGAACTGTGGGCCTGTTTCTTCCTCCAGCTGCGAGCCATCTGTAGCTATCCCTGATTTTGTTTATCTGGAATGAACTGATAGCTCTGAGGGGTGAGCACGCTGCAAGGCGGAGAAAAAGATTTCCAGGTCGCCATCAAGAAGTGGTCCAAGTGGATCAGATGGGAAAGGAGGAAGCTGACTGCTCCTCACAGCCATCATAACAGGTCGCACAGCAATAAGGCAGTGACAAGTCACATCCTAATAGCAATACGAGCAATGGGGAGAGGGACAGGGAAAGAAAAACGTTTGAAAGCATCCTCTGTAAGGCTGGAGTCAACAGACTGCAGTGAATGTGTGTACATGCAGGGTGTGAGGAGGAGGGTGCAGGGCAAACATCTGCCTACTGGAAAGGTTTATGCACTTCTCCAGGCATCTACTCCTGGCTCCTGAAGCAAATGGGATCAAATTCAGCCCAGCCACCTTGCTACCCAGTGTTCTCATGCAGCCCTGGTGGCCTCTTTCTCGGCTGTGGATACAACAAGCAGAGCTGGTTGAATTTGCTCCAGTGTGAACACAAGAATGAATAATGGAGCAACGGGTTTGAAAATCATTGGGCAAAATGATTTTAGTAACAGAGTAGGTTCTGTGTTTCACCGGGCCTGTTGTGCTTCCAGTCCAGCCCAGCTCTGGCCATCCCTCAAGGTGTACTGTAAGTCCTCAAGGTCATGCTGGGAGGCTGCCTCAACCTGGGCTCTAAAGCTCAGGGGAAGGGGAAAGCCCCAGCTCAGCACGCACGCAGGCTCTCGCTCCTCGCCCGCCGCCGAAGCCAACTGTCCCCTAGCCCAATCCATCAGATTGTCTAAGGTCAGCTCTTTCTAAATGCACCGCAGGTTCCGAGTCTGGATGAAAGCTGGCCTAACAGATGGCAGTGTGGCCAGAAAGCATGCGAGCCACATCTGCGCTCAAGCCCATCCTCATTTCCCAGAAGAGACGAAGCCACTTCTGCCTCACCTTATCACCAGACACCTTGTAAAGATGGAGAATGCTGAGGCTGCAAGTCCTCCTCTGCATTACTGGCACAGTCCTTTCTGCAGCACGCAGATCCAGCAGCACTCTCCGTCTGCATCAGGGCAGGAGTAAAATGGGCTGCTAGAAACGGGGTGCTGCAGCTTTGCTTTGGTACCTGGGAGCAGCGATACAGAGGGGAACACAGCGCTGCTCCAAGGTATGGCCACCCTCAAAAATGGGCGCTGTTTTTCAAGGGGATGCCAAGCATTTCTGAACCTGAAACCCCAGCAGCTTCCCTTTAGATCAAGTGATTGCTGAGCATTTCCAGGAGGCTGACTCAGTAACTTTGTGAAACCACTGATGCCAAGTGCTCCTGTGTTGACAGGCCGAGGAATAGCAGTTTATGGTCTTCCCTGTTCACCAAAAGAAACCTTATCTCTGATCCTATAGTCACCCTGAACAAATGCAAGGCCTTTCTGGGGGAGATGCGTGTGTTGTGTTAATTGCATATTTTACTGAGATGAAAGGTCTCAGCATCTCTCAGTAACTTCCTCTGCTTTCTTTTGTTCTCTGGAAGCCTCATTTTTTCCCTCCTAATATTTATTCATGAGGATTTTTGCTTTCAGAAGCTTTCGAGCAGCTGCTCCTGGTCTGATGGAATTCACTCAGCAGCAGAGATGTCTTTTCATCTGCTCAGAGCAGCCAGCTCCACCATCGACAAGCATCTGCTTCTCTGGACAGGACTCCAGCTTCGGCACCATTAATATGCATTTTATGGAGTGCAATGGAACACATGTGCGATCTGCAGGCTAAAGAGTCCACATCGTTCTGCACATATGCACACCTGCATGCAAAGGGCATGTTGTGGAGCCAAGATCTTGCTCTTCACAAGATGGACAAGGGTTCATGAGCCGCAGTGACACGTGAATGTGGAATACGTGTTAGGACTCTTGGCTTCTTTTGGCCAAGTTTCTCTTTGCTGTAACTGCGAAGTTGAGATTTTGGAAGTGATGGTTGTGAGATGAATTTTGATGGCTCAATCCCAGAAGGTGGAAACAGGCTTCAGCTTTATCATGGCAAAGCAGAAAGGGATTTACCTATAATTTCCTGGCAGGAACTTTTCTAGCAAGAAGGGACACAATGAAAGTTCTATATAGGGTCATTATAGTATTAGTAACACAATGACAGAAGATTTCACCTTCTATACTGCTGTGCTCATTGCAGCACACACCACTGAATTCATCTATACATTGTGGACGTGCAGCTGATTTTAAACACGCAAAACATCTGGACTCACGGCCACATCTGGCAGCTGGAGAGCCAACCACCTGCTGTGTGAAGTGGCAGCTGCACGCAGGGAACAGGGGTGTACAGCACAAAGAGGATGAATTCGGGGTCAGAATGTGCCATAGAATACCACACCATTACCTCCTTGCCTCAGGTACACGTCGCTCTTCTTTCCAAAGTTAGGGAAGTAAGAGTTAGCAGAAAAAAACCACCCCTTTTCTGAATCCCCTTCACCCCCAGGGAAAGGAACAACATTTCCCCTGGAAAAGAGGATTTTGCAATTCCCAGGCACAAAAGAAAGCAGGGGATGAGATTGGAGATGCTACATGGAGTAGCCATGAATGCTTGATCCAGTGTCCTCAACATAAAAGGACACGGAACTGTTGGAACAAGTACAGAGAAGGACCACAAGGATGATCAGGGGACTGGAGCACCTCCTGTATGAAAATAGGCTGAGGAAGTTGTGGCTGTTCAGGCTGGAGAAGAGAAGGCTGCGTGGAGACATCATAGCAGCTTCCAGTATCTGAAGGGGGCCTATAGGGATGCTGGGGAGGGACTCTTCATTAGGGACTGGAGTGACAGGACAAGGGGTAACGGGTTAAAAGTTAAACAGGGGAAGTTTAGATTAGGAGGAAATTCTTTCCTGTGAGGGTGCTGAGGCACTGGAATGGGTTGCCCAGGGAGGTTGTGAATGCTCCATCCCTGGCAGTGTTCAAGGCCAGGTTGGACAGAGCCTTGGGTGAGATGGTTTAGTGTGAGGTGTCCCCCCCCATGGCAGGGGGGTTGGAACTGGATGATCTTAAGGTCCTTTCCAACCCGAACTATTCTATGATTCTATGACCTATGTGAAACTCATCTTTGTTTTGTCTCCAAATATCCTGAGGCTTCCTTGACTTTATTTGAAGAGTCTCAGCTCTGAAAATAGATAGGAAAGAAGAAAAGAAAAAGAAAAAGGAGGAAAGAAGGCTGAGACTGAAACATACGGACCAGGTTCTGCTCTGGGGCAGAGCTAACCTCAGAAGATGAGGGCAACTGAGGTAATTGCTTCATTCTCCTCCTGCTTTCCCCATCAGCTTCAAGAGAGGAACCTCTGGGTAATAACTGGAGCGGGATGATTTTAGAGGTTGCACCTTTCAGACCCCCCCCCCCGTACCTCTGTGCCTCAGTCTCCTCTCTGACATTAAAGTGAAATAAATGAAATGCATCCCCCCCTTCCCCTCCCCAGCCTCCCCCCCACTTTTGGAGCGCCTCAGGTGAGTTGCACGGTGCAAGTTGGAGATCCCTGCCATTTAATTACTTCATTAGAGAATACCAGTGGAGTCTGGAGGACCAGGATGGGGGCTCCCCACATCCCTGCCAGCATGGAAACATCCCCAAGGGAATCTCGAGCTCTGCATCGGCCCCTTCCAGGAGGAGATCTGCGGAGCTGCAGGGCTTGCAGTGGGGCAATGGCCAGAGCCTCTGCCTCGCCTGCCAGGCCTTCCATCTGGATGTGTTAGAGAGCACTGGGGAGCCACGGAGCCAGAGACAGATGCAGTGGAGAGGGAGCAATGTTTCACTAGTCTGTCAACATGTCATTAGGCTCTCATGAGGGTACATGGAGCAGAGGGGTGTGGGGAGGAGGGGGGAGATGGGAGGGAGAGGGAGAAAGAAAGAGGTGCAGAGAAAATGACAGAGCATTGGAGAGATGGAGAGGTTGGTGCCAATGCCATGTAAATCACTGCCAAGGGGAGAGCTCCATCAAACACAAGGCCAGGACTATAAATCAGCCCATAATTAGGTGCAAAGAGAAAGCTTTAACATCCTCATCAAATTGATTAATACATCTCATGGCTCAGGACAGATGTAGATGGTGTTTATGAACAACTGCAAAGCAGCCAAGGCTGTGTCTGGGGCAGGAGGAAAAGGGGCTGGAGGAAGGAATGATGGAGCTGGAAACAGAAGCTCCCTTTCCCTTTGTCACCACACTCTCTTGTGCAAGGGCTGAGGGTGTCCCCTGTTAGCTTTATGGAAATGAAATAGTTAATGTTAGCACAGCATGAGGCCACTGGAAAGCCTTTATTTTAGGGGCTGATCCAAACCCATCAGTGCTAATGAGCATCTTCCCCTTGATTCTGGTGCAATTTGGTTTAGATTGTTAATAAGCACAATTACAGGTAGTCTTGGGTGAAGATAATAAAGAGCAAGCTGCTGGCTACGAGAAAGCAGAGAGATGAAGGGGCAGGAGATGAGAGGCCTGAGCTCTGCTTGCATCCAACTCATGGCTGCTCATCCAAGGCTCTCAACAAAGCACCTGCATGTTTAGAGCGTCGAGGAGTAAGGTTGGCCTCCAAAGGAAGCTGGTTTTGATCCTCCCACGTGGTCAGTGTGAGAGCACTCCAAAGTCTGGTGCAGTGAACGTGATATGAATGATGTGCCATTATTCTCCCTGTCGATGTGTTTCGAATCCCGGGCTGTGGGTTATTATGGTTGCTAACCCTTGCATTCCGTCACGAGGAGACACACACAGACAGTCCCTACCCCAAAGCGTTTACAATCAGAGGAGAAGAATCATCCCTTGCAGGTGGGTACAGACAGAGGGGAGAACCCAGGAGGATGAGGAGACGGTGAGGCCACAGTGCCGGCACGCATGCTGCCTAGGTGCTGTCAACTGGGCGTGCGGAGTGGGCAGGTGAGGTGGGCAGAAGATGCAAAGTGTTTGTCACAGAGCTCTGCAAGGGAGATGTTCACTGGTCACTTGTAGGTGTGCGTGCAGCACGTGTGCGTGGCCAGGACATGGGGCAGGAGGCAACAGCTCTGTGGGGGGAAAGCTGCAACGGACTCAATTCTGTGGCTTTTTCACCCATTTTGCTGTAAGAAAGACTGCAATGGCCAGCTCTTACAGAACGTGGTCACTCTGGCCATAAACCCCTGCATAATGTGGGTCAGCATCTCTCCCCCCTATTTAACAAATGGAGAAACGGGGGCACAAAGAAAGCGACTTGGCCACTGTCATCCAGCAGGTCAGGGATAGAAGCTGGAGTGGAGCCCCACTCTTTGGAGCCACCGATCAGTGCTTTCCCAGTCCTCCTTCCCCCTAGACTATGCTGCCCAGCATTCAGAGGCTATGATGGGGTGCTGAGAGAGAGTCCTCAGCTTTCACTCTGGCTTGACAGCAGGGATGCCCTGCTCCTGCTGGGGAAGGTTGATAAAAAGTGTGGGATTTGCAAGTGAGGTGTCTATACTGGAGTGACAAGATACTTAACCCCTCAGCCCTTAGGAGTTACAGACGTGATGCGGTGTCCATGTGTCAGCAAATAATTCAGAGGTGAAGGGGTTACAAGAAACACAGCTCCTCCAGATCCCTCCCTTTGAGAAGATGCAGGTTGATCCCGGATCCGAAACGCTCCTTGCCTTAAGCCCCTGTGGAGCTGCAGCAACTCTTTCATAGGATATATTAAAAAAACAAAAGAGAAAGGCAAAGAATCCTCCCATAGAAACAGCAAAAGTCTTGTTTACTGGAAAGAAACACCCAGGAAAGGACCATTTACAGACAGGTTTTAAACACCACTGGTTCTGAGGACCTTTAACCCCTCTGTATTAATCCTGGCAGACAAACACCTTGCCCATGCCTTAGTACGGCAGAAGGATAAGGCCCCAGCAGACATGACTTACAGGCTCCAAAAGCCACTCCTTGTGCTCACCAACAGCCCACAGACCCCGGTGATCCCAGCAACAGCCATCCAGCCCCAAGGGATGAGCCACCAAAGGGGTTTTATCATCTACCTGCTTTGGAGAAGGGTCTCAGGGAGCAATAGAGTCTTATTCAACCTCATGTCACAACCACAAAACCTTATGAGCAAGCCTATGAAGAGAAGTGCTGAAAACACTTGGCTTTTAAACTTTAAGATGCCTTCAGCTGCAGAGGATGGTGCTCCATGGAGCTCCATCTACTCCATTCATTTCCTTGTTCTCCGTTTTTCTGCTGGAATGATATATTCCCAAGGCACCAGAAACACTGAAAATGCAGAATGTCCTTCTCAGCTGCAGAATCTCTCAGGCTGCCTGCCCACAGTAAAAGACAAACACCTCACCCTTAGCTCGAGCACTCATCCTTGCTGCAGAAAATAAATGCTTCCAAGGAAAAATAAATCAATGGAAATTAGCAAAGCTCGGGATAAAAAATCCATGCCCTGCCAGTGGGATACTTGAGGCAACATTGTTTTGCATGATTCAGTGTCATATAATTACAGATATCAGCTCCCAGGTTTTAATTGATTCTTTTCCTCCGTTTATTAAGGTTTCTTAAGGCTGAACCTGCTCTTCTTGTAGTCACTGGCAAAAGGCTTTTAGTTTAACAAGGACAGAACTGTCCACGCTGTAAACTCCATGGTTTTCCCTCCTGTATCCCCCAGTGTAACAGAGACCTCTTCCCAATGGGAGTTCTGGGGTACATCCAAATGGCTATACTCCCTTTTTCTTTTAACGAATAGGTATACCCTTAATGAAAAGCAGCCTGTAACCGTTATAGCCTGATCTCCCTCGTGCTTGGGGATACACTGAACAACTCTTTACAGTCTCTAGAATTGCATTATCAAGATAGGAGAATCAAACCTTAGGGTGCCAAGTACACTGTTAGCTGACTGCGGGATCCATGACTGATTGCCATGGTGGTTTTGCTTGGAATAAGGCCTGAATGTGGATTTTAGGATTTACCTTTATGCACGTTCATGCTGGATGATAGAAAACTTACTTTCCAGGAGCCAGACCAGGTTTTCTCACCTTTATCCGGATTTTACTTGGGTTGCTTTGGGTTTCCAGTTTTTGAAGGTATAAAAGCAGCAGTAACTGCCTCTCCTGGGTTCAGCTCTAACACTTAGCTTTCTCCTTCTTAGTAGCTGGTGCAGGGCTATGCTTGGGCTTTAGTCTGAGAACAACGCTGATAACACCGATGTTTTAGTTGTTGCTTAGTGATGCTTACCCCGGTCAAGGACTTTTCAGCCTCATGCTCTGCCAGTGAGAAAGAGCATGGGAACCTGGGAGAAAGCAGAGCCAGGACACCGGACCCCAACTAGCCAAAGGGGCAGGGCATTCCGTACCACAGCATGTCATGCCCAGGATGGGAACTGGGGGGAGTCACCCAAGAGGCCCAGATCATTGCTCAGGTCAGGCCGGGTATTGGTCAGCAGGTGCTGAGCAATTGTATTGGGCATCACTTGTGTTTATTGTTGGGTTTTTTCCCCCTTCCCTTTTTAGCTTGGTATTCCCTCTCCTTCTTATTTCCCTTATCATTCTCAGTGTAGTAGTAGTGGTTTTGTGTTATACTTTGGTTCTTGGACTGTTCTTATGTCAGCCTGTGAGGTTTACATTCTTTGGATTCTCCTCCACATCCCCCTGGCAGTAGAGGGGAAGAAAGGGGGAATGAGCGAGTGGCTGCGTGGCTCCGAGTTAGCGGCTGGGCTTCAAGCACAGCACTACCTCTTCGAAGCATAGCTTTGATGTTGCTCCCGAATAAAAGCTCCCACAGAGAGGACACTGAAGCTTCCTTTCTGCCCCTGTCATTGTATCAGATTGGACATGGAAGCTGATGATGTTTCCCAGGTTAACTGACTTTCCCAATAGGGTTTTCAAGCTCCATAATACCAACAAAGCCATGCATCTCTTCCTCTCTCCCCCAACTCTGACCACAAAGTCTTCAGTCAAATTGCTCCTCATTTGCACCCCATGAAGTCAGGCAGGAGAAAAGAAGATTTCCTTCAGAGAAGAAAGGGAGCAGTTGGATGTGAGCTGGAGGAGGGAATTTGCCATCTCCCATCTACCCATCTGGATGCAGCTGGTGCTCAGGATCTCTTCAGTTGCTGTAAATCAGCATTGCTTTGCTGACTGAAACAGCCATCATCTGAAGGCTGTACCTGCTCTGAGTCCATAGCCGGTGCCCTCCTGTTCCAGAGGTGCAGACCATCCTAATAAAACTCAAAAGGTGACTAGCAGCACCCTCGCAACCCCTCAGAAATATAACAGCTTAAACATTCAAAAGGCGAGTGAAAAGATTTCTCTGGTGCTTTGGACAGCAAAGTCCAGTGAGCCAGGGCCCCGCTGTGGATTGTGCCCCAGCTAGAATGACAGCACAACAGACAAGCCACTTTGTGTATGCTTCGGCCCTGTCAGGGAGCAGTTATTGATGAGTAAGGGCCATTCTTAAGGTCTCTCCTCCAGCCCCTTCCTCTGGCTCCGGCCCCATTGTGGGTCCAGCCCGGGGAACAGTTCACGAACTCTGGGAAGTGAAAAAGAAGTTAAAAAACCCTGTTTGTGGTGCAGGGAGAAGCCATTCCCAGTGGCTCGACTGGAGGAAGGCAAACGGGTACCGCGCACACCAAACCAGAGACAGGACCTCCAAGAGCAAAGGACGTGTTCAGCGATGCAACGCTTCTGGTAGCTGTAAATGCGTGATCGTAACAGGTCTGAACCTGCAAAGTGCTGCTAGTCCTCAGTTTTCATCTGAATCCCTGCTCCTGAATTCAACACTATTCAATATTTGCATTAATAACTCAGGCCATGGAACAGAGCGTTTGTGCAGGGGATTTCAAGATGGGGAAGAGGGACAGAGCTGCAAGGCCTTCAGAGAGCAGGGTTTCAGTTCAGAAGAATCAGAATTCAGCAATAATCTGAAAGCAAAAGATAATAAAGATGAGAGCTAAATCCCAGGCTTGTGAAGGAATAATCAACCACGCAAATGGGAGCTGGGAAATAAGTGCCAAGGAAGCAGTTTTGCAGGGAAAGATCTGGGACAATCGCTGAGCCCAAACTGGAGAGGCATGAGCAGAATTCTGCTGGCCCGCATAAAAGGGATGTCAGATTTAAGATACACAAAGAAACCTCCTCGCTGTTCTCAGCGCTAACAAGGGCCTCAGCTCACCCAGTTTTGGGTACCACAAGGGAAGAGTCTCAAGGGAGAGTAACCAAATGATTTCAGAGCTAGAAAACATGACCTGCCCGAAGAGACCAAGTGTAGGGAGGAGGGAGAGGGAAGATTTATCCATCTTCAAGCATGTGAAAAGCTGCCACGAAAAGGAAGGTAATAAACCATGCTCCATGTTCACGGAGTATTTGACAAGGGGTAATGAGTTTAAACTGCACCAAGGGAGCCTTAGATTAGGCATTAGGGAAAACTTTCTGACAGTAAGGATGGTGCAGCACCAGCGTGCACCGCCTGAGGGGACTGCGGGATCCCCATCACTGGGCATTTTCAAACCTAAGGAGAGCTGATGGCTGACTGAAGCAACTGCTCCCACTTTCGAAGGAGGGATTGGTTGGTACAGCTCCGTCCGCTGTGCTTCTACAACCGTGCCCTTGAAAGTGTACATAAGCACAAATAACGCAACAGAAACTCTGTTGTAGAAAGCAGGCAATATCGAGGCACTGCATTTGCCAGCGAAGCTTTCAACAGTCCTTTGCTTCGTGTTTCTCTCACACCCAGGTAATAAAAGCAGAGCAATTTCTGCAGCAGCTCAGAACCAGGCACCCTCACCCATGTGTTGCTCGCCTCAGGTTTTTCCCTACTACCAAATCTTGTTGACTTGAACAATAATAAATCAAAGGGAATGGCGGCGGCTCATACAACCCAGGCAAAATCACAAGCCTCTAACCTTCACCTTCAAGACTTCCCTACAAGGCTTTCAACATCTGGAGCCCATTCTGCTTGAAGTGATGACAATCCCCAATAAGCGTTAATGGGGGATCCTGCCCAGTCTGTACTCTGTGCCTATAACTCAGTCTGTCTGTCCATCTGTCAGCCTTCCTGACAGCCAGAGCTCACACACACAGGAACAAACTACAGCTACACATTTCTTAATGAGCACATAATGAAGTCAACCTGCTTGGGGCTTTTTCAGCTCAGCTGATGGTTTCCACTGGGGCAGACTTCTCTTTGCTCCACCAGCCCTCAGTGCCCTGAGCACGTTAGGCTGGAGAGGAGCCTGGGGGGGTCAAAAGCCACAAATGGGAATCTTGGGAGCGTGGCTCTTGCACTCTTCCACAGGCAGCTCCCAAGCCCATCAGGATGACTTTAGCTGCTCTGCATCGGTCCCATGAGTAGGGTAGCCACGGTGTGCCACATGCATCACCCTCGGGCTGATGAAACACCCCAGGAAGTGAAGGTGGAGCTGGTGACAGCACAGACCAAGGGCCCGCTGCTCCCTGCTCCTGCATCTTGTGCTGGTTTGGACTGCAAAGTCCCTCATCACCTCCTCCATGCCTGAGACCGGTGCAAAACCCCAGCAAGGGAAGGTTCCTGGTGCACTGGCTGCAGCTCCTCTCCCCTCAGGCTGTGGTCGTGTTGCCCCCTGTCCTGGGTTCAGGCCATTTAATAAGGAGCCTCCCGCAGGTGATGATGCTTCCAGGGGTAGGAATAACTTTGCTGTCCTCCAGTGGCCTCCATGTGATACCTGAGGGAAGACACTTCCCGCAATACCATTGCCTTGCTGCTGTCATGATGCTCAGGAAAGCTGGGCAGCAAAGCTGATCGCTTCCACCATGCCAGGAGCCTTCCCTCTTCTTCCTTTGGGAAGTCATCTCCCAGGTTTTGCTTGGAGTTTGGATCTGATCCCATTCATTCCATACATCACCCGCCCAGGCAGCTGATAGGTGCCTGTTGGAGTCAATAGAAATGTCCCCCTGATCTTGGTGGTTTAGGATTAGATGATAGGGTGATCTTGAGGTCCTTTCCAACCCTAACTATTCTATGATTCTATGATTAAAATAGTGGGCACTAAATTGGTTTGGTTGGGCATTTCAAAATGCCTTGGCAGGTTGAGAAGCTGTCAAATGATTTACTAAAAATGAACATACGGTTCAGACGGCACCTTTATTTCGGTTTGGGTTAATTTTTACCCTTTTATTAAGTAAAATTAGAAGGAACCTGAAAAATAAACAGGAATAACTCCCTCTGAGGGCCCTGGGAAGCTGAGCTTCGTCTTCTGCTGCTGCCCAAGGGTAGGAGTGGTAAGAGCTGCCAGCAGACCCAATGTGCAGTAGCTGCTGCCCTCCAACAGGCAGGGCTGAGATACCAAGGTACCTTCAAACTAACCTAAGCTCACAAACCCACCGGGTGCTTTGTTCTGCTCTTTGGTCCCACTGTTGTGCACTTGGCTGTGATGGATGTTCGCAAGCCTGTTCTGCACAGCTCCAGATGTGGTTGGTTAAAGGATCATTTACAAAGACTGGTTCTGCCTTGGGAAAGACAGAGTCCCAGTCCCACTCACAGGATGATGAACACCTATTGAAGATCTCCGCTTCCATGAATACTAAAGTAGCAGGACTTGAACCAGGCACTGTATTCTTATCTTTTTTCTGTATCCCCCTTTGAAAACACTGTTTCTAAGTTGTCACTTGTTCTGGGACCTCAATGGATCTGTATAAGGCTTCTCCCATTCCTGTCAAATCTCTTTTTGTCCTGATTGAAAAGAGAAGAGGCCTAGAGCATCCTATTGGAACCTGTGTGGTTCTGTATGGATCTGTACAAGGCTTCTCCCATTCCTGTCAAATCTCTTTTTATCCTGATTGAAAAGAGAAGAGGCCTAGAGCATCCTATTGGAACCCCTCTACCCACCTAAACAGATATCAAAGGCTCTTCATCAGCCCTAAGCCTGTCTGGCAGATGTAACAGAGCAAGGCTTTCTGCTTCTGAATTTAACTCACAGCACCTGAGCTAAGGAGTTCAACGCGAGTTTCTTTCCTGCCCGGTTAAAATGACAAATTGGTACATGAGTGTTTAATGAAAGATGCTGGAAATGTCTGTGAAGATCAGAAAAATCACCTCTTGGAATTGACAGGCAGGCCATCTGCATTCCTGCGTCCCTATTAATTCCCTAACAATAAATGACAGGAGAGCCTAGAGGGTTAAAAGCTTAATTCAATCTCCGAGATTCCTTCCAGGGCCCTGTCTGCATATGGAATGAGAAAGGCATTTATAAAACTGCGATTTGCACACGAGATTTTTCATGTGGCCCCATGCACCAAATATCCATCACGCCCCTCCCAGCCATGGTGTCACCATGCATCACACAGCCCTGCGGAGACTAATGATGCGCCTGCCTGTGACATCTGCCACCCAGATTGATGACATCACAGCCCCTGCACGCCATGTGACGGCTCACATGGCTCTATTTGACCCCATCCAAGGTTTAATAATGTTTCCCCCAAGCTCTGATCCGGAATTTGGGCTGTTTCGTTTATTAAATGATAAATCTGGGGCAAGTTCAGAGCCAGGTGGGGATGTTATTGCAGTGTCTTCACGCTGGTCATTGTTTTAGGGTCATTTCCGTTCGTAAAATGGCAGTCCTCTTTGTCACATGTCCTCTAATCTCAGTACTGATCAGGCCTCCATGGGAGCTTAATTAAAACAACAGCCAAGTTCATTCTGTTACACACTAGGCTTTGCGGAAGCCTCAGACACAGATTTTCTTCATGCTTCAGTGGAGGATGACAGCCTCTGTTCTGTTTGCTGCATGTTTATCTGTTCCACTGACACTGTACCTTTGCAGGAAGCTGAAACCCTCCTTTTGCCCTGTTCAGCTCTTCCTTTCCTTTGCTGTATTACACACAGACACATGCACACATCCCTACCTGTGGGAACACTCTGACTTAGTACTATTTACAGCCTAAAGTTCACAGCATGGATCGAGCTCTAGTTATAAGATGAGAAATTACTTTTCCATTTACTTCTATCCTTGCTTATCAATTTTGCTGGGACCAGTGACCATTAAAGTCAGTTTAATTCTCCTACAGCTTCCTGGGGGCACTGGACACGGTCAGAAAATACCCACGAGCTTTTGAAGTTTAGCTAATCGTTCCCCTAGTGACACGCTGCTCTTACAAAGGGAGCTTTTTTTGTCTCTGTGCACAACTTACTCTGCAATAAAGTAAGGCACAGATTTAAAGCAGAAAGCCTCACTGGGATAACTCATGTGTAGACAAGCCCTTGCTCAGTGGCATTAATTTCTGTGAAGGATCGTTACAAGCATTGATCCTGCAGGCTCTTCCTGGATAGAGCAGGGAAGATTCATATTAAAGCATCTTGCCTCCCAGGGCTGGCCTTTAAAAAAGCACTCGCTGGTAGCATTAGGAATAAATACTTAAAGCACGGAAAAACCTTTTATCCATTGCTGTATCAGTCAAACTGTCCCTCATGAGCAGGGAGCTTCAGCAGAAACCTGAGGAGTTGGTTATTTGAGGGAAGACGGATGGAAGGAGTCTGCGTGTTTTAAATATTCAGCCAGCTGCAATGGAGTAGAGCTGCTGCCCAGTGGTTGGATTCTGCTCTCACTCCCTTTACTGACCGCAGCTTTACTGAAACAGGGATGCGGCTATTCCTCCAACTGAAGGGTCCCCATAGGCTCCTGCCTTTCTGAAACCATGGATTGGGTCTTGCTCTGTGTGTGTTCAGACTGCTTCCAGTGCTGGGGTTGGAAAAGGTACTGAAAACCCAAATGATGAAGCTCTTATCTCCAGCAAAGGGTGTATGAGGGCAAGGACGGCCAGTCTGGAGCAATAAAGCTACACAGGGCTTTCCAGGATTGAAGTGCTCCTGAGTTAGGGGACAAGCAGCATGACCCAGGAATTGATGGGTAATGCTCCCACAGCTCCCAGGAAGCTGTTAAAGCTGGCTCTGCAGGGTTGCCTGGCTGCCAGTGAGTGTTGGAACATCTTTTATATCAACCCTTCCACCTTAGCCCTGTATAATGGACAGGCTTACATGTGTTGTCAGATCCTACAACAAGGGAAAACCTTTTGCTGGAGTCAGAGTGCTGTGTAATAGGTTTTTATTCAGTCTCAGATTCCGAGTACTGGTGGAAAGATTCTCCCTCTCTGCTGATAGAAACAAACCTCTGGCTCCTGTTGGAAGGAGGGATTTCTGACGGGGGCTTTTCCTTTCTAAAACACAAGTCTTGCACGACTGGGCATCGCTGTCAGGTGCTCGCCATCATCCCTTCTCTCCAAGCCCACTCGCATGGACTAAAGTGGACCGGCTTCGGCAGCCAGCAATCCCCCAGTGGATCATCATGACTACCTTCCTAACCAGCAGGCTTCAACTCTCTGACCCAGATATGAAGCTGCATGTGCTCAGCTGACGTAGCTTTACATCTCCCACTGCCACTCTGCCCCTGCAGCTCCTTCACTCAGGATTGAGGGAATATTGTGCTAGTTCTCAAGCCAGTTGAGGTAATGCACAGCTGTGTATTCTAAGGGAAGCCTGGGAGGTGGCCATCAGCCTGAGGGCTGCCTCCCCAAGCTCACAGTCCCTTTTCCTAACGTGCAAACTCAGTTTCTAAGCTCTGATTGGTATATGGGAATATAGCAATCAGCTTCATAAAGGCCTGTGCTAGCAAACACTTCCCACTGGTGAGGAAGATGGATGATATCCTGTAGTGTTAACATGTGGAAAGTGCTAATATTTCATCTGCTTGTTCAGTCTGTAGGAAGGTGAGACACAGGCCCAGAGCTTCCCACTCATGGACATCTTGAATAAAGCTTTTCTTAAATTATTTCCATTGGAACTAATTCTCCTGCCCCTTTTGTCAGTGGCCCATCCATCTCTTGTTGCAGCTCCGCACACTTACCAAAACGGCTGGGACACAGAATACAAAGTATTCCGACGAAAAATAGTATTCCTAAGGCTGGAATCAGGCTAGGAACAGCTTAGGAGGTCTCTGATGAAATACTGTGTTAGAGTTGTTTGTGTGGGTAGTAACAGGAGGAGATGATGCTTTGAAAAGCACAGATTTCTCTCCAGATACCAATAGAATTACAAGAGAGATGAATCCAAGTGTATTGTACCTGGCCACCAGCTGGGTTACTCAGTGTGGAGTGATCCTGATTTACGTGAGCAAAAGACCCACAGTATGACTGCTATGTGTGTCCATCTTTCCTGAGAACACCATGAGAGTAATTCCTGTCCTCCAACACCTTGCACTGGAAGGGCTGATTCAGGGCTTCCTCCATCCTAAACCAAGTTTCATGTGTATACTAACAGTTACAGACCTCGGAACTTCACCCTGAGCTGCTCTAAGATATGAGACAAATGGTTAGCAGCAAAAATACAGACACACAACTGATGAGGACCAACGTTGGAGGAAACAGACTTCAAGAGGGAGGCTGAAGACACGGGTAATATTGGCTCTATAGGGCAAAAGTGTGGCTTGGAAGAAGACACGTAATTATAGAGGGAGAAAGGAGAGAGATCTGAAAGGAGGGAAGTGATATCAGGATGATGTGAAAGCAAAGGGCAGGTCTGTGTAAATTCTGGGTGAGAAGAAAGGCCGAGGAAGTAAGGCTGCTTCTTGAGGGAATGAAGAGACAGAAAGGGCAGCACCAGACACAGCAAACTGGTGTCAGCAGGACTGGGACGGACACCACAGGCTGGCTGGATGCTGAGATCCTGTTTGGATCAAACAGGGACACACACACAAACACCAGGAAGGTTTTGGCTCACAGTGTCTGCGGTATTTTAGCACTCTTGGTCTCCCACAGCTCTGCGAGGGATCTCTGTGTGAGCCTGAGCATCGCTACCTTTCCATTACCAGCCTTCTCCCACAGCCATCCCAATTCATCTCAATCCTGATTTCCTTCACAGCTGTCACTGCAGGACTTGGGTTCCCCCGGCTCCTCGGAGCCTGCCAAGCACGCTGAATTGTGCTGAACTGTGCAGCACGTTCTGCTTTGCTTTTTATGATGGGGACAGATGTCTGCTGGAGACTGGCAACCGGAACAGGGGGCTCTGCAGGCAGCCCTCTTTAAGGACAGCACCTCTGTTAAGCCTTCTCTAGGCCACATGGATGTTCCTTGGTGCTCTCTGGGATGTATTCGCTGACCTTTGCAGGTACAAGGCTGCGAAGGTGGCGGTAGGAGGGGAAGCAAAGGGGAAATCAGCTCTGAAGCGGTTAACGTTCCCGGCTCCAGAATTGATAAGCAGTGGGACGTCAGCCTGAAATGAACTTGCCTTGTTCAGTGGGGTTCTAAGACAGCGGAACTCAATCAGCAACGGGCCACATGGTTCAAAGCCGCAATTCATCCCAGCGCGCCTCTGAAAAATGGGAGGTGACAGTTCATTTTGCCAGTGACAGTCTGTCGGTCTCGCTCAATGCTTCTCCCGTCGATTGCACCGCTGAGGTGAAGTGTGAGCTCTCAGACACCCTTGCTTTGTATTCCACTCAGCTGAACAGGACAAGCCGAGGATCAAAGGTGGAAAAAACCTCCCCTCGCCCAACCTCAGCCACTTCTCTTGCTCCCTCCTCACTTTCAAAAGGCTTTTGCGAGCCCGGGAAGCCCTGTTCCTCACTCTTTTGGGTTAACGTTTGTCCCAAGCACGCGCGCCTCTTTCCATCAACACCGAGGTGTGCCCAGAGCAATCCACATGAGAGATGAGCAACCCAGGCCCGCTGCTCTGAGCTGCTAAATCTGCTGTGCACAATTAGACAGGATAATGGTCCAGGTGCCAGGGTTCTCTGAGCCGCAGAGGATCCCGGCAGAGCTCCCATTCTCTGTCCACGCACAGTGTGGAGGGAGATGAAGCAAAAAAGATAATAGAGATGACAGGCTGAAAGATTCCTGCTCCTGAGCTTTGTCTTTAGCAATCGATTAGCTCCTCTCACAGAGCACTTGTGAGAATGTGCTCAGCAGATTCCCTCCGGAGCACACTTGGAAAAGACCGGCACAGCATGGCAAGGTGAAAGGAAAGGACTGAAGCATCGGCTGGTACCTGCTGCCAAGGCAAGGGCAGCGTAAGCCACTGGTTAAGACACTTGTTTGCATGCTGCAAATCTTGAATACTTCCAAAGCATTCTCTTAGCCAGAAATCCAGGGGTGTAGCTTCAGGGGCTCCATGTACATCGCATTAGCTGCCCAGGCAAACACTTGTTTGGCTGCCTGTGAAAGTTAATCTGAAACGAAGAGCTATGAAGCTACAGCCGGTTGGCAATGTTGGGTGGACTCCGAATGAACAAACCCTTTAACTCTTCTTTTCCAGTACCTGTCAAAATTGCCACTGTTGTGCTGCTCTGTGGGTCTGATCGTGTCCAGGGACCAAGGCTGAATGCATGTGGCTGCTACTGGAGAGAAGCTTTTAACTTCGCTTCCCTGCAAATGCACAAATACACAGGAGAGAAAGCAGTAATTGCTGTTTGACTTCCAAAGTCATCTGTGCAAACTGTTGACTCAGAGCATGGAGATCTCCAACGCTATTACAAGCTGGGCTTAAAATATTCTTGGGTTAAGGTAATAAGAGAGAAGAAGCCGGTAATTAAACACTGGGCATCACTGAAACGGTTTGGCACACGCAGCTGCTGTTTCCTTTGAAGATGGGAACTGTTCAGTTCTTAGGCATCTTAAAAGCAGATAAAGTGAGGCTTGCAGTGCAAGGTGGATGTATAGCCAAAAAATGAAGGATAAGCATAAAGCTCCGAACTATCGGAAATACACAACATGCAGCGCAGTCAGTAAATATCCGGCTTCTTTATATGTCATAAATAGCCAGAAATTCTGTGTCTCTTGGAGTACAACCTCAGCCCAGACCCTATAGAAATAACAGCACGTGCCCTTCTTGTAAATCTTCCACGTACTCATCAAAAGCCCCTGGGTACATTCCCACAAAGCTCCTCTGCAAGACGTTTCATAAGGAATGCTCCTGCCTGACTGAAGAGTTGTCTGACTCGCGGCCAGCATCGAGGAACACTGTTCTGCTGTATTGCATTTGGCATGTAGGCACTGCGGAGACAGGCACATTACAATGCAATACCTGTGTATCCAGACAGAGGAGGAATGAGAGACCTGATAGATGTGGAGGGGACGAAGCTCTGCCTCCAGCTTCCACCTGCACAGGCAGCGTGGGATAGGGAGCAGAAGTGGGAAAAGGCAGTGGGCAGCTGAAATGAGATGAAGAGGCTTTTGCAAAGCCCAGAGCAGTGAAGGTTGGGCCATGCTAAGTGGAATCACTGCTGGTGCTTAAAAAGGAAGGTGAGATGGCAAGCGCACGAGAGGACTGGCAATAGGCAGTGCCATCCTGAAGATAACAGGTTGTCTGTCAACGTGAGGAGCTTATGTACATGTTGGACCACAGAGCTCCTGCTAACGGAGAAATTAAACCTGTCTCCACACACCGATCCCAGTGCTCTGATTACATTTACAGAGGTTGTGACCTGCATCCTGTCACCATGGAAACCTCTCCTGCTGCTGATGTACAGTCGGGTTGCTTCTGTGGGTGGCTGATATTTAAAGGTAGAGGCTATGGTGCTGTAATAGAAGAAGCCAGGGCACCAAGTTTATGAGCAGCCGAGTGGCAAAATTCATTTCAGTCCCTTTGACACCTTGTAATCTCGACTGGCAATTCCAAGGGACTCTGAGGAGGTGGTAGAGAAGAAAGAGAAAAGAAGAAGAGAGGAAGGAGGGGGAAGAAAGATAATTCACTCATCTTTATTAAGCAATTCTTCTTCCTAGGGAAGGGAATTCGTGTATTAAACTCATTATGAAGCACAATACTTTTATGGATCCATCAAAATAGCCTTCCCTTTCCTTTCCACCCTTCCAAAACAGGCTTTGCATCCAGCCCACATCTCTCCCGTGCCAAACACACGCTTACTCCTAGTCTGCCTTGATGCAAAATGATCTTTTGATTTCCTTCTAAGTCTCTTCCTTCTATATATTTGGAGCTGAATGTACCCTTGGCACTCCTTAAACTCAGAGATGCTGCTCCAGGGGTGGGGGTGTCCTTAATCCCCCACTGAGAAGCTGGACCTCCTGTACCTCTGGGCTCTGTATCTGAGCAGTTTCGTCTTGTTTTGGTGCGCGTGCAGTGCACATGGGTGTAAGTGAAGCTGCAGCTTGGGGCGGTGCAAGTGACACTGGTCCAGACACTGGCGCAGAGAAAGAGCATGAGGAGGACTCTGGGGCCAGGGCTGATGCTCAGCACGGAGATGGCTGACAGCGTAGCTGACTACGATGTCAGCTTCTCACACAGGCGACAGACACTACCTGACAGGCAACTACTTAGCTTCCAATTTTCTCTGGTATAAAACTATTCTGTTAAGCAATGGAAGGCAGTGCAATGAAGGTAAATAAAAGTGACACAGGACCCAGGCGCTGCTCTCTCTGCTCTTCTCGCAGACGCGATTCTCTGATCGCTTGGTGGAAGACAGAGGAGAGCTGGGAGCTGGGGACTAGGCAGGATGAAAGGAGACAAGCCGGGAGGGGAAAGCAATTGTGGTGATAAGGGCAGGTGGCTGGGAACCAGAGCAGTGCCCCACAGGAGGGGAAGTCTTGTGGCTAAAGCATTTGCTGGGATCTATGGACTTGGTTCAGTTCCACATCCTTCCATGGTGCTCTGTGTGAGCTCAGGTGGAGCAGGGAAAGGGAGCATCCTGCAAGTTCAATTGGCAGGTAGCTTATCCAGGCTTCTTCCCCGGGCAGCAGGGAGTGAGAACTGGAGGCGTGTGTTTTAACATGTATGGTGCAGAGGAAAGAACAGTCACGATTATGACTGAACCACCATGAGAGAGTGACAAGGATTTGCCTGACCGGAGGAATGTGAACTATGGAAGGGAGAGTTGAAACCAGGGGGACGGACTGAGGAGCTAGAAGCAAGGATACATAAAGGGTATTTTGTGTTGTGAGGAGTCAGGGATGCTTCCAGGGAGCCAGACAGGCTGGGGACCAGTGCATCCAGATGAATTTTCCACTAGCCTCTCAACCCTGCACCCCTTAAGGTCCTACCTTTTTGTTTCCCTCTCTTGTCCCCTGCCTTATGCATTGGCTGTAAGCTCTCTGGGGCATCTCTTAGCCCCGCTTGCCTATCCCAGCAGAAACCTTCGCTATGAAAGGATTCAACAAAGCTATCACGGTACAAAGAATAAGAGTTTGCATACCAGCTCAGGAGCCCCTGGAGCCCAGCTCGGTGTAAGAGATCCATTGTTTAGGCACCACAAGAGTGATTACTGTGAGTGCTGTAGACAGAGGATGCAGAGCCATGACTAAGAGATCAGTTGGTTCAGGAGGAGGTGAGAAAGAAAAGGCATCAGCTGGAATCCCAGATCAGCTTGCTCTGGGTTGGGTATCTGGCCTTTGTAATGCTTTGATTTGAAATTGTAAACCCTTGTAATCCTGGTGGATTACATCTCCATAGCCTTTAATGTGTGCATCCCCCAAAGCCATGCAAATGCAGAGAGAGAGAGAATGGGGCAGCGCAGCAGCACCACGGCCATCCCTTCCCATGCAGGGCACTTCCCCACACACTGCCCTCTCTTTCACCTTGAATAAGCTCCCTTTGCTCTGGGCTAGGAGCGGAGGTTGAACGCAGGGGCCGGCAGAAGTTTAGAGAAGCAGCCGATAATTACAGCAGAGGAGATAAAAGCAGAGAGAGGAAAGAGATTTGCAGACTTAGTGGGATAAGCGGCACTCAGCTAAAGATCTGTGGGGCAAAGAACCCCTCACTGTTGTTTATAGCAACCAGTGACCAAAAAGAAAGGCCAGACTTCTCACGGATGTCACCACTGTCCCTTTCCAAGCTGAAACAGAGGCAGCAGAGGGGCACTGCTGCTGCCTGCCTGTTTGTAAGTGCTAAGGGGATGAAAGAGAGGAAGCCCTGCTGTAGCAGTGACGCATTGAAGCTGTCTTTAGGAGACCCAGGTTTGGTTTCAAGCTCTTCTACAGCCTTTGACCAAACCACTGGAGTAGGCTGGATGCAGACAGTGAGTTGTAACTTCGATGTAGATTGTCCTGCTGCAGCAGAGGTTGCTGCTTCTCTGGTCTGGTTGCTGTTCTCTGCTAGAGGAAACTCAGTTTGTTTTCCTGAGACCTGCTGTGTGATTCACCCACGGCCAGTCAGCAGGACACAGGTCAGATCTGCAGGACTGCAGGTGCTTCCCTGTGGCTGGAAGCATCACTCAGCATAGAGGTGTCCATCAAAGCAGGGAAAGCTGTGGATAAGAACGCCAGAAATGGGCTCCTTTCCTGGAAACACGGGAGACCATCAGCGTCCTGAGACGGCAGCAAGCTCTGAGCGCAGGTCGCTGATGATCCGCCTGGAGCATCATCTGAGAAGCGCAGTTCAACACTCACCCCCAGCGTGTTTGTGCTGTGCTGCAGAGCAGGCAGAGCCTGCGCTTGCTCTTTCTGCTCGCGGTGGAGCATGGGCAGGCTCGCCATGCGGAAGGAACGACCAGCTCCGGAGGACAGCTCAGATTCCAGGTGGAGCGTGGCTATGGAAGTGTTTCCCCATTGCCGGCGGACAGAGCCGCCTGGGACACGGCTCCTGGTGCAATGCTTTTGTTGTCTGCCCTCTCCTAAGGTGAGAAGCTCCCATTGAGGAAGCTGCCGTTCTCATTAGAGTACCATTTCCACTGTTTGCAATTAGACAATTCCCAAGCTCGGAGTTCATCGCACACTCAAGTGCTTCCCTGAAGAAGTGCCCAGCACTCTGCAGGATTGCCCCCTCTGGGGATACCCACTGCAGCAGCAGTCGCTAGAGGAGGACTCTGCTTTTAAACTTGAAAAGGAATTGGGTTAGTGGGAAAGGCACAGGGTTAAAACTCCGAGGACGTGGGCCCTGCTCCTCATCATTTTGCTGGCTCCAGGTGTTGTTTAGGCAAGGCACTTCCTTCCCTTTGGCCTCACGTTCCTCTTCCATGAGATGGGGATTGTGGCTTTGCATTGGAAACGGTCTGAAGTTTGCATGTGAGGAGTGGAAGAGCCCCGAGCTCAAACCTGTCTCCAGGGCTTCACCTTGTTTTAATTCAGCCCCAAGAGTGTTTAAAGCATCCGGCAGAAGGGGGCAATGTAATAACAGCGGCACAAACACGTGGGGTACTTCCCAAGCCGAATTCTTTTGCATCTGCAAGTTTTGTCCTTTCATTGCACAACGCATGAGCTGCAGTAACACTTTGCATCCCCAAACCGCAGCATCATCCCCGGGAAGATCTCTAAGCAGTCTACAAACATTCATTGATTGCTTGACAAGCATGAAACTGAAGGGTGACTCATTCAAAATGACAGGAGGGATACAATAAGCTCTTGGATTTAGGGAATACTTTTGCCTTCCGGTCCTCCCAGCAGATAAGATCGCCGGCTAACGGTACCCTCTTGGTGTTTAACGAATAATGTAATGCATCCACTATCCGAGCTCAGATAACGGGCTTGTAACACAGCCTAACATGCTTCCCATAGCATCACGTTGAACTGCGCTTGCAGTCAGCCCCTGGTGTTGTGTCCATCGCATTGCAGGGCTGCTTCCAACGCTGTCTGCATTCTTTTTTGCTATTTTCCACATGGGATTACTTCCTCCCCCTCCAAGAAAAATGTTTGTTTTCTAAAGATACCTTTTTTTTTTTTTTTTCTCTCCTTCAACAATGAAACACCCTCAATGGCCTGGACTAGAACGTGTTTCAACTTGCAATTATTATTCCATAGTATATTACATCGGCTGCCATCCCAGAACCCCAGGTAATCACTTCCACATTCTCTTTGCCAAGACAGGGGAAAGCAGCCTGACAAAGGATCCTCTTCACCTGATACACCCAAATTCCTGCTTGCACCCAGCAGAACAGCCAAGATCCCCAGGCAGAATACTTCAGATGAGTATTTTGGTCTGAATCCGGTTATTTTGGACCAAATCTATTGCTGTGCTGCCTGCAGAGCTCAGCCTCCATCCTGCAGAGCTCAGCCTCCATCCCCCAGGCCTCTGGCTCTCATTTCTCTTCCTGAAGATTTATAGTAATTTCTCCCATCTCCCTGATTTCTTCATAAGAGAAAAGATCACTTCAGGGACCTGCTTCTGTCTCCAGCTGCCCTGTTTAACACCTCCAAATATTCCTATTTATGAACTAACATCTGGGTCAGTCTACGTAGCGTAGTTTGAAAGCCATTAAGACAGATGCCTGCATTTCATTAAGCAAGATTTGATAAGGTGGGTAGGGTTACAGGGCAAGATTACTATGGGAATTCAGTGAGTTTAAACCTTCACTCCAGTTAATAAAATCAAACAATACATCATAAAAGTGTCTGGAAATTGGCTCAATAATTGAAATAGAACTGTGTGATGGATGGAGATTTATGGATGTTAATGCAGGAGCAGGGCTACATTAGAACATCATCTCTAAGTCTCTTCTGAATCCAGACCCTCGAGTCCAAATCTCTCTTTTGTGCTGGTTTTCGGTAGGAGGCTCTTTTCCAGAGGGAAGAAAACCTCACAGAATGGCTGGTCCAGTTTTATTCTGGGATGTCACTGGCCTGTCCATGAAATCCCAGGACCTTCAAGTGTCATGTGATGGATATTTACATAGATGAGTCTGAACTGGCTCTCAGCTGTGCCAGGATCCTCCCAACGCTGCTTGGGCAGAACCAAAGCCAGCACTTCCTTACTGTTCATGGGTCCCTGACACGTGCTGCCTTCCGCACAGTGCAGACATGCTGTGCTGTTATTACACTGGATAATAAAACCAAAGTTAAATCCAGCCAGTAGCCACCCAGCATCTTTCCATCTCTCATCTGCATCCTGACCGGAAACCAGTCAAGGAGCTCACATCGTGGCCTTTGTGCCCACCAAGACTCTTCTCCAGGACTGAGCTCTCCTTCCTCCATCCACTGCTTCTCAGATCGTGCGGACTTTTGTCCTAAATCCTTGCTCTCTCTTAGGAGCAGACAAGGAGCGTTCCCTCCTCTAGAGAGCTACGGATCTTCCCTCAACTCCATCCTTCTCCCTCAGCCCTGATGGCAGCCCTTGGTCCTAGCTGTTTATGGGAAGTGTCCCCTCTGCAGCCTTAATGAAGTGTGTGGCAGTCCTCCTCATTAAGACTCAGTGTTGTCAATAAAAGAATCATTAAAGTAGTTTGATGAGGATTGGGAGAAAGAGAAGAGGTGCTACAGCACATCTACAGGGCAGAGGGCAGCTCCATCACACACTGTAACCAAACAGCAAGGGATCAATATCACCTTTGCATTAAACTGAAGCCCATCCGTCAGCCTGAAGAAGAGCAGCATCCACAGGAGCTGAGCTCACTGCTTATTTCTGGTTTCCTATCTTTCTAATCCTTCCCTTTACAGAGTATCCTCCCCTCTTGATGCTGGTCAGCATTTGCCAGAGGCCATAGGAATGCTGTCCCAGAGCTGTCCCCTGCTTAGGATTCCAGTGGTGGCACCATTCCCACATTGGCTTCAGGAACGTGCTGTTGGGAGATGCCTCTTTCATGCTGTCACCTCACAGACCACCTCCAGTGGCCACTGTGACTGCTCCCAGAGACACTTCCTTGCCACTGGCCACCTCCACAAGGGAGATGGGTGTCGGAACGGATGGACCAGTGGAGCCCGTTCATCCTAAAGGTGAGAGGATGCTTGTGCCTTATGGACAAGAGATGTGTGCCCAGTCTTCCCTGGCTCAGGTCTATGGGATTACAGCCAGGAGCCATGTGTTGAGCACAGGGGAATCTGGACTCTGGACTGAAGCATGGACTTGAGCCTGATGTACAGTCAGGTGCTGCACAGGAGGAGGAAATCTGGGCCTCTTCACTCCTGGGTTAAGCCCTGAGCTTCCTCCCTCCCTCTCAGCTCACAACTGACTCTGCCTTTCCATTTCTGGGGTGCTGTGCACAAAGCGGGCCTGGATCACCCCAACACCAGCCCCGGCACCAACACTCTTGTTTATTGCCCTGGGTCTTCTCCTGAGACGTCGTGTTTCCCTGCTGTACTACATCTTGTCTCGTCAGCCTAGAGGTTCTTTCAGGGGTTTCTGTGTGCAGTGGGGTCCTACTGTAACTAATGTGCTGGTGTGATGGAAACCGGCTACCAGGCACGCTCAGCTCCTCTCATAAATACATCCCAACACACCTGCTTGCTTCTGAGAAAGCTTCCCAGCAGAGAAAACGCAGCATGTCTGGAAGGTAAACGAACCCAGAGCCTGGCACTCTAAGCCAGGAGCAAGGTCCCCTCATTTAGTCTTGCTCTGGGAGCAGATCTGGTTGCCCGTAACTCAGAGCTGCTGACATGTTTTTGTGTCTCCTTGGCTTCAGGAACTGGTGAGCAGTAACCTGCAAGCCCTGGCCAAGCGGAGGTGCAGAAGCAAATGATGAAGGCAAGCAAAGGCCACTGAGCTTTAACAAATGGAAAAGGCTTTATGAGGCTCCTACCCAGCCTTTAACTGAATGACTTAGTCACACAAAAAGATCCACGAGCTGCTGGATACCGGGACTGACACAAGCACGGAAAGGCTGGGACTCCAGCAGAGCATTAGCATGGCCTAGCTGGTTTGTAAACCAGGAGACATTATTCAAGCAGTCAGGTGCATTACCAGATTGGAAAGTTGCCTTTTTTCTGAGCTGTTGGTCACTGTCAGAGGCAGCAAATGACACCCAGCGGCCCAGCAATTTGCCCTGGAATGGCAGGAGCTGGGATACAGGAATAGATGGACCAGCATCTGTTCTGAAATGGCAGGAATTAGAGTCTGCTCTGAATTGGCAGGAGCTGCAGTACCGGGAAGAGAGGACAAAAGGGCAAGTCAGTGCTCTATATCCAGGGATACTGAGCAAGATGAATACAGGGGCTGGAAATGAACTTTCAGTGCTGCAGCACCAGGCGAGGTGAACAAATAACCTGAGCCGCTTTAATGAAGCCTGTGATCTTCCACCTCCTTTGTGTGATGGGTGTCCCAGGGTCAGCGTGTGCCCGCACGAGCATGCACACATCCTTATCTTATCTAATTACTCCAAGTTTCAGATTCATTTCGGTGCAGCTGCTTGAAAGGGCTGTTATCAGCCAGGGCTTTGTGGTTTAACCTTGGTCCCCTTTTGTTGTTAACCTTTCCCCGTGGCAGAGAGGGGAAGGAGAGATCCTGATGCGCCAGGGGATGGGGGGGAGAGCAGCAGGGAACTGGTGGGTCTGCCCCCCCCTTGGCTTTGTGCTTTCAGCCCCACGTCAGGCAGTGCGACAGGAGACAGGGCTCTTACCTGCAGTGACAGCGCTGCGCCCCAGCCGCACGCACCAGCCCGGGCAGGGACCCGTCTCCTGCCGAGCCCCCCGCATCCTCCGGGATTCCCAGCAGCGCGGTGCGGCTCTCCCGGCTTGCCTCGCATCCTCAGCTCCTCCAAGGCTGCCCTGCTCTGTTTCCATAGCTACACCCAATCGCATCCGCCTTCCCGTGAGATCGCATTTCGAAGCAAGACAAGCCTTCAAAGGAATTTGTCCGTTTAACAGAATAGCGTTAGGAGAGAGCCCGTCTGCTGAACTTGGGACCTCAAGTGGTTATGTGGGGGGGCTTTTATCACCTAGGGAGGCAGCTTTACATCCAGAGCCCACAGAGCTTGATGCTACACAGCAGTGCTGCAGGGGAAGTTGCCAGGCACTGCCAGGACTGCCCAGCCTCCTGCCCAGCTGAGCACAAACCGATCTACGCATCCAGAAGTGGAAGTGGCAACTGAAAAGGGAAGGAAAACCAGGGCATTTGCCTGGGAACCAGTGTGCCCAGCTCCATCTGCAGCTGCCTAAGGCTGAGAAGAAGGCTTGGCTTGGGGCTAAGGCTTTGGGCAGCAGCACCTATGTCTCCGTGGCAGCTGAGCCTCCATGCTTCAGTATCCCTCAGTAAAATGGATTTAATAGTAACAACAACTGCTGCACAGTCAACCTGGGCTTAGCAAAACCCTCCTGTAGGGAACATCCTTGGTGCTGTCTCCAGCTGCCAGGACCATGCATGTGTAGTCCAAGAGCATCTGGGATGCAACAGTGCCAGCGTTCACACACGATGCTGCTCTCAGTGCTTTATGGTAACCTTACGATCTATAGCAGAAGACCAAAAGGCACCCCTGCAACACAACTCAGGTGTTGAGGAGGAAAGATCTAGAGCTTTACTGTTGCCATAAACACTGCACCAGCGGCACGTCTGTTGGGTGAACATGCTCTTAAACAGTGATCACACCCACGGCAGCAAAGGAAAGCAAACCCACCCCAAACACCTGCAAAACAAGTCACTGCTTGCTTGACGTAAGGAAAGAAGTCTTCCAGAGCCTAAACATGATCAATTCAGGTACCCTCGGCTCCCTCTTTATGCTTTCAGATCCTTGGGTGAGCTCCAGCAAGGCAGTGAACGTGTGAGATGACCCTTTCCTTTGCAGTTGCATGAACATTTCTTCCTCTGAGATTTGCATTGATCCGGTTTCATTGATCCTCCTGGCATATCCGAAGGCAGCTTCTCCTGTCTAAGGGACCTGGTTCATGCCTTTAGAAACTCAGTTTTAAAGGCAGGCTCAGCAAGCAGCTGCTTTTATTTGTAGGCTGTAATGAAGTGAGCGGGATTTCTACACAGACCTGTTTAAATATTTATCCCTAAACACCTCCAGGTGAGAACACGGATACGGATCCATCTGCTCTGCACGTCCACCTCCACCACACACACCAGCACTTCTTGCATACGCTCCGAAGCACTCAGACGTGTCCGGAGCCTCAGGCAGCTGGCAGAGATGCACGTTTTGCTCCCATGGGAGACCCTGAGCTCTCTACATCCTGACTCATGAAACCCTTCCTGACTGGGAGATGCAATGGGGATGACTCCTGCAATGGATACGCTTTCTAGCAAGGCAATCTCCCCCTGAACTGCAGTGACATTCCGTGTGCTTTAAGACCTCAGCATCTTGTACATGAACCTTTTCTATGTGCTAGGATAATAAATACGTGTTTGCTAGCAGGATATTGCAAAGGAAGGATGGGATCCTGCACACTTAACCCATGGGAAATCTTAAACTAGTCTTTGGAATCACTGATGAGCTTCATCCCATGCAATGCCATTTTTGGCTTGTAGAGCACAGGTTGCATTTATTGCTTTTCATAAAGCAAGTTAAAGTGTGTGACCCTGCCATTTGCCTGGGTAAGACACAGAAGTAGGAATGGCTGCTACAATCTAGGCCCCTTCCTATGCAGGATGAAGGAAAAGGGGAAGTTTTATTGCAGAACAACCCGTTAGAGGGGGGAGCCTGCCTTTACCTGACACAGATCCAACCCCCAGCTCCGGTCGGGCCAGGTGGGATCAGCCCCACACAGCCCCAGGTGAAGCTGCTCTGCAGCAGATGCACTGGATTAAGCGATAACGAAAGAGATGCCCAGGTGCCACCTGTTAAAGCAGTGATGGAGAAGGTCAGCCCCAGCCGGGCACTCCTGACTGCAGCGCTGGCTCCCAGGAGCTGGGCATCAGCTGCCTATAAAGAGGTGGGTTGGATGAGGAGGAGCTCCTAGCGCAGAGGCCCACGGTTCCTCCCCTCTTTTTGGGGTGTCCCCGCCCTTCCTGTGCCTTCCCTTCTCCCTCCGCCCCTGCCCCGAGGGACGGGCGCATCAGCCGCGGGTTTGGCGCCCGTGGGACGGAAGGTGACGGGTACCATGATCCCAGAGGACGTCCAGAAGCTCCTGGAAGGTAACCACGGCTTCCTCCTTGCTTCCCCTTCTGCTTAATGGGGAAATGTGCTGTGGCTGCAGGGGCAGAAGCTGCGAAGCTTGCTGTGCCTCCCTGCTGAACCAGAGAGGGAAGTGGAGGGGCTGTGGGCACTGCTGCTTCTCGAAGCTGATGGTTTTGGGGTCCCAAGGTTACGTGTGCCCTCCCTAACCCCCCTGAGAGCTTATGGGATGTGTCTTGGTGCTCAGGGCTTTGTAGGTGCCTCCATGCCAGCGTAAGGGTAGGGAAGCTCTTTGGTTGTCTCAGGGCCTGGGAAAGGGGGAAGGATGCAAGATTAGGGGGTTTCCTTGGGCAGGGTTGGGTGTCCCCTGTGCGTGCGTTGGGTTCGGGTATTGAGGGTCCGTGGGTGAGCACCTCCGGGGTGAGGCAAGGGAGCAGGCACAAAGGGTGGAAGAAGCTCGTGTGCTGCAGTTAGCTCGCTCAGGGGGCTTTTGGTGTGGCTGTGAGAGGGATGCCTCCTGGCTTTAGCTGCTGTGTGAGTGTTCTGTGTGGCATTGCGGGTGCAGTGAGCTGCATCCTCAGGAAGGCTTCAACCCCACTGAAAATGGGGCTACAGCGGAGAGAAGCGCTGGCTCCAAACCCCCCTTCTGCTTGAGAGCCTGAATGTGGCTTCCTGAGGCCTCAGCTTCCGAGTGAATGAGCTTTTCTGAGCCCTGGCACCGTTTACTTCTATGGGTAAGGCTTGTTTTTCATGGCTTTCTTAACAAACTTGAGCTGCAACACCTCCACTTGTTGCAGTGGTGGGTCAACCGTGCTGAGCTCTTCTATTCAAACATGCTTCACAGCCATAAGGGAGTTCCGCATGGGCTTTAGCAACTATTGCTGAGTGAGAAGTACTGATGGAGGTGGCCGCATTAGAACCTGCCCATCAATAAGTCCTCAGAGGTGCTGCAGGCTGGAGGCACGGCGTGAGCCCGTCACTGATCAACAGTGCATGTGTAAGGACACATCCTGCCGCTGCAGCTGCGGGTGGGTTGGTGGTGGGAAGGAGCCGTTAGCATCTCGCTGTGGAGATGCCACAAGGCTTCGTGACCTTTTGCTTCCTGTTGTGATGGCTCCTGGCAGCACGGGGCGCTCCCCCATCCTCTTGGAGATCACAGGATCCCAGCCAGGTTTGGGTGGGAAGGGAGCTCAAAGCTCCTCCAGCTCCAACCCCTGCCACGGGCAGGGACACCTTCCACTAGAGCAGCTTGCTCCAAGCCCCTGTGTCCAACCTGGCCTTGAGCACTGCCAGGGATGGGGCAGCCACAGCTTCTCTGGGCACCCTGTGCCAGCGCCTCAGCACCCTCACAGGGAAGGGCTGCTTCCTCTTATCTCCACCCTGAACTTCCCCTGTTTCAATTTAAACCCATCACCCCTTGCCCTATTGCTCCAGTCCCTGATGAAGATGCGGGATAACTTCCGGCCCTGGGACGTGTCAGTCTCGGAGCCCATCAAAGCTCCCTTCCAAATGCTTTGTGTCTTCCCCCAGATGGAGGTGTGAATTTTCCCCTCTGTTCTGTGCTCAGGGGCTTGGGTGAAGCTCACCCTCTCCTGGTTTTGATGTGCAGCGCTGACACCTCTGTAAACAGCTCATTTCTGCACCTGCCACCTCCCTTTAACTTGGATTATTTTCTTGTTAGCTGACTGGTTTTAATTGAAGGCTTCAGATCTCCTTCCAAAGCACAGCCTTTGTTTGCTGACAGGTAGAGCAGGCTATGAATGGAGATTAATTGCATGTCACATACCCTGGATCAAACTTGCTGTGTCTTAACAATCCACGCCGTCTTAAGGCCTTCCAGTGGCTGAGGAGGTTTCTAGCTCTGCAGGCTGGAAATGGAGGTGCTTGAACTATTGCAGCAAACTGCATCGGTGTATAGACCCCTTGTATTTAAAGGAAGAAGTCCCAAGTAGAGGAGGCAGTAATGTCTGCTTCCTTGCACTAAATGTGGTCCATGGTCTGTTGAGTGATGCGCAGATGCTGAAGGCTTGTTGGTCTTGCATGGTTATCACATAAGCCATCTCCGAGGTTGCAGTGGTTGGAAGCCAGCACAATATGGCTATTCTCTACACTGCAACAACTATATTGTTTGAAGTCCCACCTCACTTTGGGCTCAGCCAGGTCCCTTTTAAAGCTACCTAAGGGTATTTCCTGTTTGTTGAGCACAAACTACTTCTGAAGGCTGAAAACTGATATTTCACTGCAGAAACCCAGGGCTTCTGTTGTCCTTTGTAGGAGCAAAGGCAGTCTGGTTATCTTCCCTTCACCTGCCTTGCTTGGGCCTCTTCATTTCAGGAAGTGGGTCTGGAAAGCTATTTCCTTGCTGCAGTCTGGGCAGGAGGGGATGCTGACACTTGCACAGCCTCAATGCTCATTCAGAAGTAAGCAGCAAAATGCTCTGGTTTGTGAGGGCAAATAAACCGGAGCCAGCATTGATGCAGCATCAGGAGTAGCTCTGGAATTTAAACATCGGGGGATTCGGGGTTGAGGCTTGGATGCTGAACATTTGGGAAGCTGTTCTCAGTCCCCTTGTTGCCCATTGCACAGGGAAGAATGGCCCCTTCATCCCATTGCAGGGGGATGGATGGAGATTGCTTCAGTTCTCAAGGTTTTCTCTGACTCAGCTCCCCAGCAGCAGGAAGGCACAGCTGGGAAGTGTTGTTTCATAATGAAGCCATCCTTTTCTGAGCTTGCAGAAAGGTGGAGAAATGCTGTGTATGAGAGTTCCTGGCTTGGTTTTGACAAGTGGGATGGGACGGTAACAGCCTTTGAAATCCCTGCCTGTCTTTGGATGCATCCTGGATGTCTTAGTGTGGTGTCGGGGAAGCTCAGGGTGTCTGCACCCTGATTTGTCCCAGCCAGCTGGGCTGATGAAGTGCAGGGGGGATCGTGTGAAGCTGCAGGTAATGCTGGAGCAGGCTGGTGCAGTGTTACCTGGCACAGCTGAACCATAGTGATTCTGTGGGACCAGTTCCTCCAGGCATGGAGTGTGGGATCACTGGTGGCAGAGGGGTGGGAAAGAGCACAGGGAATGTGTGTGCGTGCACAGGGAGGCTACACAGGGCACCTAAATACCCTTCAGCTCTGCTCATTGAGTGCTGATTAACTCCTAGAATTTAGTGCTGCTATTCAAAGGGTATTTACTACCTGGGCTGCAGTGGCTGTGACAGGGCTCTTATGATGCTGTGTATCTCCCGCAGGATTAAAGCGGATAACTGCAATTGCCTTTAGAAACTCCCCTGAAACACTTGATGAAATCTCAACTGGTTCCCCCCCTCTCCTTTACCTTTTTAGCTGCAGGAAATGAAAAGGAGAGTCCTGTAAACTTTGTGAGTGGATCACAGAGAGCAGTCCATAAACATCAAGAATATAATGTTACCGACAAGCAGTAAAGCTAACATTAGGGTGATTTACTCTCGAGCTGCTTACATATTGCTCTTCCTGATCCACTTGGAGAGTTTATGGTTAGGCTTTCTTTTTCATTTCCTGGTGCTATAAACATAGTGGCTGGCTCTGGAAAGGGGCTCTGCCTGCTTTGCACAAGTGTCCCTGGTTCAACTATAACTTATCCAGCAGCTGATCTATGCTGACATGCCAGTCAGTAAATACTGTGTTAGAGCTAATCGCATCCTCATGGAGCTAATCTGGGCTTAAAAATGACAGAGGGATGCAGCTGATGCTTGCATAAGTTCTGGGAGCAGTTTGTTTTCATGCTTGTTCTCTCACAGTGGAAATACAGCCTACACACACACACATATATATATATATACACACAGTACATAGCTTCTCTTGCTGAGCCATTTCTACTGTGCTGGTTTGTATATAATAAATTGTCCCCTTAGCCTCATCTGTTCTTCAGCAGTAAACTCCTCGGAGCAAGATATATCCCTCGTGCTTAGATATATGTACTTGGGTACTTCCTATGTAATCTGTAAGCAATGCAAGCCTCGGCATTGTTAGACAGGTCATAGGCTGGTACTGTGTCTTGGATGTACAATTAGAACTGCAGAGAGAGGTACTGGAAACACAACTTAGCCTAAGGATTATGAGATTGGTTTGGGATTTAAAGAGGCCTCACTTGGATGCTCTGGCAAAGCCTTTGTCTTATCCCAGGCAGGCTGCCTAGGGCTGAATTACTAGAGGTGAACTTGGAGTTAATAGGCATTTTGGCCTGACGCATCTGTGCTCCTGGAGCAACCACAACTGCTGCTGGATGGAGGCGAGGGTCAGGAAGTGATGCTGTGAAGGAGTGTTACTGCCCATCTTTAAGCTTTAAGATGAGCTCTTAGGCAGAAGATCCCCCCTGTGAGGGTGTTGAGGCCCTGGCACAGGGTGCCCAGGGAAGCTGAAAAGAGAACTGGACCACTAAGGATGTGAGCATTATGGTCTGGATTGACTCCTCCTTCCCAGGCTGCTGTGGGGAGGGTTGAGTCTCCTTGGTCCTGCCCATCTGTCACTCTTTAGAGGAGGTGGGAAGTGGTCCTTATTGCTGGGGGATGCCCTCAGTGTCCTTCCTTATGCTCCTTGCTTTAAAGAGCTCATTTTTCCCCCCTTTTTATCCTCCCCCATCCAACCTCTAAACCTTTCTTGAGTGTGTCATGAGCAGGCAACGGAAAAGACGTGGGGCTCAAGGTTGGAACAGAAAAAGGTGTTTTCTCATGTGGCATTTTGATCTTGAGCTGTGCCCGGAGGTGAAGGAGCCGTGCCCCTTCCTGGGCTGTGCTAAACAGCGCTGGCTGTTGTGCTGGCAGCTGAAGCATGAGGAGCTGAAAGCCTTGCAAGCAAGGTATTAAACTGACATTAGTGGCACAGCATGGGGCATGAGGTAAAGGTTGGAGAGGCCTGTGGGTGTACAGCACCACAGCTTTGAAGCCAGCCTTTCTTCTGCTAGGGGATGCGAGCAGTGATGCTGCTCAGGTACAAGGGTGATATTCTCCTCTACAGGGCTGCTGTGATTGGAGCGGGTTTGTTCTCTGGGATTTGAGGTGGTTCTGTAAAGAACATAAATATTTATGCAAATGGAAGACACTTAATCCTTTTATCCTCCAGTTCACGTGGAATTTCTGCATATAGATGTGGTCTCCAGGTGGGAGAACACCATATTTACTGTTGCCTGGCTGTCTCCGCTGAGCTAGCCCAGGGTGTAGGATTTCAGAGGTAACCTTGCAGGAGAGCCCATGTTGGGATGATGATGATGCTGCTGCTGCACAACCAGCCTGGTTTTCAGTGCTTGTCCTTCAGGAAGATCATCCCAGTTGTTTGTTTGCCTTATACCATGGCAATGAAAGAGAAGCTCTGTAATTTTTAGGTCCTCTTCTATCCACAATCACTTCAATGTCTCAACTCCTCCAAATGAAGTCTTCAGATTGACTTGGGTCTCAAGATCAGACTGCTTGGTACAGGGCTTTGAGGGCTTCCCAGTGCAGTCAGGGCCAGGTTTCTTAGCCAAGAGCTGGTATTCCTCTGCCTGTGAGTTTTAACCTGTGACTCTTCCCCAGATGCTGAGGGCTACCTGGCAGATGGGCTGCAGAACGAGAAGCTGAGTGCTAAAGCAAGAGAGCAGAGGGATGCGATTCTCCTTGGCTTCCAGCAAGTCAAAGCCAGGTTTGTGTTGTCTCATGGCTTTCTATTGGGAGTCCTTCAGAGTAATGTCATGTCTTGGGGTGCCACGTGCTGTAGTCAGTTGGACAACTGGCCCATGGCCTGGCAGTTGATGGGCATTCAGGGCTTGGTATAACGTGAATGCACTGCACACTGGTTTGTGCCTTCTTCAACCAGTTTTATGGGTGTCTGCAAAGTTGTTGCGTGTTTCAAAGTAAAAATCCTTGCCTTGGGCTCTGCTGTGCAGCTTCTTGCCTCTGGGTCTCTGATTCTGTCCTGTTCTTCCCTCTCCCTTGTGCTAGAGAGGATTCTAGGGGAAGAATCCATCACTTGTTTCTTAGGCTTGTGGCTAAATCAGTGCATGGCAAAGGCTCATGCTTCTGGCTTGCTGTGCAAAGCATCTGTTTCACAAGTGGCTCCTGAACTCAAATCTGGCTTGCCTGGACCTTTGCTGCAGTAAAAAGGGATGAGAAGGAGGTCTGAAATTAAAACTTGGGTTCAGAATCTCGTGTCGGCCAACGTGAGCGATGTCATTTGGGTAAGCGCATGAAGTAAGCAGGGGTTGTTCTGTTGTGCTAGTGGAAAATCAAGGATCATAAAGAGAGAACAGGTTACTGGAGGCTTAAATAAAGCTTTCAGCCTCAGCTACATTACATTACATGATCCAAAGCTTGCTGTTAATGCTCTATTACAAGGTATGAGTCATGTCACTTGATGTCCAGGTCTGACAATAAAGCTCAGGGTGGCTGACTGGTGCAAGCATCCGGTTTAACTAAAACTGCTGTCGAGGCCCTGAGAAGGGGAGGATTTTATCCTTTGGAAGGGCACAGCCAGCCTCTATTCCCTGCAGCCCCGCTGCAGAACTTTGCACGACGTCCTGCTGGATCTTAATCGATCTTTCCTGCTGCCTAATTAAGCATCAGTTTTACTCAGCAACTCGGGACTGTGTAATTATCAGCCTGGGTTGCCCTGAATAATTGAAGCAAGCTGAAGGCAGAAGATGAAGCCTTTGGAAACTGGGGCTGTGGCATCTCTAATGGCAGAATGTGCCCTGTGATGTTGCAGAGGAAAGGGGTTTCGTTGCAGGCTTACAACAGATTGCTGTGGTTTAGCTCCCCTCATTGAGCTGGGATGGAAAGAGTTAAATAAGCAGAATTCTGAGCCTGAGGTATTTGGACATCGAGTCAAGCTTTTATTTTATCTGTTCTAGAAACGTGCAGCTTTAAAAGTGACAACTCTTTATTTGCACATAGTGCAACTCGAATGAACTACAGACAAATGGCATGGAACTTGATAAATGTAAGGCAGCTGGTGAGCTTGGAGTTCCTGCCTTGTTCCTGCTTCCCGAAGTAGGTGGTCTGTCTCCATGTGCTGCTTGAGTTATGAACAGTGGTGGAGAGGTGGGGAAAGATGCTGCCATGGTCATCATCCTGCGGACCTCTGGCTTCCCAGTGTGTGTGGTTTGATGTGCCCGAGAAGGAGCAGCCTTTAGGGTCCTGGGGCAAACCCTGGTGCTGTGATGCAGAACGCAGCCTGGGCTTTTAGCTCTATCTCAGCCTAAGAGTTCAATTTGGGATGCAGCTTTTAGAATGGAAACTCCTTGGAAAAGCAGCGTTGCTGAAGCAGCCTGTGCGTGGGGAGGAGACGGGGGATGCATGTTCCTCCTGGATGCTCAGGTTAAGATATGGGCCCTAATCCTGTTGCTTATTGAAATAAATGGCAGGTACTTCTGGGGGGGAAAGGGAGCCCCTGGAGCAAAGCCTGTGGGGTGCTGCCCATTTCCTACTTGTGTTTTATTGCTCAGTGGCATTTGGAAAGGGTGAGAAGAAGTCTGTATACAAATGTCCTTGCTCTGACCTGAGCCATTACTGCAATGATTTGTGGTGGGAGATGGCAGTAAGGATGACTGTATTTTTGATTCAAAAGGATCTCTGCAGGTCCTGCTCTTGGCGCTGAGGCCCAGGTTTGTCTCTTGGGGAGCTTCCTGTGGCTTTTGTGGCTGCTGTGCAGGAAATCATCAGCCATGGGCTTCAGGAAGCGCCTGCCTCCCCCCAGCAGCCCCTGTGCAGGGTGGAACCCAGCTCAAGCGTGTGGGGTTTCATTCTTGGGGTCCATAACAGAAGCTCAACTGCTGGGGGAAGGCACCCACAGCTCTGAAAGGGAAGAGCTTCACCCTGAGCCAGCCTCAATACCTGCTCCTGTAACTTGGCCATCGCTGCTCTCCCCATGGCCTCGTAGCATCCCCCCCCAGGAGGTCTGCAGATGACTCCGATGGGAGCAAGTGCTTGGGTTTGATGCCTGCATGCGCTGCCTGTGCCGATGCGTTGTTGCCCCCGTGGGGAGCAGTGCCGTGGGCTGTGCTTGCAGTTTATCCCTTTCCCAGGCAGGTTGGGGTGGCTCTGCTCGAGGAGCGGGGTCGCAGGGAGCGGCTGTGGGAGGCAGCCCCCAAATACCCAAGTTATGGGGCCCTGCACCCTTTTACTTTCGGAATCGAGTTGGTTGTTTAAAGAGCACTGCTGAAACTCAACAGTGGGGGTGGTTTTCCCCCTCCCTAATTCGGATCCTGTTCCATGTTGAGGTATTCCTATGGAAACCCAGGCCTGGCATTTCCCCCCCCAAATCATCTCTTTGCTTTTGCTGCTAATCTCTTTTTCACTTGCTGTCCCTGGCAGCCAGGAAAACAAACCCAGGAACACATCTGGAGGCTTGGTCCCCAGGTGTAATCAGTGCAAGGGATGAGGCTCTCCCTGGACACCTGTGTCCTGACTGCAGGCTGAGGACTCTGTGCCAGCCCTGAATAGGGGCAGTGTTTGTGATGGATCAAACCTGCTTAACCCCTTTGGTTTGGAGAGCAGGGCAGGATGCGGTGCCAGGGCAGAGCTTTGCTTGGCCCCCCCCCCCCAGGAGTCATCAGCTGCTTGTTTTATGCCCGTTGGTGCTGAGGGTTTGTCTCAAGTTGTTCCTTAGGAACACTGCTGCTGTTCCCTGTGTCCAAACAAAGCTGCTGCGGGGTGGGAGCAGATGTCCAGCACCTGGGATGCATCGGATACGTGGCTCCGCTCAGGAGCACAAACTCGTTCTTCTCCTTTGGTGAGAGCAGCAACAAAGAAGAAAGTCTTCTTGCTGTTAAATGACCTCACCTCAGTGCTTCGACATTGCCAGAGCACTTACACTGGCAGGGGGTGAGATGGGGAGAAAGGGATTTATTGAAGAAGCTATGGAGATAAATGGTTCCTCCACCTCCTTGGAGTGGGGCACTCATTGGAACTCCCTGTTGGGAGGCAAGTTTGCAGCGATGGAAACAAATCCTTAGTGTTTTTTCCCTTCTCCCTGAGGTGAAATGTAATAGGGCTGAGGGGAGAGTGGGGCAGGGCTGCTGGGTATCAAAGCAGGGGTGAGGAGAAAGGGGCTTAATTCATGTTGAGCTTCTCGCATGCACCCACTAGGAAACCCGAAGTAGACGCTGAAACCCTACCTTTAATTTGCTCTTTGGTGACAAAACCAATGGTGTGAACCTGAGGCCAAATCCTGCTGCTCATAACTAACACACAGGAGCCCTGTCTCACACTGCTGCCTGCAGCAGGAGCCCCAGCATAGACCAGGCTTGGTTTAACAAGCCCCAGCCCTCGTTTTCCTGCCTTGTTCTCTAACCCTCTTTAACACCGATGGCAATGTTCCCAGCACTAACTCTGTGCTATTGGTGAGGAGCAGTCTGCACGCAGTCTTTTAACTCTGCACTGGAGCTTCTCACATATCCAGGTGATGTCCTGGCCCACCAAGGAGAGCCTGTGGAAAACAAGGTCTTTCCTGGACCGCCCCAGCTGCCATGCTGGTATCCATGTGCAGTATCATAAGCTCCTCTCCTGGGTGAGTGATTTAGGGGTCTCACATTAGTCTGAGGTGAGGTTTCAGTGTCTGATAGCGCCACTGTTGTTGTATGTGGTTCACACATGCTGTCGCAAACCAGTTAGCTACTGGTTTGCAGGGGTAGCTCATCTGTAGATGCTTCAACACTAGGGAACTTGATTCCTTCTGTGGGAAGGCATCATAGTAGGACTGGAAAAGATTCACTAATGGAAATACATCCAGAATTTTGTCTAAAGCAGTGTGTTTGCCTTGTTTTAATAAACTTCAGCCCATATTAACTACATTTATTACTTCACTTTTCAACCTTCTTTCATAGTTTTCAGATTGAAATGAAAGACAATGCAATTTCAGGGTAATTTGGCTTCATTACTGGAAATGCACTGCCTGTAATTCCTACCACTGTTCAACTCATTATGCTGAATAATGTGTGAGACCAAGATAAAAAGGAATGTAAGGATGTGACCTGATGGGCAGATAATTGAGCTCAGCGCATTAGTGCCAGGGCTGGACCGTGGCCCCACCACATTGGCCTTAATTAGGCAAAGTGCTGTTCTCCTCCTTCATATTCTTCAGAGGGCTGGAAATGCATTTGCTCAGCAAGGAAATGATCTTGCTGAGCAGGATTTCATTCACACTTACTCTGGCCATTAAATACAGATTTGTTCTGTGCAAAAATCCAAGCAAGTCCCTGGCACTTTGCAGTTCTTAGACTTGCATTTTCTAGCCCAAAAATGAGCTCCTGAAATTGGTTTTCCCCCTTTGTGCAGGGGAGATGTGGCCCTGCCCAGGGTGGGGATGCAGAAGTGTGTGTTGCACCAGTTGGTGTTAATGGCGATGTAAAGCATCTCGCCACCCCGCACTGGCGCGTTGCTGCGGCAAGTCCAGAGGAGGCCACGAGGATGCTCAAGGGCTGGAGCAGCTCCTGTGTGGAGCCAGGCTGGGAATATTGGGGCTGTTCAGCCTGGAGAAGAGAAGCTGTGGGGAGACCTCAGAGCAGCTTCCAGTGTCTGAAGGGGGCTACAAGGATGCTGGAGAGGGACTCTTCATCAGGGACTGCAGTGATAGGACAAGGGGTGATGGGTTCAAACTGAAACAGGGGAAGTTCAGGTTGGAGATAAGGCAGAAGCTCTTCCTGTGAGGGTGCTGAGGCGCTGGCACAGGTTCTTTTTAAAGTCTGGGCAAATTTCTCTTGGGATGTTCCCGATTTATTCAGTAATCTCAGTAGGGGAATTTTTCCCTCCTGTCTCCTTTTGGGGAGTACAAAGGAAGGAATTCTCCTCTGTTAATACATGGTGTGGTGGGGGCACAAATTCAATTTGTTATCATATTCTACCTGCTTTTATACCTGGGATGACCACAGCCATTCACTCTGCCAGTAATGCAGTTTGGTGCCTTCTGGGTTAGGCTCCTTTCAGTAATATGCATCATTTTCCATCCCAGCTGATAAAATTACCCCTGTTTCCCCATCCATTTCCTTGTGAATGCATTGCTAATCTGAAACCTGAGGACTGTAAATGATTGAAGCTGTGTAACCAGAGTCTTTGCATAGCTACCGCTGCTGTACCATTTAACAGAACCCATCTGAAGCGGTTTGTAACCCACTTTGCTAATGGTGAGCTCCCCAATCCCATTTTCAGCTGCTTTTTCTTTTGCCCTCTCTGAAATCCTGTACAGCATTGATTTTTCAAGCTCTTCTTTGTGCAAACATTAAACCCCAACAAATCCTTGTGCAAATGAGACAGTCTTGAGCTACCTAATGCAATAACGTCTGTGGCGATGGTCGTGTTCTTCACTGGACAGGAAAACACAGGAAATTTGATTGAAACCTGACTTTATGGTTCCTGCTGAAATGGAGTCTGAGAGGGAAGTGGGGTTTGGACTCTTTAGAGGCTTTAGAGCTGCAAAGAGGCCATTATAACCATCAAGTTTGACCTTGTGCATCATACGGAGCATAAGATTTCAGACAGCAATTTGTGCTTCTGGTCCCCAATGGATCTGGTTTGAGTCCCTCAGCTCTGGGGTTTGCTGCAGGCGCTGGATGCTGGTCAGCAGACTTGAGCTGTGGACGGGAGGAAGGGGATGTTGATAATGGATGTTACTGGATTTCTGTGCATTGATGGGGTTTGTGACCCCCCCAAACCCTCATGCAACAGGAGATGAGAGGTCTGGGGTAGATCTGCTGCTTGGGTTTTGTGTAAAGGTTGGAAACGTAGGGATAAACCCAAGTCCTCTTGGTGCTCCAAGAGAACACCAGGCCTGTGCTCATCCCAAAGGGCAAATCCAGACCCAGTGTGGCAGGAGTAATACTTCCATGGTGGGAATTCTATCCTTAGATGTTCCAGGGCTTAATCTGCTTTCCCTTTTTGAACACAAAGGGATATTTCTGGGTCTCCCTGCTTTAAACACTGCTGCTGAGGTGATGGCAGTGTTGAAGTAACTTCTTTGCTGGTGCTGCTTGGTCAGACCTGGAAGCATCACTATTCTCAGGTGACTGCTTTTGAGGAAAAGAGCTGTGCAAAGCAAACTCTACTCTCTGGAAGGTGGGTCCATCACACAGGACAGCTTGGAAGGGTTAGGATGTGGAGGGTTTATTGTCAAGCTCCACAGGTACCGAGCTGATGCTCTTGGGGTTGCTTCCCATCTTGTTTGTTATAAATCAGTGCAAGGGTAAGATCTGTGATCAAGGATCTGGTGTATCCTGGAAGCATCTTCTGAAGACCAAGTCCTGCTCTGTGCAAGCAGCAGAAGGCTCTGGTCCTTACAGGCCAGCGTTAGCTCTGGCTTAGGACTTAAAGACAATGGGTTCCAGTGGTGAACAAAGCTTTGTGGCAAACCTGCCTGCTCCGGGACTCGGTTTCCCTTTCCAATGCAACAACGACGTTTTCTTCTAGTCTTTCTCATGGCAATTCCCCCTTTGAGCTCTGCTTACAGGCTTGACTTGTGGCTTGGATCAGGTCCAGCTGGAGACGTTGCTACGAGGAGGTCGATGAATCAGAACTGGGATCTCTGTGTGTGTCGGGAGCAAAGAACGTAACCGTTTCCAGAGGGGCGAGCCCCTCTGATGTCTGCTTGTGTGTTGTGTGGCGAGTACCTAACCTCAAAGGCTACACAGTCATGGGGAACAGAGCAAATCTGGGGCTTCTGACGGCCTGGAACATGGCCCGATGGGATGAGAGGTGGGTGGTTTGTTGTGAACCATGGGGGGGAATACATGGAGGCTGTCTCTGGTTCACTACTGGCAGTGCAACAGTCGCTCTTTGGCTTTGGAATGGAAATGGGGTATTTTGGGGTTAGTTCCTCACTCTGCATCAAAAATCCCAGTCGATTCCTTTGGGAGCTCATTTTGCTGAAGCCTATTAGTAATTTGATAAGTTTTCCACTTCCTTAAGGTCTGATATAAACTGGACCTTCCTCTTTGGCTGGAAACTCTTTGCTGTGCTTTGCCTTTACTGGTTCTTTGGTTGGAGGGTGGATCGGAGCTTTTCTAATCAAGTGCTTAAAAGGATATAACCGAATGTATGGCCTATTCCCAAACTTGCTGCTTAAGAAAATGAATGAGAAGTTTTTATTCTTGGTGCTTGTGAGATCTAAGAGTTCTTTATTAAAGATGAAAATGTCAAAGTGATCCCCAGGCAAATAACATCCGACATAAAGAAGCTGTTGGATGAGGATTAAGCCTCTGGTTGCTGACTTCTACTGCCTGGCTCAAGGGGGAATGTGTATGGAGCAATTAGCACTTCTTTTAAGTACTTGCAGTGAGAACTGACTGGACTCTACAGAATGAACCCCTGTGGAACTGCCTTTCCCCCCTGGACCAGGCGTGTTAAGGGTGTAACGTGTTGTCACTCTGTATTGGCTTCACTGGGACCAGAAATCAGAGTTGGCCTCAGGCTCTGTGCCTTGCAGGATGGCCCAAGATGCCCAAACTGTTTCTGCTGAGCTCCTCCTCTGCTGCACTGAATCATGCTGTAGTCTTGGATCTATGAGCGTGCACATGACTTAGGGCTATGGGTATACTTGAGCTCACCCTGTTTGCTGCCTGCGTTGCTGCAGCAAAATGGGTGTTTTGCCTAAGTAATTGCATTTCCTGGGTAATGCAGGAACAACCCCATGAAATCTGCTGGCCATAGCTCACTGTTCGTGATCTGCAGGAAGGGGTGGGGGAAACATCGATGCTGAAAGCCCCCTCCCCTCTTTGACACGTACAAAACATCGGGGGGGAAAGCGCCGCTGTGCGTGAGCATCCTGCAGCCGCTGTGGGCAGTGCATGCGGGGGCCTTTCCAGCCCTCCACAGAAGTCATTTGTCCAAGGTCTCCGTGCAGCCAGTGGCAGATGAAGGAATTGGATCATTCCTCTTCTTCCAGCAGAACAAGACATTCTTCCCCCCTACTCCCCGTTATGTTTTAAGCTTTCATTCTCCGCTTAAGGCTTTCCAGAGTGCAAATGATCAAAGCAGGAGATTAAAGACGCATCCTGATCTGATGAGATCAGGAGTTTTGTCCGTTTCCTTATGCTAGAGAAAAAGCAAAACCTCTTTTTGGTATTTCCTCCCCCCCTTTAAATGTGATCAGGGTGAAGCTAATGTGGCTTTGCTGGTCCAGTAGGAACTGGAACTCAATTTTACATGGTTTTTTTTAAACCATTTTACTGTATTAAAAATGACAGAGGTTAGAAACAAAGCTCTTATACTTTTATTGAGCTGGAATTACAAGTGACAGAAAATCATTTTGGCCCCAGTGCAGTAAATGTTATCACTAAAGCATGTTCAGGGGAGATTAGGACGGTCTCTCAAGCACAAGAGACAAAAGTTCACAAAGCAAGAAGTGATTTTGCTGTCCTTGTCTCACAGCCATTGTCTGGTGAGGAGACAAAAGTATTTGAACTCTTGGGAATGCTGGACCTGGGGGGTCAGGGGACTGTGGGTGCCTCTTGTGGAGCCTGAATCAGGGGGAGAGCTGTCTTGCCCCAGGTTTTGAATACTATTGACTAATGGTTGAGATCTCCAAGTGAATGCTGAGTGGCTGTAAATGGGGATCGGAGGCAAAAGGATGGAGATGCTGACCTTGGGAAGGTGATGTTGCTTCTCTAAGCTTGAGGGAGGTGTAGCTGCTGTAGGATGGATAGGAAAGAGCTGCTTGTAGAAACAGGGGGCCACTGCCCAACACTGTAGAATCCTAGAATGGTTTGGGCTGGAAAGGACCTTGAGATCATCCAGTTCCCACCCCCTGCCGTTGGAAGGGATGCCTCACGCTAACCCATGGCACCCAGGGCTCTGTCCACCCTGGCCTTGAACACTGCCAGGGACGAAGCATTTACCGCTTCTGTGGATAACCTGTGCCAGTGCCTCACCGCCCTCACAGTAAGGAACTTCTTCCTTATCTCCAACCTGAACTTCCCCTGTTTCAGTTTGAACCCATCAGCCCTTGTCCTGTCAGTGCAACCCCTGATGCAGCAGCAGCATCCGAAAGCCCAGGGAGAGGCTCTTCCTGGTGTAACAGAGCTGGTATTTACCCTGAGCCTGTTCTCCCAGGGAAGTTTCTTCTGGCTTTGCACTCTGCTTTTTGTCCAAAGCAACCAAGCCAAATACTCTGCCCTTCATCAGGATTCTGTTGGTGTTTGCTAATTCATCTGTGTCAGGAGCTGCGATGTTTGTGGTAAATCATTTTCTTCATGAAGGCTTTTAATGAGGAAATGAATTGATTGGATTTTTTGCATACTGGATTCTTGCCACTAATGCCCATAGCCCAGCCCTTTGTTACACGTCTTGCTTGTGAGCGGGTCACTCTGTGGTTTATCCCCAGCCCTTGATCTCTTTCCAAACCTCACCAGTGCTGTTCTTGAATGACTCGGATGTCGACCCAAGAGGAGCTCCAAGTGTGAGAGATGAAGAACTTACGGAGGGCTTTCCTTTCTGGCATGGGCAGCCTGTGTACTGCCCTCAGCCCTGCTGCTGGGTGGGAAGGTGTGAGATGAGCTTGAGGAAAGAGTCGTAGAGTGGAATCATGGAGTTGTTTGGGTTGGAAGGGATCTTTAAGGCTGCAAAGCAAAAGGTCATGTAAAGCTTTGCATTTGGAGGAGGCCCATTCTAATGGAAGGGACTTGGGAGCATTTAGAACTTAAGAGGAGGGAGGCTCCTTGGGGAGTAAAGGGTGTCCCAGGGCCCAGCCAACATCTTCAGGACTCACAGTTCCTCTTGAAGCTTCTTGCACATAGTGCATGGTGACCATTTGCCAGGGTCCTGGCAGCATTTCAGGCAGAATTCTCCATCTGTCACTATTCATCAGGCTGGAACAAATCCTGGAGAGCCTCATGTATGCTTATGTCTGTCTTTTTTCCTCTCTTTTATCTTATAGGTACCACTTGGACTTTCTGCCTCGAGGTGAGTACGAGCCAGGGGAGAAAGGGATGAGCTTGGGAAGTAGGGAAGGGCTGGACGTGTGTGTGTTTCCTATCCAAAGTCACTAAGGAAGAGAGCTTAAACTGAACATAGAGCTGTGTGTGGCAGTTCTTAAGGTTGGAAATGGGCAAAGCTGGGGTGATGCTGGAGCAGGAGTTGGGGTTAGCATTCTTTCTGAGCAGCACAAGTTCATTTCCCCTTACCTTTGAGAGCCAGCAGTACAAACCTGAGTGGTGCTGACACAAACACAGTGGCTGGGACAAAGGCCTGAGGTTCCCAAAAGGCAGGAGATTCCCATGGGCCATTGACTTGGGAGCAAAAACTATTGGGTGACCTGCAGGAAGCTTCCTTCAGTCTCATTGCTTCATGTTAATGGGAACTTGAAACTGAATCCACCTCCAGGTGCAGGCGAATGGGTCAGGACTGCGACCATCTCTTGGTATAGCTGCTCACAAGCTGGGATATTCCTATTGTGACTTTGATCTTCATTCCTGCAGTAATGGGGGTGATGAGTTAAACTTCCCAGGGTGCCTGCAGGTCGCAAGCTGCATCACTGGGTTCTCCTGTGTGTTAGGGCCAATTGATGGCTATGTGTTTGCTCAGAGCTTACCTGGAGCTCCTTTGACTCTATTGAATTGGTGTTGCTCAGCTCTGATCGGTCATTTAGAGTGCTGGGTACAACCAGGCTGCAGCCAAGGATGTGGTTCAGTGGCTTCATCCTTTCTCCTTACACAATGGTTGTGGTACGTGAGCACGGGCAGAAGGATGCCAACGTTCCAACAGGATGGGAGCTGGGGCTGTAATAAACCCCCTTGGGAGTGTTCCAACTCGGCTAATCCTTCATTTACTCCAGGAATGAATTCCAGTAGGTTACCTCCTCAATCAGGGACCACTTCCAGCACATCCTGGTTGGCTGGCAGCACAGAAATGTCAGAAATGCAGCGGCATTGCAATTCCCACTAGAACAGTGTTATCACATTTTAATAGGAGCCTCGGTGCAGCCTTGGTGCTTCTAATTGCTTTCAAACCTTTGTTTTCATGCCTTTGGTTGATGAACCCAGCATCTGGCATCATTTGAGAAAGTACAACAGACAGCTGTGTTCAGAATGAGAAAAGGGAGAGGATTGGAACACATGAAAGGGCTCAAAATGAGATTTTTTGCTTTAAATTTTGAAAGTTCATGCAATTTCTAGGGTGGAGGAGGGATGCTTTTGTTCTTTTGAAACAGTCTTTCTTCTCTGATAGACTTGGAAGCCTTAGTAATATTAGGAAGATTGGTTTGTAGAACTGTGTATGGATTTGCAAATGAAGTGCCCAGCTTGCTTAAATCCCTGCTAGGCATTACTGTGTAGGTATTTGGGTCTTCAGGGGCGGAGGTGTCTCTACATGTGTCCCCAGGTCCTCATGGCAACTAATGCTATTGGGAAGAAAATATGCCAAGGAAACAGGGCAATCGGGGAGTGAAAACATGGGCTTGGGCACCACTTTGAGAGCCTCAACTCCAGTTTCTGATCCCTTGCTGGAGAAAGGAGAGGTGGTGATGAGAAGTTGGTGCGTCTGAATGGAAAAAGAGCCACAGAACTACAATGTGGGGTTTGATTTGAAGGGAATAAATCTCATGTGCCTTATCTTGATAAGAGAGCTGCAAAGTCCAGGTATCAGTTGGCTGTTGAAATAACAGGCTGATGTGACAAAGGAAAAGGTTTCTTCTAAGCAGGTTTGTGATACAAAGAGCTTTACTAAAGGGGGTAAGCACAAGTTGTGACCACATCTGAGCGCCTTGAACTCAGTGCTGTGCTGAAATCCCCCTGAAGACCAAAATCCATCCATTCCAACCTTCTGGTTTCCAGGGTTGGCTGAAATGAATAGAATTGGCCTTGCTACTTCCCAGCAAGCAGAGATTGATATGAAATGGGAGCATAGGCAAACAAGAGTGGTTTGAGAGAGATGTATCTGAACAGAGGAAGCTTTGCTGTGCCCGATTCGTATGCACCAAGTGATGCTGTTGACTGTAGCGTGTAAGTGCAAGTTAGTTTTGCCTTGTTCTTTAGGTGCTCTTTGAACGGAGTCCCAGGGTGACTCATGCCTCCTTTCGGAGGAGGGCTGACTGCCTATATAAAGCATTTTATACACTTAATATATTTCCTGCGTGCCTGCCCTTGCTGTCTTGCAGCAACCTCCCCTTTGTGGAGAGTGAGCTAAGCAGAGTTGGCAAAGAAAACCCGGGGAGGACCTGGGTCACTTGTAGCCCTCCCCCAGGTTCCTTGTTGCTGTTTCCATCTCTTCTCATAATTCAGTGCAGAGGAAATGCTCTGCAACAGCTTTGATTCTGAAGAAACGAATGGTCTGAGGGAGCAGCGTGAGGCCGTTCTGGGGTACTGCAAGGGAATCCAAGAGGAGGAGAGAAGGGAGGAAAGAGAGGGGTATTTGGGAAGAGAATGGAGGGACGGGGAGCAATGCAGAAGTGAGGATTAGAAAAGGAAAGGGTGCGTGTGTGGCTAAATGAGAGCTGTGCGTCAGGGCTGGAAGTTTGGCTCTGCTGGAATGGGACTTTGGGCTGAATTATTGTGTTTCAGCTTCTCCATTCCCAAACCCAAAAGACATGTAAAGACGGGCAAGCATAACAAGACATGGTCACTGGGAGAGGCCATTTGAATGTCCTCAAATGAAACCATTGATGTCTGGACAGTGTTTTGAGGTACTCAAAGCACAAGTAATGTTCTGCTTGGAGACGCAGACCTTTGGAGATGGAGACAATGTGGCTCTGCCCTCCCACCGAGGGATCTAGCCTGGGGCTGACAAAGAGTTGGCCCCCCCAGTCCTCCTGTGGGGTACCTGGGCCTTCCTTCTGGGGGGTGTCCCCTTAGCAGAGCACTGCACAGAGAATGGGTTGGGTTGGAAAGGACCCTAAGATTATGTAGTTCCACCCACTAGTAGACTCCTTCTACCGGACCAAGTTGTTCAGGGTTACTCTTAACTTACAGGTACTCATGCTTAAACACTCACTGTGGGTGCAGTTGGAGGCAATGACTTTCTTTATCTCGTTTTGAAGAAAACAGCCTGAACTAGATGAATAAACCCAGATTTATTTTCATAGGGTTTACGATAACTTTTGGTTTTCCATCAGAAATTGATCCCAAATGGTTTTCTCTGAAGTGCTGTGTGTATTTGCTGCCTAGTTGTGGCCCTTAAAATATTCATAAGTCATCTAAACGTGCGAGAGTGTGAGGATGGTTCTTCCAATTCATGAAATGTAGGAAAAGTGACTCAATAAATGTGTTTCAAGTACCAGGATGTCTGCCAGATGCATGCAGGAATTGGGTCCTGATCTACTGCTTCTCCCATCTCTGTGGATGGGAATGTCACCTCCCTGAAGCTGGGAGCAATATAGATGTGTAGGGAGGGAGATGGGGTCAGGAGTAAGCCAGGATTAAGCATGACTTAAAAATTCGGAGCCTTCATGTCTGTAAGAGGATTAGGTGAGTAACAGAGTGGAAAGTCTTAGTAGCTCACTTACAGTGTGTAGTATTCAGATGAAGTGTGTATCATTTTACCTCTCCCAGCCCCACTCGCTTTGGCTCGGATGTGGAGACTTTCTGGGTCAGCGGTTAGTCTCGGGGTTGGATGTTGTAGCAGTGCCCGAGGTATGTGTGTGCACATCCGAGGCGTGCATGGAGCTTGCTTTCATTAACTGGCACTAGACAAAGGCCTCAAGTGTTAGATTTATGAAGTAGCTTTTCTACATAAAGCCTCAAATCTATTGAATTGAACTGAAGCGGAGCTGGATGGGAGACGGAACCGCGCGTTTCCCTAAACCGCTGCTCCCTGGCGTGGCATGCTTGCTCCGTGTAGTTATGACAAGTACAAGTAGCAAATCATTAAAGCAGCAAAACCACCATCTTTACTGTAAAGATCCCCTTTGAAGCTGAGGCAGAGTGTTCCTGAATTAATGGAGTGCCCAGTGATGTCCCTAAGTTGTATTTATAAAACCCCCTCTTTGCGCTCATGCCAAGAGGCTCCAGCTCCATGGTGAGCAGGGTTCAAACACAGAAACCTCCTCGAGATTTATGATGTGTTGGAAAGCGCACAGGGGAAAAAACCATCCAATGGCCAATATTTGTAAGGTACTGGTAGAATATCTGTTCTCTCACCATGCGTGGAATTCCCCCGCTCTCTAAACACGAGTGCCAGCTACAACCCTGGGGATGTCATAACATGGAAGAGACAAAGGGGAAACAAACCAGCTCGTGTTAGAATGCCTTCCCCGGGCCGAGCTGCGTTTGGGTGCTGTGTGGGGCAGAGCTAATTAATGAAAACTAAAATCCACACTCAGGCGTGTGCGCTTGAACTTCCCCAAAGCAAGGCTTTAACATCAACACTTGTGACAGGTCCCTTTATCAGCGCTGAAGCTTTGCTTCCTGCAGCTCCGAGCGCGCCTGTGTTATATTGTGGGCAAAGCAATCTGTGCAGAGACAGGGTTTTGTGTTGAAATCGCTCCCGTTTCGGAGCTGTGCAGGCTCCGAGCAGCTGCACGGCTTTGCTTTTACACAGGCTCATGAATTATTCTGCTGCGTAAGGTATTGTTGCGTGTTCTGGAGGCGAGGAATGGTGAGAGGAGAGAACAGACTGCTCTGCTTGGGAAAACGTCATAGGTAGGAGGCAGGCGTCTGTGCTGTGGGCAGGGCCCCGTGGAGGTGGATCTGCGATTTTATTCACGTATCTAGCTAGGAAAACGCGAAGTTCTGTGCAACTTTGAAACCGCTGCTATTGCATTTCAAGTGTTCAAACCAGAAACCCTTATAATGGTCTTGTAGTGCCTAAAGGGGATCCCGGAAACCCGGAGAGGGGCTTTGGACAAGGGCCTGTAGGGGTAGGACAAAGGGAATGACTTGAACCTGCCAGAGGGGAGACTGAGATGAGCTCTTAGGCAGAAGCTCTTCCCTGTGAGGGTGCTGAGGTGCTGGCACAGGGTGCCCAGAGAAGCTGTGGCTGCCCCATCCCTGGCAGTGCTCAAGGCCAGGTTGGACACAGGGGCTTGGAGCAAGCTGCTCTATGGAAGGTGTCCCTGCCTGTAGCAGGGGTTGGAGCTGGAGGAGCTTTCAGGTCCCTTCCAGCCCAAACCAGGCTGGGATTATTATGAAGCTTTAAAATCTCTTAAAATCCCCGGGTTTCTTGAAAATGATAGGCACTTTTACTGGGGGGGTCCTGCTCATTGCATGAAATGAGGGGAGATGGGAAAAGCTTCCGAAACTCAACATGTCATTTGATTAGAAAGAGGTAAGTCAGGTTTACTGTTATCATCTTTCCTTGGAACAAATGAAGAAGTTGCACGGTTTATAACAGGATTTAAAGAGCAGGTAACAGCAGCTCCAGTTTGATTGTACTCTGCTGCAGTTCATGTCAAAGCTTTCATGACCTCTATTGAGAAGAATGAGGTTAAGGTGGAGGGGTTTTTTGTACTCTTTAAAGCCAGACCCTTGATTTAAACTTGAGGGCAGTTTCCTGGTTTGGGTTAGTAGGTTCTTCTTGGACATCTCTACTTCATCAGTCCAGGTGTTCAAGTTACTGAGTCACCCGTCATCCTTTGAACCCCATCTGACCTGTAACACCTTGGCTCACATTTGGCAGTGTCCTGTGCTTCCCTCCCTTCAGAGCATGCTGAAGAATAAAGCATTGCACCATAAAGAAGCTATAAAAGAAGTCAGTAAAAATGCCAAATGTCCAGCAGTTTGGGGAGCCCCAGCAAGTTAAACGTTAACTGGTTCTATTGGTCCCACTTCGGTTGGTTAATAAAATACTCTTTATCGATGAGATTGTCTAAATGGCCTGGTTGCAGCTTTGGAGACGGGCCCTCCTGCAATGCACCCTCTGTGTTTTCTGACCTGGTTTGTGTAGCAGGAATGTGCTGGGATAAAGCAATCTCTGGGGTTATTGTAACGTGCTGAGATGGACAGAGCCCAAGCATCGTTCTGTGCAGAGCAGGACATGCAAGAAATTGTCCCACTGGGGCTAGCGTAGGAGAGTGTTCACAGAGGCCATCCCCTGAGCGTTCCCAGAGGGGTAATAGACCCTCCTGCCCCACAAAAAGGGGGAAATGATGTAAACTCTATGTTTTGGCTGTGGAGGTGGTTGGGAGCCCTGTTGTGTACCACTGAGCCTTTGTGGGGAGCAGGGAACTGGGTGCCCTCTGCACCTGTAGCAGGAGCAGGGCTGGGAGTGCAGGGCTGGATCCTGACTCCTGGCTCTTCCAAGCCTTCAGCTGGTTCAGATCAGGAGTTTTGAGCCTCTCTGCCCGCTCTTCCCACCATGACTTCTGCTCTGCTTTGGTTTGTAGAGCAGGAACTCCATCCAAATCATCTACAAAGTAGTAATTCTGCCCTTTAGGCAGCCTCCATCCTGAAACATCACTGTAAAATCATCCTTTGCATTATCATAAATGCCTAATGGGCATTTTCTCCAGTCCCTGGAGTGCCTATGGCTGTGCTGTGTGCTTCTGCCTTTGCATTCACTGCCTGGACTTATTTTTTCTTAGCAGTGGAATGCTGCAGATACGGGCAAGACAGCCTCCTTGTGTCTTGTCATTGGAATGTGCTTGCTAAGCTCCAGCTCCCTCATGGGTTCGTTCTGTTTATCCCTTGTTTGCTTGGAAGGGTTTTGGCTAAGAAAATACACTGAACCTACTGACACTGCAATGGCCATTACTCAAACCCCTTTGGCTTGCGGTCTCCTTTTTGGTACCGATGATGCTGACGTCTTTTATTCAGATCCTAGGCTGTGTTTGCAGAACTCTTTGTCAGTTGTTGGACTTGCACAGTCCTGTGTTTCTGGCAGAGCTGGTGCTTTGGAAGATGAACCAAAGCGCAGATTTGTCACCTCCCTCTGCCTCAGTATCCCCATCCTTTAACCGAAGACCTTCTCTCTTCAAAGAGGCTCATGAAGGATAACTTCTTATTGGCCAGAGACACAAAGCATCGGTAGCTTTAGGCTGACTTTGCTCGCGTTGGGCCGGGCTTTGTGCTTCACTGATGTGTTACTGGGGCATAAAAGAAGGGATAAATCTTGTTTACTTGTTTACATCCCGTGGGAATCCGCTGCTGCTCTGGGTTTCAGGCTTGTTCCCAGCCAGGCTGCGATGCGCTGCCTTGCCCTGGCAGGCAGCTGCGCCGTGGAGCTGCTGCCCACTTGAGAAGCAGAAAGTGCAGCGCCTTCACTGAAAGGGTGCCAAGGATTGCAAGAGAGGAGCCGGAGGGAGGAAGTCAAGAGGGGGACGGAGGCAGAGAGCAAAGAGGCAGGGAGAAAAGGGGAGCTCAGCTGGGGAATGACAGAGAGGGCTGGCAGGGGATGAGAAAACACAGAGTCCTGGGAGAGATGCTCAGCAGCTTCTTGTCTTCATGGGTTTGGGGGGTATCTAATCCCCCCCCCCCCAAGCCTCCTCAGCTATTTGGCTTCATGAGAAGCTGTCCTCAAGCAGCCCTGCCGAAGTTATGGGAACTCATGGAATGGTGCTCGTGGGGCTGCTTCCTGGGCTGGGAGCAGGACCGGGGCTTTCTGTTGGAGCTGCTTTTTTCCTCTTAGAAATGACCCCATAATCGGCTGTGGGAAGCGTTCCGTTTCTGTCTCTGCCCCTCAGATGGAAGCCTAGGAAGGGATCGCTTCCAGGGCACCGACTGGGTTCTATGAGCATGCAGTTTCTTTGCCATGTGGCAGGGAGAGGAAACAATCTAACCCCAGTCTGTTTGGAGCATCTCATCCCGCTTTGGAAGCGGAGAGTTGCAAAACCTGAATTCCCTTCAGTGTCACAAAATATTTCTCTATTTGGACCCGTTGTAGGGCTTGGATTTTTAAGTAGAATTATGTTTTTTTTTTTCCCGTTACAAAAGGAGGTTTTTCGCCCCAGAAAGCTGCTCTTTTCCCCTCGGCACGCTTCAGGAAGGCTGCGCTCGTGTTATCCAGCTCCTGCCTGATGAATTCCCGGGAAGTCTGCGGCCCATCGCGGGCTGATGCCGCAGCTGCAGCCCGACCTGCTGGGCACCCGCGCTCACTGCACCCGCAACCCGCCGCAAAGAGCTTCCTCCTTCCGGCTCGCTTTCAACAGCAGGGGCAGTTTTAGTGGCCTATTAATTTGCTTGACTCCATGTAATTAGCGAAGAAACCCCGGCTACTGAGCGAACAAGATGGGGCTTGGACCGGATTCACTTGTCAGGCAGCCAAGACCTGTTCGGGTCGATGTTTCTAACCCAGTGATGGATCGGCTCCTCCTGTGCACAAGGAGGTCCCTCGCTCTGCTCCTGACCCCGCTGCCGTGAGGCAGAGCTGTCCTGCTGGTAAAACACAGCCTAAGCAGGGATGGGTCCTGCTCTCACCATGGCCTTGTCTGCCTCGAGAGCCAGGGACAAAGTTATTTCCTCCTGTGCCTGGTCTCCACAGCCAAGAAAATAGTTTCTGAGGGGGGAAACCACTTTGAGATCCGTAGATACAGGAATTTCTCCTGTAGTTTGTTAGTACTGCTATGGGTACAGCCCGGGATGGACGTGTATGTGTGTCCTAGTGATGTGCAATAGAAACCATGGGATTTTCAGCAGATGGAATATTATCTGGGCCCGGGTGCTACAAGTCTGAATGAAGAAGGTGCAGAGCATCCGCGTCGCCCAAAACCTCAGCTCTTCACTTATTAATCACAAGGACTAACCACACAGAGCCAAATGGGTGCTTAGGAGCCAGCGAAGCCTTTAAAGCATTCAAAAAAAGAAACATCATACATTTCCTAGCACATAAATGTGTTTAAAAAGGTATATAATTTATAATGGCAACGTTGACAGAGCTGTAACTACATTACAAAGGCTAAACTATAATCTATTTACAAGTGAGCAGTGCTTACTGTGTGGGTGCGTCTCTGTTGATGTGTTTCCATGTGATTCTCCATAATTTCAGCAAGTGATTGTAGTGAGGGATATTAAACCATAGTATTGATAATACTTTTACAGCTCTGCTTTGGGAAATGCATTACTTCTAAATTAGTCCCTGCAAATGTAGGGATATTAACACTGTCGAGCATGAAGGCAGATGGGATTTGGCTCAGAGACCTTTATTTGTAGCATGATGCTGAGGAGTCATTACTTTAAAGCAGGAACTTCGTTTCCTTGAATATTAACTGGAGTTGGGGATTTTACTTCCGCTTTGGCATGAACGAGCTTATCATAAAAGTGTAAATGGAACTCGCTCGGTATTGATTTTTCTTCTGCTTTAAAAAGATGCTTAATGAAACTCAGGGTACCAGATAAAGGCCTTCACTGAATGCAAAGTAAAGCTTAATTGCAGTTCCCTTAACAAGCTACTGGAGATGATTTTTTTCCTGCTACAAAGCCCTTTCACCTATTCGGATTGTTTCTCTTCCTGTGTGTGCCAGGATGCATTAATCCAGCATTCCAGCCCCCACCAGGAGAGGCGGACGGCAGCTTAAAGACAGGAAACTTCTTTGGCAGTTCTTGTCCTGGGGAAGAGCTTGGGTTTTGGGGTTTCAACAAGAGGTTTTAGCCTTAAACAGAGTCACTGCCCCTCTCCTGCACAAGGGGAAATGGGCATGGAGGCATGTTCTGGCACTGCACTGCAGAACTATAGGAAACCCAGAACCTGAACTGAGGTTTTTCTGTCCTTTACCCTAAGTCCTGGTATTTGGTGGGTCCTGCAGCGATGCCAGGGCAGAGATGGGGCTCTTACTTTTACATTGCAGCGTTGCAAGCCCCAGAGCAAATAGGAAGGGAAGGTTCAGGTTATTCCGTTCCTTGCAGAGAGCAGTTTGTGCTCTCAAGGCTGTGGAGAAGGAAGCAACAGTGTGTTCCTTCTGCTGCAGGTCCTCCTTGTGCTGCTTGAATGCTTCATTAGGTTCTCCTCATTCTCCTCTTGATCGCTTTCTTCTTCTGCAATGCAGGGGTCTGCCAGAGCCAGATCGGTGATGTCCATGGCTCCTGCAGAGACCTGGTGTAGCTGATGCCACGTGCCTGCCGCTGCTGTCCCAGGGCACTGCTCTGAACTGCCACCCCTCTAACACTGGGGACACCACAGACACCATCTGTCCCCTCTGAGGTTTGCTATGTAGAAGCAGGGTATCCGTATTAATTACAGCAAACGCCTTCAAGCCCCTCTTTCTGCTGCTGTGCAAGAAGCTGTTTCTCCACAATACATCAGCCAGCTGAAAGCTGGCATAATTTCATCTTCTTTCCCCCTGTGCCACAACTATCGTGAAGCAAGTTGAGTATTTGGGCACTTGGGGGTAGCCAAACCATGCCCAGGGATCCCCTGGATGAGGTGCAAGCCCCAGAAACCTCTTGCTCTTTCCCTTAGAGTCAATCCTGCTTTTTGCTCCTGCTCCAAAGAGTGCTAAGTTGGGGAATGTTGCTGCGGATCGGAGCGGGAAGCGAGCGCAGCATCGCGTCAGGTGCAGGGTAATTATTTGCTGGGGTTCTCTGCTCTTTGTGTTTTATTCCCTGTGTTTTCATTAAAAGCTAATGAGTTTTTGCTTCCTTTCTAACAATCGCTTGGCCCCTGACAAGTTGTTGGTTGTTTATTTTGCTTGGCCTCAACTGTTGCTGCTCCATAAACTTTATGGAGAAGGGGATTAAAGCACAACAAGTCCTCGTAATGCAAATCCAAGTGGGAAGGCGGTAGGCTGTGTTTTAAGGAGCTATGTCTGCAGAGCTTTTGTTGGTCTCTTTTTCTGTTCTGTTACTAAAACTAGAGGGTGGTGTTTGAGGATATCCCTCATACTGAACCAAACAAAATGCTTTTGGTTGTATTCATTTGTGTTGCAGCAGAGTCCAGCTGTGCTTGGTAGGATACATGTATGTGCATCCTGCAGCCTGGGTGTGTGATGGGCATGTAGACCAGGTCTCCACTCCTGTGTAGGGACAGCAAGGAGCCTATTTGTGGTGAGAGCATCCCCTGTGTGCTTTTTCATGCATCATCCACCAAAGCAGAGACCTGTGGTTGATGCCTGTACCAGCTTCACCTGTTCCATAAGTCACTGTAGAAAGGCACTGACTTATTCTTGCGGGTAACTTCCCTGGTTGGGTCCTTGTTCTTGTTCCAAATAGCTTAGTGCAGGCACGCACGGGTGTGGGAGCTGTGCGGCCTCCTGCTAGTTGGAAAGCAGGAGCAGTTTACTCATTACTGCAATGATCCTGCACCTGCACCTCATTCCATGGACACCTGTAACCCCGGGCTGTGCTGGAAAATGGTGCATTTTGGGTTGAAAGGAGCCAAAGTGCAGAGAGCGGAGCACGGCACAAGGGAAGGCTCCTTGCTGTGGTGAACGCTGGCTTCTCCTGTGCTGCCCACTTGCTGTTGGGGAGAGGTGTTTTAGAGAGGCTTTTTGGAGCCTTTTGATTTGAGGAGCGAAAAAGCCCAGCAGTAAAGCAGGGAGGAAGCAGCTCCTTGTCCCACGCCACCAAGCCAAGTGCTGCAATGGCTGCTCCAAGGTCAGGGCGGTCGGCGATGCGCTCCCGGCTGCGCTCTGCTTCCCACCGCCACTGGAGCAGGGATTTCAGTCTCTGTTTTTTAACCCCTCGTTGTTGTTTTCCGTGTGGAGGCACGTGCATGAGCCCCAGGTTGTTGGAGCAGAGGAACGTGCTGTGATGGGTGGAAGACTTCCATTAGCCTTCCATTGTCTGCAGTACCCTGTCTGCTGAGGTCTGATCCTGCAGAAGGATCACAGGCTGCCTTTTTGGGCCAGGGACTGGCAGCTTTCTTCTTAGCCTGAGGTTAGCAATGCTGAGTGATGCGCCTTCCCAAAAGGTCTTTTCTGAATTCCCTGTTTCCCCATCATCCGATGTTCCACACTGTGTGCTGGGATGGCTGCTGGAAGCAGGCAGAGCTGGGAAAAGATTGGATTACTTCCGGGCTTTTCCCCTCTAAGGAAACCTGTAATGGCCTAAAGGGTGGACTGCCAGAGACCCCTCTGTTCTGTCGCTGCCCCCCATAGACCTTTGGTTAAGCTTGAAGCCAAATCTCCCATCAGTTTTTCCTAGAGCTTTGGGCTTAGCACAGCAGCAAGAGGCTGTGTGGTACCCGCTGTGATCGGTGTTTTATGGAGCTGAGCCTGGGGGTGTGATGCTCTTCACAGCCACATTGCTCCTTCTGGGGAAGGATTGAGAACTGAAACTGTGCCCTTGAATGCAGGAGCCCGGGGGTCTCTGAGAGCTTCCCACCCAAGAGCAAGGGAGGGAAGGCTCCAACTGGGATTGCTGGAAGTAAACCGCATCCCAAATATCGTGTTGCATCTTTGTGCAGCTGGAGACTTAACAGTGTCTCCAGTGTGTTTTCAGGTGGGAGGACGAGCGTTGTAAACCTCTGTTCCAGGCCTTGGTACCCTTTCATCAGTGCTTGATTGAAACTGTGGGGCACAGCTCCTCTGTTTGCTGAGATAAAACTTGGCTTTAGTGCTTGAGCACAATTAACATCAGCTGAAAACCCGCCCTTCTTGCTGTTTGTTGTGTGTTGAATGAGTAAGCAGCTGTCTTCAGCTCTGTTATCAGCAGCCTGGGCTCTGTGTATTCAGGAAATGGAAGGCAAAAGCTTGAAAGACCACTTTTTGGGCTTTGTTTAGGGTGAGGAGTAGTTTCTTCTACAGGTAGGCTAGCTGCACTCCATTCATATTAAACCTTGATATTAACATCTGTCACTGGAGCCTCTAAGTGCCTTCTGCATAAAATCCAATATCAGGAGCAAATTCCCTAGCAAACATTCAATGTAACCTCAAGGATGGGGAGGTAATAGCTCCTGCCTCCCCGCTCAGACATATGTGACTGCTTGTCATAGGGAGTCAATCTTTCTTTCCCTACTGTTCCTCAAGGAGGGACCTCAAAGCTCCTTCCTACAGCGTAGGACGAGTCTTCATTCTAGCGAAGCAGCGTAGTCCTTCATTTCACAGATGGATGATTTCGTTATGCAGAGCTCATGTACTGAGAGCAAGAACAGAATTGGACCTAGCTCTGGTAGTTTGGCCTCAAGACTGGTATTTCCAGCCTCCTCCTTGTACACCCTCTGGGTGGGAAGTCCGCACACATCCAGCATGAGCCTTCTTGCTATGCCACCATGACCCTAAATGATGAATCTGCCCTTAAACACACGAACCTGGGTTTGGGTTTTGTAGAGGACTTCAGTGGAAGGTGGGAACCAGGAGGAAATCTGTGTCACAGGGTGGGCAGTAAGATTGGGGTGAAGAATGTGTCCTCTTCACTGAACTCAGGCTCCCCTTCTCTTTCTAGGAGAGGATCAGTGTGATGCTGGCTTTGGACAGGACAGTTGTGATGAAAATCAGAGCTGGGGTTTTGCCCCTTCCATGACGTCTGATGCTTCACTTCCATCGGACTTGCAGGATGATGGTAAGTCCTAGATGCTTTTTGAAGTCCTTGAGTGAAGAGATAATGAGAAGTGTTATCAGGTCTCATTTCCTTGTCACAATGCAGGAGCTGGTTTTTGTGAGTTTTTATTGTTGGCTGGTACCTGCTTTGTCAAGGACCACAAAATGCTCTGGTGATCCTGGGGTTAGTTTAGGATTGCTGAAGTTGAATGTAGTTGGTGAACGTCTTGCTGCAAACTGGAGCTGCTTGTTCTATTTTGGGTTGGCAACAGTGATGGCAAAGAGCAGAGTTTGACCTGGTGGCTGTGTTTCCCAAAGCAACGTGCAGCTTTTGGTGTATTTCTTCTTGTTAGGAATCTGTAACCATCAGTCAGGAACGCAAAGAACTGAGGATTTATTTGGGACAAGGCTGCAAGAGCTGATGGGCACCAAAGCCAGCTCCTTTGTGCGATGCAGAACACCAGGCCTATCTGCTGCATGTGTTGCTTTATGCCATAACATAAATATCTTCATTTTGGCTGATCAGAGACCGGGTTGGTCCGGTGGCAGCTGCAGCATGAAAAGAGGTGTGGAGTTTGGGATTGGTTGCACTAAATAGTCTGGGTGCTCAGACACAACACGCTTACGCAGAGTGCAGATGGGGAACGTGCGACAAGGAGAACAGATGGGACATGAAAGGGTGCGGAGGACCTCAAGCTTGGCCTCCTTGGGCAAGCAACGTCTTTATGGTCTAGGGTTTCTCTTGGCATGTTTATGAAGCTTGTCGAAGGAGGTATTTGCTTTGCTACCTCACAGTGGTGGGTTTTGGCAGCTCCAAGGGGCAGAGCTTGACATAACAGTTGCAAGGTATGCAAACACTTGGCATCCCTGGTCGTTTACAGGCTCAGGCTCCGTGGAAGGATGCCCAGAGGGGTGAATAGGAGATGGCTAACACAGGAAAAATGCCATACCACAAAAAGGAGGGGGAAAAGCTGGCACTGGGAGCAGCTGCATTCAAATGAGGTGTTAGTTCTTGGAAACGGGGGAGAGTCCTGAGTAACAGCAGCGCCGTATATTGGGTCTGGATGCAAGTTGAGCAGTTCTGGCTGTGTGGATGAGGCTGTGGGTAGTCTGAAGGAGTCAGAGTAAAGGGAGAAAAGGCCAAACCCAGGGTTTGGAACCTTTTCTTTGCCCTGCCATGGTTTGCTGGGGCATTGCCACAAGGGGGTTTTCTTGATGTCTGCCAGTTGGATGGGGATGGATCAGGGTTGGGGTTTCCTTTGGGAGTTTGAATGTCTGTGATGATTTACTCTGGGTTTTTGGCGTGTTTTCTTTGCTTGCTTCTTTGACGATAGAAAGTGCAATGATCTCTTTTAACAAGTATGAAATCAGTCACTTGAGAGTTGAAATCAGTACGTTGGACAAGCTAAAGGCAGTGTCAGACAGGCCTGACTCCTGATTAGAACATCCTTGTGGGAAAAGCAGAAAGTTCTAAGACTTTCATGGACTGGTTTTCATCATGGTCCAAGTTTGCCTTCTCTGAGCTGGGCGAACCTCTGCTTTTACTGGGCCCCTTTGTGGGGGCACTGTGACTGCCCCATCCCTGGCAGTGCTCAAGGCCAGGGTGGATGATGCTTGGAGCAAGCTGCTCCACTCATGCAGCACGGGTGGCTGATGCTCGAGGGAATCCATGTAGCTGAGGGCAGGAGAAGAACTTGGCCGATTGTGGGAACATACTTAGCATTCCTGTGGCTTTTCCCCATCCCTTTACAGCCCTGGTTTGCAACAACAAGAGGTTATGGCCGTAGGTGCAAGCCCATGGCACTGTTAAAGGCTCCTATGTCCTCCCTCCCCTAACTTTCTGAATCCCCAGCTTCCATAATGCAAGGCTCTAAAGGAGGAAGGTCTCTGACTGGGGTGATGCTCGCTTTTACCTCTCCTTGCTATCCAAAATGGGAAAGTTTGGAGGCAGGGAATGCCACCACCACCGCTCACGTGGAACAGGCTCTGAGCTTCTTACAGGAGTCAGAGAACCTTCCCAGTTGTCCCTGGAGGAAGCAAGAGGAACTGAGCGGGTTGGGGATGACTTTACTCAATGAGGCATGGCCCAGCTCTATAGGATCGTCCCTAATGAGTGATTAAGAAGCTAATGTTTGTACAGTGCTGGGAGGCACCGTGGAACCACTAAGTACTGTTAGAATGATAAGTATTTCTTAGGAGACCCTTCCCATGTAATGTACTCAGACAGCTTGAAGCCTTTGTCTTTTAAACTGGGGAATCACTGGGTTTGCCAGTGTGTGTTCATTTAGTTTTACTGAGGATGGATCCCAAAGCATCCTGAGGGGTGGGAGTTGCACCTCTTAGTGTTTAGCACTACTAAATACGGCTTGAAGTGGGGCTTCTGTGATCATTGCAGAGCATCTTACCCATTGCTGGAGGGATGCTGAGCCTGGATCCACGTGGAGATGAAGGGGGTGAGGACCACTGTGGCTTCTGCCCCGTGCCTGGCTCTTGACTGCGCTGCTGTGTCCCAACAGCTTCAGCAGTGATGTACTCTTGTTTTCTATTGCAGAGGTTAGCATATGGAAGGAAGGGAGCATAATTCCCAGTGACAGGAATGTGTTCTGGAGAAGGCCCCTTTTGCTCATGTTTGGCCTTCTAATACACAGAAATGGGTAGGGAAACAACAAAGCACCAACGTGAGCTTTGTCCATAGCTGGCTCCAGGGGAGAAGCCTGTAAACTTCTTATGGAGTTTCTTGTCTGGTCCATGCTAGGCTCCAGCCACCCTGTGCCCAGTATGGGATGGATGTGCTCTTCTCTTCCAAGGTGCACTGTGTTCTCTCTTGGTGCTCTGGAGAACCATGCCCTTTCTCCCTGAACTGTGTAGTGTTCTGAAGGACACGTGCTTCCCTGCTTGAAGTACCCTGCTTGCATTTTCCACTGTACTTCCTACACACTTCCAGCCTTTAAGGAATCACTTCCAAAATGTGGAATGAATTGCTTTGAAAGTGCAGGATTTAAAAACGCAGGAGTGTTTTCAGTATGCAGGGTCCATTGTGCAGGGTCCATTACGCAAGGTGGGCGTGCAGGGCCATCGGGGCTGTGAGTGGTCCTGCAGAACGTGTGGTGCAGGTAGGCACAAATTTGTTTGGGCAGGATGCGTGCTGTGTGGGTGGGTGCTCAGGGTGCTGGGGAGGGGGGTGTCACACTGCTGGTGTGATGCTGAGGGATGCAGGGGGTTCACACCGCTGGAGTGATGCTGAGGGATGCAGGGGGGTTACAGCGTTGGAGTGATGCTGAAGGATGTAAGGGGGGGGTCACACCACTGGAGTGATGCTGAGGGATGCAGGGAGGTTACAGCATTGGAGTGATGCTGAAGGATGCAAGGGGGGGTCCCACCGCTGGAGTGATGCTGAGGGATGTAAGGGGGGGTCCCACCGCTGGAGTGATGCTGAGGGATGTAAGGGGGGGTTCACACCGCTGAAGTGATGCTGAGGGATGTAAGGGGGGGGTCACACTGCTGGAGTGATGCTGAGGGATGTAAGGGGGGGTTCACACCGCTGGAGTGATGCTGAGGGATGTAGGGGGGGTCACACTGCTGGAGTGATGCTGAGGGATGTAAGGGGGGGTCCCACCGCTGGAGTGATGCTGAGGGATGTAAGGGGGGGGTCACACTGCTGGAGTGATGCTGAGGGATATAAGGGGGGGTCCCACCGCTGGAGTGATGCTGAGGGATGTAAGGGGGGGTCCCACCGCTGGAGTGATGCTGAGGGATGTAAGGGGGGGTCCCACCGCTGGAGTGATGCTGAGGGATGTAAGGGGGGGTCCCACCGCTGGAGTGATGCTGAGGGATGTAGGGGGGGTCACACCGCTGGGGTGATGCTGAGGGATGTAGGGGGGGTCACACCGCTGGGGTGATGCTGAGGGATGTAAGGGGGACATCACACCGCTGGAGTGATGCTGAGGGATGTAATTGGGGGGTCCCACCGCTGGAGTGATGCTGAGGGATGTAAGGGGGGGTCCCACCGCTGGAGTGATGCTGAGGGATGTAAGGGGGGGGTAACACCGCTGGGGTGATGCTGAGGGATGTAAGGGGGGGTCCCACCGCTGGAGTGATGCTGAGGGATGTAAGGGGGGGGTCACACCGCTGGGGTGATGCTGAGGGATGTAAGGGGGGGGTCACACCGCTGGGGTGATGCTGAGGGATGTAAGGGGGGGGTCCCACCGCTGGAGTGATGCTGAGGGATGTAAGGGGGGGTCCCACCGCTGGAGTGATGCTGAGGGATGTAAGGGGGGTCACACCGCTGGGGTGATGCTGAGGGATGTAAGGGGGGGGTCCCACCGCTGGAGTGATGCTGAGGGATGTAAGGGGGGGGTCACACCGCTGGGGTGATGCTGAGGGATGTAAGGGGGGGGTCCCACCGCTGGAGTGATGCTGAGGGATGTAAGGGGGGGTCCCACCGCTGGAGTGATGCTGAGGGATGTAAGGGGGGGTCCCACCGCTGGAGTGATGCTGAGGGATGTAAGGGGGGTCACACCGCTGGGGTGATGCTGAGGGATGTAAGGGGGGTCACACCGCTGGGGTGATGCTGAGGGATGTAGGGGGGGGTTCTCACCGCCGGGGAGGGGGGGTCACTGCCGGCTCCGCAACCGGGGCGCGGCGGCGGCGGCAGCGGAGTTCTGCAGCGCCCCCGTGTGGCGCAGAGCGGTGCTGCACCGTGCGCGGCCGCGGACCCGCGTTGGCTCCTTCCGCTTCCCGTGAGCCCGCAACCAAGAACCAAAAGACCCCCCTAAAACCGACCCCCAAACCCCACCCAGTCTCCAGCCCGGGTGTTCCTCCGGGTCCCTTCTTCCTGCCGGGGAGCCTCGGTGCAGGAGCAGATCCCTGCTTTTCCACACCAAGCGTGGGAACCGTGGTCTCCTGCCCCAAGGACAGGGTTGTGGCCGCTGCCCCAGGGTAACCATGGAGGCACTGGGTGATGGATGCAGGGGTGGGAAGCGTGGCCGGGGGGGGGTGAAGGAGCCCCTTGCCCAGATGCTGCTGTTTCAGGAGTGAGAACCAATCGCATGAAGTAAAAAGCAGCAAGAACCGGTTTCAGGAATGCTGAGTGGCTCCAAGCTCTCTGATGTGTATGGATCGGGCCCTGAATGCCTGCGGATGAGGGGAAATGCCTCGTACACTGGCATTGAAAGCTTTACGTTTTTCCTTTCAGATACCATTAGAAGCAATTATTCTGCCTCCCTGATGTCCAGAAATGTCTTTTTCTGCTGTTGACCATGTTATTATAAACGTGCTGTTGAGGTACTTTAAAACTCTATGAAACAGGGTGGGAGACATTCAGGGACGGGGTTTGTGACAAGTGTGATGCCATCGAAGGTTTCTCCTGGCTCGTTTCCTTTCTGATCTCAAGCATCACCTAAATGGGAGATGTTAAAGCACAGATCACTTATTTCTCCTTATTCCTTACCATGGCTTTGAGCAGGTTTGACCAGTTCCATGCGAGCTTTGCCAGGGGGAGGAGAACAGGCCCGAATCCATGGATAGGAAGATGTATTTTCCAAGCAATACCTGTCTATGGTGACATTCTGTGCAGAAATCAGCCTCCCTCCAGGCTCCAGGGCTCCTGTTCTTTGCTTTAGCATTTTGTGATTGGAAATGCACCCTAACATCAGTGCTTTCAGCCCCGGTGTGCTAATGGCCCTGGCGTTGTGCAGATATGTTCCTGGAGCGGGTGTCTGGCTGCTCAAAAGGTTTGGCTCTGTTTTATACAGAGCGAGTGGGTTCGGCTCAGTAGTAAGGGTTATTTGTTAGGGGTGGAGAGGAGGAGGGTGGGTTGGTTGCAGGCCGCCAGAAGGGGACGTATACATTATATTGGAGACACCTTATCATCAGCAGTGACGGAGGGTAGGACCAGAGGTTCCCTTAGGAATCACCAGGCAGGACATTCCTTAGTGCTCTCCTTGGGATGTAATCCTGACATGGAGCAAGATTGGGCCCCGCAGTGTTTTGGTCCAGCCTATGCCTGAAGCTCCCACATCGAAGTTGGATGATGGAGTACTTCCTCAGTGCAGGAAAGATACGGACCTGTTGGAAAGGGTCCAGGGGAGGGCCACAGGAGTGATCAGAGGGATGGAGCACTGCTCTGGTGAGCAAAGGATGAGAGAGTTGGGGTTGTTCAGCTGGAGAGCACTCCAGGGAGACCTTATTGTGGAATTTCAGTTCTTAAAAGGGGCCTGTAAGAAAGATGGGGAGAGGCTTTTAGCAGGGCTGGTTGTGATAGGACGAGCAGTGATGGTTTTACACTAAAAGAGGGGTAAAACACAGGCACAGATTGCCCAGAGAGGTGGTGGATGTCCCATCCCTGGAGCTATTGCAGGCCAGGCTGGATGTGGTTCTGAGCAACGTGATGGAGTCAAAGGTGTTTTAGGCTGAGAAAGTTGGGGCTGTTCAGCCTAGAGAAGAGAAGGCTGCGTGGAGACCTCATAGCAGCCTTCCAGTGTCTGAAGGGGGGCTATAGGGATGCTGGGGAGGGACTTTTCATTAGGGACTGCAGTGATAGGACAAGGGGTAATGGGTTCAAACTGAAACAGGGGAAGTTTAGATTAGGAGGAAATTCTTTCCTGTGAGGGTGGTGAGGCACTGGAATGGGTTGCCCAGGGAGGTTGTGAATGCTCCATCCTTGGCAGTGTTCAAGGCCAGGTTGGATGAAGCCTTGGGTGTTATGGTTTAGTGTGAGGTGTCTCCCCCCATGGCAGGGGTTTGGAACTGGATGATCTTAAGGTCCTTTCCAACCCTAACTATTCTATGATTCTATGTCCCTGCTCATTGCTGAGCTTGGAAGGTCCAACCCGAACGCGCCCGTGATGCTCTGCTCACTTCATGCTGGTTATTTGCAGCCTCAGGATTTGAAAGCCTGCGCTGCTTTTACACTCAATACCGTGCTTGTGAGTGGGGTTTTGGGTGTCTCCTGCCTGGGTTTGTGGTTTGGAAACGGGTTCCTGCCCAACCACGGCGCTGTTTGGTTGGGGTGTTGAAGCTGCTCGAGTCATTCCCTGCTCGTAAGAGCTCTTCAGGCAGAGCAGCTATGTTGTGAGCCGTGCGGTGTAAACCCTCAGCAGCTCGCTGGGGCCCCACACAGGATTTGTAATTGAAATCACTTCCAAGTCACCAAAATGCCGATAACTTATTAATGCAGCTCTTCTAGAGCACAAACCTGCCAGCTCCGCTGCTCGCCGACAGGGAAAAGGCATAATTAAAGTTTCTTTGTATTGCTTTGGAAGCGCAGGATCAGGGGAAGAGATTTATTTTCCGTACCTAGAGGACAGTCTCTAATGACAAGGTGTTATTTGGGTTTTAATAGCAACTTTGCATGGAAACAGGGACCGCTGCCTTACGATCCCAGCTTCAAACGAATTGCAGCACAGGGATGCCCTCGGCACGTCCATTATTTCAGCGGGAGCACTGGCGCCTTTGAGCTGATGCTCTCGGGTGCGCGGAGCCGGGTGGTGGTGGCGGCTCCCAGGAGGGATGTCAGAGGGATGGAGCTTCCTCTCGTGGTGCATTGCAGGTTCCCCACGTCAAACACCCCTGAATTATCAATGTGCCAAGTTACAGCTGGGGGGGGGGGATGCTGGGATTACTTGGGCACCAGCCTCCTAAAGGCCTTTTTATTCATGAGGATGTAAATCCAAGGCATAAACGCTTTGTGTCTCCATATTCTCCCCAGCAGAGGGATCAATATGCAGGAAATGGGAGTTCACAAAGTGCCGGGGTAGAACTTCATGGCCGCTTTTCTTCTGCCCTTTGTCAAAAGCAAGTGGTTCCAGTGCCCCAAACTCATAGGCACCAGCATCTGTCATTACTGACCTGCCTGGGGCCTCCTCTGTAGGAGGGGTGCTTGGAGGGCAGGGTGCTGTGGCCCAGCAGCACGGCAGCAGAGGTGCCAGCTTTGGTGCCCTGTGGCTGTGTAGAAGCAGCCTGAGGATGCCCAGACCGCCACATCTGACCCCCAGGACCTTGTCTAGGCTTGGGAGATGGGGTTTTGCCTTTGCAGAAGGCTGGGGGCTGAGTGTGCTTGGCACTGGTAGTGATGGGGTGCAGCAAACATAAGATAGACATTTTGTCCAAGTATATAGATAAGAATAAGATAGAATATTTGGTGGGTTCTGTGTGTGCTTCAGCAGGAACACAGGGGAGGGATGCTCCAGATTGTGCCTTTGAAATACATTGGGGTTAGAGGAAAGATTTGGGGGTTGTTTTCTTGGAGATAGGATTTTGAGTGTACTGAGGTCAGCAGAGGAGGTGAAGGAGGCTTTTCCTCTGAGTGAACGGCAAGAAGACTTGTCTGAAAGCAGGGTGAGCTTCTATTCATCCCTCTGTGGGACAGAAAGGCAACCAAGCCACGTGCTTCCCCCATGCTCTTGGTACTCATGAGCCTTGGGGCCCTTCTCCCTTATCCCGAATAAAGACAGCTTCGCCCCCCAAAGACACTCCGGGTATTGTCTGGCTGGAGCTGTTCATGGCAGTAGTAATAATTGTACCTGTATCTTGCAGGATCCATCTCCAAACACTAACAAGTCCTGAACTACCAAATTCCCAGCTGAGAGAAATGGTCTGGACAGCAATAAAAGCCCTTGCTGTATATACATTAACACACACTAAACTACTACTGACTTCATTCCGACTTAAGCATGTGCTTCAGTGTGTGGTTCAGCGTGAGCCACGGGGAATACATGAAATTATGACTCGGGTTATGCATTGCTGAAAATCACTCCGTGCAAAAATAAAGCCACTGTCCTGAAGAATTTAATTTAAAGACTGCTTATAATAAATGGTAAAGCGAAACGCGCTCAAGAACAACTGGAGGGGAGGAAAAGCCTCTTTTCTTCAATTTTTCTTGTAACTTCTCTCCCTTCTACTTTAAATAGAAGGAGTCAAGTGTAACTTTATTCAGCGAGCTTCTCTCTGGGGCTGGTGTACCTGCCGGTGGGTTTACTCGAGCGGAGAGGCTGCGCTCGGCCGTTCCATCACTGTCGTTGAGCACGGGGGCATTCTGCGTGTGTCTGCACACGTGGGGTTTAGGAGGAGCTTTGTTTAAGGCTCCCGGTGACGAACTGCTTCTTAAAACCAGGTAAACTTTCATTGTGTAACCCTCGGAGAGATGGCGGCGCTTGAAAGGGGTTGGGTGTCCCCACTGATCGCTTTGTGCTCCGTGGTGGAGGGTGGCCGGGAGCGTGCGGCCGCGTACCTGTGTGTGCTGGGGGCAGAGGGGCACTGAGCAAACACTGGGACTCCTTCTTCTAATCCAGTGTCACGGGAAGAGCAGCCGAAACAATCGGCATCATCCTTCACCCCTGATAATGCTTTCTCGCCAACTAATAGCTCCTTGTTCATCAAGGAAACGAATGTGTGTGGAGGTGACGTGCTCTTCACCCGCTGCTCTTTGTTCTGGGGTCCTCCAGACTGATTGTATCAGCTCCAGCACTGACAAATATCCCCCCAAACTTTAACACTATGTAAAATTGAGTTATGGGGTTTTAAGGTTAGACTCCTCTGGCTGAAGGTTGATTGTCTCCGAGAGATAAAGGAATCAGTACTCAACAATAACAAAATCTTTGCCATAGGATAATGCCTGTTATTGAGCTCCCAGCTCTCTTTATTTGGTTACAAAGCTTCACCCCTATTCTTTTTCCTGCACTCGTAGGTTAAAGTGGGAGCTGCCGTTTGAGAGTGGTGAATTGCTGCTGTTCCTCCATCCACCCTCGCCCTGTGCTTGAACAACCGCTCTGGCAGATGGATGGGTTCCTTGAAGCATCCCTTCACCCAGGGCCGTGTCTCTGCCGCTGCGGTATTTAACCAAGTTGCCCTCGCAGTGGCACCTTCCCAGCAGCGCAGGGATGCTCCTGGCACTTGGGTAGCCTTTGGAGAAAGAAGCCTTGACTGCCTTGCCTGTACCATCCCAAAGAGCTTAGGAGGCAAATCATGGAGTAGCAGTTGGAGAGCATTAGCCTGGTTTTAGAGTCGGATTCATCCACTGGAATGGAGGGAATAATAGAGCTGGGGCTGATGCAGAGTGCAAGTGGCTCGACCCAGGTCCAGTGAAGAGCCTGTGGTGTAGGTGGCAATCACATCTTGAAAGCCTTGGAGCCCCAGCAACCGTGCTCAGATTCTCTGGCCAAAGACCTCTTCTGCATTTAGCAGTGCACATTGGCCATCTGCTGCAGATGAAAATGGTCTGGCATCGCTCTGCGGAGGATCAAAGCGTTAGCAAACAGGATGGAATTTGGGGAAGTTTATTTTAGCTTGAAACTGATGGTATCTGGGGCAAAGGCACTTAGTGCTGAGACAGGCTTATGCTGTGGGCAATGGGAGCCTGCCAAGAGAGGTGCCTGGCAGGGGCTGTGCTAGCAGTGGGTGAAGAAGCCACAAAACCCAAGGGAGGACAGAATTTAGTGGGGTGAAGCTCCCTGTCCGCTCTGAACTCCTTCCAAATCCTGGAAGCACTCTGCCTTTCCCGATAAACACCTGATGCATGAGGTGTGTGGAGAGGATGTGCGTGGTGGGGATGAGCTCTCCTTGGGGATTTAGAGCAGGGATGCGGTTGGGATCGGTCTTTGAAACTAATCTATAGGGTGGTGCTTCCCACCCCCTGTGACTTGTGTCTCTGCTTTACCCACTTCTGGTTCCCTAAAAAGACAGAACTCTGCTGTCCCCCAAAGGCCATGGGCATCTGCAGGAGAGGTCTTTGGCTCAGTGGAGCTTTCAAGTCTGTCCTGATTTCTGCTTCCTCATTCATATCATGGAATCATAGAATAGTTAGGGTTGGAAAGGACCTTAAGATCATCAAGTTCCAACCCCCCTGCCATGGGCTTTTTGCTTTCAAAGCAAACCCTGTTATTCCAGGGGGCCGGGGACTGCAGGATGAGTTCATCAGTCCCCTGCCTCTGACTTGGAGGGAGCCGGTTTCCATCCTACTCCTGTGCACACCCTTCCTGTGCTCAGTGTGTTAGGTTGAGTTGCTGAGATTTTGGGCTAGATCCAGCGTTGGGGTTTAGCCTGTGTAGATGTAGCATCATTGCTGGCAGAAGCTTTGCGTTACCCTGACTCCCCTCCTCTCCGTGCGGAGCTCCCTGTGCCCCATGCAACCAATTCACTTTTGAGATCCTCGATTACATCTGAAATTCTTATTTTCTCCATAACATTTCTCCTTTTGCTCCATAACATTCCCTGGGGCTGGATGTGCTCCAGATGACTTTTGTTTTTGTATTACCCTGGTTTATTCCTCAGTAGGATGCATCTCGTTTTATTCCTCTATCCCTATTCCTAACCTCTCCATGTCCCCTGCTATTATTTCCTCTGCTTTCACTTGATATTTGCATTACCACCTAATTTAGTATCTTCCTGCTCATTGAATTAATGGACTGTTTACTTGCCTTAGATAAAACGGGGGCTCATCCCCTGCAGTACCCCAACACAGCCGCTTTCCCCGCACGTGACACGGGACCATTCATCACCAGCTTTTGCCTGTGGCCCTTGGGCCAGTTCTCAGCCTGACGATTGCTTCTATCCAAGCTGAGGTAAATTAATGCTTCTCAGGGAGATTTGCTGTGGCACCACATCAGAGGCCCAGGAAAGGCTCCAGATATATTGCATCTTCTACATTAGCCTTCATCTGCTCCTTCTGAGCTTGATCAGAAAGGCTGACCTGTGCCTAAGGTCATTCTCTCTTCACAAACCCAAAGGTTGCTGGTTGCTATGAAGGCAATTATTGCCTGGCTGCTCCTCAAGTAATTTAGTTCCTTTTTGAGTCTTTCTTCTAATCTGTTCTGTTATTTTACGAGGGTGACATTGGATTTGCCCCAGCGTTTTTCAGCTTCACCTTGGTATTGTGGTGGTGCTACCTTTGATCATTGCCTTCTGTATTTCTTAGCTCTCTGCTGTGATTAGAAGGAAAGGCCGGTGGGTTGGGAGGTTTGGGAACTTAATCATGATTCCTGTAAGGCTTCATGCAAATGGGGATTAGTGGGAAGGAAAACACAACCATCGAAGTACAAAGCAATAGATGGGTACCACGCTCACCCCCTCATCCAAGTCTAGGAAGCCCAAAGGCCACCTGAACAGCCTCTATAGCCATCAAGAAGCAGAGCACAGCTTCAGACCCCTTGAGCTGTAATGGTATCTCCCACGTAGGTGTGAAGTCTTTGCTGCCAATTGTGAGCTGTGTTTGTCATCTAGTGGACATCAGGATGGTGACACTCCTGTATCCATCCCTCCTCCCATCCCAGTGAAGGAGAAATCTAGTTGGGAAAAACCAAAAAAAACCCCAAACATAAGCTTTTATTTTCAAATGCCATTGGAACAAGTGGGTCAGAAATACTTCAATTCTCTTATTTGATGTGTTGGACCTTATTTAAGGTCTTGCAATGCAGAAAAAAACCCTCAACCAATGGAAAAACAAAGCAAGAAGGTTGAAACCACCCACTTTTACAATGGGAAACTCACCAGCCCACCAAGGGAAAGCAGGGCCAGACAAGATGAGGATTTGAATATTCTTTCCCTCCTGTTCTTTGAGATGCAAACTTGCTGCTGATCAAAGAACTCTGGGCGGAGGGGGAGGACAATAGTGCGGATCACCGTGACTTTGGGGCTTGGGTCCTCGGTTCCATCCCAGGATGGCTGGGGTAGGCCTGGGGACTGGGACAAGCACTGATTTCCTCCCCTCCCCCTTGGTCTTCCCGTTCAAGCCCTGAATTCAGGGCTCAGCAGGGGAGCTGAGCTCTCTGAGCCAGGGGCACAGGCACAAGCCCTGAGGTTGCAGAAACTGCCATAAAATGGCTATAGCTCTGCTGTCTACAAAGCCTCCATCCCTCTTGGGTACCCCAGTATGCTAAATCTGTGGGTTCAGACTTGGGGCAGGTGGTAGGATTTGCTCCTTTAATCTTCAGCGTCTATTTATTACAGTGGAGCTCCAGGGCATCTGAGCATGGCCTTTCTCGCCAAGAGACCATAACAAATGGATGCACGACGTCGGTGTCACAGAGCTGGGCTTTGCGCACCACCTATCTGCACACTCCGGTGCTGGCTCGCTCTGCCTCTGCTCCTTCCTTTGTTGTGGGGGCTTATGAGCCAAGGGGGAAGACAAGCAAGGAAGGGATTCGAGTGCAAAGAGCAGCTCTTTGCCTCTCCACACCTGCCCTCCCCTTCGCTTCCTGCCCCGTCCTTGGCTCATTTGTCATGGGGAGAGATGCTCACCTTTGGGGATGCGCAAATGCTGTGCCCCGCAGGCCGTGATGTGGAGGAACCCTTTTCCCTTTGTTTACTCCTCGGTACTGAACCCTTTTGCAGTTGCTAATTATTTTTCAATTGCCCAAGACAAATGAGAGGGTCTGGGGGGGGGGGGTTCTCCATGACCCTGCCTGTCAGGTCCTGGCACCCTTTATTAATGGGGGAGCTGGTTCTGTGAGCTGCTTCTTGTTGGTTTGAAAGAATAAGAGGGGAAATATCTTGCGTTGCAGAGGTAATTGGAGCCTTTCGTCAGCTCTGAATGCAATTAGAAACTACCAGGCTAAAGACACTGGTGGGAAGATCCATCCTTTCATTGCAACTTCAGTTGTAAGGGGAAAAACTGTCCTTAGATAAGTTGGGGATCTGCAGTAACCTTCAACCTTATGCAGGAAGGTACCAGAGTCTTGTCCTAGTCTGCTGGAAGATGATTTAATTCCCATTGCAGTGATGTTTTGTGGTACCACCACAGCACCAAAGCTGTTTTGCACCGAGTTACAGCTCTGAAGAGCTTGCAGTTTGATCAGGCAAACGGGCAAGGTAAAGGGTGACAAGGGGGGGGTGATGTTAGAGGAGTGTGAAGTGGTTTGCCTCCAGTGCACCGGCTGGTCGAGGTGGTGTTGGACCAGGATCAACCCAGCACCCTTGAACTTCCCGTTGTGTTTTGGGAGGGTGAATGAGGGGATGACGAAACCAGGAGCGTGATGTGCATGGGGGTCCTGGGCTCGCCAGGCTCACAATATCATACAGCTAAAAAAGGTGATTCTTGGCACTTGAGGGACTTTGGCTCGCGTGGATTTGGAGGAAGAGGGGACTGTGGGACCAGCTGGAGCCTGGTTCTTTGTGCTTATATTCTCAGTGCAGTCCCCTTGCTCTGGAGTTACAGGAAACATCGCCTTCAACCTCCACATCAGAATTCCCATTCCCTGCTAGCATAAAGCTTTTAATCCACGGAGAGAAGCAGCCCAGGCCTTGCTGGGGGGGGGGCTGTGGTGTGGGGTGTCACTGTGTGGGGGTCCCCAAACCCACATGCTTGCGATGCCGCGTGTGCTTCCATGGGGGATTGTTCTTGGCAGCCTTTTGCAGAGCTGAATCTCCCCGTTCCCTATTGAATGAGGTTGGGGGGATAAAAAAAGAATATGCTCTTTTCAACCTAAGATGTATTTTGCAGCCTGTCTCCAGGCAGCTCCCAACCCAAAGGGCATCACTGAACGCGCCGGCAACCAAATAGCAACCGGGGGGAGGGAGGGAATAGGAGGACAGAGGAAGATGGAAAACCTCCTATACAATAATTAGAATAAAATTGGGGTATCAGGAATACAGGGGTCAGCTTCTGTTCACACCAATATGGCTTTCACCTTGTAGAGAAAGGCCTGCACCAGGTAATTAGGTCAAGTCAATGATTATATATCTTTAAGCGAAGTGGAAGGGACTGTAATTGTGATGAAATTTGTTTGAAGAGGGAAAGCATGGGGAATTTTGTTTAAAGGTAACGAGTTCAAAGGGGAAATGAAGTTCAAGGTTCAGTTCCTGTTCACTCCTCGCACAAAAAACCAGCCCACAACAACCCACACGCACCCAGCAGCCAATATTTCTATCAGACGAGTTGCTTTATCTGTTGGGGATGGGAATGGGAGCATATCCCTGCAGGAAAACGGGAATTAAACCACTGACAGCTCTTTAATGGGGCTTTCTTTCTTTAGAAGCCAACAGAAGGGTAAACCTTGTGTAATGGGTTTCCCCCCCCTGTCCCGAGTTGGTTTATTCTTCCTTTCGGAGCAGCCACCTTGCATGCAAATGGGTGGCATCCCGAGAAGGGCCTTGCCTGTGATATGCAAATACCCACTTTGTTTAGGGGAGCTTTCCAAAGGAGGGGAAGGAAGGCAGCTGGGCCATGAAAACTGCCCATCTTAGGGGATTTAATGGGATTTCACCTTCCCAGATACGGTTTTGGTGGGACGAAACGGTGTTCCTGTTCATGCTCCTGAAATGGTGTTTTCCTCCCAGTAAAGATGCGGCTTCTGTCCATGCCAGGGGTTGTTCTGGTGGTCTTAGGAGCAGTTTTGGCTGTGGCGCCTGATGCTCAGTGTATCAGTTCTGGGGGGGCTGGCTCCTACATCCCTGGGGCAGTGCTGATGTCTGGGGGTGAGGAGCTGGCAGCGGATGCTTGGAGGTGGCTGGGCAGGATTCGGCTGTGCTCGTTGTCCCCCATTGTGGAAACAAGAAGGGGTTCATGGTGGTCGTCACACTGCTCTTTCTGTATGGGTGTTGAGCTTTGCTGCTTTTCTGCCCAATGCCTCCCCTGTGGGACAGGAGGCTCGTCCTGAGTGCCAAAGAATGGCTTTTGTGCTCATCGTGGAAGTAAATCTCGGAAGTTTAGGGCTTCCCTCACTTGAAAGGGGAAACGGAGCAAAGCAGCTCCCCAGGAAACCTCTAAATGGCCCAGAGATGAGGGGCAGCCCCCAAACAGCTCGCTGTGAACTTGGCCCATGATCCTGCTGGCCTTGGTGCTCACCACACATGAGCACAGAGCTGGCTTTGGGGACAGGATGACACAGGTGATGTGGGTCCTGGCCCATCCTGCTCGGCGTGAGCAGCACCAAGGGGCTGGTGGCCAGAGCTGGGATTGGGGTGATGGGAGGGGGACAGACCCTCACCTCTGCTGAACCTGGACCGCACATATTTCCACCCTGGCATAATGTAGAAGTTCAAGGACCAACGTTGCACCAATATTAATGACCTCAAAGGGCATGGAGAGTTCAGAGTTCGCCTTCTGTTTGCACCACCCATCCTTTTCTCCCTTTTCCCATTGGATGCATCCCGTCTCCTGTATAAATTTGATGTCACCGGTTGCTGTTAAGATCTGTTTGGTGACATTTCAATCTGGTTGAGCGTTGTCGTCCCCCCCCAAATATACAGTGGTTTTGTGCGGATAATAGAGGGTGAAGGGTGGGTGTCGGGTCCATGGGGGAGTGGGGTGCTCTTGTGATCAGTTCAAGGTTCACTCTTTGTTCGCGTGTAATAAAAAGTCTTCAGTTATCAGGTATTTAAACCCAAATCAGCAGTTCCATATCCGTAACCTGAGCTAAGTGTTCCTGCAGCTAATGGCCGCGCGCGGCTGCCGTTTGCAGCGCGTTGGGTGACACTCGATTTGTACTCGCTGACGGGAACAGATGGGTCTTCATTGTGGAAACCCGCCTGTATGCAAATGTGAACGGAGTTTCACCCGCGCCCGCGCCTGACCTGACCACGCACAGGCATTTACCCAGCGCGCTCCGCCGGGGGGGTGGCCGAGGGCGATAAAAAATGGCACTCGGATAGTACCAGCGGCAGGTCAAGTTTACCATCCGTCTTCCAGCGGGGCCGAGACGGCAACACGGTTATTTCGTTTCAGTGGGGATGTTGGTGGCAATAAACTCCATCATTTCACCTGTTTATGAACCCAACCTCGGGCCGCGTTCTCGGCGCATTGAGGGCTGTCGGCTCCTTGGTCCTGCCGGGAGAAAGGGGGGGTCCTGCTCTCGCGGTGGGGGGGGTTCTTTCTCATTTTAGTTCATCCCCCGCTCCTCATCTTTCCTTCCTGCTTTGGAGTTTGAGGTTTTGTCTGATTTCCTTCTCCCCCCGCTTTGTCTTTTGTTGCGTTTTGTCTATTCCTCCCCCAAAAAGGGGCCAAACGGGGCTGTTCTTCCCTTCTTCTTATTATTTAAACACGGAGAGAAACGATCATTGACGCCAGAATAAACAAGCGGCGGTTTAGGCGTCGCTGAGCACTTTTTGCATGTGCAGAGGCGGCCCGCGCTCCCTAATAAATCTCGCCATTTAAATGTGCAACCCTTCATTAGAGTGAAAATATGAACAGCTGTAATCGCACATTTACGCTGCTGACAGAGAAGAATCTCCGCGCAGTTGTCATTTTTCACGCTGATGAAGAACCGGGAGCAGGTTCGAGCACTGATTCTGTAACTGGGTGGGATTTTATTCCTCCATCCGTTCTTCCCCCCCTCCGCTGCCTCTCCCCAGCCACATCCAGTAGTGTAGCAAATTAGCGTCTTTTGCTCGCAGCAATGCCCCGCTTTCCGATGATCCTCTGGCTCATCAGAAAAGGAGATTTCTCATGCCAATTGCAGAGCCCCTCTTGGCTGGCGGCTCCTACAGGCCTGACCCCCCAAACTGTGGGGAGGATGAATGGTTTCACGGCCCCAGGACATCTGTTCTTCAAGGGATGCTGTGAGCTGGAGTCTGGAACTGATAGGGGAAGAAACACTCCCTACAAATATAGTAAAAGCTCCTCGGTGCAGTAAATCTTATTTCTTACAACTTGGCTTCCAGCACATCTTAGGAGACAAGGGGGGGCTGAGAGGGCAAATGCCTTTTATTTTCTCTTATTGTTTTAATGGTGGAAATGCCCGTTTTGCAGAGCCTGGAAAGGCAGGAACTGGAACCACTGCAAAGCATCTTGAAACCTTCCTGTCTTGTTTTTATGGTTTATTGTTCTTTCTGTGATAACCGCCCCCCGCAACCCAAACCGGACCTCGTCTGTATTTTTAGGCACTTGAGCCTCTGCTCAAATCATCATGACTAGAAATGAATGGCCAGAACTGGAGCTGGTGTTTGTCCAGTCGGCACTTGTCATAACTGACAGGGATGATGAAAATAAGGCACTTTGTCCGCATTGAGAAATGGAGGGCTGCTGGAATGGTTTTATTCCCTCGTTTTTAGTCATTGAAAAGTGGGTACCTCATTAATTTCCTGTCCTGGCATAAGGAACTGCTTCCAACACGTGGAAGGTTTCATCCATACATTTGTAACACAAACATCCCCTCGTGCTCTCGTACGGGCGATTGCCATTTGACCCAATATTCTTACCTTAAGACGTCAAAGTCTTTATTAAACCATTACTTAGGCATTGCATGGACTGCGGGTCACGGGCAAAACTCTCAGCAAAGCCACAATAGTCACTAAATAAAACTGCATAAAGGCTTCAGGATGGGGCCCGTTCTTTATGACCTTGGAATTGCTCTCCGAGGAAATCCTGGCAGGTAAAAGAGAATTGGATTTATATTCTGATGTATGGAATTCTGGTTGTCTGACTTCAAGCGAAACCTGGCTGTGGGTTTCTCTCAATTTATGGGGCTAAATGAAGACTTTGTAAATGATTTTTTTTTTTTGGTGGTTATTTCCTGGAGGATTAAAAGCTAAAGGGGATTATTAGGGAATTATTGGGCACCTGAAAGTGGGAGTTTTACTGCTGGAAACAGCTTAAAAGCAAAGGGAAAAACCCAACTTGATTTGAAGCAAGTTGCTTTCTAACCGAGCTCACCAGCTCGCTGCTCGTGTGCCAGAGCTGAAGGAGCTTTTTATAAGTCAGGCTATTTTATTAAAGATAAAATGCTGGGAAGGCCGGAAGCTGCTGCTGGATGCGAGCGAGCAAATGTGCTTATGACAGCCCTTATGCAGCGCTGGACCCAAGCGCAGCAGCTTCTCATTACTGTCGCCGGCTCAAGCACCCCTTAAAGTGTGACTGTTTCCCATTAAACGAGTTACAGAAACAATCTGGCTAATTTCCCCTCGAAGGCTGCACTGTGTTTCCATAACACTCACACTTGATTATTTCATCCTGCTGGTCCTGGCTCGGGTGATGCTCCAGCACCTCAGTGGGATCCAGCACCGCAGGGGCTGGGGCAGGCACCAACTGTTTAGATCTACCCATCTGATGGGGCTCATCCAGCCCTCCACCAGGGAAAAGGGGCACCCACCACCATCCTCTGGTTCTTTATGTGGTTCCCCCCGCTCCATCTCTCTTCCTTTTCCCTCCCAGGTAAGCTAATATTAGGGAAAACCAAATTATTTGACTTTTTTTCCTGCTGTGCAGCCATTGAAACCTTTTTGTCCTGGCCCTTTTTGCTCTCTTTAAATTATTAAACAATTTCCCATCTATTTCCTTCTTTCCTTCTCTCCTATTATTTCTTAAAGGCAGCACGAAGCAGTTCTGGGGGAGTTGTGTGTATCGATGCAGGTAGTGCTAGTGCTTGGATGAAGGGGGGGTTCTCCCCATCCGGTGCTGTACCACGGCCCATCACAGCGTTGGTCCCTTGGGAGGTCCTGATGCATTTCTGGACCCTGTGCAGACCCCGGTGGTGGCCGGAGAAGGGGTCCAGGAGCCATCTCGTGGCCATGGTGCTGAGCGGCAGCCGCCCCGCTTGGCTCCGAAGGTGGGACCTCAAGGAGAGGCGAGAAGAGGGGGGGAACCACGTTGAACTATAAATCAAAGGCATCAGTCATGGGGAATCTGGCGAAAGTGGCACAGGATATAAATAGAGGCTATAACTGCAGTGACAAGCAGGGCTGCAGTTGTAAATACTCATTATCTTTCCTAATATGACACCGTGTGGATTGGGAGAGCTGGGGAAATGACAAAGAAGGGGGGAAATGAAAACTGGGAGAAGGGAACGCGGTGGTTTTAAACCTAAAATCTCTGCCCTGCTTTCCTGGAAAACAGGATTATTCCCCCCCCCCCCAACGTTTCTATGTAGGATTAATATATATTAACGTAGCACCTTGTCTCCTCCCCAAAGCTGAGTGAAAGCCCCAAAGACATCTGTTTGCATACATTGTGCGTCAGGCAACACCGGACCTGAATGGAATTTATCTGGATTTTATATGCATGGCTTGATGCAAATTGAAATAAATGGGAGAGCAGCCTCGGCGTGGACGTATTGGTTTTTCCTTCCCGGCCTGAACTTTTAACCTCGGGGTTTGAGCCGGTCACACGCTGACCCGTCTGAACTCTTGCTGGTAGAGCCAAGTCTGCAAGGATGACCTTGCAGCCATGGCAACCCCCAAAGATAGGCCAGGCCTCCTCCATCCTCCCTGGCCGCAGCCCTGCAGAGCTGCCCACCGACGGGTTGCGTTTTGGGTGGCTCTTGGGCACCTTCACACAAAGATGAAGCCCACTGTAAAGCTTTGTGGTGTCAGGGGCTCGGGCAAGGGGTTGGGATGCAGGATGGGTCCCTGCAGTTCCCTGTTCCCCCTGCTCCATCGTGCCTCAGTTTCCCCCTGAGTCCCGTAGTGGTTCTCTTTTTGGGGTATAGGAATGAGCATCGCTGCTAAGTGATGCCCAGCACTACGAGGCCAAATGTGGGTGAAGAACATCTGCCTCAATAGCATCGCCAAGTCTTCAAGCTGTAAAGAGGTCTTGTGCAGGTAAGGGTGGTTTGGGAAGGTCAGTTCACCGGAGTCAGGCTTTCTGTCCTTCCTGCTCCATCGCTGTCTCAGCTGGAGCTGGAACTGCTTTTGGTATGAAAATCCAAGGAATATCAGCGATTTTGTGTTGCTGGCAAAATGAACGTGAACTGGAAGGAGAATCTCTCCATGTTCAAGTGTTTCCTTTTGCCTTCCTGGTGAACCCCAAGCCTCTGTGTGTCCCATGAGAGGTCTCTGTTGAACTTGAGCAATGCCAGCGGTTGCTGTGGAATCACAGAATGGTTTGGGTTGGAAAGGACCATAAGATGATCCAGTTCCAACCCCCCTGCCATGGGCAGGGACACCTCACACTAAACCATCTCACCCAAGGCTTCATCCAGCCACTGCCAGGGATGGAGCATTCACAGCCTCCCTGAAGGTCCTTTGTGAAGGACTCTGCTGCCTCGTCCCCTCTAAGCTCCAGAACAGAGCAGGATTTGTCATCAGTACCACACGTCACCATGTGCTTAACTGCTTTGCTGAGCTGAGGTGTCTGAAAGGCCCGAGTGTGGCTTCCAAGGACCTCGGAGCAGCTGTGAAAATACTCACTTGCTCAGAGCAGTGCGGATGCAAACCCTCCCGGTGTTAGCCAGAGGCCTTGGGGTGAACCACTGATCCTCATCCCAGCAGCACGGTTGCCTCGGGAGAAGTGGGCTCAGGAGAGCTGTGATTTTGTGGTGGTGGTGGTGATGCCTTTGAGGGCATGGACTGGTCCCCTGCCCTGCTGCAATCCCAAGGAGATGCCAGGGTGTTGGTCTCTGCATGTGCCTTGGGTGGAGGAAACAGGACTGAGATGTTCTGGAGGTACCAAAGCAGGAATTAAAGGGTAAAGTGCTCATTGTTACCCTTTATTTGCTTGACCTGAAGGAGAACCTCTTTGCACCTTCCCTCTCCATCACATTTGTTCATCTGTGCACACAGGGCCATAAAGTTCTAAAGCTCCAAAGTGCCTGAAATACGCTGGGAACCTTGGGTGGAAAGCACAGGGCTTTATTCCCTTCTCTTCCCCACCTGGGCCGTGTTGTTGTGAGGTGCCAGTGGTGTGGGGTGGCTTCCAGACAACAGAACTCCATCCAAATTTACTTAGTAGATGTGGTATTAAAGAAAAAGAAATTCCTTCTTCCAGCTAACTGCGAGTCAGCCGTATTTCATCATTACAGAGCAATAAGCAGGCTATAGATCCCTCTTTATGGCCTATTTTATCAGTATGACTTCATTGTCTTAGTTTTAAAAATTGTTGTTATAACCCTATTATTATCAGTTAATAGACACAGGGCTGTAGCCATGCTGTAAAACAACTTGTGCAAGTCAGCTGCAATCCTTGCGACTGAGACCTTTGTGGTGCAGGGAGCACAGGAAGGGGCTGCGGGTCCTTTGCTGATGTCTGTGCCCCATGGGGCAGGGAGAGTCAGTGTTTGTGGCTCTGAAGAACTCGAACAGATAAGAGACTTTGAGCACATCAAGCTGAAAATGCCAACAGCTGGGCCTCATTCTGCCCTCTTACGTAGGTTAGAAACAAAGTCTTTCCCATTGGCATGCAGGAAAGCAAAAATGTGCTCAGTAAGTCCTGGGATGTTTGTATTTAATAGAATCCCAGACCTTAAAGCTCCTCCAGTTCCAATTCTCTGTAATGCACAGGGACCCCTTCCACTGGAGCAGCTTGCTCCAAGCCCCTGTGTCCAACCTGGCCTTGAGCACTGCCAGGGATGGGGCAGCCACAGCTTCTCTGGGCACCCTGTGCCAGCGCCTCAGCACCCTCACAGGGAAGAGCTTCTGCCTAAGAGCTCAGCTCAGTCTTTTGGTTTAAATTAGATCTAAACCCTTTAGATTTTTTAATTTGAAGGACAGAGTGTCTGCAAGACAAGTGGGATGCAAGAAAACCAATAGCATCATTTTCTGTGCGCGTGATGCTCTCAGCTGCGTGGGCTCGTCACCAGGAGGAAGCCAGAACCCCAGGATGTTTGTTTTGTCCTCTACCTTTATGGCTGGAGCTGCAGTAGCTGAGAGGGAAGCAGAGAAACCAGCCCAGCAATTAATGTTACAGCTCCACATTGCTAAAATTTGTTTTTTAAAGTTATTTGCTTTGCCCAATGCATTTTTAATGCACTGAAATGTCATAATAAGGCATAACCATGCCAGGAAGCTGTTGTAAAGCAGACTGGGATGTGGATTGTAAAGTGCCGGGACTGTGTGTTGCGAAAACATCCTTTGTAGATACTTCATACCAAGAAAAGCCTTTTCTGCTTTCATCTCAGCTGGATCCGTGTCTGAAATGTGTTCTTAGCGAGGATGGGAGCTGCTGGGAATGGGCAGGATCTTACGTGAAGCTCTTCTGACAAGTATCAGATCACTTTATACTCTTTCTCCTGGGCAGAAGCGTAGTATATCTGCCTCTGGTTTATTAAAAGAGAAACAGAGGGGAAAAGAAGGTGCTTAAGATGAAAGAGATTTAACAGCAGAATTTAGAGGAGCACCTGGAGTCCTGCCTCTCTGCTCAGCTCCTGGAGTTTGTTCCCTGTAGTTTCCTCCATTTCCCCAACTATCACTCATGTCATGGAAGCCCTGTGAAAACAAGGTGTGATTTTGCCATCCTCGTGGTTGTCTTTTTGTTCTTTGGTGGCTGGTTTCCTGCATCTTAAGCTTATTCTGCGTGGGAGGGGTTCCTTTTGGCTACGACCATGTAGGAGCCGGTGCAGTGTGTGCCGAACGTTGCTGCTTTCACTCTAGTGGTGTTGCTGGTGGATGAGGTAGGGATTCTCTCCATCCTGAGGAATGTATGGAGGCAGAGGATTAGGAATTGAATCAGGGAAACTGAAGTTATTGTGATCCTAAATCCTCCAACACTTCACAGTCCCTAAGACGCTGTGTGCCCAGGCCAGTGGGCTAGGTCACCTGTACCAGGTAGTGCTCACTGTAGCACAGTCCCGTGCATCATTTCTTGCATGGAGCTTCTGACGTTTGCTTTGTCAAACAGAGCATGAGATTGCAGATGGCCACTAGGAAAGGCAAAATCCGGGCGAGAGAAGGCTCACCCTGTGCCCTGGTTTCAATATATTCCTTTGCTGCACTAGTTAAGGAGCCTTTATTTTCTACTTGTTCCTAACATCAGATTTGGACCTGATTGGTTTCCTTATTTTCCTCTTTTCTCTACTTGGCATTTAGCAGAGCACCTGCAAGTGTTTTGCACATTAGTACCAGCATGCAGCCATATGGAGTTTGTGGCCTACAGGCTCCCAGGTCCTGCTTTCTCGTGGGACTTCTGTCTAGGAAGGAAGAGGATTTGCTCAGAATACCCACCTCAGCATCATTTCCTCTATCAAATTCCTGACGTTGCTGCTTCTCTTTGGGCCAAATCCTTCCCCTCCCCTTTTCCTTTCAGATACCATTAGAAGTCTGAATTGTTTCTAAAACCTGCCGATTCTCAATCCATGGGATTCAAAGCTATGGACTCTTGTATATCCTTAGCTGTGGACTCTTGTATATTCTTAGCTGTGATGAGGGTTAATAAGAAAGAGAGAAACAAGGAGAGAAAGAAGGGACTATGATCTTTTGGATGTATTGAGATCCAGGTTCAGATGTGTTCTGGGGTTTTTAATGGTATATGGTGGGTTTGCCAAGTAGAGCTGGGTTGGGAGGGTCTGGTTTAGAAGGAATTTCAAGGGTGAGAGAAAACTAGTGATTTTTCTCAACTCATTTAGAAAAGCATGGTCCTTAGAAACTGATGGACATGGTGCTTGGGAGCTGATGGACATGGTGCTTGGGAGCTGATGGGCATGGTCCTTAGGAACTGATGGACATGGTGCTTGGGAGCTGATGGACATGGTGCTTGGGAGCTGATGGGCATGGTCCTTAGGAACTGATGGACATGGTGCTTGGGAGCTGGGGAACATGGTGCGTGGGAGCTGATGGATATGGTGCTTGGGAGCTGGTGAACATGGTGCTTGGGAGCTGGTGAACATGGTGCTTGGGAGCTGATGGACATGGTGCTTGGGAGCTGGTGAACGTGGTGCTTGGGAGCTGAGCATGAGGCTCATTTTGGGGCAGCTGGGGGGAGGCTGCAGTGGGAGGAAGAGGCTGGAGGTGGGCTCCATCTCCAGAGTATGACAGTCTTTTATTAAGGCTGACGGGATGCAGATCTCTCATGGCTCCCTGGGTATTTGTCTCAATACGTTGCCTATTTCCAGGCAGATACTCGGTTGTCAGAGCACTGAAGGTTTGGGGTTTACTCAGCCGTTCCCCTCCAGAGCAGACCCCCAGCGGTCACTCAGCTCTTTCTTCCCAGCAGGGTCCAAGTAAAACCTCAGTCTTTAACTGGATAGTTCAGAGGCCATGGAGGGAGAAACGGGGGTAGTGGGGCTTCCGAGCCTGGCAAAGAAACCTTTGCACGGCAGTGGGTTGTGTGCTGAGGCTCGCTCAAAACAGGCTCCTTCTGGCACAGCGCGGGTAGGATGTGAATTAGGTTTCTGTCCTTATTGTTAGTGTGGGAACGGGGGGGGGAACCAGAGCTCTGCATCATTTTCTGTGCTGTTTGCAAACCCCTCTGAATAGTGAAAAACAATGCGATTAATTTTCTCTAGCGCAATCATGCATAGATTTAATAAGCATCCAAAGGTAGGATCCATCTGTAAAGGACGTGCCGCATGCTAAATTACTGCTCTTCTGCCATTTTTTTTTCCCCCCTTCTTCTTTCCAAACCTTAATTAATTGAAGAAAGAAAAAAAAAAAAGAAAAGAAATTGTTTATTAAAGTGGGAACAGGGCAGGCTCTGTCTCTGCATCCCTGGTTCAAAAGTTCACACAATTCCCTGAAGGCTCATCTGTGTGTGTGTGTTTGCAGTGGGGTGTGCGCGCACATCCCTCTCGCTCCCAGGCTCTCTGCTAAGAGACAGATGCCCAGAAAGGTGCTGTACTTTAAACAAAGGTTGCTTCTCTTTTTTTTTTCCCCCTCGGAAGAATCCGAACTTGGTAGCGCCCTTCCTCCTCTCCCACCCCCCTTGCTTGTCCTTTATCCCTTTTGGCTCGGAAAGGTAACGATGCTTCCAGCGCATAGCCGAAAGCAGCGTAAGCGAATAAACAGGGGTAAGGGATGGAGGGCAGGAAGTTAATTCCACAGGTGGGTCCATGGTAGGAAGCAAGTACGCAAGAGCAAGCAGCAAACAAACAAGGTCCAGCGCAAGGAGAGGGGTTTGAGGAGTGCAAGGCAGAATATCCCTCAGTGAGTGGAGCTGTGGGTAAGGACAGTGGGAGAGGAACGTGTGTATTGCCAAGACCAGCATCCCCTCGTGTCTTCTTTCAATGTTGCCCTCTCCTTGAATCCCTGCCTGCCTCCTTGTCTCCATCAGGCTCTTTATGTTCAGCTTTCAGCCCTGGCATGCTGCATCCTCTAATTGACACCGTGTCTGGTTGCAGGCTGGGGTTCTGCTGGCACAGCTTGCCTTGCCTTCCCCTCCTGAGCTGGTTGTGTCCCTTCATCCTGCAGCCACCATTCTGCAGGGTCACTCTGCACTGGCCAGCGTGGCTGACCTGCATCATGGGCTGGAAAATGCGGTCTGAGCTGGTTGGTTTGCACCTGCTAAAAGCAGGAGGGCGTTGGGCTGCTTAAGGTGAAGTGTAAAGCCTCATCATGAGATGCATCTCACCTGAGTACACCCATCCAAGCACCCATGGAGTGGGCTCTGTGCACTTGGTAGTAGGAGGTGGGTACTTCCATGGTACCACTGATCCCCTTCGTCATGCGGAGCTCGGTTTGGTTACCATGCTCAAGATGGGTAGAGGTGAATCTGGGCTCTGGAGGAGGAGGTTGCTGCAGTGACCTTGGAGAGCATTGTAGGCTCTGTGTCATGATGATGGGACTGGTGTAAGGGCAAGGTGGGACCCGTCACCTTTCTGTGTCAGAGCCCCATGCATGCACCCTTCGGCTCCCAAGAGCAGCAGCAGGGATCAGGCAGTGTGGACCTTGTCCTAGCATGGCAATGCCTCAGCTTCTCCATCTACAAGGCAGTAAGTGCCCTTCCCAGAAGAGTGGGAAGGGCTTGGTCAGCTTACCGTAAAGACCTGTCACAGTTTCAGATGAAGGCACTAAAGTGAACTGTAGATTTAGATTGTAAACAGAAAGCAAATCCATGTCTTTATTCAAAGAGCTGTACCCGGTGCTGGGGGTTCACACAAACACTTTATCCCATGCAGTTAAACTGATGCTCAGTCGGATGAGGTTTTGATTTCTACATCCGACCTGGTTCAGGTTCTCTTTATTGCGGGGGTTCCTTCCATCTGAAATAATGCCGTGGGGTTTGGTTTATGATTTTCATGCTGACAGTTGGCCAAGGACTCGGAACCACACGCCACAGATGGCGAGCGTAGTGTTGTATAATATAGATGATACAAGTCCTCCAAAATAAAAATTGCAGCTGGATTTTATAAGCCACCTGGATGAGTGATTTGAGAGCGCGGGGATGGCCTGCTTCACTTTTCCACTACATTTAAAGGAATTTGTATAATAATTGCCACTTGGGTAGCACAATTCAGCTGTACAGATGTCTGCGCTCAGTAGCATCTTTATAACCGTTCACTTCAAATCCCATTGAAAGTGGGGCTGGGTTCCTCTGAAGCTCAGGCGCTGACTGCAATCCCAAGCAGCCAGAAAACCGTGAGATTTTGCCTTTTTTAATGGTCTTTCCTCCCTCGGATTCAAGTTTCCTGCTCTTTCCCACAAACAAGGGGATGAGGAATTTGGGAGGAGTGTGAACTGAAAGTTGAGAATCTCCTGCGATTGTGTTACTCCAGTTGTTGGGATTCTTGGAATATTCCAAATACAGCATCTTCAAAACATGAGCAAGAGCTGCTTGTCCTGTTTGTAAAGGTCACGCTTCCAGCAGTGGAGGAAACGCAGTGGTTTTCCCCTTGGAAGCCTCTAGCAAAATAGGGTCTGAAGGATGAGAAGTTGAGGTTGCGGACTGGTATGGGGAAGGGAAGGAAGTTTGTTTTCTTTTGGTTTAAATTAGAGGTAGGACTAATGACACCGCATGGTTTGGGTATGGTGGGCACTGGCCAAGAGGACACCCAGTGCCCTCCAGAGCATCCCCAGGACCTGACAGACCATCACCACCGTGGCCCGGTGCTGCTCTCACCCCACACGACATCTTTAAAGACATCCCCATTCCATGCCTGCTATCCAATGCCCGGGGAAGGGATGTGCCCAGACCCCCCCCAGCCCAGATGCACCCCACTTTGTGCCCCCTTCTATGCCACCTGGTGGGCTTCAACCTCCCTCCGCCGCGGCGCGGTTTGCGAGCTGAGCCCGCGATGCTGGCGAGGGCTGGTGAGGAAAGAGGAGGAGGTGGGCGAGAAAGAGGAGGGGGGAATGTTGAGGCCGGTGGCTGTAATCATCCGAGTTGCTGTCTATTTCCTCAGACTAATAGCAGCGCGATCGGAGTCGGGAGTTCAACCAGAGGTTATCTTTCCCAGGTACCATCTCGCCCAACGAGGATTTGATTTTTTTCTATAGGACTTTACTCCATTAGATTAATGAAATTTCAATGAGAGCCCGGCGCCCCCCGAAGCTTTGTTAACAAAACAAATGGGGATTCGGGAGGTGTGACAGCTTGCGAGGAGACTTACGAGAAGGTGAATACATCCTCGGCAGCCACTCAGCCCGCAACCCATTGATCTCTATTTAAAGCGCCAATCGGATTTTTGTTAATTATAAATGATTGATCTGCAGTTTTCCCTACTCCCAGCGCCGCCCGCCCTCCTCATCTCACATGCTGCCCCCCCCTTCCATCCCCAGGCCCCCAGCACACTTGTAACTTCTTTGCATGCTGCATGTGGAGCTTGGCTTTTTTTTTGTTCCAAAGACAGCCCTGGAAGGCAAATTGCAGCAACACCCAATGGCAGTGCTCCGTCTTTACTGTTTCTGTCAGCACTTTCATTGCAAACCCCATGTTTTTCATGGTTTATCAGCTGAACATTAAAATTAACTCTGTGCTGGGTGTATTTTACAGGTTTAACAAAAAGGAAAGGGGGGGGTGTGTAGAAGAAGCCCTTTGAAACAAGCTAAGGTGCAGTAATTAAAGTGGGGAAAATACATTTGGCTTCTGCTAGGTTCTGAGTTCAAATCTGGAGGAGCTGGGAAATTGAACTGCCATCCCTAAATCACCATTTTCAACCCGGGGTTTTATAGGGGTCACAGTGGTGCATGATCCCACAGTGCGAGCGTGGTCCAGAGCCGGGGTAGAGATGGGGGTCCAGCCACCTCCGCTTTCATCCCTGGCAGTGATGGGTGAAGGCTTCCTTTGGCTCTGGTTTTACTCCAGCGCTGTTGCTCTGGATTCAAGCACAGCCCAGCAGAACAGACCAACCTCTGACCACTTCTAAAATGCATTTATCTTGACCGCTGATGGTTTTGAGAAGCTCTGGGGTTCTCGTTTTGCATCGGGCTGCCCAGTCTGATGCTCACCAGTGCTGGAAGCAGTCACCAGTGAGTGGCCCAGGAGGATGAGGTGCTGAGTGGTCATACAGAGGTGCTCCGGTGCCTTCCTGGAGACCATAAGAAACTTCTGTGGCTTCATAAATCCAGCTTATCTACTGGGGAGGTGGCTCCATCTCCATATCATCCCTGTTTATTATTACTGGTTTTTGCTGTGTCTGTATGAAGCTGGCTTGGTTTGATTGCTGGGAGGGAGGAGGAGGATGGTTGTGCTTCATACTCTCTTTTCTATGATGGTTTATTCTAAGGATAGGGCTAGATGTGTAACAAAAGCCTTTGGAGGGTACCACCGTATTCAGGACCTACCCTGTGCCCGAGTCCTCGTGCTCCTGAGCCCCATTAGGATCAGTTTGGTGAGTTATGGGGTTTGTTTGCCTCTTCTCAATTGCTTTAATAAATCCCCACAAAGCCAAACAGAGGCGAGGTGATGCTTTCTTCTGGAATATCCATCCCAAATCCTCCTGTCTTTCCTCATGGCCTCCCAAACATCAGGATGCTCCGTGTGTGCGGAGCTCAACCAAACCCGTCGCCCCAAACAGCGTACGAAAGGGACAAAAAATGAATAACTTGAATTAATGTGGCAACGTTTACCATAATAGTGATATGGATGGTGGAAGGTGTTATTAAAGATGTCCCCCATGAGATACTTAGTGGGGGAGAGGCTAAATTAAATGTGCTGGTTTTATTACTTAATGCTCAGATAACAACTTGAAGCAAGTGCACTTCATTTTGCTTCCTCCCCCTTGATTCTCTCTGCCCTTTTCAGCACAGGGAGCAGGTATGGTCCAGCCTTGGGGGTTGAGCCCTACTATGTCAGGTGTCCATCGCCGGATCATGTATTCCAGCTAGAAGGAAAGACACAAAGTGTTTGACATTTGTTCCTGTAATTAGGAGCTGTATTTTGCCTCTGCTGCTGATGATAAAGGGATGTTTCATGGTCTGCTCTCCTCTGGAAAGCAGCAGAGGAGCTTTTCTAAGCACTCCAAAAACTGGAGGGGAAACCCCAATGTTCCATAGTCTCAGGTGCTTCAGGATTGAGCTCTAACCAGCACCCTTTTGGGAAAAGGGAGGATTGTGCCCAATTATCCGAGATATCAGATTTCAACTATGGAAAAGAGTTGATTTTCAAAGATCTTTAATTCTTTTGCTGTTGTCTTTTTGAATCGCATAACTAATGATTTTCATTAGTGGGGCTGTAATTTATGTGGTCCCAGTGGGCTCTCCCAAGGTTAAATAATTTAAGGAAATAAAGCCCTTATCTGATGTAACGCAGCTAATGAAGTATAGGCGACGCTTTGCGCCAGTGCCATGTGAAATAGATCTCGGCAGCGAAACGGCAGCCCCGCGCGAGGGCACAAATCTCACCATAAACATCCAAATGCAGCAAGATGCTGCAAATTTTTAAAGCTATGCCATAAAAAGAGATGAACGCAGGGACGCAGCCCCCCGTCCTCCTGCCTGACAAAGGGATGTCATGGGATTGCCAGCGACATTCCCATAAATAAAAAATCAATTCTTAATGACGAGGCAGGCTTGTTTTAGCGCATTACCCAGGTTAAATGGGAGCACGCGGTAACAGCAAGCCCTATAAGACGAGTGGAATCATTGTGTATTAATATGATTTAGAGAGCTGCATACCTCAATGGAATAATTGTTATTATATCTATACAGCCAGATGGCACTTGGTGTAAACAGCCATCGAGCACCTCCGACACAAGTGCTGTCAGTGGATCTTTCAGGTGTTTCTCTCTGCATCCCCTTCACTCATCTCATCGCTGCAATCCGCTCCGTGGGCCCGTTTTCCCCCCTCGTCTTCAACTCGGCCCCTTTTTGCTGTTGTTGTTGTTTTAATGGGAACCGTTATTGAATTAAAGCAAAACAAATCCCTGCTAGCAGCGCTTCCCAGAGAACTTACGGAGCGTGAATTCTGCCTTTGCCGGGGAGCACGAGGAGTAAAGACGGAGAATTCGCTGCTGCCTGGTTTTGTTTTACACATTTATGGTGGCAGATGTTTGAAAAGTCCTGTCAGCTGAAAAGCTGCTTTTTTTTTCCCCTTCTTTTCTTCCTTGACCAAAATGTGAGAGATTGAACATTCCAAAAACTCGGATTAGCTTAAAAAATGGAATGCAAAGAAATCTGGATGTAAAATCAGTAAATTTGGTAGCACTAAATTTAATACATTTTAATATATTTTAACATTGCTGTTTGGGTTTTTTTTTCCCCTGGGCTTTTAAAACATGCAGTGCTTTAAAGACAGGGATCGTGAAGGAGTTGTTTTATTCCTCTTTATCCTTTGCCTCTTACTCACGCTCTTTCTGGCTTGTTTTTCTGTGCCCCAACAGATTTTGTTCTGGTGTCTGAAAACACCAGCTCAAATCTGCTCTTTCCCATCTCGGGTGGCTGAATTATTGCCCATCCATTACTCTCCAAGTGTTTCATACCTCGCGCGCAGTCTACTACCAGCATAATTCATTTAAATTCACTTGCTGAGCTCCTGTGATCCGAGTTGACGTGAATACGGAACTCTGCTATTCCTTGTACAGCTGAAATACTTGTATTTATTACAACTGTCTTTGGGACACCTGTGGCAGGGAATGGGGTTTCCCATGTGGGAAAGGACATATGTGCTCCGTGCACGGAGACGGTGCATTGTATTTTTATGGAGGGTGGATTGTAAGGAAGGAGCCACTTCCCTGATAGTTTATCTATAGATCAATATAGGATCTCGACTGTAACGCAGTGAACTCGCGCTGCCCAGGCCCTCTCCGGATGGAGGGATTTACAGCTGGGCTCTTTGTTCAGATCCCCTTTTTGCCTGGGTTTTGTAGATATTCCGTGCTCCAAGGCAGGGCTCGGAGCGAGGGCTCTGTCGAGAGAATCGCAGGAAGAGCCTCGGAGATAGAGACTGATGGTTTCTGTCGATGCGGCGGCGTGGGGAAAGCGCTGGCGCGGTGCTGACCCTGGTCAGCCACGCAGGGCTATTGTTCCAGTGATGGAAGGGACTGTCAGGAGTGAAATATGGGCAGCGTGGCTGGCTTTCCTGTTAGAGGGAAACAGGAAAAACAACAACCCGCAGCCCAGCGCAGAGGTGAAGTCCCTCTTTTCATGCCATTTACATCTTTGCTTACTTGCAGAGCGTTTTTTCCCTGCGTGTCTGAGAAGCTTTCCTTGAATCCCATCCTTCAGCTGAAGGGGAGAAGAAAAATCCCTTTGCTCACGAAAGGACCTCGTTGTTCTTTCTCCTTTCTTTAGATAAGGGAATGGTTCTTAGGGATCTCTTAAAGGCTCTGTGTGTGCTCTGCAGTGAGCTCTTACTTAAAACTAATTCCTTCCCTCCTCCCTGTATTTCTCTTCATTAGATGAACAGATCCTCAGCTGTTGTAAATTGTCATAACTTCATTATGGGTTTGGGCAATTTACACCAGCTGAAAATCTGCCTGGGAGAGTTTTGCCCGGAGGAAGAAGGCACAATTCTGTGCATGGCACTTTGACCCTGGCATTACAAATGTCCTGGATGCCTGTGATATGTTACCCTGTTTGCCTCATATATTACTGGACTCCAGCAGGAGGACACAACGAAAGGCTTTAGGTCTTCATTCGGAATTTCCAAGCATTTCCCCTTTTGTTTCGTTATCACCAGAGGACGTTTTGTCTCTTATCCTTGTGTTTAAAGAAGAGGAGTTTGTAGTAAAGTGATTTTTAAGGATGATGGTTAGAGGGTTGTGATTCCCAATGCCTTGGGGTAGAAGTAAACCGAGGTACTGAGCAACCAGGCCAAGGATGAGGAGACAAAGCAAACTGCTCCCTGATTTAGTTGGTCTTAAGGTTCTAGTATTTCACACTCAGTAACTTCCCCCTTCTGAAGAAGAGTGTCTGAGTTGTTTGACTGCACATTGGAAGTGTTTAATAGAGCATTGCTCCTCCAACACAGAGCCCAGTCCACACAGCTCTTGTACGTGTGGTCCTCACTAGCACGGCCGGTCCTCCGCAGCAAAAGCAACTGCTAAGTTCTGTGGCCTCAATCGCAGCCAAATATTTAAGCATCTGCTTAAAACAGCCTTTACTTAACAAATGAAGTCAGCGGGGCTTAACCATGTGTGTAAGTACTTTTTGAATGGGGATTGTCTGTTAAAGAGTCAGAGCCTCCATCTATTCAAGGCATGTCTGCACGCTGCCGTACTGTTTTAACGATGCACTAAGACATACGAGCCGTTCACAGGGAGGCAAGGGGACCGCAAGAATACTTCCAAAGGAAGCAAACAAGTTGTACCAACATAAACCAGATCCGTTCTGGTCGAGCTGCACTCACTGTAGAGGTATGCGCTATTATAATTCTTGTAATGCAGTTCAGATAAATCACAGCAGGGGTTACAGCATGCAAAAATCCATTTCTGGGCCCAAGTTTTTTTCCCGGGACGGGGCTCCCTGACAGATTAGATGCGTGTGAAATCCTGTGTCTGTTAGAAATAGTGCAAAGACACTGCTATCTCCTTACTGAAGGGAAAACCGAGCAGCTCCATCAGCAGCAAGCAGCTCCACTGTCACGTTGGGGCTCGGCGGAGGAAAATGTAGTTAAAGAAAAAGGAGGGTTTCATTTTTAAAGCTTCCAAAGGCAAGATAGAGCAATGATTTAAACCTCTCTTTTTTCTCTCTCTTTTCTTGTTTTAACCCATCAGTCCCGAATCCTGCGCTAGTTTTGTTTGGTTTTAAGTCTCTCCAAAGCATTGGTGCCATTCAGGCGCTCCAACTGCTCGACTCTTTACACATGCCTCCCCCTTTTCCCTCGGCTTTTACCTCTCCGTGTGCTCAAGGGGAGGAAACTACTGTTAATTTCAATGAAATTAACTTACATTGTTGTTTTGCTGCTCAGTAATAATTTTGATGGGGTGCCCCAGGGGCACCTCTGTTCCCTGTTATAAGATGTCACAATCTCTGGGATGCACTATTGCTGTTCAGCTTGACTTCTCATTTCTGTTGCCTGGAGCTGTACTGCTCTCAGGAAACCACCTCATATAAATCGAGGCATCTCTGGGCATTGTATACACATATATAATTTATCTCTTTTTTGGTAAATATTTTATGGATCCGGTTAAAAGCCGCGTGTTGCTATTGTGGTTTTCTCACCTCCAATTATTTTTGGAGGCGCCCGAGGGTCAAATTTAGCCTTGGCTTTCCATGCAGCCAGCCTGAAGTGAGCAGCATCGCACCAGTACCGCCGAGCAGAGAATCTGCCCCACAACAGCAGTTTAGCCATGTAGCGGTGTGGGTTATTCTCCAGAGGAACTTGAGCATGGAGCAAGGGAGGAGGAGGAGGAGGAGGATGCTTTGGTGGCTGTGGCAGCGGACAGGACCTGTAAGAGGATCCGAGCGCAGCGTCTGGCTTAGCAACGGGTTCTGTGTGTGCAAATTATCTTTATGTCTCTGTCCCCACCTGCAAAATGAGCTTCATTATCTCCTGTTTAAAATATAATCTCCTCTGAATATAGACAGCCTTTTTCAGCGCGTACATAAAACACCCTGCGTGATAGGGCCCTGATCTCTGCAGGGACCTCTACATCCGTCCCGGTGTTATTTATATATGGGAGTTTTTATAAGACGTGTGAAGGACTCTGGAGATGAACCATCCTTTTGTGCGGTACCCGATACCGCGTTCTCTGTCATGCAGCACGGTGACAGTCCCTTCAGTTGTCGGCAAGCGAGGGCCATGTCAGCAGCAAGGCAAAGCCACCAAGGTCCACTCTTTGGCTCCAAAGGAGACAGTCTCCAAGACAGTATTAACCAAGAGGGTGCGAGTGCATTGCGCAACTGATCCCCTGCACTGAGCGAGCCACAATGCTGTTCGCATCCCGTTTCTGAATGCCTTCATCTGAATGGGTGCAGTCCCCCTTGCATGAGTGCTGTTCGATCAGGGTGAAGCACTGGCTTGGGGGGGTTCCTCTGCAATGTCATGGGTTTGCATGCAAAAGGTACAGGAAGGCAAAACTGGTTTAAAACCAGTTTGGTATCAGATGGCAGAGTTTCCACTCGAGGTTAACTCTCCCTCTTAACTACATCTGATCTTGAGCCTGGTTGGATTGTGCCTCGTGTAATGCTCACAGTTAATAATTTGTCTGGGGAAGCTGATTTGGTATTTGCATTGCACTTTATTGTGCCTCTCAGGGATCTTTTAGTCAGGCAAAAAGTAATGAGAGCTTAGCTGAACCTTCGGTGATGGTTTTGCAAGAGCAGGCACTGCCTTGCCTTCATCGATAAAAGGAAAGGGGGGGGGCAGGACTCTGGAGGTCCTGTCTTCCATCGAGGGCTGAGGAGCTGGTGCTTGTTCAGCTCGCTCTATAAAAGGTCATGCAGCTCACTGTGTATAAACAGATTGCAAATATTTAGTTAAAGTGGGAATGCTTGTAAAGAAGCAACTGGATGTTTTTGGGTTCTCTCCTCTCGCGGTGGGGGTGTGTGTATCTGTTCTCTGCAGATGAGGCTGTAAAACCCCGACAGGCTCATCTTCTTGTAGGGAAGTCCTTGATGGAATGGCTAAGAGTAGACACCTATCCCAGGCAGGCTCAGAAATGGTTAATGCAGGAGCCAGACAGATGTGTCTGGTCCAGGGAGATGTGTTTATCAAGCATATGTTTAGCTTCACATGCTTATTCTGCAAAGGATGCTGAAATGCTTCCCCCCATCTTCCAGTCAGAAATAAGTTGCAGAGCACAGCTTTGCATTGAAGTGGCTTGGGTTTTCCTGCATTGCTGGTTCTGGGACCCAGAAGATAACTTGGTGCTTGTCCCATCTTTGAGGATGGCTCCTATTAGGCTTGTGAGATCTAAGTTTGCAAACCCAATTCCCAGAGCTAGTGCAATCCCAGCAGAGGAACCACCGTGGACATCTTACAAGCCACAGTACTGAAGCGATGACTGGACCTTGACTTACACGAGCACTGGTACAGGCACCCTGTTGGGAGCAAGGGCAGCTCTTTCCTTAAACCAAGGCTCCCTGGTTTTGCCAAAGGTGCTTTGTGAGACTCATCCAGCTCTGCACAATGAAAGGGATTTACCTGGTAAGTGATGGGGGTGAATCAGACGGGTTTGGAGACCTCTTCCCCACCAAGCCCCCATGCAATGGATGTACTTCCAGCTTATTTCCCAATACACAGTGCACTTATAGGGACCTTCTCTTTATTTCAGCATCCTTCTTTACATCCCGGCCATGCCCCTCGTGACGGTCGGGGGGCAGAGGCACGTCGGATGCTGAGCGCTGTGCCCAGGGCTGTTGAGGACGCAGTGGCAGATGTTTGAGCCCAGTCAGCCCAGTTCCAGTCTGGTGCTGGCCCCAGCAGACCATGCTTCCGATCCATCAGGTTTGAGCTGCTCATGCGAGGCCGGGCTGAATTCCAGCTCCTGATGGATCGCTTTCTTCCCCGGGAACGCACTTAGGCAGAGCACGGGTGACTGGTTAGGTGGAAACTTTGTAGAGCTGGAGTGACTCTAAAGCAAGCTGTAAGTATCCCGTGTGCGATGTTTAAAGGTGCCCGGGTGGCACTGTTAAATATTAATCCAGCTCTATGTCTTTGTTTTGGCAGTTTATACCAGCTGCAAGGGCTGCGAGGCACAGGTGAGCACCGAGGCACTGAGCTGCAGCCACATTCCTGTCCCCATCCAGGCCTGGCTCCCTGACCTTGGTTTCCTTGTGCTTCTTGCCCTGCGGGTGTTTATACCTGGGGAGATGAAACCAGCAGCAACGCTCACTGCACCCTTTGCTTCCTGCTTTCCTCTCAGGGTTTATTGTCACCCTGCCCGGACGTGGCCGCTTTCGGTCCTTCTTTGCTATCCTGTTGGCCAGTTTCAGGCAAATTCAGCAGAGGTTGGTGGGCAGGATTTAATCTCTTACAGTTTCCATGCAGTGCTGCGGCTGGCAGAAGGGAGACTGAGATGAGCTCTTAGGCAGAAGCTCTTCCCTGTCAGGGTGCTGAGGCGCTGGCACAGGGTGCCCAGAGAAGCTGTGGCTGCCCCATCCCTGGCAGTGCTCAAGGCCAGGTTGGACACAGGGGCTTGGAGCAAGCTGCTCCAGTGGAAGGGGTCCCTGCCCGTGGCAGGGGTTGGAGATGGAGGAGCTTTAACCCAAACCATTCTTTGGCTCTATGATTCTATTACAGAGAAGAGGGAATAAGTGCCTTGGCTTGGCACGGGGGCCATGCCCATCAGGCTTGTGTCTCATAGGACCCAAGGGTGGCCAACGTTTTATGTTCAAGCACCTGGGGCTTGTGTGTTGTGCGTGCTGGAGCTGCTGGGAAGGTCTCTGCAATGAGCATCTTGCCATAAAAGCAGTCTCCGTAGCAAATAAAATCAGGTTTTTATGAACAAGTTTTGGTTGTGGAATTGATCAGATGGAGAGAGGTGATCTCAGGTTGGAGTCTTCAGCCCTTCGTGGTTGTTATATGAGTTTTGGTGCTGTTTTCTGTGAAAACTCCAGACGCTGCTTCATCCCTTTGCACAAAATCCCGCTGCTACTTTGCCTCTTTTTTTCTCCTTTAGAGAAAACGGATCTTTCTGGCGAATAGTTCATAGCCCGGGTTCATCTCTGTATGAAAAGCAGGAGACGTACACGGCCAGATGTTTCATTTCCAAGCAGGTCACAGTGCAGGAGCAGCGAACTCCTTCATGCGCAGTGTCCTGCGGCTGGCGAGCGCGCGGCCCCGCTGCCCGCGGCAGCATCGATCCAGCGCGGGGCTGGGCCTGTCTGCTGGATCAATGGCCAGCAAAGTGAAAAGTCACTTAGTGCCCGTGACACGGGCTGTGTCGTTAGGACCTGTGGTGTCAAGGAGCCTGGTTTTATTAACTCTGTAATTACCTGCCAAGCCAAATCAGCCAATTTTATGGCACATTTTCTCCTACCTGGGCTGGGACCTTTGCCTCCCTATTAGAGCCCTGGGCATCCCCTCATTTTTCTCTGCTTCCTCTGGGCTCCTCTGTGTTATTCACCATTGCTCAGGCAGTGTGGTGACCTCCCCAAGAGCTGCACTCCCCACTGTGCCCATCCAAGCCCCACAGCCCTTTCTGGCAGCTCCCAGTGAGCCTGGGATGCAGCCCAGCGTGTTCCTTGACCCCAAGCTTGAGGATGGGGTTTGAACAAAGCTGGGTGATGACTGAGGAGGGGCTTTTGCAGGAGGCTGCTTGCAGGGTCTTCTCCATGCTCTTCACCTTGAGAGCCCAGAGAATGGGATAGGAACCCCTTCCACAGAACAATATGGGCACATTTTGGTGTCTCCCCAGCTTCCACATCTGCTTGTAATTATTTACTTCTTTAGCCTGTTCCTTTCAATAGCTTTTCCTTCCACTCCTGAGGAAGAGGAGGCTGGGGAGGGAGCCTGGGGGCAATGGGCGAGCAGGGCCAATGTTCTTCAGAGGTTCTTGGGAAGCGGAGCCGCAGCTCGGCTCTGGGTAGGAAGGGGACGACGGCCCCTGGCGCTCTGGGGATGTTAATGACTGCAGAGTGCTCAGACGGCTCCAGCACCGCTCTGGGCAGTAATGGAGAGCAGGGATGTACACAGGAGAGAGTCATGATATTGGTTACCTCACTAATCCTGGCTATTAACTGTCCCCGTGGAGCTGTACCTTGGGGTCTAGGGGGACAGATGGGGGGGCTGTCCACTGGCGTAGCCTTGGAAACTGCAGGTCTGGGGGAGGGCAGGTTGTTGAATCAAAGGGACTGTTTAAGAAATCCATCCAGGGGAATTCGCTAGCTTATTATCAAGTATAGCATCTAGAAAATCAGATATTTTTATCGCTAATCTGTGCTTTGGGCATTGGAGAGGACAGAGGAGCTGCAGGCCTGCTGTCATTTATGGATGAGCTAATTCTTGCCGTGCTGAAATTAGATGTTAAAGCAGTCCCGGCTCATACCCAGCATGCATGCAGAATTCCTGTTACCGAGCCAGCTGTGCACAGAGAAAATCTGGGAGCCCAGAATTAAATTTCTCCTTCAGACCCAAGAGATTGGAGCAAGAGCCTGGAAAGAGCCCTCTCCATGAAGGGCAGCCTTTGATCCTTCACTGCCTGCACTGGCCTGGCCCAAACCCAGGGAGACAGATCTGGTGATGCTGGGAAAACGTTGGTAGTGAGCTGGGGGTTCAGTCCGGGAGCTCTGTGGTCTGCGACTGTGCTGGGGCAAGGATGGAGACGCTGGGAAGGTGCTTTGGGAGGTGGTGAATTGAAGATCCTGGAGCCGTGTGTACTACGTGCGCCCTGGTCATTGGGGAAGGGGATGAGGCTGGATGTGCCTTTCTGCTCCTCGATCTCCTCTTTTGGTAGCATCCACAGATACCTTTTTTCTTGTGCTGCCCATATCCTCTCACATGATGGTGTTTCCTGTGACGCGATGGGAGGTTGGATGATGCTTGTGGCAGTACTGGGGGCTGCTTGATTCAAGAGTGCCCATAGCGTTAGGTGGAAGCCCTTATAGAATCATAGAATGGTTTGAGTTGGAAGGAAGCTTTAAAGGTCCAACCTCCCTGCAATGAGTAGGGATGTCTCCAACTATATCAAGTCACTCCAAGCCCAATCCATCCTGAGCTGGAATGTTTCCAGGGAGGGAGCATCTCCCACCTCTCTCTGGGCAGCCTGTGCCAGTGTTTTGCCACCCTCATTGTAAAAGATAGGGAAGAAAGGCCCATGTAAACCTGCCCTGCTGGGGTCGTGGCTTCTCATCAGCAGTGCCAAGTCCATCCAGTAGAGCTCATTGCTCTTAAAGCCCTACAGTGCTGCTTGGAGCGTTCCCTCGCTGCCTGAGAGCCAGAGGGACTCTGCCTTTGGGGCTGAGCCCGTCCACCCACAGCCCTGAGCGAGGGGGGGCTGCAGCCCGCACGGAGCAAACCCCCTGTAGAATAACCCCCTCGCTGCCCACCCTTGAGTGTTTACTCTGTGCATGTTTTAGTGCTGCTGGGGTCATTGCCACTGACCCAGGGACCAGTCTATCTCGCACTGATGTCAAGAGACTGACATCCGTAAAAAATGAGCAAACTCCCATTTACCTACAGCTCTTCCTTGTCTCAGAGGCAGGATGGGAAGAAGACAAGAGCAACAGAGGCAACATGCCAGAAGGATGGCCAGGGCCAGAGCCAGGGCGTGCACTCCCTAGGGAAGAGGGAAAACTGTCCAAGATTGGTTAAAGAGCCTTAACCATGGGATGGGGTTCCTATGTTTTCTTGTATTTTATTTTTAATCAAGCATGTCTGGGAATTAACAAGGAATCAGGAGGGAATGCAGTGAAGGCCTGAGCAAGGGCACCTTTGTGCAGTGATGCCCCAAGCCTTGCAGAGCCAGTGGGCTCCATCCTGCCCTGACCCTGCTTAGTTCCTGCCTCCAAGTGTTTAGCCTTGGTGGGAAGCCCCACCTCAAGGGCACCCAAGGCTCACCCATGTCCTTGGCCTGATTTTGCCCTTTGGGGTGTCTCCTGTCCCCTCTCTCCACCTTGCCCAGCTGAAGGTCACTGCTGTTTTACACCCAGGCTCTCCTTTAGGATTTATAACCCCATAACCTCATCTGAGTGCTAAGGGACCCCATTTCCAGCCCCAAGAGATGCCCCCACACAACATGGCTCTCTTATAACACCCAATCTCCACCCACAGCCCCTCATACTGGGACCCCGACAGGGACCAAACACAGCAGCATCTTCCATGGGAGCAAGATCAAGCTCTTCATTTCTTGCCTCCTGCTACAGCCTGTGGTCCCCATCACCCTGTGCTGAGCTCCCACGCTGTGTGTTCCCAGCCCTTCTTCCCTTTCCTTGCTTCCCCTGGTTTTAATGGGTCTCCTCTTGTACGCCGAAGGCTGGGGGGGAGGAAGGTTTCAGCAGGGCTGGGTTTGTCGAGTGCTCTCAATGGTCTGTAACGTGCAAGCAAATCTCAGCTATAATGTAAAGCGTAATAAGCAGTTTGCAGGCTATGAATCTGCAATTAAAACAGTTATAGTTAATTTAAATAGTAGAAAATGAGGTTGATTTAATGCTTATTGATTTGGTAATGGGCACCGGCTGCATGTGACCAACTGACTCTGGGTCACAGCAGCTCTCATAAAACCACGGAGCTCCTCTTTACAGTCTATTTACCCCCACACTCGCCTCGCCGGCCCCTTCTCACCCAAATATCCCCCTCCCCAGCATGGAATGCACCCTGTCATTAGGCACCACGACCCTCACCTTGTTTAGAGAGAGCTGAGAGCCATAAGAGGGTTCTCCTGACCCCCAGGACTTCACATCCAGCCTCCCATTAATAACAAGGGTTGCTCCTGGTGGAAAGTCCTTCTCTGCATGTCAAGGGTGGGCAGGCTGCAGAGCTCGTCTAGCCACCAGCGATGCTAAAAATGACCATGTTCAACACTAAAGCGGTGTGTTTTTAATTAAAATTGATTTTGGACTAAGTCCCTAACTAGTGTTTCTAATGGCTGCCATTCCTTTTCCTGATTGCAGAAACTCGGAGTTAAAGAATAAAGGACAAAGAGGGAGCGAGCGATGGGCTGTTGGGAAAAGGGAAGGGGAGGAGGGGGGGAGGAATGAGGCCGAGCTAAGCAGAGCAGCAGCTGCCTTGGATTTCAAGTGTCAGAGCCTAATCGGGATAGAAAAGCTCTGCTTTTGTAACCCAGCCACTCTGGCTGCCCTTCCTCAAGCTTTGCCATCACTTACGTGCCAGGGCTTCGGCGAGCGGAAGAGATGGGTTTGAGCGCGCGAGCTGGAGTAGCAGAACCACCCATCTCACGTTACAGAGTTAGTTCTCTTCTTCTTAATTCCTTTTTGGCAGAGTCTTTATCAGGATTCTTTTAATTATCAGCCCTTGGTTAATCCTGTGAATACATTGGAGTTAATTCGTGGGTTATTATGTGCTTTAGCCTGCGGGAACGAAAGCTCTGTTGTAATTTGTTAATGGAAGTTGGGATTTCTCTAAGCTGCCCGGGGGGTCGGGGCCTCACTCCCAGGTAATTTGGAGTTGGATTCGGCCCCTTTGTCATGAAGCTCAGGTCTGGGCCTCTTCAAACAAATAAAGAGGAGGGTTTCTGACCCTCGCAGGTGTGGAGGAGCCAGCTCCATCACCTTACGGTGCAAGGAGAGCTTTGTGGGTACCGGCGATCGGTGCCGGTGTTTGTTTGCAGATGTTACTCATCTAAATGAAGCAGAAACCCAGGAATTTCACAAGTGTGGGCAAACGTACCTCAATGTCAACCCTTGTTCCTTGGCCTATCCGGGGTTTCCTGGGCAAACAGGAGGGAAATCCCCAAACTATAGGATGGGGCTTGCTTCACTTTGCCGTTTTCCTCCTTTAGGTGAAGCCAGTTTTAAATAGGAGGCTGGTCATTAAGTACCACTGGTTTGTGCCCATCAGTTCCCAACTTGACGTTGGGGATTCCTCTGCAGTTCACTGCCACTGCAGATATTTGGCTGGTTGCTAGAACACGGAGAAACCCAAGCAGAGGCTGCTGCTGAAAATCTGCACGCTCCTGGGCTCAAGCATTGCTGTGGTCCGGAGATCTTCAGCCACTAATTCACTATTAAGAAGGTTCCCCAAAGAATCAAGGCACGCTGTTGTTTCCAGCACAGCCTTCACCCAGCTGATTGTTAGCCCGAAACCCCTCTTGGCTGTACTTTACCAGTAATTGGTGCCATTGGGCAACCTCCATCCTTAGCTCGCCCCTAAAGTGATGCCAACAGCATCTTATTGTCCCCAGAGCAGTGTCTGCTCTTCCAGCTGCTAAACAGGGGCTGGGGATGAGATGGGACAGATAAACCCTCATGGTTGAAGGGAGGGCATCAAGGGCTGGGTTGTTGCCTTAACCACTACAAAGTAGATTGCTCCAGATTTCATGGAAGCACAGAATGGTTTGGGTTGGAAGGGACCTTCGAAGCTCCTCCAGCCCAACAGTGACATCCCCACCGAGATCCGGTTCTGTGGTTCAACTCGCTCCTAATTCCCAGTTCCTTTTGCTTAAGCCCTCTGCCTGGGCGGAAAGAGTTAAACGTTGAGCTTGAGCAGAGGGAGAAGGGGGGAAATTCGCCGTAGTGCGAACTCGGATAAAGCAGAGAAGATGCAGATGGGTCGGTCTTGCAGGAGGCATTCTGGAGCCAGGCCAGCTGCATTTTCCACATGCCGTAGGAGTGAGTCTTCGGACAGATGGGACTCTGGGGTCACCCGAGAAAACTCCAGTGAAAAGGTTACCTTGTAGGAGCATTCGACACACTTCTGGCTGGAGTGCAGGGGTCAGCACCACTCTACTGTACAGCCACCGTGCTAGAGAAAACAAACAGCCCCCAGCCTGCACAGTGTCAGGGGCTGTGGGAAGCGGCTTAGAAATAATAATTAAAGGCCTCTGGAAGGTTTTCCTGGACATAGAACAGGCTGGGAAGGGGCAGAGTTTCTCTCTGCCTCCTCTTAAGGGGGGTTATGATGCTCCTTGTGTTGTTGCTCTTCTTAAAGCAGGGAAATAGGGCTCAGTTTCTCTCTTAGCATGGGGGAAATAGGCTGAATGCTTGTGTTGCTGCTGCCTCCTCCTTTCTGAGCTTCGACCTCTTGCTGTGAGCCAGTGCGGAGGCTTCAGCCCCACCACTGCTGCCTCTGCCCTGGCTGGGCTGTTCCCAATGGAGAGGCTGGGAGTTGTGAAAGTGGGATTCGGGATCCCGGAGTCAGGCGTCGGCAGCCAGTGCCACCGCTTGGGAAAGGCACACAGATGTTTCCTCATTTAGCTCAGCAGAGCTCGTCAGTCGTCCCAAGAGGGGCGTTGAAACGGGCTCGGGACAGGCCAGGCTCTGTTTGCTGCAGGCACTGAAAATGAGATGAAAAGCTTTATTTTCATTGCCCCCCCCATGTTGTGGCTTTGGCCTCTGTAGTTATTTACTCATTGTGGCTTTAGGTGGAATGAATCATCCCCATACTGCCCCTTCCATGCTTTGGGTTGCATTCATTTTGCCAGCAGAAATCAGCATCTTTTAAGCTACTGGTTCAGGCAGAGTCAATGTGTACAATAGCAGTGTGCTCATAGCAATATGTGGGGTTTATTCTCTCCCATCTGCTGGTCTTGGAGCACTTCAGAGATGTTCTCTGTGATGCACCTGACGCAGGAGGATTCACTGCTATCCTCATGTTCCAGCTGGGGAAACTGAGGCAGGTTGCGGGCATTGATGCTTTGCTCTCAGCCTGGCAGCAAGGTGACACGAAGCTGCAGATATTGCCGACGTTCTGCTTCTGTTGAGGCAAAACGCCTTTGGGTATCGACAGACCCTTGGCTGCACCCAGATCTCCTGCTCCAAACCTCATTAAAGGCAGTGGAAAGAAAACTCTCATCATCTGGAGGCATTGGTCTCAGGCCTCGGTTATGAGGTTAAAAAACAGCAAGCCTCTCATTTCCCTAACCTTTGTGCTGCTTAATTTTGCTCTGGATTAATAGGTTGTTCTGGTCTATTACCAGCAGGGCTCGTTCAGCTCTTGCCTCATTTTCCTTGGAATAATAAGACCAAAAAATTATGCCTGGGCAGAAGAGAGGGGGGCAAAGAAAAGGAGCTGGGATTTCACGTGCTCCGATAACAGTGCGCGGAGCAGCACGGCTCTTCCCAAACGCTACCGGGAGGGATGTTTGGTGTTTATTTGGGTTGGGAAAAATACCCCCCCTGCCCCATCCCAGCATCAGGAAACACAAAGAGAGGTTTGCCTCTTCCCTTTTGTTGCGGGAGCTCCAGCCCCTCCATTCCCGGCGCGGGGAATGCGGAGGGTTCCGGGGGCTCTTTGTGAAAGGCGAGCTGTCGCCTTCCTTTCCCCAATGAATTCCCCCTCGCCTTAGGGCCCATAACCCAGCGGGCAGGGTCATGGCTGGTTTAGATGGTGCTCTCTGCGAAGCAGCGCGGCGATGTCTGTGTTTCCAGCAAAGAATGTGTGTTAAAAGGACTAATGGTCCCACTGTCCATCAGGCCGGGCAGCCCTCGAGGTCATCTGGCGGTCAAAACCAAATCATTCCAGCCTGGTCCCGATGCCGATGGCTGCCCGCGTGCAGTTCACTGCCCCGCAGCGCTCTGGTACCCTGCGACGGCGAGCGGGCTCGCCTGTCATTAGTGGGGTTTAGGAGGACACGGGGAGAGCAATGTTTTCTCCTTAGCAACTGTATTTGCATAGAGGCTCGTCGGCGAGGCTGGGAGGCTCAGAAGCACACGCAGGGTTCGTCTTGGCTTTCCAAAGAAAGGAAGAAGACGGAATCTCCCCGGACTCCGCACCGATGAATAGGCAGTGGGATGGATTGGGATGGATTCTGACCTCAGGGCCAGCGCCAAGGCGGGGGGGAGTTTGGGAAGGCTTGCGTTTGGGAAGGGAATGCTTGTTGCAAGGGAAGTGTTTCTATGGGTAGAGAGGCTTTGCTCGGTGTAAATGCAAGCAAAAATGCCGTGTTGTCCTATGGGGAAGGAGACGGATCCAAGGGCTGCTCGGCCTGCGGTTGGGATGGAAGCAATCCTGCTTTCTGGCTCGGTGCGGGTGCTGGTGTGGGGTTCTCTGCATGGCCTTCATTGCCCTCTGCTGACAGCGTGGAAGGGCCTCCGGTGGAGGCAGGTGGTGGAGCCAGAGCCAGGGCTCATCCTGTGGGGTGGAGATGCTGAAGCCATCCCAGTGTCCATGGCCAGGTTTGGCACACGGCAGCGGTCTCTGCATCCATCCAAGCTCCCGCAGCCAGGCTCTTCCAGACATTGACCGTCCTGGCTCTGCTCCCAAAGGGTTATGTTTTAAAATGCTCCCTAATAAAGTGCAGTTTAAATGAACAAAACGGCAGCGAGACCCAGCTCGGCTTCTCCCCGCTTCGGTTTCAGGCTCTCAGGCTAGATTATGTTCCCCTGGACAGAGAAGAGAGTTGGACCTGAGGGGCTCGTTGTGCTTCTTCCACTACTTCATCAAAACCAGGCAAAGCACATCGCTGGGATACCTCCCACCATAGCCTGGCCTGGATAGTCCCTGTACTTCAAAGTGGAAGATGGAAAGGCCCATTCCCACCAGGACGTGCAGGATCGGGTCCATCCTGGCTCTGGCCAGTGAGAAAGGTGTTAACTGGGAGAACTGGAAGATGCCCCAAGTGAAAGGGAAAGATAAGGCTCAAGTTCTGACAGTGTCTTTTCCAAACACCTCGTAAGATTTTCCTCTTAGGGTTCAAATCCTCCTTTTCCTGCTCAATTCTGAATCAAACCATTCTTTTTCTCTGTTCTTAAATATTTCCTTAAAGAAAACCCACCCTCCTGCCTCTCCACCTTATCTTTATGGCATTGCTGCCTTATTCCTTACATTGTTTCCCAGATAAGACCGCGTGCCAGAGGTTGGGAGCGTTTTCATCCTTTAGCCAGGTCTTTTGAAGTCAGTTAATTGCACAGGGCCACCCTTTGGCAGCAGAGGCGCGGGGTAAGCTGAGAGTTCATCACTGTATGCAATTGATTCTTCACAATTTATGCTTAATTACAAAACAGATTAGAATATAGCACAGCCTCTTCTTGTAAAAGGCATTGCATTAGTTATGATTAAAATTGAATGAGTGACTACCCTGGAATTACACAGAAGAAAGTCCCAGAGTGCTAATAGTAAGCTTGGTCTCCTCTAGTGCCTTATGTTTATTCCCGTGGTACCTTATGGACTCTTCAGATGTCCTTCCAAAGCACTATGGGAATGAAAATTGTCCATAAAACTCTGGGAATTTGGTCATTCCTGTGCCCCATTTTCCATGTTATGTGGGGAATCCAAAGCCAGAAGGAGGTCCCCAGCTCTGCTCCAGGTTATGAAGAGCTGGAGTGTCAGACTCGCATCCATCAGGATGGCCACAGTTCCCTGCTCTTCCACTGGTGCAGTTTTAACCATGAGACATTCCCTACTTCCTATCCCACTTTTTAAGTGAGCTGTAATGGTTGTGCCCCCCCTTTGTACCTTTAATATCATCCCTCTCTCATCTTATGGTACCTCAAAACAGGCCACTGGAAGTGGACGTGGACTGGAAAGGGAAGGTTGTCTTAATACGCAGGCTTTTTGTGCTCTGTGGACCTGAGAAGTGTTGGGTTCCAACTTCCTCTTCATCCATGGCTGCCAGAGCATTGCCTGAACAATGGCCAAGCTCCTTAGGGAGCCTTGTAACTTCATGGGTCAGTACTCTGAAGGTGGTGAGAACTGAGTGATGCTGCTCATCCTCCTCAGGTGAGTGGGGAGCTTCTTGGGGGTGATGTGAGGCTGACGATAGGAAGCGAAAGGCCAGTCCCAGGTGTGCTCTCAGCCAGGTGGAAGAATCCCCATGTTTAGTGGACAAGACTCTTCACCAGCACCAGAAGGTGAGATCTGGTGGTGAGGATGGAGCTTTCTTCAACAGCGCAGCCTTTTGGGCATCCCCTGATGAAGGGTAGGTCACAAAGAGTGACGTGGTGGTGCCACCATTTTAACTTGATCCATAGCTAGCCAGGGAGACCTTTCCTGTGGTGTTTGGATTTAAGGGTGCTTTGCAGCTTGACTTGAGAATGAATTCTTCCATCTCTGTTCCCTGCAAGCACCGGAATGTCCTGTTCAACCCCATCCTGATCTTCTGGTCTTGATATTTCAAACGATGTGGACTGTCAGATAAGGAAACCATTGCTGCCCATTCAAGGTTGTCTCCAGGAGTCCCAACATTTGATGGAAACCATGCTATTTGGGAAAGGGCACAGGAATGTTGGGCAACTTCATCAGTTGTTCACCACAAAACTGTTGAACGTTTGGACCCTACTGTTAAAGACACAATGAAAGGTATGAAGCTTATGAGCTCCATCACAGTGCGCTGTGTTGTGCTGCAAGCAGATGCATTTTCTTGTGGCTTGAAATGAGATTAAGAGTGAAGATTTCTGGTTTCTGTTTGAACTCTGCTGGTGAGTTCGAGAGGAGCGAAGAGTGGTTTGCTCATTGATTACACTGCATGACAGCGTCCAGCCTTCCCCTTCCTACTCTTCCTTTTTCCCAGGAGTAACTTGTTAACATTTCAGCCGTGTTTGGATGTGCTCTGGCACGAGCTGCTAAATGTAAGGACAAATCCCCAACTCCAGAGCCTCTGCTGTGGAAAACTGGCTTGTCTTTGAAGACTCACCCAACTTTTCCTGGCCCCCTCCTCTATAAAGACAAGTCTATTTGTTATATTTCCACAGCAATTTTGGTCTCGTTGCATCAGACCTGAGAAGAAACCCAACTTGGAGTCCTCCCGTGAATACCTCGTCTCCCCTCCTCACTCATCAGCCCCTGTTTTGCTGTACTTCATCTGCTTGATCCTCTCCGCTCATCCCTTTGGGTTCAGGCTTGGGAGCAGTTGTCAGAGCAATTGGTTCTTGGTCTCAACTGAGTAATTTTGAGCAAATGACTTTGCCTCGCTTTCTCTCTGTGAAACAGGATTAATGCCATTAAGCCTTCTCATATAAAGCACCTCAAAACCTCTGCATAAAAGCCCCATCCAAGAGCAAACACTGTGTAATCCCTGGGTTGCTGCTTTGGCTGCTCTAACAGATCTGCAGTGGGAAGCCGTTTTTCTCAAAGCCATCAACCTGTCATTCTTTGCCCAGTTGGCAAATCCTGGAAGTTGTCCTGCTCCAGAGCAACACAACTGGATTTGCTTAAAAACGTTGCCTCTTGCCACCCATTCCAGGATGAGATGTAACGAGCTTCCAGCGACTCTTCAATCTTGCCCTCCCTTGTCAGCCGCAGGTTCCCCTAATTAAAACAATGAGTGAAGTTGCTTTGCAGAGAGTGGAGGTGGCTCTGTTATTCTTCCTTTAACACTTGTTCTGCTCATCACACGCTGGTTATTATCCGTGTGGTATATCTTTCCCCTCTGTCAGTCCATTTACCTGTCTCTCCTTGTCTTGGGTGACGGATCTGCGTTGTCAAGTATGTCCTCATGCTCCCTCCAGTTTCGAGTCTGACGTCCACTAGTCTATTCAATTAGGCTGAATTGGGAATATAATTTACTGACCCCTCTCTCTCCTTAGCAGGTAAACTAGAAAATCATATACATGCATCTCCCGCACCCGCTGACCTTGGAAGGTAAATTTAAGAGGATTTATGGTTGTCAGCTGCAGGCAAATACTGGAAACGTTACATTTTGTCTGCAGGGGGATGCGGGGCTGTTTGCGCCTGTGCATTCTTTAATAACATTTCACTTAACTCACGATGATTAATTCAATTGATATTAATTACATTGCAATAGGGGAGCAGAGACCGTCATACTTTTTCATCTGCCTTTCCACCCATGAATCATTTTACATGTGGCATTGGCTAATGGGCCCTTTTTAAAGACATTAAGCAAGAGTTGGAGCGGGAGGAGATGGGAGCTGCAGTAGAGCCGCGTCCCGGCTCTCGGTGCCGCAGCAACCTGCTGGCACACGCAGGCTCTGCTTTTAATTTTTTAGGCAACGATTGTCCAAAGCTTCAGATCCATCACTTTATTCCAATGGTCTAAAAACCCAGCAGATCTAATTTCCTTTCTTTGACTCTCTTTATTAGGGTATTGGTTATATCTCGCGTCCCTGCAGACTGATATTTTATTAGCTGTTAACAATGATCTGATAGAGGGAAAGAAGTGAACGTTTCGAGATGTTATTTATTTTTGTGTGTTTGTTCCTGGCTCAGGGTTCTTCTCCCCCCCGCCTCCTTCCTCTCCTCGCTTTGGACATTTCCAGCTGGGAAGCCTCGTCGGGAAATGTCGCCACTGCCACCTGCTTGCCGAGCCGGGACTGACACGCACCCGTGGGATGCGGGATGCGGGAGGACTCTCCACATTACATCAATCCCGTCTCTTAGCTGGGGGAGTCGGTATTTTTTATCTTCAACGGACGTTTAAAAACTCCTCCAGGATGCAGATTTATAAATACCTGCCCAATTATAATGTTAATTTTATTCCTCGCTTCCCCAAGCCCACCTACTATTCCCCTACTATCAGAGCAGACTGTAATTCTTTATTACTATTTAGATACTCAACATCGGGCCGCGGTTTGATATATACCTCCACATCCATCTATCATCACGCTCCCAGATAGCTCGTTTCTTGGTCACATTGACGTCAATGGGAATTTTGCCATTGACTTAAATGGGAGCAGGATCAAGCCTGCCATGATTCAGTGACGGGATGACAAAACAGTGAGGTGTGGGGAAGGAGAGGCCGTAAACACAGGCGGGAGATGACACGGCTCCTTGGCAATGGCCCATGCACAGCGCGCTTGAACTTTTGGAGGATTTATGGTATCATTGTATAAAATAAATGACTCATCATATAAAAGGAAATGGTCTCGGGGGATCCGCTTCTCGTGGGCACGGCGGCAAGAGGAGGTTCGCAGAATAATGATGAATGAATGGGGTTTACTCTTCAAAAAAGCTGGAAGAAAGAAAGGCAGAAATGCGCAAATCCCCGGTTTCGCAGGGCTGGAGATGGGAGCTCTCCCCAGCAAATGCCTCTCACTTCTGTTATTTATAATGCCACAGTTTTCCCAGTTAACAGTTTAAATGAAGGGGCCGTTTCTTAAATGCTTTATTCATATTATACAGCGATTACCAGCTATAGCCATATTCCTTAATAACCTGTTATAAAGCATGTTATAAAATCCATTAGTGATGATGCTAGGGAAAGCTGTTAGGAAGCATAATGCACAGTAATCAGGGCTGTGCAAAAGTGACAAAAATGTTTGTCGTTTCATGCCGGGGTTTTTATAAGAACTAAATAATTTATTTGGTGATCAAGGCATTTTGGGGGGGATTTTTGTTTGGTTTCATGGCGTGGTTTCAAAATGTCCCTTTTTAACATGAAAAATAAACCCATTTCAGCTGCTTAAATATTCTGGGTTTGATTAAAATAAAGACTTTTTTCCCTTCCTCTCCCATAAAATCATTTGAGGGTAAAGACATGAAGAAAAGGAACTTTTCCCCCTCCCACTTTTAGATTCTATCCTAAGGGGATTTTTGAGTAAGACCTTCCTGTGCAAAACAGAGTCATTTGTCACCGTGTACCTGTGCTTCAGGTTCTCCGTGTGCTCGGAGGTATTAGCAGGGTTTAAATGGGCTGCTTCTATATTTAATAGCAGCACAGACACCCCGTTTTAGTATAGAAATGCCTCCGGAATGCATCCCATTCCAGCAGCATTCCCTGGTTTATGGGGAATCGGAGGTGACAGAATGAAGCAGCTCCCGCTCCTCCACGTTAATGCATCCCTCCAGCTTCCTTATTTGCTAGGAAATAAAACTGGTCCCAGGAATCCACCTGGAGCAAGGGGAAGCTGGAGGGGCTCTGCCCCCTTTCCCTGTCATGGGGGGATGGAGGGATGAAAGGGGGTCAGATCCTAAGACACGGCTGTGAACGGGCTCGGGCTCGGGGATGTTTGTTGAGGGTTTGAGGAAGGTCGAAACCCCCTTTGGCAGGCATTCTGTGTGGTTACGTGGGAGCTGTGTTCTGCCCAAATATTCTGAGGAAATACTCTGAAATTAAGCAGATATTCTGAAAAATAAAGAGAGAATTTGCAGCCTATGGGGTTGGTGTCGAGAAAACCCAGGAATGAGGCAGGATTCAAAACAGCGCTTGCAGAAGAGAAGCCCTTGTAAAGCAGCACAATTTAGGCTTGTTTTAACATCCCTTCGCTTATGTTTCATCCCAATTGCTGCTGCCGAAGCAGCTCTTCCAGCCCGGTTTGGCACCTGGTTTTTGGGGTGCTTGTGGGAAGAAGGGGACGGGTTTTATCCGTTGCGAACAGGCTCCAGATTTGCTCTGAAAACAGTGCATGTGTGTAAGGGGGCATTGCATGAGGCGAACGCCCCACACCAGTGCACAGCCTGCAGATGCAGATGAGGTTTTATTGTGTGTGCAAATTTAAGGGTCACTCGGAAGCATCGTTTAAAACAATATCCATGGCAAATCAGTGCATTAGCAGGGTTCATGAGGGGGAGCTTGGAGCCGGGACCAGGGAGTGCTGGAGCTCGGGGCATGTCTCTGTGTGTGGATGTGATTTGGGGTGTGTTTGTGTGTGTTTTGTCACATTCTCGTCTAACACCTTTGTTTTTAGGTCGCTTTTGCACAGCTTGGACTCGGCTCTTGCTGTTGCTGTTACACAAGCGTAAACCCGAAGCGATGCTGGTGAAGTAAACAGCAATGCTCTGGGTCTGGTTCTGTTTTTAAATGAAAAGGAGAAAAAAGGGCTTTTAAAGATGTAAAGATATAAAAAGATTGTGAATGTCTGTATGAAACAGTGACTGGAAAAAACCCAGCCCTTTGGATGGGGCTGCGATGCTGCACGGGAGGTACGAGAGCATTGGGTACCAGGTACTCTGAGGCTAATGATGTGCTTAAGATTGAGGGCAGCCATAAGGTCCTTTTGCATGAAAGCATAAAGGTGCTTTATTGTACTTGGAAATGAAGCCCAGTGTTTTAAGGAGTTTCAGGTAATCAAAGTAGCAGTGGCTTTAATTTTCTGCCCCCCATCTCAATGAACCCAAATGCTGTGTGGACCTTCCTCCTGTTACCAAACGCCTGAAATGAAAAGCTGTTCAGTCTTCCCTCGTTGCTCCCTTCAGTGGGGTGTCTACATCCTGCCTTAAAATGAGCCCCATGGTCCCCCCCTTCACGTTGGGAATGAAGGTGTGGGGAGTTTCGTGTTTTAACTTTTTCTCTTGCATATGGCAAGTGAGAACTTCACTTCCTGCAGTACCACTAAACCGCAGTAAATGTCTGGGAACGCTGGGGAAACGCGCTCTTTCCATGCCCAGTGTTACAGTAAAGTGCTCGATCTTCAGGTTTTCCTGATGCAGCATATGGTTGGGGGGTGTTGGAAATGAAGCTGTGCATTCTGCTTCATTGCCTTACAGCTGGGCTTGGGCACGTCATGTCTTTGGTATGAGGCGGACCCGCTGCAGAGGACGGCTCTGCCGGGCCAGGGGAGCAAGGATGGAATTAAAGCTCAGCCTCAGTGTTTCCAGGTTGAGATGGTTTTGCTTTGAGGGGGGGGAGCACCCCGCTCTGTTATCCCACCCTTCCCTCCCAGCCCTTCTCCTATAGCCGCTGGGTCGCTCATCCCCATCCCAAAGCATCCTTCTCGGTTTGGGAGCCCATCCCAGAGCCTCGGCTTGTCTGCTGCCAGAGAAACAAAGAAACTGCAGCCAGCACAGTTATTTAAAAGGAGCTGTAATATGTTACTGTTATGGGTCATTGCGGGGTTTTTTTTATACTGATATTACCATTATTATCCTCTCTAGCCGTAAAAATTGATTGGTGAGATGAGCAGTCTGCGATGCGCTCTCATCCTGGCTGCAGGACTAAATCTTCCCGTCCAGGTGGAGCAGAGGAGGGATGGAGACACAGCCTGTCCCTGCTCCCCCCAGCCCTCCAGGAGGACCTCCACACACGTGCACATTGTTCACATCCATAGGATATGTTGCAGCCACCACGCTGACTGCCCCATGCAGGACCTAATGCTGAGGTTTTGCCCGGGTTAAGCTCTTGTGAAGGGCACTGGGAGCTTCATCTGGGTGCTAGGAAGGTGCTGTCTGGGGTTATCTGGTCCATCCGCCTGGTTTTGGTGGGTGGGTGAAAGAAATGGAGGCTAAAAGTGGATTTTAGAAGGGTGCCTGTGAGCAGAACCGGCCACACATGGGTGTCTTAAAGCAGGGAATAAATCACGGTGCGCAGCGATGCTCAGAGAGCTGGACTTTTAATCCCACAATCCCAGCTGCTTTTTCAAGCTGACAGCTCTGTTATTTTACATTCAAATAAAGGGAGACTAAAGTTAAAGGGAACGGAATTAAGCAAGCTCAAAAGGCACACACACGGCGCTGGCAAAGCATGCAGGCATCCTGGCTCGTAATCCGTTGGACCAGAGCTGATCCCAAAGCGGTGATAAAAGCCCGGACTCCTGCCTGCTCAACCCCAGTGGCATCATACCATGTCTGGAAACAGTATTCTGGCCTGTTCTCCAATTACTTCGGTGGAGTTCAGCCAGTTTACGCCAGCTGATGAGCTGCCCTCCTGTGTGTATAATTACTCATAGAATGAGATCCAGGGAAGTTTAGATTAAGGCCATGGGTACGGGAATGGGTCACCATGAGGCGTTTCAGCCTGGCCTGCTTTTGAAAAGCTTGCTTGCACATAATGCAACGCCTTGAAAGCAGTTTAACCCCAGTAGTGACAAACCCAAACCCTGGAGGAATTAGGGTGAAATTTGTCATGTTTCTCCAGCACTTGCTCTTCAATGCGCAGGCTGCTCATTTCTCACACTGCCGGGCACACAGCTGCCACGCAGCACTTCTCCTCCAGGTTTGTGCCTTGAGTTTCATACTTCGGTGTAGCTGGAATGATAGGGATGTGATGGGCATGGGCTGGTCCTGGAGCAGGGAGCAGAGACCTCGTAGCGAGGGATAACATGGTCTGGATGTTATCATGAGCTTTAGCAACGTGGGCTAGCATGAGGCATCTCTCCCCATGGCAGGGGGTTGGAACTGGATGATGTTAAGGTCCTTTCCAACCCAAACCAGTCTGGGATTCTATGAGCCTGTGATTCTATGTTCCCTTTTCTGGGTATTTCCCTATTAGATGTGGAGGAGAAGAGCAGAACAGCTCTGCTACACTGCAGCCTGGGGGATGCTCCTGTCCCATGCGAGGGGACCAAGTGGTGGTGGAGCATCCCAAGGTCTTAGGCCAGCAAAGCTCAGTGTAGACCTGATCAGCGTGACGTCAACCTCGCTGGGCTTTGTTTGCTTCTCTGCAAGATACAGGAGCAAACACATCCCTCCTCCTGTGTTGTGCTGCAGCCACCTGCTCCTGCAGGCAGGTCCCAGCTCAGCAAGGGGATGCTGAAGTTGTCTTGACTTCTTAAGCTATCCCTTTAACAATGCACATAATGGAGAGCATCACCCAGGCAAAAATCCTTCCTGCTCTTCATTGCAGGGACCAGCACTCAATATCAGGCTTCAAAATAAAAGGCAATTTTACCCACCTGAACCTAGGCTTGCATCTTCCAATTCCACAGACCTCTAAAGGTGTTGAAGGCGACAAATGAACTCTTATCAGGATTAGCTTTTAATTTCTTTGTACCCTGTGGTGTTAGTCAGGATAACATCAGGATCTGCAGCACTCGTGCCTCAAACAGGAGACATGTCCGGGTGAAACGTGCAAAACCTGCTGCTTGTGTGAGGAGGTTTGCCTTGAGTTGAGCGGTACCGTGCCCAGACCTTCCCCCATCCTCCCGCTTCCCTAAAAAGACATGAAATAAACAGGGAAAACCTCAGGGAAAACGGCCTGACAGTCCCGGAGCGCTGCAGGGAGGCAGGAAATATTGCGGCGTCAGCCCGATTTCATTTACACCATTGCTTTTATTGAGAAATATTGGTGAAAATAAATTTCCCAAACCAACGTTATGACTTCCCGTCCGCTGCCGGCCGGGAGCCTGGATTCCTCCTCAGCCGAGCCCGTCCAGCCCGTCGCAAGGGGAATGGATTAGCAGAGCTAACCCAGGGAGCAAGGAGACAGGGATTTGACAGCGTTCCAATAACAGCGGGGCAGTTCTTTGGGGACTGTGTGTTGGCTGAGCAGAGCATTAGTATTAATATTGCCACCAAGGGCCATAATGTCGAGTGCGGAGATGGAAAGTGCCGCCGCGCTGACGCAGGGGGATGCCGGAGACAAATTGCCATGGACAGGAATCACTTTGGGTTTATATCCCAGGTCCCGGGATCTATTTGTATCTCCTGTGTGTGGAGCATGGGCTTTCTATAGGGTAAAGCCCAGAAAAGCTTTAGGGCTTTATGGCTATGGGGTAGCCAAGCTTTTTGGGGTGTATTCTGCTGGTAACTGCTCATCACCTGGATTTTCCTAGGTCTTTCTAACCCTGGGAAGCACTCGGCTCCTTCAGGACTTAGGGCATTCAGAGCATCCCACTATGAGGGGTTTGAGCATATGTTCATTCACAGGAATAAAGGGAATTTTCTGCTTTTAAATCACACACAGACATGGTCTGGGAAGCTGCTGGGGATGCTTTATTTTCCTTTCATTCCCCCCCTTCATCTTTCCAAAATTCCCTTTCCTTTTGCTTTGCTTAGTTAGCCGCTAGGTTGGCAATCAGGTTGCCTTCAAATCAGAAACACAAATACTTTCATCCCACTGTAGATGTTAAGGTCTTAAGAGCAAAGGCAATAGCCATGTCACGTCATGGACACCTGGCATCTGGGAGGGAGGTGGGATAATCCCTATGAAGTCTTGACTTTTAAGGCTTGTTTCGTATTTCAGCCTTAAAAAACCCCAAACCACATCATTATCACGGCATTCCCTTTTACAGGCAGAACCAGACTGGCTCTAAAGGAAATAGTGCTGTGTTTAACTCTGTGCATGCAATTAGATGGGAATTTGTCAGTACTTCACGTTTCTCGATGCATCAGGGCTTACCAATAGGTGCAGGTAGTACAAAGCGGTGTTTTACTGCTCCAGGCATCCAGAAACCAGTGGATGTTGGTGTGATGGGACAGTCCGAGGGTGATCAAGGGGTGCTGGTGTAGATCACAACGTGGACCAAATACGTGTACGTGGTGATGGTCTCATGGTGACTGGGAGTTTACCCCATGGCAAGCGAATGATGGCAGGAGCAAACCCTGAGTAAATCCCATTGCGGTGGGGGACGGAGCCCCTGTTGCATAAGTCAAACCTAGAGAAACGGGAAGATGGAAAATAATTAAGCCAGAAAGGAAAGAGAGGTTTAAAGGATGCAAAGCATCCTGCACGCTTGATTCATTCATTCCGACCAGTGGACTACATTCTGCTCTCAATTAACACGTGCAGCCCCATTGAAATTAATGGGGTTGCACATGTGCGCGGGCAGGAATTGGTGCGAGAGGTTTATTACCAGTAAAAGGCAATTAATAACAGCTCTCCTTTTCTATTTGCTATTATAGCCTATTAATATTTGCAGGCCTTGGAATGACGCCTCCGCCACGACAGCGGTTATGAATTAGGAGCTGGGGAACCCCCTTTGTTTTTGCCTTCTCCCTCAAAGAAGTTTCTGTTACCAGAAGTTTGCTGGTGTTATTTTTATAGCCGAGCGAGAGAGAATTTACAGGGAGCTGAAATCATTGAAGCTAATTAGCTGAATGGCCCTATTATTTATCCAGGGACACGTAGTACAATAATTGCTATTGCAGGTTTGAAGCATCTCAGGGATATTAATTCCAGAGCTTTCATGTCATCTCAGTACAGTAAAACTTCCTAATGGCACCCTGAAGGTGCATAATCTCATTTTAAAACTACTTTTTCTTCTTTTTTTCGGAGGGAACTGGCAGAATCTCCTTCCATAAAAGCTGAAAAAGGGGAAGAACTCATAATATTTTCCTCATAAGAAAGCAGTTATATTTTCTTATTATTTTTTCCACTCTCTGACCTTTCGTGCTTCCCGATGATGGGGCTGCCAGAGCACTTCATCAAAAGTTTCCCTGAACTCTGCTCTGCTGCTGCTGCTGCTGCTGGAGCTGTGATGGCCATTTCGGCATCACCCTGGGGACCGGGACGACGGGGGGGCTCCTGGTCCTGCTGGGGCTCCGAGAAGGGACAAAGAGAGGAGCGGTACCCACGTCCACGCGAGTCCTGTGGTGTGGAAGATGTTGGGCTTTACCTTCTCCTATGGAGCAGCCCAGGAGCTCTTGGGGGTCACCCAGCCCAAGGATGGTTTGAGGAGCTTGGAGCAGAGCCTCTGCCCTCTTCTCCCATCCCTGCACATCCTTAAAAGGCCGTTTTCACTGGGGAAGCTGATGGGTGGAGGTTCTAGGGGCTGGGAGCAGGATGAGCTCTGCATCGTTTGGTGTTTTGGTGGCTCATGGCATGTCCCCTTTACTGCAAGTCCCACCTGCCTGCATTAGCCCTATTACAGCCAGTGCCTCAGGGCAGCACCAAGTTCAAGGTAGCCCCAGTCCAGAAGCACTCCCAGTCTGGTCACACAAGTCCAGAGCAGGTGGGAGAGAGCAGTGAAGTCTCCACAGTGCCACCATCACCACCAGAGCCACGTCTCCCAAGTTCCTATCCCAAACCAGGTCTTCCCAACCAAGTTCCATCCCACCTGAGTTTGCACCGTGGTATCTGCCAAGCACTTCACCTGGTGGGACTGAAATAAAGCATCCACAAGAGAGGAAAGTCGAGATGAAGCCCAAGCTTATCCATCCCTGTGGTTGATAGATGGCTCAGATTCCCCCCTCTCACTTCAGGCTGTCACACAGGGGCAGTGTGAAGACCCTGAGACCTTGGGGCAGAGCAAACATGCATCTGGCAAGAGAAGGAGGCATTTTTACTGATCTCATATGGGTATCAGAAGTTAAATGAGGGCAGTCCAGGTTTTAGGCATGTGTGATGGGCAGTGAGGACAGGTCCTGGAGCAAAGTCCTTCCTGGAGTCTGATCAGACTCTTTCAATGATGCTTACCTGCAAAGAGAATCGGATGTGGTACCCATTTTGGAGCGAGGTACCACAGAGCATCTTCAGAGCCCTTGCAAGGATGGGGATACCTGAAGATGCTCAGGTCACTGTGCCTGCAGCTTGGGGCTGGACACTGGTGTGGAAAGAAGTGGTTTTAACCAGCCAGGGTTTGTGACAGAAACAGTGATGGGCCTTTAATTAGAACCATGTGAAGGGTGCTGCTTTTGCTTTAATTTAGCTTGATTTAAATGACACTCGTGGGCCAGATGAGCCCAAGTCACTGGAGCTCCCCCAATTTACACCAGCTGAGGATTTGGCAGTAAAAGGAGGGAATGAAGGTGATTCCCTGTACTTTGTTTTAACCCACCAATCTTTACAGCCATCCATTAAGGCGCTCCACCAGGCATTTCTCCTTCTGCAGAAGAGGTTTCAGCGGAAGAAATAAAGCTGTGAAGATTCAGTTTTCACTTTGTTTCTCGTAAAGACAGTCAGACTCCAACATAAACAACAATTTACACCCAGCATTTATTCTGGAAATTACAGTATCGTGCAGCTAACGCACACAGATAAATAATGTTTTATGGGATTCTGTGGAGTCCTTTCAGGGTAGTGGATGTTGAGTGGAATTAGAAGACTTGGAAAAAGGAGAGCTCGGGCTCTAGCTGTTAATCCTGGGAAACACAAGCACAGAGCAGGTTTTTCTCATGGTAATTCCTGCCTGTTTACACTCTTCCTTTAAAAACCATCTTTATTAAGCACTGAAGGAGGCAAAGTCCTCCACCCTCCCAAGGCAGAGACAGGTTGGTTTTTGTTGTGTTTTCCAGCCGGTCAGAGCTCCTCAATCCCATGGGAAAAGGTATTTATTTGATGATCCTCCTGTGGTCTGAGCTGGTCTGGTGCAGGCTGACCATACACATGATGGGAAACCTGCGCAGGCACCGCTGCAGCAGAAGCGCACCCAAAGCTTTGTGTAAAATAGAGGGGGAAATGGCTGGGTGTAAATAAATCTGCTATTTTTTTTTTTGCAGCAGATTTGGTGCCAAAGGGAGTCAGAATGGGAAACTTCAGTATCAAACCCCTTGATGGACCGAGGGAGAAGTGTGAGCTCTCTGGCAGAACCTTCATCCCCAAGCCCAAAGGAAGCTGGGACACATCGAATGCCAGATATAAGGGGACTTAAACCACCAGTGTCCTCTTGTGAGACACAGTTTTAGGTCTTTAAACCTCATTTTATCCTGGCAAAAGTGGCTGAGGTGGCAGCTTTGCCCTCAGCAGGACTCTCCGAGGTCTGGCTTCCCTATGGCTCATTCGGGTAGGGGCCAAGATGCAGGGTTGAGCTGGAGCATCCTGTGCCAGGGCTTCAGCAGAGGAGTGCTCTCAGTTTGTTTCCTTCTCGAAGACTTCCACCCTTTTAGCCAGGATACCCCAAAACACACTGTTCATAAACGCAAAAGTCCTTTGGGTCCAGTGTAATAAAACAGCCCAGAGCATCCATCCCCTGGGCAGGATGAGGCAGCGCTTAGTAAACTGCTTGAACAAGAGTCCACTTGTCCTAATGAGCGTCAGCCTGTCACGACTATTGTTAGTTAGGGGGTTTTAACTGCTTTGCCCAGGATTTGTTCTTTGAAGCTCAGTGTCTCCCATCCTATTGCAGCTTTGTGCTGGAGGATCACCTCCTTGCTGCAAATACCAAGGGGCACCATCGTCTCATCAGGCTTCTCCTTCTCATGGGGTGGAGGAGGCTGAATGCATCCGGATGCTGCTCACGCTTCCTTTCCTGTTTAGTTTGATGATGGCTGCGGAAATGGGGTGTTTAGGGTGACCTAAACTGAGCTGCAGTTTGATGTGTGACCCCGGACAAGTCTTTGCTTGCTCTGTCCCGATGCTCTACAAGTGCGTAGAGGGATGGCTGCATGGGGTTTTGGGTTTATGGCACGTCTGTCATATGGCAGGAGGACAGGGTGGAAAATTAATGCTTGTAGGGAATTAGGCTGTGGAACTCAAACTCAAGGTTCTATGGCCTGAGCTCAATAAGAGCAGGAAAGCATCGGGCCAAGGAACAACTGTGTGTGCAGACAAGGAAGGGTGAGCTCCAGTGGTTTCTGAGTAAGCTCTTCCTCCTGCAGAGCTGTCCATGTCCATTCTGGTCCAGAGCCGAATGATGTGAGCCAGAAGGTGCCCGTTGTGATAGGAGCTGCCTGCCCAAATATTCAAACAAGTAGGAAAACTAGGTCCAAAAGGTGACCGTTTTCCCCGTTCTGCTCAAAGAGAACATTGGTCACAGAGCCTAAACATGGCTTTTGCAGCATAAAGCTGTAGAGTATCAGGTCTTCAAAACAGAGGTGGTTTTCTGTTTCAATGACACATAACACAGGAAACCCAGATCTCATGTGAGGTCCTCACGTGCCAAACAAAGACTGTGGAAATGGGGGATGCGCCAGCTCACATCAGACTGGTTTGGACTGGAAGGGACCATCCAAGGTGGCCCACCTTGTCCAGGAGCCGATGCTTCCAAGTGACCAGCACCAGCTGCTTTGGAGAGTCACCAGAAACCCCCGTAAAGGACAGGGATGGAATAACTTGCCTGTATTTAGGAATTCCCTTCCGACCCTTCCTGCTTTACGACTCCAAGCATAAAGGTTTATAGTCCTTAACTTTTATCTTGCCTAATGAAGCTGCAGATGTTCGTGCTGTCCGTGTAAATGTCTAACCCGTATCGGTGCAGGTAAACAAGAGGGGACATTAATCTCTGCCACGTCGCCTGTGGTGTAGACACACTAATGGAGGGTGCCTGGACCTCTGTGTGGGTTTGGTTTTTGGCCCCGTCAAAGCTCCTGATGGGTTCTCCTGGTCCTGCTTCCATCCCATGGCCACCCCATGGGGCGCTCCATGGACCCGTGTCTGAAGCAGGTGTGGGTTTCTTTCCTTTTGGCTTGCAGATCCCGTTTTCCTTTCACCCTTTCCCTCTCGTTTCCCCTCTGTTGTTGGTTGAAATGAACCTCAAGAGGAAGGGAGCTGGCCTGGCGTGTCCCAGCTGCAAGAGACAGAGCAAGAGGCATTTACAACCTGACAGCAAGATAAAGATAAAGATGAATCTGAAGCCTCGGTGGCTGTTAGCGAGGGGAGGAGGAAACGTTTATGGCCCCATCTGCCAGCGTTTCAATAGGATGGGACCAGCTTTATGGCAGGAGCCTCCAGTGCCACTTCCTTCCATTTGGGGATGAGGATCTGATTTCAAGCTGTTCCCAGTGGTCCCGCTGTTTGCCCCGCTGTTTGCCCTGGGGCCAGGGCAGGAAGGAAGGAAGGGAGGGGATGGCGATGCTGCAGGGACTTGATGGGGTCTGTGGGCACAGGTCGTACCCACGGCCTCGAATTCAGGATGCGTGGTGGTGGAGATTCCGCAGCCGGCCCGGAAAAGCTGGGATATTTGTGTGGGATGCGGGGAGCAGTGCAGCCGCCTCCCCTCTGCACTGCTCCCTCTTTCCCAGTCAGCTGGTTTATCAATGATCAATGGCATCCTCAATGATCAGTGATATCCATTACACTTTGCAAGGAGCTGCTGCTGTTTTAGACCTGGAGGAGCCAAAGCTATTCCTGCTCTTGGGACAGCTCATGGAAGAGCTTAAACCCTTCCCTTGAGGCGATCAAGGCCAGTGGAGCAACCCGGTCTAGTGGAAGGTGTCCCTGCCCATGGCAGGGGGCTGGAATTGGATGGTCCCTTCCAATCCAAACCAGTCTGGGATTCTAAGAGAGTCTAAACCAGGCTGGATGAGGATCAGCCCCATCTTAGTTCCTTCTAATAATAGGGGGAACTTACAGTCGTTTTCCTGTTAGGGCAGAGCGCCTTACGTTGGAGCTCATCAAGCACCTTACAGCAGAGGTTAACTGGTGTTATCCCTGTTTTGCAGCAGGAGCAAATTGATAGTTAGAGAGGGGAAAATGGTGTTTTCAGGGTCAGTGGAGAGGCAGGAGCGGGTTTGCTGCACCAGGCACCGAGCCCTTGTGCAGGGGCATTTAGTGCCTGGGTGCTGGGTGGGCTCTGACTTTAAACGTCACCCCAGAGATGCCTGTATGTAGGGAGCAGGTGATCGGTCCCCTCTCCACGCTGGCTCTGCGCTGAGCTCACACGCAGCCTCCACAAATATTTGCTCCATAATATGAGAAGGTGCCAAAAGAGACCCAGAGCAGCAAGAAAATCTCTGGGAAGGAAACAAAGCACAACAATTATAACACACCTGCGGTTCCGTTGTTGTCCCCCCTCCTGTAACCATAGCAATAATCTTCGGGTACCTTGGGCTTACCAAGCGGCTTTCCAGAGCCTTGGAAATTGCACCTGGATGAATCCTGCCGGGTGCTGAGCAGCGATGCGGAGGGCAGGGCTGTTGAGCATCTTGCAGGAGCAGAGCCCTGGGTGGTTTTAAACCACGTAACCTCCCACCTCGCGGCCTCAGCGCACTCTTTATGCGTGTGAGCAGCCCTCCCTTGAAGTGGTTAACTCAGCTGTGAAGCCTTCTATCAGCCGTAATAGCTTCAAGGTGGGGAATAAAAAATGGAGAGTGTTTAAATTGTTAATGGGTTTCATGTTCTTGTCACTGTTGAGGGTTTGTTCCCTTTTATAAACTCATAGTTTTTGGTTGACATTGCTTTTATGTGAGCCATCAGCCAGTTGGTGATGGTGTTCCTGTGTTAGACCATTACTGCCGGATTGTATTTGCAGTAAAGAAAGAGAATGGAGGCTGTAAATCTACAGCCAGAGATTTAGGGCTCTGTTTCTCTGCGGTTTAGGTCCATGTGCTCGGGAAGTCCATTCTCCTCCGGCAGAATTACACCCCTCCGAAGGCTCCTGCTCTGGCGCTGATGGACGGAGCTCATCGCCTCCCGGAGCCCCGAGGCTGGCAGGGGATGGGGAAGGGGCAGGGGAGAGGGGATGTTCAGCCTCTGCCTTTCATAAGAGGTGGGGATTGTGGGGGAGAATTGCTCCTGCCTCTTGCTCAGGATGGGGGCTGGTGTGAGTTAACCCCTTTGGCTCTGCACTTTGGGCTCGTTGCTGCGCTCGGCCAAGGGGCAGAGGTGTTCGCTGCACATAAGGATGGGCCAAGCACAAGTGCAGTGACCTGGGGTGTCCCCTCTGTGTGCCGTGGAGGGTCAGCTGCAGCTGCAGTGATCCCCGTCCCCACAGCCCGCATGGAATCACAGCATCCCAGCCTGGTTTGTGTTGGAAGGGAGCTTAAAGCTCATCCAGTTCCAGCCCCCTGCCATGGGAAAGGACACTTTCCACTACAGCAGGTTGCTCTATGAGTTGCTCTAGGTTGGAGCAACCAACTGGAACTGGATGAGCTTTAGATCCTTTCCAACCCAAACCATTCCCTGATTCTGCGATTCTGATCCCACTTGCAGGCACGGAGGGGTGCAGGATGCGGTGGGCTGAGTGTGTGCGATGCCTGCACCCCAGAGCCCGGTGTCTGGATGCAGAGTGGTCCCTAACAGCCTCTCCAGCACATCTGGGCTTTCCCCCTCCCCTTCGTGGTGTCAGCCACAGCACCAGCACACATGATTTAATTGCACACAGCCGCTGAACCCGTGTTGGCCCATTAAGGGTGTCAGATGATCTCTTCATGAGCTGTCAGCCCAAATGGAGCCTCCAGCCTGGTGCTTTCAGGGATCTGATTTTCATAATTAGGCAGGACCTGCCTCCATCGCGCCACCCATCCGCACACATCCCGAGGGACCCATCGCTGCCTCTGCTCCGAGAGGATGCGGAGTTCATCCCGGGGTCAGGCACGCATCCTGCCGGGGAGCCTGTGCTGCTGCGCCGGTGCAGGTGTGTGGTGGGGGGAATGGGGCCAGCAGCATCCCTGAGCGCTCCCTTTGGAGAGGAGGGGTGTGAGAATGCACGAGTGCAGCCTGCATGGGGCTCATCCTTTCCTGTCAGCTCTTAAGCATTGCAAGAGCCCAAACCAGCCTTCCCCTTCCTCTTCCTCCTCCACTTCCTCATGGGTTTCAGAGCACAGGAGGTTGCTCCAGGCAGCCGGAGTCGTGTGTGCACCCTGGTACTGCTCACACTGCCCCTGTTGTGCTGCCCCTCATTCTGAGCTGGCCTGGATGTGGGGTCTGGCTTTGTTTGCTGTCTTGTTTGAAACTTTGTGTTCCTCTACAAGGCAAAGGAAGCCGTGTGGGGTGTAATCCATCCTCGAGTCATGCAGCTCTATGGGGGTTCTTATGCAGGGGCTCCAGGAGCTCAGGGCTGTGCAGGAAACCTTTGCAGTGCACACAACGGGTTCATGCAGAAGGGATCTGTGAGGCAGGGCGAAGGGGAAGCTTTCAGGGTCAGGCCCTCTGGGCTCACATAGGCTGAAGCATTTCACTGCAGCACAAATCGTGGCCGTGGAAGCGGGTCCAGCTCTGCCCCAAAGAACCCAACGGCACCATGGCTGGGACTGGGTCCTCCTTGCCCCAGTTACTGGTTTCAGTACCTTGTACCATCCCAGGGCAAGGTGGTTCTCACTCCTCGAGGGGGTCCTGCGGGCAGAGCAGGGTGCTCATCCCCTGCTCTTGCTGCCCTATGTGTGTATGTACGTGTGTATGCGCATATATACACACATATGCATGTGTGCCTCCATAGATTATCGTAAGCGAAGGTCGAGCGCGTTACTCAAACCTCAGCTTCTCCCCCAAGTCCGCTGTTTGCAGAGACAATGCCTGTCCCCAGGGCTCGCTCCCATAAAACCTTATTATCACATATTCCAGGCATAAACTTCCGACGTCAGCCCCGGCACGCTGCTCCGGAGCCAGGGCAGCCTTGGGTTTCCTGCCATTTTCCTTGGGTTTCATCCTTGCTGCTCTATCTCTGTTCAGAAATCTCATCTGCAGGCTGATACAGACTTCTTATTCTTCTAATAAGATGGGAAATCCTGGGAAATGATTAATGGACCCGGAATACCTTTAGCTGGAGCCTGGTAAAGGTTTTAACACCACCACCCAGGCAACACAATCACCGAGCCCACTTTCCTGCTCCATACCCTTTGTGCTAAAGCCAAGTGGGCACAGGGACGATGCTGGGACGTCGGCGGGCGCTGCAGGTCGTTGGGATGGGCTTTGCTGCTGTGCAATGCCAGGACTCGGGAGCGCTGCCCCGGTCCCTGACCTCCACGTTGGTGTTATTGATGCCGGTGCTTTAGCGATGCCGTTTCCATCCTCCCTCCCGCATCCCCATCACCGGCGTGGGGCCGACGCGCCGCTGCTCTGTTGTCGCTGAGGAGCACATTCCATGGAGGCCCCAGTGGCTCCTGAGCAGGGTTGGTTTGCGCTCTCCTCCTCTGGAGTGGTACCTGCAGCCCTGCAGAAGGCTCTCCGCATGGCCTGCCAGCCTCTTGCCTTCCTCTCGAAGGCTAATGCAGCATTATAATACCCTAACAGCAAAAAGGCACCTCCTTTTGCTCCCCCCACCCTGTTTCATTCCTTTTTTCCCCCCTTTTTCTTTTCTTAATTCACTGTCTAGTGAGTTTCTGATTGACTCAAAGACCAATTAAAGTAAAATTTAATGGGAGAATAGATTAACTCCCTGAGGTTCCCCCGCCATCCATCACATTTTTATAGCAGGAGCTGTGAAGAAGCTCATAACTTCATGCTGTGAATGTGATAATAAAGAGGGCACGGAGAGGATTCCGATTTACTGCCGGGCTGATGTGCACCGGGGTGGGATTTACTGCCCCAATCCCATCCTCCTTTTATTCGGAGGGAGGTCACCGGCTCCGCACCCAGCACCGGCTCACGGCCACTGGGAGGTGGGATGGTGGCTTGGATCCTGCTCCTCCATGGCCGAGGAACCATCTCCACTGTTGCGTGCTTATAATGACAGTGAGGTTGGAAATGATGGAGGGTGACTGGGGGCATCGCACCTCCCTCCGTGTACCACTGCTCCGTGGGTCCCTGTGCAAGGCTGCCCCTTCCATTGGGACAGGCATGAGCAGGCAGGGTCGTGGTGGCAGGGAGAAGGGGCATGGCCAAGGCCAGGCACAGCACCAGCAGCATTCCCAGTGCAGGGACCTGGTGGGACTCTGCCCCTTGTGTGCAGCATCAGGGCCTTGGACGTGTTTTACTCAGCTGAGGGTCAGGAGACACGTGAGGGTTACAAAGCAGTGTGTTTCCTCCGGGATGGACCATAAAGGGGTTGTGGGGGGGAGAAGGAGGAGGGAGAGACAGGAAAAGATGCATCTCCCCTGGTGGGATCCAGTGAAAAGGTTTGTGTGCAACGGGAATGAACTGAGGGAGAGAGAGAATTTATCTGGAAATAATAGAAACTGTTGGTTGGGTTTTCGAGGCTGAGGATCTGGAGTTAATCATTATCCCACGAAACCCTGACTGATGCTCCTTGCAGCTTTCCTACACAGATAGTGTTCCGGTGGGAGTGCTCCTAACGGCGTTTTGTCAGGCACTATCAGCACTATTGAGCCAACCTGAGCACCCGATTATTAATCCTTTTCTCCCAGTGACATGACGGCAATCGATGTCGGAACAAGCTATTGAAACTGCAGCAATCAACTGGACTCCAGTTAATCCAACGGGATCCTCACTTGGGGCCTGCCAGGAGGAGCCTGGGCTTAGCTTCAGCTTCCTATAGACACCGAGGAGTATGGGAGCAGGAGCCACGTCCTGCCTGGTGGCAGGAGGCTTAAAGGTGTCGTAGCCCTGTGCAATAATGTTATTAATTGATTAATTGATTCATCTTGTTGCCCCAGGTGAGGAAAAATAAGGGATTTTTCCATGCAAAAGATCCCACTCTCCTGCACACAGGGGTGTGCACGCACGTGGGCTGTTTCTGGTGTGCGGTTTACACACGGGAAGATGCTTTAGATGCTTTCCCACATCCCATGAGTGGTGGGGTCACTGGTGGCCATGGGGACACTGGGGTGAGGGGGCAGTGCCACCTGTGTTCCCACACGGCCAGTGGAGCTGGTGATGTTCCATGGGCTGGTGAGTGATGTGGGGGTCTGCTCCCATCCCCAGTGCATCCCGAGCATCCCTGGGGTGTTCCTGACCCTGTGGGGAGCGCTTGGGGGGCAGAAACTCCTCAGGAAAATAGAAACAGAGGAAGGAACAAAGCAAAAGCTTTCCCTGCCCCTTCCACTCCTGCTGGCTCCCAGGAGGGGACCACATCCTAGCCGAGGGATGCTCAGCGGGGCTCTTGGGTCCCCCCATTGAGGTCACCCCCCGGCCCTGCTGAGGGCGCAGCAAAGGCTTTGTAGCAGGGATGTGGGGACTTGAGCCCTGCTCGGGTGAGCGATGTGGTGGAGTCAGAAGCAGAGCCCTTGGGTTTGGGGTTGCCTGGGAGCCTCCACACCAGCTCAGCCCTATAGCATCGCTGTGATGTTAAAACCCAGCTCCCTGCAGGCCCGTGCCCTGTCCCTGGGACACCAGGGTGGGAGAGCGGCTGGGTCTTGTCCCACGTTGCTGATGGATATTTGATGTGCAGAGAGATGGGGGGTGCCTTGGGGACCCATGGCTCTTGCTCTAGACCTGGAGCACCCTCCTGCCACCACTGACGGGGCTTTGCAGATGCTCTGCCATGCTCTGATGCTCGGTTCCCCGCCGATGCTCACACTGCCATGGTGATGGTCCCACCGAGCGCGCCGGGCCCGCATCCCATCGGCAGCATCCTCTCCTGCCAGCCGGGACAGGGCGGCTGCGGAGGGCTGTCAGCCCCAGCCAGTGCTTACTAATCAGGTTGGCCATTAAGGTGGGTCAGTGATGGATGGGCTGTGTTGCTGTGCCCCAGCCCGGCGTGTGCTGAGGCACTCCCTGACCAGCAGCTGTTGTACTGGCTGCCTTGTTAAGGGTCTCTCTCGGTGACATCAGCTATACATCAACCTGGCTGATGCCTTTGATTATTTGGACAGCTCTTGGCATGATGAATCGTTGGGATTGATCCGTCTTTTCTTCACGTTCGCTCCTTGCCCTGTTTCTCCCACCTCTCTCTGCTCTTCAACCACAAATCCTTTTAGAGGTTAGCACCTTCCAGCGCATCCCGCTTAAACAGCTCCGGCTGAGGGATCTGTGTGCTGTCATAGAAGCGGAGGTGGAGTGGCGAGGAAGGGCTTAGCTCTAAGGTGGCCAGGGGGGAGAGGGGAGGACAGCGCCGTTGTGACATTGCCATCTGGGTGATGCACTTTGACTGCCTCCAACAGGGACAAGAAGTGAGCGTGTCTCAAGCAGCCCTGGTGCCCAGTGCGGCTCGGGGAGGCTGAAGCAGAGATGCTTCCTGGGAAGCTTTCCCCTCCTCTGCTCTGCAGGAATTACCCCTGCAGCTCTCAATGCATGTCCATGGCTGGTCAGGATGCTGCAGTGCTGGGCCTGGAGATGCTGCTCGTGTGGTCCCTGTCCTGCATCTCCCCGTGACATCCCCCTCCCAGGGGCTCACCAGGATTTGCCTCCTCATGTTGTCATGAACACCCCACCCCAGCGACCCTGCCACGGGTGTAAATAGAGCTGTGCACAGTGAAATGTCCCTGTGATGGATGAGTCCCACAGCACGTTTTGGGCCGTCCTCTAAAGGAGGAACTGGAGGGGCCAGAGATGCTGACGGGCAGGTTTAGAGTCATTTTTAACTCCATTCCACAAGCTTTCGGCCTTGTGTCTTGGTGAACCCTGTTATACATCCATGGGCTTCGTTCCAGCCGTGTTCTCCAGGGCCATCCTGTAGCAGACGGCTTCCTGTGCCTGTTGTGCTCATTGACAGAGTGAGCCTTCTTACCCTGCCTCACTTGCTAAAGCCCAACCAAAATGCTGCAGGTGGTACCTAAACACATCACCCAGTCTCCTGCAACCGGGGCTGGGAATCTATGTCCCTCCATCCCAGACCCTCAGTAGGCAGTGCTGCTCCTAGGGTCACATCCCTGCCGTTCTGGCAGTCCTGTGGCCAACCTTGCGTGTCTTCTAAGCTGCAATACCCCTTAGCTGAGAGCACCTTTGGGTGCAGGCTCTGCCTGGGTGATGCTGGGTACCGGCACCATGGGGCTCAGAGGTGCTGTGGAGCAGAGCCCGGGGGCTGCCTCCGTGGCTGCATCTCCCTTACCCATCACTCCGGGGCTGCTCACCCCAGCGCTGGAGCCTTGGGATGCGTGGAGCACGTTTGTAACGGGCTGTTTACCTGCTCTGCCTGCCCGGTGCTGGGAACCAGCTCCCCAGACGCCCGTGGCCTGAGCAGCAGCCAGCACGAGCTGTCTCTCTGCATCGCTTTGAACTCTTATCGGTGGCGTCTCCTGCAGCAGACGGTTGAGCCCCGTGCGGGTCCTGATAACCTCTCTTGTGTTCATTAAGGGCCCACTTAGTGCTCTGTGGGACTCAAGTGAGACAGTCTGGAAGAGAGAAGCAGCACAAGGCTTTTAGCCTGGGTAATGCACAACTTCATCAATAATCTTCCCAGCGCAAGGCCAGGACTCAAATACAACCCTAAGAGCTCCCCAAACAACTCCCCAACAAAGGGAAAACCTGCAGGGTGAAGACAGAGCATCTCCTTCGGAGCTGTTGTGCTTGGGGAGGCTGAGTTTGTCCTCTAATAGCACCGTGGATGAGCAGATTAACTCCGTGGGGCAAGGACCGTGTGGTGGGAGGGGATGGATGAGGTGGTTTTTCTTTGCTCCCCATTGCTGCTGGTATTTTGGGATGTGCTGGTACCAAAAGCCAATGGTACTGGGATGGCAGCTGGGGCTAAGGGGTGCCAAATGGTGTGGTTGGGCCTGGAGCAATAGGACACGGAGCTACCTCGCCTGTGTTTAGACATGGGCTCCCTCTGCCCTCTCGCTGTCTCCGGAGGCAGTTGAGTTCCATGGGGCTGGGAGGGGGAGCCAGGACCTGTGTATCCCCCTCTCAAGTGACTCGCTGTGATTTTGAGCCCAAAGAGAGCTGAGGCAGAGGCAGAGGGGAGGGAAACACCCCTTCAGAACTGTTGAGGTAATGGAAACAACCTCCAACTATCATATTTCAAGCATAACGCCATAATAAAAGTAACAGGATAATGATTTTTTTCAGCCCAGATATTAGAGGCCCAGATATTGATTGGTTGTTTCCCTTGTCGTTCTCGCCTCTGATGGAAGTGCATTTTTTGACAGAGAGTGCAATAAAATGTACAGTTTCCAATTTGAGAGCCCTATAAATGTCATCTCTACATGCACGGTTACAAATTCTTCACGATGTCCCTCTCCCTCCCCTCGACACCGAGAGGGTCCTCAGGGGTGGAGGAGCACACAGCATCTCCCTTCCTGCAGGAGAAAGTTTGCTTGAACCCATCCCAGCTCGCTTCTGTGCCATTGAGATGCTTCATTCCCAATGGGAGAGCCCTCGTGGGGTTGGAAGGACTGAGGTTGCAGAGTTAATATATCTTGTAGTGCTCACATTTATAGGTGCTGGGGCAAATGGTGATGTGGGGTTGAGCTGTCGGGAGGTTCCAGTTCCACTGGGCAGAATGCCATTGGTGATGAGAACTTGGGATCTGATGGGCAAAGGCCTAAAGAAAAGCTGAAAATGCCCAGGGATGGCAAAGGAGAAAGGGAAGGTGATGGCACCTGAGCTCACATGAATAACATGGTGGCATATCGAGTTCTGCGAGCCCTTTTTGCTCCATGCTTATAGTCTGAGGGGGTTTGGTTTGTTTTGTGGCTCCGGTCTCTGCCCTGTCTGGGTTTCCTCCTTGGTTTAGAAAGCCTCAAAGGAGGCTGTATGGAGCGAGTGCTCCCATGGTAAGAGATAAGGTATCTCTGTGGGGATAGAGCCCTTGCATCTCGCCTCAGATAAGCTTTGGGAGGACAGAGCCTGAGCCCTTCTGCATTAGAGGGGCAGCAGAAGTGCCTGTGCTGAATGCTCTGCGTGCCCTGGTGATGGTGAGAGGAGGGAGCGATGCTGCACTGCGGGCCCAGGGCTGGCTGGGACAGGGATGGTGGGGAAGGACTCAGCTTCACTACTGCTTTCCCCCCCCCCAAAAAGGCTCTTATTTGCCTTTCCCCCCAAAAAAAAGGCTCTTATTTGCCTTTTTCCCCCAAAAAGGCTCTTATTTGCCTTTTTCCCTTTGCTCTTTCAATCCCTGAGCAAATTCCAGCCTGGAGAAGGGGATCGGCCGCAGGTGCCTCGAGCGAGGTACCGGGGAGCAGGGCAAGGCCTGATGGGTGCACAGGGCGAACCGCATCCTCCGGAACCGCATCCTCCAGAACCGCATCCTCCAGAACCGCATCCTCCAGAACCGCATCCTCCGGAACCGCATCCTCCGGAACCGCATCCTCCAGAACCGCATCCTCCAGACCCATCCTCAGTTCTCTATAAATCTCTGCTCCACAAAGAGCCTGGAACCAAGCGGCCCCGTCCCCGCCGTGCAGGGGGGGGTAATGAGGGCAGTCACCTTCCACGAGCCCCGCGCGAGCTCTGACCTTCCCTTGGGTTTAATGCAGCCTCTTGATGTCTTTCCAATGAGGCAGCGCTCCGGCAGCTTCCCTCTACCCTCCCATCGCCGGCTCATAACGGGGTTTGGGCCTTTGATTGCTCTCCGAGGTAGCCGAAGCCATTAAGCTCAGGGTTTTGATTTGATGAGAGCCCTTCCACAGGGCTCAGCATCTCCCTCACCTTCGCCTAAACACCACAGCGCTGGCTCTAGGCCGGGAATGGGGATTGCAGAGCTCAGCCTCCCCTCGGCCAGGCAGGAACTGGAAGGCTTAGGAATAAAAGGGGGCAGAACTGGCACTGAAATGGGCCTTTTTCACCCTGTTTTCACAGGGCAGGTTAATACCAAATCTCCAGTCAGAGGGGTGCTGGAGGTTGGGTTGAGGTCTGAATGGCCCCCCTGGATCCAGCCTGGATTTGTAGCCAAGGGCACATCTGATGAATCACATTTGGTGCTTTTTATAATAAACTCCTGATCTACAGAGCCCTGGATTTATCACTTGGCGGGTATCGGAGATGTAATAAAAAGCAGCTTCTTTTTTGGAGCTGGCATTCTTTATACAGCCCTGTCACTTCCTTGCGTTTCCAGAGGTGGGACACGGCCACCGGGATCAATACTATATTTTAGCTCCTTTTACCAATAATTTTCTAAATCACGGTCTTCCTCTCATCCCCCGCCTCTGGATAAATAATTCCAGCGAAGTTGTGCTGCATTCAGCACTTCTGAGCAGAGCCTGCAGAGGAAAAGCGATGGAGTCAGGAGAGGGGAAGGGCCGGAGGTGCTGAGCTCTCTGCTGGCCTTGGCATCCCCGTCACGATAGGGCATGAAGGGACAGCAGCTCCAAAAGCTGCTCCGTGCGTGCTGTGAGTGATGTGCCGGGGTTAACAGAGCTCCCGTGGGATGGGGCTGCAGGGACGTGGCCAGTCTGACCTGCAGGGCACCGGTGTGGGAGCTGGGAGAGTCCGGTTTACCTCCAGGTCTTGTTTCATCATAGAATCATGGAATGGGTTGGGTTGGAGGGACCTTGAAGCTCATCCAGCTCCAATCCAGCTCCAGGGACCCCTTCCACTGGAGCAGCTTGCTCCAAGCCCCTGTGTCCAACCTGGCCTTGAGCACTGCCAGGGATGGGGCAGCCACTGCCAGCGCCTCAGCACCCTCCCAGGGAAGAGCTTCTGCCTCAGAGCTCAGCTCAGTCTCCCCTCGGGCAGGTTCAAGCCATTCCCCTTGGCCTGGCCCTACAGCACAGCCCCTCCTTGGGGAGCGCAGGCTGGGCGCGGAAGGAGGGGGCTGGCACCGCTGCTGCTGGCCCCGGGCTGGGGCTGGACCACGATTCCCTCCGCTCCTGGCTCCAATCCTGGGCTTCTGCTGCTTCCTTGTGGCAAAGCCCTGGAATGACACGATCCTTCCCCTCATCCCGCATCTCCTCCCCCGCCTCCTCCAGCCCTTCCCGGCCCCGCTGGCCCCAGATCCGGGGAGACCCCCCCCAGGCTCCCCGCTAGCATCCCCCCGGGTACCCGGTCCCGCTGGAGGGGGGGGCTGCATCCCGGCTGTGCTCCCCGCTCCCGTCCATCACAGCCGTGCTTCACCCCTGTCCAGCCCCGCACTGACCTTTGCTGGGTCCTTTATAAGTCAAAGTGGGATTTGTGTCTGGGAGCCCTTCCCGGAGACCGTAAATATGCCAGAGGAGCTGATGGAAGCACTTGATTTCAGTTGTATGTGTTTTTAAAGACCCAAAATGTAACCCCGGTGTCAAGATGGGAATTCACAGGATATTTATGGTGGAAAGCTGGCTTTTTTTTCCTTCCCTCCCTTCCTTTCCATTCTAATTTTAGTCGTTGCTGCTCAGGTTTAAACGTGGGCTTCCCCTCTGTCTGGTACCCAGAGATAACCCCTCTCTCTGCTCCCTTGTGTTGCCCTGGTGAGCTGGAACATGTCCCCTTTCCTTGCAGACACCCCATTTTGGTGACAAGGATGAAGGGTGCCCAGGGGCCCCATTGGGATGCAGGCTCCTTCCCAGGGCCAAGTGAAGGGAAGGGATTTCTTCCCGTGTCTTGCTCATCCATCACCGGGTGCTGCTTCATCCCCCTGCATTTGGCTCACGAGCCCTCAGGTCTGCTCCTCCACTCGTGTCTGGAGGGAGATGCGGATGGGATTCAGCATCCCCCGGGTGGATGTGGAAGAGCCGGATCCCAGATGCCCCCTGTCACCAGTGGGCTCTCTCCCATGGGCGATGAGGGAGCGCAGGCGGGTGGGGAGCGGGTGCCCCCTCCTCTCGCTGCAGGGTGAAAGCTGAAAGTTGAAGAGTCCAAAGCCATCAACCCCTGGCTCTCAGCTCGTGATGGGAAATGAAAATATTTGGATAAGACGCGATACGGAGCTGCTGCTATTTACAGACCTCCATCCCCCGGCCTGCACATCAAAAGGCCTCCTCCTCGCCAGGGCTCTCTGCTCGCGGCTCCCTTTGCAGCCTGTCAAGGGCATTATTTGATGTTCCTCTCCTGCTTGTTTACATTCGTTAAGATGGGCAAATCCATCACGGGGACTTTCCCCGGGGCACACGCCTGCTGCAGGTGCGGGGCCCATGATAAAACACACATTTGTTCTGCAGGTCGTGTGGACAGACTGACACTTCCCTGATAAACCCCCCCCATACACACCCACACACCCCCCCTTCCCGGCCCCAGCGTGTCGTGTGTGTCCCCCCCCCCCCAGCCCACCGGTGACAAATGGTTTTCTTATCTGGAACAAGGAAAAGCAGTGGCCAAGTTTCATCTCCACTTCCCGCCCGGATGCTGGGGGCAGCGGGGTGATGCGGCCGCATGGTTGGGGATGGAAGCAGAGCACATCACCAGCTCGGCGCAGAGCTCTGGGGTTCCCTCTCTGTGCAGCTGAGGTGAAGCACAAGAAACGCTCCATTTCCTCCCTCTTTTACCCCATTGCACATAAGGGTTTGGAGCCTCCAGCATCCCTCTCGCCCTGCAGACCCGCTTTGCCCAGCACATCCCTGCTGCGGGGTTGTGCCTCTTGGGGTGGCTTTGCAATGGGAATATAAGCGAAGGTGAAGGCTGGCTCCAGCTTCTGCTCTTGGCACAGCCCTGTGAGGGGATGCTGCGCTGGGCCGATGCTCCCTACGGGCTCCCAGCCCTTGTCTCTCTGTCTGGGTGCTGGACCAGTCCCAGCAAAGCAGTGGATGGGTTGGAGTCGAGTTGACAGACAAGGGGCAGCGTGGGCTGAGGCACAGCTCCCTTGTGCAGTGATTTCCCCTCCTGTCCTGCAGAAAGTTGTTTAAGCTGGGATGGATGCTGCTTCATCCCCTTGTCCGCAGCATGGCGATGCCCCGTTCCCATAGCAGCAAACACCCCTGCCCTTCCCACGGTGATTCCCGTTGGAATTTCCCAGCTGTGTCCCTTTAACACACAGCCTTCATTTCCGGTTAAATATGCCACTTTTCCAGACAATCGGTTTGCAAGGATGGACCAGGCTGATGCTTGGATTTCAGGCAGGGAATTCCAGAGCCCGGAGCCTCTCCAAGAGGAAGCAGCTTGCTCTTTCTTCCCTGGTTTTCCCTTTGAAGGGGATAACTGGCACTTCATTTGTCTGTGGGTTTGTTATGACTCTGGCCTAACAGATGCCACACTTAGCAAACTCGCACTCCTCACTAATGGAAGATGCTTGAATCTAATTGCCCCGCATCACCCAACACCGGAGCCTTGAGCATCCTCCTCCCATGGCAGCGCAGGCAGAGCCGCTCTTCCTCTCCCGGAGCCAGCCAAGGCTCATGGGGATGCTTCCCGCATGGCTCCGTGCCTGGGGGCACTCACAGACACCAGATTCCCTCGTGTCAGCCTCGCCTCGGGGTGCCAGAGCCCGGAAGGAGCTGGGAGCAGGCAGTGCAAAAGAGGGGGTTAAAGCACAGCATTCGGGATGTGGAACTTGCTGGAATAACGGTGCTGGGGTGTGAAAAATGAGGTGTGAATTCCCGGGTTGTGATCACTGCAATAAGCCCATCTCTTTGGCTTGGGGGGGGTGAAGGGAGGTGATGCTCCATGTTTGCACCCCGTTGTGGGGTTTGGGGGTCTCTGGCTCACCCAGCGGCTCTGCCCAGTGTGGTTTTAAAATCCAAAGCTGTTTTCTCCAAAACTGAAGCTTCAAAACAATTATTAAGGCTCAAAAATAAAACCCCCGCTGCTCGCTGCTTGCCCAAGGCTTAAGCAAGGCACTGGGGAGCCCCATTAGTGCCAGGAGCTCTGAGAGGGCCTAAAGCAGACTTAACACTGAAGCTCAAGGGGGAATCTTTTCTCTCATTCCCTGTATTGCAGCAGCTCAGATCACATCCTCACGCAGGCAACCTCTGGGTTGTAGATGAGGAGACAAGGTTTGGGAGGATGAGATTTGCCAAGAGGAAGGATGTGCTAACAAGGAACCTTAAACCCCATCCCATTGCTACTGATAAGACTTCCTTGCTTAAATAAATCAGCTTTAAGTCTGATAGGATTTGCATTTCCCCCTCCTCCCCCCATATATCCATCAAGTTAAAAGTGAATTTATTTTCCCAATAAAATTCAGAACATTGCTTTTTGTATCTTTCCATTTGCTCTTCCCTCTCAGACCGGGGAGCGTTTAACGTGAGCTGTGACTGAAAGTTAATAATCGCTTCCTAAACCCGGCATCTTTCACCATCTCAGAACGTAATCCACCACTCAAGGACCCAAGTAAATGTTTGTGACGCTCCATAATGACCGAAGTATTTTTGCATGGACACGATGCCTAGCCAAGAGGAATGCCCCGTTTACCATAAAACTGAACTTCATCCACGTCTCTGAAGGGCTCCCAGCTTTCCCGAAGCAAGTGAAGCCAAAGGACCCAAGGCAAACAACAGCCGAGTGGATGAGCTCAATCACAGCGCCTCACTCCGTGACTGAAACCATCACGTGGAGCTCAATGGAGCCACCCAGGGCTCTGGCTCCTGCAGCTCTGCTGGGACCACACCACCCAGAAAGCTCCTTTCATCACTTGGGCTCCTGCCCGCGGCGGATCCAGGATTTAAAAGGAAACATCTTTGTCCCAGAGCAGCGCGGAGCAGGATCCTGTAATGAGCTCCAGCCGCTCCCCGCGCCCCTGCTCCGTCTCCTCACGCAGTCCTGCCAGGAACAGTGAAGTTTGGTCTTGGGAATGGCCAGCAGGGATTTAGGGGTAGGAATCATTCCCATCACCTGCCTCTGGCTGCGCACCCCAGGCTCTCTTTGTACTCCATGGGGAGAAAGTGCCTCTTGCTCCCCTCGGTTGCAGCAGAGAGCCAAGAGGATGAGCCAAGGGGGTGAACCGGGCTGGGCTGCTGGCTTAGGGGTGGGAATACAGCCCTGCTCCCAAAGGCTGGCACGGGGAGGCACTTGGAAATGCCTCCAGCTTTTCCCATTTTGCAGGGCGTGCATCTCATAAAAAAACCCCAAACCCTCAGACAAAAAGCCAGAGCATCTGGTCCAAAAGCAGCTCCTCAGTCCTGGGGGTCCCAGCCCCAGCTCCTGGGATGCTGCAGAGGGAACGTGGTCACATCAGGCTCCCACTCTAACTACCTTGTGTCTGGCATCACGGCCCTGGTCCTGGTCCTGCTCCTCATCTACACATGTGTTTAACTGTGGCTGTGGGTTACTAAAAACCAGTGTAAGGCACTTAGGACCAAACAAAAGCCTGGTACAAGGGCTCCTGTCAGTACTGATTGCCTTGCCTGAGGCAAATGTGGCAGAGCTAATCCTGAGGTTAAGCGTGATCTGAACTCCATTTGGCAGCTCTGGAGATCATCTCTCCTGTCTGGTGCTGGCTCCCAAAGGCATCCCCATCCCCGTCTCCTCTGGGTTGCAGAGCACTTGGTGCCTCCTTGCAAGGGGGGTCCTAAGCTGCTCAGGTTGGGGGTGATGCAGGAGAAAAGGCAACGTGGGGGGGGGGGGGAACCCATAATCCTGCTGCTTTCCTGCATGTTCCCTCTAGATTGGCATGGAAGGGAGACGGGATGGGACAGCACCGTGTCCCGAGGGGCCAGGGGGACCGCACAGCATCAGGTCCAGGAGAAGGAGCCATCAAATTCGAGCCTGTGTTTCAGTGAGGGTTTGTTCTTGATTCTAAACAATCCATCTGTATCCAGATTGGCAGTTGCTCTCGCACATTCATTTTGTACAAAGGCATCCCTAAATGGGAAGAGAATAATTTATACTGACATAAAGCACCTTTATTTGGATATAACTATCTACATTAAGGAGGCTGGATTGCTCTCGCCGTATCAGTATGGTGTAGTTGAAGCTCTATTACTCGTATATAAGCTCTTCCTGGCTCTGCTCCTGATTTATTGGACTAGCAGAGCCAGGCTGGGTGTGTCTGGATTCATGTTGTGTTGATATCAGGGAATCAACGTTACTTCCCTAATCCAAGGTATGCGATGTAAATCAAGAGGGCTCCAGGGAAGGCAGGGGCATTTTATCAGTGTAAAGCGAGAGGAGAAGTGAGCCCAAGGGGAGGATTTACCATAGAACCTGCTTTTATCATTTTACGACCTGTTGATTTTACTTCCCTGACAATTACTCAGAAGTAGGAAGCAGGGGAAAGAAAGAGGCTTGGGCTCAGATGAAAGGGAAGTGGGAGAGCCAGGCTGCTGGTTTGAAATGGAAGAGTTGAATCCGTCCGGGAAGAGCGGCTTCCTCCCACTCGCTGCCTCCAGCCCTGCCAAGGACCTTGCTTATCATGGCAGGGGTCACCCTGATAAGACAGTGACTTCCAGCGGCAAACCTGGACCTTGAAACCCTGCCAGGGAGCTGGGGAATTTGGGTTGCTTTTGGTTTAATGGGGTGCAATCCTGACTCACAGCCATTATTCCCATTAGCAACCAGCGGGGGGATGTCTGTGCCCATGGGACATCACTGCTGTGGTCCAATGTCGTGGTGAAGATGCTGGAGGCTTTGTGCCAAGGAAGCGACCACCGAGGTGCCTTGACTGGCTTTTGAGATGAGACAAACCAGTGGCCACACTGCACAGAGCACTTAGTTCTAATTACCCGCAGAACTGGGTTTTAAAGAGTGATGCTGGGTTTGAAGGGTGGAATAATGATCCCATTGGGCACTTCGGGGGGGTTTAAGCTTGGGCAGGCTGTGCAAATAGCAGCTAATGATGCTCTCAGCATCAGCAGGTCAAGGTGGACTGCTTGCTTTCTAGAGAACTGCTGCCAAGAGCTTGGTTAAATACACCTAAAACAAGCTGATTTGATGCCCCAGGACTTCTCCTTAGCTCTTGGCTCGCTGTGGGTGTGGAAGCCAGACTAAAACCAGACAATGGGGCTCTCAGCTCAGCTTCTGCTACAGGGCAGGGTCAGGCAGAGCACCCATTGTAGGCTCAGCAGGGAGCTAAAGCTGTTCTGCTGCTGGGGTGCAGACCCAAACCTGTATTGGCATCATCCCTGCTGCTGCCTCCAGAGCCTGTTGCCTGCACTGTTCTTACCCCAGGTCTCTCCTGAAGCCCCTCTCTGCCATTTCCAGTATTTAGGATGGAAGGATTGGCCAGAGAAGGGGTTTCCTATAGGGATGGTACCTGAAAGATGCCCACACTAGGCACCAAATCCTCCAAGTCCAAGAGAAGGCAGCAAACTGGCTCTTGCCTGAGCCGGTATTCCATAATGGGGCAGAATGTGGCAGCATGTTAGTGTCAGGGTTAGAGAAACAGAAAAACCCCATAGAGGAAGGCTGGGATGGGGGGAGCAGCTCACAGTGCCCCTGTGTTGGCTCTGCTTCTGTCATGTGTAAATACATCCCCAGCATTGGGAATGGTAGCAGCTTCCAGCACCCTCCATGAGCTTTGTGATGCTTTAATCCCAAGGCTGTGGCACACTGAGACCCCTTGGCTGGTTTCATCCCTTCCCTGGGGTTTGCTCAGTCACCAGCTCCTGTGCCTTACCCCTTATATGTGCCACCTCCCTGAGCTCTTCCTTACACCCCTTCACTGGTCTTGCACCAGTTTTGGTGTGCACGAGCACGAGGAAGGACGAGCACAGCACGTTTGGGCTGTGGGTATCGTTCTGCCTCTTCCTGCTCCCCTCCCAGGTGGATGCCGGCCACCGGCATCCCTCCTGCCCGCCTCCTCCTGTTCACTGCATACACAGATGGGGGTCTCAAGGGAAGGTTGTTCTTCGTGTGAAACACGGCTCTGCAGTTACAGGAGAGAACCCGAGGAACAATGAAAACCCTCGGGGAAATCATTTCATATTTGCAGCCTTCTCACATGGGTTCCTGACACTTGGGTCTGAGCTGATTTATGCCGTCAGCCGTTAGACAATGTGGAGGTGAGGTCAGGCACGGGCATTCCTCATCTCTTCCCCGGCGCTCAGAGATCCCTTGGGCAAGGTGGAATCAAAGCATTGCAAATGGTAGAGGTCAGGAGAGCGGCACTGGAAGAGGTAAAAGAGCACAGCCTCCTGCCTCCTGCGGATCGGCTGACACCTATATATCTTCATATTGCCATTGTTTCCGCTTGAAAAATGGCACGTCGTTTGTTTTACTTTTTCCTAACCCTCCTCTCTCCTTAAATCCCCTCGATTTTCCGCAGTGATCTATAGGAATCGTTTGTGTCAAGGCTGATGGGTTTGTGGTACAGCGTTTTGATAGGAATGAAGCTGTAAGAGGGGCCTTAGCCAACAGGTGCCTGCTCTTTCCGCAGCCTCGCCGAGACCCTGGAGGTTCAAATCGCATCTTCCCATTGGGAATTCCCTTGCACTGGTTTGTGGCTGCAGCGAGGGGCTCAGGTCGAGCAGCTCGGGGGGATAGCGTTGTGATGCTGAGACATGATGTGGTTTGGCCTCTCACAGCCCGTATTCCCCTCACTGCCCAACCGCAGTCCCAGTGGCCTGACGTGCTGCTCTGGGCTGAGAGAGTTTGTTTGCTCCTGGGGTCCCTTTGTGGTGTTGCCATCTCTGGCTGTTTCTTTGGTTGCCTTCATCCTCAGCACTTGTTTCTGGCGTGAAAGGTGAGAAGATGCTGTGGGCTGGGTCAGCCTGGAGAAGAGAAGGCTCCTTAAGGGGAGACCTTAGAGCAGCTCCAGTGCCTAAAGAGGCTGCAGGAAACCTGGAGAGGGGCTTGGGACAAGGGATGGAGGGAGAGGCCAAGGGGAATGGCTTTAACCTGCCAGAGGGGAGACTGAGCTGAGCTCTTGGGAAGAAGTTGTTCCCTATGAGCATGGTGAGGTGCTGGCATAAAGGGGAGCAGGACGTGTTTGTGCACTGTGGGAGCAGCACGTCTTTGTTCAGGTCCTTGTTGCCAGCAGGCAATAACAAACCCATCAGCACACGTCATGGTTCAGATCTGCGGCTCCTGTTGAAGCCAGGGGTATTTTCATCCAAACACCTCAGGACTGAAGCAATAGCTCGTAACTGGATGGTGGTGGCTCTTATTGCATCCCCACGGCTCCCAGCCCCAAAATCCCCCCTGGAACCTCTCCTGAAACCAGCTACGGGACCAAAGGGGATGAGGGAGAGACGGTCCCATGCAGGGACCAGCCAGCGCCGCCGTCCTCCGCTGTGCCGGGGGGGTTGATAGGGCTCCACGTGTCAGGCTTAGGTTTCCAAGGTGGTGGAACATCAGCGAGAAGCAAATATTTGGCCAAGAGCAGGCTGAGGGCCGCTGGTGTCCGGTGTAACCGCCCAGCGTGCCCAGATGTTATTACTTATCCATCAGGCTCTTTGAGTAACAGCGCAGAGGGCCGGGGCGAGGGTTGGCTTTTGTCAAAGCATCCCTTTCAGCGGCGTTTCAATAAACCCGTGGAGCTGCCCGCCTCGAGGACTTGCCTCTTCCATCTGTCTGCACCGAGCCACCCGTGGAAGGAAATGGATGAGGCCTTCAAAGCTTCACCAGGGCCCGGAAAATGAGCCAGTCCGGTTAACAATAAATGGTGGCCCCTTGGAGCACACATGAACGGTCTAGTGGAGAAGAGAAGAAAGTTGAAGCTTAATGAAGTCCCCGCGTCCCTGCGCGTGGACAGGAAAGGACGGGTGGTTTATAACTGTTTGTTGGAGTTAATGGTAATAAATTCCTCACTTGTGATGCATTAACTTTAATGTTTTCATTACGCGATGATTTAGGCTTCCCCTCTTCGCGCTGTAAATCATGCTGGCCCGGTAGCGCAGCAGGTCGAACGGCTGACATAATGTTATGTTTGGGGGAGAGGAAGAACGGGGCAGTGAGTTACACAGATTATAGATTTATGTGGTTCATACATTATTGTTTCTCTTAGAGGGCTTTAAGAAGCTGCCTCCTTGGGAAGGCTGCAGTGGACACAGACCCATCCGAGCAGGGGGTTTCGGGATGCGGCGGCGAGGGGCTTGGTTTCCATGGCAACTCCCCAAATCGGCTTGGTGCTGAAGGGTTTTTCTTTCCTCCCTCCCACTTTGCTGAGTGTGAGCCCTTGGCTAATGAGCTGTGCAAATAGATATTGAGATTTAGTGGGTTTTATTTTGCAATTATAGACTTAGCCATTTGGAAGGAAACTTTTGGGCCAAGGGCTCTGCCTCCTCTTTGAATTCTCCTTTTCTTTTCTCTCGCTTTTATTTCCCTTCGGCAAAGTTGGTTCGGCTTCAAACTTGCTGTTAAATTTTCCAGGCAGAAGGAGAAAATAAAGCACCAAGCAAAGTTGGAGGCTTTTTTCCACCCTCTCAGGCTAAACCCCAGCCCGACCGTTGGCCATTGACTGCCTCTTCTCTTGTTTGCTTATCAATCATAAACCCCACAGTCATGGACTGCTCTGAGAAAACAACACTAAATCCAACACTAACAAAGGTCCATCTGTACCTTCCCCTCCCTCTTTGTGTCCAGTCATTAGCTGTGGTCTGACAAGGATTTAGGGGCAACAGAGTTAATTCAGCCCCATCCATCCCCAGGTGAGAATTGTGGCTTCCTTGAGCGACTTCCATGGGTTTTGTGTTTGCTCCTGACTGTCAGCACTTGTCAGGAGCCCGAGCCCTTCCCTGGGACCAGTTAATCTTGGTTCCTACCTTCAGTACTGGTCTGTACTGGCTGCTGCTAGAGAGCATTTAGCAGTTCCCCTCCTGTCCCGAAGGGCGCTCTGGGTTTAGCAGCAGTTTTGGGATGGGCTCTTTGGCTGGGGATGCCTTGGAGCATCTGAAGGCTGCTGAGCCTGAGGATAACTGATCCCAAAGCTGGGCACGGGGGTATTTCGGTTGGTAATTCTCTCTCCATGATTTGTGGCTGTTGATTTTTGACTGCCTCCAGCTTTCAATCCAGGAAGTTATCTTGGGGTGGATGCCTGCACTCTGGATTTTGCTTACTGGCCTCTTCTGAGAAGTCAGTCTGAAGCTTGAATTAATCTTCCCTGCTGTGCCTTGCCTTTTCTTCATCTACTTGCTTATTTTCCTGCTCAAAAAATGCAATAAAATTGGGCTGGGACAAGATCTATTCCGTGTGATCCACGATGACAATTGTTTGGTTCCCCATTCTCTTTGAAACAGTCGCTCATTTTGTTCCTATCCCTATAAATGATCCCCAGCCACTTCCAAGGCACTGAAAGGTTCAGCAATGCTCCCAAGGCACAGAGGCAAATGTGTCCAAGGGGCACTGAGGGCCTGGGAGCCACTGGGGAGCTGCCACTGGAGCTGGGGGATGAGGAGGCAGGGACCTGGGGGACCACAGTGGTGGATGGTGCCTCACTTCCCACCGTGGCCTTTCTCTTGCTCTCTTTGGTCAGGATGTTTTGCCTGTGGCTGCCCCATCCCTGGCAGTGCTCAAGGCCAGGTTGGACACAGGGGTTTGGAGCAAGCTGCTCCAGTGGAAGGGGTCCCTGCCCGTGCTAGGGGTTTGGAACTGGATAAGCTTTCAGGTCCCTTCCAACCCAACCCGTTCCATGATTCTGTGATTAACCCATGCCTGTTGCTGGCTGCTTTGCTGGGCTGCAGCTTCTGCATGGCTCTGGAAAGGTCCTTCCCAGCTCTGCCTGATGCATCCACCCTCCATCATCCAGAGCCTGGAACGACGGAGCCAAGCTCACTGCCATCCTCCTATGGGAACTGGACCATCGGTAGATTTGGCTGGTAACTTTGATTAAGGGTACCCAGGAAGAGGTATCTGCACCCTGCATAGAGCATGATGTGAGAGAGCAGAGATGCTTTCGAGACCCTCTTGATCTTGGAGAAAGGTAATGGTATAAATACAGGAAGCCTCATTCCCTCATCAGAGACCAAAGGGAGCGTGGCTTGCAGCCAGGCCCTTGGTTTTACATGGGATCGAATAGACCCACGAGTGCCACTTGGCACCCATGTCCTGGACCCGTTTGCCATGGCAGAGCTGGGTGGCGGGTGGGACTTCCAAAGGCTTTCAGCACTTCCCGAGCCCATCTCGCTTTGAAGGCAGCAGGAGCTCGTTTGTCTCCTCCTGATTGTCTTTCTCCTCATTAGCTTCAATGGAAAAAGAGCGCAGGCACCATGGAGGGCTTTGGGAAATTACAGCCGATTGTGCTCTGGTTTGAAATGGGTTTGGGTGTTCCCTGTGAAGTCCCCGGGAGCAGAATCTGCTCTTGGCACGTCTGAGCCTGGTGAATAAGCTGGAGGACGGGGAATGAGCTGTAAGCATCGTGCCTCCGCGCTCCATCCCTTTGAACAGCGCTGATGTGACAGCGTGGGCACCGATGCGGCCCCGGGCGTGTTTGGCTCCGGCTCCTGTGGCTGCAGCTGGTGTGCGTGACTCAGAGACCAGAAGGGCGAGAGCTGAAATCCAAAGGTCCTTGAGGACATGGCAAGGACAGGCTGGAAGGATCAGCAAAGGCACGGGCTCGGTTGGAGACCTGGGTTCAGCCTGATGCAGGGGTGATGAGAGCATCCTGCAGCAGCACCTGGGGGATGTGAATCGCATTGAGGCGCAATAGAGAGGGGAAAGAGCTGCTGTCTGCTCCTGCTTCTGTGAGCGTGGGCCTATCCTCTGCAGAAAAGCGGTCTCCAGGATGATGGCATAGAGCAATTTCCAGTGCCTCCAGCGTGTAGCTCCTCTGCAGGAGATGCTGGTGCCACTGGGAGGTGACCGGGGCTCACTGGGCTCAGCCCTGGAGTACCTGGCACACAGAGGGAGATTCCAGGGTGGAAGGGACCACCGAGACCATATCCAAACACAGCCCCAGCCCCGCGAGCGACCGGAGATGGGCCGTGTCTGGGTCAGCACGGATGTGCCTCTCTCAGATGAATGTAAGGCCCTTTCTTTCCCTGTTTTCATACACGGTGAGTGGCCGTTAGTGGTTGGAAGGGATGACCAGGCAACAGCCTGGCTTTTCCATCCCTTGGACTCCTGGAAGATGTGCTGAGCTGTGGTTTACCTGCCAGCTGTGTGGTCCTGGGGCACAACCATCTGGCTTAGAAACCAGAGAGCCTTCTGGGGCTGGCTCCCATCTATCCTCTGTGGATCCCGAGTGTCCATTAAGAAATACCCCCCCCAAATGGAGACTGCCTTTGCACGTATATCGAGCTATTTGCTGCTAGCAAAAGCCATCTGGATTGGTACAGGGGACATAGGGAAGGACAGGGACACCCCGGCAGCCCCAGCCCTGCCTGCAGCCAGGCAGAGCACCCCATCCCCTGCACTCACCCACCCTGCACAGATGTAATCTCAGCTCTGCATTAGCAGGGCTGCATCAGCCATGCTGGGTGTGCATCACACAGGTTACCACTGCCATCTTCGTGTCACAGGCTGTAAGGCTTCACATTTCCAGAGCCCTGTACAATCAAATCAGCCCTCACAACCCTTCCTTAATTGTATTTAGTTTGTCTGAGCAACCACAGAGTGCTTAAGGAGAAGGGAGTTTCCTTTCAGTGTGATGGGAAACTGAGGCACAGCATCCCTCGCAGAGCAGGAGAGATTTGGGCTCCTGATGATGTTTTGGGTGCCACAGAGGCACCTGAATGCTGCTAACCCAGCACATCCTGGCACCCAGAGCCACAAACAACCTGAAACATGGGATGTTCTTATGTGGAAAATTGATCTCCAGTGGGGCACAGCACATCTGGGAATGCAGTAGGGAATCCCAGGGGTCCTGCCTGCTGACAGGCAGGCACCAAGAAATGATGGGTAAAAGAGAGAAGGATCGGGCATGGCAGAGGTTGTTGCTGGCTCCCATCACCACTGTGCTGTTTGTGGGGTCTGCAAGGTCCTTGTGCTCTCCACATCTCCCTTGTCAACGAGGCAGGAGCAGAAAGCGCATCCCAAGGAGGACCCGCATGGCCAGGAGCATCCCTGCCTTGGCTCGAGCGGCAGCAGCAGCAGCAGCATCCTGCCCGCTGGCTCTTTCCACAGCCAGTTTGCACGGGGGAGCGGGGGCCGAGGGAAGCCCCATGCTGATAATGTACTGAAAGTCAATGAAATTAAAGAAGCCAAGCGGCCCTCGCAGCTCCTGCCTTCCCCCCTGGGTAATTCAATCGGAGCGCGAGCGCTGATGGGATCTCGCCGGGGCTGCCTCTTGTCCCCCCGCTGGGCTCTGGCTTCTTAACGTCGACATCAAAGTTTCACTCAAGCATTGTTTATGCTCCTGCCAGCGGGGTCGGGGAGCTGGCGTTGGGCACATTCATGTAATATTCATACTCGCCGGCTCTCCCTGGGCACCCGGCCCCACCGGCCCGTTTTCATCCTTATGAATGTCCCATCAAATGACATTTAGATTTGCATTAGCAAAAGAGGTTCGGGGCTGGGAGCTGAGGGGAAATGTGCCTTGTCTGCAAGTCAGATGCTCAGCATCGCTTAGAGCAAAGCCTGAGCGCATCTCTGCTGTGGGGTGCCAAGGAGGTGGCAGCACAGGGGATGTGCGGGGTCCCCTCTCTGAGGGTGCATCTGAAGGTGGTGCAGGGGCTCCTCAGGATCTTATTCTGCATCTTCCCCCATTGAGAAAACACTTCTGATCCGGCCAGGCTGGACCCAGAGAGGGAATTTGGGTCCTTTTGAGCATCCCTGTTGGTCTCCATGAAAACACCGTGCTGATGGGTTGGGGGAATGGGAAATCCCAGCATGATTTGTGTTAGAAGGGACCCTAAAGCTCCTCCAGCTCCAACCCCTGCCACGGGCAGGGACCCCTTCCACTGGAGCAGCTTGCTCCAAGCCCCTGTGTCCAACCTGGCCTTGAGCACTGCCAGGGATGGGGCAGACACAGCTTCTCTGGGCAAATCCCAAGGCTTTGCTTTGCTTTTCTCCCTGTAGGAGGGGAGGAGATGACACCCAGGTCCGTCCAAGATACAGGGAACATTTTGAAGCAAGGCTACCTGGAGAAGAAGTCCCGAGGTGAGGCTCGACCAGCGCCATAGGTTAAGGTTTGGGGACGTCACCTCAGAGCTCCCAACAATTCAAGCTTTCAGATGGAAAGCTAACGGGGAAAGGCATCTTTTCCATAGCACATGCAGGGTCTTTCAGGCTTTCCTTAGGCCTCATGCACACAGGGAGGGCTCAGCCTTTACTTGTGCTCTTTTGCAGCTCATCCGACTGCACAGAGATTAAAACCCCCCAGATTGAATTAAGCAGCAGCCCAGTCCTCTAAGGCAAGATGTGTCCTTCTAAGGAGCAGCACCTAATGAGGATAAAGCCTGGGTGAAGACAAGGGGGCTGGGAGCATCGCACACATTAGCAGGTTGAGATAAGGGCTGTGAGTCAGCCCCGGCTTTATCTTGATCTCAGTGCCCCTTGTGAAGGCTACAAATCATTTCCTCATCGCTCTGATTTTATCTTGATTTATTTACTGTATGGCAGCAGGGATGAGGCAAGAGCAGCCCCTTTTTGCCTCCTGGCCATCAGCTGAGCACTGTGACTGGTCCTGTGCACGTTCCAGCTTGCTCCGATTATAGAGTAAAAGGCGTGTGCTTAAATCTCAGCTGGGGAGGTTTAACCCCAAGCTGTGCTCCCACCCAGTTAGCAGGGCTAAGGGTCACAGCAGCCCAGTTCAATGCAGTTCAGTTCAGCCCAGCCCAGCTCAGCTCACTTCAGTTCAGCCCAGTTCAGCCCAGCCCAGTTCAGCTCACTTCAGTTCAGCCCAGTTCAGTTCAGCCCAGTTCAGTTCAATGCAGTTCAGTTCAGTTCAACCCAGCCCAGTTCAGTTCAGTTCAACCCAGCCCAGTTCAGTTCAGTTCAACCTAGCCCAGTTCAGTTCAACCCAGCCCAGTTCAGTTCAGTTCAACCTAGCCCAGTTCAGTTCAACCCAGCCCAGTTCAGTTCAGTTCAACCCAGCCCAGTTCAGTTCAGTTCAATGCAGTTCAGTTCAGTTCAACCCAGCCCAGTTCAGTTCAGTTCAACCCAGCCCAGTTCAGTTCAGTTCAACCTAGCCCAGTTCAGTTCAATACAGCCCAGTTCAGTTCAGCCCAGTTCAGTTCGCTCCAGTTCATCCCAGTTCAGTTCAACCCAGCCCAGTTCAGTTCAGTTCAATGCAGTTCAGTTCAATACAGCCCAGTTCAGTTCATCCCAGTTCAGTTCAACCCAGCCCAGTTCAGTTCAGTCCAGTCCAGTTCAGTTCAATTCAGCCCAGTTAGTTCAGTTCAATGCAGTTCAGTTCAGCCCAATTCAGTTCAATGTAGTTCAGTTCAATACAGCCCAGTTCAGTTCATCCCAGTTCAGTTTGCTCCAGTTCAGCCTAGCCCAGTTCAGTTCAGTCCAGTCCAGTTCAGTTCAATTCAGCCCAGTTAGTTCAGTTCAATGCAGTTCAGTTCAATGCAGTTCAGTTCAGCCCAATTCAGTTCAATGCAGTTCAGTTCAATGCAGCTTAGTTCAATGCAGTTCAGTTCAATGCAGTTCAGTTCAATGCAGCTCAGTTCAATGCAGTTCAGCCCAATTCAGTTCACTTCAGCCCATTCATATGTATATTTTGCTTGCCTGAATTCTCTGCCAGAAATCTGCAGGGTTTTATTGGGGAAAAAAGAAGTCTTTTTTGCCCTAAATGTTCCCCTGGCGCAAGAGCAGGACCGATCCCTTTCACTCTGTTCTGACCTTGTCTTGCAGAGCACAGCTTCTTCGGGTCCGAGTGGCAGAAGCGCTGGTGTGTCCTCAACAGAAGCACCTTTTACTACTACGCCAATGAGAAAAGTGAGTGGTGAGGTCTCTGCTTCTGGTCCCCAGGCTGTGGGTGATGGATGGATGGAGGCATGGACAGGGCTGGAAAAGAGCAAGGCAGAGCCCTTGCCCAAGGCCAGGTTATCATCTGACAAGAGAGAAGGTTGTAATTCCCTATCAATACATAACATGCAGGTCCTACAAAGGCAGATCTTAGCTTGCTTTCCCCCCAAAAAAACACCTTCATAGGTGTGGAACAAGAGAAGAGAGCCACAGGAACAGAGCTGTGTGTGAATCAAATGATGTTCCAAGCTTTCCATTAGCTGTCAGCTGGGCTTCACCCCCCTCAGTGGCTGTATATAACCCATGTGTCAGTGTACATAAATATTTTGCAGTCATGCTCCATCAGGTCCATACAAACAGACAGCTCATATCTCCAACAGAGTTTGGCGTGATGAGATAGATGGCCTTCCCCTGGTCCACCCATCCAGAAACACGCCATGAGAGCAGCTCACAAAGCAGCACAGTGACCAGTCTGGGACTGGGACAGGATTGAACTCCAGTGGGACGTGAGGGTGAAGCTGGGTCTTTGTCCTTCGTCCACATCCTTTGGGGATCTCAAGCGCTTTTCACTTCCGAACAAGCATCCGAACTCCTCTCACCCTGGTACATGCAGGGACATCCTTAGAGTAGATGTAGGTGTTGAAGCCAGGGTTGGTGCTTTGAGGGGGGACAAGCAGTGGTCATCTCCTCCCCAGATGGCAACACAGGAAAGGAAACCCGTTATGAGTGAGCTGAAATCCTTATGGAGGGCTCCCTGGAAGTCCCTAAGGATGCGCAGATAAAGCAGGTTCACCAGCAGCCTTTCTCTTGAGGTTTCAAAGGGCATCCTCTCTCCTGGGTCTTTATGAAGAGTCGATGATATTCCCTTTGGATGTCCATGGACATGCTGAGACTGAAGGGGTTTTTCCCAGCCATTCCCCATGGGAATGTCCCTCAGTTTCCCTGTGTGGACATCTGCAGCACCCCAATCTGCCAGCCGGATGAAGAGATGCTGATTCCAGATTTAACACCTTTCTCTTCTTCCAGGCAAGCAACCTAAAGGCACCTTCTCCATTGAGCACTACGGTGCCCGCCTGGCTCCCCATCTCCGCAAGGACTCTCGGAGAAGATGCTGCTTTGAGTTAACCTGCTCTGGCAAACGCACCTACGAGGTAGGAACGGGGGCCCAAATGGCTCTCGCGTGCTGGTTGACCACCGGGCACCAAAGCACATGGTCCAGGTTGAGGGGCAGAGGTGCAGGCTGGACTGCGGGCTCAAGGGGGTTGGGAAGCTCCAACAAAGCAAGCAGAAGGTGCTGATGCTGCTTCTTGATGGGTGATCTCAGCATGGGCCTTCCCTTGGCATGAGAATCATCCTGGGCTCTGCTCGCGCTCATGGAGCACAGGGTTTAAGCAAGAGCATGGTGTAGAAGCGGTGGAGGATTGGGTTTGGGAAGCCCAGTTTTAAATAAGCCCCTCAGAGCCAGGTTAGATTTAAACCTTGGTATGTTGAGCATCCTGGGGGAACCTAAAACCTGCGGCAGTGGAAAACCCAGCCCAATGCACGACGTCTGCAGGAGAAGCTTCCTGAGCTTGTGGATGTCTCGGTTCAGAGTCGGTGTAGTGCATTCAGTGGGGATTGTGGTTTTCATCCGACTTGGTTTAATGAATTAGGCTTGACAGCTTTCCTCTGGGATAGTCTGGCTCTGTTCCGCTTCTGGTTCCCTTTTTGGAACAGGGAGATAAGAAGGGAAATGGCTTTCCTAAAGTCACAGGGGGGAGAACGGCAGAACCAGGATCTCCATCCCCAATCCCTTTCCTCCCTCTCCCTCCACCCAAGAACCAGCACAATAACGGGTGAACCTCTCTCCAGTTCACAGCCCCAAGCCCAGCAGAGGCCGAAGAATGGGTGGATCAGATCCAGTTCCTCCTGAAGGGTGAGTGTGGTGGCCCTGGCAGCATCTGCCCCCCTGGCTTGGGCTGCTCCCTTGCTGGAGCTCTGCATCCCCTCTTAGCCAGGGAGAGGTCCTGGGGCTTTGCTCCTTGGGCTCGGTTTGGAGCCCACATCTGGGTCCACCTCGAGAGCTCCTGGCTGGTTTTAGAGGCCAGGGTTGGGTGGTCTCTCCTGCCAGACCTGAGCTCCTTCACTATCCCCTGTGATGAAGAGGATGAAGAGGAGCTCTACAACGACGTGGACAGTTCTGAGTCTGTGACCACGGTATCCCATAATACTGCTCTGAATCGAGACGGGCCAAATGTTGAGATGGAAGAGGATGACATCTATGAGGTTTTGCCAGGTAAGCAACCAAATCCTGAGCCATCCCCTAGCCCCAGCCCTGCAAACACCCTTGGCTACACTCCACATGGATGGGAATGAGTTTGATGGACTCAGAGATCTGACCCCATGTCTTTGTCTGGCCTGGCTGATGGACCACAAGAGCAAGCCCTTTGCGTTGTGCTGAGGTGCAGGGGTGGCGAATTGAGGTGAGGCAGCTTTTAGAGGCTCCCTTCAGCTCCACTGATATTAAGTTTGGTGTGAGTGGAATCTCTGGGCTGTGTTACCTGGAAGATCAGACTGGAGATGATGAAGCAGCTCCCTCCCGGGCACACAGTCAGGGCTGTAACGCAATTACTGGCCTTCCAGGAGATGATAACGTAACCACATTAAAGACCAGTGCTTGCTCTCTAACAGTGCACGAGGTCTGGAGGTAGCAGGGCAGCAGCTCCCGGTTAAAGGAGCCAGGAGCAGCCCTCAAAGTGCCTGCAAGGGTGACACCCTCTGCAATAGCTCTTGTTATAGCACAACCCATGGTGTGATGTGCCCCAGGCTTGGCCAAGGGCTCACCTGAGCCTCATTGAAACCCATGTGCTGTTGTGCTGCTTCTTCCCTGAAAGCAGAGTCCTTTGGTGGCTGTGTTCAGCCTCTCTCCATCTCTCACCTTTGCTTCCTGGGCTCCTCTTCCTCTCCGCACCCTCAGCTCTTTGGGCAGCAGCTTTCCCTTCCCTTGGGTGCACCCACAGTGGTCCCTGGGCTCGGATGGAGCCTCCATAAGGGTCTCCAGGCGGGTGGGTGAGAGGTGCTGATGGCTGGTCAGGCTGAGGGCGTTCAGCATCCCTGCCTGCTTTGGCGGCTGTGTCCAGCTCCTCACTGCCTTGAGGCCACCAGCGCTGACGGGAGCAGCTGTAACACCTGCTGGCAGCTGGCACCGTGTTGGTTTAAGGATGGATCCCATCGCTGCCCTCCCTTCAGGATGCAGAGTGTGAGGATGCCGACCCTGGCAGCCGGGTTCACCCTCGGTCCCTGTTCCTATGCACATCAGTGCCCTGATGCCCCATCCCTGGCAGTGTTCAAGGCCAGGTTGGACACAGGGCTTGGAGCAAGCTGCTCCAGTGGAAGGGGTCCCTGCCCGTGGCAGGGGTTGGAGCTGGAGGAGCTTTGAGGTTCCTTCACCCCAACCCATTCTGGGGGCATTTGTTGCCATGAAGGGGCCAGCTCCTCATCCCCCACAGGCCCCAGTTCCTGCAGCTTGGATGTCGGTGGTGGTGGCACATTGATGCCGAGGGTGCAAGTGGTGAGAAACCAGTCACAGGGCACAGGGGCAGATGGGAGAGATCATGAGCCCTGAGCTCATCCCCCCTGCTCCTTCCCCCCCTCAATAAGAGCAAGGAACAATCTCATCCAAGCTGGGATCTCCTCTGGGCCCGGCTGCCTCCCTTGTGTCCTGAGTGAAAACAGAGGGAAAAGGATGGAGAAGGGAAGAAGGGGGGGGGGGGGGAGATGAAGAGATAATTTCCTCAGCAAGTCATCGTCGTTAATGAAGTTTTACAAAAACAGATACAACCAAGGAAAAATAAAATTTCACAGGTGATAAATTTTTCCAATTTCCCTGGCAGAATTCGATGGGATTGTTAAATTAAGAGTGAAGGTGTCTGTTAGGAAGCAACGAGCAGTGATGGGTAATTTTATAGAGTGGAAAATTGAATCAAATTGCTACATTAAAACACAGCTCCTCTGAGAATCTGCCCCAGTGCCCAGGCTGCTCCAGCACAGCAGGGTGGGGGGGGCATGGCCATGCCTGAGGCTTGGGGCTGCCCTGGACCACTCGCGATGCCCATAGGGATGGAAAGGTGAGGTTGTGATGCTCTCACAGGGATGCGGCAGCAGGGGAAGGGCACAGCCCCCAGGGGATGCGTTTGTCAGCGTTTGCCTCTGATCCATCACCCTAAAACCAGGCTATTGGATGAGATCGGGCACCCCAGGGGAGGCAGAGCATCGCTGCAGGCTTGGAAAAGCACCTGGCTCTGGGGCCGTGGTGTGGTGGGGAGCCGCTTCCCGTGGGAAGCTGAGTCCCAGCCGCAAGGACCGCACCTCACTGCACCTCTGCCAAAGGCACAGAGTGAGGGGGGAGCAGGGCAGAGGGAAACTGAGGCACGGGGGAGAGCACCTGGTCCACGCCATGGAGCAGCTTTGCTCCGCTTGGAAACCCAGAGGCATCGTTTCCTCCACGGCACGTGTATTCCTGCACCAGCCCCATCTGATGCTTCCTAAGGAGCCTGTGTTTGCCTGTGAGAAGGGATCTGGGAAGAGGTTTCCTGAGGACAGCCTGGCTCCGGGATGGAAGCGGTGCCTGCAGGATGCAGGATGTGCACAGCAAGGATATGGGGAGCCCCTGGGCACAGGTGGGGGAATGATGCTGCCCTGCTTTGGAGGACAGCTTTGGGGATTTCATGGCATGCAGGAGCTGGTTTGATGGCCCTTCACCTCAGGAGATGGGATACAGGGAATCGGTGCCATAGTTAAAGGGTAAAGGAATACAGATGTGAGGGTTTGGGGGTGGGAATGGTGGGAAGGGAGCACTGCTCTGGATACATTTCCCTTCTCTTTTTACACATGCAAAGAGCAGGCAAAAGGCACTTTCCATAATTCATTTTGGGATCAATGCTAATGGGATCCTGCCTCGTCCGGGGCCGACCCCTACAATAAAGTCTGATTTATTTAGGAAAGATTTTTGGGGGCCGTTTCCCATCTAATGGGGGGAGCAGCAGCAGTGACCCTCCACCACGGGATGCAATTTGTAACGGGCAGCCCAGCTCTGACCTGGTTTGCATCGATCAGCTCCGGCTGGGATTGACGCCGGAGCAGCCCCAGCGCTTCACTGGCCCAGCCTCGGTGTCTGCTGGCTCTGCCTAAAGGGGACGGCAAAGCCGCATCCCCTGGGATGCAGTAGGGATGCATCCCGTCCGGGGCTGCATCCGGGACTGCCCCCTGCTCCCCAGGGAGGCGGCAGCAGTGCAGGAGGTGCAGATGGGTTTGGGTCTATTTTAGAGATAGAAAATGGGTATCAATAAACTTTATAAATACATGTATAACATACAGAGATACCGACTGTAGGTGGGTTCGAGCTCTTATCCGTGTGTAGATCCTTGCTCCCATCTGCCCCCGGCTGTTTTCTCAGCGCTTCCCCATGACTTCCAGCCTCTCATTCCTTTACCCTGTGCCATGGTATTGTTTCCTATGATTCCCTTCCATGCCACCCTGCCTTTGCTCCCCGTTCTCCTCCTTCACTTCTGCTCCTTCCTCCCATCTCCATCCCGGCATCCCCCCATTGCATTCCCTGTGCCGGGCAAAGCGCGGCCCCAATTTATGGGGCTCTAAGAGGCGATTTGTTTTGCCCCGTGTTAACAACAATTCATGGGTTTATGCAACACGCTTGACAATACGATCTGTGACTTCCTCCCTTCCCACTCGCCACAGCCCAGCCGGGGATTTATGGCTGTGGCAGTCGGATGCTCTCTGCCTGCCGGGGGCTTTGGGGTAGCAGTAACGCTCACAGCCCTTCCCCTGACAGCTCTGCTGCTTCCCTTCCCAGACGAGGAGCTCGATCCCCCCTTCCCAGAGGACAGCAAGGACGCAGGGAGCAGGCAGAGAAGCGGTAAGAGCCCACCCTGCTTTGGCCAACTTTAAGGAACGCTTTGGGGGGGCTGAGTCCCGCTGCCTTTGAGCATCCTGGGGTGTGATGGAGGCTGTGAGGAGGATGGGAGAGGCCCCAGGAGACCCTGAGGCTGGGCTGGGGGAGCTCTCCCCATCTTCTCCTTGCTGTGGGCATGGGGGTGCCTCTCCCATATGGACAGGACCCCTTGGCCTTAGTGAGCTCTCGACGGAGGAGCCTCAGCATCCAGCCCCTGCTTGCCTGATGGAGGCTCTCCCATCCCTGTCCCTTGTCCCGTCCTGGACCGCAGAGACGGAGCCAGCTCCCCCCATGCATCCCACTGGGGCAGAAACAACCTGGGGAGAGGGCAGGAAGCAAATCATGGCCCAGAGGAAGCTGCTGCAGGGCGGGATCTGGGATTGGGAAGCCGGAAGGACACAAGCACCAGGAGCCAGCAGCCCGGGAGCCTGCCATGGTCACCGGTTCCACCCCTGCTTCTTCCTTAAGGACCTGCACCGCGGGACGGGAGCGGAAGATCTGTTTCCTCCCTGGTCCCACCTGCGTCGTTTTCCACCCCTGCTTCCTCCCCGGCACCGGAAAGCAGCGCTTGTGTCCAAGGAGCTGGGGCTGGGCTGGCCAGGGGCTTCCTGCTGCCCTGCTCGCTCCATCGCACGTGGGAAACCATCCTCCTGGCTTGGGAGAGCTTCCCACCCCATCCTGCTGCGCCTGGCGATGCTCAGCGCCCTGGGGATGCTCCGTGGGCATCCCGCCTGTTGGGTGATGGAGACCGGAGGGCTTCAGCCTTGGATGCTGTGGGTAACGGGTGGCTAAACCAGCTTCACACGTGCCTGTGCTCGCCTCAGTGCAGCCCAAGCATCGCCCAGCTGGTTCAGCCCTCCCAGAGGACCCCAATGCCCAACTTCCCAGTGTTTCTGGAAAGCCGGATCCAAGCTTTCCCTTTACCCATCAGACCCCTTTGGATATGGCTCAGGCTCAGGCAGTTGTGCCCAGCCCGGGAGGGTGCTCAGGCCTGTTTCTACTGAGGCCTTGGTAGCACAGACCGGGATGAGTCCCAGCTGCTCGCAGAGACCGGAGCAAGGCGGCATCGCCCCATTCCTCATGGATTTGTGGAGCTCGGTACCAGCCCCCAGCGCTTGGGCAAAACAACATCCCCATCTTCACAATCCATCCTTTGTGTCCATGCAGCGGCCTCGGGGCAGGGGAAGGGAAGCAGGAGGCGATGGGATACCTTGTTCTGCTTGCCTGTCCCAGCTGCCCCATCCTAAGCGGGGAGTGGAGCACGGCTCCATGCAGGCTGGTGCTGGAGGTGGGGATGAGCCTGCACCCCAAGGGCATCCCTAGGTTTTGGGTGTCCCCTAGCAGGCATTTCAACACCCTGCCCGTGCCCATCGGCATCCGCCTGCGGCACGATGGTTGTTGATGGTTAGAACCGGTGCAGCCACCAGCAGCCTGGGGATTGCTTTCAGCCCTGGGTCGGTTTGACACCAAACAACGGGTTCAGTCCTCGCCTGGGAAAAGCCAGGCTGTGTTCCAAGAGGGAAAGGTCATCAGAGCCCCAGGAACCCCGAGCCGGGCGATGGGCGCTCCTGTCCACGGGCACGGGAGAGGTGATGGGAGTCCTTGGGGTGGGAGGGAGGGTGAGGGCTGGTTCTTCATTCTGTCACACGGCCGCAGTGCCAGATGAGCATTTGGCTGATGGAAAACCATTGTTTCCCAGTTGGAGGAACCGCGAGGATGCCCCGATGCTGGAGCAGCTTCAGGCTGCTCCTGCCAGGACACTCATTTACTCTGCTCAAGGCTGCTTAATCCCAGGCACTGGATGGGCCTGGGGCTGCTGCTGCGGATGCAGAGCACGGTTCCTCTGCTTAGCAAAGCAAAGCCTCGCTGGCTGCTCCCTGTCATCTGCCATGGGCACAGCAGTGGAACCCCGGAGCTGCGGACGGTTGTCATGAGGCTTCAGCATCAACAGGCTTCCCAAGGAAGGGGGCTGGGATGGATCCAGCCTCTCCCAAAGCCTCTTCCTGGGGCTGCAGGGGAAGATGATGCAGCCGTCACATCTGGCTGGTTCTCTTAATGAGAAGAGCCCTAAGAGCAGGCTCTCGTCCCACTCACAGCAGTGCAAAGCAGTGAAATCACAGCTGAACGTGGAATTCAAGGTCTCGATGGGGCACTGGGGCTATTTAAACATCACCTCGTCCCTGTGTAAGTGAGCAGAATGAATGCAGGAGTCCTGCGATGGCTCATCTGGATCCAGCCCACATCCCACATCCCACATTGCACCAGCCTGGAGCTGGCTGGTCAGGAGGGTTGTGGCCATCTCCTGTCCCCTGCAGAGGCTGCAGAGTGAAGTCCCCCCTTGCCTTGCCTTCAAGGAGCAAGCCAGGAGCCAGGATCCCTTTCCCATGAACAGGCTTTGCTCCAAGAAGCCCTTCCTGGTATCTGGGACAAAGATCTCGGCTGCTTCTGAAGCTGCAGCAGGGGGTTAAGAGCGGAGCCGCGCTTCCATCCTGAGGCATCTTCCTCATCCAAGGCCATAAAGCCTGACCTTTGGAGGCAGGCAGGGCTGGAGGGAAGCACGAGAGCTTCCATGCAAACCTTCCCGGGGGCTGGAAAACGTTCTCCTTGTGTCCTGCCACGTCCGGGCGCTCCTGCAAAGCTCTGCTTTACCAACAGCTCCTTGCTGAGGAGGGGGAGATGCCTCCAAGGTCCTCTCATTCCTTTGATAAGCAGGAAAGAGCGGATGCAGGAGGGGGAGGCACCTCCCCAGCATTCCCAGTAAATGAGGGAGAACCGGGATAAGGTTGGCTCCAGCTTCCCCGCAGCATCCTCACCCCAGGCAAGCAGACCCATGGGTCCCGGCTGCTCACCAGCACGGGAGCAGGCACTTTTGGCTCTGGAAACCCTTTGTAGGAAGCTGTATTTCCTGTTTCAAGCCTCTTCCCCTCCCTGCAGTGACACGGAGGAGCTGATGTGTGGGATCGCTGTCCTTAAATCCCTCTGCCAGCACATTAACAGCGATGCTCAAGCATTACCGGTGCTTTTATGCCCCCACTGCAGCCTTTCCCCACCCTCATCTCACAGGGGACACCAGCAGGTCGGTGCCAAGCCACTGGCTTGCATCGCCCATCCCAGCTTAATCTCTGCATGGTGATGGTGTCCTCACACCCTCCTCTAACGACCTTTGGTGTTAATGACCAAAGCTGCTGCTTGCCTCATCCTCCTGCTCGGAGACTTCCTCCGCCTCCAGTTCATCACCTCTGGTTCTTGCACTTAGCACAAGCTGAAATAACTCAGTAGCTCGTCTCCTTCTATTCCCTTCCCAATCTTCTCCTCGCCGCTGCGTGCTCCCCCTTTAATACTTTCCAAAGGATGCAGCCCTGCTTTGGTGGGGTTTTTTTTCTCCCAGCCTAAGTTCCCCAAGTCCCTGAGTCATTCCAGTTGCTCCCTGCTGTGCCGTTATCCGGCTCTGTAATGTCCTCTTTCATATTTAGGTGATCAAATCTGGGCACAGCACTCCACATGCACCCTTATCACTCAGTCCCTTAGACCATATTAGAAGCACTGCCTCCAACGTGCGCTCAGCATTTGCTGTTTCTGCTTCCTGGGCTTGGCTCAGCTGTGGAGAGCAGCACAGACCCCCTGCAAGACGAGCTTTGCCTGGCTCCCGTTATCCATAGGGGTCACATCGTGGCGATGTCCGTGTCGTGACATCGGGGTTCACCCCCACCTTGGTGCTGTGCCATCGGAGCAGGCCCCTGCCTGAAGCTGGGTGCAGGAACGTGGTGTCACCGTTGTCTTGTGTGCTCGGGAACCGGGAATGGAGGGGTTGGGATGGGGTTTTTGGTGCTGGGAAGGACGGGTTGGATGCGCTGGGACAAGCCGCTTCCCATCAGGCTTGCCCATCAGGCACATCCAGACCTGAGCATTCAGGTTGCATCGTGCCCTAAGAGGTTTGGGACCTTCTCTGAGCTCCTGCAGTGGGGGTGAAGGCAGATGTTTGCTCCCTGCTCTCCTCCCATCCCTGTTCCCACTCCGTTCAGTGCTGTTGGCTTCCTGAGTGATCCCTGTTCCATTGCCTGCAATCCCCCCCTTGGTTTCTATGCTGAAGGCTGTCACCTTCGCCAGCAGCATCCTCCCTGCAATATCCATGTTAAAGAATGGTGTTCCCCTCCTGTGGCCTCTGGCGCAGCGGGGACACTGCACTGCAGAGGTGGTGCCGGGGCCATGTGTCCCCTTTGGACCAGGGTAAGGATCTCCATGGCTCACTTTGAGCCTGAGGAGGAGATGAAGGGCTTGGGAGAGGGGCGAAGGCACCACCCCACAATCCCAATATTTCCCCATATAATTCCCTTTCACCTTGACCTCTCTTTGCTTTTCCCAGAGGGTCCCTGGCAGGATTATGCCCATTACTACCGAGGCCTATGGGACTGCAGCAGCGAGCATCCCGACGAGCTCTCCTTCCACCGCGGAGACCTCATCTACATCCTCAGCAAGGTAAAGCCTCCCCGTGCTCATCGTGGGGCTCAACTGCAAGGTCAGGAGCTGATGGAACTGGTCCAAAGCAGAGCTCAAGGAGCAGCTCAGTGGCCCCCCAGGGCCCCTGCTGCCCTCGCACGTGGCATTTCGGATGCCCTAAAGCGGGATGCGGTGTGCTCTCCCTGCTGTTTCCCATGGCGATGGGCTCCCTACGTGCTGTTGCTCGGGTAGCACAGGGGTAATTGAGTTGCTCAGCCGGGTGTGACCGGGGCTCCCTTCAGCAAGCACACGCAGGTGAATAACTTGTTTGCATCAGCGGGGGTGCTGTGACCCCCTCCTGCCCCGCTCAGCGCCGCAGGGCTCTGTCCTGGCTCCCAGCCGGGTCCCACCGGACCACGGTGGCCTCGGTTCGTGCCAGTGATGAATGGGGGCAGTTGGGTTTTCACAGCCTGGTTTGTGTTAAAGGGACCTCAAAGCTCCTCCAGCTCCAACCCCAACGGGCAGGGACCCCTTCCACTGGAGCAGCTTGCTCCAGCCTGGCCCTGAGCACTGCCAGGGATGGGGCAGCCACAGCTTCTCTGGGCACCCTGTGCCAGCGCCTCAGCACCCTCACAGGGAAGAGCTTCTGCCTAAGAGCTCAGCTCAGTCTCCCCTCAGGCAGGTTAAAGCCATTCCCCTTGGCCTGTCCCTACAGGCCCTTGTGAATCAGATTTGTTTTGGCGTATCCCTCTATCCCCAGGGAGGACGTGGGTGATCAGACACCGCAGTGATGGGCAGGGAGTGGCAGCATCCAGCCTCTCTTTGGAGGTTTTGTCCATCCATCCATCAGATCCCTTGGGAACGGACCTACAGTGTGGGTGCCCTTTGCTCCGAGCCATGCACTGCAGCAGCCCCATAACCAGCCTGCCCCCCTCCCAGCTGCAGCCAGCATGGGATGGATGCTTTTAGCTGGCATGTCTGAGGCCAGCTCCCCTGTGTCCCCTCGGAGGCAGCTGCATCCCTGGCAGTGGCAGAGAGCAGCTTGGAGCTTGGGCTTCACCATCGCATTCTGGAAGGCTGAGAATTCCCCATCTGTGGATCTCAGGGCACTTTACAATGGCATTTAGCGACTTGCTGGCCCCCAGGATGGAGCTGATGTGCTCAGGGACTGAACCTGCATCACCTCCTTTATCCAGGGGGTGACACCGGTGCCATCACCGGTGCCCCGGTTCATCCTGCTGACAGCAGAGCAGGTCTGGTGTCCCCCCCCAGCCCTGCACCAGCTCGGGGACACAGCTTGGAGTCACGGCAGGGTTTTCGCTCTCTTCAGTGCCTCCAGATTGCGACTCTTGTGCTGGTTCCCTCACACGGAACCGATCGCTCCTGAGAGCTTTTCCCCCGTAAATAACTCTGCGCGACGGATGCTCGCGGAACGGAGGCGGCGATGGACGGGGAGGGGGAAAGGATGGAGGCAGAAAGGAAGGGGGGGGGAAAGGTGTTCGAAAAGCCTGTTCGTTCGGCTGCGTTTTAATTTCCTTTTCAATCTTGTCCCAATTAATTCTGCAGAATTAATCTCAGCGAAGCAAAGTCGGCAGCGCCGGGGCGGCCGCTTCAGCGGTGCGGCCGCTGCGGCTGAACATGAAATAGGAGCTAATATAAAAACCCATCTGGTGTGTTTGAAACGCTGCTGCTCGGGCCCTGTCTGACATTTCCAGCAGCAGCATGGAAAAGTGGTTTGGGGGTTTGTGGACACCGGTAGATAGAAGGGACCTGGGGACGTGAGGGATGCTGCAGTGGAGGGATGCAAGGGAAGCATCATCACTGCTGCATCCCTCCTTGGGAGCCGTCCCTTTGGTGCTGTAGCCCCCCAGCCCCTTGCCACCAAGAGGCTTTGACTTTGAACCAGGGAATGCCACTGTGAAGGGCTTTTCTCATCATCCCCAAACCTGGGCTTGATGCTCTTCATTGCACCCCAGTGCCGCCAGTGATGTGTTGCTGCAGGGATAGCGGGAATAACAGGGCTGGGGGGGGTCACATCTGCCCAAGCTCTTTCCCCACCTCATCACCCACCTTTGCAGGGAGCCCAAAGCACGACCCTGCTCAGTGCAGCCCAGATGGGATAATGCATGGGAGGGAATGAATCTGGGCTGGGGGAGGAAGCGGTGACCCCGGCACTGCATCCCTTTCCCTGGCATCGCTCCCCTTTCCCCTGGCTGAGTGATTTGTACGTTCTGATAATGATTTGAATGCAGTGAGACTTCCTATTTTAAGTGGGCTTAGTTGGATGTGACAAGCAGGCCATAAAACCGGATAAGTTAATTCTCTCAATTGCTTTCAATGAAAGCAGGGGGGGAAACGGGGAGAGGGAAGGGGATGGGGGGGAGAATATTCCTGTACCCCGGCCCCGGAGCGAAAGGCGTGTGGTGACATCTAGTGGCATTCTGCGTGGGTTTGGGGCCGTCTCGTCCGTGGGGCGAGGCCACGGCCCCCCCCGATGTGCTGAACCTCTTGGGTGATGGAGCCAGCGTGTGATGAGCCCAGCCGGGGCTCAGCGCCCATCCCGGGGCCGTGGGTCTGCCCCCGGGGCTCGGCCGCGTTCCCATCCCATCAATAACCCCTTTGGGAGGGGAATGGGGCTGGGGCTGGGGTCAGCTGGAAGGCAACGGTCAGCCACCGGTCAAATCCAAGTGAGGGCCGGCCCTGCCGCCCCCCCGCCGGGAAGCAATGGTCCAGAGCGAGCCCCTGGCAGGCTCATTCCTCCCAGGTAATTTGTATAAATGAGGGGACATTGGCACAGGCGAGGACAAAAGGGAGGCTGAGCGCTGGCGGCAGCGCCGGCGATGCCCCAGTGCCCCTCTGTCCCCATTGCTGCATCCCAGGTTGTGCCCCATCCACTGGGATTCACCCCTGTGTCCCCAGTGCTGCATCCTAAATCGTGCCCTATCCATGGGGATTCACCCGTGTGTCCCCAGTGCTGCATCCTAAATCATGCCCCATCCATGGGGATTCACCCATGTGTTCCCATTGCTGCATCCTAAATCGTGCCCTATCCATGGGGATTCACCCGTGTGTCCCCATTGCTGCATCCCAAATTGCGCCCCATGCATTGGGATTCACCCGTGTGTCCCCATTGCTGCATCCCAAATTGCGCCCCATCCATTGGGACTCACCCAATGCCTCATCCCACACCGTGCCCCAACCCTGCTGCTCTCACCCCCACCAGCCACCCTGCCCTGTGCAGCGGGCACTGGTGGTCCCTTCCCCATGCTCACGGGACCCCGATGCCACCCCAGTGCTCCTGGGGGGCTGTTGAAACATTGCCCCCCAGCCCATGGGCTGGCCCATGGGTCCTTTGGGGAGGGGGGGGGTGTTCAGGTTTAAAGCGGTCCCCAACCATTCATTTTGCCCTGAAATGTATAATAAATGCCGTTAAAGACTTTGGCTTTGACAGAGGTAATAATAAATTCCCTGTTAAAGACAGTGGTTTAATTCCTGATCCCCTCCAATACTGCGCAGAATAAACTATATTCATCACCGAGTAATTTTTTACCACATAAATCTTTAAAACTAACCATCGGAGGCTGTTGAGGCTGAAATATTGAGAATTTATGAGATATGCCCATGTAGGATTGGATTCCGAGGCCTCCATTTGAATATATTAGAGAGGAAATTTGTGTCTTTAAGGGTGACAATCCTTCCATTTTCCAAAGGCAGCCTTAGGAGCGGCAGCTCCTCCAGAGTCAACTCTGCCTTTATGAGACAGAGATTTAGTAACGAGCCCCTTGCTAATCCGGTTTGGAGGGGGGGGGGATATTTTGCCCTGGTTCAAATGGGTGCCAAAGAGAAAAATATGGAGCTATTCCTATAAAAGACTGAAAAAATCCGCTTTTTCTTCCCGGCTTTAACAAATGGGAGCCGATTTCCCGGCTTATTTCATAAATAGAAGTGGAAATTCCACTTGGGAAAATGCGGAAGCAGAGCCTCGTCGTTAAAACCATCCCTCCCCGGCCATAACTTCCCCAGGCTGCGGGTGGTTTATGGACCTGCGGATTATCCACATGGATATGGGGCTAATACAGCGGGCGGCTAGATGGAAGTGAGCCCTTTTGATTTGGGGGGTGGTTAATGGGGACTAAAGGGGATGCGAGGATGGAACCGTGATTCCATGAGGGCAAAATAGAGCAGAGGAGGATTAAATCCTGTCTCTGCCCCCCTTGAAACTGGGGGCTTTGTGTTCCTGAGCCCCCTTGTTTTGCTTTCCCGCTGTCAAACGCCAGTAGACGGCAGAACTCTGAGTTCATTAGGGAGATGGAGGTAATTACAAGCCCATCTCCCAGTTCAGGGTAACATTTAAGCCAATGGATGTGGTAACATTTAAAGGCGATCCAGCGCAAAATGTCACGTACGGTCTGGTTTCATTAGAGACGGGTTAATGGAGGGATGGAATTGAACTTCCAGGGCTGGCTGTTAAGTAAGACGTTCCCCTTTCGCCATAACTCCGTCGCCACAGACCCCATCCCCGATGGATTCAAGCTTCCAGGGCTTCATCCCTTCAAATCACGAATGGGAAGCGGCAATCACGGCAGCACCAAACCCTGCGGTCAAGGGAAGGAGCCGATCACACCCCATTAACCTCCAGCATCGCCCCTTGGTGCTCTCCTCCACCAGCCGCTGGCGCGTCCCGCTCTCCTCCCCGTCTCCTTTCCTCTGTTTTTCCCCCCTCTTTTCCAAGCTGCTCCATCTGTAACTGAGCAAACATCTTGATTTTATGGCCTTTTGCTTTGTAACGCGGAGGGGAGGAAGGGAAAGGAGGCGGCGGCGGGGGGGGAAGTAGTGGAATGCCTAAGTAAGACTTTAATTCCAGATTCATTTACGCTGTGGCCATGAAGTTGTCACAAAGCATAATGCAGTATTTAATTAAAATAACACAAGTGCATCTCGCTGTGTCCTGGGGAAGCTGTCACCGAATCCCAGCCGCCGCTCCCCGCCTTCTCTTTATGAACCAGCGGCGTCGGGGGCACGGCTGAGGCTGAGGCTCTTCCCCTCCTCCCTGCCTTTCCCCACTGCGATTCCCGCATGGATTCGGACCCCTCGGTGTGATTTTTGCCTGTGGAGGGGATCACAGGGTCCCGGCGCTGGCTCTTTTGGGGCTGTGGGGTGATAGAGAAAGGGGCTGGGGCAGAGGGGTCCGGTGACCCCCCCCTCCCCATCCTGGTTTGGATGGGAAATGGACCCTCGCAGCAATCCCTGCGGAAAGGACGCGCGTTTCAAGGTCATCAGTTAATGAGGATCATAAATCCTAAGGGAGGGATGGAGCCGCTCCGGGGCTGGCTGGGGTTGGTTGGGGTTTGCGCTCTGTGGAGCGGGTTGCAAAGGAGAACAGGGCGGTTTGGCACGTTCCCGGTGCGGGAAGTTCCCGGGAAGTCAAGGAGCCGTTTCCATTGCCACGACCCCTTTGCTGCTCACCATCCTTTAGCCACAGCCACAGCGTCCTGCGCCCCCCAGCCCCAGAAACCCGCATGAGGAGTTCATTAATGAAGGAAGGAGGGAGAACGCCGTGACCTTTGGAGGAAGCAGCCGCTATAAGGACGTGTCGATAGCGCCCATCGCTGCTCCCATCCGCACCCTATGGCCGGGGGGAGCGGTAACGGGGTCGGGGCCGGGGCTTGGGGTCCCGCTGCCGCCGGTGCCGGTGCTCTCTTGTTCTGCCGACCCGCGCCTGACCCCGCCGGGGTCGCTCGGGAGCCGGTGGATGCGGCTGCCATGGCAACGCGGGGATGCGCTGCCGGGCAACGCGAGCATCTCACACACACACACACACACACACACACACACACACACAGCATTCCCCCTTAGACACCCCCTGCAGCCCGGAACCCTGCAGCCCCGGAGCCCCCCCTGCACCCCACACATGATGTGGGGCGATTTGGGGGTGGCAGCCCAGGAGATAGATTCACAGAATCATGGTTTGGATTGGAGGGGGACCCTTAAAAGCCCTCTCCAAGGGCAGGGCCATCCCCACCAGAGCAGGACCCTCAGAGCCTCTCCAGCCTGATCCTGATCCAGGGATGGGGAATCTCCCACCCCCTGGGCACCCTGTGCCCCAGCATGAAGCATTTCTTAGATCTGGTTTGAATCTCCCTGTTTTCATTTAAAACCACTTTTCCCCCTTGTCCTGTCACAACAGGCCCTGCTAAACCCTATCCCCATCTTTCTTACAACCCCCCCCCCCCCCCCAAGCATTGAAAAGCCACATTAAAGGGGGGTCAACCTTAGTGTGATGGAGAAACTGAGGCAGGAGCGGGATGCACCTGAGCTGAAGCACCTCTGGAGGACACAACATTTGCGGGGGCACCCAGGGGTGTCCACCCCCCTCAAGCTGTGGCTGTTTTGGGGTCTCCCCCATCGCCCAAGCATCCGCACCCATTTTATGTGTGAGCAGGATGGAGCTTTCTGGAGCAGGATGGGGCACAGGAACCCCCCATTCCCTGGGAACCGCGCTCCACCAAAGCCAATCCCCAGCAGCTCCCCCCCCTCCCGTGCACTCTCGATGAACCTGTGCTATTGCAGCCACGGCCCCTTGAAGTGCTGCGGGGAGGTGATTTAGGAGGATATTAAAGGCGACGTGGAGCTTCGGAGGCGCCTCTCCGGGCACAGATGGGCCGAGCAGATGAAACGCTTCCGTCCCATCGCGCTCGCCCGCGGGGCCCGAGGCTCGGAGCCGCGGTCCGGGCGCGCCGGAGCCCGTGCGCTTCGTGGCGCTGGGATTAACGCGGCGCTGCCCCGCCGGCTCCTCAGCCCAGCCAGTGCCGCTGTTGTCTCCCAGCCCCTCCAGCTGCACCTTCTGCCGCCGGCTGGATGCGGTGCCATCGCTCCCCGTGGATGCGGTGCCATCGCTCCCCGTGGATGCGGTGCCATCGCTCCCCGTGGATGCGGTGCCATCGCTCCCCGAGGATGCGGTGCCATCGCTCCCCGTGGATGCGGTGCCATCGCTCCCCGTGGATGCGGTGCCATCGCTCCCCGAGGATGCGGTGCCATCGCTCCCCGTGGATGCGGTGCCATCGCTCCCCGAGGATGCGGTGCCATCGCTCCCCGAGGATGCGGTGCCATCGCTCCCCGTGGATGCGGTGCCATCGCTCCCCGAGGATGTGGTGCCATCGCTCCCCGTGGATGCGGTGCCATCGCTCCCCGAGGATGCGGTGCCATCGCTCCCCGTGGATGCGGTGCCATCGCTCCCCGTGGATGCGGTGCCATCGCTCCCCGAGGATGCGGTGCCATCGCTCCCCGTGGATGTGGTGCCATCGCTCCCCGAGGATGCGGTGCCATCGCTCCCCGTGGATGCGGTGCCATCGCTCCCCGTGGATGCGGTGCCATCGCTCCCCGTGGATGCGGTTGCCTGTCACTAGGTCAGCAGCAGCATCTTGGGCCGTGGTGCCTAGGGGTTGGTTGGGTTTAATCAGAGAACCCCAGCCTGGTTTGGGTTTGAAGGGATCTTAGAGCTCATCTAATTCCAACACAATAGGCAGGGATGCCTTCCGCTAGAGCAGCTTGCTCCAAGCCTCATCCAACCTGGCCTTGAACACTGCCAGGGATGGGGCAGCCACAGCTTCTCTGGGTATCCTGTGGCAATGCCTCACCACCGGAATAATTACTTAATATCCCTATTTTTTTCCCTAACATTTCTGATATGTGGAGATCCTGATGGGATGCCATACATGGACCACAGTGGGATTGGATACACAGACCCTGGTGGGATGGGACTCCGCAACACCCTGGCACAGGCACTGCAATGGGACAAGGGGAAGGAGCAATGCCCAAGGACCAGCTGAGTGTCCTCAGCTCCTCACAGCAGCTGGGAATTGACTCATTGGAAACAAGTGGGAATCGTTGCTTTATATGGGGCTTTACCCTACAAAGAGCAGTGTGATGGGGGTGGGCCATGGCAAAGGATGAGCATCACCCAAATTAACTCCTCTGGGTGCCATGCCAAGGAAATGGCGTTCCCAGCCACATCCCTCATCTGCCTCCCGCTGAGGACCAGTTCCCCCTTGATTCCAGAGCTTGCTGCAGCGCCGGGCTGGTTTTTGAGGTAAGGAGATGTATAGCTGACCTGGTATAAAACTCCCCGGTGTCAGCCGACCCCTCGCGCTCCCACCATCCCTCATGCAGGAATCAGATGCCTCCATTTTCCTAACCATAATGTATGGCACACAAGCACTAATAATGGGGCCGAGCAATCATAAACCGATAAGTCCCTGACTGATTGGCTTTTCCTTCGGCATCCATCAAAGCATCATTGATCTCCTATGTGAAGGGGGGTGATTAATGGGCTTCCCGAAGCCCAGCGGGGTTGTTTATGAGGGAGTGCGGTGGCAAAGGAGAGCTTGGGAGCATCAGCAGAGGAAGGGAGCTTGTGCTGCTCCATGAGGGGGGGTGGAAGGGTGATTGGAGCTGTGGTGGCTGCACGCTGAGGGTCCCACCAGGTGGGGGGACCAGAGGGGACAATTGGCTTCATCCCCACCTTTGGTGACTGGATATGGGGTGTCCTCCCCAGTGGGGGCACAGGGCCCAGCTGTAGCTGGGCCATCGAGGGGCTCCCCATTCCCACAGCATCATATCTCCTGGGTGATGCTGGAGCAAGGCAGGGAGAGCAACCGGGTTGTGTTGTTTCCCCCCGCCCCTTCCTTCTTCCTTTGTCAATGGAGATGAGCAGCATAAAGCTTTTATGGCCCCGTGCACCAACCCGCCATAAACACCCTGATGGTGGGCCATTATGGGAACGAGCGTCTGCTTTGGGTTCGCACCAGGGATCTTGGGAATGGAACAGGGAGAAGCGCTTCGAGGGGGTCTCATCCTTCTGGGATAGGCTCACAGCATTTCAGGAGCGGAGCTGGGAGGATGGGTGGTGGGTGAGCCTCACATTCAGTTCCCTGTTCCATTCCAGCCCGGAAGGGGTTTGCTCATCCCTGCTGTGCTTCTGAGGCTGGAGCAGAGCATTGGCTTCGCTCTGCCTCTTGAAATGACCCAGGAGCTGGTGTAGCACCAGCACCCATGGGCGCAGCCTCCGAGCTCCCGCTGCCCTGATGGAGCTTGAGCATCCCTCTCCCTTCTCCGGGCGCGCCGACCTCACTGGAGCAATTCCCCTCCCAACTAATGGCTTTTCAGCCCCGTCTGTAGCATCCCAACCAAACGACTTCCCCCTCCCCACCTCGGTCCACGCAGGTCCTGCGCACAGAGGCCCCATTAACGTGTAATTAGGTAGATCCCAGCAAAACCAGCCTCAGATTCCCTCCTCCTCCCCTCCCTTTCCAACGCGGGCATCAGCGAGCGGGATGTAAATGAGAGCCGAGCTGAGGCTGCGCTGGGCTCTGCCTCGCTGTGCCAGCGCTCTCCTCGTTTTAATCGCTTAATAAAAATTAGCATAATTAAGGAACATCTGTAGGATGCAGCGCGGCGCAATTTGGCACTCGGAAACGAGGACTTGGCCGTCATTGCGGGGAGTTTAATGTTCTTTTAATTCTTCTTGGCACCGCGCAGTGGAATCAAGGCTGGGAGCGAGCGGCGCGGCCTCGCCTGGCTCCCATTTGCGTTTCCCTCCCCTGGTTGCGGAGCAGGCGAGGGGCTCGGCTGCCGTTCATCCCAGCGGAAGGGCGGGCTATGGCGGAGCTGGGGCTTGGGGGGGTCCCCATCAATCCTGGGGTGCGTCTCGGCCCCTCTGCCCAGGGAGCAGAGCAGAGCAGGCAGAGCCCAGGTTTCCCTGCTGGGTTTGCAGGATTCTTCCTCGCTGGCTGCTGGGATGGGGCTCGCGTCCCTCCGTGCTCCTGCTTTTCTATGGAGGGGGTGACTCAGTGCGGTTTGCATGGGAGTCCATGGGGAGCAGGGGGATCCCAGCCCCTGCGGTGTCGAGGGATCCTTTCCTGGCTCCAGTGAGGGCAGCACCATCTGGAAGCATCAGGAGCAAAATCCGTCTCTGGGGACTCAATCCTGAGCAAAGCCCGTTTCTTTTTCCTGTTGGGAAGCAGGGATGAGGTTGGAGACCCATTAAATGCCCCAGGCAGGCGGAGGGACCGGAGCTCGTGTGGGACACGGGATGTGCTGCTGTGCACATCACTGTTAACATCCATCTCCTTTACGTGAAAATCTCCTGTTTTGATGCAAACCCCTCGGGCCTGTGTGTGCCAGCTCCTCCTCTCACACACACAGGGAGTGCAAGAAGCTTTTCCTGTTACTATTTGCCTCCGGTATCTTCTGTCATGGAACAACCTTGGGAAGGGGCACGTTAACCCGGCACGGTCCGGCTGCAGAGAGCTCCAGGCTGGGACCTGGGCTCTCATCCCAAGGGCTGACATCTGAAATGAGATCCCCCAGTTCCCACCCCAGGGGGTGAATGGAATGCTGAGCTTCCACACCATGGCCCTGCAGGACCCTGGGTGAAGCTGGGGAGTGGGGCAGGATGAAGGGTAGAAAGGGCAGTGATGGATTTAGCAGCGTGCCAGCACTTGACCCCACTGTGTCCCCTCAGGAGTACAACGTGTACGGATGGTGGGTTGGAGAGCTCAACAACGCGGTCGGGATCGTCCCAAAGGATTACCTGGCAGCTGCCTATGACCTGGAGGAGCAATGAGGACCCATCAGCCCAGGTGAGGGATGGGTCACAGGGGTGGCAGCTCTGTTCTGGGGTGCACCAGCATCCTCAGGGTGCTGAGCCTTGCGAGCTGCCTTTGGCTCCATCTCCTGGTCCCTGTTTTACACGGGAGCAGGTGAGCTCAGGAAAGCCAGGTGTGATCAAGGGATGATGCATCCGTGCCCCATGGCCCTCAAATCCTTCAGATTCCATGGGGAGAAACGCGGTAGAACCCCAGCAGCCACCTCCACCAGAGCTGCAGCACCAACACTGACACCAACCCAAACCAGGCTGGGGTTTGCAATGATTCAAACAAAACCCATGATGGGGGAATGTGGGAGATGGGGAAGCTGAAGGCAGGGTCAGGGCTGGGAAAGCAGATGGGGTCTGCAGCCAAGTCCTGGTACCCACCTGGGGCAGCGAGACCTCCACACTCACCAAGACACATCCCAGCCTTGTCATCCCCTCTGTGCCACGTCAGTGTCTCAGTGTCCCCTTCCCACCATCAGCCCTGTCTCTCCCCTTCCCCAAATCCAGGTGCTTCTCTCTCCTTGACCATGCTGAGATACCACTGACACCATCCCCATCACCCTACAGGCACCCGCTGCATGAAGAGACCCACGTCCCATCACCAGAGCCCTGCCCTGTGGTACCCACAGCAGCGCCATCAGGGCACAGTGGGGCACGGGGGGTGGCACCCCACAATAAAGCCGTTTTCCTCTCCATGTTTGGCTGCTCCAGTCTTTGCCGTGGGGCCGGAGCCGGAGCTGGGTGCAAGCAGCGCCTTTTCGCCCCCAGCCCCAGCTCTGAGCATCCCCAGGTGTGGTCCAGGCCCGTTGGGGTCCCCACGGCCGAGGATTAACCCGGTGCATCCCGATCCTCCTCCTCCTCCTCCTCCTCCCGCACTTGGCTGAAGGGCCACTAGATGGTGGTAGGTACCTGCAGACCGCCGCCTTCCCGGGGAGGGTGCCGAGCCCTCCCGGGGCTGCACCGGAGCAGGAGCATCGCCCGCAGGGTGAGCCCGGGTACCGGCACCGGCGTGCGGGTGTTTGGATGGGGGGGACCCGTTGGTGCCCGGGTCAGAACAGGCGGGGTTGTTGGACCTGGAGAAGAGAAGGCTCCTGAAGGGGAGACCTCAGAGCAGCTCCAGTGCCTAAAGGGGCTGCAGGAAACCGGGAGAGGGGCTTGGGACAAGGGATGTAGGGACAGGCCAGGGGGAATGGCTTTAACCTGCCAGAGGGGAGACTGAGCTGAGCTCTTCGGCAGAAGCTCTTCCCTGTGAGGGTGCTGAGGCGCTGGCACAGGGTGCCCAGAGAAGCTGTGGCTGCCCCATCCCTGGCAGTGCTCAAGGCCAGGTTGGAGCAAGCTGCTCCAGTGGAAGGGGTCCCTGCCCGTGGCAGGGGTTGGAACTGGGTGAGAAACTCTCCCTCTGCCCTGCGCTCACCCTCCCCTGTCTCCAGTATCCCTCTCTCCAGCGTCGTTCCCAGGAGCCCTTTGGGATCCTGGCAGGGCAGAACGGATGCTCCGGTGTAAAACGGACGAGGCCGAGGCCCCGGCCCTGCCCGGGTGCATTTACCCCAGCCCCACACATCGGAAATGGCCCCCGGGGGCCTGATCCTGCCCCAGCTCCACCACCGGCATCCAGCGCTGAGCCCTTCCTGAGGAGGAGCTGGGGCCACAGCAGCGGAGCGGGGACGGGAGGAGGCGGCTTTGTGCGGGTCAGGGCAGGGCCCCCCCGGCGCTGCGGGGGACGGGGGGGGGAGCTCTGCCCTTTGTCTGCAGCGGCGGCAGCGCCAGCCGGGGGGGGCTGCGCTGTCTGGAGCGCATGGCCCGGCTCCAAGCCCTTGTTGTGGCAGCAGCAGCAGCAGGAGCGGTGCCAGGCAGCGAGGGCACAGGGAGGGGGGGCCATGGCCTCGCCTGCTCCGGGTGGGGATGGGGACTCTGCGTGCTCACCCCATCCCCGTGTGCCAGCACCCCCTGAGCCAGGGACCGAGCCGGCCCATGCATGGAGAGGGCACTGTCACCCCCCAGAGCCCTGCATGGGGCCCCAGGCAGGACCCACAGCCCTGGGGTGGGGGGTACCAATGAGCAGGGCTGGGTGCTCCCCCCAGGCCCAGCTCTGCGGAGCTGATCAACCCCACTGAAAGTAAGTGGCTCTGAGAGGCAGCAGGGCTGCAGCCCTGAGGCGGGGAGATGGGCTCCGGGGGCCCTGCGAGGAGGCAGGAGACGGGACGCAGCCCCCATGGGCTGCCCTGCCCAAACCCCCCTTCCAGCCAGCGCTGGCTGGCTCCCGCTGAGGTGGCGAGTGGAGGATGCAGCCGTTCCAGGCCATGCTCATGGGGCAGAGTGCCAGGGGCAGGATAGGGCCCTGGCTGAGGGCACGTTGTCTGCATGAGGCTGTGCACAAAGGGCACGCGTGGCCCAGGAGCGGGTCCATGGGCACATCTGGCCTCACAGCTGCACCATTTGGAGCTGCACAGCTCATGAATAACAATGAATATGCATGAGGGGGGCAGCCAATGGCTGCCGAGCGCCGGCAGCTGCCACCCTGCGCCATGAACTTCTCCTGACATTTGTTTTCCCAACCCTTCCTGGTCCTTGGTGGGGGGGGGGGTCAAGACTCCCCCAAAGCCAAGCCCAGCACCTCAAAACTCACCTCAGGGACCCCTCAGCCCTGCCTGGGTCCTCTCTGCTGCCCAGGGCAGGATCAGCCCCATGGCGAGAGGTGCAATAACCCCCTCTGGGCCCTAGAGCCATGGCTCTGCACTGAGCCGGGGCTGGGCTCAGCTGGCTCTGCCCATGCAGCGAGGCCAGACACTGCCACCACGCAGCCAGTCCCTTCCACTTCATCTTTATTTCAAGTCAGAGCACGTCGGCTCTGCCTTCACCAGTGCTGAGAGGGGAGGAAGGAGGTGCAGGGGAGCACGGGGAGAGGCAATAGGAGTAGCAAGAGCCCGAGCGCTGCTGGACGCTGACCCTGAGGCAGTTTGCATGCTCCTGCTTTCCCAGCTAACTGGATCCTGGCTGGGAGGATGCCCCATGCCATCAGTGTGCAAGGAAGGAGGCTATGGAAGGGGCATCCCCTCAGAAGAGCAGGAGAGAAAAACCTCATTCGCTTGCCCCATGCTCATCTCTGCTCATCTCTGCTCATCCCAGTGCAGGCAACCTGCAGGGTGAGCTGTGCCAGGAGGACACAGACGCAGACACGGGATCTGCATCCCACGTGCGGGCACCAGCCCCAGGCGCTGCACAGCGTGGCTGTCGCTGGGGACATGCAGCTTCCCCTGCCAGCAGTATGAGGGGAACACAAGGGACTAAACTGCAGCGCCCTCCCCTGTTCCACAAGGAAAATCCTTCCTCCGTCATGCTGGATGTGAGCCAGAGCATCCCCCCCAACACCCCAGGCCAGGGACACCCCAAGAACACAGAGCCCCTGAGCCCTGCTGCTGCTCCAGACCGAGAGCAAAGGCCATGGGAAGAACAAACACGGGTTGCACTAACCACTACATCTCCTCTCCAAAGCGGAGAGCGACAGGAACGCACTGCCTGGGGACATCAAGGACAGGCGAGAGCCAGCAGGGAGAGAGCACGGGAGCCCCTGCCCCTGCAGAGCCCCAGTCCCTCCATCCTGCCCAGCCCTGGCTCGGCCGCAGTCCCTCTTCCAGCGAGGGCTGCAGGGCAGGGGGAGGTCTCCAGCGCCGGTTACTGCTCCTCATGCCCTGCTCCCAGCGGCTCCTCCGGGCTGTCCGAGTGCGGCTCGTCCATGCCGAAGTCGCTCCAGTACGGGAAGCTCTCCAGGCAGCTCGGCCCTTGAGGGCTTCCCAGGCCGGCACAGCTGGGAAGAGAGGAAGGGATGTGGGAATGACGCAGGGCTGAGGTGCCCGCCTGTCTCCAAGACAACGGCTGCCTCCCCGGCACAACCTCAGCTCCCAGCCGCTCGCACGCAAACCCCGAGCAGCAGAGGGGGAAGGTGCCAGCAGGCAGAGGCAGCCGGGGCTGCAGCCCCGAGGGATGGACAGAGCCACCCTGCCTGGGTACCAGTGCCTGGCCCTGCGCTGCTGCTCACCCCCAAAGCCCTTCCTGAAGCCAGAAGGGCTCTGGTTCAAGCAGGTCTCTCCCTGGAGTCCAGACAAACCCCCCAGGGAGATGCCTGATAAATGCCCCAGCAGGCAGCAAGCTCTGTGAAGCTCTGATGGGCACAAGGAACTGCAGAGCCCACTCATGCTGGGAGGACGAAGGCGAGATGCACAGAAAGCTCTGGAAGCCTCCAAAGGCTCCTCACTCTCCAGAGATTAAGGGAGGAGAGAAGCTGAAGACCTTTGTAAATCTCAGCTTAAGGTCTGAGAGACCCAAGCTCTTTCCTTGCCCACGGCCAGGGCAGGACACCCTCCTGGTGTGCAGCACAGGAGGCTGCTGGTGACAGCCCAGGTTGCCCAGCTCCGATGGCCTAACCCCCAGGGACGCAGGGCTGGGGAACACGTGCTCAATGCATTCCCTTAAGTGCCTGGGACAGGGAAACTCCAAACCATGCAGGGGGCTCCAGGCAGCTCCTTGGCTCGCTCCTGCCTTACCTGCCCTGCAGGTCCCCCCCCGGCAGCAGCGTGGGGCGGCTCTCCTCCTCCTGCACCCAGCCACAGTTGGACATGGCATAGTGCAGGATGGCTTCCGTCACCGTCTGCGGGCCCTGGCCTTGCACACACGCCTCTATCTCGGGCACCGAGAGCTGGCTCTGCAGGAAGAGGTGCAGGCGGCTGTCGGAGAGGAGCACCACGTTCTGCACCACCCTGTGCACACAGAGAGGAGGGCGGCTGAGGCGGGAGCACCACGGGGTGCCCACCCCGCCAAGGGGACGCAGCTCCACTGTCACCTCCCCAGGCAGCAGCCCCGAAGCCCGGCTGGAGCAGCGGGTCCTGTGCCCTCCCCTCCAGCCCTCAGCAATGCTCCACTCACTTCTCCAGGAACTGCTGCAGGCCCTGCCTCCGCTTCTCGATGAACTCATCCGTGCTGCCCACGAAGAAGGTGGATTTCCCGGGCAGCTCTGGGACAGGCCTGCAGGGACAGAGCAGAACCACATCACCCCGGAGCAAGGAGACACGGGGGGCCCCAGGAGCTCAGCTATCCCATGTTAGTGCCTGGAGTTTCTATCCACATCTGTCCCGAGTTCACGGGGGTCAATGGGAAACGGTGTCTGGCTGCAGGAAGGGGAAAGGAGGGAGAGCAAGGCAGGGGCATGCTTACACCAGGCCAGCATTCTTCTGGAGCTGCCTCCTCAGCCACACGAATTCACGGTACCGGCGCCGCACACACGAGGTCTTGGCAGTGAAGGCCTTGCTGTTGGTCTGCGGAACAACCCCAAAACAGGGAATAATCCCCATGACATGGGAATAATCCACATGCTCGAGGCGCAGCAAAGCAGAGGAAGGCAGGAGCTTGCAAGCACAGAGCACAGGGACTAAGGGATCCCCTCGAAGCAATGAGGTTTGGAAGAGCTCAAAGTGCCTTGAAAAGCTGAGCAGGCTCCAGGGGAGAAGCTGGGTCTCAGACCTGCACAGGAGGAGGGTGCTGAGGGTTCCCCCTTCAGAGCCCCTTCCGTCCTTGCTCAGCACAGCCACCCATGGCCACACAAACGCACTCAGGAGCCTCACGACCCAGCTCTGGAGCTCGCCCCTGTCCCACAGCCACAACTCACGTGGAGGAAGATCTTGTAATCCACATAGGAATTCCAGGAGCCTTCATTCTGCACCCGAGGGTCCTGGACACGCACCGTGGTCAGCTCCTAAGGCACAAGCACTGCCTGAGGGGGGGCACTGTCACCAGCTGCCCCTCAGACCCTGCCCAGCACCCAGCACCCCTCGCCCCAGCCAGGAGCACAGAGAGCCCAGGTCAGAAAGGTTCTTACTTCCTCTCGGTTCTCCAACATCCTAAAGCCAGAGCCCAGCGGGAAACATCTGGAGGGAGAAAACAGAAGGATTTAGGAAGCCAGGTTCAACACATGAGGGTCTCACAGGGACTCTGCCCCTCTCAGCATTGTCCTATCCCGTAGGCAGCTCTCCAGCCCCCATGGCCACACTCTCTGCCTGCTCCTCTCCTTTCAGTCACCACATCAAGAGGATGCATTCAAGCCCACAGTGAAGAGAGCATCCAGTTCCACCACTGTGTGCTCCTGCAGGACTTCCTGTTCTGCACCATCATCACAGCGCCAAGGCTTGGAGGAAAGGGGGGGGGAACAGCAAGATAACCCCCACAGCCCCAAGAAAAGCACAATCCAGCCAGTGGAAGCCTTTCAGAGAGGGTCCCTCCCACCCCACAGACACCTTGTGTGCACACAGAGCAGGAAGACTCGTCAGGGGGAGCTGGAAGACCAAACATATCCCATGGCCTGGCTTCACCTCGGCTGTGGGATGGGTTGGAGGCGGTTTTGGAGCTCCTGGGCTGAGGCAGCAGCACTCTGTGCTCATGGAGCAACCCTTCACCTGTTCCCCATTCCTGGAGCCGTGCCTTTTGGGCCATGGGAGCTGCCAAGTGCCAGGCAGCACTGGAGAGCCAGCCTTTATTTATACGCTCAGATGCGAAGCGAAGCTCTTGTGAAGACAGAGCTAATTTTAGCTGGGACACGGGGAGGGGCTGAGCCACAAACCACGCTGGAAAAATCCCGCTCCACCGGTTTGCAGGTGCTCTCCATAGGCCTGGAGCCACCCCATCCCAGAGCACACAAAGCCTTAATGGCAGCAGAGGGGAGCTTGGGGCTAAGAGAGCAAAGAGAGCCCCGCTCTGAGCTGCCTCCCAGGAGCTCAATTCTGTTGGAGCTGGGTCAGGCCGCTGCTGTTCCCAATTGGAGCTGTAAAGGGGGAGGGCGAGGGGAACCTCCCAAAATAACCCCCAGCCCACGCCGCAGCACACGTGATGCTTCCCCTGGGGAAGGAGGGGAGCGCAGGAGCCAAATGTGACACCAGTGAGTCACTGCTCAGCACGGGAAGAGGGGGAGCTCCGGCCTCCCCCGTGCTGGGGGCTCCCAGCCAGACCCAGTCCAGCAGCAGGGCTCCACCATCCTCTTCCCTGGGGATGCTGCCGCCCATCCCGTTGCTTTTAGAGCTCCTTGTTTTGCGTAACAGCCCTGGTGAGATTAAAAATGCAGGAGGGAGAAGAGGGAGCCACAGAAGTTGCCTAATGGCACAGCGGAGGGTTGCCAGGAGGTGGAATTCGCTCTCCCAGCTATGGAAAGGTGCTCTTAAGAGCAGAGGGACCCACAGGGAGGAGGTGGCTCCCTGCAGGCAGCGAGGAGCCAGACAGGCTGCAGGAAAGCAGGGCTCAGGGAGTCCGAAGGCTCCCATCTGCTTCCATGCAGAGTTGCACCAAGAAACGTGTGATCTTATTTATGCCTTATTGGGAGTTAATTGATCTTAACTTCATAAATCAACTTACACCCAGCGCAGGAGGCAGCTCCCAGGCAGCTTTAAGCAGTTGCACCAAATCCTCTTTCAAGGATTCTTTCGAGCCTCGGCCTAAGGGACCCTGAGATACGTGGCTGGGTTCGGTTTTATCTTCCTCCCATTTGCGTTTCAGTGCTCCCAGGTTGAGGCTTTCAGGGTCTCACAGGGAGAAGAGGCGGAGGGCAGAGAGGCACATCCCATGGCCCTGCCCAGCACGGCTCCGGATGCAGTCCCCCGCGCTCGCACTGCGGACAGAGAAAGTGACAGCTTTTATCTCTGCCCTGCTATCTGCTATCTTCCTGCTGACTCAGACACGGCCTTAACAGCAGCCTCCATCCCTCTGGAACAGCGGGACCTGCCTGGAACGCCCTCTCCTAACCAGCACACACCAGTGGCAGCCCAGAGGCCCCACTCCAGCCCCATGTCACGTCCGTCTGTGCCCGCACATCTCTGCTCCAGGCGCCTTCCAGCCCCACGGCAGCCTCTGCATTTAGAGGAACGCCTCGCAGAGCTCCACGGCACAGAACCGGGAACGAGCCCCGTCTGTTGCTGCTTTTGCCCGTCACGCTCGGACAGAGCTGCCCACAGCCGGCACCGGAGCGGCTCTCCTGACGTCGTTCCCCCATTTAGGAAGGAAGAGGCTCCCCGTTAAGATGGGTGCCCCAAACCCAGGCCCCGCTGCCCACCGGGGGGTGGCCCCAGCCAGCCCAGCGCACCGACACCCGGCCCCGGGGACCGGTAACGGGAGGGGGGGGCCTGGGCCCAGCGCCCGTTCTCGGGGCCCGGCCCCGCCGCCTCGAGCGGGCCAAGGGCTCCCCCCGGGGCCCGGGCGCTGCCTGCGCGGGGCCCAGCCCCGCAGCACCGGGTCCCGCACCGAGCACTCACAAACCGCCCCCCGGGGCCCCCTCACCTCCTCCCGCAGGCCGCGGCCCCTTTAAGCGGCGCGGCAGCGCGGCGGCCTTATACCGCAAGCGGCGCTTCCCCTCTTCCGGCGCGGGGTGTGCCGGGAGTTGTAGTTCGCAGCCTCCGAGCAGCCTGCGTAGGCAGCGCGGCGGAGAACTACACTTCCCATCGTGCCCCGAGGCGGGGAGGGGGAGAGGACTACGCCTCCCATGGTGCCCCGCGGCGGGCGCGGGTCGCGGCGCAGGCGCAGTGCGCACGGCGGGCACCGGGGCTGGCCGGGCTCTTTTGTTCGAGGGAGGCGGACGGAGCGCGGCCAGGCCCGCGGCGACACGGAGCGGGGCCGCCTGCAGCGACACGGAGCGGGGCCGCCTGCAGCCCCTTCCCTCGGCGGCGGTTGGCGGGGCTGTGCAAGGTGCGGGGAGGCCGCGGGCGGGGGGGGCGCGGGGGGGGGTGTGGGGGGCTGAGGGGGGGGGGTGCTGTGGTAAAACCGGGCGCTGTGGGGGGAACCGGGCGGGAGGGGGGGGTGAAGGCGCTGAGGTGGGGGTGAGGGGGTTAAAGGGGGTGTGTGTGGAAAGGGGGGGGCTTGGGAAGCGCTAATGGGGATTTTGGGGGTGCTGGGCCCCTCAAAGAGCGGGAGCCGAGGGGTTGGGCCCGAGGTAAAGCGGGGCCCGGGCGGTGCTTGGGGAGCCCCCGGCGCTGGGGGCTTTGGGCGGAGGAGGAAGATGGGGGCTGGTGCGGGGGTCCGGGTTTGGGGGTGGAAGTGTGCTTCGGGAGCAGCGTGCCCTGCGTGGGGAATGGGGCGCTTGGACGGGACGGAGGAGCCGCTGCTCCCTGCGGGACTGAGCCGGGAAGGAGGAGGAGGGCTCCGGGCTCCGGCCGCGGGGAGGGGAGGGGACGAGCGGCCGCTTTTGGCGGGGAGAATGAGCGGGAAGCGCTCCGCGGGCTGCGGGAGGCCAGGAACGGGATGGGGCTGATCCCGGCGGAGCGACGGCGGGGGGGGGGAGCCCAGCGTGGGGCTGGAGGGAGGTGGAGAAGGGACGGTTGTAGCTGGAAGCGGGGGGATGCAGCAGGAGCTGGTGTTGGGTCAAGCCCTGCTCTCCCATAGTGCGGGGTGAGGGTCTGGGCAGCTCCTCCGGCTGCTTTTTGGGAGCTGTGGGATTCAATCCACGCTTGGAATGGGAGTGGATAAAGCGGCTGGGGGGAAGAATTAGGGCTTGTGGAAAGGGAAGGTGGTGGAGCCAAAGTGGGATTCGTACCTGTGTGGTGAAGGAGGTGGCGGATGTGGAGCTGTCCCTGGAGCTGCTGAGAGGGCAGCAGTGGGGTTGGGCTCGGGGCTGTGGAGCTGGTGTGGAGGAGGTGGCATGGGGGCTGAATGGGGAGGTCTCAGCGATGGGGCAGTGCTCGGTGATGGGTTTGGAAGCAGCAAGCGCGTATTGTCCCTATGAACTGAGGGATCGAAGTGGGAAGGGGTTTTCTGGCTGCCTAATTCCAGGGTTAAAAATCCCCATGCATTTGAGAGGGGAAGGTGTTTGTGACGGGATAGAATCATGGAATGGTTTGTGTTGGAAGGGACCTGAAAGCTCATCCAGTTCCTCCACACCTTCCACTAGGGCAGCTTGCTCCAAACCCTATCCAACCTGGCCTTGCCCACTGCCAGGGATGGGGATGCTCGGGATGAAGGGATGCTCCATTGGTTGGTGACCCGGGCTCGGTTTCCTATCAGTGCTTGAGATCCTGGTAGTGGGAATGATGAGAATGAAGATGTGGCTGCTCCAAGCCCTGCCCAGCGCCAGGAAGAGGCAAAACCACCCAGGTCTGGGAGCGCAGGCGGGCAGCACTGGGGAGATGCCCCTGGATGCGGCCCCAGAGTCCATAGGGATGAAGGTTGGAGGGGAAGGCGCTGCAGAGACCTGGGGTTGCTTGTGAGAGGGACACAGCACGGTGTCAGGGGCACTGGAAAACCAGGAATTCCATAGCACTTGGGGCAGTGCTTTCCCCACAAAAGGGAGCAGAAGAATGCAAATCCCTGCTCTCATTCCCAGAGCGTTTATCTGATCTAGAGGAGTTCAGCGCTTGTGTCCGCCTCAGTCACATCATTCCTGGTGGTGTGACGGGATTTCTTCCCTCGGGTTCTGATTTTCATCCCTCCTGTTGCATGTGTGCTCCTCGGAAATGCAGAAGTGCTTTCTCTGCTGGATTGTGAACTGAACTGGGAATGATGGGGCTGAACTGGAAGCTTGTGGCTTTGCTCTCAGCTCAAAGGCTGGAGCTTTCCCTTCACCTTTCCAGGCCTGTTTCCTTGCTCTTCCCAGCTTCTGGAGAGTGGAAGCCTTAAAGTGCTGCTTCCCACTTCAAAAGAAAGATCCCTTTCCCTGGCGCGTGCAGGATGCGCTTGGCGTGCTCAGGAGTCTTTATAGAGACGAGCGGTCGCAGCCAAGGAGGGAGGCAGGAGGAGGAAGCGTTTTAGGTTTAAAGCTCCTGGAAGCGGAGCTGAGCCGTTGTTAGTCCTTGAAGATGCAGCCAATGAGTCTGTGCTCAGTGAAACCTCGGAGCTTTCTTCTTAGCCTGCTCTTCCTTTGCCTTTCTGAACCTTCTTCCACCGCTGAGACCAGCACCAGGCATCCCAGGAGGCTGTGGGGAGAGCTTCCTGATTTCCAAAGGCAGTGTTCTCCCCACGGGGCTGGGTGCTGTTCTCTTGGTACCAGCATCTGACCCACACTGCTCCCATTTCCCCGCTAGCACAGGCTTCTGTGGCAGCACTGCCTTCAGCCCCTCTTTCTTCGTGGCCTTTTACCAGAGGCTGAATCCTTTTCCAGTGGCTCAGGTCTGTCCTGGACCCTTTTCCCTTTAGCTGCACCAAGAAGTTATCCTTTTGGTCTCTCCCTTTTCTGCTTTCCTCTTCCCAAAGGCTTTCAGCTTTGCCTTGAGTGTTGGGGAGGAAGCAGGAAATGCAAATGGAAAGCTTTGGCAAAGGCCCATCCTGAATTTGTCTTGAGATCCTATTTTTTCAGCATGAGCCAACTTTATTTCACACATCAAGTATAGAAGATTGAAGCTGGATTTTAGGCAATGTACAACTGATGAGATCTCTCTGAGGCAGGACTCACCCAGCCCTGAGTCCCATAGACACGAGTCTGCTCATGGCAACACCGTAAGAGTTGTCTGTCCTCCCTAAGAATGCCCAGGCAGAACGCATCAGCTTCATCCTGCACCTCTGGTGTGAGATGTGTGCGTTTGCAAGCTCTGGAGACGAGGGAGCAGAGCACGGGGTGAGTCTTCCCCACGCTGCCTTTCCAAAGAGATGGAACTCTCCCACCCCAAACCTCTCCCACTTCCTCCAGGGACCAGAACCCAGCCAGTGCTTTGGGTGCTTTGTTTTGAACACCTCAGACTGGAGGCTTTGGATGTTCCTGAGCACAGGAGGCTGAAATCCCTGTTCCACAGCAGCATTTCTGATGTGGAGGGTTTGGGGAGCAGCTTTGCAGCTAAAGCCATGAGTCTGTGCTCCCGGGGGGGCCGAGTCCTTTTTCTCTTGCACTGAGCTGCGTGTTTGACTGCAGTGCAGCGAGAGGCCTGTGCAGCAGCTTCCCTCCGTGCTGGCTCTGTGCTTGCAGCAGCAGCGCTGTGAGCTACAGCTCGGCCTTATCCCCATGGATATCCCTTTATCCCTATGGATATCCCCTTATCCCCTCTGGTTTGCAGGCTCCAGAGGCAGACCCACACGTTGTCCTGTTTGTGAGCAGGCATGAGGAGCTGCAGAGGCAGAGCAGGGCTCTGCATGGGGGTGATGCTGGTACTCCGGGGTGTAAATGCCCCCAGTAGAACCAGGGCAGTGCCTGCTGGAAGGAGCAGGCCCTGAGTGAGTGTCTGGGGGCTTTGCAGAGGTTGCTGCCTGCCAGATGCTTGCACTCGGGTTGCTGCAGCCCTTTGCACTGGGTTATTGGTCCCTCCCCTTGGCAAGCTCTTTCTCACAGCGCTCCTGGCCTTGGATTTGCATCTTTTGCCACAATAAAATGCTGGATCTGGACTATTGCATTGCTCTGTTGCCTCTGTTTCCCTTTCCACGCCTACCTGTCCTACACCACCTCGAGCTTCAGCAGCTCCCCTCTGAGCATTGGGGCCAGACTGTACCGTTAAGCTCTTTGATCCTGTGTTGCCTTCTTGGGAAGTTGCCCAAGTGGCCCAGGGATCCAGCCGAGCATCCAGAGGTGCCTTCAAAACAAGTCCATCTCCAAGCAGAAACCACAGCACTTTCCACTGAAGTCTTCGTAGAATCCCAGCCTGGTTTGGCTTGGAAGGGACCTGCAAGCCCATCGAGCTCCAGGTGCCTGTGTCCAGCCTGGCCTTGAACACTGCCAGGGATGGGGCAGCCACAGCTGCTCTGGGCACCCTGTGCCAGCACCTCAGCACCCTCAAACAGAAGAGCTTCTGCCTCATTTTAATCTAATCTAAGTCCCTTTGCCTGCAGCTGAACAGAAGTGGCTGCTGAGGGAGGGGGAGCCTGATCCACCCCTCTGGGCCGTGCCAGGGTTTATTTGCAACAGCATCTTCATGGGGACCTCCTCAGCTGGAGCACACTCTGCCCTGGCCCCTTCTCCATAGGAGGGGAAGGATCCTGTTGGTGCCAGGATCTCAGCCTCCTCCTGGAGGCCACCAGTAAAAGCAAAGCAAGGGAGATCTCTAGTGCTAAACATGAGCAGAAGGAGGAAAAGGCTTCTGATGCAGAGCCTGGGCTCAGTGAGCACCAAGCACCTCCTGATGCCAGCACCCACTGTGGCCTGGCCCTGCAGGGGGAAGATGGAAGATGTCTGTCTGGCAGCAAGCGTGGTCCAAGTATAAGCACATCAATCCAGCTCCTGCCGAGCTGGGAGGTGCTGCTTCTCCCTCTGCACTCTTTCATGCTCCTCAGCTGCCTTCAAGCCCTGTCTGTGGGGTAGCAGCAGAGGTGGGGTGCTCTGGGGTGCACTGTGCTCCCTCCCATCCTGTCTGCTGTGGCTTCTGCTGCTCTGAACTGGTAACTTTGGAGCCTTTGGGCCTGGTTTGAGCTTTCTCCTTTGATACCCCAACAGCAGCATCTTGTGCCCCAGGGAGCTCATCCAGCTGCACCTTGAGAGCTGGGGGTGCTGCTGAACCCTGGCATCTCCTTCAGCCAGTGTGGAGCTGCGGGTCTGGGCTGAGGTCGAAACCCAGCCCATTTCACAGGGATATTTACTAGAATGAGTTCTGTTCTAGAAGGTTCGTGCTAAACCTGAGTGGCAAAACAAGAACGTTCCCAGGCAGGGAACGTGTGACCCTTTGCTTGGCAGAAAACAGGGATTTTCCTGGCATTTCAAAGGAGTCCTGTTCCTCAGTGCAGCAGGGTGGGATCGGGGCGGGGGGGGGGGGCTGAGGTGCAGGGCTGGGTTTGGGTGGTCTGGGTCCTGTTGAAAGCTTCATTCACCAGGGGCTCTCTGTGACAGCAGAGATAACAGATGGGGAGACCTGGACCCTCCTGACCCTTTGGTTGGTATCCGTCAGTGCAGCTCCAGTGTGCTTGGTTCTCGGGAGCAGGGGCTGGTGATGAGATCAGGGTCTTCAGCCTGAAGACAAAACCCTTCCCAGACGCTCACTGGTGCCTTGGCAGCGGCGCTGGGACCTTCTGGTGTAACTGGGAGCAGGCAAGAAGTGGCTGGGGAGCGTTTGCAAGGAGCAGGGGTGCTCCTGGCGGGGCCGAGGCGGGCGCTGCCAGCAGCAGCAGCAGGGACGGGCTGTCCCACAGGGGCTCTCCCTGCGCCGAGCTGGGTTTCAGCGGGGAAGCGGGGCCTCTCTGTGGTTTCTGGCTCTCTCAAGTGCTTCCTTGCAGGCTGGGGAAGTGCCCAGGCTCTGGCAGGGGCTGCTGCTCCTCTGCAGTCCCCAGTGTGTGAGTGGGGAGCGGAGCTGCACCCAGGGCTGCCCCATCACGCGTTACGTGCATAGCTGCAGCCACTGCCCAGCAGCACTGGACATGCTGGCAGCCATCTGACTGCCCAAACAGCCCGGAAAGAGAAGGAAAAAGGCAAAAGAGTATTTTGGGGTTGGTGACTTGGATGAATATCCCATGTGCACGTGCATGGAGCAGCAAGGAAATGAACGCAGGGAGCTCGGCATCATGGCTGTGATGTGTTTTGAACTTGGAGTAACTGTTTAGTATCTATCAGCAACGTGCTGCTGTCTGCCTCCCACTGCCCCACAGCTCTGCAGATGCTCTCTGCCACAGCGGGCAGGGTAGAACTAAGCTGAAGGGGAAGGAAGAGGAGAGGACAGGGTGAGGGGGACATGAGGGGCTCAGCAGGGGAAGGGCAGGGTTTGAAGCAGTGGGGTGCTGCTTTGTTCCTGGAGGCCGATAGGCAACACATGAAAGCAGTGTGTTCGAGCCATGGGGTGCTGAAAACAGGGACAGAACATGGGTGGAATCAGGGAGACCAAAAGGCCAAGGCTTCAGATCAAAAAGACTCCTGCTCGAGCCTCCTTTTGCCTTTTTGTTATCTGCTTTGGATGAACCTGTTTGCTCCAAAGCAGCATTCCTGCTCTGTGCTTTGTCTCTGTGTACCCAACACTTTGGCTGCCTGGCAGAGGCAAACCTGACCTTGACCCTAACACGTTGGTTCCCTCTCTTCCCTTAGCAGCGTCGCCCGTAAGCTGAAAAACTGGCCAGCACAATGGGAAAAAAACAGAACAAGAAGAAAGTGGAAGAGGTTTTAGAGGAAGAGGAGGAGGAGTATGTGGTGGAGAAGGTCCTGGATCGGCGAGTGGTGAAGGGCAAAGTGGAATACCTGCTCAAGTGGAAGGGCTTCTCAGAGTAAGTGCCTCCCTGCTGCTGCTGTGGGGTGGGTCTGGGCTGCTCCGGTGCGAGCATCTCCTCCTGGGTGGGAGGCTTAGTGTCCCGCTGCCTCTCCTTGGCTGGAAAGTGGAGCTAAGAGGCCAAGGGCAGCCCTGAGGGTGAAAGCAGCAGTGCTGAATGCCTCGAGCTTTAATCAAGGTGCTGAGAGCACGGCCTGGGTGAGAAAGTCCTGCTTCTGTCTCACAAACGTGCCCTGGTGGGGCTTCTCCCCTTAAACCTAGTGTGAAACAGGCGCCCGGGAAAATGCATGGCATTTCTCTCCTGAGAAGGGAAATAACTGCCCAAGCCTCTGGCATCCCTGTCTGGGTCAGGGCAGGCTCCTGCTTCGCAGGGCCAGGACACCCGCATCCCCACTGCTGCTTCTCAGCATCTCCACTGGGTGACCGGATGCCCCTTGGCAGGGAAAGCTGCAGCAAGCAAGGACATAAAACTAAGCTGTTGTCTTGGATTGCAGTGAAGATAACACATGGGAGCCAGAGGAGAACCTCGACTGCCCAGACCTCATTGCAGAGTTCCTTCAGTCCCAGAAAACCGCACATGAGAGCGAGAAGTCCGAGGGGAGCAAGCGCAAAGCGGAGTCTGACACAGAGGATAAAGGGGAGGAGAGCAAACCAAAGAAGAAGAAGGAGGAGGTGAGGCTGGGTGGGCTTTTCCTGTGCTCACCTCCCTACCCGTACACTTGGCAATGGTGTCTGGGAGCTGGAGCAGCCACGCTCCCAAAACCTCGCTCCAGCTGTTCTTAGTGACCTCAGAACCAGTCCTAGCACTAAACCGAACCAAATGGGTTTAGAGCACAAGGTTCTCCTGAAGAGCAGCACAAGGGGGGAAACAGGAGGTAGGGGTTGCCTGTTTTCCCTTGAAGAGGGAGAACAGGATGGAGCAGAGAACCTCCTGCTTCAGGTGCTCGTAGCTGCTTGGGAATAGGGGTGGTAAAAGGCTCTGCAGGCTGGGTTCATCCCAGGAGCTGCTGGGTCTTGGCCAGCACAAGAGTTTGACCAGCTTTAGGTCCTCTGCTTTAGCTTCAGCAGGATGCTTCCCCCTGGACCCAGCAGGGCATCCACTCTGCAGCAGGTTTACTCCTGAGTGATTTTCTCAGTTGCCTGCTGGCCTTAGTCATTATTAGCCATTATTAGTCATTATTAGTCATTGAGCTGAGCTCTTAGGCAGAAGCTCTTCCCTGTGAGGGTGCTGAGGCGCTGGCACAGGGTGCCCAGAGAAGCTGTGGCTGCCCCATCCCTGGCAGTGTTCAAGGCCAGGTTGGACACAGGGGCTTGGAGCAAGCTGCTCCATTGGAAGGGGTTGGAGCTGGAGGAGCTTTCAGGTCTGAGATTCCATGATTCTGGTATGCACATCTGACCCAGCCTCTCCGAGCAGCCACCGGTGTCCCCTGGTGAGCAGAGGCAGGGCTGTGGCTGTCCCTGGGGGATGCTGCAAGCGGCATCTCGTCTCTTTGCAGTCGGAGAAACCGCGAGGCTTTGCCCGAGGATTCGAGCCCGAGCGGATCATCGGTGCCACGGATTCCAGCGGGGAGCTCATGTTCCTGATGAAGTGGTGAGTGTGTCTTTGTGTCTGTCACTTCTTCACTTATTCTGTGCCAGAGAGGGAAGGACCTGCGCCTGGGGAGGCCCTGCTACCTGGCATGAAATCTCTGGCGATGGCGCTGCTGCCTGAGGTGACCCTCTGCGCTGAGGCTAACGTGGATGTGAAACGAGCAGGTAGGGCCCTTGGGGGTCGTGTGGCTCTTTGAGATGTCCCCCCCCCTGCAGCAGGCGCGAGCTTGGGGGAGAAAGAGGGGCACGGTGTCATGGCCCGGGAGAGGAGAGCCGTGACAGCGAGCGTGTCCCCTCCGGCTGTAGTGACACAGGGCTTGTCGCTGGTGCAGGTGGGAGCCAACCCAGGCAGGCGGAGCTGCGGGAGCCCTTGGCTTTTGCACCGTGTTGGAAGTCCGGAGTGGCAGGGGGCAGGGCCGCAGCTTTCACTCGCCTTCTCCTTCCCCATCCCCGACAACGCAGCGCTCAACTCACGCCTCGGTTTCCCCTGGGCTCCCGTGCTGCTTCTCCCTGCTCCGGAGCCACTCGGGAAGGGGGCACTTGGATGCCCCGAGCACCTCGGGGACTCCCGTTTTCCTGCTGCTTCTTGAGTCCTCTCCGGTCTCCGTTTCTTCCGCCTCCCCCTCCGCAGCCCCCTAACTTGCACCTCTGCTCTGGCCTGTAGGAAGAACTCTGACGAGGCCGACCTGGTCCCTGCCAAGGAAGCCAACATCAAGTGCCCGCAGGTGGTCATCTCGTTCTATGAGGAGAGGTTGACATGGCATTCCTACCCCTCAGAGGACGATGACAAGAAAGAGGACAAGAACTAAGCCCTGGCACCCGCTCTGGCCAGCCTTTGTATAAAGATCTGAACTGTGGGTTTGAGCAAGAGGGAGAGAACGCAGCTCTGCTCGGTTGGGAGCGTAGAGATGGCTGGAGAAGATGCCCTTTGAAGAGACCAGTATGGTTTCTGTGCCCTGCAGCTGCTCAACTGCTTTCTGCAGCTTCATGCTGTGTACAGATTCCAAGCAGCCCGACTCAAGGGGGGGGGGGGGGGATTTGGAAAGGAAGGGCAGGGGGATGTTGGGGTGGGAATGAGGGGAGGAAGTGGGGTGCTTGTTTCAAAGCTGCCTATTTCGCAGCTTGGGGGAGAGGAAGCAAAGCCCCTTCCATGAAGGACTATCCCTGGTGATGGGTGGGCTGGGGAAAGGGAGTGCAGATGGATACTGCTTATTCTTCAAAGACCATCTCAGCAACCCACAGCCTTCTTCCCAATAGTGTTAACTCTGCATTTTTACGGCGTAGCATGTGTGTAGGTTTTTGTTTTGTTTCCTTTCTTCTCTTGTTTCTTTTGCTATTTTACTGGTGTATTGGTTCAAAGGGGGGGGGGGGGGGGGATTTGGGGAAACTGGTCTCTTGTTTAACTGGGGAGGGAGGGGGGTGAGGTCTGGTGACAACGTTCCAGATCGTTTCCAGCTCTTTTGTAGAACATGAATTCAGAACAGAGAAGCAGAATAAAGGCAGGGCTGGTGGGGCGGGGAGGAAGAGCCCAGCGCTGGGGGCAGAGTGAGGGAGGCAGGGACACTGTGAATGTCCAGCTCTCTGGAGCCAGGATCCTCACCCCCCCACACCCTGCAAGCGATGTGGAGAGGGAGGGATAAAGGGAATGGGGGGGGGGGAAGGGGACGGGGACTTGTGAAAATGCAAACTTGTGATTCATTCGTATTGTCCTGCAGCAGAACTGCCACTGACACATGCATTGGGGGGGGGGGGGGATTTTAACCCTTCAAAAAGCCTTTCTACCCATCTTTCCATTACAAGGTGCTATTTCTCAGAACAGGGGGAGGGATGAGGGGGGAGCCTTCTACTTGTTCCTTCAGTTGACAATAGCCAGCCCGCAGCGTTGGGAACCTTCCCGTTGTGGGAGGGAGAGGGAATCAACAGCAGCACAAGCAAACAACCCAATTCCATTGTATCCCTGCCCGTGGCAGGGGGTTGGAACTAGATGATCTTACGGTCCTTTCCAACCCAAAGCACTCTGATGATGCTATCTTCTCCCATGAGAAGCGATGCTGGGAGGAAGCCTCACCTTGGTGCTGCTGGAGCTGGATGCGTGACCCCAAATCTTCCCCAGTCCTTGGGTTTGTTTCTTGTTTTGTCCTGTTTTTTGGCAATCAGATTGATTACGAATCCTCATCTATTTAATGGCCGGAGTCCTGAGCCCCACCAGGCTCCCGGCACCTCCGGGGGGGGCGGGCTGGGGGGGTGGGTATGTATCTGGACTTGCCTTGTACAAACCTTTTCTAAGAGCATGTGTTTAGGTTTCGTGAAGCCGTTGTTGAACTGTAAAGTCCGTGTTTGGAGTTGAAGCTCATCCCAAGCTCTGTCGGGTTGGGGTTTGGTTGTGGTTTGGTTTTTTTTTGTTGTTGTTTTTTTGGGGTGGTTTTTTTTTTTTGTTGTTTATTTTTTTGTCTCAATAAAATTTTAGATTTATAATCCCGATTTTTCTCTTCTCTACCAGCTCTTTGTGCATGCGATGAGTGAGGAGGTGTAGAGCGGGCGCGCAGGGATGCGGCTGCGGCTGCGGCTCCCACCGAGCAGGGGGAGCACTGGTGCAGCCCAGGGCAGCCGCTGGCTCCCGATTGCAGCCGGAGCCTCGGAGCAGCTGATCCCAGGTTCTGGTTTGTGTTGGCTTCCATCTGGAGAAGAGAAGTGTCCTAGAGGTTAGTGGATAGAGCCCGGTCTCACCCATGGAGACAAGAGGATGAGTCGGGACCTCCTTTGACGCGCGTGTTCCTTAGCCAGGACCTGGCAGCAGAGGTGGGGTAAGTGACCTTCACTTCCATTCTCAGCCCAACTTCATGCTTAGGGATGGGTTTCGAAAGCTCTGGCAGTGCTGCTGGTGGCTGCTCGGGTGAAGGTGGTCTCCCCTTTTGTTGCTGGTGTGGACTTGTTGACGGCTGTAAGCTCCTGTGTGTGGAGGAGAGGAGACTTCTCCTCGTGTGCAGTTGTACAGAGAGCAGAGTGGGCCAAAGCATCCCTGAGGGCAGGATCCCGGTTTCTGGCATTCCCAGGGAGCAGGATGGAGCAGGGAGGCTTTGGTGGTGGTCAGAGCTGAGCAGGGGCTCCGCCAGCCCCTCATCGACCCCTCAGGGCTGCAGAACCATGCAGCCCCTTGAACTCCAGGTCATTTGCAGCAGCTCAGCCTGTGCCCAGTGGGACAATGAAATCTCTGCCCTGCCCCAGCAGAGGCAGCAATTAAACCTGCATTAATCACTGCATGGAGAAGGGGAACGGCCACTTAATTGAGGCAGGGAAGGCTGCAGCTCCCCGGGGAGGCGCGGGGCCATCGATCGCAGCAGGTAGCTGGAGGATGCTCATTGCTGCAGCCCCCAGGGTGGGCTTGTGGTCATACTGAGTGTGGGGGGGCTCACGTGAGCTGCAGGCAGGCTCCAGATCCCGGGATACGGATCTGTGGCACCATGGGAGCAGGATGCATCACCTCCTGAGCAGCGGGCACTGGATGATTGTCTCCTGACCATTGTGGCGTGCGGAGTGCTCTGGGCTGAGCCTGAAGTGGGGCAGAGGCAGCTCAGCCATCCCCAGCAGGTGCTGAGGGCTCAGGCAGCAGCAGGACCTGGTTCAAAAGGCCCTGATGGTGGATAAGTGCTTCCTGCTTGCATTTGGTGCTGGGTTGGCAGCAGTGACAGCGCTGGGGCTGTGACCTCCTCACGTTGTCACCTTTCTACCATCATTCTAAAGCAGCCCTGGAGGAGTCTGCAGTAAGAATCCCCAAGCCCAGGAGGAGAGGCAGGAAGCACCGCAGAGGGTGGATTTTGATGCTTCGTGTTCCCCTTGCCTGAGCTGTTGCCATGTGTGGAGCTGGGCTGGCCTCAGCACCGACAGCAGGCATGGATGGACTCTTCCAGTCCCATGAGGAAAGGTTTAATCCTCAGGAAAAGGACATTTTCCCCATTGGAATCCTGGTGGAAGGCAATTGGGGAGCTTCTGCTTCCTGTTCTGGCTGTGCCTGGCCTGGGGAGGTGCAAGCTTTGGTGCCGTGTCCCACCCAGACACCCCGGCTTTTATTGCCAGGCTCTAGTGAATGCTCAGGACCTGCTCCATCATCATGCCACGAGATGGAAAACCCCACAGCACCTACGCCAGCCATGCAGGAAGGTGGTGGGTATGAAAGCCTTAGAGCAAGGCATCTCTAACCAAAGCATATCCAGTGCTGGTGGGGTGCAGAGGCTGCTGCCTGGCACTGCAGTGATTCAGCACCAGCCCAAGGTCTCGCTGGTGCCGCAGCTCTTCCCAGGAGCAGTTTTCCAGCCCCACTTGGTTGATCCAAGCTGTGCTCGGTGTCCATCTGCAGGGCCTGGGCTCCTGCCTGGCCCCAGGGGGAGGCTGTTGGCAGCAACATGGCTTCAGAGCAGCCTGACCCCTTCCTCTGGTGCTGCAGAGTCTGGGCCTGCCCTTGAGCCCGGCTGGAGGCGAACCCAGCTCTGCCAAGGGAATGGGGCTGGGACCAAGGGCTGGAGGCAGCCCTGGGCGCACAGCCAGAGCTTCCCACCAGCACCAGCCCGGCAGTGCCCCTCCGATGGCTCTGCTGCAGGATGAGGTGCTCCAAACCCGCATCCCTCGGCACAGGGATGGGGCAGGAGCCAACCTGCAGAGCCCCATATAAATACACTGGTGATGGAACAGCCCCTGGCTCTGGAACCAGCGCTGTGGCGTGCACTGGATGGAGCTGCAACAGAGAGGTTGGAGCTGCGTTGGTGGCGTCTGAACGCCTAACAGGACCCAGTGCTTGGCTCAAGGGGGAGGATGAGGCTGCACCAAGGCAGCTCCGACCTGCAGGGCCCAGCATCAAGCCCCACATGCCTTTGAGCAGCAGCGGCTTTGCTGGCTTCAGCTCCAGGACCCACAACGGGCTCCATGCACTGCGGGTTCAACCAGGACCATGCTTCTCCAAGGGCTGCTTTGGGAAGATGCTGTTGGGAAGGAAGGAAGAGCAGAGGAACCTTCTCCTCCCCTCCAACCTGGTACCGACAGGCTGGGATGACAGCAACGCCCTGGAGCTACCGTGGAGGCGCAGGACCCGCAGGAGGAGGCCCCGTCTGCTTTCTCTTTGAAGCAACGAAGAAGAAAACCATGAAGCAAACACGCTTGTACAGTGAATAAGCCGGTTTATTTTCGTCCTGTGCTCACAACAATCTCTCCTCGTTCCCTGACAGGTCACAGAGCACTCAAAAGAAGAGTTTCTAAGAGGAAAAATAACTTAAAACATCCGCGCAGGGCCCCCTTCCAACCTCCCCGCACCCACAGCTCCACCTCTTGTGCTTCAGCTCATGCCCAAGTCCAGCCACTGAATCTCAAGGAGCGCTCCTGGGGCTGCAGCGAGCGGATCCCCACAACCCCCCCTACCCCTGAGATCCAACCACCTTCCCCATGGCCTCTCTCCTGCCTGCACCAGGGTTCCTTCCCTTGCGTTCCCAGCCCGAGTCCTCCCTCAGCCCGACCCGCACGCACAGGACTGGCTTGGCAAAGCCTTGCTGTTGGGTTTGGAAGCTTTGTTTCTGTCGGTTGCTGGTAAAGTCGGCCGGCTCCCAGCTGTGCTATACTGCAAATACAGCTTCATAGGATCGCCTCCGTGGCGGAGACGGACAGTGATCAAGGCACTACCCCCACCCCCCTCCTGAAAACAAAGGAAGTCAGACCAACACCTAGGGACAGAAGAGAATCCTATAATGTGATCACACGGTTACACGGAATCTTTCGGTATGGCAAAGAGAACATTGAGCAGCTTTGAACGGTTGGGCTTCTCCCTTTGTTATGTTTCTTTTACTCAACACAAGCACTCAAGACCCTATAGGGAAAAACCAGGGCTGAAGCCCCAAGAAATCAAAGCGCGGTTACGGAACAGGAATCCTAACGGCTGTCTATAAGCTCTATGAGTGACGAGCCCACGGCTTGGTGGGGGACAGGGAAGGGGTTAAACCCTCTGCTCCCCTTGTGCTGTGCACTGCCGTGCACTCGCCCAGCTCCCGGCCCTCGCATGGGAGACGACAGCGTTTGCATGCAGGCTGCTGCGTGTGCCGGCCCAGCGCGGCGCTGGCGCGGCGGCAGTGACATGCTCTGAGTGTGGTGATGGGGGGGGGACCCGGAGCACAGCGGTTCTGTTACCCCTCTCCAGTGCCCCCCTTCCCGAAAGCCCTCCACAGCTCCTCCACACGTACCCGGTTCTCCCTGTGAGCTTCCTCAAGCCTGGCAAGGGTTAATTGGAAGTCACAGCACGCGTGTTGCCATGTGTGCACCGGTCTGCTCTAGGAAGGGATGCTGGGTAAATCTGGAATTCAGTCGGATCGAGTCACACACACCGATGGCAAAAACGGGGCGAGGGAAAGGAAAACAAAAAAGAACCAAAACCAGAAAAAAAAAAACAAAAAAACAAAACAAAAAACGGGAAAATAAAATAGGGAAAAGGAAAAATAATAATAAACCAACTACCTGAAATCACAGAACTTTGGAAGTTCAGAAAATGTCTCTCCTATCACTTGGTTTAAGTTCATTTGCTTAAATCTCTTTTTTGTTTCTCTTATTTAAAGCCAGTTCCTAACAGTAGTTTGTTTATCCGCCTCTGCCAAGCCCACCGCCAGTGCTGCCAGCTCGTGTCCTGCGCTCAAAGGATTCCAAAGCTGTGGAATTCCGGCGGCGGGCAGCCCCCAGCGCTCCGCCCGCAGGTCCCGCAGTGTCTCCCGCCGGCAGCAGTCCCCTTTGCTCGTGTGGGTTGGGTTGGTGTGGGTCGTGGTTTTGAGAAGATAGGATCGGATAAGAAGGCATTGAAAGTTCCTCTAAGTACTTCCAGGCTCAGCCCTTCTCCAGTTCTCCCAGTTGAACGAGTGTCCCGCTCCTCCCGCGGCGCCCATCCCGTCACTTCCTCCGGTCCTTCTGTTTGCGGTCCTGGCGCCGCACCGGCTGCTCGGCGGCGGCGGCGCGCGGGATGAGGAGCACGCTGCCGTCGGTGCCGTACTGCAGCGCGTACTGGCTGGGCGAGTAGGGCTGCCCGTTCTCATCCCGCAGGCGGCCGAAGACCTCCTGGTACAGGTTCTGCACCTTCTGCTTCATCTGGCGGATGGATTTAAGGAATTCCACTTTCTCCCTGAGCAGTTTGGACTTGTCCCGTTGCAAGTCCTCCACGTCCCGTTCCAAGTTGAGGATGGTGTCCAGCTTCCTCTTGCGGCAGTTCTGCGCAGCCATCTTGTTCTTGCCTCGCCTCCTGATGTCGCGGATGAGGCTGAGCTGAGCCTCGCTGAGCTGGTACTTGGAGAGGAGCTCGTTGAACTCCTCCACGGGCAGGTTGATGATCTTGTCGTTGGTGAAAGGGATCTTCATGGCGCGGGCGCGATGCTCGTCCCTGCTCATCTGCTTGTCCAGGAACTCGGACGGTTTCTCCTTGCTGCTCTTCTTCCCGGCGCTGGGCAGTTTGGGCTCCTCGGGATCCAGGGCCCCCGGGGCCATGTTGTAGGTGTGGTTGTGGCCAACATGCTCCAGGTAAGGCAGGTAGTGGAGCTGCGATGGGTCCTGGTAGCTCATGCGGCAGAACTTGCTGTACTCTGGCTGGTATCCAACCGCCCCTTCCGCTTCTTCAAAGTCCACGTTTTCAGAGTCGGAGCTGTAGCCGACGGCTCCTTCCTCGGAAAACGAGGAGGAGGAGGAAGAGGATGAGGAGGAAGAAGATGAGGAGGAGGAGGAGGAGGCTTCGGAGCTGCTCAGAGAAGCAGGACTGTGGCCAGAATCCAGAGAAAGACCTGAGTCGGAGTCAAACTCCTCTTCCAGCTGCGAGGCCTGCACCGGGTTGAAGCCCTCCTCGATGGCCAAGTCCATCAGGCTGATCTCGTCCAGCATGGCTTCATCCAGGAGCCCCCCCAGCGGGTCGGGCAGCTCGGGGGCCGCTGTCTCATTGCCGGTGCCGTTGAGCTGCGGGGGGAAGAAGATGCCGCTCAGGTTGGTGGAGCCGAAGGTGGTGTTGAGGCCGGTGGAGTTGTCCGGCGCCAGCTGGAGCAGGGCCGAGCCGCCGGCCATGGAGGGGCTTTCGATCTCGGAGCTGAAGAGGGAGAAGTCCTGCGAGCAGCTACCCAGGGAGGCCTGATGCAGGCTGACGTTCTGGTTGATGGGAGTGTTGGGGGCGAGGCTGTAGTTGGAGGCCAGCAGGTCCCCGCTCGTGCCGTTGTACAGGGGCTCGGCGGTCGTGGTGTTCACTTCCATAGCCTGCAAGAGACACACGGGACGGGGCCGGTGAAGGCGCCGCGCTCCTGCGCTGCACCAAAAGCAGGGCGATGCTTCTGGATCTGCCAAACGAGCCCAATCCTGCGGGACTGGCTGCGGGAAGGTGAATCCAGCACCACGCACGCAATGTCACCGCGCAGGTCGAGGCACGACCCAAAGCGCCACAGCCCGATGGTGCAGCACCGAGCCCCAGTGCGGCGAGCGGCCGCCCCATGAGCTCACCTGCATCTCCATGATGGACATGAGGTCCTGCCACTGCTGCTCCAGGTCGAAGGGCGACTCGGCCTCGGGGAGCAGGGGGGGGAGCAGGCCGGGCTGGCCGCCCGCGGGCCGGCTCTCGCCGGGCACGGCTTCGCTCAGGGTGGACACATCCGCAGCTGGAAACTGAAGCCCAGGAGGCAAGAGTGAGGCCATGGACGGGGAGGGAAGGCAGCGATCCCGAACCCCCCTTCACCCCTCCATGTGGGCAATCAGCTCCCCTTTGTTCAGAGCAAACTGGGTGCAGTTGTCCCTCTCTGAACCGATGAGAAGCAAGGACAGAAATGCTTAACTGTGACCTGCCTCGAGCCTCCCCTAAGCAGGCAAACCCCACTGACTGCTGGTTCTGCGGTCTGCATTAAGGGATCCAGGAGGAGCCGAGGACATCACCGCATCCACTCACCTCCGAATTGTCCCCGAACGGGAAGGTGGCCTCCAGCAGCCTAAGGCACTCCTCCAGGGACAGCGCTGTCTGATCCTCCGCACCGGGCACCTGCAGGTAACACAGTGGCAGCCCCGGGATGAGGGAGGTGATGGGGATGGTGACGATGAGCAAGGAGCTCCTTCCAGCAGGGCTTTATTCCAGCGCATCCAAAAAGAGCCAGAGGCCCCACCCAGTGGCTCCATCCTCCTGCTCTGGAGAGCGTCAGAGCGGAGCAGGGAATCGCTGCTCCCCTCCCGCCAGCGCAAGGACTCGGCTCGGCCACAAGGACCCGGCACCCTCACCCTCCCTGCGGCCCAGGACCCGCTCCTTTCCCCCCCTGCCCTGCTCCTGCAGCTCCGTCCACCCTTCCCATTGGAAAGCAGAGCCCCCCTCCCCACCACCACCCTCCGGTGGCCCCAGGGACCCGGCTGCGGGGCGTTACCTGCGCAGGGAACCTCTCCCCGGTCTCCCCATCAACTAAGAGGTTCCTGGCCAGGAGCTCTCTCCTCCAGCCGTCCCCATCGCTCAGCTCTTTGTCCACTTCGCTCTCCTTCTGCCGGTGGCTGTAGTCGAACACCTCTCTCCCGGCGCCCAGATCGATGTCCTGTCTCCACAGGATGTCAATCAAATCGATGTCCTGCAAGACAACCACCGCCAGCCCTTCAACCCCGGCCCCCCCCTCTCCCCGTGCCCCGTTCGCCTCCCGGGGGTCCCCACCGCGGCTTTGCGGCTCCTTCCCCGCCCCGCCGCCCGTGGACACCCGCTTGGGCCCGCCCGGGGCCGCCTCGCATCCATCCGCCCCTGGAGCCATCCCGGCCATTTGCATAAGGGGTGGGGTGCGCGGCAGGAAAATCCCCGCATTCCCACCCACCTGATGCAACCCCGGCACCGGGCCGCAGTGTGCGACCCCCCCCCCCTCCAACACCACCGGTACCGGGCACCGCCAGCACCGGCGATGGAGCCGCCCCCCCGTCCCCCCCGGTACCTTTCTCATGTCCCCAGCTGCCGCCCGGGCCGCGGCTCGCACCGATCATGGTCCCCGGGGGAGCGGCGGGGGCAGGCGGCGGCGGGAGGCGGCGGCGGCGCTCATGGCCGGCCCGGGGCGGCCGCGGGGGCTGGGCTGGGCTGGGCTGGGCTCGGCGGGGCTGGGGCCGCTTCCCACCCCCCCCCCCGCGGCAGCTGCGGCTCCGTCCCGGGCCCTGCGCTCACCGGTACCGGGCCCGGTCCCCGCCGCCCTGCCCGGGCCGGGCTGCGGCGCAGCCCCGCCCGCCCCTCCCCCGCCGTTACCTTGGCTGCGGCGGCCGCCAAGCCCCGCCCACCCGCGCGCCACGCCACGCCCCTTCTCCACCAATGAGCCGCTAAGACACGCCCCGTTCGCAACGCCGCCGCCAATCCGCGCCACCGGGGGACCACCGCCCTGACCAATCCCCAACGACGGGGGCTGACGCTTCAGCCAATCAGCGCCCGCGCGGCGCACAGCCCTGCCGATGCGGAGCCACCGCCCCCCCCCGGGCCCGGCCTCGCCCTGCGCAGCACCGGGGGGAGGGGGGGGGCAGCGCCTCCGGTTGGGGGGGAGGGGGGGCGGGGGGGAACGGGGGTGACCTTGAACACCCCCCCCGCCCCCACCGGAGCCCCCCCCGCACCGGGGAGCCCCCCCCCTCCCCCCCCCCACCGGGACCGAGCCCAAGTGTAAGGAGATCCCCGCCCGGCTGCGGCGGGGGGGGGGGGGGGGAGCCGAGCACCAGCTCATCACATGACCGCCGGTATTTATATCCCGGTGGTGTGGAGCCGGCCCCGGGAACCGGAGCATCCCCCACCCCCACCCCCCCGGGGCTCCCCGCCCCCAATGCTGCAGAGGGAAGCGCCCGGGCCCTTGGATGAGGAGCAAAGCTGGGGTGGAGAGGCAATAACCCCCACTGCCCCCCCTTGGGATGCAATAACCCCCATTGCCCCTCTTTGGGATGCAATAGCCCCCATTGCCCCCCCTTGGGATGCAATAACCCCCATTGCCCCCCCTTGGGATGCAATAACCCCCATTGCCCCCCTTTGGGATGCAATAACCCCCATTGCCCCCCCTTGGGATGCAATAACCCCCATTGCTCCTCTTTGGGATGCAATAACCCCCATTGCCCCTCTTTGGGATGCAATAACCCCCACTGCCCCTCTTTGGGATGCAATAACCCCCATTGCCCCCCTTTGGGATGCAATAACCCCCATTGCCCCTCTTTGGGATGCAATAACCCCCACTGCCCCTCTTTGGGATGCAATAACCCCCATTGCCCCTCCTTGGAATGCAATAACCCCCATTGCCCCCCCTTGGGATGCAATAACCCCCATTACCCCTCTTTGGGATGCAATAACCCCCATTGCCCCCCCTTGGGATGCAATAACCCACATTGCCCCTCTTTGGGATGCAATAACCCCCACTGCCCCTCTTTGGGATGCAATAACCCCCATTGCCCCCCTTTGGGATGCAATAACCCCCATTGCCCCTCTTTGGGATGCAATAACCCCCACTGCCCCTCATTGGGATGCAATAACCCACATTGCCCCTCTTTGGGATGCGATAACCCCCATTCCCCGTCTTTGGGATGCGATAACCCCCACTGTCCCCCTTTGGAATGCAATAACCCACACTGCCCCTCTTTGGGATGCAATAACCCCCACTGCCCCTCTTTGGGATGCAATAACCCGCAATGCCCCCCTTTGGAATGCAATAACCCCCATTCCTCCTCTTTGGGATGCGATAACCCCCATTGCCCCTCTTTGGGATGCAATAACCCCCACTGCCCCTCTTTGGGATGCAATAACCCGCAATGCCCCCCTTTGGAATGCAATAACCCCCATTCCTCCTCTTTGGGATGCGATAACCCCCATTGCCCCTCTTTGGGATGCAATAACCCCCATTGCCCCTCTTTGGGATGTGATAACCCCCATTCCTCCTCTTTGGGATGCGATAACCCCCATTGCCCCTCTTTGGGATGCAATAACCTCCATTGCCCCTCTTTGGGATGCAATAACCCCCGTTCCTCCTCTTTGGGATGCAATAACCCCCACTGCCCCTCTTTGGAGATGCAATAACCTCCGTTCCCCCTCTTTGGGATGCAATAACCCCCGTTCCTCCCCTTTGGAGTGCAATAACCCCCCTTCTTCCTCTTTGGAATTCAATAACCCCCGTTCCTCCCCTTTGGAATGCAATAACCCCCATTCCCCCTCTTTGGGATGCAATAACCCCCGTTCCCCCTCTTTGGGATGCAATAACCCCCATCCCCCCCCGCTTTGGAATGCAATAACCCCATTCCCCTCTTTGGGATGCTCCCGTGGTGCCCAGGCAAGGGGTGGATTGATCCTGGAATAACTGGATTGACAGTAGAATAATTAGATTGATAATGGACTCATCGGATTTATAATGGAATAATTAGATTGGTAACAGAATATTTAGGTTGATAATAGAATAATCAGATTTCTCATGGAATAATCAGACTTCTAATAGAATAATTATATTGATAATAGAAGAATCCAATTTATAATGGAATAATCAGATTTATAATGGAGTCATATAGATAATAGAATAATCAGATTTATAATGGAATAATCAGATTTCTAATGGAATGATTAGATCACTAATAGAATAATCAGATCAATAGAATAATTTGATTGATAATTTTTAACTTATCCCTAAAAAACAGGGATACTCCCTCAGCAAGGTCGTGCCAGGCCCAGGTGAGCCACAATACTGTAAGCACTGGGGAAAAAAGTCATGGAAAAATGGACTCCCCAAGCCTAAAGCTGCACCTCATCATCATCATCATCATCCAGCACCTAAGAAAGGAGGGGAGGAAGAGACCCTGCAGGTGTCCCTGGAGGCTGCAGATGGCAGAGCTCACATGGTATTCCCGTTGGGAAGGATGGGAGCTGCTTGGGATGAAGACCCCCCAGAGAAGCCTGCTGGGGGGATGCTCGGAGCTCGGATGCTTTGGAATGTCACACCGCATCCCAAGGGCAACGTGCCATGGGGTGGGAGCACGAGGACAAGGGGATGTCCTGGTGCTGGTGCCTGGTGCTGTGCCCCTGGCAGCGCCTCAACAACAGCCTCCCCACTGCTCCCAAAGGAGACGGAACCCAGAGGAAGCCTCAGCACTGGGAATGGAGAAGGTGCAGCCCCAGACCCGCACCCTGCAGCACTGGGCTGTGTTTGCAGAGACCTATGGAGCCCCTGTGTCCAACCTGGCCTTGAACACTGCCAGGGATGGGGCAGCCATAGCTTCTCTGGGCACCCTGTGCCAGCGCCTCAGCACCCTCACAGGGAAGAGCTTCTGCCTGAGAGCTCAGCTCAGTCTCCCCTCTGGCAGGTTCAAGCCATTCCCCTTGGCCTCTCCCTACAGGCCCTTGTCCCAAGCCCCTCTCCAGCTTTCCTGCAGCCCCTTTAGGCACTGGAGCTGCTCTCAGGTCTCCCCTTCAGGAGCCTTCTCTTCTCCAGGCTGCCCCAGCCCAGCTCTCCCAGCCTGGCTCCAGAGCAGAGCAAGAACAGCAAGCATTTAACATGGAAACAAGGAGGCCTCTGGAAACCAGCAGCATTCCCAGCCTCAGACCCAAGGCCTCCTCTCCAAAACCTGATCCCAGCTTCCCCACGCTCCAAGGACCTGATGCCATCAACCACGATCACCGGAGTGGGGAAGGACAGCAGAGTCATCCATGCAGGACCTCCACAAGGCATTTCCCAAGCCAGGGAATCACCTCTCTCAATTACCAGGGGGCCTGCAGCCCCCCACGCGACCTCCCCTTGGTGACACCCCCAAGGTCGATGGCTGCACACCCCCAGCGGGGTTTGATGGAATGGGATCCCCGAGGCCCCATCCCTACAACGCTCGCCCCTCAAAACCAGCCCTGTTCACACAGGAGCCACGAGCCCGAGCCCAACCGGCCCCTCAATGCAAGGGGACCAGGGGGAGCACATCTGGAGCACAAGACACGAAGGTTCCCCCCCATGAGACAAAGAGAACGGTGCCGGGAAGGGAGGAGAGCAGCAGGACCCGGGGCCCAGGCCTGCCCCACGAGGCTGGGCTCAGGCAGGGGAGGTTCTAAGCCAAGGCAGGAAGCACTTTGCAGTTCACCTCTCCCCACCCACGTGTGATGAAAGCCCGGCCATCAGCACGGGCGCTGGAGGAGCTCCAGCACCCAGGAAGCCAACCGCCCGCCCGGCCCCGGGAGGAGCTGTTACCCAACGCCCCTGTTTATTTCCCAGCCTCGTCCCATCGCTTTCGCAACACAAAGCCACGTGCAGAGGGCGAAACGCTGGCCCCGACCCTTTCCCCCTCCGTTGGCTATTGCTTTCAGGCTGAGGATAGGAGAAACAACAAGGAAAACCCACCCCACGTGTAACCCAGGCGCCCCTAAATGCATCCTAATGGAGCATCCCAAGTGAGGAACTGCTGTTCCCAAGCACTAAACCCAACGTGCATCACGCTGCTCGCTCAGGTGGGTACCAAAGGGCAACACACACACATACACATACACCCCCCCACTCCCAGCAGCCACAGAGGCTCCTGCCTACCTCTTTGGTCAGGTTGCCATTGACAGGGGCAGCCACCGCTCCCAGATCTTCCAGTTCCTCCCCAAAGCCTTGCTCAGCTCCGCTCTCCCTCACCCCGGCGTCGGGGCTGCTCCCATCCTGGAGGCCGCTGCCGTTCTCTAGGGCGATGCCGGCGCTGGGCTGAGCACCAGCCACGGAGCTCTCGGCGTCTCTGTGCACCAACCAGGCACTGACTTCGGTGGTGGGCACCTGAAACCTGTCCAGGGCCCTCACCTGGTTGAGCAGCCTGCGGGCGGTGAAGTAATAGTCCAGGTCTACGCTCTTTGGGTGGATGCCATAACCGTCCAAGGTGTTCCTCAGGTTGTGAAACTGGGTCTGGGTGTAAGCGGAGCTCTGGCCAAGGATGATCTCCCGGAGCGGGGGGAGCTGCGAGGTCAGGTAGGTGTCCACGTCCACGCGCACGCCGATCAGGCTGAGCAGGATGGTGAACTGGATGAGGCCTTCGGTGAAGTATTTCTTCAGAGAAAGCATTTCTGGAGGCCGAGGGGGAGAAAGGAAGGAGAGGAAGGTTTGGGAATGCACGGAAAGGGCACCGAAAGCACGGCGGTGCTGGCTGGCTGCTCCACACACAACAGGTTGGGTGGCTTGGCTTTCGCCCTGCCCCGCTTTCACACCGACCAAGCAAAGCAGCGGCTTCGGTGCTCAGGATGGGAGCTTCAAGCACAGTCAAGGCTTTGGGTTCAGCACTTGGGGCTTCCACTGAGGGCTCCAAAGCTCGAGCAGCACCAAACTCGGCCTCCCCCCCCCCCGCCCCAGTTCTCCTCCAGGTACACGAGGACCCGGTCACTTACTGCCCAAACCCTCCACATCCAGCGGCTCCCCCCCTGCTCCAGGCCGGGGGCTGCTCCCTCCTCCGCCTGCTCCTTTGTCCCTTCTCCTCCCCGCCGCTCCTTGAAGGCGCCGGTTACGAGCCAAAGGTCCCGCTCATGGAAGCTCCGAGCCCTGCTCCGCTCCCGGCTGCGGTTTCATCAGCAGCTGAAACGTAACCGGAGAGCGCCCCGGTAACGCACCGCGGCGGAGGCGGCTCCCTCCCTCCCTCGGCGCCCGGACCCCGGCTCACAGCGGGGGCCCCGCCGCTCTCCCCATTGTCCGCGCTTCCCCTCCCCGCGCTATTCTTAGCCCCTCGCGTCAGCTCCCCCCCCCCCTCCCCTCCCGAGGCCTCCGGCCCCGCTCCGCCACCACCGGCACCAAAACATCCCCGCCCCGGGGGCAGGGCCGGGCCCGGTGCTGCCGAGCGGGGAGCGGGGGGGGGGGAAGGGGGGGGGCAGGCGCCGCCTCCCTCATAAACCCCCCTCACCCCGCGGCCCCTTTAAGACCCCCCCGGCGCCTCCTCGTGACCCGCCCCCCACCCCCACCCCGCCGCTCCCCCCCCATCCTCCGCTCCCCCCCCCTCCGTTACCCGCTCGGCGCCGGCCGCCACCGCCCTCCCGATCCCGATCCCGATCCCGATCCCGGTCCCGGTCCCGGCCCCGCCGCCGGCCCCGCTCCCGCTCCCCGCCCTGGCCAACCACCGCCCCCTCCCGCCTCGCGCGGCGCCGCCGCCAATCGGCGCCTGCGAAGGGGAGGGCGGGAGAAAGCGGCGGACCAATGAAAGGCGGGGCAGAGGCGTTGCTCCCGCCCCCGCCGCCCCGCGGGCAGGCGGGCTGAGCTGCCAATTGGCGCAACGGGCCAATCGGTGAAAAGAACAGAGACAACGCGACCCGGCCCTGAGTGACAGGGCTCCTCGTCCAATAGAACGCGAAGTCTCCGCAGAGCGGCAGCAACAGCAGCCAATGAGACGACGCGCAGGACCCTGCCGCTTGAGCGGCAGCGGAAAGCACCAATCCCCGCGAGGCAACGGCCCCGCCCCTTCGCCCCGCAGCTGTTGCCATGGCACCCGGCGCCCCAGGCCCTCAGCGAAGGGCGAGGCCCGCAGCCGCCATGGCGGAGCCGCCCCCCCCCCCCCCCCCGACACCGGCTCCGGGGCCCCCGGGCCCGCTCGGCCGCCGGAAGCACTGAGTCCAGGCCGGCCCCGGGGCGCCGCCGGGCCCCGCAGTGACTCAGAGGCGGCGCTGGAGCGCGGCCAGGGCAGCGCCCGTGCGTGCTCCCCCCCCCTCCGCCCGTCGCTGGTCCCAAGGGCTCAGAGGCGGCTCCGGTTGGCGGCGCCCTGCGCCCGGAGCTGCCGGGAACGGGTTCATTCCATCCCCGGCAAGGGGCTCGGTGCCCCGCGGGGTATCCATGGGGCTGCCCTTTGGACTCGTGCCCCACCGCAGGAACCCACGGGCGGGTTTGGCTTTGGGCAGGTGAACGAGGCCCCGGCTTTCAGTGCCCTGTGAGGCTGTAACTGCCCAGCGGAGGGGAGGGATGGAGCTCAGCCCAACCGCACCGGGACCCAGGGCCTGCCCCATGCAAGCTGGACACAAGGCGCTTGGATCCGCAGGGAGAGCGGCGGCAGCGGAGGTGGCAGAACCATGGAACCATGGAGGAGACCTTCAAACGCACCCAGTCTGAGCATTCCCAGCACTGCCTCGGCCACCGCTGACCCATGGCACTGAGGGACAGTGACTGCAGGCCTGCCCTGGGCAGCCTGTTCCAATGCCTGAGCACCCTCTAGGGAAGGAATTGTTCCTCAGCTCCATCTAAACCTGCCCTGGAAGTTAAAGGTGTTGCGGGAGGGGAGCCGTGGTGATCCCAATGGGAGCTGTTAAATAAGCACCGCGCAGCTCAACCCCATCGCCTCTGAGCAGCTTATTTCTACCTTTCCCTATGGATCGGTGTGGCCCAAATCGATACCAGCACCCACAGGGCAGAGCTGGCAGGGAAGGCAGGTAGGAGGTGAGGGCAGCCAAGCAGCACCACCCGGGCCTGCTATTCCTGCCCAACCCAGACACCCTCTTCCCTGCCCCAGCAACAAACAGGATGCCAGAGACAATAGTTCATCCTAAAGAGAACCCATGGAAAAGGAGCGTGGGCTCCAGCACGCAGCAGGGTGAGGGTTCCCACCCAAGGCTGCATGCCCAACGTGGCAATGCCACCGGAGCCCCTTCATGCCAGCAGCAGGGATGCTCCGGAGCATCCACCAGCAGGAAAGGCACCGGAGCCTGGAAGCGCCCACATCCACATGGAGCTTGCTTTGTCTCCCTGCCCTCCTGGAAAACAACCCGGGGCGCGGCCACATCACCCGCAGCCGGCCCTGGATCCCAACACGGGGAGGAATGAGGAATGTGGGGGTGCTGCCAGCCCCGGTGCCCAACCTCCCCCCAGCAACCCGAGCCCCTCGGGGGTTATTTTTAGTGTGTGTCCCCCCCCCGGGGACCGTTTGGCAGCGGCCCCAGCTCGGGCAGGCACCAGCCCTGTGGGTGCCCGGTGCTGAGCAGAGGGGGGGGTGCGTGGAGCCCCTTCCCCATGGGAGAACTTAGCCCCCCCCACCCCCCGGGGTGAGGTTTGGCTTTTGGGGGGGGGGAGGTCCTGTTCTCATCCCACCCCATTGGCCCCCACCCGGTGTTGGTTCCAAAGGAGGGGGCTGGAGATCAACACACACACCCCCCCCCCTCCGGAGACCCCCGTTTCCCTCCGGTACCGCGGGGAGGGGGGGACCGGGGCGGAGCGGGCCGGGGGGGGGGGGGCGGGAACGGGAGCTGGGGGGGTGGACAAAGGCGACGGGGACATGGAGCCTGCGGGGCCGGTACGGCCGGGACTGGGATCGGGATCGGGACCGCGCAGCCTTCAATGGGAACTTCGTGCGGCCTCGGCGGGATAGGGAGGAACGGGGGGGAAACGGGAAGGAAAACGTGGGAGGGGGAGAAAAGAGGAAAAACATGGAGGGGGAACGGGAGCGGGGGAAAGCGGGGTCGGGACAGAGGGGGAGGACCACGGGGGAAAACGGAGGGAGAGGGGAGGAATGGGAAGAGGGAAAATGCGGAGAGAGAATGGGAAGGAATGGGGGGAACCGGGCGGGGGGAAGGAGCGGGGCGGGCCAAGGGAGCAGCGGGGTCCCCAATACCCGGAGCCGGGGGTGGCCGGGACTGAGCCCCCCCGGCCCCCAGGAGCCCTCCCTGTACACGGTGAAGGCTCTGCTCGTCCTGGACAGCCTCGGGCAGCGCCTCCTGGCCAAGGTGAAGCCCGGACACCCCCCCCACACCCCCTGCCTCAGTTTCCCCCCATTCACCCGGCTCAGCACCAACCCCTGCCGGGCTGCGGGGGTCCTGGATGCGACCTTGGGGGTCCTGATGGCAACCTGGGGGTCCCGGCACATGGCTGAGCCCCTGCCCACCCGCAGTACTACGACAGCACGTTCCCCACGGCCAAGGAGCAGTTGGCCTTCGAGAGGAGCATCTTCAGGCAGAGCCAGCGGGCGGGCGGTGAGCAGGGGACGGGGGGGGGACACCCGGCTGCAAAGGGGAGGGCAGCAGCATCCCCGGGGGGGCTCTGACGCTGCTCTGTGTGCAGGTGAAGTCGCGAGTCTGCAGGGACTCACCGTCGTGTACAGGAGCAGCGGAGACCTCTGCTTCTACGTGGTGGGCGGCGGACAGGAGAATGAGGTGGGAACCACGGACCCCCATGGCCCCAGTGACACCCAGGGCACCCCCATGGCCCCAGTGACACCCAGGGACCCCCATGGCCTCCCTGACACCCAGGGCATCCCCATGGCCTCAGTGACACACAGGGCACCCCCATGGCCTCAGTGAAACCCAGGGCACCCCCATGGCCCCAGTGAAACCCAGGGCACCCCCATGGCCCCAGTGACACCCAGGGCATCCTCATGGCCTCAGTGACACACAGGGCACCCCCATGGGCTCCATGAAACCCAGGGCACCCCCATGGCCCCAGTGACATACAGGGCACCCCTATGGCCTCCCTAACACACAGGGCACCCCCATGGCCCCAGTGACACCCCGCTTCTCCCGCAGCTGATGCTGTTGTCCGTGCTCACCTGCCTCCTCGATGCTCTCAGCCACCTCCTGCAGTGAGTCCCTGGAGCCACTCGGCTCCAAACGCATGGGGAAAGTGAGGCAGGGCATCCCGGGATGAGGGGGTCCGGCTGCCAGCGCCTCACATGGGATCACCGGGAGCGGCTGCTCCAGCCTCCCACCCGCTCGCCCGCAGGAAGGAGGTGGAGAAGCGCCGGCTGCTGGCTAACATGGAGGGGACGTTCCTGGTGGTGGAGAGATCGTGGACAGGGGGTGAGCTCCTGCTGGGGATGGGTGCAGGCGCAGGGGGTCCCTTGGGTGCTGGGATGGTGCCAAGGGGGAGCTGGGCACCCCTCTTTGCCCCCAGCGCTGCAGCTCTTCCTCCAGCCCAGGGAGGGGAACTGAGGCACGGGGTGGTGGAGCCCCGTGGAGCCCAGCCGGGAATGGGGGATCCCGGTGGGATCGGCACCGCTCTGCTCCACAGGGTGATCCTGGAGAGTGACCCACAGCAAGTGATCCAGCGCCTGAGCCTGCGGGTGAGGGCACCCATCCCGCTCCATGGCCTTCCTCTTTCCTGCCTCCTTCCTGCACCCTCCTCACCCTCTTTCCCCCCCAAGGTTCCCAGAGCCAGCACCCTACGGCTTCGTCCTCTTTGACTACCTGTCAGGCAGCTCGGAGCAGAAGGGCTCAGGGAACAGCCACAAATAAGCAGCACTGAGGAGGTCAAACCCTTCCCTGTCCCCAGGGGATAGGCAGGGATTGGGGTCAGGGTCCCGATGGGTGTCCAGAGGATGCTTTTCACATCAGGGCACCCCATGGGTCCCTTTGCCACAGCCAAAGCTGTTGATCCCCTTCCCTCCTCCAGGTTGGTGCCTGAGCAGAGCGTGCCCCAGGTAGGTGCTAATGGGGGGTTGCCCAGCTTCACCCCTTAGCAAGGAGATGGGGTGCACCCTAGCACCCATAATTGCTTGGCATGAGGTGTCCCCCCCCATTCCCAGCCAAGGGAACCCATGCATCTGGCTGGGAATGGCACCCCGTGGTCAGCTTGACCCCATCCCCATCCCCAGGGTCTCGATCCTGCAGCTCCTCAAGGAGAACACGGCGCCATCCCTATGGACGTGACCGCTCCCCTTGGAGCGGCTCTTTGGAACGGTGGGATCCCAGCGTCGGGCAGCAGGACGCAGCATCCCCCATCCGACTCTGGCCACATCCAGGCCTCCCGTCTGCCTCCAGCATTGAGAACACCAAGGGAAAAATGAGCCCCTGATGGAAGGGGGCGATTCCCCCCCGCTCCCAGCCACAAATAAAGCTTTCCTCCGCGGTTCCACGTCCTCCCTCCGTCAGCCCTGTGGGGCGGTGGGTCCGGGGGTGGCCCAGCAAGGCCGGGTGCTGGGGGGTCGTTTGCTCTTTGTGTTTCCTTTGGGGGCAGAAGTGACATTTTCGGGTTTTCCGGGGAAATATGCTCTTTGCAGCTTCATCCTTTGAAACCGCTGCAGATCAATGGGGGAAAGGAGGAAGGGAAAAGGGAAAGGAAGGGAAAAGGGATGGGAAGGGAAAAGGGAAGGGAAGGGAAGGGTAAAGGAAAGGGAAGGGAAAAGGGAAGGGAAGGGAAAAGGGAAGGGAAGGGAAGGGAAGGGAAAGGAAGGGAAGGGAAAAGGAAAGGGAAGGGAAGGGAAGGGAAGGGAAAGGAAGGGAAGGGAAAAGGAAAGGGAAGGGAAAAGGGAAGGGAAGGGAAAAGGGATGGGAAGGAAAGGGAAGGGAAGGGAAAAGGGAAGAGAAGGGAAGGGAAGGGAAAAGGGAAGGGAAGGGAAAAGGGATGGGAAGGGAAAAGGGAAGGGAAGGGAAAAGGAAAGGGAAGGGAAAAGGGATGGGAAGGGAAAAGGGAAGGGAAAAGGAAAGGGAAGGGAAAAGGGATGGGAAGGGAAAAGGGAAGGGAAAAGGGAAGGGAAAAGGGAAGGGAAAAGGGATGGGAAGGGAAAAGGAAAGGGAAGGGAAAAGGGAAGGGAAGGGAAAAGGGAAGGGAAAAGGATGGGAAGGGAAAAGGGATGGGAAGGGAAAGGAAAGGGAAGGGAAAAGGGAAGGGAAGGGAAAAGGGAAGGGAAAAGGGATGGGAAGGAAAAAGGGAAGGGAAGGGAAAAGGGAAGGGAAAAGGGATGGGAAGGGAAAAGGAAAGGATGGGAAGGGAAAAGGGATGGGAAGGGAAAAGGGAAGGGAAGGGAAAAGGAAAGGGAAGGGAAAAGGGAAGTGAAGGGAAGGGAAGGGAAGGAAAAAGGGATGGGAAGGAAAGGGAAAAGGGAAGAGAAGGGAAGGGAAGGGAAAAGGGAAGGGAAGGGAAAAGGGGTGGGAAGGGAAAAGGGATGGGAAGGGAAAAGGGATGGGAAGGGAAAAGGAAAGGAAGGGAAAAGGGATGGGAAGGGAAAAGGAAAGGGAAGGGAAAGGGAAGGGAAGGGAAGGGAAAAGGGAAGGGAAAAGGAAAGAGGAAGGGAAAGGGATGGAAGGGAAAAGAAGGGAAGGAAGAAAGGGATGGGAAGGGAAAAGGGAAGGGAAAAGGGAAGGGAAAAGGGAAGGGAAAAGGGAAGGGAAAAGGGAAGGGGAAAGGGGTGGGAAGGGAAAAGGGAAGGGAAAAGGGAAGGGAAGGGAAAAGGGAAGGGAAGGGTAAAGGGATGGGAAGCGTCCCTATCCTGACTCTCACCGCCGACTCTTGCTCGACGCTCCCTTGCAAGGCGGTGGCTTCATTTGCATATCTCCGCCCCGCGCTGGGTAAACTCCTTATATGGGGCATGACCACGCCCTTCCCCGTCTTAGCCCCGCCCCTAGCGGGACTGCGCATCCCTTATCCTGCAGCGCCACCTGCGGGCGGGACTGGGGAGCGAGGGAGCCCTCGACAGGACCCTCCCCATCACACCCCACCCCCTTGTGACCCCCCAAACCCCAGGGACCCCCAACCGGCCCTGGGGGACGCCCCAGTTCTGTCACCCCCCTCCATCACAGGGACGCCTCTCCCTTGGGGACACCCCCCCATACCCCAGCCCCTCCTGCGGTCACCCCAAACCACGTGGACCCCAAAGCGCCCTTTGTCTCCGCACCCCAAAGCACGAGTGACACCTCAAAAGCTTCCCCACGGCCACCCCCTGCTCCCATGGGGGAGTCACTCGGAAGGCCCAGATCGCTGCTTGGGTCACGCTGGGTACCAGTCAGTGGGTGCTGAGTAATTGTATTGAGCGTCACTTGTGTTTATTGCTTTCGATTCCCCTTTTAGTTTCATATTCCCCTTATCATGAGCGGTGGTAGCAGTGGCTTTGTATCGTACTTTAGTTATTGGACTGTTCTTATCTCAGCCCATGGGACTCACATCCTTCCCTTCTCCCCATCCCTTTAGGAGCGGTGCTGAGCCAAACACAGCACCCCAAGGTGCCAGTGCTGGGGCTGCCCCATCTCCATCGCCCCAGGGCTGGACCATGAAGACAACGCTTCTCATCCTGAGCCTCCGGGCACTGCAGCACCTTCAGGTCAGCGCACCCCGGCCCCCCCTGTGCTGTCCCCGGGTGCAGGACATCTCCCCTCTGGCCACCACCGTGTCCAGCCCCAGGCGCTGCAGCTTCTCCACCAGGTTCAAGCTGAAGATGCTGCTCCGGGGCCGGGGTCCCTCCTGCCCCCCGGCCGTGGGGAAGGGCCGGGGATGAGCACGGGGGAGCCCTGGCACCGAGGGGAGGATGCCCCGGCCCAGGAGGAGCCTGACGAGTCCCACGGGGGTGCTGGTGGTGCTGGGGTAGCCAGAAGAGAGCTCTGGGCAGGGGCTGCCGCGGTTCAGCCCCTCAAAGGGCCCACAAGAAGGCACGACCGCGTTATACAGACTGGAGGGGAAGAGAGAGGAGAAGAGGGGGTCAGTGGCTGGGGGATGCTGCTGCAGGTATTGAGACAGAGCAGGGCTCCCCTTTCCTCCATGCTCATTCCCCTCATGAACCTCGAGCTGGGGGTGACCCCAACCCTTGCACCATTGCCCAAGCACCCCAAAGCTCAAGGCACGGTGCTGGGGCTACAGCCTTGGTATCCACACACGCACGCACATTCCCTGGCAGCCAGGAGAGAATGGGCCGGGGCTGCTGCTCCACAAGTGGTTCCCAACCATGCAAGGTCGTGTCCAGTGCCCTCCAGCTCACACCGGCCCCCAGCGAGCCCCACAGGGGCTCATTAGCACTAAAACTAATTAACTAAAGCTCATTAAGGAAGGGGAACGGTCCTAGTGGATGGATGCACGAGTGCCAAGAGAAGGGAAGCCGCGTCCATTGCAGGGAAAGCGACTCCAGCCCCAAGGGTGCTCTTCCCATCAAAGGGCTGCAGCGCAGGGGCCCGGGGGGGGGGCTGCACAGCCCCAGGCACAAGCAGCCAGAGGCGGGAGCATCCCAAGCACCGAGCATCGCTCTGTGAGGGGCTCCCAGCACAGAGCAATGAGGCAGAGGTGAGGAGCAGAGCGTTGGAAGGGCGGGGGGGTTACAGCGGTGCAGGCAGAGCAGGCGGTGGGGGGGGCCCACGCTTTACCTGGGTGTCACCGTGGTGAGCGCGGTGGTGGGGTGGAGGATGTGGCAGGTGGTGATGGTGAAGGTGGACGGGGTCTGGGGGAGGTTGTTAACAGAGAGGAACACTGGAAGGGACAGGAGACACGGGGTTAACGGGAACGGGGGGGCACGACACAGCAGGGGCGGGATGGGAGGAGCAAAGCTGAGGGTAAGGGCTCCAGCTCCGAGGACAAGCGGGGACCGGAGCTGATGCCTCTCCCGGCCGAGGGCTCAGCCCACGGGGGCGGCCGCAGGCAGAGCATCCCCGCGGGGCCGGGCTGGCGCAGGGGGGGTGCGAGGGGCAGGACCGGGAGCATCCCTGGGGGGGTCACGTCCCGTCCGCAGCCGCTCACCCCCGGGGCGCTCCTTGGCTTTGGCGGGGGTTGAGGTAGGGAGCAGCTGGAAGGAGCCGGCGTCCACGTCGTCCTCCTCCAGGTCGTCGAGGCTGTAAACGTGCTCCTGGTCGATGTCCAAGTGCCGGAAGTCTTTGGTGAGCACCCCGGGACGGGGCACCAGGATCCCGCCCAGGTTGGGCCCGCGCCAGCTGCTGCCAGTGGTGCAGCGTCACCGAGCCTGGGGCGGGGGGGACACAGAGCTGAGCCATGGGGACCCTCAGGGCACATCCAGCCCCGCAGCGCGACCCCGCATCCCTCACCTTCCAGGGGCTTCACGATCTGCAGCTTGTCGGGCAGGTAGGAGAGGGAGCCGAGGGAGAAGCCGGAGCCGGCGGTGAGCTCCGAGCTCGCAGAGCCGGTGGGTGCCGGTGGAGCCGATGCTGTCGTTGGGGCTGAGGAAGCCGCTGGAGCTGTCCCCGTCCCGCAGCCAGAGCTTGCGCTCCCGCTCCGCCTCCAGGGAGGAGCGCTCGTCCTCGCGGCTCTGCCGCTGCACCGAGAGCCGCAGCACCGCGGCCTCCAGGTCCTGCCGGCCCGGCGCTGCCCGCGGCTCCGCTCCGGGCCCCTCGCCCCTGCCGGGGGCACAGCGTTAGGGAGCGCATGGCCATGGACCCACGCTGCACCCCCCCAGCGCTCTGCCGGCCCCAGGCTTGTGGCATCAAAGCTCCATCAGCAGCACCCAGCCCGAGTGTCGTGTGTCCCCCCCCGGCACTCACCGGGCACCCTCCGAGCCGGTGCGGGGGGTGCTGCTCCCCATGGAAGGGGCAGCAGAGCACGGCTTGGAGCCCTGTGTGTTCGGGGGGATTCGGAGCAAGACTTGGCTTTGGCCGCCTGGTTCACTGCTTTCACCGTCTCAAAGATGCGCCGACAGCTCCTGCAGGCAGGAAGAGCAGGGGTGGATCCTTGAGCCAAGCCCCACAGGGATCCCCCCCCCCCCAAGGGCCATGAGCCACCGATGCACTCACTTGTAGTCCGAGGAGGAGCTGTCTGCGCCCTTCCTCATCATCCCCTTGATCTCAGCTGCCAGCGAGTCCTGGACACCCGGGGACCAGGGTGAGAGGGGAGAGCAGAGCCCCCCCCGTGCCCCCAGCCCCGGGTACCGCGCTCAGCTCACCACGGGCAGCAGGCTGGCTGTGCTGTAGCGGCTGACGGTGCTGTTGGGCAGGCTGCGGCTCCGCAGGCTCTTCACCTCCTCCTGGGCCTCCTGCAGCATCCCCCGCACTCCGTGTACTTCTCCTGCAAGTCCCGCAGCTGCGGGCACCGGCACCGCTCAGACACGGCCCCGGTGGTGCCCGGGCAGGACCCAGGAACCCCCCCCCCGGTCCAGGGGCTCACCTCCATCCGGAGCTGCTGCTGCACCCTCCTTCGCCGCAGCCAAGTGCTGCTGGAGCTCCTCCACCTCGGCGCCGTACTGCGGGCAGGAGCGGGGGCTCAGGGACCTGCGCCCTGTGCGTGTCCCCCCCACCCCGCCGCCATGGCACGGGTACCCCGGCGCTCACCGCACGGCACTTGCGCTGCAGGTCCACGACCTGCACCAGGAGCTGGCTGATCTCCTCCTGCTGCCGCGCCGTGTCCTCGGCCCTGCGGGCCAGCTCCTCCGAGAGCTGGGCGACCTGCTGGCTGGCTTCGGCTGCGGGGGGCCGGGGGCTCCATCACCGCCAGGGCCACCCCTTCCCCAGCCCATGCAGCGGTGCTGGGCAGTGCCTGCAGCCCCCTCCCAACCCGAGCCCCCCAAAGCCCACGTACAGAACTGCTCCACGCAGTCGATCATCAGCTGCTGCTCCTGCTCCTCGTAGCGACAGGTCTCGGTTGTGATGTTGTTGGCCTGGGGGAGAGGGCCAGAGGGTCTGAGCACGATGGGCAGGACCCGCAGGGAGTGGGGCAGGGGTGGGCACAGCAAAAGGTGCCCCCCAACCTCCATGCGAAGCTTCTGGTTCTCCTCCTCCAGGCACTTGAGTTTCTGCTGCAGGGTCTCGTACTGGAAGTACTGCTGCAGGGACAGCGAGGGCTCCGGCCGCTGCAACCTGGGGGCAGCAGGGAGGGCGCTGAGCACCGCAGAGCGGGCAGGATGCGGCTGCCACTGCCCCCAGAAGGCATCTGCAGGGACCCAGCTCTGTGGGGCTGGACCCACGGCTGCTGTAGGAGGGGAAAGAGCAGCAGCCCCGGTGCTACCCCAGGGATGGTGACGGCTCCAGGCCCAATGCCCCAGGGTCAGCCCTGGGATAGGGACCCGCACTCACGGCGCAGAGGAGCAGGAGATGGGCTCGCTCTCCTCTGTGGTAGTGGTGTAGAAGTGGAGCAGATCGTCCCGCATGGAAACCTCATGGCGGAGCTGCGCGATCTGCGACGGGAAAGGGGCATCAGGGCACGGCCATAGGGACTGCACCCCCCCAGGACCCCGGGGGCCGCTACCTCCTCCTTGGCCAGCTCCAGCTGCTCCTCCAGGAGCTCATTGCGCTCGGTCAGGCTCCGGTTCTGCTTCAGCAGGGACTGCCCGATGCGCGCCGCCAGCTCCAGGTCCCGCTCCTTCTGCAAAGGGCAGGTCCGGCTCAGCCCCAGCCCGGCCCCTGCTCTGCCCCCTTGTCCCCAGCCTGCATGGGGGGGGTCCCATGGCCGTACCTCATCCAGCAGGTTGGTGACAGCATCGATGTCGTGGTAGGTCTTGGTGATCCTGGCCACCCGCTCAGCGCACAGCACTGGGGGAGATGGGCGAAGGGTGACCCCAGCCGCTCAGCACTGTCCCCCCGTGTCACCGCTTCCCATCAGTGACCCCCAGGGGTGCCCATGGGGGAAACGGGAGGTCGCTGCGGCAGGTGGCACGAAGCAGCTCCACCAAAAAGGAGCTTTTATCTGCTTGGCAGCACCAGCCGTGATGCAGAGGGCAGAGATGCACAGGGATGCTCGCAGCCAGGTCAGCACCACGGGAAACGGGGTGCTACCACCTCACCCCCACCCCTGCTGCCTCTTGGGATGGCAAAGAAGGATGCTGACACCACCACCCCCCCCGCTGCTCCCATAGCGCCAGCCCCACCGCAGGGCACACAGATGGGAAGGAGGGATGGGAAGAGGCAGGCAGCAGAGATGGGATCGGAGCCGACACCTCCAGCAAGGAGCTCCGGTACAAACAGCAGCGGGTGGCACCACGCCGAGACGGGCCCGGAGGCAGCGTCCCCAGCTCCCTCCTCACCAAGAGCCAGCCCTGCCCTGGGTGCCTCAGTTTCCCCTGACCTCAGCCCGCAGTCGGGCAGACAAAGCGGGTTAACGGGAGGCTCAGCCGCACAAATCCCATTACCCCGCCCCAGCTGGGGGGGGTGTGCAGTGATGTGTGCGTTGTCACAGCAGTGCTCCCACCCCACAACCCCCATCCTCCGGTCCCCACTGCCCCGCGGCGCTGGTCCCCTGCACCCCAGTGGGCACGGACCCCAGCGGGCACATCCATGGGGAGAGGGGACAACCCCAGCTTCATCCCCCTCCCGCACCCCAAGAGCAGCTGCTCCCTGCAGGGTCCCCAAGTGCACCTCGTCAGGCCCCGAGCCGTTAATTGGAAGTAATTAGAGCATGAGCATCGTTACGGTTTGAGCGAGCGGCGGGCCCGGGCAGACACAGGGGGCTGAGCGCTGCAAGCACGTAAACACCGCCCCAGCGCCGGCCTCATCCAGCGGGGTGCGGGGCGATGCGGGGACCCCCACCCCATGGGCACACAGCGACCTCCATCCCGTGGGCACACAGGGATCCCCATCCCATGGGCACACAGCGACCGCCATCCCATGGGCACACAGGGATCCCCACCCCATGGGCACACAGGGATCCCCATCCCATGGGCACACAGCGACCTCCATCCCTTGGGCACACAGGGATCCCCATCCCATGGGCACACAGAGACCTCCATCCCATGGGCACGCAGGGATCCCCACCCCATGGGCACACAGAGACCTCCATCCCTTGGGCACACACGGACCTGGCCGGGCCCCTATCCCCTACCCAGCGCTGCAGGAGCTCAGAGCCCCGCTCCGGGTCTCAGCGCTGCGAGCGGGGACCGAGCACCCCCCAGCAGGGACCCCGCTCCGCTGCCCCCCGGCAGGGCCGGCCCGGGCCGCCCTCACCTTCCTCCAGCTCCCGGGCGATGGGGTCGGTGCCGCCGCCCCGCTCCGCGCTCCCGTTGCGCTCATCGTAGGCAGCGGGGCTGCTCCAGATCTCCATCGCGCTGCGCCCAACCGAGCCCCCCCGCGCAGCGCAGCGCTGCGCCGCGCAGCTCGCCCCTATTTATGGCATCGTCCGGGCTGCGCGCACCTGCCCGGGCGCCTCCCACCCACCGCGATCGTGACCGAGAGTGGGGCAGGGGGCGGAGCTGGAGGGGCCGGGGGGGGGGGGTCTGGGGCTGCCCTTTCCTGCCCGATCCCTTTGGATCGGGTCACAGAGGCTGCTGCTCCCCGGGGTACCCTGGGGACCCATCAGGACAATCCCAGGGGTGCCGGTGCCGCCGGGTGATGTGTTCCACCTCCCAGCCCCTACCCCATGGATGCGGGGCGGGGGGGGGGGGTCTGGGCACAGGGATCCCCATGGATGTGGCCGTGGTGGGTTTGCTGGTCCCTTTGCAGGGCTGACCCAATGGGGTCATGCAGCTTCTGCCCCTTAGGCGTGAGGGGAGGTTTTGGGTCTCTCATCCAGGGCTGGGGTCCCCGGGTACCACAGCGCAGCTTTTCCCTGCCCAGGCCTGGGTGCTTCACCATCACCCAACCCGCTCAGCACAGAGCCTGCCCGGTGCCCAGGGCAGTGCTGGGCCCTGCTGGGTCCCTGAGCTGGGAAAGGGTTTTTCCATCCATCAGCACCCCCCTACCCCGAGCAGGGGCTGGCACGAGCCTGGCCCCGTGCCCCACACTGCAGCCCCCGTTGCAGCCCCACAGCCACGACCAGCGCGGAAGCAGGAGCTGAATAAATCATGGGCTGAATGATGGAGGAGCAGCCCGGCACGTACGCAGGCCTCAAGGGCGGGAGGGCGGCGGCGAGGGCCCCACAGCCCCACGGCCCCACGGCTCAGCGTGATGCTGGTAATGCCAACATACGCACGGCCTGCCCCAGTGCCAGTCCTCATTAGCACCAAACTCAGTGATGGGTCGATGAGGCTGGGGCTGGAGCTGCCCCTCCTCATCCCATGATGCCTTTTCCTGCCTCCTGGACTCCCACCCACCCGCTGCCCCAAAACTCGTCCTGCCATAACCCTGCTGCAGCTGGGGCCAGAGCCGGGCACCCTCAGCCCCAGCATCAGCCCCTCACACCAGGGTCTCTCCCAGTGAGGGCAGGGACCCAGCAGCAACCCAGGGCACCCAGCCAGGGACCCCAAGGACACAGCAGGGTCTCCTGGCCAGGCAGGAGCTGCTTCTTCCTAATCCCCAGCGCCAGGTCCCTCGTGTCTGTGCACAAGCCAGATTACAGGGGGCTATTTCTGACGGCAGCTTAAAGGTTTGGGTAAGGGGATGAGGCAGAGCCAGCCCCCACCACAGCGGTGCTGGAGCCAGGGAGAAACGTGACCCTCGGCCCATGGCTGCACCCACATCCTGCTCCTGCCCCATGGCACCTAAATGGGCTTTGGGGCTCAATCCCCCACTGGGTTGGGGGGTGCTGGTGTCGGGGGTTGGGGGCTGCACCCGGTGGCACAGGGAGGGGAGCAGATGGATGGGGAAAGCTGGAGCACGACGGGGGGTTTATCCCCAGCTTGTTGCAGGCAGGGGCCTCAGCCCCATCTGTCTCCCACTGCCCCACATCCAGCCCCTCGCTCTAATCTTGTCCCCGCCGCACGTAGGCCGGAGGCAGAAGAGAAGCGGAGATCATCCATCAGTGCCCCACAGCCAACAGCAACCATGGGGGGCATCACCCCTGCCCCACATGGGGACTGTGGGTGCCCCCCCCAACCCCGGGGCTTCTCATCCCCTTCAGCGGCTCGCAGCAGCACTGGGGGCACCGGTGACCCCTCTGCCACCCGTGTCCCCCCCATGGCACAACGAGGGGGGTGCGGGGCCATGCAGGGGGTCCTGGGGTACCCCGGAGCCTCTCCCCGAGCATCCGGCTTGGCTCAGCAGAAGCCGCTGCCGGAATTAGAGCGGGATGTTCCGGGTGAGGAAATCCAGCTCCGCAATCCCGTTATCCCGTTGCTGTTATCCCGTTGTTGTTATCCCGTTGTTATCCCGTTGCTGTTATCCCGTTAGCGGCGATTAGCGCCGGTGCCGCCCTGACCCCGCACTCACGGAAGTACCGCAGCGTCTCCTCCATCTGCCGGGGCGTGAGCGGGGCCGCGGGCCCCGGGGGCCGGGGGGGGCACGGAGCCAGTCCTCGTGGTCGTAGCCGAAGACGGTGTCGGCCCGCAGCGTGTAACGGGGCAGCGGCTCCCGCAGGAGGCTGCTGAGCTCCACCTCGGGGACATCGCCGCTGCACGGCTCTGGGGGCACCGGGCGAGGGCTCAGCAGTGGGGGGCACCGGGAGCTCCCCAGAGACACTCGTGAAGGGACCGGGGGTTGGGGGACCCCCCATAGGGTGGCAAACAGGGGATCCCCCCCCAGGTCCTAACCTTAACCCCTCTCGCCTCCCCGTTTCCCCCTTTCTGCGGGCAGGGTCCTGCTGCCATCTCCTGGCCACGCTCTGCCCGACAGAGCAGCGCTGGGGTTCAGCGGGAGAGGGATGCTGTGGGGCGAGGGATGCTGGTGTGGGGTGAGGGATGCCGTGGGGCGAGGGATGCTGGTGTGGGGTGAGGGATGATGTGGGGAGAGGGATGCCGTGGGGCAAGGGATGTTGGTGTGGGGCAAGGGATGCTGTGGGGAGAGGGATGCTGCTGTGGGGAGAGGGATGCCATGGGGCAAGGGATGCTGGTGTGGGGTGAGGGATGCCAGGAGGGTGGCTCAGCTCCAGTCATAGATGGGGACAGGACAAAGGACCAGCCCGGAGCTGCCCCAGCTCCACATCCCCTCGCCCCACTCCCCACCACAACCCGGCTCTACCCACCAGTGATGGTTGCGGCATCGCAGCATCTGCCTGTGGATGTGGGGCTGGTGTGGGGCAGGGCAGTGACGGGGGAGTCCGGGCTGCGCTGGAGGTGGCCGGGGGGGGTCTCTGGTGGGACCACGGTGTCCAGTTTGGCTGCTGTTACGTGGGGGGGGCCATGGGAGAAGCTCTTTCCACCCTGGCTCACCGGAGCAGCACTGGGCAGCAGAGTCCCTCCTGCGGCCCCTGCCTGCGGACAAGGAGCCGTTAGGGTGATGCTCTGGGGACCAGGGACACATCCTGAACCCCGCGCTCCGGGTCCTGTCCCCAAGCACGCTGCCCGCTGGTTAAAGGCTCCCTATGGGCAGCATCTGCCCAGCCGGGGCTTGTGGGGACCTGGACAGCGCGGCCAGGGCCGCGGGTCCCCCCATGGGGACAAGGGGAGCAGGCAGCACCAGGACAGGCCCCACTGCTGCCGAACACGGCGCAGTTCCGGGATGGCGCCGGGTCATCGTACCTGCTCAGCTCCACTACGTGACACGGGGCACTCAGCACCAAAGCAAACACTTGGTGATGTCCGGATCAGCACCGGTGCCGGAGGGGGGAGAGGATGCTCCGAAGGGATGGGGCAGGAGCCTGCGCCCCTCCCCGGGCTCGCTGCCGGGTCCCTGCCCGTGGTAGCGGGCAGAGGAAGGAGCCGCGGAGGTGCTCGGAGCGGGCAGACGCATGGGAGCCTGCGGAGCCCCACCTCGGAGGGCAAAGTTCGGCTGCGAACCTGCTCCCCGCCCGCTGCAGGATGCGGAGCCGGGACCCGCCGCGCTGCCCCGGGCAGGGCTGGGCAGCACCCGCGCCCGGCCGGGCCATAAACGCATCACGGGACAGGCCATAAACCAGCACGTTCCTGCCCCCTCCAGCGCCCCGGCTCCGGCTGCAGCCGCTGCGGGCACCGCTGTGCCCGGCCCGGAGCCCCGTGCCCCATCTCCACCCCTGCTCCCCCCCCCCTCCAGCAGGGCCGTGCCAGGGCATCGCCGTTACCTCCGCAGCGCCCCCAAACCCTGCACAGCCGGGAGGCAGCACGGACACCCCCGAGCACGCCCATGGCCCCAGTCTCTGCCCCCCGGCACTGGAACCGTCAGACTCAGGTGGCTCAATCCGCCCGAGGAACAGATCCGCAGCCCCAAACCCGCAGCCCCCCCCATGGCCCCCAGCGCAGGAAGGGACCCACCGTGCTGCGGGGCTGCCGCTGCCCGCGCTGGCTCCGCGGATGGGGCCCGGTGTGGGTCAGCGCGGGGCCGGGGCTGCCAGAGCCCTGCGCCTGCTCTTGGCCCCGCTCCTGCACTCGTTGCACCCAGGGAGAGCCGGGTCCGGACCCGTCCGAGCAGCTCCCATCGCACCCGGCCCCTGCCCTTGGGCTGATGCGGGACCTGCCCCATGGGAGCAGGGCGGTGGTGCCGGGGCAGCAGCGGGAGCAGCAGGGCCCTGGTCAGGGGGCAGGCGCAGACCTGAGCCCGGTGCCCTCTGCCCGGTGCCATCGTGCGGCTCCTGCCCTGCCCGTGCAGCCGCGGGTGGCTTCATCCCATGGCTGGGATGTGGGCGCCGCTGCCACCCTGCCCTGGCCCCAGCGCAGGGGGTGTCCCCAGGGGGGCCCTTGTGGAGCCCTCCTGAGCTGGGAACGTCCCTTGAAGTCACAGACATGGCCAGGATGCGGCTCCCGCAGTGCTGGATCCCAGCCCTCAGCAATGGGTCTCTCCATGCACCCAAAGCCATAACCCTGCCCTGCTCATCCTGACGCTGCCCCACTTCCCAGCTGGAACGGGCTCAGTTCTGCTGTGATCCCCAAGCCCGGGTGCTCTGTGCCTGCCACAGCCCTCACTGGGGCTGCCCACACCGTGGGATGCTCCCTGTGCCCAAGGGCCGTGTCCTCAGCTCCCTTCCCCCCCTCCGCAGCCTCAGCCTCTTCCGCAGAGCAGGAAAACCCTCCCCGCTCCCACGCTGACTTCCTGGTTCAGGCACTGGGGAAGATGGAGCACGGCCGCATCCCAGCTCCTGCGGCCAAACCCCTCTGTAGCTGCGGCCAATCCATCCCTGGGGATCCCGGTCCAGCCGCAGGCCCCCAACCGCTCGCTCCGAGGAAAACCCCTTATAGGTGTCAGAGCCCCCAAGTGGGAGTGGGGCCATGGAAGTCTCAGCACCTTCCCCATGGAGAAGACCCCAGGGTTTGAGGGGCACATCCCTGCCCATGGCCCCGGGTGCTGCAGGACCCGGTCCCTCCTGGGGCAGGTGCTCAGTGTCCTGCTCCCCCTGCACAGGGGCCCGTTCCCGTTGTCACTGCTCCAGCTCCTGCTCTGGCAGCGCCTCCCTGGTCCCAGCCTTGTCTCGAAGCTGCCCTCCGGAAGCGCGCTCGGCTCTGCCCGGGAAGCAGCTGCCGTGCTCCTCATCCCTATGGCAGGGCCAGGGCAGGAAGCGCGGCCGCATCCCTCCTGCGCCGCGGGGCTGAGCTCAGCACAGGAGCCATGGGGCAGGGATGGAGCCGGCCCCGCTTCCCAAAGCGGCTCCTGCCAGGCCTGACCACGGCCAAGCACGGTCCTGCTGTGCCCTGTGCCGTACCCACCTCCCAGCACGATCCCTCCTGGCACAGGCGACGCTTCCCATTGCGCTCCTGGGCACGGCTGAGCCAAGAGCATTTCCTCTGCCATCTGCTGCCGTGCTGGGCAGGAGGCAGCCCGGGTTGATGGAGGCAATGCCAGCGTTCACCTGGCCCCATCCAGGCTCCGCTCCATCACTCAGAGCGGCTCAATCCTGACCAGCACCTCAGTAAAGAGGAGATGCTGCTGGTGCTGCCTAATTAACACGAGTCTTAATTACAGGGAGGTTGCAGCTCCTGACAGAGCAGAGGTGCCTGGTGACGGGCACGGGGCTGCGAGAGGTGACCTGTGCCTTGCTGAGCAGCATCCTCAGCCACCACCTGAGCCCTGGGCCAGGCAACGTGGGTGCAAAGGATGGAATGAGCTCCCACAAGGAGGGTGCTGGTGACCCGCAGCCCGGCCACCCCAATGGGGCTCGGGGACAGAAGAACAGGCTCAGGGCACCACGGGGCTGGGGGGTTATTTTATTCTTTGCTTTGGTCTATACAAAAACAACTTACAGAAATAATAAACTCTTCCATTCCTGCACCACGCTCCTGTAAGCGTCCATCCCCTTCCAGTGGAAGCGTTAAACCACCATCTAGAGCCTCTTTAGAACATGTGTTAGAGAAGGGAGCGGGCTGGGGGGGGACAGGAACACACCACTCACCAAAAAGAAGGGAAAGGGGTTAAAATGTGCAACAGAGATCAGTAACAAGGACACGGTTCCTAATGCGGGATCACTCCTATACGGGTCCTGGGGTGGGGGGGATAGGCAGGTACAGAGTCAGCTCCCCAACGGCTGATGGGAAAGAGACATCCCGATGGCTAAAAGGAAGGTCCTGGGACAGGGCACGCTTTGCTTTCAGCAAACGGGGTCGGCCTGATTTGGGTTTGGGTTCGCGGAGAACAAAGGGGTTTCCCATGTTAGATTCCATCCCTCGAACACCAACAGGGGGAACAAGCAGCGGGGTGTGGGGGGGGGTGTTGGAAAGCACAAACTTAAAGGTGGCAAAAGCCATTGGCACCATATTAAAAATACAAAAGAAATCTCTAGTCATAGAAAAAGGACTATTGTGGCAACGGAAGGTCGCAGACGGGGCAGGGCTTGTGGGCCTTAAAGCTTCAGAAACAGGATCTTGGATGCTGGATGCGGCAGGAGGTGCGTGAAGAAGTCCCAGGGGGAAAGGACCTCCTCCGCAGCCCCACAGCCAAGAAAAGACATCGAAAACCAAAGCCTCTGGTGGGAATGGAAAAGTTTTGTCTTCTCAGGCACTTCTGTCTCCCAAGTCCTTCTTGCAGATGCTCAGCCTGGGGCCACCCTCTTCTGTACGGAGAAAACACCTGCACGGGGCACGGAGAGCTCCTGTTACTGAGCTGAAACCTGGGGGCCACCAAAGCCCATGGGACAATGGGGACACCGACCCCATTGGCAGCGGGGACCCCACGGCCCTGCCATGCGCAGGGCAGCGGTACCTGGTGTGGGACACGTTAGGCCAGCATGTGGTCAGCAAAGGGCGCTCGGACGCCGTCGCTGTAGGCGTCCATGGGGTAGTCCCCGTCCATGTCCATGTGCATGTCGATGGGGTCCAGGGGGATGTCACCCGAGTACATGGGGCGATAGCCGGGGTCCAGCTCTGCGGGAAGGGATGGGGCAACCTCAGCTCCCATCAGTGAGCGGCTTCTCCAAGCCCAGACCCCCTCCTGGTCCCCCTGCCCGCAGCACCCACAATGGACCCAAGTGCCACCGACGGCCCCACGCGCCGGGGCCAGCATCCTGCTGAGCATCCCCAGCAGGCCAGGCTGGTGCTGCACCAGCAGCCACCCAAGAAAGGGTTTGGAACCAGCCTGGTTTGGTGAGAGGAGGCCAATGCCCCACCAGAGCACAGCCACGGGGAGCCCCGCAGGAAGAGCCGGCGCCGCACTCACCATCTGAGTAGGGCTCGTTGATGGGGATCATGCTCTGAGCCTACAAGAGAAGGGGACACAAGTGAAGGGGGATTCGTGTTCACGCGTGCCCAAGGCCCAGCCCCATCCCAGGGAGCACCCAGCGCTGCTGGCGAGCTCGGGATGGAGCCCATCCACCCCGCACACCCTCTTTCCAGTCGCTCCCATCCACGGCTGGCTGCTGGAGCCGGGACCGGTCCATCCGCAGGGACAAAACGGGCTCCCTGGAGGATGCTCACCGCCTCCCAGGCTGCGGGGTCGTGCTTGAAGAGGGAGTTGGTGAGCTCCACGGAGACGCGCTTCCTGTAGTCGGGGTTCTTGTCCTCGGAGATGCGGAAGAGCACGGCAGCGGCGTAGGTGGCTGCAGGGCAAGGGCAGCAGCCTCAGCACCCTAAAGCACCGCGAGCTGGGGTGATACCCGGCAGCACAGAGCCCCCCCCAACCCCGGCACTCACCCGTCCCCTCGTTCCTGGAGTGCAGCAGCTCCATGAGGGGAGCCGAGGCCCCCTCAGCATCGATGGCGTCTGCTGCCTCCTTGTCCTGCGCCAGCTCGCACAGCACCCCGGCCGCCACGCGCTGGATGTTCTCCACCGGCGAGTAGAGGAGCTGTCGGGGTTGGTGAAGAGCACCATGAGGGGAAGCAGGCAGCGGGGAGCTGCGGGCTCCTGACGGGCTCCCACAGCGGCAGCGCTGGCAGCGAGCACCGGGGTCCCTGGGTGGGTGGGAGGTAACAAAGAGCAGCCCCGTGCCCCCCAGCCCCTGACCTGCACGAAGAGAGGGATGGTGTTGAGGCGGAAGATCTCCATGCGGTTCATGGGGTCCCGGGCCAGGATGTGCAGTGCCCCTGTGCATCCCTCCACGATCTCCTCCATCTTCACTCCGTCCTGCCAGGGGACAAGTGCTCAGCCAGGGCCATGGAGCAGCCGGAGCAGAACCAGCGCCAGGGCACAAACCCCCCCTGAGCATGAGCCAACCCCCCCACCACCAGGGATGGGTTGGTTTTGGGGGGGGCAGAGGGGTCTCACCGTGTAGGGCTGCTGCGTGCCGGCGGCCACGTGCCGCTGGGCATCCTGGTGAGCCTTGACCAGCAGCTGGACCAGGCGTGGGATGACGGCGGCCTCCTGCAGCGGGGCATGGTTGGCCGGGCACAGGGCCAGGTTGCGGATCAGGCCTATGGTAGCCTGGAGGAGAGGAGAAAGGGGTGAGGCGGGGGGGGAAGAGAGATGGATCTCAACCGTGGATCAGGGCAACGTGTGCTTCCCATGGGAACCCCCCAGCACGGAGCTTCCTCCTTGCTCATCCCACCCCATCCTCCTGCATGACTTCAGCTTCCTCCCACCGGGGCGAGTATTGACCCGACCCAGCAGCCAGCACGAGCTCACTTCCTCCATTAGCTGCCATCAGGGATGCGGCTCACCGTGCCGCATGCAGCCACGCACAGCACCGGCCACAGAGCCCTCAGCACCGCATCCCGGCACGGAGCGGCAGCCGGCGGCCAGCTCCAGCCCCTCACCTTGACCAGTGGCCACTGGTTGGGCTGGTTGAGGAGCTTGACGATGGCGGGGATGCCGTAGTTGAGCCGCACCGAGTTCTGCGCCATCTCGGCCTCGGGGTGCCGGCTGGTGAGGTGCCGCAGCGCGCACACGGCCGGCTCGGTGATGTCCTCCTTGTCGCCCGCCCGCAGGATGGTGTGGATGAGGGCTTCCACCCCGTTCGACTGCGTCACCAGGGTCTTGTTCTTGCTGTTGTTGCAGGTCAGGTTGGAGAGGGTGCCGGTGGCGCAGGTCAGCACGTTCACGTCGTCGGAGCTCAGCTGGTTCACCAGGATCTTGAGGACCCCGTCCAGGCCCTCCTGCGGGAGCAGGGATGGGAGGTTGGAGCAGCCTCCGTGCTGCAGGCTCTTGTCCAGGCCTGGGGAGCCAGAGCTGCCCTGCAGCACGCCATGGACCGGAGCAGGCAGTGATGGAGGAGATGCAGCCTTTGCACCCCCCCGGTCCCCCGAGCTGCTTGCCCGCGGTGCTCCCGGCACGCGCTGCTCCATTGGGAATTCAATGTCTCCAGCAGCATTTCCCTGCTGGGAACTGCAAACAATGCATCCCCGGGTGACCCGGTCCCAGCCCCGCCGCAGGCAGGGGCAGGAAGGAGTTAAAGGCACCACGGTCCCGTCCCCCCCCGCAGCTGAGCAGGGATGGTTCAGCGCCAGCACAAATAGTTTCCAGGCTGCATCAGGCTCTAATCTGCCCGGAGGAGCCCCAGCAGCTGGGGATCGCATCAGGAGGCGGCAATGGGCTGCGAGAGCAACCCCAGAGCAGGGCTCAGGGTCACCCTCACCCGGCCCCCCATGGGCAGACACCTCCACATCAGCTCCTTGGGCAGCACCAAGTGGGTGGCTGGGGTCCAAGGCAGGGCCAGCACCAGCCCTGGCGATGCTGCCCCCCCATCACAGATAAACTGGGGTGGCCTCAGCAGCAGCAGCCCCCAGACTGGGTGCTGGAGCACAGGGCAGGGTCCCGCACGCTCACCTGCTTGGTGGCCACATCAGACAGGTTCCGCAGGGTCCAGAGGCAGTTCTGGACCAGCCTGGGGCTGGAGCTGGTCAGGTGCTTGCCCAGCGCCTGCATGCCGCCTGCCAGGGAGGAGACCCCAGCGTCAACACCCAAAGGAGAATGGGGAGGCAATAGGTTTGCACGGCGAGAGCAGCCCATAAATGATGCTCCTAATGCGGGATGCAGCCTCAGAGGCTAAATGCAGCGCAGGGAGACGGCTCCCAGGCAGCCAGGCCAGATCCTGCTCGCACACAGTGCCAGGGCAGCACCTCAGCAGCCGTTCAGAGCATCCCCCCTGCACCCCCCCGCCCCACCTCCTGCCCCACACCGGCAGCCCCTCTTACCAGCCTCAACGATAGCGGGCTTGTTGCTGGGACACACCGAGAGCACCTTCAGCACCCGGCTCGTGGTCCAGAGCAGCTTCTCGTAGTTGTAGCTGCGCATGATCTGCACCAGGGCCTGGGGGCCTCCGTTGGCCAGGATTATCAGCTGCAAGACAAGCACCATGGGCAGGGCGTGCGGCACACGCGCTGCCATCACCCCCGTGAGAGCAGGGCATCAGCCCGCAGGGAGCAAGGATGGGCAATCACCCCGCTCCTCCCTCCCTTCTGTAGGACCCCCCGTGCCCCACCTTGCTCTCCTGGTTGCCGTAGGCGAGGAGCTGAAGGCAGTCGGTGGTGATGGCCAGGAACTTGGGGTTGTTCTTGTTGAGCAGAGGGACCATCTTCTGCAAGCCGTCGGCCAGGCGCACGGCCATCTTGGCCCCTTCCTGGTACAGCAGCAGGTTGTGCAGGGTGGTGATGGCGTAGAAGAGGACCGACTCGACCGGCGAGCTGCAGGCAGCAGCCCGGAGCCACGTCAGCTCGCCACAGCCCCGGCTCCCACCCAGCGCCCTCCCGCAGCGCCGGATGCGAGCCCAACCGTGCCACGGGCAGGGACACCGAGGGAGCCCCATCCCTATGGACAAGGCAATGGGGGGGCTGCTCCCCTCCTCCTGCCGCCACACAGGCTCCAAAGGCAGCAACCCCTGGGGCTCCCATAGGCTGAAAGGTTCCAGGTCTCCCATTCCCTTGGTTTTGGTGCGAGCAGGAGGCAGCAGGAGCCCTCCCTTCCTCTACCCCCAGCCCAGGATGGGGGGGGGACCTTTTGTGCTCCCGACCAGCAGCCTCCTACCTCAGCATCCTGACGAGGGCCGGGATGCCGCCGGACTTGAAGATGGAGAGCAGGCCCTCGCGGTGGTGCGAGAGGTTGTGCAGGATGCTGGTGGTGCAGCGCGCCGTGTCCAGGTCGCTGGTGCTCTGCATGGTGCGCACCACGGCCGCCACGATCTGCGGCGACTGCATCAGGGCACGGCGCGAGGCCTCCTTCTTGGAGAGCTGGTTCACGATCATGGCTGCTTTGCTGACAACCACCTGCGGGAGAGAAGCTGCTGGTGGGAAGGGGTCCCGCTGCCGCCCATCCCCGCAGGGACAGGAGGGATCCACGGGCAGCGTGGTGCTGGGGCAGCAGCATCAGCACGGATGAAGACCGCTGGTTGTAACAGCGCTCATCCGCGCTGCTCCGGGAGCCACGCTGCAGTGCACAGAACAATGCGGGGTCCATGCAGCACCAGCATGCTGCAGGGATGGGCTGCAGCACCGAGAGCTGGTGTCTGCGCAAGGCCAGGGCAGGAGAGCTGCATCCCGAGCAGCAAGGATGGGATGCGAGCGGACGGAGCTGGGTTCCATCCTTCTGCGGGGATTGCAGAGCTCTGCCAAGGAGCCCCATGAGGACGGGAGCTCATCTGTGCTGGGAGCCCGGCGCCAGCCAAGCCGCTTCCTTACCGGGTCCTCATCGTTGAGCAGCTTGGTGAGCTCGGGGATGGCGCGCGTGGCCAGCTCGGCGTCGTCCTGGTAGTTGATGAGGTGCACGATGGCCGATTTCAGCATCTGCGAGGGCTCGGCCAGGCGCTGCACGTTGGTCTGCTGCCCCTCGAGCTGCGTGCTGAGCAGCAGCGAGCGGTCCTCCACCGTCTCCGGGTACATGGCGGCACGGACGCGCTGCGCCCGGGTCATGGCCAGCTGAGCCTCCATGTCCGCTGCGGGGGGCAAGGAGGAGCAGCGTCAGAGCCGGGCTCCCCCACCGCCGCTTCCCCATCTCGATGCGCTGAGCATCGCCGCAAGGAGCTGGTGCTTCAAAGCGGGCACAGATACGGCAGCGCGGAGGTAACGCAACGCTCAGTGAGGCAGCGTGAGGAGGCACTCGTCTCACAAGGCCCATTCATTAAGAAATGAAGGATATTTGCAACTTGGACAAGCTGGGGATTAGGAGGAGGACACAGAGACCTCCCCTGTAACACCGGGATGAGAGTGAGCTGTGCGGCAGCGATGCTGCAGCAGTGTCCCCGTCACTGCGGCACGGGTACCACTTGGTCCCCAGGGGTGCTGGCAACCAAACCTCCCATGGCCCATCCGCACGGGGGGATGCGTGGAGGCGAACAGAGCCCTCTTTTACGGGCTAAAGCTGTGGGAAGCATCTCCTTTAGCTCCGGGGGCTGTGTCTCTGCCTGCTTTGCCCTCGCAGACAGGCCAAGCAGGCAGAGCTGGAGCACAGGCTGGCAGCTCGGAGCCAGCGCTCCCGCGTGGGCAGCAGAGCAGACGCCGATCCGTGGGCCGGGATCAGCTGTTCCCAGCTCGATCCAAGGCGGATGTGCGCGCAGAGCTCAGCACCGCGGGCTGGCTGCGTGCCACCCCACGGCCCCAGCGCGGGGCAGGACAGGAGGGAGCAGATTTCAGCAGCTCCCGGGGTGTGGAAGGCGGCGTGGAGCAGTGCCCAGAATGAGCACGGCTCCCGGGGGAGGCGAAGGCAGGCAGGAGCTGAGCAGCCAAGGCTGCAGGCGTGCCCGGTCCCGCAGCCCGTACCTTGTGCTTGGCTCTGGTTCTGGCTCCCTCCCTGGCAGTAGCTGGTGGTGGTCGTCTTCTTGATGGTGTACTGCTTCCCATAGAGCTCCTCCTCGTCCCCGAGGCACTTGCTGCTGACCGAGGGCACCTGGGTGTTGACTCCGGAGTGGATGCCCGAGTCGTAGGTGTAGGTTTGCTGCCACTCCGTCACCTTGATGGGCTGCTCCATCATGTTCATCACCTCCATGGCTGCTCTGCGGGGCAGGCAGGGGAGGAGTGAGTCCTGCGGCAGCCCCCAGCCCCACGCAGCCCCAGCAGATGCCAATCTGCCCCTCCGCCCGGCGCCGGATGAAAGCAGCGCGGGGATGACGAACCCACAGCTCAGCACTTTGCTGCTCGTGTTCAGACACGACCGCGCCTGGCGCAGCGTCAGCACCGCCTCGGCGGGGAAGGTGCGAGCGCAGGGACCCGCAGCCAGGACCCGGCTCCAGCCCCACCACTTGTACAGCGCGGCCTCAGAGCCAGGGGCTGCAGCGCCAAGGAGCTCTTCGAAGCCCTCTGGGATGCTCCCAAATCACCTAAAGATGCCCAGGCGAAGCTCTCCTGCGGGCGCTCAGCACCACGAGCACCCGTGGCGCGGTCCCGTGCTGCGCTGAGCACCACACTGTGGCGGCAGGACAGGGCAGCCCGGCGCCCCCCAAACTCAGGACCAGGCTGCTTTCGAGCAGGGCTGCGTTTCCCTTCTCTTTCCTAAGGAGGATGGCTCCCGGAGGAACCCCTGAGCTCACAGGCAGGCGGAAGCTGCAGGGCTGTGAGTCACCAGCCCCACATCCAGCCCCCGGCACGGCCAGGAGGGGAGGGATGGGGGGGGACGACACGACACAGACAGCACCATCCAGCCCCACAGCGGGATTCCTGCCCCTTCATCCGGCGGCGCAAGGGTGGGGATGACTCAGAGTTTCAGAGGCGAGATAAGCTTGAAGGGAGCAGCTGCACCCGGCCGCGCTTCCCAACAGGCGTAATTACCACCTCCACCAGCTCTGATTCATGCAGCAACCCGGACCGGGGCGGCCACGCGCCCCTGGATGCGCTCCAGACCCCGGCACCAGCCGGGCCGGTGCGGCAGCCTCGGGCCTTAACACCCTGCTTGGGGTTGGAAGGGGAAGGGGTTGAGGCCCCCCAGCAGCCCCCCACCACCCGGCAGCTGAGTCAGGGCGTCGGGTGGCGGCCGGGGACGCGGCGTGCGTGGGGCGCGCGGTGGGGCACGGCGCGCACGGGCTTGGCACAGCTCGCCCCAGCGCTGCCGGCTGTTCCCAAGGAGCGGCCGAGCTCGCAGGGAAAAACCCCAGCCTGGCACAAACACTGGAGCCACATCACACATCCCACCGTGAGAGCATCCCACTGTGCGAGCATCCCACCGTGAGCGCACCTTACATCCCACTGCGCGAGCACCCTGCATCCCACCATGAGCACACCTTACATCCCACTGCGCAAGCACCCTGCATCCCACCGTGAGCACACCTTACATCCCACTGCGCAAGCACCCTGCATCCCACCATGAGCACACCTTACATCCCACTGCGCGAGCACCCTGCATCCCACCGTGAGCGCACCTTACATCCCACTGCGTAAGCACCCTGCATCCCACCATGAGCACACCTTACATCCCACTGCGCGAGCACCCTGCATCCCACCATGAGCACACCTTACATCCCACTGCGCGAGCACCCTGCATCCCACCATGAGCACACCTTACATCCCACTGCGTAAGCACCCTGCATCCCACCATGAGCACACCTTACATCCCACTGCGCGAGCACCCTGCATCCCACCATGAGCACACCTTACATCCCACTGCGTAAGCACCCTGCATCCCACCATGAGCACACCTTACATCCCACTGCGCGAGCACCCTGCATCCCACCGTGAGCGCACCTTACATCCCACTGCGTAAGCATCCTGCATCCCACTATGTGAGCATCCCGCATCTCACTGCTGCATTCTGCATCCAACCCTGCATCCCACCCTGTCAGCATCCCACATCCCACCATGCGAGCACCTTGCATCCCACCTTGTGAGCATCCCGCATCCCACCGATGCATTCTGCATCCCACCCTGTGAGCATCCCGTATCCCACCGATGCATTCTGCATCCCACCCTGCGAGCACCTTGCATCCCACCGATGCATTCTGCCTCCCACCCTGCATCCCACCCTGTGAGCATCCCGTATCCCACCGATGCATTCTGCATCCCACCCTGCGAGCACCTTGCATCCCACCGATGCATTCTGCCTCCCACCCTGCATCCCACCCTGTGAGCATCCCGCATCCCACCACGGGCACCCCCAGCCACCTCCCCAGCACCGCTGCTGGGCCCTGCTCCTGCCAGTTCAGTGTTCTTGAGCTGTCAAGCAGCAATCACAGCCTAAGAACTGCTCTGGCTTTAATGTGCCCTGCATTATGCATGCTCGCAAGGCAGCAGGACCTGGACCCGCTAATGGAGGCCAGCCAGGGCAGATCATTCCCACGCAGGGTGTGGGCAGGAGCTGGGGTTCCCATTCAGCGCATGACGCCCGTGTCCGCTCCCCACCCTGTGCCCCAGCAGGGCTTGGCCAGGAGAGCCCCAGTGCCAAGCTGGGAGTGCCCCAGCACCACACACCCTGTGCGTATCCCAGAGCTGCTGCCTCGGCAGTTGGGAGAGCAAATCCTCCCCCATTGGAACGCCCTGGCCATGGGGGCAGAGCCTCCAAACTATGGGGAAGCCAAAGGAAAGCAATGACAAGCCCTGCCCAAGGAAGGCCGCGGGCAGGAGAGCGCACTGCTGGCACTGGTGGCCTTGGTGCTGCTGCCCTGAACAGGCTGGGCAAGGGGAGAGCAGAGCCAAGGGCAGGGAAGCTCCTGCAGTGCACGGGGGGGGGGGGGGTATAAGGACCCCGAGCATCCCCAAAGCCAGAGCAGGGACCCCCAGGCAGCAGGGAACCAGCACTGGAGGGGGGCAGGCTGTGCCTGCACCACAGCGGCTGCTGGCATCTGCTCCACAACACACAGGCATTTGATAGGCTCTTAATTCTCCAAACCTGGCTCCTCGGAGCTCCCTCCCTGCATTATGCATGAGCCATTCCCCCCCCCCCCCCCCCCCCCGTCTGCACCACGAGGACATCAAACGGCAGCAAAGCTCCTCGGAGCCCAGACACAAGCTCAGGTGATGATGGGCTCCAGACAAGGAGAGTGGGTCCAAGCTAATGAGCACCGGGTTAGAGGCGTCGGTGCCCTGCAGCAGATGCAGAGGGGGCATAGGGTGGGTGCTGCACAGCACAGGCACGATCCCTCCCCAGGAGGGACCATGGGCACCTCATTTAATGCAGTACCCATCGTTCCCCTGCAGCATCAGCACGGCCGGTGGCACCCGAGGTGATGGGGCCAGGGGAGCAAACGTTGGATGCTCCAGCAGCAAGCAGGGAGGTTTCCGCTGAGCCAAGCATCCTCTGCTCATCACTCAGTAAGGGCCAGACACCCAACATAAGCTTCGCCCCCATGCTCTATAACAGGGCTCTGTCCTCAGATGTCCTCCCTCCTCCTCCTCTGAGGGACCAGAGGATGCCGGTTGTGCCGGGGCTCACCCGTGATGCTTTTGGTGGTGAATGGATGCAGTGGGGCAGGGCCCCCACAGACAGCAAAGGGGAGGGCAGCAGGGGGTGTTTGGGGTCCAGGGGAGAACACTTGCCCTGGAGGGGTCAGCCGTGAGGGATGCTGGGCTGTAGGAAGGACAAGTGCTGCTCTTCCCTCCCTCATCCACAGGATGTTATTGGACGTCATGGAGCACAGCAAGGGCAGAGCGACACCACCCAGCCCCAGCTGAGCCCCCCCCAAGCCTGCAGGGAGCCAGGACTCAGCCCCAGGAACAGTGGGACCCCCCCCCCCCAGGAGCCAGCAAGGCAGATATGGGGCAGCCCAAAGAGCGGGTCTGGGGGAGGACAGACCTCGAGCACCATGATGGGGACGGGGCCAAGCCAATAAAGGGGCTTCAGCCAGTGCCATGCAGCAGAGAGCCAGGAGAAGGTTAATGCCTCTCCCACCACTTCCCGCAGCCAGGAATGCCAGGGAAGGCAGAGGAAGCTCCCACGGCACCAGAGCCGTTTGATGAGCATCCAGCAGCACCGTCCCTCCCCACAGCGCCTGCGGAGGAAGGATCTGGGAACGGCAGCCCCAGGCTGAGCCACCCAGACCAGCAGCGGGGAGGCCACAAGCACTGCTTGGTGCAGGAAGAGCCATTGCCCAGGGACCTCGTGGGGAGCAGCAGCCCCCCCCAAAGTGAGCAGATGGGGGGCACAGAGCAGGTTCGGGGGGCTGAGATCACATCGTGCTTCCCAGTCCAGAGCATCCTTGCGCCCATTCTTCCCATGGAGCAGTGGAGCTGCAGTGACCCCCAAAGAGGCTGTGCCTGGAACTGGAGCCACTTCAGCTCTTAAGGAGAGGGAAGAGGCAGTGACAGCAACTCAACAAATGCAGTGTGAGAACAGAGTCTATTTTAGAAGCACTCGGGCTACAACGGGAACGATCTCTGGTCCCCAGCACCCTGCTGGAGCAGTGACCCCTGCTCGAACAGAGCCACATCGACACCCAGCAGCACTGGAGCCCTCCAAGGGACAAGGTCCCCCATCACCATCACCCCATTGCTAAGGAAGCTCCTGCAGCAGCCCCAGCACCGCACAAAAGCTGCGCTGGCTTTGAAGAGGATCCCTCGCAGGAACACGCAGCGGGAGGAGGCAGAGAAAGGAGCTTTTCAGGAGCATCAATGGGAAGCGTTAGAGTCAGAGCCCGGCTACCACAAGCCCTTTCAATGGGGCTTTACAGTGAAGATAAGTGGGTTTCAAAAGGGGAACAAGAGCAGTTTGAAGTTTAATGAGGAGGAGAGGGCAACAGGGGATCGGCCTCTTGTTGGAGACTGAGAGCTGACTGCAATGGCACGAGGCTGCCCTGGACCTGCACACAAAGGAGCTGGTGGCCTTTGTTGGCTGACAGAGGTACCAGCAGCTCTGGCCACCCCACCAGCTCTGACAGCATCAGGCACCTGAGGACAGGGATGGGTGGAAGCTGCTCTATAGACCTGTGCTCTCACCCCCTGGTTATTCTTTGGGTGCTCCTGAGGAGGTTAAGCTTGAGCAGAGCTCCTGCTCCCACCATCCAGGGGTACCACAGCTCCTGGGCATGGTGCCACCAGCCCCTGGCAGCATCCCCAGCGGGACCCGCTCTGCTCCTGCTCTCCATCACCTGCTCCCTGCACCCGCATCAACCGCTCCCGACAGCCCTGGCACACGCCGAGCCCAGGCTGAAGGGTCCTGGCACTTCACGCCATGACGAGTTATCACCCATCGCCCATCGTGAGAGCGTGCACAGCACCAGGCACGACAGCCACCGACCTGTGCGGGAGCTGCACCAAGGCACCATCTGCTGCACCACGGCCGGCGCGCGCTCCCCACACCGTGCCCCGCTGCAGCCCAGCATCACCTCCCTGCCCCACATGCGCTTCTGACCACTAGCACGGACCCAGCAGCCTTGATGTGGGATCAGGTCCCCTTCTCTTGTGCTGCCTCTGCTCCCATGGGGGCAGCCCCACACCAGGGATCCTGTCTCAAGGAGGCTTTTCCCATGGGCACGGACGTGCTGAAGACCCACGGCAGGGTCTCTGGCAGCCCCACATCTTCCCTCCCCACGTCCAACACTACCATCTGCAGAGGCGTGGGGAAGACCCACACAGACACATCCCCTCCTCAGTTCAAGCTTGCTGATCTCATTAGAAACACTGCCACTTGTCCATGGCAATTACCCACCATAGCTCCATCTGCATTAAACGAAAAAACACACAAACCCCATTATTTTGCTTTCAAGCGCACAAAGAACAAATCGTCCTTTAAGAACACGGTAATTGCAGGCTTTAAATTTAGGCTTTGAGCCTCCCAGCCTGTTCCCAGCTCCCATCACGAAACACTGGGGTTTTGCCACCTCGGCCCCGGCGGAGCCGAGGCGGTGGCAGGGACCCTGCGCTTCCCTTCTCCATCCAACTGCATTCCACGTGTAAAGTTCAGAGGCTTCACAAGGAATTATCAGCAGCACCCGTCAGCACCCGGCCTGTCGGAGCAAGTTAGGGGTTTGTCACCGGGGCTCTGCCCGCGCGTCACAGCCATTACAACAGCGCTGGGGCAGCACCAAAGCTCTCTCCCACACGCCTGATGCAGCCATTCCCGGCCCTGGCGGCAAAGGGGTTTGGGAGCTGAGTGGCCGAGGTGTGTGGAGGTGCCCTGGGGTCTGCCAGCAGCGGAGCCCCCCAAGGGCTGGCCGGTTGGGAAGGGTATTTCAAGCCTCTCCTTATAGAAACAGCTTCATCTCCTCTGCGCGCAGCCCTGGGGAAGCCGGGTTGAGGAGCTCTGCCCATTGAGGCACCTGCACAGCACCAGACCCAGCCCAGTTTAAGCACAGGCATTGCTTAGGTCAAGTTTAAAGGCTTCTTTGGAGAGGGAGCACCTCTGCCTCCACACCCCTGCTGGCCTCCAGTGCTTCAAACAGCATCCATAGGAAACAGGGGTGAACCCAAACCTCCCATCGCAGGGATTCGAGGCACCAGCACAGCCCCGGTGAGCTGCTTCCATCCACACAGACCCCCACAGTTACATGGGGCCAAGAGGCACCTCCCAAGCCCCACACCCCCAGTCTAGGTGAGAAAGCACCACCAAAAAGGAAGGCAAAAGCTCAAGTCCAAAGCAGCCTGAGCTGTTTTAACAGACATTAAATGTCCTTTTAAGTTGTGTTAATTAGAAGCCAGTCTCATTTAAACCCTGCAGACGAGCAGCAGCCTGGGTACAGATGCTGCAATTAAAGCCTTGCAAGTTCTCTGCAAAGCACCTCCCGGCCTGCGGATGGGCCCAGGGCAGCTCCGCTCCCGGGGGCTCCCCCATCCACACCCGGCTCCGAAACCCCGGAGAGCTGGAAGCACGATGGAAAGCCAGATCCCATGGAGCGCTCCCACACCAAACCACAGCCTCGAAGGGAAACCAGCATCCCGGGAACAGCCCCAGCCGAGAGCCGCGCAGCTGCACCCGCCTGCCCCACAGAGCAGGATTCCAATGGGGAAACAAAGGGGACAGTTAATGGGATTAGGGCAGCACCGAGCATGACACTGAACACCAGCACCGGGACCAGGGGGATGATCCTCCAAGGTCCCCGGCTGCAGCCAAGCCAGGGCAGTGCCACCATGGCTGAGCACAGGGCACGGTGCATGGGTCACTCCGTGCCCAGCCCCGGCAGAACCCCCCCAGCAGCCGGGCTCGGCCCCACCGGGATGCAGGCGCTTCCTGGAGCCGGCAAGGACGCTCCACCTCGCCCAGACAATAGGCTGAGAACGCCATTGTCTGGAAGCCAGGGCCCTGCCGTGGCAGCCCCACCTTCCCACAGCACCCCATTAGCACCCCCGAGTGCTGGGGACCCACATCACCCCCAGGAGCCGACCCCTGAGGAGGGGAAACCACCCCTTGGCCACTGGCGCCGGGAGCCTTGTCCATTCCTACCCAGACAGCCAACTTTGAGCCAAATCAGCAGTAAAATGGGGTTTTCATGAGACTTTACAGAAAGCCTCCAAAGCGATGAGCGATTACAGGCTTCAGATGTGCGGAGCCAGTTCCATGGGGTGCCCAGCGCACCGCCCGGGTGACATTGACACAGCACCCCCAAGGACACCAAAAGGGACCCCAAAGCCTCCCCGGCCCCGTTACCGGCTGGGCCGGACCCGAGTGCGGGGCCAGGAGCGGAGCCTTGGGCGCCCCGGCTGCGGTGACAGCTCCCGGCCCCGCTCCAGCCCCGCGGTACCCGGGGGGGGTGTGGGGTGTGTGAAGACGCTTTGCCCCCGGCACCAGCCAGCCCCACGGCAGAAGGCGCCGAGAGCAGCGGGCGCCGAAGCCAGGACGGTGCGGGCTGGAGCAGGAGGTGCGGCGGCTGCTGGGGACGAAGCCAGCTGGGTCATGGTCCCCTCCACACGGGGATGGTGGCAGGGAACGGTCACCAAAGCCACGGGGCTTGCCCGAGGCGCTAAGGAAGGGAAACGCTGTGGCCTAAGTGAGACTGAGGGCAGCCGCCACCTTCCCACCCGTGCGGGGACAACGCCAACACAGGACCGAGGCCTCTCGGCAAGGGCTCTCCCTCCTCTCCCGGCACCGACGTCCAAGCTGCTCGCAGCCTGCACCGGGCAGCTCCCAGCGCCTTTCACCGTTGCCCCTTCCTCTGCGAACCCGATTCACGAAGCCAAAGCGAGGAGCGGGCGCGCTCCTCTCCCACCGCCGCGGGCTCACCCTGGAGGGCTCCACCGGGACCCCCCTCTGGGCCGCGCTGATCCCGGGCCACCGAAGCCCCCCCCCCCCAAGCCCTCGGGCAGCGCCGGGCACCGCAGGGCTCCGGGGCGGACCCGGCAGCGCGGCCGCCACCGGGGAGCGGGGCCCGGGACAGCGCCCGCGGGGCCTCGCCCCAGGGACCCGCCCGACCGGATCCGCGCAGGCTGCGCCCTCCCCGGCCGCACGCACACGGGACCGGCGGAACTCGGGGCTCCGCTGCTGCGGAGGGGTTGGGGGGGGGGTGGCACCGACGGACCTGCCCCGGACACCGGGACCGAGCCGCGACCCCCGACCCGGCTCCTCCTCCGGCCCCGCACGGCGGAACCGGCCCGGGACAACCCCGGCACTGCCCGGTCCCGTCCTCCCCCCGGTGTTTCCCGGTCCCGGTCCCGATCCCGATCCCGGTCCCGATCCCGATCCCGGTCCCGATCCCGATCCCGATCCCGATCCCGGTCCCGGTCCCGATCCCGATCCCGATCCCGATCCCGATCCCGATCCCGATCCCGATCCCCTCTCACCTGCGCGCGCGCAACCCCTGCGCGAGCTCTGCCGCCCGCCCCGCTCCGGCCCGAACAAAAGCCGAGCAGCGCCCGCGCCAGCCCCGCCCCGCCCCGCCCTGCCTCGCCCCGCCCCAAGACCCGCCCCTCATGGAGTTTCCGCGTTCCTATTGGACACCCGACACGCCCGTCAACAGCGGCAGCCTCCTGGCCACGCCCCCCCGCCGGACGTGTTTATCCGCTCCCTATTGGCGGGGGCGCGGCCGCCCCGCCTGTGGCCGGCAGGTGATTGGGCAGCGGGGCGGGAATCACCTGGGTGACGTCACCGGGCGCGGCGAGGCACGTGCCGGGGGGGGGAGCGCGGGGACCCCCATGTGCGGGGATCCCCCCCCAGGTCCCCCCAAGGCTCCAGCATCGCCCTGAGGGCTCCGAGCGGGCAGGGCCGTGGTCAGGGTCCGGCTCAGCCCCGCGGCCCCCCCTGGGGTCCCCCGGTGCAGCCAGGCCATGGTGGCGCCATGCGGGCACCCCTGCCCCAGGCGTGGCGGTGGCAGCGCTGCGTGCCCGGGTGGGTTAACAACGGAGCAGGGCCCGTTCCCCGCGGAGGGAACCCGAGGCCGGAGCCGGGCAGGGGCAGCGAGAGGCGCTGGGGAAGGGCTGGGGCGGTGACAGCGCCCTGCGTCACCCGGCCCTGGCCAGACTGGTCCAGCCGGGTGCTGCTGCCGCGTCCCGGCTCACCCGGCTCCGCGCCGGCCCCAGGCGAAGCCTCGTCACCGAGTCAGGAGTGAGGGCTCAGCACCAGGGCAGGGCCCAGCCCATGGTGGGGATCGTCCAGCCGCCAGCCCCCCCAGAGCTGGGGACGCATCCTGCACCCCCAGCACCAGCCCTGCGCGGGTCTGTGCCGCAGCTGCCTGCCAGCGCTGACTCAGTTGGGAAATAGCAGCTCTGAAGGGAGGTGAGAGACGGAGCTTCCACCACCCCTGCAAGGAGCTGGGATCTCATCCCTGTGTGTGGAGCTGGGGAGCCAGGGCACAGCGAGAACCCTTCCAGCACGGGGAGGAAAGTGGCACAGCACACAGCATGGCACGGCACAGCAAACAGCATGGCACGGCACAGCACACAGCATGGCACAACACACAGCATGGCATGGCACAACACACAGCATGGCATGGCACAACACACAGCATGGCATGGCACAGCACACAGCATGGCATGGCACAGCACACAGCATGGCACAGCACACAGCATGGCACAGCACACAGCATGGCATGGCACAGCACACAGCATGGCACAGCACACAGCATGGCATGGCACAGCACACAGCATGGCACAACACACAGCGTGGCATGGCACAGCACAGCACACAGCATGGCATGGCACAGCACACAGCATGGCATGGCACAGCACAGCACACAGCATGGCATGCCAAGATGACAGCCAAAACGCTCATGTTCCTCCTTGGCCAAGGTCAGGGGAGTCAGGGAAGCTCAGTGCTGCCTGTATGGTGCTAACCCATGGAGTACTGCAGGCTCAGTATCCCTCCAGTATAACCCAGTACACTGTAGGCTCAGTAGCCCTCCAGTATAACCCAGCACACTGTAGGCTCAGTAGCCCTCCAGTATAACCCAGCACACTGCAGGCTCAGTATCCCTCCAGTATAACCCAGCACACTGCAGGCTCAGTATCCCTCCAGTATAACCCAGCACACTGCAGGCTCAGTAGCCCTCCAGTATAACCCAGCACACTGCAGGCTCAGTAGCCCTCCAGTATAACCCAGCACACTGCAGGCTCAGTAGCCCTCCAGTATAACCCAGTACACTGCAGGCCCTGCATCCCACCTCCATCCCCTGCTCATGCCCCTGCACTCCATGGGGAACGGTGACTGTGACCACAGCTCAACCACTGCTGGGTCACACCAGTTGCAGGGCGCTACCGGGAGCGCTGGCCCCAGTGGTGCAGGGGGGAGCAGGAAGGGGACCCAGGACAGCCGGCCTGGGACTCTGAGCGGCTTCACCCAGTGCCAGCAGAGGAGCAGGAGCAAGGAACCGTGTCCCACAACGTGAGCCGAGGGCCACGGTGCCCAGGAGCGCGTCAGAGCAGGGCGGAGGCCGGTTGGGAGCATCGAGCCTTTGGCCCCTGGGCCGAGCCCCAGCTCCACTCCCATGGGTGACGAACCCCGATCCTCCCCGTCCAGGCACAGCCCTGCCCTGCGCAGGGGGCAAGGGGCTGCCCCCCGCCAGCGCTGTCCCGAGCCCCGAGCCCTGCAGTGGGTCTGGGGGCTCAGCCCCATCCCTGCTCCCAGCGCGGAGCTGGGAAAGCCCTGGGAAATGGGAGCTGCGGGGCCGGGCAGGGCGGGTCCTGGCAGCCTCCCCGCCACCCCCTTCCTTCCATTCCATTCCCTTCCCTGCCCTGCCCTGCCCCGGGGCCAACGCCGTGATTCACCCTCTCGGTTTCAGTCCTCGCAGCCAACAGCTTCCATGGGAGCAGGAACGCGCCCCGGTGCTGCCCTGTGCCCCGTGCCCGGGGCACGCACGGGCCCGCAGCCCCTGGAGCGGCCCCGAAACAGGCTCCAAACCGCCCGGCGGGAGGGGGGCATCCCCCCCCCAGGCACCCTGGGACAGAGGCAGGGGCCACGCTGCACCCTCCGGGCCAGCCGCAGCACCAGGCACCCCCAGTGACCGGTGTCGGGGTGATGCAACCCCAAACCAAGCAGCAGGTGATGCACATCACCCCCAGGCACCCATCCTGCCCCCCTGCAGCCCCCCCCAGCCCCATTCACTGTTCCCATCATGTGGTCAGGACCCTCCCAAGCCCCACAAGAGGCTCCCATGGCCCCCAAGGCTCCCTGTGGGGTCTCCCCTACTCGATGGGGGCATCCAGTCCCCCAACCCGTCCCGGCCCATAGGATAGCCCAGTCCCAGGGAGTCCCCAGGCGGAGGCAGCCATGAAAAGACTGGTCCGGACTTTATTAAAAGTAAATATTTAGGACTAAAAAGCACCCGTGCAGGTCAGGAAGTATTAAATTAACGGAGCTTGAGGCTACAGAGGGCTGGTGGGGGGAGAACTCAAGGCACACACAGGGCATGGGCGATGCGGCCTCGCCAGGCACCATGGGGACGCCAGCATACCGGGATCCCCATCCCATCACTGGGACATGGGGTCCAAAGGGACCCTGGAAGGAGCCCTGGGATGGGGCAGCCCCGTGCATTGCTTCCGGAGCAGGGCAGCCCCTTGAGACAACATGGAGCAGTGTCCCCAGGCCCTGGGAAGGAGCTGATGGACACAGTGACCCGGTGCTGTGGGGCACCATCAGGCTCCTGGGGACAAGGGTGGCCCCGGGGGGAGCTCGTGGGCAGGCAGGAAGGTTCAGCGGTGCCGATGCTCCATTGACAGGCATGGGGCTGCGCTCAGCACAGGGATGCCGGGGCAGCAGAGGCAGCGCTGCCGCAGGGCTCTGGGCAGGATCAGCCCTTCCCTGCAAGCCCAAGGTTTCCGCGGCGGGGCCGTCAGGAGCCCAGGGCCACCAGCACCACCCAGCTCTGCCAGGGCCGTGCCCCTTCGCCTGGCTCACGACAGGGTCTCTGCAAACATGGAGGGCTCGGTGGCACCAGGGAGCAGGCACCCCTGCCCCATGGTGCGGCCCCTTGTCCCAGCATCACAAACCTTGGTCAGCTTTGTCCCCTTTGGTCCTGGGCTCCTGCCACCACTCGGCGAAGAAGCCCTCCTCGTAGTCACCTTCACCCTCGAACTCACCATCAGAGGGCAGGTCCCGCACCTCCAGCCCCTCATCCCCATCCACCTCCATCTGCAACGTGGGGTGGGCAGGGGGAGGCATTGGATCAGCCCCCCCCCACCTGAGTAAAAGCCCTCCCCAGGGGTACCCACAGCACCCACTCGCACCCCAAAGCGTGGCCATCGTTTACCTCATCATCAGCCTGCAGGTACTGCCTGGCGAAGTCCAGCATCATCTTCTGCGTGGCCGTCTGGTTGTGGTAGTGCACGGCTTCCTGGGCACAGGGTGGAGCGAGGCCTGGATCAGCCCCTTCGTCCCCACCGGAGCCATGGGACATGGGGCTCGGGATTGTGGGGGGGGGATCCTCACCGGCCGTGGCTCGAAGTCCTCCTCACGCAGGCGCCAGCGCTCGCGGTGGAAGCGGTAATAGACCAGGTTCTGCTGCATCACGGTGTCCCCCGGGTCGAAGAGCATGTAGCTGGCGACGCTGCGCACCGCATCCTGCACGTCGTTCACTGTGGGGAGCAGCGCCCAGAGCCGGTGACACCCAGCCCAGGGACCCGCAGCACCCTGGGGCTGCCCCGTCCTCCCCGCCATCACTCACACTTGTAGTAGGCGAACTGCAGGTAGTGGTACATGGTGGCCACAAACTTCTCCACGAAGTAGCCCCCCACATTGGGGGTGAGCTCGGTCTCGCAGTCCACCTTGCACTGCAGCACGCTCACAAAGTGGTCTGGGGGGGTGTGGGGTGTGAAGCATCACATTCTGCACCCCATTGCCCCCCCACCCCGGTCCCAACGCGCTGTTCCCCTGCCCCATAGCGAGTCACCTGCAATAGCAGGGTAGAAGTCCTTGAAGTCCTGCAGCTCGTAGGCTCCCTCGCAGCCGGCCAGGCAGTCCTCGTACGCCCGGTAGTACTGAGCCAGCGCCTGCTCCATGTCGGCCGCGCTGCTCCGGAAGTCGCCGTTGTTGTAGAGCTTCACCGACCGCACGAATGTCGGCTGCGGGAGGTCAGGGACCGGGGCTCAGGATGCTCCCAAAGGGCTTGGCAGGACCAGGCGTTGGCAGCCCCAGCAGCCCCAGCCCTAACCCCATGGCCCTCCTCACCTCGTAGGGCTGAGCCTCCAGGTCCACCAGGTATTCATCCACATCCAGCATCGTCCTGTAATAGTTCAGGTACCTCAAGGTCATCTCGTGCTTGGGGTTCTTCTGCAGGAAGGTGTGGGCAGCGGACACGGCCTTCTCGAGCTTATTTGACTGGGGAAGGGGGAAGAGGCAGGGTGGGGACAGGTCAACCCCTCAGGAACCCCACATCCACGTGGTGCGGGTTGGATCCATGCATCCCGGGAGAGCCTCCTGCTTTACGAGCACTGGGATGGCAGCTTCAGGGGAGTGAGACTTGGGGGGGCGAAGGAGCCATCAATGAGATGGGTTTGGGCCAGAGCGAGCAAGAGGAAAAGGCATTAAGAATCTAGGCCAGGCTGTCCCCTGCCCCTGCCAGCACTGAGCATTAAACCAGCATCCACAGCTCAGCACCGTGCCTGGGGAGGGGAGAGGCCCCCACCAGAGAGCTTGGGCAGCTGCATCCAAAACCTCCCTCCATGTCTGCACCGTGAGCCCAGGCAAGGGCTTCTCCCTGCTGAGGCATCCAGACACGTCCTGCAGCAACCACAGTGGCTCTGGTCCTGCCAGCTCAGGCTGCTTGGCCAGGGGGACGCCGGGGGACCAGGGGGACACAAGGTGGAATGGGGGGATGCAACCACAGGGGCCCAGTCCCAGGCACTCCACTCACATCCTGATGCATCCCAGATGATGCTGACGTGCCGTGGCACAGGGGCAGGATGGAGGAGCCAAGGGGGGGATGCCAGGTGGGGGGTGCAGGACAGGAAAGCAAATGACAGCAGGGTGCAGGATAGAAGGGAACGGGGTTCAGGGGGTGCGGGCTGGGAGTGAAGGGTGGGGAATGCAGGATGGGGGTGTCAAAGAGGAGGACAAGGGGTGCAGGATGAGTGTGCAGAGCTGGGGGGATGCAGGGTGAAGGGTAAAAGAGGAGGCACAGACCAGGGCAGTGCAGGATGGAGGCACAGGAACATCCCCCACCACCACTTCCTCCTTCTTCCCACCAGCCGCATTGCGCGGCATTTGCGCGCCCCCGGCTCACCTTGAAGAGCGCGTAGTGCAGGTACTGGTAGGGCAGGCGGCGCTGGAAGTCGCGCAGCGTCTGCGCGGGCGGGTAGCGCAGCTGGAACACGGGCAGGTCGCGCTTGCAGGCGCGCAGGCAGCCTGCGCGGCGCAGCAGCTGCCCGAAGAGCTGCATCTCCCGCTCCCACTCCCGGCCCGCGGGGTCCCCATCGGCGGGGGGCTCCTCGGCGGGGCCCGGCTCCGCGCAGCGCCGGTGGCAATGAGCTTCGCTGTCGCGCAGCAGCCGGTGCAGGCGCAGGCTCGCCTCCAGCTCCCGGGCGCTCTCAGCCCACTGCGCGCCCGCGTACTGCTCCAGCGCCCGCGCGTAGGCTCGCTGCAGCGGCTCCAGCGCGTCCGCGGGGAACCCGCGCACGCTGTACTCCTCGTACTGCGCCGCGCACGGCCCCCCCGCCGCCACCAGCAGCAGCAGCAGCAGCGCCAGCGCCGCGCCGCCCATCCCCGCCGCCTCCGCCGCCGCGCACTGCCCGCGCAGCGCCGCGCACCGCTCCGCGCAGGGGGGCGGGCGGCGGGGAAGGGGCGGTGCGCGGCGGGCGCGCAGGGTCTTAGTGCGGCTCTGCGCGGCCGGCGCAGCGCAACACGGGGCGTGCTCGGTGCTGCGCGGCTCCCGTGTGTTCCCTCCCGCACCCCGCGCTGTCGCGGGGTGAAGGGGGTCACTCTGCGCCCCGCACTGCGGGCTCCGGGGCTGCAGGACCCCGGCGATGTGCTCGGCGCTGCCCTGTGGAGCGGGATGTGCTGCGTGTGCCCTGTGCTGCAGCTCAGAGCATCCCGCACCCTGCGCTGGACCCCGGGGTGCTGGGCTGTGCCAAACCCGTGCAGTGGCCCCATCCCAGCGCTGGTGGCTGGTGCCAAGCTGGTGGCCACAGAGCCGGTGCCGTGCCAGCCCCTAGCACTGCCCCAAGCCAGCCTTGGCATGGCCACGCTGGCCGCAGCCCAAGCCCAGCGCCTTGCTGCCGGCTGGCCAGTGGCACTGAGGGATGTCACAGCGTGGGGCAGGAGCCAGGACACTGCTGAGGCTTCTTCCTGCTCCCGCAAGCTCCACAGGATGCAGGCCGGGCGCTGCGTGCACCCTGAGCCCCGGCTCCAGGGGGGTGCTTGAGGTTTTGTCCTCACCCGGGGCGCTGCCCCTCGGAGAACCCGGGTTTTGGTTCGGGTTGTCTTGAATTCCCATCTGGGACTTGCCAAGGGCTCTTATCACGGTGCCCATCACGGTTTGGGGAGGTGGGGATGCAGGGGCAACACGTACGGGTGCATTTGGTGCTGCTGCTATCTGGGAAAGGCTTTTGGGGGGGTATTTTTAACCATCAGCACCCAATAAAAGCAGATTGAGGAGTAGGAGGTGTTACTGAAACACTGAATCCCTCGGATTCCCTCTGCCAGGGGACTGAGCAGCAGCATCCGGAGCTGAGGGAGCGATGGCTCCAGCGGGAAGAGGCAGCAGCGCTAGGACCCGGCACAAACTCGCTTCCAAGCAGCTCCCGCTGGGCTCTTCCTTTGCGGAAAAGAAAGGAAAACACAAAAAGGAGAGGAAAAAGAAAACCCTCACCCCGACCCCGTCCTGCGGGAGCTGCCCTGGAGCTTCCCCTGGGGCTTCCCAGCGCTGCCCGCTTGTGGCATCGCCCCGGTGGTGCCGTGGTGTGGGGGGGGACGGGACTGGCGTTGGGATCGTGGCTGAGGAAGCGGCAGGCCCGGACACGTGTACAGAAATTCCGGGCAGGAATCCCACGGGAAGGGGCGGCCGAGCTGAGCAGGCCCCGTCCCTCCGCCTCCCGCTGCCTTTCCGCCGGCTGCAGCCTCCCAGCGCCATGGCCCCCGGCAGCGTCTTCCTCCTCCTCCTCCTCCTCCTCCTCCTCAGCATCCTGGGGGCGCCGGGGCTGGGCGACCCCGGCCCGCTGGAAGACGTGGTGATAGACAGATACTACATCCCCAAAATCTGCCTGCGGGAGGCCCAGATGGGGGATTTCATTCGCTACCACTACAATGGGACCTTTAAAGATGGCCAAAAGTTTGACTCCAGGTACAGCCCTCGGCTCCTCACCACTGCATGCGGTGCCGGGGGGGACCCCTGCATGCCTTGCGTCCCCAAGGGGCAGCAGGGGAGGGACAGGCTCCGGGGCAGCCCCATGCTTGGACCCCAAGGAAGGCTTTTGGTGGGTGCTGGGGGCGAGGGCCCCATGAAGCAGCAGCCCCTGCCCATCGGTGCCTGCACGCCCTCAGCCCCAGGCACGGGCAGGATCTGTCCCTGAGGGAGGCGTTTTGCGCTCAGGACATGTATTTGCATGTGCAGGGGCAGGGAAGCACTGGAAGCCCTTTGAAACGTGGCAGCAGTGAAACCCGTTCATTACCTAAGAGGCTTTGCTCTGGCCGGACTTGGTTTTCCTCAGCCTGGGCACCGATCCTGCTCTGCTCCCAGTGGCTGCGAGCAGTTTGTGTCGGGGCAGTCCCTGCTCTGCAGCACCGGGAGCAAGGGGAGAGTGAGGGACACAACCAAAGGGCAGAGACAGAGGGTGCAGGAGCAAAAGCTTTCCACACAGACACGTTTAAGAGGAAAGCAAAGGGATGCTGCTCCGGTTTAATGTGTCTTTAGTGGGAGCATGAACGGGGGAGAAAGTAACTGGGTGATGAGATTCACCTTCTGCTGTGCACACCCCACATGCATTGGGAGCCTGGGGACATTCCCTGCTAAAGGAACTCCTTGTCTTGACTGCAGGGTGGCAGCATGAGCTGCACATGGGAGGGGACGGAGGGTTCACTTTATCCTAAACGGCCCCAGTTGCTTCTTGCAGTATTGTCAGGTTTACAAATAAAGCCGGATTTGCAATGGAAGGATGAGGCCTGGGCTCTTTCCTTCCCTCCTTGCTCCATAGAGCTCCAAACATGCTGTATGCAAAGGGTTTGGAAGCGGCAGAAAGCCCTGGAGCTGCAGCATCCAGCTCCATGGATGAGGATGGTGTCGAAGAGTTGGGTACCAATGGGAAGCATCACCCATGTCCTTTGCACCCAGAGGGTCCCATCTGCACTCCCCTGCCTGCAGGGCGCTGGGTGTGCAGGTCAGGATGCAGCTCCACCACAGGCAGTGCAGGATTGAGCCCATCAGCATCAATGGTTTTGGGCTGCGGGCTCTGCAGCAGCGCAGGGACCCACCGCGAGGCTGCCCTGTGTTCGCATGGTTGGGGTCCTGATGCACCCCAAAACCCTGGGTGCTGAGCACTCGGCTCCCCCAGCACCAGCAGCATCGGGGGCTTCCCCCCATCCCGCACCCCTGACGGCTCTGCCCCTTCACCCAGCTACGACCGAGGGGCCACGGTGGCCGGCGTGGTGGGTGTCGGGCGCCTCATCACGGGCATGGACCGGGGGCTGCAGGGCATGTGCGTCAACGAGCGGCGTCACCTCATCGTGCCCCCCCACCTCGGCTACGGCAGCATCGGCGTGGGTACGTGGGGCTGGGGGGGGGCTGCATAGGCTTTGCTGGGAGCGGGGGTCCTGACCTAAGCTGCTCTGTCCTCGCTGCTGCCCCTTTAGCGGGGCTGATCCCCCCAGACGCCACCTTGTACTTCGATGTGGTCATGCTGGACATCTGGAACAAGAAGGACAAGCTGCAGGTCACCTCCTTGTCCAGACCCCTGCACTGCAACCGCACCGTGGAGGACTCGGACTTCGTGCGCTACCACTACAACGGCACGCTGCTGGACGGGACCCCCTTCGACTCCAGGTACAGGGCACCGGGATGCTGCAGGTGGATGCAGCCTCTGCCCTGGGGATGGGGGCACTGGGAGGGCAGGGACCAGCAGGTGCTGGACATGGGGGCTCAAGCTGCACCCCGGCCACAGCAGCCTCCCCCTGTGATTTCCCTCCCTGCATCCCGGCAGGGCCGGTGCAGCTCCGTGATCCCAAACCAGCTTCCCACATGGCACCGTCCCCACTCTTATTCCTCCCCACCAGCTACAGCAAGAACAGCACCTACGACACCTACGTGGGCACGGGCTGGCTGATCAAGGGCATGGACCAGGGGCTGCTGGGCATGTGCGCCGGGGAGAAGAGGAGCATCATCATCCCGCCGTTCCTCGCCTATGGGGAGAAGGGCTATGGTGGGTCGGGCATCGCCCCATTCCCTCCCGCCCCTGCGCGCCAGGCCCCGGCGCGGGCTGATCCGTGTCCCCTCCTCAGGGTCCGTGATCCCGCCGCAGGCGTCGCTGGTGTTCAGCGTGCTGCTGGTGGACTTCCACAACCCCAAGGACGGGGTGTCCCTGCAGCACCTCGAGGTGCCCGAGCCCTGCAAGCGCCGCGCTGCGAGCGGGGACTTCGTCCGCTACCACTACAACGGGACATTGATGGACGGGACGCTCTTTGACTCCAGGTGTGGGGAGGGAAGTGGGGAGGTCCCTGAGCCCGCCCTCTCCATCCCCGTGCTCAGCAGCATGGAAAAGCTGGAGAACTGATGGAGGAGAGGGTGGGAAGGGCGCAAAACCGGCTGCAAAGGACAATCCCTGTTTGCTGCGGAGGGTTTGGCTCCGGGGGAGCGGGGCAGAGGCCGGGACAAGGGGTTTGGGAGCAGGGCTGAGATCACCCCAGGCTCTGCTCCTGTCCCCGCAGCTACTCCCGCAACCACACGTACAACACCTACATCGGGAAGGGCTACATCATCCCCGGCATGGACCAGGGCCTGCAGGGGGTCTGCATGGGGGAGAGGCGGCGCGTGGTCATCCCCCCACACCTGGCCTATGGGGAGAACGGAGCAGGTAAAGCACCGGCTCCAGCACCACGCGCTGCGGCATCCCCTCCTTCAGCCCTGCGCATCCCACACCATGGGGAAAGCTCTGACCAGGTGGGACCACCACCATCCCCAGGGCTCTGGGTGTCGTGGGGGCCATCACGGGCCGGGGAAGGGCTGACACCAACACGTGCCGAGGGATGGATGCGCTATGGGGAGATGCAGGAAAGGGCTTTACCGCGGGGCTCCCGCAGCTCCCCTCATCCTCCCCTTCCAGGGAACAAGATTCCCGGCTCAGCCGTGCTCATCTTCGACGTCCACATCGTTGACTTCCACAACCCCGAGGACCCGGTGGAGATGGAGACCTTGTACCGGCCGGAGGGCTGCAACCTCACCACCCGCCCCCGGGACTTCATCCGCTACCACTACAACTGCTCCTTGCTGGACGGCACCAAGCTCTTCTCCTCGTGCGTGCTGGGACGCATCCTGCCGGTGCTGGGCTGGGGCGAGGACAGGCGCCGGTGCAGCAGCCCCGTGCCGTGGGGCAGCACTGGCGCATCGGCAGCACGGCCATGGGGCAGAGCGGGGTGGTTTGGGGACACAGCGGGATGGAGCACAGGGGACGGGGACCAAGGGGTCTCCTCTGTGCCTGCTGCAGCCACGACTACGAGAAGCCGCAGGAAGTGACCCTGGGCACCAACAAAGTGATCGAGGGCTTGAACAGGGGCCTCCTGGATATGTGCGCAGGGGAGCGGAGGGTGCTCATCGTCCCCCCCCACCTGGGACACGGCGAGAGCGGAGGTAGGGAGCATCCTGCGCGCAGCCGGGGGGGCCGGGGTCCTTTCCCCCATCAGCCGATGGGCGCTGGAGGCTTTCGCCCATCGGGATCCTTCGTGGGGTTTTGCAGCCCGGGGGGTGCCGGGCAGCGCCGTGCTCCGCTTCGAGGTGGAGCTGATCTCCATGGAGGAGGGCGTTCCCGAGGGATACCTCTTCATCTGGCACGGGGAGCCCCCGGCCGGCCTCTACGAGCAGATGGACCTCAACAAGGACGGGGAAATCCCGGCTGAGGAGGTGAGTGAGGGCCCCGAGTGCCCCCGGGTGATGGGTGCAGGAGGACACCGGGGACCCCACGGCGGGGAGCAGCATCCCAGGGATGCCGGAGCCAGGCACCCAGGGCCGCGCAGGAGGGAGCCGGGTGCGCGGAGCGAAGCAGCTTCTCCCCCTGTCCCCGCTGCAGTTCTCCACCTTCATCAAGAGCCAGGTGGCGGAAGGGAAGGGGCGGCTCATGCCCGGCTCCGACCCGGACAAAGTCATCGCCGACATGTTCAGGAACCAGGACCGCAACCAGGACGGGAGGATCAGCCCCGAGGAGCTGAAGCTGAAGTCGGATGAGGACCAGGAGAAGATCCACGAGGAGCTCTGAGGAGCAGCTCCTGCTCTTCCCTGCACACAGGACTCGTCCTGGCCATGCCCTGGCCGGTCCCCCCCTCCCCAGGAACCTGCCCTTGCCCTTCCCCAGCCCTTCCAGGGGAGAGCATTTGGGGGTTCCCCCCCCATCCATTAACTGAGGGGCTTTGGATGCTCCTTTGGGCAGGAAAACACCGAGCCCCAGCAAATAAACCCAGGCAAGAAGGTGGGAAACACCCCCACGGGGTCTGCATCCACCCCGGGGACAGCAGCGCCCGCATCCCCGTCCCCTTGCGCCCTGCACATGGTACCTCTGCTGTGGAGCCAGACCCTGGAGCCCTTCCCTGCTGCCAAACCCCACTCTGCCCCCCTGCTCCCAGCTCCCCACAGGGCAGCAGCATCCCCATCCCCATCCCCTTCCTCCCCAGCCAGTAGCTGCACGTCCTGCTCCATGTGCTGCACCCATGGCAGGCAGGAGGGAGCTGCCCCTCGCTGCTGCAGCAGCGCGGTGTGGTTTGGGGCTGAGCCTTGAATGCTCCAGCCCCTGCTCCCCCCAGCATCCTCTCTGGGACAAGAGGCTGGAAGGGGCTCAGGTCCCAGGGCAAAACCCCAAGGTCCCGCAGGCATTTGCTGCTCCAGAAAACCCAGCACCCCCCAAGGCAGCAGGGAGCTGGCAAAGCCCTTGTTTGCCTTTGGGAGCAGGAAACCAGAAACGGCCCTCAGGGAGCAGCATCCTCCCTGCCTGCATCCTCCCTGCCCTGCAGCAGCAGCCCTCACGGATGAGAGGAATCAGCCCAAAACTGCCTCTAAAAGTGTCTTGCAGGTCAAAGGGATGCAAGAAGAGAAGAGTGCAACGGGTCCCAGAGAGCTCCTCCACCGAGTGCTGCCTTCCACCAAATAAATCATCTCTACTGGTTTCCAAGGAGTTTGCTTTGTGCCACGTTACTTTGCCATGGAACATTCCTCATGCAGGGGGGTTCCAGGCTCCAGCACTGCTGGGTCAGGCAGGATTGGAACCAAACCTCCTGGGATGCTCCAGCACAGGGGGATGATGCTGCAGTGCCCGGTGGCTCCATAAGGGATGGGGATACCTGGAGCTGGGAGCAGAGATGCAGCAGCCCTGGCACTGAAAGCTGAAACGGAGCGAGAGGAACAGCAGGGCCGGGAGCTGCAGGGTGTCCATGGGGCACATGGGGTGGGTGATGCTACCCCTGGAGCTCAGCCGGGCACTTGGAAGCCCAGAGACAACAGAAGAGACTCGTTTTCACAGGGAGGAAATTAAACCACTTCCATCTGTCCTCAGACTACAGCAAATGATCTCCACTTCCATGCTTGACCACTGCAGCAAGTGTGGAGCATCTCTACCTGAGACATAAAAGGGGTTGTCCGAGTGGGATGAAGCCTGAATGGGATGAAGTCTGAATGGGATACACAGTCTGAATGGGATGAAGTCCAAGTGGGATGCAGTCTGAATGGGATGAAGTCCCAGTCTGAACGGGATGAAGTCCAAGTGGGATGAAGCCTGAATAGGATGAAGTCTGGGTGGGATATGCAGTCTGAATGGGATGAAGTCTGAGTGGGAAGCAGCAGATGTGGGCAATGTGGGGTGAAGGCAGTGGAGCAGCTTCCTCCACCTCCAGGGCTGCCCAAAGGGGGTGAGTGAGGTCGGGATGTGCAAAGGGGCAGGAGCCAGCCCAGCATCAGGATGTAGGTAGCAGAAGATCAACTCCAGCTCTGCCCGGGGCAGGACACCCGGAGCCGTCCCAGCTCACGTCTCCGTAAGGATGTAGCGGAGGATCCCGTTGGCCACGTCCAGCGTCTCGTCTCTCTCCAGCACGATGTCGTAGGCATCCAGGTACTTCCCCCTCCGCTCTTCCACCTACAGCAATGGGATGGAGCAGGGAGGACTGAGAATGAAGCTGCTGCACTCACAGCACCTCCTGATGCTACCACAGAGAGGGGTCAGGGACCACAGCGATGATGCTCCCCCCGTCACCGGGGCAGCTCCTCTTTAGGGCTCTCTTAAGGACGACAGGGGATCAAGGAACTGCTTCTCACTCCCACCTTGTCATTGAGGAAGCCAATCTTGAGGATGTTCTCCACGCTGGGAACGCCGTCTGCCATGGTCAGGTCGCCCATGGAGTCCCCCAGCAGGATGATGCTCGTCCTGGTGCTCAGCTGCTGGAAGTACTCCGTGCCCTGCAGGACGCTGTTATTCTTGTTGTAGGTGTGGATGAGAGGTCCCTTGAAGCACGTGAGGACTCCCTGTGCAAACAGGACAAACCCCTCCATGGGCCACAGCTCCCTTCCTGGAATGGGGATGCTCCCAGGGCACCGGCCCTCATCTCCGGGATACCCCAAGGAAAACCCAGCAGCCCTGGAACAAGGAGATGGCCCCAGCAGTCAGCTCCATCCACAGGGATCAAACAGGCAGCTTTGAACCTAGCGGTGCCTTTAAGCACATCGGGGCCCTCGGTCCCAGCCGGGGCCTCCTCTCCGCATCCCCACACGCACGCGATGCAGGAACTCACATCCCCATCAAAGTCCATGTAGTTGGAGACCACGTTGATGTTCGCGTGGAAGACGTTGGCCTGACGGAGGATCTCCTCAAGGACGTCCCCGACGCCAGCGGAGAAGATGAACAGGGGCACGCTGTGCTCGTGCAGCTGATCAAACAATTCCTTGAATCCATCCCTGCAGCAGAGGTGCCCGTTACAGGGTATCCCGTTCCCCCCGGTGTGACAGCCCCAGAATGCCAGGACACGATTTCCATGCAGAAGGAGAACTTGGGCTCGGGAAAGCCCGGAGGAATGGAGCCATCTCTCCTCTGGGACTGGCAGCTCCTTCAAGCCAAGCCAGTTTTAGGACCATCACCAGCAAGGCCAGCTTTAATAGTGAGCGTTAGCACAACGGTTTTGTGCTGTGGGTAACATCTGATGCTGAGCCAAGGGCCTGGATAATGCCCAGCAGTGGAGAGGGGAGCTGCCCCCATACCCTGCCTGCTGCCGGTGCCTGCAGCCCGTACCTGAGCATCACTCCCGACTCCCTGACGATCTGGGCTATGTCCCCCTTCCGGATGTTCTGCTGTGTCAGGAGCTCATGGACCCTGCTCCACCTGGGGAGAGGCAGAGGAAGGAGCTTCCCAAAGCACCCTTTGGGCAATGAAAGCTCCCGGCGCTGCCACCGAGCCCAGGGACACCTCGAGCCCGTGTCCTGTAGAACCCAGGCACAAGCAGCTGCCAGGACAAGGCGAAGCTCGTCCCATCCAAGCACTCACCACTCCACCATGAGGGGCCGCTTCTCTTCCAGGGTGCGGTTGGGATCGATTTCTATGGGATAGTAATAGTGCAGCAGATCCTTTAGCTGGCGGTGGAGAGATGGAAAAGAGCGAAGTGAACGTCCTGCCTGAAGAGGCTGAGCAACAGCGAGCAGGCAGACGAAAACCTCCCTTCGTAACCTCTCCTTCCATCAGCAGTGGCTGGGGCACAGCCTGGGGAGCTGCCACAGGACCCCTGCAGCCTCCTGATGATGGGTGATAGGCACAAAGCCCACAGCGCCGAGCAGCAGCAGGCACCCACCTTCTTCCTGCCGTCCTCGCTGATAACGCGGCTGTCGTTGAGGATATCTGCAAGGACAGTGAGGAGCCGGTGCTGCAGCCCAGCAGCACCCGAAGGCTTCCCAAGAGGCGGCTGCCCTGCAGCCCCAGCCCCGGCTCTTCCCAAAGGCGAGCCCTGCGTGGCACGGTGCCGATCACAGGCGCTGTGAGAGCAGCATCAGCGCTGGTGAGGAGACAGCGAGGAGGAGAAGCAGCAAGGCCGGGGGGCAGCTTCTGCAGGGCTGCCCAAGGAGAGGGGAGGGAGCGGGTGGGCTCGGCAGAGGTGCGAGGAGGCGAACGGGAGCCACAGAGCCCGAGAGCACAAACACGGGAAGCGAACAGCAGCAGCGCCAAGGGCTCGGACTCACTGTGCGAGGTGGGGCAGCGCCGGCCGTTGCAGCCGAACCTACTCAGGGTCATGTCGAAGTCAGAAATGACCTGGGGGGTGAGAGGAGCCCGGACCGGTGTGAGGCAGCGCGCTCTGCCCTGGCCGAGTCAGCCAAGGCGCTGCGAGGGTGCAAGGTCCAGGGCAGGGTGCAGAGCCCAGCGGCCATGGATGCGGATGCTCCTGCCTCCGTGGGGCTGCCAGCCCCATCACCCTCCCGCCCTAGGGCGCCTGTCAGCACCAAACGGCTTCATCCTGCTGACACCGCCGTGGGCAGAGGGGGCTGTTTGGGCACCCGGTCATATTCGTATCGTGCATTAACAGGGAAGGAAAGGGCCCAACCAGGGAGAGCCGCCCCCCTGGTCCTGCCTCTCCCCTGGGGCTTCTCCATCTGCGCAGCGTGGGGACGGCGCTCCCGGCACCGGGTTGGGCACGGAGCACCCCAACCCCTCACCGCGCCCCCCACCCCCGGGACCGGTACCTGCAGTTTGCTCGCCCCCTGCTCCTTGAGGGACCGGATGATCCCGGCCGCACGCTCCGGGTGCCGGATGAGGACCGTGGCGTTCTCCAGCTCGGGCACCTGCGGGCAGAGACCGCGCTGCGGTGTCCGGGCCCCAGCGCGGCTCCCGGGGCTGCGGTGCCCTCCAGCCCCCGCCGGGCCCCGCTCCCGCAGCCCCGCGCTCACCATCGCTGCGCTCCGGGCAGGGCCGAGCAGCGCCGGGGCCGCGCAACCGCGGGGAGGAGCCGGAGCCGGAGCCGGGGCTGGGGCCGGAGCGTGCGGGGCCGCCTGGAGCCGCTGGGGGCGCGGCGGGGCCGGTGCCCGAGGCTGCGCTTCCCCCGCAGGGCGGTGCGGGGCAGGACGGGGCAAGAGAGGAGGAGCGAAAACCCCAGCGAGGCCCGGGGCACCGAGACACGCACGGGTCGGATTCAGAGCCCGCACCGGCAGGAACGCGGGACCCCGGGATGGGCTGGGTTGAAGGGAGCTTAAACCCCATCCAGCTCCAACCCCTGCCACGGGCAGGGACCCCTTCCACTGGAGCAGCTTGCTCCAAGTCCCTTTGTCCAACCTGGCCTTGAGCACTGCCAGGGATGGGGCATCCATTTCCCTCCCAGAGCTGTTTCCTGGTACACCCAGACACGATGACAAGCAGCCAGCAATGAGCTACAGCAGGATGGGGATCCCTGTGCCCCACATGCCCTCCTCAGCCCCAGGCGGCTCTTTCCACCTGTCCAAAGGTAGCAGCAGACTCAGCACTTGTGGCTCCATCACTGACATGAGCTAACCTGGGCCCCAGCTTCCTCCTGCACGAGCTGGTTCAGGGGCACTGCAGCAGCCATGGGTGCCTGCACCTGGGGAGCTTTATACCAGTGCTGATGGCATGAAGGAGCTGCAGGGGAATCTTGAAGCCCTTCTTCCTCAGCCATCAATGGGGCCTGGTCCAGCACAGCCTGGGCTATGGGGCAACCATGGATCAGGGGCTGGGGGGAGGACCCTGTTCCCAGGCACTGCTGCCCTGGTTCCCTGAGTTTGTGACCTCATCATGGAGCATGTTCTAGAACCACCGGGCAGGGGTGATGTTGGAGGGACAAAGATAAAGACCCTGAGAGAGGCACCTCCCACGGCTGCAGGCTTCACCATGGGAGACAGGTTGGTGTCCACCAAATGCTCACCCTCACACATGGAGAGGAAGATGAGTGCTATGGCTTGCACCATCTTCAATGAACTTCGTCTCGAGGGGAAACTCTGTGATGTGATCATCAGCGTGGATGGGATCGAATTTAATGCCCACAAGAACATCCTCTGCAGCTGCAGCCACTATTTCAGGTTGGTCAGAGGGGATGGGTGGCATTTCCTAGCCTGGGTCGTGCTTCCATCACTAATGAAACATGGATAAAACCACACGGCCTCCCAGCATGGCTACTGCTGGTACCCAAATGGGTGCCCAGGGGATAACGGGCAGGGTTTAACCCAGCAAAGCTGGTTTTGCCTCCAGCACTGCTTGTTTTTTTCCAGGGCTTTGTTCACCAGCAGCTGGAACAGGGCCGAGAAGACGGTGTACAAAATCCCCGGGATTTCACCCGAAATGATGAAGCTCATTATCGATTACGCCTACACCCGGACCGTTCAGGTCACCATGGAGAACGTGGAAAGCCTGCTCGTCGCCGCAGACCAGCTCAACATCATGGGCATCATCCGGCTGTGCTGCGAGTTCCTAAAGTCCCAGCTCTGCTTTGAGAACTGCATCGGCATCTACAGGCTCACAGAACACTACTACTGCCCCGAGCTGCAGGAAGCAGCCTTCCTGTTCATCCTCCATCACTTCGAGGACATCACCAAGGTCTCTGCAGAGTTCCTCGAGCTCTCCGTCAGCGAGCTGGATAACATCATTGAGAAGGACGAGCTCAACGCGAGGGAGGAGGATGCCGTGTTCAAGGCTATCGTGAAGTGGATTGACCACGACCCCCCGAACCGGCGGCACCACATTGCCAAGCTGCTGAGCAAGGTTGGTGCTGACGCAGGCTCTGCAGGGCCACAGCCGCTCTGCTTGAAGACCCTGGCGCTGAGCTCGGGGCTGAGCTCCCACGTGCCCGTTTCCTCGCGTTCAGCTGCTTGTCGCAGCCAGGAGGGACCAAAGTTCACAAGGGACGTTATCTCTGCACACGCAGAGCCTCTGTCTGTGCACGAGCCACGCAAACAGCAGCAGGCATTAGGGCAGTTTGAGTCTGCGAAGAGGAAAGCCCCGTGCCAAAGCAGCAGCAGGCTCCGTGCCATGAAATCAAGCGATTTACCCTTGCACCCCCCTTTCCAGACTAGCTATAAGCGACACATTGAGTTCTCAGGTTCTCTTACAGCAAAACCATTGAGCGCTGCGGCTCTCCCCCACGGGGATGCCGCCCCTAACCCCCCCTTTCTGTGCTTTCCAGGTTCGGCTGGCGCTGATGCAAGCGGAATTCTTCATGAACGACGTCAAGACACAGGAGTACGTGGTGGAAAGCGAGGACTGCAAAGGCCTCATCATCAACACGCTGACGGAGATGTACCACCTCAGCATGCACGGGCCCCCTTACATGGACTTCGCCAACCCGCTCAGCCGGCCTCGCCTGCCCTACGCCGTCCTGTTCGCCATCGGGGGCTGGAGCGGGGGCAGCCCCACCAACGCCATGGAGACGTACGACGTGCGGGCGGACAAGTGGATGAACGTGACGAGCGAGCGGGAGAGCCCGGTGGCCTACCACGGCACGGCCTATTTGAAAGGCTTCGTCTACGTCGTGGGCGGCTTCGACAGCGTGGATTACTTCAACAACGTCAGGAGGTTCGACCCCCTGCGGAAGACGTGGCACCAGGTCGCGCCCATGCACTCGCGCCGCTGCTACGTCAGCGTCACCGTCCTCGACGGCTTCATCTACGCCATGGGCGGGTTCGACGGGTACACGCGCCTCAACACGGCCGAGCGCTACGAGCCCGAGACGAACCAGTGGACGCTGATCACCCCCATGCGGGCGCAGAGGAGCGACGCCAGTGCCACCACGCTGCATGGGAAGGTAACGGGCACGTTAGCGGGGAGCGGGTCGGGTTGGGGTGAGCGGAGCGGGATGAGGAACCGAGCACGTGCGCAGCATCACACACACGGCCTGTCCTTTCACATGGCCCAACAGTGAGCACTTGAGCCAGAGCCCCTTGGTGAGCAGCAGCTCAAGGAGGGGATTCTCTCCCTCTGCTGTGCTCTGGGAGACCCCCCCTGCAGCCCTGATCCAGCACAAGAGGGATATGGAGCTGCTGGAGTGAGTGCAGAGGAGGCCATGGGGATGCTGCGGGGGCTGGAGCAGCTCTGCTCTGGAGCCAGGCTGAGAGAGCTGGGCTGGGGCAGCCTGGACAAGAGAAGGCTCCTGAAGGGGAGACCTGAGAGCAGCTCCAGTGCCTGAAGGGGCTGCAGGAAAGCTGGAGAGGGGCTTGGGACAGGACCTGTAGGGACAGGCCAAGGGGAATGGCTTTAACCTGCCAGAGGGCCTGCCTCATGCAGTTGAGGAAACACAGGGTCTAAATCCTGCTGGCCTGAAGAACACAATGTGCTTGTACTCCTTCAAAGCCAGGATGCCAGGACCATTCCCATTGAAAACCAAAGCAACCTCCCCCTAAAAACCCCATCCAGCCACGTCACTCGTTTTCCCTTCACGTCCTCCTACCAGGAGAGCAACTGCCCTGCTCACACTGCGCCTTCCTCCCCTGCTCAGGTGTACATATGCGGTGGGTTCAACGGCAACGAGTGCCTGATCACTGCTGAAGTGTACGACGCCAGCACAGAGCAGTGGACCTTCATAGCGCCCATGAGAAGCAGAAGAAGCGGAGTAGGAGTCATCGCGTACCGGAACGAGGTGTATGCGGTAAGGGAGCCCGGTGCCTCTGTCCTCGCAGCCCCCAGCACGTGTAGTGCTCCCCCTTTGCTGATCTGCATCTCCTGGACTTCAGTGCTGGCATTCTGCTTTAAAGTGAGATGTAGGGAAGGAAGGAATAGAATCATGGAAAGGGTTGGGTTGGAAGGGACCTTAAAGCTCCTCCAGTTCCAACCCCTGCCATGGGCAGGGACCCCTTCCACTGGAGCAGCTTGCTCCAAGCCCCTGTGTCCAACCTGGCCTTGAACACTGCCAGGGATGGGGCAGCCACAGCTTCTCTGGGCACCCTGTGCCAGCACCTCAGCATCCTCACAGGGAAGAGCTTCTGCCTTATCTCCAATCTAAACTTCCCCCATTTCAGTCTGAACTCATTGGAGCCTCCTGAGAACATCATCACCTGCACGCTTCTGGTTCTGAGAAATGTACAGACTATTTTTAAGCATCCTGCAGCAAAGCAATGATTTTTTGCTGCTGCCAACAGGTTCAGCAGCACAGAGGCCTCGCTTGGTTCCATTCACCCCAGCCATACACTGCATTTAAACCCTGTAAAGTGTGAAATCTGACAGTTGCACAAAATACTTTTGGATGTTTCAGGAGGAACAAGGGAGCAGCCTGCAATGAGCACACGTTTTGAGATGCCACGCTCTCAGCAATGCTCAACTGAGCTCAGCGAGGCACGGCCACTTCCCCTTGTGCAGGAAGGAGTTCTTCCTTGTGAGGGTGCTGAGGCACTGGAATGGGTTACCCACAGAAGTGGTGAATGCTCCACCCCTGGCAGTGTTCAAGGCCAGGTTGGACAGAGCCTTGGGCAACATATGTGAGGTGTCCTTGTCCATGGCAGGGGGCTGGAACTGGATGATTTTAAGGTCCTTTCCACCCCAAACTACTCTGTGATTCTGTAACTCTATGTAATGACCCAGCTGGCCGAGCAGGTGAGGAAGAGCCAGGTTCAACTCCGTGCCTTTGGCATTCACAGGTAGGAGGATTCGACGGAGTGAACCGGCTCCGCAGCGTGGAAGCGTACAACCCCATCAACAACACGTGGCACGCGGTCCCCCCCATGTTCAACCCTCGCAGCAACTTCGGCATCGAGGTGGTGGACGACTTCTTGTACGTGGTTGGGGGCTTCAACGGCTTTACAACGACTTTCAACGCCGAGTGCTACGATGAAAACACCAACGAGTGGTACGACATCCAGGACATGAGCATATACCGCAGCGCCCTGAGCTGCTGCGTGGTGCCAGGCCTCTCCAACATCAGGGACTACGTTGCCAAGCGAGACAGCATCGCGGACAACTCTTCAAATGAAGTCAGGTTCACTTCTTCAACCAGCAGCCTGCCTGTATAAACAGCTCCATGCAGCGAATAAAGCCCTCTGAGCAGCAAGTGAATGTATTGACTTCTGTTCTATAACAAATCAATAAAATCATAAAGGCCAAAAGAAGAATTAACGTTTACAACTTTCATTCTATGGTACCACAAAGCGTGCGCATCGGCCCCGGCCTCTGCAGCCACTGAGACAATGAAAGGTACAACAAAGGATGCTAAAGAAATAAAAGGTTTATTTTCATTAATCCACCTCTTACAGTGAACTTTAGTACAGTGTATTCAAGGTAAAGAACGTGACAGTAGGGTATGTTTCAAACCTAGATGCACACACACTACGTTACCTTACTGGAAGCCAGTACAGGCATGCTCCTCCCCAGGCACTCATGGAAGTCTACATTAACACAGGAGAGCACCGCTGCCGTGATCCACAGTGACACGCACCTATGAGGAGCATCTGACTATTAATGGTCTTCAACCACCTCGTTAGTTCCACACTTTACATTCATGTTAGTAACAGGATTAGATCCTCAAGAGCACCTGTTTTAGCAGACTTCCACTTCAGGACTGACAAGTGGAGATATGATGTATACCCTGCATAACGTGGACACAGCTGGCAATAAATCTAAGCCATACACCACTTACTTGAAGCTTGCTTTTTTAAGCCCACTGAGAGTTACAACGTACTGTTAACTAGGTTGTGTTAAACAGAACCCAAACAGTTGCAATGCTTTGTGACTCAGTTTGTCAGTACAGAGCAGTGGATTCCCTGACACACAAGTTGAGCCAATAGCTCTCATGTTAACATTGACTGTGATGGAGAAAGATGCTGTTGAAAATAGTACTGCAGAATGCTTGGCATGGCTATTCATAATGCATGCTAAAAAGTTGGCATGTCTTCATTACAAACCCAGCGTACTAACAGAGTATTCAGGTAGTTAGAAAATACTATGTACACACGTGGCACCTAGAAATTACTACACTGACTGCCGAGTGTGAGGCAGGATGTGTCCTACTCCACTGATGCTCTGAGCAGTAAGACAGGACATGAAACATGCATTTTGTGGCACATACTCAGTACAGGTGGAGGAGTGTGATTGTCATGAGGAAGAGGGAAAACTCCTCCCAGTGCTCTTTTACATTAGTAAAGCCAACAGTTGGCCTTCCAATACTTACTGCATACACACTAGGATCTTGCTGACATGGAACTGGCCACTATAGACACACTGAAAGAATCTCCAGGCTTCTGCTTCTAGGATCATTTTATTGACAGCCAGCAAGCTACGGCAGTCAGGGGAGTTGCTGTGAGCCTCACAGGTTAGTGGGCTACAACACAGAGCCAATAATGCAGCTCTTCCAAACACCTACATGTGATACAACGGGTAGTTAGAGTTGTCAGTTAAAACCCATGTGCAATGCAATTGGTCCATTTAAAGTCAAGGTTAAAAGACCCCAAAACAAACCCAATGACTTTAAAAATCCATAGAACCAGCATAGCAAGAGTTTGAGCAAGTGCAGCTGTGCCCCTCACTCACCATGCAGACACAGCACACGGGTACAGTGCATCACGGATGGAATCACGGCTGGCATTCCCGTGCTCTGGATGCTAAAGCTGTTTGGACACTATCTTGGAGTGGAATGTTTTTAGTAAACTATGGAGCCTGTGTGTTAGCCAAAAGTTCTCATGGTAAGTGCAGTATCAGTTTTGCTTAGGAAAAGAATGACTGCAGTAAGTTTGTTCTTGTATCGAATTTGGTCGCATGCTGCCACATGTTAAACTAGTCAGTTCATCTTCCACCAGAAATAACCTTGGGATTTCTCCCTATATATTGTCCATATTAATTGGCAGACGACAAGAGGGCTTTGACAGAGCTGGGCTGGGCTGATATACACCATCCTACAGCTGCTTGTCAAACCCCTACAGCCAAGTCAGCGGGTAGAGCACAAAACCTCTTCTCCATTTTTTATGTGCAATGTCTGGTGAAATATCTTGAAATCAGCTCCCACAAATTAAAGTTAAATCAGTGGATTCAGCTCCAGTTCTTAAACTACTCAAGCCAAACCCGCAAGAGCTCATGGGCCAAACTCCACTGAGTAAGCCCTTGCTCACAGGCTGATTTGGTAACAGTCGCTTCTGGACATCAGCCTTAAACCTGAGCAAGCGTTACTACTTGTTCTCTTAGGCCAGCATCATACAATCTCATCTGCCCTAACCGACAGGCAAAGAAAATACAACAGAGTTACTACAGGTGAGTAAATTGAGACAAACTGTTAGGATTTTCAACTTCCTTTTTTTTAAACCAAGGCTAGATTCTTCTCTTACAAAAAGACAAGTTACTGATCTCCAAAGTGGCAACTGCAAAGCAGAGCAGAAAGGGTTGTACACATCAGAGAAACCTTGACACACTGCATGGTTGAAAGACTTACCCAGTGTTTCAGCTCTGATCTAGGTTGGTGCTGAATTGGGAAATGGGAAGTATCAGCTCAGAAAGCTAAACAGTTAAAACAAAACAAACAAAAAGCCAAACTGTTTAGAAGTTCTTTTGCAAAGAAGTTGCCCCCATCAAAACCACCAGAAAACCATGCTAAGAACCAAAGACAGTAAATACATTCTCCAACAAGGTTTGTCTAGACAAATTCTGGAACACCCTGCTTACTCCTCCCTTTCCCTTCCCTAAGATCCTGAGTTAGCTGCATGTGAACGCCTGGAACATTCAAACGAAGGGAAGGATGGGGAAGAAATGAAGGGAGGAAGGATGCATTCAATCTGCCAGTAACCTCAACCGTCCTGGAGCTCTTGGGATCAGGGAGGAGGAGTGTTCGGTGGGACAGGAACCGTTTACTCTGAAGGAAATCTTCCATTTCTGTTCCTTAGGAGCCCAGCAGGAAGCGAACCAGAGCCAGTCAGGGCACTGGTTTATGTAAAACCCCCTCAGCACACCGAAAGGTATTGAAATCAGCTTCAATCTTCCCACCACGCTAAGTGGGGAAATTCACCTGTTGAGACACTATGAAAACTCAAGTGTCTCGCTTCAAGAGGACACCAAGTATGGATTTGTGATGGACCCTGCAGCACGAGGGACAGGGTACCGAAGGCAAAGAGTTCTGATTGTCACAGACAGGCTGGAAACAGGCTCACGGGGGTTCTTCTAATCACCTTTTCATTGGGCTTAAAAGGTGTGCAACACGCGAGGAAGGATCTACAACCAGCTCCGGTTTCAGGCCGTTACTGTGAAACACCCTCATTCTCACTACTCCACACTGACAGCAGGAACCAGTCCGTGCTGGCGGGTGGTACTTTGGTGGTTTTCACTCCTTTTCTCAGGCTGATGTTGACCCCAGTTCCTAACGAAGCTGTCAAAGACAAAGCATCTTCTTTACTGCCTCAAGTTCTCTGCTCTAGCAAGGGTCTTGTGTTCTACCAACCATCCATTCACAAGCAAACGCTGCAGCCTCTCTACAACAGACAAATACAAAATATTGAATACACATAGAAACATCCTGCAGTAAGTTGGCAAGGAAAGATTGTGCTTTTGTTTTCATATATAGACATAACTATTGCACTTGCCTCCAGCGTGGGAAAGCGAAGTACACGAACATGAACTGCATGTGAAGTTTAGTCACTGAGGAGGAGAGACTCAAAGGAATGTCGATAGATAAGTGCAAATAAAAGAGGAGAGGTGCTTTCAAGCACATACAAATGTAACCACTGAATTATTACAATAAGGATCTTTGATTTTCAAAATGCAACTGTTGGAGCCCAACTCCACAGAAGTCCTTGAAAACAAAGACCCCAAGAGAGAAGTAACAAACATAATGTTCCCAGAGATACCTCACAGCCCGATACAGGCCACGGCTTCTCCCTGGGCACCACTGAGTAATACTGTTGGATTCACATAGCTCCTCAATTCCCATCCATCCTCCATTTCTGAGCTTCTTAATACTCAATACACAAAAGATGCTGGTTTTATGCATCAAACCAAACCAACACCCTCATGTCTTATAAAGACATCTCCAGCCTAACAAGACACCACTTCCTAGGCTCATCAGGAGTGATGCTCCATGAGCTAGCACTCTATCTGCGAGCGGGGGATCCTCCGCAAGCTCAGGGAGTGCCGGTGTATTTCCTGCATCTGCCTTTCCTGCATTTGCCTTATTCTGTCCTTTTGCCACATGAGATTTTGTGGCATAGGGTATCTCTGCGTGCCCTGCAAGCACCTGAAGGGAATCCTCACGTGGCAGGCTGTTGCTCTGCACCGAGGCTGAGGCATAGGAGGCAAAAGCATCCAGCGCTTTCTCTCCGCACAGTAACGGTACGCCTCCTTCCTGTACTGCTTGTCAATATCATCGCTGTTTTTCCACCCCCCAATGATAAAAACATCATCTTTATAATAACAAATAGCTGCTCCTTCAATGCTAAGCACCTCTGGGGGTAAGCTTTCAAGTATTTCATCTGAGGCTCTGCCAGAGATCTTTACCTTGGCCTCCTCATTATCTATAGGGTAACTCTTGGGGCAGCACGATGCTGTGTGGTAAAAGTTCGTGTTAGCCACAGACATCTGAAAAGAGCAATAGTTATCAATGAGAGGCAGGGACTCCACGTCCTGCCACTGCCTCGTGTCAGCATCGTATCTGATAATGACTGCCCTCAGCCCATCTTCACTATCCCTGTCAACCGGGGTTCGAGCAGCGACATAAATGAAACGGTCTTCTACAGAAACAGCTTTGACATCCCGAAGGATCTTGGGGGCTGACTCCAGGTTAAGCCATTTGTCCTGCTCAGGGTTATAAACGGCCACATCTTTAAAGCCAGGGCTGAAATTGCCATGCCCACCGATACTGTACAAGCTGCCTCTGACTTCAGTAAGGCCAAAGGAATGCTTTCTGGTTAGCAGGTTGGAAACTTGCTCCCAGATATTCCTGTTTGGATTGTACCTTTCTACAGTCTTGGCAAACCCTGGTTCCATGGAGCCAGCCACATACACGTACGATTCCGTCACGGCAACCGCGTGCCCATCGAGGTGGTTATGGATGTGGGGTAAGTTTACCCACCTATCTTCATCGATGAAATACCCCACGCACTCACTCAAGTAATCCCCTCCCTCCGACACGCCACCAATGACCATAATGACATCCATGTTCTGCCCAAACCGCGGCAGCAACGCTACAGGACAAGCGGAATGCTGCAAGTTACCAGGCTGCAAGTTCTCGGACCTCAAGGCATGGCTCTCCACGGCTTCAGCCACTAATTTAACACAGGCTTCGTTGCTCGACACCAGCCTTTCCGACTTGACGTGGCGAGTAAGGTAAGTGGGCTTCATCTGGGACAACCTGAGCAGTTTAAAGAGATCCTCAAAGTACCTCTCTCTTTCCTCGGGGCTCTTCTGCACCCACCTCAGCACAGTCTCAAAGAGGACTTCTTCAGAGTCCACCGTGATCTCCGAGTCCGAGAGCCAGTCCCTGACCAGGTGGAAGGGCAGCGTGTAGAACTCCTCGTCCTGGATGACCCTGTAGAAGTTCCTCCTGATCATGTCCTGCGCTTTGAGGGCCAGCTGGTTCAGGGAGTACATGTGCGCCAGGCTGTGAACCGCCACGCAGTTGGAGAGGTTCAGCTTCTTCTTCAGGAACTCCCCGCAGAACTCCTTCAGCCGGGTCAGGAGGAACCTGCGGCACAAACGCACACGGGTGATGCCGGGCCCGGCCCCGCGCCCTGCCCGCTGCCACCCCCCCCTCCGGCCCCGCTCACCTGTCCGCCATCTCCAGCACCTCATGCACGTTCCCGGGGCTCACGCGGATGGTGCCGGTGTACATGAACCCGATGACGGCCTCCACCGTGTCGGGGTCGGGGCCGCCCTCCGAGCTCCACTTCTGCAGCTCCACGCGGCCCGAGCGCGACTCGGCGAAGCCGCCCGACAGCAGCGGGGTGAAGTACTCGGTGGCGGCGGCCAGCACGGAGCGGTGCGCCCGGTACTCGCGGGCCGGGCCGGGCCGCCCGCCGCCGAACGCCAGGGTGATGTCGCAGTAGAGGCCGTGGCGGCGCTGCTCGTTCTGCCGCCACGCCAGGTCGGAGCAGTGCGCGGGGCACCCGAACTCCTCCGCCTCGGCCTCCACCTCCCCCCCGCAGCCGGGCCGCGGGGCTCCGCTCTCCGCTACCGCCGGCGGCCCCGGGCCCGGCTGCGGCTGAGGGGAGGCCGCGGCCGCCGCCATCTTGTCCGACATGGCGGGGAGCGAGCACTGCGCCTGCGCTGCGAGCCTGAGGGGCGCGGCACTGCCCCCTGGCGGGTGGGAGGTGTCGCCGCCGCCGCAGGGAAAATGGCGGCGGGGTGGGCGCGAGCGCGGCTTTACCTCAGCGCCGGTCGGAGCCCGGGGCAGGCCGGAGGGGGAGGCACCGGCTCCATCACCCCCTGAGAGCCCCTCAGGAGCGAGCTGAGGTGGTTCTCCCGGTGTAGGACCCGGTGTGACAGCAGCCAGAGCCGGAGGCAGCGCCCAGGCACTGGGAGGAGGGAGGCCCTGGGGCTCCTTCCCACCCTGCGCAGGTACCAGGGGCCGGGAGCACGCACACAGGGCTTGGCAGAGCCTGGACGTGGCCTTTCCTTTATTTCTCTTCCTTAAAACCTCCTCCCTCAGGCCAAGCTGCAGGGAAGGGATTTAAGGAGGAATTAACTCCCTCCACCCAAAGGGCACTTGTTGGTGTGGAGCTGATTGCGTGTTTCCTATGCAACGTGTGTATCCCCCCATTCCTCTTAACTAGAACACGGAATTATGGAGTGGTTTGGGTTGGAAAAGACCTCAAGCTCTTCCAGTTCCAACCCCCTGCCACCCAAGGCTCCAGCCTTGAGCACTGCCAGGGATGGGGCAACCACAGCTTCTCTGGGCGCCCTGTGCCAGCGCCTCAGCACCCTCACAGTAAAGAACTCCTTCCTCATTTCCAACCTGAATTCCCCTGTTTCAGTCTGAACCCATCACCCCTTGTCCTATCACTACATTCCCTGATGAAGAGTCCCTCTCCAGACACTGGAAGGTGCTCTGAGGTCTCCACACAGCTTCTCTTCTCCAGGCTGAACAGCCCCAAGGTTCCCAGCCTGGCTCCATACAGGACCTGCTCAGCCCCTGCTCATCCTTGTGGCCTCCTCCGGACTTGTTCCAGAGGACACCAGACCTGCACCCAGGGCTGCAAGGGGGATATCACGAGCAGAGTAGAGGGGCAAGATCAGCTCCTTGGCCCTGCTGTCACGTTCCTTTTGATGCAGCCCAGGACACGGTTGCTGGCTGGGTCACATTCAGCTTCTCATTGACCAACAGCCCCAAGTCCTTCTCCTCAGGCTGCTCTGAATCCCTTCTTCTCTGCCCAACCTGGAGCTGGGCCTGGGATTGCCCCACCCCTGAGGAAAGAACTGGTTGGAGGTAGTGACCATTTCCCCCTATCTAAACCCCAATTTCTAGGAGCCAGAAGAAGAGTAACGGAGTAGTGTATCATTTATTTGAGTTGGGTTACAATACACAGACGTTATCACAGAGATGAGCTGGGATCTGCAGCTCCCATGAGTGACAGTCCCATCTACCAGCACTCGTGTAGTACAGGAGAAGCTGTTTGCATAAATACAGACACCGGCACACAGGGAGGTTCACAGTTTTAACAGCGGTTATGTTACAACTTTACACTTTAAATTACTACACCCGAGGTCGAGTAACATTGATTACACATCAGCGGTGGTCCCACGAGGCAGGGTACAGAGAGACTGAAGATGAGAACACAGTAAAGGGTGGAAGAACAGCCAAGAACAAAAAGAGGCCAAAATCAGGGCTGAGGGGAAGGGTGGGAGCCTTCCCCTCCATCAGGAACAGTTACAGCTGGGTACCACACTAATGGATCTGCCTATGAGCAAACTCCCCCTCACCACATCCCTTAAAAGTCTTCTCTGGAGATTAATGAAACAGGAAGAAAAGGGTGAGAGACAATATTAAATACAGCAGGTAACAGATGGCATATCACAACTTTTGGTTTTTATTAGAGTAAGGTTCTAGTTAGAAAACAGTTGCTTCGCACAGCTGAACCAGGCAGCTCAATGTCTATGTACCAGTGGCCTTCAGCCAGCAAAGTCCCATCTGTGGCTGACCTCTATGCAGGCTGCTGTGGTCTTCAGGTGCCATTCTGAGGCAGGAGTACAGGCTCTCACATGGTCATGTGCTCGGGTAGAACATAGGATATGTCATCCCACGGGTGACGGTACAGACCCTGCTTCAGTCGCTTCTGATCCAGGTAGTGTCCTAAACCAGAAGCAGTTTGGGTTATAACGGTGCTGTTGCTCCCCCTTGTCTTATTTTGCCTGGAAACAGCCTTGGTTCCTGGCTTCCTACAAGGAGCATTGGGCATCCCTCACTAGGATGGAAGGGGTGGGAACGTGGCAAACTTACCAATGAATCCCATGCTCCTGCCTAGTACAAAGATGCCATTAAGAGCTCCTATATCAATATATTCATCTGCTTCTTCCCTGCAAAAGAGAAGAAATTCAATAGCTCCTCACAACGATCTAGTTAAGGAATCAGTCTTAGCAAGCCTATGAGTCTCCTCTAGAGGCAGTAGCAACACTGAGTTCATGTGGAAGCTTCCTTCCCAAGTCCAGGCTATGTTCCCTTCGCAATGTCCCAAAACCCTGGCCCCACATGAGCTGGCAGGACAGTTCCCATCGTTTTTATAGGGCCGTGATCCAAGAGAAACAGCCCCCACCAGACTTACCTTGTGAAAGAGCCACAATTCCTGAGTACATCAACAAAGGCAACTCCAATAAAGCCATCTACATTCAGAATAAGGTTTGGTTTCTGCAGGAAATGAGAACACAGCCCAACAAAGATGTTAACAGTGGTGGAGGATGATCACCAGGCAACTTTCATCCTCAAGGGCAATTTGGGGGTTGTGGACACAGAAGCCTCGTGATAGACGAGGCCATACTTAATGTGAGCGATGGAAAACCAGCCCCAAACAATGGGCCTGTGTTTTCAGGGATCAACCACAGGGATGATCTGCCCCAGCCCATCACACGTGCTACTTCTGCCTCAGCTTTAAAGGCAGCCCTTCCACTGTGGACAACACCAGGAATGGGTTCTGGTTTAATTCAGCGTTTTCCTGCCGTCCCAACAAATGCCTTCAAGCCTTACCAAGCTGTAGTTGCACTTGGCCTCAAGTCTACCATAGAACAACCACCATTTGGGACACTGCAATTGAAATGCAGTATTTCCTGGAGGAAGAGGGCTCGGGGAGGAAAGCAGTAGCACATTTCACCTTGGAAGTTGTAATCTTCTCTACTTCAAGCGCGTAGTCCAGCAGCGGGGTGGCCGGGAAGTGCTGCTTCACGTAGTCTTTGAGAATCTGAACTCTCATGTCTGGGTTATTTATCTGCAGGTTAAACACACATGACAGTCACTCACGTTGCCTCTCACACATGTACTTGCCATAAGCTTTGCTGTCTGTAGCTTGAAGAGAATTTAGTCAATAGATGCCTCAAAAGTTGATTTTCTTTCCTCTGTTTCTTCTCTCCCCCACCCTTCCACTAAAACCTCCTCCAGCTTGTAAGGATGCACTTCTCTTACTGATTTGACTCTGTGTCCAATGCCCATGATCAGTTTCCCTTCTTTCTTCATCTTATTCACAAACTCCATAGGGATAATGCCACTGTCGAAGGCTTTGCTGAACATTTTAGCTGCAGCATCCAGTGCTCCACCAAACCGGTCACCCTGGGGGCAACACACAAAGGGAATTACAGCAAAGGACTCCCCAGTTAAGGAACAAAACAAACACAGGCTTATCTTCCCCATCTGCCCTGCCTATCGCTGTGGCACGCACAACATTCCCATTAGGCAGGCAGCTGAGATAAAGCATCTGTTTATAACTCAAGTGCCAACATGCAGCCAACACATCTCCACTAGAGACAAGTGTGGGGGAAAGGCAAGCTCCAGTTTTGCTTCACATTTTCACTTGTCAGTCTTGGAAGAGACTCAGCAACCACACAGGGACCACGCTGGAAACAGTTTGGCCTCTACAGAACATTTCTAGACTCAAGTGACAGACATCAAAATAGCTTGCTTACTAGGAAAATGGGCTAGAAGTCAACAGAAACTCAAAGTGTAAGTGAATAGACACTGCCTGGCCATGGCTCTGCACTATTCTTAAATTAACAATAATAAAAGCTAAGTGGAATAGTAAGTAATGATGCTCATGTGCTGGGCATTAGGCACTTACGATAGTAAGAAGGCCTGAAGTGAGACTTGAGACAAGATCCTTTCCAGCTCTTGCACAGACGATGGTGTTGTGGGCTCCAGACACAGCAGGGCCATGGTCTGCTGTTACCATCAGGCACATCTCAATGAACTGGCAGGCATACCTGGGTAACCTGAGCAAGAGAGGGACTGGGGTCATTTACTGTGAAGAAAACCAAGTAACAAGACACTTGGTGTTACTGGACAGTGGCTTTTGGTATAGGTGTATGCTTGAAAGAAACAGAGCAGAGAAAAGGAGCTGCAGGGTCTCAACACCCATCAGCCTTGAGATGCTGACGTGGTGACAGAAGAGGGAACAGAGATGGCATTTCTAGTGATCCTATATCCACAAAGGAATCCTTGAGTTACAGTTTTTGCTTACATGACTGCTACTGCTGAACCCAGGACAAAGTCTAATAACACCCAAGAAAACCTTGAAGCCAAAGGATGCAAGAGCTTTCCCACAAGCTGCCTCACCTCCTCTGAAACCAGAGCAGGCCCAGCACCCCTCCAATGCCCATCTCTTCTTTGAAGACCTCAGTGATTGGCATCCCAGCATAGATCAGCTCCTGGCCTCTCTCGTCACAGATGCTTGTCATGAAGGAAGCTGGTTTGCGAATCAGACCCAGCTCCTGGAATTACAGCATAAAGATGGGATTTTAAACAAGCCCCATTAGGAGCAAGGGGCAGGAGGAGGCGGAGTGGTCAAACAACAGCACCTTGAGCTTGCCCTCAGAGCAGCTTCCACAGCCCAGAACCAGTGTAAGTCACTGAGCTCACAAATAACACTATGAAGTGTGAGAAATAACCCCAAGGCAGCACCATTACTGCCATGAGCATCCAGAATCACAGCAAACAGCCTGTTGGTTTCTAAGGAACCAAAAAGCAGGTAAAACCACACAGCTCACCCTTGCCCAGGAGTAGTCCATTGGCACAGTTGGAGGAGGCACTTCCTCAGCTGGTTCAATCACTCTTTTGGCCACAAGATCCTGGTAGACAGACCTAGGGAAAGAATCCTGGTATTCAGTTCCCTTTTAAGATATACAAGTGAAGTGGTCTTAATCTGCACCTTAAAACCCCATAATGGATAGAAGCTGCTTTCCTTGAGCAGGAATATATTCCTTTATCAGGCTTGAATCAGTGCCCCAGCAGTTTCCATCCCCTGCTGAAGGTGCTCTGTTCGTGTCACTTACTGAATGACCTCTCCCAGCTCATCAAAACTGCGGGGAACAAAGACTCCAGCTTCTTTTAAGGCCTGATTCTTTGCCACAGCAGTTTCGGAAGCCTGGTTGGCACAAGCTCCTGCGTGGCCAAACTGTACCTACAAACAAGAGAGGAGACAGCAGTGAGGAATGCACTCATTCACCTGGAGAGAGTAAGACAGAATCAAGAACTGACTGGGAAATGGTGACAGCGCAATTCCAGTGACTGCACATCTGCCCTCCTGGGCTAACACAACTCTTGGTCACACTACAGTCAGCACTGCAATATGCAAGGTGCCTTCTGATCTGGAATCACTCCAGGAAGTCCACTGAGGTTCTGCCTCCGAGTTCCCCACTCCCCAGAGCTGCTTGCCTCGCATCATTCCCATTCCACTCCAGAAGCAGGTGGCTGTTAGAATCTGTTGCATTCCCTGGGGTCTTTGGGCTCCCTTTAGAAGCAGACCCCAGCAGAACAGAAAGCTTTTATCATTTATTACCTTCTGCATGCTACTGGCAATTCTGGGAGGTTTAAGCCCAGTGAGAGGTTGGTGTATTTTCTTGTCATGGATACAGACTTATTTTATGCTTTTGCCCCCCTATTTGCACATACCTCTGAAGAAAACATGGTGGCACAAGTCCCAATACACCAGCACACCACGGGCTTGGTGATACGACCTTCTTTAATACCCCTGCAGATCTTGTACTCTTCTGTGCCTCCAATCTGCAGAAAGAGAGCTGAGCTGGTTCAAAACTGCATCATTCCAGCAACCAGCTCCAAGACTCACACGGAAACATTAATCAGATTCTTTTCCCTCTCCTGTTTCATTAATAACAACTGAAGTCTCAAAACCAAACCTCTCTATTGGATTGGATTGGTAGAGGAACCTCTGCTTGTCTGTGGAATACATTCAATTTCTTTGGACTAAAGCAGCATGAAACAAGAATTGGGCTATTCAGGAACAGCCTGAAGAGCTGACCCTGACCTGTAGCTGTTACTTAGCATCCTGGCAGCCAGGTGAGCTGCTCCCACAACAGAACACGGGGGTGCTGCTCAGGTAAGAGTGAACTGGTCTCACTCACCTCTCCAAGTACTACGATCATTTTCACTCCTGGAGTATCCTGGTAACGCAAGACATGATCCATGAAAGTTGAACCAGGATATCTGTGCAGAACAGGGGGGGAAATGGCAGAACTTGAATTTGTTTCATGAACTTGTCTGAAAGAGCTAAAATTAACACCAACCCACCCTTCCTCCTCCAAACCACTAAGTTCTTCTGTTGACTGACTTAACAACTCATGCCTTTGTTGAAGACACAGTCCTACCTGTCTCCTCCAATGGCCACCCCTTCATAGACCCCATCAGTGGTTCGGGAAATGATGTTGTTGAGCTCATTGGACATCCCTCCTGAGCGTGAAACATAAGCCACGCTGCCGGGCCGGTACAGTTTGGATGCCAAGATATTATCCAGCATGCCTCCTGTGTTGCCTATTTTAAAGCAACCTGGTTTGATGCCACCAACCTGCAAGACAATGAGAGATGGAAAAAGCCCTTGGAGCCCTCCTCAAAGAGTTTACACAAACCATGGAATGTGACCTTCAAACAAGAAACTAACATGCACTTGATGTTACTGAGGCCAAAACGGGTTGTAGGAGATACTTAATGCTTCAGAGCAAGATGATCTGAAGGCTAAGACAGATAAAGAAGGGGAGAAAAAGGCTCCCAGTACTTACAGTTGCAGGCCCAATGATGGTGACTCCTTTTTTATCAGCTGCCTTGATCAGTTTGCGTGTCAGGGCCTCTGGAATGCCCTCGGCAATGATCGCGATGGTGCGGATCTGCAGCAAGGTAAAGAAAGCCACTGGTACCCCCAAGCATCACCAACCTGAGGGACTGCAGGACAGAGAAGACAAAGAGCTGCTTGCAGGCAAGACCAGCCTCTTGTCTGGCCTCTGGGTGAGTGCACCCTCGACTGGAAAGGCCCAGTGCATGGATCCAGTCTGCTGAGATCACACTGTTCAGAGAGCTCTTTTCTCCCCCTTGCACAGCAGAGCAGCGCTGTCTTAACCAACCCAGAGTAATTACTCCTGACCATGAGGTGCCAAGTCCCTCTTACACAAATTGCCAGTCCAGCATTAGATTTTGCTCTGCAGCTCCATTGGACATCCTCCTTGGAACCTGTAAGGAGCTGGAATCAAGGTATTTATCTGCCAGCTTGGACACCCAAGACAATCTGCTAATGCTATAATGGTTTCAGAAATGCTGGTACCCTGCTGACGAGAGCTGCCTTCTTTTCTTGGGCTTCTTCTAGACCCCTCGCTCACCTGTGGATAATTCATGGTTTCAACAGTGCTGTCATAAGCAGAGCGCAGAGAGGCAAAGTTGATGAGAACATCAACCTCCGGGTGCTTCCTCATGGCATCCGACATGTTCTTGTACACTGGGATCAGGATTTCCTTGTGGCCCCAATAGAACTTCTGCCTGTGGTCACCACTGTGGAGGAGAAAGCAAGAAAGCCCTGACCTTAAGGCTACTGGAAGGACAACAGGATACAGTGCATGCAGACAGAGAGGTTTACCAACCCAGCTCTCAGACACCACAACTGACTGCAAGACACTCACTAGCAAGTGAGGGCATATGGGAAGGGACCATACTAACAGCAGAAGGATCTTCAGAGTATAGAACAGAGCAGCATATGGAAGGAGACGGGCTAATGGGGACAGAGGCATCCAGCAAGATGAATAAGCTCTCCCACAGTGAGGTTACCAGAGCCTCAAGTCTACTCCAAGCTGGAAGACAGAATGAGGCACAGAAAGAGTAATGAATGAGATGCATGCAAAGCGGCATTACTGGGCTGGAACAAATACCAGGCTGGGGGAAGAGGAAACCAGTATCTGGGGTGAAGAACCAGTACAGCAAATCAAGGGCCAGTCAGCTCTCCAGCTCTGCTACAGTGAGACTTTGTCCACCCTGCCCCTCAGACACCAAAGGATGCACCTAGGAAAGCTTCACTGGAGGTCTTGTCTTTTACAGGGTGGTTGCTCGTTGAAGTCTGCTCTGTTCAGTCACTCAGGAGTGTACATATTGGCTGTATTCCCACACTGGTACATTTGTAACAGAACATTCCAGGTTTTGCCAGCCTGGCTTCCTCCAAAAGGTCAGGCTGAACCAGGAATTGTAGGTAGCCTTAAGCTTTTAATCCCTATTGCTTTTTCTCTGCTGAATAACCATAACCCCGCAAGGGGTTGCGCTCAGCTCTAGCCGTGGCTGAGCCTGCACTCGCTTTTAGTACCCTGGGGTTGGCACCAGCTGAGAAGTTATTGCAGAGCTGCAATCATCATCAGAGCTACTGCACTGTCAAGAGGCAGAATCCTCTGTGGGACAGCGGCTGATTAGACACGAGCTCTCCTGGGTGTTTGTGAACACCACAGCAAGGAGAAACCTCCTCCCTCTGCCTGGGCTCCCGGTAGAGCCCAGCCACTCCTTTCCTTCTCACTGCTTGCTGTTTGACAGGGACCCCCCTGAGGGGGGGGTACAGCCACAAACCAGCCTGTGCACACAGTGCTCTGCAGGCTCCTCCTGATGGCAGTTTCAAACACCCAAGAGCCTCTCTCACCCCACTGAGCTGTGAGGATAAGGCAAAAGAGGGTGAACAGCACAAGAGAACTCTGTGCCTCTGAAGGAGCCACATGCTTCCTGCCTGCTAAGGAACTTCTGCCACTGTAGGGAAGAGTGTGAGCTCAGGCTCCTAGAGAAAGCCCAGCTCATTATGCCTGCCTTGCTTGCTGAGTGAAGGAACAGAATGTGGAGACCCTCTGAAGGAACAGAAAGTGGGACTTCATTTATGTAGCTGGCATTAAGCTGTTTCAACAGAGCAGCCTGAGGATCAATGGCGGAGGGAAACGGGAAGCAGTCTGCAAAGCCAGCCTGATGGTGGGAGGGAGCAGGGGAGAAGGTGTTAAAGCAGAGATGCACGCTAGGGCAGAGCTACACCAAAGAACTGCGGAGACTGGGAAAGGGGGAACTGAACAGAAGGATTTGAGGGAAACAGAGAAAGAGTGGAGTGAACACAGGGTACTTACGTGAATGGATAAACCATGGCAGCGACTGAAGGCTCATCCCGGGAGCAAATATAATCAAAGTCCAGCATCCCTTGCACAGCCCGTGTCTGCATCCCCCAGATGATGGCTTTGGTGTGGCGGCTGAACAGGGTTGTAGCTTTCCCTGCTCAGAGAAATGGGGAAATCCACACACATTCAGAGTGTCCATCCGTGCAAGATAAAGCTCCAACTTCACCAGGTGCCTGCTGAAAGATGGGGCTACTCCCCTCCCTCCTCCTGCACTGCACATGTGGTAGCCACAGTGTCCAAACTAAGGCAGAAACTGCAGATGAAGCAGCATCCCCCTTGCCAGGATTCCAAACACAACAGCCAGGTTCTGGGTTTCAGGAAATGGGCAAATGCTTTATCATGAGTTAAATAATCAGTGATTTATTGCTTGGGGTATGGCCTACAGGAGGTTTGCCCCCCGTGCTTGTCAGGGCACCACAGCAGGATGACAGGAAACAGAGAGAAAAGCAGTGAATGGGGGGGGGACAGAGAAAGCGAAGGAGCTCTCAGGACTCAGCTTTTGGTTTCTGGGTTTTCTGGATGATCAGACACAAACCTGACAGCTCCAAGAGTTCATAAATGGGAACCCAAACAGCCCAAAATGTGGCTTCAGGGCACAGTCACAGAAAGGCAACAGCTCAGTCGGTGAGGATGACCTGTTTGCTTATGTCCACCCCTGTTCCTCCCTTTGACTCCAGGCAGGGTTTGTACTAAACCCCTTAGGAACTCGGAGCTGATCCTGCTGCTGTAGCCAGCTCGGTCTACAGCTCATTTCTTCTTGGCTTTGACCCAAAGGTAAACAGCATTAGGGATTAAACAGGATCCTGTTCCTTGGGCTTTAACAAGAGACCAGTCACTGCTCTCCATCCCTACACACTGGAGGCACTGCCACAAGACTTGGTATTAGATGACTGAAAGACTCCTGCAAGGAGGTGACGAGAATTGACAGGACCAGGGAAGCAGAGGTCCAGAAAGGCCACGCTCCTCGAGACCACACAAGGAAACAATCTGAGCATTCTCCTTCTACTGCCCCTCCTCGTAGGATAGGGGGGAAGAGCTTGAAATTCCACCTTGATCCCAATCCAGCAGTTCATTTCCATCCAGCACAGAGCTCAGAGTGCTTTAAGTCCCCAGGAATTCAGTGCTTTGCTGAAGTGATAAGGCAACAAGAACATTTAGTTCTGTGCCCTTCAAGGCTCAGCAGCAGAGCACCTGCACTGTTCTGTTCCCCTTTTAAACACAACCCCAGTTACTAGGCCTGGTAAATGATGCCTTCTCTCTGAAGGCAAAGGGGACAGAGGTTTTCACAATGTGCCTGGATTTGACTGGGGAGGGGGAGAAGGGAAAACAGAGTTTATTTCAACCTGTTCCTGTCTCCTCCAGAAACAAGTCTTTGCACCAAGGGATATGTTGAGGAAAGAGATGAAAAGCTCATGTGGTGGTAAGTGAATGGGCTGGGCAGGAGGGAGGGAGCAGACAACACTGCAAACTACTGCAGAGGACAAACAGCAACAGAACCAGGAACTAAAGCCAGCTGCCAGCGAGGGCAGGCACACTGAGCCCATCACACAGCTCCTACCTGAACCATGGCTCCAAGCTGGGACTGAGTCTGTTAAAGAGAGAATCACTCCTGCAGCTACACGACAGAGCTGGCTGCTGCCAGGCCAGCAGAAGGGCTGCAGCACTCCAGCCTTTGGGATCTGCTTGTGTTAAAGCCAAGCAGACTGGAGCCCTCTCCCCTGCCTCCTGGAATAGCCACGCATCCAATGTGCATTTTGCCATCTACAGAAGCTTTGCTCATCCCAGCACAACCACTGCAGCTCTGTGCACTGGAGCTCCATGGGGCTCACATTCCCAGTTGTCTGAGGCATTGCTCCTGCCAAACTGTGTGCCCAGTGATCAGGAGGAGCAGAAGTGCGTTTTGTGATGTGTTTCACCACAGTTAGATGTGGCTCTTGGTGGCATCCTGTCACAGTGATGTAAATGGGACCAGTATCGCCTCATGTTCAAATGAGGAGGACCAGGACGTTATCCCATTCTGTCCCTGCCCCATTCTGCTGTTGTTTTATCCCTATATAACATGCTCTTACTCAATAAGGCTTCCACATACGAACACAAAGCTGCCAAAGCTCTTGCTTATCTCCATGTTAGAGAAGCTTCCTACAGACATCAGTAAAGAACACCTCAAACAAGCCCCAAACCTGAAAAATCACAGTAAAATGAGGACAAATCCCCCCAAGAAAACCACACAACACAGCACACAGCAACCTCTGACCCTGAATGTCACAACTGAACTGACTGCAAAGTGTTTATCCAGGAAGCTGCAGCGTGTACCAAAGAGGACTTCGTTAATACCTCCACCATTCCAGCAGCATCCCATGGGAACACCCCCATGTATTTAATTAGGAAGCAGGCCTCAGTTGAGCAACCACAGCACAGTTACATAAAGGGACATGGGGAAGTGGGAGTTCTCAGACTGTGCTGTTCCCTTCAGAGGAACACTCGGGATCAAGGCAACTCTGACTCAGCTTGTGCATGAGCTAATGGCACAGCAAGTGACAACGCTCTAAAGCACTTAACTTAATCCAGCATGAAGACAGACAGGTACCACAGCATCAGTCTAGTCCACATTCTGTCTTTGGGAGAGGAGAACTGCTCACAATCGTTTCCAATGCTGGACTTACCAAGAGGTGCTGCTGGTTTTGCCTTCTTAGCTGGAGCAATATCATCTGGTCTGGACTCCGAGAAGGAAGCTGTTCTGCTTGTTGCTGGAGTCTGAAAGATTCAGAAGCCACGTAAGGGACAGGGTGCCAGGTAAGACCTGGAGCATACAGAAGACGGGCACTCTGGCTATGGAGCACGCAGAAAATGACCACTTTGGCTATGCCAGTCTATAAAGCAAGTTATTTCTGAGATAGGACCATTTCAGTGCAGTGAGGGAAACCACACCGACCAAATCCTCAGCAGATGCAGCAGTCACGTCGCTGCTTTTGAGGGGTCACATTTCCTGTATGAGGGAGGTGGACACTGCGAGGATCCCTCCTGATAAACCATGCAGGCAGAGGCACTTTAGCTCTCCTAGAGCTTAGTGCAAACACAACGGCAGCCAGGATCCATCTCCAAGCTGCTCAGCCTTTGGGAAGCTGCCTTCAGGAGCGTTCCTTTCACAGAGGGAAGGGACTCACCGAGGGGCTGCCGCTGGCGTTGAGGAGGAAGTTGGCAGTGTGGGCTGCAGCAGGAGGCTGGTTGGGGATGGGCCGGTGGCCAAGGGCCATGCCCACAATTGCAGTCATGTGAGTCTCCGTGCCAAAGACATGGATGGGGATCCCAGTGGTCTTCCCTGTGTATGCATATGAGAACAGTCAGCTTGGGGGGGGGGGGAAGGAACAACAGGAGCTTCTGGCAAAATAAAGCATTTAACTGTGATAAGGCTCAGCAGGAAGCAGGTGGAAGAAACCAGATGCAAGAATGAAACTTGGGAAGCGGCTGATCCTTACCAACTTCTCCCATCACACGTAATCCTTCCTGGTAGTTCGGGCCTCCTCTTCGCACAAAGATCCTCACCTCATGCTCTTTCAGAGGACCCTGGTAATCCTTAATGGCTCTCACGATGCCCTAAGAGAAACACACAGGAGGGGTGAACTGGGCAGGCAACACTGACCCTGTCCCATCAGCTCAGGACCTCCTGGAAGGGATGCGCCACCAGCCTCAGCACAGAGCTCAGGGGCCATCACTGGGATGTGCTGACACTTCCCCACAGGCACTCACTTTAAAGGTGGCTGCCACGTTGGTGAAGTTGGCGATGCTGCCGCCGATGATCAGGATCTTTCCTGAGGGAAGAAACAGGCATCTATAAAAGTGGTTTAGGAACATCAGGTGCTCCCTGTCCTGAGCTGCTTCCTGATCCTGCAGTGAAACACGGCTGCAGTTTACACTGGCCAATAGTTCACAGTAAGCTGGGTTTAAACAGAGCCTGGAAGGTAAGAGCTTCGTACCAAGCAAGAACTTTCCTGATAAGACTCTTTTGAGGCACACTTTGCTCTTTGCTACACTGAAAATTACAAGTCCTGCCTCTGAAACCCAGTGCTATTCACTCAGAAGGCAGCACTACATTAAAAGCTCTGCCAGGGAGATCCAAGCATAGGAACAGCCCAGATTTAGTCATTTTCCCAGCTTTGGAATTGCAGCAGCTCCCTTACCTTCAGGGTGCTTCTCTCGAGTCATGAGGGAGAGGATAGTCTTGGCGTAGTCATAGGTCTGCTGCTCACTGGGGGCTCCAGAGTATTCCCCATAGTTGGCCAGTTCATTCACACCCCCCAGGTCACAAATGGTGTCACTGTGACAAAAGTTATTTAAAGAGATATAATTAGAGGCACTATAAAGGGCTTAACAAAGCATTGTGTGCAAGTCCTGGGAAAGTGGGATCATGCTGTCTGCTGAAGACAAAGCTGCTCTTGGTGCCAGTCATGATTAATCTCATTACTTCCTAGAGATGATGGGAACTCGGTGACTACCACAGCAGTGACAGTACCATAAACAGCTTCCAGCTTCTGCCTTCCCAAGACAAGAAGAAACTGTATCTCAGCCTCCCAGAATTAAACTCCCTAAGGGACACATGCTGGTAAGAAATGTGCACAGCATCTTCATTGCAAAGAGGTCCCAAGCAGTGATGGCACTGGGAAGGATCACTTTAGCAGAGGCTCACTTCCAGAGGCTGCATCAGTTTCTTCCAGCAGTGTAAATCCCCCCTCCAGCCTCTGGAAACCTCATTTTGTTACCTGTAAACCACTGAGGCACCACCACCAGCCACCATGGTCCAGATCCTGCCTTTGGGGTTGAGAATAGTGAGTTTCAAGCTGGCTCCACTCTTCGCATCCAGGTCAGCAATGTAGGCTTCCTGCAAGCAGAGCAGCACAGTTTAAGCTCCCTTCCCTGCATCCTCCTTTCCCAAACCAGAGGGTTGCCAGTGCTGGGCCCATTTGGATATGCAGAGCCCCCACATCTCCTGTCAGCTACAGTTGAGGGGAGAGCAGAACCACAAACACCATTGGTGTAAGGGACAGAGAGCCAGGGTCATCTCTTGGGGGCCAGGACTGGTTTGTCTCCAGTGTTCTTCCAGATAGAACACGGAATTAGGCTGGATGTAGAGAGCCTGCACCGTTCTCTGTGACAAACTCCAAGGGGATCAACCTGAGCAGAAACTCCAAGGTTTCTCCATTCCACATCACAGTCATAGCATCAAATGCCTCTGAACTGACAAGTCTTGTTCTGACCTTGTCTGCAGACTGAGGCCAGAGGAAGGTTGAACCTCAACACACCCATGGCTACACACTGGCTGTGCTGCAGCCAAGAATGTCATCACTGAGAGCACCGCAATCTGGCTCAAGAGTGTCCCTGTATCACAGTGGGTTTGCCTCTTGAGAAGCACTTCATTGGGAGTTCATTACAGCCCTCAGCAGAGACACTGCCATAACAACCTTCACAGTGATTTGCAGAGGGATGATTCAGAGACAAACACTGAACTAATCCTTTTAAGAGCAAATTGAGTTAAGAGTTGGCATCCAGCAAGCTACATGGAGAGAAAGAGCTAAATGGATTTCCTGGCCACGTTACAAAAACCTTCCCCAAATGAAGCATAATTATAATGATCAAAATTAAAAAGCCAGGACAGAAATCTTTTTGGAGACAGCAGAAGTCACTTGGGATGAGTAACAGAGCAGTTAAGGAGAGAGCTCCACTTCCAACAGTTGTGGTAGCCCACAGTAAAGGGGTTTGGGCCAGAGTGGGCAGGTACTTGCCTCGGGATAAGCTTCCCTGCCAAAGGGAGGGGGGAACTCCACGTCCCCCCATTTCACTTTGCAGATGTAGTCAGCAGTCGCATCGATCTTCGCAGCCAAGTCGAGGATGTAGACACCATCACCGGTCACCACTGCGTTTGAGGACACACACCACTGTGGGCTGGGTTTGTACAGACAGATTTACCCCTAAAACCCAACACCCTACAGAGAGCACTACAAAAGGCCTCTGTTCCCCTTCTTGCAGCACTTAGTTTGCTGTACGCACCAGACCCAGCAAGTTCCCTTCAGCATTAAGCAGTGCCTGTGGTCATAGAGCAGGCCCTGGTTCAGGTTCTGTTTTGTTCAGATCCAACCCAGCAATTTTTATGTACTTCAGATTTAACATTCCTTTCAATGGAATTTTTCATTTCCACCAGGAATTTAGATAAGAGAACACCTATAAGCAGTGCTTGGTTTGATTTATTCAGCCCAGATACATCCCAGCCGCTTTTGTACTTCTTTTGCATATGCCACTTGGAACTGTTGCAAACTACACAAAGATAAAGTACCCATTTCAGTGGTTTAGAACAGAAAGTCCTGCTCCCCAGAATGTCTGTTACCTAAGGGATTGATCTCGAGGTATGTGAAATATAGATCTTCATAAAGGTTGAACAGGCCACAGATGAAGCTAGCCAAGATGCTGTAAAAAAACGTAACACAAGCTCATTAAAGCAGCCAGATACAAAGCACAGCCTGCTCTGCCTCATTTATATGAGTGGCAATCTGCAAATCTACTCCCTATCAATCTCTTCCGTTCCCATTCATCTTGTCTGGAAGAAGCCCAGGTGATGACTCAAGGAGAGGAGGACCTCAATGACTCATCTTAATTACACTCCACCAAACTCTGCTGAGAGCACAGTGCTCGACTGCCAGAGATGCTCGGTCCAGACAGAAATGCATCACTGTCCCACTGGCACGTACATGTCTTGGTCAGAACTAAGCTTCCTTAGCTGGGAACAGGACAAGGCAATGGTCAGCTACATTAGTGACAGGCTTCTTGAGCCTCTCAGAGCTGAACAGTGCCATCAGTTACTATGTTGTCTTTGGAAAAATCATGACTTATATTAAGATAACTAATAGGTAAGGGCTAAAGCATCTCATTAAAGGAGATGCAGAAGACTTTGACATCTACAGATAAGCTTGCAATAAGCAGAGGAACAGCAAGAGAATTCCTTCTTAAACCAGGCCAGAGCAAGAGAGGGTACATTTTGGAATTAGCAATCAGAACCACATCTTATCACCACTTCTTCTAAATAAAAACCTCTTCTATGCTGGAAGGATCAGGATTCAATACAAGCCTCCAGCACCGCAGAGGTCAGGCACTGAGAAGTGCCCCTGCCAAGCGAAGGCTCCAAGCACTGTGAACACTCATTCTGAGTTTGACAAGCAGCTCGGATCACGTCAAAGAACCTGGATTTAGGATGCATGGCATATACTTGAGAGCAGCAGGGATGGCAGCAGAACAAGCTTTAGGGTGAAGCAGAATAAAGGGATGCTGGACTGAAATAGAGGAGCTTCTGGCTGGCCATGCCTGGGACTGGGCATCTTGTACTTACTCCTTCTTATTGGCTGGTGCATGCTGCAGGAGATATTTCTTGACATCTGATTCATTGAGCTTTTCATCCACTGCCACAAGCAACTTCTGAGCTTTGGCATCAACGTCTCCCACATCCACACCCCCTTCGTGGTGGAAGAGCACGTAGTCTCCTTCACGGGCAGCATATATGCACACATAGAACTCCTCCTCCTGCACCACGGACCCAGCACAAGCATTAGCAAGTCACACTCAGAGAAGACCTCAAAGAAGAGGCTTTTGTGTTGGTGTTAGGGAAGGGGCAGCTGGGCACAGCACTGGAGCAGCCCAGACACCCCCCAGGCTCATCCCTAGGGAGAGCAGCAGGGCTCAGAACGCTTCATCCTGGTGAGAGGTGCCAGGGACAACATGTTCCATTGCTGGAGACAACTGCTCCTGGCTGACACATCCCAAGTGCAGCCCAGGTATCTGTAACCTCCTCCCAGCCAATGTGATTGTATGCTCTGACCACACACGGACACCATCAGCTCACAGCACCCTCCCAAGCTCCTGCTTTCTCTGCTGTATCATCCACCTGAGCTGCATCAAAGAGATTGCCAAGCACTTTTTAATGCTTTCTTTGGTACACTGACCTGTTTGTGAGGCACGAAGGGTTCAATCAGGAAATTCTTGAGGATTCCCTTAGCATTAGCAATCTGCAGGCAGAAAACAAGACAGACACCAGTAAACCCTTGTCCAGTTTCCATAGTCATGGCAGCATAAGGCAAGCCTTAAGAATTAACCAGCACTGCTCTGAAATCACTTCCTCCCAGTCACTCTCCGCTGGGTTTCGCAGGCAACTGGGCTATTGGAATTATACTGGACTGGCTGCTCTTCATCTCCTGGCCCAGAGATGGCACCATGATAGAGCACTGCTCAGTGCAGCATCAACTGCAACGGCTGCAGCTGCTGCTTGGAGCTTTGGAAGAATCCAAAGTGAGGGAACTCCTGAGCTCCACAGGGAGCAGCAGGAGCAGTGGTGTCAGTGAGCATGGAAGAGTAAGAGAGCTCTTTAAGCCCCTTCCTGCACCTGGGATGGCAGGCGTTTCTTTACCATCACCAGTGCAGTGTCACTCCCAGGAGAAGAAATATTACAAGGCAGCACTGCATTAAAGTGAGCACTTGAAGTAACTCAGTCATCAGCCAGAACCCGCTGGCTGGCTGCAGTAAGAGGGCAGTTTCAGGACAGATTTTACCCTTGCCTTGTTAAATCTGCCTTGGGGATTCAAAGCAGGCAGCTCTGCCAAGGACACACCGCATCTGAGCTCTCAGCTGCTGACTCCCAAGGGGAAAGGACTTTCCAAATGGTACCAGTCCCACCACACAGGCCCTGCACTGGGGATGGGAACAGGGAGCATTGAGCTGTGCTCCCTCTCGAGGCCTGGCATTTACCAGCAGGGAATTCACACGTGGGACAGTTTCTCACTTGCTTTGGCATCAGCATAACATGGATATTAAACCACCATAAGCAAGAGAAGAGCTGTGCACCAGCTCCTATCTCACAAGCAGGCAGAGAAGACAGAACAAGAGTCCTCTGGCTCTGTGGCTGAGGTGGCACTCACCGTGGTTTCCTGGCCCAGGCGCTGTTTGAGCCAAACCTTCACCTGCTCCAGGGTGAGGTTAATCCCAACGAGGCCGAGCTTCCCACGTCTCTTGATGAGCTGATCTGGCTTCACCACCAAACGCTACAACAACATTGTGCAAGGGAGATGAAACCAAAGCAGCGTTAGAAAGCGCCTCTGCAGAGAGTGAAACCTCCTGGAATTCTGTCCAGCAAACAGCCTTGACAAATGCCTTTCATCTCCTCCTGGAAAGGGCTGCAAGCCCTTTCAGGAGCACTGCCAACACCTTCCTGCAATTCACTCGTGCACTGGAGCATGGCACATGGACTTGCTTAGCACAGGGCTGCCATCAGTCAGTCAAGGACTGTGGAACATCCATGCTCTCCCAGCCAGTGACTTCAGGTAATTAATCACTCGTAAGAAGCCGGCTTGGACAACAAATAAAGAGAGCTTTAGGTATGTTGTTTTCTATAGGAAGTGCATGGCTATGAAGCACAAAGAGATAGAAAAGATCTTACATAGAAAAAGCAAAAGAGGAAGTTTTCCATGACATTTTGCTTGGATGCAGGGAAGCTGAGCAGAACCCCACCTGAACAGGAAGGCTAGTGGAGAAAGCACCCTCCCTTCAGAAAGTGAGGCTTTGGGAACAGGGACTGGCATCCCGAGGGCTTCTGGCTTTGTCTGAATTAGCCTCGTTTGCCCTGTTATTAGCAGGGTTTTGTTGGCAGCTCCCTCTGCTCCTGTGTTTCACAGGCCTTAAAGGAATGTGACAATCACCCCCCCCCAGAAGGTGACAGAACCGCCTTGGAGCAGGGCTTGTTTCTTCATCAGTGTTGCAAATGAACGTGTCGGAGCAGCAGCAGCGACCGGTCCTTCCGGAAAGATCCGGAGCTCAGGACCTGCTGCAGCACGATGGGAGCAGCTCCAGGGAGCGGGGGGGCAGAGGTGCCACTGCTGCAGGGCAAATCCCATCCTCACCTCGCTCAGAAGCCAGGGGTGGTCCTGGGTGAGCCGGGCCCAGTCCGTGGCTGGGGTGACCCGGGCATACTTGAAGCGGTTCTGGATGGCAGAGGACGTGCAGATGTACTTGTACAGGAACTCCTTCCCCGTCTGCTCAGAGATGGCTTTGGCCGACATGGCTGCCTAGTCTGAACTGGGGGAATAAACCAGCAATCAGGAGCAGAGCCCGTGGAGAACTCCCTATCACGCAGCTCAATGCAAAACCAAAGTAAATACAAAGCTGGGTGTCTGCCCACCATAAACGAGGCTGTAAAACTCACCTGCTAAGAACTTTTCCTGTTGCTTACAACTTCCACCCCATCCCACTGCTCTGAGCACTGGTGTGGTCCAGCCTTGCCCAGCTCTGAGCATCCCGAGTATGAACTAACTCATCTCAACCCACAGAGCACGCGGGGTTGCTGCCATGGGATGCAGGTAACACACCTACAGCATCTAGATCAGCACCAGGGAGTGACATGGCAGCAGGAGAGGAAAACCCTCCCCCTCCCACTTGTTTTCCTATGGCATGCCACATTTCCAGTCTGAGCTTGGCTGCAGGCAACCCAGCAACCCCCCACGTCTTCTTCTACAGGGAAAAGAAACCAGGGCCAGTATTAGCAAAACCAGAGCACTGGTTTGTCCATCACTCTTTTGTTTCAGAATCCACCTTTCCTGGAAGCAGGCTCACCCCCTGCAGAGCAAGATGCTCAAGACCCTTTCCTGATGATGGCTTTTTCCTCTCTTAAGAGTTTTCTGCACTGACATCAGCGAGTTCTGACCTCAAGGCTGTAACTTTCCGATGGGCAGCAAGTCACAGGGGCCCAAGATGCATTTATATTTAGGAGCAGCAACCATTTATGTAAAGGAACCCTTCATCCCAATGAACCTGTCTGCGTGTGTCAAGCATCAGAACCACGTCAGCCAGAGGTCAACAGGCAGTCTGGGTTGGTGTGAGGGCTCAGGCTGCTGACAGAGGAGCTCGAGCAGTGCTCGTGCTGCATTCTGAGTGCCTGGAGGTCGAGTCACTGCTCCCGAGCCCAGCACGGACAGCAAACACACTTGGGGATGGTTTCTGCAGGCACCAACACGGCAAAGAGCAGCTCTGTTTGCACCTGAAGATGGGAAGTCTCTGAACGGCTCAGTAACACCGACTGCAACTGCCCATTCCAGCACGAAACGCATCCCACACTGACACCCATAGAGGGGAAACGGCTCAAAAACCCCTCAGTTATTTCTCGTGCTACCTTCTGGGTAATAAGCATTAAGCAATCAACTGGGTTATTCATCCTATAAGGAAGCAGGGAACACGCCAGGCAATAACCAGCTACCTTTACAAAAAGGCCTTTTATGCCCCTTAAAGGAAGAGGTTTGGTTGGTCCCAGTCCCACCCCAGAGACACACAACAGTTACTGAGCAGAAAGGAGCAGGAGGAGGCTGGCTACTTTCTCTGGGTACCTCTAGAATGGCAGAGGTGGGGTTAAGCAAGCGCTGCTTTTGACACCTGTTCATTAGGCTTAGGAACCAGCAGTCAGATTTGGGGCTAACAACTTTCCCAAAGCAATTCCAGTGGGAAAACAGAAAAGGAGAAGCCACAGACAGGGTAAAAGGTGTTCAACCCCAGTGTTCCTGCTTCCAGGAAGTGTTGTTAGGCGAAACTCCAACACGATTGCGGCGCAGCTTCCAATTGAACCCGTTTCAAAACAACACCAGGCAGCCTTTCTGAGGCACCCCATCTTTCGTCACAGCATCAAACCCCATCCCTGTCACCATAAGCACTTGCACCTAATATTTAGTCCGCTAAACATAACCTCACTTTGTTTTCATCACCTTGGTGCCCAAGCCCCATAGGCTAAGGATAGGGCTACGACAACCTAAAGGAGACCAAGCACGTGTTGAGTGTCTGGCCCTGCAAAGCCAGCCTGGTTTGTGTTAGAAGGGACCCTAAAGCTCATCCAGCTCCAACCCCTGCCACGGGCAGGGACACCTTCCACTAGAGCAGCTTGCTCCAAGCCCCTGTGTCCAACCTGGCCTTGAGCACTGCCAGGGATGGGGCAGCCACAGCTTCTCTGGGCACCCTCACAGGGAACAGTTTCTTCCTGCCTCTTCTCCCTTCTCCCTTTTACCCCCTTTACCACCGTGGTGCTGTGTTAGCTCCACTGGCTCTCCAAGAGGCGTTCCTAAAGATACGCATCCAGAGATGCTGTGGGAATGGAGCTGTCTCAGAAAACCACTGAGTTATGGCAAGTCCCGGGGCTACGAGCAGCAGTAACTCCAGCAGCAATCCAGAGCTGCCACTGCAAGCTCCTCATTGCAAAAGATGGAGACTAAGACAAAGATTTGACTCACGGCAAGGATTTATACACAGCTATGGGAGATCTACAGTCGGGGAAGGGGAAACACTGGGTACCAGTGGATTAACCTTCAACGTTCAGGAGCTGGGAGGTTGATGCTGCAGCCCCTGAGGGAGGCGGCAGTTCTGGCTGCGAGCTAAGCACTGACATCAGTGCTGGAGAAACACTGATCTCTTCTTGGTGTTAAACCACCACAGCTCCCAAAGACAGGAGGAGGTGCCCCAGGCTCAAGGGGAAGCCACCCACAGCAGGTAAGTGGTGGTGACACAGAGACACTGGTGTCGCACAGGTGGCAGGCACGGCACAGCTTCCTGTGCTTATGGAGCAACTGGGCACTTGCTCCATAAAGCCCTGCTGACAGCTGCAGTTCTCTGCCCATCTTTGCTCTGTGAAGGCCATGAAATTGGATGAGCACCAGTTGTGTTGTAATCTGGATTAAACCCCAAAGATCAGCAGAGTTGCTTTGGCTCCTGCACCTTTATTGGCAGGGAAGCTGCAGGTTTACTGCTAGAAACCAGCTTGAGTTTGCTGCATCAGGCTAAGAAGCATCTCAAGTGGGTTTGCAGAACTGGTTTGCATCAATCCTCTCCTAATTGTGGATCAGCTTCAGGGCACCATTCCAAAACAGCTTTTTCCTTAATTATCAGGCACTGTCTGTACATGAGATAACCTTGTTGACAAGGTTGATACCAGGCTCTGACCAAAGCCTACTGCTTTATTCAATGGTCAGTCAGGCACGGAAGACTTCCCAAAGCTGCACAAGTGCCTGGATGCTGGGCAGAGCTGTAAGAAAGCAAACACAGAACAGAAAACCGAACCAGCCCTACCTGCAGGCATGCACAGGCACATCCCCTGCCCACAGACACCGCTGCTGCCTTGCCTCCACAGCTGGGCACACACATCCCACAGTAAATCACCTGTACTGTAGTGCTGAACACTTTCCATCCCGATTTCTGCTTTCGAGCAGTGCTACTTCCGAGAGCAAATCCTGCTCCAGGTTACCTGCAGCTATTTATGTTGCCTGCCAGGAAGCTGGAATACCCTTGGCTTTCAAAGCCCTTCAAATCCATCAGCTGCCTGATCTACAACAGGCTAAAGGCCAGTCCCAGAGGAAACAGTGTCACATTTCACTGCAGCAGAATCAGATGGAGAAAGGGGAACAGCAAACCTATTCCTTAACCTGACAAAGAGCCCAGCTGAGCAGTTTTCATCCCTCCAGGGTGACACAGCCCCTGCACAACGCCGCAGCTCTTCGGTCCACCCTCAGATTGAAACAACGGAGCTGATGCCGTGCCAATGCCCAAGCTGGAATTGGCTGCAACTGCAGGGAGCTGGACCCAGGACATGGCTCAGGTCTTACTAAAACCGGCCCTGCAAAATGAAGACATCAGTGGGAACAGGAGTGACGTACGTGGGATTGCTCAAAGCCGAGGGACACGGCAGCGCTCCCCACGGCACCACTGCCAAGCTGCTGCTCGCAGGAGCTTTGCTGGCCTTGGCCACCACCTTCTCTGCTCCCCTCGTTGCTGGCCCGGTTTCATCACCTCCTTTGTTGCAATAGCACTACTGGGGTAAAGAGAGAAAACCCAGAGGATGATTACACGAAATAACACGATCCTTGTGTCGGCAACAGCAGCAGGAGCGAGGCTCTTCCACCCGCGTCTGCCCGTGGTGCACCAGAACGGCTCCTGAGCATTAGGGAGTCATTAATCAGCCCCCTTGCTCAGTTTTTCCACTGCTCCAACCCTGCTTTTCCCAGGCCATAAACAGCACAAAACAATTGCTTGGGTCTGCTGAGCTAAAAGATCAGCAGGAAAACATAAAACCCCATCTGGCATCAGCAATCCCCAGCTATGTGCTGGTGCAGGTCCCTCATCAGCCAGGGAGACAGGAGCAGAGCAGCTCCATCACCTCCTGCAGGCTCTGGGAAGCAGCATCTCTGCAGCTTCCCAGGGATGAGGATGCTCATGTGTCCTGGGTAATCCGATGTTCAGTCATGCCCAGCACCTGCAATGCCAACCAACACTGCTGAGAGCAACAGATGCACCTCTGAAGGAGAACAGAGGGGATGCAGAGGAAAACCAAGCTCCTTTCTCTGTACCAAAGATGAGCTCCAGGGTAAAGATCTCTTCTACTGCTGCTCTCCAGCCTTTAAAGCATTTCCCACAGTACGTGCCATGAAGTTGTCAGTTAAAATGCAACTCTTGAGCAGAGGGAAACGTGCTTCAGGCACAAGAAGTGAAGGAGAAGAGAAGGCTAAGAGCTCTCCTGAACAGGTGCCATGCACCCAGCGTCAGTTTAAGGAGTGATCACTGACCTCCATGAATGATTTCTGCTCATTTACCGAGGCTCTAAACCAAACAGCTTCCCTGTAACACATCAGAGATCATCATCCATACCCACGGATTCAAAAAGCATTTCAGCCTTCACTAACCAGTCCAGAGCACGAGAACTGGATCGGATCACATCTCTGGGGGCTCAGAATCCCTGTCAAACATGTGCAAAACTAAAACTATGCTTGGGGAAAGCATCTCGAGTGTGTTGGCAAACAAAAGACAGCTCAATGGTGGCAAGCTAGACAAGGATTAAAGAGCTGGCTGCTGTGCTGGCTGTGACACAACTGATACACGTGCCTCAAGACTCTAGCGATGAGCTGAAGGGAAAACCCAGAGGCAGCATCCCTGACACCAGAACCAGGTAAAGCCTCCTCAGCTCCCAGAACTCAGGCGATGCGGCACCACTTAGCACAGCTAGCCTGCCCTGCAAGGGGACACAAGACAGACATTGCTTTGGTTTATGCTTCTTTAAACCCTTTTAGGACTCAGAGGTAGGCTAGGCATCGCCGGGTTGTGCTCACACTTCAGTACCAGCCCCAGCCATGCACGAGTGATGCTTTTGTTGGGAGAAAAGGACTCCTCCAGTAAAGCTTTCATGCCCTCTCTCCTAAGAGCTCTGTCAACAACCCCACACTGCACAGCAACCGCCCCTCGCATCTCAGGTCATTTATTAACGCAGTTCCAGATGAGCCAGTACAGTCAGCCCACAGCAGCGTGAAAGTTACGTCAGCTCCCACCTGGCAAACACACACGGGTTTGTCAGAGGGCTCTGCAGAAGAGGCCCAGCAAACACCACGGGTCAAGATACCTGGGTGCTGGGTGTTAGGAAACGCCTGGCACCGCTGCAGAGTGATGCAAGGGGGTGAGCTGAGGCAGCGGGTGCTGAGCACCTGGTGCTGGAAGAGGCTCCCTGCAGACACGGGACCTCCGAGAGCAGAACAGCAGCCGTGGAAGGAGCAGACTGTGAGCAGGGGCAAGCCGGGCTAAAAGACAGCAGCCAATGGGTGCCAAACACCCGCATAAGCACCCAGCACCAGGCACAGGGAATCCTGCCTTTGGAGCCCACCTTGTTCTGCAGCTTTAGGGAAGGGCCTCGATGAGTTTATTCCTTAAATCCCTGCTCTGTGCTGTGTGGCTGGGCAGGATTCCCAGCCAGGCTCCCCTTGGCATCAGGTCCCAGCTCAGGCAGAGCAGCGGTGCTGCCAGAGCACGGCAAGCACAGCTCCATGCGTGCAAACGAAGCCTGGAATGTGGAAAACTCCACAGGGCTGGAATAACAGCATCGGGCAGCAGAACTGATAACACTGAGCTCCAAACGCAGGTCGGGAAACGAATCAGAGATATCTACACAACATAGTGAGGATGCACTTAAGCTTCCAGCCTGCAGGCAAGAAACAGAGAGAGGAGCAGCCTGTAGGAAAGGAAGGGGACTCCAAAGCACCGGGAGACAGCAGGCAGCGAACAACGGAATGGGGAAGCACCATGGAGCAGCTCCGGGGAACCAGAAGGGCACGGGCTCATCCCCGCCGGTGCGGACCAAGCACCGGGGCTACCGCCGAGGGAAGAGCACTGGGGAAGAGGCCCCGCTGGGCGAACGGAACCGAGGCGCAGAGCACAGGGCCCCCGTAAGTACCCAAAGGGACCGGGACCTCACCGGGGGCCGCCGCCTCCCCTCCCGCTGATGAGGAAATCGCGGCCGGAGGCCCGCGGACTCGCACCGGGGCGCTCCGCTCCGTTCCGCCCCGCAAACCCTCCCCTCGAGCCGCACCGCGTCCCGCAGGCTGCGGCCCAGCCCCCGGTGGGTGCGACCGGCGCCGCTGCCCCGGGGGCCCCGCCGGCACTCACCGGACCCCGCTCCTCCGCGCTGGCCCCGCGCCGCTGCCGCCGCCTTTTGTTCGCTGCGGCGCGGCGGAGCCTCCCCGGCCCATCGGCCTACGGGCGCCGTCGCCTCCTATTGGCTGCCGCCGCCGTCACATGTGCCTTGCCTGAGCGGCGGCCCCGCGCCCATTGGCTGCCGAGGGTGGGGCGCGGCCGCGCGGCCTTGTGGGAGTCGTAGTTCCGCCCCTCCTTCGCCACGCCCCTCGTGCAGTGAACCGGGGGGGGGGCAGCGGGACACGGCCGATGACGTCACGCGGGAGCACGGGGGCGCGTGCCCGCGTCTGCCTCCCCCCCCCCCCCCCCCCAGGGATCGGGGCCGCGCCCGGTGCTCCCGCTCCCGCCCGGCACCGGCGGAGCAGCCTCCCACGGGTGTGTTGTAACCGCGGGGGCAGGCGCAGCCCGGGGGGTGCCCGCGGTCCCGGCTGAGCCGCAGCGGTGACCGCCCCAGCGCGGAGTGCGACCAGCGACCAGGGCAGCGCAGGCGGGGAATGGGGCCGGGTCAGGGACGCTGCGGAGGGGAGCAGGACGTGGCCATCCTGGCTCCGGGCTCCCGCCTGCCCCGTTCTCCACCGCGCCTCTACCAGCAGACATCAGACCTCTGCCAGCCAGAACCGCTCGTCCCGTGTTCATCGCCACTGTCACAACCTCTGGTGTGACATCAGCATCAGCAGCGCCAAGGGGAGGCACCGGGGCGGCCTCTGACGAGAGCCGGTGGCCTTGCTCCAGAGGACAGGTCAGTGGTGATGTTGTCACCAGGCTGGACCACGGGCCTGGGGCAGCCACCACGCAGGACACAGACAAGGATGCTCCTGCCCATCTCAGGGAGAGCAGCTCACCCTTGGCGGCACCACTGGGGAAAGACTCCATGGAAAACAATTACTGAAGCTTAAACTCTGCCCGGCTCCCTGGTGATGGGGGGCATCACGCTGGCCTCTCACCCCTGGGCTCTCTCCCCTCCAGCCACTCCAGCCCCAGAGTGAGGATGGGCTGTGTCATTCCCGAGCTGTGCCCAAACCCAACATCGGCGCTGATTTTCCCTGCGGTGACGTTAAATCTGACAGGTTTGGGGCAGGACGGACACGCCACGCCACACTGAGTCACTTGGCAGGGACAAACTGCTTCAATCATTCATCTTGGCAGTGTCTTAGCCAAGGCCAGAATGAAGTCACTGAGAGGAGAGAAACATCGGCATCTCCCATTCATCCCTCCCGCCTGTCCCGGATGGGATGCTGCCGGGATGAGGCAGTACCAGCGCATCCCCAAACGCACCCAATTTCCCTATGGGAAACCGGTTTTACCGAGGGTCCGTGCTCGGTAAAACCTTTGGAACCCCGGGTGCAGGGACCAGCCCTCATCGGACACCGGCTCCTCCTCCGCGCCCAGGCGGGCTGGGCCAGGAGCCACGGTGAGCACCGACCGGGACCGGCGGCTCCACGCGGGAACTGCTGCCGGGGCGCGCCACGTCGACGTCACTGCCTGGGCGGGGCTTAGCGCCGCGCCGCGCCGGAAGTCGGGCGGTTGCCAAGCGACGGCGGCGGCAGCGGCCTGGCCATGGAGGCGGAGGCGGCGCCGGTCGGGACCTTCCCCAGCTTCATGACCGAGGGCTCCGTGCTGCTGCGGCGTGGAGAGCACGGCAAGGCCCTGGTCTGCTTCAACAACGTGAGCGCGGGGGGGGCCGGGGGGCGGCTCTGCCCTGTGGGGGTGCCCAGAGCAGCTGTGGCTGCCCCATCCCCGGCAGTGTTCAAGGCCGCAGGGGCTTGGAGCACCCTGCTCCAGTGGAAGGGGTCCCTGCCCGTGGTAGGGGATTGGGACTGGGTGAGCTTTGAGGTCCCTTCAAGAGCACCTGGAGGTGAGGGTATGAAGGGAGGTGGCAGACGGGCAGCAGTGGGGCCGCAGCACCCACGGGCTGCAGCAGCAGCAGAGGGGGTTTTGAGCATCAAGGGAATCCGTGGGTTCATCCCCATCCATCACCAAGGCCCGTGCCGGGATGGAGCAGGCTCCTCCGTTGATGCTGGATGCTGGATCCCTGCTGTGTTGCAGGCGCTGAAGCTGCGAGGCGGTGACAGGGAGTGCCTGGCTGCGCGCTCCAAGTGCTTCCTGCGCCTGGGGGACACGGACAATGCCCTGAAAGACGCTGAAGCCTCTCTCCGCAATGACCAAACCTTCTCCAAGGTAAAGAGCAGGAAGGGGGAAGAGCCAGGGATCCGGTCACTAACACGGCCCTGCCGGGGTTACTGCTTCCAGAGAAGTGGAGGTGCTGGGAGACAACTGAATTCCAGGGCTGGATTTGAGCGGAGGCCGGCTGGGACAGTGCAGGGCAGTCAATGGGGAGGGAACCGCGATCTCCAAAGCTCTCCCCATCCCCTGATTTTCACTTGTTTCTTGTTTCCCAATGGCGCTTTAGGGACTGTACCAAAAAGCGGAGGCGCTGTACACCATGGGCGACTTCGAGTTCGCGTTGGTGTTCTACCACCGCGGCTACCGGCTGCGGCCGGAGCTGCACGAGTTCAAGGTGGGGATCGAGAAATCCCAGGAAGCCATCATCAACTGCATCGGAGGTGAGGGCTCCAGCCAGGCTGGCGGGGGGCAGTGGGGCCGCGCCAGCTCTGCAAGGCACCCGTGGACCCTGCAACCGGAATCTCTTTGCCTGCGTGTGCCTGTGCCCAGTGGTCACCGAGATGAAACCAGGAAGCACCAAGATGTGCACAGCTCGGCTCCTGTTTAATTCTAATTCTACGCCTGTTCCTATGTAGTAGATATAATATATATTTTATATATGAATTATATTAAATATTTTATATATTATATGTATGAATATATGTGAATATAATTAATATATATTTATATTAAATATATTTAATATAATTTATTTAATATAATTCATATGAACAGGCATAGAATTAGAATATTATATATATTTATACATGAATATATATATAATACATATATATGAATATATGTGAATATAATTAATATATTTTTATATTAAATATATTTAAAATAATATACGTATTATAATTTCATAATATGCTTTAATATAATTTTAATATAATATTGATTAAATGTATTAAATATATATTAAATATATTAATATAAATATATTAATTATATTCACATATATTCAAACATATAATATATATTTAATATAACTCATATATAATATATATAAATATAGATATGATGTGTATTATATACCTGTTCTAATAACTCCAGTTATGGAAGTAAATGATGACACTGATTTTATTGTCCAAAGTCACCATCAAACCCCAGGTAAGACAGAACAAAGCAGCTCCTCTACTTGCAGTGCTGCTGATTACAGATCCCACTGGGAGATCTTTATCCCGATATTCCAAGTTTGTAATGGAATTTGCCGTGCTACCTGAGACTGCCCCTGCCGTGATCCTGACTTCCCTCCAGCTCCCATTGCATAAGTCCAGTGAAACTGTTGACTCTTGCAATGCAGCAACTGCTTTCCTAACTCCTGGCTTGGATCCTAGACTGGAGTCCTGCAGGAAAGGCCAAGGACCAGGGGATGTTCAAAGCAAACCTGTCCCTTTTCCCTTAGTTTTCCTTCCTCTTATGCAGCGATGAGCATGGGCAGAGCGTGCTCCGGCTCTCAGGCACGCAGCCACCCTGCAGGGAGATGAATGGATTAGAGCCCAAGAGGAGCTAGCCCTTGATGCAGGGGGAAAGGAAACGCTGCCATCTGATCCGGCTGTTTAAACAGTTGGGAAATGTGCACACATGAACAGGGCACATCCCAGAACCGCTTTGCTGGCGGCATTCAGAACCTCCAGCCTTCCGTGACACACGTGGACACACGCTGCTCCCTCCGGCCCCATTGCCCTGCTGCAGGTCAGGCTCTTCCCTTCCTTCCAACCAGCCCAAGCCAGAGCTGCTTTCACTCTTGCCTCCAGTGCCAGAGTGCTGCCTGAGCAGCAGCGTGGGAGTCACAGTGAAAATGGGAGTTAGTTGCTCTGGAACATCCCTGTACTTAGAGCTTTAACTCCAATTTAAGCATCAGCTGTAAGCCCTCAGAAGAACCTGCCATCCTTTGCCTTCCTCTGTTTCCACGCAGTAGGAAAAGCCCCCTGGTGCCATGGGAAAGCAGTGATTAAAACCCCAAGAGGAGCTGCACCTCTGAGCTGTATTCCTTGCCTGCAGACCACAGATTTCACATGGAAGAATTAGCAGAAGGCTTTATTTCAAACAGGACATGATAGGCTCGGCACATTTATGGTCATTTTGATTCCTAAAGCCTCTGCACTGCTGTTCTTGAGCACTAACCAGTGTTTTCTCTGTATTTGCAGCTCCATCCTCAGTTAAACTGAAGAACAAAGGGAATCTGTGCTTCATAAGCAAGCAGGCAGAGGTACGGTCTGAAGAGCTCTTGCTTTAGGGGCCAACTGGAGCTGTTGTAACACCGGTGCTTTCTGAAATAGCTGTTAAAGGGTTAATAGTTTCTGCAGCAAGGTGGACTAGGCTGGTCTCTGAGCACTGGAAGCGCAGTGAGCCCTCACGAGAGCATTTATGCACCCGGTTTTAATGTAGCTCTTGCTCAAGCTACACAGAATGTGAAGGAGGAGGCAGAAGGGCAGGAAAGAGCAGCCACGGAGGAGCAGAGCATCCTCTGCCAGCCCCAGTGTGGCTGCCGGGTGTTGCTGCTCACCCATCACAGGCTAATGAGTAACAGCAGCCAGGTTGGAGCCAGGGTACCTTTGCCTCCAGTGTTTGCTTTGGGTTTCCTGATGTTTAAGGTTTGATAATGGGCACTTTCTCCATTGCTTCACCCTGGGGGGATGCACGGAGGCAGTGCCCTGCTCCTCCAGGATGCCACGTTTCCCTTTGAAGGCAGTGCAGGGCATGCTCACTGCCTCCTCCAGCGGGAATCACGGGTCCTCAGTGCTTAAAAGAACTACAAAGGGGCCTAAGGAATAGCCCTGCAATTCCTGGGATTCGGAATGTGAAACTTTAAAAGCCCTGGCTCTTAGAGCCTCTGTTTCTTTGTGGATAACTGGACCTGCCTTGCCCACCACCTTCATAGAACCCATGAATCCCAGGAGGGATGGGACCTCAAGGATCACCTGGTCCAGCCATTCTAGGCCCTAGGTGAGGTGTCCCAGCTCCCTGTCCTCCCACAGCAGTGATCAGGAGCAGAACTAATTCTTGCTCTTATGATGCTCAACATCATACAGGGGGCAAAACTGCAGCTGCTCAGCACCAGAGCAATCGGTGACACTGATTGTTGCTTTTAGTTAAAGACTAAGCTGGTTTATGTGGAGTGTAATGAGAATCCTGCTAAGCCCAGTGCTCCCCACTCACCTCTCCCAACTGCCTTTGTTGTTCCTTGCTGTAGTGCAAACAGAAAGTCCCAATCAAAGTGGCAAAGAATCCAAAGTGGACAAAGAACCAGAAGCCTGTGAGGAACCCAAAGACGGAGCGAGAGCTGCTTGGAGAGCTCTATGCTGACAAGGCCTACCTGGAAAAGCTGCTCAATGACAAAGGTCTTTCTCCACTGCAGTTAACTAAATGCTCCTTCTAAGCAGGTTCTTTCTCCTCCCCTTCTTTTATATCCCCTGTGGCTACTCTTCCTTGTTTGTATCGGAGCTCACACAGAGCTTGTGGTGGTCGTGAGAGAGGCAGGTATCTTTGGAGCCAGATCCCATCTCTGAGCACATTTCCCTCCCTGTTAAATGGGAGGCTTTTATAACCAAGGGTAAATCAAGCCCAAGCAATCTGTGCTGATGAAATCCAAAGCAGAAACAGCAGCGTTACAAATAACTCCTGTCATCATGATGCATGATGAATTCCACCACAGGGGTTGGGAACACCAGCACTAGCTCACTAAAGCACATGGAATGGGAATGGCGAGGCAGCTTTCCCTCCTAAGCACACCAGTTCTGAGGAGCACCAAGGCTTTGGTTTCTAGGAGCCTCTGTCAGAGCAGGAAAACTGCAGCCTCCTCCATCCCTCCCATTAACGCTCCCCTGGGTTCCTGTCTCCTTTCAGAGCTGATGGAGAGCAGCACACAGCAGGGGATCAAGGTAAAGGACCTGGTTTTGGGGGGCATTTCCTACCTGGAGACCCGCAGCGAGTTCTGGCAGCAGCAGAAGCCCATTTATGCCCGGGTGAGGGAGCGCAAGCTCCGGCAGCAAAGGTGGAGCCGGGACAAGAAGCAGAAACCCCTGGAGGTTGGCAGATACATTGAGAAGGCCATGGAGGACATTGACATGTGTGGGTATCCTGGCTGGAAGCAGTAAGGAAATGGTGGTGGGCACATGGGATTATCTGCTGTAGTAATTACAGTAGATGCAGACCAACAGAAGCAGTGCAAACACGAGCAGGCTGTTTGGGGCAGGATTTGCTGTTGCATTCTTCACCTTTCCAACACTTTCTTCAATCCACAATCCTGGGTTAGTTTTCCTGTACTTCCTGCTCTGAAGGAAGGAGAATTCAGCTCCCCCTGGGCTCGCTCTTTGGCCCTCTGCTACTTATTTAGAACCCAGGGAGAATCATTTACTTGTTTCCTTCTTTTAAGCTGTAACAGCGAGGAAGGTGGTAAAACCCCTGCAGCCTCATTCCCACAGCACTGCAGCCCAGCTGGGTACAGGGAGCAGAGCTCAGCAGGGATGTGCAAGGGGCTAATGTGGGGGATAAACCCCACAGTGTTGTAGCTAGAACTTCATCCAAGAGCAGGCTGCTCTGCTACAACCGTGAGCTCTCGAACCTTCAGACAAGCAGCTTTACTTCAGCATGGGATGTTAGCAGTAATTCCCCATCCCTGGCAGTGCTCAAAGCCACGCTGGATGGGGCTTGGAGCAAGCTGCTCTAGTGGAAGGAGCTGGGTGAGCTTTGCTCCCTTCCCACCCATAGCCTAGGATTCTGTCTTTTCCCTTTACTTGCTGTGATCCCCAGTAGTGCAGTTTCCCAGGGGAATAGTGCCTGACCAGTGAGGAGCTCTAACCCATCCCAAGGTTTGCCTGGGGCTAATCCACCTGCACTCAGCCTCACCCGCCCAGCACCGCCACGTCCACCCAGCAGCATTAAACCTCCCTCTTTCCCTCCAGTGCTGAGCGGTGACTCCCCTGAAGACAGCTGCAAGAAAGCCAAGCGTGTGCTAAGAAAGGTACAAGGGTGGTCAGAGGATGAACTTCCCACCAGGAAGGAGCTGATCGCAGACCTCTACAGCCGCATTGGGAAAGCTCAGCTAGAGATGGGCCAGACGGAGGCAGCCCTGCAGAGCCACAGAATGGATTTGGAGCTGGCCAGGCAGCAGTAAGTGCTGGGTTCAGGTGGATGGGAAAAGAGGGAAGTAGCTCTATTAAGATGTTACAGCATCAGGTCATGGAATTCTCACCTGGAGCTTTAACAGGACAACGCGTTCAGCCCGTGCCCAGGTATCACACTGATTTCTTATCGTCCCTGTTTCAAACAGAAGGAGCCTGAAGCAGGTCTTTAAGGGGCCTGGAGCATGTGGCACATCTCAGCCCCTGCTGAAGCAAAGCAAGAGGGAGCACAAGCTCTGGAGGATGCGTTTCCTTCCCAGGCTCTGACCTGCTCAAGTCTTCCGCTGCGTTTGCTCTTAGAACCATTTGCATTCAAACCTGGATGTATTTATCCCGGAGGAGCAGTCACCTGCCCACACACAGCAATTCCAGCTAAAACGGAATGGAGCAAGGCATAGCCTGAAGCCTTCCTCAGAGCTTTGCCTGCTGTGAACTGGGGGTTCCTTCTGCCAAGCCTGCGAAGGGCTTGCAGCAGCCTCGGAGCATTTTCACGTGGTTTGTGAACCTTCTGCCTGTCTCCTTGTGCCCTCCACTCGCACAAACCAAGTCCAGCATCAGCAGGAAGGAGGCAGCAGCCGGGGTTCAGTTGCTTTTAGAGCCATGGGAAGCGATGGTGAAGGAGAACCCGCAGCGGGGGGGGGGGGGGGGGGCGGCTCGCCCTCTGGTGGCTGCCGCCCGCAGTGGGCACAGAGAAGATGTCCCCAACGGGGCACATCCCTCCTCTCCATCAGCTTTTCCCTGTTAGGTGAGGGCAGGCGGCTCAGGCCACTCTGGAGATGGGGACAGGGACTGCTTGAGGTCCTCAGGCTACATCCTTACAGAAGGAGCTGCCTCCGGCGTGGGGCAAAGGCTCATTGCGAGCACAGCAAGTCTGGAGCCCCATTGCTGACACACGTTTGGGGTCTTCCCTTTCCTCCCAGCCAGAACTAATCTGTCAGCGTTAAGGACCCAGGAGCTCTGTGGGGCCCACAAGGCAACAAAGAGCGAGACTTTGACAAGGATGGCCAGATTCACAGCAGCAAATCCCCACAGAACCCGAGGACAAACCTAAACCCTTTCTCCCTGTGTGTTACGGGCTGCCAGGAGAGAAAATCAGAACTCAGCCTTCAGTTCATGGCCTTGCTCCTTTGCTTCTCAACACGTAGCCTGAGGTGCTGTTGAGCCCCAAAGCGAGTGGGAGGCTGAGGGAAGCACGGACTGTAGCAGAAACAAGCCCCTGCCACAATGATTTCTTTCTCTTTCCAATGCAGTGATCTGCCAGATGCTGTATCCAGAGCCCTCGAGAACATCGGCAGGGTTTATGCCAGCACCAGGAGATTCCAGCCTGCTATCGACACGTACGTAACACCAGGGACAAGGGAAGGCACCAGCTTGTGGATGTATTTCAGGTTATCTATCCCCGCTGCTCGAGGGGGAGCTGTGGGGTGTTCGTACCCACAGTACCTGGAAGCCTTTAGTTATAACAGCAGGGGTTGAACTAACCACACCTGGGGAGATGCACTCACCTCTGCCCTGCTTCCTCCCTGCTTGCAGATGGGAGAAGAAGATTCCAATGGTGAAATCCAACCTGGAGAAGGCCTGGCTATTCCATGAAATTGGCCGATGTTACCTTGAGCTGGATAATGCAAAAGCTGCCCAAAGTTATGGGCTGAAGTCCCTGCAGGCGGCAGGTGAAGAGGGAGATGCTGAGTGGCAGCTCCACGCTATGGTCCTCGTGGCACAAGCACAAGGTAGAGGCGTTAGTACCAATGGGAACTGTTCAGATCAAGGCATCTTGGAGACCTGCTCGATCCACCAGTGGTGTCCTCTTGGTCTGGGGTTAAAATAGATGTTTGCATTTGTCTGTTACAGTGAGGTTAAAGGATTACCGGCCTGCAATCCTGACCTTTGAGAAGGCACTCGACAAGGCAACACTTCTTCACGATGAAGCTGCTCAGGAGGCCATCGTCACTGTAAGTGGGTTCTTGCAAAGAGGAGAGGAGCTTGGGGCAGCATCCGTCAGTTAGCTCTAACTAACTAGTGTCTGGTGTGCTGTGAACTGGGGAAGTATCCCTGCACAGGCAGTGTGTCCAGAGGGAACATCCCTGCACAGCCAATGTGTCCACAGGGAACATCCCTGCACAGCTAATGTGTGCAGAGGGAACATCCCTGCACAGCCAATGTGTCCACAGGGAACATCCCTGCACAGCTAATGTGTGCAGAGGGAACATCCCTGCACAGCCAATGTGTCCACAGGGAACATCCCTGCACAGCTAATGTGTGCAGAGGGAACATCCCTGCGCAGCCAATGTGTCCACAGGGAACATCCCTGCGCAGCCAATGTGTCCACAGGGAACATCCAAAATGTCCCAGAGAAACCCCTCTGCACCAAACCACAGTCCCAGCACAGCACTCACCTCCCCGGTGATCCCTCCTGGGTGCCTGGAGCTCGGGCAGAGCCAGGAGAAAAGCACTAGTGGAGAGAGATGGAATGGTCAGGGGAGGAGACCTTTGTGAAGGGACAGGAACAGGTAGTGACCACTGCAGGGAGCTCTGTGGTAGGAAAGGGCCGTGTGATGACAGCAGAGAGCAGGACACAGGAGGAGCGTGGCAGTGTGTAACTGCCTTTCTAGGGCCTTTCTTTAACAACCTGCATCCCTTTCAGGCTTTGGATGAGGTGAGCAAAAGCTTCATGGAGCAGCTGAGCGAGACAGAAGACCCAAGAGCTTGGAGCCTCAGAGGTACCTGCCCTTGACACCTCTGCGCCCCATAAGCACACACATTCTGCACCTCCCTTCCCCGAAGCACGGGAGCAAAGCTCCCCATTCCCAGGGAGCAGACACCCGCGCTCCCGGCACTATCGCATCCACTGCGCTAGCCCGGAGCAGCCGGAACGCGCGGGTGGGTGCGGAGGTACCGCGGATGGGGGCGGAGTTACCGCAGATAGGGGCGGAGTTACTGCGGAGGTACCGCGGGTGAGCGCGGAGTTACCGCAGGTGAGTGTGGAGTTACCGTGGGTATGGGCGGAGTTACCGCGGGTGCGTGCGGAGTTACCGCGGGTGCGTGTAGAGGTACCGCGGGTGAGTGCAGAGGTACCGCGGGTGAGTGCGGAGGTACCGCGGGTGAGTGCGGAGGTACCGCGGGTGAGTGCGGAGGTACCGCGGGTGCGTGCGGAGTTACCGCGGGTGCGTGCGGAGGTACCGCGGGTGCGTGCAGAGGTACCGTGGAGGTACCGTGGAGGTACCGCGGGTACACGTGGAGTTACCACGGGTACGTGTGGAGGTACCGCGGGTGCGTGCAGAGGTACCGCGGGTGAGTGCGGAGTTACCACGGGTGCGTGCAGAGGTACCGTGGAGGTACCGTGGAGGTACCGCGGGTACACGTGGAGTTACCACGGGTACGTGCGGAGGTACCACGGGTGCGTGCAGAGGTACCGCGGGTGCGTGCAGAGGTACCGCGGGTGAGTGCGGAGTTACCGCGGAGGTACCGTGGAGGTACCGCGGGTACACGTGCAGTTACCGCGGGTACGTGCGGAGTTACCGCGGGTGCGTGCGGAGGTACCGCGGGTGCGTGCAGAGGTACCGTGGAGGTACCGTGGAGGTACCGCGGGTACACGTGCAGTTACCACGGGTACGTGTGGAGGTACCGCGGGTGAGTACGGAGTTACTGTGGGTGCATGTGGAGGTACTTCGGGTGAGTGCGGAGTTACCGCGGGTGCCTGCGGAGGTACCGCGGGTGAGTGTGGAGTTACCGTGGAGGTACCGCGGGTGAGTGTGGAGTTACCGCGGAGGTACCGCGGGTGAGTGTGGCGTTACCGCGGAGGTACCGCGGGTGAGTGTGGAGTTACCGCGGAGGTACCGCGGGTGAGTGTGGAGTTACCGCGGAGGTACCGCGGGTGAGTGTGGAGTTACCGCGGAGGTACCGCGGGTGAGTGTGGAGTTACCGCGGAGGTACCGCGGGTGAGTGTGGAGTTACCGCGGAGGTACCGTGGGTGAGTGTGGAGGTACCGCGGAGGTACCGCCGGTGAGCGCGGAGTTACCGCGCTGGGTGCGGAGATACCGCAGGTGGGTGCGGAGTTCCCGAGGGTGAGTGTGGAGGTACCGTGGGTGGGCGCGGAGGTACCGCGGAGTTACCGTGGAGGTACCGCAGGTGCGTGTGGAGTTACCACGGGTACGTGCGGAGGTACCGCGGGTGAGCGCGGAGTTACCATGGCGTTACCATGGAGGTACCGGGAGTGGGTGTGGAGGTACCACGGAGTTACTGTGGAGGTACCGCGGGTGGGCGCGGAGTTACCGCGGGTGGGTGCGGAGTTAGTGCGGGTGCAGGCAGAGTTACTGCGGAGTTACCGGGGAGTTACCGTGGAGGTGCCGCGGGTGGGTGCGGAGTTACCGCGGGTGGGCGCGGAGGTACCGCGGGTGGGTGCGGAGTTACCGCGGGTGGGTGCGGATGTACCGCGGGTGGGTGCGGATGTACCGCGGAGCTCCCGCGGCTCCGGTTCACGGCTCAAAGCGGCTTTTTCCTCCGCAGAGGACCCCAGCAGCGAGAGCACCGAAGTCGACGGCTTCGAGAAGGACGCGGAGGGAGAGGCCGGGGCCGGAGCGCAGCGGGGGCACTGAGCGGGACGGGGGAGGAAGGGGCGACACGGGGACAATAAACAGCGGCCGGTGACGGTGTCGCGCTATCGCGATAGCGCTGCAAACAGAGCCCCCTCGTGTCCGCTCCGTCCCTCCCCGCTCCCCCCCCCGCGCATGCTCGGCCGCAGCGGGGGGGGTCCCCCCGGTGCTATGAAAGGGGCTGCGGTGGGGGGGGCCGGTCCAGAGCCGCTGTCCCGCCGCGCCGCTCCGCACCGGCGGCCGCTGCCCTCACCATGGTAAGTGCGGGACCGGGGGTGCCGCGGGGCGCGTTCACCCGACGGGAGGCAGCGGCGGCGCGGACGCGAGGTCGATGGGACCGGGGGGGTGCGGGAGGGACCGGGGGGGTTGCGCAGCCGGACCCCGCGGCTCCATCGCGGTCTCCCCGAACCCCTCCGGCCGCCCGGAGCAGCCGAGCCTCGGCCCCGCGGGGGCTGAATGGGGGGGATTGTCCGGCTGCAGCCCGGCGCGGGGCTCTGTGGGGCCATTGTCCGCCCGCCCCGGCCGTGAAGGCTCCATTCTCCTCCGCGCTGGCCCCCGAACAATGGGGCCGGAGCGAGGTTTTCCATTATTGTTCCTTTGTTTGCGGCTCTGAAAAGCGGCCTCAGTCCTGCCCCGCCGGCAGCTGCGGGCGCAGGGGACACGCACCAGCTCCCGGAGCTGCCTCGACCGTTTGCTGCCTCCTGGAGCCCCCCAGTCCATAGGGAAGGGGCCCAGGAGCGATGCTTGGGGCTCGCTCTTCTTGGAGACCCATTCATGGAACTCCTTGTGCAGGCACAGCTGCTCCCCTGCACCCGGGGCTCTCCGTCCTGGTCCCCATCCCGGCGTGCTGGGAACGCAGAGACTCCTCCGTATTCTGCAATGGGAGATGGGGCAGGGAGCTGGAACAGCTGGGTTTTGGTAACAGCTTCCCTCTGCAAACGGGGGAGCGGGCAGAGCACAGAGGTTGGGGATAAAACCCCTCAGTGTTTGCATCAAAGGCAAACCGGAATCCTTCAGCCCCTCTGCAGCTCGGGTCTGGTGGGGGAAAATGGAGGGGTCCCAGCGCCGCAAAAAGCAGCGGCTGCCCCATTGCTGCCTGTGAGCGGGCACGGCTGGAGAAGTCCCCGTCCCGATTCCACCTTTTCCCAGACCCTGCTGGGAATTAAGGCCGGATTCCAGCTGGCGGCAGCGCTGCTCGCTCGCTCCAGGGCCTGGTTTCACTTTCGTGTTCCTCCCCGCGGCCGCTGAGCGCTGGTTTGCCTTTACCGGAAGCATTTTCGGCTGCTCCTCAGCACGAGAGGAGCCCAAATCCCCTCCTCGGAGGCAGCCGGGGGCTGCAGTGCAGAGAAAGGGGCAGCTCTTACAGTGCGAGAGCATCCTCAGCCTCAGGACCAGCTTTGCCTTCGGGTCGGCTGAAGGGCTGGGACGGCAGCAGCCGCCACAACGCGCTGGGACTTCACGTTGCTGTTCTCAAGGCAAGTTCCCCTCCGCACGCCCAGGTTTAGAGGGCACAGAAGCGTTTTGAGCGCTCAGAGGGAGGCTTTGATGCTCACAGCTGCAGCTCTGCCACGGCAGGGGTGAAACCTCCCCTTCCCGGTCGTTCCAGAGGGTCCTGCTGCAAGGGGGGGAGTTAAGCCGCAGGGGTAACGCATCCCCATCGCACCGCGGGAGGTAACTATGGGGTCGGTAACTGGCACCTCTCTCCTTGTCGCATTCCAGAACAGAGGCTTCTCCAAGAAGAGTCACCCATTCCTGCCCAAGCTGTTTAGGAAAATGTCTACTCAATCAGCCAAAGAAAGACCCGAAAGTTTGCACTTCCCCTTCCTGGACGATGAAGACACCATCGCCACGCTCAAAGAGTCCAAAACCTTCTTCATCCTCCGAGGCCTGCCCGGCAGCGGGAAGTCCACGCTGGCCCACGCTATCCAAGACCGGTATAAGGATGCCTGCAAGGTGATCTCGGTCGACAGCTATAAAATCACTCCTTCCGTTCGAAGCGCCATTCCCGAAGAGTATTCCAAGGTGGATGAGGATCTAGTTGACTATTGCAAACGCGACATCAGCGTTATCGTTTTGGATGACACCCACCACGAGAGGGAACGACTGGACCAACTCTTTGATATTGCTGACAAATACCGGTACAAAGTCATCTTCGCCGAGCCCAAAACCCCGTGGCGACAGGATTGCTCGCAGCTGAAGGAGAAGAACCAATGGAAACTGTCAGTGGAAGAGCTGAAGAAGATGAAGCCCAGCCTGGAGAAGGAATTCCTGCCCATGTATTTTGGGTGGTTTCTGAGCAAAAGAAGCTCGGAGATCCTGCGCAAGGCTGGCCAGGCCTTCTTGGATGAGCTCGCAAGTCTCAAAGCCTTCAAAAAGGAGAGTAAATACTGTACGTATAGAAGCAGCGTACCCAGTTCTTCGTGTGGTGGCAGGATGTTAGCGCTTGGCAAGTGGAACGCATCCACTGGGCTTCCGAGGTGGATTCCTAGTTAGAGTAAGGCGCAAGGCCAGGCTCCGAGATCCTAAGCCCTAGTTCACAGAGGGCTTTTGTGAGCTCAAGGGAATGAAACCGCCCTCCCCAAGCAGCCCGTTCGGTCCAGCCCTGCAGGAGCTGGGTCCGGCACCAGCATCGGGGGCCTGGGCATGGGCACGGCCCCAGCTCCGCAGCTGGGTGGGTGAGGGCAGAACCAACGTGGAGCCAGGGAGCGAAGGGAAGGACGGAGCCGGCTGTCCCCCGAGGGGGTCTGACATGGGCAGCATTGGCCCAAGCCCTGTTTTGTGCAGAAGCCTCTGTTTTGGGGTCCCATGCAGCAGTGAGGTGGGAGGTGTGTGTGGGGGGGGAGTTCATTTCCCCACCTGCTCCTTTGTAGCCTTAAGATAAAGCAGGAGGGGCAGGCTCTGCTGGGCTGGGACCTGGGCTCCTGGTGGCACTGCTGGCGCTGGGGCTCTGGCAGTAACGTCGCTTCCCTCCGCCTGCAGTTGCTTCCGCTATCGAGGACCCCAAAATCAAAATCGCCCTCACCAGCTACTTCGTGAAGAGGCCGCCCGGGGTCCTGCACTGCACCACGAAGTACACCGAGTTCGGGAAGGCAGCCGGGGCCGAGGACTACGCGCAGCAAGAGGTGAGCAACCGGGGTCCTGGTGGCCCCAGGAGCCGCGGGGTGGGCTGGGGACACGGCCTGAGCTGAGGCCCAGCGACAGCGGGAACTGGAGGGTGTTAAGGTCCTTTCCAGCCCTATTCGATGGTTCTATGACTACATCCCTGTGCAATAGAGAAGCTGGAGGAGATGGGGGCTACTTCCCATGGCAGGGGGTTGGAACTAGATCATCTTAAGGTCCTTTCCAACCCTAACCGTTCTATGATTTGCTGTATGTTTCCAGAGAGCCCATTCCTGCACCATCTCCAACAGCTTGCTTTGGGTGATGATGAACTGCTAGAGGATTTCAAAGCCAATAAACCCAAGTTAAATAGTGGAATGTGGGAGGGAACAAGACGCAGGCAGCTCCAAATTCATGGAGCAGGGACTCGGGCCATGAGAACTTGGAGGTGCACATGGTATTTCCAATAGGTCCCTGTGATCAGCCAAGCCCCCGAGCAATAAACCCAAGCAGAGGGCCGCAAACCCCTTGCCTGCAGGCAGCTCAAGCCGTGCTCTGCTTCCTTCCCTCTCCTCCCAGGCTGTGAAGGCTTCGTACGGCAAAGGCTTCACCTTGTCCATCTCGGCCCTGTTCCTCACGACAAAAACTGTGGGTGCTCGCGTGGAGCTGAGCGAGCAGCAGCTGCTGCTGTGGCCTGGGGATGCCGACAAGATCCTGCCCACCGACAGCCTCCCGAAGGGCAGCCGGGCCCACATCACCCTGGGCTGCGCCAACGGCGTCGAGGCCGTGCAGACCGGGCTGGATCTGCTGGAGTTCGTGAAGCTGGAAAAGGCAGGGAACAAAGGGGATGAAGTGGGGGAGATTGGAGGAGGGAAACTGCTGTATTTTGATAACGGGATGTGGATGCTCACCCTCTCGAAAAAGATCGATGTGAAGGCGATATTCTCGGGTTACTACGGAAAAGGGAAGCTCGTGCCAACGCAGAGCACCAACAAACGGGGCTCTGCTTTTAGCTCCTGCACCATCATCTAGGAGCGTGGGGAGGGCGCCTCGTTTGCTTGGGTTTAAAAGGCAAGTAACTCCTGTAACCTTTAAACGTGGAAAGAGAAATAATGCTACCTTTACTAAAGCCCTTTCGCCAGCCCCTGGGTGAAGCCTCTCTGCGGAGAGGTCCCCGGCCTCAGAACAAGGACGAAAACAAGCACCAAAGCGAAGCTGCCCCATAACCCCTGCCAGCGGCTGAAGGGCTGCTCAGGGTATTTAACACGAGTGCGCTCTGCTTGTTTTCTTCCTCGGAGGAAGAGCCCCCGTGGTCTCTTGTAACTTCCCTATGAACCACAATCGTTTGATCCTTACCTGGCAGCACCCCAAAGCCTGCACAGATGGGGCTGATGCCAAGCGACGCAACCGCCCCATGGCTCCCCTTCACCCGCAGCCCAGGGCCCGACCCCGCTCATGCCGGTACCCGAGCTCCTGGGTACAACCCTGCAAGACCCTGGTGCGGGTCCCTTCTGTGTGGCAGTTACTGAGCCCAGCCTGCAGGAGGGGGCACATGGGGAGGCCACCAGCCATGCTCTGCCCAACTCCTGCCTGTGTCCGTGCCCCCTTCACTGCAGGGGAGGGATGCGCTGGCGAGCGGACAAGGAAAGGACCTTGGCAGACGGTGTCTTAAAGGCCACTGCGATGGAGTGAAAGGGAAGCACCAGGAGAGGTGCTCAGATCCTGCAGCTTCCCTTCACCCATCGGAGCAGGCAGGAGCAAGCACCGTCCCTGTCCTTATCCTGTAGGGAACAATCCTGCCTTGGCAGGGAGCGGAAGAGACGAACTCGAGTCTTTTCCATCGTATCTGATAGAAACTAAAATCGTGTCTGAGGTACAGCAGAGTTCTTCAGGCAAGGTTTTCCTACTTTTCTCTAATGCACTTGAATGTTAAGAGGTAGGATGGCAGTAACATCGTAATCTAGGACGTAAGCGGAGGCACTGTAACTGCGTAACTCAAGGCTGCTCAAACCTAAACCGTTGGCTGGAAACACAGAAGTTAATGGTCAAGCACTCCTCTTCTTAAGCCTCTTTCAGGGGAGCTTCTGGATTTGCTCTTAGCCAGGCCCTTTGCCGGTCGGCCGGTGGCTGCACGGTCACTAACACAGAGCTCGACTAACGCACGCAGGTCAGGCCACCAGTTTAAACTCACACTATGGCTCCGTGAACTGGGTAGTGGAATTAACCCTCTGTTAACACATGTAAATACTCACCGGGTTTGACAAGCGCGTGCTGGGCCGGGGAGGAGCCGGCGTGGGGCTGCGGCGTGGGGCTGCGGCGTGGGGTGCGCCGAGGCCGTTCCTTGGGAAGCAGGAGGGGTTTCTCCTCTGAAGGCTCAACACGGAGCAAGCAATGCTCGGCCGCTTGCCCAGGAAAGCCAACCCGTTCCTGCTGCTTCAAAAAGAGGGAGGAGGATAAATTCCCATCGTCACAGAAACCGAGGGCACAGAAACACCCCCCAGCGCCCGCCCTCCTCCCCTGCCTTCAGCAGGGACACCCTGCCCTATGTCCCCCGTGGGTCTGTTCCATCTCAACGTGATGAAGGCCTTTCCCAGCGCGGGGGGCACGCTGACCCCTCTCCTCCCCCGGGCCCAGCACCACTGTGCACAGCTGGGGCATCTCCTGTCTTTGCCTGTCCAAGAACAACAGCGCGCCCGTCGTCAGTTCAGGTTTTATTAGTTTGTACATCATATACAGTTTATAATAAAGTAAACCGATTGCATATGGTTCTGCTTCAGGCTGCGACATTCTTCATAGAAACACGTCATTATGAATTAGGCCTAATGAAGGAAACAACACACATTCACATTGGTTCACCATTCACATCCTAGAAAGGTGGGGGGCCGCAGGGACAGCGCCCGCCCCGCTGCGAAGCCCGGCTTGGAGAGGCCGATGCGGTTGGCAAAGCGATGGGGACAGCGGTTGCTCCATGCAATAATTCCCTTTCCTCCCGTGGGAAAGGTGAAGGTATTTACACTGAGGTAAACATTCAGGATTTGGGGTCAGATAAATACTGCAGCAGGGGCCAGCGTCCTCTCCAAGGCGGCTTCGCATCGGTGGCTGCTCAAAGTCCTGCCCGGTCCTTAAGCCGTTACAACAAAGCGGATCCGCATGCAGTGAGGTGCTCGGTCACTGGCTCGCACTCCATCCCTCCAGCGGTGCTTCCCGTGATCCTCCTCTGGAGCCTGAGCTGTGCAGGGAAAGCAGGTGCAGGATGTGTCCCAGCTGCTGCCCCGGCTCGCGCTCAGCCCCGCGCGGATGCTGCCTGCCCCTGACGCTGCACCAGAGCGGCCCTTGGGAGCTGGGATGCGCACCAGAGCCAAGCCTTGGCTCGCACGGCTCAAAGGGGAAAGGATAATCCTGGCCCTGACCCGGCCACGAGGCCAAGGCAGTTCCGCAGCATCTTCCCACACGGGGATGGCTCCAGCACGGGAGCAGCCTCCAGCCCAGGGGTCACAGAACGGCTGCAGCAGCCACACCGGACCCCAGCGCTGCTCCCAGAGCCCTGGGCAAGCGAGACACCGGAGGTGCCCATGCCCTAGGGAAGGGGCAGGGAGGGTACAAGGCACAAATTGAACGGGGATGGAGACCATCCACTTGAAGGTAAGTGACCCTCTCACTGACAGAGAGAGAGATTTTGGAAGCAGAGCCAAGCACGGCGTGGTCCATGCTTTGGTCGCTCAGCTTGGGCAGTGCGCAGCCCGTTTCCATGTTGGAAACGAAACCAGAGCACAGCAGCTTCCCTCTGTATCCCTTCAGATACAGAAAGCCAAGGGACTCGCAGCATCCCATGGACAACACCGCTGTCGTCCCCAAACATTCCTTATCATCTCTTTTGCCTTTTAACTTGCATTTACAGAACAGCAGCACAGCTTTAGCACTGCGGATCCAGCTTTAGAGCAACACCTCAAAGCTCACAGACAATGCCACGGACCTTCCTATGTAGCCTAGTATGTGGTCGAAACCACAACGACCCTAACCCTGTTCAGGCAGGCAGCCAGAAGCATCTCAGCCACTATAGCTGATTCAAGTCCAGGTTCAGAGTATCTGGCCAGGGCTCCCAGTACTCTGAGAGATGCTGAAACAGCACCGGGTTTGTAAAGCCACCCAAGGAAAACCACACCAGGCCTTGTGCTCTGGAGCCTGACCATTGCACGTGCAAGCACCTCCCACACGGACACTGCTGATGCACGTTTTTGTGTTTAAAGCAAGAAGTCACTTCCACCTTTGACTGCATTTCACCCTTTGAAACCACCCCTACAGCAGCTCCGGCACCACGAGCACCACGAGCAGGCGAAACACCATGGCAGGGAAAGCGCAAGGGCCCTGGTAAACGCTAGAGAGCCACAAGAACAGAGCCTCCTGCCTTCACCCCGGGGCTGCCAAGAGCCCCGCTGCTCACACACACGTTTCTCCTGCACTTTACAACTACCTGGGCTCTGGCACCGGCCAGGAGCTGGTGGCCAAAGGGCCAACACGGAGCTAAAGCCGCTTGGTGTCGGCGCTCCGGGCTGCTCGCCAGGGAACAGGCCCATTTGGGCTAACCATCGTTCAGGGCTAACCATTGAGGCTCTGCCATTGCACCAAAAAAGAAACCTTTCAGGAACTACAGGGAAACCCTTCCCACTGAAGGGCAGGGCTTTGCCATCGGTTTCTTCCCCTGGCTAAGCTCTCACCATCCCAAAAGGAGCAGTGCTTCTAAACGCATCCCGCTGCACTTGTGCCTCAAGGGTACCACCTACAGCAACGCCTCCTACCCCTCTCGTGAGCTCCTGATCGCTCTCGAAGCGGCACGGGCTGAGCATCACTTGAAGATGATCCCTCTGTTCAGTGATCTCTGTGGTAGCTCCCATCGCGCCAAGGGAGGCCAGGCAGGTCTGCGAGCACCTAAAACAACAGCACGAAGGCTCCCACAAAACACAACCCATGAGGAACAGCACAGCTCCCAAGGGCGAAAGGCAACAGCTCCGGTGGCCCAGCCGGGCTCCAAAGCCACGGCACCGACCCCTCCAGGCCGCCGTCCCGAGGCGAGAGAGGCGGCGACCACCCTCACTGTGACACACGTAGTGATGCTCCTTAGAAAAGTCCTGGCACTCACCATAGGGATATTTAATACATTAAATCATGCATTCCTGTACAGTGAGAAAGAGCTGCTGCATACAGAGAACCATTCCGCTCCGGTCCGCCAAGGAACAGCCTCGGTCAGCGTTTGGAGGGCAGGAGGAAGCCTGGCATCACCAAGGGGAGGGAGGATAAGAGTAAAACCCACTGACAAGCGCAGGACACACGAGTGCATGGTGAGAGAAGCCCCAGCTGTACAGTAACATCAACGCACACAGGACAAGACACGATGAGCCCAGACTGCCACTAAAATAAGTCCCGTAAACTCTGAGTGACAAGTGCCGTGAGGACTGGAGAAGGATCAATATGCATAGACCGGGATTTCAGTTCCCCAGATCGTTACCCTTGCAGAGTCTGAGATGCCAGGACCTTATTTTGCTCTCAGTGCAATCCGGATCAGTCCATCACCTTACACTGGTGTGAAGGAAGTCACAAGAGACACCGGAGAGTCTGGTTTTGGAAACACTACACAACATCAGCTCCGTTAAAAGCTGACTTTTGAGTGAGTTATAAAATACTCGCTTTATTCTGCAGTACTAGAATTGAAGCCCTTAAATCTTCCCTCTATGAAAGCAGATTGTCAAGAGGTCTGACCCAACACCAGCACAGGACCGCAGGAGGCGGCGCCGGCAGCACCACGACACTATTGCCACTGTTGGAAGCAAAGAGAACTCGCACTGCAGCCTAGCAACTGCCACTGACTAGGAGGAGTGCAGCCCTCGAGAGGGAGGAAGACAAAGATGGCAGCATTCAAAGTGACCGTTTCAGGCAATGAACTCGTTGCAATTGCTGTTCCTGCAGTAAGAAGTGAAATCGGGTATTTGTGAACACCCCTTTCCTCAGCCACACAACATCCCACCCTCCACGTGCTACCGCAGGCTGGTTCAAGCACCCTAAATACAACAACGCTGCCGATGCTCGGCCCTTCTCACTGGTGTTACCAACACATTTCTCCTCTCAAACCCCACTTCGGAGCAAGCCAGCCCAGGGCTTGGTCAGCCACAGCCCTGCTCTGCGCTCCAGAACCACTCTGCAGCCAGCACCGTGCTTGAGCAAAGCACCAACCCACAAAGGCTCTTCATGCACTGGAGGCAAGGGAAGGCTTCTGGAAGCAGACTCCTCTCCTGGCTGATCCCACTGTAACCTCTCCAGCAGGGAAGAAACCAGCGTTGGCTTCAGTGGCAGCAGCACCAAACCAACCCCATTCCCAGCTCCGGCCCTGTCCCAGTGTTGTGCGAGGGACGCAAGCAGCAGCCTGGAGAGTCTGACCCTGCATTTTCCTGCTTCTTTGGGCTAGTAAATGACTCCCAGTTGCAAACTACTCGCCTGGTTGAAGGTATTTGTACCGTGCCTGTAAACAGGAGGAGGGCACGCTGCTGCACGCGCACGGTAACTGCCTGCAATCAGGAACCCGAATGGGACTTTGCACTCCGGGAGAGCAGATCAGTACCATGAAATCAACCCTCAAGCTCCAGCAAATCAAGTTTCAGCACAAATATCAAAAGTTCAAGTGGATTAATGAGAAAAAGAATAAAATGAAATAAAAAGTACAGAAATTCAGCCCAAATTCGATGTCCCCTTGAACAGGACAACTCGTGAGAGTGGAAACACAAAGCCCTTCATTCCAGCTGCATCACAGGCAATTCTCACATAAGCTGCTCTTTTCAATCCAAAGAAGCATTTCTCAGATACAAAACCATTCAGCTCACACGTTAGCATTTCAGTTAATGCCCCAGTGTACCGTTCTCATTGAACCATGGCAAAAAAAACCCAAAACAAAGGGAAAGGACAGGGAAACGGCGATGGTATGAAACTCGACTGAATCTTGGCAATATCTTCAGGAGATTAAGAGAACTTCACGTTACTACAGCCCCTGGCCATGCTGCCATCCTGTGCTTCAGAGCCAAGCGAAATGAAACAGGAGCTTTCTTCAGTCTCTTACAAGATTCCAGGAGGACTTCAGGGAAATCCTCTGCTCCTAAGGAGCAGGAACAGTCCAAAAGTAGGGGCCAGCGTGGAGGGACCAAGAGATTCAAAGCTTTATTTTTCTTTCTCTTTTTTAATAAAGTTAACAGTAAAACAGAAGTCACAAGCCTTCCCCTCCCCGAGCTGGTTTCCTCTTCACACAAAAGCACACAAAACAGAGGTCTCCAACCGAGAAAATGAAACTGCTCTAAGTACAATGAGACATGATGAAGGAAAGGAGTCTAAGTATGTCCGTGTTCAAGGGTAAAAGAAGCAGATCAGGTATGTGTGGTGTGGTTTGGGGGCGGTTTTTTAGCCAAATTGGAAAAAGAAATTTCCAGGCCCAGAAGCTGAAAGGGAAAATTGAAGATATTAGCTCTTAGGTACTTTTTTAGGTGGAAAAGGAACATACTCTTTCCAAACAGCACGGGGAAACTCAGCCGTCCCGTCAAGCCATCCGCGCACTCACGTGTCCATAGCTGAGAACGCTTCCACCTACCTTCAAAACTGAAGCCACCTGGCCCACCGAAGAAGGCCTTGAAGATGTTATTTGCATCAAAGTCTACGGGGAAGAAAAGGAAGTTGTGAGCAGAAGTGAAACAGCCCGCTACAGCTTTTCATGGCACACAAACCACTCCTTCACTGAGGGCCCACAAAGCATGCTACAGACAGAAAGGTAAAACCAACCAGCCTGCTCTGAGCACTGCCTAGTAGAAAACAGGCACTCGGAGCAGTTCTGCCATTCAGATGCTTTTTAAGAGCCACTTCATAATTATTACAACTGGGAGGTTTGCTTTATGGGAGAAGGCAGAGTCCAAATGCTCCCATCTTTCTAAAGGCTGGCGTGGTAGAACAGCGTAAGGAACACCTACCTCCCATGTTCAATCCATCCTCTTCTAGATCCTGGCCGCTGTCATAGCGAGCCTTCTTCTTGGGATCTGACAGGATGGTAAAGGCTTCTCCAACCTCCTTAAATTTCTTCTCCTCTTCCTTCTGCACTTCTGCACTTGCCCCACTGTGCCGGTCTAAGGATACAAAAGCAAGCAGGAAAGAAGCTTTTAGTTTCGAGTGTAAATGGAAACCACTGCACATTCCCAACCATGCCACGTGTACTTCAGAGCTGTGGGATCAGAACTCCTATTTGTCCAGAAATCCCCTCTCTCCTATTTATTCCTGCCTCTGAGCGATAGCTGTGCAGGGCACATGCACAGAGCAAGGGATCAAAGCACCAAGAACAGGCTGTTTGTGGATACCTGGATGATGCATTAGTGCTCTTTTCCTGTAAGCCTTCTTGATCTCATCCTCAGAGGCATTTTTGTCCACCCCAAGGATTTTGTAGTAGTCTTTCCGTTTGCTCTTCTTCAGTTCCACCTGTGCGTTCTTTAGAAGCTGCTTGTGTTCTAGAAGGAAGCACAATGCCAAAGGAAAGCCACTTCAGCGGTGAGAACAATCTCCTGCTTTAAAAGAGGCTGAAGATCAACGTGTTGAGGTGAGCTGGGCTGAAGGATTCAAGTGCCCCAAGTAAGCAGCCCACCTGGAATTAGTCATGAATCTGATTAAAGCTTCACTGTCCACTGAAGGCTGTTTCCAACTGCAGGGAAATGTCTCCGTGCTATTAAATGAGTCCTAGACACAACCACCAGCACGAAGGTTACTCTGTCTGCATCATTTCAGGCTACTCAAAAAGCAAGGTGACAGTTGAGAACAAGAACCACAAGCAGATATTGTGAATGTGGGGCACTGCTTCAGCTACAGGGCAAATTATCTTCAGACTGGAAGAGAAAGCAGGTTGTGAACCAGGCATTTCAGAGGGCTTCTGAGAGCTCCTCCAGCAGTGTCCTGCTGGGGCCAAAGGCTGCAAATCGAAGTATCATGTAGGGAAAAAAGGCAGACAAAAGCACCACCAACAAAAAAAGGGAGATAAGGGAAACTTATGCTCACAGGAAGAATGCCAACACACTCACCTTTTGTTTTTTCTGTCTGATAAACCTTTTCATAGTCTCTTACAGCATCTTCATATTGTTCTGTGTCCATGTAACTGTGGAAAGAAACACGGGTGGCCAAGGTGTACTTCCCAGGGAGTATCAAAAGGGGGGTCAGGTACAAGCTTTCTGGCTGGATATGAATTAAGGAAAAGATGTGCACTGGGCTGCAGGAAGAGCAAGCATCAGAGGAACCCCCAGGGGGTCACTGCTCAACTGCCTGGAAGCCCAGACACTCGCTATTAGTGGGCAACCCTGGCACAGGAACCTGTAGCTTGGGCTCCAAGCAGAACCTGCAGGCTCAGTTGGCAGCACAGGTTCTGCTGTACCAATCTGACCATCACTTGACCCAGCTGCAGGAACTGAAAGCAGCCAGCAAGATTCCAAGGGAGCTGGGGCAGAGCTGTGCAGTAGCAGCGCTGGTTGGAAGTGACAGTCTTGGCACCTCAGAGGGATGGGTGCCTGTCTGTTGGCACTGCAGCCTTACTCACATATTAACCACTTACTGTCATTTAGCAGCTACTGAAATGGAGCTTGGGGTTGTACACTAAAACGAATGCACAACTGGAAGGCTGCAGCAGCAGTTTCAGTTCATTTACAAGGCAGGCAGCTTCACACCACAAAGTGAGAAATAATGGGTGATGAGGAAAGCAGCAAATACACCCAGAGTCAGAACAGAGCTCTGGCTGCTTCCCTGGCTGGTGCCAAGTTACAAAGGGAGACACACAGACCTGAATTGCCTCTGTACAACCCCCTCAGCCCCACTGCATGACACTGCAGTATTATCTAGGGCTGGACCCTGCACGGTCCCAGCTGATTTCTCCTGGGCATCCCATTTCAGACCGTGCTTTGTGGGAAGTGGTGAGCAGCTCTGCCCTTCTCAAACAGGCTCTCTGGGACTGAACGTCTTATGTTAGTCTATAAACACAGCAAGTCAGGCTTTAGAACTAATCCTGCCTAAACACAGCAATCAATAGGCAGTGGCAGAACAGGCTACACAGGGCTTCCCCTGCCAGCAGAAGGAAGGGGAATAAATTCAATACCCCTTAAGACAGAACCTTTTATCCAGTTAAGCTTCAGATTTGTTACCCCTGTCACTCAGGGCTGTGGGGAGGAGCTCCCTACCCACAGACATGCTCAGCATGTCCATCACAAAGCTCTACTTACCATTGTGCTCTCCTCAAGTATGCTTTGATATACGTGTCATCCAGTTTCACTGCATTCGTGCAGTCATCTATTGCTTCTTCAAGTTTCCTAAGCTACAATGTCAGACAGAAGTTCAGTGAATCCCAACCAGAACCAAGCCTGCTGAACAGCATCATGACTTCAGGCAAATGAAAGGTGTAAAGAAGCTTGGAAAATCCCACTCTCCTGTGTGTTCCCACCCCCCCCCAGAACACACAGCTTTGTTCCCTAGGGAAAGATTAGAAGCTTAGCTAATGCAATGGTAGAATTATGGGGTGCTTTGGGTCTTCCTGACAACGATCCCAAACCAACTGCTTCTGTGTCCAAACTGATTCCCAGACAGGAAAAGAAACTTGAAAACATTTCAAGGATTTTTGGTTAAAGCACTCTTTGCTTTCAGGCACAGCCATGCAAAGGAGCCATTCCTTCTGCCTCCAGCTCATCCCACTCCCCACGTTTGGAGATCAGCCTCTGTCTCTCCTGACCCAGCTGGGGTGTTGAAAAGCCTCTCGGGTAGAGCAGGCACTGACACAAGAGACAGCTGAGGAAGAAACGTGCCTAGAGAAATGCTAGGGGGGGAACTGGAAGCATTATCAAGTGTCTGACTGCTTCACTGGACAGTGCAGAGCTAAAATGCAGCAGCAAACCTGGGGAAAAAGAAGAGCCCAGGGTTTTTAAATTGGGTCACAGTGGTTTAGATCAAAACCCCAAGAAAGACAGCATGACCTACAAGGGTAAGAAAAATAAAGGAGCTACCTCCTCATTACTGGCAAGGAAACAAATAGGGATCCTTTCTGCTGATTAAGATAAGGCTAAACTATGTCCCTCCTCTCCCTCCCACTCTGTGCATCCCAACTATTTGAGTTTTGTTTCTCTGGGAGTCAGCTCCGTTGGCTGTTTGGAACAGACCCAATCATTGTGCAAGCACAAAAACCTAAAGCGCTGCCCACAGCACCAGAAAGGTCCCGCTGCCCAGCAGCCAGAGAAGCCCATGCTTTCCACAAGAACTGCTCTGCAACTCATGCACTGCATGGCAGGGAACACGATGAGAGCCCTGCCAGCTTCTTACCTTTGAATTAACCGTCCCCCGGTTGCAGTACAGTTTGGCATTGGTTTTTATATTGTTGGGGTCTATCCCTAGTGCCTCTGTGTACAGTTCATATGCTAGTTTGTAGTTTCCATCTTTGAATGCTTTATTCCCATCTTCTTTCTTCGCTTTAAGTGCTTTGGCATTCTGAAAGGAAACACACCCTGGTTAAGGACACTGGGAAACCGGCTCGGGGGGGACCGAGCACCTCATTTTGCTGGGTGAGGGTCCTCAGAATATAATGGTTTTAATTTGGTCTCAGGGACCACTGCAGGATACAAGGTCTCAGCCTTGCTACAGCAGCTTGACAAGCTGCAAGTGTTCTGCCTTTCCCTCCAGGAGAAGTGCTAAGGAACAGTCAGTGCCAGTCACAGGCGCTCTCAAAGGCTGCCTCATTTTTAAGATGAGAACGTGACAATGAAGTAAATTTATGGATTAAAAAAAGGAAACAAAGAACGGGAGGGACCTCAGATTTAGTCAAAGAGCTACAACAGAGGAGCAATGTGAAAGGAGCAGTGTTTAAACAGAAGTCAACCTGTGGGCACCAAGTTCTTCTAGAATACAGTGAGTTTTACTGTTGCTCTATCTGATCGAGGAACAAAGAGTGAAAGGGAGGCAGCCTTCAAAGTGTCAGAGTCTTCTGAGAAAGAGCTTCTAGCAACTCAGCTTTACCTAAAGCAGCAGCTGCTTGGCTTTGGGAAGGACACGTTACTTGCTACTGGAGCTCTGGGGAATGATAATGTTGAGGGAGGGAGAAGGGATTGATCCAGCAGAACCAAATGAGGTGTTAGGGTGAGAAAAAAGAAACCCCTGGTAATTCTGCAGCCCCATCCCCAGTGGCCAAGACTCACACGGCAGGCAAGACATGCTTTCTCGTGGTCAGGAGCCATTCGGAGAGCCTGGACAAAGAACTGCACTGCCTTCTCAATACAGTCCTCATAATACAGGCACAGGCCCCGCACATAGAGAGCGTCCGCGTTCGTCGAGTCCATCCGTAAGATGTCACTGCAACAGACACATGGAAAAGTGAAATGTTTCCCTAGTCCAGTTTCCTGCTGCCCTCCAAAAGCACTCCTCTTCCACTGAGGTATTCAGTTATTTTAGCAAGTCAGAGGGAGAGATGTGCAGGAAGTCTGGCTCAAGCAAGACTGCTGGTTATTAAGAGTCTAAATGCAGGTAAGATGAGCTCTGAAGAGGATAAACCCATGCTCTCTTCTTCCTCAGCACAATTTGCATTAAGGACTCTGTTTCCATATTGCCTCATTCATTTCAGGCTGCAGTCAGGACTCACCACCAGCTGTAACTCCAACACTCACCTTGCTACAGACTGTGCCTCTGGGTAGCGACCCAGTAATGCTAAACACTCAGCCTTGAGGATTTTGAACCGGTGACAAGCAGGAGCAAACTCCAAAGCACGATCCATGCAGAACACAACCTGGTGGGGGGAAAAAGACACACAAACGTGAGCAAAGCACACAGCCCAAAGCCTAACTGGAAAGGCTGCACCGTCACCACCACTGGGATTTCATGTTTGCCTCTGCCCAGGAAGGGAAGTGTGCAAACATCCCTTTCTTCTGCTGCTGGAGACTCACATGCAGGTGTTTTATCTTTTAAAGGGCTTTGGGTGCAAAGGTCCGGGGCACCTACGTTACTGACACAGAGCACTACAAAGATGCAATGGACACCTGTAGAAGGTCCATCCCTTTAACTCTTCTGAAACTGCAGGCCCGATGGGAGCAGCCAAGGCAGACAATTCTGCCCCTGTCTCCTGCATCATAAAGACACTTGGGAAGGACACAAATGCAATAGATGGAGAGACTTTGGGCTGGACAAAACACAAAGTACAGTGCAGGGCCTGATCTTCACTGCTCTGCCTGCAACGGGCAGGGTGATCTAATGGGTCTTTTCCATCCCTGCCTCGCTGGTGGGGACATCTGCACGAGAAGAGGGTCATTGTTCCAGCAAGGTTCATCTGCTTGCCCGGCCCGTGACATCACGGGTGCCAGCTCTGGGAAGCACTGTGCTCCAGACTGCGCCTTCTGGGTGAGGAAGGAGCAGGAGCGGGCTCTCCAGAAACAAAGCTGACATTTCATGCAGGCCTCCCCACTGAAGGGACACAGGAGAGGTGAAGGGACAGATGCAAAAGCCCAGAATATGCAACCCAGGCAGGGCAACCCCTACACATCAAGTTCAGGCTGACCCTACCTCCGATCTGTGCCTCATAACCAGGTGATACAAAGGTGGGATTGACCCTTCCACAATCTTGAGAGCTTAGCCTAAGAGTCAGTGACCTGAACTATGAGCTTAATGCGCCTGACAGTCTCCTTTCTGGGCCAAACTTGGACCTTGTATGCATCCACTGAACAGAAACAGTTGCTCAAGAAGTCAGTTTGGTGCCTTTCAGATTTCCTGCTGTCATTTCTTACTGTATCAGGTGAGTACCAGTGCATCCTGTTGCAGGCTCTGGCAAGAAAGATTTGGAAGCAGCAGTGAGAATGCCCCAGGCAGATGTGCATTCCTCCTTAGTGACCCTCCCTAGAACACTGCCACACAACAGCCTTGGGTTTGTGCTTCAGTTAAAGAGTTGAGAAAGAAGAATCTTGGACATGCACCTTAGGAACAAAGCGCAATCAAATGCTGCTGCTGACAACACCTGTATCAGGAGCCCCTGTAAGAGGCCTACAAGGATGCTGGGGAGGGAATCTTCATCAGGGACTGGAGCAATAGGACAAGGGATGATGGGTTTAAACTGGAATAGGGGAACTTCAGGTTAGATACAAGGAAGTTCTCTACTGTGAGGGTGCTGAGGCACTGGAATGGGCTGCCCAGGGAAGTTGTGAATGCTCCGTTGCTGGCAGGGGTCAAGGCCACGTTGGACAGAGCCCTGGGTGACATGGTCTAGGGTGAGGTGTCCCTGCCAATGGCAGGGGGTTGGAACTTGATGATCCTAATCTCCTTTCCAACCCAAACCAGTTTGTGATTCTATGATTCTATAAACAGCTCATTTGTGGCTCCACTCACCCTGCAAAGCAAACAGTAACAGAGCCATTTTCAGAGCTATGACACAGTCCACAAGACAGCCCTGCTTCAACAGCAGATGTTGTACAGCACCTCCCAGGAGGGCCCAGCTAATGCTAGGCAGGGAAATCAGACATGCATGTGCCTGAACCGGACAGATAAGACACAGAAACAATGGAGTCAACCTCACCTTCCTGAAATCCCGTTTCTCAAAGTCCACCTCAGCTATTTTCTCATACTCCAGCACAGTAGTGGCATTCTTCAGCTGAAAGACAGGAGAACACAGCAAGTGTTGCAGGACAGGCACTGCTCCGAAACGCCATCAAGCAGCATTTATGCAGTGACCATTAAGCACAATCCCTAAACCATCAGAGCAGAAAGTACTGCAGACCACGGAACAATAACACAGATTTATGGGAATACTTCTGCCAACATTAAAATCAGTTTGAAATCAAGTGACCTAACTGGTAGCCCAGGAAAATGTACCCCTGTGAATGAGATACAGAAATGGCAGCAGCCCTCTATCACAAGCCCCCAACATAAGGATGTGGAGCTGCTGGAGTGAGACCAGAGGAGGCCAGGAAGATGCTGCAAGGGCTGGAGCAGGCTGAGAGAGCTGGGCTGGGTCAGCCTGGAGAAGGCTCCTTAAGGGGAGACCTTAGAGCAGCTCCCAGTGCTGTGACTGCACCTTGCATACTGGAAACGAAAGGCTGACCAGCTCAATCCATTCCCTCTGACTGCCCCATTGACTGGGAATAGTTAAACCTTAAGGACCTCTCACCTCCTGCTGCGCCTGGGAATTCTTATGATCCAGTTCTAAAACTCGTTGAAAGCAGCGGCTGGCAGCCATGGCATTCCCTAGGGAAAGATGGCACTTCCCTTCCCGTAGATGGCCCTGAGGAGAGTTAAAAGGGAGTTGCAATAGGTGGGGACAAGGGTATTGAGACATGAGTAAGAAGTCTGACGTTCTCCACGTACCCTTACAAAGCTATCATCCAGTCTGACAGACTGCTGAGCATCTCCCAGTGCTTCTCGGAATCGCCCCAGCATCATGAGTGTGGCAGCTCTGTTACCATAATAACTGGCATTATTAGGACAGGTATCTGGAGGAGGTGTAAAAGCACTCGCTGTTAGTGTCATGCAAGCAGCTACACAACTTGCAGAACATCTTAAAAAGCCCTGGTTGGATTAAAAACTCACCCAACCCTCCCTGTTTTAAAACACCACCAGAGTGGCTTAAGATGACCCACGGTGGTCCAGCAGTTGTTAGGAGCAGCAAGGTGTAAAACTATTGCTCCCCACACTACACACAGGACAAAAGCGTGTGGTGTTCAGCCTGGCAGCACTGCTCACCCTGAGTTAGGGGGAAAGCTGGGCTGGTTTCATGCTAGCTGAAAGGAGAAACAAAGAACTGCTGCAGTCACCCATGCTGGCACCGACCTGCACTCCCCACCTGGTGAAACTGCCCAGGCAAAGAGCCTGCACCCAGCACGTGCTGTGAGAAACCCTGCTGCTATGTCTGCAATCAATAACCAGCTTTGAGTTTCAGATGTGGTATTCAGCAAAGGTTTCTATTCCCAACTCTTCTCACCTATGGCTTTCGTGTAATAGTTGTATGCTTCGTTGTAATCCTTCTTGGCGTAGTACGCGTTTCCTTGTTCCTTGAATGACTCTGCTTCCCTGAAAGGAAGCAAAACACCACGTTTGGGGAGGAACTGAGCACCAGGACAGATTCTGACCACGACTGAGTATTTGATCCCCCAGCAACCTTGCTCAAAATGCTTGTAGCTGGCTGCTGCGAGGTTTCCTCTGTAAACCCTGTGCATGAGAAACCACACACATGCCATCCAGCTGGCTCTGGTCCTTCTTCACTTCACCAGGGCCATGAGTAGGGATACTCGGGGGTGTTACCCCAGCTAATACTACAGGGGCACTGGCTTCCAAGAGCCCAGCAAAACTCCCCAGTACATGGTTAATGAAAGCAGCCTGCTCCTGTCAGGTGCTGCACAAGCTCAGCACTCACTGAAGTCAAGGAACAGAGCGCTGTTTATCTTTCAGTAGTCCCACATACTTAAGAAACAGGGCCAAGAACAATTTCTACATTCAAAAGACAGCTAAATCAAAGAGAGAGAAGGGTGCAGCCTCAAGCAGAAGCTTGGCACTGCCTTGGCAACAGGTCCAGAAATAGTCCTCGCACTCAAGAGCGAGCATTTGCAGAGACAGCTTAGGACATTTAAAAACACACAACATATGGTTTAAAGCAGCATCCCTTAAACTCCTGAAAAGCAAAGTTTCTCCTGAAGGAAACTAAACCCTTCCTGCTCCTCTTCCATTCACCTTCACCTTTGTAGAGAAGCAGTCCGAGAGGGCACTTATACCATGGTGGTGTAGCTCAACTCGGTGCTTTAGTTCGCTCGCTTCCCTCCCTGGACTGTTTAACACATAAAACCTGCGAGGCCGACCCAAAAGCAGCAGCACCCCACTCCAGACTCGCATCGTGCTGCTGGCACCTCACTGCTGCAGCCGAGACACAGCCCCTGTTTGTCCCCTCTCGGCAGCACCCGCGCAACCAGGCAGCGCAGAAGCCGCGGCGGGGAGGAGGCACCCACCACTGAAGGGGAGCAATGTTCAGCAAGCCCACTAGAGAGAGAACAAAGGGAGTTGTGTTGAGACCAGTTCAGATGTTTTTCACCTCGCTCAGCCTTGCCATTGGCCGTTCCCACACAACTGCCTCGTGCACGGGGTTGTTTTGAGGGTGCCAGCGCGGCGTTGCCAGCTGGGGGAACAATGGACACAGGGGTGCCTGCTCCTCACCTTCAGTTTGAGCCTTTGCTGTCAGCTACAGCCCAGCAAGGGAGCAGACACAGCCCTGCTGGAACTCTGCTCTGCCAAAGAGAGGGGAGAGCCCGCAGCGTGTGGCTGGGGGTGTTTGAGGCCTGGGTGCCATCCCTCTGAGCTGGGAGCTGCTGAACCTCCACCCACCCTCACCTTCCTTCCCAGCACCGTGGCCAAGGCAGGTGCCTGCTCTGCAGCCGGCCTCAGAGCCAGCACCCAGCAGCTCCCCGCAGGATCTACAAGGGACAAGTGCCTGTTGGATGGATCCGGGTCACAAGCAGCAGGCCTCGTACTCTGCAGCATTAGAAACGTGCCCAAACACGACCACCTTTTTTCAGTGTTCCCCATCAAACATTCAAAATACGGCGGAAAAACCGATCAGGAACGCTGCAATTCCGGAGCCTTGGCAGGAAGTGCTTGAAAGAGAACTTTATTCTCTTGTTTCTGTAATCATAGATGGAAAGGAAAAACCACAGATCCTATTAAAAGTCCCTTCCCTCAGAAGCTCTCCGTTGTGTAATCCACAGAATGGTGAACAGTACTGATGGCAGAAGTGATCTGCAACCTGCTTAGCACAGCAGCCCCTGATTCACAAGCCTTTTAGCAATTTTACCTGTCATGCTCTGAGGAAGCATCATTTAATAGAGAGAGCTAAAGGGCTGGGTGCCAGAGCATCCTGTCTGCCAACAGACTGCTGGGAAGAGCTGGGAAAATGGGAGAAACAAACAGATACATGGAAAAGCAGCTCTCACAAAGCCCTGGTGTTCTGAGATGCTGCAGAAAACACACACACACACGAATTACTGCTTTCTGGTCAGTTTTATTGGTTTATTGTCCTTTTAATACAGACTGACGCGTCAGCAAGTCACAGTGCCTCAGGTAACACAAGGAGGAAGGAAGTCCACAGGTATTTCCATTGCTCACATGGCTGAAAGCTCAATGGTGACACACGGCTGTGAAGGAAAAAGCTAATTGCCTTTAAAGCACAGAGGCAAAGCCAGTGGCTGGAAAAGCCAGGCTATGGCCTGAGGTCCCAGACCCAGAACAGAAGCATCTCTCCCCACTTGTGCTCCACTGACACAGAAAGCACACAGAGAAAACAGTTCTTGTTTACCACGGCCCCTGGCTCCAACAACAGCAAATGCAGATCTCCTGATATCACTGGTAATTGTTTCAATCCAAACAGATGCTGCAGCCTGAATGAGATCATTCTGCATCTCACACTGATGTAGGCTGCATTCCCCACTTGCTACTTTTGAAACTGAGGAAGAATCGTGCTTTGCTATAAATAGGCCCCAGGCTGAATGGATGGCTTTGTGATGGGACCTCAGTGTCTTCTCAGGGCTTCTCCACGCTGGACGTAGAAGATAGGGAAGAGCTGCACCAAGGACCTCGGGAAGAAGCTGGTCTTTCACTGCTGGCGCGCAGCACGGGCTCACAAGGAGGGAAGTGTTTGGAGGACTTTGCTCCCTGGGAGCTGCTCAATTGTTTTCTCCTCTGTTAGAACACTTGTCAGGACCCCTAATTCTTCAGGTGCCCCAGCCCCTGCCACCTTGAGGAGCTGCTGCCCAGCCGAGCACCCACTGCACGTCCCAGTGCTCCCCGGAGGGCGCAGCGGAGGAGCTTGCTGCCTGCCTGCTGGGAGAAGGAACCATCACAAGGCTCCTTCTATTCCCCGTGCCCTGCTGCAAGCTCAGGCCCTGCTCGCCCCAGCAGAGCCGAGCTGGGAGCTGCAGCCATCCCGCGCACCACTGACACAATCCCACGTTTCCCTCCCTACTTGTGCCTCCTCCTCCTCAGAGCTTCCACACGCGGCCCCCGCTCCAGCGCTGCTCCAGCTCCCAGCGACACACACGCAGCCGTACCCCAATTGCTGTCATCAGAACCGGGGGGGGGGGGGGATCTGCACTAACACACCTCCCGGGTCCGGACGTGCTGGCCCAGAGCCTGTGTGCACAGGCACATGCTCGAAGCAATGCCCCCAGCCCCAGGAACGCAGCGCTGAAGCAGGCGGCAGACTTACTCTCTCCCGACCCTCACTCCTACTTCATTTCCTGCTTCCATTATGAAACGGTGACAAAACCCCCTAAAATAGCGAGGATTTAAGGAAGGCTTCAAAATCCTGTCCTGGCCAAGCAATCCTTTTGGGGATGCTCTGACAAAAGGCACACACCTGCTTTTTCTAAGTGATTCTCTCAGAGGCTTGAATGGGATATGATGCTTTCACCCAGCATTTTGGGGGTTGGAATCCAGGCCAGATTCTCAGCTGTCAGATGTTCCTCAGCTGCTGGGGGTAAAATAAGTTTGATGATCTCAATAGAGCTCACAGCAGGCAGATGTCTAAAGCTTAAAATTAGCTGTCAGATTTGCCACTGGACACACGATCCCCTCCCCTCCCTTCCTGAAGGACTCAGAAGAGGGGCCAAACACTACACGGGGCCACAGGGATACACACAGGACGTTCTTCCTTCTGTGCTTTAAAGGCCGTTCCTCCAGGTTAGGCTTTACACTCTTAAGTGAGGATTCAGAGCAAAGGGAATGTAACTCGATAGATGGATAGACAGAATCTCCCATCAGCAGCGTTTGTGCTTTCTGCCTCTGGTGCAAGAACCGACACAAAATCACACACAACCTCCACTGTGAGCACCCTCTGCAGCACAGCAGCAGGATGCTGACCCTGGCGCAGCAGAGCCCAAGCTGCTGCACAGCACAGATTGCTCTGCACATCAGCACCCCCCACTGCACAAGGAGTGGGTTTACCACTGGCTGCAACAGGGGAATGAAAATGCCGATGTCTACCCACAGGCAGGGAAACCTTCAGCCTGTACATGCTAACATGTGCATGGAGAGTCTAAAAGCCCATCCTGTTCTCTACACACACCCCAGAACACTCCCACTACCAGAGGACAAACTCAAACAGGGAAGACCAAAAGCCACAAGAACCAAATCATGCCACAAGAAATGGAAGGAATGAAGCAAACCCCTGCTTGCGGCAGTGAGAAGAGCCAGAGGAGCCCCCAGCTTCACACAACCCACTTGAATCCCAGCGCTCAGGATGAACCTAATTCACAGCCACAGCCTCATCATTGCTGGCAGGGGCACTCCAGAGCATTTGTGAAACCCCACGGAAGGGTCTAGAACCAGCTGGAGATTGCTGTTTTCCACAGGCGCCTAAATTAAGGAAGCCAGTCAGCTGTAAGGAGTAGATGGTAAACCCACTGCATCCACAACACGCTTCACCCTAAAAAACCATGGCTCATGGTAAAGGAAAAGACTGGAATTGTAGGTACTGTGTAAATTTTTCATACCGTATAAAGCAACCACCTAATGCAGAGTATTCAGACACTGCAAATCCACGGGCACGCAAACAACGAATGTGCAGCTTCTGCTCCTTGTATTATCATAAGATCATAAAGTAATTACATATTAGTTAAAGAGGCTGGGTTCACAGCCTGGGAAACTCAAGTTCCTGTTGACAAGTGGCATGGGAATAGTGGAACCTTCTCCGGGCTATCCCATAACAACCCTTCCCCACCAGCAACGCCTTGAAGCCACCCTGTGAACGCAGAGTAAGGACAGGGCCAGGCTGCAGCTCCTCTCATGCAAAATAGCCTTGGAAAGACTCCTGCTACCCACCAACACCTGATAACGCCCAACATCTGCCCACCTGACTGTGACCCAAAGCCTCAAAGCCTTCCTGGCTTCTGCACCAGTTAGTCTGCGTGGCAAACTTCACGTTCATTGCTCAACTAGAGGTACCAGTGGTTTCCTACTGAGGCATCAACACAGCTGAGGGCTGTGGCTACAGCACCGTGAAGGCAACGGTCAGGGCAGATCATTTCATAATGGTATTTTCCAAGTGAGTGGAGGCATTTCTCCTGCATCCTCCAGCGCTGGGGACGAGAAGAGCCAGCCTTAAGCACGCACATCCGACAGGATCCGGCGCTGCCAGGAGGATGACAAGGAAATTCTCCCTGGCAAAACCCCAGCATCCCAGGGAAAAGCTGTGCCCATGGGTTAGAACCTTTACAATCCATTGAACAAGGTGACTTTCTGGGGGTGGAGCAGCCCCGCTCGTCAGCACTAACAGCACCCTTCCCCAGCAGATAAAATTAACTCAGTTACATCAAACCTTTCCCGTAAGGACCCCCACAATGTACCAGCAGCAGCCGACAGTTACCCTGTGACCACACGCTATTCCTGTACCTCAACCAACCTGTGAGTGAGCTGCCTGGCACGGTCCAGCTGCTGCAGGGCACTAGTTACAACCACTCTGCAAGAGAGCTCTCCACTTGGGCTAACTTAGTGACTTGGATTAACTCCCCGAGAAGGGAACTGTGCGTTTACACAAAGGCCTCAAGTGAAGTAACTGTGTCAGGCTGTACTGTAACGCCTGAACAAAAGCACAGGGCACAGGAGCCCTTGGTGCTGACTTGCAGCAATGATTCAGGAAAGGTTTCCACCTCTTTTTGCTGGGGTTTATAGCCCAGGCACATCCTAAAGGCTGTACGAAACCAGATTCCAGTGTGCGTCTGTGCATGCCCCTTAATGCAGAGCCTGTTCAAGATGGATTATAGACATCAGGCACCCAATTAAGCCTCCAACTACTCTCCTTAGTACAGCGACTGTATCACCCTCATTTACTTGAGATCAGTTGAGCCACAGGAAGGACGAAAGTGGAGGTGAGGTTTGATGCTCAGGACCCCAAGAAGACCTGCCCTGGCTGGCAGAAAGGCATGAGATGAGATACTGAGATTAGATACAAGGAAGAAGCTCTTTACTGTGAGGGTGCTGAGGCCCTGGAACAGGTTACCCAAGGAAGTGGTAAGTGAGTGCCCCATCCCTGGCACTGCTCAAGGCCAGGTTGGACAGAGCCTCGGGTGACATGGTCTGGTGTGAGGTGTCCCTGCCTGTGGCAGGGCGTTGGAACTGGATGATCTTCAGGTCCTTTCCTTAAGGTTGGCTGTGCAAGGCCTACACTTTCTGAGCCACCAGAAGGAATAACTGGAAGTAGAATATTCATTTGCTACCCACGCGTTTCTCTTTTAGCAAGATAAAGGAGTAATATCCCAACAACAACAGAGGAAATGCTGTGAAGGCACCTAACTAAAGCACTGCGTGGTAACAACCGCAAACTACAGCACCAGCTTCAGGATGCCAAGAAAAGCCCAGCTGTGTGAGCCCGTGCTCCTCAGAGCTGAACCTTCCCTCAGAGCAGGGCAAGGACCCAACGCTGCCCATGAATCCTGCTTGGCCTGGTCCAAGATCATCCCACTCACAAAGGGTTTCCTGTGCCCATCGCTTCTGCAGTGGAGCTTGGGAAGGAGGAAGGAAGGAAGGGCAACGTTAGAGGTCACTCCCAGGAGTAAAAACACCCAAAGATGGTTTTACCATTCCAGACGCTGGGTTTAAATAGCCCAGGGCAAGGAATGAGCTGCCCATCACCAGGGCTTTCCCAGCTTTACAGCCCCAGCATTGGTCCGTGTTCCACGTCCGACACCCAGGTGCCTCTTCAGCAACATCTAATTTAACTCCTCAGAATGACATCACCGGGAAGCAGCTCCGAGTGCTGACAGTAACCTCAGGCCACCAATATGCTTGTGAAAACACTGCTCCTCAGAGGGCACTTTCAGTTTTGTTTCATCCTTTCAACTCCATCCGCCGGATCGTTTTCTAGAGCAATGGCCTCCCTTTGTACAGAAATAGCTCTCTCCTCCCCAGTTCCCCAGGAGATAACCAACTGCCTGCATGAGATGCTGCAGAACCAGGCATGGACCTTCCCCCCATCGCTGCCTGTGGAGGCTGCGACACCGCTGGGAACCGGCTGCCTTGCTCCAGAGGGAAGGTTGGGATCCCAGCACCGCCGGGCTCAGCGCCTGCTGCCCGCTCCCCTGGGCAAGGGGCACCAGGCCACGCTGAAGAAGCACTCGCATTGTGGTGATCGGCTCAGAGCAGGGCTCTGCCCGGTCACCTGCAACTGAGATCCTCTCCTTACCCCCAGCGAGAGAGTGAGAACTGCCGTGTGTGGATTCCAAATGGTGCCAGGGACAGGGGAACCGGGTGTGATGGAGCAGGAGCTTGAAGCTTCTTCCCTCCTCCGCAGCAACGGGACAAAGCTGCCTCCGGAGCGGCTCCCGACAGGAACATGTCACAGCTGCGCTTCCAGGACCCCCGAGCTCCGGCTCCAGCACAGGGACACGTCCTAACCCCGGCGCACACCGGCACCGGGAGCTCGCACACGGGAGGCGCAGCCGAGCCCCCCCCCAAAGCCACCCCTCGCCCTGCAGCGCGCGGCGGGGCCCAGCCCCGGGCGGGAGCAGCGGCCACCGCTTCCCTGCGAGCCCCGGGGAGCGGCCTTGGCCCGCGGGGCAGGCACCGGCCGCAGCCCCGAGCCCCGCTGGCGCTGCCCCCTCCGCGGAGGAGGCCGCAGGGACCCGGCGCGCTCCCTGCCCCGTGCGGGAACTGCTCCCCCGCGCCCAGGCCCCGGGCACCGCCGCCCCGGGCCTCACCCGCTCCCCGCAGCCCGGGGCTCCCCCCCGGCTCCCCTGAGCCGCACCGGGAGCACGGACCCCGCGCCCGCGGCTCCCCGCTCTACCTGCGGGTCTCCTCCTCGCTCTCGGGCTCGCCGGGTCCCTCGGGCGCCGCCATGATCACATCGCACTCGGCCACCGCCGCCATCTTACCGCCGGGCCGGGCTGCGACTGGCGGCGGCGCGGGGGCGGGCGCTGCGCCGGAAGGGGCGGGGTTTCGGCGCACAACGGCAGCGGCGCGGGGCGGCGCCGCGGGTCCGCCCGTCCGCTAGGGGGGGCGCTGTAGCCCCGCCCGGTGGCGCCGGGCCCCTTCCGCCGCCGCCTCACAGACGGCGGCCCCGTAGGCCCCGGCCCGGCCCGGGAGCGCCCGGTCCCCGCGGGCCGGCAGCAGCGGGGAGGCGGCATGGGGAAGAGCTGCAAGGTGGTGGTGTGCGGGCAGGCGTCGGTGGGGAAAACCTCCATCCTGGAGCAGCTCCTGTACGGGAACCATGTGGTCGGTGAGTCCGCGGGGAGCGGGACGGACCGGGCGGGGCGGGGGGGCACCGGGAGGGGTCGGGGCCGGGGCCGCTCCCCACGGCCGCCGCTCGTTTCCCCGGCAAGGCTCCGAGATGATCGAGACGCAGGAGGACATTTACGTGGGCTCCATCGAGACGGACCGCGGGGTGCGGGAGCAGGTCCGCTTCTATGACACGCGGGGCCTGCGGGACGGGCTGGAGCTGCCCAAGCACTGCTTCTCGTGCACGGACGGCTACGTGCTGGTCTACAGCACGGACAGCAGGGAGTCCTTCAAGCGGGTGGAGCTGCTCAAGAAGGAGATCGACAAGTGCAAAGACAAGAAAGAGGTGAGCGCCCCGCGGGCTGCGGGCTGGCAGCGGCTGCCCTTGCTCGCTGCCGCCGCCAGGGCCTTGGTACGCGGGCGGAGTGGGAGTCGTTGGGGTTGTAACGTAGGGATGCTTTACTCAGCGCTGAGGAGCGTGGGGGATCGCCCCTCTAAAACCGTGCCCGCCCTTCCTTTGCCACTCAGTTCGTTTATATTCCATATAATGATCGCCTAAACATGGGATCGCTTCACGCCTCATACATATGCAAATACCGTCTAGTATTATAATTAGTTTTTGTCCCTTTGGTGCGCCTGTGCAGTGCCTCCCAGTGGTGGTCGTTAGGGGGTCGTGAGGATGAAGGCCTGTAGTTCCTCTTCATCACCGCGAGTAACCTCTTGCTTTCACGCAGACTCAATGGGGTTTTGGCTCCTGTGCAGACCTCAGGTTCGGTACAAGCCAGTTTTATGTATCTTAAAGCAGAAGCATGTCAAGTTTGTAGATTTTGTTACTCTGGCTATCTTATGTTCCTTTTCTTTCTAAAGCTACTGTTTGAACAAGAACGTCTTAAATATTAAGCTATGAATCTTACCTACTGCAATTCTCCCTAGCAGCTGTAACTCCTGCAATTCTGCTTCACCGTTCTAGCAACTTTGACTCCTACTGTTCTGCTTCACCAAGCACAGCGACTGCTTAAGCAAGCAGGCACAATGTTAACCCTTTATTTCCAGTGTCAGACTCTCTCCTGCTTGTCACAGGGACACGGTCCTTGGGCTCAGGCTGCTGGCCTGGGATGCTTCTGAGGGTACAAGCGCTCAACAGGGCCTGCTGGTTTGAGACACACAGCCCCCAGCAGGAGGGGAGGCTGCCAGGTGGGAAATGTGCTTGAAAGGACGTTGGCATGGAGCAGGGATTAACTGCAGGGCCCGGCAGCGAGGGTCTCCAGGGCAGAGCCAGGCAGCACCATTCAGCTCTGCCTTTGGTATCTGCAGGGATTGTTCTCACCCTTTCTGAACAGGTCACCATCGTGGTGCTGGGCAACAAGTGTGACCTGCAGGAACAGCGCCGCGTGGACCACGACACAGCCCAGCACTGGGCCAAGGGAGAGAAGGTGAAGCTGTGGGAGGTGTCCGTGGCCGACCGGCGCACGCTGATCGAGCCCTTCATCTACCTGGCCAGTAAGATGACACAGCCACAAAGCAAGTCTGCTTTCCCCCTGAGCCGCAAGAACAAGGGCAGTGGGTCCATGGATGGCTGAGCCTTGTTTTCCCTTCACTGCCACTGCCACCTCCTCTCCTGCACCCCCTTCTTCCCTCTTACATACCTGCTGCTGAGCCTGCTTGGTGTCACGGAGCCTGCGGGAAGCGCAGTGGCACAAGGAACATGCATCCCAGGGCTGGGGATGGCCATTGAGGATGAGAGGGGAGCCATCTCCCTGCACTGGGACAAGGCCTGCTCTCTGCACATCCCTCCCATGCAGGTGTTGGAGGCGGCACAGGAAAGCCAGGCTTCACGGAGGGATGCTCCGTGGGTACCATAGGCTGCTGAGGGAGCAGAGCACGGGGCTGGCCGGCAGGTGGGGATAGCAGCCGGCCTGAGGACACAATCCCCTCCCTTGAGCTGCTCTGGTTTGTTGTGCTGTTACCATGTGAGAAGAGCCCGTTTGCTGGCCCTGCCTCCGGCTCCACCCCAGCCAGCTCGGTGGTGGTCCCCGGCAGATCGCCACTTACCCGGCAGTTCCCACTGCTCCTTGACGTGCAGGACTGTTCAGGCATCCTGCCCAGTGGGTGCCCAGTGCAGGGCAAGATGCTGTTCCCGATGGCAGGGTGCTCACATCCACCACACTGCACGCTGAGTGCAGACTCAGTCATGACCTTGGCGAAGCTGGGACTGTGCTTTGCCTGCACACCCTGGTGCTTGGGGCTCTCACTGCCCATCCCTCACGGTGCTCACTCACCTCAGAACCACCACAAGACAAGGCAAAGGTGGCCTGGTCCTGCCCAGCAACACGTGTTCCCTTTGGCGAGGGTGGATGGAGGGAAACACCAGTGACAAGAGCACGCTGGCTTGTTTGTACTTGTTCCTTTTATTGACTGAGTAACACAATAAAGCCATGAGCTTCAGTTATCAAAATATTTTCCTTTTTTTTTTTTTCCCCAACAGTTATAGTACATCAAAAAAATATACAATGAACATTACAGGAGGGGTACTGGCCAAGTCCCTAGAGTCTGCTTATTCCATCTGGGGGTGGGGGGCTTTGTTTGTTTGAATCAAACTGTTCACATCACTCCAAGGTTATGTACAGAGGGGCACACGGTATCGAGCGCTATGGACTATGCCCTACAACCTAGTACAGCATATGCTAAGTCAAAGGCAGTAAATGCTTTGGATAGCACAGGAGCAGGGGGCTGGGGGGGGTTGGGGACACGGTCGAAGGGGGGGGTTCTCATTGCAGTATTATTGTTATTAGAAGGAATGGCTTTCAAGGGTTAAAGTGCCAAGTAGAGGAGTGTATCAGGACTCCACTGGGGGGGGGGGGTGTGACTGAGCAGGCGCTGCTGGCTCCAGCACAGGCCTGTTAGAGAGCAAAAGGTAGGGGAACGACCCCCCCAGTGTCCAATGGCTCCTGCAGGCTGGAGGGCACCGATGGGGCCGTGCTGTCCCCCTCTGCTGCAGCCAGGGCTGATGGGGACCAGCCTGGGGCAGAGCCTGGGGAGGTGAGCAGGGGAGGGCTGGAGCCACGGCCTGCTTGGCACTGCGATGCGGTGGGAGCCATGTCCTCCCTCCTGCCCTGCGGGCTGCACGTGTCCCCTGGGCTGTGCGACCATCTCCTGTCTCTGCCAGGGCCTGTGCTGCTGGAGCCTTCCTCGAGCCACATCTCCCATCACCGCTGTAAGAGCTCGTGGTTGTCTCTACCCCCAACCTTCCATTCAAGCTCGCTCTTCTCTGGTGCCCTCTCCGCTCTCCTCCTCCTCTGGTGTGGAGAGTTGTCCTGAGCAGATGAATCCATACCCAGGGGCTCCCTCGTGCTCCTGTCCTCCGTGGCAGGGTGCAGTGGCACCAGGGCTCAGTGCTGCCCATGGCAGATGCAGGTGCACAGCTCCTTGCTCCCTGTGCATGTTTCCTGCCCTCGTGCGAAGCTCCAGCTCTGGGCAGCAGAAGCACCGCAGCCCCTTGAGTTACCCGTTGGCCGGTTCCCATTCACTTCCCATTGCTGGGACCCGTCCTGAGCATCAGTGGAGGAAAGATCCTGAAATCCAGACATTGCTCCTGGCCAGGGTGTCGGATGCACGTTTTGTGCGTGTGGGTTCCCAGGTGCACAGACCCACCTGCCTCTTCCCATGGGGCCACAGCAGAGACCTGAGCCATCACCCCGGGCCAGGGCACGGGGAGGGAATCACCTGCACGGAGCTGCACCGTGGTGGTTCTGCTCTGGGTGCACAGTCAGCATCAGCACCAAGGTAAACGCAGAGCGAGGGCGAGCTGCTCCCCTGGATTGCATAGATGGGGTGGGTTTCACTCCAGCCTTGGGGCTGTTTGGGTTGCAACTTTCCTGCATATTTCCGTTTGCAGCAGCGTGCCGGGAACCCGGAGCCGCGGGTCCAGCTCCAAACCACGTCACCCACCGCTGGGCTTTGTGAGCACAGTGAAAAGCAGAGCTACGGCTTCGGGGTCCCTCCGGAGCCCAGATTCCTGCAGGCTACGATGGGAGCATCACCGGGTGCCGCCTGCTCCTTTGTACCTGATTGTCCGGGCTGCTGGGGACAGCTTGGGGTTTGGGAATCATCCGTAACTCCCTGGAAGCTCCTAATGGGAACGGGGTTGGAAGGCAGCAGCGTTGCCTTTCACTGGAGAACCAAAAGTGCTTTAGGGACATTCACTCAGCCTCACAGCATCTCCCGGGAGGTAGGGGCAGGGCTGTCCCCCGCGGGTGGGACAGAGGCAAAGAGCTGGTGCTGAGCACCGGGACCCGCACACGCTCCGTGCTTCCCGGGGCCGGGCAATGTGCTTTCCAAGGGATGAGGCGCCGGCCCTGGGCATCAGCTATTGCTCTTGGAGTGAAGATACGGGCGGTGGAGCCGGTGCCCGCCACAGCGATGGCTCTTTGGCTGGTGGGACGTGAAGTTCGGGGTGTAGGAGGCTGGTGGGCATCACGGAACGCCCCCAGCCAGCACAGGCAAGTGCGGGGCTGGTGAGGGCACAGCCAGCCCTGCCCGAGGGGGGAACTGCCAACTTCCCACTTGTGCTGGGGTTTTTCATCCAGTAAGAGCTGGGCTGAGGCTCCCCTCGCAGCTCCCTTCCTGCTGCGCTGGCCAGAGGGATGCTCCTTCCCTCGGGGACCAGCCGGCTCCTCCTCTTCCAGCCTGGTAACTGGGAAGGGGATGAACACGAAGCCAGCGAGCCCCTCGGCCACGCAATGGTCCCGGTGACCCGGGCACCCTCCTCTCCTGTGCTCAGCCTTGGGAAGGGCTCCTCTGTTGTGCGCCCAGCACGGGCAGGGGAGCGGCGGGGACGCGCGGCGGGGCCGGCTGGGCTCTGCCGGGGCATCGGCTCCGAGCAGGAGCCCGCTGGAAGCGAAGGAGAAGCCGGGGTCGGTGTCTACGACTACGTTTTCCCACCAGCTGGAAGAGCAGCGGTCCCGGGGCGGCCCCGCCGCGCAGCCACGGCCCCGCAGCGGCGGCTCTCAGTAGGGTGCGAAGACGATGGGGCCCGGCGTGGGGCGAACCGGGGCCGGCGGCGTGCGGAAAAGGGCTGGTCCGAGGAGCGGCGCTTGGAAGAGCGCGGTGGCGGCCGCGGGGCGCAGCGCCAGGGGCCCGGGCATGGCGCACACGGCGGCCGCGGCCAGCGGGCTCGGCAGGAACCGCGTTGCCAGCGTCTTGGTGAGGTGCTTCTGCAGGGCCAGCTTGGACTGCGGGCAGGGACGGCACATCACCGTGAGCCCCCGGCCCCCCGGCCCACCGCGGCTCTCAGCTCGGTCTCTGCGGTGAATGCAACCCCTGTCCCAGCTCCATCCCACGGCTCCGGCCCTTTGGCTCGGCTGCTCCCGGGTCAGAGCACACCGGGATGCTCCAGCTGTGACCCTGGGCAGGTCCCCAGCCCCATCCACCGCGGCTCTCAGCTCGGTCTGAATGCAGGTGAATGCAGCCCCGTTTCCCTGTCCCAGCTCCATCCCACAGCTCCGGCCCTTTGGCTCAGCTGCTCCTGGGTCAGAGCACACCGGGATGCTCCAGCTGTGACCCTGGGAAGGCTCCCAGCCCCATCCCGCTGGCTCAGAGACCTGCCCTGGCCTTTGCACACACTGGGCTCTTCCCTGCATCAGTGCCCTGACTTCTGCTAAGCTCTGGATCTGAGCAAGCAAACACTTGGGCTTGGTTTAACCGAGCTGTGCCAGCGCCCAGCCAGGAACCATGAAACAATCACAAGTGCTGCTGCCAGAGGGCTCCCAAGCTATTCCCAAGCTTTCCTTTTCCTGAAGACCTTTCCCACCACTACAGCCAGCCAAGGGGAGCAGCTGAGGTGTGATTATGGGAACTGAGGCTTTAGGAAAAGCAGCCCCTGTGTCTCTTATTGCAAGCAATGGCAACCGATGGTTCGGAGAGCAAACCAAGCAGGTCACTGCAGGGAGACAGATACCTTGAGAATACTCACTGCGAGGGCAGCGTTCTTCTGCAGCTTGTTATAGGGGCTGTACTTGGGCTTGGGTGGCTTCCCTGCCAGCCTGTCTTTGTGCCTCCGGCTGCTCATGTGCTGGGAGAGGAGAACAACCGGGTCACCCAGAGCCAGGATGAGGGCAGACCCATGGCACTGCATGGGACCCATGAGGGATGCGCATCACCTTGCAGGGGACAGTGAGGAACCCACCCCTGAGCCCTGGGGTCTGTATCCTGCACCCGGTGTCCCCGCATTCCCATGGGAAAGGCTCACCCAGGCCTGGCATCCTCACCTGTTTGAGCTGCGTCTCCGAGTTGACGTAGATCTCGCACACCTGGCAGTGAAACGCCTTGTTCTGGATGTTGATGCTGCCCTTGTTCCCGATCCGCTTGGACTTGTGCCCTGCCCGGGAGAGGAGCTTGCCTCGGCCTCGCCGCATCTGGGCGCCGTGACCCTCCAGCATGGACTTGTGCTTGGCACCTGGGCGGCAGAGGGGACACTCGGCAAACCCCGGCCAGGCAAACAAACCCGCGTGCCCCACGGGTGCCCCCCAACCAAGCCACCCCACAGCGCTGCGCCCTCCCCAGTGCCCCCCAACCTATCCCCAGCAGCACTTGCAGGCAGAGGAGCCTGGCCTCGTGCCGGGGATGCAGCCGCCCATTCCCAAACCCTGCCAGGCTCCATAGCCAGCTGCGCTCCGCAGGCAGCCCAGAGATGCTCCGCTTCCCAGAGACCCCCCTCCAATGCCAGCCCTTCGGAGAAGCTGCTATGTGGAGCGTGTGCTGGAGCCTGGCGCCTGTCCCCGGGCGTTAGCACAGGCTGGAGCTGTCGCCCACTGTGCTGCAGCATCTGAGCTGCGCCCAAGGTCAGAGAGGATCCGGCCGCAGAGCCAGGAATAGCTCAGTGGGGTGATGGGAAGGGGGGAAGGAGGGACCTGAGATCCCCACACGCCATGGACGGGGCGCCCTGTCCTGGGAATGGCAGCAAAGGGCTGCGTAATTCAAGGCTCCGCTAATTCATTCTGTTTCTCAAGGCGTTAAGCAAGGAGCCCGGGTGCATGGGATGGGTGCGGAGCAGCTCGGCCCTGCAAACTGCTGCTTTGCTTGTTCTTTACCCAAATCAGCTCCTGAATTCGTAACTGGAGCTGACAGAAGCAAAAGGGCACGGCTGCAGCTCAGCCATGGCGCGTCCTGAGCTGACCCCGGTGCTCAGCGCTGCTGCCGTGCACAGGGAGGCCATGGGAGCTGGTCCTCACTTTGTGTGATCTGGGGGACAAGAGGCTCTTCCCTTTACAACTGTGGTACCCCCCCCCCCCCCTTGTGTAGCATCCTCTGGGGAAAGGGGGGAGCGGGGAGCTGGCACCAGAGACCCCATTGGGGTTGCTGCCTCCCACCACTGCCCCGGGGGGGCCTGGGCATCTCTGTAAGCCCAGGAGCCATCGCTTGCTGCTGGGCTCTGAAGCGTGTTTGGATTCCCAAGGGGCCTCTCAAACCGACCACGAGCCCAAAGCACTGCTTTCAGATTATCCTGGGTCTGGAAGCAGCACGGGCACTCCGGTTCCTATCAGCCTAAAGCCAGGCTGCAATGGAATATAAAGCAGCCTCCAATCACTTGATTAAACCTATCTGGAAATGCCTTTAATTAAGAGCCGTGAACAACAAGAGAGCGTTTGACCTTGCTAGAACTCACCCCACAAGCCACCACCGCGCAGGTAGAACACCACCACTTCTCTTTGCAAGCGCCTTCATTGACCCTTTCTAATTGAAGCAACCTTCATTAACCTGCCAGGCTGCGTGGTGACGGGGGGCCAGGATGGAGCTGGGGTCCCCCCGCACGCGGGCGATGCCCTTACCGGTGTTGTGAGCCTCCAGCTGGGACAGGGAGTTGACGGTCACTTTGCACGTGGGGCAGTAGAGGTGCTGCTTGCTCTTCTTGCCCTCCTTCTCGCTCTCGGGGGCCAAGCTGCCGCTGCTGCTGCTGCCTGATTCTGCTGCCTGCACCTCGGTGCCCGGGGAGGTCACGCTCGTGGTGTCCGAGGTGGCCTCCGACAGCTCCGAGGCCGGGGGGGAGCCCAATGGGGCGATGCTGCCCGGCAGCTCCGATGGCGACTCCTCGGTGCTGGGTGTCAGCCCCAGGGTGCTGCACTCACCCTCCGGCTCCTGCAGCCCGTTGGCTTGGGCTGGGGAGGGAAAAGGGAGGTTATGGGCAGGAAGGGAAAGTGCTCTGTGCCCCAATGGGTTTTCCATGTTTCAGGGAGCATCCCTGTCCTCCCAAAACCACCTCAGGCACCATCTGCTCATTCACCCCTCTCGAGGATGGCTCTTCCCAAGGTCTCTCCTGTTAGTGCTTTCATGAGGCAGCCGGGCTCAGCACAGGACCCTGGGTGCAGGGGGAACGTGGCTCCTACCAGCCCCATCCCTGCCCTAGGGATGCGCGAGCACAGGCAGGGAATGGCCTCTCCTGCAGCATCCAAAACACCTCCCACAGACACCAAATCAGGGGGGAAGCACCCACAGGGCTCCAGGGATGCCTTTTCCACCCCTTCCCCATGAGCTGCCCCCAAGCCAGGGATGCCAGCAGAGCACAAAAGCTCCTTTATCAACGCTCGCGGTGGCATTTGTGCCGCACCGATGCCCACGTACCCGCGGTGCCGGGCTCCCCGCTGCCCTCTGGGCTGGGGGACAAATCAGCCACCGCAGCCCCCGGCACCTTCTGCTTGTTCTTCATGGCCTCGATGGCTTTCAGCCTCCGCGCGTGCTTGTGGCCCTTGTAGTGGGCTTCTGCCTGGTTCTGGCAGGGAGAGAGGAGAGGGACACATGAGGACACGCAGGCGGATGCTGGGATGCGTTGCCACCTCCCCTTGGTGACATCCACGGGGGTGTTTTCCACCCCGGTGTAAGCACACAAGCACTGGGGCCGAGGGAAGGATGCGGTGAAAGGCGTCAGGCGGCTGCTAAAAGCACATTTGATGCCTTCAGACACAGCCAGCGAGCTGCTGGCTGCAAAAATAAACCAAGAAAGTAGGCTGGGGTTTGGGGGGGGGGGAGGCCGTGTCTCCCATTGGACCCCAGCGGGTGTCTGACACGCGATCTGCAGTCACAGCCTCCTTTGCTGCATCGGGAAGTGCACGGCGAGGGGCTCGTGCCTGCGCCGAGCCCATAAAGACGAGCACAAAGGAGAAGCATCCCGACACTTGCGTCCTCGCTCCAGCAGCTGGTGGGAGGTCAATGCGGGATGAATGGAACCCCTGAACCACGGAGCAGCACGGATGAATCGGCACGGCGTCCTCGGAGCCCGGCTGGGGCTTCCCATGTGGGCTGGGAAGAAGCATCCCCTTCCCTGCCCCCATGGCTTTCCAAGGGCTGGGAATGGTGTCAGGGATGCGCTGGGTACATGGGAAAGCGAGAGGCCCATCCGAGCATGGGGCCTCATTAGCAAACACAATGAACCTCCAGCAGATAGGGGGCTGAGGCTGCAGCTGAAGTGGGTCGCTGGCACCATGCAGGAGCCAAAGTGGAGCGTGAGGGTCCTTGGGGGGACATGCCTCCATCCTCCCTGTTGCCGTGCTCATGGGAGCAGATGGGATTGCACCAGCACAAGCAGAGCCAGCCCAGCCGAAGGGCTCCGAGCTGCTGGCCATGCAAAGGAGGCTTTTGCTGTTCCAGCCCTGCTGCCTGCAAACCCCATCCCTCTCCTGCTGGCTCTTTATCAGTTTCCCCACAAACGATCAGCTGTGCTCAATTCATTACCACGGGGATCAATGGATGCCTCCTTCCTCCCCTCTACAAGGTGGTCGATTTACTTGGCTGCGAGTTAAAACCCAAACCCCCTGCCACAGCAGCACTCTGGGAAGCCAAGGCTTGTGTTCAGCTCCTACAGAGCAGACATGACTTGCAGGGGCTGATAAAGCAGCTTAAGCTCAAACACTGAGGCCAAGGCAGGAGGGGACAAAACGAGATGGAGCAGAAAGAGCCAGGGGGACAAAGAGGGGAGCGCCTGGGCCCATGGGATGGGGATGTCAGCAGGCAGAGCCCCGAGGAGCTCCTGCACCATGGGATGCTCCCCACTATGGGATGCTCCCCACCATGGGATGCTCCCCCACCATGGGATGCTCCCTACCACGGGATGCTCCCCACCACGGGATGCTCCCGCACCATGGGATGCTCCCACAGCATGGGATGCTCCCCACCATGGGATGCTCCCGCACCATGGGATGCTCCCACAGCATGGGATGCTCCCCACTATGGGATGCTCCCCACCATGGGATGCTCCCTCACCATGGGATGCTCCCCACCATGGGATGCTCCCTCACCATGGGATGCTCCCCACCATGGGATGCTCCCCACCACGGGATGCTCCCCACCACGGGATGCTCCCGCACCATGGGATGCTCCCACACCATGGGATGCTCCCCACCATGGGATGCTCCTGCACCATGGGATGCTCCCCACCATGGGATGCTCCCGCACCATGGGATGCTCCCACACCATGGGATGCTCCCCACCATGGGATGCTCCCCCACCATGGGATGCTCCCCACCATGGGATGCTCCCGCACCATGGGATGCTCCCCACCATGGGATGCTCCCACACCATGGGATGCTCCCCACCATGGGATGCTCCCGCAGCATGGGATGCTCCCCACCATGGGATGCTCCCCACCATGGGATGCTGCCATGGGTACCACTTACCGCAGAGTTGAAGCGCAGGTGGCAGATGTTGCAGGAGATGAACTGCTTCTTCTTGAGCGGCGCGGGCACGCCGAACGTGTGGCTGATCACCGCCTTCTGCACCGGGTCCATCTGCAAGGGAGCGAGGGCACAGGCTGCATGGGTGCCGTGCGGTGATGGCCACCCCGGCACGGTGAACTGGTGATGCCCCGTGCCATAACACCAGCAGAGCTCCCGTTCGGAGCGAGCGCTGGCGCTGCCGAGGAGCCTGTGCATGTCCTTCCTAAACCATCCCTGGATAAACCCAGCCTGCAGGGACCAAATGCCTGCTGTGGCCTGGTGGGGGGACGAGGCCGCTGCAGGGGCACAGGCTGCAGCCTCACCGAGCTCCCCTGCGTGTCCCCCATCCCCTCTCCCCCATCACAGACACCGGTGTCACGGGTGGCAGATTACTGAGCCCCCGGTTGCTGCCCTGGAGCTGCCAATGCAGGAGCAGAAACCACTGAACCAGGGGGCAGAGATCACGGGGGGCACCCAGGAAGCCTCCACGTGCCCATCCCCAGGGAGCTGAATATCCCCATGCAAAGCTGAAGGCGCGAGCGGAGCCACGGGTGCATGGTCCTTGCCCATGGACAGTGCACACAGAGGGAGCGGGGCAGGAGGGACAAGGTACCCACAGCCCCGTGCCCTGCTCCCGCTCGGGTACGCACTTTGCCTGCTCTCACATGGAGCTGCAAGGCTGATGCAGCCCTGGTTCCCCATGGGGCACGAGCGCAGTTACCCGACACGAGCTGCGTCATCCCCATGCAGGGGCTGCAGGCGAGGCGGATGCGTGCAGGCTGATGAGCTGCTGACAGCCCCTGGCTCCTCTGCCCCTCTCCAGGGCTCGGCCTCATTCCTCAGCCCCGGCAGCAAACTTGCTCCGAAAGCCATGATTGTTTCAAACCCAATGCAGTTATTAAGGGAGGGGGGGGGAATAAGAATAACCTCTTTGTCTGAGCGGGGCTGTAATCTACAATGCAACTATTGTTCCCCTGCGCTGCGGCATAGGAAGATTATCTTATCTGAGTGCTGCTGTCAGCAGAGCCCGGGGTTTGCAGGCGATCGTGTTTCTCTGCAGAGCTATTTCGCTGCTGAGACAGGTGCATCCGTCTTCGAGGCACATGCCTGGACAACGGAGCCATTATCGAGACCCCAAATTCCTTCCCAGGAGTGAGCGGAATGGTAAAAGCCGGTGATTAATGAAGCGCCTCTTTGCCACGGAATTCAGCTCGCTTGTCTGGCATAGAAATGAAGAGGCGTTTGGGGTTCGGCGGAGACCCGGAGGAAGCTACAGATGGCAAAGATGCTGCTCCGCACCCCTGACGACAGCCACTGACGCGTGCTGCAGGCAGCATCCCTGCGCTGCCCGGCTGCAGGCAGACACGGGGGCTTGTGTTCACCCACCTCTTCCACCCAAGGAGAAGGGAAACGGCTCTGAGCAGGGCCTGCCTGGGTCCTGGAGCCCGTCTGCCCCCTGAGCAGAGGAGGATGCAGAGGATGAGGAGGGTGCAACTGGAACTGTCCTGGTCTGAACCTGCCAATGAAGCCACCAGCACCGAGGCCATGACTGAGCGACTCCAGGGGCCGCATTGCCCAGGCCACCCGAAACCTGGCTCCTCGCCCCAGCCCCGCACATCCCAGCCAAGGGCGGCTGGTGAGCATCACTGCTCCCGCTACCCCGGAGCGAACACAAGCTCCGTGTCCTCAAAAGCCTTTGGGAGCACATGGGGGCTTGAACAACCCCCTGCCACGGCCGCTCTGCCCCATCACACACGCGGTGCTTTGCCGGGAGCATCCCACCGGGCTCCATCCCGCACACAGCACCAAGAGCATCCCAAGCTCGGGTACCACCCTGTGCCTCTCTCCCAATGAAAACACGAACATAACATCAGCTTCTCCCCACATGTGCACTCACTGCAGCGCCAGATCCCAGCTCTGCCCAGGCCGGTGAGGGTTGTGCCACAGCCGGGTCGGTTCCAGCTCTTCCTGCCTTCTCCAACAGATCTGTCCCGACAGCAGAGGTAGGCTCTGGGCACCGCACACTTGGAGAAGGGAGATCTCAGCTTTGTGGTCAATTCTCATTGACTCACACGACTTTATTTATCCCTGGATGTTCTTAGGGATATAAATAGAGCTCCCTGCACTGAGCTCCCTGCTGGCACTGAGGTCAGAAACGCAGCGTCGCTTCGGATCGTGTCTCCTGTCGAGGCTCTGCCACGCGCTTGGGACCTTTGCGACATCCCAAGAGCTGCAAAGGACCTTTTGGGCAAGAAAGGCGCCTTCTGCGTTGCCGTGGGGTTTGGGGTTCCTGCTGTCGTTGCTTTAAGTGGCAGCAGAGCTCGGCCTGGAAAGGTTTCATTTGCTGCAGAGTAAAACATCTGCTGGGTTCATGAGAGCCTTGTGACCTGCTCCAAGTGCAAAGTGTTCTGCTGGGCAGCTGCAAACTGCTCCTGCCCTGCAGGGCAACGCCAAATCCTGCATGGCAGGGCTGAATCCTGTATGGCATCACCGAATCCTGCACAGCATCACTGAACCCTGCATGGCAGCACCAAATCCTGCATGGTAGGGCTGAATCCTGCATGGCATCGCCAAATCCTGCACGGCAGCACCGAATCCTGCACGGCATCACCAAATCCTGCACGGCATCACCAAATCCTGCATGGCATCACCGAATCCTGCACGGCATCACCAAATCCTGCACGGCATCACCGAATCCTGCACGGCATCACCAAATCCTGCACGGCATCACCAAATCCTGCACGGCATCACCAAATCCTGCACGGCATCACCGAATCCTGCACGGCAGCACCGAATCCTGCATGGCAGCACCGAATCCTGCACGGCAGCACCGAACCCTGCACAGCAGCACCAAATCTTGCACGGCAGCACCGAATCCTGCACGGCATCACCAAATCCTGCATGGCAGCACCGAATCCTGCACGGCATCACCAAATCCTGCATGGCAGCACCGAATCCTGCACGGCATCACCGAATCCTGCATGGCAGCACCGAATCCTGCACAGCATCACCGAATCCTGCACGGCATCACCAAATCCTGCATGGCAGCACCGAATCCTGCACGGCATCACCAAATCCTGCACGGCATCGCTGGATGAGCCAGGCAAACCCACTGATATCTTCTTACAGCACCTCGGATCCAGCAGCTCTCTCAAACCGGGACATCCCCTGACGAATGCCCCCTCCCAAATCACCCCTGAGGCTCAGCTGCCCGATGGAGCCTCTGACCTGGCATCAGCAGAGAACCGAGGAGCCGCAGGGATGCTCCTGCCCCTCCAGCACAGACACAGCCCCAAGGGCAGCTCCCACCCTGGGGACCAGCCTGGCTTCACCCAGGTAACAGCACCCAACCTGACACCCCCGGCACCTCATGCCGGGGTCCCCACTGAGCACAGCAGCACCACAGCGGGGCCGGGCGGCCCCAGCCAGGGCACGAGGTTCATTTCCCAAGGGACCCGGGTCCTGAAGCAGCCCAGCCCTAGAGAACACACGCCAGGGGCAGGTGGGAGCCCTGGAGAGCAGAGCAGGGCCTGGTTCCGCTCAGCTGCTGCCTCCAGCGAGGGCAGAAAGAGCCCAAAGAGCAGCACCCTGACAGCATCAGAAACCCCCTCCTCGCCTGTGTTTCTGCTGGTTAGCACACGGGAGGGACAGGCCAGAGCTGGGCTTTCAAAAGAGCTCAAAGGGATTGGATGTCTGCATCCCATTCCACAGCAACGGGAACCCTGGACTTCATTTCTGTGCTCGCCTTTGAGGATCTCAGTGATAATTTGCACCTTCCAAGCATGTTTAACCCCAAAGCCACCTACAAGAGGCCAGGGAGGGAGCATCGACCAAACCCAGGAACAGCCACCCCACTGCTGCAGTGGAACAGCAGCACAGGGACCCAAAGCAAGGCAAGAGAGGGGCTCCTGGGGCAGATCCCATCCTTCCCATCGGGAAGAGTGCCGGGAGAGTGGCACCAAGCAAGGGAAGCACCATTTCACCGCTGAGATGCTGTTGTACATCCTTGGCCCCATCCACATCAGTTTAGATGTCAACCAGAACATCACTAAGGCCACATTGAATGGCATAACCCAAGCACGGGGTCCAGTAGTTTGAGGCTGAGGACCTTGAGCCCAACTGGGCGGTGGGAAAAGACCCACAGCACCGAGGCTCACCCCACATCCGCAGCCACACAGCAGCAGCCTTGTGTCTTTATACAGCTCTCTCTTTCTTTCCTTCTCTTATTTGCAGCTAACAAACCGCTCTCCAGAGCTCCTTCATTGCTATTGATTCCAGCAGCAAAATCGAATTGGTCGTGGTTAAAACCGTGTTACATCTATGGGGGGGGGGGACACTCACCGTGTTGAAGTTGGGGAAGAGGTTGAGCGGTGACGTCCCGTTGAGCCTCAAGGTCAGAAAGTGCTTGATGTCCAAGGGGGGATGGAGGGGACGGCCGGGGATAGGCAACGATGCTAAGAGGGGGCTGCTGTGTCCGGAGGGACCTGGGCAGGCAGAGGGGAGAGAGCAGCGTTAGCGGTGGTGCAGCTGGGGTGGGGGCATGAGGCTCCGGCCCCCCTGTAGGTGAAGGCCCCAGCCCTGGCCATGTTCTCCCTTTTGGGCTCAGAACCAGCATCCCGGTTGCAAGCGTGTGAGGGTGAGGTGTGCAGCCCTGGAGGGAGGGGAGGCCACGCAGCGGGGACCTGTCCCAGCCTGCTCCCCATCCCAGTGCTTCCTCCCGCTCCGCAGCCCGAGGGCAGCGGTTTCCCACTTGGATTTCTCCATCCCACTGCGGGAGAGCAGCCTCTGAGCCGTGGTGGGGCCCAGGCTGGGCTCCTGCGCCTGAGCCCGGCTCCGAGAGGGGAGAACGTGAAAGCACACAGCGGAAAGAGTAAAATCCTATAAAGAGAAGATTTCACGGTGCTGGGAGCCAGGAACGCTCGTTCACATCTCGCACGGCTTCACTCCTCCTCCAGCCCACTGCACCAAGGGCACGGCGCTTCTGGGTACCGCTATTTTCTGATCCCTGGGTTCTCTTTCGGCTCAGGGGCAGCGGTGGAGCCCGGCAGCATCCCAGCCCCGTGCCCACAGCAGCGCCTCGAGGGTCAGTGCTCCCACACCAGGAGCCGCAATCAGCGGTGCTCGGCCCATCCCGCCCCACACCGGCTGTGCAGGATGAGGACCCCGCTCCGCAGCGCCTTGGAGCTGCCTCCCTGCTGGGATTTGCTCCAAGCAGGAGCCGAGCCCCAGCTCTGAAATGCAAAGTGCAGAAACCACCGTGGATGCGAGCAGCGGGCGCTCGCCCCTGGGCAGCTCCGACCTCCTTCTGGGAGAGCGCACACGGCTCCGGGTCAGGCCTCGCTCCGGGGGAAAATCCCCTTGCGCTCCATGAGGCGTGCGCTGATCGCGTTAATTCCAGAGCCGCCCAGGAGGGGAATCTGTGAAACTGCTTGCAAACAGAGACGGGAAAGCGGGGAGGGAGCCGGGGCAGAACCGGGGCTGGGAAACAGCAGCTCTGCACCAAAGCACCCGAAACGGCAGAGCCGGCCCCAGGGATGCTCCGGCCCCAGGGATGCTCCTGCCCCAGGGATGCTCCTGCCCCAGGGATGCTCCGGCCCCAGGGATGCTCCGGCCCCAGGGATGCTCCGGCCCCAGGGATGCTGCGGCCCCAGGGATGCTCCTGCCCCAGGGATGCTCCGGCCCCAGGGATGCTCCGGCCCCAGGGATGCTGCGGCCCCAGGGATGCTCCTGCCCCAGGGATGCTCAAACTGCAACCCGGCGCAAGCAGCAGCTGCAATGGAGGCATCTTGGGCTGGAGGGTTGGGGTGTCCCCCCCTCCACCTTCCTCAGCATGCCCTGCACTGACTGCACCAGCCTCAGAAATAGACATATATATGATATATATGTAATATAACATGTATATAATATACTACATGTATATATATGATATACATTGCATTTACCACTTGGAGGATCAAAGGGGCGGGTGAATGCCTCCACTCCCATCAACAGCAACCGAATAAAGGGGGGTTGTAGCTCAGCCAGTGCCACCATGCCAGTAGGAAATCCTGGCTGCTGCCCCACAGCCAAGGGCTTTGCTCTTTAGGAGCTGGGAGTGGTGGGGCACACGTGCAGACACAGCGATGGCCACTGCTCACTGACATGGTCAGGATGAGATACACCAACAGCTCTGGTGCGTCCTTGAGCGCAGATTTGGGCATTAACCATATTCCGGCGGTCCAGGGGTAAAATAAGGCATCAGAGAGCCCAGAGACCCTGCGGAGGGGGCAGGACCTTGTAAACAAGAGCCAGGGAGCAGGAAAAGAGCTGAAAGCCTCCATAGCATCAATGTGCTCAGGCACCGGCCAGGACACGATGCTCTTGAGGCACCTCCCCAAGGTTATGGGGCAGCAGCACTGCGGCTCCTGCCTTACCTTTGCTGCAGGGCACATTCCGCCAGCAGCTGCGGGCTGTATTTTTAGGTATTAATTAGATGCTGAATTAAGGGGATTTGCTCTGGGGACAGTGGCAGGGCCACCAGGTCTGTATAGGATGACACGACCTTACCCGAGGTGACGGGCATGGCCCCGGCAGCGTGGGCTTTGCCAGTGAATGGCATCCCCAGATGCTCGGTGCACAGCTCCAGCATGGGGCCATCCTCTGCCCTTTTCCATCCCCCTGTGGACAGGATGCTCTCGGGCCTCCACGGTGCGTGTTGAAGGGCTGGGGTAAAGAGGGGAGTGAAGGAGCTCTGTGCTCCCAGCGCCCCACGGAGCACAGGGAGGGGACACGCTCTTAACCGAGACCCCAAACCACACAGCATCACCTCTGTGGTGCCACATCCTCTACCTGCAGCTCAGGCCACAGCCACCAGCTCGGCCCCTTCCCAGCCCTCTGAAGCTCAGCCCAGTTCCCATCCCGCTCGTACACACTCCTGGAGGGGTCCCTTGGAATGAAAGCGCTGTTTCAGTCCCTCATTTAACCCAGCCCACCCAGGACCACGCCTGCCTGTTATCTCCAGCCTGTGCCCCCCTCTTCACCCCACACACACGCCTGCAGCATCATCTCCCAGGCTGCCTGCGAGCAGATCAGAGCAACTGTTGTGCTCCAGCCCCACGTACGTGTGAGCCTCCAAGAAGCAGCAGCAGCGACAACGCAGGGTGTTTTCGTACCAACACGAGCATCTGCCAAGGACCCATCTCCGCAGACGCCGGCTGCCTCCGAAGAGCATCTGGTGCGGAGTCTGCCCGGGACAGATGGAGACGGGAGCGCTGTATTCCCATGGAAGCAGCCTGGCTCCCTCCCTGGCTGTTGGTGTTCTCAGGGCGTTTTGGTGGCGTCTCGCATTCCTTACCCAGGGCATTGAAGCTTTTATCTCTGGCCAAGCAGGGGCTGAATTCATTCCAGCTCTTTCCAGGTGACTCCGGGAAACATGAGTGAGCTCCCGACACCAAAGGCTGCCACCAGGAGCGGAGCAACTCCCGCTCCCAACGCTGCACCACAGCAGCACCAGCGCTGCACAGGGTCCGGACCAGTAATGGATAGATTAATCTGTATTATATTAATTATGAATCTATCGCTTCATATATATTAATAAACATATTAATAAACATTTTGCACCCTGCTGGAGCAACCAGACCCAGCAAACCCCACCTGGACCTCAGCATCCATGGGCCAGCCCTGGAGACGGCGATGCTGCGGCTGCCCCAGCACAGGGGGTTTGCTCCAGGCAGCACCCACAGCAGGCCCATGCTCCCTGGGAACATAAGGGCAGTGTGAGCATCGCCCTGTTAAATCCTATTTCCAGCTCTTGACAGCCACAGGCTCCCCCCTGTTCATGCACAGAAGACAGAAAGCAGCAACCCCCCCCCTTGCCAAGCAAGGGCTCGCCAAGAATCACATACCCCAACGGAGGGATGCTGGGGAGCCAGCAGCTCTCACCCAAACACGTTCGCCATCAAACCAGCATCTCCTCCCGACGGACCAGCTGAAGGACACGGGCTCTGCGCCATCAGCAGTCACCTGCTGCCAGCCCTGAGGACAGAGCTCCTGCTTCCCCTGCCTCCACCACAGGCACAGGGCACAGTGTGCCCATGGGAGCCTGCGAGACACCCCCAGACACCCCATCCAGCATGGGTGTCCTACAGCGTGGTACCCCCGGCTCAGACAGACGGCAAACCACCCCCGAGGGCAATGGGGACTGTCAGTGTTAGGGACAATGGGGTCAAATCCTGCTGGACATGGACCTGCGCCTGCAGCACAGGGAACTTACCCAGTGAAGGAGAGGAGCTGAATCCCACGGGAGGACCCGGCGCCCCGGATTGAACCAAGTGATGCTCGAGGCTGCTGCAGTGGCTTTACTGCAGACTGAAACCAGTGAGAAGAGGCCCCTCTCACCCCTCCAACAGAGCTGCAGAAGCCATCCCCGCCCAGGTAAAACCAGAGAGGCCCCAGAACAACACCCAGACACACCAATGCACGGCACCAGACCCCGGCCCCAGAGCAGCCCCTGCCCACTGCAGGGTGAAGGCAATGAGCAGAAGGTACAACACAAGCTAAAGGGCTCAGGTTTGCCCCAAAAGCAGATGTTAAAAGACTCTTTGGGTTTAGATCGCTCACAGGGCAAAGGGAATGCAGGTACTTGATGACACTCTGGAAAGACCGGGATTTGCTGTTTGGTTTTGGATCCCTGCTTGTCATTTATTCTGACATGGCAAAAGAAAAGTCCTTTCAGAGCTCTTTGCGCCTTCAGCACCAGGAAAATTCAGATAGACCTTTTTAATATAGATCTTTATACATATTTATGTATATATATACACACATACACATATATACACAAGGATGCATTTCAAAGTTACTATTTCCTCGGTGATTACAAGATCATTCCCTACATCTCCTGCTCTTGAAATGATCATGACTTGATGCCACTGCTAAAAATACTTTGTGCTGTGCGCGAGGAATGCCAACACGCACCGCCAGGCATTCCAGGCTGGAACGCTGCTCTTGCCTTTTCTGCATCATTCTCCAGGCTCCAAAGCAACAAAAAGCAGACAGTTTTGCAGAGGATTAAGTCTAAGCTGCCGGGTGTCATTGTGCAAAGGCAACGTGACATCTGAGCTCAAGAGAAGGCTTGCCTCCATCTCCCGAACCGAAAAGGATGATCAATCCTCCTGAACCTCAGCAGTTTGGGGTTTCGGGTGGCTCCAAGGTTTCAAACTCGGTGTTTGGGGGAGATGTGGGACCGGCAGGAAGGATCCCGTTTCCTCTTCCCAGCATGGAGCAGGTCACCATCCAGCGATGGGGAAGGGCAGCACCGAGCCGGCGCCCGCGGGCCCCGGCTCCCCTCACTTCACCTGCGCCACGATGAAGCCGGGCTCCCTCGCGCTCTCGTAGTACTCAATGGCCAAGGCGAAGTCGAACTCGCTGCTGGCCGGCCCGTCGATGGCGATCTTCATGAGGTCCGAGAGCCCCTCGTCCTTCCCGCGCCGCGTCCGCCCGCGCTGCAGCAGCTCCCGGCCCCGCTTGATCTTCTCGGCCAGGACGGAGCCCAGCGGCAGCGCCAGGGCGATGGCTGCGAGCACGGCGAAGTCCGGGAAGAGCTCGTGCATCTCGGAGCTGCTGTAGACCAGCTTGACGCAGAGGTCCTTGAAGGAGAGCTGGCTGAGGCTGAAGACGATCCGCTTGAAGAGGGGGAAGTCGCTCAGGGCTCTTTCACTCACCACCACCCGGGAGTAAGCCTGCAGGAGGAAGTTGAGTTCGCTGACCCCATAGGTGCCAATGTCCTCCAAAGACTGGGGGTAGCACTTGGGGTTGAAGATGGCCGAGAAGGAGCTGATGGCCTCCAGGACGCTGCTGGGGAACCGGTCCAGCAGGTTGCCGCGGACGCTCTCCAGGTAGCTCTCCTTCAGGCGCTCAAAGTGCTTCAGATGCGCCTTGGAGCAGTTGGCCAGCTCAACACCCTTGTAGTAGAGGCAGCTCTCACCCTCCCGGTCATCCCGGGGATGCTCGTTCATCTCGTTGAGGAAGTCCTGCAGGTGCTGGCCGCTGGTGCTCTTCTGGGCTTGCAGGGTGGTGGCCGTGGCGGAGACGATGGGCTTCAGGATGGAGAGGTCCGAGTCCTCGATCTGGAAGAAGCGCCTGAGTTTCTGGAAGATGGGGAGGACATCCAGGAGGATCTTGGTGAAGGCCACAAACCGGAACTTCTTGAGCTCTTCGCAGAGAGCGTGGGCCACGGGGGACCTCTGCGCCTCGCTCTCCAGCAGCAGCACCAGCGTGGGCCATGAGGAGTCGATGGCTTCCACAGCTGGGAATATAGAAGTCCAGTGGATGGCTCCGGGGCTCCCGAGGTCTATCTCGCAGAGGTCCAGGACGCTCCGCAGCTCCCGCAGACCATCGCCTTCCCCCCTGAAGCTGGAGTAGAGCCTGTACACGGCATCCACGGTGGTCTCGTACTTCTGGAGGTACTCGATGCTGCCGATGCTGTCGGCCGGCAGCAGGGAGCTCCCGCGGGACAAGCAGTGCATCTCCATGAGGAGCGGGCAGAGGGAGCTGAGCGCGGTGCCTGCCCCGCTCAGCCGCTCGGCCACCAGCGAGGCGCTGTCGGCGCGGAGCCACGTCAGCTTCATGCTGGGGATGCCGAAGGAGCGCATCACCTCGGCCACCTTGCCCGCCACCGGCGAGGCCCCCCCGGCGGGCAGCTCGAAGCTGCCCAGGAAGGTGGCGGAGGTCTGCCCGCTGCAGGGGGACACGGTGGTGGTGAACACGGCGAGGCTGCGCTGCTCCAGGACGTCCACTGTCTCGTCCAGCACCAGCCCCACGAACGGCGAGGCTTTGATCCGGTGCCTGTCCTCGTTGTGCAGGACTTTGGCGATCGCTGCCTGAGCCCGTTACGAGATGCACAGGGACCGAGGGAAAGAAAAACACAAATGAGCTTGAGCAGCCGGCGGGGAGATGCGCGGCACCCGAGCTCCTGCCCTCAACGGCCCCCAGAGCGGCCCCGTGGCTCCAGCAGCACCGAACACGCCATGGGCAGCACCAACGCTGACAACCGCCACCTCCATCCAAACTTCAGCAGTTACGTCCGTGCTCTCCAAGCCTGGGAGCAGCAGGAAAACGCTGCAGCAGCTTTTCCTTCCCTCCTCAGTTTTCCCCATTGCAGGCAAACAGCCCGGTTTGAAGGGGAAACTGCCGCGGTGTGTGTGAACGCTGCGAGTAGCACTTCAGGCTGAGAAATCTCATTAGTGGGTTTGGTCTATCCGCAGCAAAGAAACGGCTCTTTAGAGACCTAAAAGGGCTGGAAAATGGCCAAGACTCACTAAAAAATTAATTTGATTTGAAGAGGCATGAACCGTTTGTGAAATTAAGAAAATCCTTTCTAAACTCTCCAGCTCCTTGATCTTTCTGATCACTCGGTTTAGGGCAAAAGAGGAAAAACCCACAGTGCTCATGTGCTCATTGAGCTCCTGAGCCTTCATCCTTCAAGCAGCCTGGCAGGCTCCGACAGGAAAGGATGCTCCTGGACTCCCTGAGACAGACCCGTGACCATGAGGCTCAAGCTCCTTCAACAGAGCCCATCACCTGGTTTGCCAGATGAGGGAATGATGCTGAGAAAGTGCCACCTTGATGTTTAATGAGGAGGAACTTTCAGTCTCCACTGGAAGTCCTGGAGAAGAGCAGCATCTCCCAGCTCCCCCATGGTCTCAGGTCCCAAGCTTATCACGGATGTACCCTGGTGCCATGGGGCACATTTACCTGCGCAAGGACCAGGATGAAGATCTGCCCATCAGCAAACGCAGTCAACCCTGCTGTGCCTGTGAGCCAGAGACCCCAGCTCCTGCCTGGCCTCCTGCCACTGCTCCCACCTCCGTCCCTCCTGGGCCCTCATCTCCAGGAGGATCCAGTGACCGCACTGCAAAGTCAGGGCACCCAACCCATGCTGCTGAGTGCGGTGGGTGCAGGCAGCCGTGCGGCACCGTCTGGCCTGAAGCACAGAATCATAGGGATGGAGCATTCACCACTTCTCTGGGTATCCTGTGCCAGCACCCTGACACCCTCGCAGGGAAGAACTTCTTGCTTACATCTAACCTGAATCCCCCCTCTTCCAGTCTGAACCCATCACCCCTTGTCCTATCGCTGCAGCCCCTGACCAAGAGCCCCTCTCTGCATCCTTGCAGCCGCTGTGGGTGCGGAGCCCCGGCCATACACACCTGCATCTCCCTGGCGCAGCCGGGGTGGTAGAACTGGCTGTGCTCAGAGGCCAGCAGCGCCTGGCACAGGTTGAACTTCTGCAGGTCGAGCAGGGAGGAGCACTGCTCCCGCGGGACGTCCTCCTTCGCCATCCAGTAGACGGTGGCGAGCACGGCCACCTTCGCCGGGTTCACCTCCGCCTTGAGGACCGGGCGCAGCTCCGGGGGCACGCGGCTCTCCAAAGCCGACTGCTCCCGGTTGACGGCCAGCGCCTGCCGGTGCGCGCCCGACGTGACGTGCCGCAGCAGCGCGTGGCGCTGGAAGTTGTCCGTGCCCACGGTAAAGGCGTTCTCGGCTTTACCGTGCTTGTTCTTCACCAGCGCCTGCCGACACTCTAGGCAAAACATGAGTTTCCGCTCATAGTCAAACTCGAGCCAGGTAAATTCCTCCTTCCAGTGCTCATTGAAATAGCGCTTACACTTTTTATTGGAATTGGAAGTTTCCCCAGCTGGCTTTTTCCCTGGAGGCACCATATTGCTGGGGCTGGGAAATCAAACGCTACAGATGAACTGAACCGTGCCTTGCAGGAGCAGCCTCTACACTTAATTTTAGTAAGAAGGTCTATTACAACTCTCCTGGTCCGACTGGAGACGAAAGAGACACAAGGGAAAGGGATTAGGGCCCTGCAAACCTCCGCCTGCGCTCACCGTTTATTCCTGGCTGCTAATGCAGCGGCAGGGCCCCACCGGCAGCCTCTGGGGTGCCACTGGGGGCTCGCGGTGTCAGCGGTGGCACCGGCACCTCGCACGCGCTGCGTGACCACAGGGACACCCAAGCACGCTCCCCATCGCAGCGGACCCCCGCGATGCAGCTGATGCTCCTCAAAACAAGCATCCAGCCCCACAAAGGGCAGCACCCGCTGCTGACAGCGAGTGCCAGAGCCCTGGAGCTGCACGAGGGTGACTTGGAGGCCGGCAGAAACACGTGCTCATGGGTGTTCGCGTTCATCCCTTGCTTGTCTCTACCCCATAAATTGCCCGAGTCACATCTGGTGGCGGCAGGGCCATGCTCTGCAGTCAGTGCCCTGGACTCTCTCCAGCCAGGGCTCCAAACACCTCCTATAGCCCAGAGGCTGAAAGCACTTACACACTGAAAGCAGGTAGCTGGAGTATGTAGGTGTCCACTTAAACCCCTCCCTATATTCAAGCCCCTCTCAGCCCAGTCCTTGCATTCCTCCATGCACTGGATTGAAAACCAACCCTGAACCTCGATAAAAGCAGTGGGAAGAGGAAGAGGAGGAACCCAGCGGAGGGTGGGGAAGGGGGAGAACCAAGCAGGGAGGAAAACGGAGGCAAACGAGGCCATGCAGGAGCAGCACAGGGCAGAGCATGGCTGAGAAACCCAGGAGGAACTTGGGGTTTGCCCCAAGAGCCAGAGCTGCTTCCACAGCCCCTCGGGAAGGGGAACCCCTCCTGACTGAGGTGTCCATCCCCTTGGGGCAGGGGCTCCCCTCGGGCTGCCCTGGGCACTGCAGCCAGCCCAGGTCACAGTCGGGCTTTGCTAACCCAAACCTCAGCTCTAAGCACAGTCAGCAGCAAAAGCTTCCGAGGCTCACAACAGGCACATGGGTTCCCTCTGCACCCTGCTCTTGGTCTGTTTAACATGGGTTCCTTTGCTTCCCATGCCTCGGCACGGTGCAGCCAGGAGCACCCAGGGGATGATTCCCACAGCTCCCAACAAAGCTGCCTCCACCTCCTTGTCCATCCCAGAGCTGCCGGGCACCGGCCGGAGCAGCGTGTCCTCAGCAGCACGTTAACCGGGAGCTGCAATGGACTTGCCAAGGAGAGCCAAAGCCCAGCCCCGTCCTGCCGAATGCTTCCCCATCAGACATTCCCCAGGGACACGGGCTCTGCAGGGCTGGGATTGCAGCAGTGCTCCTGCTGTGCCCCAGGAGCTTTGTGGCTCACCCCCGAGCAGGAGCGAGCTGCAGGCACAGCCTCACTCATGGCTCGTGAGCCCAACCTGCCCCAGCCCCACTACCCCGATCCCTGCACGGGGCAGGCATTGAGCTCAGTGTCCCCTTGCGTGGCCCGAGGAGGGGGCTGATTCCTCCGTTCCCTCCCTGTCACAGACCCCATTCACTCCCAAACCTGTCCCTACCTACCCCAGCACTGGCTCCAGCAAAACCTTGGGAAGCAAAAACCCCAAACAGCACTGAGGGTCTGTGGGGAGAACTGGGGATGGAGCATCCCTGCCCACAGCACCCGCTGCGCACCGGCACCAGCGCTGGCTCCTTCACTGCACCGTGCGCATCGCTCCCGGGCTGCTGCTGGCCATGGGGAGAAGCAGCAGGGCAGGAGGGGGTGACACCAGGTACCCCCCCATCCCGCTGGTCCCCCCGCAGGGCACAGCACCGTCTGCGGGGAAGTTCGGGCAGGATCAGGATTCACTCGCAGGAGGACGAGCCCTCATCAGCCCTCACCTAATGCGCGACCTCGGCACCCAGCCCCGCGCAGCCAGCCCTCCCCCTGCATACGTACCATGTAAAGGCTGCCATAAGCTTTGGGGTGAGGGGGGCTCGCAAACTTCCCAGGTTTGGGGTTCTTAAATAGGAAAACCCAAAACGAAACCTAATTTACAAAGCCCGACCCCGACCCAACGAGCGCGAAGCCAACGGGACCATAACGCATCCGAGCGGCATCCGCGGGCGGGGAACAAAGCCTCGGCGGCCGCCGCCGCGCTCACGGGCGCACGGGAGCTGCCATCTTGCTGCGGGGACTCTCTGGCTCCGCCGATGCTCCCGGCAGCCCACGGCGGCAGTGGCCACTAGCGGTGGCCGGGGAAGGCCGGGGCTCGGCCGTGGGGAGGGATGCGGTGGACGCGGTGGCCGGGTGAGCCGGGGAGGATGCGCCCTGTGCGTGCCCCCCTGCTGGGATCCCATCCCTTGGGGAGGGCAAAGGCGATGGGACCCCCCCCCCCAACACACGCAGCAGGAGGAGCTGCAATAGCGTTTGCATCAGCCAGGATGGGTGCCCCAGGGGCTGGGCAGAGCCAGGACCAGGAAAGCAGGTCCCAGCCCTGGCCACCGGTGATGGGCTTTGGCAATATCCAGGTTTGAGCCTCTGGGGACCACCACGGTAGGACACGGACCCAGCTTCAGCTCAAACCCCATTTAACAGCGCTGCTGGTCTAGAGCTGTGAGCCTGGCACCCACCCCTCACAGTGGGGCTCCCCACTGAGCATTGCGGCTCCTCTCGTGCCAAGCAAAACTCTTTTTAGCACTAAACGCAGTGAAATTTAGAGCCCCTCAGCTACACCGCCTCTGCTTCCCTCAAACACGGCTCCTGAGCACACCAGAATCCCGCAGGATGGGGACATCCCCTCGCTCCCCAGCCTGGACACGGTGTCCGGCGTTGGGGGATGCTCCCACTGCAGAGCTGCGGCCCCACGGCGAGAGCCGGGATTAGGGGCTCCATTGTACCTGGCTCAGGCTGGCTCCGCATTAGGGAGGGGATGGGGCCCCCAAGTGAATTCCTCTCTTTAGGCTCCCCCGCATGTCCCGAGGCTCTTCCTGCGCTCAGGACATTCCTGCCCTGCACCTCAGCCCAGGGTTAATGCTAACAGGAGCTGGGTGAAACCAGAGACGGGGCTCCCAGGGCTGAAAATATGCACTATTTATTCTTGTGCTAATGCAGGCGAGAAAAGGGGACTTAGGCTTTTTAATGAGTTTTCGGGCTGGAGGCTGCCCCATCCCCTGTTTCCCAGCATCCGGAGCCGGGAGTGGCACCCAAACGCAGAGCAGAGGGATGGAGAGCACCAAGGACCCCCATTCAAGTCCTGGAAAACAGGGGGGGGTTGCCAAAAGCACTCCCTGCCCACCTTCCCCTCCGCTTTCACCACACCAGGTACACGTTATCAGGAGCCAAAGGGAGCCAGGCAGGGAAACAAAAGAAGCAACAGGAATCCAGGCAGGAACCAAAAGCCCCACCGGGTAGATCAACTACAGCAGCACCCAGCTCCTCACCCAGCACGGCCACAGCTCCAAGGACCCTGCCCTGGGGCTCCCAACATCCACCTTCCTGCTGGGAGCCTCCAGCTCTACCAGGGATGGGGGGCAGCGCTTGCAGGACGCCCCTGCCCTATCCCCGCAGGATGCCGGCCGTCATTCCCAAAGGAACGGACACGGGAACGCTGCTGTTGGCCCCCGTGCTGCAGCAAGAGCTTGCGTTGGCTCCATCGGGGCTATTTTCCCTTCGGTGACAGGCGGGCGGGCAGGTGCCCGGCAGCACGAGTGCATTCATCATCAGCGCGGCTGCTGCCATGAGCCACACTTTCCATTCGAACCAAACCCGGGGCACGGAGCATCCAACGGTGCTGCCAAAGGGATGGATCCTGGCAACCCCCCCACGGCCGCGGTCCCGAGGGTTTGTCATTGTGCCGACAAGAAGCTGAACAGGAGGGATTGAAATCCCAGCCACGTTATCCCAAGGGTATTAAATCCCCGAGTCCAAACGTATTCATAGGGTCTTGGTTGCCTTCTCTGCTTTGAGCCATCTCAGCCCCTGGGGAATGATCTCGCTTTTCCAACAGGGAAGAGCAGTTCCTGGTGCTCCCGAGCTGCAAACCCCACTGAGCCCCATCCCCTCACAGCACCCAGCTCCAGCGGCCACCCTCCTGCCACCCATCACACAAGGTCAGTGCTGCACAGGGGCTCTGGTCCTTGGGGGGGGGGGGCAGAGGAGCGGGGACCATGGGGTGCTGCTGGAGAAGGAGCCCCCCAGTCACTACCAGCTTGCAGGACGCTGCCTCCCTCCTCTTGTCACAACCTTCTGCTGCGTGAGTCGAGCTGGCAGGGATCAGCCCTGAAACCAGCTCAAACGACATTTGGAACATGATGACCTTAAGGTCCTTTCCAACCCTAACTATTCTGTGATTCTATGACATCTGCAAACTCAGGGCATGGCCACAGACAGGGCGCTTTGGCCAGCTGGGGGGGCAGTGTGCTTATTTTGCCCCCCCCCCCCCCCCCCCCCCCAGCCTGATGCTCTTCCAAGCAGATACAGGGGCGGTGTTCCCCCCACAAAGCAGCAGAGCCTTTTTGTCAAGGAGCAAGAGCAGAAGACAAGGAGATTTCCCTCCCTCCCAATTGATCCTGGTCCTCAAAAGGCACCTCGGCTGCATCCAGCACCCCAGGAGCTGCCCCAAGCCATAACCCTGCAAAACCGATGCACTAAACCATGTCTAAGGGGCAAAACTGGGTGGAGGTCTTGCTCTATCCAGCTTCTTTTCCTCCCCCATGTCCACAAGCATCCAGCCCACCTCTCCTTGGATCTTAATTCCCAGATCTCCCCATGTAGCAATGAGCAGCCATCCAGCATCCACCCAGCCCCAATCCTTTAGCATCCCCTGCATCCTGCTGGGACCAGTACCAAGGAGCTCGGGAGGGAGCTGGGCTCATTCTAACCTGGCACAGGAGCAGGATGGAGGCAGCGAGTATTGAACCGATTCGGGCTCTGCTCCCCCAAAAGCCCTGCCCTCCCCACCATCACCACCTCCTCTGGGGTGGTGGGGGACAGGTCAGGGTGCTCCTGAAGGATGGGAAGCTCAGGGGGGAGACTGGAGCCCCGGGTAGTTCAGTCTTTATCCAGGGCATCGTTTAAATCAGAGCAATTACGGGTAAGTCCACTTCATTCTGTACAGGGAGCGAGCGACCAAAATGAAAAGGGAAAAACCCAATAACTCCAATTGATGCTTTCTCACCATTCCGGCTAAATAACCAATTGGGAACAAAGGAAGGGGCTCCTGTCTCCGCCAGCCTCTTGAAGCCAACACAGTTTTCACTGTGAGCAGTGAAAATGGTTTCTCTTATTGAAGCACCTGAAGCTCAGGGGGGTACAAAGGGAATCATCCCCCTTGCAGGGGTCCCACTGGCTCTGACTTCAGGGCTGTAAGTCCTGGGAGGCCAAAGGGGCTTTCAAACCCCAATCCATTTACAGGCTCACCCCAAAGGTTCTCCCAAAGGCAAAGCCCCTGCTCCGTGCTCCCCAGCACTGTTTTCTGGGAGCTCAGCATCCATCACGTTTGTGCTGACAGCTCAGACGCGCACAGACCCCCCTGTCCTGGCCCTGCCAGGGTCGGACGATGACAACACATCTGTCATTATATTTTAATTAGGTTTCTCTTTCCTACCCCTGGTATTTCATTGTCATTTCCGCAACTCCCACCCAGGCCATGCCAACAGCATCACTTCGGAGCGGAGGGGGCACCGCAGCCCACTCCTGCACCCATGTGCTGCATGCCCTACCCCTGCGGTCATCGGGGCTCTGGGACATGAGGATGGGTTCTGGAAGGGACCCCCAAAGCCCCAGTGCCAGCAGCAGAAGCTTCAGCCAAGTGCAGGTTTCTTTAAAGCCCCGTTCACCCCTCGTTACTCCAGGTGAGGTATCATTACAAACCATCTAAAAAGTAGATGGTGAATGATACCCTTGGCCAGTGCTGTGACATTTTCTAACCCACATCATACTGGAGGTCAAGATTAGATGACAGCTTGGTCTAAAAATACTCCGAAGGGGAGGCTGAGGCTGTCGGAGTAGCTCAGAGCCCCGGCTGGGCGAGCTCAGGGTTGAAACCAGGAGACTGATGCTCTCCCCAGGCCATTCCTTGGTGCGAGCCCCTGGCAAGAAAATCAGTGCTGCACGTACAGGGAAACCCACCCAGAGCAACCCCAGTCCCACCACCCGATGGAGGAGCCCCAAAGCAAACCCAGTTTGAGCGGGGACAGGCTCCCTTCCCCATTCACCCCCACAGCGGCAGAGAGGAGCCTCATTAAGCTGGCAGTTAATAGGAGCAAACCCAGAGCAGCACCAGGGCCCAGCACCGAGCGGAGCCGCGGGGCTCCGGGTTCCCGTTTGGTTCTTAAGGGCTGTTTAAATCACAGCGGGGAGAGGACGCGGAGCGCTCACAGCGAGCAGCCACAGCACGAACACCTTCCAAAGCACCGCGTTTCTCTACGCAGGGCTCCACGGCTGCGGCGCAGAGATCACCAGCGAGAGCCCGGTTCAGAATTGAAGCTTTAGAGGCTTTGCAACATTTCAGGCATATTTGAGACCGCAAAGCTAAACCCAGGTTCGGGTTGGGGTTATTTTTGTTGCTGGTCTTCGGGTTCTTTGGTTTTAAACCTGCTCTGCCTGACAAGTATCCCAGCTGAACACCCCGGGCAGCACCACACGCTCCGGAGGTGCAGCCAAAGGCAGCTCGCAGGGGAAAGGCTGCGTTTCACACTGTTAGGACAATCCAAGCGATCCCAGGAGCCAGCCGAGGGGCAAGGCTGGAGGAAGGGCAGAGCGGGCACCCCGGAGGAGCCCCATCCGCCGTGCCACCCCCGGACCGACAAGTGCACACCAGTGAGAGGGCACTCGTTTTACCTCCGGTGCCTGGAGGCATGCAGGCACGCACATGCTCACACGTATGTGCACCCCGCATGCACACGGACATGCATGGAGAGACCCAGCACACCGGGAATAAACCCACCGAAATGCCCAGCCCTGGCTCTGGGCATGGAACGGGTCCTCGAGCAGCGCCACGCTCCCTCTGCGGCCGCAGCCCACCGAGCCCACGGCAGCGAGGCACCGACTGCACCCCCAACAGCCGCTTCCCCCCACAGAAGCGCTGCCGGCCCCACACTCCCCCTCAAAACCATCCAAGCATTCTCATCACGAGTGCAGCAGGAACACGAGCTGGAGCTGACACCCGAACAAAGAGCAAGGGCAAGAGGAAGCCCTGCGAGCCCACGACCTTTTTCTGCCTCTTTTTGCAGCCCTGGGGGGGGGGGGGAAATCAATGCGATGCAGTGATTCAAACTCAGCTTGAGCCCCGCAAGTCATCAGGATGTGCAGGCTGGAGCCGAGGAACGGGCTGCGTGTTCGCCGGGGCTGGAGGGACCATTTTGTTGATGCAAATAAAAAGAACCAGCTCTTTAAATGGGTTTTCGGGCAGGGAACGGCAGCGACCCGGTTTGCTTAGGAAGAAGGAAACCTCACGAGGGTGGTTTGGGGTGGGGAGCCCTGATGGGAGTGGGATGGGGACCCCGCAGGTGAATCACGGTTGGATGCTGCTCAACCCCTCGCTCCGAGCCCGGGCTCCTCCAGCCCCGCGCCTTCCTGGAGCTCTTCCCCAGCACTAAAGAACCCACCTCAAATTTTCACTATTCTGTGGTCAAAATTGCAACGGGGTGAAAAGATCCCCCCCCCCCCCCCCTTCCCCATGACCTCAGCCGAGCTACCCCGGAGAGAAGAAACCACCAGATGTATTTTCTCCCTTAAAGCACAACTCGCGCCGTGATTTATCGCCCTTTTCCCAAGCTCAAGTAACTCGGTGGAAGCCGCTGCTCGCCGGAGCGCTCGGACGGGCTCCGGAGCATCCCATGCCCGGGACAGGAGCACGGCGAGCTCCCCGACCCCCGCCCCGACAAACCGCGCTCCCCCCGGTCCAGGGGGGACCCCGCTCCCCCCCCCAGTTGCTCCGCTGGGGGGGGGGAAGTTGCGCTTCACCCACCTAGGAGCATTTTGGATCCGGCTGCGTCCCCTCGGCGCTGCTGCTGCTGCTGCTGCCTCCCGCTCGCCCGGCTGGGTGCGGGCAGGGCGGGCAGAGCTGCGGGCAGAGCTGCGGGCAGGGCAGGACTCGCCCGCAGCCCCCGCCCAGCCGCGCACCCCCTCCAAATGAGCAGGTTAAAGCCGCCGAGCGATGCGAGCCCCTCACCCGCGCGTCCGGCCCCTCCTTGGCCGGAGCCCGAGCGCAAAAGCCGCCGGAGGTGCCGGGTATTGAGATGGAAACGGAGGGGAGGGGAGCGGGAGGGGGGCCGGCCCCCCAAAGCCACAGAAGGGGAGCTCCGGGCGGGAGGAGGGAGCCTACAAGCGGGAGCACCGGAGCCCCCCAGGGCGCTGGTTTTAGGGCCCCAAGCTGGGTCTCCCTGCTTGGGGAGGGGGGCGCCGCAGCGGCACCGACCCTTTCTGGGAGCTGCTCCCCAGAAATCCCATCGTTGCAGGCGCACGGTGGTGGGAAGAGGCTGAGCCAAGCATCCCCCTGACCGGCATCACTCCAGACTGCCCGGGAAGCCCAGCACATCCCGCACCGCTGCCATGCTTCCCCCACTCCAGTCCCCAGTGCACCCCTCGGCTTTCGGGGTTCAGGCCCAAGAGCAGCAGCGTGAGAGGAGGCTCCCAACTTGGCTGCATGGTGCCCTTAGAAGAGGGAAAACCTGCCTGTGAAAGGAGGAAACAGCTGTCTCCCCCCTCCAAAAGGGAGACAGGGAAAACAGGCAGGGATTTCAGTGCTTCCCTTTAGTGAAACAACACAAGGAGTGGGGCAGAAGCTCTCTCCTTTCAGCAGAGCAAAACCAAAGCTGTAAACCATGAGATGCCAAATCACCTCCCCAGGCACTGCAGCTGGACCAGACGCTTCTGGGGTAGATTCCAGCATTTTGGTGCTCTGAAAAGCACCCAGAGCCGTTGGGCCCCACTGCATGGTGCTGTGGATTGGGGCATCCATGGGTCCTTCTCCCAGTACCCACTGGGCAGCACCAGGCATACATTCAGGTGATGCTCTAAGGGCCCTGAGCAGCAGCCACTGGTTTAGCCCCAGTGCTCACTAATCTGGGGTCAACATGTGGGCCCGTGCTGCCTGGTACCGGCCTCCCCAGGCTATTTAAACCCTATATTAATATGTTCAATGTCATCAGCAATGTGGCGTTACCACAAGTGAGCATCAAGCAGAGGGGAGGTGGGGGTATCAGGACCAGGAGGACCAGGGGGCTCACAACCACTCAGGGGCTCTTCTTTTGCCTGCAACAACCACAAGCCATTGGCAAGTTTGGCATATCTCAACTTCCAGTCCCACTGGCAAGGACCAGCCAGACCAATAGACAGCCCTGAACCCCTCACCGCATCCTCCATCCTCACTCACCCCAGCCCTGACCAGCCAGTGACAAGGGTTAGTGGTGCTCTTGGCGGTGCTGGTGTAACGGTTGGCCATGATGGTCTCAAAGGTCTTTTCCAACCCAGTTGGTTCTATGGCCCATTGCTGAGTTGATCCCGGCCGGGCAGGCACATCCCAGCCGAGCTGAGAAGGGTCGAGCTGGCATGACAGGGAGGGGTGGGAATGAGGAATGGCAGCGTGGGACTGTGGTTTATGGCAGAGCTTTGAGGCCAGCAGAGGCTAATTGCAGGTACTGATTACAGACCCCGGCCATTAACGCCTCCTGCCCGGCCGCAGCGGATCCCTGGAATTTCCCGGCCATGCAGCGTGGGTCCGGCTGGTGCATAGCTTGCTATATTTGCATGTGGACCCCATGGCAGCGGCACAAACCCTCCCACCATGCCCAGACCCCCATCACCCTCCCTACTGGGGGGCATCACCAGCCACCCCGCACCCAGGCAGCAAATCCCGCAACCACTTCTTCCGCCACATCCTCTCCTGCTGAGCATCTTCACTGCTGCAAAGGGCACCTGGGGCCGTGACAAACGGCTTCACCATCCCTGTGTGACACCGTGGGAGGCACGAAACACAATCAAAGCCACGGGCATCGCTGTGTCAGGTGCTACAACCCCCCCGCAATCACTGCTTCTCAGTGCAGGGCCCCCATGGCTGAGCAACGGAGGGAGCGGCGGTGAAACCAGAGGTGTCTCGGCACCGGGGCCTGCCCCGGCACAGCCACAGCCCCCGGCAGCCCACAGCTCATCATGAACATCCCAGGAGAGGCAAGTCCCAACCATGCAGTCAAAGGGGGAGCATTCCCTGTGCCCGCGCCGAGCCGAGCTTGCTCGGGCAGGTCTGCTCGAGCCGTGCCTGCAGCAGCAGCTCAATGGGAAGGGGAGGGAAGGAGCTGGGATGGTGCTTGGGAAGCAGAGCGGGTCTCTGAGCCATCAGGCTCAGTCTGGGCACGGGCTGTCCCTAACGCCATTGGGCTCTTTGTGAGGACAGGCTTGGGGAACCACAACAGTGATTACTCTGAAGCCTACCGAGGGCAGTGTTAAACTGCACCGGCTGAGCGTAAAGGGCCCATGGTTTAACCACCAGAACCGCTGAGAGATAACCAGGACAAGCTCTGCCCAACCTTAGACTCCAAAGGCTGGCAAACAAGGAGCAGAACTGGGCAATGAACACATCAGTAAACACGGGAGACAGAGGGATCAAACCCAGCAGGAAGTTGCCCCCCTGCCCATCCCGGCTGAGCCTTCCAGCGCCTTTCTGGCTGACTTTGTTCACCGAGGATTTAGGGTATAATTTGGGGGTGAAAGATGCCAGATAGGATCAGGACGGATACACCTGCAGCAACCGTATTGGTTTTCTTCTGCTCTGAAACTTGAGCCCATAGAAGCAGAGGCTGAGGCGCGGAGCAGCCGCCGGCAGCGCATCCCCGCCGGGCTGGGGAGGAAGGCGCTGACCTTTCCTGCTCCCGAGTTTGCTCAGGATTAAGGTAACACATTTGAAGGGCTAAATCCTCCCCCCGGGGGGTTCCTGCACAAAGAGATGGGGTTTTGTGGCTCACATTCCACACACCCCCCTTAATGAACAGACCCGGCCCGCGGGCAGGTGCCCACCCCAACGGGATCAGAGCATCCCAATGTTTTCATTCTTCCTGGAGGTTTCTGCTTTTATCCACCTAAAAGGATGCATTCGGCTGTGGCGATGGGGGGACGTGCACCCCCCAGGGATTAGTGGTTTAACCTCAGTTTTCCCCACAAAGGGAAGGTCTGGTATCATTGTGTTCCTAAGAGCCACGGTAACATCCAAACACCTCTGCTTTCCTTCCCCGCGCCACTTTAATCTTTGCTGTTTCAGAGGAACGATATCGCCCTTTCATCGTGCGCGAAGCTGCAGCTTTAAACTGTGATGGAACCTACTTAAGGGCCGTTTTGTGGCAGGGGGAGGTGTTAAAACACCATTTCCCCCTCGTTTTAGTAAGGATCCACCTCAAAAAAAAAAAACCCCACAGCTTAAAACGGTTTCAATGCCTATGATCAGAATTCTGACCCTTCAGCAGCACGGCCACTGCTGCTGCCCTGGTGTCACTGCTGAGAGCAGCTGCCACGTCCCCAGGCCTGGGATGTCAAACGGGGGCTGCTCCATCCCTCAGCGAAGAGCCCCAAGGACATGCAAGTGCTTGAATAAAGGAGCAGAGCCAGCACCTCCCGCGCTCATCCTCCTGCCCAGGGACACGTCTAATTACAAAGGCATCCAGGCCAGGTCTGCAAATAGGGCGGAGAAACGGGATGACCTAAAAATGTTTAATTATCGGGGAAAGAGATGGAAATTACACCTGGAAATAGCTTCCGAGAGCGTCATTTTCCCATCCAATTTCAGAGGGGCCCCTCTAGAAGGACCAGGGCAGAGGATTTCGCCTGCAACCACACTCCAAGCGCCCGAAGAAACCCTTTGCACAGCACCAAGACCTTCTCTCTGACACGGCAACGGCAGCATGAGCGAAAGCATTTCCTAAATCCACGGCTGTGGAAAATACCAAAGGTGAACGGGAGCAGCGTTTGCTTTCGGAAGACAGCAACAACTCCAAGGCAAGAGCGGGGAGGGAAACCTGATTCAAGGTGATCACGCGATGACTGCAGGTAAACGCAGCCCAGCTCCAACCGAGGGTAACTGCCTCCCATGCTCTGGTTGAGGGAGCCAAGGGTCCCAGCATGGACCCACCTCTGGGGCTCCGTGTCCCCTTTGTCCAATAGCCAGAACGCGGTTGTCTCCCTGTTATGGCACCACGGGGTTATAAAGAGGAGAGATCACCCTGGGAAAGACAGCATAAAGCATGACGAGGGCAGATCAGCTCTTCACAGAAAATCTTCTATTGCTTACGACTTACTGTCTGGGAACATAAACCAGTTTAACCAGCCGGCCCTAAATCACAGTGACAGCTTTACACTACCCACAAACCTCTGCTCACCCTCATCCAGCTCAGCCCAACCTCCCCTTTCCACAGCCACCCACTTTTAAGCCCTCATTCCCCCCCCTTCCTCCGGGAGAGCAGCACACACACATAGGATGGAGCAGTGAACCCAAGGCACAGCAGGGCCCGGAAGGGATGAGCTGCATTCCCATCCTCGCTGCTCATGGAGATCCTGGACAAATCCCCCTTCCCAGTCCCCATCCATCCCTTCAGCCCCAGTGGTCTTCGGGATGGACATCGCACGCACAGCCTGCGGTTTACCCAGCACCTCTAATCCATGCTGATGGGAGCAGGATGCAGCGGGATGCTTCCCCTCTCCCACAGTGGAGCAGGGCAGTGGCTGCCCTTGTCACTGGGAACAGCACACTGAGGTCCTGCGCATCCTCACCTCTCCATAGGGACATTTAAGGAGTGAAACGTTCCATCAAGCAGGGCGCTAACAAGCAGAGCCCTGCTCACAGGCAGCTGATGCTTTTAGCATCTTCCCCCCCCCCACTTACAATAAATCCCAGGCTTTTCCTCTTCCAAATCTGCTGAGCCGATGCTACATGGGAAACCGTGAAATATTCCATGGCCGCACGTTCCCCGTTGCTCTTAATCCACTTCTAATTAGGACCACGTGTGACGCAGCCCTGAGCTAAGTGGCCATAAAATGCTATTGTGGCAACTTGAAAGCAAACCAAATGGAAGGAAATCACAGCAAAATCCAAGATTGAGGACGACGGGCTCACAAAATGCAGCGCTTAAAAACAACACGAGGCAGTTTCCTCCTGATGCGGGGAGGAAACACCGCCGCCAGCAGCATCTTCTGGGCACAGCTCAGCCTCTGCAGGCAGCGCGGAGCAGGGACCGCTGCTGCTCCGTATGGATCCGTCCTCCATCCACTGCACAGAATTCACGCACAGTCCCATAGGGAACAGACCAAACCACCCCAGAGTACCCCCTGGACACCCCAGGCTGTGATTCAAGCCCATTCTGAGCATCCCTGGCACCAGTAACTCCCACAGCAGAGGAGACACATGGGAATACAGTGCTGGCTGCTGCATCTTCCCAGAACTCAAAGGACTAAACCCCTTTATCGCAGAAACCATCACAGCCTTTTGACGAGGGGGATTTTAAAAGGAAGGAAGGAGCAGGGGCTGGAAGCATCACTAGGAATTGGGCTGGCACGTTATCAAGGGAGGAATTGGCCGCACAGGACCGGGTGTTGGATCAAAGCTCCCTGCTCCCCGCGTGATGCTGCATCCTCAGCTGACGACCACTGCACCCTTCCCAAAAAGCACCTCTTGAAGGTCAGAGCAGCTTCACACCAGGGAGACAATCTGGGGACTGGCCCAGCACCAAAAGCCAGCCTCCAGCATCGGTGCACAGCCACCAGCGAGGTCTCCCCTTCAGAATGACCCTGTCCCTCCCACCACCCATTCATTCATCACCCTGACCTATGCACCCTCCCTACCCTCTGACACGGGTCCAGGTCCTCAGACCCCCTCATTTCCCCTCAATACACTGAGAAACCGCAGCTTTCCACGCTCCCCTCCCATGGTCACGACCCCCATGGCCCAGGCACCAGCCCTCCTACGGGTTAGGTTTGATTTACAGCAGCTTCATTTGTTATCTTCTGGCTTCATCTGCTCTTTAAGACAAACCCCTCCTGCACACACAGCCAGAGCATCAGCCCCGACCTCCTCCTCGCTCTGAGCATCACACACCAGTGGGTCAAGCAGAGCCCGGGAGCTTCTCTACAGCATCCTTTGGCCAAGAGTTGAATTTTAGTGGAAGTTACTGGTTTAATACAATCACTGATGAGTTCTGATGCAGCTCTGACTCCATGAGAAGCCGAAGAGCTGGGCTTTGCATGGAGAGAGCAACGGAATGGGGTATTGCCAGAGGATTTAAAAAGGGAGCAGTCTTCCCCAGGTCAATGGGCTGGCACAAGGCTGATGTGCCCAGGGGAGGGTTTGGGCTCACACGGAGCCCCCAGGCCCTTTTCCCCCTCCCAAACTGGCTTGGTTTTGGCATAACAAGAGCCTTTAGTGCAATGGAACCAATTCTCCCCTCTCCCCACCCGAACGGCCCTGTTCAGACCCACCAGCTCCCCCCATGCCAGGGCTCTGCTTTCCCAGGGGATGCTCCGAGCGGCTTCAGGACTCATTTACCCGCAGGGTTATCCCAGCCCAGCCCAGAGCACTGACGGAGGAGCCGTTCAACGGGAGCAGGCTCCCCCCCCAGCACCCAGCACCCATTCTGTCAAAGGCAGGGGCTCTGCTGGCACCCCCCTGTGCAGCACAAGAGCCCCGGCTCCCAGAGGAGCGCAGGTTCCCCTGGGGTCCCCGCGATGCCGGCGCTGTCACCACGATTTCCCTGCTCATCTCAGACCTTTTCCGCCCTGCAGACACGCACAGACACGGCCCAGCTCCAACAGGGAACCGGAATCCAGCCCTTGGAGAGGAGCCCCGAGATCGGGGCTGCGCTGCCACAGAGCGGGGATGGCACCAGGCAGCCCTGGGGAGGGAACAGGGAGCAGAGGAAGAGCTCGTGACATGGATTAGCCCCGGGACACAGCCGGACCCGGGCGGTCTGGGCCGGGGCTGGGAGAAGCAGGTTGAGGTGGGCTCTGGGCTCATGGATGCTCCTGGACGGAGCATCCTTCCCACCGTCCCCAGGCAAGGGGCATGAGCTGCTGTGGGCTCGGATCTGTAGGAAGCCAGGACAGGGCACAGGGACACGGGCTCCAGCAGCAGGGGAGCACGAGCTGCTCCTCCCATCCCAGGGCTGGTTTGGGGCATGGTGGAACGGCCGTTTCTGGGAGCACTCAACAGTGAGGGGGTAAATGAAACGCTCCAGCTCAGCCCGTCCTGCAAGGGGCAGCCCTTGAGAGGATCCAGAAGGAAAAAGGGAAGCAGCAAACCCATCCCATGCCCTCTGCCAGCACACAAGAACCACTGGAGGATGAGCCAGGTTTGGGGTATTGCAGCTCTTGGCGCTCATTCAGTACCAAACTGAGGGGTCCAACCCCTGCTGTGGGAACACGAGGCCACCAAGAGCAAACTGAGCTCACTTGGGCACACTTGAAAGCCCCAGGCAGTAATTGAATCATTCTTGACCCAGTTGGATTTGAACTGGCATCTGCAACACGAAAGCATCTTTCATCTGTGGACATCCCCTATCTAATTGCTGCAATTCAACACGAGACAACAGAGATCTGTGATTTGCACGGCAAGAGAACGCCTCACGAACAATGATTTGTTTTTAAGTTGGGGTCTTTCTGGCATCGAGCTAATAAATGGTAATGATACTGATTATCACATCTGTTTGCCAGTTCAGCCTCTCCACAGCCTTGCTCCACGGAACGCCAGCGATTGCAGCCTCTGCAGAAATCACTGCTCAGAGAAGCCGGAGGGAAAGGGGGAAGATGGAGCTGTGAAAAGCTGCCTTTGATGTAGCAGGGATGTCAGCATGAGACAGAGATTCCCGCTCCGAGGAACATCCCGGCTTTGTCTGACTCCATTATTTCATTTAATCCCTTGTCTTTACAAACTCCCCTGCTCCTCCCAAGGCTCCCCAGCGCTGATGTGGTGCCAGGTTTCATGCACCCTGCGCTCGCCGTGGTTGTGCTGGGCTGAGCCCATGGCCAGAGCAGGCACCTTGGGCAGGAGCTGCCTGACAAGGGGTGACTGCACCCATGGCTGAGGGCAGGTTCACTTGCTCAGCACCCAAAGGTGCTGGCTTGGCCAGCAAAGGGCTCCAAGAGGAGCGTGATGGAGCAGGGCCCCCCAGCACCAAGCACCCACCACCTCTGCCATCACGCTGCAGCCCCGGAGCACAGACCCAGAGCTTTCCCAGTGCTTGTCCTTTGCTCTCTTGGCAAGGCTGGAAGGGCATCAGTGGGTGGTTGGACTTGGGGAGGGGGGGTTCAGCCCCTCTCCCAGCACAGGCAACACGGGGCTGAGTGGCACGGAGCACCCACAGTGCCAGCGGCAGACACCACATCAGGCAGTTCCCAGCCCCGGTGTATGATCCATGGCCAAGTTCCCAGCCTCCTGCTCACACCTCAGGGAAAGGTGGCTCGTGACAGCGCTGGAAACGACACTTTTATAACCAAAAGCACCGGGAGAAGCTCAGTTCCAGGCAGCAGCAGAGGCTGCGGTGAGAGCAGCAACCAGCACCGTGTCCCCACCGCCGCGGGGAGCAGGCACCGCCTGCTATTTCCCTACATAAGCAAATCCCAGCCCTGCACGAGCAGAAGCCAAACTTCACCTTGAACACAGAAGCAAAGCGTGCGGGAGGCTGCCAGAGCCCCAAGTGCTGGCAGAGGCCAGGGCAATGCAGCAACACACGGAGCACGCCTGCAGGCTCTGAGATCCTTTGGCTTGGTCGCGAGCGCATCCCTGGACAGAGCCATCGCCGGGTCCAGAGGGGGGATCTGGAAGCTGCAGGCTGGAATTTATGAGCCCTGTTCCCATTAAAATAGCAGGCAGTATTTCCACCTGTCAGGGAGCGATGATGAACAAGCCCAGCTCCTTTGCATATCCCAAGCCTTGCTCAGTCGAAGCCGCCACCGACGAGGGCAGGATTTGGCAGGCAGCTGACCACTGCCATGCTCGGAATGCGGCTCCAGCTTGCCCAGTCTGCAGCGGGAGCAGGCTGATCCCCCGGGCTCTGCCAAGGCCAGGGCAGCGCAGGCAGGGCTCTGGCACCAGCCACAGGGTCCAGCTCGCACCCTCGGGGTCTGCTGGGGCCGAGCATCTCCTGCCCCAGCCGGGAGCCAGGTCCTGCCTTCGGGGAAGTTCAGTGCCCAGCAGGATGGAAGGTGCTGGAGGGGAGCTTGGGTCCCGAAGCCACCAGGGAGCGCAGACACGACGGCACCAGCACCAAGCACGGCCACCACGGTACCAGGGAGCATCAGCGTGTGCGTGGGGCAGGGTGCTGTGACCACCCACCCTGTTAACCAGGGTAGGACCCAGGATACAGCGGGTTCCACCACCCTGCGAGCCGCTGCTGCTTGGCGGTTTGCAAACACATCGAAGGGCTGCAAACAAGCCAGCAAGTGCTGTTAAACAAACATTTCCTGGTGAAACCAAGGGCTCCAACCCCTTTCTGCTCTTCAGCAGAGCAGCTCCTCGTGGGAAGGGCAGTGGGGTGCAGGGGCCAGCTCCCAACACCCCAATTTACAGCATCCCAGCACATTCCTGCCCTTTCCACAGCCCCTCAACTTCTCAGCATCCTCACACCAGATAAAGGCACCAATTAGCTACAAAGTGCTTCAGAGGCTGCAGCTCCTTAATCCAACTTGTAATTAGTCTGGAAGGGAAGGAGGGCAGCCGCCAAGCTGCCACACAGTGCTGCTCCAAGGGGGCTGCACCCAGACCCGCAGCCAGCAGCACCCTCCTGGGGGGATGAGCCTGGGCTGCTCCCCTCCGGCCATAGCACAATGGGGTGCTTCATAGTAATGAGGCAATGGACAGCAACTCCACCACCAGGAACGGAAACTGCCCCGACTCACAGCATCCACGGGCCTTAAAGCATCCTGTCATTGAAACAACAACGGCCAAACTCGGCATAGTTACAGGAGACCCACATGGCAAGAGGCTGCAGGGGTGGGTCAGGGTGGTACCCAGAAAGCAGGGAGCCAGAAACCCACAATCCAACGGCAACTCCACACGGATGCGCTCATCCCTGCTGCACAAGTCACCTATGGAAACCCAAGATGCTCACAAAGACACCGAGTACCAGCAGCCGCCCTTGCACATGGATGGGACCCCACGTGTTTATCCACGGGCTTCCAAGCCCTAAAACCACTCAAAGACCAGCAGTGGGGTGGGCAAGCCCCCGTCGTTCAGGCAGACCAACAAGAGACAGATGCCGAGGGCACAACGCAGCATTCCCGAGCATCCCACGAATGCAGCCCAGAGCAAGGGCAGCCTTTGGGGCAACCTCAACCTCAAGGCTGGGTTCCTCCTACCTTGTGCTGCCGGCATCTTGCCCTTGTTGAGCTGCTTGAGGCGCTTCTGGTGGGATTTGCCGTTGTAGTGGATCTGCGCCTGCGCGGCCGAGTTGAGCTGGATGTTGCAGACCTCGCACAGCGTGAACGATTGGTGCTTCTTCTCCCGCTTCATGCGCTGCTCGGGCTGGCCCGGGGGGCAGCTCCCCGCCTCCAGCGCCCGCACCCCGCTCTCGGGGCTGTGCGAGGGGCTCAGGGGTCGCTTCATGCCTGCGGGAGGAAGGACAGACCCACCGTGAGCACAGAGGGATGGCAACTGCGGCCAGCACGGGCTGCGGGGTGCCCGGGCTGCTTGAGCTGGGGGGGACCTCCCTGAGCATCTGCATCACTGCAATGGGTTGCATTAAGCCAGACGACATGAGCAGCAGCATTCCCAGGAGGTCGGTGCTGGAGCAAGGAATAACTCATTTCTTCCACGTTTCTAGCACCAGAGGACACTCCTCGTGTCAAAGTCTTTCTGTTCGCTCCTGGACATCACCGTAGGTTGGCCCAAGACAGAGCTGGGATGGCAACCACCTCTGCTGGCAAGAAACTCAATGGGAGGGACTCGAGTGCTGTTCTGTCCCCCACAGCCCATCCCCACCATGGGTGCAAGCAACTTCCCCTGTGTTAGGTGGGTCCCTGTCCTGAATGTGGGGCTCTGCAGCCTCAGACCCTCACAGGGACACCCGTCCCCACAGAGGGGCTGGGGTCAGTCAGGGACACCCCTCCTGCGGCCCTTGCCTTGCAGCCACCCTGTCCCTGCTGCCCGAGCTCGCACCAGGAGCCACTGGGACATCCAGAAGAGCCTCGAAGAGGCGCGAAGGTCACCCGAGGGCTGTGATCCAGTTACCACCTTGGAGCTGGCAGCTGCTGCTTACACACACACAGAGGCACGCGGCGCCCAGACACCCCGAGGGGCCAGGAGTGGGGCATTGGGGTGGCTGGGGGTGGCCAGACAGGCCCCAGAGTTGTCCCTGGCATCCTCCGGAAGGATGTGCAGGCCCTGCTCGGCCGTTAGGGACCGGACCAGAGGCTCTGGTCATGCAACGGGCAGCCTGGAGCGCAACCGCAGCATCACCCCGGACACCTCACCCAGCAGCCTCGGCTACGACCCATCACAACCTGAGCCCCCCAGGAAGCAACCCCGGCTCCCACAGGCGCCCTGCGGAGGGGCTCAGCGCACCCAGCACCCATCCTGCTGCAGAGCGGAGCTCTCGGTGGGCCGAAAGCCACCGGGCTCAGCCCAGGACCCGCACCCGGTCCCGGCCGCTGCAGCCCCGGCCGCGGCCCCGCGGGGGCGCAGACGTTCCGCGCCCGTTCCCACGCGTGGGTCCCGCGGCCACCGGGGCGGCCCCGCTCCGAGCACCGGGACCACGGCGCGGGGAGAGCGGCTCGGGGGGCTGCGGGTCTTCCCTTCCCTTCCCTTCCCTACCCCGAGCGCGGCGGTATCGGTGCGCTCCGAGGCTCTGGAGCCTCCTCGCTCATCCCAGCCCCCGGAGGTGACAACGAGCGGCTCCTCCGTAGTTATATTTAGCAAAACGCACGGGAAGGTTTTTCCATGCGCTGTTAATTGAGACGGAGGCAGAAGCCGGGACCTGCAGCGATGGAGGGGCCCCCAGCTCACCCTGGGGTCCGACCACCCCACAGCAGCGCTTGCCCCATCTCCTGAAGGGACTCACATCATTCTTGCCCAAGGAGGGCGCTCGCATGTGGGGAGGGAGCAGGACCCACAACCAGCCCCCAGGAGTCCCTTCCATTCTAAATCACGATTAGCCTAAAATGTTAACAACGACCCCCCTAAACTCGTGCCTCACCGGATAAAATACAAAGCAGCGAAACTAAAAGGAGTTTTCCATTAAAAATAAGTAAATTTGCTTTTCGGCAGAAGGATTTGGGAGCCTGGAGTCTGCATGAAGCCCTCTGGTACCCGCTACCCTCAGGGCTCTTTCTGAAGCTCCAGCTTCACTTTTGAATGAAAGAAGGAAATGCACATCCTTTGTGCTGGGAACAAGCGATTAAAAGCCCTGAAACGCTCAATTTCCCCTCTACATTTTAATTCCAAAGCCCAGCTGATGCTGTTGAGATGAGCCTTCCCGGACTCAGCACACTCCGGGCTGGCACAGAGGCAGGCTGGAGCCATCCCTCACAGGGAGCAATGAGCGGGGCAGAAACGCCCCATCCAACGCATCACATCACTGTGGTCCTTCCCCAAAACTCACAGCGATCGATGCCTGATGGCACTCAATGGGCAGGAGCCCCGCGGGACCCCAGAGGGGGCCTTTACCAGAATAACCATTAGCAGAGCAGCTGGAAAGCAGATCTGGGAGGCGATGAGCACCGGGAATGTGAAACAGAGCCTGGGGACGCAGCAGGACATGGGGAGCGCTGGTGGGGACACGCCAGCGGAGGCAGGTCCCCGGCTGCCCTTGGCATCCTCCCCCTCCCCGGGTATTTATAATGCAATCGCATCCCGGGATGCAGAGCTAAAATTGGAACATTATGTGGACAAAGCATCCCAAAAGTCTCCCCCATTCCATGAAGAGGAACTGCTGCCGCTTTGGGTCGGCCGCAGCTCCCGTTGCAGCGTTTCAAAGGCCTGTCCTGACGGCACGCTCTTCTCATTCACTTGGTTTCTGCTGCTCCTGTTCTGCTTCTCAGGTGTCAGGCACATGGATGGGGCTGGACTGGTCACAGCACGTGTGGCAGCACATGGCTCCCTGACTGACACCTCCTGTGGGGCAGGTTTGGCCTTTTCAAAGCAGCGAGGATCTTTTGGGGGGCTGTTACCCTTCACTGTGCCCCTCTGAAGGGTAAGTGACCCCACATCGACCCTCCCAAGGGGACTCAAGTGCTCCGAGTCAAAGCCAGCACAAAGCACAGGGTCACCACAGCCCAGCTCCACCCCAGCGCTGATGAAGCCAAGCATTTACCTTCCCCATGGAACAACCTTGTGCTTTGGGGGTCTTCCCAAGGGCCTTCCACTGGGGTCAGTGGGCTGAGCTGCCCCTCGCCCAGCTTTCCCCTGGCCCCTCAGCCCCAGTAGCCCCATGGTGCCCATCCACCTGCACTGTTTGCTGCCCTTTGCTCAGAGGCTGTTCCGGCCCTGCCGCCAGCCTAAAGGGGCGAAAGGCTCCTGCTGGGTGTGAAAAGCTCGTGACAGATGTCCAGATCTCTCTGAAATGAAAGAAGGTCACAGCAGCTTCGGTGTCACAGCAGCTTCGGTGTCACAGCATCGGGGAGCGCTGCGTCAAAGCACCCAGCTCCCACCGCAGCGCGGCCAGGGCACGCTGCCCACCAGCACCCAGAGCAGCCCCTAGCCCCACACACCCTGCAGACACACGCAGCCCAGCCCCAGGGCTGCAGCGCTCCCATCTCCATGTCCAAGGGCCATTCCCCTGCTCATTCTCACTGCTTTTATTGTGAACACTTGGAATAAGAACTGGATTGTGGGATTGCCGTCCCCTCGTCCCTGTCACTCCCAGCATAGAATCCTAGAATCAATCTGGTTGGAAAAGACCTTGAAGATCATCAAGTTCAACCTTTATCCCAGGACTGCCACTAAACCACGTCACTGAGGGACATCCTGTGCTTCAGCTCCTAAACACAAACCAAGCTCTACTGAAGTGCAGAGGAGGCCATGGGGATGCTGCGAGGGCTGGAGCAGCTCTGCTCTGGAGCCAGGCTGAGAGAGCTGGGCTGGGGCAGCCTGGAGAAGAGAAGGCTCCTGAAGGGGAGACCTGAGAGCAGCTCCAGGGCCTGAAGGGGCTGCAGGAAAGCTGGAGAGGGGCTTGGGACAAGGGATGTAGGGACAGGCCAAGGGGAATGGCTTGAACCTGCCAGAGGGGAGACTGAGATGAGCTCTTAGGCAGAAGCTCTTCCCTGTGAGGGTGCTGAGGCGCTGGCACAGGGTGCCCAGAGAAGCTGCAGCTGCCCCATCCCTGGCAGTGTTCAAGGCCAGGTTGGACACAGGGGCTTGGAGCAAGCTGCTCCAGTGGAAGGGGTCCCTGCCCATGGCAGGGGTTGGAGCTGGAGGAGCTTTAAGGTCCCTTCCAACCCATTCCATGATTCTTTGGCTTCTCGCACAGGATGCAGGCACTGCAGAGCAGCTCTGTGCCCACATCACCACACTCAGCATCCCTCAGTCCTACAGCAAGGCAGGGTCACATCACAGTGACCCAAAAGGTGTCCGTGCCACAGTTGGCCACTTGTGCTGGGTGGCTCTGCCAGGAGCTTGAGGGCAACAGCAGCCTCAGACCGGCCAGGAGGAGCAAGGGGATTAGCGCAGGCGATGCCAGCAGCCATCTGCAGCCTGCTGACACATTTATGCACCCTCAGCATGCAGAGGGGGAGCTGGAGCTCAGGACATGTGGCAGAGCTCTCACAGCCACCCTCCCTCCATGCTGGGCCCCCCTAAATCTCCAAAGAGCTGCTTTTTAGCTCAGGAAATAGATTACACCCAGAAAAGCAGACAGCAAAAGCATGAGCTAAGTCACCAGGACAGCAGGGTTCCAAGTTACAAAACCAAGAGTGAGGGGGTTCGATGGCCATTGGGTTCTTTGCCTCAATTCTGACGCTCCAGATAACCTGAGGATGGACGCAGTGAGGCCCCCCTGGGTGCAGGGAGCGTGGTTAAACACAGCCCAGCCAGAGGTGTCCGTGCTGATGCAGCCTGAGCTATGCCTGTGGGTGTTCTCCCAGTACCACCCTCTCGGGTCCCTCCCGCTGCTGCCACTGACCCATACCCCATCCCGAGGGTCTTTTATGGGGCCTGAACACAAAGATCCAACACGCAGGACCACAACCTCCACGCGGGTAAAACCACCTTCCCCACAGCTGAACTGGCATCAAAACTGCTGACCTGAAGACCTGTCCCATTCGTCACTGTGGAATCAGGGAAGCTACAACCTGAACCTGAAGTTCAGAGGAGCTTGCTAAGCAAGAAACCTAAACCCAGGAAATCTGATGGGGGTTCACATGATCCCACAGCTGAATCCGCTTTCCTCAGCTCTGCTGGAGTGCAGTGGGAAATAAAAGCCACGGAAGGAGAAGATTTAGTATGAAAGTCACCAGCAGCTGCCACAAAACTCCCTCAAACCCCTCGAGCAACGCGCTCATTTGCAAGGAGCCGCAGGGAAGCCAGTAAACGCCACAGCCCCTTGCCCGAGCGCACCTGGAACCCCCGCACCTCATCCCTGCCATGGTCTGAACCTCCCCAATGAAACTCGCTGTTAGAGCTGGCAGCGCGGCCCCACGAAGGGAGCCTTGAATGGGCAAACGAGCCAAGAGCTCTCCCCAGCTTGGGGCAGTGCCTGAGCGGAGGAGCTCCGTGATCCCATCACAGCCGCACACAGAGGCCAGGCAGGGATGTGCGCATCGGGGATCAATCCACCCTCCCGAGCCCTCACGGAGCTCCATGGGGCGCAGAGGAGCCCGGTGAGGGGGGAGGCAGCACCGTCCCTCCTCGCATAGAGCAGCTTCCAGCCCCCCCCAGCCCGTCCGGCTCCAGGACGAGAGGCAGCGGCCGGTGCCACGGCAGGGACGCTCTTACCTGGCACCGGGAGCGCCGAGCTCTGCCCTTCGCCGCCACCGAGCCGGCTCCTGCCCGTGTGCGGGGCTCAGCGCGCCCGGGGGCTCCTACACCCGGAGCGCTTCCAACGCTGGGCTCATGTTTCAAGGAGCGCTTCAAGCGCGGGGCGATCGCCACTAAATCAGCCCCATCAGGAGCCTGCGGCCGGGACACGGCAGCGCCGACAGAGCCCCGCAGCCCCGACAGAGCCCCGCAGCCCCGACAGAGCGAGAGCCACTGGCAGGAGGCAGCGCTGGAGGAGCCCCCCCGAGCCAAGAGCGGGCTCTGCTGATGGACAAGGGGATGGGGCAGCTCCTGTGGGCACATCTCCCCGCGCGGATCCATAAGGAAACTGGCGGAGGGATGCAAACGGGCTGCAGCGAGCACAGGGATGCTCTGCCGCTGGAATGGAAGGCGCCCGCAGGACCCCACAGCATCACAGGATGCTCTGATGTCCCCCGCACGAGCGGACACAGGCACACCACAGACTGAGGGCCCTGGCCATGCCTGTTTCACTTTCAGCATTTCATGATGTGCCATCAAATCAGTCCCCTTCTGCCCCGTCCCCCCAGTCCCAGCATATGCTCCGCTAATGGCAGTGAGGCACATTTTGGGATCAGTCCATAAACCAGAGCAAGGATTAGTGTGAGCCAGCCCTCCCACATTGCTCAGGACCTCAGGCTGGCTCCTGGCACAGGGCACTCAGGGGGCTCAGACCAACCTCAGACCATGGGGCTGAGCCCCCCAAATGCCCAGGCTGGCTCTTACCCTCCGAGATCCCCCTCAGCCCCACTCCCACACTGAAGGGCAATGGGGACATCCTGCAGCACCACGGGCAGGCAGAAAGCATCGCAGAGACACAGCAGTGCTGCTGTGCCGGTCCTCTGGCACATCAGAGATCACTGACACGGCAGGGACGTGTCCCCTGAATCAGCAGATCTGAGCCCGGCTCCCAAACAGCCAGGACAGCGAAAACCCGAACTGACGGAGACGCCGTGGAGGGAACAAGGCTGCAGAGAACAATGCCCCAGGAAGCAAAGCCTGGCAAGAGCCTCGCAGCTCCCATCCCAAGGTGCTGCAATCCCGGAGCTTCCAACGCCACGTCGCCAACACGGTAATGAATCAGCTTCAGCAGGGCCCAACCAGGGGTAACGAGAGGCACAGCGTGGTGGTGGCAGGGCACATGGGCTCTGTCCTTTGAGGGTGATAAATGAGGTGGTGAGCACGCTGGCCTGGGCACATGCCACAGCCAGGTCCTGTGTGTGTCCCCCGCCCGGAACGGGCTCAGGGGCTCCCAGCAGCAGTAGGGAACAAAGCAAAGCAACCACAGGCAGGCGCTCATCATCCCAACGGGCTGCTGCTCCCAATGGATCCCAGGATCCTTCAGGTTTCTTGGGATCAGCACAAAAACCAGGGCAGAGGCACGCATGGCAAACCCGCAGCGGGACAAGGCTGTGCCTGCCCTGGGTGCAGCCACCCCGGCACCAAACCCGCTCCCAGCAATCCCTCACACCATGCCAAAACTCACGGAGGGCACAAAGCGCTGGCAGAGCACCAGGGCCGAGCTGCCCCTGGGCATCACCGCGGGCACAGGGAGGAGCTGCCGAGGTGGGGATGTGCGGTGTGACAGCAGGAAAGGAATAAACCAGGCGGCTTTGCCGAGCTATGGGGAGGAAGGGGCATGTGCCCCGCGCTGTGACGGTGTCAGACACCACCAGCCGTGCCGTTCACCCCTTAAAATAGACCCGAGCAGCGCAACCTGATGCAGCTTTGGCTGAGCTGCTCCTCTTCCTGCTCGTGACAAACGGGGGGGGGGGTGTTTCAAACCCACCCCAGAATCAAACCCAGGCACCACATGTAACATGGCAGCATCTCCTCTGGCACAAAGCTGACTTCTGACACGCCAGCAGACCCCAACCCTCCTGGCACCCCTGGATGGGGTGACACCACACGTGGGTTTGCTATTGAGGTCCCTGTATGCACTGTCCCTCGTGCGCTGCTGGAGGCACCCCCTGCCCTCACCACAACCATTTCCTCTTGGACAACACGATACAAGAGCCACATCATGCCACAGGGAGGGGTCTGAGCCCCGGCAGCCCCTCGGGCCCCCTCGCTGAAGCTGCACACCCAAGCTCCTGGAGAAGACGATTTGGCACACGTGCAGGACTCAGAGGACCACATTTGACATCAAACATCCCACTTCAGAGAGCGGCAGCCAGCGCTGCTCCCACTGCAGAGCCAGGCTGAACGCCCTTAGAGCTGCGAGGGCAGAGGTGGGGGACAGACCCCATGACAAGGGACAGTGACGAGCTGGGGCACAGCACAGACCCCCAGTGAACGCAGCATCCACCCCCCTCACATCCACATCTGCATTAGGAGCTTTTTGGGGCAGAAAGGGGCTTTTGAGCATGGTTGTGGATAGCTGCTGGCTGACACAGGAGACCTCCAATTTAAGCCGGGGCTCTTGCAGGCTACTGTATTACAGCCCAAATTAAATATTTCATAGTGCTAAGCAAGTGACATTTGAAATGCAGCCATTGCAGGGGTATCAAATAAAGATATTTGCAACAGGAGCTCTTTAAATCCGTGTAGCGCTTTGGGTCAGTCCATCAAAGTAAGCCCAGTGCTTTATTAAAATCCAAGTCACCAAACACCCAATCTGGAGGAGGCTCCGGAGCCCCAGCGGGGGGGGGGGGGGGGGCAGTAAATAAGTAAATGCCGACCATGGAGCACAGCTCTGAAAGCTGTTTTCATTAAGAAGTTAAGGCTGGCAGGACGCTTTGCATTACTTCTGCCTTCTGAACCTTCATGACCATACGCCGAGGGTATTTTAACCACCGGGATCAAAACACCCCTATCCTGACAGCGCCTCTCCCTGCTGTCACTCAGAAGAGCTTTAACTCCAGAGGGAGCTGCACCAAACACCACAGAAGCCAAAACAATTTCACCCCCGGCCTGAACTCCCCCAGATGAAACAGCACATCAGGACCTACCAGAGCATCGCACAGGCCAGGATGGCGGAGGGCAGATGAATCCCTGTATGGGGATGGATAGCAGGATACAGGGACACTGAGCAGGACACCCCTCCCAAAGCCCTACAGCTCTGCCCTTCCCCTTCTTATAGCCCTCCCAAACTGATCCCAGCTGGAGCCGCCCTGTGGCTCCTACCCCACAGCTGTGAACACTGAGGCTCCCCGGAGCAGGGAGGGGAAAAGCGGAGGAGGCCTATAGGGATGCTAGGGGGCCTATAGGGATGCTGGGGAGGGACTCTTCATTAGGGACTGTAGTGACAGGACAAGGGGTAATGGGTTAAAACTTAAACAGGGGAAGCTTAGATTGGATCTAAGGAGGAAGTTCTTTCCTGTGAGGGTGGTGAGGCACTGGAATGGGTTGCCCAGGGAGGTTGTGAATGCTCCATCCCTGGCAGTGTTCAAGGCCAGGTTGGATGAAGCCTTGGGTGGTATGATTTAGTGTGAGGTGTCCCTGCCCATGGCAGGGGGTTGGAACTGAGTGATCTTAAGGTCCTTTCCAACCCGAACTATGATTCTAAAACACCCCTCCCCAGCCCCAATCAAACCTGTTGTCAGGCAGGTCTCTCCAATAGGTGTGACGAATCACTGCGAGGTTGCTCAGCTCTGACCTGAGCTACTTCCCTACTGAAGCATGAAAACACCCTAAAAACGAGACTTTGTCACAATACAACAGACTTGCTCCCAGTAACTTCCCTGTGGAAGTGCTTGGAAAAACAGAGGCTGGAGAAGGATGTTCTGCATTAGTCACAGCAGACAGGACCAGTGCAGGCAGCAGGCTCGGACTTGAGGACGGTGATGATGGATCAAGGGTAAATACGGGGAGGATTTTCTGACCAGCGCATGGCTCAGAGGGAGCAAAAGGTCCCCTGAGTGCTTCGGCACTGGGGCTGCTGCCAGGTCTACCCTGCACATCGGGGGCAGGGGATGCAAACCTGGCGGCGGGCTGCCTGAGCCGCACGCTCTGCCCCACATCCGCAGCGCTTGTGGTGCTGAAGTTCCCAAAGCTCCCAGCTGCAGGGAAGAGCTTGGAAAGGCGCCTCCAGCTGAGAGCAGGTGACAAGTCAAAAGGAGCCCGAATTTATTGTTTTTCGGATTTCGAGTGGGAGGCAGGAAAATGGGGCGAGCCATGATTTTTTAATGCCTGTGCTTGGCAGTTCCACGTTTGACGTGACAGCATCCCTTTAGGAGCAGCGCGCTCGCACACGGGAAAGGGAATAAATTGGCAAAGCGATTTGCTTTCAGGCCAGCCTGACAATTCCCTGCACAAACACTTTGCTGCAGCCTTGGTTGAGCCGCAGCGACCGGCTGGGCAATGTGTAACCTAAGAGTTTAAGGATGCTCCACTGGTTGATGAACCCATCTGCTAATACTGGAAGGGAAGAGGTCATTGGTCCCGGAGATGGTCCAAAGGAAGAGTGGAAGAAATAATTCATTGTGAGACGAGGAGGAGACGCGTTGTCATCACGCTGACAGCCCCACAGCACAAACAGGGATGCTTGTTACAGAGCCTGAGGCGAGCATGATCAAAAGGCTTTCTTCATTTGGGGCAGGAGGGATGAAAGAGAAGAGAAAGGAAGAAAGGAGCAGGAGAGCAAATCAAAGCCTGTGCTTAGCATGGCTTAGGAAAGAAACTTGGGAGGAAGGCTTCCCGCAGAGCAATTGGTAACCAGGGTCTGAGGCAGGTGGGGAGGATGCGTCTGAGGAAGGCAATGGAGCTGGATGGATGGAACGATGGAACTGGAGCTGTGGGAGGAGCTGTGGGGTCCAAAACCATCCCTCGCTCTGCATCAGCCGCAGCCTCATGCCTGGGCTAGAGAGGAGCCCCACAGCCAGCATTGGGAATGCCCACAGCATCAGCTATGGGAATGCCCCATCTGCAGATCCCTTTTTGGAACCCTTTATTCGCTATGGCAATGCTGAGGTGTCACCAAACCCCTCCAGAGGCTGCAGCAGAGGCTGAGGGAGCAGACACATTCAGCCCATCACCACCAATGGGGCACACTGTGGGAGCGCTTGGGGTCCTTCCAGCCATCAAACCCCAACAGCCTCAAGCCCCCAGCCCAGAGACCCTGAGATCAATGGGGGTACGAGGGTCCCATCACAGGGCCACAGCAGCAGGAGCTGCGCTGCAGGAGCGCTGGCTCCCAGCCTCAGCTCTCATCCTCAGACACTGTGAACCTCTGGGAAGCCGTCTCTGACAGGCAGGGAAATTAAAGAGGACAGATGATAATTAATTGTCCACGTCTTTCAGTGTCTCCTGGATATGGACTAATGAAGTTCGGTGCTGCTTGCTGGCTAGAGGACAAGGAAAAGAGTTTTAGAGCTCGGGTTTAATCAGTTCAGTGCTAAGCGTGGCCTCATTTCATCACCTCCTCCCCGCATCCTGGTTTGAGCTCTCCCGTATCTCCGGCCTCACTCCTGGCTTTGCAGTACCGGGATGCTGCTGCAGGAGCCCAGTCCCTGCAGCGTGAGCATCCTGAGCTATGGCAGAGGCCGCTGTGCCGGGAGAGCAGCACATGTGCCCGCTTAAACCCAGGAACCTTTGCTCTGCGAAGGGCAGAAGGCAGCGAGCGTTGGCAGCGCAGGAGGCAGCTCGAGTGTTTGGGCAGCACCATCGGTGGTATTTGAGGGGGTCAGCTTCCCTGTTCCAAAGGAATTCCTACATGGACTCCTGAAAAGTTGCTTGTCTGCCGGCCATGGAAAACACAGAGCCCTGCGGGGTACGTGCTGCAGATGGTTCACGGCACAGGGGGGTTCCAGGTGGGTTTGTAGCAGCACAAGGCTCAGGTCCCACCGCAGGCTCGGCTGGTGCTGGAGGAGGGACCGGTGGTGGGATGTGCCCTTGCACTCCATGACATTCTGCCCATCTCTTTTCCCACTTCGGCCCTGGGTGCTCTGGGTCCCAAAGGGGACAAGGAGCCCATCACTGCCTCACAGCCAGGACAGGGCTCGAGCAGCTCCAGGGTCCCCAGGGTGCTGGGGGTGCCCACAGAAGCCTCGCTCAGCCCCATACAAGCCACAGCACCAGGCTCATGCCTCCCTCCTGCATTGGCACTGAAGGGGAAAGATCTTCCTCCTCCCTCCTCTACCTCCCACGCTGCGTGGCACGTATGACACGGGATCGCTGCAGCGCTGTCACTGCACGGTGCCTGACACAGAGGGGGCAGCTCATGAACCATGGCTGGAGGAGAGGCCGGTTCTTCCCCATGGCCATTCCCAGGGCAGGGCTTGGGAGCTGCCGCTGCTCCGGTGGGCTGTGGCCAGCACTGCCCGCCAGCAAATTCCAGGCAATGGGAAAGGCGGCGGCAAGGTGGCCTGGGCAGCGGTGCTGGCAAGGCCACCTCCCGGGATGCACAACGCAGCCCATCCATGCCAAGGGCCTGAGCACGTCCATGGGTGGCACAGTGCCACCATCACGGATGGGACTGCTGGAAGCAGCCAAGGCACGGTCCTGCGGCTGCCTCTGGACCGTGTTTCCCAACAGGAACCCCAGCAGCCAGCTAGCCCATTGCCAGAGCTGCTCCCAGGTGGATGGAGGAGCCAGAGGGGCAGAGGAGGGCAGGAAAAGGGCTCCTTGCTTCACCCCTGCACACATGCCCTGCGCTGGCTCAGCCCTGTGGCCCTGCCCAGATGCTCACTAAGCCAGGAGCACCACACAGCGTGCCAACCATGTGCTATGCATCCATTCCCTGTGCCATGCATCCCTCCCTGTGCCATGCCTCCATTCCCGTGCCATGCATCCCTCCCTGTGGCATGCATCAATCCCTCTGCCATGAATCCAACCCCGTGCCATGCAGCCAGCCTTGTGCCATGCAGCCAGCCCTGTGCCTTGCAGCCACTCCAATGTCATGCATCCATCCCCGTGCCATACATCCATCCCCATGCCATACATCCATCCCCGTGCCATGCAGCCATCCCTGTGCCATGCAGCCAGCCCCGTGCCATGCATCCATCCCTGTGCCATGCATTCATCCCCGTGCCATGCCACCAGCCCTGTGCCATGCAGCCAGCCCTGCAGTGCCCGTGCCCCATGCCCACCCCACCAAGCCCAGCACTGCCCCAGCACCGACCACGGCCACGCAGAGCCCCCGGAGCATGGGGATGCAAGCGGAGGACAGCAGCGAAAGGCTCGTCTCTGCTGGCAGCTGGCGAGAGGTGGAGGCGTTGCTGCTATGAAAACATGCGAGGGCTGCGTCTGAAAACATTGTGAGGAGCCAGCGACATAAATAGGCCCTTTATGGCTCCTTCCTGCTCTGAGACAGGCCCTTTCACAGGCGCTTGGCTCCGGCACGGGGGTTACTTGGCTAAAAGAGCCTCTCGTGTTGGACACAGAGGGAGGCTCGGGACTGCCTGGGATGGGGAGAATGTTGGCGTGGAGCAGGTCAGAGCACAGCAGCGATGGGGACAGCCTGGTCCAGCACTGAGCCAGATGTGCAGCAGAGATGCCACATGGTACCCAGCCACGAGCATCCTGTGCCTGCCCTCACACTGAGGCTGGGGAGCTGCAGGACCAGAGACCCACTGAGCCAGGCGGTCCTGTCCAGCCCAGGCAGCACCACACCAGCGGATTAAGGGCACACCCATGGTCCAATCCTGCGCTGTTTCACACCAAACCCAGAGAGGCCCCTGCCCCACGCACACAGACCGAGATTTGCAGACTCGGGGCTGCCCCCAGCTCCTTTCTTGCCTGCAGCAATCACACCCCCGCAAAGAGCCAACCTCTTCCTGGGATGGAGCAGCTGATGCCACGCTCCCACAGGCTCCCTGGAAGCGGGGCTGTGCATGGAGCTATTTCTGTCTGGAAGCTCCAGCAATGTGACACCCACCCGGCCCCCCCAGCAGCCCATCCCTCTGTCAGCATCCATCCCTCTGTTTTGCAGCTGCAAACGTGTGGACACCTGAGCCATAACCCCTCTTTCTCATCCAGGATGCTCTGGGGCAGATGGCAGAGCAAAGGGTGCTGTGGCCCACAGGAGAAGGTGCCTGCTGGTACCGGGTAAGAGGGGGAGCAGGAGGGGATGGAGCATCCCCAGGCTGGAGCATCTTTGCTTTCCCAAGTCCCAGGATCTCAGATGTGCCTCCATTGCGCTCACCCAACCACAGCTCCAACCCCCAGCACCCCTTCCCGAGCAGGGGGTGCTCCCACCACACCAGCACCGCGCGGAGAAGCAGCTCATCCTCAAGCAGGAGCCGCGATGCCCATGGAGAGGGGCAGAGACCAGGATGCGGGGACCCGCGCTGCCACGGGGAGCATCCCTCGCACGCGGGTGCAATTCATCAGAGGTTTCATTAGGCATCATCACTAACTGAGCTGCTCCGGCGGCTGCAGAGCCTCATGATCCATCTGGTGTCAGCAGCACTTTCTTTTGGCCACATCCATTTAACGTCATGACAAGCCCGTTTATGCCCCCTCAGCAGCCAACGTCCCCCCCGTGCGCGGGAGCTGGTGACTAAAGCAGCGGTGAGTGATTAGTGACTCAGCGGATAATTTTGCTCATCTCGGGGCTTTTTTTAGCGCGGGGCGGACGGAGCTCGAGCACCAAAACCCTCCCCTGGCCCCGCCAGCGCTGCCAGCCGTGTCCCAGCACCGGGCATCCCCCCCCGCCCTGCGCAGGGCGGCGAGTGCAGCGCTCGATGCGGTTCTCCCCTGGAAAACAGAGAGAAGGGAGCAGGCAGCGCTGCCAAGGGCTTTGGCTTGTCTTAATTCTCCCTTTGATTGCTTCCTTTATGACCCGGGAAAAGGAACGGGGAACGCTGCAGCCCCGCTTAGGGGGAGGCGCGGGCAGCGCTCGCTGCTTGGTTCGCACCACGCTGGAGCTCACCCGGCAGCAGCTTTTGTCAAGAGCAAAGCACTAAGCTCATGTCTTAGCAGTAACTGATGTTGGAAACACCAGGGGCCGGCTTGAATTAACAAGCTCTTTGAGCTGGGATTCTGCTGCGCAACGAGCAGGGACAACCTCTGCCCGTGCCACCGGCAGCAGCAGCACGGCGGGGACACCGGCCTGCCCTGGCAGCACCAGGGAGCCCAAGGGCAGCATCCCATCAGGATGGGGACGGAGACAGGGATGCGTCTGGAATCGCTCGTCCTCGCAGCACATCACAGCCGCAGCCATCCAAGCACTGAAGGCTGATGTGGAGAGGGCCGGGCCCAGCCCCAGGTGGCTCCGTGCCTGGTGGTGTCAACACCCGAGGCTGACATCCTTGTACCACCACCGCATCTCCACTGATCCCCCTCCATCCCAGCACTGCCACCCCCAGGTCCCTGCTGCCACCTCGCCAGCACAGGGCCATTGGCCCTGCACCAGTGCGACCAGTGCCAGTCGCTCCCATCACCCCGGGGAGCTGCTGGAGCTCACAGCAGTCACCCAGCATGAAATGGGGCTGGACCCCGACCCCCAGAGCAGCCCTTGGGGGTGGCAGAGCCAGGGATGATGGATGGGGAATTGCAGCCTCCCTAAAGCAGCTTCGTTTTCACTTTCTTTAATGATTTCCCAGCTGCTTTCCCATTTCAGCTGATAACGGGACTTCAGCATCTATCTGGGTTTGAGAGCTGCTTGCCTTGTTCAAGCTGAAGAAAATCAATTCCCCTCTCATTTAAGTCTTTCCAAGACAGATGAACTGAAGATCGCGCCTGCCTGAGCAAAATATTTATTCAGTCTGAGGACGGATTTACTTCTGAACCTTCTATAAATACAGCCGAGGGCCCTGGTTTAATCCCTCGCCAGCAGATCTCCCTTCATCCTCCCTTTTCCAATGCCCTGTCAGCAGGTGGAAACAGAAATCCTGGCCCCTGCCTTGGCATTGGGCAGAGGGCTCTGGGGGTGCCCATGGACTGTCCCACAGCGGGATGGGGCTTGGTGCTGCTGGTGAAAGAGACCGGGGGCAGTGCTGCCTGACCCCGCAGACCTCGGTGCAGGTGACTGCTGTTATCTCCATCACTTCACATCCAGTGTTATCTCCATCACCTCACACCCACTGTTATCTCCATCACTCCCCATCCAGTGTTATCTCCATCACTCCCCATCCAGTGTTATCTCCATCACTCCCCATCCAGTGTTATCTCCAGCTGGAACTGCAGAGGAGTCCGGCTCCCTGCAACTGGTGGGAGAAGAGCAAGCTCCTTCATCCAGCAGCAGGGAATGGCCCCTGGATCACTCGGGGGGATTGTGCCTTCTGCCAGCATCTCCCCAGTGCAGCCATCGCCTTCCTCGGCAAAGAGGATTTGCCCAAGTCCTTCGTAGTGGAAAAGCTCCTTCGAGGGCACAGCATGCCCTGTACCACGACTGGCTTGCTCATTCGTCACACTCATTACATTGCTCTGCTGCCTGTTGGCTAATTGCCTCCCCTGGAAACCGGAGAGGACAGGACTTTGACATTGAGCTGTGAAACCTCAAGGCCAGGGGCTTGGAGCAAGCTGCTCTAGTGGAAGGTGTCCCTGCCCATGGCAGGGGGTTGGAGCTGGATGAGCTTTAAGGTCCCTTCATGCCAAACCAGGCTGGGATGCTATGGTTCTGTGAAGATCTGCTGCCTGAGGTGCCCAGCGGGTGAGCCAGGGGCTGGAGACACAGGGGCTGCTGCCGTGTCCCTCCCTGCCCCACCAGTCACAGCCCCGCGGAGCACAAAGAGCCCCAGTGAGCCCAGCACCGCACTCCCGGGGCGGCAGCGCTGCCCTTCCCGCACTCCGCGCCTTCCGGAGCACGGATTAATCCGGGCACGCTTTAATCCGCTCAAGCCCTTTCGTAACAGCGCTGAAAAATAAGCCTGGAGAGTTCCTAATACTGCTCGCAACCTCGGAGCTGGGTTATTTATAGGCTCTGCCCTTGCGTGCGATGGAAGCGATGGGCAGGACTCTGCCGCCGGGGGGCAGGAGCCAGGTCTTGTCCCCCGCATCCTGCTCCGTGGCACCCCCGGCTCCCGCCTGCTCCGGAACAAGCTTCCCTTGTGTGGGATTTTGATGGGATTCTTTCCTAAAGCCGTTTCAGGGCTCCTCAGGAGGAGCTCCAGGCCCCGGCGCACAGACGGGCTCTGTGCTGAGGTGCTTCAAAGGGATGCAAAGCAGCAGCGCTCCCGACCAAGATCAACAGCGGCACTGGGATGGGTGCATCCCCTGCAGCACGGGGCCAGGGCAGGGTGAGGGGCGCAGATGACAACAGGAAAAGGGACAAACCCCTCAAACCCCCCAAAACCAGTGTGGAGGAGCCAGCCCCATTGGGCTGCGGGTGTTCCTCTTCCCAAAACCAACCATCCCAGAGCCATCAGCATCTCCGGTGGGAGCATCGCATCCTCTGCGCCAGCCTTGGCACCCAGAGCAGGCTTCTTGGTTTTAAAGATAGTAAATCCCGGGCACCATTCCTCTTTTTCCTGTCTCTGTGACCTGCAGAGCAGGCAAGGAAGGCGCAGCATCAGTGGCGGTGCTGGATGAGGCAGCATCACAAAGCCTTCAGTTATTTCTCCATGAATATGGTAGGAATTCTGGCGGAAAATCCATCCCCAGGAATTACTGCCCGGATTCACCGGGAATTACTGAAGCAGAGCCATGTGGGAACCAAATGCCAAAGCTCTGCACAGTGTTGCCCGGAGCAGTGAGCTTGAATGCGCCGAGACCAGGAATCCCTGTGGATGCTGCACCTCACTCATGCAGCCAGGATCAACCCCCAGGCAGGATGAGCTCCAGCTCCATCCCTCTCCCATAAGCCAAGTGGGCCGGGGTCCCACTCTGGAGCACTGGTTTCCTGTAGCCACCATTAGTGGCCATTGGCATCGCTGCCACGTGTCCCTGCGCTTGGTAGGATCCAGGGAGCCCCTGTCAGGGCAGCAGCACCAGCAAGGCCCAGGTCCCTGGTGCCACATCCCTCCTGCTCCAACACATAAAGGCAAAAAATCACCCCCAAAAAGCTCCTGGCCCTTTGCCCCATGGTTCCACAACGATGTGACCCCTTGCTCCTGCCCAATGGGCTGCAGTGCGCTCCCCAGCTCAAAGGCTGCTGAGGTCTTAAAGCACTGGGAGCTGAAAGGAAGCTGAGAAGCAGCCTCTGATCGTGCACTGACAAACCCCACCCCACATCCAACAGCTCCTTCATCCGCTGCTGGAGCCAGCAACCAGACATCCGAGCCAGAAATACCCAAACTGGAAACCAAGCGCCCGGCACAGCCTGGTTCGGAGCCGAGCAGAGCAGACCCTGGGTTGGCTTAATCCTGCCAGGGTCAGCCCTGTTGGCCCAAGGAGCCCAGTACCTTGCACAGGGATGCTTGGCACCCTGGTACCAGCTGCTGCTGCCTTCACAGAGGCTGGCGCAGCAGGAGCAGCTCCGGTCCTCAGGCAGAGCCAGGCAGGGGTTAGGACTCAACCTCAGGACGTTTCCCCTTGTAATTACCCAGTGATTTTTGTTATCAGCTCATTAAAAAATCTCCATAATGAGAGCAGGGAAAATCACGACTCGGGAGCGCTCCCGATGCAGAGCAGCCCGCATCCCTTTGGTCTGTGTCAAGGGCTCGGAGCCCCCAGCGGAGCCGAGCTGCTGCCCCAGCCCTGCAGCACTGACTCAGCCCAGGCTCAGCCCAGCCGGGTCCTGCAGCCCCATGAGCTTCAAATCCCAAGGGAAGGGGTCGGTGGTCCCATGGGAGCTGCCACCAGCCCCTGGGTACTCGTTCTGGGGAAAGGCTGTGATGTTACAAGGGGAAAAGCGGTGGGGTTCATGGAAAAACCCTGACTCCATCCATCAATGGCCCCTCTGAGAGCGGGAGGATGCTCCCCTGCCTGCAGCCCCTGTGAAGAAGCCCCCTAGCCCCAACCAGGCCACAGAAGAACATCAAGAGCATCCTAACACCTCCAAAAGACACAGCCCTGCACCCATGGCGTGCCACGGGAACACCGGGCGAGCATCCCATGGGAAACCAGGACTCTTCCTGCACGTCCTGTGCCAGAGCAGCTCCAGGTTCCCTTTTACAACGTACTTGCTGTGGTTCTACTTAAACCCGAGCCCTTGTTACCATGCAGCCGCAGCCTGGATTTCCTTGCGAGCCCAGGTACAGCCCTTGGCAGGGGCTTCCTGACACATAAATTAGGGCACGATTTCGGAGGCATTCTCAGCCTAAGAAGCAGCCTTTGTACATCCCGATATTGTTTGTAAATTGACAAGCAGACCCTCCTGGGCTTCATTACCCTGCCCCGGGCGCACGGCTTTGCACTTTTATTCTCCCCAGCAATGATTAAAGGGCTGCAGAGCCACAGGCTCCGGGATTGGAACAGACAAACACCAGCCCTGATGGAGCCGGGAAACAAGAGAAGCAGCTTGATGGGATGTGTTGCTCAGAGAAGGGCTCTCTGTTCCTCTGATGTTTCAGTCTAGCACGTGTCAGAGATTGCCCCATGCTTCCAGCGCTGGAAATTCAACAGTGTGAAGCAACCCGATTAACATGTTCAGTGCTTGACTCTGAGAGCCTCTGTGCAAAGGTCCGTGTTTGCTCAGCAGCAGACTAACAGTGCACTTGTAGGAAGACGTAGATCAGCCCAGAAATGCCAGATAGAAGCCAGTGCAAGGGGAACATCTCCAGGGACACAGCAAATCACAGTCCCAACACCAGGGTTCCTTTGTGGCCACTGGACGATGCTCAAGGATGCTGGGGCCGTGCTTGAGGAGTATTTTTGGGTTGGAAATGGCTGGGGATGGCCACAGCCGGGTGAGCTCCTGGACCCACTGTGCTGGGGCTTTACTCCAGGCTCCAGCTGGGAACATCGGCCCCAGCACTGAGCCAGTGGGTACACAGGGGGATACACAGCAGGAGGGTGCAGGGGGACATGCTGGGGCTGGCAGACCTGAGCAGGACTCTATGGAGTCGTTCTGACCAGCCGAGGCAGGCTCACCCCACACACACGTTAGCACCAGCCTGGCTCTGAACTCCACACATAGCAGGAGAGGTTCTCCCCAACAGAGTCACCCCGGCACCTACCGAGGGACCAGCTCCTCCTGTCCCCATGGAGCTCCCCAGCCAAGAAGCCAGCGCGGGGCTGGATGCTCCATTGGAAAACACCTGCAGCCACTTCAAACATCCCCAAGTCCACAGGGGTGGGTTTGACTTTGTGTTGGCTGCAGGAGCGCTGGCCAGGCTCCAGCGGGGACAGAGCCTCGTTCATTCCCGGGCAGTCACATCCAGCAGCACTGCCCATTGATGCTATTTTCAGGCACCCACATGCAAGCACAGCAGCTCCCACAGACAGCCCCAGCTCCCCGCTCAGACACCCCTCACAACGACGGCTCCTGCCTCGTGTCCCATTGGGAATGCTGCCGCTGCCTCCCTTTCCCGAGGGCAGGGGTGCTGCCAGCTTGCACAGGACCCATGGGCACATCCAGCCCTCACAGGAGCGGGCAGCTCGAGCAGCAGCGGGCACAGCACCGGTGTTGATCCCCTTCAGTGAGTTAACCCCTAACCCATGAATTAACCTAGAAGCCCCTTGCAGGCTCTGGGAGTGCAAAGCTGGGCCCTGGACCTCCTTACCTTCATGCAGAATCATGCCCAGATGCACTTGCAAGGTTTGCCCCTGCAAACACAAAGCAGCCGCACATGCCAGGGAGTTGTTTCCACCCAAGAAGTTGGTTTCCCACATGCACATCCAGCGCCATGGGAGCTCGCTGCCGTCAAGGGCAGGCTCAGGCACGTCCTGCTCCCCGGGACCGCCGGGTTTGCTCCAGCCCTACCCCACCCCGCGCACAACTCCTGAGCAACAGCTCGCTGCCGCTCCAAGTTAATAGCAAAGAGCACTGGGGAGCGGAGGGGAGAGCGGGAGGTCCGCAGGGTGAGGATGCAGCCTCGGGATCCACGTTCACTCCTGAGCGGTGCGTGCCAGGCGAAGGGCACCGGGCTGCAGCCACCCCAAGACACAGCCCTCGCTTGCCCCAGTCACCAACAGAAAGTGCTTTTGTGAGGCTTCAATCAAAGTCCTTTTCTTCCAAAGCCACAAACCGCTTGTGGAGGCAGCCAGGAAACCTCAGCTCCATTTCCAACACGAACCTCCCCGTGCCTGCACCAAGGCAAGGGACGCGAGCAGCCCTGGGGGCCCTGCGGCCGAGCTGTGGGACACGTCTGGTGCATGGAGCACCCCAACACCCTCAGCAGCCCGGTGGGGCCCCGGCGAGGCCCACGGCCACTGTCACAACCTGGCAAACACCGCCCGGGCCCCAGCCCACCGCAGGCCCGCGGGGACCACACGCTGTGCACCCCGGTGGCGCAGGCACCTTGGGGCCACCAGCACCGGCCGCGCACCCACGGGGGTCCCGACCAGCGGGGGAAGGACAATGGGGCCTCGTCAAAGTTCGCCCCAAGAAGTTTCCCTCCTGCCCTGACACCTCCCGAAGGGAAGGGGGGGGGGGGGAGAGGGACCGACCCCCCCCCGCCCCTCTGCTCGGCGCTGCGCAGCCGGGACCCGAGCATCCCCCGGGCGGGTACCGGGACCCGAGCATCCCCCGGGCGGGTACCGGGCCCTTCTCCCTGCTCCTCGGGCACCCCCCCCCCCCACCCAGAGCATCCCTCCCCTCCCGACAACTTCGCTGCTGCCGCAACTCTCCCGGCCCCGCGGTGCTCGTTGGAGGATCGGCGGTACCGAGCCCCCCCCCGCCGCGCCGCCCGCCCGCCCTACCTGCCCAGCCGCCCGGCTCCGCCGCCGTTTGCAGCATCCTCCCGCCGGCTGCTCGCTCCCGGCTCGGCGAGCGCGCTCCCGGGAGGAGGAGGAGGAGGAGGAAGAGGAGGAGGAAGGAGGGGGGGATGAAGGCAGCGCGCGCGCCGCCGCGTGTCCCACCCCCTATTCCCCCCCCACCCGCCGCCAGCGCCGTGCGCCCGCAGCGGGTGGGGGGGAGCCGCCGTGCATCCCCTCGGTACCGGGTGCCCCGGCAGAGACAGGGCTGCTGCCGGGGGGGGGGAACCCCGCAGAGTCACCCCAGGCCCTTCCCAGGGGGTTGGAGCCGGGGGGTGTCAGTGAGGAGGAGGAGGGTGACCCAGAGGGTCACCCACTTTCAGGGCACAGAGATGCCCGGTGCCATCAGCCCCACACAGCACCGGGGGTCAGGTCTCAGCGCTGCAGGGATGAGGGTCCCCCGTTGCGTATCTGCAGCAGCATCTTAGCTGCTCTTAGAGGGGGCAACGGAGGTGGCCCCATGGGGACCACAGAGCCCCGGTCTGACCCAAGCATGGCCATGGTACCCATGCAGACGGTGGGATAACACCTTGCATCCTGCCCAGCTGCTCCACAAAGGGCCGGAGGAGCCCAACAGCTCCAGAAGGATGAGATGGAGCAGAGCAGATGGGGATGGAGCAGAGCAGATGGGGATGGAGCGAGGGAGCTGCAGGGAGATGCTCTTCAGTCTTAAGTCATTGCAGCTGGAGCACGAGGCACCCGCCAGGCAAAGGCTCCTTTGCTGACACGGCTTGTGCTAAGATCAACATCTTCCCGAGTGCAAAAGCATGTGCTGTCCTATCACCAGCCTGGTTATTAATATTTTAGCAGCTCCCAGAACCTTTAAGCATGGCCACACAGCGCTGACATAGAAAAGCAGGAATAAAAGGCCCCTGCTCCCCCTAGCCCCCAGGAACAGTCTGTCTAGACACATTATATAAGCACACTTTGCCCTCCTCCAGGACACCTTAGAGAGGATCCCAAAGCCCTTTGTAGAACTGCTCGTCGAGCTCTGTGCACAGGAGCTGCTCTGCCTGGCTCCAGGGATCCCAGTTACAGGGATCCCAGCTCCGGGAGCTCTTTCCCATTTGCTGCCTCCACTGCAAAGGGGAATTGATGCCAGGACGAGGGTGTTTGATCAGCCCCATGAGGTCCCTGGCAGAGGAGGGGGTGCTGCTGGAAGAGAGGACAGAGTGGGAAGACCAAACATTGCTCTGAGCTCTGCGGAGCCCATGGAGGACCACGGCTGTGGGAGAGCCCCAGCTCCCACAGCGTGGAAACCAGGAGCAGGGATCAAGCTTCAGGCTCCCCTCCAGCAGCTATTCCTGGGTCTGGAGACCTCAGCACACAAGGGGATGGGGCCCAGCAGCGCTGGGTTATGCCTGGCCACACCAAAAGCCCCTTCCCTCTCTGCCACCGGAGCCAGGGTCAGGTTCCAAAGCACAGCCTCAGCTCCCGCTGTGAATTACTTTAAGAATCCTTTCTCCAACGCCTGTCTTTGCCATGCCATCCGGTTTTCACAACCTACTGTGTTTTTTTCCCCTCCCTATAAATAATTACAGGCACTCTAATGGATCTCAAACCTTGCATTACCTTCACTGTCAGGAGCTTGGCTATTGCAGCGGAGCCTCCCTCTCCAAGGAGCGGAGGTAGGGCTGCAGCTCCTTCACTGGCTTTTTTAATGCCCATTAACCCTTACGCCCTCATCCTGCCTCCACCACATCATAAGGTGCCCATGCTCCCCGCTTCCAGGAGCGGGATGAGGCCTCACTCCCAACCCACGCCTCCCAGCACTTGGGAGCACGGAGGAGTCGCTCCCCTCCCGCAGGCAGCCGCTCGGATCGCTCGCAGCCCAGTGCAATGTTTCCTCTTGCCACCTTTCCCATCTCCCACAGTTTTCATGGTACATTTGGCAAGCCTGCACGCAGGCATCTTTGGAATCCAACCCAACTCCTGTGCCCATTCCCTCCTGTCCCCGCGGAGGGACCAACCCAGTGATGCTTGGCAGGAGCTCTGCGGCTGCCCGCCTCTGCCTCCCCACCAGCAAACAGGTTTTGTGATCCCAGCGCTTGCAGAGATGTTTTCCCTCACACCGACTCCATGCTCTGCTCCTGGTTTCCCACACAACCCTGCCCAGCCCTGCCTGCTCCCATCGCCTTCCCACACAGACCCAGCCTCAGCCGGCTCAACACGAACTCCAACTGTCAGGAAATCTGTTTCCCCATCCAGGCACAGAGTCAGGGCAAGGCAGCCCAGCGACACCCATCTCAGCAGCGCTGCCCAGCTTAGCCCTGGCCTTGGCCTTAGTTCAGCTTCTCTCCCAGATGCTGTTTGTGCCCAGGCCAGCAGAAACTCGTCCTTAAACCTTCCAGTTCGCCGCAGACATTTCTGACCACGGAGAGGAATCTCTGAACAAAGGGAAGGTCACCGCCTGCTGCACTGCACGGAAGCGCTGTGGGACAGAGGAGCAGAAGGAACAGCACAGCCGCATCCTCCACCTCGCTGCAGTTGCTCACAAAGTTTCTCCCACGCCGTGCTCATTTCTGGCCAGCAGCTTTTGCATTTGACAGAGAAAAGCCGAGCCTACGAGGGAACAAACACTGGCGAGGCTGAAGCTTCGCCCTCCCTCGCGCCTGTGGGGTTCAGCAGCTCCACACTCAGTACATGACAAGTCTGACAGTTAACCCAGCGCTCTACACCCGTGGATGTGTTGTCACCCCACCGGCAGCTCGGAGCACCCTTCACTGGAAGCACCCCTCGCTGGGAGCACCCTTCACTGGGAGCACCCTTTGCTGGGACCATCCTCTGCTGGGAGCACCCTTTGCTGGGAGCATCCTTCGCTGGGACCATCCTTCGCTGGGAGAACCCTTTGCTGGGAGTACCCCTCACTGGGAGCACCCCTTGCTGGGAGCACCCCTCGTTGGGAGCACCCTTTGCTGGGAGCACCCTTTGCTGGGAGCGCCCTTCGCTGGGAGCACCCTTCGCTGGGAGCACCCCTCGCTGGGAGCATCCTTCGCTGGGAGCACCCCTCACTGGGAGCACCCTTTGGTGGGAGCATCCCTCGTTGGGAGCACCCTTCGCTGGGAGCACCCCTCACTGGGAGCACCCTTTGCTGGGAGCATCCCTCGTTGGGAGCACCCCTCGCTGGGAGCACCCTTTGGTGGGAGCATCCTTCGCTGGGAGCACCCCTCGCTGGGAGCACCCTGTGCTGATGCTGCCGGGTACCAAAGCCCATGGGGGGGGGGGGGGGGGTGGCACATCCCAGCTGGGGTCCCTTAGCCGGGAAGGGTGGCTCAGCCCCGGCATGGCTTTCCAGGAAGCCTGGCTGGCTCCTCGGCTGCTGTGCCAAGCTGCTGGGGCAGCTGCCGCGGCTGCTCCGCAGCTGCCGAGCCTCTAATTGCTCATTGAGTCATCAGTGGTGTTTTGGGGGAAAGCGGCTCTGTCAGGGAATTAAAACCTTTTCAAAGGCCCATAAAGATTTCATAAATGTTTCAGACCCAGATCAATGGGGGATCGTGTCTTTACAGCCAGGAAAAAGGGGAAGGTGGTGGGGAGACAGGCAGCAGAGCATCAGCAGCCACAACCAGCTAAAGAAGATGGGCAGCACCAGCCTGTGGGAAGTTATAGAATCCCAGAGCGGTTTGGGTTGGAAGAGAGCTTAAAGCTCATCCTATCCCAACCCCATGCCACGGGCAGGGACACCTTCCACTAGAGCAGCTTGCTCCAAGCCTCATCCAGCCTGGCCTTGAGCACTGCCAGGGATGGGGCAGCCACAGCTTCTCTGGGCAATCAGCAGATTACCTGGCTCTGGGCAGATGTGGGATTGGACCCACATCAGCCAACACCCACATCTGGAGTCAGAGGAGCCCTCAGTGTCCTCAGAGGCAAAGGTCTGCGCTCTGCAAGAGCTGTAAACTTGGGATCAGCTTTTCCATTCATAAGCCCTTTCCACATGAGCACTTTGCAGACAGGTTCTGACCGGGCTCTTCTGCAAGGAAGGGTCCTCACCACATCAGTGAGCACCAGGGACGTGCTTTAGAGATCAGCCCCTGGTCCAGCAGCACCTTCCTGCTGCTAAGGGAGGTTCAGTGACCTCTCTGTGTGCCTGTCCCCATGGCCGACAGCAGCGACTGTGCTTCTGGCACTGAGCTCTGGCTCCACCAGCGGGTCCCTGGGGCAGCAGGAAAAGGGCAGTGACCCCAGCATGGTGGGTGCCTGTTTCACCGCAACCCTCACACCACCATGGGGGGCTTGGCTGGGAGCAAAGGCAAGGGCGAAAGCCTCCAAGTCATCTCGGGTGGTACCAAACCTTTACGCACGAGGGATTCCCACCTCGAGCCCACAAAAGCCCACACGAGCAAAGCCTTTGGAAGCCAAAAGGCAGCAAGAACGTGCTCTCCATCACGGAAATGCAGGGTGCTGGAGCCCATCCTTTACCCTGGGGAGCTGGCTTAGGACCTTTGGCTGCTCACAGCAGCTGATGCTCCACAGCTCTGCTGATCCCACGCGCTCTGGCCTGGTACTGCTCACCCTACGCCGGCACCGGCTCCCTGCAGAAAGGGGCACCAATAACTCACCAGTAGTGGGGAGACCTCGGTTATTTTATGGCCGTTGTTCTCCCCTTCCTGTTGTAACTATTAATTAAAATCTACCCGAGGAAGATAACTCGCCCCTCTGCGTAATTGCGGGGAGTAAATTTTATTATATGGAAAAGTGGCTTTAATTTTTAATAGCCTTATTCTTCAGGAAGAGCAACACTTCGGAGGGAGCCGCGAGCCCGGGTAGCATTATCAAAGGCAAGAAGAGGAACAAAGACGAGGTTCTTGCATGCTCCCTATAAAAGTCCTATTTTAGGGGAGGTTTGTGCTTCCTCCCAGTGCGAGATGAACCGCAGCAGCTTCGCTTGCTGTAGGAGGAAAATTGAAATGAAACTGATAAGAGGCCCAGCCTCTAGCTCCTGCCTCACCTCCCAGTTATAACTGAAAGCTCGCAGGCATTCCAGAGATGGGACTTGATGTCTACATTAATTATAAATAAATTATCTACACTCAATGTTTAAATGAAATTCCAGATAAGGCTTTATATTTAGAAGAGGATTGCATCAGTGCATAAATATTTATGCAAAGAGTCTGGATCAGCTGCGGCTCCTCCGCTGTGACGCTGGAGCCGAGCGGGGACCCTGATGCTGAGCCCATGGTGCTGGGAGGGATCTGTGCTGGGGGGAGGGTGTTTGCACTGCCCCTCGCTGCTGGCTCCTGAAGGCTCCTCCTGCGTTGAGGCTCAGGAAGCATCACCAAGGCCAGCCCCATCCCAGCACCAGAACCAGGAATCTCCATCCCATTAAAAGAGCTCACCAGCTCCATCCCAGCACCAGAACCAGCAATGTCCATCCCATTGAAAGAGCTCACCAGCTCCATCCCAGCACCAGAACCAGCAATGTCCATCCCATTGAAAGAGCTCACCAGCTCCATCCCAGCACCAGAACCAGGGATCTCCATCCCATTGCAAGACCTCACCAGCTCCATCCCAGCAATCTCCATCCCATTGCAAGACCTCACCAGCTCCATCCCAGCACCAGAACCAGGAACCTCTATCCCACTGAAAGAGCTCACCAACTCCATCCCAGCACCAGAACCAGCAATGTCCATCCCATTAAAAGAGCTCACCAGCTCCATCCCAGCAATCTCCATCCCATTGAAAGACTTCACCAGCTCCATCCCAGCACCAGAACTGGCCAAACCCCCCCAGAACAAACCTGGTTCTCTTCCTTCCTTCCCCCCAGACAGCCCCAGCAGCCCCCAAGCTCCATCACCACCACCCAGCTCACCTTTAAAGCCTCAGTCCTGGGTGGGGGAGGCCGATTGGCTCCACCTGAGTGGGAGCTCAACTGCCCTGCCTGCCCCACTGCCTGCCCCACTGCCTGCCCCGCTGCCTGCCCCACTGCCTGCCCCGCTGCCTGCCCCGCTGCCTGCCCCACTGCTTGCCCCACTGCTTGCACTGCAGGGAGCTGCCAGCTTCCCCTTTTCCAGTCGGTAACTGGCACCATAGTGAAAAGCTATGATTTGCTCACCACCTCCCAGTCTTAACCCCAACCACTTCATCCACATGGACAGTATGGTTTACAATGGAAAAGAAACGCTGCTTTCCATCATGCCCTCTTCCTGCTCTCCCAGACCAGTCCCTGCCTGCTCCCACCAGCCCCCTGAGCCCTCAGTCCTGATAGCGAGAGCCTGCTTTGGAGGTTTTCCATCCCCAGCAGCACGAAGGGGACCTCATCCGTGCCGCAGCGTTTTTCACAGCCTCTCCTCAGCTGCTGCAGGGGTTTTACAGCTCACACAGGTCTGGCTCGGGCTTACAGGGGGATATATTTCATGCTTTAATGCAGGCAGGCTGGAAGAGGAGCAGTGCGACAGGCCCCGGCCCCAAGGTGGGACATAAAACAGCAGAAGGGAATCAATAAAAGATGATTGAACTCGTTCAGCCCCAGCCACTTGTGAGCAGCTCACTGAGGTGCAGGCAGGATCCAGCACCCTGAGCCGAGGTGGGACATCACCCCGGGGACACGGGAGCAGCCCCTGCCAGCAGCCAGCCCATGGGAAGCCTGAAGGAAGAAGCCTTCTCCCTGCAGCTGAGTGTTCCCAGCTTGGAGCTGCTCATGGCATCAAAAATCTGGGATGCAGCAGCTTTGCAGGGCCCTGAATGCATTTGTCCTATTTCTTCCTCATTCTGGCTTGAGCCCCGGATGCTCCCAGCCCAGCGCCCCCCTCCAGTGTGTGCCAGCCCCCCGTGTGTGTGTGCCAGCCCCCTATGTGTGTGCCAGTGCCTCACGTGTGTGCCAGCCCCACTATATGTGCCAGCCCTCCCCACATGTGCCAGCCCCCCTGTGTGTGCCAGCCCCACGTTTTCTTACTGCACGTCCCTGCTCACTGCTGCTGCTGTTTGCTCCCCACTGCCTGTGCCAGGAAGCTCTGTGCCACAGCCCGCAAGCAAGGCTGGGCAGTGGGGACACAGCTGATGCCACACAGAGAAACAGCACGTCAGGGTCTGAGCACTCCTGCCTCTGCCGTGTTCAGCCTCCCTGCCAAATGCTGCCATGGCCACACAGAGCATCCCGGCCAGGGCAGAGCATCCTGACCAGGGCAGAGCATCCTGACCGGGGCAGAGCATCCCAACCAGGACAGAGCATCCTGACCAAGGCAGAGCATCCTGACCAGGGCAGAGCATCCTGACCAGGGCAGAGCATCCTGACTGGGGCAGAGCATCCTGACCAGGGCAGAGCACCCTGACCAGGGCAGAGCATCCCGACAAGGGCAGAGCATCCCGATCAGGACAGAACATCCTGACCAGGGCAGAGCATCTTTACTAGGGCAGAGCATCCCTACCAGGGCAGAGCATCCCAATCAGGACAGAGCATCCTGACCAGGGCAGAGCATCCCGGCCAGGGCAGAGCATCCTGACCAGGGCAGAGCATCCCGACAAGGGCAGAGCATCCCAGCCAGGGCAGAGCATCCCAACCAGGGCAGAGCATCCTGACCAGGGCAGAGCATCCCGATCAGGACAGAGCATCCTGACCAGGGCAGAGCATCCCGACAAGGGCAGAGCATCCTGACCAGGGCAGAGCATCCCGACCAGGGCAGAGCATCCTGACCAGGGCAGAGCATCCCGGCCAGGGCAGAGCATCCCAACCAGGGCAGAGCATCCCAGCCAGGGCAGAGCATCCCAACCAGGGCAGAGCACCCTGACCAGGGCAGAGCATCCTGACCAGGGCAGAGCATCCTGGCCAGAACAGAGCACACAGTCATGACCCATCACCAAGGGCTGGGCAGGCAGAGCCCGGCGCAGTTGCCCCAGGAGTGGCAGCAGGGTCACCTTTGGTATCACAGCGCTGCACAGTCCTTGTTCTGCAATGGGAGCGGTATCTCATTTCTTCCTCAATTAGCTCCTGATTATCAGTGTCCCAGGGCCCCTTTCCAGTCTCTGTTTAATGCACCATTAATAATTCATTTCTCAGATAGCAGGAACGCAGCGCGAGGTTAGGGCTTTGTGACTAATAAGTACCGGAGTAACCCTCATCTCCGAGGGACAAATGAAGGGAACAAACACAAAGAGGAAGAATCACAGCTAATACGTTTTGTGGCCTTTAATCAAACGCTGGGTAAAGGGTTTGATTACTCAGGTGAAGAGCACACGGGCACGTTGCTCCTCATCAGCCGCAGGCTGCTGGGCTCCCACGGCTGCAGCGGCACCGGCATCGTCCCACTGCCTCCCATGGCAGCAGAGAGGGAAACTGAGGCACCACTCAAGGGGTCACCAGGCCAAAGCAGGGGCTGCCCCATCTTTCCTCAAGCTGGAGAGGGGCAGAGCCCGCTGGCAGCTGCACATGAAGCGTGACGGGTTTCTGACAGATCCCATTATAAAGCCGGCTCTCAGAATCACAAGCTGAGATTTAGCGCATGAGATGTTGTTTGGGATTTTTCCAACCTTTCCTCTCGTGCCGTGGGCCCCGGGCTGTGCCAGCACCCACTGGGTGCTGCATCCCTTCCCTTCCCCGTGTCCTGACGATGCACAACCCAAATGCAGGCCCTCATGCCTCTTTCACCCCCGTTTTTGATGCACTGGCATCACCCAGCTACACGCCAGGGAGCGTTTGTAGCCCGAGCAGGATGAAACTGCAGTGATTCTATTTCCTGCCTCCCCGCTTGGGGCAGGAGGGGAATTGTTTGATGCTAATCCCCACGTTTAACCCACTGGCAACCCGACTTGCTCACATCCCAGGGGAATCATCAGATGGGCAGGCGCTGGTTGTGGGGCTGAGCAAGACGGGGACGGCCCCGCACGCTTTGCGGGGTGCCGCGCTCCTGGCAGTGGGAAGAGGAGGTTCTGGTTGCCAGGATCGAGTTCCTCCAGGATGAGCAGTTTTCAGCCGGCTGGAATTTCCCCTGGTACAGAGCGGGAGGCTCCAGCTGTCCCAGCAAAGGTCACCTCTGGGGCTGACGCGCTCCCGGCCTCCAGCAGAGACCATGCGACAGCAAGAGCTTCAGATGTGCCTGGGAAGCAAAATCCAGGCCCTCATCCTGCTGCTGTAGGAGCTGCATCCACGCAGGACCAGAGCCAGCGGGGCAGGATGGAGTCCCCCGGGATGAGAACCCCCAGCCCCGGGTACCCGCAGTCCACCCAGGGCATCATCGGAGAGGGATGCGCAGGGATCCTGTTTGGCTGCTCCGCACCCTCCTTGCTGCAGACCTGGACTTCATTTTGAGTTTCAGTCTGTCTGACTTTATCTTCAAGCCCTCGGTTCTTATTATCCCTGCGTTAAAGAGCCCTTTAATACCCGGCAGTTTTCTCCCTGGGAAGGTACTTGTGTGCTGTAATCAAGTCACATCTCAGGCTACTTTTTGATAAGCTAAACAGATTGAGTTCTAAGTCTCTGCTAAACACCCAGCCTCGGGAAAGGGCCAATCCGTGCTGCTGCCAAGCCGAGCGGAGCCGGAGGCTTTTTCAGCTGGTGCATTGAAAGGTGAATTGCTGCTTCCCGATGCGCTGGTGATAAATGAAATGGGATGTATAAAAAGAAGTCGTTGCATTGCCCTCGCTCCGATCTGGGAGCACACGGCTGCCGGAGCCTAAGGGTGCTGCCGGCGCTGTGCCCGTCCCCACACCATCACCTTCATCCCACTTTTGCCAGGCAAACCCACTGCAGGAGCTGTTTGCTGTGGGGCTGATGGTGCCTGGCTCCACTTACAGGCAGGGAGTTATGATGGCCGGGAACATAAGTGCCTCAGGGAGCTGAGATAAGCAAAGATGTTCCAAGCCACAGACTTAGATCCAGAGGCTGTTGGCAGGGGGTATCTTAGTGTGTAAGAACCGGTCCAGCAGCTCTCTCTAATGCCTGGCTGTGGACAGGGCAATTGGAGTGATGAAGTGGGGCTTCAGCCTGGTTTGAGCACAGAAGCCAAACCAGTGCTGCCAGGACATCTGCCATGCTCCATGGGGGCACAGCCACACTGTGCCATGGGGCAGAGGGCCCCCAAGCCAGAGGTCTGACCCAAGGCAGGGGTGCAAAGCAAAGATGCTGCCAAGTGCATGGAGGGAGCCTGCTGGGAGCGGGCTGGGGATGCGCTTGGGCAGCCCCATGGCCTGCAGACTTCATCAGACACAGAATTCCAGCCTCCCTGAGTCCCTGTGGCTCTGGAAGCGGGTTATCAGTGCACTCCAGACCTGATCGATGCAGGAGAGATGGGAATGGCTGATCAAAGGGGAGCAACCACCACTGCCTCTGCCTGGGCTGAAGGATGCAGGGAGAGCGTGCTCGGAGGAGGTGGATTAATGGGGTCACAGGGATGCTCATCCCCACACCCTCACACAGCCTGGGACTCGGCTGCATGAGCCCAGCTCTGAAGGGCACCAGCTCTGAAGGATGCTGGCTCTGAAGGGCACCAGCTCTGAAGGATGCTGGCTCTGAAGGGCACCAGCTCAGAAGGATGCTGGCTCTGAAGGGCACCAGCTCTGAAGGATGCTGGCTCTGAAGGGCACCAGCTCTGAAGGATGCTGGCTCTGAAGGGCACCAGCTCTGAATGATGCTGGCTCTGAAGGGCACCAGCTCTGAAGGATGCTGGCTCTGAAGGGCACCAGCTCTGAATGATGCTGGCTCTGAAGGGCACCAGCTCTGAAGGGCACCGGCTCTGAAGGGCACCAGCTCTGAAGGATGCTGGCTCTGAAGGGCACCAGCTCTGAAGGATGCTGGCTCTGAAGGGCACCAGCTCTGAAGGATGCTGGCTCTGAAGGGCACCAGCTCTGAAGGATGCTGGCTCTGAAGGGCACCAGCTCTGAAGGATGCTGGCTCTGAAGGGCACCAGCTCTGAAGGATGCTGGCTCTGAAGGGCACCAGCTCTGAAGGATGCTGGCTCTGAAGGGCACCAGCTCTGAAGGATGCTGGCTCTGAAGGGCACCAGCTCTGAAGGATGCTGGCTCTGAAGGGCACCAGCTCTGAAGGATGCTGGCTCTGAAGGGCACCAGCTCTGAAGGATGCTGGCTCTGAAGGACACCAGCCAAGGTCACAGCAGCAATTGCTGCAGCTCGGCTGCTCCCTGCTGCCAGGCCCAAGGTGACCGAGCTCCTGGGAAGCAGAAGCCAGATGGGGCTGGCATCGAAGCAGAGATGCACAGGGAGGAACAAGCAGAGGCTGGATGCAGACTCACTTGCAAAGCCTGCAGAGCCCCGCAGAGTGCTGCTGTCCTGGCCCTGCATCCCCCGGGGTCGGGGCCACCCCCTCAAAATGGGTGAGTTTGGATCAACGTTGCAGAAATGCTGGGTTTGAGCAACCAGATCTGGGGGTTTTCACCAAATCCACCCAGGCTGGTGAAGAGCTCGCAGCACCCAGAGCTGCAGGCACCCATCAGGTTAACGCACAGCCTGGATTCTCCGTGCGCAAATCAGGGCAGTTTGAGTTTAGCGAAACGACCTGGGGTCCCTGCAGGAGGGATTCTGCCTGGGGAGAGGCAGGAGAGGCCATCTCAGCCCATAGAGAGCTACAAATAACTCGAACGGCCTCATTACCCACTTTCTGATGAACGGGAGGTTGGTTTCACGTTTCCCCCGGGGCTGCCACCACCTGAAACTGGGCTAAGCCCCATTACGGGCAGGAGCCGCAACTCTGCTCCAGGCTCCTCGTCCTTCCTGGAGCGAAGTGCGCGGTGCTGCGGGGCCGCTGCGAGGGTCCTGCATCGAGAGGGGACCTGCTCGGGACACGGATCCCACCCGGGCATCCCGGTGCCGCTGCGCCCATGGGGACCGGTGGAAAGGGTCCTTGTGCCCGGTGGGCTGGGAGCGCCGCCAGACCGCGGCCACCGGAGCAGGAGGTCCCCGGGCCGGCCCCGGACCCCTCGGGGAAGGGGCGCGCACGGAGCAGCGGCACCGGCTGAGCCTCCCCCCGACGGCACCCCCGGGCATCGCCCTCACCCCGTGGCCGGGCCGGGGCTTCCCTCTAGCGACCGGCGGCGGGAGAGCATCGGGGGGGACGCGGAACCCGGGCCCCCCCCCGATCCGAGTCGGGCTGAGCTCAGGCTTTCATTTGGGAAGCTCTTCCCTGTGAGGGTGCTGAGGCGCTGGCACAGGGTGCCCAGAGAAGCTGTGGCTGCCCCATCCCTGGCAGTGTTCAAGGCCAGGTTGGACACAGGGGCTTGGAGCAAGCTGCTCTATGGAAGGGGTCCCTGCCCATGGCAGGGGTTGGAGCTGGAGGAGCTTTAAGGGCCCCTCAACCCAAACCAGGGGGGTTCTGTGATTTCTGCCTGAAGGTCAAGTCCATCCGCGGCTCTGGCTGCGATCCCACAGGGCTGAGCTGCCCTGGAGGCACCGAGCCTTGTCCTGGGCCCCTGGAAGGTTCAGTCTTCAGGAGGGTGCAGTGGGGCCGCAGGGAGGGAGACCACTGGGGCAGCCCCACACAGGCGCCTTCCTGGGATCCCCTGTGCTGGCAGCATGGGGGGGATCTGTTTCTCCACCCGACAATGGGGTGGTCCCATAGGGAGCTGCCTGCGCACGGCGAGCTCTCACGAGGAGTGAAGCTGCCGACTCTTCCCTTGCTCCAGCTCACACACGTCTTTAATGAGAACCATCACATTCACGGAGCAGGCTGGAGGCTGCCAGAGCAATGCTGGGCCACGTCCCTGGCCCCTGGGCCACCGGCAGGGTTGTGAGACAGCCCCAGAGCCCAGCAGTGCTGGGGGGCATCAGGGGAAGGCAGGAGCATGGAGAGCAGCCACCAGCAGGCAGGGAAGGGTTTGGGAGCTTTCCCATCTCAGGGTCCCATCCTTTCTGCGTGGGCACAGCAAAGTCTCCTCCTGCAGTCTCAGGCTCTGGCAAAGGGATGTGCTGCAGTGGCTCGGGCCAGTGAGGAAAAGAGGAGCAAGCTGTGGCTTGGGATGGAGACTCCAATGCCGAAGGTGACGGGAGAAGGAGCAGAGCCCGTGCTAGAAGGACTGTCCATAGGTGTCAGAGCAGTACTGCAGGTAGTCAAACTCCTTGATGGGGAATGTCACAGCCCTCCATTTCTTGTACCTCCTCTTCTCAGCTGGTGTCTCTACCACGAAGTTCTTGATGCTGAGGATGGGCAGCTTCACCTGCCGGTAGAGCATCTCCATTCCCCAGTCCTGTGTGGGCAGGGAGAGGACCATCACACAGCCGGCAGTGGGGTACATCCCCTTTGGGGACAACAGCCCATGTCTGCATCCCACGTGTGCAGCACACACATCACACAGGAATGTGCAGAAGGGACCCACAGCTCCATTCCTCAGCCAGAGGCACTGCAGCACTCACCTGGCTGCACCCACTACACGCGATGCAGCAGCCCGGCTCCCAGTCTTTGAAAGCCCTCTGGGACTGGATTTTCCCTGAGGAAACTCAGTAGTGCAACCTGCAAGGAAAGGACCGAAAGACACCCTCAGGACCATGGGCCAGGGCACAGAAACAGGCAGCCACATGCGCTCTGAACCCCGCCTGGACTGGTGTCCCCAAGACGGAGCTGGCAGCAGGGTCCTGCCCATCGTGGATGGGGGGAGCAGCAGCTTGTCTCTACCAGTACCCAGCTCCTACCCAAAGCTGGGGTTGGCGTTGACGTGGTGCATGCCCTCCACCGCCACGCCGCAGTTGATGCAGTGAAGGTGAACGGTATCCAGGTCGTGCTGCTGCTGCCTCTCGCTGATCCTGGCCTCCTTCATCAGCCAGCCGGCAACGGCAGCCTGCTGCAGCTCCCTGATCTGGACAGGGGAGGGTCAGCGCAGGGCTATGGGCACGGGCAGCAAGAGACAGGGCTGCAGGCAGACGCAGTGTCCTGGAGAGCACGAGGAGCAGGGCAGGCACTGCTCCATGCACCTCGCCCTACCGCATCCCAAGGGAAGAGCAGACCACCAAAACCAGAGCACAGGGAGCTGTGCCCAAGCGGCAGACACAGGCAGGAGCTGCCTGTCCCTCCTGGTGCTCAGGGCAGCGCCCAGCACGCACCTTGAGGCGGTATTCCTGCTCCGGCATGGCTTGCACCGCTCTGATCGCCCTCTCCATCAGCTCCATGAGCTCCTCGTTGAGCAGCTCGCGGGAGACCTCTTTGCTGTTGGCTTTGGCCAAGACAAAGTAGACGCTGTTCTCAGCACGGGCACGGCCCCGAGCCTGCAGTAGAAGGGCAAGATGCAGGGAGGGACATGGCTGGATCTCCCCTTACCCCTCCCCATGTCCTCCCATAGGGACAGGTAGAGCATCTGGAGGGAGCCCACGCGGGGACCTGCATCATGGCGATCTCATTGGTCATCAGCCCGTAGCGGACCACGATGTTGCACTCGGGGATATCCAGGCCCTCCTCGGCCACGCTGGTGGAGAAGAGCAGGTTGAGGGTTCCGTTGCGGAACAGCTTGATCACATCCTGCTGCTCATGCTGGGGGGGAGACCGTGGCGATGCTTCAGCAGCTGCGCGGGGGCTCCGAGCCCCAGCAGCACCCGCAGCGTGCAGAGGGGTTGCTCCCATCCTTCCCCCCCCCCACCTCTGCTCACCTGCGTCATGGGCCTGGTCTGGCTGCTGTAACCGGCACCGGTGAGGACGTGTCCTGCAGCCAGCCGAGCAGGCTGTGCGCGCCCTGACGGGTCCTGGTGAACACGATGCCGCGAGAAGCACCCAGCAGCTGGAAGTGCCCCCGCAGGATCGCCTCCAGCTCGTCCAGCCTGGGGTTCTGATAGCGCCGGTCCCCAGCAAGCGCCTGTAGGGTTGCCCTGTTCTCTGTTCAGGCGAGCAAGGCATCAGGGGGGCTCCCCAACCCCAAACACAGCACCCAACCCCCTCCAAACCCCTCCGTCCCCCTCAAACGTGGCGCCGAGGAACCGCTCGGTGGGGTCCTTCACGTCCTGGGTGTCATAGAACTGCTGGAGGCACTGGAAGGCGTCGAGCATCTGCACCGTGTCCTTGAGCAGCAAGGCATCGTTGTACTTGCGCAGATGCAGCGCGCACACCCGCGTCCGGCGGCAAAGCCTCTCTGCCGCTGGGGAGGGCCGGGCACTGCAGTCACAGCCTGGCCCTGTGTGCCACCCACCGGCCCTGCTCCACCTCACCTCTGTTCTCCAGCTCCACGATGCTCTGTTCGTAAAGCTGCGTGCCAAAGTCCTGCGGCAGGCTGGGAATGCCCATGTACTGCTGGATCCGCTCCATCACCTCCTTCAGCCGCTCGCCAAAGGGGTCCTGAAAGCAGAGAGGGGCTCAGGACCAGAGGAACTGGGGATGGTGCTCCTCGGGACAGCCTCGGAGCACAGCCTGGGGTTAGGAGCTGATTGCATGGCACCCTTACACCAAAGCTCTGGGTCAACCGGTTCCTCACCCTGGCCTGAGCTAAGCGGGTGGAAGGACATGGTCCCGGTGCTCAGCACCCCTCACCTGCGCTCTCTCCTGGCACAGGTCGTACTGCTTCCTGGGCTGCGGGACGTGGCTCTGCACTTGCTGCGCCTCCTCCTGCACCGACGCGATTGTCTCCGTGTCCAGGTTGGCGCAGAGCTGAGGGAGCGAGACCCTGCTTCCAGCCCTGAGCCCACAGCAATGCAGCACCCCGGCGGCCTTGGGGATGCCCTCCCCAGGGTCTGCACACCAAGTTATCAACAGCCACCCCGAGGAGCACCCGCTGCATCCCACCTTGACGCAGGACCTACCTGCAGGATGTGCTGCGCAGCCCCCTCAAAGGAGGGTGCCCCCCCAGTGCCAGGCGATGCCGTCAGACCCAGGACCTGCAGCAGGTCCTGCTGCCCGCCGAGCTTGCGCTGGAGGTAATTCACCATGATTTTGGTGTAGACGGCTCCCTTGTGCGTGTGGTGGCACTCGTCGATGACCAGCAGCGAGAACTCTGCGCCGGGCAAAGGCAGGGATCGGGGTGAGCGGAGCAGGACGCTCCGGGCAGCGGCGGAGGCTGAGGCAGGGCGGTCGCAGCGGGGCGCAGGGCGCAGCACCCACCCGTCAGCTCCAGACACGCATCCTCCTGGGTGCTGACCAACGCGTTCTGCAGGACCTGGGCCATGGAGATGACCACGTCGCTCTGCCTCACCACGCCGGCGAAGAACACCTTGTGGCTGCTGTCCCCACTGACGGCCGTCACCCTGAACGCGTCCTGCAGCACCTGGAACTCCTTCTTGGCGTGCTGCTCCACCAAGTGCACCCGCGACACCCGGCTCAGAGCCGGCCCGTGGGCCCCGTGGTGGCAGGAAGCAGGACCGGGGTGAGGGGGGCACCTTGTTGACCAGCACCGCCACCCTCCCGCCCCGTCGGCTCTCCAGGGGCCGCCGGCAGACGTAGACGGCAGCGCGGGTCTTGCCGGCGCCCGTGGGCAGCCACACGATGCAGTTGCGGCCGTCGAGGGCCGGCGCCACCGCGTCCCGCTGGTACCCGCGGAGCCCCATGGGGCCACCGATCGGAAGCGAACCTCGGGGCAGGGAACCCATCGGAACCCGCCCCACCCCAAGCCGCGCTACCGGCACCCCCCAAGTCAGAACAGAACAGAAACCGAAACCGAACGGAGCTCCCGGAGCCGCGCCCGGCCCCCCCCCCCCCCCCCCCCAAGTCGCCTTCTCCATCCTGGGCTGGCCCCGTCGGGCTCCCCCCCCCCCCCCCATCAGCCGCGGCTCTGGGCCTGCACAAGGACGTTTATTTAAAAAACCAAAATCAAACCAAACCAAAAGTCACGGGTGGAGGGGGGAAGGAGGGGACGGTCCCATCCCGGCGAGGGGCGGAGCAGCACCAGCACCCAGCCAGGGATGACAACGCAAGGGACAAGGCAGCAGGAGGGGAGCAAGCCGGGAGGGGGACGGACGGATGACAACTGGGGTTTCCCCCAGCCCAGCACCCAAAGAGGGGGACAGCAAGAAGGGATGGGAGCAGGAACTGACCCCCATGCCGGGGACACACACACACACAGCAGACCCGGGCTGCCAGAACCCAACACGCCAGTGGGCAGCAGAAGCAGACAGGGAGGGCTGTGCAGGCAGGGAGGGGGCTGTAGACACTGCAGCTGAGCCCCTGTCTGGAGCAGAGGCAGGGAAAGAGCCGATCGAGGCAGCAGGAACTAAGGGGGGGCCAAGGACAGAGCATCCCCTCACAGCACGACCCTGGACCACGAGCAGCATCTCTGCCTGCAGGCCAAGGCGGGCAGGGCTGAGCCCCACCATACATTCAACAAGACGGGCAGGGGCTGCCTGTGCGTGGACAGGAACAGAAACCCAAAGCACTTGTGTGCCCCTGCCCTGTGGAGGAGAGCCAGGGCAGCAGAAGGCACGACCCTGGGGAGGAGGGAAGCACCAGTGCCAGGAAGCAGGAGCTCAGCACTGCCCCTGCCAGAGCCTTTGAGAGGCAGCAGCTTGGGGATACAAGGCCCTGATGCCCCAAAGGAAGACCACTCACAGCACCAAAACCTCCAGCAGCCCCTGCCCGCAGCACAGGACTGGGTCCCCACAGGCAGCCCTGTCCCTCCCATGGGGAGCCGGTGCCCGGGTCGGGGCCAGCTCCCCTACTTGTCGATGAGCCCCCCTTCCTTGAGCTTGAAGTAGAAGAACTTCTCGAGGGTGTTGGCACACTTGCAGTAGTCGCTGTCGGGCGGGTTGTACTCGCGGCAGTTGGTGATGATGCGCTGCAGGTCGGCGATGAACAGCTTCTTAGTGACGTAGTAGCGGTTCTTCAGGCGCTCGGTCATGGTCTTCAGGTCTTGGGAGATGGGGAAGGGTCAGGGCACCCCCCAGCCATGGGGCCGGACACCAACCCCAAGTCCTGACTCAACCCCCCCCCTCTGTTCTGGGCCTCCCACTGCCCCAGTGATGATGCTCCAGCACGGAGCACCCAAGGCAGGGGGTCCAGCCCTCCCTCCACCATCCCACCCGGGGCTCTGGGCACAACCCCTTACCGATGGGGAAGCGGATGATCTCGTAGTAGTCCGGTGCCTCCGACTTCTTCACCGGCTCCATGAAGGGCCACGCGCTGGGGTGGGTCTGGAGATAGGGCAGAAGGAAAGGTACAGCAGTGAGTGCAGGCAGCTCCAGCACACGGGGGTCCTGCTCCCTGCAGGCCTGGTTCAGCCCATCTGCCCCCTGGGGGTATGGCCCAGGGCAGCCTGGCTCTGGAGCACAGGGTCCCCTCCTGCCCGCACCTTGATCTGGGCCAGGAGGTTCTTCAGGGTGTTGTAGAGCTGGTCCGGATCCTTCAGCTCTTTCCTGCAGGACAAACCCAGTGCCCAGGGTGGGCGGTCTCATTCCATCCCAGCATCCCCAGCTCCCCATCTCCCAGCATCCCCAGCTCCCCATCCCAGCGCAGGAGCGAGGAGCAGCCCGAGCCAAGCCCCCGCAGCCCAGCACTCACCCTTCTCCTTCCCCAGGGGTTTCCATCCTGTTTCTCCTGGAAGACAAAGTGTCAGCATCACCACATCCGCCCCACACCCGCAGGTGGGGCAGGATGGAGCCCTCCTGCCCCAGCCCTCCCTCCCAGACACGGGCAGGACTCACGGATGCCGGGGACGCTCTCAATGGGGATCTGCCGCACGCCCTCCTTGAAGCAGGTCAGACCAGGGTAGACCTTGCGGATCTGCGCTTGCTTCCTCTCGATCAGCTTCTTGATGATCTGCAGGGGGAAAGGGGGAGGTTCAAGGGATGGATGCCCAGGGCCAGCACCCCTCCCCTGCCCGCAGGACGTACCTCCTTCTGCTTCTTGATGATGTGCGAGAGCTCCGTGTAGGGGATTGCGGGGATTCAGCTCGCACTCCATCAGCGTCGCTCCCTCGTAGTCCTTGATATAGCCCAGGTAGCGGCTCTTGGGGACCTTGATGTCCTTGGAAAAGCCTAGGAGAGAACAGGCAAATGAGGGGGGATGTGGGAGGCAGGAGGGCCGGGGGAAGCCACCTCAGGGCGGAGCTCACCTGCTTCTTGAAGTAGCCGATGGCATACTCGTCTGCGTAGGTGAGGAAGTAGAGGATGTTGTGCTTGATGTGGTACTCCTTCAGGTGGTTCATCAGGTGGGTCCCGTAGCCCTGGGGAAGAGAGAGGGGACCCCCTCCATCAGATGGGACACACACAGCCCCCTCCCAGCCATGGACACAGGCCACTGGAAGATGTCCCAGAGCAATTCCTGCTGCTTGGAACCGGCCAGTGCTGAGGGGGGTCCAGCTACCTGAGGGTCTGGAACACCCCTGGGCTCTAACAGTGACACCACCACGGGACCCACCACACCCCACAGGGCTGCTGGGGACCCCCATGCTGTGCCCATCAAATGCCTCCCCATTCTCACCTTCACTTGCTCGTTTGACGTGACAGCACAGAAGACGATCTCCGTGAAGCCCTGGGTGGGGAACATGCGGAAGCAGATCCCGCCGATCACCCGTCCATCCTTGATCAGCGCCAGGGTCTTGTGCTTCCTGTGGGCAGCACGGCCGAGGGTGAGAGGGGACCCCCACCACCAGCCCCATCCCATACCCCCCCCCCCCAGCCACGCACGGGTCAAAGACGAGGCGAGTGATGTACTCCTTGGGCATGCGGGGCAGCTGGTGCGAGAAGACGTTCTGCAGCCCCACCAGCCACATCAGGATCTTCTTGTTGGACTTCTGCGAGAGCGAGTTGCCGATGACGTGGAACTCGATGATGCCGCGGCGCTCCTCCAGCCGCGCCGTCTCGTCCCGCGCCGCGTTCGCCGACAGCAGGCTGGTCTGGGGGGGGGGGGTCACTGGCTCCACCACCCTCTCCATAGGGAGAGCCTGAGCCCAGAGCCTGACCCCTCATCACCCCCCAGCCTGTACCTCAGGGCCCAGCATGGCAGCGGGGTCCCGTGATGGTCAGCATGACCTCATTCACCAGCTCCATGGGGATGTCGCCCATGACACGGATGCGCTTGGCATCTTCCAGCGTCAGGCTCTCGGGCAGCTTCCTCTTCTCCCCTGCAGCGTGGAGCAGAGGGCATGTCCAGCACGAGGAGGGACCGAGGGAGGTCCCTGCTTGCACTGGTCATACCTGGCAGGGGCTCCGGGCGCTGGCGTCCATGCTCGCAGCAGAGCTGCTGTTGCTGAGCTTCTTGCTGAAGAGCGGAGCAGTGGGCACGGCCACGGTGCTGACCGCGGCTGGAAGAGACCAACGATGCCCGTGCGTGCCAGGACTCCTCACACCCGGCCACCACCGCATCCCCGTCCCTGTGCCCTACAGCCCCTTGAGCAGGGACAGCTGCTCCCCGATACCTGGGCGAGAAACCATCTGAGCCCCCTCGGCAGCCGGCACGGTGAAATCAGCCTCCCAGATGGGAGAGTTCTCGCCGTAGATCTCCTCCTCCAGCATGGACAGGAACCTGGCAGGGAGCAGCGCGTCGCCCGCGCTCAGTGCGCGAGGAGGGGACCCTCCCCTGCCGCACCGCAGCCATCCCCGCATCGGGCGCCTACTTGGGGAAGTGGGTGAGGATCAGCGTCCGCTTCTCCGGCACCAGCTTGTCCTTCTCCACCCGGAACTTCTCCAGCAGCTGCCGGCGGGTGACCGTGAAGATGGACTTGAGGAGGCTGCGCCCGAAGACGTGCGTGGTCTCGTAGCGGGGAAGGCGGTCGCAGCTCTGCGGCACGTGGCAGTAGCACAGCCACCTAGGAGACAGGAAGAGGCTCCAGGATCGGGGTTGGGACCAGCATCCCCGGAGCCCCGCATCCCTCCTGGGACAACACTGCTGGAAGGGAAGCAGGGATGAGAAGAGCAGGAGCCTGAGGGGTCACGGATGATGTGTCTGGCAGCAGGGTCCCACTGGATGCCTGCTCTCCGAACGGACCAACAACCCAGGAGAGGGGGGAGAGGCGACAATGCCAGGAGCCAGGGTTCAGGAGGAAGGAGGAGGAGGAGGCTCGGCCCCTCTCCCACCTTCACCTTGTGTAGTTGACCTTGTAGGTGGCCACATCGTCGTTCTGCGAGCGCTGCCGGAACTGGGATGGAGTCTCCAGCTTCCAGTAGTTGAGGCAGAGCAGGAACATCTTGGAGAGCTCGTACATGGTCTGCCGCTCCTTGGGCGGCAAGTGCTGAACTTGTACTGCACGAAGTTCAGGACTCCCTGGGAGACGAAGGGGCGATGGAAGGGCACCGGGTGCTGCACCCGACCATTTGTGCTGCCACCCAAAGAGGGAGCGGGCCGTGCAAGAGCAGCAAACCACAGGACCAGTGCCCAGTGCAAGGCGTGACCCTCACAGCAGCCTCACCTGCTCAATGTTTGGTTTCTCGAAGGGGGGGCTCCCCAGGGACCCCTCGACCACAGGCTGGCTCATCTGCAGGATGCACTTCCGCAGGAGCTGCGGGGACACCATGGGACACGGTGACTGAAGCCCTGGGAACGGGTCCACCTCCCATGATGCCCATTTCTTCCCCAGAAACCTCCCCCCCCCAGAGGAATTCAAGGCCGGGAGCAGTCATTCCCAGCCCAGGGTCGGTATTCCAGGTCCTGGGGGGACACCCACAGCCAGACCCCAGCTCCCCGGCAATGCCAAGGGACCCCTGCCCAAGCACCACCACGAGCAGTGCCCAGCCCCACACGCACCTTGAACAGGTAGAAATAGACCTGCTTGGTGTCCGTGTCCTCCTCCTTGTGCACTGACATGAAGAGGTTTTCCACATCCACCACCATGCCCAGCAGCCGGTTGATCTCCTCCTCCGAGACGTTCTCCAGGTGGGATACGTGGTCTGCTGTGGTGAGAGCGGGACGGGGGGGTCAGCACTGCTCCCCCTGCACTGGGGGGTCCCCGGCACCCCAAGGTTGGGGGGGGGGGTCGTTACCCAGCGCGTGGCTGCAGCTCCGGCACGGCTCGCTCAGGTTGGTCACCGGCTGCTGCAGGTCCATGCGGGGGGCGGTGGGAGGGTTGGGGTTCTTCCAGCCATTGCACTTGCAGGCGTCGTTGGCCTGGGATGAGGGACAAGGAGGAGGCGTCCCAGAGCGGCCACACAAGTCCCCCTGCAAAGCTTCCTCCACCCACCCCTATTGACCCACCCCAGCTCTCCTCAGCGCCCACCCTGCAGGAGCCAGCGCCTGAACACCCTCTCCCAGCTGCCCCTGTGCAGCCCAGCATCCCACAGCACCTTCCCATGGATGTCCTGGCAGTTCCCTTAAACAACTCAGCACCCTCCTCCTGCAGCCCCCACCCATGCATGGCCCAGCACCCTCCTCCTGCATCCCATGCACATCCTTGCACCCTCCCTCCTGTATCCTCTACCCATGCATGGCCCCTGCACCCTCCTCCTGCACCCCATGCACATCCTTGCACCCTCCCCTCCTGTATCCTCTACCCATGCATGGCCCAGCACCCTCCTCCTGCACCCCATGCACATCCTTGCACCCTCCCTCCTGCATCCCCCACCTATGCACGGCCCAGCACCCATCCTGCATCCCTCCGCACATCCCCGCACCCTCACCCCTGCACCCCCACCCATGCATGGCCCATCACCCTCCTCCTGCACCCCATGCACATCCTTGCACCCTCCCGCCTGCATCCCCCACCTATGCACGGCCCAGCAACCCCACCCTGCACCCCATGCGCATCCTTGCACCCTCGCCCCTGCACCCCACCCATGCATGGCCCAGCACCCTCCTCCTACACCCCATGCGCATCCTTGCGCCCTCCCTCCTGCCCCCCCATGCATGGCCCATCACCCTCCTCCTGCACCCCATGCGCATCCTTGCACCCTCGCCCCTGCACCCCCACCCATGCATGGCCCAGCACCCCACCCTGCACCCCATGCGCATCCTTGCACCCTCGCCCCTGCACCCCACCCATGCATGGCCCAGCACCCTCCTCCTACACCCCATGCGCATCCTTGCACCCTCCCTCCTGCCCCCCCCATGCACATCCCCGCACCCATCCTGCATCCCTCCGCGCATCCCCTCGCCCCTGCCACCCCCACGCCTCCCTCCGTTGCACCGCTCCCCGGTGCCTCTCCCCTCACCTTGCAGGCCGAGAACACCCCCAGCTTCTCCAGCTTCTTGCCGCGGGGGAACCCGCGCACCTGCGCCTTGCGCTGGCTCGCCCGCTGCTGCTGGCTCAGCCCGGGCCGCGCCGGGTCGCTGGACCCCGCCGCTCCTCCTCCTCCTCCTCCTCCTCCCGCCGCCGTCCCCGCTCCCAGCCCCGCCGCTCCCCCCCGCCCCCCGCCGCCGCCGCCGCCGCTCCCGGTCCCGGCGGGGGCCGCCCGGGCTGCGCGGCCTCCGCTCCGCCATGCCGGGCCCGGCGTGCGCTCCGCGCTCACTGCGCCTGCGCGCCGGGCACGCCGGGAATCCGTAGTCCGCCGCTGCGGGAGGTGGCCGGAGGGGTGGGGGGGGAGCAGCGGATCCGGTGCTCCCGGGACCCGTTCACGCCGCCCGCAGCCCCGGGCCGGGGCTGAGCCCGCGGGCGCTCTGTGGGCAGCGGGACCCGGGCACGGAGGAGCGGGGTCCGGGCCCGGCGGGGACCAATCACCCCCAGAGCCCCTCCCGGGGCGAGGCCAGCGGGGCGGGGCCATCGCTACCCGGGGAGCCTCCCCTCCGGTAACCGGCACCGGGCCCGGGCCCGGTCCAGCGGAGCTCGGGGCTCACGGCGCGCTCCGCTGCCTCCGCCAAATATGGAGCGGGGCCCCGCCCCCTCAAGTCATATTTGGCATGATGCCCCGCCCCCTCGCCGTGGCGCGCCATGCAAACACGGGGGGTGTGGCCGCAGCGCCTCGCCCCGCCTCCTTGGCCCGAAATGGAGTGCGACCCCTCCTCCGGGAGTACATATATGGAGTGGGACCGCCCCGCCTGCCCATTTATGGCAGGCCACGCCCATATCGCTGCTAAGGGGCGTGGCTTGGCGGTAGGACGAGACGCGAAGGAGCCGGAGGGGTCTGGAAGGTGCCAGCTGCACCGGGGCACGGTGAAGGTGACCGGGAGCGCCGCGGAACCACCGCGAAGATGCGGGTCCGGAGCCCGGCGCTGTGCGTGGCCGCAGCCCCTCCATCGCCCTCCTCTGCCGAGGCACGGTGGGGAGGAGGCGCCAGCACCGTCTGATGCCCAGGCTGCCGTCAGGCTGCGGGGCAGAGCCGGGAGCGGTGCAAAGAACACAGAGAAGAGCACATAAAAGTCACGAATATTTATTAAATAGCTAAAAAAACCCACACGGTTTGGGCAGAGCCGCCCCCCCCCCGGCCGCTGCCCTGCGGCCAGAGACTGCCCCGGCAGCCGGGCTCAGCCCGGCCCCATCCTCTCCCCATCACGCCTTGGCCCTCTCGTCCCCGTCGTCGGTGTTGGCTGTGGACTGCGCCACCGCCGGCCCCATCTGGATGGGCACGTTCCTCTCCGGGGCGGCCGGCAGCGCCAGCCGGGGGGCTTCGATGCGGAGCTGCCCCTCCTTGGACAGGGAGCACGTCAGCGCCTCGACGTCCACCTCCTCGGGCACGTCCCACTCCCGCTTCAGCACCTCGTACTTGTAGGAGAAGGAGCCCTTCTCGTCCGTGCTCTGCGTCTCCTTCTGCCCCACCAGCACCACCTTCCTGCCCACCACCTTCACCGACAGCTGCTCGGGGGTAAAGTCCTTCACGTCCTGGCAGACGGAGAAGCCCTCCCCGGAGCCCTGGGTCAGGGCTGCGCTGGTGCTGGGGGCTCGCTCCGCGGCGATGCCGATCCGGCTGGCGCTGCTCCCGCTGGTCAGGTACTGCTCGAAGCTGCTCATGAACTCCCGAGCCCTTTCCATCTCCAGCCGCAGCTCTCGCTCCAGCTCCGCGAAGAGGGTGCCTGGATGTGGCCAGAGGGTGCGGACGGGTCCCAGCCACGGGAACAGCGTGCTGGAGGTGGGCGGCATGAAGTGCAAGCGGCAAAGCATCTCTGTGTGCTCCCGGTGTGCGCTCCCGGTGTGTGCTGCGGCTCTGCTCCGTGCAGGGGCTGTCGCGGTGCTGGGGTGCAGCCGGGAGCAGCGGGTTTTATCCTCCCCTGCCCGGGGGTGTGCCCCTTCCAGAACGCTCTCTCCCCACGCACCCTCCTGGAGCCATCGCCTATTTTTGAGAGGCTGATTATCCAGCAGCCGAAATAGCAGCGCCCGCTCCGAGGGACGAGTCACACGCCGCAAATAGGGAGCTGCGGTCACTGCGGGGAGCTCGGGTTTCTGCAGAGACACCGTGATACAGCAGCACCCCCGGGACCGGGGGGCGAGCAAAGCCCGGCCACGAGCCCCTGCAGAGGGGGGCTCAGCGGGGACAGTCCCGCCCCAAATCAACGCGTTCCTACATCACCCGCTGCTTCTCGCACGTTCCAGACCCCGGTCCTGTCCCGGCCGTTCAGCACCCGCCCAGGGAGGGGCCCAGGACCCATTCCTGGTCTCGCCGGGGGTCTCCCAAAGCACCTGAGGGTCCTGCAAAGGGGTGGGAGGGGGAAAGGGGGGCTCCCCTGCCTGCAGACTGGGGGGAATCAGGGCACAGATGAGGGGGGAGAAGGCAGGGAGGAGAGGAGCCCGGCCCCGCACCCTGCCTGGGAAGCTGGAAAGGCCACAGATTTTTGGCAGGGGCGGCTCAGGCATCCCGTTTGGAGGCTGAGGTGATGCTGCTAATTATAAGGCAGGAGAGCAGAGCCGCAAGACTAAGGGCAAAGGTATGCTGGGCGCGACGTCAGCGCTGCCTCTCCTCGTGGATGAGTAAGAAGAATGAACTGGAACGGGCTGGAAAGAGCTGAGCTCTTCTGCCCAGGATGATGTGATGTTTCGGGGTGAGGCCACGCCCCCCGGGAAGGGAAATAAAAGCTGCGAGCAGCAGAGCCGGGGCAGAGCGCTCACAGCCCGCTGAAGAGGGGACAGCAGCGACAACAGCGACAACAGCGACAACAGCGACAGCAGCAGCAGCAGCAATAATAACAGCAGCGATGCTTTGCCGAATGCATCTCGCACCATTCGCCTCCAGCGCCCTGGCCACCCAGCTGGGCACCGTGAGGACCCTCTGGCCCCACGCAGAGACCATCTTCACCGAGCTGCAGCAGGAGATGGAGAAAGCCCGGGAGTTCATGAGCAGCTTCGAGCAGCTTCTGAGCAGCCAAGGAGCCAACGCCTTGGAGAGAGCCCAGCGCACCAGCACTGCCCTGGCCCCGAGCTCCGGGGAGGGCTTCTCCATCTGCCAGGACGTGAAGAACTTCACCCCCGAGCAGCTGTCGGTGAAGATGGTGGGCAGGAAGGTGGTGCTGGTGGGGCAGAAGGAGACGCAGAACGTCGACGAGAAGGGCTCCTTCTCCTACAAGTACGAGGTGCTGAAGCGGGAGTGGGACGTGCCCGAGGAGGTGGACGTCGAGGCGCTGACGTGTTCCCTGTCCAAGGAGGGGCAGCTCCGCATCGAGGCCCCCCGGCTGGCGCTGCCGGCCGCCCCGGAGAGGAACGTGCCCATCCAGGTCAGCGCCGCAGCCCCGCAGCCCGGAGCGGCCGCCCAGGATGGAGCCGCCACCAAAGCCCAGGCGTAACGGGAGGGAGCCGACGGCCCGCGGCAGGACCAGAGCGAGTGCCGGGCGTGAGCCCGGACAAGCTCCATCACTGATGTCAGTTTTCATTACACTGGAATGCTTTTGTATCCAATAAAAATACTTTTGCATGGAACGTGCTTGTGCTCTCTTGGTGTTGGGCGATGGGGAGGCTGGGTCCCGGTCTCAGTTCTTAGTGCCAGCGGAGCTGGGCAGACAGAGAGGGAAGAACCCCTCATGCTGCCTCATGGCAGCACAAAATGGGACCGACCTAAGGGAGGGAAGGGACCTACGAGCACCAGGCTGCTCGTGGTGGGGTTGGCAGGAATCCCCCAGGCAGAGAGAAGGGGACCCAGCTCCCCTGAACCAGAGCTCTCCTAGGAGCAGGCTCCTTCACTCCCTCTTCATGCTACTGCCAGCACCAGCTCTATAGCCCCTTGCTCCCTGGATGATGCCACTGAATGGGGACAGCCACATGGAGCAGCCTGGATGGGTATGGGGTCTCCCCACTATAGCAAGTTTCTCCTTACCCCCCCCCCCCCCCCCCCCAGCTTGGAAAGGGGCTGCTGGAGCCGCTGCCGCAATCCCAGCATCAGGGAGGGCAAATCCCAAATCCAGGCAGTGCATAAACAGCCTGCTCAGGCCCGGGCAGGCAGCAGGTATGCACGCACGCAGGCAGGCACGCCTGTTTGTGCTAAAGCCGCTCTGAGCTCACACAGCCCTTCCCTATGGCAGCGGAGCATCAAGCGAGGAGGCTCCGTGACCCCCTCCAGGTCCCCAGCGCACACTCAGGCAGCAGCCAGACCCCATCACAGAGATGGAGACTCAGAAACGAAGCCCCAGCAACCAGGAACCAAGTAAAAGGAGCCAGCAGATGGCAACAGCACCGCACCAGGTGTCCATGGGACGGTTCCCGGTTGGGATTGGGGAAACTCTTCTCCAAGAGGCCCACCCATCTCTTGGAGAGCAGCAGCACCAGTCCAAACCCTGCTGGAAGCAAGGACACCTCGGATGTGTCCCCCACAGGGGGCCCGAGTTCCTCCGACAGAGGAAGGAGCCTCTGCTCCAGGTATCAGGAATTCAGTGCCCGACTTCCTCCAGACCCTTCCTGCTTGCTTTAAGGAATGAAAGCAGGAGCCAAAGGCACCAAGCCCTTGGACAGAGCATGAAGCCCCCAGGAGCTGAGGCTGCTCGCAGCCAGCTTCATTCCCAGGTACCCCAGAGAGCTTCCAGAGGCCCCAGGGCTGGGCAGGCACTTGGGCTATAGCAGAGCTCCAGCTCCAGCCCATCCCAGCCTTCACCCTCTGCCAAGCACAGCAGCAGCAGAGCTGCCAGGGGATGCGCTGTCTTCCACCCTGACTCCAGGTCTCCCTCATGGGGGTCCACGCAGCAATGACGGGAGAGCAGCATCTTCCAAGCTCTCATCCTAACACAGAGGTGGTCCCTGCTCAGCAGTACTCAAGCACAGCATCCCCAAGCCCCTCCACTTGGCAGCTGAGCTCCTCCCCATGCTGCTCCCCACCTCTTCCCAACTTGCACCATAGCTTCCCTATAGAAGTACCAGGCAATGAGTAATCCCCACTATTTGCCTCCAGCGCAGCGCAGGCTCCTGCATCCCCATGGTAAGGAGTTTGTGCTGCTCCGTGGAGCTGCGGCTGCAGGAATGGGGACAGCCCACTCCTCCCTGCCAGGAAGGCTTCCCTATGGGTGAGCAGGGTGTTGTACATCCACCCCCCAAAGCCCAGCACAAGCGTTAGGTTCTGCTCCCCTCCTGTTTGAGCTGATTAAGAAACATGAACATTGGTGATTGGGATAAGGTTTATAAAAATCTTGTTTTAATCACACAAAACTGAAGTTTGTGATGAAGACTAAGTCGACAGTTCCTCTTAAATACCAGTGTGCATAAGACATTGCATTAGGCACTAGGCAGCAGCCAACATCAGTTAGAGTCTGGCAACAGAAGCCATTTTAATACCTCCCTTCATACTGTGTGGAATTACAGCCTTTCGCAATACATCGTTATCCGAGGCTTCCCCCACCCCACCTCTGTACAGCCGTCACCCCTGTGGATTCAGAGCAGGGTTAACAACATCAGTGGCATCACAACCATCAAAAAAAGGACAATTTTCTATACAAGATTTTCGTTTCTTTTGCAAAAGTTGCAACAGGATTAGTGCATTGTGACAGAACCGGAGATAGAAAAGAGGAGTTGGCATGCTGGAGTCCAACACAAAGAAAGACAACAGGCAGCTCGTTGGATGTACTATATTGACAAGATACTGATTGGTTACATGAAGAAACATACAATACAAAATACAGAAGAAACCAGTTTCGCTTCCCTCTGCCCCACCCCAGAATACTCATCACTGATTTGGTCAATAAGTGGCTGAAGAGCCAGAGTTTGTCACTCTAATGCTACAGTTTAGTGGTTGTTCTAGGCGTATCATACCGGGATTAGCCTCAGCTTTTACATACAGGTGATCTGAAACAAGGCTGTCTAGTCTCAATATCCCTTTGTTTCCAATAGTGAACTACAGTACAGTGGGACCTGGGTGCCTCGGGACCCCCCCCTCACTGAAGGGCTGGGCAGGCACCAGGTCGTGCATCCACCACCACCAGGAAGAGGGAAGAGCAGAAGTTCATATATTAAAAAAGTGACTTAAGACTTAGAATTGAATTAGTATTTGTACAGAAAGGTGCAGGTGGAAGAACTCCCTCCAGCCTATGATCAGAAAGGGATGGAGAAATCACAGCGGCCACGGGCAGCGGCCGCTCTACGGTTAAGTGCGATTGTTAGCGTGGATTCCAGTCACGTCATTCCAGGGCTCCGGCAGCGGGGCCGCCCGCTCAGTTGCTGCAGCACTGGCTCCTGCTGGGCTGACTGCTCTCCTGGAGGTCAACCACCCGGTTCCGGCCCGCGCCGCCCGCCGCCGTCTGGGGTTCGGTTTTTGGCAGTTTCTTGGCTGGAAGGAAACCAGGCGTGAGGTGGCTCCGGTGCCGAGGCCAAACCCACCCCACTCCACGCACACCCAGCTCGGCTCGGCCCCATCCTCTGCAGCAGCTTGGGACTGGGCACTGCCAGCAGCAGGAGGGTAGGAAACAAACCCGTTCCAAGCGCTGGCTGCCGATCAACCCCACTCCTTCCCTGCTTAACACCCAGATACTGGGAGAGGGAAGAGGCTTTGGGCAAAGGCTCCAACCACTCAGGGATGTGACCGCTACAAGCTGGTCCTCTCCAGCCAGAGCCTCCTCCAACCCAGCAGGGACGGGAAGCCCCCATGGTACCCACAGGGCTGCAGGGCTGGTGGCTCCGAGCTACCCCAGTCACCCTGCAGCACACGTGCTGTTACCTATTGCCATGAAGATTTCATTCACATTCATCGCTGTCTTCGCAGACGTCTCCATGAACAGCAAGCTGTTGTCATCTGCATACGTCTGTGCATCCTACAAACAACCACGTCGGAGTGGTAAAGGCACCCTGCCAACAGGAGGCCCAAGCAGGCTTCACATGCTTCACTTGCTGGCAAACCAACCACTAAAGGAGCTCTGTCCCACTCCAGGCCATTCCCCCCCCACACCCCAGCACCCTGATCCTGCCTGGGGAGACACACACAACCAGTGCTGCATGGCCAACATCCCAACAGCCTGGCTGGGGAACAGCAGAGCAGGCTGCTTGTGAGCCCCCTGAGGCCAGGGTGCACACAGCCTGCCCTGAGCAGCACACCACCTTGTACTTTGGTTAGGTGGGGGAAATACAGCCTGTCAATGCACCACCAGCCAGCCTGTGCAGAGGTCTGAGATAAGAGCTTCTCCTTGAAGGTTTGCCTCAGACAAGGTAAGAGCTCCAAAGGGCAGAACAAGCTGGGAATGGTTCTTCACTTGTCTTGTACCTAAAAGATGCTGTTTCACACCCTGCTGAAGACAGCCCTGGATGAGTAAGGCACCAGGAGAAACTGAAGACAGAAGCTTGTGCTCTGTGGGCCTTATTCTACATTCAAACCATGACCAACGAGAGCTACAAGTACAAACTGCTACCAACAAGAGGAGCACACAGGAAAGGCAGGCTGCAGCTTGCTTTAGGTGGCATCCTGGGGTCCTGAGCAGCATTAAACCTCGACTTCCACTCTCCCTCAAAGCATTGTGGACATAGCCACCCTCTCCCCCACTTAAGCAAACAGCTGCTTCCCTGACTTGCTTGGGTAACAACTGATCTGGATTCCCACTCACCTGGAAGTCCACAGCTCTCTTGGTAGCAAGGTCTGCCTTGTTTCCTGCTAGTGCAATTACAATATTTGGGCTAGCCTGCCTCTGCAACTCTTTCACCCAGTTCTTGGCTCGTACAAATGTGTCCTGGAAGCAAACAGGAGGCAGCAGTAAGGAAGGGCAGCCTCTTATTAATCCACAGTGAAGATATGATTAGAACAAGTCTTTCCTGTAAGAAGTTTTCTGCCTCTACAGCACTTTGTAGCAGGATCCTTTATCAGCTTAGACAGCCTTGGTCACAAGTGAGGAAGAGGCCATGAGCAGTTGTCAGACACTCAGCACCTACAGGCAGGCATCTGCAGGGACTCTGAACCCAGCCACTCTCCAGGGAGCTGAGAAGCATCAGCTGCAAGCACAGCCACCTCCTGCCAGCAGAGACCCCCAGCCCTGCCCAGTACTCACTGTGTTAGTGATGTCGTAGACAACGATGGCTGCCTGGGCACCCCGGTAGTACATGGGTGCCAGGCTGTGGTACCGCTCCTGTCCTGCTGTATCCCAGATCTCAAACTTCACCGTTGTGTCATCCAAGCAGACCGTCTGTGTTAGGAAGGCAGCTGAAAGAGAAGGTCCATGTTTGCCTCAGCTCCTCCCGGAGAGCCCTGCAGCAGGAGCCAGGAGCTCACAGCAGTTCTGCTTCGGCAGCAGGAGCCCCAGACAGGGGCCAGGGCAGAGCTGCTTGCTGTGAAGTCACAGCTCTGCCATATCACCCGCTCCTTGCACACAGGAGCCCAAGAGCCACCCCACAGCCGGCAGGAAGGTGGCCCCCAGAGCCTGGGCACCAGCCAGCCATGGGCGCAGCAGCGCTGCCAGTCCCTTGCCCAGCAGCCTCCTCACACATCACCCAGTGCAGCTGCATCACCAGCAGGATTAGCTTTGGAGAGCACCAGAGTGCCAAAGCACTGAAGTCAGCTCAGTTACACTGTACTCCCCAGCTTAGTAACTGGTGATTTTCTTGTTCCAGCAAGTATAATACCCCGTGTTACATCCAGGAGAAAAGCAACCAGCCCGAGATACAGACTGAAGAACAGCAGAATGCCCACATGACCCTCTGCAGCAGAGCATTAAGCCCTGCTTGCCCATAAGCTATAGTTACAGCTCTACTTACTCTCTTCATGGGTTACTAGAGTGATAAATGAAGCCTGTTCTCAGTACATACCTCCTAATATCACTGCCCAGAGGCCCAGGTGCTGACTGACCTTTGATTGGTGACACCGTGCTAATGATGTCAAGCTCAAGAACTAGACCTGAAAGAGCTGTGGAAGTAGTTAAGAGTATCAGGCTAGAAACAGCCCCCAAATCCCAGGTCATGCTCTGAAGAGATAATTAAGGGCTATCAACCAAGCTGAAGGCATCAGTTCTAATTAGAAGCAGGAATTCAAGCTCTGGAAGTGAAGATGCCTCAGAGGCAGAGCACACGGTTGCCATAGCATTATCCTGTGGTGATCTCCACACTAACAAACAAACTGTAAACTGAGAGGTAAAGCACTGCCTGCCTGATACCGACAGCAAAAGCCTCAGCCCAGCAGCCATCAGCACTCCTGATGCCCCTGGAGCACGTTCAGGAGGCATCTCTGGGCTGCAGGCACCTGGCATCGGCCTCACCTCCAATTGTGCTCTCCTGGTACTCGTGGAACTGCCCCTTGACGAAGCGCAGGACGAGGCTGGACTTCCCCACCGCCGACTCCCCCAGCAGGACGAGCTTGAACTGGCAGATTTTGTTCCCAGCTGCTGGGCCATTCGGTCGAGCAGCTCCACCTCGCCCTGCCATGGTGGCCGAAGCGCAGGGGTGCTGAGAGTTAAAGGATGCTGCAGGTTCTGTGCTGGGATCCACCTGGAGGCAGGTTGCAACTGGAAGAGGAAGGGAGAGTGAGGGGCACAGTCATGGACCAGGTCTAGAGGGTGGGTTTGACCTGCAGCCACCACCAGCACAGGCAGGTGGGGCCTCCTTCCCATGGGGGTAAGCTATGAGCTGCAGCACCACAGCACCACTGTCAGTGAGCAGCTCCTTCAGCAGCATCCCAGGTCTCCCGAGCCTCCTTGGAGAAGGGATGTTGACAACACAACCTTCCCTCCCCACCACCTCCACTGCGTGTGGCTGTTGCCTCACCTTGCTGGGGTGAGGCAGGTAGAGAGCAGCCAGCACACCAAGTGCTGTTATTAGAGCTTCATCTATTGGAACAACAATTACTCAGCTCACAGAGGTAACCGAGGTTGACCTTTAGCTCCTTCCTCCTCTCCTGAACTCCCAAGGCAGCAACTCCAGACTACCAATGCAGTGCAGGGGTGGTCAAGTGCCACACGTAAGCAGTGCTGCCTCTCAGTCCTTCGGGTCACGAGGCATTCAAAGGCGGTCTCTATAGGTAGGCTGCAGCTTAGAGGCACTCACCCCAAGCCATTAAATACTGCACCTTAGAGCAGAAGGCAGGCAGAAGCACAAAACCATCGCAAGAACAGCAAGACAAGGTGGTTTTCATCCACAGTAACCACACGTGAAGCCTCGGTGCCTTCCCAAGCACTTAGCTCTACTGCACCCAGCAGAGAACAGCAGTACTTCGAGCGCAGTTACACAGATTTAGGCATATTTCCTGTACTCATCACAACTCCCACTTCCTGTCAATGAGAAATGCTACAACTGATTGCATCTGCTCTGCATTGCCTCTTTCCCTTCAGCTCTCATAACCCAAGCTGCTGGTTGACAGACAGCAAAGAGTCCCCCCAAAGACAATTTCTCCTCGTTCTGAGTGTACCCCCAAAGTCACTCCGGGTGTGCTCCGAGTACATTCAGCATCTCTCCACAAAGAAAAAGCTCAAAGCAGCTTGAAATGGGCCTGAACTGGAAAAACAAGGCTCAGGGCTGCCTCCCTACCAAAGGAGAGTGTCCAATACCTGCTTTCCAGGGCTAAGCCTGCCTGGCTGTGAGGTTCAGCTCCAGAGTTTGACAGGAAACACAGAGCCACTTCAGTCAGAGCTCACCCCCAGGGACAGCCCATTAGTGCCATGGGCAGGAGAACCTCTGCAGCATTCAAAACACAAAAGCACTCCTGCATCCTCTCACCTAGAGGCACTGAACCTCAAATTGGTTTGAGCAGGAGGCAAGGCAGAAACCTGCTTTAGCCAGCACCAATCACTGAAGCCAGAAAGGAACCAGGAGTAACATCAGTGCAGCAAGATGCTTCAGGAGCCTGAGTGTGAAGAAGCCACTGCTTTCAATGACCTGGGTTAAGTCAGTGAAAAACATTGCTTTCATCGGAGGAGAAAGCTGGATAGGAAGCAAATTAGCCACTTGTTTTGCTGGGCAGTGAGGAAGCAGCACTCTGCAGCTCTGGTTGCCACCAGGTTCAAGACCATCAGCCTGAAAAGCTTCCCACCTTTGAGTTTCTCCTCTAAGCAGGGTTTACCAGGGACCAGCTTTTGCTTGTTTAACCTTGCCCTCCTCTCGCAGGGCAGTCTGTATCAGCTCTGCTGCTCTTTCAGACTAACACTCGGCACAGTAAATGCCACGTGAATCATGCCTCTGCCCAGCTATGACCTCCTGAAACACGATAGGGGTGATCCCCAGAGCAAAACAAGGAAGTGAGCTCGGTGACATCCTCAAGTCTTGCCACGACCTATATTTCACACATCTCCATCCATGTCTCCATCTGGTCGTGCTACAGGAACCCAAACAGAACTAGGCAAACGTGTCTGCATGGCCAGGTCATCGTGGATTGCTGCTGACCAGAGCAAGCAGCGAAGCAACTTTTAGTTCTGGAGAACCTGATCATCCCCTAAAGGTGGTTTGAGGTTCCGGGACTTCACATCCCCATGAGATGCTGCCAGACCTTCAGGATGGTTTGGGTGGGACTGACGCAGTTCAGATGGCCCAAACTGCTCCCGGGGGGGGGTCTCGGGCTAAGCACATCCATGAGACCAGGACAAGCAGCTCAGCATTGCTGCTGATGTCCACAGGAAGATGCCCAGGAGAACACGAGGTCATGCTCGAGCCGCAGGTCAGCCAGACCGAAATAACTACAGGGCCACCATGCCAAGGGGGGGAAGTGGCTGAAGGTGCAGCCTGCCCCACGAAGGTGATGCTGCTTTGCTTGCCCTATACCTGCCCCCTGCACACGCAGGAGCTCTGCGGCACACGGGCAAAAGCCCCAGCTTTGTTATTGTGAACTCTGGGCACAGGCTCTTGGTTGGTTGGTTCAGTTTCAATGCCTGATGCTGTCCAGACCTCCAAGCCTATCACACTTCCGTGGTTTACGCACCTCTCAGCACTTCCCTGTCTGACAGGATCTGCTGCACTCCATGAATACTGAGCCCAAGGATTGGAGAGCCCCGAATGAGAAGGCACTGCTGCACTCCCAGCCCCTCCCAGAGCAAGGCAGCTCTCCAGAGCTGTTGGGATGCTCGAGAACAGCACAACAGAACCCGATGCCTTTGCCCTGTGTCCACTCAGCAGCAAGGACTCCTCTGAAAGCTGGTGAGAGCTAGAAACCCAATCCTGAAGAATCCAGTAACCCGAGAGGGCTGCTTCTGCTCAGAGCTATGCAAGAGGCCGTTTCACCAGGGATTTGTTGGCTTAGAATCAAGATCCTCAAGACAAAAGCCCCACTGAAGTATTTATCTTGTTAAATAGCTGACAGTGTTACATGAATTCCTTGGCAAAGGAAGCCCTGAAGTTACTGAGTGGTTTTGCTTCACCTCACACCGAATGGGCAGCCGGCCATCACCAGCAGGAAGCTTGTGCTACCTTGCTCCTACCCTAGAGGCAGTCAGCTTCGGGACCCAGATTCACTCAGCAAGAATGAGACCCAGCAGAACACCACAGACTCCCCTAGCCCGGATGAGCACAGCACAAGGTGCCAACCTGAGCATCCAACACACTGTGAGAGCTTCTCCACACTGCAGGGGAAAGAGCCACAGACCCAGCTCTTGGAGAGGAGATGAGATGAGCCAGGAAACACATTGATGACCCCAGTCCCTCAGCCCCGTAAAGTCTGATCAGTTTTAATACTTCATCTTTCTACAGGCAACATGCACTTCCCTCCACAAACAAAGGGCTCAGTGTCTGGATCAGCAGGGCTGTAACCCAGAGCTTCAGTAGCAGCTCTGAATTGGGAACTAGCCATTGCAGTTGTCAGGAGCTGCTCTAACAGCCTTAAAGTACAGGTTCACAGACCTAAATCAGCTTGGTCACAATTCTTCTAGAGAGTCTCATGCCCAAACCTCCCAAATACTTTGGCAACTGCATTTTACTTTAGAGCTAAACAGGATTTACATTAACAAAAAGTTAAATTACTTTTAGTTGGTAGCTACAGCCCTGAACAAGAGTAGCAAGATCGGTAAGCCCAGCTCCTTCCCATGCTTCTGATACACCCATCTGCTTCCCGACACCTGCAAAGCCACAGCCCCCAAAGCAGCCCCAGAAGCTCTTCCAAAACAACCCTATCTGAGCCTTCAAGGCCACCAGGCTGCAGCCACCGCTCAGCCCAGCAAGGGGCTGTGTGCAGGGAGCCTGCAGGATGGCACCGCAGGCGCTTGTTGAGCAGGCAGTGCTGTGATCATCTGGAGTCAAGGGCAGCTCCAAACACAGTCACACACAGAAAGGGACTGCTCAGTTTAAAGCACATTTGCTAAATGCCACCTGAAAGCTAAGCCAGGAACACTCGTGTATCCTCCAGAGCTGATCTGACTCTGGAAGATGCCAGCCTACAGGACTGTGGCAAGATGGGCAGCACTTGGGTGAAAGGGCGGCATCAAGCTCCCTCAAGCCTTCTTCTAGCCAGTTTAACCCCATCCACATCCCCTCAGGAGGGTGTTAAGTGGTTATTCTTTACCAGGAATTCTTGAGAACACCCAACGAGGTACAAAGACATTCCACTTCCTGATGCTGCCTTGGAGCTACAGGTTTTTAGTGCTCACACAGTTGACTAGGTATCAGCAGCAACAGTTATTAGCATGTTGGTCACAGTGGCAGCGCAAGGAAGTTCCATGTCTAACCCAGTAGGGGGGTTAATTCTGCAGAAGAGCATGACTAATTGCTTTTAAAACTGCTGTTACTGTCCTCTTAGATCACCACAGCTGAACAGAGAAACAGAGAGTGGAGCCAGGCTTAGGTACTTCTGGTTATCCTTGACACTGCAAAGACTTGGGCCCATGGCGCAGCAGATGAGGCACAGTGAGGCCGAAGGAGCAACTCAGGAGCACAGTCTGGACCTGCTGCAAATGGAACAAAAGCACCAAGTGTTTAATTGTGCAGGCAAGGGTCTTTGAACCCCTGCTCCTGCACGTGCCCCTTGCTCAGCATGCCCTCAAAAGCCAGTTTAATAACCCAGAAATCCAGCAGTGTGTGCCTTTAGGTAACACCCACCATTCTGGGAACAAGAAGGCAAGATCACTGACACCGCAAAGCACAAAACTGCCGTCTTCCCCGCAAGAGAATCAGTGACCTTCATAATATCTTTTCCAGACTTGCCTCTGGCAGCTCCTTATTTGGAGCTCTACCAAATAAAAGCAAACATTAAACCCAGGGGTTTCTTATCTGTTTATGTAGAGCTACTCCAGCAGCTCATTCCTGGGCTCCAGGGGAGGAGAGGGCTCCTCTCAGGATGGAGATGAAGCTTTATTCTCCCCCAGCACTGCCCCTCTCGGGAAGGTTCACTGTCTCTGGCTAGCACTTGGAGTGTTTTCATCGTGTTACTCTGACAACTTCACAGAACTTGCATAAGAGGCCTTCAAACTTCATACCCCAAGGGAAGGAAAGAGCTGACTCCACCATTTCTACCTTCTACCCTGTTTCAAGTATGCTGACCGAAATACTCTGGGCTACACCCACTTCATTAGAAGCGTTCCCATTTCATTTCCTGTGTCTGAAAGCACTTGGCATTCTTTCCCCCTCCTTCTTCAGGGAGATGCCCTGACCACCTACCCACTAAACACCTGAAGCCAGGATCAAGAGCTGATGACCAGCAGGGCCTAGAGCAATTTTCAAGCTGATCCCTCTTCAGGAGCAGAAGAGCTTTGCTGTGATGAAGGTAATTCCACTTCTCATCCCAACAATTAAGTTTGGCCGAGCATGCAAGGCATGAATACATCACTAGACAGTTTTGTTTCAGACACTGCCCAGCTCCTTATGGGCTTCACTCATAAAGCAAATGGGACTAAACCATTTAGGTTACTAAACCTAGACAAGTGCTGTATTTTACTCTATTTGCATCCCCACAGCAAGCCAGCCTCCCCCTCACTGCTCTCCAGTAACTTAAACCCTTCTGCAGGAGTCCCATCCCATCTTCCTCCCTCACCTGAAGGGTACCAGCCCCTGAACAGCCTCGAGGGACCACCACTGCCTGGCACTATCTTAAACCCAGTGTTGTCTCAATCAGCCCGGAGCATCTTAGGGGGAGGATCACCTTTAAAGGTAGATTTGATTGCTATGAAAGCAGTTGACTGGTTGGGCATACTGTTGAGCCCCAAGTGTGAGATTATTCCAGCACTGAGACCCAGTTACTGAATCTAATTCTTCCCCTTATGGGTCTATATAGGCCCGTGCTTTACCTGCTCACCTCATGAATGCATTTAAGATGAGCATTGTTTTGCAGCTGCCTACACACACTACTCTGAATCCTTCAGGCTCTTCAGTCCCATTTCTTTCACCTTGTTAACCAGCTCAGCTGAGAGAAAACCATAGAAAACTTTTGGAGTCAAGGCAGTAGTGAGTATTAATGGCTATTCCCAGAAAGTTCACTCAGCACAGTATGCCAAGCCAATGTGAATCAGAAGCCTCTTCCTTTTTTTGGTCTCAACCGAGCAGAGTCCTGCCATCAGCACAAGCTCAGGAGTCCAAACCCAGCGCACAGCAGATCTGATGTCACCCTCTAAGCAGGGCAGCTCAAGTATGTGTTGACCCACCACACAAAGAGCTAAGAATAGGAGATGCAAGTTGTTCCACGTCGGACTTAAAATAGGACCTGGCATAGCCGCTTCCCTCCGATTTCCTTACGCTTGGAAGCAGTCAAGGTCAGACCTGCCCCAGCCACACACAAAAGGTCAGCTGAGCCGGGGTCAGCGCTGGGCTCAGGCTCGCTGGCAGCCCAGTTTACAGTAAGCGTCCCAGTTTGCTGCCAGGGAGCAGCTCCTCTCAGCTCCCACCCAGCCCCAGGAGTTACAGCAGCGCCTCGAGCACCGCCAGCTTTGAGCCGCTCCCGCAGGAGCCGGTGCTCCCTTCCAACCCGCACTGCCGGCCGCCGCTGCAGGCTCACGCACAGCTCCCAGCTCCCGTGCAGGGCGGTCTCCCACTGCGCTGAGCACCCCAGGACACCGCTGCTCGTGAGCACACCCGCGTCTCCTTCCAGGCGAGCCACAAAACTTCCTTGCAGGCTTGGTGCCCCGCTCGAGAGGCTGCAGCACCGCGGATTTCACTTCACGAGTGCCTCTTAGAGGGTGACAGGGGCCGCGCTCGCCACCAGCAGCCATCCAGAACGGTCCCCGTTGCACCCAGCAGATAAAGTCACCTCCTTCACGCAGGCGGCTCTGCCCGGTCGCTCAGACCCCCGGAGCTCCGACTCCCACCTCAGCCCCCGCCTGGGCAGGACGCAGCACTGCCCCACCGCGATCCTCACCGCGCCGCACGCTCCCTCTCACCTCCCAACAGCCGCTGCCGCCCGAGACACAAAGGAGACGGGAACGGGCGGCATCGGCCCCGCTGCGCCCCGCGCACGGAGCCCGTCCGGCTCCGGGAGGGAACCCCCAATGCAAACGTGACGCTTCCCCCTAGCCCGACGCGGCCGCGCGGCTCCTCCCGACCAGCGCTGCCCCGCTCCCCGTTACAGCTGCGGCCGCGCTCCCGGGGCCGGACCCGGACCCGCCGCTCCTGGGCACCGAGCGGGACCCGGAGCTTCGCTCCGAGCAGCCCCCAAGGCCGCAGCCCCCCGCCGCCTCCCTCCGCGGTGCCGGCCCTGCCCCCGGCCGCACTCACCGCCCGGAGCGCCGCTCCCCGCCGCAGGTGAGTCTCGCAGGCCCCGGCCCTCACTTCCGCCTTTACCCGTTCCGCTTCCGGATCCGCCCACCCCTTCCGCTCCCTCGCCTGCAGCCCATTGGTAGAACCAGCCGCCAATCACCCTCCGCCCGCCCACCCAGGTAGCTCCGCCCCATTGCGTGACGTCAGCAGGGCGGCCTGGCGTGCCGGCGGCGCCGCGGGGGGCGATGGGAGATGTAGTCCGGGGGGGGGGGGTGTCCGGGACGGGGCGGGCAGAGACGGAGCGGGAGCGGGGTGGAAAAATAGAGACTTTATTGCGAGGGGGCGGGGCGGGAGCGGAGGGACCCCCCCGACCCCCACCTCGGGACCCCCGCACCGGGCACCCCGCGGGCACGGAGTCCAAAACCGGATCAAAACCCTGCTGGTGCCGGGCCGCATCCCGGGGCGCTCCCGTGGGAGCGGGCGGGAGGTGCGCGGTGACCCCGCTCCGGCCGCTGCTGCCCCGAGGGGGGGGGGGGGGGGTCGGGTGCCGGTGGCCAGGTCAGAGAGAGCGGGGCCGCCGAGAGGGGTCCCCATGGCGAGGTCCTCCCCCCGCCGCCACCCCGGAGCCCGCGGGGTCAGTGGGAGCTGGAGGAGCCGGAGCGGGGTTGCAGGTGGATGCGGGACCGGCCCCCGGCAGAGCAGCCGGGGAAGGAGTGGGCAAAGCGGGGCGGCAGCGTGAGGGGCGGCGAGTCCGGGGTCCGGCGGGGTGCAGGGCTGGGGGTGTCCCCCCGCGGCGGGCACGGCCCCAGCCACGGGTGCGCGGCGGGGCTGGCACCGGCGTGGGCCGAGCGGCTGCGGACGGGGCAGCGTTTGGCCGGGGGGCTGGCGCAGGGGGAGCTGCGGGAGCTGGGGGGAGCGGGGAGCGGAGAAGGGGGCACCGGGGGCGATAGGGGCCGAGGGGCTGCAGGGGGCAGGCGGTAGGGGCAGGCGGGGGGCTGCGGGGTGCCCAGGCGGCTCTGGAGCAGCTCCATCATGCGCTGCAGCTCCCGGCTGAGGTGGGAAACCTCCTGGTTGAGGTGGTTGATCTGCAAGGGGAAGGAGAGCAGTGAGCGCCGGGGGAAGCTCCCCTCGGCCGAGCATCCCCGGTGCGTTCGGGGCCGTGCCTCCGGCCCCCAGCGCACCTCCTGGTTGAGCCTCATGATGTTCTGCTTTATCTCCTCTGCTTCCAGCGCCAGGGCTGGGCTGCACGCGTTGGTCCCTGCTGGGAAAGACATTTCCAGTGGTGGCGGAGAGCTCGCTGAGTCCCCCAGCCCCACGGCCAGTGCCCCAGGCCTTGCCCGGCTCCGCGGAGGTACCTGAGGTAGGGGAGTCCCTCGCCGCCCTCTGCAGCGGGGGGTCCACGTTGAAGCAGAAGGTTTGCGGCTCCGACGTCCTGCCGTTGTCTTCAATGCCATCCACAACTCTAGGACAGGAACAGGGCGAGGGTTGAGCCTCGTCACTCCCTCGCCCCTTTGCCACCCTTCCCAGCGGCACAAACCCGCAGCAGGGCACGTCCCAGCCTTACCTGGGACTGAGGTCCGGGGGGCCGTAGGTGTGCAGGGAGGGGATGAGGAGCTTGGGGGGCCTCCTGCCCGCGCTGCCCTCCTGCTCCCGGCGGAGCTGCGGAGAGGGGCTGCGGCCCCGGCTGCAGCGGGCCGGGGAGCGGCAGTCGCGCCGCAGGGCTGAGACCTGGCACAGCTCATCGCCCAGGAGGCTGCTGGGGGAGCCGCGCCGGGCCGGGCTGCTCAGCTGCGGCAGCAGCAGCTTGCGGCGGGCGATGGTGGCAGGGGAGCGCTGGAAGACCTCGTCCGGCTCCTCCTCGTCCTCCAGGACGGAGGGAAGGGGCTTCCCGGGGGCGGCACCGCTCTCCGGATGAGGCTGCGGGTGGGTGCAGGGTGGGGGGGGGAGTCAGGGCTGGTGCCACCCCGGCCCCGGCCTCCTCCCTCCCGCTCCCGGCGCAGCACAGACCTGCGGAGCCTTCGGCAGCCGCGGGGACCGGGAGTAGCGGCAGAGCCCCTGTGGGGAGAGCAGACGGCACCGGTTCAGCGGCACACGGGACCCCTGCGGGGGCCGGCTGCAGGCAGACAGCGCCGGGCGTGTGCCCCGCTCCTCGCCTCAGCATTCAGCACTCCCGGCCTCCCCGTGCCACCCCTGCACAACCAAACCTTCCCCAGCACCAGCCCCGCAGCCTCTCGCCTGCTCTCCTTTCTCTGCTGCTGCCACGACACTGAGGAACTGCCCAACCTCGGCCTGTGTATCCCAAGCCAGAGCCAAGGCTGCACCCTAAATCCCATCAGAGCATCAGCTCCCACGGGAGCCAGGCTCCATTTGCATCCTCCACCGCTGGATTATTTATCCCTTTCCCTGGTGATGGATGTGCTGGGGTTTTGGCTGCCTAGGATCTCGACCCCCTACTCCACCTCTGCAGGGCCTGGGGCTGTGGGTACCGCTCCGTGCCAGCGCAGAGCCAGCAGCAGAAACGGGGGAGGAGAAGCTCTGCAGAGCTATTTCTGCAGCAGAACATCCCAGAGCCGGCAGCGTGACTAAACCCACACCCCCCGGCGCTGCCTCCTGCGCACCGGGGGGGCTGTGCCCCGCTGCCTGTCCCGCAGTGACCCCCGGTCCTCTCCATCCTCATTTCCAAGCCTTCCATCCGCCTCCTGCTCCGCAAATGCTCTGGTTTCCAATTCCCCAGAGTTACACCAGGACAGGACGTACCTGCGTGGCCGCAGGGAGGGAGGACACGCACCTACCTCCATCTCGCTGCCCTCCCGCAGGTTGAAGGTCAGGTCCTGGTGGATGTCGGCCGTGAACTTGCTGGCATACTCTGGGTAGAGCTGCAGCACCTCGCAGAGCCCCCGCAGCCCGATGTGCTGCAGGTCGCAGTAAGTCAGCGCCTTCACGTCTGCGTTGGTCTTGATCACCCGGTCGGTGCTGCACAGGTCGGCTCCGATCAAATCCCCTTTGCCTGCAGGAGGGCACCGGGGTGGGCTGGCAGCATGAGCCCCGGACCCCTCACCCGGCCGGGCAGCAGAAGGGGACGGGGGAAGCATCCGCGCCGCCTGCCCTCACCCAGGATGGCCAGAACCACGTTGTCCTTCAGCACCTCGAGGGAGCCGGAGCAGACAAAGTAGTTGGCCTGCAGGGCATCGCCCTGGCGCAGCAGGTACTCCCCGGGCGCGCAGAACGAGGTCTTGATGTGGAGCGAGAGGGAGCGGAGGCAGCCGCGGCTCGCGGTCTCGAACACGGGCAGCTGCAGGATGTCCTTGTGGAGGTGCATGGCCACGTCCGCGCGCAGCTCGTCGGGGAAGTTGTGCAGTAGCTGGGGGGAGCGGGGCCGGGTGCTGGGTGCGGGTGGCAGGAGCAGCCCCCATCACCCTGACAGGGCACAGGTCCCCCTCCGACGCAGAGCATCGCCCCGCTGGCAAACATGGGGCAGCTCTGGTGCAGTGATGGGCTGCCTCTGCTCCATGGGTCTGCCCCGCTCCCTGTGCCGGCAGGAACCTGCCCCATACACCTGGCGCACAGCTCTGGTCCCTCCAGCATGGACATGTGCACATCTGCACATGCTTGCACACACATGAACACACACACGCACTGGCACTCCCATAGCTGGCCCTGCCAGCCCCTGGAGAGGGGCTGGACCAGCCCAGCCAATATCTCATACCTCGTTGGCATCAATGCCGTTGTTCACCGACCAGGTGGTCTGGAAGTACTCCAGCATCCGCTGCTTGAGCTGCTGGGGCAGGTGGTGGACGCGGATGAAGTCCTTGAGGTCCTTCATGCGGGTGTGATAGAGCGAGCGACGCGAGTACATGCGCTGGATGATGGCCGTGACGTTGCCGAAGACCACGGCGTGCATCAGCGCTGGGGACCACGAGGGCAGCATCAGAACCACTGAGGGGGCCCAAGCAAAGGCTGGGCTCTGCCCCTGCCAGCATCGTGGGGCTGAGGGGTGCAGCACAGGGGACTTCTCCCCTACCTCCAGCCCCGGGGCTGTCCTACAGCCCTCATGTGTTCATCGCGTCCCCCCCAGTGCCCTGCCCAGGTTTCTGCTGCACCCACTGCTCCAGCTTGGGGGGGGGGGGGAATGAAGCCCCCCAAGTGCTGCCCCGCTCCCTTCCTCACCCCCAATGAGCATGGTGCAGATGGAGAAGATCTTCTCAGCATCGGTGTTGGCGCAGACGTTGCCGAAGCCCACGCTGGTCAGGCTGCTGAGGGTGAAGTAGAGGGAGGCGATGTAGGCGCTGCGGATGGAGGGGCCCCCCAATGAGCTGTTGATGTAGGGAGCCTCCAGCCTCTTGCCCAGCTCATGGAGCCAGCCTGCCAAGCACAGCCAGGGGTTAGCACCAGCGCAGCCCCCGCCGCTGCCTGAGCGTGCCCCCGTCCCCTGCAGCCCCCTCACCGATGTCCCAGGTCTGGGGGTCATTGCTCTCCATCTCCTTGCGCCCGATGACGTACCAGATGCAGGCCATCCAGTGGGCCAGCAGCGCGAACATGGACATGAGCAGCGTGAGCACCATGGCGCTGTACTGCGAGTAGCGGTCCAGCTTCTGCAGCAGCCGCAGCAGCCGCAGCAGCCGCACCGTCTTGAGCAGGTGAACCAGCGAGGTCTGGGGAGCGGGGCAGGCGCTCAGGCAGGCTGGGAAGAGACCCCTTCACCCCCCCAGCAGGGACCCTTCACCCCCTCCCAGAGCTGTCAGGGTCGTGGGCTCTGGGACCAGATGGGATGAGCATGTCCCCTGCAGCCTCCCCCCGTCCTGCGGGATTTGGGGTGCTGAGAGGTGCAGAGAGGGGAGACACTGCAAGTGCCCCTCATTGCAATGGGGTGTGTGCGTGTCCACAAAGTGTTTGCACATGGACATGGAGCTGCTCTGAATCCTGGGCAGAGCACAGGCATGCGGGGTGCTGAGTGCTGGGTGCTGGTGCTGGGTGCAGGCTGGGTGCCTGCCTGCAGCTTCTGCAGAGGTGCCTCAGCAGTTACTGTCGTTTGTGGCATCCTCTGGTTAAATTGGGAGATGTGGGAGGTTTCCTGCTATATCCATCACCACTTCCCCTCGCTGCCCGCGCTGCTCTCGCATCCCTGCGGAAGGGGCCGCCTCCCACCGGTGCTGCCGGCGGCACTCACCACGGTCACATTGAAGATGTAGAGCAGATCGAAGGGCAGAGCAGCGATCAGGTCCACGAAGAACCAGGTGGCCACGTAATGGATGCAGATGGAGCGGGGCTCGTACACCACCTGCCCTGACTGGCTCACATACGTGGTCCGGAAGTTCAGGATGATGTCTGCACCCAGAGCAGGACTGGTCCTCACTGCGCTGCCACCACCAGCCTGGGGTCCACAGCCAGCCTAGGGCCCACTCCCAGGCTGCTCAGCACCAGCAGTGGGGGCAAAGCAGCAGCTCCCCTCCACATCACCCCACAACTCTGCTCCTCCACTCTGCCCAGCCATGTTCCCCATCCCAAACGGGTGCTCAGCCCCGGCATGGACCTACCCAGGATGAAGAGCATCTCCACAGCGATGTCGCTGACAATGGTGCTGCGGGCTGCCGAGAGGTTCTCCTCCGTGCCCGTGAAGCAGACATTGTAGGGCACGGTGATGGCCACGTAGAAGGTGGCCAGCAGGATCAGCCAGTCCCAGAGAGCCTTGAAGATGCTGTAGTGGAGCAGGATGAAGCGAGACTTCTGCACTGCGGCCACTTTGTACTCGGGGATGGACAGCTTGTTCTCAAACATGTTCTGGGGGAGCAAGGGGCAGGGTGGCACATGGTGGTGCACAAGGAGTAGAGGTCACCGCGGTGTCCCCCCCTTCCTGACGCCAGGGTGATGGACACAGCTCTCCAGCGGTGCACATGGGCTGCTCTGAGGTCACCCTCAAAGATGGGCACAGAACACCCGGTTATGGTGTATACAGGAGCGTGAGGCTAATGCTATTAACAATAATCCACCAGCACTGCCAGCTGCTGCCCAGAGCATCCCAGGTGCCAATTCAGATGCTGGGGCAACCCCCCCCCCCCGTGTCCCACAGGGACACGGTGCCGCTGGGGACAGCGGGAGCCCCGCACTGGGGCCCCGCAGCCTGGTAACGGTGCCCCCCCCCCCCCGGGGCCGCGCTGTGAGCGAGCGGCTGCGCTTCCCGACAGCAACCGTGTGAGGAGAGGCAGGGCCCTGCGGGAACTGCCGCAGGCTCCGCGCTCCCCTCCCAGCCGATGCCAACGAACCCCATTTGCAGCCTGGAGCGGGGGTGGCTGCTGGACGTGGTCGGCATCTGGGTGCTGGGGAGGCCGGCGAGGGGCACGCATGGGAACAGGCTGGTCCCAGGGATGCTGCAGCATCACCAGCCTGCCCCGGAGGCACCGCGTGAAGCGGAGGGCTTCCCCCAGGTCCTTACACGGTTGATTTTCATCTCGCTGCGGTCCCTCCGGGCAAACTGGCTGCTGAGCCGGTGCAGCACGGTCCGGCCCTGCCTGCGTGCTGCCCGCAGGTGAGAGCTGCCGGGCCTCTTGCTCCTCTGCTTGTCTGCAGCACACAAGACACGCTGGGTTTAGTGGCTGCGGCACTGCTGGTGCAGCAGGGCAGGGGCTGCTTTGGGTCCCCTCCCTGCACGGCTGACCAGAGGCAGGCAGGACCCAGCAGGGAATTGGGAGCCCCTTTGTCGCTTGCCCACTGCTCACATCCCATCCACGGCTCACCCTCCTTCTTGTCCCCCCCGTGGCTCCTGCCCCGGCTCTCGGTGATGTCCTTGAAGGAGAAGAGGAAGAGCACCACCTCCCCCTTCTCGTTCTTGATGGGCATGATGTCCAGCAGGCACCAGAAGGCAGCTCCTGCGTGGACAAGAGGGGTGCTGAAGGCAGGACATCCCCTCTGCCCCTCAGCGGCTTCACCCTGGGGACACGTCCATCGGGAGCCGCGGGCAGGGTCCCAGTGCCGTGCACCACTCACCACCCTTCTTGTAGAAGCAGACCTCGGTCTGGTACTCCTGCCTGCCGTCCAGCACCTTCTCGATGCGCTGCAGCACGGGCTCGCTGGTCTCGGCCCCGTAGAGGAACCGGCAGCTGCAGTTCTTCTGCATGACCTCGGTGCGGGCGAAGCCGGTGAGGTCGCAGAAGCCGTCGGAGCAGTAGACGATGGGGAAGCCGCAGCGGACCTGCGCGTTGGCCAGGATGAAGTTGCTGTCTGCAAGGAGAAGCAGCTGCCCCTGAGGGCCCGTGGCCACCCTGGGGGCGCAAAGGGCAGCTCAGGCCTCTCGGACCCCCATGGGGCCCTCTGGGAAGTGGAGCCAGGTCTGTGGCTGGCTGCTGGCTGCACCCGGAGCTCGCTTGCTCCCTGCCTTGTGGCCTCTGAAGTCTGCCCCAGCCCCATGCACTGGGGTCCTGGAGCCCAGATCCAGCTCCCGGCTCCCATTGCCAGGCGATTCCTGCCTCCCCCTCACCATCTGCTGCTCCCACCTCCCTCCAGGGCTCCGGCAGCTTAGCAGGAGCCGTGGCAAACCCAGCTGGGCACTGGCAGCCCTGGGGCACTGGGCTGTGGTGCTGTGACCTCCAGCCCACCAAGAGTGGGGCAGAGAAACCCAGAACCTGGGGTGAGTCCATGGCCCATGCTGGGTGACCTTGGCCCGCAAGGGAAGGTGGCCTCATGCTAAAAGGGTGCCAGGGAAGCGGGGTGTATGGCCGGCATGGACTACACCTGCACCCAGCAATGGCACACCAGGGTGTCTCCAGACCCAGTACAGTCCCCAGCTCATGGGTCCTCAGCCCAGCATCCCTGCAGGCACCAGCATCCCTGCAGGCACCAGCATCCCCACAGCGCAGGCACCAGGAGCAGGCAGACGTGGTCTGACCCCTCTCACAGTGAAGGAGAGAGCCCCTGGAAGTGCACGGCATGCATATGGCAGGGCAGGGGCAGAGGAGGCTGCGGAAGGGGTGGATGCAGCCGCAGGCAGCCCTGATGCCACGGGGGTGCAGGGGGGCCACCACAGCACAGCTCAGCCCAGGATTAGCTTGGGGAAGCAAAAATAGCTTGAAGCTGTGACTAAGGCCAGATTTTGGCTCTGGGGAACCAGGATTACGGCGTTGTCCAGGATGTGTTATTAGAAAAGGAAAAAAAGGGCTTGCATTTGGGAGCGGCTCTGCCTAGCAGGGGGATGCGGCACTGGGGGGCTCAGCAGCCCCCCTCTCACAGTGACCAGCTCACACAGATGGGTACCCTCAGGCCCAGCGGGCCTGGGAGAGGCAGGGTTAACTCACCCGGGTATCACTGGCTAAAGCCCCTCTCCATGGCAGATAAAGCCGATAAGAGTCACATCAAACCAGCAAAGCCTGACGCTATTTAAAAGTGCCTGGAAGGTGGCAGCCAGATGGGGATGCTGCCGGGGGCAAATCCCATCTCCCCGGGGCAGATTCCCAGGGCTTTGCATTGGTTGGGGTGCTGCAGGCAGCTCCCCTGGGGACCCTGCTCCTCAGAGAGACAGATCCAGCCCTGGGAAGCCTCAGCCCTGCGGAGATACACTCACAGCATCACCAGCACAAGGCAGATGTGGCTCTACCCTGGCACCTCTGGGCACAGCTGGGGAAGGTTCAGGGGCTGCTGCCTCTCATTGCAGTCTCAAAGGGAACATCCCAAATGAGAGCTCCTAAAGGCAAATGGCAGGCTGTGTCGTCTGGGATGCTCCACATCACTCCGGGCCGGGAGCCAGGCAAAACATGTCCCAGGGCTGCTCCTGCAGCCCCGATGCTGTGGGAGGGGAATACAGGCTCCGGTACCACGCTCATACTGGTCCCTCCCAGCGAGGTGGGACATGTCCAGCCCTGCAGGCGGTTGGTCCAGGATACCCCTGCTCCAAGAGATACGGGGAAAGCCTGGGGTCAGGCCTGAACATGGCCTGTCCCCGGGTGACTGCATGGTGACAGCGGTGCCGGGAGCTGGCACGTGGCACGCCGGCATGATCCCCTCCACAGCATGCCAGGGGTTTAATCCATCCTGGCCACAGCACATGGACATGGATGCAGAGGGGAGCCCAGCTCTGGGGGTGCACCAACAGCACCTCCAGCCGTGCGAAGTGACCCCGAAAGGGATGATGTCCCCCCAAAAACACAGCCCCCTGGCACCCACCTTTCCAGGGACATAACCCCAAACCAGCGGGTGCGTTGCTAATGGGGTGGCGGCCTGTGCAGCACTGGGGGTCCCCCAGGACCCCGCCATGTGTCGCAGAGGTGACAGCCACGGGCTGTGCCCCATGGCAGCCCTACAGCTCCGGGAAGCCAGGGGGCAGAACCCCGACTCCCGGTCCCCGCGGGGTCAGCCAGAACCCACGAACCCCACAGCAAAGCGGGGTTCAGGGGGGGTCCGGGGCAGTCGGGGTGGGCCGGGACCAGCAACGACCACGCCGGGGACCCCCCCCCCCACCCCGCCCCGGGGTCCCGTACGGTCCCTCCCGTCGAGCCCGGCCTCTGTCCCTGGTGCTGAGCGCGGCCACGGGACCGGCAGCGAGGAGAGCACCGGGGACTGCCCGAGGTGCGGCGGGTCCCGGAGCACCGAGCACGGACACCGGTGGGGTCCCGAAGCACAGAGCACGGACACCGCGGGGGTCCCGAAGCACAGAGCACGGATGCAGGGGGCCCGGAGCACCGAGCACGGACACCGGGGTACGGAAGCACCGAGCACGGATGCAGGGGGCATGGAGCACCGAGCACGGACACCGGGGGGGTCCCGAAGCACAGAGCACGGATGCAGGGGGCCCAGAGCACGGAGCACGGACACCGGGGGGTACCGGAGCAATGGACACGGGCTCCCCGGGACAGTGCAGAGCGCAGGGCCGGCCGCGACCCCCCGAGCCCCGTCCCTCCCCGGGGGCAGCGCCTTCTCCCCCCGCCCGCTCCGCGCCTCCCCGGCCCTACGTGTGCCATCGAAGCGGGTGGCGATGGTGTCCAGGAACGTGTTCTGCGGCGCCAGCAGCCCCTTCATCACCGGCATGGTCCCGCGGGGCTGCGGCCGCTGGATCGGGTTCCGCTGCCGCCCCCGGACCCCTCCGCAGGTGCGGTCCCGGCTCCGCGGGTTGATCTCGGCTCGGCCCGGCCCGGGGCTCCCGCTCCGCCCCCGCCCCGCCCCGGGCTCTGCGCGCCGCCGGCACCGGGAGGGGCCTCGGCACCGGCACCCGCCCGCGGGCAGGTGGCTCTGACCTGCGCCGCAGCACCGGGAGGCACCGGGAGGCGCCGGTCCCGCCGGGCCCACGGAGGCTGCGAAAGGGGCAGGACCGGAGGCACCAGCATCACCCCCGCTGCTTACGGCCGAGCCCGGGGGCTGCAGGGCAAGGCCGTGCCCTGAGGGGCAGCCGGGGGTGACAGGACCCAGCCGGAGCCTCCCCAGGCCCCTGCGCAGGGCCGGGGTGGTGGGGACCAAGCGCGGGTGCCCACGAGGCTCCCTGGTGCTGTGATGGGGATGCTCTGAGCCCTTATAGGGGCTTCACAAACACCCCTCAGCTCCCAGCCAGCCGGGTCCTGGCTCTGTTCACTCCAGTTCTGGCCCTGCTGGGACCCAGCCCCACGTAACCCTCCCCAGAGAGAAGGCAGAGCCAGGTAACATCGGGCTATCATTTATTGTAAAAGGCCGGCGGTGCCTGCAGCGCCCTGAGCAGGCTGGGCCAGGCCAGGAGGAGGTATGTCAAAGTGCTATTTACACCGAGCTCCAGGTGTGTGTCCCAGGGATGCCCCCCTATGGGTCCTCACTCTGTTCCTGCTGCCCCCACCCCTCTCAATAAAAGCTCTTAGCAGCTCTCTGGGCTTGGCTCTTGGTCAGGTCCTTCCCCGAGTGTCCCTGGCACTGGTCCCTGGGGCTGGCGGGGCTGGTGTCAGTGCCTGCACCCATGGGGCAGCCCGATGCGTCGTGGCAGGTGGTGCCAGGGCGCTCCCCACGCTTGCCCATGGTGAGGATGCCCGCGGCGTGGTTGCCGGAGCTGTGCAGCAGGCGGTAGAGCCGGCTCTGGAATGCCGGGGGGCCACTCTTCCTCTTGCCCAGCGTGAGGATGCCGGCGGCGTGGTTGCCCATGCCGTGCAGGAGGTCATAGATGTGGCAGGAGCAGGTCTTCTGCCGGCAGCACTCGGGCAGACTCTGCCGGGCAGCAGCCAGGGAGCAGAGCAGGAGCAGGAGCAAGAGGCAGGCAGCTCTCTGGAGCTGCTGGAGCGATGGGCAGCGTTAGTGCAGGGCAGCAGCAGCACCACCGGGCAGCGTGCCGTGCCCACCGGTGTCAGCCCTGTCTGCCCTGGTCACTGCAGCGCTGCTGCAGGGTCCCAACCCCACTCCCAGTGCACGGCAGCACAATCCCCCCCCCATCCCCAGCACCCATGGACCCCAACCACACTGTGACCAGCAGCCTGATGTGGGTGCCCTCACCAGCACAAGGCAGCCGCAGCCAACACCCTCCCCTTGCTGCCGAGTGCCAGAGCACCCACACTTGGCACCACAGGCACCACGCGTCCAGCTCCCTCCTGAGGAGCCCAAGCAGGGCTGAGCCCCTCAAGTGGCCACTGGCCACAGCTGGGGAGCCCTGGCGAGGAGCCTTGAGCTCCCAGCTTCCCGAGGAATTGCCCAGGCCCCCTCACACCCCCAGCCCCACATCCCAACCTCTCCCCCATCGCTGCCCTCCTGGTCCCATGGGCTGCAACACCCCACCCCACCTTGGTGTTGGGCACCTCCATCCTTTCTGGGGTCTTCAGGCGGCCGAGCAGCGCTTGGGCATGTCCCGCTGGGCAGCCGGGAGCACAGCACCCTGTGCCACCGCCACAGCTGCCGCTTTATAGGCCCCGGCACAATAGTGATGCCAAAAATACCGGCGGGGCCAGGCGGCTGCGGCCGGTCTCTGGGAGACACGGGCCTGTAGCCCGGAGACCGGCCAGGCCTTTCCCCTCATTTGCAGCTCCTCATTGTGCGGGTGCTCAGGGGCCATGGCGCTGCCGGGACGCCTGGCACTAATGAGGCCATAATTGCCCATGGGCCCCATGGCCGGGCAGGCACAAAGGGGCCGAAGGGCAGCGCTGGGCTGCTCCTGACAGCAGCAGCACAAGGGTCTGTTCCCTGGGTCCCCATTAGGCTAATTAGCTTCCTGAACAAATGGGTGCCGAGCAGCCGCATGGCTCCTTGACGTGGGGAGTCGTCACTCCGAGCATGGCTGGTGATGGGGAGCAATGGTGCCACCCTTCATCCCCCTCAGTAACCGCATCCCACCTCAGCCCTGCACCAGGCACCCAGAGGGAGCAGCAGGGCACCTTGGTGGGTCTCACACTCTTTATAATGCTCCACAGCCCCAGTCCGACCCCAGACCACCCCCTGCACAGTGCTTGTGCCAGGACCCCCTCTCCCTAGGGAATAAGCCCTGATGTTTCCCTGATGCCAGAAGCCACAACTCCTGCCTGGACCCATCTTTGGGGTGGTGAAGGCAAACCCCATGGCCCTGGAGGGGGCAGAAGCCCAGCCCCGGGCTGTAACACAAGAGGGGTCTGGCACGGCAGACTGGGGGTCCACACACACAGGGGTGCCAGCATCCCCGCCGGCCCTGCGGCAGGGCACTCGCTCTGGAAGCGGATGGAGGCCCCGGGAGCTCAGGCCAGGGAGAGAGCTGGAGCAGGCTCATCCGTCCCCAGCCTCCCCCTTGGCCCCACCGCAGCCCTTCGGCACGGCAGAGCACAGCCCCACACGCGTCCCTTCGCTCACGGAGCCTGCAGGCACGCAGCTGCCTGTCTACGGGCAGGATGGGGCTCCCTGGTCCTTGTCCCTGCAGCCAGGGAGTGCTCAGTCCGGGCCCCCGAGCCCCAGGCCGGGGTCAGCAGGACGCCGCTTCACCGCCTCCTTCTGTCTCCGGGATGGGCTCCAACGGGGCGCGCAGCCGGGAGGGCTCCGGTGAGGCCGAGCCGTTCCTGCCGATGCCGCAGGACTGTCCCGCGTTGTGGATCTGCCACAGGTTGTCCAGCGCCTCGGCCTTGGCGTGCTTGAGGAGGTCAGCCTGGCCCTGCCGGGGAGACGCCGTCATCGGGGCTGCCCCACTCGGGCTCCCCGGACCCCCTGCTGCGGAGCGTGGGGTGCTCCATCAGCCACCCCCTATGAGCGGGGCCGCCTGGACCCCCCGAGCGGGTCCGTGCCATCGCCATCGCTCCCGGAGCATCCTCGGGGTTCGGGTGAGCCGGGCGGGGGCCGCGCAGCCCTGGCCCCTCACCTTCAGCACTGTGATGTTCCAAGCGAAGCTCTCCAGCGCCTTCTGCAGCTTGCGGCCCCGCAGCCCCTCCTTGGCCTCGATGCGGTGCAGCTCCTTGTGGAAGTCCATTCCTGCGCACACGGGAGCGGTGCTGAGCGGGGACGGGGACTCCCTTCTCCCGGCTCAGGGATGCAGGACGGCGGCTCCCCATCGTCCTGCAGCCGGAGCCCGCTCCCACGGCTGCCGGAGCCATCCCCTCGGCACCGCGCTCGGTCCCAGCCCCGTTTGGTTCTGGGTTCCGGCCCCTCCACGCCGCGGCTCCCCCCCGGGGGGCTCGGTGCGGGGCTGCCCCCGCCGTGCTCCGCGTGACGTCCCCGTGAGCGGTGCCGCATTCACCGTCCTGACGCAGCACCGGCTCCGGGCCCACGCGAGGCTCCCACGCAGCCCGTTCACCCACGGGCTGTCACTCACCCCCCCCCTCCCGCACCGCACCGCACCCGGCACCGGGCACTGCAGGGGTGCAAGGGGGGGCAGGCAGCGCCTGGGCACGGGGATGAGGCTGCAGCCCCCAAAGCGCTCCCTGCCCCACGACACCCCCATCGCCACAGGAGCCCACCCGGCCGCGCACCCAGACCGTGCCCCCCCCCGCCCTCCGACTGCTTCCCCCCAGCGCTGGCAGCGGCGGCAGAGCCCAAAGCCAAGAGCTCGGGATGGTTTCTGGCAGGGAACAACCAGAGCTGCCGGCAGCAAGGCTGGGACCGGCTTGGGGGGCCCGGGCAGGCCGGGGGGAGCCGGGGCAGGCAGCGGCGGCACCTGCCTGTGTGGGTTCAGCCACGTGTTTTGGGAGTCCTAGCACTCGGTTGCCGCTCCTGCCATCAGCCCCGGTCTGTTCTTTCTGGTGCTAATTATATTGCGGCGGTTGGCAGATAATGACTCTTCCCCGCTTCCTCATCAGCCTCCTCCGCTCGCCTCCCTCTCCCCGCTCCCTCCCGCACAGCCCCTGCAGCCCACCCACTCAGCACCCTGCCCCGGCGTGGCCCCAAGCACCCCGATGGCACCCAGCACCGCGCAGGCTCCCACAACCACACCAGAGGCAGGCTCAGGACCACCAGAGCCAGGAATCCCTCTCCCATGCCTGTGCCCAGGTCCAGATCTTGGTGCCGGACCCACTGAACCGAGCCCTGCAGGGACCCCCTCTGGGATGCGCCCAGGTCTGTGGCACGGAGCAGCACCAGGGTTAGAGGTGCCCCGGGACCCACCTGCCTGCTGTGCCTGGATGAGCTTGCTGTACACCGCATCGGCCGACTCGATCAGCGTCCGGCTGGTCTGGATCATCTGGGGAGAGGGGTGCTGTGAGGAGCTGGGCAGAGCGGGTGGGGAGAAGGGGCTCGGGCAGGGGCTGCCCCTTGCCTCAGTGGGGTGCTTGGGGTCTGGCTCTCCTCACCCAGCTGTGCACAGGGTGACCCTGCCTGGCTGGCCCTGGGCTGGAGCAGGGCCCCTCCAACACAAAGGAAGGAAGCTGCTCTGGCTGTTAATGGGGTTTCTCCCACCAGGCAGGACCGCAGGACTCCCCATGAGCAGCCCTGGCACACAGTGCAGGGGACGGGGGCTGCTGGGTCCCAGGGCTCAGACTGAGCTGGGTCAACCTGCTCCTTGACAAGGGTCCTCCATGGGCAGCCCCCAGCAGCCTCCCTGTGCACCGCGATGGGTGCAGGGAGTCAGGGTGCCCTGTCCTGGTTGTCCTGGTGCCCCTGGCCCTGCGGAGCATCCCCATAAGGAGTCGAGCCCCGGTGAGACACGGCACTTACCGTCTCGTAGGCGGTGAGGACCTTGCGCAGCAGGTCCGGGATGGGGCCCTGGGCCTCCATGGGGGGGTACTTCTCTGCCAGGTTGAGGGTGACACTGGGCGAGCTGTCACTGTGCAGCAGCCACGCGGCCACCGTCAGGATGCACTGCTTCATGTTGGCGGCAGGCGTCAGACCACACAGCTCCTTGAAGGAGACCAGGGCATTCTGCGGGTAGAGACCAGCGTCAGGGGCTCTGCCAGGGAGGGAATGTCCCCATTCTCCTGGCTCTCTGCTCCAGATGAGGCCCCTCACCTGACTCCCCCAGGAAGAAGGGGATGCTCCCCACTGCTCACAGGCCAGCCCCATCCTCCCCTAGGTCCCCAGTGCCCCTGCGTGGTCCATACCTGCACGTTCTCCCGCAGGTCGGTGGCCTCCCGCAGCGGCTGCGTCGCCGTCCGGAAGACCTCGTCGATGGCCTTGATGCCGGTGGCCTTGGTGGACGTGTACTCCCGCACCCGGCGGCCCCGGCGCCCCGACAGCCCCCGCCGGTGCCCCTTGCCCCCGCCGCGGCGGTCGGTGATGGCCACGTGCACGAAGAGGGTGGCGTGGGGCAGAGGCTCCCCCGCGAGGGACTGGAGCGGGACGTGGCGGTAGCCGGGCTGCAGGCACTCGAAGGGGATGGTGTACTGGGCGATGAACTCATCCCCGATGTAGTCATCATCCAGCACGACGAAGCGCAGGACAGCCAGCTCGGGCAGGTTGATCTGGAACTCCAGGCTCTCGTCAAAGATGGGGTTGTCCCCGCTCTGCAGGGCCGTCTTGGTGCGGTGCTCGGCGCAGTCGGCCGGGATGCCGTGGATCTCAGCGCAGACGTAGGGCTCCACCACCTCCCCCTTGGCCCCCGAGCCCTTGGGCTTGGGCAGGTTCTGCCCGCTGATGACCTTGAGGTGGAGGAGCTGCGCGGGCACCCCGGGCAAGGAGTCCTTGGCATTGGCACTGAAGTAGGAGACCTCCTCCCGCATGATGGCGGGGCGCAGGACGTAGCCGCAGGCGCCGTTCTGCCGGAACCAGCCCGCGTTCAGGTCCATCATGAGCCCCGGCGTCTGGTAGTTCATGGCCACCATCTGGCAGCCGCACTTCCAGAAGTCCTGCGGGTTCATGTTGCTGGCGTCGATGCGCATGGGGCTGGGGTAGACGCGGGACAGGAACCGTTTGTTGTAGCTCACCAGCTCGGCCGGGCACTCGTTGGCGAAGCGTCCCGCCTCCACCTCGCTGAAGGAGCACATCTCCCAGTACCGCTGCCCGCGCCGCGAGCTCTCGAAGTCCTGGAAGGGGACGGCCTGGCACAGGCTCACCAGCTCCGAGAGCTCGCGGCTGAGGCGCAGGCGCCGGGGGCCAGCCGTGTCCGGCACCTCCCGCTCCTCCTGGCCCAGCCGCCGCGCCAGCTCCCGGCCTTCCTCCTCGTCCGACACCTCCCCTTCGCTGTCCTCGCAGACGGGAGGCAGCTTCTTGCCCTTGATGAGGATGCGGCCCTTGAGCTGCTCCGGCGAGGGCAGGTAGGAGGCAGCGGGGTTGGGGGGCTCCAGGTACAGCTTCTCGCCCAGCGTCTTGCGCAGGCACTGCGCGGCCAGGCGCTGCTGGGGCGCTGAGCACCGCACCACCAGGCAGAGGATGAGCGGGTAGGCAGAGGCGGTGAAGGCGTGCTGGTCGATCAGCCCCACCACGGCGCGGAAGGGCACGCAGGAGGTGGCCGAGGGGCTGGTGTAGACCACGGGCTCGCCCTCGGCGCCGTCCCACAGCACCAGCTCGATGCTGCGGCAGCCCAAGCCCAGGGCGCTGATGTAGCCGCTGATGTCTGAGCGGCCCCAGAAGTTGTCCTCCAGCAGGCAGGCGCTGTGGGCAGAGCTGATGTAGTAGTGGGAGAGGGGCTGGGCCATGTCCTGGCACACCTTGCGGTGCTGCGGGTCGAAGATGGAGCAGTCGGCGGAGAGCAGGTAGCGTGTGAAGCCATCGATGGCCAGGTAGCCCTTCTCCCGGCCCTCCTTGGAGGGCTCGTACTTGCCAACGATCTCCAAGCACTTCTCCTCCGTCACTCCCTCCATGCCTTGCTCCACCTCCAGGAACATGAGCAGGTCCTTCAGACCCAGGTACTCCTTGTTGCTGGAGAACTGCACCAGCAGGAAGAAGATCTCGGGGCGGGTGCAGAGCTCGCAGTACGCCTCCACGAAGAGGTCGCAGGGCACCTCGGCACCGGCACGCTCGCTGGCCTTCTGCAGCTCCTTGAACTTCAGCTCGATGGTGGAGGTCTTCATGCCGGGGTTGAGCGCCTTGATCAGCTGCACGGCGCGGGCTACGGGGATGCGGCCGGACTTCTCCAGGTCGGCGAGGTCGAAGACGGACGAGATCCAAGACGTCCGGAGGCTGGGGTGGCCGGTCCCGGGCGCCTCGGGGGTGTGCTTCCCATAGGACACCAGGTACCGGAGCCCCATCACCCAGGCGCTCACCACATCAGCCGAGCTGGCCACCAGGTCCAGGGACTCGTAGTTGTCTCCATAGATGATGGAGAAGGCGCACTCGTCCGGGAACTGGTCGGAGAGGCCATTGCTGCGCAGGACAGGCGTCTTCTTGCCCACGCGCACCTCTTTGACCGACTTGATCTCGATCTTGGCCTTCTCCGAGTCCTTCTTGGAGGGCTCCCAGCGCACGGAGCGCATGTCAGCATCCAGCACAAAGAAGCGGCTGTACATGCGCGAGTTGGAGCGCACCTTCTTCAGCTCGCAGCCCTCCAGCATGAAGGAGATGCAGGCGGCCGTGCTGTTGATCTTGCGGTCGTTGGGCATGGTGCTGAAGGACACCGTCTTCTTCTTCTGCGGCGGCCGCTGCCGGGACCCATCCTGCCACGGTGGGAGAAGGGGACAGAGCCGTCAGGGATGGGGCAGGCAGTGCGCGCCCCACCACGCTCTCCCCAGCCTAGCCCCAATGCACAGCACAGCACCCCAGGGTGCCCCAGGGCACCCCATTGCCTCATGAAGCCCAAGTCTGCCCCAATCCAACCCAATCCCTGGAGGCTGGGAGCCGGCTCCAGCCCTGGCCTCCCCCATAGCTCACTGCCTGGTTTATTTTAACTCTGCTTTCCTTCCTTCCTTCCTGCTCCCAGCCCTGAGCCGGATCCGTCCCCACTGCTCACTCACCCCCAGAGGCACGGCCGCACGCAGGCATCTCCCTGGCCTGGGGATGCCGGAGGAAACCAGGTGCCTGCAGGAGCCACCCATGCCCACAGCATCCCCATCCCTGCACTGGGGCTCCCCCCATGGCCCCTCACACCTTCCCCTGCACTCCAGGGACCGGCTGCAGGCACCACAGCAGTGAGGTGCAAGGATGTGTGGGGTGCCCCTTGGTGATGCACCCCCATTGCTGCCCTGGCGACCCCTCCTAAGCCCCCCACTGCGTCTGCTGGGGAGCGCTGCAGGACACCAGTCACCACCAGTGCCACTCGCTGTGGACAAGTGTGGTCCACGGCCCCATCCCACAGAGCTGGTGATGCTGCTGCGCGTACCCCCATGCCAACCCTGCTGCTCAGCAGGGAAAGGGACCCTGCTGCCAAGGGGTTGGAGAGGGTAGGGGAAGGGGGGGGGGGAACAGCAGGGCTGGGAGCATATTATGGGATAGATTTCATTAAGTAGCGCAGTAGGAGGAGATTTAATCCACTTCTTCAAGATTATGGTGAGTCACCTCTAATCTGGTGGTGTCTCCAGCAGGGGCAGGTCCTGCCCAGCTGTCCAGGTTGAGGGTGATGGGATGTCCCCTTCCGGCACCCCAAGAGCTTCAAACAGGAGCGGGTGGGCAGCCTGGGTGAGCACGTCCCTATGCCTGACCCCAAAGGATATGACTCTGCCCCAGTCCACAGCCCAGGGGCAATCAGGACGGGGCATGCAGGAACCCAGGCAGCTCCCCAGGGATGCCCGGGACACATCCCAAGGGAAGGGGAAAACCAGCCCTAGCCCTTGGCCCCACGTTAGAGCCAGCTGGATCCTGGTCGCAGCATCGGCCAGCCCCATGGCAAAGGACTCCAGACTCTTCCCGCAAGCAGCAGCTCCATCACCCTCGAGGGGTGATGTGAGCACCGCAAATGGCTCCATCCTGCCCAGCAGCTCGGGGGCCCGTTGCTCGCCCCAGCACACACACACACACACACACACACACACACACACACACACACACACACACACCACCGGGCGGCTCCGCACCGGGCCCAGAGCCGAAAACAGGAAATCCATCCGGAAAGGAAACACGGGCGGGGGGACCGCTGCACCCAGCTCCGGGACCTGCCTCCCGCTGCACCCACCGCAGGGCAGGCGGGTGAACACCCAGCACCCTCCCCGCAGCCCCCATCCTCCCAGCCCTGGGAAGGGGAGCCGGTGCCTGGGGCAGTGCATTGGGCTTCTCACCCCTACTTGGGGACCAGCAGGGAAAAGCTGCTGATCCCACGCAGCCCCTTATACAGGAGGGCTTCAACCCTGGGGATACCTCACTGAATGCTCTGTGAGGCGCAGGAAGCAGCAGCAATGCAGGCAGCAGCAGTGCAGGCAGCAGCAGTGCAGGCAGGCAGGCCTCCGAGCACAAGGTGATACCAGCAGCAGCGCAGGCAGGAGGATGTGGCACCCACGGGAGCAAGGAGCATCCCCGGTGACAGGGCAGAGCATCCCGCTCACTGTGCCACTGCCACACACATGGCACCGACACAGCCCAGCTCTGCGGCACCAACCGCGATGCCAAAGGCAAGTGTGGGCACCCAGGTGGGCACAGAGGGCACGTCTCAACCCGGCTGCCTGCGCTCTGCCCGGCTCTGCTGCATGTGCTCAGCACCTCGCCAGCCTCCTGCGATGGGTGCCCTGGCGAGTGCAGCAGCCCTCATCCCAGCTGCCTCGTGACGGCCGTTGTCCCTGGCCACACAACCCGCTCCCAAGCACAAGGATGGGAAGATCCCCCCCTTGTCTGCTGTGTACATGTCGTTCCCCCCCCCCAGCAGCTCGTGACAGCAGGAGACGGAGGAACCGAAAGCCTTTGGGGCTGTGGTGTCTCGGCCTGACCACGGCTTCGCTGTCCAGCCAGGAGAGCAGGATCCCTCTCGCGGCCCTGGGGACAGAGCTGCTCCCCAGCCTGGCCGAGACATCGCTCCCCCACAACCAGCTTCCCCACATCCCACCTCTTCCCGCTGCCCCCTTCCCGGGCTGGGGTGCAGGCGGCAGCAGCCGGCAGCACCGGAGCGGAGGCAGTGGGAGGCCAGGCACAGCCAGGGCTTTTCTATCACCGTTTGTTCCCTGCCAAGAAGAAAGCGAGTGACACATCCACTCCTCGCGGCACCAGCTGCCGCTACCCAGTAGGGGCCGAGGAGCCGGAGCTCGGCACAGAGGGACCGCGCAGCTCCTGGGGCGGGAGTGGGATGGGGATGGGGCATAGGGGACAGGACAGTGGGGCGCTGGGGAAGGGTCACCTCCTGCAGCGGGGTGGAACTGATCCTGTATTCCCCGTTCCCACTCCAGCATCCTCACCGGAGCTCCAGCCCCCTCTGCTTCCAGCCTGGGAAGAAAGCAGGGAGCAGGTCCTATAGGCAGGGTATGGGGATGCTGCATCCGCTGCCCCAGCGCAGCCGATGCCTCTCGCTTTCAGATTCACTCCTCCAGCCTGTTCTGGAAATCCCAAAAAATACCAGCTCCGTCAGCTCTTCCCACACGTGCCTCCACTCCATCAGGCAGCCCCTGCCCTGCCTGCAGCTCGGCTCTGCCCATCGCGCCAAGCCCCCTCCCTGCTCTGCAGCCCCTGCACCAGCACCACGGCGGAGCAGTGGGTGCAACCCCTGACTCCCACCCACCTCGGTGGGAAGCGGCCGCAGACCCCACAGCGCAGGAACAGCCTCAGCATCCCCCAGGGATCTGGGCTTGGGAATCTGCTCCCTAGGTCCTGCTGGGGCTGGATGGGGCCCAGACCTGTCAGGGCTCCCCATGGACCCTCTCCCCAGGTGCTGTGCAGGGCTGGTGCGAGCTGCTCCCTTCCACACCGGGGGGTCTCAGCCCATTGGTGATGGAGGGGCTGGCAGAGGACCCCTGCTCCTGCTGCTCTGGGGAAGCAGCAGAACCCCTGCCTCCAAACAGGTGGGGGCCGGAGGAGCTCGGCGTGGACCCTCCAGCACCAGGGCAGGATGAGTCCCCGGATGGGCTTTGTTGATGCCTGACGGATGAGCAGATGCTGGGAACGCCGTCCGGGTTTGACCTCCCGCAGCAGCGCTGGCCCTGGGCCACCCGACCTTCACGTGAGGCCAAATCCCGCGGTGACGCACGGCGGTGACGGGGATGTGCCCAGCCCGGGAGCAAGCGAGAGCATCAACCCCAGCCTGCAGCACCCACGGCTGATCCCTGGGAGAAGAGGGAGACCCTGGCCAGGTCCCCAAGGAAACCGGGCACAGACCCACACCGGCAAGGGCCTCTGGCTGCATGGAAGCACCAGGAGGTCTCTCGAGTGTCACCGCGTGGGGCACAGCCCGGCTGGGACACGGGGTCCCACCGGGTGCCCTGAGGAGGGACCAACGGCTCTGCTCAAAGAACCTGGTCCATGGGGGCAGAAGAGCGGGGCTGTGCCGGCCCCACAGGAACAGCCCCCACACCGGGTATTAATAGCACCGGAGCAATCCCAGCTTTAAATAGGCTGCCAGGAGTGGGGAGGCGGGTCTCGGGCGGACAAGACCTATTGTGTCGGCGAGCACCGCCGGCAGAAGCACAATTAGAGGGGTTCATTGAGGAAAACACGCATGTGGCCCCCTGCCCACCAGACCCCCAGAGACCCTGCGGGGCCCAGAACCCCTGCCCAGCCACAGTACGGCTCTGGAGAGGTGTCGAGAGCAGGTCGGGTGCTGGCCAGGCTGGGCCCAGGGCTCAGCACCTTGGCAAGAGCAAGGATGGGAAAGCAGAAGGTGCTCAGGAGTCAGGCTCAGGCATCTCCTCACCAGCACCCATGGGTGCCCTGAGCGGGACAGGGTGATGCTGCGGTGCAGCAGGAGCAGCATGGCTATTCGGGAACCCATGGGCTCAGCAGCGGCTGGACAGGATGCCCCACGGCCACGCAGAGACAGGCCTGGTCCCGCAGCACGCAAAGCCCAAGCCAGGCTTTGCCCTTGGGGACCCGGGTGCCAGGAAGGGCAAGAGGACTTGAGGCAGCGCTGGCACGAACAGCGCCGGTGAGCCCGGTGCCGCGGGCGGGGGCAACCCCCGGGCACCGATCCGGGGCTGCAGCTCCACAAACCGGGGGCGGAAGGGGGGGGGGTCGGCGGGCACGGGCAGCGCCGTGGGCAGGCAGGGCCGGTGCCCGCGGCGCCCCGGGGGGCACGGCTCGGTGCCCCGAGCGCTGCGCAGGTGCCGGCGGCGCCGGTGCCCGGGGGGCGCTGGATCCCGGTGCGGGGATGGGCGGGAGGGGCCGGCGCGGGGCTCTCACCTTCATGATGCTGGCCCGGGGCGCGGCGGGCGCGGGGCTCCGTTCCGCCGAGTCCTCGCGGCTGCTGCTGCCCGAGCCCGACCCGGGGCTGCCGCCGCCGCCGCCGCCGCCGCGGGGCCCGTTGGGCAGCGGCGGGGCTGGGCGCGGCGAGCCCGGCGGCGGGGGGCCCCGGGGCCCCTCCGCCATCCCCCGCGGCCTCAGGGCAGCGGCCGCCGCGGGGCCCCGGGCGCCCCCGGAGCCTGCGCCCGCCGCCGCCGCCGCTGCGGGGCTCAGTGGCGGAGCGGGCGGGAGGCGGCGCGGCCGGGAGGAGGGGACGGGCCGGGGGCGGGGACGCGGACGGGGACGGCGCCCCCCCCCCCCCCCTCCCGCCCCCGAAACCCCGGGATGCAGCGGCTGGGAACGGGGATGGGGCACTGGGTACCGAGCATCCCCCCCACCACCACCGGCCTCCGCCCAGTACCGCAGCTTCCGGGCCTGGCGGCTGCCCCATCCCGGTGGGACCGCGGCCAAGCCCGCACTCGGCAGCCGGGCACCCACAGGGAACCGCACCCCGCAGCCTTGGTACCTGCAGCCGGCACCCGAAACACGCTGCACGCTGCAGCCCGGCACTCACATCGACCTTGCACCCTGCAGCCCAGCACCCAAACCCCCCCTGCAGCCTCCAGCGGGGTCAGCGCCTCGGGCACCGGGTGGATCCCCGGCCCAGCGCAGCCCTCCCGGGCAGGGGGTCGAGGCTTTTCCCAGGGGCCGGGTCCCTGTGGGGCCTCCAGAGTGGTTTATGCTGACCCTGGATGCCAGCAGCTGCGTGGGGAGCGTGGCACAGGCAGCAGGACCAGCACCGTTGGGCTCTCTGGGTTGGATGCTGCCTCACAGGTCCCTGCTGGCTCAGGGCTGTCCAAGAAACCCCCTCCCATTGCCCCTCCTTGCCAGGCTTGGCCCCCCACCTCCATCCAGCCACCACCCACCCGCTCCCCGTTAAATCCCAGCCTGTTCCCTGCCGGTGCCAGGCACACCCGATGCCAAAAGCCCAGCACCAGTGTTCCCATGGCCCTGGCAACAATCCCCTCCGAGGCATCCCCGCAGCCACAGGCACTGCTTCTGCCCTAATCTGAGCAGGAGCTTTGTTCCAGGCTCTCCAGCAGGGATGGCAGGAGGGGGCTGAGCCCCGTTTCCATCCCTGTTAGAGGTTCTGGCTGCACCTGGGGGATGCTTTGTGTGGCCCTTATTCAACACTTTGTCTTCTGCCAGTGCCCTGCCTTCCCCGCCTCCGGCAGCAGCTGCCTGCACAGCAGGCTCCGAGCACATCAACCCTGAGAGCAGGAGGGGACCCGACCAGTGCCACGAACAGCCCCAGGCGGCCACTGAACTGGTTAAATATTCATGGCTGCCCCTTCCCCAGGACCCCCGAGGAAACAACAGCAACTCCTCAGCCACCAGAGCAGAGTCAGGGCTGTTGTCAAGCAACCTCTTTAATGAGGATTAAAGAGCATAGTATGAAAAATCCAACCCCAGAGCGCTGCCCTTCATTTGTTTCCCAGAGATAACCCTCCTGCACTTTGCTTTTGATTTTTTAACCATTAAAACCAGCCCTTGCTGGAGCTTATTCTTCCCCAAACCAGCAGACGTGCACTGGAGGCGGGTGGAGGGGCTGATCCACGCAGCCAGGACCTGCCACCGCCCCACAGTGTCCCTGCCAGGGGACAGAATGCCACAGGGCCAGGAGCTCAGCACAGAGATGGCGCTGTGCTGGCCCGAGGCTCTGCTGCTCCCACGGAGGTTTCCACTGTCCTCCTTCGGGCTATGACAGTCCCGGTGTCCCTCAGGAAAGGCACAGGCAAGTGCGGGTGCTGCCAAGGCACTGAGCAGAGCAGGGTAAGCAGTGGCCGCTGGCAGCAGGACCCAAGTGCCCTGTGATGCTCACAAGCACCCGCGGCCCCAGCCTGTGCTCAACGCAGCCCAGCGAAGGGTCAGCTCTGCTGGTGAGTGCCTGGGGCTGGGCTGAGCCGTGCTGCACATCCTGCTCCATCCCTGCGGGCAGCACTGACCTGGGTGCCCGCCAGCGCAGAGCAGGGGCACGGTCACATTCGTTGGCTCCATCTGCTCTGCTCAACCAAACCCCCTGGGGCTGGGCACCCTCAGCACCGCTCCTCCCTGCAGGGTGCACGCACGGTGAACCCCAGGTGCGGGAGGGCTGCGGGACCCCCGGGCTGCCCTAGGAGATGATGGAGCTCTGGATGTGCTGCAGCAGCCGCTCCTCCCGCAGGACCCTGGGCATGGGGACGGGCTTGCCCAGTGCCTCCCGCAGCCGGGCAAAGGCACCGGCGCCCACCATGTGCAGGCGCAGGGGCCCGATGCTGCCCTTGAAGCGGAAGGATTTATAGATGGGGAAATCCTCCTGGAGACACTGGTCCAGCTGCAGGAAGAGGAGAGGCTGCCCGCGCTGCGCTGTCCCAGTGGGGCAGCATCACCCCTCACTGTGGGCTGGCAGGGTGCAGGCAGCAGGGCCTGCCCTGGAGCAGAGCCCACATCACAGAATCATAGAATAGTTTGGGTTGGAAAGGACATTAAGATCATGCAGTTCCAACCCCCTGCCATGGGCAGGGACACCTCACACTAAACCATGGCACCCAAGGCTTCATCCAGCCTGGCCTCAAACACTGCCAGGGATGGAGCATTCACAACCTCCCTGGGCAACCCATTCCAGTGCCTCAGTACCCTCACAGGAAAGAATTTCCTCCTTAGATCCAATCTAAACTTCCTCTATTTCAGTTTTAACCCATTACCCCTTGTCCCGTCACTACAGTCCCTAATGAAGAGTCCCTCCCCAGCATCCCTATAGGCCCTCTTCAGATACTGGAAGGCTGCTATGAGGTCTCCACGCAGCCTTCTCTTCTCCAGGCTGAACAGCCCCAACTTTCTCAGCCTGTCTTCATACAGGAGGTGCTCCAGTCCCTGATCATCCTCATAGCTCCCTGATCATCTCCTCACCTTGTAGCGCTGTGCCTCCGACAGGTCCCGCAGGCCCCGCAGCTCCACGAACACCTCATAGTGGGGGGCACAGGCCCCTGAAGAGGCACCTGCAGCATCACGACGAGCACGTTAAAGCCATCTGCAGCCCCCAGCCCTGGTGCAGGGGGGCTGGCAGAGACCCGGCCAGCAGCAGCCGCAGTTTTGGGGACACTCACCCAGCAGAGCGCTCTCCACGCAGACGTAGTCGACCAGGCGAGCGCCCGGCCACATGCCCACGGCACGGCACAGGCTCCGGCAGAACCGCTCCTCGGGGATGCTCTCACCCCGCACGCTCAGTGCCTGGCTCTCCCTGCAGCGCAGGGGATGGGGTGGGTGCTCCAGGCCAAGGGCAACACAGGCACTGTCCATCTGCCCCTGCCTTGCCACAAGGCCCCCCCCACAACCCCCCAGGGTGAGGGGTTTGGGGTGTCCTCACCTGCGCACGGGCTCCACCACGGGACACTGCTTGTGGAAGCCGGTCACCCTCAGCACCTCCCCAGCACGGCACCTGTGTGGGGAGCAGGAGCATGAGGGAGGCAGTGCCCAGTGCATGGGGCTGGGGTGCTCAGCCCCCCCCCCCCCCCAACCCCAGAGTCCCACAGCACCGAGGGGGCACCTGTACTCTCCAGGCCGGGCTGTCAGGACCAGCCCGTACTCGCGTCCCTCCCAGAGCTCGCCCAGCAGCACCGTCTGCGGCTCCTCCTCGGCCTGGCAGGGCAGGAACTCGCAGAAAGCCCACTCAGGGCACAGCAGGAACCGTGGCGCTGGCTCCTCCGGCCACAGGTTCACACCCAGCAGCGCTGGGCAGAGGGGCACGCGTCAGCGAGAGAATCCCCCTGACCCTGCCCATGCGGGCTCACCGCCTCCAAGGGGGAACATCTCATCCGATGCCACGGAGGGACGCGGCACAGAGATGCACCCACATCCCTGGGGCAGCGGTTCCCGGGGCAGGCTGTGGGGACGCTCACCTCCCGCTGCGCGGTAGAAGGGGCAGTAGAAGGGCAGCCCCTTGCACTCGGCCTGCCGGAGGGCATCGCAGTAGAGCTGCTCCGTGCCTTGCGCCGTCCCCACCACCACCACCTCCAGCTGCGGCCACAGGCGCCGCACGATGCCCTCAAAGCCGCGGGCGCACTCAGAGCGCAGCTCGGCCGCCCGGGCAGCGTTGGGGGTCAGCAGCGCCTGCAGCTGCACCCGCAGCCCCTCGGGCAGCCCGGGCTGTGGCCGCAGGGTGCCCAGCGCCAGGTCCTGCGCCAGCTCGGGCCAGGCGGAGCGCAGAGCCTCCAGCGCGTCCAGCAGCTCCGCGGGCAGCGCGGCCTCCAGCACCCGCAGCGCTCGCTGCTGCAGCGCGAACAGCAGCTGCACCCGCAGCGCTGCAGCCCGCGAGGGCACGGAGCCGGCCTCGGCCGGGGTGCAGTACAGCGAGGGCAGGGACCAGCCAGCGGGAGCACAGCGGTGATGGGGGGCCCAGGAGAGCAGCGCCGTGCCCCGGGGGACCAGCGCCCGCGGGAAGGCGGCATGGAGGGTGTCCAGGAAGAGCAGGGACCCCTACGAAGGGAGAAGCGGGGTCAAGCGGGATGGACCTGAGGGGTTCAGGCCCCATGGAGGCCCCTCTGCTCCCGTCCCTGCCCCATCACCCCGTACCTGCAGCAGGGGGTCGGTGCCCCAGCAGCAGCGCAGCAGCGCCCAGGGGTGCAGCGGCGGGACCTGCCCCCCCGGTGCCCCGTCAGCGCAGCGCTGCCCCACGGGGTGACGCTCCCGGAAATCCTCCGACCCTGCCGGGAGAGCGCGGGGTGAACGGGGACCCCTGGGGCTCCCCCCCCCTCCCAAGCAACCGCCTCCCGCTCCGACGCCCGCCCCTCACCGCGGACCGCGCCGGGGGGCAGCAGCCGCCGCAGCCGCCGCTCCTGGCTGAGCCGCACGTCGGTGCCCAGCAGCTCCAAGCGCCGCCGGTACCGGGCCCCGGCGCTGCGCAGCGCGGAGCGGGACAAGCGGTGCCGCAGCGAGGGGACGGCGGCCACGAGCACGACAACGACCGTGACCGCCACCGCGGCCACCGCCACCGCCGGCAGCATCCCCAGCAGGGACCCGTGCACCGGGACAGCCCCCGGGGCTATTCCGCCTCCGGCAGAAATGACGGCGAATGAGGGCGACCGCCAGCTCCGCCCGCTTTTATTTTCGTTTTCTCCCTTCTGCAAAACACCCGGAGCGGCCCCGCCCGCCCCGGCGGTTAAATCGCGAGTAAAAACCGAGCGCATCCCCCCCACCCCCCGGCACAAAAATAGTGCAATTTGCCTGTTTTGGTTTGTTTTCTCCCCAGAAACGCGGTCCCCAACCACAGCCCTCCCAGGACCTGCCCGGCTGCAGGGCTGGTACTGCACAGTACCCAACTCAGGGACCCCCTGCACCCCGGGCATGCAGCCGAGGGGCTCCTGCGTCCGTCCCCCCCCCATGGCAGGGCCCTGCCGCCTCCCCAAGACACGCGTGAAAGCCAGAGCTTGTGTGTTACAAAAATATTCCGTGCTTTATTTTACTCTGTGGTAGAAAAATAACATGGGCAGGACCCCAGAGCTTCTCGGTCAGGTGAGGGGATGGGGGGGGACAGAGGATTCCGCTCCCCCTCCCCAAAAGCACCCGGCCGCTCTCGCTGGGTGCCCTCGCGCCCTGCACCGGCTCCACAGGGCGACGCTGAGCTGGGAGCCAAAGGGGCTCCCCCATCCTTGGGGGGACCAAAGGATAAGACAAGGTCCAGGAGGGGACCCCACCGCTGTGGAGCAGAGCACCAGCACGGGCCAGGGGGGACCCCCAGCCATCGCCCCCCTGCCCCGTGCCGGAGCCCTGTGCACCCACGGAACCCCCTGTGAGCGGAGCCACGGGGTAGAACAAGAAGGCGACACGTACATTCTTAGTGACGACTGCGAAAGCAAACCTGAGGCCATTCTGCAGCCCCCTCCCCTCGCAGCCCCTCGGTGGGGAGCAGGGGGGGCCGTGGGGCCGGTGCCTGCAGAAGCGGAAAGCCGAAGCTGGGCCTCTTAAAAAGGAACATACAGGAAAAACCATGCGACAAATCCGCTGCCGTTTATACAAGGGCTTAAACACCAAAGAGCCGGACGTCAGCCTGCATTTCGGGGCAGCACAGAGCAAATCTGCGGGGCAGGGCCCACCCGCCGCCCCCCCGGCACAGAGACACGAACACAGCACAGTCCCCGAAGCGCCGGGCACCCGCCCGTCACGACTGGGCGTGCGGGATCCACTGACTGTCCATGGGGCGCCGCAGCAGCTCCTCCACGTGCCTCGCCACGTCCATGGTGTCCTCCAGGTCGAAGTCACCTTCAGGTTCCAGGACAGCATCAGGGCTGCGGGAGGCAGGGGGTGAGGAGGGGACCGGTTGAGGCGCGACGGGGACAGGGGACGTGATACCTACTTCTGGGCGTACATGTTGTAATGGGGCTGGGAGCAGACGGCGGGCGAGGGAGCCTGGTCCATGTAGGTGGCCCCTCCAGGGGTTGAATCACCTGATGGGTTGACAAACCTGCAGGGATGGAGGCTCATGAGCACGGATACAAGGACAGGCTCCCTCTGGGGGGATTCCCATCATCTCCAACCAGCAGGGAGGGGACCCAAACCCCACACCCACAAACAGTTTCAAGATGCAGGGTCCCCAGACGACAGCATGGTGAGGGGGGACATCTGCCTTGCCATTGAACACACAGCCCTGCTGCAGCCATGTGCCTCTCCCCTGTTGCCAGCTCAGCACCAACGTGGCCTAACAGCAGAGGTGCCCTGGGATGCCCCCCCCCAAGCTAGATCCCATGGGACCAGCCTTCAGGTCAGACTTACTCTGGCACCACTTGCTTGATCTGTGGCTTCACGTATCCATCCACGGCTTTAGCTGGAGGAAAGGAGGCAGCACTCAGGCCCCGAGGTGCCGGTGAGTGCCACCAGCCTGCAGTGGGGCTGGGGGCTCACGCTACAGAGCCCCTGCGGGGCCGGATGCAGCACCGGGGCAGAGTGATGCTGTGAGCCCCGGCTCAGCCCAGGCGGATGCACGGAGGAGAGGGACACACGTGGAGGAAAGGGGCAGCGCTACCTGGCGTGGACTCACAGAGAACCGGCGTGTAGTACTTGGAGAACACCTCGTCCTTGGGCCGGTCGGGGAACACGTAGATGAGGTAACTGAGGTCTCCGAGGCGGTCGGCCAGGGAGCGGATGGAGAAGTCCCTGGTGGTGAAAGGCATCAGGTTCCAGAACATCCTCTCAGCTGGAAGACAAGAGCGAGGACCGTGGTGACGCCCAGAGCCGGCGGGGACAGGCTGCGAGACCACGCTGACCATGGGACGGCATCTCCCTCCCCTGGCAGCCGAGACGGGAGGTGCTGGAGCAGCAGCCCCAAGCCCCAGCTGAGGGCCAGGCTGGGTCCATTGGGGCCGGCGCCCGGCGCGCACTCACAGGAGTCGAACTTCCAGGCGATGGTGATGCCGCCGATCTCGGAGTCGCTGAACCGCAGCAGGAAGGTCCCGTCGGGCTTGTTGATGAGCAGATCGTGCGCCTGCTGCTTGTTGACGAAGCCCAGGATGGCCCTAGGCAGAGCGAAGGGCGTCAGGGCCGGGACTCGGCGCCGGGCACCATGGCGCAGGGCAGCTCTTACCCGTCATTCCAGTGCGGCTTCAGGTGCTTCTTCAGCACTTCCATGACCCCGTCAAACCACTGCCAGAAGGTGTAATTCCTCCCGGGCAGGTTTTCCTGTGGAGATTCCCACAGAATGAGCAAGTCCTTCAGCCTCCCGGCTGCTGTTCAGTAACACAAGCGGTGGAGACTCAGGGACACCAAAGCAGCCCTGGGGAGCACCGGCAACGCCTCTCCAAGGAGGCAGAGCCCCTATGCAGGACCTACAGCACCCAAAGAGGAAGGTGACGCCTTCCCATCTCATTTTTGCATCACTCCAGATGCAAGAAACGGCTCCAGCACCCCTGTGCCCCTCCGTGCAAGCTCACCCGGCGCAGAGCCCAGGCTGCTCACCCGGTTGAACTGGGACCAGGACACCGTGGTGCTGCTGTAGTCCTCCAGGTGGGAGCTGCTGCTGTTGAAGAGCTTCTGCGCCAGGAACACCAAGTTCTCCTTGGTGAGCCCGCGGCTGCTCTGCACCTCCGCCTTGAACTTCATGTTGAGCGCCTCGCACAGCTGCGGCCACTGCACCTTGTCGGGCACGGCAAAGGGCACGCGGCCCTGGGGACACAGAGCAGGGTCAGCGCCGAGCTCTGCCTCCAGTGGGACACTGAGCCCAGGCCCTGCAGCCCCCCCTAGCATGGATGGGGCCTGTCCTGTCCCCCCCATGGCACTCACGGGCTCAGCAAAGGCATTGTCCCAGAGCACGGTGGCTGTGGCGTTGTTGTCCTGGCTCCCGTGCACGATGACCACCACGGGCAGGGACAGCGTCTGCCGGGAGCAAGGAGACCAGGATGGGCTGTGGGGCACTGCAAGAGCATCGCCCAGCAGAGGGGACCTGCCCGGTGGCTTTACCTTCACCTGGAACACCAGCTCGTTGCCACCAACGCTGAACTGGGACTCGAAGAGGATGGTGAACTTCTCCTCCGTCACCGACTCAGCCCCGCGGCGATCCGAGCGCTTGATCCGCTTCAGGGACTGCAGGGACACAAGGGGTGAGCACAGGGGATGAACGGGGACGTGGAGGGACACCGGGGTGAGCACAGCGGGGGGTACAGCACAGATGGGGACACAAGGGGACAGGAGGGGGGGACCAGCGGCGCTCACCATGTTGCGGAAGTGGGCGCTGAGCGTCCCCGTGGCCTGGTGATACTCCATCACGCAGCAGTTGTTGAGGATCTCCCCGCTGCTCTCACTGGCACAGGAACACACGGGATAAGGGGCATCACCAGGGTGCAGCCCCCCTTGTGCCCCCAGCTTCTCGCTGCCTGCATCCTTGTCTCCCCCCCACACACACACATCCCTTGCCCCCGGCATTACTTGTGGGTGCTCTCGTTCTTCAGCAGGGCCTTGGCTTGCTGCTCACTGATGATGGTGGCCTTCACCTGGGGGGGGTTCATGTGCACGTTCAGCTTTCCCCCCACCAGGAGCCGCACAGTGGCCGCGAACTTGGTCTGTGTCTTCAGCACCTGGGGGGGCTGCTTCTCGATGATGAAGGTGCTGGGAGCAGAGAGGGAGAAGGGGGAATAAGGAGGATAAGGGGATGGGGGTGCTGGCAGAGCGGACCCAAACCAGCCCCCCCCAGTCCCCCAGGTACCTGGTCACCAGTGCGGAGATGATGTCGGTGATGGTGCCGTTCAGCTCGGACAGCATCTCCTCCACCGGGCCCGGGATCGGCAGCTGCTGGCACAAGTGCTCAGCGCGGCGAATCTGCTGCCGGTTCTGCCAGATGATCTCTGCCAGCTTCTCGCACCTGAGGACAGCGGGGCTCAGCACCACGCCGGGGCTCAGCACCGCGCCGCATCCCGTGCCGGCACCCACCAGCTCTGCAGCACGTCCAGGGTGCCCTCGGGGGGCCCCCCGTTCCCTGCCAGCTGCTGCCGACGCTTCCACTGGATGAGCTCATCGTCCAGGATGGTCATTTGCTGCTTGCGCAGCAGCTGCAGCGTCTTCTGGTGCTTCTCAGCCAGTTCCTGCGGGGCAGGAGGGTGTCAGGGGCCGTGGGGACGGCGGCAGGGGCAGCGCCGTGCAGGGATGGTGGCACTCACCACGCGGTACTGCTGTAGTGTTTGTGCCTCCCGGTGCAGCCAGGCCTCCAGCGATGCCTTCTTCTGCTGCAGCGTTGTCTCCCGTGACAGGCGCTCCTGGGGACCCAGCTGGGAAAGCTGGGAGAACTGGGCTGGGGGACAGGGCACGGCGTTAGGGATGGTGCCACCAGCACCCCGGCCCCATCATTCCCCCCCCCCCTGCCATCACCCCTCCATCACCCACCTTGGAGGCGCATGTTCTCCTGGTACTGGATGATGAAGTACTCCTGTGTCTGCTGCAGCTTCTTGAGCTCGTTCTCCGAGTCCTGCGTGATGAGCCGCAGCTCCTCGAAGGTCTGGTTGATCTGCAGGTGCTTTTGGGACATGGCATCCACCAAGGAGCCGGCCGGCGAGGGGCTCTGCAACAGGGAGCACTCAGCAGGGCCAGGGGACCCAAAGCATCCCCAACCTCAGCGCTGCTCCCATCACCCTGGTGCTGCAGGCCCCCCCCCAGGACCCCCTATGGCCTCACTCACATTGTTCGCCTCCCGCACCAGCCGCTGCTCGTGGTAGAGGATGTGCCGGATGCACCGCACCAGCTCCATGGGGCACCGGTCGTATGTGTTCTGCAGGGAGAGCACAAAGCTGAGCCAGGCACAGGGCAGGGGCACCCGCAGCCCCACAGCCCCTGCTTGCAGCACCCCATTCACCTGCAGCTGCGTGGCGTAGTGCCCCAGCTTGATCTTGAGCAGGAAGCCATCCTCACCCACTTGGTGGTCTGCCTTCTTCTGCAGCTCCTGGATCAGCCCCTCCAGCAGCTGCGTCGCCTTCACGTTCTCCTGCGGGTTGTCGAGGTCGATGGAGTCCCTGCGCACACAGAGCACAGCGGTGGCACCAGGGGCAGCCCAAAGCGGGGCACCCCAGAGGTGGGTGCTGCCGAGCCCGGCACCCCGCAGGCAGGGACCCGCTGACCTACCACGCCTGGCTCTCGATCCACTGCGACAGGTAGTGCCGCACCTCGATGGGGAAGTGCTGCCCGTAGAGCGCCTGCATCTGCCGCAGGGCTTCGCCCTGGAGCTGCTGCGCCTGGATCCACACGGCCATGGCTCAGCACCTGCGGGAGACGGGCCCATCACAGCACCACGGGGGTTGAGGGGGGTCCAGCCCTCTTGGCAGGTTCCCCGGTGCTGCTGGAGCCGCTTCCAGCGGCCGAAGGAAGGGGGGTGCAAGGATGGGGCACCCCTGCTCTGAGCCACCCCCCCTTCCCTTTTCCAGGAAGAGCCCTGGGGGGGCCATGGCCATGAGCGTGCCTCGGCGCTGCCTCTCCACATGGTAATCATTTCCTCTCGCCGTGGGATCGCAGCCATCGCTGGCCACGAGAATGAGGAAACGGGGCCGGGAAGAGGGCTGAGGGACCCAGAGTGATGCAGAGCAGGGCCCCCCCCATCCCACCCTGCGCTCACCCGGCTCCTGCTCACACCCTGGCACTGGGCAGGAGCAGACCCGGCCCCAAAGGCTCAGGTGGCACCTCGGCGGGTCCCTGGTCCCACTGCCCCGTGCACCAGTGCCACGGGGGAGATGCTGCTCAGAGCACAGCTTCCCCAAGCAAGCACTGGGGTGGTGCTGGCTCTGTGCAGAAGCACTGACAGATCCCCCACTTCATGCGGATCCGGTCCCTGGCTCGCATGGAGCAAGCAGGGAGAAGGGACAGCCAGGGAGAGCACCTATGGAATGCTGGAGCATCCCCGGCTGCTGTTGTATCTACAGCTTGGTGGTGCCTGGACAACAACCTGAGGGCGACGCGATGGGGAGGGATCAGGGAGGGTCTGGGGGGCTCACAGCCCCTCACACTGAGGATGGAGCAATGAACAGTGGCTCATTACACCCAAACCACTCGGGATTTAATGTCCTCTGGAGGTGCCAGGCTGTGCCCCGGCGGGATGCAGTGACTGCACTGGACAGACACAAGCAGGGACTGTGGCAGGGGCACGCAGCAGGGGATGGAGGCAGCGGGTCCAAGCAGAGCAGCCACGAGCAGAGCCCCTGAGCCCTACGCAGGAAGAGGAACAATAACCGAGGGTTGGCTAAAAATGAATTTTTCCCCTATAAAAAGGGAGGAACATTTCCACATTCCCAGAAATCACCAAGTTGGAAATCCTGCTGGCGAGGAGGCACTTGGGGAGGCATAAAAACATAGGGAAGGAGGGAAGCGAAGGCAGGATGGCTGACACGGGATGCTGCTGGTGGTTAGAAACTGCAGATGCTCCTAAGGGGCACTGGTGAGAACCTGCCCCAGCAGAGCAGAGCGGAACGGCCACGGCCACCACGCCACCGATGACCAAAGTCCCCGTCACAGCAGGGCCATCACAGGGACACAGCAAACAAGCGCTGCCCTGAGAAAATGGTGATCGCTTCCCATCTCGCAGTGACAACACACTTCCCATTCCACTCCAGTGGGTTGTTAAGCAACGAGGCTGAGGCTGCTGCCACGGCGAGCGGCACACACCGCGCTCAGCTGGGGCCGGCCGGGGAGCCGGAGTGCAGGCACTGCTGCCAGGGAACCTGGCGGAAGGCGAGGCAGCATCACTGCAGCCTTCACCAGGGGACACGCAGCACCCCGGCACCGATGGGCAGTGCTGCTGCAGCGTCACACGTTACCCCGGGTCAGCCACAGGCACGCTCAAACGACTGCAAGAGACAGATAATTGCAGTGGTTTAAGCTACTTTGCATTTACTTGCTGGCAGTGAGCTATAACCCACCCATTACTGCAGCTCGGTTAACCAGCGGCAACTCAACAAGCCACAGCAACGCGCTCACCGGTGACTTATCGCCTGCGGAGCGGCACACGCGGCGCGTCCCGGCCGTGGCAGCGCCTGTGCCATGACACAGGGAGGGAAGTGCCTCACAGGGCGAGGCTGGCAGCAGCTCCTTCCACGTGCCGCGGGCACGGCAGAGCCTGAGCACCAGCAGCGCCTGCCCAGGGCCGCTGCACGCTCACTGCATTCACTGCAGGATGCTCACGGCATGCACTGGGGGAATGCTCACTGCATTCGCCGCAGGATGCACACTGCATTCACTGCAGGCTGCTCACTGCATGCACTGCAGGGTGCTCACTGCATGCACTGGGGGAATGCTCACTGCATGCACTGGGGGAATGCTCACTGCATTCACCGCAGGATGCACACTGCATCCACTGCCGGCTGCTCACTGCATGCACTGGGGGAATGCTCACTGCATTCACTGCAGGATGCACACTGTGTTCACTGCATTCACTGCAGGATGCACGCTGTGTTCACTGCAGGCTGCTCACTGCATTCACTGCAGGATGCTCACTGTGTTCACTGCAGGCTGCTCACTGCATGCACTGAGGGAATGCTCACTGCATTCACCGCAGGATGCACACTGCATGCACAGCGGGGTGCTCACTGCATGCATTGGGGGAATGCTCACTGCATTCACCGCAGGCTGCTCACTGCATGCACTGGGGGAATGCTCACTGCATTCACCGCAGGATGCACACTGCATTCACTGCAGGCTGCTCACTGCATGCACTGGGGGAATGCTCACTGCATTCCCTGCAGGATGCACGCTGTGTTCACTGCAGGCTGCTCACTGCATTCACTGCAGGCTGCTCACTGTGTTCACTGCAGGCTGCTCACTGCATGCACTGGGGTAATGCTCACTGCATTCACCGCAGGATGCACACTGCATGCACAGCGGGGTGCTCACTGTGATCACTGCAGGACGCTCACGGCATTCACTGCGGGATGCTCATTGCATGCACTGTGGGATGCACACTGCATGCACTGCAGGACGCTCACTGCATACACTGGGGATGCTCATTGCATGCACTGGGGATGCTCACAGCACGCAGCCACTCGGGATCTCCCCACAGGCAGGACACTCCGGCACTGGCACGGCCAGGCAGGGGCTGAGAGCCAGGCAAAGCTGCAGCGGTGCCACAGCAAAGGGTCCCGGCCGCAGCCTCTCCGCTCCCGCACCCCGGCCCCCGCAGCCCCTCCGCGGCTCCCGCAGTGCCCGTTCCCATTGCCCGGGGCTCTGCGCGGTGCCGGTACCGGGCCGCAGCCACCGCAGTGAACGCTCGGACACGTGGTTCCTCGGCACCACCGGGAGCCCGCGATCGCTTCCAGGTCAGAGCCGGCCCCGCTCGCAGCGGCAGGGCTGGACCCAGCGCTATGGAGCTATGGGGGGGGAGCTCTGCTACTGTCGTACCCCCCCCCCCCCCCCCCGCAGCCCCAGGGGGAGGGCATCCTGTGCCCCACAGGAAGGGCAGCCCCGAGCAGGATCCAGCCCCAGCTGGGCCCCAGCAATGGCAGTGCTGGCACCCACAGAAGGACTCCGCGTCCCCCAACACAGACACCCATCCCCTGCCCCATCCCAGGGGACCCGCTGGAGCTCACAGTGCTCCCAATGCCCCCCTTAACAGGATCCCAGCGGGGGTCCCCCCATTCAGCCCCCCTGACACGTGGCCTGCCCACTGCAAGCAGCGAGTGCCTCTGCACCACATCCTGCCCTGCAGCGGGGGGCACAGAGGACCCCCCCCACTCACCCAATAAGCCCAAAAGAGCCAGGGCCGCTCCAGCCAGAGCTCCCCCATGCACAGGAGCCCCGGGGCTCGGCACGTTCCAGCTCCTCCGGGGCACCGGAACCACAGCCCCAGCTTGGCTCCAACTGCACTCACCGGGGGGGTCCCGCACGGCTCTGCCCCATGCACCGCTGCGGCGCCCCAGCCCCACGGCGGCTCCGGGCTGGCCGTTTCGCCGGCTCTGTGCTACAGGAAGGAGAGGAGAGCAGCTATTTCCTTCCAACATGTCAGCTGCCTGCGCAGGGCAGCCAGCCCCGGGCTGCTGGCAGCTTCCTCCAGCACCGAGCAGCAGAGCTGGACCCGGTCCATGCTCATCCCTGGAGCCAGGCACAGCCACAGCGGGTGGGATGGGACCCCAGGGACCGAGGCAGGAGCTCAGCACAGGGGGAGATGGGCTGGACCCATCGGCACCAGGAGCACCGGTGCCCCGGTGAGGGGGCTGCAGGGCTGGGAGCGGGGCAGCTCGCCCGGCTTGTGCCTGCCTGCGGTTTCCAGCCTTGGGATGGGAGGCAGCAGCGTGGGAGGGGAGCTCCTGCTGCCAGCGCCGAGCTTTGATGGGTTTTGCGTGGCCTCCGCACCAGAGCAGCAGCTTCTGCCCAGCAGCATCAGGGAGGGAGCAACCCACAGCCCCCGGCCCCCACTGCAAACCACCACGGCCACTGCGAGGGGCCCATGGCAGAGGCACGGCTGGTTCTGAAGCACAACGTGAGCGCTGGGAGCAGGGGCAATGGGCGCTGCTGCGGGGGGGCAGAGCTGGGGCCGGCAGTGCCAGGAGCGGCCACGCATCCGGGGAGCCACAAATGGGGAACTTGCACCATGACAGGAACAGGGAAACTCCACACAGAGCCCGATGCTGCCTGGGAGAAACCAGCCCCACACGCAGGTGGAGATGCCATGAGCCTGGGGCTGAACCTGCCCGCTGGCATTTGCTGCCCTTGGGAAAGGGTTTCCACCTCTCTTCGGATTTTCCCTTCCGAGCAGGGGTACAGAAAGGCGTCAAAGCCAAGCCACCAAACTCCCGGTGAAATCCCAGCCAAACCCCTCAAATCCAGGGGCTGGGACAGCGAGAGGAATCCACCCTGGTGCGCCGAGAGCCACCCCAGGGCAGCCGCGGCCAGCTACAGGCACTGCCCTGGTACTGGTGGGGTCCCCTCAGTGCCAAGCACCGGCAGGACCCGGGTCCTGCAGCAGAGCAGGGGCCATGGCACCCCCCCGCCGAATGACCCTGTCCCTCGGGGTTACCCCATGGCATCACGCACCCATTCCCAGCACAACGATCCGGCTGTGCCGAACCTCAGATGGGAACAGCGAGAGCCTGCCTGGGCACAGCCAGAGCGGGGAGCATGGTGCTGGCGCAGGCACCAGTGGCAGGACACTGGCAGCGCTGAGCACCCACCCGGCACCCATGGGCATGAGTCCAGTGTGCATCCCACAGGATACCCACCATGGGGAGTCCCATCCTCGCCAGCGCCGGTGCCATCCCCACCAAGCCCACAGCCAGGATTAGGGAGGCCTGGCCATGGCACTGCCCACCCACAGCATCCCAGCTCCATGGGGACACAGCCACCACGTGCCAGGGCACTTGAAGAAGGAATTTTAGCTCCCCTCTAACCCTCACACCACTGCAGAAACAGGGGAGATCCAGCCGCAGCCTCCATCCCAGGAGCAAAGAGCCCCACATGCAGCCCTGAGGAAAGGCAGGGAGGTGATAGGCTCCCAGTGACCCTCCCCACTGATGGGGCAGCAGCTTCAGGCGTAAGAATGGGACAGGGAGATCCAGGACAAGGGAGAAGCCCCTGCACCTTGTTCATCCTTCCAGCAAGCCAGCCATCCCCTGGGGACCCTGCAGACACCCCAGCACGGCTCCAGCACCGAGCCTGCCTCCAGCACAGCCCTGGGCTCACCACTAATCCCTGCTCAGACCAGCAGCAGCACAGGAGGGATGGGTTGGTTGGAAGGACCTGAGGATTAAGCTCATTTCAGCATCGAATTAGTCCTGACTGGGGTCTGGAGACACAATTTCATTTTCTCTGGCACACTCCAGGGAGCACACACAATCCCACTAATCCAGCTGCCGGCCAGGGTGGATTTGCAGAGCAGGACCCGTGTGGGCAGCACAGGCACCAACAGCACTTCTCCGGCCGCATCCATCCCCTCTGGTCACTGTACATTGGTGCTCTCTGCAGGTTAGGATGTGCAGGAGCCACCCCCGCCACTGGCACAAGCATCCCATGGGACAGCAGGCACACCATGGCACGGGCATCCATGGGACAGCAGGCACACCATGGCACGGGCATCCCATGGGACAGCAGGCGCACCATGGCACGGGCATCCATGGGACAGCAGGCGCACCATGGCACAAGCATCCCATGGGACAGCAGGCACACCATGGCACAGGCGTCCCATGGGACAGCAGGCACACCATGGCACGGGCATCCATGGGACAGCAGGCACACCATGGCACGGGCATCCATGGGACAGCAGGCACACCATGGCACGGGCATCCATGGGACAGCAGGCACACCATGGCATGGGCATCTGGGGACAGGCAGAGGGACACCACTGACAGCCCAACCACTCTGCCTGGGGAGGAGGCATTGACCACGCTGCAAGCAGACCCTCACACCCTCATGTTTGGCAGGGCAGGGCCCAGGCCAAGTGCTGTCAGGCACCATGAGGACAGGCAGGACCCCCAGAGCAGCCCCTGCATCCCCTCCAGGCTATTCACAGCCACTGGGTGCCGGGGTTTGTGCTGCAGCAGCTCCATGCACAGCGATGCTCTCGCATGGGTCAGCAGAGCAGAAGGGAGGGAGGGTAAAGCCTTGCCTCCGGAAGAGGGGGCACGCAGACCTGCAGGGACACCGGCAGGAGGGAGGACTGCTCAGAATGGGAATTAAAAACCCAAACCACCAATGGTTTCTGCAGAAAAACCTCCTTCAGAGCAGGTAAATCCCAGCCAGACCCGGCCAGGCTCACACACAGCGTTCGTCCCTAACGGGCACAGCACATCCAGGCGGGAGAGCTGGGGTTTGGCTTTCCTGGCCCAGGATGCGCTCCGCAGGCCCAGGAGCGGCAGCAGCCGCTGGCAGTGCCGGGGCAGGGCAGAGCCCCCGGTGCCGGCTGCACCACGAGCACCCCCCGTGAGCGCACCCAAAGGCTCCGGTCAGCGCTGGGGTCACCCATGGAGCGTGCCGGCCGTGCCAGCCCCAGCGTTAGCACCAAACGGGGCAGCGATCGGTTTACAGCTGCTCCGGGGCTCAGATACCGCCAGCCAGAGCCGCTTGCTCTGCCGAGAGCTCTGCAGGCAGCCAGGGACCAGGCACCAGACACCGTGTGCCCCAGTGCCGCGGGGCAGCACCGAGCGCTGCCCCAGCCCCAGTCCCCTCCCCGCGCTCTGAACCCAGCGTTTATCTCTCCTAACACCACAAAGACGCGTAAATTGCAGCGAAAACGGAGATTGCAAAACTCACCGGCGACTGCTCGTACAGGGAGCGCGGTCGTGCCCATGGCACGGCTCGGTTACAGCCCCACGGCCGCCGGGCAGAGCATCGCCGGTACCGGGGCGGGGGGGGGGGGAGCACAGCGCACGGAGCGCTCCCACCTGCGAGCCGCCGGCGCTCCCGGCCCCTCTGGTGCAGGCAGATGGGTGGATTCTGCTTTATCAGCAAGTCAGCTCAGCCCTATCGCCAGGAAGCCGCGCTCGCCTGTGCCTCCCCCTCGACATTTCCCAATGCGGCGGGAGAAGCGGCTCACAGCAGCCTACCTTTTATCAGCCAGCAGATGTTGCTAGAACTGTTGCTGCATGTACCACGCAGGCATGCCCAGCGCCACTTGGATCCCTGCGCCGGCCACATGGTGCCAGGGTAAACACCCCCGCCCCCTTCCTCCCGGGATCAAAACACTTGGGGGTTGCAAAATAGACACCCCATGAAAGGAAAGGCACGCCACAGGAACAGCACAGCTGTCGAGGCGACTTCTCCCGAGCATGCCGGAGCTGCCTGTGCCACCACAGAGCTGAATCCTGACCCGGCGAGGTGGGGACTGGTGACCCCCTGCCTCTGCCCCACAGCCACTGCGGTGCATTCGGCCCCATGATGTGGAGGCTGCTCCGAGGGCAGCACGGACATGCAGGGGATGGGGATGGGGGGGAGGTCCTGCTTGACCGCGGGGCTGCCCATGGAGTGCAGCCTGACTTACAGTAATTCCTCACAAAGCAGAAAGTCATTTCCCAGCTGATGGGGCCACTTCACTGTACTCAGCACAGCACAGTCACCACTCGCTGCCCACGCCGTGGAGGAGTACAAGGAGCAGGGATTTTTCGCACGCAGAGTATCTGGGTTTTGCTATCGCTCGAGAGCGAGCTGGGAAACCCCACGGCGAGGACCTCGCAGCCCCGCTGGAGTCAGCACTTCCCCTGCAGTGAAGGGGAAGGTCCCGCCAGAGGCTCCATGCAACCCTGTGCCAAGCATCCCCAGCTGCAGCTCCCTGCCCGCAGCACCAGCATCCCTCATCCTGCCCTGAAGCATCAGCCCCGGGACAAGGCCGGCACACAGAAGCCAGCGCGGCGGCTCTAGTGACAGATGCCAAGGGAGGACACCAGAGGGGTGACAGCCGCCCGTCACGCCCCGTTCCCAGCCCTGCTCTCCCGTGTCCCCAGGCATGGGCTGTTGGCACCTCTCAAGCTGCACCAGAGCTCCTCCTCCATGGGCCTGCTCACGCAGCACAGCACGGCATGGCCCTCCCGGCCCCGTGGCAAGCCACGCTCTCCAGGGATAGTTATAGAACCAAAAGCCAGGGAGTTGGCCTCCATCCTCATACCCAGCACCTCAAGGACCCAGGAGCCATGTCAGGACAGGCTTCGGGCACACCGGGGCTTGCTGCAGCCACCCACAGGCAGGTGACCCCAACACCCCCAGTGCCTCCCCCTTGCCCAGAGCCACATGGACAGGGCAGCACCAGGCAAAGCTCCACTATGGGATCACTGCGCTGGCACAAACCCAACCTCAGCCTCAGAGGAGAGCCCCGCAGCAGGCACCGGCCCTCCCGGCCACAGAGCCTCCCTCTGAAGAGGGGGCAAAGCTCCCGCAGTGCAGGGCTGGTTCCTTGTGCCCGCGGTGGTGGCTGGGCTTTGCAGACCACCCCCGTGGCGCACACAACGGCCTCCTCCATGGATGTGGATGGCTGCGATGCCGTTGGGAACGCCGGGGTGGGCGCAGGCAGCATGAGCCAGGAGCACCGTGCTGCAGCAAGGTGCGCGGGGACTTTGCGCGCAGTGTCCCTGCCATGGGTGAGCCACGCTGCGGTGCTGTGCGCTGCAGGATGCGCCCCAAACCCTGCGGACAAGTCACTTGTTGTCACTGCCTGTCCCCTGCAGAGCCAGGCGGGTGCCGGCGCCCACATGAGCGGGGCGCGGGGGTCCCGCAGCCGCCGCGGTGTGGAGCTGCGGGGATCCCGGCCTGGTGCGAGCCCAGCGCTGGGCACGGAGCCCTGACAGCTCCGAATCCACCGGGACAGGTGGCCCCGGCCCCACCGGCCCCAGGCCCGGCCCGCGCTGGGTGAAAGGCCACCGGGCGCCTCCGTCCCCGCGGTGTCACCGCTCCCGGCAACGTTTTCCACCCGCCCTCGGCTCTGCCCCGCGCCGCGGAGCCGCGCAACGTCCCACGGCCGGCACGGGGGACCCCGCTCCCCGCCTGCGGGACCCCCCCCCGGGCCTCCCCTCCGCCAGGGCCCGGCCCGGGACACCGGGAACCGGCCCCGCTCCGCCGCGGCTTCGAGCGCCCCCGCCCCGGGACGGCCCCGCCGCGGCCCGCGCAAAGTCCGCTCTTCCCCGCAGGGAGCAGAGGGGGGGCCCCGCGGCCCTGCCCGCACCTGCGCGGCCCCCCCCCCCCGCCCCTCTCCGGCCGCCCGCAGCCAGGCCGCGGCCCGGCCCCGCCACCGCAGCGCCCCCCGACCGGCCGGGGCTCCGAAACACCCCAGTATTTACCGACGGGGGCAGAAGGCACCGAGCTCCGCCACCCGGCCGCCTCCCCCTCCAGGTGCCCCCGGGCCCGGCCCCACCGCCCCCCGCCCGGCAGCGGAAAGCGAAACCAACCCCGGCCCCGGTCCCGGTTCCTGTCGGGGGCCCCGCTCCCGTCCCTACCTGCGGCCGCGGCGGCGGCTCCGGCTCCGCTGCTCCGGCGGCTCTCGGCTCTCGGCTCCGCCGCCGCTCTGCCCCCTCCGGCCGCCGCCGCCGCCGCCTGCGCCCGCCCCGGCCCGGCCCGCACGGCACCGCCCCCCCCCCCCTTCCCCGGCACCGCCCCGCTCCCGCCCCCGGCACCGGGTAACGGCACCGGGCACGGGCACGGGCAGCGCCCCGAGCTTCAGCGACGGCCACGGCGCGGCACAAACCGGCACCGGGTACCGACAAAGGCCAAAGCGGGACCGGGCGCTGGCAGGAGCCAGCACCGGCACCAGGCGCACATGGGAGCCCCGACGGGCACCGCCACCCGCGTCTGAGCCCTCCGGCTCTCTGCCCGGCTGCCCCTCACCGCCATCCCTGCCCACGGGACGGGCTCTCCCCCCGCCGGTGCCCGTTGCCCCCATCAGTACTGCTCAGCCGTTTCTCCCTGCCTGCAGGCCTCAGCTCCCGGTCGCCTGAGCCCCACAGGGCAGCAGGGGCTCCTGGGCCCGGGTTTTCCATGTGGGCCCCGGCAGGATTAGCAGGGGACTCCGAGGAGGGAAGGGCTCTCCCGTCCCGTCAAGCGCAGGATGGGGCAGCGCCACCACCCTGGGATTCCCAGCCCGGTAACGCAGCACACGGGGCTCCGGGGACCGCTGCAGGACGCGGGCACATGGCAGGGTCCGGCTGTGCAGGTCCTGCATGCGCCCGGTCTGGGTTCCTGGGCCCCGGTGTCCTCTCCCCCGTGCAGGCACCGGGAGGATGCTGTGAGGCCGAGAGCAGTGGGGTCCCAGGGAGCAAAGGCAGGGAAATGGGCACCAGTGCATCCCCGTCTGCCCCATCCCCTGCCAGCTGCAAGCAGACCCACGGCAGCCCCTGCTCCTCTGGGCTCCCCAGACACGAAAAGGTGGCAGCAGCCCCGAGAAAACCACCTCGAGGGGGTCTCTTCAGCTCCCACCTTCAGCTCAGGCCATGGGGCAGCCCAGCACGGGGCAACCCGGCCAGGGTGGCTGCTGTGGGGTGGCCGGGCAGGAAGCAATACTGGGTGTGCTCGTCTCTGCTCGAGCGCTCTCAGCAGCCACATGGGTTCTCCTGGGCTTTCACTTTCGTTGCCGGTTAATCTGCGGCCTGAAAACGCTCCAGAGGGAAATTCAAGGGGTTGGGAGGAGCGGGGTGGGCCCTGCCCAGGGCTGGGAATGCCCAGTGCCAGCCCCGGGGAGCCAGGAGGGCCGGGCTCGGCTCTCCTCGCTCCAGTGCCAGTGCTGGGACAGGATCGGTCTTGGGACAGTTGATGCGCCAGCGACTGCAAATCCCTCTGCAGCTCTGGATGAGCACAGTGCCGAGGTCCCACCTCTCCGTTTCTATTTCCTATTGCTCTTGTATTAGAGTCCCTCTTGCTTCAGGAGTGTGCAGCAGCCAGGGGCTGAGCCTGGGGCACAGCTCCGTGAGCCCTGAAAGCTGCAGCAGGAGCAAGGCAGGATGCTCAGGGACCTTTGTCCATCCGGCAAAGCCACAACCTGGCCATGGTTCCATGGCCTTGGGGGCTCTGACACCTCCAAACCGCCCTTCTCCAGCCCAGTTCCTCCCTGTCTGCCCAGCTCCACAGCCCATGAGATAAGGATCTGTGAGCTGGGCAGGCACCACCCCGGCACCTGCTCCCATGCAAATGCCAGCCACAAACCGGTGCTTTTCGGTTCACATCTGCCGGCAGCGCTCGCTGTGCCGGAGCAGCCGGGATGACCCACGGGGGATGAGTGGCTCCAGCCCTTGGTGCTCCCAGCTCCCACCGGGTGCTCTGCTGCCTGCGCTCCTGCGCTCGGGAGGCATCGCGTGCACATGGGGCTGACACATCCCTGTGGAGCCACTCCCAGCGGAGTGCTGGCTGCTGTTCCCAGTGCCCCTGCGCCGCTCCAGGCCTCGTGGGGATGGGATCTGGGACCCCAGCGAGCCAGCGACAGGCACCCAACATGGGGCCAGCATCTCCCGCACGGTCTTTTCCCACTAAGACAAAGGAAAGGAATGGGAACACCAGTGCAAGGACTGCACTCCCTGCCCTCCCTGCCTTGGCTGCAGCGAGTTGCATCACGTGGAAGAGCGGCTTTCACAATCCCTGGCCCACATAACCCATCGGCACAGTCATCCAGGCTCCGGCTGCTCCAGCCGAGGAAATCAAGGTCACACGCAACGTCTGTGCCTGTTGGGTCCTGGCCGGGCACAGCAGGATCCGCAGGGTCCCAGGGACGTGGTGCTCCTGGAGCCCTGCACGGCCACACACGCTTGGGAGGGCTGGATGATGGACGCAGAGCATCCTCCCTTCCCTCTCCCCCTTCCCTCGCTTCTCATTCCCGTTCTGAAAGGGAAGGGGAAAAGATTGGTAATGGGAGAAAGAGTGGGGAGTGCTGCATTGGTGCACGTGGGGCAGCACATCAGTGTCCAGGGGGGGTGAACGGGCAGCACCAGCACCTCAGGTAGGGCAGGAGAGATGGACTTCCCAGTCAGCTGAGGACAGCAGAGCGCCAGAGCCCGCTCCCATCCCTGGCGCTGCTGAGTGCCCATTGCCAGCAGCCCCTCTCTTGCGCTGGTCCTCAGGAAGGCCCCTGGGATGGTCCCCGGGGTGCGGGCCGAGCTGGGGGCAAACCCGTTGTCCCCTCAGCCGAGGTGGGCAGGATGCGCAGGGATGCTGCGTGCCCAGGGCCGAGCGGGAGCCTAATTGCTTTCCGAGAAACCTGCCTGTGTGCTGGGAGCGGGAGCGCGCAGCCGAGCAGCCTCTGCCCCCGAGCGGCATCTCGAGGGTCTGAATGGTTCCTCAGGAGGGGAAGGATTTACTTAGGCAGCCTCTGGAGAGGTCCCAGGGCTGCTGCCCGCCCTTCCGCAGAGCACAGCCTGTACGGGAGCCTGCTCCGCATCCCTCTGCCGCTCCCGGGATGCGCAGTTCCCAGGCACAGCCAAAGCTGCAGCAGGGCGCAGCCTCTGCCCGGCCCCTCAACCTTGTCAGTGGGGTCTGTCCGAGGGACCCCAACCCCAACCCATCCCTGCTTTGGGACCCACGCGCTCCCAGATCCGTGCTGAGGCCAGAAAACCGTGCTGGGACAATGCAGCCCTGCTGATGAAAGCCAGATGAGGCCCCAAATTAGTCACAGCTTCGTGTTTTCCCCCTCGGTCTCAAACGCAGCGAGGGCGAAGCTTCGCCAGGGCTGTGCTGGCCCCACAGCCTCCAGCAGTGCTCACTCCCTGCCCTTCGCAGACCGGAGCACCAGGGGCAGCCACAGGGCTGAGGCTGTTGCCTCGTGGTCCTGCTTCCCAAGGCAGCCACGGGGCTGCTCCAGCCCCGTAGGAAGGTGCTGCCCTGGTGCATGGGCATGGCACGTCCCATTTCCCTGGCCATAAATCCTCCTCCATGGAGAGAGGGATGCACCCAGTGCTGCCGAAGCCGCTGGATGCAGGGAAGGGCCTGCCCATGTCAGGATGGCCCCAGCGTCCCCTGGGACCCAGGCATGACGCAGAGGGATCGGCCTGGAGCCAGCTGGGCTATTTCTGCTGCAGAGAAGGGATGGAAAGGGAGATCCTATGGGGGAGCCGGCCTGGATGGATGATCCCGGGGCTCAGACCTGCTGGGAGGGAGAAGATGGAAAACCCCAGGGACAACGGAGTTTGGTGCTGAGGGCAGAGCAGGGCCAGGGCAGACGGCACGGAGACAGGGCTCGAAGCTGATGGGCAGGGGAAAGCAGAGGGCACCTGGGAAGCTCATCGCATTTGGAAGCTTGTCACCGCGATGCCTCATGGCAGCAGGAGGGGAGGATCTGCTCCAGCAAAAACCTGGGAAATGGCACTTTGTCCAAGGGGGAATTTCCACAGGAAACCTCTGTTCCAGACGCTTGGGAACAGCCCCAGCAAACGCTTGGGCTCGGCAGCCACCAGGCCCTATTGCATGGGCAAAGGCTCTTTGTTCTCTCCATCCCTCATCCAGCTCAGAAACAAACAGCCAGGTTTCTGCCTGCTGGAAACCTCGGGGCAGCAACAGCCAATGTGGGGCTGCGATGGGAACCAGAGCCCACCCCAGCCTGGGGGGACAGGGGGGCATTGCCAGCACCCACAGCCCAGCCAGTACCAGGGGCACGGGCACCTGGCACCCACTGTGGGGCTGGGGCAGGCTGGGTCATGGGGGGGGCTCAAGGGGCAGCACTTGTCCCCCCGCCCTGCATGATGCAGCCGCGCATCCCTCGCCGGCTCAGAGCCCGGGTTGCCACAGTAACCGCTCGGTCCCAGCCGGCTCCTGCCATAAACACGCTGCTCGGGTCAGCCCGGTTCAGCAGCGGCCACCCCAGCACCAACAAAGCCTCTGCAGGCAGAGATGGGGTCCCTGTGCTCCGGCGCGGGATGCAGGGTGCGGGATGCAGGGTGTGGGATGCGGGATGCATGATGCGGGATGTAGGGTGCAGGACGCGGGATGCAGGGTACGGGATGCAGGATGCATGATGTGGGATGTAGGGTGCAGGATGCGGGATGCAGGGTGTGGGATGCGGGATGCATGATGTGGGATGTAGGGTGCAGGATGCGGGATGCATGATGCGGGATGTAGGGTGCAGGATGTGGGATGCAGGGTGTGGGATGCGGGATGCATGATGCGGGATGTAGGGTGCAGGATGTGGGATGCAGGGTGTGGGATGCGGGATGCATGATGTGGGATGTAGGGTGCAGGATGGGGGATGCAGGGTGTGGGATGCGGGATGCATGATGCGGGATGTAGGGTGCAGGATGCGGGATGCAGGGTGCGGGATGCGGGATGCATGATGCGGGATGTAGGGTGCAGGATGCGGGATGCAGGGTGCGGGATGCAGGATGCGGGCAGGCACAGCCAAGCATAGGTAGGGCCAGGTGGCAGGAATAGGAGTCAGCAGCTGGGTCTGAGGAGGAAGCAGAAAGGGAGTGAAAGCAGGAACCTGAAAGTGGGAACAGCCCCCAGTGTGCCAGGGCTGGGTGCTGCCCCCATCACGGCTGAGCTGGAGCGATGGTGACCGGGCGGCTGGGAGGGGAAGGCCCAGTGGGGCAAGGCAGGGACCACTGTGGGGCACATCCCATGGGTCTGGCTCCTGTGCTCGGAGCAGGGGCCTGCCTCTGGGGACAACAGTGAGGGGCAGCAACCCCCCCCCACTGGTGGGATTCCAGTGGAGTGGATGTGCCTGGATGAAGGGATGCAGGGGGATGCAGGGGGCTCCCGTCCCTACTAACAGCGGTGTGGTGCTAACAGGCACCAAGGAAACCTGGATGGGCAATGGTGTTGGCACAGGCAGATGCCACGCTCGGCTCCAGGATGGGATGAGCAGGGAACGGGCAGGTTGTGTCCCCCGGGCATGGCAGCTGCCGGTGGGGCTGGTGACCCAGCTTGGGGACCGCGCTGCGCTGTGGGTCTGACCTCTGGCACAGCTGGCAGCGGTGCTGCCACCGGGACCTTGCTTGGCTCTGCTCTGCTCGAGTGATGCAATATTTGACTGTTGTTTTACAAGTGCTGGAGGCACCCATGGCTCCTGCTCCGCAGCTCGGCCCGAAGCCACCCTCGACGAGGGAGTGACGAGGAGGAGGCTTCGTTGGGTGCTCAGGGCAGAGCAGCCACCATCCCCATGCCCCCTTGACAGCCACACACACCGCACAGGGGAAGGATGGAGGAGGAGACCGCAGCACACGTGGGCCCTGGCAAACCAGCAGGTACAGAGCAGTGCCTCACGGCTGCAGCCTGCCCTGGGCACAGGGGCACTGTGGAAGCCAGGGCAGGGTCCTGCCGTGCTCTGATCCCTGTGGGTTCATCCCTAGGGAATGGTCAGTGTTGCACCAGCCAGGGGACAGCAGGACCCTGGGGTTTGGTCCCACAAGGGGCAGCAGCTCCGGGTGCCCACATCCCTGGCAGGTGGCTGCCCCATTCATCCCCATCCCCATCCGCATCCCAAGCGGCTTATCTGCATCCGGAGACCCCTAATCCATCGCTTGGCTCAGACACCATCCCTGCTGCGCTGGGGAGGGGGGCCACGGTGCAGGGGAAGGAGCAAACCCACCCAGTGACCTCCTTTTGGAGCCGCAACCAACCCCATTCCCACAGCACCCCGAGGGGCAGCAGAAGGGGATGGGGTCGGCGGCGCTGCAGGGTCCAGCCTGGCACAGGGACCTTCCTCCAGTGCAAATCAGGCCGCGGCACTCACCCAGCCTGATGCCGAGCGGAGCCTTGGGAGCGCAAGCCCCGAGATCAGATCAGGGAGCATCAAATTAACCCCATGAGCAAAGGGCCAGGCCCCCCGGCTAAACCCAGCGAGCGGGGCAGGTTCCGACAGGGATGCGGCGGGGTGTGTGGGTGCAGGGAGATAAGAAAGCACTTATCTGCCCCGGCGCGGGACGGGACGCCGCGTTCCCGGCTCCAAACGGTTGCGGCAACCCCAGGGTTTGCATAGCGGTAGGAAAATTCCTCGGTCTGGGGTTTTCCAGCACATCCTGCAGCTGGGAACCACCGAGGGGAAGAGAAGAGGGGTCCCTGGGGCTGGGCTGGGTCAGGTTCCCGTGTGAGGAATGGGAATGGTGGGGGGGGGGATGATCCGTGTGAGCCCAGCGCCCGCCTCGGGCGCAGGAATGGGGTTGCCAGCGCCGTGCAGAGCCCTGGCTGGGGGTAAGGAGGAAATGGGGGGGGTCCTGGTGGGGCTGGCTCCCAGAGCAGGCACAGGGAATGGCCTCAGCATCGAGCTCAAGGCCCAGCAGGATGCTCCAGCACCATCTCCAGCACCTCAACCACGTTCCGAAGGGGTGCAGGGGGGTTTGGTGAGCAGGCCCTGCATGAAAACACCCTGTGCTGACAGCAATGAGCTCCCTCTTGGGGTCACCAGACCCCAAACCCGGCCACGGAGGCTCTGCAGGCGATGCTGGTGCCTCGCAGGCAGCACATCCTCACTTTGCCCTGCAGAGCCCAGGCCCTGCTGCCCCAACCACGGTTAAAGGACACGGGTGGGATGGAGCAGCACGTATCCCCCCCCCACCCCAGCACCTGGTGCCATGGGGCAGCCCCACGGCACTGGCACCACCACGGCCTCATCCTCCCAGCCCAGCACTGGAGTTTCCCTGACGCAAGCGGAGGTGCCATCCCCCCCAGTGCCCCCCATCCTCGCAGGGCCCTGCCGAGCCCCGATAAGGACCGAGCCGTGGCCCCCGGAGCAAACCGCAGGCTGACGTCAGGGCCGACGGGGGCCCCGGTTGCCGGCGCGGGGCCCAGCACCAGCTTCAGAGCCTTTATTGTAGCCGGTGGGTACAGCCATCAAATACACCAGAAATAACCCTTTGGAGAGGAGAGGAGCGGGGCTGCCGGAGGCACCGCGCGGGCACGGCGCCCATGGCATCGCTGCCCCGGCACACGGAGCCCGCAGCCTGCCCGCACGCACGCAGCCAAAGGGGTGGCTCCATCCCGCAGCTCCATCACCGCTGCTGGTACCCACGGCCCCATTGATAGCGTGCTTGGGGGGGGGGGGGGGGGCAGCTTTCCCCATTGGGAAATGGGCTCCCCCCTTTTTGGGAACTACAGCCCCACTTGGGGCAGCGGCTTCCCCCCCTTCCCCTCCATCCCCTGTGCAAGGAAAAGGGCCCTGTGCTGCACCCCTGTGCCTGCTCCATCCGAGGGGGTCCTCGCCCTAGCTCCATCCTGCTCTTGCCCCCTCCCCTCCTACCTCATCAGTGACAGCCAAACCTCCAGCGCACCCGGCACAAGCTGCAACCCCACTGCCGGCGACAGCCGCAGCCATACCCCAGGGGAAGAGCCCGGCCATCCATTGCCATCACCCTGGCTCCAGCTCCTGTCCTCCACCCAGGTCCAACGGAGCTACCTCCATGCAGCAAGGGCAGTGCCCGCTCCAGCCTGGCCCCACGGTGAGCAGGGCAGCCCCTGTGGTCACAGCCAGGTCCCAGAACAGACCCAAGATGGGAATGCTGCTTGCTCACGAGCATGCAGCGGTGCTCAGGACACAGCCCTGCCCCAGGGCAGCCTCTGCACTGCACGTTAGGGGCTGCCCCGGCCGGAGCTCTGCACCCACAGCAGGAAGCTGGGGGCAAGAACAGGCCCCCGAAACCCCCTGCCCAGGCTGAGCCCACACAGCATCACCTGCAGGAGCAGCTCCGAGCCCCGGGCAGGGGCAAACCCAGGCTCCCGCAGTGTCCATGGGCTGCCGGCCTCGGGCAGGCAGGGGAGCAGCTTCCAGCAGCAGGGAGCGGGGCCGGGGCTGCAGAAGCGTGTGTACAAAGGGCGGCTGCGGGCGGAGGGGAAGAGGCACTTGAATGAGCAAACCGAGAGTAAAAAAGGGGCAGGGAAGGAAATAGAAAAGGTTCATCCGTCCCCCATGGAGGCAGTGGGGCTGCCCCGGGAGCACTCGGGTCACACCGGGGCTCCGTGGTGAGGTCCTGGCCCCAGCTCCTCCTGCAGAACGGCCCCGAGCGAGAGCGGGGTGGGAGGGGGGGAAAGGGGGGCTCTGTGGGGACGGGAGCCGCATCCCGGGGGTCCCGCAGGCGCTGGCGAGCGGCTCACATGGGCGAGGAGGCACATTCGGGGGTGAGCTCCATGTCGAAGGTCAGCGACTCTGGGGGGAGAGACGCAGCCGGAGGTTATGGGGCCCGTGTGTGCCCCCCACTCCATCCCCCCCAGCCCCATGGCTCGGGCACCGCACCCCACCGGACTCACCGAACTGCCCCCCGGTGTTGGCCTCCGCTCCCTCGCTGGTGCTGCCGAACTGCATGAGCGTGTCCAGGGTGCGGGGGGACATGGGCAGGTCGATGGTGTTGCTGAAGGAGGTGCTGCGCGAGGCCGGCGGAGAGCAGAGACAGCCCCGGCCTCAGCGCCTGGATGGAGCCCTCCGACACCCCCACTGCCCCCCCGCCCCCCGACGGGCCCCAGGGCACGGCTCAGCCGCTCCTGAGAGCTCCACACAGGAAAGGGGCCCCGGGAGGGGAAGGTCGGGCTGGGGCATGGGCAGAGAGGAGCCCAGCGGCACCCAGACAGCACCCAGACAGCACCCATATCCCCCCCCCCACCACCCCCAAAGCAAGGCTGAGCACACAAACACCCCCCAGCCCTCACAGGCAACCCCAGGAGCACTCACGGGGTGACACAGATGAACTTGGTCTTCAGGTAGGGAGCAGCACCTGCGCAGGAGCAGCCTGGTCAGCAGGCACCCAAGGAGGAACCCACCGCGGCTGTGCCCGCCGGGCTCCAGCACCCACCGGTGGCACCGGGCAGCACAGAAAGCCAACAACTACCTGAGTCAGTGGCTTCAGAGTGCTCCTGGCTCTCGGAGCGGCAGTACTTCCCAAAGGCCTCCTCCTTGGGGATGTCTGGGTACAGGTACACCAGGGGGGACACCAGGATGTTGGTGGCATCCATGATCTTGTAGCCCATGATGATCTCCGCGAAGGACATGTTGTTCAGCTGCTGCTTGGTGTAAGGCTCCACAGACTGGATCTGGGTCTTCCCTGTACAAGGAGGCTTTTGACACGGGGCAAAACACCCGCGTTCCCCAAACACCCCAGGAGCAGCAGCGGGGATGGGAGCAGCCTGGGGCCATGCTCAGCGTCACAACGCACCCAGCAGAGCGGGGCAGGACAGGGACCTGGCAAGTGCTTTCAGTGCCATGGAAAGCTGCACCAACACGGGTGGCCCGTGGGCAGGACACCCAGCAAAGGGCACCCGGGCTCAGAGAGCTAACACATAGGCAGGGTGCTTGTTAGGGCAAAGAACAGATGGAATATGAGGAGGGTCCAAGCCCCTTTCAAAGCCAGGAAGGCACCCAGGGCAGCGAGGGGGGAGCCACGCACCGCTGATGTCCTTCTCCACCCACGTGAAGGTGATGCCACCCTCCTTGCTGCTCTCGCTGAACCGCAGCAGGAAGGTGCCCGGGGGCTTGGTGCTCAGGATCGCTCGCTCCCGCTCCTTGCTGATGAAGCCCATGATGTACCTGGGCAGCAGGAAGCAGGGAGAGGTCAGGATACCAGGGCAGCTATTGCAGGGTGTGAGCCAGGCAGGACCTGGCCTGGCCACCACCAGGGCCACCCCAGTGCAGGGATCCCCAAGGGGGTTCTGCTCTGAACCAGCCAATGGAGAGAAAACGCTTCCCACTCCATCAGCACAGTGGGACCAAGGACCAAGCAAGGACCAAGCAAGGACCAAGCAAGGACCAAGCAAGGACCAAGCAAGGACCTCTGGCCCAATGCTCACCCTTCATTCCACAGCGCCAGGATGTACTTCTTCACCAAGTCAATGATGTTGTCCAGCCAGACCCAGAAAGAGAAGCCTTTGCCAGCCATGTTCTCCTGAGGAGGAGGGCAGAGAGGCTGTGAGCCTTGCAGGAAGGGCAGAGCCACGGGAAGGTGCTCAGCAGAAGGGAGGAGGAGGAGGTTGTACCTTGCAGAACTTGGCCCAGGTGATCTGACAGCCGGAGTAATTCACACCCGGGCCTGGCAGAGAACACGAGCATCAACGTTTAGGGAAGAGCTGCTCTTCCGAAGCCAGGAGCTCCAGGGAGCAGCCCCAGGTTCGTGTTGTTTGGCAGAGAACCAGGAACTGAAACTACAGCTCCCCTCCCAAGCAGGCAGCCCTGCTGCTGCACTGAGCCATGAGCCCTGCAGGGACACACACACACACCCCAGGTTACCTAGGAGCTTCTCTGCCAGTGTCGTCAGCTGCTCGATGCTGAGGCCACGCTTGGTGGTGGAGGAGAACTGCCAGCTCAGCACCTCTGCCACCTGGTCCCACGTCCCGATGGGGGGCTTGGTGAAGAAGTTCACGTTCTGCACAAGGGGAAACACAGCCCTGAGCAGGACATGGGGCAGGAGCAGGGCTGGGCTCTGCTCCAGCCACGTCCCAGCTCCTACCTTGGGGTTGTTGGTGAGCATGTTGTACCACAGGATGGAGGCCCAGGCATTTGGCATCTGGCAGATGTTGGAGATGACCACCACAGGCAGCGAGTGGGTCTGAAAAGACAGGATGTGACCACAGGCTGGGCCATCTCCCAGGGCTCCCCCGCACCCAGGCCCATGGCAGCGCAGGTAGGAACCCCCCAGCTCACCTCCAGGTCGATCTTGAGCCCCTGGTGATACACCTCCGTCTCGAAGGTGATGAGGTGCAGCTCCTCCGTGACTATGAGCGAGGCCTGGGGTGGAAGGACACAATGAGCACGCAGGAGCTTGGCCATGAGGCCCCGCCAGCAGCTCGGGTCTGGGTGGAAGGGGCTCGGCTGCTGGTAAAGAGCTCTCCCAGCCAAGCCACCAGCACTCACATCGCAGTTGGCTCGGCCTCCGTTACCGCAGCGCTGCTCCCGCAGGGTCTGTGGGCAGAGGGGACAGGCTGGGTGACACCGTGGGGGTGCACGGCTGGGGCAGGAGCGGCCCAAGGGCCGGGGGTACCTACCAGGTGCTTGAACTCAGCCGAGAGGCTGCCGTTGTTGGACTCCTCCATGTTCATGACCTTGGTGTTTGTGCCCAGGATGTTAAACTTGCGGGACCTCAAGAGAGGAAGGACAGAGCGGGGCTGACGGCGCTTCCAGAGGGGGATGCGCCAGCGGGAGCTTGGCCAAAGGAAGCCAGGAGCACCCCCAAACCGCTGCACTTACCCCCGGAGTGCTGCAACGTCCCCCGAGTCCCTAGGGAAGGGGAGAGAGACGCCGGTCATGGCCATGGCCTTCCCACGCTGATGCAGACGAGCCGGTGCGTGAGGCTGCTGCATCACTGCGTGGAGCCCCACAAGCTGTCCCCCACCGTGGCAATGAACCCGCAGCACCCAGCACCACCCCGAGGGACACTGTAACACCCCCCTGCCCCCAGCACCAGCAGGATCAGAGCAAGGGACTCACTTGTCGATGCAGACTTTGATTTTCAGCTGATAGTTCAGCTCTGGGAACTTCACCAACAACCTGCACAGGGGCAGCAGATGCAGAGCGTGAGCATCCTGCACCACTCCAGAGCTGCTGTGTGGCCCCAGCAGCAGCACCCTTCAGGGCAGCCCTCCCTGCACTGACCCACCTGACTTTGGTGGTGAACTGCACCCCGGTTTTGATGACCAGGGGCCGGTCGGGGTGCATGGGCATGCAGGGCTGCCTCTCCACGACGAAAGCGCTGCAGGGGAGAGCCATCAGAACCACGCTCACACCTCAGGCCTGATCCAGGGAGCTACCCCCTGCCTCCAGCCCATGCCTGTGACCAGGGCCTGCCCATGAGCACCTTTTCATCAGGTTCCGGAACAGGTCCACGATGCGCTCCTCCAGCATGGGCCGGTGCTGGACGATGGGGTCACCCTTGTAGGACACTTTCTGCTGCAGCTCTTCCAACTTCTTGATCTGCTGCCGGGTCTGGAGCTGTGATTCGGCAAGAGAGGTTATCCTAGGGGAGCAGGAGGAACCAGCGTCAGCTCTGGCTGCAGAGCCCCCCCCCTCTGCCCTTGCTTGTGCGAGACAGGACCAGCGGAGAACAGAACGTGCCTGTGGCTCCCAGCCTGGGGCACACATTACAGAAGGAACCCCCAGGTTCTGCAGAGATGCACCTGGAAGCTCTCACAGCAGCCTTAACCCTCCCCCTTCCCAGGCCTGGGGCTAACCATTCCAATGCCCACTGCTGGGGAGCAGCCTGACTAACGGGTTACATCTCCCAAAAGCCCCCCCAACAGCAAGGCTGTTTCCAGAGGCAGGAGCTGATGGGCACTGCAGGGCTTGGAAGGGCTCCTCTCTAGGGCCTGCTGCAGCCCCAGGCAGCTCTCACCAGTTCTCCAGCCGGTCTAAGCAGATGTTGGGGGGGCCACCGATGCAGGCGATCTGCTGCCGTCTCTTCCAGTCTGCCAGCTCCTCATCTGCCAGCATCTTCTGCACGTACTCCATGGCCGAGAGCAGCCCAGCCAGCTCGCTCACAATGCCCTGGTGAGGCACAAAGCAGAACTACCACCAGCCCTCCGAGTTCCACATCCACAGACAGGCAGGGGCACACGGGCCTGCGGTCCCAGGCTGCTCTCAGCTCTGGCCATGCAGGGACACCAAAATCAGCCTCGTGGAAAAGGGCATCCCCAGACCAGCTCCTCCACCACGTACCCTTCGCATCTGGTCCAGCGCCGTCAGCATCTGCTCCAGCTGCTGCATCTTCTGCCGGGTCACGGACTGGTTGTTTCCATTCAGATCCTGCATGTCTGTGCGGGGGGGGGGGGAAGACCTCAGCCACTGCCCCAACCCACCCAACATCACACAAAGCAACCGCTTCAACCTCGAAGGAGCAGGCAGCTTAGAAAGCCTTCACTAGTTGAGCCCTATCACCTCCACAAGGCATTCCTTTGCTCCCAGGCAGAGCTCTGGCTCAGCTCCCCCGCAGGCAGAGTCAGTGGCAGAAACAAAGGAGGTTTCTCCAATTGCCATGCAAATGCCCTGAGCCTAAGCCACCCTTCTGACTCAGGGAGGAGGCACTGGGAGGGCTGGAACATGCCCTCGGGCATGTTTCCGTGCAGGAACACACTTTGGTTCACCAGGTGCTAATGAGCTTCCATTACCTCCTTGGCTTTTCAAAGTCTTGTAGTTAAAATCAAAGTCATCCTGGAGATTCTCCACCACTTTCATCTTCTGCTCCAGATCCTGCAAGGCAAGAGATGGGGATTTATTCAAAGTACTAAATCACTGCGGTGGGGAAAGGAGAAGGCGCTGAGGCAGCACACGTACCTGCACCCTCTTCCTCACATCCTGCAGATGCTGCTCCAGCATCTGCTGCTTTTCTGTCACTACAGCTGCTGTGGGATGCGTGGCCTGTCCCCCTTGCTGCGGAGGGGACAAGGAGGGCATGAGAACAGCGCCATGGCTCCCCTCCCAGCCTGCGCCCAGAGGTGCTGCAGGAGGGGGCTTCATCCCCCTCAATAACAAAACCCAGTGCAGCTCCTCCCTTGCAGCACCAGCTCCAGGGCTGCCCAGCGAAGCGCACCCAAGCACGGGGTGAGAGGAGGGATGGATGCACAAAGCAAAGAGCCACCCAGGCTGCATCCTGCAGGGAAGCAGCTGCTGTCTGGAGAGCAGAAGTCATCACCCCCCCCCACCCCAGCAGCCAAACCAGCCCTCAGCACAAAGCAGCTTTGTTACTGAAGGGAGCACACGGGGAGCTGCAGCTGCAGCACCGAGTCCCACCCGGGCCGGGCCGGGGTGGAGGCTGCAGGACACCCACCCAAGGCACTGACCTGGGCTGCGGTGGCCGCGGTCTGCAGGAGCCGGGACTCTTCCCAGAGGCAGCGAGCCACGATGCGGGCGATCTCCATGGGCTTCTCCAGGTACCTGCTCTGTAAGAGGTGTCAAAGAGCCCCCAGGTGAGCGGGCACAAAGGCACAGCCTAACCCCCCGGGATCCCCGCATCCTTTACGGCCGCGGGGCATGAAAGCCGCCGCATCTGACCTGCAGGAACTGCTTGATGCGCCGCAGGTTGTGCTGGTAGAGGACGTTGGACTCCTGCAGGAAGCGGCTGTACTGCTGGTCGATCTCCCCCAGCAGGTTGTGGAACACCAGCGTGGCATGGGACTCCTTGCTGGCAGCGTACGCCCTGCGCAGGGAGGGCAGAGCCCTGGGTGCCGGCACAGGGCAAGGGGCAGGCAGCTCCGGTGCAGTTTAACCCCCAGCCACCCTCCTAACCTGCACGGGGTGAGCAGGCCTGACCTGCTTCGTGTCAACGAACCGAGCCCTCGGGCTGTGCCTATGGGCAAGGCCATCAGGAGGGTTTGGGCTCGGGTTTAAAGTGTGGCCTTAAGCCAGGGAGACAGCACCCGAGCACCTCAGCAGCCCCGCGCGCTCTCTGGATGGGATCCAGGCACCGGTGCTCTGCATCAAGCTCATTTACAGCAGGGGTCAATGTCAGCCAGGCCTGGATGGGGACAGCTCTGCTTTGGAGCTCCCCCTTCCCCTGACCTGGGGTCTGCACCACGCACACCGACTCCTGCTCCCCTTTACCTCCCTCTTTAATTGCTGCCTCCTGCACCCAGGCCGGGTGTCCCGAGCAAAGTCCCCACCTCGGTGTTTCACAAGCCCTTACCAGTCCTGGCTCTCAATCCACGGGGCCAGGAACTGCCGGAGCTCCATGGGAAAGCTGTCGCTGTAGAGCTGGTGGAGCTGCTCCAGGTAGCGCGTGTCGAGCTGCTGCAGCTGGTTCCATTGTGCCATCCTGGCCAGCTCCGGAGACCTGCTGGCATGGGCACACTCAGAGGATCCTTCCTGCCACGGGTTCAGACCCAGCCACGGCCACGGCTGCTGGTGGGGCAGCACCGGAGACAGCCAGGACACCGGGAGGGCTGACACGGGCAGTGCCATGGGGCTGGAGCAGCTCCGGGTCCCCCAGAGCCCCCCAAGGCCGGGGTCCCTGCGGAGCCCACCCCACATCCAGGAGCTGGATCCGGAGCCAGCAGCCCTGCGACCAGCCCCGGTTTGTGCCTCCGGGCTGGGATCCGAGCCGCATCACGGGAAGGTGGAACCACAGCCTGGAACTGCACCCCCGGAGCGGCAGTAACGGCACCCACACCTCGGGGAGGGCAGGAAGGAGCGGATGTGGCTGCGATGGGAAAACCCTCTTCACCCCCAGCCCTGGCAGCGCAGGACAGCCCAATTCCCAAGTGCCTGCGGGGGCAAAGCTGTCCCCTACGGGTCCCTACCTCCTTACCGGGGGGGAAGGAGGAGTCTTAGGGGTCACCAGTGACAGGTACCAGGCTTTAATGCGGTGCCAGCATCTCCAGGGGGGCAGCACAAGCGCCGCTGGGCTCGGGAGGCAGGGAAGGAGCTGCAGAGCTGACAGGAAGGGGAAGGCGGAGACTGCCAGGAAGCAGCAGAAAGGAGGAAGGAGCGATCTTCGCGGCAGCGACTTGCGAAGGGATGGAAGCAAGCGAGGGGCAGCCAAGGGAACCTCCCTGCAGGAAGCCGGTTGCCCCCCCCGAGGAGCCGGGGGGAAGGCAAAGAGCGGGTGAAGGTGTGGGGATGGGATGGGAGGCAGGGAGCAGGGCCCGGCCGGCAGAGCTGCCAGTGAGGAGGGAGCACGGAGGGGGTCACACTTGACACTGGCACCAGCGCGCTCCAGGTGCTCTTCTGGAGCATCCCTGGATGCTTTTTGTGCAGGGAGGGAACATCCCGAGGCACAGGGACAAGGCAGACACTGGCACCTGACATGGGGTTACGGGGGGGGTTTAGACCTTCACAGCCACAAAGACAGGAGCAACGTCCACAGGACATCAACCTTGGACAGCAGAGCCCTGGTGCAATCCTCAGAGAGGACCACGGGAGCCAAGCCTGTTCTCTGTGGAGCAATACATGAAAGGGAGGAGGGACGCTGGCCCGTGCAAGACCCCATAAACAAGAGAGGCTCCTTCGGCCTCAGGGCAAGACCTGGCTTGATGCGACAGGGCCTCAGCTCAGGGCTCTCTGCATCACATCAAAGTCCCCATCCTGCTGTGGGCTCAGCTCTTTGCTGGCCATTTGAACCGGTGCAGCAGCACTGGGAGCAGCATGTGGGGAGCTTCCAATACGGTCCTGGGGCTCCTGGCACAGTGTGAACCTTATGGTGCTTCTGGGGGGAAAACCCAGTAAACGCTTGCAGAGGGCAAGGGCTGAAAACCAAGGAGTCACCAGAGTGCCCTGCCCGGCCGGTGAGCGCAGCCCCCTCACTCCCTATTGCAGCACAGCAGCCCCGCGCCACTGCAAACAGCAGCAGCTGCTGCGGCCCCAAGCCAAGGACCGGAACCACCGGATCCCCACCAAGTGCAGCCGCTGGATCCCCATCCAGTGGAGCTGCTGGATCTCCATCAAGCGGAGCCGCCGGATCCCCACCAAGCGGAGCCCCCGGATCCCCACCAAGCGGAGCCCCCGGATCCCCACCAAGCGGAGCCCCTGGATCCCCACCAAGCGGAGCCCCTGGATCCCCATCAAGCGGAGCCGCCGGATCCCCACCAAGCGGAGCCCCCGGATCCCCACCAAGCGGAGCCCCCGGATCCCCACCAAGCGGAGCCCCCTGATCCCCACCAAGCGGAGCCCCCGGATCCCCACCAAGCGGAGCCCCCGGATCCCCACCAAGCGGAGCCCCTGGATCCCCACCAAGCGGAGCCCCCGGATCCCCACCAAGCGGAGCCCCCGGATCCCCATCAAGCGGAGCCGCCGGATCCCCACCAAGCGGAGCCCCCGGATCCCCACCAAGCGGAGCCCCCAGATCCCCACCAAGCGGAGCCCCCGGATCCCCACCAAGCGGAGCCCCCGGATCCCCACCAAGCGGAGCCCCCGGATCCCCACCAAGCGGAGCCACCGGATCCCCACCAAGCGGAGCCCCCGGATCCCCACCAAGCGGAGCCCCCGGATCCCCATCAAGCGGAGCCGCCGGATCCCCACCAAGCGGAGCCCCCGGATCCCCATCAAGCGGAGCCACCGGATCCCCACCAAGCGGAGGCCCCGGATCCCCACCAAGTGGAGCCACCGGATCCCCATCAGGTGGAGCCCCCGGATCCCCACCAAGCGGAGCCCCCGGATCCCCACCAAGTGGAGCCACCGGATCCCCACCAAGCGGAGCCCCCGGATCCCCACCAAGTGGAGCCACCGGATCCCCATCAGGTGGAGCCAACTTCCTGGAGCAGCTCACGGATGAACTTTGCCCCTCCGGGCTGCAGCAGCCACCTCACTGCACCCTTGATCCGTGCAGATCCCCCACAAGCAAGCCACAACCCGGGTACTTCAGGGCAGTAACGGGAGCCCCCCCCCGGGCCAGGAGGGAGCCCCCCGTGCTGCCACGTGGCATTTGGACAGGAATCGGCCCCTTCTCAGTGCCACAAATAGCGCAGGAGGAGCCGCTGCGGCCCCGCTCAGCGCATGCTCCGCACCCGCAGGAAGCTGGTGCCCTGCCAGACCCCGGCCCCGTGCACCGAGCCCTGGAGACAGACCCAGGGTGTGGGGATAGGAGCTGCTCCCAGCCACAACACCCGGGAGGCAAAGGAAGCGCTGCAGAGCATGGCCCCGGTGCCCCCGGGAGCAGCCGCCCGGGGCAGGGGCTCCGCTGCATCCCGGTCCCAGCTCGAGGGATGCCTCAGCAGCAGCAGCTCACGCCGAGCTCGAGCAGAGCCTGCCCTGGCCATGCCGATGCACTGCACCGCAGGTGGGAAGAGCCTCCTGAGGGGCTCGGCCCGAGCACAGGCTCAGGCCAGCGTGGCAGCAGCGGCCCTGGGGGATGAGGGGAGGCAGCACCAGCTGGGAGCAGGAAGCAGCCAAGAGCTGGGCTGAGAGGAGATGTTGCCTCCTGGAGCACAGCACCGAGCTCCGGCGCCTCCAGCATCAACAGAAGGCAGCCGGGCAGCCCGAAGCACCCATCAAACGGGGGGAAAGGGTCCCTGTGATGCTCTTACTGATGCAGGCACCAGCATGAGGGAACCTGGGATCTAATCAGCCCCGATGCCCTGCACAGGAGCCTCTACCCCGTAGCCCCATTGTGGGGAAGCTTTGACTGAGTTGGAAGAGTTGAGGGTGGAACCTTTCTGATGGTGCTGGACTCCGTGGTGAGCCTCTGGAGCAGAGCCAGGCAGCACCCAACACAGCCAGGGCCCTGCGCAGCACGATGCAAGCTCCAGAGCCCCGAGCAAAGCTGCTAAAAGTAGCTCAAGAGCTCGAGTTCATCTTTAGCTCCCTGCCAAGGGCAGGGCACAACGGGCCCAAGCTGTGCAGTGTCCCCAGCTCCGTTACCCCCAGCAGCGCCCAGGTCACGTTCAGTTATCAGCAGTGGGAGCATCACGGCCTCACTCAGATCCAAGCGGCTGCAGTGACACCGGGCGCCTTCCTGCCCGGCTCCCACACACGCACCCGCAGCCGGATGAAAAACTGCGCTCCACCAAAGCGGGGAAGGGCTCCGGGCAATGCAAGAGCTTCACACGGGCTGCTCGGGGAGGACCTGGCTCCGGCTCCTCGGGAGCCGTTTCAAAGCCAGCCCCAGAAGTGGGAAAACCGAGCAGCGACGCCGGGATTTGGAGGGATTTGCAAAGGAGAGGAGGTGACAGCGTGGGGCAGAGCTCCCCAGCCACCCGAGCCCCTCCGGAAGCCAAGACCTGGTGTCCAGACAGCATCCTGCCCATATCCCCCCTGCGGCTGTCCCACAGGCAGGGGGGCTCCAGCATCCGAGGGGGCTGAGGAGCTACAGTTGCTCCTCCGCGCTCCATCCCAGCTCCCACTGCCCCAGCACGCACCCCTCCTGCCCCTTGTCACTGTGGCAGCAGCAGCAGAGGCTCCACTGCCGTGGACAGGGCCAGGGAGCACCTCCAGGGTGGAAGTGGGGCTGGCTGCTCTGCCCCAAACACACGGGCAGAGGCAGCAGGGGTGTGCACACACAGAGCCATGCGCAGCCCAGGGCAGCGGCCGGCAGAGCCCTTGGGCAGCTCCACCACCCGTGGGCCATGTTCACCTTGCTCCGTGCCTGCTCCTCGGGCGCTGCATCACCCCTGCGGGACGCTCACCCGGCCAAAGCACCGCTGAGCAAGGGGTTAAAGCTCCACCAGAGACGTCAGCCAGGTTCTTCCAGCCCTGCTGCGGGACCCTCCTCTGGTGTCAGTCCCGCTCACGCTGATGAAATGATCCCTCACCGTTTCACAGGCGGCACCAGGACCTGCCCCAAGCCCTGCTCCAGCCCAGCTTTAAACCCCAGCCGGGCCGCAGGGGTGTGTGAGCACCCACCACGGACACTGGCACCGGGCCGCAGCTCCGCTGGTCCGGATGCTCTGATCCCACCCCCCCACAAACAGGGTCTGTGCGGGAACAGACCCCGCTCCGCACCGGGGGCGGGAGGAACCAAGGGCCTGGGGCAGGAAAGAATCCCCGTTACCGCGGCAGGACTGCGCACATCCCTGCCCTGACCACGACCCGTGCTGCCCCCACCTGCTGCCGGTGCACGGCGGCCCCGGCTCAGCCCCGCCGTCGGGAATCCAAAGCGAACCGGCGAGCACAGGGACCGGGGGCAGCACCGCGCCCCGCCCCGGCCCGCTCCGTCCGTTACCGGCTCAGCCCCGGCCCCGCCCCCCCCCCCCCCCCCGGGCCCCGGACCCCGGACCCCCCCCCGCTCACCGGCGGTCCCGGAGGGGCGGGGCAGCGGCTCCCGGTGCCGGCGGCGATCGCGTCCGGACCCTGCCCGAGTGACGAGGACCTGCAGCCGCGCGGCCCGGCCCCGCCCCGCTACGTCCCTCCTGACGCAGCCAATGGCGGCGCGGCGCTCCCACGTCCCTGCGAGGGAAGGGCCCTGACGGCCAATCAGCGCGGCCGCCGGGGCGTACGTCACGGCTCTCGGCGGCGCGGGGGACTGCCCCGTGACGGCTGTTCCCGGACGGCCCCGCCTCCCGCCGCAGGGCGGCGCTGGGGAGGGGGCGGTGCGGGGCGGCGCGGCGGGGGGGGCAGCGGCTGCCGGGAACGGCCGTGCGGGAAACCCAGCTGAGTTCCGGGCAGCGCCGTGACGTCACCGCCACCGCCTCTTAAAGGGGCAGCGCCGAGTCCCGACGGCGCGGTCCCGGTTCCGTCCGGTGCCGGTGCTCGGAGAGGCCGCACGCGGGTGGTTTAGAAAAGAGACTTTATTTGTCGCGCTCTCGCCGGGACGCAGCCGCGGGAGCGTTGGGGCTCGTCCGGCCGCGCCCGCCCGGCCCGGGGAAGGGGGGGAACCTGCGAGGAAACGGCCCGGGACGGGAGGGGGGGGGGCGGAACTGCCGCCCCGTGGGCACAGCCGGTGCTCGGGGACCGGGGGCTGCCCGCCACCGCCACCTGCTCGGGAACAGCGGCTGCGGCCGCGCTGCCCTGGGGCGGCTTTACCGGGGCCAGGCCGGGTGCGGTGGACGATAAGCGGGACGCTCAGGGGACAAGCGGGTTTACCTATTGGGTTACGCTGGCTCCGAGGGGAGGGAAGCGACGGCGCTCCCGGGAAGCGTCGAGCCCGGCGAGCAGACGGGAACGGGCACGACCGGGGCCATCCCGCACCCCTCGCCGGGATCGGCCTCCCCGGGCGCTGCCGCTCCCGCAGGGCCGGGTCTGAGCTGGCGCTGCCTTGTGCGAGGTGAAGCTGCAGAAAGCGGGAGAGAAGCGAGGAGGTGGCGGGAGCCTGGGCCGTGCCGGGACCCCCGGGGGAAGAGGGAGCTCAAGGTCCGGGGCTGGCCGGTGTCGAGGCCGCTCTGCGGCAGCCACGAGCCTCGCGCCATCAGCGCATCCCGAATCCCTCTGGAAACGTCGCAGGCGGCGGTGGCCGCTCCGGCGCTGTTGCTTGCGCGCCCCCTCGGTGCCTGCCGCCACCGCCGCTGCGGGTGTCGAGGGACCGCATCCAGCACCACCTCCGTGGCGCTGCCTGGACTCGCCGAGGCTCTGGCAGCCGGATCCATAACGCGGGCAGGGAGGGAGCAGCCCCGGCGCTGCGATGGCCCCAGCACCGAGGGAGGGAGCATTGGGCCCGGCTGTGCGATGCCACACGGGCACCCACGGCTGTCCCTGCTGCAGGGTGGCTTCGTGGCGAAGCCATCCAAGGCAGCAGTGGGTCACGGAGTCCTGGGGAGGGCAGAGCGGGTCAGGGCTGTGTGGTGGCCATGCAGAGCTCTGCCTGTCAGCAGGACTCCTGCACGCTGGGTGCAACCGTAGCTCCTCAGCCCCCTCGGATGCCGGAGCCCCCCTGCCTGTGGGACAGCCGCAGGGGGGGGTATGGGCAGGATGCTGTCTTGACACCAGGTCTTGGCTTCGGGAGGACACTTGAGCTTTCCAGGTGTACAGCCGTTATCTTGGTTTTAGCACTCTCCAGCTGGGCCGGGTCCCCGTCACTCCAAGCCCGTCTTCAGGCTTGGTGCTAAAGGCTTTCTGCGGCAGGAATGGTCTCCAAAGGGTGATTGGACAGTGTAAGAAAAAGAGTCCCGTGTTCCTAACGTTTGTGTGCTAAAACTAAAACATAAACTACACCTTGTCCAAGCAGGCAGGGGATCGGCGTCGGCTCGGCGGGGTAGTAAAGATGCATCGTGTACACTTGCCCTGGGGCGCCAGGGGCAGAGAGAGCTCTTGAATGTGAGTGAATACGTGTTCAGCCGCCGTCCACAACCCTTCCGTGCTGCAGCCCCGGCCTACTCGCTGTCGCTCTTGTCCACCAGTACCGCATCCGACTCCTCCGTGATCTCCAGCAGCGTGTGCGTCTCGGGGCTCTCCCCACGCATCAGATCCGAGTTTTCTCCCTCCTCTCCACCCACCTCCACCAGCTCCGTGGCTTTCACTTCCACCTCGCCCTCTCTTATCTTCTTGACGTGGAAAGTGAAGGGTGGCACTTTGTAGACGGCTGTCTTGGACCTGGCGTAGATGGTGTGGTCCGGGGTGAAAGACTTCCTCAGCTTGTCCCGAGAGGTCTTCATCTTCTCCCTCCTTTCGTTAGTCACAATCTTGGTGCCCAGTTTATTCATCCTCTTCTCCAGGTTGTGGCGGGTCTTCTCCAAGTTGTGGCGGGTCTTCTCCAGGTTTTCCTTGGTCTTTAGCTTCGTTTTCTCCATCTTCTCCTTCGAGAATGCCTTCTTAAAGTCATCCACTCTTTTCATGCCGCTCCTTTTGATGCGCTCTGCCCGTGACTCTTCAATAATCTCTTCAATCTCCACCTCTTCATCTGAGGAGAGCTGGATGTGGTCCTCCTCTGCGTGGTCCTCACCCACAGGCCCCTCTTCAGCCTCACCTTCCTTCTCCAGCTTTTCGCCCTCCTTTAGAGACTTGCTGATGCTCAGTTTAGACGGGAGCTTCACTTCATCCTGCAAGACACAGAGCGGAGCCAGTGAGACACAGACACGCACACAGACAACACGCATTCTCCCCGGGCTCAGAGCCACCCGCAGGTGACATCGGGTCCTCCTTTAATGCACCTGATGAGTTACTGTCAGGAGGCTCTGCCCCACCTGCAGCGGCGCAGGGCTCTATGTAGTTAAGCTCAGGATGCCAGGCTGGTTCCAAACCCGTTGTGACTCCAGAGCTGCCAGCACTGAACCTGCAGCCTCTTCCCTTCGTGCTGTGCCCCTCTCGCAGCCCCAGTTTCACCATCACGCACTCCCAGCTCCAGGAATGCTCCGGCCGCATCCTGCTGCAGAGGGAGCAGGGGACCCCCCGGAACAATGCGGTGCCCCTTTGCCCCCCAGGGCCCCTCCTGCCCTGTCCCCACGGTGTTTCGGGGGGTGGCTCCTCTCGGCAGGGCTCGGTGGGCCGGGGCTCGGCGCTGCGCTGGGCTGCAGATGGCAGCACAGCCCGGAGCCGGGACCTGGCCATGACATAACACAGGGTCTGCGCACCCCGGCCTGTGCCCAGACCTTCCCGAGGCCTGCAGGATCCAGACGTGGGGCTGGGACATCCCTTGGGATGCAGCAGGCCGCCCTGGTTTTCCCATTTCCCCGATCGGGGTCACTTGGGGAATTTATCCAAGCTGTGTCTGACGAGAGCAGGAACAGAGCCCTGACCTGCAGGGCTGCAAGGTTACGCTGCCTCTGCTCGGCACGGGGTGAATTCATTCAGCTTCTCCGCTCTCCCGGGTCAGCCAAGTTTCTGATCTCAGCAGCAGAGGACAAGCATGTGCCCGGGACCGGGGCGCAGGTCTGGAGCGGGATTGGTTTTCATCCGAGCAGCACATAGTGTGCATCCCTGCACTGAATCACCGTGTCCCGGCCAGGCTGGAAATAGCCCATCCCTGCACGGAGCGGCGCAGCTGCGGCTCCCAGCGCCGCTGCCCCGGGGGTTTTAACCCACGGGGCCGGGGGGGAGAGGTTGGAGCTGCCCCAGCCCCAGCCCCACGGCAGCGCAGGGAACAGGCAGGCACAGAGCGGAGCTGCCAGGCTGCAGGTGCGGAATCCTGGGCATTGCCAGCCCCACGCAGGCAGGAGCTGAACGGGGGCTGCCGGTGCCCCCCATGTCCCCGGGTGCTGGCTGCTGCTCCGGGTCACACTTGCACAGCGGTACCCACTGCACTGCCCTTCTCCGGCCCCGCTCCAGCTCCAGCACCTCCATGTCTCTCTCGTCGTGAGGGGCCCAGAGCTGAACACAGGATTCGAGGGGCGGCCTCACCGGTGCCCGGTGCAGGGGGAAGATGTCCAGGCTCAGCCCCTGGAGCCGCTTCTGCGCCGGTGCCCGGTGTGTTGTGTGCACGCTGTGGGGCTGGCCACGGTCACCACCATGCAGGACCCGGGCTGCTCCTCCTGCCCTCGCATCGCTTGAGAACCGACGTGAGCTGATGGAATACGTGACCGCAGCACAGCTCCACCGGGGGGGAAGCCAGATGCTTCCAGCTGTGTCTCCTTCCCCCCCAGGCGCTGCTCCTTGGGCAAGCCGCAGTGCTGAAGCTGAGGGCATCTGGGGAGAGCTCTGGGAGCAGGGACAGCTCGGCTCTATGGGGCACGGGGGATGCCACGGGCTGCAGTGTCACGGTTGAAAGGCAAAGTGTGCAGAGCACGCAGCTGCACCCTGCGGATCCCGGCTCCGGTCCCGGATGCTTTTTGGGATCGAGGTGAGGTGGCCACATGTGTTTTCTCCGTTTGCTCTGCTGCTTGAAGGGAAAACAATAGCCAGGCTCTCCCGAGGGCCAGGTCAGCCCCGAGCCAACCCCGGTGCTGGGCGGGCAGGATCCTGTTCTCCACAACAGCACCTGCTGGAGCGATCCCAGAGAGTCCCAGCCCCACCAGCCCAGAACATCAGGAACTCCGGCCGCTTCCTTCCCTCTGAGTCAACACAATGAGCCAGAACAAAGGCATCCCCCTCTCCCTGGCACCACTGGCCCTGGACAGGGGCCATATCCTGCGAACTCAGATACTTATCGGCCTCTTGTTAACTGCAGAACATGTGTGTGCAGGAGGAAACAGCACCTCAGAACCTCCCTGCCTGCCACAGAGATAACCACTGCTCCTTGTGTTACAGCCCCACAGGCACCTTCTGACCAGATGTGGCTTTATGGGCTGCGCCAGCTCAGCACCATCCTGCAGATCTTTCCTTGCAGCCACAACAACGTGGTCGGCAGCAGCTCCCAGTACGTGGGGCAGGGGGACAAGGTGGCTCTCTGCAGTCCCTGCCACTGCACCCAGGACCAGCAGTGCAGGCAGTCTGGTGGTCCCAGCTCCCACAGGGTGCAGCATGGACAGACCCACACCCACTGTCCCACGCACCCCATGGTGCCCCACGCTGAGCATCCTTCACGTGCAGCTCCCCACCCGCACCCAGGCACTGCCCCAATGCCACCAATGCCGTCCTCCTCCTCCCTGCTCGGTGCCTGCAGACACAGCACTGCCTGTGGGGAACAATGGGATCTCGCTGGAACAATCAAGAACCATCCCGGGTCTATGAGTGGCTGCTACACAGATCCCTGCTCTGGCACTGTGCTCTGGACACTGTTTCACTACGAGCCACATTGTGCACCCCAGGCATTCCAACTACTCTATTTTCACTGGGCAAACACTGACCCTTGAAGAGGGTGAGCCCAACCTCCCGGCTCTGGGCATCGCTGTCTGTTGGGGTGCTCAAACAGGGGGTCCCCATCAGCAGATGTGAACCAGCCCCACGCCCGGACGGCTCCCGCTGCCAAAGGCATTGGGCAAACAAGATTCCTTAGAGGGTTTTCCACCAGCACAAGGAAAACCCCTCCCTGAGCTGGGGCAGAGCCGTGCCTGCGGCAGCACGGCCAGCACGTGTGTGTCTCTGTGTGTGTGTCCTCCATCCCCAGCTCGTTTCACTGGGCTGCCCCCCAGCACGGACCTCCCTGGGGATGCTGCTCCCTGGCACAGCCGATGGGACGGCGCCTTGCGAGCACCCGCAGGGGCCCCGGTGCCGGTACCCGAGGCTCTTTGGCTGCCAGCAGATGGGTGCTGGGCTGCTCGCCCTGCGCCAGGCCCTGCTGTGGGATGTGCCTGCTCCGCCGAGCCCTGTTTTGCAGGCGCGTTCCCGGGCGGTGAGTCACGGCCACCCCATGGCCCCCAGCGCGTTGCTACAACACACGTAAACACTTCCCCAGCCTTATAAAAGGCCAATGAGACCCAAAGCTGAGCTGCGTTCCCAGCCCTGTGCGAGAGGGATTGCCCCGACTGGGTAAAGGACAGAGTCCCAGGACCCCCAGGCACTCCGGGCTCCGGCTGGAGGGTTTAATGGAAGGGTTTTACACACGCACATGCCAAGCACATCACAGTGACCGAGCAGGTCACTGTGCTCCGTTCCTGTCTCGCACACGCACACAGCAGCACAGACGGTTCGCATGCAGCTGGAACATGCAGAACGTGCCCCGCTCGCGTCCCCCAGGCTCTGCTAGGGGATGATCCCAGCTGCCGACGGGTGACGTGGAGCTTCTGCCCCGTCCTGCGCTCGCCCAGTGGGAAGCTGATGGGGGGAACAAAACTCGCCCCCAAGTTTCCCCTGGCAGCTGCCCCCAGTTCCTGGGATGAGCTCAGCATCGCCTGCATCAGGGATGGTCCTGTCCCTGGACCGATGGGGCTGCTCCCAGCCCCCGAAGCGTGGGCTGCTGGAGCTGGGTGTTGCTCCAGCAGGCGCACAATAAGAGGAAGGCTTTAACAGGGCCCTGTGCTGTCACCGGCAGCTCTTGTGGTGTGAGATAAGTGTGAGGCAAACAGCACTGGAAGTCACCACTGGCTCCTAATGAACAGCACTGGGGGCTGCTGGTGCTGAGCAGGAACAGGTCGTGCCCGACCCAACGGGAGCTTTACACGCTCTGTGCTCTCTGCCTGCCTTTGCCTACTTGAAACAACTTCAAACCATTCCACAAACACAAGCTAAACCTGACAAGGAGCCCGAGGAGCTTTGATCAGGTCTGTATGGCAGGGGGAGAAACCGAGGCTCGGCAAACAGCTCGGATTCGCCCCGTCCCAGCACGCCCCAGCAGAGCCAACCGCTCCTGGCTACCAGCCCTTCATGCAAGCGCGCAGCAATCCCTGCCTCCCAGGGCGCAGAGCTGAGTGCGTGACAGCTCCCAGGATGCCTGCGAGCGAAATCCCAGCTCCAGCAGCACTGGGAGGGCAGCAGCAAGCGCGTGAGGCAACAGCGGAGGCGTTCCTGCCAACTGGAAGCTCAGCCTCGCAGCGGGCTGAAGGCTGCGGCAGCCACAAGCAGCGAGGCAAAGGCTCTGGAATCGGCAGCTTCGGGAGAGGTTCAAAGTCCTCTTCAGGGGTTTCTCTTGCTGAGGCCCTAAACTGCTGCCTCCTGGCACGTCTTCTGCTGGTGTGGGCCATGGCACCCTTCCTGCCGCCGGCTCACAGGGCAGTCCCTGGCGAAGGCTCACAGGGCACAGGCTGCGTCTTCTGAGGCTAAGACGAGGAAAACGGCGTTTCAATGGCCAAGGAAAGGAAGCACGATGGAAAAACTTACCTGTCCCTGCTGGGCATGGGGTCCGGAACGTCGCCGACAGAGTCGTCTGGCTTAGCATGAGAACAGGCAGGGGGGAAGCACTGGGGGGGTGTTAGTAAAGGCAGAAGGCAGGTAGCAAAATCTAACAGAAAAGACAGCAAAGATTTATCAGAGGGAAGAGCATCCCTGTCTCACCTACAGCGGGGCCTGGGAGGTGCAGAATCCCTCCTGCAGCTTCAGGCCCATTATCCTGAGCGCTGCCATAGGGCCAGATTCTGCTCTCTCCTCACACTGCTGCTCCCAGGGATTTGATGGAGCTGTTCTGGAGGCGTAGCTGAAAGCAGAGGCTGCTCCTCTGCGCCAGCTTATGAAGAGACAGTGATTTTAGAGCCTGCGTTGTTCATTCCAGACCCCCAGGCCTGGGTTTGTCAGCACATGGACCATACCCGACCCCAGCGCTGGGCAATACCCAGCAGCTCACAGCCGTCTGTACCCAGTAACACTGGGCACGGCCTCGACTCCTATGTCCCAAAGGCTGGATAGATTTTATCTCCAGTAAAATCAGAAGCCTCCAGTCCTTAGAAGACTGAATCCTGCAGTTCCCAAAGAACACTGCAGAGACAAAGGCAAAGAGCCACAGTATGAGGGGTAAGAGCAAACTCGCTCGGCTGAACGGGATAAGCTGGTTTGCTTCAAGCCGTACCCCCCTGACTAGCAGAAGGCCCTCTCTATGCCTCTATTGTGCAACCTCCTTGGCCCCTTTTCCTACCAGGCACGTCCAGTAACGCTGTGTCCTGGGGCTGGGTCCTGAGGGGCTGCACCCTCGCCAGTAGCTGGGGCAAAGAGAGGAGCGGCAGGGGAGAGGAGGCTGTGCTTGGAGAGGGGTTTCAGGCACCGGGGAGGCAGAAGAAAGGCAGGGCTGGGGGAAACAGAGAAGTAAATAGATGCAGAGTGAGGAGGCTGGGTTTTCTTCCCCTCTGACAGCAGATTAAGAAGGGTTTGATCCTGTTACCAGGCTTTGCTCCTCCTGGATAAACCTGTCCCAGCGCTGGAGTGTGCACTACAGATGGTGTGCAGATTGATCTGTGCTGATGCTGACATTCCCAGCCTCACTTAAAGCTACAGACTAAACATCCTGGGGCCTTTTTACTCTAAATGTTTGATTTCCCCTCACTGGCACTGTGCATCTTTGTTTCTGGTCTTTGTCTTGCCTTGCAGCTGGACAGTGGAGCCGGGCTTCTTGAGGTACCTTGTAAGCTGTAGGAGATCTTGCAGAACCCAGAGGATGACATTAGCCCAGCCAGGGTAAAAGAGGGCGTAAGCAACGTGCCAACAAGCTTTCAGAGTCACTGCCATGCTCTGTGTGGGTCACAGACACAGCACAGCACAGCAGAGAGGACACTGCATTGTTCTCTGCCCATTCCTTAGGGATGCAGGAAGAGCCCAGCTCTTCCCACGCTGAGCCCAGGGTGTGCTGTGGGGTGAGGGCTCACTCCTCTGTCTTGGCTGGAGCTGGGACAGGGGGCACAGCACAGGCAGCGCTGCGCTGGGAGCGATGCTGGGGACAACTCCAGAGCGTTCCCATACCCACAAACTGGGGGGAACGGGGATAAGAAACAGGAGCAGCACCCGCTATGGCACCCACACCCTTCCAGTGCTCCGCAGCACCTACAGCACAAAGCAGCTTTACCACCTCCCAGTCAAATCCCCCCCCTCCCAGGGCACACCGGAGAGGGATGGGGCTGTGTCTGAGCACTAAATGGCTTCTTGAAGGCTTTGATTTCTAATCCCAGGCACTTAGATCCACTGCTGACAGCCCCAGGGGAGGCCTGAGAGAGGGATACGTGATCAGAAGGAGGATTACCTCTGGTTTGATTGTCCTGAGCCATTAATAGCCCTTGGAGACAATTTCCTGCTGCACAGCTCAGTGGGTACCTATAACGCTGACAGGATTTCAGCAAAGCACAGTCCTGGCACTAACTGCTTATAAATAATACCTGAGCACTGAAATATGAATGCAGCTGATGCCGGGTGCAACACAGAAATCCACGCTCCAGAGCTGAGTGGTTATGGTAGAAAGACTATAACCTGCACTGAGGAAGAGCCTGGAAGCGGGAGCTCTTACATCCTGACACTGATTTAAGGCTCAGGCTCCCTCCTGTGAGTTATGACCTCGAGACTCTTGTAGCTCAGTGACGTGCGGGGTGTGAAGGAGTCTTCCCACGTGTTCACACGGTGCCCTTTATAAGGGATGGAGACCGGTGACACCTCTCTTCATTCTTGACTGCTTTGGCTCAGGCTCCACTGAACCCAGGGCACGGACCCACGCTGCCTGCTCCCATCCCCGCAGAACACGCGGGGCTCTGAACCCTCTGCTGCCATCAGAGCCAAGCCTTGGGCGGTCTGGAGGCTGCCGGCTCGCACACCCTGCGCTCCCTGCCCTGCTTCTCATCACACCAGTCCTTTGCCACGGGTTCTTTTGGGGAGCACAAGCCCAAACCCGAGGCGGCTCAGGTCTGGCTGCCCAGTCTGAGGCATCTGGGTGTGGGTTTGAAATTCAGCCTCCTCCCCACCGCCCACAGCCTCGCTGCTCTCGTCCCTATAAGGCCCCCTCAAGGCACAAAAGCCAAACTGTGCTATTTATACCCCCAGCCCTACCTACCCTCCGCATCGTGGGCCTGAGGTCCGCGTTCCAGCCGCTCCCGTGTCCACCCGGCCCTTCCCGGAGGAGCCCCATGGCCCCACCAGGCTCCGGGTGGCCACCGGCATCCTTTGTAGAGCCACGGGTGCCCCGGCTCGACAGCATGGAGCAACCCTGGCCACAGGCTGCTCCTTCCAAGAACCAGCACCCCCCATCCCAGCCAGACCTGCCTGGAACCCAGCGCCCAAATCAAGGACTTGAGGAATTCCCTCCTGGATGCACGGCCTGAGGGCTGCCTGTAGAAATCCAGCATCCAGGCCTTTGGCATCTGCTGGAATAGGTTTAATTGTCAGAAAGCGTTTGGAGGAATAATGCCGTGCTCTGGGGAGGGCTGCCACGTGGCATTGCACAGCTGAGCGTGGCACGTGGCTGGCTTCAGAGCAGCAGCTTTATGCGTGGGACATCTGTTATTTCACCACGAGCTGCAGTAACCAGCCCCACATTCTTGTCCCCGAAAACCGGGAGATTTGGGATGAGGTCACAGAATCATGGAATGGGTTGGGTTGGGTTGGAAAGGACCTTAAGATCATGCAGCTCCAACCCCTGCCACGACCAGGGACCCCTTCCACTGGAGCAGCTTGCTCCAAGCCCCTGTGTCCAACCTGGCCTTGAGCACTGCCAGGGATGGGGCAGCCACAGCTTCTCTGGGCACCCTGTGCCAGCGCCTCAGCACCCTCACGGTAAAGAACTCCTTCCTTAGATCTAACCTGAACTTGCCCTGTTTCAGTTTGAACCCATCACTCTTTGTCCTATCACTGCAGTCCGTAATGAAGAGTCCCTCCCCAGCATCCCTATAGGCCCCCTTCAGACACTGGAAGTTGCTCTGAGGTCTCCACGCAGCCTTCTCTTCTCCAGGCTGAACAGCCCCAGTGTTCTCAGCCTGGCTCCGTGCAGGAGGTGCTCCAGCCCCTGCTCATCCTCGTGGCCTCCTCTGGACCTGCTCCAGTTTGTTTTTATTAGCAGCCACTCTCAACACATTTGCTGGTGTCCTGATTTCCCCTGGGACACACACACAAAGGAAGCACTGAGGCTGCTAACGCCTGCACGCAGCCATCTGACAGCAGATTCCTCAGGAGGGCAAGTTCTGGGTATGGAAAGAGGACAAAAAGTCTGCCAAAAGCCTGTCCCCTTTGCTTTTGGTAGGCAAGTCTTCCGAAGGGAAAAATGGGATCGTTTGGAGGAGGGTGGCTTTTGCAAATGTAATTCTGCAGAACTGACCAAATTCCCCACGTTCCATCCATACAGAAACGCTTCCCTTGGCAGCAATCAAACCAGCTCCTGGCAAAATCAGGGAGCAGTGTCTGTGAGAGGGAGCAAGGGAGCAGCGCAGGCACACCCAGGGCTCTGCCCCTCAGCTGCCCCACTGCATGCGGTTTCAGTCCCTGCGTTCCCCCAGCCCAGCAGAGTCCCGGCTCCACCCGATTTCAGTTCCTCCTCATCCATCAGCAAAACACAACTTGCACCTCGCCTCCCAAGGTGCCAAAAGGTCTGCTTTGCACCCCTGAAACAGTCCATCTGTAACTGCCTCCCTGCTGAGACAATAACCCGACAACCCACTTACCTCCACCTCCCTTTAATCCTCCATAGCACAGGATCAGTGACACCCCATCCCATAGAGCATGCCAACTGTTTAACCTGCCTGTCTTGCCTGGAAACAGCCACTCCTGGCTTTAAGTAATGTTTTCTGTCTCTTCAGGTGATCTGAGCTCTTGTTCTCCCAAAAGCCCAATAAATCTTTGCATTTTTAGCCATAGCAACTGGGAGCGCAATCGCAGGGGCGAGTTAATCACAGCTTTCCAAAGGCAGCTTGCTCTGAGTTAGGAAGTAGTAAGAAGTTGCTCACCACCACAGAACAAATTCCACTGCAGCAAAATCCCCAACATAAACCTTGGTAGGTGGGTCTCGAGAAGTGAAACACTGAATTAGAAAAGGGTTATTGTGTGATTTTAGATTTGCTTTAAACCATAGGCACAGAACTCAAAGAGACTTTTCCTCATCCCCCCCCCCCCCCAGCATGGAGCCTGCTCCAGCTTTTTTCGTGTCATGGTCATTAATACTGAAGCACAGAAAGACATCAGGCCACGGGCAGCGAGGTGGGGATCACCAGCACCAAGCAGCGTTGATCAGCCCTGGGAGAGCAGCCGCACGTTCTCTTTCTGCAGGGTTTGGTTTTCTTGTTATCTGCTTTGCACAAGCCCAGGCAGTGGCACTCTCGTGACCGGGGTGCCCGGCACTGGATCCCTGACAGTGCTGGAACAGTCGGGTACATACATGAGGACACAGAGCTCTGCACACCCGCTGGGGGCTTCCCACTGCCTGCCTGTGTTAGGGATCAGGGCAGGGTGACAGCTCCAGAAGCCCAGGGAGACACAAACTCCAGCCCTCCCCCTCCGTCCCTCCCAGGACAAAACCAAGCAAGCAAACCCCCTAAACCCAAACCAAACCTTCCCACATCCCCCTCAGTGGTTAATAACTTCTTTGGAATCAGAGGTCTCCACAAAGAAGAGAGCCTCCTGCATAGGACAGGCTATTTTCCCTCACACCCAGGCACACAATTCCAGGTTCTGTACACTGAAAATGCCATGGGGATGTTTCCATGCTATTTATCTACAGAGTAAGGCAGCTATCAAACAGCCCTGTTCCACAGGAGAACTAATCCTGACAAGAGCTCTGAGACACACGCTACATTGGTACCGTTTAGCAACTTCCCCTGTTGACCAACACTACACTTCCATTGTATGCAGGGAAGAGCAGCACTGCTGAGGGGTGCAAAACCATCCCCTTCCTTCTGGGGGGCTGCCTGTGCCACCCCATTCTGTTGTGCAGCTCTGTCTCGGTGCAGCATCATGACCCAGAGCAGCCTTTGGTACTCGGGCACATTCATGTTGTTATTGCCTATTCAGTGTTCAAACACCCAAAGGCCATCCCGGAGCTTGTTGTGCAGTTGAAGCACCACAGGAAGAGATAACCCAAGGGTTTCACCTCCAAGAGAGCCCTTTGCTTGCCTGAGCAGGGTCGATCACAGCTTGGGTCCCCCCGATGGGATCCTTGTCCCGTGTGGCCAGGCCTGCCCTGTCTACCCACAGTGGGGGGGGTGCTGCCATAGGGAGCAAGAGGCTCCATTTCCCATGAAGCAAACCTGGGGAATTTCTCATTCGGGCTCTGGGGCCTCCCAGTCAAATCCCACTCAATTCCCTGCTGGGAAACTGCTCTGAATTACAAATCACTCCCTTTGACTCCCTAATAGCTCCAGGATTCACAAGATCCCTGTAGTCCCCTGTCAACTGAAGCACTCAGAGCTCATTTCCTTCAGAAGCAGGATTGCTTTTTGATATTAAAGACAAACTCGACTCACTATTCCTAAGCAACAGCAAAGCCAAAGGAGCAGCTCCCAAAGGAGCTTGCCAACTTCCTACCTCTTCCCGTAAGCCACACGGAATGCTCTGTTTAAACAATTCCCCTCACTCTTCTCACTTTGCATTGTCTGTTGCTTCTGCAGCACGTGCAGAGTTCCATCTGGGTAGATGTAGCCTCCCCCCAAAGCCTGATACAAATAACTTGTAATGAAATCTATATCTCTACCGGTTAAGTTGCTGCCCGGCTGGAATAGGCTCGAGCATTGCAGCTTTCTGGGCACGATAAAACTACAAATGCTTAAGCTCTGAATCAGAGTTATGCAGGCCCCTGGACTTGGTAGATTCCTGAGCCTATTATGCTCAGCTCTCCCTTCAAACCTTGTGATAAGAAGCATTCCCCCTTTTTTTTTTCCCCTTTTTTCTTCTCTCCCTTCCCATGATGAGCACTTGATGCTTCTTTCTTTGTCCTGGTGCTGTCTATTATTAACCCAGAGGCTTCCAACTGAATCCTTAACTATTTCATTCACTTCTCTTCCGTGGTCCAATACAAGAGTTTGCTCTGGTAAGGAAGACAAACTCCAGCCAGGACCTGACAGGAACGTTCTCCTCCCTTTCTTCTCGTTTAACACTAAATTCCAACACTTAGCCCCGGGGGAAACAAAGACCCAAAGCTCTTCCCGACACCAGTTAACTCGAACATTCAACACTTCCAGCTTGCAGGGAAAAGAACGTGGGAGTCTGTACAACACAAGGGCAGGCAGACCCGAGCCCTGGAGCTCAAGGAGCTGCTCTGCTTTCTCTGCCTGTCCCAGTCCGTGCGTTTCACCCCGATGCTGCCGTTACCGTCTGCGTGTTACCGGAGGCATGTCCCAAATGTGAAACGTTATCGCTCTCCACGCAGCAACACACGGCGTCTCTCAGTAGGGGAGACACTGGCACATGGATTTACAGGACCCCCTTCCTGAACCCAGCGCATTCTTGTTCAGTTTGAGCGAAGCAGTAAAACCGGGTGATTTTGGTACTTTTTGCTCCGGTGCAACGGGTGCTTAGGGCCGTCCTCGCTGTCTTCATTAAAACTCCTCTTAAACGTAGCAGCTCTACCAAACCTTGCCTTAGAACACCCTGACAACGTTAACTCATGAATGAGAGAGTGCTGCTGCTCGGTTTGGGCTGCCAGGCAGCGAGGGGAGAGCCACGGACAGCCCCCTCCACAAAGAGAACACCCCCCCGAGAGGACGCAAAGCACGCGTCAAACAGCCCCTTACCTGGTAGATCATGACTTTGAAGTTCCTGCGTTTCAGGAGCTCTGCTTCGTTGGCCTCCAGCTTCTTTATCTGCCCCGCTTGTTTCTCCAGGTTCTGCCGAACCGTCTTCACGTTCACGCTCACCTTACGCACCTTCTCCAGCATCTTGTTCACGGTGTTGCTGGTGGTGGTGTGAGCCTTTGTCAGCTTGGTCAGCTCTCCCTGGATGCTGGTCACGGCGCTATCCATGTCTTGCTGTCTCTCCTCCAGCTGCGTTTGGGTCAGCTGGATCTGATCCACCGCTCCAATGATCTTGTCCAGAAGGGTCAGCACCATCACGCCATTGATCTGGTCCGGTTTGATGGGTTCTTCGGGCACGGGCTCCTCGGAGGCCTCAGAAACGGTCGGTGCTTCGATGATCTGCAGAGTCGTCTCCTCCATGACGGCTCGGGAGTCGCGGCGAGCAGAGCCCGGGAAGCTGTCACTGCAGGGACAGAGAGGAGGGGAAGCTAAACCCGAGCCTCAGCTAAACCCTGCGCTGGGAGCCGCGCCAGGAACGGGGAGCGCAGCGTGGGGATGCCTGCGCTGCGCTGCAAATGGCACAGCCCCGCAGAGCCCTCCAGCCAAAGGGCCCTGCTAAAGCCTCCAGGCTTGCAGGTCATTGGCTGACTCCACCTCAGCAAAGGACCCGCTGCCAAATGCCTCTGACCCACCCTTTCTGAAATGACTAAAATAGTTGGAGGGGAGGCGATGGCTCCGCATGCAAACACGGGCGCAGCTCAGCCAGGAATGCAAGGCTCTGACACGACAACCACCTCCTCTGCACCACGAGCCCAAAGGAACGAGAGGAGAAACGACAAGCCTCGAGTAAATAAATGCTCAGGAAGCTGCTGGAAAGAAGCTGTCCCCCATCCGGGCACAGCTGCGTGCAGTAAAGGAAGGCTGCTTCACACAACTGCACACGCTCAAGTTCAGCTGGAAAAACTCACGTCTTCTGCCAGTACTCAGGGGCTGGGTTTGTTTTCCAGGACTCCAAGAGCCTGAGGTCAATAGTTTCAAGAAATGCTTCCATGTGGGTTGGGGAGTGACAGCACATTAACTCCATGCACATGCAGGCTCCCACGTGTGTAAACGGCCACACCGTACAAACCTCTCCCCGCAGGTTTAGCACAGAGAGGAGGAGAATTCGCTCCTGCAGGGAAGCCCCCCGGGCATCACCACCTCAGCGCAGCTCCCTCGGCTCTGCCGTCCTTCATCCGCTGACAAACCGAGGCCAGGCTTTGGGAAGCAGGACACGCTTCTGCACCAGCCCTGCTGCGGTGCAATGCCCAAACACACTGTGTTAACTGAGGCTTTATTGGCAAAACAAAAACCCTGTTTCGGAACCCGCTCGCGTATGTATCGCTTTGGAAACCACGGGGGAGAGGTAATCCTTCTTTTGCTAACTTTAACCTCAGCATTGGCACCAAGCAATTCAGAGCCTTGTGTAGCGTTGGCAGCTGACACCTCGCGGAGCCATCGCTTAGAACACAGTGGGGAGGTGGCACCGGGGGCTGCCGACGGCACCGCCCCAAGACCACGGCAGGAACGTGAAGGAGAATTCAGCTCCGGAGAGCGGCAATGGGCAGACTGGGAAGGCAGCACCTTCCCTCTCCTCCCGCAGCCCTGCAGCCGGGGATCCGCACTCAGCACATCCTGCCTCCGCAGGGGTCAAGCCTGCAAGCGCCCTGCAGCATTCCCGGCCTCACCGCCTGCCTGGGACAGCGGAGCAACCCCGCATCCCGGGCTGGGAAACCCACGGGACACAGTGTACAGGGGCATTGTTCCCTGCTGAATGCTCCCCACAGTCAGCACTTTCCCTGTCCCTGCGCTCTCCCCGCCATGTGACAGCTTTTCTCTGCTGCAGCTCCGCTCTCGCTCTCTCTGTGCATCAGTCGCTCCTGCTGCGGGACTTCCACAATAGCCATTATGTCATGGATTAAAAACAGCTTGTTTTGCTACGCCCTGTTTTTTCCTGGAGGGACCCTTTTCTTTTCCTGAGCATTTCTTTCCAGTGTTTGCTGCCGATGAGTCAGTGCCATGAAAAAAAACCCTGGTTCCAGTAAGGCAGCGCCGAGGCTCTGCAGTTCTCACTGGGAATATCTGCCTCGGGGTGGATTGCCACAGGGATCTGCTGGTGATTTCTGTGTACAGGGCAGGAGGCAGAGCAGCGCGCTCTGTATCTGCCATCTATTCCATGTGGCACTTCAGTGCAGGCTCTGCTGCCCCATTTGGGAATCAGCCTGCACTTTGGACAGAATGAGTCCAACAGCAGCAGGAGAGGTGCCATGCTGCCGTGTTGCTGTGTGCAGCCCTCACCCCCTGAGCTGAACCACTGTGAGTAATGTTCCATGTTAGGACATTTTGTTTTCACACCAGGAAAAGCCAAGAGGTGGCAACCAGCAGCCTCCCCCTTGGGAGCACCAGGACACTGGACCTGGACTCAAGCCCTTCCAGCACAGCCAATGTCTTGCTGCTTGGTGGATCTGCTTTCATCCCTGGCTCTTCCATGCTGGTGCCATGGCCTAGATCCCATGGCAGCACCAGGGATGAGCTCAGAGCATCACACACACATGGGATCCCAGCATGGTCTGGGTTGGAACGGACCTTAAAGCTCCTCCAGCTCCAACCCCTGTCATGACCAGGGACCCCTTCCACTAGAGCAGCTTGCTCCAAGCCCCTGTGTCCAACCTGGCCTTGAACACTGCCAGGGATGGGGCAGCCACAGCTTCTCTGGGCACCCTGTGCCAGCGCCTCAGCACCTCATCGCCATTAATCACAAGCATTTAACCCCCAAGAGCTGCTCCTGCTCTTGTGCCCATGTCTGTGCCCATGGCCGTGTCCGTACCCATGTCCATGTCTGTGCCCATGTCTCTGCCCATGTCTGTGCCCATGCCCATGTCCGTGCCCATGTCCGTGCCCATGTCCGTGGCCATGTCCGTGCCCATTCCCGTGTCCGTGCCCATGTCCATGCCCATGTCCGTGTCCGTGCCCATGTCCGTGTCCGTGCCCGTGTCCGTGCCCATGTCCGTGGCCATGTCCGTGGCCATGTCCGTGCCCATTCCCGTGTCCGTGCCCATGTCCATGCCCATGTCCGTGTCCGTGCCCATGTCCGTGTCCGTGCCCGTGTCCGTGCCCATGTCCGTGCCCGTGCCCCTGTCCATGTCCGTGCCCATGTCCGTGTCCGTGCCCATGCCCATGTCCGTGTCCGTGCCCATGTCCGTGCCCGTGCCCCTGTCCATGTCCGTGTCCGTGCCCATGTCCGTGTCCGTGCCCATGCCCATGTCCGTGTCCGTGCCCATGTCCGTGCCCGTGCCCCTGTCCATGTCCGTGCCCATGTCCGTGTCCGTGCCCATGCCCGTGTCTGTGCCCATGTTCGTGCCCATGTCTGTGTCCGTGCCCCGTAGCGGAGGCGAGGCCACGCCCTCACGCCTGCGTCACGGCGTCACCGCTGGCGTCAGGTGACGCAACCAACCCCGCAGAGCTGCGGCCGCTGCGTCTCCTCCCGCCCTGTGACATCACTTCCGCTGCGGGTCTCCAGCCGAGCAGCGCCGTCGCTAGGAGACGGGGCCCGCGTGACCCCGCCCCGCGTGCGCGGTGACGTCAGCGACGTCAGCGACGTCAGCGACGGCAGCCGCTGCGGGTCAGGCGGCGGCGGCGGCGGGTGCGGAGCGGGGCGCTGTGGCAGGTAACGCGGGCACCGGCGTGGGCCTGGCCGCTCCCCCGAGGGGCACCGCGGCGGCTGCGGTGTGCGCTCGGCTCCGGTTGTCACGGCGTTTGTCCTCAGAGGCCGCGGCGGGGCCGGCGCCGCCATGGGGGAGCTGTTCCGCAGCGAGGAGATGACCCTGGCCCAGCTTTTCCTGCAGTCCGAGGCCGCCTACTGCTGTGTCAGCGAGCTGGGCGAGCTGGGCAAGGTCCAGTTCCGCGATGTGAGTACTCGCCGGTACCGAGCCCCCGGGCCCGGTGGTACCCGCCCCGTGCCTGCCGGGCCCCGCGGCTGAGCGCTGCGACCGCGTTTGTCTCTCTGTGTCTGCAGCTGAACCCGGACGTGAACGTGTTCCAGCGCAAGTTCGTCAATGAAGTCCGGAGGTGTGAGGAGATGGACCGAAAGCTCCGTACGTGGCTTCCGTAGGGCTCCGCTCTGGCCTTCGCCAGCAGAAGCAAGCGCTGAGGTTAACCCTGCAAGGCAGTGTCAGGCACCCGAGGGGCGGAGGCTGCCGGCTCCCTCTGCACCAGCCGGTCAAACCACCTCCGGGGCTTGCTTCCGATGCGAAAGGCTTTCATAGCATCATAGATGTGTGTTGGAAGGGACCTTAAAGCGCCTCCAGCTCCAACCCCTGCCACGGGCAGGGACCCCTTCCACTGGAGCAGCTTGCTCCAAGCCCCTGTGTCCTTGAACACTGCCAGGGATGGGGCAGCCACAGCTTCTCTGGGCACCCTGTTCCTTAACCAATCTTGGAATAGGAGGTGAAAGAATTCCCAGCCACTGCTGGGGCTGAGTGGTGGTTACAGTGGCAGGGTGACATTGAAGTATGTTTTTAGTGAATACTAACAATGCTGTCTCTCCAGGGTTTGTTGAGAAGGAGATTAAAAAAGCAAATATTCCTATCATGGACACTGGTGAAAACCCAGAGGTGCCATTTCCACGTGACATGATCGACTTGGAGGTGAGGATGTGTGTGAAGACTCTAATATTTGGCTCTAGATGAAGACAGGGGAACCATTCCCATTGGTAAACCCCAATGAATTTAGTGGCAAAGGTGCATTAAGCATTGTCCTCAGCTGCCACCTGCAGTGCTTGCTCTGCCAGCTCACACCAGCCTGAGAGCTTTGGTCACAGGCATTGTTTCCTTGTGCATTTGCCCAAATACAATGAGAAGCGAAAGGACTTGAAAGGCATTTCACCCACTTCAATGAACGCACAACTGTGGGGATTGCAGGGTTTACAGTGGGGCATTCTAAGGTTTATAAGGGGTTTTAATGATGTGAAGAACACTGTTAATCCAGCCTATAAAAGTCTGCATTAACAATCTATAAAAGCCTGCAGAGAATGTCCCAGACCCAGAGCTGTGTCTCATGGTGGGCTGGAGCCATGCTGCAATCACATGGGGATGTGAAGCATCCTGTCTGCTTCCTTCTTGTACCAGACCTAACAGCACTTGCGTGTGGAATCGCTTTGACCCCATTTTCCTTCTCCTTTTCACGTCTTGCAGGCAAACTTTGAGAAAATTGAAAATGAGCTTAAAGAAATCAACACGAACCAGGAAGCGCTGAAGAGAAACTTCTTGGAGCTGACAGAGTTAAAGTTCATCCTGCGTAAAACTCAGCAGTTCTTTGATGAGGTCAGAATATGGGGGCTGACAGCCGGGGAGCTGGCTCTTCCTCCACAAGCCACCAGTTTTAGTCTCAGATATCCTTTAGCTGCTGGTTTGGACAGCAGTCATTCCTGTGCTTCAGGATAGCTGCTCAAATGGTTTTCCATGCTCCATGCAGTACACGCAGCTACCCATGATGTTATGCTGTTGCTTTGGGGTTGTTTTAGTTAAGCAGTGGTTTATCTCAGTATTGTGTAAAGTCATGAAGGAGCTGGTGGTCTTTAAAGCACATCAGCAGAGCAAAGCCTTGGTGCTACAGTCGAGCCCTTTCTGCAGTGGGTAAGTTCTTTGGTACGTGGGCAGATGAACAATCCTGCCTCACTCACACAGGGGAACTGCAGTCCAGCTTCATTTCTCTTCAGCTTTCGGAATGTTATATGGGGATTCCATATAAATCAATAATACAAAGTCCCCCTGAAGTCATTGATTATTTAATTGAGCCTTTGATCAAACCCTGAAGTTCTTGGAGGTTAAGTTCTGGAGCAAAGCTGCAATTGAAAATCATCAACACTTTCTCAGACAGCAGCTGGGCCAGAAACTAGCAGCTCCTTCAGTGGACCTGAGAAGAGCTTCACTGATGTCATTCATGGTACCCCCATGGGAGAAGCCATGATCCTTCCTAGTCCTAGTAAAGCTTAAGTATCTCAGAGTCCAGGGAATTTTCTCAAGGAGTTGCCCAGTGTTCTTTAGAAGGACACGTTTTAGCTGAGTATATGTCCTGTTTCATCTAATCCAAGGATTTGATCAAAGAGTTCTTACTGCATTTGGCTTCTGGTATATACAGAGGTTGTGATCAAGTAGAGCTGGGCTCCTGCAAGCTTCAGCCTGTTTAGCTAGTGGTTGGGGTTTGGGTTTTTGGCACGGGGTGCTGCCTGTTCAGGCATTCAGGTTGTTTCCGTGCCAACACAAGTCTTAGTCTGTGCTGACAGAGCTATAGTGCTGCTGATGTGATGGGTTGATTGGTCCTGGGGTTGGTTTCAGTACCAGATAAATGTCTTCGAGTGTTGAACGTTCATTCACAAGAGCCTCCGTGGACAAACAGCGTTAACCTGATCATCTGGCACTCGGTGTTAGGTGCTGCTGCCAGCCTGTGCTACCTGGGGGCAGGTAGTTTCTGTCCTCTGGTGGAGCTGCCCGCTGCTGTTCTTCCAGTGCAGTGGGCTCACACTGAAGGAGATCCAAATCCATTTCCTAACCAGTCTCCGTCAGGTCACCCGCCAAGGGAACTGAGGTCACGCTCCAGTGAACTGACCACAGGACGTTTCAATGGGTTCCTGCTCCTGTTGATAACTGGTTTCTGTAATAATAAACCAAACCACAAGCCATAAATGCACTGCTGTGTGTGAAAACGACCTCAACATCTTGTTATCCTGAGCAGGAACCCTGTCGTTTGTACAGTGCCTTCAACACTTGAAGACTTCAATGACTAATAATTAAGACTGTTATTCATAGCAGTAAGTTGCACAAGAAATGGCTTCACAGTCCAAATGACTTAGGTCTGGGCGTTTGCTCTCTGGAGTTGGGGGAGGGTGGCTTGTTCCTCACAGGACCTTGTAGCCATTTCTTGTTTCAACGTACCATGTTGATGATTCTGCTCCTTTTCTCAGTCTTCTTGTCTTTGCTTGTGAAGAACAGTATGAGCTGGAGAGATTTCTCTGAAAGCTTTGCCTAGAGTGTGAGCGTAAAAGAAGACTGGAAAAGTAATGGTTAATGGCATGCAGATCCCCATCTCTCTCTCCTCTGACTCTTCTCACCACTTGCTTCGTTTCTGTTTGCTTTGCCTCTGTCATTTCTGTCTGCACTCTGGGTTAATAAGTTGATGGTGGAATGAATCCCTTTTAGTTTGTGTGAAAATTGGTGTCCATTCTGTTTGTGCATCGGGAGGGGCTTGAATTGTATGGCAGAGTGTGGGGAGCCAGAGCAGGACTGTGATCAGGAGGGGAAGATTTAACTTGGTTTTCAGGCAGTGAGATTAAAGATGCTGATTGCGATAAAGGTTCTGATCTGAGTGAACAAAAAGCAACTAAAAGTGTTTATTAATGAAAGGTCTACTTACTGTTTACCAGCATGCAAATGCTTGGGTTTCTCTTACCCAGAGCAACCTGATGTGAGAAGTACTTCACAATCACTCTGATACTTCACTCCCTGCTGGTGAAAACTCTTATTCAAAGCAAGTTTCCTAGAGTCTCATTTCTCTGCCTTGTGGCTGTAGAGCTCTTTCTTTTCCACACAGTCTCTTGGGCTTTTATTTCTGTTACACCTTGCAACACTGCTTTAGTTGTCCTTCCAGAACCAGAGCTGTTGTTGCTGTGGCACCCCCTTTGCAGAAAGGGGGTGATCATCCAATCTAAGTAGTTGAGAGATGAACTAAAATGATGGAGGGAGTTTATTATGCAAATTGTCCTTTTGTAAGGAAGTTCTTGTTTAGTAGAACTGGTCGAGACCTTGACTACTGATAAATACAATACAAGCCTCTTACAACTGTATCTTACTGGTTTTCAACATCGTGAAATCTAGGTACCAGCCAACCACCGGTGTGTTTGCTTGGTGTGTGGGTACCAAACTTCCTTCTTTTGGTTGTGTCCTCTGTGAAGCAAAATTCTCATTCAGTTTTTGGTGCTGCCCCAAGTTACCTTGAAGTTGAAAGCCTCAGAAATTCTTCTTGTTGGCTTTCCAAACTAGATTAGGGACTCCCTTGTGTAACATCTGTGAGCTAAAACGAGCATGGGCACAAGCAGCTGAGCTGCCTTCGATGTCAGCCTTGCAAAACCTTGTATATGGCAAATACATTTATTTGATGAGCAAGTAAAATGTAGAGGGTTGGTTCTTCTTTCCACTAAAATAATGATGCAGCTCTTGCACAAAGCAGCTCTGGCTGCATCACCCAACTTGCTATAGGCTTTTGCAAGGCTGCACTGAATCTGTGCGTGCATTTTACGTGTTCCAGGGTCAGACTCTGCCTTCAAGTGTATTTTAGCAAGTCCCCTTGTAGGGAGACCTCCTTCTGTACCACCGAGGGTAGAGTCTGGCCTCTGTTTCTGCTAGGGAACTGTCATTTTCATCATTCCATTATGTAAGCTGCAGAGGCAGAAATAAGGATGATGTGGGCTTGAATCGTGTGAAGGTGCGGCACAAGAGGATGTGCTTTGAGCATCCATCCTGGCTTGACTTGCTGGCACTTACAAGCTGTATTCCCAAGAATTTTGACCTGCCAATCAGTTCCAGTGAAGGACAGTATAAAACTGCAGCCTGTTTTAATGCCTGCCTAGTCAAAAAATGAGCATCTTTTGTCACACTGCCCTAAGCAATGCACCCGGTGTGTCTGTCAGTAGTACATAGGGTGAATAAGGGTAAATAGCTTGAAGAATGAAAAGATGTAATCAATAAGTGTGGTTTTAAGCTGGAAGTATTGTGTGGTTTTTTCTGGAGGGAGACCTTTGTGAAGCCAGTAAAGAAAATCACCATGCAGTACTTCCAGGTTTTGCTCCTGATTCTGACCCTGTATGTACGCTGATGTGGCGAGTAAGATGGAATCAATCAGACTCCCATCACGTAATTCCCAACTGAATGAGGTATTGCCTCTGCTCCTGGGCATGGCTGACACATTGGATACACAGGTCTCACATCTGGTTGTAGGGTCACAGCCTTGGGCAGCTGCAGGGGATCTCCAGGTGGCTTGAACCATCTGTGGAAGACCGGAGCATCTTCCTCTTGTGTAGGAGCAGGCTTCCAGGCACTTCATATGCAGGTGGAGTTGCCCAGGCACCTCTTAGAAACACCTTTTGCATCTTTATTGATGCGCAGAAGATGCCCAAGAGGGAATCAGCATCTACCTTCATGTTTTTCTCCATTTAAGAGACAGGGAAGTGTCTCACTTTGGTTTGTGCCATTAAAAAAATGGTTCTTGGGAGCATAAACTTGATTGAATTCTGCCTTTCTTCAGACTTGTGTATCCCACAGCCTCTGTTCAGCTGCAGCAGTCTTTAAACTTCTCTTGTATGGAAGCTTTGCTGAGCCATTCCACTTTTCCTCTTGTTTTATCCCTTGCTTGTGTGATTCTTGCTGTATTTTCTGTCGTCTTCCTCTTTCTGCTGTCTTCTGTTCATTCTTCTTTCCTTGCCTCCCCACTCTCTCTCCTGGTTCCTCGTGCCCTGCATGCCACTAACCAGTTTCATTAGATATTAATTGATTTGTGAATTCAGGCTGAATTGCATCATCAGCAGATGGCGGATCCAGACCTGTTGGAGGAATCCTCGTCGCTCCTGGAGCCAAGCGAGATGGGAAGAGGTGCCCCGCTACGACTTGGGTAATGGCAGCTTGGGCTCCCTTTTAGCTGGCTTTAGGATCCCTGGGGTTCAGCCTCTGGAATCTGCAACCGTTTGTGTGAAGTTGTGGAACTTGCCAGCCTGGCACATCAAGCAGATGAAGGCTGATCTAAACCCGCGCTTGTCCTGTGCCCATTGATTTCCCAGCTCGTATCTGTGCTTCACACTTTTCCCCCTGTGCAAAGCCCCTGTAGTTGTTTGTTCCCTGTAAACCTGTTCTGGTGCTTTTTCAGGTGTTCTGAGCTCTCACAGCTTTAGTGAAACTCATAACCCAGTGCTCTGAGAAGCTGTGTAGTTCTGTGTCCTCTTTATTAGCTGCTTCCAGGCTGTCTTTGCATGTGTGTAATGGTTTATCCAGACACAGGGGTTTGAACCAGTGGGGTCTCCTGAAGCACATACCCAGCACATAGTCAGTGGCAGCCACGGCTGCTATAATCCTTGCCATGTAATGCATCAGGATCCTGTTGAGATGAAGACTAACAGGCATAGAAACTGTATGTGTAAATGCATTTATTTCTCCTTTAACCAGTGATGTATACTTCCTTTACTAGACTGTTTCTGTTAAAAGGCATAGCTTGTGCTGTAGTGCAGGTGTGGGTTTATCTCTGCATTTAGAGGACCTGCCGTTTTGCTTCAAGAACCCATTGTAAAGCAAGATTTTAGTCGCTTTCAATGCGATGCTGAGCTCCAGCTGCCCTCAGTGCTTTGGCTGTTGGGCTGTGATTCCCTTTTGATGCAGAACTAATCTTTGTGCTGTGCCCTGGGCAGGTTTGTGGCCGGTGTGATCAACCGGGAGCGGATCCCCACGTTCGAGCGCATGCTGTGGCGAGTGTGCCGAGGGAACGTGTTCCTGCGCCAGGCAGACATTGAAAACCCCCTGGAGGATCCTGTGACGGTAAAAGGACCTCCTCTTTACAGCAGCAGAAGCCTCAGCTACGTGAAGGGGTCTCAGATCGCTCCATCTAAGCCTCTGGCCTCCAGTGAGCTCCATGCAGGCAGATGTTTGGGTTGTGTTCCTCTCCAGCACCTACTTGCAGGCTCTGAGCCTTTAGTGACTAATGCTTTATTCAAACAAAAATAGCAGGATGATGGTGAATGCTCTTGAAAGAGGGAAGAACAACTCGAACTCTGGACTGCAGGAGGGCACATTTGCTTCTCTGGCACAAACAGCAGCTCACGTGTGCTGTCTGAATAGGTACTGACCCTCCTTGAGAGAGGCTCTTAGGGACAGGAGCAGTCTGTAACATCTGTAGCTCATTTCCCCTGAGCTGGGCCCCATTGTTTTTTCTTACTGTGCTAATCAATAATTTGAACACCCAGCTGAGGTTTGCTGGCTTTCTTACCGATACAAATAGTAGGCATTGTGATTGGGCCTCGTTTTACATTTGGTGTCCTTCTTTGCCCAAACTTGAGCCCAAAGAGTGACCAAACTTTGGATACTGATGCTCTTAACTGCTGCAAGGAAAGGCTGCACTGGAACAAAGCAGAGCTGAAACCCAGTAACTGCCCTTTGCTGCTCAGGGAAGGCAGATCCTCCTGTCCCACCGACTGCTGGTAGTTGACCTGTTGAATTATCTGTCTACTAGGAGAGACTTTGTTCTTATTGTGCAACACTTCCTCAAGTGGAGGTTACACCTAGTGTCATTATTCCTGAAACATGATGTTAAAGTTTCCTAAGTAAGGTGGAACAATAACTTGTCAACAAACGCAGGAAGGGGACCTGGCCACCCACTCCAGAGCAGCTCTGCAAGGAATGTGCCCTTGGCCTCCCTAGAGAGGCAGAGCTGTTAAACTCCTCTTGGTGTCGTTTTCATTCACTCTTTGGCTTCTTGTGCTGTTCTGAGGTGAGCTGCCGCAGGAAGAGCTGATACATGTTCCATGTTCTGTGTATTGCACAGAGTTCATAATGGAGACTCCAGAATATCAGTAACACAAGTAGGGGTATTTCACTCTGAGGCTAAGAAAATGGCTTTCCTTGGGACTCTTAGTGCTGTAAGGTCCATTCTTGACTGACTGTGCAGATACAAGCTCTGTGTGCTCAGATCCAGAGGAAGGGAAAGTAGAACTGTGCTATAATTTGCTGTAGTGCTGGCTGCTGGAGCTCTTACACTGTGCTCTTTCTTCTGTTCTAGGGGGATTATGTGCACAAGTCTGTGTTTATCATCTTCTTCCAAGGCGACCAGCTGAAGAACAGAGTCAAGAAGATATGTGAAGGGTATGAAAGCCTTCCATCTGGGCAGCTCTCTTAAATACACATTGACATGACTTAATACTGGGATCGTTCAACACCTGATCTCATGGTGACTGTAGGAGTACAGATTTTGACGGCAAATAAAATGTGCCAGAAGTAGCTGAAACCTATTTTACAGTCAAACTAGCTCCTTCCCATGCCTGACATGCTCAAAGTAGATGAGTGTTTGACTAGAGAATGCCTCAGACCAAGGAGGTTCACGTGTTGGACTCACAGACAGTCCCAGTGGGCTGTGAGCAGGCGATAGTCTCACGGGGCAGGCCAGCAGTGAGTACTTGTAGCAGCAGCTGCATTGGCTTGATAGCAGCACCCTGAGCTGGGGTGGCTGATGGACTGTGTAACAGTGCCTTTGAGCCACTTGTCACCACAGGGAACAGAGGGCTTCCTCCCACTTCTGTTTCCTTAAGTGTTCAGCTTCTGTTTTGGCTGAAAGCAAACTCCTGTAGCCACTCGATTTAAAGGCTGAAACTCTGCTTGGCAGTTTCTGCTGATCAGAAGCTTCTCTTAAGGTGCCTCTTGCTTTGTCCAGCCTCAGCCAGCTCTTTCCCTGACTGACCTATCTCTTCCCATCTTTGTTACTGAGGTGGCTTGCATGTCTTTCAGATTCCGTGCCTCCCTCTATCCATGCCCCGAAACACCCCAGGAACGGAAGGAAATGGCTTCTGGTGTCAATACCAGAATTGATGATCTTCAGATGGTAAAATAAGGGGTCAATGCCCTTTTTTCCTTTTAACAATCTAATTGAAAACGTCTTTGGATCCTATTAAAACATGAGCATTTGGGGCCCTATCAGATGACTGTATTTTCAGCTCCAGGTAGCTTGAGACCAGCAGCTCAGCAGTGCAAGACAGATGTTTGGAGACTGCTCAGTTTTCCTTGTCAGGGGTTAGGATGATGGGGTGGGTTGATGTTTCTGGAGGGTTGAGTTCATTACACACATGTATAAGTACAGCCCTGACAGAGAACTGCATACCAGGGAGCAGAGAGGAGTATGCATGTGTAAGGAGATACCATGTTTTCCAGCTCTGAAAGCATGCTTGTCTGATTGCCTGCTTCATCTGCCAGAACTCTGAGAGCACTTCCACTTATTCCCGAGCTGAGTTAACAATGCTGACATTAACTTAGCTCTTCTCTTTTTCTGCCTGTCTCTGTTCTCACGTTGTGCTGTCCTGAAGAGCTTCTGCTTTACAGCTGATCTCTTGTGCAGCAGCCTGAGGTTATAATGCAGACAAATTTAAGGGATTTGAGACAAACAGGTTCAGAAACTAAAAGGAAAACGTCTGAATTTGGAGTGCTGCTTTCATAAACTGCCTCGAGCTGGCGTTTAACTCAGGAGCAGTTTAATGAGTAGGATTCAAAGCTGCATGTGCCCTGTGTCCTCCCCTTCCCTGGAGTCTAAGACTTTCCGGTCTGGAAATCTGACTTGGCCTGAGTTAGGTATGTTCCAGTTGGGGAACAGCCTCAGTAGAAAACACTTTCTCCTTTTCCCTTCAGTAAAAACCTCTCTCATTGTAATCTGGGTGTTTTCTTAAGGCAACGTGCGCCTCATTTGTAGAACTCTGCTCTGCTCTTTTAACCTGGGTGGAGGGAAAAGTGTTCTCTGTGCTCTCTGCACAGTTCATTGTTTGAAATACCCACTGCCCCTGGAGCTGGAGGAGGGGAGTAGCCCTGGAAAGAAGCCTTTAAACCTTTTAGCAGAACTAGATTAATACAGAGCCTAAAGCATGTATTGTGGGCATGGGGCTGTCCTGTGCATGGGATGGGGAGAGGGCTCGTTGTCTGCTGGTGGGTAGGGCTTGCTCAGCCCCATTCTGCTGTGCACGTCTCTATGCTTTGCGTTTTGGCCAGCGAAGTGGCCTCATCCTCTGCTTCCCTGTGCAAGGTGCTGAACCAAACCGAGGATCATCGGCAGCGGGTCCTGCAGGCAGCTGCCAAAAACCTCCGCGTGTGGTTCATCAAGGTGCGCAAGATGAAGGCCATCTACCACACCCTGAACCTCTGCAACATCGACGTCACGCAGAAGTGCCTCATTGCTGAAGTCTGGTGCCCTGTGGCTGACCTGGATTCCATCCAGTTTGCTCTCCGGAGAGGCACTGTGAGTAGCTGCAGCATCCGCAGCAGGGGATTGACTCCTCCAAATGGGATCCATCCCTTGGGGCTGTTGGGGCTAAGCTTTGTCACAGGGATGTGGTGGGAAGCTGTAAGTTCAGGGGAATGCTGCGATGCTGAGGCATTCTCCTGTGCTTCAAGTCTTTGGTACGTTTAGTTAACCTGGCTGTGCTGCACTCCTGCTGTTTGGATCTATAGTGGAGCTTACTGAAAGGAGCTCTACAGGACATGAGCAAGATCACCCTCTGCTCAGACGCATGAGAGCTGGGTGCCTTGAAGTCCTTCCACTTGCTGTTTAAAAAACCCAAGCTCGCTCTTGCATGGGTTTTCTTGTCTGTCCTAATCAGACAATGCCCATCCTTAACTACAAGTGCTGCTCCTCCTGCTGCACTGAGTGGAGAGCAGTGGAAACTTGGCAGCCTTCCTCAGCTGCTCAAGTGTATGTCTCATGGGGGAAGCACACTGCAGACATTCAAGCTTGTGGTTTTCCAGCGCTAACAAGGAAGTGGTGTTGTGCTCAGAGGGTGGGTTTTCTAATCTTCCTCTTTGTTTAAACAGGAGCACAGTGGATCCACTGTCCCATCCATTCTAAACAGGATGCAAACCAATCAGACCCCACCAACATACAACAAAACTAACAAGTTTACTTGTGGCTTTCAAAACATTGTTGATGCTTACGGCATTGGGACGTATCGGGAAATAAATCCAGGTACCTTCAGACATGGGGGAAGTCCAAGACATCTCTCTCTCAATTTTGTAGTTATGGTGTTCCTCTGTATTGTTTGCCCTGTGTGAAAATGCCTAACAGAGTGCTTCTCCTGGTAGAGGAGAAGCCTGGGAATTGCATTGCTAAATGGCACGGATTGTGCTGTGCTAAATCAGGGCTTCCCCAAGTACAGCACATGAGGAGTGTCCTCTTCTCTCTTGCAGCACCCTATACGATCATTACCTTCCCCTTTCTGTTTGCTGTGATGTTTGGAGATTTTGGCCATGGAATCCTGATGACTCTGATTGCTGTTTGGATGGTGCTTAGGGAAAGTCGGATTCTCTCACAGAAGAGTGACAATGAGGTGAGGTGGCCGCTCATGCTGAGCTTGGCATTAAACCAGAGTTGTAGCTGGTTCACTCCATCCTTCCCCCTTCAGCTGACAATGCCCATTCCTCCTTTCGCTTGGAATTTTGGGAAGCCTGTAGACCACAGACTGAGCGGGATAATTTCATAGCAGTAGTGAGTTCCTTTGGGTTTCCTTTTGGCTATTTATAGGGAATGATTTCAGTTGTTTGAAGGAAATGCTGTAGATAAGCTCTTGTAAACAGATCACTCAAAGCTTGGTTGTATCATAAATGGGTTCATTCACTGCAAAACTGCTTTCTGTATGTGTAGATCTCCAAGATTCTTTCAGTTTGCTGATCCGGGTGGGTTTTGCTTGCTCAGGGCTTCAGCTGACAGGAGGTGAACCAGAGTTAAGCTACACTGAGAGAGCTGAACAGGGTCTGCATTGCCTGGTTCCAAACTCTGCTGCCAGGGGCGGTTTGCCTCTGTGTGTGCAGTGCAGTTTGTCCTCAGCTCCTCCCAGCTGCTCTGTGCACAGCCACGCTCCTCTGCAGCCTCTGGGTTCAGATTCTCTTCTGCAGGGCTGCCTCTTGAACCTTTCATCCCTGCCATGGGGAAATAGAAACCTGGGGCTTTTAGTCTGTATGGCAGTGTTCTTGTCCTGCAGCTGACTGGTTTTACTGTGTCATGAGGCAGCTTCCTTGTTCTCATGGACTTCCTTTGTTCCTTTCTGGGTTGTTTTTGATACAGATGTTCAACATGGTTTTTAGTGGCCGGTACATCATCCTGCTGATGGGGCTGTTCTCCACCTACACCGGCCTCATCTACAACGACTGTTTCTCCAAGTCCCTGAATTTCTTTGGCTCCTCCTGGAGCGTCCGGCCCATGTTCATGAAAGGCAACTGGTCGTGAGTAAACACTTGGTACAAGCTAAAGGGTGAACGAGATAAGCAAGTGGCTTATCTGTCCCCATTGTCCTCCATGCTCAGGAAGTCAAATTTGAGCTCAGTCTCAAGCAGCACTACAGGAGAGCGTAAACGTGCTCTCCATCGAGTTTCAAGCCAGCTTTTTTTCATTCCAGAAAACTCGTGAAGATTTAGTTTAGCCCCTTTCTCACAGACATTCCTGCCCCCTGCATCCTTCTTCCTTGTGACTTGTCAAGAAACAGATTCATTATTCATTCAGGAAAATCCCTAGGGCCATGCAGGAACCTTAACGTTGTCTCTGTTTGAGGCACTCCTTGCTCTCACAAGGGGAGAGCATCGTTAGTTTTTACAGAGAGAGGACACTGTTGCTTGTCTTAATGTTTGTATGATCTACTTCTACCCAAACAGAGATGCCTTGCTAGAGACCACTCCTCTGCTGCAGCTGAACCCTGCCATTCCCGGGGTGTTCGGTGGCCCCTACCCCTTCGGCATTGACCCGGTAGGAGCCATTCCTTCCTTTGCTGTCCTTAAAGAACATCCCTGTGTCAGCAGGAGTGCCTGTCTGGTTGACTGTATCCACAGCTCAGCCATTCCCTTAGCAATCAGTGTTGGAAATAACTCCTGAATGATCACATTAATTCAGCTCCCACTGAAATGCTGGATTCGGGATGGAGAGACTTGTTCACAGGTCATTAAAGGCCTCTTCCTCACCATCCTTGACCTGCAGGGGTTTAATCAGAACTGGTTAGACTTGCAAATCACTTTGATGAAGTTACTTTTTGACCTTTTTCAGTCAGTCTTGGAGCTGTAAGTTTTGAGTAATCCCGTCATTTTATATCCACTGACATCACTAACACTGCTTGAAATGCTTGATACAAGACCTGGCGTGTTCCACATTCACAGGAAGTGCAGAAAATCAAGAGCCATGTGTCATTGTTCATTGAAATGGATAAATATTTTCTTTCCTGTCAAGGATACAGCCCCACTTTTCCTGCAACCTTTGCCTCCCATAAAAACAAGCAGGGTTTGATTCCTGCTCTGCTGGGGGATCAGTTGTTCTAAGGGTTCTCAGCAGGAGAGGTTGGCTGCTCATTTTCCCCCATGTGGCAAACCCATCTTGAAAAGAAACCTGCTCTTGCAGCCTAATGCTTCCTGGATGGTTAATAGTGTTTAGCTTAAAGTGAAGGTTTCCATCCTCCTCTGGTTTCCTTTTGCTGGGTGTTGGGCTGACCTTGTCCTGTTTTCCACAGATTTGGAATATTGCCAGCAATAAGCTGGCCTTCCTCAACTCCTTTAAGATGAAAATGTCTGTGATTCTTGGCATTATCCACATGCTCTTTGGCGTCACACTGAGTCTTCTCAACCACATGTAAGTGCTTTGCTCTGTTTTCCTCATTGGGGTGGGGGGCTTCTTTGGGGGGGGGGGGGGGGTGTTAGTTTAAGCTGCAGGAGCCCATCAGACTTCAACCTCTGCTGAAGGAGCAGTGGAGTTGCTCCTGTCTGGCTATGCAGAACGATGCCTGTCCCATCATTACTGGGTTTAAATCCCAGCTACTGCTGAGCCCCTGCAGTTTTGTTCTAAAGATGATAAAAGCTTTTTGCCCTACGTATACCTAATGCTGACCAAATGTAACATTAAACTCTTCGTTTCTTTCCCCCCCCCATAGCTATTTTAAGAAGCCACTGAACATATACCTGGGATTTATCCCAGAGATGATTTTCATGTCGTCACTCTTTGGATACCTCGTTATTCTCATTTTCTACAAATGGACAGCCTACGATGCTCACACCTCCAAGGATGCACCAAGCCTTTTAATACACTTTATCAACATGTTTCTCTTCTCCTATAGTGACACCAGTAATAAGATGCTTTATAAGGGGCAGGTAGGTGCTCTTGCTAAATAAAATCAGAAGTGCTTCTTGATATATCTTAACCTTATGATAATGATGAAATTGAGCAGGAAATGTTTTTTCCTCCATGACAGAGGAAATGTGGCATCGCTCCTGAAGCCTGACACTGTGTAATGTTGAAGAAGGAAGTAATCCCTCTACCAGGAATTTATATCAGTCTGAGCATGTCAGCTCTGGCTCCAGAGCATTTGGATTCAGATTAATAGTGGAAAGTGATTAGGAATATTGTCCTGCATCTGCAGTGTGATGCCTCTAAGCTTAGCTAAGATGCCAGTGCCATTTCCTCCCAGCACTATCAGACATCTGTCAAATCCTCATTCCCTGCACAGTCTCGTGGATTATTCCCTAATGTAACCCAGTACCAGCACTACATGCTGTGCACAGTCAGCTGGGGCGTGCAGGCAGGCATTAAATACAGGGTTCCAGTTGTTCAGTGCTGCCTGCGAGCTCCTGCTGGGTTTTGAGCGTGTGTTTGAGCATGTCAATCAGCTGAGACCTGTTTCTTTTGCAGCAAGGCCTCCAGTGTTTCCTCGTGGTGGTGGCGTTGCTGTGTGTGCCCTGGATGCTGGTGGCTAAACCCCTGGTCCTTCGCCATCAGTATTTAAGGAGAAAGCACTTGGTGGGTGACTGCCTCTTCTATTTTCAGTATGAAAACTAATGATGGTTGAAAAGCCACGTTCTCCATCTTGAGCTTGGATACGTGGGGTCACGCTGTGGTGTGACCTGCAGAGTGGTTTTATGCATATTCCTAGGCATGAAGGCAGGTGGGTTTTACTGGAGGCACAGAGTTGCCTGCCCTCTTCTCAGATCTGCATCCAGCATCAAACCTGCTTCTAAAAGCCCTTTATGTGGGTCACGATAAAAACAATCGATCTGGCTTGGGCTCTGTCAGCTCTCGTACTGGTTGCTGGGTGCACTTCTGTGCCTTTGCTAGGCTGGCAGTGTAAATGCAGAGGTGTGACCTTGCTGGGGTGGCAGCCTGATCAGCTGCCTGTTAAAGCCGTGTGGATGGCAGAGAGTAACCATTAAAAGGACAAAACCCAAAGTAGCCTTAGGCAGTGGTTATGTGAGGGGCTGTCTGCGGGGTCCTCTCCAGGTGCCCCACTGTATGTAAAGTATCTTTATATGAAATGTAGGAACCTGGCACACGTGCACTGAGGAGACTCACAAGTTCTCCCTGCATGTGTGGCAGAGAGCTTTTGGGATGTGAAGTGAGTCAAAGACGAGTTCAGTTAAAGACACTCCCTCTCCCTTCTCTGACCATCTTTCATCCTCCCATGTCCCCTCCATTCGTCTCCCTCTCTCTTTTTGTTTTCTTCCTCTTCCCTTTCTTTTCTTCCATTCACTATCAGGAAGGGCAGCCCGTGGAGGCCCAGGTCAGCCCAGTCCCGAACGAGCAGGCACTAGAGGCAGCAGCGGCTGCAACAGTGAGTGGATTTAAAAATCACCTGATGGATTTAAAGATGGGAATTGCCTTTCTATCTAATGGTCAAGAGAGCACGGAATGTATCTGAATTCCCTAAGTGAATGACAGCTGCACCTTTAGGGTGAAAAACGCTTTCTCTTGGAAAGAGCAAAGTTCAACAAAACTGATACATTCTGGAAGAGCTACCAGGCTGAAGGATAATAGTTATGTGTGCCCAGAATGCAGGAGTGCTGCTGAACTCAGACCCTGCAGAGCAGCATGAGAATACCACAGCCCCCAGGTTAAGTTCCCCTTTTCTTTCCTTTTCTTGCATATTTGTTGAAGACACATGAGGATTCTTTTCAGTGAAGCATTTCTGTTTGCATTATGTGTTCCCAAACATCATGTGTATGTGACGGCCTCCCAGCAACTTCCTGTCAGGAATCACGGGATTTCTGACACCTGCACCCTTGGATTGAAGCTGTGATGAAGTGGGCATGCACAAATGAGCCTTTCAGCAGCAGTTGTCTCTTCTTTGTGTCTCAACCTATAGACAGCCCTTGACTGCCAAAGCTTTCTGGTGGAGTGAAGGTTGCAGCAGCACTTGGTCCCTTCCCCAGAGGCATTTCAGACTCACAGGTCTTAATCTATAGTCCCTCAGATCACTCCTGAGCATTTTCTGTCTCTGGAGGGAAATAGAAACCCTGCTGTAGAGTGCCCAGTGCTGCTTGCTGAGCAGAAAGGCAGAGGTAGGGATGTGCATTTGTTGTCCAGCATGTTTCCAATGCATGTAAGCCCTGCTTGAGGGCCCTGTCAGGTGATGGGACAGGTCTGTGCATCGTTGGTGGTGCTAAGCTGCTATGGGGAGGAAGCCTGCCCCGAATCCGATGTTAACTCTGCAGTGAGCCCAGCGAAGTGGGAAGAGCTCCCGATGCTTGCAGAGCTCCAGCTCAGGTTGTGGGTTATTCCTTTCCATTTGGAGCGCAGCGTTGGTACGGCCGGGGGCAGATGTGGGATGTCAGCACAAATGTCTAAAAAAGGAACTGCTTGCACAATGTAGAGCTTCCAAGTAAGGGAAAGTCTGAATCCCCAGGAGCGCTGCGAGGTCGCCTGGCGCTGGTGGGGAGCAGGGGGGGTGTTGGTGTCAGTCTCTGCTGCTGTGACTTGCCACGACGTGACTGTGCCGTTTACACCAGCCGTGGTGTTTGAGTGCCTGTCCCCAGCTGCTGGGCAGAACGTTGCTCTGTTGCACGTCGGTGCCAGCAAATGTCCTCTTGAGAGATGTGCCTTTGATTTCACGTGGGGTTGCAGTCACTGTGTAGAAATGTATGCAGGTCTCACTCCGACAGCTTTCTTTTCCCCAGCCCTAGCAGGAATCAGCATCTTTCCCATCCAAGCTGGGAAATAGAATTCTCCAGCTGGTTTCACCCGAGCCTTCGCACTTAATGTTTTGTTTCCTTCTGTGAGCTGCTGCTGCACGTGGACTCGTAAGAAACCCACGCTCTTGCAGGGGAACACAAACAACACTTTGCTCTTTCTCTCTCTGCACGTGTTAGGGAACACACAACTTCGGTGGGATCCGGGTGGGCAATGGCCCGACTGAGGAGGATGCTGAGATCATTCAACATGACCAGTTATCTACCCATTCCGAGGAGGGGGAGGAGGTAAGCACCACCCTCTCTCGGGGCAATGTTCCCTGCAGCAGAATGTGCTAGCTTTTTGCCTGCATTTCCTGATTCCCCAGCTGTTTAAATAGCAGCACTCTCAGTGAAGTGTTTTTGTAGCAGTTTTCGTACAGATTATCCCTTGGTTGTTCCCAGGACTCCAGAAAAAGCAGTTTACTTTGCATATAAAGAGAAACGGGGCTCTGGTTGTCCTCGTTAGAAAGAACCATCATCTATGGGGCTGCACAGTGGGAGCTGCAGAGTACTCCTGGGTGGCTCATGCAGCCTCTGCTCTGGTTGAAGAGCAGTGCTGGTGCCTGCTGCTCCAGGGTCAGCAGAAACCCAGGGCTGTGTTTCTGGAGCAGTGGAATCGTGGTTATGTTCATTTTGGTGGTTGGGGATAACATTACTTGCTTTGCCTTCCCTGAGTTGATCTCATGTAGTTTGGGTGTATTCCGATGCCTCTCTTGAGCAGCATCTTGCCTCTGTCATGCGTGTGATGTCTTACTGCTTTCCTGTGTCGTGTTTAGGGAGGGAATTATTGAATGTGTTTGTGCTGAATGTGATGGACACCCTGCACTAAATGTAAACTTATGTTTTCAAGCCTGCAGAGGATGAGGTGGTAAGAGTACAGCCAGCTTTGCCTTCATGTGTATCTGAACCATTTCCCATTGGTGTCAAACACGTGCCGAGTTAAAAACATGTCACAACATCTTGTTTTCCAAAGGATCTGGCTACTTCCGTGCTACAGGCCATTTTGAATTCTTCATGCATCCATGCCCATTAACAGACCTTTAATTACTCCACCTCCACAGCCTGTTTGCCTGCCCCTCTGTTGCAGAGCTTCCTTAGCTTACCCAGCAAGCTGGAAGTCTGAAACTGGGAAGTTTTTGCCTTTAAACTTCTGCAGGAGTCTCATTTGCCTCACGTTGTGTCTTTGGTCATTGTGCACTGCAAAAAGCTCTTCAGAGCTATCTGTGCCCAAACTCTCTGCTATTTGAAGGACAATCCAGGTTGTTGCAGTCAGCAAATGCAGCAGAACCAGGCCAGCTTCGTGCAGCTCATCAGCTATAGAAGGGAAGCTGTGTTCTGAGAAACTGCTCATTCACAAGCACTTGTAGCAAGCAGAAGTACTAAAGAAAAGGGGTTTTTTAGGACTACTCATGCAGGGTTGATTGTGGGCTTCAGCACTCTCAGGTAACCAATTCTATTACAAAACCTTATCAATGCCATGAAATGAGAGCAGCTTCCCAGCAGTGGTGCTGCTGTGAATCGTGCTGAAGGTGCTTCTGCCTAGAGCCCTGTTACATCCAGGGGCATCTGGAGCTGAGGGGGGCACAGAGACTGTTCCTTCAGGCAGGCTTCAGTGAAGGCCTTTGCAGTTCATGTTCTGTGCAGAAAGAATAAGGCTTTTGACGTCCGATTTCACTTGTTTGCCACAGTTCTTGCCCTGGACACACCAGGGGAGAAAGAGGAATATAAATAGCTTTCTGTGCATGCCTAGAGCATTAGTCACTTGATGTATTTAAAACATCGTGTTCACTTCACTTAAATAAGAGCAGTTTCTGAAGCATGGATTAAATCCAAAAGGCAGGGAATGCTTTCCCAAGCTGCAGAAGAAGGAACTGGCCCCCATGGCAGACTTCCTTATAAGTTGCTTTGTTTCAGAAAACTACCAAGACCTAGAGGCTTGGCCAGTGAATGGAGGCAGATGTGACCCTTTCACAGTTGCTTTATGCATTACTTTTGCTTTCCAAAGGGCACATTTGTATCTCCAGAATGCTCTTGTCCTGTAGCAAAGGTACATACGCAGCAGTATCAGGTTGGAATACTGTCTCCTTTTATGCAGCAGTACATATCATGTACTGGTGAATTCATGTGAGCACGACCTTGCTGCTGAACAGTTTTTTCCTGGCAAAGCCCTTGGCTCAATTTGGAATACCTTACTTTGATATGCTAGACTGTGAAAACAAGGATGCTGAGACTGAGCCATCGCCCTGCCAAAGGGTTTTCCTTTATAACCCCTCCATGCTAAACCAGGAGAAGACAGTGTCAGTGTGTGACCTCAAGCACCATGTCCTGGGGAGCAGCCCCAGCAGCGTGCTGCCTCAGCTCCCCCCATGGCCCGTGTTCTCTTTGCAGTTTGACTTTGGGGACACCGTGGTGTACCAGGCCATCCACACCATCGAGTACTGCCTGGGGTGCATTTCAAACACTGCATCCTACCTGAGGCTCTGGGCTCTCAGCTTAGCCCATGCACGTGAGTATTCCTTGTGGAACTGAGGGGTTGCATCGGTGTGGATGTGGCAACGCAGGGAGCCTCGCAGAGCTCAGCTGCTGGAGGACAGAGCTGTGTATGCACTAGCTGGGAGGGAGGGGGTGTGAACAGCAGTGTCTGCTTGCACAGGGCTCTGCTCAGAGGGAGGGATGGAGCTGGAAGCACTGAGTGAAGCAAAGAGCTGCTGAGCAAAGGCTCTGCCCTGCACCGTGTGTGGCAGTTGGAGGCAATGTCCTCACACGCTCGGATGCAGAAGCTGTTGGCCCTCCTGTTCCCCACCTCAGTGCAGTGGGAGTTTGAGTTTTTGCTTGAAGTGAATGGGGACAACCCCTCCCCTCACTGAACCCTCCTCTCCCCTGCCTCCTGCAGAGCTCTCGGAGGTGCTCTGGACCATGGTGATCCACATTGGCCTCAGCGTGAGGAGCCTGGGGGGAGGCTTGGGCCTCTTCTTCATCTTCGCTGCTTTCGCTACGCTGACGGTGGCCATTCTGCTGGTCATGGAGGGGCTGTCTGCTTTCCTCCATGCTCTTCGCTTGCACTGGTGAGTTACTGGGGCAGCAGGAGCTGCAGAGCTCTTTGGGCAGGAAAACCGATGCCACCTGAGCTCTGCAGAGGTGCCATCACAGGCAGCTATGGCTGTAACACTGGGGTTGGGGATGATACCGAGCCAGGATCAGTGCTGGAGCACCACGAACCTGCCTGAACACCTGCATGTCCTGCAGCAGATGTGCTCAAACAGGGCTGGAGATTTCAGGCTTGTTTCTAGTGGTGCAGCACTGTCCCAATGGGGTGCGTGACCACTGCTTAGGAATGATGGAGAGTAACTGGTCTCTGCTTAAGAATCAGATCAGAGCTTTGGGAGCAGTGGGATGGGGTGGTTGTGCTGGGTAGAGGAGCGTGTTGTGGCATTCAGTAGGGCTTTCTCGTTCTGTCTTTTGGTTCCAGTGTTCACTTGCCTTAGTGAGCAATAGGTACTGAGCTGCTGACTGCATATACCTTCCCATGGTCTAGTTCCTCTTTGCTGTACCTTGCACTGAACAGGAGCAGCTTTGCGTCTGCCCTTTGGTGTGCTGGGGAATGGCAGCTCTTTCTTGCTGGCTTTGCTTATTGGCAGAGGCTTTTGTAGCCCCTTTCCCATGCCGATGGGATAACGGCTGCATCCTGCGCATGCATCCAGCCAGGAATGAAGTGCTCGTTGCTTTCTCTGCACCCAAGTATGGGAAGTATTCAAGAGCTTGCTGTAATCCCTACTTGAGAGCGCTCATTGTTCCCCTTCAGCTCCCCTGCTTCCCACTGCATGGGATCACAGGAGCGATGTGGGAACGGGCTCTGCTCTCCTCAGCCCGAGGTGTTGGAGAGGAGCACGCGTGTGCTCCGTGCAGCTCAGGTCCCTGCCCTCCTGCCTGGTAAACAGGAGAACAAAGTGAAGCCCCGTGGCGCTCACAGGGAGCCTTCTGCCTTGCTTCAATGGGAAGGGAAGGCTGTGAGCAGCGAGTGGCAGAGGGACAGGAACCGCCCTTTTTAGGATCGTAGAATGGTTCGGGTTGGAAAGGACCTTAAGATCATGCAGTTCCAACCCCCTGCCACGGGCAGGGACACCTCACACTAAACCATGGCACCCAAGGCTCTGTCCAGCCTGGCCTTGAACATCACCAGGGATGGAGCATTCACAACCTCCCTGGGCAACCCATTGCAGTGCCTCAGCACCCTCACAGGAAAGAATTTCCTCCTTAGATCCAATCTAAACTTCCCCTGTTTCAGTTTTAACCCGTTACCCCTTGTCCTGTCACTGCAGTCCCTAATGAAGAGTCCCTCCCCAGCATCCCTATAGCCCCCTTCAGACACTGGAAGGCTCCGTCCTGGTCCCTCCCCGATGGGGGGGTCCCTGCAGTGTCGCCATCTTGTGCTGCGGGAGCCGGGGGCTGTGCAAATGGCTGCTGGCTGCTGCCTTCCCTGGCACCCAGCCTGGGAATCCTCCTGGCCGGCACTCGGAGCTCACTGCTCCCTGCCCGCCCGGGGCTCTGTGCTGAGCCCTGAGCCCTGAGCTGTGTGAAGGAGCTCTGCAAGGCCTGCCCCCTGCTCCTGCTGCAGCGTCCGAGAGGAGCAGGGCGCAGGCAGGACCCTACTGCATGTCTGCCCCGTGCTCCTGCTGCAGCATCCAAAGGGAGCAGGGCACAGGCAGGACCCTGTTGCAGGCAGGACCCTAGTGCAGGAAGGATCCTAATGCAGCCAGGACCCTAATGCATGTCTGCCCTGTGCTCCTGCTGCAGCATCCAAAAGGAGCAGAACTCAGGCAGGACCCTGATGCAGGACCCTCATGCATGTCTGCACCGTGCTCCTGCTGCAGCGTCTGAGAGGAGCAGAGCTCAGGCAGGACCCTACTGCATGTCTGCCCTGTGCTCCTGCTGCAGCATCCAAAGGGAGCAGGGCACAGGCAGGACCCTAATGCATGTCTGCCCGGTGTTCCTGCTGCAGCATCCAAAAGGAGCAGAGCTCAGGCAGGACCCTGGTGCGTGTGGGCTGGGTTTGACCCGCAGTTGCTTGTGAATCAGCTGGGTTTCAGTCTTGCTCCTCTGGGCTGCACATCTCCAAGCAGCAGGAGCTGAACAGTTCTGAAGGGCTTTGCTTGGCAGGCTCGGGGTGTTCCTCTTTACCCAGAGGGCTGGGCTGAGAAGATAAAGCATCATTGGAGATACCTCTCTTGTGCTGGTAACACCAGGCTCCCTCATGGTACCACTCACAGAACACCTGGGCCAAGTGGCCCCGGGGGCTGCAGCTCAGCCAAGTGATGGCTCTGCCATTGCCAGGCCAGCTCCAAAGGGCAGGGGGGGGTTAAAACCTGCCTGGAAAGATGCACATCCCTGAAGGGGCCCAGGGAGGAAGCCGGCTGAGCCCCCGCCGCACAGGGCTCGCTGCTGCCGTGCAGAGCAGCGCAGGGCACGCATGGGGAGCTGCAGCTCTCAGTGAAGTCGTCTTTCCCCTGAGTGTGTTGAGGCAACTTCAGTGGCTCTCTAGGAGAGAACGTGCTCGAGCCTAGAGCCCGGGGAGCGGGTTAAGGCAGTGCTTCAGACTGAGCTGGGCTCTGCTGGGCTGGCACAGTGAGGAGGGAGGCACCTGCAGCCCTTCAAAGAGCGCGCTGTCACCATGCCTCCTGCTTGGTCCTGGATGTGGAATGCAGGGGGGTGTCTGCAGTGGGGTGTCTGCAGTGGGCTGTCTGCAGTGGGCTGTCTGCAGTGGGCTGTCTGCAGTGGGCTGTCTGCAGTGGGGTGCCTGCAGTGGGATGTCTGCAGTGGGGTGTCTGCAGTGGGGTGTCTGCAGTGGGGTGTCTGCAGTGGGATGTCTGCAGTGGGATGTCTGCAGTGGGATGTCTGCAGCGGGATGTCTGCAGTGGGATGTCTGCAGTGGGGTGTCTGCAGTGGGGTGTCTGCAGTGGGGTGTCTGCAGTGGGATGTCTGCAGTGGGGTGTCTGCAGTGGGGTGTCTGCAGTGGGGTGTCTGCAGTGGGATGTCTGCAGTGGGATGTCTGCAGTGGGGTGTCTGCAGGGGGCTGTCTGCAGGGGGCTGTCTGCAGTGGGGTGTCTGCAGTGGGGTGTCTGCAGGGGGCTGTCTGCAGGGGGCTGTCTGCAGTGGGATGTCTGCAGTGGGCTGTCTGCAGGGGGCTGTCTGCAGCGGGATGTCTGCAGTGGGGTGTCTGCAGTGGGCTGTCTGCAGTGGGATGTCTGCAGTGGGATGTCTGCAGTGGGATGTCTGCAGTGGGGTGCCTGCAGTGGGGTGTCTGCAGTGGGGTGTCTGCAGTGGGGTGTCTGCAGTGGGATGTCTGCAGTGGGGTGTCTGCAGGGGGCTGTCTGCAGGGGGCTGTCTGCAGTGGGGTGTCTGCAGTGGGGTGTCTGCAGGGGGCTGTCTGCAGGGGGCTGTCTGCAGTGGGATGTCTGCAGTGGGGTGTCTGCAGGGGGCTGTCTGCAGGGGGCTGTCTGCAGCGGGATGTCTGCAGCGGGCTGTCTGCAGGGGGGTGCCTGCAGTGCGATGTCTGCAGTGGGATGTCTGCAGTGGGGTGCCTGCAGTGGGGTGTCTGCAGTGGGATGTCTGCAGTGGGATGCCTGCAGTGGGATGTCTGCAGTGGGGTGTCTGCAGGGGGCTGTCTGCAGTGGGCTGTCTGCAGTGGGGTGTTCCCTGTTGAGGAACAGGATGGGGGGTCACACACCCCCCCCGCTGTGCCGGGAGGAGCAGGGCAGGTTTGCTGGCAGCGGGACTGGGGTCTCCTGGCAGGACCAGGACTGCTGTAGGTCTGGGTGGTTCTTCCTGGAAGCCAGGAGCAATGCAGGGAGCCCAGCCCAGCGCTTCCACGTGCTCTGCCCCTCCGTCCCAACCCGGGGCGGGGGGAACTTGTGCACATTCCTTGCACGGGCTGGGCTGGAGGAAGCGCTCCCGGTGCTGTGCTGGGATGGAGGCCCACCAGGCCTCCCCTCCCTGTAACATCCCTGCTCTGCACTGTCCCAGCTTCCCGTTCGCTCCTCAGGAACGTGCCTCCATGTGGATGCTTGCGTTCAAGCAGCCTTCTCGAAGGCAGTCGGCTCCTCTGCTGCAAGCAAACACTGACTTTGGCCTAAGGAGGTTTGTAACTGAATGCCAGCCTCAGGGGCTGAGGCAGGAATGGTCTCAGTGGGTCTGTTTTCCTATGGAAAGCAGCCTTTTAGGTGCAGTTTGGGGCCTGATTTGGTACCAGGCGCTCTTTTCCCTGCAGTATGTCCCATGCCCAGCCCACAGGTAGGAACACCGGGTAGCAGGAGGCATAATACAAGCAAACCAGGTTAATTCAGAGCAGTGAAGAGTGGGGTTTACCTCGCTCTGTAGGAGAGAGGTTGGTGTTAAATGAGCCCTGTGATGCATGGGGGGGCAGTTCCAGAGCCTGGAGCAGCCAAACCACGTTGTTACAGTGCCAGCTGCCTACTGCATTCTTCCCCAGAGCTTCACCACTGGTGGGAGATGCTCAGTGCAGAGCTCAGCACTGGGGCCGGTGCAGCCATCCTGGAAACAGCGGTGTCGCGCTGGGAAAGGGCCTTGGATTCTGCCTGTTCCTGAGGCCACTTCCAAGAAGGAACCCCCCGAATGCTTGAGCCATGGCAATGGGGTTAAAGTCACTCCTTCCTCAGCCCGGAGCTGCCTCTCCTCGAGCTCCAGGCTCCCAGTTGTGGCCAGTTGGAAGCGAGCGTGGCCAAAGGGATGCGGGGCCAAGTGGAGCGGTTCATCACCAGGGTTAAGGTTTCCTTGGCAGTGGCTCTGTGTGAGTCACATCCCCAACCCTCTGCCTCCAGTTTCCCTTTGCTTACAGAATCCTTCCTTAGTCACAGGATACTCATGGAGATTATCAGGGTTCCTGCAACCTGGAGCCGGTTGGCAAGGAGCCCTTCCTCCCACACGGAAAACCCTGCTCATCCTCGGGATTCCTCTGCACAGATGAGCACAGAGCTGCTGTTCTGAACCTCTCCCTGCTGGGAAATCACTTCTTGCTGCCTGAAATACCGGGCTTTGGTGGTTCCTGACCGGGCCAAGCCCCATCCAAGGCTGCTTTCCTACACCTTGTGCGCTGCGTTCATGGCTCTGCAGTTGGCTGCCCCCCCGGTTCCTGCAGAGACTTGGGGGGTCTGAGCCCATCACGCAATGGGAAGCGCCGCTCACGAGGCTCCTGACCCACGGAGCTTGGTTTTGTGTGCTGCGGGCGGATCGGGTTCTTTCTCTGCCCCTGTTTGGCTCCTGCTGCCCACTGGGGGTTCGTTGGAGCGCTGCTCTCTGGAAGCAGAGTTCATTAGGGGAGGCAGGGAGATGGGGCCGAGTTAATGTTCAGCTGGAGGCAAGAGGCACAGCTCGGCCTCTGCAGCAGGAACCAAACATCCTGGTGTAAACAGGCAGAAGCAGCTGGGGGGGAGGCTGAGGACAGCAGCACCAGCCGGGGCTCGCTCCAAGGGTGGACTCTCTGTGCTCCCTGGGGATGCTGTGGCACCGGTTCTGGTGGCCTTTGCTCGCCTGTAGGGGTAGGATCAAGGTACCTGCAGAGTTCTGCCCTGCTGCAGAAGCAGCAAACAGAAACGTGGGCTTTGTGCTACGTTCTCATCGCCGATCTTCTCTTTAAAGCTTCCTTTTGGGTAGTCGGTGACGGCGCTCGGCTTGTTGCTGACCCACAGCAGAGCGCTGCCTTTCTCATGAGCTCTCCCTCTTCCTTCCCCTGCAGGATTGAGTTCCAGAACAAGTTCTACACCGGCACTGGATTCAAGTTCCTCCCTTTCTCCTTCGATACCATCCGCGAGGGGAGGTTTGACGATTGAGTGTCCCCCCTTCAGCAGTGCTCCTCGTGGCCAGCCCTGTCCCGTGTGTCCCAGTTGCATGTAACCCTCCCATAGTGAACGTAACTTATTGCAGCACCCCAGAGCTTTGTCTCCGGGGTAGTGAGTGACACTGGATCAAACTCTTATCCCTTAAGTTTCCCCCTGCAGATAGCAAGTGCACGAGGTGGGTGAGCGGGGCTGTGCAGCGTGCCCTCGGGGTGGGCATCGGGGCAGGACAGGGATGCAGCCACAGCTCAGGGCCCACACAGCACACGGAGAAAGGGCTGAAAACCCTCACAAAGCTGCTCGGGAAGAGGAAGTTTGATGTGTGGGTCCCACGTCCCTGCCTCTGAGCAAACTAAGTGGGAGCAGGCAGCAGCCTCGGGGCTCCCGCGTGTGCTGTGCTCCCATCTGTGTCTCACCCCGGGCAGGGATTCGGCTCCTTGAGGTACCGGTGATGGTGTTGTCAGCGTGCTGGGGTGCTGAGGAGCCCTTAGGGCAGAACAGAGGCTGGGCTCCCGCTGCCATTTCCCCGCAGTAGCTGTTGCTTTGTCTCATGTGCAAGATGTGAATAATTCCTCACCCTCCTCACGTGGATGTAGCTGTAGGAGCAGTGATGTGCGTGTGTGTTTGTGCTGTGTGCAACTGTCGTGTTTAACTCCGTGCAGCTCAAGTACTTGTGTGTGACCACGTTAGAACAATACTGAGGGTCACTGTAACCCGCAGTGGAAGGGGAAAGGCCACGCAGGGCTGGTCGGGTCAAGTGATGAGCATGGGGTTTGTGCCGCACGTGGCTGCATGGTCACAAGGGTGCAGAACCAGAGCTGGAAGCGGGCCACGGCTGCGGGTGCATGCTCACGGTCAGTGTGTATTAAACCAACTGCACAACAACGAGCCTGGCCTCCCTCCTGCTTCCCCTGCGCTCAACGAGCTCCTCTGCCCCTCTTCCTCCTGTTGGGGGGAGCTGGGGTCTTTATCCATGGATGGGTTGTGGAAGGAGCCCGGTGTAACCGTGCCCTGTTCGAGCATCCCGGTGCTGCGGGGCTGGGCAGGGGCTGGTTTGTCCTGGAGCTGAGGCTGGATTGAACCTGGGCTCTGGGGGTGCCTCTGCCGGGTCGGGGCTCCTGCCCCGCTCCGCTCCCCGCTGTTTGTTCGAGGCCTTTCCTGCCCGAGGGGTTTTCCGCGTGTGCAGGAGCGGGAGGGGGGTTCCGGTGGGATCCGGCCGTTGTGTCCCTTGGTGGGGGGGGGGGGGGGGGGGGGTGAGGATCCCGGTCCTGCCCGCTGCGCTGGGACCGATCCCGCGCTGCTGCTGGTGCCCGCTCTGCCAGGGGCCGCGCTCCCTTTCGCCCCGTGCCCCGGCCCTCGCCGCACTCCCGCTGCCATCACCGGGTTTCTCCCGTTTCCATCACCGGGTTTCTCCCGTTTCCAGCCCTCCCCTCGGCCGCCTGCACGGCTCCGGGGCCGCCCCCGCTCCCGGCCTTGCAGCGCCCCCTGCCGACCGCAGCGGGTCTCGCTCGATCCCGGGGACCCTGCGCCGGGCACCGCCGCTTCCCGGGGCTCGGAGGCGGCTCCGGGACCGCGGGTGTTGAACGCGGTACGGGACCAGCCCGGAGCCCCCGGTGCCACCCCCGGTGGGGTGGGGGGGGAGGCCCGGCAGGAGCCCCGCTGCGGTCCCGCTTCCGCCCCGCCGGTCCCAGCCCAGCCCCGCCCCGGCCCCGCCTCCGGCGCTGGGGCAGGAGCGGCGATGGCGGCGCGGTGGGGCCCGGCGCTGGGGCCGCTGCTGTTGCTGCTGCTGCTGCCGCTGCCGCCGCCGGGGCGGGCGGGCGCGGGGGATGCGCGGCAGGAACAAGCGGTGCGGGCGCTGGCGCGGCGGCTGCTGGGCCCGCGGGCCGCCGCCGTGGCGCTGTCGGTGGAGCCGGCGCTGTCGGAGGACGGCACCGACACCTACCGGTTGCGCTCCCCGCCCGGCGCCGCCGTGGCCGTGGCCGTGACGGGCTCCAGCGGCGTGGCGGCGGCCGCCGGCCTCTACCGGTACCTGCGCGACTTCTGCGGCTGCCACGTGTCGTGGTCCGGGGCGCAGCTCCGCCTGCCCGATCCGCTCCCGCGGCTGCGGACCGAGATCCGCGCCGCCGCCCCCGGCAGGTAACGGGGGCCCCAGCGCGGCGGGGCCGGGCGCTGCTCACGCCTCGTTACCCCGGGACAAGGCGTCCCTTGTGGAACGGGGCCGGGAACGGGGGGACCGGGGGGCCGGGGGCCCATCCGCAGCCTCCCGCCCGCTCCCCAGGTACCGGTACTACCAGAACGTCTGCACCCAGAGCTACTCCTTTGCGTGGTGGGACTGGGCGCGCTGGGAGCGCGAGATCGACTGGATGGCGCTCAGCGGCATCAACCTGGCCCTGGCCTTCGTGGGGCAGGAGGAGACCTGGCAGCGGGTTGAGTATCCCAGGGCCGGGCAAGGCCGTGGGGCAGCTGTGGGGCAGGCGTGGGGCCGGCTGAGCCTCCGCTGCCCGCGCAGGTTTACCGCTCGCTGGGCCTGAACCAGACGGAGATCGACGCGTACTTCACGGGGCCGGCGTTCCTGGCCTGGAACCGCATGGGGAACCTGCATGGATGGGCAGGGCCGCTGCCGCCCGCCTGGCACCTCAAACAGCGCTACCTGCAGGTACCACGCGAGCCCCTGCCCTGGTCCTGCACATCCACACCATGGAGCCTCGGGGCCACCATCCTCTTCCCCCAGGCCCCTCACAGGGAGGTTGGGGCTCCTCTGCCCCCCTGCTCCCTCCCTCTTTCTCTCTCCCAGTACCGGATCGTGGAGAGGATGCGCTCGCTGGGGATGCTCACGGTGCTGCCGGCCTTCGCGGGCCACGTGCCCCAGGGGGTTCTGCGGTAGGTGCAGCCCCACGTGCTCACAGACCCCGCGGGGCAGATCAGCTCCGGTCCTGCCTCCATCCCTTGGGATGCACAGGGCGCTCCCGAGGCCAACACAGCTCCTGGCCCTCGTGCCTGTGCTGGCTTCCCTATGAGGCTGCCCCGTGGTGCTCTTGTCCTGCTCCTGATCCCTTCTCTGCCCTTGGCACAGGGTTTTCCCACGCGTGAACGCCACTCGCCTCGGGGGATGGAGCCACTTTGACTGCACCTATTCGTGTACCTACCTGCTGGACCCGCAGGACCCCATGTTCCAGGTGATCGGGACCCTCTTCCTGAAGGAGCTCATCAAGGAGTTTGGCACAGACCACATCTACAGCGCCGACACCTTCAACGAGATGACCCCGCTCTCCTCCGACCCTGCTTATCTCTCGAGGGTCAGCAGCGCCGTCTTCAGGTCCATGACGGGAGGTGGGTCACCGGGGCTGAGCGGTGGGGACAGCGGGAGGGTGGCTGCGGGCCCCACACGGGCTCAGACCCATGGGTGCCAGACCCTCGGCATCGCTCTGAGAGGTCGCTCGGTGGCTCTCGGGGCCCTGCCTGCAGGGGCCCTCACCCTGCACCTTCGTCCCCAGCCGACCCCGAGGCGCTGTGGCTGATGCAGGGCTGGCTCTTCCAGCACCAGCCCGAGTTCTGGCAGCCGGCGCAGGTGCGGGCGCTGCTGCACGGCGTGCCCCTCGGCAGGATGATCGTTCTTGACCTCTTCGCCGAGTCCAAGCCTGTCTACCAGTGGACAGAGTCCTTCTACGGGCAGCCCTTCATCTGGTGCATGCTGCACAACTTCGGGGGCAACCACGGCCTCTTCGGCACCGTGGAGGCCATCAACCGCGGCCCCTTCGCCGCCCGACGCTTCCCAAACTCCACCATGGTGGGCACCGGCGTGGTGCCGGAGGGCATCGAGCAGAACGACATGGTGTACGAGCTGATGAACGAGCTGGCCTGGCGCCACCAGCCCTTGGACCTGCCCCGCTGGGTCTCCCGCTACGCCGAGCGCCGCTACGGTGCCGCCAACGCCGCCGCAGCCAGCGCCTGGCGCCTGCTGCTCCGCAGCGTCTACAACTGCACCGGCGTCTGCGTGAACCACAACCGCAGCCCGCTCGTGCGCCGCCCCTCGCTGCGCATGGACACGGAGCTCTGGTACAACGCCAGCGACGTCTACGAGGCCTGGCGCCTGCTGCTGAGCGCCGGCGCGGAGCTGGGCTCCAGCACCGCCTTCCGCTACGACCTGGTGGACGTGACGCGCCAGGCGGCTCAGCAGCTCGTGAGCGGCTTCTACCAGAGCATCCGCGGCGCCTTCCGGAGCCACGCGCTGCCCGAGCTGCTGGCGGCCGGCGGCGTCCTGCTCTATGACCTGCTGCCGGAGCTCGACCGCCTCCTCTGCAGCCACAGCCTCTTCCTGCTGGGCCGCTGGCTGGAGAGCGCCCGCGCCGTGGCCACCAGCGCCCGGGAGGCCGAGCAGTATGAGCTGAACGCCCGGAACCAGCTGACGCTGTGGGGACCCAACGGGAACATCCTGGACTACGCCAACAAGCAGCTGGGGGGGCTGGTGCTGGATTACTACGGCGTGCGCTGGAGCCTCTTCGTGTCCGCGCTGGTGGAGAGCCTCAACTCGGGCACCCCCTTCCACCAGGACCAGTTCAACCAGGCCGTGTTCCAGGTGGAGAGAGGCTTCGTGTACAACCAGAAGCGGTACCCAGCCGTGCCGGCCGGGGACACGCTGGACATCTCCAGGAAGCTCTTCCTCAAGTACTACCCCGGCGCCCGCGCTGGGAGGCTGTGACTTGGACAGAGCCCCCCCCCGTGCCCCGTGTCCTCCATCCCCTGGACCCCTGCTTCCTGCACACGGAGGGGGGGGGAGCTGGCGGCCGGATCGGGGGCAGGCTCTGCCCCAGGGACCCCTCCTGCGTCGTGCTCAGTGCTCAGCCCTGAGCAGCAGCCCCAGGGAAAGGGGGGACTTGGTCCTCCCTGGGCCGAGTGCTCCCTGCTCCATGGACCCCAGTGCCTGCGGGCCCCCCCCCCTCGCTTTGTGCCTTTTGTACTGAAAGAGACTTGGAGGAGGTTTCTGCAGGGCCGCGCTCCCCAGGACAGGGATTCCGAGCCCTGCCCGGCTGCGGAGCGATTAAAACCCTGGCCGCTGAGTGCTTTGTTCCTGCCCTTGCGTGTCCATCCCCCTCTCCCCAGCGGGCGGCAGAGCAGCGGGCTCAGCGCTGTCAGAGGGGGAGCCTGGCACGGCCCAGCCCGGCACAGCCAGTGCCAACCCCGGCGCTGCGGCTCCCCCCCTGCCCCGGCCTCCTCCCGTGGGGGGTCCTGGCTCGGTGGCTGCAGCTGCACCAGCATCAAGGCGCAGGGAGGTGGGCGGAAGGGCCTTGAGATAAGGCGTCAGACACAACACCGGGGCGGGGGCACCCCCCTGCCAGCCCTCATAAACGGCGCGGCCGCCGGAGCCGGCACCGCGGGGCCATGGAGAGAAGCACGGTGCTGATCACGGGCTGCTCCTCGGGCATCGGCCTCGGCCTGGCCGTGCGCCTGGCGGCCGATGGCGGCTTCAAAGGTGAAGGGGTGATGCTGCACCGGGGAGGGGGAGACCGACACAGGGGGTCCCAGGGCAGCCGGTGCTTGGGGTGAGCTGTGACCGGCACCGATGGCACCGTGGCCACGCTCTCTCCGGCAGTGTACGCCACCATGCGCGACCTGGCCAAGGGCGAGCGGCTGCTGCAGCTCCTCGGGGGCCGCTGCCCCGACACGCTGGAGGTGCTGCAGCTCGACGTGACCGACCCGCGGTCGCTGGAAGCCGCCGCACGCCGGCTGCAGGGGCAGGCGCTGGATGTGCTGGGTACGGCTCTTGCAAGGGGTCCTCATGGGGGCAGTGGGACCCTCCCCGGGGCAGTGCCAAATGATGGGAGGTGCCAGCGGTCCTGGGGCCGGGATGTGTTCAATGGGGCAGGGGTGTGGGAGCTGGGTTTGGGGGTTTTCAAGGGCTTCCGGCACCTTGAGGGGGCTGCAGTGCTGGCTCACTCGTGCTGTGCCCCGCAGTTTGCAACGCTGGGGTGGGACTGATGGGTCCCCTGGAGACCTGCTCGGACCAGGACGTGAAGAACGTGTTTGATGTGAACCTCTTCGGGGCCATCCGCACCATCCGGGCGTTCCTGCCCGCCATGAAGCGCCGCAGGGCCGGGCGCATCATCGTCTCCAGCAGCATCGGGGGGCTGCAAGGTGGGACCCCCGGCACCCTGCGACCGGGGGAACCGCAGGGGAAGGGCCCCCGGTGCTCAGGCTGCGGCTCTGCCGCAGGGCTGCCCTTCAACTCCGTGTACTGCGCCAGCAAGTTCGCGGTGGAGGGGCTGTGCGAGAGCCTGGCCATCGTCCTGCGGCCCTTCAACATCCAGTGAGTGCCGCGGGGGGCTGCGCTCCTGCCGCCAGGCACCGCGATGGGGGGGGAACCAGGGCAGCTCATGCGCTCAGCTCCGTCCCGCAGCCTGACGCTGGTGGAGTGCGGGCCCGTGAACACGAGCTTCCTGAGCAACCTGCGGCGCCCGGACCCCGACGGCAGCGAACTGCAGGGCCTGGACGCCGAGACGCGAGGTCTCTACCGCCGGTACCTCCGGCACTGCCAGGGGCTCTTCCGCGCCGAGGCCCAGGAGGTGGAGGAGGTCCTGCAGGTCAGGCGGGGTGCGGGGGGCCCGGGGTTGGGTCGGGTCCGTGTCGCGGGGCCGTGGCTCTGAGACCCCTCTGCGGTTCAGGTGTTCCTGGAGGCCATGGGCAGCCCCCGTCCCCCCCTGCGCTGCGCCACCACGCAGCTCCTGGCGCCGCTCGCACGGCTCCGCCTGACCGACGGCTCCGCGTACGTCCAGGCCATGCACGACTTCGTGTTCGGCCGCCGCGAGGCCGGCGGGGACCAGCCCTGACCGGGAGCCCGGGGCAGCCGCTCTGCGACGGCGGGCGGGGGGGGGGGGGGGGATCGGGTCCCACCGTGTCACAAATAAACCCGCTCGCAGCTCACGCTCCCGGCTCCGTCCCTCTCAGCGAACCCGGCGGCTCCGCGGGGCCGGGTCTCTCTGTCCCCTCCCTCGAGCGGGCGGAGCCCGGCCCCGCCGCTCGCCTCTCACCGGGGCTCCGTCGCGAGAGGCGGGGCTCGGGGCGGTCCCGCTGCACGTTCCGGGTCGCGGGGGCCCGCGGCTTCCGGGGGCGATGCCGCCGTTCGGGTCGGGGCTGCTGGTGCTGACGGCTCCGCTGGCAGCGCTGCCCCGGCGGGCGGCGGCGGCGCTGGCGGCGGCCGCGGGGCTGGTGGCGGGGCCGCTGTACGTGCACCTGCAGCCGGGGCTGCGCCTCGCCGCGGCCCCGCCGCCGCTCCCCGCGGCCCCGCCGCCCGCCGGCCCCGCGCTGCTGCGGGCTCTGGCCGCGCTCTACGCGGCGGCGGCGCGGCGCGGGATGGACGTGCGCGTCCTGCTGGACCCCGGCCGCCGCCTGGCCCGGCCGCCCCGCGTCCTGCTGCTGCCCGCCAACGAGGCGCCGGGGCCGCCGGGGCCGGTGCAGCTCGGGCTGCAGAGCTTGGCCACCGCCGCCTACGGCTGCGCCCCGGACCTGCCCGCGCTGCTGCTGGGGGACCCCGCGGGGGACCTCGATGGGGACCCCAAGGAGGACCCCGAGTGCGGTCCCGATGCGGCGCTTCCCAACTTCTCCGGCGTGGCGGTCGGCGGCACCTTCGACCGCCTGCACGGCGCCCACCGCCTCCTGCTCAGCACTTGCTGCCTTCTGGCCCGGGACCGGCTCCTGGCCGGGGTGGCCGACGGCGACCTGCTCCGCCGTGAGTCCCGGGGCGGCGGCACCGTGCTGGGACGGGGGGGAGCTGAGGGCAGCGGGGCCCGGCTGCTGGTGGGAGGCCGGGGGGGGGGCTACCAGAGAGCGGCCAGAGCTCCGCGGTGGTGCTGCCCGGGGCACGGTGACAGCAGGGATAAGGCATCATGTCCATAGGAGCGAGGGAGGCGTGAGGGGGCTGCCTCCCAAAGCCGCAGGCGGGTTTTGTCTCCATCTCCCGGTCTGCTGCTTTCCATCACTGCTCTGGGAGCTGCCCGCTGTTAAACACTCTCCCCGGTTCTCTGTGCTCCCGGTGCCCGCAGACAAGGTCCTGATGGAGCTGATCGAGCCGTACGAGCTGCGGGTGGCAAAGCTGCGCGAGTTCCTGGAGGACGTGAAGCCGTCGCTGCGCTACGACATCGTGCGGCTCATCGACCCCTACGGCCCCAGCGTCACCGACCCCGACCTGCAGTGCCTGGTGGTCAGCCAGGAGAGCCGCCGTGGTGGGGAGGCCGTGAACCAGCTGAGACTTGAGAATGTAAATGGCTGCGGTGTGCGCCGGCCCGGGCTCAAGGGCATCCTGTCCCATAGAAGCTGCCTTCCCCTCTGCTGCTGCGAGTGTGCCCCCCGGGGACGGAGCTGCCTCGTGGGGACACTTTGGGGCAGCCGCAGCCGTGTTTGTGCTGCTGCACTGAGGCCTGGAGCCCCGTCCCCTCGCGGTGTCCCCGCTGCTGACAGCCCTCGGGGCTCTCCTCTCGCAGGGGCTCCCCGCGCTGGCTCTCTATGAGATCCTGCTGATGCAGGACCCCGACCACAGTGAGAACGAGGAGGAGAAGATCAGCTCCTCCAGCCTGCGGCACCGGCTGCTGGGGACGCTGCTGCGGCCCCCACGGGTGAGGGGGTCTCGGGGAGCTGCGGGGAACCGCGTGCCCTGGAGGAGGGGGCAGCCCCAGGCCCTGCTGCAGGGGATGTGTTCTGGAGGCCCCGCTGCCCACGCTCTGCAGCGCCAGCACCTTCTGTGCCCGTTTCCAGGCCGGGTGTGTGGGATCCTTCTCCAGCAAAGCCGTGTTCTCCCTGTGCTGGCAATGGGTTTCCTTCTCCCCATAGCAAGACCCTGCCCTGCCTTCGCACCCATACGTGATCGGCCTGACCGGAGGAACCGGGAGTGGGAAAACGTCCATCGCCAGGCTCCTGGGCGGCCTGGGAGCGTTCCTCATCGACGCTGACAAGCTGGGCCACGCTGTCTATGTCCCCGGTGGCCCTGCCTACAAGCAGGTGGTGGCGACCTTTGGTGCAGGTAGAGCCACGGAAAGCTTTGGGGAAGGCTGGGAAAAGGAAGAGGAGGGAGGGATGCGCCAGCATCCCAGGGAGCCGGCCTGGGCTGTGCCTGCTGGGATCTGTAGCTCATTCAGTGGTAGCTGGGCTGGGCAGGACAAAGCACTGCTTCCCCCACGTCTTGCACGCCCCATGGCAGAGCTGCTGCAGGCAGTGCAGGAGGCTGAGCCGGGCTGCTGCTCATCTGGGGAAAGCTATTCCCTGTCTTTCTGGAGTAAGCTGCCAGGTCAGGTCCTGCAGCTCCTTTCTGGGTCCGTCACTGCACGTTAGGCTGGCCACAGGGAAGGGAGCTGGGTTCATTCCTCCCAAGCCTGTTCTGCTTCTGTCTTGCAGAAATCCTGTCTGAAGATGGGACAATCAACAGGAAAGTCCTTGGGGCCAAAGTGTTTGGAAACCAGGTAGGAGCAGCACGGGCACAGTCAGGGTTTAATCTCCATCCCTGACGTACGCAGAGCCAGTGCCCCCAGAGGTTTGGGTTAAGCTGTGGTCCTTTCTAGGAGCGGCTGAAGAGCCTCACAGACATCGTGTGGCCCAAGATAGCGCGGCTGGTGAAGGAGCAGATCAGGGAGGCAGAAGCTCAAGGTAACCGAGCACAGAGCGGGGAGTTGGATGCGTGGCCTTGTGCAGCAGCTCAGGACACAGCGCCCTGCGGAGCGGCTGCTTTGGGCAGTGTTCTCCCTGCTCAGACCCCTCTCTGCTGGGCAGAGGCTTTCACTGGCACATCTCTGAGCAAACCCCCGCCTGCACTGGGCCAGGCTCAAGGACCTGGAGTGTGGCGAGGAGGAATTCCCATTGCCTTGCGACCGCAGGTAGTGAGGAACGTCCTCATCCCACAGGCAAGGCCGTGTGCGTGCTGGACGCTGCCGTGCTGCTGGAGGCTGGCTGGCAGGACATGGTCCATGAGGTGTGGACGGCTGTCATCCCGGAGGATGAGGTGGGAGATGCCCCTCGGCCTGTCCCTCGCCGCTGGGGCCGGTCCTCGGTTGCCCATCGGAGCGCCTGAGGTCCCCGTGGTCCCGGCAGGCCGTGCGGCGCGTGATGGCGCGGGACGGGCTGAGCGAGGAGGCGGCTCGGAGCCGGCTGCGGAGCCAGATGAGCAATGGGCAGCGCGTGGAGCGGGCGCACGTCGTGCTCTGCACGCTCTGGGAGCCCGACATCACCCGCAAGCAGGTGAGCGCCGGGGGCTGCCCTCGGGGTGGGGGACACAGGGACACAGACACGGGGGTGCTGCTGCCCATGAGGGAGGCTCTGGGGGTGCAAACGCAGCAGGGGCGTTTCCAGTTCTGGGCCCCTCAATTCAAGAAGGACAGGGAGCTGCTGGAGAGAGTCCAGCACAGGGCAACGAAGATGATTAAGGGAGTGGAGCATCTCCCTTATGAGGAAAGACTGAGGGAGCTGGGTCTCTATAGTTTGGAGAAGAGGAGACTGAGGGGTGACCTTATTAGTGTATATAAATATATAAAGGGGGAGTGTCACGAGGACGGAGCCAGGCTCTACTCAGTGGCAAACAATGATAGGACAAGGGGTAATGGGTACAAACTGGAACACAAGAGGTTCCACTTAAACTTGAGAAGAAACTTCTTCTTAGTGAGGGTGATGGGACACTGGAACAGGCTGCCCAGGGAGGTTGTGGAGTCTCAAAACCCGCCTGGACACATTCCTGTGTAACCTTACCGAGGTGTTCCTGCTCCGGCAGGGGGATTGGACTAGATGAGCTTTAGAGGTTGCTTCCAATCTCTAGCATGCTGTGATGCTGTGGTGCTGTGATGCTGCTGTGGTGCTGTGATGCTGTGATGATGCTGTGATGCTGTGATGCTGCTGTGATGCTGTGATGCTGCTGTGATGCTGTGGTGCTGTGATGATGCTGTGATGATGCTGTGATGGTGCTGTGATGCTGTGGTGCTGTGATGATGCTGTGATGATGCTGTGATGATGCTGTGATGGTGCTGTGATGATGTGGTGCTGTGATGATGCTGTGATGGTGCTGTGATGATGCTGTGATGATGCTGTGATGGTGCTGTGATGCTGTGGTGCTGTGATGCTGTGATGGGGACGGTGCCCGCCGTGCCCGCGGCTCTGAGGTGCGCGCTCTGCCCGCAGGTGGAGAAGGCCTGGGAGCTCCTGCAGCAGCGCCTGCCCCAAGCGCGCAGCCCCTGAGGGATCCGCGCCTCCTGCCCGCATCCCCCGCACCGGAGGGGCCCGGCCCGGCCCGGCCCGGCCCGGCAGCCCCGCCGAGGAGCGCCCCCCCGCCCCGTCCTGCCGGGCCCTGCGCGGGGCCGCGGCGGCTCCGCTCCCGGTCCCGGTCCCGGTCCGCAGTAAAGGAGGAGGCCGCTGCCCCCCCCGCCCCCGCGGTGCCTGTCACGTGTGCGTGTGTATTGCGTGGGGCGGGGAGGGCGCCCCCTGGCGGTGCGGCGGAACGCGGCGGATTGCGTTTCCTATTGGCTCTGGCGGCCGTCACGTGAGCGGGGCGGGCGGAAGATGGCGGAGCCGCCCTGCGCCGCGGCCGAGGACGCGTGGGGGAAGGTGGGAGCGGGGCCGGGGCCGGGACCGGGACCGGGGATGGGACCGGGGCGGGGGGGGCTCGGTTGGGTGCGCGCAAGGGGCGGGGGGGAGGGACCGGGACCGGGTGAGCGCGAGGGTCAGGGCCAAAGGTGACCGGGGGGGGGAGCTGGTACCGGGGGGGGGGGTCCGGGCCGCGGTTCCTGCCCCAGCCCCGCTCACGTCTCCGCTCCCGCCGGCCCCGCGCAAGGTGGACGCAGCGTACGGCGACAATGGCCTGGACTCGGGTACGTGCTCGGCTCCGGCTACCGGGGCCTTATCCCCTCGGCCCCGTTCGTGTCCCCCCCCCGTGTCCCCCTTACTGTGACCCCGTCCCCTGCAGCGCTCTTCATGGAGAGCGCCCGGAAAAGCAGCATCGTGTCCCGGGCCAACAGCATCGGCTCCACCAGCGCCTCCTCTGTCCCCAACACAGGTGGGGTTTGCTCCCCGTGAGCGCGGGTCCTGCTCCCTGCGGCGCCCAGCCCGGAGCAGGGGGTCCCGCTCCCTCCCTGTGCCGAGGGGAGGTGGTGGGGAGCCGCACCAGGGCATCCAGCGGGTTTGGGTTCGGTGCCTTCCCGAGGGAGCTGCAGCCTTCTTCCTCCTGCCCGGCTCTACGAGGGAAGGGCAGGGGTTGGCCGGGCCCCTTGGGGTGTTTGTCGGTGGCCTGGTGCAGAGGCCAGCCCAGCTCCATCGCCCTCCCCTGGGCTCTCTCCATGCAGACGATGAGGACAGCGATTACCACCAGGAGCCCTACAAGGAGTCCTACAAGGACCGGCGCAGGCGGGCGCACACGCAGGCGGAGCAGAAGAGGCGAGATGCCATCAAGGTAACCGCGAGCCCTGCAGCACTCTCCTGCCCTCAGCACCTTCCCCTTGGCTTTCCTGCTGGACCAACTCTCCCCAGGCTCTGGCTGGGAGCTGGGCTTTGATGCCTGTCCGTTCCACACTGCTGCACCCCAAATGCATGGGCTGTGCCTCTGCTTCCCCACAGAAAGGCTACGATGACCTCCAGGCCATCGTTCCCACCTGCGAGCAGCAGGATTTCTCCATAGGCTCCCAGAAGCTGAGCAAGGCCATTGTTCTCCAGAAAAGTGAGTCTTGAGGGTGGGGAGAGGGAAGGGGGTGCCAAGAACCCCCAAAACCACCTCGCTAGAGCAGGGCAGCAGTGGGGGTTCAGCACTTCTGGTGTAATGATGCTGTGGGGGGAGCTCAGTGCTGGTCACCTCCACCCAGCTCCTGAGGAGGACCATGGCAGAGGGAGCTCCGTGGGACGCTTGGGTGCATTCTCGAATCCTCACTCTGTGTTTTCGTGCTCAGCCATTGACTACATCCAGTTCCTGCACAAGGAAAAGAAGAAGCAAGAGGAGGAACTTTCCACCCTCAGGAAGGACGTGATGGCCTTGAAGATCATGAAGGCGTAAGGGAAGAGCTGTCGGGTGCTGCCCTCTTCTTCCTGCCCCAGCCTTGCCAGACTCCGTGCCTGCAGCCCCAAACCCCTCCCTGCCTGCTGCTGCCACGGCTTCTCCTCCAGCAGCCCTTAGTGCGGGTGTCCTGGGGCTAGTGGTGGGGTTCAGTGTGAAGGTGACCCCGAGTTCCTCGCACCAGGAGCGGCTGCAGCTTCCCAGTGTTGGTTCCCTGCAGGCTCTCGTTCCCCCTGTCCCTGCGGAGGCCTCTGCTGCTGACCACGGGGCCCTTGCTTTGTTCCAGGAACTACGAGCAGATTGTGAAAGCTCACCAGGACAACCCCAACGAGGGGAAGGACCAGGTCTCCGACGAGGTGAAGTTCAACGTGTTCCAAGGCATTATGGATTCCCTCTTCCAGTCCTTTAACGCCTCCATCTCGGTGACGAGCTTCCAGGAGCTCTCGGCATGCGTCTTCAGCTGGATTGAGGAGCACTGCAAGCCCCAGGTGAGCGCTGGGAGCGGCTGTGGGTGCCAGCCCTGGGGCTGTTCCCCCATTGGAAGACCTGACCCTGTCTCGTGTCTCCCCCTGCCCCAGACGCTGCAGGACATCGTGATCGGGGTCCTGCACCAGCTCAAGAGTCAGCTCTACTGACCCCCTGCAGCGCCCCGGGGCTGCCACCTCCTGCCCAGGGGCCACGGTGACGGGCACCAGCAGGGGCTGGGCCATCCCCTCCACCTGCTTCTAAAGCTTCTCTGGATTATTTATTAAGTACAAACCCAACCCCAGCACAGTCGAGATCACTAAATAGTTGTAGGGACTTAGCAGAAGAGGGGTGAGTGTGGATGGAGCAGAGGTGCCCCCCCCCACCATCCCATATCTACCCCCAAGTTCCAGCTCAGGCAGTTGGGGTGGGGTTTGCCTGGGCTACCAGTGCAGCAGCTCTGGCCTCTCAGGCCTCTGCCACAACCCCTCTGCTGCCAGGAACTGGGAGAGAACACATGTTAAAGAGGCTTCAGCCCTACCTGGGGCTTTCTGGTGCCCCTCCGAAGCAGCCGCTATGGGGCAGGCTTTGCAAGTTGAGGAGCTACTCCTGGCTTCTTTGTGGTTTTGATGTGGCCACACTCAACAGGAAGGCAGGTGGGCAGCTGAAGGCAGTCGCTCCCTGCTGCTCCTTCCATCCACACACACACAAACAGCCCGGATTTGGTTTGATGAATCAGTGCAAGCAAACACCCTGAAGCGTTCCCAGCCAGGCTCTGACACTCTTGAACCTGCCCCGTGGCACTGGTGGCAGGGGGGTCGTGGCTTTTGGCCATACAAAGGCCTCGTGTGGAGGAGCAGCTGCTGGGGGGGGGTGAGTTGGTCACACGGGGGCTCTTGCAGTGGGGCCTGTGCTCTGTGACCGTGCTTTGCTCCCACTCAGCGGGGTGGGTATTTATTTCACCCGGGGGATCCAGGAGGTGCCTCAGCTCCTTGGTTTCAATGCATGAGAATGGTTCAGTTACAGCTCCTACCCCAGCAGCGGTGCAGAAGCGGGGTTGGGGGGTGGTTTTGATACAGAATCATTCTTCAACCCCTGCCTTTGGGTCTAAGCACCACAAAGGCAGCCCCTAGGCCAAGCCCTGCAGTGCTGCTCATAGGCACAGGCTCAGCCCTGGCCCCCTGGGCAGATGCTGCTGGGTGTGGAAGCAAACTTGGGGTGCACAGGTCAGGGCTGGGGCTCTGGGGCATGGCCAGGAGCCCTGGCTCTGCTCCTGCTGCAGGAGGAGGCCGTGGATTTCACAGAGCTCCCCTGTGAAATCACCTATTTTTTCTATTGTGAAAAGTAATTAAATTTTGCTGAATGTTTTAATGCTTTTCCTGGGTTTCTTTCTGTTGCCGAGGGCTCAGGGTTGCGCCCATCCCACCTCTTTGCCTTCCCCACCCCTGAGGGCTGCTGCAACCCAGAACCCAAACCCTGCCCGACACCTGAACAGAGAGAGCCCACCACAACCTGAACCCAAATGCTGGTGTTTAATGGAGCCTGTGCTTGTGTCATGGCTGAAATACACGTGGAGCTCTGCAGCCACCAGCTCCATCACCCTCCCGAGGGCCCCCTGGACCCTGCTGTGAAGCATTCCGAACCACAACATCTATCAATGTGCAGGATGAGCCCAAGCCCTGCAAAAAGAGGACAAAAACCAACCCAAGAGCTGAGTTCCAGCACCAGCTCCTCCTCCTGGAGCAAAGGCTCCTCGGTGCCTCACACGGCCGCTGGCAGCACGACGTTGTGCTCCTCGTCTGTCTCTATCCCGACCTCCTCCTGCAGGAGCACAGAGGGCTCAGCACCGCGGAGCTCAGCACAGCGCCGGCCCCACAGAGCCCAGATTTGGAACTTACAAAGAATTGCTTCTTGCTTTTGGGGTACCCCTCCAGGATGGCGTCCAGCAGCTCGGTCGCCTGCAGGGACAGGGGAGACCTGAGCCAGTGCAGGGGGTGACAGGGGCTGGTTGTTCCCAAGGGCAGGCAGAGCTCTGCAGGAACCTTGTCCTCAGGCACCCCGGTACCCCAAGCCCAAGCACAGCGCTGCCTGCTCCACAACTACAGCCTCAGCATTGCAGCAGTGGGAAGAGGCTCAGCTCAAGCTGGGGCTGCTCCCCAAGCTGCCCAGCACACACACACACCCCCCCCCCCCCAGGGCATCCATAGCACCCAGTGTCACAACAGGACGGTCACCACCCCCTGCTTGGTGGCACAACCATTACCATTCGCTTCCTGCGCCGCCACTCTCTGCAGTACAGCTTCTGCTCACTGCAGACCTGCGGGCAGCAAGGCAAAAGTGAGAGCCAGCCTGGCAGAAGCCACCCCACGAAGGTGCTGTAAGTGCCTGGTGCCAAGGACCTGCCTGAAGTGCCAACGAGGGGGTTATTTAACAGCCCAAGTGGCTCACAAGGGCCCTGCCAGACACGGAGCTCCCTGTGAACCCGCTCACCCCAGACAGGGGCAGAGCATAGAACCAGAGAATCAACTGGGTTGGAAAAGCCCTTTAAGCTCATCCAGTCCAACCTCTACCCCAGCAATGCCAAGGCCACCACTAACCCATGGCACTGAGGCCTCGTCTCCACGGTGTGTGAACACTTGCAGGGACGGTGACTGCAGACCTGCCCTGGGCAGCCTGTTCCAATGCCTGAGCACCCTCTGGGGCAGGAATTGTTCCTCAGCTCCATCTAAACCTGCCCTGGGGCAGCTTGAGGCCGCTTCCTCTTGTCCCATCCCTTGTTCCTTGGGAGCAGAGCCCAGCCCCTCCTGGCTCCATCCTCCTGTCAGGCACTTGTAGGGAGGGATCAGGTCCCCCCTGAGCCATTTCCAGCCTAAACTCCCCAGGTCCCTCAACTGTCCCCATCACACTTGGGCTCCAGGCCCTGCTCCAGCACCTCAATGTCTCTCTTGTAGCAAGGGGCCCAGAACTGAACATAGGATTTGAGATGCAGCCTCCCTAGTGCCCAGTGCAGGGGGGTTGCAGTGATCACTGCCCTGGCCCTGTCGGCTATGCTATTTCTGATACAGGCCAGGATGCTGCTGGCTTTTTGGTTGCCTGGGCAAGATGAAGTGACCCAGGGGTGTGAGGAAGAGGCAGCTCAGCTGCTGCCTGAAGGTGCCCTGAGCGCCTGGAGTGTGCTCGGCCCCAGCAGCTCTTCACCTTCTCCTTTTCTTCCGGAGTGACGTGGTTCGTGGCCGACTTCATCCTCTCCAGTTTCTCTGTGTAACTCTCACAGTCCTTCTTCAGCTCCTTGATCTCCTTGGCCACCTCAGGGGTTGTCATGGAGCTGCTCAGCTCCTTCAGCTCTGGAAGGGAGGCACCGCTCAGCCCATAACCCCCGAGCTGCTGCCGGTACCGGGGTGGTGGTGTGGAGGGGGGGTGCTGCCCGGTCGCACTCACCCGCCTCCATCTGCCGGCAGCTCTGCTGCAGCTCCTGCACCTGCCCGGAGAGGGCCGCGATCCGCGCGTCCAAGCCGCGGAGCTCGGCATCGCTGGCGGCCAGGAGCTGCTCCTGCGGGGAGGAGGCGGCTCAGCGCGGCGGCGGCGGGCGCGGGGGCAGCTCCCGGGCCCGGGGCTCACCTGGTCGGCGAAGTAGATCTTCTGCTTGCCGTAGGCCTTCTCCCGGATGCGGCCCTGCTGCGCCAGCTGCTCCAGCGCCTTCACCACGGCCTGCGGGGCCCCGCGCCGTCAGCCGGGCCCTGCGCCCGGCCCAGCCCGGCCCTGCCCTGCCCGCGCTCCCCGCTCACCGCCTTGCCGAGCCCGTGCTCCCGCTGCAGGTTGCTGAAGGCGTCCTGGGCACTGTAGGGCCGGTTCTGCTCCCGCAGGTACCGCAGCAGCACGGCGGCGGCACCGCCTGCGGGACACCGCGCCCGTCACCGCGGCCGCCCGGGCCCGCTCACTCACGGCGAGGCCCCGGCCCTCACTCACCGCCCGCCCCGGCGCCATCGCGGCCTTTACTCATCCTCCCCGTCCGCTCTTCCCGCTCCTCTCCCGGCCCCGGCGGCGATGACGCACTTCCGCCGCACCGCCCAATCCCCGCCGACTAAGGAGACGGAGACGCGCTCTGATTGGCTGGGAGGTGAAGCCGCGCCCCCGAGGAGGCGGGGCAGCAGCGCTCCGGTCCCCGCACCCGGTGCTCCCGCAGCCCCGGGGCTTTCAGACAGACACAGGCGGAGGCAAGGGGGGTCCCGACAGGCGCGTTTCGTTCTTAGTGCACAAACGCGGCCGCAACCGGGTTCTATGGCTTAGGAAAAGCAAGGAGAGGGCTGAGCGCGGCTCGGGACCGGGCACGGGCGCAGGCGGTCCGTCCCCTGGAGGGTGCTGGTTTGTGTGACCGCAACGGGCGCAAAAGCTCCTCCGTCACCGGTGCTGTCGTTGCAGGGGATGGAAAGCCACGGGCAGCTCCAGCTCCTCCCTCCACCAACCCGGGCAGGGGAGAGCAGGATGGGCACAGAGCAGGGCGCTGGAGGAGCGCGGGGCGGTGGGGAGGGAGTCAGCAAAGCATCAGTCCGTTGTTTTAGCAAAGCGACACAAAGCAGCTGGCACACGTAGACGGTCACTGCAGGACTCTCATCATCACAGGAAGTGTCTTATTGCCATGGTGTCTCTTACAAAACAGCATCGCTAGAGCTGGGGCAGGAGGGGAGTGTTCCATCACACACACACACACACGGCCGTGCCCACAGCAGCTTTGTTTCTACCTGGAGCCGGACGTTGCTGGGAGAGAAGACCTGGATTCTGTGCACGTTTTAGGAGCAGGGAATGGTTGTCTTTAAGACAGACCAGCACTAAGTCCCAGACAACAGGTCTGAGGGGAAACCAGCCCCAGAGGATCGGCTTCGAGCTTGTCCTGGGCGATGCTGGGCTGAGCCAAGCACCAGCCTCTAGAGTGACACACACCAGGGTTACGGTCTCAGGTGAGGCAGTCTGGAGCAAGCAGCATCCTGGGTGCAGGGCAGCCCGTGGGTGACTGTGGAGCGACCACAGCAACGCCTTTGCTCTATGAATTACCAGTGTAGTTTATTCTAAAATCCAAGCGAGGCTACAGAGTCCCAGGTCACCGTGGTGTTCCCAGCCAGGCCCGGCCGTCACGTCACTCAGACTCACACAGGAGAGCATCTAGACAAGTGTGCAAGGCTTTTCCTGCCAGGATTCCCTCCACGACGCACAATAGAAAACCAGAGGGAAGTGCTGGGCTCACCTACTGGCCCCGGGAGCCTGCAGGATCCAGCTGGTTCAGCTCAGACTGATCCAGCAGTTCAAAGTCATCTCCTTCCGCATCAGTGTCCAAGTCCAAGCTGGCCATTCTGAGGTAAGTCTTTGCAGCCCTCTGGGGATTGTCGCTGCGTGAGGGGCCTGGCTGAGGGGCTCCTGCCAGGGCGAGCTGGATCATGCTTCTGGTGACGAAGCCGGCGATGTTGCCAGGCAGGTTCTGTACGGGGGGCAGGCCACTGCCTTCCTCCTGCTCATACGGGAGGTGCAGATCTTCAGTCACTTGGGAGCGGTAAGCCAGGCTCGGGATCCCAATGCTGGTGTCATCTTCATCATCTATGCCAGTTACCTCTGGGTTTATGGAAGGGAAGTCAGGGAGATCCCGGGCAAAAGATTCTTCTGGGTCACTGTGACCGTCAAGGTCTGGAAGAGGAGAAAGAGCTTTAAACACACAGCAATAGCCCAGAGGCCAGGGCAGCACAGCACATGAAAGCTGGGTCACAGCTCCCCCTCCAAGGCTCACAGACCAAACCCTCCCCAGTGCCCCCCTCACACAGGTACTGGGGCTGCTGCTGAGCTCCCAGTTCACACACAAGGAACGAGGATGCAGAACCAGACCCCCCCTCCCAGACCAAGCTGCACCGTGTCCCTGCAGGCAGGGACTGGCAGAGCTGGATCTGCCTGTGAGAGCAGTCCTAACTGCTCACTAAAGCACCACAGGAATGAAGGAAGCTCCATCCTGAAAAAAAACAGGTACTGGCATCTCATCTTAGGCAGCAAGGGAGACATCAAAGAGGCAGACCTCAAGGCCAGAAGGCAATGCATCCTCCCTCTGACCCGTCACACTGGCGCCTGCTCAGCATTCCACACCTTCCAGAAGCTGCCCCATTCCCTCTCACCTTCTGACCCCTCTGTCAGCGGAGTCTGGCCCCTCGAAAGGTTGAACATCCCATTCTCCGTGTAGGAAACCTCAGCATCCGAATGCTCTGAGTCGGAGATGGTGAGCTCCTTGGCTACCACGGAGTCATCCAGCTTTCAAAGAGGAGATAACACTGAAAACATCACTACTGGGAAGCTTATTCCTGTGCCTCAAGACAAAACACATGATCCATCCACCTCCAGTGAAAGCCAACCCTCATGGAGGCTCATTTCACACTGTACAGCCCAGCCTAGGAGACTGTAGTTGGTACGAGCAGCTCTGGACATATCTGAGCGAGACAGAATAAGACAGACCATTCTCAAAGGAGAATATCCTCATCTGATCTTCCACAAGAACTCAACTACAATGTGCTGGATACGTGCCCGCTCACTACATGTCCACACCACACAGTGAGTTTATTGTATTCAGCTGCTGCTGTTACCTTAGGACAGAAGGCAGCAAGTTCCTCCTCACTGTCACTCCCATCATCCACAGCCTCCTGGTTCAGGGATCGGTGACGCACTGCCAGAAACCAGAGTCAAAGCTCAGGGCTGCTGCTGGGACAGGGCTCTGTACAGGACCAGCCTTGTGCCAAACACAAAGCCCCTTAATCTGGCAAGCTTGGGCATGACCCAGCACAGCATGCTTTGCTCCACAGCACAGCAACGTGATCACTTCCAACTTGGGCTGCTGCACATCTTTTGCTGAGATGAACGTGTCTGGCAGCTGCCTTGCACTGAACCCTCCCTCTGTTTTCAGTGCAACACAAGATGGAACACACAGCTCTGGCAGCTGAGGAATGGAGCAGCTCAGCACCATGAGGAGCTGGCACTGGGAGGTGTCAGCGCTTGCTGGGAGCTGCTGGGAGGCAGAGATGCTTTGCCTCCTTCCCTGAGGGCACTGGAGCGGCTGCATGCTGCAGCCCAGCCCACTCCAGGCTCCCCTCATGGGCTGTTTCAGGTACTGAGGATCAGTGTCTGAAGGGTCACAAACACAGCACGGGAACTTACGTTGCTTCTCCCGCTGCTTTGGTATCATGTAGCCTCGAAAGCTGAACCGCAGCCGCTGCAGAGCTGGCTCCAGCCTCACGTACATGCGCTGCCCCAGTCTGTGGTACACAGCAAGGGGCCACAGCAGGATGAAGAGCACTGAGGTAAGTGGGAATGCACATTAGAAGTTTGCCCAGAATGCAAACATCCTGCCTGTTTTGTGATGCAGAGAATGCCACATCTGAAGGGAGGCAATGCCGCAGGAGGTTGTCAGAACAGTGCAACCACCTCCGTCGAGGCAGCAAAACTGAGAGGCCAACCTCCTAGTGCTCTGGTGTGTGGTTACTGAGCACTCAAACATGTTCTCTCTGCACCAGAGACCCCAGAGTCCCAGTCAGGAACCACCACATTCCAGGCAGAACATATTCTTTCCAATTGTAAAGCCGTTCACAGAAGCTTTCCTTCTGAGCAGGAGAGCCCAATCCCAGCCATTCAGATCCCACTCATCTCTAACCCCTTTTCACTTCTAAGTCTGTACTGGCACAGAGATCTACTTACACAGCAAGTATGAGAGCAAGAGTCCAGGGATATAGCGGCCCAGGACAGCCAGGAAAGTAAAGACTCCACACACTAGAAGGCAAAACTGAAGACAGGGGAGACAGTGAGTTTCCAAAGCAGTGGATTCACTTGGTTCTTGCAGATTCTAAGTCATACTTCTAATGACAGCAAAACCTTCCCAGTGCTCAAGCATCACCTCTGGGACCAGCACAGGCACAGGCAGCATTGCCAAGGCCTCTTGCCTCAGCTTATGAAGAGCTTCCCAAAGCTAGGGAGAGGCTTTGCAGAGACAGGAAGCTTGAAGGTGAAAAGGACAAGGACAGTTCCAGCATGTTACAAGTTGCTCTTTGCATAAGCCTCAAAAGAAGAAAAAGGGGAACACAAAAAAAGCAGCTTGACACCTCTTCCTCACTGCTCAAATCCACTGAGGGAGTTTGACAGACACTGACAGAGCTGGAAACCTACAGAAGGAGCAGCTACATTTCACAGCCAGCATGCCAACACTCGCTTCCTCCTCCCTCCTCCCCAGCCTGGCTGTTCTGCCTGTGTTTTCCATCCCTCCTCACCACTTAACAGCATTGGGGGAGACGTGGTAACCTCCCATGTGTGACTGCATTCAGCCAACGCTGGATGCTACCACGAGAGGATCCTGGTGGGCAGCAGAGGCTCCACACTATGTGTTTTATGTGCTGAGGTCTGTACATTCTTACCTTGCCAGGGTTTTGCCTCTTGAAAATGAAGAGATTGCTTAAGAAGTTGGTCCCAGCCACCCATCCTTCAGCCAAATGGTGGCAGAGCTCTGGCACTCCAAGCAGCCGAGGGTGGACATATCCCCAGCTGCAGGAAAGGCAGGAATTCAGGAAGAGAGCTCACTGCATCGACCAGTGCAGAAATCACTTGTTACAGACACTTGTCTCAATACTTCCTTCTCTCCTCCCACAGCACTGAGCTCCTTAGAGCTGTAGGTGAGGCTCAGCTGTCTTGCAGAACAGCACTGCCAGGGACTGCTCTCCAAGTGCCCCAGCTCTCCCACAGCTAAGGAGCAGCAATTCCAGTCTCTCACTCTTTGGCTTGGACTAGTTTCCATGCTACTGGAGGGAAAGGGCAGTGCAGAAGCAAATCCATTTGCTTTTTCTGCATTGATTTAATCGACTGCAACCCAAAGAATTCAGCACGAGGTCTCTACAAGCAGCTTTGGACCTTACTTCATATATTCAGTTCCTTTGGAGGCACTGTCTTTGGCAAGTTCTATTAGTGCTTCTTAACTGCTAGTCACGAGTATGGAGGTTAAGGAAGAGCAGTTCCTTCTGTACCTGGGCCTCTTGCAAAAGAAAACAAAGTAAAACCTGTCATTTGGCACCAGCTCAAGTGATTTAATCAGGAGCTGAGCACCCAATGCAGCACCACAGGGCAGGAAGGTGTTATTAGTAAGGCAACACCCCAACTTTTCTCAAGCCATCATTAATGCTGCAGTCAGATCCCAAGTATGCAGTGCCAGCTCCTGGAACAAGCTGTTAAACATTCCCTGTCAAGTCTCAGAAGACTTCATCCTTTCCCAAGGAAAGGCTGGTTTCCTGCTACTGGAGGCCCATACAGAAGGAGCTGCTTTTGAGGCAGCACCTCTAACTTAAGGGCACAAGGGAAGTTTTGCAATGCTAAGAAAGCACTCTCAAGGGCTAGTAGGAAGGCAAAGTGTAATGTAATGTAACAGCTTAGGCCAGTCAAATACTTGTCCCAGCTGCTTGACAGGGTCGAGGGCTCCCTTCTCCCCTTTTCTTCCTCGCTCAAAGAGCACATGCAGGTGGTAGTTGACACGGTATCATCACAGCAAACACCAAGAGCAGAGAAGTCAATTAGTTTCCTACCTCTCATTGTCTAATTCGTCAGGTCTTGCCACTAAAATATTAAGAACAGACACTACATTAGTTGCAAGGAATTTGCCATGAGAACACTTAGGTCTTGGGATTTAAGTAAAGCTTTAATGAGTTGGGGAATACCTGGGAAAGGCATTAACTGTAATTAAGAACCAGAGATGGATCACTCCATAACACACTTTGAACGTGTACGTGTGACAGTAGGAGGTGCAAGAGGGTCTCCCTGTTGCTCCTGGGGATCTGTTGGATGCTGTCTGGAAGGTAATAGCAAAACCCAACCGCTTCCATCTCCCCCCTTCCCCTGTGCACACGTGAAGGAAGAGCAGCTGATTACTGAGAGGCGTCAGAGACTAAAGCCTTTGGATATTTTCGCATCCAGCCTGGGACTGGAAAAGTTATCCTGACAAATGGAAACCAAGGTTCTGAGGGAGCTGGGCCGACACTTCCTCATAAGCAGGAATGCTTCAGCTACAGAGCCTGAGCCAAGCTGCTGCTGGAGCCCGAGGAAAGCTTTAATGTCTTCCCAAGAACTACACAGAACACAGGCTCAAGCAGAAAGCTGGGAGCTGCTCTTGCTTGTTAGTGAGGGACCCACCTCTGGGAGCATGCAAACCACACACACTGCTCAACACCGACCTGTCCATGCAAACCCTGTGCTGCAGGAGGGGTAGTAGTCATGAGTATATTAATATCAAATGACAGCTAGAGTAGCTCTGCTTCCTGAAAGCTCCAGACTAACTTCCTTAACAGCCAGCACGACGTCTCTCCTTTCAAAGAGCTCTCAACAGCAAGGCTGGGCCTCATCTTTGTCCTACACCACGAAGCTGGTTTATGATGGACTCAGAGGAGAAATCCAGATGTTTCCCACAAACACTTCCAAGATTTTGCTCTTGGACTGAATGATGGGAATGTGAATCCCTGCTTCAACCCTGCGCTAGTCCACATACGCCTGATGGGTCAAGCTTAGGAGACAAATACCAGTGTCACTAGCATTAAAAGGTCTTTATGTTCCAGCTCCAGGAAGAACACACCTCTTGCTTCTAGACTCACAAAACACAAGAGCCAGGGTTTTAACTATTTAACTCCAGAGCTTGCACCTCTGGGACTAAACCCAGCGCTCGCTTTGCTGCTATCCACTCAAATGTTGCAACTTACCTCCAATTTCAGGCCAGATTTTGCTCTTCCACTGATCTACACAAACTACTACTATGAGGGTAAACGCAACCAGGAACAGCAAGCGAAGAGAAGTCAGAGCAAAAAACCTATGGGGAAGAAACGAAGACATAGTACTGACCAGATCTGCGTGACACACACCAGAGCGGTTACAGCCTCACTCACACCAAGCCAGGCACTCGGAACAGTTGTAGCCAGAGCAAAGTAAGCAAGTGGTAATCAGCATCCCCAGCCTGCCCATGGTGTATCAGGCAGCTCCAGGGACCCTTATCTGCTTGGGTCATTCCCAGCTCCCGGCAGAGCAGCAGAACCGGCGGGTTTTGCTGGTTAGTTCAGTGCTTTGGGATAACAAGGAAGAGAGGCGGTGGGGGGGATGATCAGGGCACTGCAGCACCTCCTGTATGAAGATAGGCTCAGAAAGTTGGGGCTGTTCAGCCTGGAGACGAGAAGGCTGCGTGGAGACCTCAGAGCAGCCTTCCAGTGTCTGAAGGGGGGCTATAGGGATGCTGGGGAGGGACTCTTCATTAGGGACTGTAGTGATAAGACAAGGGGTAACGGGTTCAAACTGAAACAGAGGAAGTTTAGATTGGATCTAAGGAAGAAGTTCTTTCCTGTGGGGGTGATGAGGCACTGGAATGGGTTGCCCAGGGAGGTTGTGAATGCTTCATCCCTGGCAGTGTTCAAGGCCAGGTAGGCCGAAGCCTTGGGTGCCATGGTTTAGTGTGAGGTGTCCCTGCCTATGGCAGGGGGTTGGAACTGCATGATCTTAAGGTCCTTTCCAACCCGAACTATTCCGATTCTATGAAGCAGACACCAGCGCCTCCACGCTCCCCTGAGCAGCTGAAGCACGGCAGGAGCGCGACCTCTCGGGCTGCCTGCTCGGGTCCCACCTCCGGCCGTGACCTGTCCCCAGCCCGCCCGGGGACCGCCACCCCCAGGAGAGGGGCGGGCAGGGCCCCCGGTGCCCAGCGCCCACCCCATACCCGCGTCAGGGAAGCGCGATAACAACACCCCCCCCCCCCGGCAGCCCGCGGCGCTCCGGCGACCCCCGCGGTACCGAGCGGCCCCTGGCACCGCTGGGGAGCGGACCCCGGCCCGCTCGGTTCCCCCCGGCCCGGGCCCCGCTCACCAGAAGAGGCCGTGCACCGCCGCCCACCACAGCGCGCTGCGGCCCGGCCGCTCCCACACGAGCGCGGCCTGCACGGCGCTCAGCAGCGGCTCGTAGGGCCCGAGGCGGCTCCGCAGCGCCGCGCTCACCGCCTGCACCCGCCGCTGCCGCTCGCCGGGGGCCGCCGCCGCCGCCGCCATCGCTCCCTCACGGCGTCAACATCCGGCCGCCTCACGCGCGCGCACGGCCGCTGGCCGACATGGCGGCGCCCTGCCGCCGCCGGAAGCACTGCAATCCTGGGCGCCGCCATTTCAGCGCAGGCGCGGCAGCCGCCGGCTTGTCAGAGCGCATGCGCGTTTCCAGGATTGGGAAGAGGGGAGGGAACAAGCGGCGCTGTCCCGGAAGTTGCCCGCGCGCACGCGCAGTGCGGTTGGCGCCGGGCGGGAGCCGCGGCGGGGCAGCGGGCGGAGGAGCGGAGCGGAGCGGAGCTGAACGGGGCTGGGCCGCGATGCCGCGGGAGATCATCACCCTGCAGCTGGGCCAGTGCGGCAACCAGAGTGAGCGCGCCGGCGGCGGCGGCGGCGGAGGGACCGGGGCGGCGCGCTCCGGGCGGGGCCGGGATGCTGAGGGAAAGGGGGCGGAGCCTGGTCGAGTAGGAGTGGTTTTGATGAGGGCGGGGTCTGAAGTGGGCGTGGTGTAATGGGGTGGGCGGGGCCGAGCCGCCCGGCGTCGGGGGGCACCGGGCCCGCACCCCGGCTCTGACCGATTCCCCCCCCCGGTCCGCCCCGCAGTCGGGTTCGAGTTCTGGAAGCAGCTCTGCGCCGAGCACGGCATCAGCCCCGAGGGCATCGTGGAGGAGTTCGCCACCGAGGGCACCGACCGCAAGGACGTCTTCTTCTACCAGGTACTGCGGGCGCTGCCCCTGCCCCGCGCTCGCTGTGCTGCGGGGGGGCCGCTGCCCGTGTCACCGCCGTGATCCGTGCGGCGGGGCCGCTGGCACCGCCCCAGCAGCCTCCCGGTGCCCGTGGGCTGACGCTGCCCCCGGGCTGGTTGGAGCGGCAGCCGCAGGCAGGATGCTGCCAGCGCTCCTTCTGTGCTCTGCGCCTGTGGAGGCAGAAGCACGAAGCTGAGGTGCTATAGATACCTCCTGACGTAAGCACCCGTTCGAGGAGACACCCCCCCCCCCCGCCTGCCCCGCGTGCAGAGTGGGCTCTGGGGCTCATGGAGCTGCTGCGGGGTGGGCGGGTTGCATGGAGCAAGTGTCCTTCCTCCTCCTGCTCCTCCTCCCCGTCGCTGTCCCGCGGCCACGGGGTGGCACAAGCATGCCCTGTTTCTTCTGCACTGATCTTGCTGCTCCTCCTCGCAGGCAGACGATGAGCACTACATCCCACGAGCCGTGCTGCTGGACCTAGAGCCCCGAGTTATCCATTCCATCCTGAACTCCCCTTATGCCAACCTTTACAACCCAGAAAACATCTACTTGTCTGAGCATGGCGGGGGAGCCGGGAACAACTGGGCCAGTGGCTTCTCACAGGTAACAGCTTTGGTGCTCCTGGGTCATTTGGTGTGAGGCTGAATCGTGGCTCTCTCGTGTCAGGCTCAGGGTGTGGTTTCTGAGATCCACCTCATCCTTCAGTAGGGACTCACGCCAGGGCACCCTGGGCACAGGAGCACGCTGCCAGCCTGCCGTGGTTCACTCCAGGCTTGAGCTGCTCTTCTCTGTTTTCTGTGGGAAAGGAACAAGATGTGGTCTGGTGTCTCTTGCAGGGAGAAAAAATCCACGAAGATATCTTTGACATAATAGACAGAGAGGCTGATGGGAGCGACAGCTTGGAAGTAAGTACATCAAGGGGGTTGGACCTGCCTGCCCTGCCCTCGAGTCAGGTAGAGCAAGTTTGGCCTCGGGCACTGTAGAAGGAGGGGAATGGCATGGAGAGCCCAGGGAAAGGGTGGGCACGTGCGCCTCTGTGTCATAGACCCGACTGGACTCTGCAGGTGATGTTGGAGCTATTCTGGTCTGTTGTGGGGTGGGAGGAACCAGAAGGCTCCTGAGCAGCAGTTGCACGTTGTGGTGTGTGCAGAGATGCAGTTGCCCTGGCTGGAGGTGGTGGTGGTGGTGGTGGCACAGGGGGCTTTGCTCTGCCTGCTCCTGGCGCTGAGCTGCACTTTGAGCTGCCCGTGTCCTGCTTCCTTGCAGGGCTTTGTGCTTTGCCACTCCATTGCTGGCGGAACGGGCTCGGGACTGGGCTCGTACCTCCTGGAGAGGCTGAATGACAGGTGAGTGCTCACTCAGGCTGTCCCTGTCCCTCCCGGCCCAGCCTCGGCGCCCTGCCAGAGCACAGCGCTGACTCAGAGCCACCACCCCCACCCAAACACTGCCTTGTGCAACCCCTGGCACGCTGCCCCGCGAGGGGATGGCTCCTGATACGCCTCAGGACCTCAGAGTCTGCAACTGGCCTCAGCCTCTGCCTTCTCTCAGCCGTACTCAGCAGGCAGCTGCCTTCAGACACCCTGGCTGTGCCGGGGAGGGTGGGAGGCTGTAGCTGTGGGCTCCGAGCTGCCATCGCTGCCTGTTTGAGCTTGCAGCCTCTTGACAAGGCTTGTAAGCAGCTGCTTAATCAGCCTGTGGATGGCTCAGCCTTGCCTGCAGCGCTGTCTGGCAGCTTCCTCCTGTACTGCTGGGGTAGGCACTGCTGGGACAAATTCTCTGCCTCACTGGGAGCCAACTCTGGCACGCAGCACTGGTGACTCAGTGCTGTCCTGAGCTCTGGAGACTGTACAGGGAGCTGGTGGGAGGAGAGTGCTGGCTCGGCGGTGTTAACTCTTGAGATGGCTGGGCTTTCTCCCCAGGTATCCCAAGAAGCTGGTGGAGACGTACTCAGTTTTCCCCAATCAGGATGAGATGAGCGACGTTGTGGTCCAGCCCTACAACTCTCTGCTGACACTGAAGAGGCTGACACAGAACGCTGACTGCGTGGTAAGAGGAGTGTCACTGCTCTTAAGGCGCTGCTCATCTCTCCCAAGCTTATATCTGTATGAGGCAGGGCAGGAGCCGCTCTCCAGAGCTGCTGGGGCTGACAGGAACTGCAAGGTGCTGGCCCAGAGGCAGAGCTCTTTGGGAGAACACTGAGGAGCTCAGCAAGGACGGGAGGGAAGAGCTTCCATCAACAGTGTCAGTTAGGCTGCACATGGGTCAGCGAGTGGGTTCTGGTGTCTGCCACCTGCCGTGGTGCTCAGGGCCCGTGCTGGGCAAGGGATGCCCTAGGACATAGGCTGGGACTGCCCCTGTGCAGGCTGAGGCTCCTCACAGAGCCGGTGCTTTCCTCTTGCAGGTGGTTCTGGACAACACGGCCTTGAACCGCATCGCGACAGACCGGCTGCACATCCAGAACCCGTCCTTCTCTCAGATCAACCAGCTGGTGAGAAGGGGCAGCCTGCACAGGCTTGAATGTGACCATGGGGTGACGCGGGTGCTTACCCCATCCTCTTCCCTCCAGGTCTCCACCATCATGTCTGCCAGCACCACCACGCTCCGGTACCCCGGGTACATGAACAACGACCTCATTGGGCTCATTGCCTCGCTGATCCCCACACCCCGGCTGCACTTCCTCATGACGGGCTACACGCCGCTCACCACCGACCAGTCGGTAATGCCCCTTCCTGGGGCAGGAGCTGCCATGCTCACCCCGTGCACGCTCACCTCATAACATCCCTCAGTCCCCTGGTCCTGCTGTGAGCTGGGGTTGCGCATTCCAAAGCCCAGGCCCACGTGTGACGTGCATCAGACGTGAGCAGGCCCTTGCACGCCTGCTGGGCTCCCTGCTGCAGCCATGGCAGAGCTGACAGCATCTGACCTGACAGAAGCCCCCCTTAGAAACCATGGGAAGGAGCCCAGCACAGTGGCCCTGCCCGTCCTGCTGTCCCGCTGGGCCACCAGCCCAGGCTCTCTGGGTCAGAACACTGTTGGGTGTTGGCATTCGTGGGCTCCAGGCATCGTGTTCTGGGGTTGGGGGGGAACTGCCACCCCTCTCCTGCCTCACGTGCTTCCGTTCAGCTCGTCCCCAGCCAGTGCCCCTCGTTAGGGTGAGGTGTGAGAGGCTCTCACTGCGTTGGCCGTGCTGCAGGAGCTCGCTCACAGCTGCTCTTCTCCTTATGTGCATTCCCCTCAGGATGTTGCTCAGAGAAGCAAATCCAAGAAACTGCTGGCTCTGAAAAGGGTATCGAGTGTGTGACCTGTCCTCTGCCCAGGAGTGTGGGGAGGGCTCAGCCAGGCCCTGGAGCCGGGCTGCCACATGCGGAGCTGTCCTTGCCCCGGGCTCTCCCTTGGGGGCCAGCCCTGGCTCTGGCAGCTCCCTGTGCCTGTGGTGGCCGGTGGGATCGAGCCTTCTCCTGTCCTGCAGCCCCGCTCCTTGCTTGGGCAGCAGAACAGGGCAGGAGTTTGATGGGAACAACGTAAAACGTGTCCCTGTCACTCTGGCTTCACCTGAGCCTCACCCCAGCCCCTGCTGTGCTGCTGGGGGGCAGCTCAGCACCCTTGTGTTGGAGCCTCTGCCAACGCTCTGGTTCTCAGCCTGGCTGTGCCTGTTGTGTGGCTTTGGGATCTCCCTGTCCTGCATGTGGCTCTGCATGTGTGTCCATCCCTGGGGCGAGGGCTTCTCCGTGCAGCTGCCCTCTGCTCCTGTGTGTGTGTGTGTGTGTGTGTGTGTGTGTGTGTGCAGGGCACAAGCTCGTCTGCTCCCTCTGACCCCGGGCTGGCATTTGCAGGTGGCCAGCGTGAGGAAAACCACAGTCCTGGATGTGATGAGGCGATTGCTGCAGCCTAAGAACGTGATGGTGTCCACAGGGCGAGACAGGCAGACCAACCACTGCTACATTGCCATCCTCAACATCATCCAGGGGGAGGTGGATCCCACACAGGTGAGCTCCTGTGGCCATTCCAGATGGTGATGGTGATGGCATGGCCAGCCAGGGGAGAGCATGGTCACCCTGTTCCTCTGTGGGGATCCTGGGGTAAGACTGAACCATACCTGAGAAGTGGCTCCAAGTTGCTCCTATGGGCCCTGGCCTTGTGGAAGGCCCCTCGTCCCTGACCATGAGCAGCTGCATTTGCTGGAATCCACCTTCCTGCAGCCAAATACCCTTGTGAGGAGCAACTCCTGGGTCTGCTGGGACCAGGCTGCTCTGCCCATCACCCTGCTGCCCTTCTCTGCTCTCATCCCACCAGGTTCACAAGAGCCTGCAGCGGATCCGGGAGAGGAAACTGGCCAACTTCATCCCCTGGGGTCCTGCCAGCATCCAGGTGGCTTTATCCCGCAAGTCCCCGTACCTGCCCTCGGCACACCGTGTCAGCGGCCTCATGATGGCAAACCACACCAACATCTCCTCGGTGAGCGCTTCCCCCTGCACCGCGGGGGGCCCCGTCCGCACCTCTCATGTCCCTTTGTGAGTCCTGGGGGTCTCACAACGCCGCGGCAGGCCTGGGGTCCCATTCACCCCGGTGCTGCCCTCCCTCCAAGGAGCAAGCCGGGCTCCTTCCTCCGTGCTGGGTGCAGCGGCGGCCGTGGGGCTCCCCGGGGCGGGGAGGGGGGTCGGTGGCCGCGCTGAGCCCCGCGCCGCCCGCAGCTCTTTGAGCGGACGTGCCGGCAGTACGACAAGCTGCGCAAGCGGGAGGCCTTCCTGGAGCAGTTCCGCAAGGAGGACATCTTCAAGGACAACTTCGACGAGCTGGACAACTCCCGGGAGATCGTGCAGCAGCTCATCGACGAGTACCACGCGGCCACGCGCCCCGACTACATCTCCTGGGGCACGCAGGAGCAGTGAGCGCCCTGCTGCCGCCGCCTCCACGCACGCCGGTGGGGCTCGGCCCTGCCGTGCCCACGTTTAGCACCCCTCAGCGCTGCCCGGCCGCGGCACCGGCTGCACACACACACACACACACACACACACCACACACACGTGCGCTGCGCTCCTCGGCGCCAGCAACCCCGCAAGACCCTTGGCAGGGCACAGCCCCTGCTTCCCCCCCGTGCCCTGGCCCAGGACAGGACTGGGGCAGCTGCGTGCTGCGCTGGGAGGGAACCTCTGCCCATGCGAGCAACGCTCGCTCGGAGGAGGGTGACGAGAGCGAACCCAGGGGCTTGGAACAGGCCTGGCCTGATGAGGTGGGTGCGCGCAAGCCCTGCGGCCAAAGGCTCTGTGTGGCTGAGCTAGTCCTTGCCCTGGGCGGGAGCCTTGTTCCTCCTTCGCCAGATCAGGCCTGGGGCACAGGCTGTATCTATATTTTTGTAGGTTATTTTGCTTTAATAAAGGCTGCTCCTGCACTGACGCTGCCTCCGCGTGTCCCTACGCGAGCAGCTGGGCAAGGAGCAGCTGCAGATGCTGCCAAGGGCCAGCGCTTGCTGCGTGCAGCCCCGCTGCGCAGCCGCAGCTCTGCAGGGTCCTGGGAGCACTTGGACCGGGGCCGCTGCTCCCCTGCACGTCCCGGTGGGGCCGGGAGCTGCTCCCGCCGGGGCCACTGCTGCGGCAGAGCCAGAAATACCGGCAGGACCTGCTGCCACGGCTGACCAGGGCCGGGAGCCGGCGCCGCCCTGCCCGCAGCGCTGCTTCACAGGGACGAGGCCCCATGCAGGGGCCCTCAGCACGCAGGAGCCAAGGCAGGGGACGGCACTGCAGCACAGGACACGAGCTCAGCGCCAGCCGGTGTCAATGGGGACCTGGCAGTGCCCAGTCCTGCCCTGCGTGATTCAGGCTGCAGGGGACAGGGGTGTGGGGTGGTGCTGGCGCGGTCCCAAGCCCACGGGCAGCCCAAGGTGAGAATTGGCCTTTTCCTCTGACCCTGTGGCACGGACCAGGAGGCTAAAAATACCCCTCAGCGCCGGGCTCCCACGCCCTCTTTGGCACCAGCCCCGCCGAGGCGCCTGCTGCCGGGACAGCCAGTGCCAGGGGGTGCCGGGGAGCCGGAGCTGCCCGCGCTGTTGGGGAGCTGCCAAAGGCTGTGGCCGGCAGGCGCTGCCCCCAAGGACACGCTGTGCTGCTCCCGCTGCGTGTCCCGGCCCTGCTGCAGGATCAGGGCGTCCCTCCGCAGCCCCACCGGCACCGCAGCCCCACCGGCACCGCAGCCCCACCGGCAGCACAGCCCCACCGCAGCCCCACCGGCACCGCAGCCCCATCCTGTCCTTTGTGCATTTATTAGAAAAACCAACAACTCCCCCCCATCCCCAGGACAGAACCGACAAACGGGACAGAGGCAACACCGAGGGGCCGAGCCCCCTCTGCCGTCCCGGCCACCCCCCCCCTCCGCGCCCGGGGCCGCCGCGCCGGGACCGGGAGGAGGGCGCTGGGCCAAAAGCCGCCCGCAGCTTTCCAAGAGGGGTGGGTTCGGCGGACGGACGCGGACGATGGCGCAGCACCGCTGCCCGGTGCCGGCACACAGGCAGAGCTGCCGGGCAGCACGGGTGCTGGAGGCGAAGGCACCGGGGCACAGGGACAGGGACGGGCCTGGGGGCAGCGCAGGGACCCGCTGCCCTCCAGGGAAAGTGCTGGGAGACGTGGAGGGCTCCAAATAAATTAAGGGAGTCACCAGAAAGGCACCGGCGGCGTGGGGCGGGGAGGGGGGGGGGCGAGCCCCAGCCCCTGCTCCGGAGCCGCCGCGGACCGGCACAGACCTGCGGCTCGGCACCGGCCGTCACGAGCACCCTGCGGGGCCGCACCGCGCACCGGGCTGGCTGTGGAAGGAGCCCACCGGCGGTTGGTGCTGCCAGGGCCCGGCCGTGGGGCAGAGCCCCCGGGGCAGCGCGGTGGGGTCGGAGGCAGCGGGGCTGGGGGCCGGCTCCGGGGACAGGGGCGGCTGCCGGGCGGCCGCAGAGGCGAGGTAGGTGTTGAGGAGCTGCGCGATCTCCTCCACCTGCGGGCAGAGCGGACACGGGGCAGCCGGGGGCAGCCTGCGTGGGGCAGGGGGGGGATGCAGAGGGGCTGGAGCCCCCTTACCTGGGAGGTCTCGAAGAGCAGGTCCCGGTCCTCCACGGAGATGCGGAAGGTGCCGCTGTCGGAGGCGCCGAAGGAGGAGATGCGGCTGTAGCAGAAGCTGTCCAAGGGCTCGGGCTCCCCGGGCTTGTAGAGCGAAACGGCTTTGGCACCGATGCCGAGCCAGAGCCGCTGCGGTGCGGCCCCCACGGGGCTCTGCGGTGACAGAGGGGGTCACAGAGCTGCACCGGCCATGGCTGGCCCCCCATCCCGGCCCCGCAGCCCCCGGTTCCTCACCGCACGCACGTCGACGTCGAAGAGCGTGGAGCCGAAGCCGGGCCACTCGCGCACCAGCGCCACGTAGGCGGCCATGGCCTCTGGCCGGCCCATGCCCTGCAGCAGCTTCCACTTCTCCAGGATGGCGGCCATGGTGCTGGCACCCTCCTCCCGCAGGCGGCCCCGCAGGCGCTGGTCCCGCTCCGCGCGCTGCTTGGCCAACGCCTGCCCCCAGAGCCCCCCGGCCAGGAGCCCCGCACGCAGCCGCGCACCCCGGCACTTGGCGGGGGGCCGGTGGCAGGGGGCCGGCAGCCGCGCGTGTAGCACCTGGGGTGGGAAGAGCTCCTCGAGGCGAGGGAAGGGAGCGTGGGTCGAGAAGTCGCTGTTGAGGCTCTGCAGGCGCAGTGCGGCCAAGGTCTGCAGCGTCTCCTCCGACGTGGGCACGTAGCCCCGCAGCACCATCTCGTGTGCCTGCGGGAGGGCGGCGTGAGCTGGCACGGCACGGCCATCATGGCATGGCACAGCCAGCACGGCATGGCACAGCACGGCCAGCACAGCATGGCATGGCATGGCCACCATGGCATGGCACAGCACAGCCACCATGGCATGGCACGGCACAGCCACCATGGCATGGCACAGCACAGCCATCCCACCATGACACGGCATGTCCCCCATGGCATGGCACAGCACAGCCATCCCACCACGGCATGGCACAGCACAGCCACCATGGCATGGCACAGCATGGCCATCCCACCATGGCACAGCACAGCCACCACGGCATGGCACAGCATGGCCATCCCACCATGGCATGGCACAGCGCAGCCATCCCAGCATAGCATGGCACAGCACAGCCACCATGGCATGGCACAGCATGGCCATCCCACCATGGCATGGCACAGCGCAGCCATCCCAGCATAGCATGGCACAGTCACCATGGCATTGCACAGCACAGCCATCCCAGCATGGCACGGCACAGCCACCATGGCATGGCACAGCGCAGCCATCCCAGCATAGCACGGCACAGCCACCGTGGCTTGGCGCAGCATGGCCATCCCAGCATGTCACAGCATGGCCATCCTAGCATGGCACAGCACAGCCACCATGGCATGGCACAGCACGGCCATCCCAGCATAGCATGGCACAGCCACCATGGCAGGGCACGGCACAGCCACCATGGCTTGGCGCAGCACGGCCATCCCAGCATGGCACAGCACGGCCATCCCAGCATAGCATGGCACAGCCACCATGGCAGGGCACGGCACAGCCACCGTGGCTTGGCACAGCACGGCCATCCCAGCATAGCATGGCACAGCCACCATGGCAGGGCACGGCACAGCCACCGTGGCTTGGCACAGCACGGCCATCCCAGCATAGCATGGCACAGCCACCATGGCAGGGCACGGCACGGCACAGCCACCGTGGCTTGGCACAGCACAGCCATCCCAGCATAGCACGGCACAGCCACCGTGGCTTGGCGCAGCATGGCCATCCCAGCATGGCACGGCTCGGCGCTGCCACACCATCACGGCTCTCACCTGCTCAAAGAGAAGAGCAAACTCCAGGCTGTCCCGCGGGACGTTGTCCGTGTCCAGGAAGCCGTAGTGCTTGAAGCAGAGCCGGCACGGCGGGTCCTGCTCCCGCTCCTCCCCAGCCAGGCTGCAGAAGAGACTGGCCCCATCAGCATGGGGGCGGGCAGGGGGAGGCTGCCCCATCTCACCCCATCCCATCCCATCTTCCCCATAGGCAGCAGAGCAGGACATTTACTTTTCAAACCTGGTGAGGACGTCGGCCAGCAGCGTGGCGCTGCCCACGGGGTGCTCCCGCCGCCGGGACTGCTCATAGAGCGCAAAGAGATTGGGGCTCTGGGACAGCCCCAGGCGCGACACCAGCTCCTGGGCCACCTGGGGTGAGCCAAAGGCAAGGGGCAAGGACAGAGAGGTCAAGGTGGGCAAAGCCCCGGCCCCTCTCCACCGGCGCTCAGCTGGGGCAGACCCGCAGGAGCCCTTCACCACCCGGAGCTCGCTGCTTGCCCAGCCCCTCACGTCGAATGCCCCTCGCCCGCTGTGCCTGCAGCCCCTCACCTCCTGGGCCGTGGTGTGGGAGCTGATGGCCACGCTGCAGGCTGGCGCCCCGGGGCAGTGCACGGTGCAGATCATCTCCTGCCGCCGCATCAGCACCAGGATCTCCTCCAGCGAGGGCACGCACTCCCGCCCCTTCGTCTTCCCCAGCGCCTCCCGGATGAAGCAGGCATACTCAGCCATCTCCGAGGCAGGGAACCGGCTCTCTGTCCTGCAAAGGCGCCGGGGGGGGGGGTCAGAGCAACACTGACCCGGTGCGGGCTCCGGCACCCTCCCTGCCTGCAGCCGGTGCCCGGTGCCCCGCCGGCACTCGCCTGTCCAGGTGGAAGCGCAGGAAGCGCAGGACGGGCGGGGAGGGCAGGAAGGTGCAGCTCATGCAGGTGAGCAGCTGCCAGTAGTGCAGGTCGCCCTGCCCGCCCGGCGCCGGCGGCTCCGTGGTCTGCTTCACCAGCTGGCAGTAGATCTCGTCCACCAGCGGCGGCAGGTCCAGGCAGGTCTGCAGGACGCCCTGCATCAGCGGCACCGGGTCCCGCTCCGACTCCAGCTGCTGCAGCGAGTTGAAGAGCTTCACGGCCTCGTCACGCAGCGCCGTGTAGCTGCGGGGGCCAGGGGCTGCGGGACAGCATCGGGGTTAACAGCCCCATGGGCTGTCGCAGGACCACCCCTCCCGAGACCCAGGCACCCGGGGCCCAGTGCCTCCCTGCCCTGCACAGCACCCTGCAAGGCCATGGGACCGGGCTTTGTGCCCCCGCCTGCCCCTCACCGCTTTGGTCCAGGCTGCCGTAGGGGAAGGGCAGCAGGGGAGCGTAGAGGGGGCTGCTGGTGTAGCGCAGGATGGGGTTGCAGCGGTAGATCTGCTCCAGCACCTCGGGGCTGCCGCAGTGCTCCTGGGAGGGTGAAACAACGAAGTCAGCTGCAGAGGGCCTGCCGGGCTGAGTGTTGGCACAGGTACCCATCACGACCTGGCACTGGTACCCACCACCACCGCTGGGTACAGGTACCCACAACCATCACTGCCCAGCACAGGTACCCACCATCACTGACCAGCACAGGTACCCATTATCACTGCCTGGCACAGGTACCCATCACCGCCCGGCACAGGTACCCACCATCACCGCCTGGCACAGGTACCCACCATCACCGGTACCCACCATCACCGCCCAGCACAGGTACCCACCATCACCACCCAGCACAGGTACCCACCATCACCGGTACCCACCATCACCGCCCAGCACAGGTACCCACCATCACCACCCGGCACAGGTACCCACCATCACCGGTACCCACCATCACCGCCCAGCACAGGTACCCACCATCACCACCCGGCACAGGTACCCACCATCACTGGTACCCACCATCACCGCCCGGCACAGGTACCCACCATCACCGGTACCCACCATCACCGCCCAGCACAGGTACCCACCATCACCACCCGGCACAGGTACCCACCATCACTGGTACCCACCATCACCGCCCGGCACAGGTACCCACCATCACCGGTACCCACCATCACCGCCCAGCACAGGTACCCACCATCACTGGTACCCACCATCACCGCCCGGCACAGGTACCCACCATCACCGGTACCCACCATCACCGCCCAGCACAGGTACCCACCATCACTGGTACCCACCATCACCGCCCGGCACAGGTACCCACCATCACCGGTACCCACCATCACCGCCCAGCACAGGTACCCACCATCACCGCCCGGCACAGGTACCCACCATCACCGCCCAGCACAGGTACCCACCATCACCGCCCGGCACAGGTACCCACCATCACCGGTACCCACCATCACCGCACAGCACAGGTACCCACCATCACCGGTACCCACCATCACCGCCCAGCACAGGTACCCACCATCACCGGTACCCACCATCACCGCCTGGCACACGTACCCACCACCGCCACCACCCCACGGCACACGAGTCCCCCCCGACCACCCCCCCCCCACCAGCCCCACAGGGCTCACCTCAACATCGCGCATCAGCAGCTGGGTGGGTGTCTGCACCGGTGCTTTGCTGTCGATGACCTTCTGCACCGCGCACACCCAGCGCACGGCCTCCTTCAGGCGCTCCGTGTACAGGCGGTAGCAATGCTTCCTGCCGAACACCGTCACGCTCCAGTAGCCTGCGAGGGACAGAGGCACAGACACAGCTCACCCGCTGCCCACCACCGGGCACAGCCCCTCCTCTGCGTGATGGAGACCCCCGGGTTGGGAGGGTGACAGAGAGCACAAGGTGCTTCCCAGCTGATGGGTGCCGGCCCCTTACCCGTCTCCTTGTAGGTCTGCTTGTCTGGCCACAGCACGGAGCAGAGGCTGGTGAGCACGAGGGAGCCCAGCCGCCGGGCCCCCTTCTCGTTGCTGCTGTAGTAGTCCAGGGAGTCGGGCGTCAGCACGAACCAGTACTTCCGAGGCCGGATCCAGGGGGTCTTCACGCCTCCCCGCACCTCCCGCTGCAGCCAGCCTGGGAAGGGGATGATGCTTCAGCTCCTACTGCTGCCAGCAGCATCCATCCCACCAGCCCTTTGGTGCAGGGCAGCGTCTGCCCAGTGCTCCCTGTGCCTCTGGCGTGGGACCCAGAGGTGGTCGGAGCACGATCTGCCGGCTCCGGAGGCCCCTGTGCCCAGCATGGCTGCACCCACCTTTAATGAGAGCGTCGGGGTCATCCTCCACTGGCCCTGGGCCCTTCTCCACGATGAGGCTGCGCATCTCCTCTGCGACAAGCAGGGACCTGAGGGTGACACGGGGCTGAGCGCTGATGCCCACCGGAACCTTGCAGAGCCCTGGAGCAGGGACCTGGCCTGTGGGCTGGGAGGATCCGGGTCCTGAGGGGCTCTGGGCACCCCACAACCCCACGGTGGGAACGCAGCAAAGCCATCGGGTGCAGATGACCCTGGCTAAAAATAAGCTGTTTGCAGTCGTGGCCCTGCCAAGGAATTCGGAAAATGAACAACCAGGAAGGAATGTTGGCGGCCGTGTCAGCACTGGGAGGACAGGGAGCGAGCAGGCCCCTGTGTCCCCGGCACCCCATATCCCTGGGCGTGCACTGCCCCAAGGCATGGCCTCTACTGGTGGACATGGCCCCACAGAGCCCCTGTTGGCTGAGCCTGCGGCAGCCAAGCCATCAGCATGGCAGAGGGATGGAGACGTGCCCAACGACGCACTGGGGATGGGGACAGAGCGTGGCTATCCCGGCTCTGCCAGCCTCTGCTCTAGCCCATAGACCAGCAGAGCTTGGTGCTGGCCCCATGGGCAGGATGGTGCAGCACATGCCAGCACCAGTGCATCCTACCAGTGTGTGTCAGACCCCCAGCCCCTACAGCACCACGCAAGGGATGGGATGCCTAAACGGGACCGACACAGCATCACTCACCGCTCCGAGCCACTGCTGCTGCGGGTGGGCTGGCTCAGGCTCACCTCCAGGGACCCCTGCGGAGGAAGGAGATGTCTCAGCCCCAGTGGCACCCAGTGGCTCGCCAGCCCGGCTCCAGGCCTAGAGGGACAGGCTCAGTCCTGCTGCAGCGGGGCCGGGAGCCCCGGTGTCCGCACGGCAGCCGCGGGGGCACTCCAGGGTGCGGAGCAGGCGCCGGGCGCTCAAGCTGCGTGTCCTCGGCTGACCCGGCCGGCTGCACACCGTGCAGAATTGCACAAGGTCAGTGCTGAGTAATGCGCTTAGGGCACAAAGTCCCATTGTAATGGGGCCACTGACTTCCCGCCCGCGGCGGTGGGACGCGGCGCAGGGAAGTCCCTGGCCCCGCAGCGGGACAGGGGCCGGTTCCTCCTCGTGCAGCGCAACCCGGCATGGACGGTGCCGCTCACGTGAGGACCCCGGGGCACGTGCTGGGACACGAGGCAGAGCCCAGGCACGGGCAGGCACCGGCAGTGCCCGGTGGGGCAGCCGGAGGAGCGGCGGGGATGGGAGACGGCTGCTAAAAATAGTGCCAGGGAAGGGGGAGCCGCTGCAGGTACGGCTGTGCCAGGGCCTAGCGCTGGCACTGCTGTGCCAGGGCATTAAGGGCACTTGTTGCACGGGGCCAGTGACTGCCCCACTGCAGAGGACCCCACACGCTGCTGCATGGCTGCAGGCACCAACATGGGCCCAGCTCCTTACCCCCGCGAGGACGAGGCCATGGCGGCTCCTTCTCAAGGATATAAATAACCCGGAGCGGAGCCGCGGTGGCAGGGTCGGGGTAGCTGCTCCCACGCTCCCAGGAAGGGGCGGCCGTTGCAGCCGGTTCCCAAAGAGCCCTGGCCACGGTGACGGGCTCCCTGGGGAGCCGGCGTCACGACCGCCCCCGGCCAGCCCCGGCCCATGGGACGCTGGCAGCCCAAAGACCTCTCCTGCCACTGCCGTGCCCTTGGCACTGCCACCGATGTCACCGGGCCCAGCTCCAGCCCTGCCGCTGTCCCCTGTCCCTGTGGGACTGGCAGAAGGAGACCCGCTGGCGGGGGACAGGCGGGGTAGGGGGGTCAGGCCCGTGCAGCGGGCACCGGGAAAGGGGCCGCAGCAACCGGGAGAGCGTCACCACCGCCAGACGGGGCAGGAGGCAGCCGGGATGGGCAGGAGAAGCGCCCGGGAGCCGGGCTCCCCCCCGCAGCCCCGCGCTATCCCCGTTCCCCACGCAGCCCGGCCGGAGGAAGCGCCGGTTTCCGCCGCTCCGCTTCTCTAAACAGAGGAAGCGACCGGAGCGGGGAGATCCAGGCCCGTTCCCCGCACGTGCTCCCGGGTCTGGACCGAGCAGGTCTGGACCGAGCTGGTTCCACGCACCTCAGGCAACCCCGGCGGCCGCACGGGGCAGCTCCGGTCCCGGTGCGGATCCGGCGCTGCCGATCCCCGATCCCCCCCCCCCCCCCGGGCTGCCCACCCGTCCTGGCAGCGCCCCGGTTTCGCTCGCACCCCTGCACCGCTCTGGGACCCCCCCCGCGCCTCGCGGGGACGCGCCAAGGGCAGCCGGGGCGGGGGGACCGGCGGGGACGTGCGCGGGCAGGCGCGGGGCCCGGGCCGAGCTGCGCACCCGGGCGGGAGAAGCCGCGCACCACCGGTCCCGCCGCCCCGTACCCAGCCGAGGCCCCGGTGCATGTCCCGGCGCCGGTACCGGCCCCACCTGGTCTCCCTGGGCGCGGAGCTCGAAGGACGCTTCCTCCTCCTCCTCCTCGCCGTCCGCCTCCCGGTCCGCCTCGCCGTAGTCCCGCCGCAGCAGCGTGAAGCCCTGCCGGCAGCACAGCAGCCACCACAGCCCGCCCGGGAACGGCATCGCCCCGCCGGCACCGGACGGCACCGGGACGGGACCGGCCCCGCCGCGCACCGGCCGCCACAACCGGGACCGGCCCCGCCGCCGCCCCGGGCGGGCCGGGCCGGGCGCGTCACCGGCAGCCGCCAATCGCCGTGCGCGGCCCGGGGCGGAGTCAGCGCGCCCGGGGCGGCGGGGCCGCCGCTTGCGTCAGCTGCCGGGCGGGGGCTCGCGATGAACCGGGGGGGGAGCACCGGGAGGAGCAGCGGGGGGGCCCCGGCTGCGGCGGGGCCGGTGCTGCGGGCACCAGGCACCGCCTGAGCCCGGTGTGAGCACTGGCACCGCACGCAGCTCGCCGGTACCGGCACCGGGCCCCGTGCCAGGCAGATTGCGCAGAGCGAGCTCGTTCCAGCAGCGCCGGGGTTTCACTGTCTGCACGTCGAGCCCCACGGCACCGGTGCCATGCGCTGCCCCGCATGCCCCAGCACCAACACCCGTCCCGGGATGACAGCTCAGCCGGTGTGGTGCCAGTGCCAAGCGTGTGCCAGCGGCAGCTCATGGGCTGGAGGGCCCTATGCTTGGCATGGGAGCGGGTACAGGGGGCTCATGGTGGGGTCACACCTGGTCCCGCAGCAAAGCAGCACAGCTCAGCTTGGCCCTGGGCCCTGCCTGGCAGCAGAGGGTCCATAGGTGCTGGTGCTGTGGGTGCTGCGCAGGCGCCTGGGCCCTGGCCTTGCTCTCAGAGCCCCAGAAGGGGTTAAGCACATCAGCCCCGGCTCTGGCTGAGCTACAGCTCTTGGGTCACCACGGTCTGCGGGAGCCGGGTGCTGGGATGCGCACGCAGGAAGCGCCGATGCCAGCTCTCCTCCCACACAGCCTGCGCCGGGGCTGAGCCCTGCTTCGGGGCCATTGGGGCAGGCAGAGCGGGCAGCGGCACCATGACAGAGGTGATGGGGGACACAGCGATGTGAGGAGATGGCAGCACCGCTGCGGGGCCAAGCCCAGCACTGCCGTGGGGCCAGTGCAGGGAGATAGTGCCTGAATCTGGCCCCACCATCAGCAGGGACAGCCGAGGGCTGTGGGGGATGAGGGTCCATCGCCCAGGCCCTTCACTGTAGGGATGCGGATGCTGAGTCAGCAGTAAAGGTGTTTCCGGCTCAGCAGGAGGTGAAGGGTCCAGGACAGCTTCTCCCATCGGAACGCTGGGTTGATCCCCAGAGGGCCCTGGGGGTGAGCAGGAAGCAGCCTCCAGCCCGGCAGCACCAGGAGGTGCTTCCCCACATGCCTGGCTCCTCCGCGGACACCGCATGGGCGGCTGTGCCAAAGCCAGGTCCCGTCCCGCTCCCGGCACCCTGGTGCAGCCGCACGGGGCCGGGGGTCTGTGCCCTCGCAGGGTGCCAGCCCCGGGGCTCGCAGCCCCTCCGGCACCGCGGGGGCAGCGGCCTGGGCTCGGCCCCACTCCCGCCCCACCGGCCCCCCCCCCCCCACGGGGGAGCCGCGCACCCCGCGAGTCCCCGCTCCCGGCCCCGTCCCTCCGCCCGCAGCCGGTCCCCGCCCGCTCCACGGCTGCCGGGGTCGCCCCGCACGCAGGAACGGGCGGGACACGGGCAGGGAGCAGGCAGGAAGCGCGGGGCTCTGCTGCCGCCTGCAGGCACCCCCGGCCGGCACCGATGGGCACGGCCTGACCCCCCCCCGCCCCGTCCCGGACAACCCCGGCTCGCACGGGGCCGGCGCTCACCCACCGGGATTGGAGCGGGGTTTATTGCGAGGGTGGGAACCAGCCCGGGCCCACCGGAACCGCACAGCCCCGCAGGACGCGTGAGCCGGCACCGCACCCCAGAGCACGCGTGACACCGCATCATCCCCTGCAGCACGGCACCCCGGTTCACATGTGACAGGACGTGATCCCCTGAAGCACGTATGACATTACGTGGTCCCCTGAAACACGTGTGACATTGCAGGGTCCCCCCAGCCCAGCAGTTCACTGCACAGCAGAGGCACTTGCAGGGCTCACGGGCTCTGTGGGGCTGCTCTTCCCTCTGCCTGTGTGTGCTCAGGCACCGTGTGGGACATCGGTTCTGCCATGCCCCGACGGGGCTGTCCCAAGGGAGCCGCAGAGGGTCCGAGCCCCGGGGTGCTGGTCCCTGTCCGGGCCACGGGCACCGCGTCCCTACACCACATCGGGGCAGGTGGAGAGCGACGTGCGCCGGCGGGGACTGGGGCAGCCGGGGCAGCGCTGGTCAAGGGGCCCCACGCAGCCGGCATCGCTGGCCAGCAGCCACAGCTCGCGGCGGAAGCGTTGGCCCAAGAAGGCGTAGAGCAGCGGGTTGAGGCAGCAGCGCAGGTACGCCAGCCCGCCGGTGACCAGCAGCGCCAGGTCCTTGCGGCGGCTCTGGGCGCAGCTCACCTCCCAGCTGGCCAACAGCTCGGCCGCATCCAGCAGCACCATCAGGCTGTGGGGCAGCTGCAGGGCCACGAACACCAGCACGAGGGCCAGCAGCACCCGCAGCGCACGGTGGGGCTGGGCACCGCGGGCCGCCAGCAGCGTCCGTGCCACGGCCGCGTAGCAGCTCGCCATCACCACGAAGGGCACCGCGAAGCCCAGCACGACCTGCACCAGGTTGGTGGCCCCTCGAGCCGCCCGTGAGGCCGCGCCGGGGAAGACGACGCGGCAGAGCCGGAGGTGCTGGTGCTGCTGCACTCGGCCGTAGATGAACTGGGGCAGCGCCAGCAGCGCGGCCAGCAGCCAGGCCAGCCCCGCCGTTAGCCAGCCGTGGCGGCGAGCCCGCGGGCGCAGGCGGCAGGCGGCCGGCACCCGCACGATGGCCACATAGCGGTCCAGGCTGATGCAGGTGAGGAAGAGGAAGCCACTGTAGAAGTTGAGGGCATAGAGGCCCTGCAGCGCCTTGCAGGTGGCTGTGCCCGGGGACCAGCCCTGCAGCGTGTCTGCGACAGCGAAGGGCAGCGTCAGGAGCAGCAGGAGGTCGGAGAGGGCGAGGTGCAGGAGGCAGACGTCGGTGATGCTGTGTGCCTGGCGGTACCGGGTGTGTGTGAGCAGCACCAGACCGTTCCCCACCGTGCCCAGCAGTGAGAGCAGCAGGTAGACGGCAGGCTGGTAGGTGCGGGCAAAGCTCTGCACCGCCTGCTTCTCACAGAGCTCGGGCAGGATGCTCCCTTCCCACGAGTCCCCGTCCTCCCATGGGTAGAAGTCGGTGGTGGCAGTCAGCTCCATGGGGATGGGGCTGGGGGTCACCTGCGCAGAGGAGGGTGTCAGGGATGCTCGTACCCAGGGAGCCTCCTCCACCCAGCCCTGCACTCAGGCAGTTTCCGTCTCGCACCCACCCCAAGCAGACGGAGGTTCGCCGTGTGCTCATTGTGAGAGCAACCACAAGCTTCAGGAGCAGTCACTAGCGGTGCAGAGCTGGTGGAGACGTGACCCCGGCCATGGCGTCCCCGATGCAGCTCCACACCCCACAAACAAGCCGTGCTGCTCCTCAGCTCCCCAGGGGCTCAGCACCCAGCCCACGGCCCTGGCGGCCCTACGCAGATGGACTTGCCCAGAGCACCCATGCAGCACCCTGGGGACACCAGTGCTGACAGCCCCACAACTGCCCAGTTCTGCTCCCAGCCAGGGAGGTCTTGGAGGGTCCCATTGCCTTGCCCAGCCCGCAGGCAGCTGTGCACACTGCTCCCAGCTCCCAGCCTCTTGGCCCTGCTCCGGGCAGAGGGACAGCACCGCTCCTGGGCCCCCATTGCCATGGAGGTCAGGATCCAGCATGGCTCTGGCTCAGAGCAGCCTCCTGACAGCAGTTTCACCCCAGCTCCCACCAGTGAGCCTGATCCCGCACCCATTCCATGGCCGCAGCTGGGATGTGAACTCAGTGCTGCGGGAGGTTGACTCCCCAGCAGCTCCTGCAGCCCATTCCCTGCTCCAGGCCCTGGGGTCTTGGGGCACTGGGCACTGCCCTGCGTTCCTAGGGCTCTGCCTTTCAGCCCAAACCCAGCCAGCTCATGAGAGCCATTTAAAAGCAACAGAAAAAGGCAGTGAAGGGGGTGCTCCCCCCGCTCCAGCGAGCCCCTTGCCCCGCAGCCCTCACCTGCTCCTGCATGGCGCAATGGGACCCTTCCCCTGGCTGGTGGGTCTGGAGCCCTCGGTGTCTCGCACTCTGCAGCCTGTGGTTTGACCACGCGCAGCTCCCGATACTGAGAGCGGTGCAGAGCTCACAGGCCCAGCCCCGGGGGCGGAAGGCAGGGAGACAAACGTGACCCCGCTCTGGAGCGCATCCTGCATCTTCTACTCTGTGGCTACCACCTGTGCTCTGGGGGTGGAAGTAGCAGCACTGCTGAGCCCCTGTCCTGCGGGGCTGGGGGACAAACAGGGACAGCAGGGTCTGCGGGGGGACATCCAGTGTTGGGTGATCCCAACCCTATTGGGCCTGTTTGTGGCTCCTGCCCCACAAGGGCTGCCTGGTTCCCGGCTGGAGGGAAAGGGCCATGGAGCTGAGCATGGGCCGGAGCTGAGCTGGGCACCGGCAGGATGCTGCTCCTAGAGCAGCCTTGCCCTGCACCCCACAGCCCTGCAGCACTGGGTATCCTGTTCCTGGTTGTTGACAACAAAATTCCCAGCTCCTCATTAAGGAGCAGCTTAGTTCTTGTAGGGCACAGGCCCCACTTTCCTCTCCCCAGGGAGGAACAAACTGATCCCCAGCTTTAACGGGCTTCCATCCATTTGCTGTGCTAATCCCTCAATCCCCCTTTCTCCCCGCTGCAGCCGTCTCTGTCGTGGTTTATCCCAGCTCTGCCTTCGGCCCTCCTGCTGCCTGCAGCTGGGCAGGGTCCCTGCCAGCCCCCCCCCCGCCTCGCCCCACCTGTGGGTTTCTGTTCCCTCTTTCGCCTGCCAGCCCAGGCTCGGCTCTGCCTGCACAGGAAGCTGCCCTGGCACCCGCAGCCCTGCCCCGCGGTGCCCAGGACGGGTGGGCAGCGCCCCGGTGCCAGCGGTGCGGAGCTGCCCGCACCGAGCCCTGCCAGGGCCCCGGTGCACCCCATCCTCGGGGCTGCGTTTGTGGGGCTCACAAGCACAGGGGTACACCGAGCACTGCGCGGTCTGTGGGGCAGGCAGCATATGTAGGACACGCGGTTGCCAGCCCCCCCCCCGTGGGTGTCTGGGGATGTTTGGGAACAGACAAGATAAATCCCATCTTCTGCACCACTGGAGAGAGACAGGCGGCCCCGAGACCCGCAGACCTTAATCTGCGGCTTGATTACAAACTGCTGCCACATCTGCTGCGGGTGCGCTGGGGGGCACCTCTTCAGCCGCCCCCCCCTCCTGCCCGGCTACCGCGGGCTCTGAGCACCGAGACCAGGACCCGGTAACACCCGGGGAGCTCCCTGCACGTCCTCATTCGCATCCCCAAATATAACCCCCGGGGAGCATCCCTCGGGGGCGCGGCACAAGGGAGAGCGGGGGGGGGGGGGGAGGCCGTGGCTCTGCGCTGCGCCGCATCCCGGTCCCGGGGACGCCCCCCCCCGCCTCCCGCCGTGGGCGGAGCCGCCGGCCCCGCTCCGCCGCGCGGCTGCAGCACCGGGAGCGGCGGCGCCGAGGGCGCTCGGGGCGCTCCAGCATGAGCGCTCGCCGCCTCCTCGGACTCCTGCTCGCCGCCTGCACCGGCCTCCTGTGCCCCGCTCCCGGCTGCCTCGCACGTAAGTGGGGCCGCAGCCCCGGGAGCGGCCGCTCCGCACTGCGGGACCGCACCCGTTGCCCGGCCCCGCACCCCTGAGCCGCACGATTCCCTTCACCTCCGTTCTCCCGGCCATCCCCCCCTTCTGCCCCGGGCATCCCCCGTTCTCCCCCGACGCCCCGGTCGGCATCGTCCCCAAGGTCACCCCCGGACACAGGCGTCCGTGCGCCCTCCCCCCCGCCCTTCCCCGGTCCGCTCCTCCGCAACCCCGCGCCGGTGGCACCGCACCGGCCCGGAGCCTCCGGGGATGCCCCAAGCACCCGCCCCGCTGCGCCGCATCCCCGGGGGCGGCCGCGCTCCGCCAGCACCGCCGGCACCTCGGCCATCGCCACCGCGGGTACCGGCCCGGCCGCGGGGCGCCACCGGACTGGTCCCTGCGGCCCCTCGGAGCCGGAGCCCTTGGCCCCTTCCCCAGGGGCCGGGGTTGTGTGAGGACGCGCGGGCTGCGGGGTGTGAAGGCGAAGGACGGTGCAGGCAAGGGATGCTGCAGGCAAGGGATGGGGCAGGCAGGGATGCTGCAGGCAGGGACGGTGCAGGCAGGGGCGGTGCAGGCAGGGACGGTGCAGGCAGGGGCGGTGCAGGCAGGGGCGGTGCAGGCAGGGACGGTGCAGGCAGGGGTGATGCGGCATTAAGCGCAGCGCGGCTGCCCTGGCCCCGCACTGAGGCCGGGGATGCTGCAAGCGCTCCTGGGCTCCCCGGTTCCGTCCGACCGGGCCCGGGGGGGGGGGGGGAGGCCCTGCGCAGGGCTCGGGACCCGGCTGGAGCCGTCTCTGGGGGGGGGGGGTTTGCCCTGGGCGGGGCGGGGCGGGGCGGGGGGGGGGGGTCCCTGAGCTCACGTCAGTGCAGCGGCGGCCGGTGCGGGCGCCGGGACCCGCAGAGGTGTGTCAGCTCCGCTGCAGTGGGAGGGCAGAGCGGGAGCTGGACCCTCCGCTCCCTGCGGGGTCCCGGGGTCCCCAGAGCCATAGAGGTCACCTCAGGGCCCCGAGCCCGGCCCCAGCCCCGCTCTCCCCGCAGGACCCTGCTACGATGAGCTCGTCTCTCCCCTGTACTCCTGGTCCCTCGGTGCCTCCTCCAGATACAACATCTTCTACTCGGCCACCTTTGCCCGGCTGCACAGTGAGTGCCAGGGACCGGGGTGCAGACGGGGTCGGGGGGAAGAGCCATGGGCAGAGGTGTCCCCAGCAAGGTCTTGCCTCGTGTGGGGCTGAGGGGTCCTCGGATGCTCAGCCGGGGTGGGGGTGAGCCCCGCAGCCCTGCAGCTCCCACCCACAGCCGGGTGCTGCAGTGGGGCTGAGCCGCTCCCCCTGCAGGCACCAGCGGCTGGTCCCCTGACCCCCGGGACAAGCAACCCTGGCTCCAGATCGACCTGATGCAAAAGCACCGGATCAATGCAGTGGCCACGCAGGGGACCTTCAACACCTACGACTGGCTGACGCGCTACATCGTGCTCTACGGGGACCACCCCACCAGCTGGAAACCCTTCTTCCAGCAGGGCAGCAACTGGGTAAGGGCAGCCCAGGGGTCCCTGCAGGAAGGGGATCCTTGGGAAGGAGGAACTGCCTGGAGCGAGGTGCTGATGATGGCCCTTCATCCCCAGACGTTCTTCGGGAACGTGAATGAGAGCGGGGTGGTGCGGCACGACCTGCACTACCCCATCCTCGCGCGCTACATCCGCATCATCCCGGTGGCCTGGAACCCGCGCGGGAAGATTGGGCTGCGCCTGGGCCTCTACGGCTGCCCCTATCGTGAGTACCCGAGCTGGGGCTCCAGCAGCCCCGCATGGGGTCGGCTCCAGCACGTCTGGAGAACCCTTTCCCAGAGGGGCTGTGTCCGAGCCGTCTGCAGTCATCAGCTCTGGCATGAAATGTAACAGGATGGAGCATTCCCCATGCCAGGCGCCTGCTGCTGTGGGCAGCGACGTGACCGGGGCCACTCTGCTCTCCCCAGGGTCCCACGTGCTCTACTTCGATGGGGATGATGCCATCTCCTACCGCTTCCGGGCCAAGAGGATCAGCACCATGGAGGATGACATCTCCTTCAACTTCAAGACGCTGGAGCAGGATGGGGTGCTGATGCACGGCGAGGGCGCTCAGGGTGACTACATCACAGTGGAGCTCAAACAGGCTCAGCTCTTCCTGCACATCAGCTTAGGTGAGCCAGGGCTGGGGGATGTAGGGCTGGGGGACACAGCGCTGGGGAGCCGCCAGCTGAGCCTGCCCGTCCCCAGGCAGCAGCCCGGTGCATGCCACCGAGGGCCACACGACGGTGACGGTGGGCAGCCTCCTGGATGACCAGCACTGGCACTCGCTGCACATCGAGCGCTATGGCCGCCACGTCAACCTCACGCTAGACGGGGAGGTCAAGCGCTTCCGCTGCCACGGCACCTTCGACCAGCTCGACCTCGACACGGAGGTGGGTGCGGTGGGCAGGGAGCTGCCAGGATGCTGATGCACAGCAAGCCCAGCAAGGGGCTGACCCTCTCCCTCTGCCTCCCAGCTCTTCTTTGGGGGCGTCATTGACCAGGACAAGCAGCACCTCACCTACCGGCAAAACTTCCGGGGCTGCGTGGAGAACATCATCTTCAATGGGGTCAACATCGCCGACCTGGCCCGGCACCGGAGACCCAACATCCGCTTTGAGGTCCAGCCCTGGGTGGTAGCCCCTGCCCAGGGGCCCTATCCCTATGGGGTGATGTGAGGACGGGCAGCGGCTGTGCTCAGCCGAGCGGCACTGCATTGACCGCGGGAGGTTGTTCCTGGCCCGGGGCGTCTGCCTGGTTCTGCCAGGCAATGGGATTGATCGGGAGTGATGGGGGCCAGGGCTGTGGGGATGGGTTGAGATGGGATAGGGTGGGATGGGAGGGCAGGGGATGGGATGGGATGAGGGGGCATCCCCCTGCTCACCACCTCCTGTGGTCGCCCCCAGGGCCGCGTGGGCCACTACTGCCGGGACCAGCTGTACAACCCCATCACCTTCGCCGGCATCAACAACTACGTGCAGGTGCCAGGGATCCCCCGGAGGAACCGCCTGTCCGTCAGCTTCCGCTTCCGCTCCTGGGACACCGCCGGGCTCCTGCTCTACACCAGCTTCGCCGACCGCCTGGGCTCCCTCGAGGTGGTGCTGAGCGAGGGCCAGATCAACGTCTCCATCGCCCAGCCCGGCAAGAAGAAGCTGGAGTTTGCCGCAGGTGGGCTGCGGAGCCAGCGTGGGGCGGGTGTCAGGCTGGAGGCGGTTTCTCTGATGCACGATCCTGTCCCTGCGCAGGGCATCGCCTCAACGACGGCTTCTGGCACTCGGTGCAGCTGGTGGCGCGGGACGGCTCGGCCGTGGTGACCATCGACGATGACGATGGCGCCGAGTTCCGGGTGGCGCATCCCTTCCAGCTCCGCACCGGCAGCCAGTACTTCTTCGGAGGTGGGTGGCGGGGGGAACCGGGGCGATGGGTGCCTGGGGACTGCTCACCACGCTGTGCCTTGCAGGCTGCCCCAAGCCGGCCTCAGTCACCGGCTGCCGCTCGAACCAGACGGCCTTCCACGGCTGCCTGCAGATGCTGAACGTGGACATGCAGCCCGTGGACATGGAGCTGCTGGAGCAGCACCGGCTGGGGCAGTACTTCAACGTGTTCTTCAACGTCTGTGGCATCACAGACAGGTACCAGTGGAGACAAGGGTGCTGGCTGGGCACAGGCGGGCACTGGGGGCTGCGCTGGTGCCAGGACAGGAGCCTTCTGCGCCCTCAGGTGTACCCCCAACCTGTGCGAGCACGACGGCCGCTGCATCCAGTCCTGGGATGACTTCATGTGCATCTGTGACCTGACAGGGTACAAGGGAGAGACCTGCCACAAATGTGAGCTGGGGGTGTCGGGCTGGGGGACAAGCACGGGCCCCTGCAGTCCTCCCACTCCCCCCCCCACGCTGACCCCAGCCCCGTTTGCCTCTTCCAGCCCTTTACAAGGAGTCGTGCGATGCTTACCGGGTCAGCGGGAAAACCTCAGGCAACTACACCATCGACCCGGATGGCAGCGGGCCGCTCAAGCCCTTCACCGTGTACTGCGACATCCGAGGTGGGGGCAGCGGGAGGGTGCCCCCCTCTACCCAGTGCCCCCAGGGGCCAGCCTCTGCCTGTGGGTCAGGAGCAGGATGCAGGGAGCAGGGGGGTCCTGGGGTTTGCACCTAGCATCCCCCCCTGCCTCCACAGAGGACCGAGCGTGGACCATCATCCGGCACAACCGCCACTACGCCACGCGGGTGACGGGCTCCAGCGTGGACCAGCCCTACCTGGGCGCTGTGGAGTACTGGAACGCTTCCTGGGCCGAGGTCTCGGCGCTGGCCAATGCCTCCGAGTACTGCGAGCAGCGCATCGAGCTCCACTGCTACAGCTCCCGCCTGCTCAACACCCCCTGTGAGCAGCGGGGGGAGCATCGGGGCCGTGCCGCGGGGCCCCCGCGGTGGGACCACGCTGCGGGACCACGTCCTCACCCTCCCGTGTGCCCGCAGCCGGGCTGCCCTTCAGCTTCTGGATGGGCCGTCACGACGAGCGGCACTACTACTGGGGGGGCTCTCGGCCGGGCATCCAACGCTGCGCATGCGGCCTGGACAAGAACTGCGCTGACCCCAAGTACTTCTGCAACTGTGATGCTGACCACGCGCTGTGGTGAGTGCTGGCGGGCTGCGATGGGGGCACAGGGGCTGGGTTGGCCAAGGGGCAGAAGCCCCTCACGGCCCCTCCGACACGTGTGCCGTGCGCAGGAGGATGGACAAGGGTCTGCTGACCTTCGTGGACCACCTGCCCGTCACACAGGTTGTGGTTGGAGACACCAACCGCACCGGCTCCGAAGCCCAGTTCCTGCTGGGGCCCCTGCGGTGCTACGGAGACCGTGAGTGACCGGATCCGCAGCGGGTCCCGTGGGGTGCTGTGGCTGTGGTGCTCCATGCCCATCCCTCACCGCTCCTGCTCCCCACAGGCAACACCTGGAACACCATTTCCTTCAACAAGGGCGCAGCCCTGCTCTTCCCCACCTTCCAGGCCAACCACAGCCTCGACATCTCCTTCTACTTCAAGACCACCGCCCAGTCCGGCGTCTTCCTGGAGAATCCCGGCTCCCGAAACTACATCCGTGTGGAGCTCAACAGTACGGGCGGGCAGCGGGGCGAGAGGGGGGGACGTGAGCGGGGCCTCCTCCCAACGCCGTGTCCCTACAGCCACCAGGGACGTGGTGTTTGCCTACGACATCGGGAACGGGGACGAGAACCTGACGGTGCGGTCGGCGGTGCCCTGGAACGACGACGAGTGGCACCAGGTGAAGGCTGAGCTCAACGTGAAGCTGGCGCGGCTGCGGGTGGACAAACTGCCCTGGGTGGTGCGGCAGGCTCCGCCGCAGAGCTTCGTGCGCCTGGACTTCGACAGACCCCTCTATGTTGGTGAGAGCCCCCCCCCAACCGCATCCCCGGTGCCCGGCTCCCCGTGGGGCGCCGGCGGTGACGCTCGGCCCCGCTGCAGGCGCGGCGGAGCACAAGATGCGCCCGTTCCTGGGGTGCCTGCGGGCGCTGCGGATGAACGGGGTGACGCTCAACCTGGAGGGCAAAGCCAACGAGACCGAGGGCGTGCGGGTCAACTGCACCGGGCACTGCCAGGACCCGCCGGTGCCATGCCAGAACAGCGGGCTCTGCGTCGAGCGCTACAGCCACTACAGCTGCAACTGCAGCGTCTCTGCCTTCGACGGGCCCTTCTGCAACCACGGTGAGCGCGGGGGCCTCGCCGGGGCTGCCGTGGGGCTCCCGGGTGTTCCCCCCCGGTGCTCCCATCACCCTGCGCGTGCCCCGCAGACATCGGCGGGTACTTCGAGGAGGGCACCTGGGTGCGGTACAACATCCTGCCCATGTCGCTGTACGCTGCCCGCGAGTTTGCCAGCATCATCAGCAGCCCCTGGCAGCCCCTGCCCGGCTACAACCTCACCAGCGAGGAGGTGAGCTTCAGCTTCAGCACCACCGCGGCGCCCGCCGTGCTGCTCTACGTCAGCACCTTCGTCAAGGACTACATGGCCGTGCTCATCAAGGATGACGGTGAGGGAGCCTGCGGGGATCTCCTCGGGTACCACGGCCGCACGGGACCTTCCTTCCACCAGCACTGCGGAGGGGCTGGACCCACTTCCCAGAGCCCTGGCCCCACTGATGGCCCCACTCTGCCCACAGGGAGCCTGCAGCTGCGCTACCAGTTGGGCACCAGTCCCTACGTCTTCGCCCTCACCACCAAGCCAGTGACAGACGGGAGGCCCCATAGGGTGAACATCACCCGCCTGCACCGCACGCTGTACACGCAGGTATAGCCCCGTGGGGCTCGGGTGAGGCTGGGAGGGGGCACAGGCAGGGTGTGGGAGGCAGAGGAGGCTCGGCAGGAGCTGGCACCGTCCCTTCCCCAGGTGGACTATCTCCCGGTGATGGAGCAGCAGTTCTCCCTGTTCGTGGACAGCAAGCTGGACTCGCCCAAAAACCTGTACCTGGGGCGCGTGATGGGTGAGCTGGGTCCTGCCCTCAGCTGCCTACTCCCATGCTGGGGGCTCGGGGGCTTCTCTGCCCAGCACGGTCCTTGCCCTCTGCAGGGGATGAGCCTTCTCCTCCTGTGCCCCCACAGAGACCGGTGTGATCGACCCCGAGATCCAGCGCTACAACACGCCCGGCTTCTCAGGCTGCCTCTCGGGGGTGAAGTTCAACACTCTCGTCCCTCTCAAAGCCATCTTCCACCCCACCAGTGTCCTGAAGCCCTACAGCATCCGTGGGGAGCTGGTGGAGTCGAACTGTGCCTCTATGCTCCCCCTCACCACCATCCTCATCCCTCCCGAGATGGACCCCTGGTACATGGACATAGGTAGGTGCTGTGGTACCCCCCCCCCCAGCAAGCCTCAGCAGCGGAGGGGATGCTGCAGCACAAGACCCTGCTGCAGCCAGGTCTCAGCCTCTCTGTCTCTGCAGATTTCCCCCATGTGCACGATGACGGCTGGATCGGGATCATCATCGGGTGTAAGTGAAGCACCCGGCCGGTGCCCACCACCTCTGCCCTGGCCCTGTGTTCCCCCCCCACAAGCCCCTCACCGCTGCCTCTTCCCTGCAGTTGTGATCTTCCTGCTCCTGCTGCTCGGGGGGCTGCTGGTGCTGCTCTATTTCTACCACCACCGCTACAAGGGCTCCTACCACACCAACGAGCCCAAGGCCATCCAGGACTACGGCAGCGCTGCCAAACCGCTCTCGGCACGCAAGGACCAGAACCTGCCCCAGATCCTGGAGGAGGCCAAAGGGGATTAGTGGTGCCCGGGGGTGGGACGCGCTCGCAGCCCCACAGCCCTGGGGCCGAGCGAGCATCGCAGGACCAAAGGGCCGAGCGCTCCTGAACTGCCAACACCCGCCGCGGGGCAGGACCGGCCCCGGAGCGCGGCCGGGACCCAGCGCCCAGCCCCGGGCACGGCGGCAGCGCCGGCTCTGCCCCACCGGGAGCCCCGGTACGGGCAGCACGGGCCCCGCCGCCCCGCTCACACGTAGTTGAGCCGCTGCTTTGCTCGCTTAAAGCCAGAGCCACGAGGACCCCGGCGCCAGCCCCGCACCCAGCAATACCCGCCCGTGCCGGCACCCCCGGCCGCTGCCGCGCATGATGCCACCGCCCCTCGCTGCTGCTTTCACCCGCTCAGGTAACGGATCCTCCCGCTACACCCCGGGTTTTTTACTCTCTCCGTTTGTATAAAAATCCAAAGGGAAGCTCCTCCCGGGGGCTGCGGCCGCGGGGCCGGGTCTGTGCCGGTCCCCGCCGGCCCCGGGAAGGCTCCCGCTCACTCGCTGTACTGTGGTAAGGCGACGTTACAGAAACGCGGTTACCCACCCAACGGCCGAGCTCCACTGGGCACTTTACTTTTACAAAGCCTGTTCTGTTGACCGAGATGTGAAGATACTCAAATAAAGGCAGAATGACAGCGGCTGAGGCTCCCCCGCCTTCCCCTGGGGGCTCCTCGCCTCGCTCATGGACAACAGCAACTCCCATGCCCAGAGCGGGATGCGGCGTGGAAAGAGCAGAGGCTGGATGCAGCTCAGGCTCCTGCTATGCCCCTGCTCTCCCCCCACACCTGAGACAGTGGGGATCCAGGCAGTGGTGGCACCGGGAGCTGCTCACAAGCCCCGCTGGGCTCCGGAGCTGCCACCGAGGGGGCCCAGGGGACACAGACACCACCGGTAGCTGCTCCCTAGGGTAACAGAGGCCACAGAGCCTTGACGGGGGGGTTTGCTACCACTTTATTATGACAAAGGCTACAAGCCACGTTATTTGTAAAGTGCATCATCGTTATCCACTGTCCACAAACCACAGACACAAGCCTGGCCTAGTGCAGATGTGGCCAAAGTGGCGAGGGCGCTGAGCTGAGAGCAGAGGCGGGGGGAGCCGGGCAGGCGCAGGCGGGCGCTGGCATCTACAAGCACTGCTCCAGACAGACCCAGACCCCTCCGAGCCTCAGGAGGGCAGCGTGGACAGCACAAGGACGGACAGCCAGGCAGCCTGCGGGGCAGGGCTTGGCTCCTGGGGCAGACCCAGCACCTCGCTCCATCCATGGACCACAGCGGCAGGGATGAGCGGCGCCATGGGGATTCCAAGGTTCCCCCAAGGTGCCAGGCAAGGACCCAGCACCGCTCAAGCTCTGCAGTGCCCCCAAATGCTACCCCCACAAAGGGACGGGGGGCTCTGCCCAATAACCCCATCCCAACATCCCTGCAATGGAGCTGCAGAGCAGCAATCTCAGCCCTCTGTGGTCCCTGCACCCTCAGAGCACAGACAGGACACGGCTGCTGGCCGGGAGGAGCAGTTTAAAGTGCTTTGCTTTTTCTTTTTGCATGTGGTGCTAAGGCCAAACCTCACCCTTCAGAGAACGTTTCCCCTTTATCCCCAGGGCCAGGCCCATGCTCCTCCAACAGGGACTGTCCTACCAGAGGAGGGAGGACCCAGACCTCTGGGCAGAGGCATCTGTGCGCCAGCCCCAGTATGAGCCAACAACCACCTGGACACGCCAAAGGGCATCCTCAGGCTCCTGGGGCTCTGCTGCCTCCAGCCTCTCGCGCTGGCAGCAGCATTCCCATAACATCGTCTCCAACCAGCTCAGTGGTATTCCACTACCCAAAGTGACTTTTTGCATAGTGCTGCTCTCCCCATCCCCTTGAATCGCATCACCCGTGGGGAGCTGGTCCCCGTCCCCCAGCCAGCTGGGGCAGAGGGGAAACAGCCTCAGCCACAGCAGTCCAGGCCCTGCTGCGGCCACATCTCTATGGCTTCAACCCTCTCGCTGTCCCCATCAACGGGGCAAAATGAGCAGCGAGAGGAGGCACCTGAGACTGGAGCCTATCCCAGGGGACAGGGCTGGTCTCGGTGCGGGTGGTACCACGCTCGCTCTTGTGCTTCCAGCAGTCAATGGAAAACGGACAGAGACCTTGTGGCTGTCTCTGCTCCTCCAGCACAACTTTGCTTCAAGCCCCAGCCTCGGCCCATGGCTCCCTCCAGCCTGGGTGAGTAGAGCAGAGCTCCAGCGCCTGCCCCTGCCCAGTGCTGGCAAAGCTGCCCCTGGCAGCAGCCACTCACACTCCTGCCCCGAGTCTCTCTCTGGGTGGGAAGTAGCATTTGTGACACACTCAGCAAGGGGAAGAGCAGCAGTCATGTCAGCGTGAAGCAAACATGGCATTGCTTACAGGGTGCAGCAGCAGGGTGGGCTAGGGACTGCCCCACACGGAGCCTAGATGATATCTGTCTCCCTCTCTATGCCGACATACTTCAGGGCATCAGCCTGGCTGTACCTACAAGACAGGAAAGTCACAGCTGCTGCAGTGACCCCCCCCGCCATGCTCCCCACAAGGAAGCAGGGCCAACCCTGCACCCCCATCCTCAGCAGCCACTCCCCAGGTACCTGTAATCGAAGAAGAGCTCCTCTCCTGCCTGGATCGCCCTCTTGGCAAAGATCCCGATCCGGTGGTCTCCGTTTACCATCACCACTGCAACAGAGAGGCACCAGAGACACGGGGCTGCGGCTGCAGCCCATGGCTCCTGCAGGGCTTCAGCCACACCAGCAGCAATGGGACCGGCTGCAGGGAGGAGGCTCTGGCCAGGCTCAGGACAACTTAGGACCCCAGAGAATCCGCTGCAATCCCAGAGCTGAACAGGACCCCAGAGAGCCACCCCTCAGAGGTGGGGCTGGGCTGGACCGTCTCACCTTTGGCATAGCAGTTGGGGTTCACCGAGTGATTGGCGAAGCGGATTTTATTGCCTTTGCGGGTGGCATCGACAACGAAATCTAGAAAACCACCCGAAAAAGCCCCAAAACTGTAGCAGGGAGAGGCCTGTCTGCAGGGGCTGCAATGGCCACCCGGCCACCAGCCCCTGCCAGGCTGCCCGGGTCTCTCCAACCCTCGCAGCCCCAGGCCAGTTACCGTTGTTGAGGTTGAAGAGGAAGCTGGACATGTACTTGTCATAGACCTTCCCTCGCCGGTCAGCCTCATCCTGTGAGATAAGCTGGAGAAGGAGAGCACCTTGAGAGACCCAGTGCCTGAGGGCACACCCAGGGGTGCTGCAAGGAGTGGGACTCATCTCCCTCCTCTCACCCCAGTGGCCAGAGCTCATCAGGGCTCCAGGGAGGGAGCAGAGAGAGGAGCTGAGCTCCCAAGGAGCGGCATGTACCCGACACGCTCCTCCATGGTGGAGGGCCTAAAAAGTACTGTGGTAGGTCCCAAACAGTACAAGACAGAGCCTCCAAACCTGGTCAGACACAGCAGAGCACCCTGGCACGGGCAGGAGCACTGACCTCACCACAGTACTCGGAGATGAACTCGTTCTTCTGCACAGATTCCTTGATGAAGGTCCCCCAGCCAGCGACATCCGACGGTGCCAGCAGCAAATGCTGGAGCCAGGGAGGAAAGGAAGCAGTTAACGGTCAGCAGGCCCACGGCTCCCAGCACACAGATCCCACCCTGCCTCGGGCAGAGCAAGGAGCTCTGCACCTCCTGGCACACACCAGGGAACAGCCAATGCCACGCTCAAGGGCCCAGCACCAGAGAGTGAAGGGGGACCAGTCTCTATGCAGCATCCCCTGGTTCAAGGGGATACACAGCTCCCTCCAGACTGAGGTGTCCCAGCACCACTAGACTGGAGCTGCACATTTGACACCCACCAATTTGTACCTTTCTCTGAACTTCTGCCTTTTTTACACGCAATTCCTTGTCCTGAATTCAGGACCAAGCCTTTCCCTGGAGTCACATTTAACACTTCCTTGCTCTCAACCCTTCCTCACGCAATTCCCTTCTCTTGATTTCCGTATCCATAGCCCCCAGGTGCTACGGAAGCCTCAGAGCAGCTTCTCTTCCAGAGCTCCTCAGCGGCACGCAGCCGGGGCTCTGCTGGTACCAGCGCACCCGAGGCAGAGGCCACCAGCAGCCGATGCTGGCAGTACCTTTTTGAGACCCCGCTGGATGCTGCAGTTCTTGCAGGAGACCACCTTGCAGTCCCAGTGCTCCGAAGCGCCGCAGGTCAGGCAGAGGTCCGGGTCGCACTCCCGCACAGCCAGGTAGCACGGGCACTGCTTGGTGTTGCACTGGGTTTTACAGCGGCAGCCCGGGAAGCGGTTCTGACCTGCAGCAGCACAGCACAGGGCTCTGCACCACAGGGTCCCTGCCCCAGGGAAGCTCCTCCCGAGCCAGGTCTCACCCTGGCAGGCCCATGGGCAGGTTCAGGACTAAGCCTGTAAGCGAGGGCCATGCTTCCTGCCCGCCACCGTGCACACATAAGGAAGGTGCCTTTGTGCTAATGAGGAGCCCTCCATCCACTGTGCTCTGGGCAGCAGACAGCAGGCCTCAGCCAGCCTTCCTACCCCCAAAGTGACCAGGACAGCACTTGCCAGGAGCACAAGCAGTCAAAGTGAATGTGAGGCAGCCTGGGCACCAGAGCTGGAAGTGAACCAGGAAACAGTGTGCACGCTCACACCATGCACAGGGTCCTTCCCATCTGCATGGCTGGGGATGCTGATCTGCCTCTTGGGACTACTTGTGATGGTTGAAAGTAAACTGCTCTGATAACCTCAACATAACAGAGCAGTAAAGGGAATCCTGGAGCCTGAGCTGGCTCCCTGTGGTCCTTCCGGCCCCATAACCCTTAACAAATCCACCCACAGAAGCCACACTAATGTCAAGTACAGCTATCTCCATTGCAGAGCTGGGAATGCAAGCCCAGAGAAGAAAAGGAACCATGGCAGAGCAGTGACCCAACTCCCACCCTAACTGCTGCCCACACATCCTGCTCTCAGGGAACCGCAGCATCACCCGCGGGTCCCGATGCTGGATACAGGCACGCAGATGGGCATTCCTAACAAGAGGGCTGTCAGGGGGCAGCACAGAGCAGTTTCCCCTCTGGATTTCAGCAGGCTGCAAACGGAGCTGCCGCAGATGGGCAGAGCAGGGAATGCAGGGATCAAGCCTCTAGCAAGCAGCGGCTCCGCACCCTCCCTCTGGCCGGTGCCAGGAGAGCTGGATGCTTTCCCCCCCCCCCGGTCCCAGGTTTCTCCTTACAGTCAGGGTTGCACTGGCAGAACTTCTCACAGAAATTCTGAGTCATGATGCAAGGGCAGGAGCTGTCACAGGGGTGCTCGGGGTGGTCACAAGGCTGGTAGTTGTACACCTGGGTAGGCGAATTGTCTATAGAGCAAGAGGGGAAATGCCTGGATCAGAAGCTGCCCGTCGCAGGAACGCTGAAAAGCAGCAAACAGAGGGCTCTGGAGCAGGGAAGCTGCAACCTCCCCATGTGCCTGCAGAGGGCAGGGAGCCCGGTGGCATCCAGCACCCGCAGGCACACAGCTGCGATCACCACCACCCACAACTGCTCTGCCCCCAGCAGCAGGCCCAGGCACCAAACCTCAGCCTCCACTACGGTGGAAGCAAGACCAGGAGAGGCTCTGGCACCAGCACCACGGCACCCCGAGGAGCAGGGCTGGGAGACGTGGCTGTGTGACCAGGGAGCTCCCTGGGAACCCGGTGGGATACAGCCAGGGCCAACGTTACCTTTCTTCAGCTGAATCTTCCTGCAGTGCGCAGCCCACAGCCTGCAAGAGAAGCGCAGAGGGGTTGAGAGGACACAGGAGCCTCCATTGGGAAGAGCAGACAGGCAATTCCAGCCTCAAGCATTAACAACCACCAGGCAGCCAGAAACGGGAGAAAGATGAGAATGATGCAGCTGCAGCTACTTAAGGCAAATGCTAGAGCCAGAATAATACCGGACACACGGGGATCAGCACACCCAAAGGAGATTATGAGCCAGGGAGCTATGGCTGCTGGGAGGACACAGCACCAGCCCTCCAGTGGCACTGCCTGCTCCTGTGGGGCTCCGGCCTGGGGTCACAGAGCCCCCAGCACCAGGGACAGGCCAGGACCAGCAGCCCTGTGTGACAGCAGGACGTGTGCGCAGATGGGAGCCAGATGGGGATTACCAGGAATGCGTTGGCACAGAAAGCAGTGGATCTGGTTGCATTTTAAGAACAAAACAAGCATGTCCAACACTTGCCTGTGCTTCCTTTTCTTCTTCTGGGATGGATTCATTAATTCGTTTGTTGGCAGTTTGGTTATAAGCGATTCTTTCACTGCAAACTGAAAGACCTGCAAGGGAACAGAAGGAAAAAGACTACTAAAGTTCAATGCACTCAAGTTGTTTTTTGATGTAAAGCATAAACAGGAGTGCAAGGACACACACAGGGGGGCTCCCAGTCCCAGTAAGCAGTGCCCGGTGCCACGGACCACTGGTGCCATTGCTTCTCTTGGCTGGGATTCAGGAGCACCACCCTGCCAGCACCCAACCCATTGCAAGGAGCCAACCAGGCTGGTCCTGCCAAGGGCCAAGTAACACTGAGCTCCACCAAAGGGTTGATGGAACACCTCCCTCGGGGCGATTTACTGCACGGAAATAAAACCAACAAGGAAGCTGCGGTGCCGCTGCGCTCCCCAGGCCCCCCACCTGCTTGCAGGTCTTTGTTCCCAGCAGCCTGGCAATGGAGCAGAAGTTGTTGAAGTAGGTCCCATGGAAGACACGGAAGAGCGACTCCTCTGCTCCCGTCCACTCGACGGGCTCCTGCGGCGTCTCCACCGCAAAGAGCTGGGAGGAGGCCGGGCTCAGCTTCTGCTTGGTGGGTGTCTGGCAGCGGGAGTTTGCCTCTGGCAGGAACGGGAGATCGATGTTGGGCCATGTACAGCATGGGGGAACTGCACCCTCCCGCGGGCAGCAGAGCTCAGCAGCGCCCAGCGCCTGCTGGGATGGTGGTACTGGCCCATTGCTGCAGGGCGGCACCGGAGGCACCGTCCCACCTGCCCCGGGGCTGGCATGGTACCTGAGGAGCTGGAAGCCCACTCGTTGCCCGTGTCTCGGTCGCTGTCGCCCTCCCTCGCCTCGGTGAGGGCAGAAGCTGGGGTGCTGGAGCAGGAAGCACCCACCACGTGGTGCCTCCGGCGGCGCCGGCCTGAGCACTTGGACCTGGGGTTGTGCAGAGCAGCAAACTCCTTGGCTCCTTCCTGCAAGCAGAGAAGACAAGGTGGGTGGCAGGTGACCAGGGAACACGGAAAAGGCTTTTCCACAGGGCCTGGGACAAGCCCTGCCACCACCAAGACAAGGTGAAGATCTGCCCTAGTGCTCCACTTCAGCAGCTGCCCACACTGCACGTTCCTGCTTCGTTCAGCATCACAGCCTGGTTGGAAGAAATTCCCTGGCCCTACTCCCTTGCCTCTTGCCCTGCAGTGAGGTTCTCGTGGCCTCTCCCTCTGTTCCAGCTCAGCGGCTGCCCAGAACAGCCCAGATCCTGGAGCTGACTGACACCACCGCAGGCACCCACATCCCTGCAGCTCTCACCCCATAACACGGCTGGGCTGCAGCTCTGAAAGAGCATTTAAAATAGCTCGAGTCTTCCCCCCCAGTGCTTTTAACCTGGGCTCCATTCTTCAAACGCCCCACAGAGCCCAGGGAAATCATTTGTCACCACAATTTCCCATCTGGTACCTTCGAGCTTAGTCTTCATTGGAGATTTGCTAAGATAACGCATCTGGTAAGGTCTGCATCTGGATTCCCTGAATCCAGTGAGGATTAGAACTAATTCTGAAAGATCAGAGCTGTGAAAAGGACCCAGAGGGCTCTGCAGGGCTGGGCTGGACAAGCCACTTCTCCTGTGGTTTCAAAAGCAGCAATGCAGAAACATACCAGCCAGAGGAAACAGTCTGCTCCGCAAGGATCTGGCTCGATCTTGGTCTCTCTATTCTTTCGTTTGTACACATTAGGAGTAGCATGAAAAGCTGAAAAAATAATAGTTATCTTTACTATCAGCACCCTCCAAGAGACTCCCCACACACTGCAAGGGACAGGGCAGCACGAGCTCAGCCAAGTGGGAGCCTGAGGCAGGCAGCAAGAGCCCGAGCAGCTCTCCTGGCAGCGGGGAAGGAGGTGGCAGGACTCCAACCCATGCTCCAACCCGTGACGGGGACTCGGCAGCAGAGGGGGAACACTTGGGAAGGAGAGGCCGTAGGAAAAAGATCTGCTTTCAGACTGAAACAAAAAGACCACATGATCTTAATATTACATCTTTTAATAAATAATTCACTGGAAAGAGTCCTGTGACTTTCCAAAGAAGCCCTCAGACCTGGGAAACAGCAGGTCCAACAGCATCCAAAAGGCTCTGGGCAGGACAAACCGCAGAAACATGACTAAGATGAAGCTGTAAGTTCCAGTGAAGCAATAAAACACAGGGGCATGTCCAGACTTTGGAAGCGAAACATTCATGGCTTTCCCTGTTGAGCTTCTGCAAAGCAAGAGTGAAGTCTGGTCATGGCACAGATGCCCGGAGGCTCAAGCGCGGAGCAGTGGTGAAAGCGGGACGGCCACGCAGGTCGGTCCCGTCCGTCTGAGGAAAACAAGTGGAGCCGTCTGTATAAAAGGCTTCTGGGCACCTGTAAGCTCCTAAGGCTTCACTGCAACCTCCCTCTAAAGCCTGCGGCACAGACACTAAGCACGGCGGGCAGAGGCACGAAGCACCGAGGAAAAGTGAGGAGAGAAGGGCTCTAGGGAAGCGTCCGGCCGAGCCTGCACTTACGATGCAGAAAGCAGTCGTATTTGAAGCAGCGGCGGCAGAAGAGGGTGTGGAAGGAGTGCAGGGACTGCTCCCGCTGCACCGACTTCGCGCAGGGCCCGTCTATGTTGGGGGTGCACTGCGGCGGCAGCACGTTGGGGTCCGACACCTCCGTGAGCTCCCGGTACCTGCGGACACACAGACACCCACAGATACGCAGCCCCTGCCTCCCGTGGGACACATCACACAAGCAGGGACCGTCCGGGGCAGCAGCACCCTGAGCCAGGTAACCTGGAGGCTAAACCAAAGCCTCTGACGCTTGAAAGCGGTGCCCGCGGCCGGCTGAGCTCTGCTTTGTGCTCAGGGCACAGCGCTGGTTGCTGACATAGAGATTTCAACTGACACCAAGGCAGGGAACAGACAAGTGCAGCACAAATCTACCTCTCTTTCATATCCTCTGGGAAGCCGTATTCAGGAAACATAGAGGAAATAGCAGTGAATATCATGTCGTTCGGAAAGCGCTTCTTGGAACACTTCTTGTTACCTAAGAAGAGGAGGAGAGACAATTCCTCAGTTAAAGCAGATGTGAACAGCTCTTTCCTGCTTCCATAGTGATTCCAGTAGGTGTTCAGGATTATATTTTAAGAGGCAGACACATAATCCCATATACAATGGATAAACCTTTTGCCCTGCAGCTAGGCCAAGGCGTTTCCAGATGCAGTGCTGCCACTTCAGAGCTGTAGCATCCTCAGGAAGCACTAAAGATTCCTTAAGCACTTAATGACTTCTTAAGAACCGTTATCACTGCTTGCTTTTCCCAAAACAGGATTTGCAGACAATGCTTTTCTACCTTTGAAAAAGGGTCCTGGTATTTGTGCTACCCACATCACTATAAACCAAAGACAAAAATAGCAGTCAGCATTCCTAAGGTCATGCAGGACACAAGAAAAAGCCCACAGACCACAGCTATCTCTATGCAACAAGAGCTCCACGTGGCACAGGAGAGGGAACAGGAACAAATACATGGAAAATGGGTCTGGAAGGGATTTGAAACCGTCCACCTTTGCCTGCAGCAGAACAGGATCTACCTACCAACCAGACCAGCACTTTGAAACCTCCAGGAGCAGAGCTCCCACAGCCTCCTCAGATAACACCCACTGCTGCTCACCTCACCCAGACAGGGTTTTCCAGATGACTCATTAAATTTTCCTCACCACACTCTAAACTGGTGACTTCTTATCCTGTCCAAGGGGACGGTGAGAACAACCGAATGCACCCCTGCTTTCAATGACCACAACCTGCCAAGCTGGTCACAACCCTCAGCAACACGTTAACAACCAGGCAGGGCAGGATGGAAATGGGACCAAAGGAACCCCAGTTTCTGTGGCCAAACCCACCTTCCGCTGCAATTCGTTTTCTTTTCCTTGTGACTGGCAGCTCCTCTTTCCCATCCTCCTGTTTCACCTCGGAATCATTGTGTCCTTCCTCTTCCTCATCCGAGTACTGATTGAGGGCGTTCACCAGCTCCAGGAACACAGCATCGCTGATGAGGACTGACCCTGAAATCATTTCTGAAACACAGAGATGTCAGCCAGCTTGTGGCAGTGCCCTCCTCTTCCATGCTCCTCGTGGTGGTAAATCCCAAGCCAGAACCTCTCAGTTTTGAAGCGACAGGGGGGATTTTAATGCTAGGGAGTCCCAAGAGCAGTGCGCATCATTTAGTGCCATCTGAAGACAGGACACCCCAGTTCCCCAGTGCTTTCCTGCCTCCACACAGTTTTATGATGGGGTAGGCAGCACTGCAGGGAATCACACTGTTCTGAAAAGCCTTGACTGGGGTCACAAGCAAAGCAAAGTTGCTGAGCTCCTCCTAACAGACTGTTGAGCATCTCAGAGCACATGAACCCCCATGAACAACAGCTCCAGAAGAAGAACTTAGAACGATGCAGGGTACTGAAGGCAGGACCATATCCTTGCAAGCTAGAACAGCAGGCGTGCTCCTGGTTTTCTGCTCTAAGAGCTCCCACAGCAATGCTGGTTACTGCTGCCACCTTTTGACTTCTTAACTACTTTGATATGTTATTTAGAAGAGACTGAACAGGCAGTGCTGACTGTTCTTACCTTCCTCTCCATGGACTTTCCCATCATAGTTGTTAATAAGTTCTTCAATGAAAGTTTCATCTTCTTCCTTCACCTCATCTCCCATGTAAGGGATATTGCACAGAACAGTTTCATCCTCCACCTGCAGAGGTCAGATACAACTCAGAGCAGAGGCACCTGCAGCCTGGTCGAGGCTCCTCCTGCCCATACAGACCAGCAGAGCACAAAGCAAAGCTTCACCCTCCCAGGTTGCAATTTCAGATGCCTCATCCCTGACATTTCATTGTTATCCCGTGCCAGCAGCATAAATCTGCCCCCTGAAAGTGCTATTTGCCTTGAAAAAGAAGAGCAGTGCCTCCAATGCTTGAAGAAACTCAGAACCACGCATGCTGCCAGCAATAACAACCAACAAACGTCAGAGACATTGTGCTCAGGCAGAGCACAGAACTGGAACAGCAAAAGGCAAACCGGTAACTCACTCCCAGAGGAACACAGCCAAAGCTGAGGAGCTGTTCTCGTGTTAACCACAGGAGCAAGGGCACCAGCTCTCCACTGCCATGGCACCGCTGGCTGGCTCTACGTTACAGTCACTGGTCTCACACTGTGCCCCGGTCTGCACTGGCATGCAGCTGCCCCGCAGGGTGCAGGGACACATCCACACCCCAGAGCAGGCAAAGAGCCAGGCCAGGCACAGGCCAGCTGCTTGCTTAACAGGTAATCTTAACAACATCCCACCAAAACCTGCATTAAATCACTCGCCTTGCTTCCACCAATGAGGAACTAACCCTCAGTAGCACCCTTACAATGAGAGCAGCAGGGTAATCCAGTCACAAAGGAAAGGACCTGCCCAGGAAATAAAACTCCCCATTGAGAAAGGAAGAAAAATCTTAAAGGGGGGGGGGGGGGGGAACCAAACCATCAAGCAACAAACCATATCTGCTCCAAGGATCCTCTGAAATATCAATGACCCTATCAAGGAGTCAGGTAAGACAGCACAGATCCAAGGCTGTTTTATGGGATACAACAAAACAGACAGCCAAATGAACAGCTTCCATCATCTTTTGAGCAGACATCGCTTAAAACAAGTGAGTTGAAGAAGGCCCAATCACTTCACAGCCACATCACAACTACACACAAACTGCTCCAAGCCCTTGTGCCTGAGCCTCCCTACATACCATGAAGTTCTGCTGAAGAGGGGACCAGGAATACATAATGGGCACCAGTGCCACCGTGTTCAGGGTCCTCATGTACAGCGTCTGGCTGGGAAACCCTGGGAAGATGCTCTCAACTGTACACTGGAACAGGACAGAGAGGGGCAGTGAGGAAACAGCCAACCCTCCCTGCAGAGGCTGCTTCCAGTCCACACTTCTGCTGCTGAGCCCCTTTCCCTCTCCACACCTGCTTGAGGAACGGGTGCCCACTGACGGGCTTCATCAGCTGCACCGGCTGCACACGGAGCTTCTTCCAGTCTTCATTCAGGATCTGAGTCTTCTCATGAACCTTCGCAAAGTTGGCCACAAACAGAGCCTGCAGGGAGGGAAAGCAGCACTCAGAGCTTAAGAAATCACACGGAGAACACTAAAGCCCTTCATGAGATGTTGGTCTGAGTATCAGAAGCAGACGCAAGGCAGAGCATCTCAAACTGATACCTGTTAGAAGGAATTCGAATTAAACTCAACACTGGTACAAAACTCTGCTTGAAGTCCTCCCAACAACCAGCAGCATTTGGTAGCTCCTGATCCCAGCCGACCTCCTCTAAAACCCTGCCTGGGAGGAGAGGAGCAGCAGAGCCCCCTGGAGCCCCTAGCAGGGAGACTTTAAAGACCAAGTGGAGACGAGTCCCCTTTGCTGCATACGGACCTCACCAGCGCAACACACAGCGCTGCAGGAGGAGGAGCAGGATCCCCTCCAACCTCCCCAGCTTGCAACTGGGGTGCAGCTCAGCAATCCGCAGGATGAAGCGCCCACCTGGTCGCTGCTCAAGCGCTACCAGCTGACAGAGCAGTCTTTACCTTCGCTCCCATGTTCGCCTGGAACCTCTTGAGCTGCCGGAGCCGCATGTATTCAGACTTGACTTTCCTCTTCCAGTAAATGATGCACTTGGACGTTGGAGGAGCAGCGATTTCCATTTTCCTGTAGAAGCGCAGCGGGAACGAACATCAAACCCCGGGGAGCTTAACCCTGCCCACGTGCTACCGGAACAGACCGCGCCGTGGGCTTGAACTCGGGAAGAAGAACCCGGGAAGCCCGCACGAGTTCCTGCTTGCGAGCACGCACAGCGCACCGAGAGGCCCAAGCACCCCGTGGCCGCCCGTGCGCTGACTAAGCCCAGGCCCGGGCCCGGCGGCGGCTCCCGAGGAACCCCCGGCCTGGCGCGGCCGCGGGAAGGGAAGGGACGGGACGGGCCGGAGCCGCGGGGTGCGCTGAGAGCCCGGCCTCGGGCCGCGCCGGGTCTGAGGGCTCCCCTTCGATCTCTCCCCCCCATCCCCGCCGGCCGGGCCCAAGCTCCTCCCCGCGGGGCCGCACGGCTGCGGCGGTGACAAACACCGGAGCGGACCGAGGCCCTCAGCGCCACGGCAGCGGGGGAGCGGGCCCCGGCGCACCCCCACCCCTACCGGTACCGGGGATCCCCCGCGCACCGGGCCCCGCACTCACTCCTCAGCCATCCCGCCGCCCCTGCGCGTCTGCGCATGCGCTGAGATAACCCCGCCCCCGTTAGAGGCACCGCCCCGGTGTAGCTCCGCCCTTCGCGATGGGCACGCCCTCCCCCCCCCGCCGCCGCCGGTACCGGAGGGCTCGGGCACGCGGGTGTTGGCAGGACCCGGGTAGGGCTCCGGTTCTCTGGGTACGGCCCAGACATCCCCAGCACCGGCTGCGGGGAACGGGCCGAGCCCGGCGGTTCCGAGCCCGGTGCCCGCACACGTTCCGGTGCGTCCGACCCCGTTTCCCCGTGGGCTCTGCCACCCCCCGGTCCCGGCAGCGCCCGTCCCCGCCCCGACTCTGCCGCCCTCTGAGCCCGGGGAGAACCGGGGCCGTCCTTGCCGACGGGGCACCCCCGGTCTCGGTGACCACCGCGCTTCTGGCTCTCGAGCGGCCAGGGACAGGCCCGGGGGACGCGGGTGCCGCATGGCTGCGGGGCAATGGTGGGGCTGATCCCCGCGGCTGGGCGGGCCCCGAGCTTCCTGCAGCGGCGCCGGGCAGGAAGCGGCTGTTGGCGGCGGCTTTCCTGCTCCGGGGATCCCAGGCGGCCTGAGCGGGTGGTGCCGGGCCCGGCCCCGGCGAGGGTCGCGTCCTTCCCCTTCGGCCCTGCAGGACGGGGACCGGGGGCTGCGGTTCGGGACTCCGCTTCCCGGCGGGAGGGAAGGGGGGGTCGGTCCCGCAGGGGTGACCTCGGGGGGACGAGTGGGGCCGCCCCGCGCCCGCAGCCCGCATCTGATGCCCTTGGAGCTTCGCTGAGTCAGACGGGGTGGGAGCGAGGCGTCCCCCCGACCTTCCCGGGCATTGGCTCGGGAGCGGGCGGGCAGCGCTGGGGCGGGCCGGGCACCGGGATAAACCCCCCGAGCACGGCCCCAGCCCGGGTGTCGAGGGCCCGGTGGCGGGAGGATGCTCCTCAGGGCGCGGATCCTCTGCTGCGTGCTCCTCGCTCTGCTCCAGCGCGGTAAAAGCAGTCCGGAGCTGGGGCTGTGCGGTGCGGTGAGGGGGTACCAGCCGGGGGGACTGCATAGAGGTGCCCAAGAGGTCAGGCACAGGGTCTGGCCTGGCAGCGAGTCCCCACGGGGCCCCTGGCCCGTTTCTCCCCTCCATTCCAACGTGTCCTCTCCTGCCCTCCCCTTGGAGGATGCTCTGGGCAGGGTTTGCCCACAGGGTTGGTGCTTGATCGGAAACCATTCTGCCTCTGTTGCCAATGCCAAGGCAGAGCCAGGAGCCTCCTGCTCCCGTTTCCTACCCTTGGCCCAGTCACCTCTGTTCTGCTCAGCTCAGCCTGGGAGGAGGAGGAGGAGGAGGCATGTCTGAGGTGCTGGGAGCATCCCAGCTCATGCCCCAGTGCACCCCTAGCACCCCGTGTCTCTTTGCTGCAGGGTGTGGGGACACAGAGGATGGGGACCTCAAGGATGAAGGTAAGACCCTGATGCCATAGTCCCTGCATGGCTGTGGCCCCAGCTGCCGCAGCATCCTCACAGCCATGGGCTCTGCTGCCCTCACACAGTGCGCAGGTCCCGCTGGCGCTGACAGCACTGTCTCTCCTTCCAGGTTACTACGTGTACCTGGATGAGGATGGTGAGGAGCTGCTCTCCTGTGATCCTGGCTGTCATCCCCACCCCCCCACAGACCTCCTGTGATCTGTTCTGGGGCTCACAAGGGCCCAAGTCACAGGGCCCTCATGGCTGTAGGCAGCCCCAGTGGGGACCCCCAGGGTTGGCAGATGGGCCCACAATGGGCAGTGCTGGGAGTGTTCCCCATGGGTGACCCCAAACATCCCCCTCAAAACTGAAATCAGAGGGAGAGGCGGGCGGGGGAGCATCCCAGGGTCTGCCTGGTGCTCTGCAGAACTGCCGGAGGTGCTGGGGGGGGCAGCCCGCTGCCAGGACACCTACCAGGACTGGATCTCCCTCTACTGCTGGGCTCCCTTCCACGCCACCCTCATGACCACCCCTGAGGGCAGCCGCTGCCACTGGGACCAGATCAGCAGGTGGGTCAGCGCCGGTCCCGGTGGTGCCGAATGCACACCCAGAGTGGGGCCACTGCAGCGGATGTGGTCTCACGCTGCCCCCCCTGCAGCGCCTACAGTGAGCTCTCTGGCTGTACCCAGCTGCTGGCCCAGCTCCTCTCCTGCCCCTGGCCCAGCTCCATCCTCGATGCCTTCTTCCTGCAGGTTCATGCTGAATACTTCACCAACTGCTCGGGGGCTGAGCCCCCCCGGCCAAGCGCGATGCCCCCCGGGCTGGCTCTGGCTGTGGCCGTGGGGCTCAGCTGCCTCGTACCCCTTGCAGCAGCCATTGTGCTCAGCAGAGCCCCAAAGGGGGCTCACACCTCAGCCCCTGCTTGTCCCCATGCCTGTGAGGAGCCAGCAGCTGCCCCCTTCCTTCCCAGCCCTGGGAACTGAAGGGTGGGCCGGGGGTGCAGGGGACAGGGCAGAGCAGTGGTGGGGGTCTGGGCATCCCTGGGAATGGAGTGGGTCCCCATGGCACTGGGGAGGGGGAAGCTGGGCCTGGGGCTCCGGATGCCTGCATCTGCCCCAAAGCAGGGGAGAGTCAGGAGAAGGAGACTGGGCTCCTGACCCTGCCTGGGATGAGCCTTTCCCCAGCTGGCACGGAGCAATGGGGATGCCAGACTAGGGGTGGGGGAGCCCCAAGCTTTGGCTGGCAGCCACTGTCCTGTCCCTGCCCATGGCGTCCCTGCCCGTCCCCTCCGGACACCCCAGGAGCCCGGCAGCCGTCCCAGCCCCTGGGCTGTGCTGAGATCATTGGGTGTCTCCCTGGCGGAGGCTCCTGCCGCCCAGGCGGAGGCTTCACTGGCTCCAACCAAGAGCTGGACCAGGGGGCTCCAACCCTGCGGCCCCCGGAGCGCCAGGGCCCTGATGGCTTCCAGATGCAGCCGCTCGCTCATGAAAGGTCCCGCGCTGCTGCGGGGCGGTGGGGCAGGGTCAGGCTGCTGTGCCGGGGAGCGCAGAGCCCGGCAAGATCAGCTTTCTGCAGCAGGGAGGGTCCCTCCGAGCTGCGCTTCATCACGCTCCGATTCCACTCAGTGCATCCCATGGGCGGGTTGTTAAAGGAGAAGCTTTGGACGCACGCTCTGCCCCGGCCCGGGGGTGAAATGAGCTCACTCGGCCTCAGCCTGGTCCTGGGGTGGGAATGCCGAGGGGCAGCGCTGCTGCGGAGGGGGGGTTCGGGCCCCACGGGCAGGAGCGGCGCCAGGAGCGAAGGGCGCGGGCAGGGCGGTGCGGGAGGAAGGCGGCGTGGCCGGGGACCGGCAACGTCGGCCAAGCCTCTGCCCTGTCCCCACCTCCCCGCCTGCATCGGCCTCACACCGCGGGCAGGTCACGCCGCCACCCGACCCTCCTTGGCTGAGGCAGGGGCCCGGGGCTACCGCGGCGATGCCGGCCATGGGGCAGGTGCCCCGGGGGAGGCAGGAGCCGCGGTGTCGGGGCTGGGGGTCCCCTGAGCCCCGGGCGGCAGCGTCTGTCCGGGGACACGGCGCTTCTCCATCCACTCCCCCCGCTGCCGGGCTGCCTGCCCTCCACGCAGGAGACGAGGGATTTCACAACCCAGCCCAGACAGGATTAAAGAGAAATACACAAGTAAACAAATAGCGGCCTCGTAAAACTGGACGTGCGGCGCGGGGAGCGGAGCCTCCGGGCTGCCGGGTGAGGCGCGGGCTGCCCGGGTGCCGGTGTGCGGGAGCGATGCCCGCAGGGGCCGTTGGCCCCGCACGGCGGCTGGATCCCGCCGGGAGAGCCGCTTTAAAGCAGCGCTGAGCAATCTCATTTTTCACACGTCTCCTGTAGTCAAACTGCCCCTGTCAGAGGAAAGGAGTTGCTTCCTGTTATTTCCATTGAAATACTTGTCCCGGTCGTTAGCCGCAGGCTTCTGCGGGATGGCACCGCGCACGCCGATGGGCTCCGGCCGGTTCTCTGGAGGGGTCCTGCTGCTCGGGGGTAAGTGCAAGGGGGGCGGGAGGCTCCGGTGTCTCGCACCACCCCGGACGGGGGCCCGGGGCCAGGGTCTCGGCTCAGCCCAGCTTGGGCAGTGGGGACAGCGCTGCCTGTGTGGCCAGGGACCACTGGCAGGCGATGGGTGCTGCGGGGCAGCCCCCACCACACTCACCGCCCAGCTTTTGGCAAATGACCCACAAGAGCGGCTGGGGAGCCCCGCTACACCCCGGGCTGGGGCAGGAGCTGCGGCACCACAAGTGCTCGAGCAGAGACAGGCTGGACGGGGCTGTCAGGGACAAAGACCAGGACGTGGCAGGCTGCCCTTGCTGCTACCGCTGTGCCAGCCCAGAGTTACCCCGTGGCTGCGATGGAGCTCCCTATGGCAGTGCGCACCAAGGCAGTTCACCACACGCCCGGCACTGCTGCCCCATGCCGTGAGCCCTAGGCCGAGGGCAGAAGACGGACGGGATGGTTTCCTCGGGCTGTGGGGCTCTGGTGTTCCAGGCGGGATGTGCCCATGGCAGGCAGTGCTGCGTGTGAGGCAGCCAGCGGGTGGAGGGGCTCTCCGGCAGTGCCGTGCTGTGGCCAGAGCTTCCTTTTCCTGCCCCAGCCCTGTCCAGCTGCAACGCAGCCACCGGGGGCAATGGAGCGGCCGCTGCGGTGGCTCCCCATGGGCAGGCGGCACGGCCGCCCTCACACTGTGGCCCAGGGCCCACAGCCCCCTAACACCCCTCCAAGCCCTTGAGCAGCTGCCTGCTGCCCGGCTGCCCCCCCGGTCCCTGCCCTTAGGGCTCTGGCAGCACGCTTCCCTGCAGCCCTGAGGGACACCCCAAACCAGTTCTCTCCTGCAGACCCAGCTCTGTTGTGTCCATCTCCTGCTGACCCTGTCCCCCCCACTCCACAGTGCTCCTGGGGACCAGGCTGTCCCCTGTGGTTGCCGAGGTGGAGGGCTTTGGCCAGGATGCCAGGACGAGCCCACCCATGACCATGGCCATGTTCAACTGGACGGAGCAGCTCGTGGGTGAGTGCTGGGACTAGGCCAGGGCCGGGCAGTGACGCAGGCTCTGCACAGGAGGATGAATCCTCTCCTTTTGCCTGCAGAGGAGATGTACAACAACCTCACACAGAAGTGCTGGGATTTCTTTGTTGAAGTGATGAGGAACGTGACAGCGTCAGAGCTGTGCGAGTGGAAAGTCATCAGCAGGTACTGGGTGGCTGGAGACCCCCTCCGAGCAGTGCTGCAGGGGTATGGGGGGCTCTGGCCAGCTCTGGGGACGGCCCTGGTGGGGGAACCTGCATGTGGGGACTCTTCGGTGGAGGCATTGCCTGTGGCCACTCCATCTCCAGGGCCACATGGTGGAAGCAGCTCCCGAGACAGTGGGAAGTGTTTGACCGGGGCAAAGCCCTGGCCAAAGCACCCAGGGCCACTTCCTCCTCCAGCAGCTCCTCTGTGTCCCGCAGCTACCTTGTGTCCCCATCCCCTCCCAGCACCCTGTGCTTTCTCCCCAGGCCCTACAGCTTTCTGCAGGCCTGCCTGGAGGACTGGGCTGACCACTTGCGCTACGGCTACCCCAACGCGCTGGCAGAGCAGTACATCTTCCAGAGCCACCACCGCTACTTCCACAACTGCACCCTGGAGCACCAGGTCTACTTCGACCCGCCCGAGGACGTGCTGCTGGCCATGATCATCGCCCCCATCTGCCTCATCCCCTTCCTCGTCACCCTTGTCATCTGGCGCAGCAAGGACGGCAAGGCCCAGCCCTAGCGCTGCCGCTCGGGCACCACGGCTCCAGCTCTCCCGTCCCGCAGCGGGCAGAGACCGGGCAGCGGCCGTGCGTGTCCCGTGCACGTGCTGCCCGCCCGGGGGTGGAGCGGGGTCTCCGCCGGTGGGGTTGGGGGTGGTCCCGGGGCTACCGGCACACGCTGCTGGGGCAGCCCCCCGCTGGTCCCGGATGGGGATTAAACGTTTCTTCCCCCCTACACGTTCCACGGGTTCTTGCACAGCTCGGTGCCACCGGCACTGACACGGCCCCGCGGGGCAGCGCTGGGCGGGGAACGCGCACGGAGCGGCACCGGGCACCGAGCACCGAACACCGGGCACCGAGCGCCGAGCACCGAGCACCGGGCAGCAGCAGGGGCCGGGCCGCGAGGGGCGTAGCTCAGAGGGGGCGTGGCTTATAGAGGAGGCGGAGCTTAGAGGGGCGGGGTTTCGGCGGGGCCGGGGCTCTGCGGGGCGTGCCGGAAGCGCTCCGGGCCGGGCGGAAGACGGCGGCGGTTCCGGTGGCGGCGATGAGCTTCGTGTGGCCGTGGCAGTACAGCTTCCCGCCGTTCTTCACGTGAGCGCCGCACCGGCACCGGGACCGGGATCGGGATCGGGATTGGGATCGGGATCGGGACCGGGACCGGGATTGGGATCGGGATCGGGATCGGGACCGGGGCTGGAGTGGGGCCGGGAGCGGAACCGGGAGCGGGAGCGAGGCTGGAGCGAGGCCGGGACCGGGAGCGGGGCCGGGAACGGGACCGGGAACGGGAGCGGGGCTGGAGCGGGACTGGGAACGGGGCCGGAGCGGGGCCGGGTGCGGGAGCGGGGCCGGGAGGGGTGGGTGCCGCGGAGCCGCTGACCGGAGCCCCCGCAGGCTGCAGCCCAACGGCGAGACGCGGCAGAAGCAGCTCTCGGCCTGGTGCGCGCTGGCGCTCGCCTACAGCCAACGGCACCGGCTGCCCGCCATGACGGTGCGGGAGGCGCAGGACAGCCCGCTCTTCGCCAACCACCGCCTGCAGCGTATCCTTTGGGGCCCGCTGCGCCCCGCGCCCTCCCCGCAGCCCCTTTCCCGGTGCACGTGTCCTTAACCCCCGCGCAGGGAAGCTCCCGCTGGAGTCCATCCAGGTGGTGCTGGAGGAGCTCCGTAAGAACGGTGGGTGCCGTCCGGCCGGTGCCCGTGGGGAGGGACGGGCGGCAGCGGCTGTGTGGGCTCTGTGCGGGCCGCTCCGGGGCCCTGCCTTACCGGGGTGGGCGGGGAAGAGGGGCCCGAAGGGCAAATTCGTTCCCGTAGACAGAGAGTGCGCAGAAGTGGGATGGGGAGAGGTGGGAGCCTGCAGCTCCGGGGGTGCCATGGCCAGCACGTGTCACAAAACCCGGGGGTTTGATCCTTATCGTGGGCCTGTGCCCTGGTTAAACCCCTTTTCCTTCTCCATCTTAGGAAACCTGGAATGGTTGGATAAGAACAAAACCAGCTTTCTGATCATGTGGAGGAGACCAGAAGAATGGGGGAAGCTCATCTATCAGTGGGTGAGGATGCAGGCGTGGTGTGCGGGAGGGCTGGGACCACTGGGATACGATTCCTTTGCTTCCTCACTGCTTCTTCTGTTTCTGTCAGTCACAGGGAAGCACAGGGGCAATAACAGCTTTTTACTTGCTGTAAGATGCAGTTGTGTTCGTATGGCGCAAGTCCTTATTGTGAGATACGTGGCTGAGAGAGCAGGGGTGCAGGGAAAGGAGCCTCCTGACTTTCCTCAGCTGTTGTTTCTTGGCTCCCCAGGGTGTTTCCAGGGTATTACTGCTCATCGGGTGATGTCTGTGTTCCATTTCACTTGCGCTGAGGGGTCATGCTGAGGGTATTAAATCACACGAGTGAGATTTGTTATATTGCTTTTATGTTTCCAGGTGTCAAAGAACGGCTTGACCAACTCTGTATTCACCCTGTATGAATTAGTCAGTGGAGACGATACAGAGAACGAAGGTAAGGTCGTGTGTCTTGTTTGGAGCAGGTTTTCAGAGCGTGCTGATGACGGTGAGATCGTAGTTTTATAGACTAAATGTTTTTGAATTGCTTATGCAAGTCCACCAGTTTTATTGCTCAGCACTGGCGAATGCTCCTCTGAAGTCTTTTTACAGCCCTGGATGAACATCTCCCTTTGTTCTCACTGTTTGCATTTACACCTCCCCACGCCCCAGCTCTTACCTGGCACCCAGTGCTTTGGGTTTGTGTCTAGCTCCTGCGCTGCCTTTGGGAATGCTGTGACTCATTCCCTCCTTTCTGTTGACCTTCAGGCTTTGTTCCTGATGCAGCAGCATCAGGATGAGCGTGTAACTCCAGATTTGCCGTAGTGTTACAGTGCTGGGGTCTGAGAGGTGCTCCTCGGAGCCCTCTGCTTCGCTGCCGCCAGCTCCTGGTGGGCTTTGTAAGCCTCTTTGTTTCCTGATGTCATTTTCTTCTCACTGTTGATGGGTATCTCTGTCCTTCCCTAGAGTTCCACGGCTTGGATGAGGCGATGCTGCTCCGTGCCCTGCAAGCCTTGCAGCAGGAGCACAAGGCTGAGATCATCACGCTGGACGATGGCCGAGGCGTCAAGTTCTTCTGACAGGAGTCCCCTGGCTCTGCCCTGGCTGCCGGAGCGGTTCTCTGGGAGGGTTTGCTCTCCTGGCCTGGGTGCAAGCCGTGGCTGAAGCAGTTGCACACTCGGGACATCTTGGGGCAAGGAGATCCTGCGAAGCCTCCCAAAGACACGACTTAGAAACATTGAGAGATCCCCTTGTCTTTTCTCCCTGTTGATTGTGGTTGAGAGGCTAAAGCTGCTCTAGAGAGGGACCGCCCAGAAGTGAGATGCTGGAACTGCTCCTGCTGCTGATCCCCATCCCTGAGAGACACAGAAGAGCGGCCTCTCCAACTGGTCAGGCTGGGCCTCGCAGGGCAGCCCCTTCCCTCCTGCTGCCCAGTGCTTGGGCTCTGCAGCCAGACGGCATTGCCAAGGTGGGAGCGAGCACAAGGTCGTCGCTGTGCCGTGGAAGGCCTCAACAGCAGGATGACCCGTGCTTGCCGCAGAGCAGGCTGTGCAGCGGGGTGGGGTGCCTGCCAAGGAACTAATTTGGAGGAATTAAAATGAGTTGTATTTATAGGGCAGCCTGGATGCTTTAGTCTATCTTTGTTTTAACATCAGGAACCAAACCGAGCAGCGCACCAGGTTCTTGCCCTTCAGCCACGTTTCCTTAGTGCACCGGTGGAGCACTGCGCAGCATTCCCAAGTGGGAAGAGGACAGCACAAGTGCTTTTCTCCACGTACCGGAGCCATGGGCTGTGTGTGGGCCCTTGCTGCCTGTCTTGAGGGCAACATTTACTTCCCTTTTCCTCGTGCAGCCTGCTGATAGCTGAGGGGATTGCTGAAGAGGTGTGTGGTAAAGCCTCTGCAACAGCGGCTGGTGCAGGATGTGACGAAGGTCTTAGATTCCCGGTGCTGATAACGAAGGGCCCAGCTTGTAAGAAACCACCACCCAGTCCATGACCAGTAAATCCTGAACTGCTGATGGGGGAAGCTGTGCCAGGATCACACTCGCCTTCCCCGTCCTTCACCCGAGTGCTGGCTGCTGGCTGCAGGCAGAGGTGGGGTTCTGTGCTGCAGCGACCTTTGGTCATTCCCAGTGTGGTCGCTCTCAGGATCCAGCTCCCCAGCACGCTGCTTCCATCTGTCCCAGCCGGCGCTGAGCAGCCTGTCCTGCCCTTGCAGGATGACTTGGCACTGGTTCAGCTGCAGTCCCCATCCACAGTGGGTGATGTTCAGTGCAGATGAGATGCTGGAGTCGGGCTCAGTCTGTGGGGTGGTGACATGTGAAAATGTCCTGTTTGGAGCCGAGTCCATGGAGCTGAGCTCAGTGGGTGTCCTGGTTTCATGTGGGCATGGCCAGAGCTGTGCCTGGTGCCCAGGGTTCCTCTCTGTGCTGGTGAATTCCTGTGTGACAGCACTTGTCCACTGGAGAAAGGCACCGGCAGGACTTGTCACGAGCCACTGACACACTGGGCTAATGTGGAGTCTGATCCTGTCTGACCATTGGTGCTGAGGTGAGCGAACAGGATGGCACAGGGAAGGCTGTGCTGTGCCAAGAGCCCTGTAGTGTGTCCCCACAGTGGGCATGGGGCTCCTGCCTCTGCAGCCAGTGAAGTCTCTGTAGGAACCATCAGCTACCAGTGGCTGCCCTGGGCTTATTTCAGTGTCCGAGATCTGCCTCTTCCTGTCCCTGCCTCCCACACTGAGCCCTTCCCTCTCTGGTTGCTGCCCCCTCCCTGTATCCCTACAGCGACCCCTGTTTCTGTGCTGGCTGCTCTAGGTTTGCTCGGGATGAGGAGCCTTTAGCAGCCAGGCTGGGGATATTTGTGTTCCTTGCTCTCTGTATGCATGATACCAATGCCTCAGCATTGTGTTGCGTGTGCTGTGTGTAACCTGACTGTCCTTGAGTCGGTCTGTGTTCTTAATTAAATTTGCTCCCTTCCTAGGAAATGGCTGATGTGACATTAGATAAGCCTAAACCAGCCTTTTTCTTTCCAATGCAGTCCTGGCAGTGATTCACTTCTCTCAGCTCCTTACTTAGTTCCTTGCTTAGTGGGAGGAGGAGGAGGAGGAGGAGGAGGAAGAGCAAGTCCCCCCCTTCAGAACGGACACTGGGTAATCTTCCTTTCCCCACACCCTCTTGGCTGGTTCCAAAGGGTCGCATCCGGCTGCACCCATGGGGTCCGGTGGGACCAGCTCCCAGCAGCAGCTATTCCCTCTGCAGGGAATGGTGCAGCCTGCAGCTGGGGGTGAGCTCAGCTCCTGCAGCAGGTAAAGCAAGAGCCCTTTGAACCTGCCTTCCTTATCTTTATTCAGCACTTCATAAGGGCTGGTGGTGTAATCACAGCACTGGGACACCAGAGCCAGCCCAGAGATGCTGTGAGGCTGCTCTGGCCTCAAGCCCTTGGGTGCTGGGTAGAGATGGAAGAGTCAGGATTAGACTGCTCGGAGGGAGCGTGGCAGCCTGCAAGCACGACATTCCCATAACAGGGAGCAGGTTCACCTCTTCCTGGTGCTTCAGACACAGCATGAGAGAAGGGAGCTCCTGGAGCAAAGTGAAGGGGGAGCCGAGTATGGAGCTGGATATGGCTGGAACCCACCCAGGTGGCTCCGTGCCTGCCACTTCTTTGCTTCCACCATGCTGCCAGGGCCCGGGCTCTGCCCACCCCATCCCCGCTGGTCCCTTTGCATGGGAGTTTGGTGTTGGAGAGTTTAAAACCCAGCCCTAAATCTCTGCCTGCCCCCCCCACACCCCATGCCCCATTGCGGGCACAGTTCAGGCTCCGTCCCCACCAAGGGCCCCACTGGAGAAGGTGCCTTTTCCATGGGGGGGCTGGCGCATGTGGCCACTCTGAGGCCGTTGCCACGTCTGGCTGCAGTGATTAGGACTCGCTGCCCAGGGCGAGGCAGGGCGCAGGGGGCTGCTGCCAGATAAGGCGCTATCAGGTCACCCACACTCGGATCCCACTGTCACGGGGTGGGGGGGAAGTGCCAAGAGGGGGTTTATTTAACGTGGCTGGTTTGGAGCAGGGGTTGTTTCAGCGTGATAGATGTGTGTGCTAGGATGGACGTGCGGGTGGGTTCCAGCTGTTCTTCTGGGCTAAGGAAATCCTCCGGAGTTATCGAGTTTATCTGCCTGGGGTTAAAGCTGGGACTGAGGTTTGGGTGACACCTCCTCCCCGAGCCCATGTGTCAGGGCAAGGGGTGCTGAAGCCAACCCTGACACAAGCCATGGGGCTCTGCAGAGCTCTCATCCATTCTGACCCTTCCCAAGATGGGTACCCTATGCCTGACAGCCCGAGCTGTGCATCCCCATCTGTGTTCGACCCCTCCTGCTCCCTCTGTGATCTCACCCCAAGCTCTGGAATCAGAATGGACAATTCCTGGCAGGGCTTGCTGGAGCAAGGAGCTGAGTAGGGCTTTGATTCACGATCTAATCCTGAGGAGGGCGATTACACAGTGCCCGGTTCTCTTCCTGGCAGCCAAATGCAAGCAAGAAACAGGCTACGCTGCCTGATTGCAGCGGTTCCTCAAAGCAGAGGCCAGTGCTGGCACCCGCAGCCCAGAAATGTCACCCTGATAAGAGGGGAGCTGTGGGCACCATCACAGTGCTTGCAATGGGCACCTGACTGCCCAGCGGGAACCGTTTGTTTTCGGGCCAAGCTGGCTCCAGCTTGGAGGGGTGGGAGGGCAGCAGTCGGAGCAAACATCTCCTGGATTTCCTTTCCTGCCTTCAGTGGCCTCATTGGGACCGGGACACTCCCCTGGGATCTTCTGTGGCATCTTGTTTCACTCGATACGGGGACAGGAGCCTACCAGAGCCCAAGCTATGACCCCTGCCTGGCTCCGTGTCTCTTGCTGGGGAGCTGGGGCTCCCTGCCAGCCTGGGACCCCTTGAGTGGCAGCCGTTGCAGGGGCTTGGGCAGCGTTTGGGCTGGCCATGACCAGGAGCCATGCGCTGTTCAGAGTTGTGCGGGTTGGTCCTCGCTGCTTCTCAGACATGGGGGTTTGTGGGGCTGCAACTGCACTGTGTATCCAGCAGCCCTGCATCATCGAATCCCAGACTGGTTTGGGTAGGGTGGGACCTTAAAGCTCATCCAGTTCCAACCCCCTGCCATGGGCAGAGACACCTTCCACTGGAGCAGGTTGCTCCGAGCCCCGTCCAGCCTGGGATCGTGCTGTGTCACCCTGCATGTGCCAGGTCAGCGTTTGGGGGGGACACGGCTGCGCTCTGCGTCCATCCCTTCCTTCACGTTTCCAGTATCGCCGAGTAGAAACAATCTGACCTTAGGGAAAAGAAATTAGCGCCAGACTCAATTGCTTTGTGTTTTGTGTAAACAGCCTCACCGGGTAGAACAACCTCCTCCTTTCACCTGGAGAGACAACAAGCTCTTGTCCCAGCTTTTGGCTCGCACAACGCTGACACACACGTTCGGATCTTCCTCCCTGCACGACCCTGATGTCAGGGTGGGGAGCTCTGGGGAGCGGGACGGGGCTGCTCCGGAACCCCGAGGAAATGTCTAAACCAGGCGCTTCCCTGCGGCCCGGCTTCGACTGCGCAGCCCCGCCCGGGGCTTCGGTTCAGCGGCCCCAGAGCTCCCCGGGGCGGGGACGGGAGGGGAGCTCCGAGCCCCCGGTGCCAGCGCCACGGCAGCGCGGCCCCGGAGCCCCGGGAGGAGCCGGGCAGCGGCCCCCGGCCGGGGGAGCAGCGGGATGGGGGGGATGCTGCGGGTCCCAGCGGGCAGCGCTGCTCGGAGCTCGTCCCTCACCGCTGCCCGTGCCCGCCGGTGCCCGGTGGCGGGGCCGGTGGCGCAGCGCAGGCGGGAGGCGGTGGCCGCGTGGGGGCGGGCCCGGGCGGGGCGGGGGAGGTGCCGCCGGGCTGGGCCGGGGCCGGAGCCGGTGCCCGGGCCGGTGCTCGTCGGTCGCTGGTGGCTGCGGGGCCGCGGCGGCACCGGGAGCGGAGCTGCGCGGGAGCCGTCGCCCCGGGCCGGGCTGAGCCGATGCTTGCGGCAGAACCCGCCGGAGCCATGTCCCAGCCCGAGGCAGAGCGGGCGGGAGGCGACTCCGCTCCGGAGCCAGAGCCGGAGCCGGGGCCGGGGCTCCCCGGGCGGGCCCCGCACCGCAACCGGCGGCTCTCGGGACGCGACTCCCGCCGCGCCTCCTCCCGCTTCAACCGGCGGAGCTCGGCCGAGCTGGAGCTGCTGGGATACCCGGCACCGGGCGAGGGGCGCGGGGGGTCTCCGCCGCCGCCGCTGCTGCCACCGCCGGGCGCTGCCGGGAGCCGGGAGCCGGAGGAGACGGAGAGCGAGGAGGTGGAGACGCGCGCGGTCGCCACCTCCCCCGACGGCCGGTTCCTCAAGTTTGACATCGAGATCGGCCGCGGCTCCTTCAAGACCGTCTACAAGGGGCTGGACACGGAGACCACGGTGGAGGTGGCCTGGTGCGAGCTGCAGGTACGGCCGCTCTGCCCGCGCCCTGCTCCATCAAGTTCCCCATCATGGGCAGCCCCCCCCCCGGGCCCCGAGCCCCTCTGCCCGCCGCTGCCGTGCGGGATCTTTCCGGCAGGGACCCGAGGTCCCCCGTTGGTGCCAGGCAGCAGCAGAGCGGGGCAAGGCGCTGCACTGGGCTCAGTCTCCCCTCACGTTCCCTCACCCTTCCCTGGAGCCGCAGGGGCTCTTGGCCCGGGCCTAGGCTCCCCGGTAACGGGCTGCTCCTGGCCACCCTGCCCATCACACGCTGCTTGCCGTCTGCCTGCCCGCTGCCGGTGCTATGGAGCCCACCGGAGCTATGGAGCGCCTGCACTCCTGGTGCCGGTCCCAGCGCTGGGGGTTTACAGGTGGATCCAGGACGTGCTGCAGGGACTGAGCACCCGCTGCCTTTTCACTGCCCACCAGCCTGCAGCTTTCCCTTTGGAAGGGCAGCAAGGGCAGGAGCCCTCTCTGGTGCTGTGCCTGTGCCAGTGCTGGAGGTTTGCTCCGATAGCCTTCGGTGTGTGCAGGGGCACGTGCTGCAGCGGGCCCAGGGCTGGGCGTCCGTCGGGAGCGACCTTGCTGTGCTCTGGCTGCTTGACCTTGGCTGAAGTGGTGTCCGTGGACACCCGCGTGTGGTTTCTGTGGTGCTGCCAGGGGCTCTCTGCGGGCAGCACCAGGACCGGTGGTTTTCCAGGTCTCTGAGCATGCCCCCAGCTCCTCCTGCTGCCCTGCTCCTCCATCCCGCTTGCTGCCCTGCAGCGGGATGCTGACAGCAGGGCGCTGGTGGCAGCGGTGAAGGTGTTGCCTCCACAATGCTTGCTCCCACTTGTTGCTTTCGATGGGCCTGATCTTGTCCATGGAGCTGCGCAGGGAGAGCCAGGCCATGGGGCTCCCCTTTCTCCATGGAGCCCCTGGGGAGGGGCTTTGGTGAAGTCCAAAGTCTCCACCAGGCTCCCTCCCGATCCTGGGGTGGCTGCTGGGAGGTCCAAGTCCTTGTCAACAGACAAACGTGTCTTGCCAGTTTGTTGCCTTGTTCCGAGAGCCCTGGTGCAGCTGCAGGCGGGTGCCGGGCTGGGCCCTGCACTGCAAGATCCTGCGATAGCAATGGGTGATGCTGGGGGGGCTGCGTGCGGAAGGTGAGGTCTTGGGCCTATGCCTGCCTCTGGGTTGCACAATTCCTTCAGCCGGCTCCGTACTCCGCCCCCCCCCCCTTGTGCAGCTCTGCCCAAATGCTCCTGGGCTCCATTTGAGTCCTCTGGCAGGGAATGGTGAGCCATGGACCTTCCCGGGATGAGTGAGCCGTGCCCGGTGCTTCCCATCAGCTGGCTCTGTGGGTCTCAGCCCCTCATCCTGATGTGCCCCAGCTCCCTGCCCTCCGCCTGTGGGACCCCTGTCCCCATACCCCTGAGTCAGGGCAGCTCCTGTGTGTCCACTGGGTCTGGATGCGGCCCTGGTGGTTGTTGTGCAGCCCAGAGCAGTGCCAACGGGGCCAAAGGGCTGGTCATGGAGCAGGCAGGGGCAGCGCTGGTGTCTTGCGAGAGGACGAGGCTGCACCATCCCTGGTGGAGGGAATGGAGTTGGGAAGCAGAACCAGCTGCTGTGCCCGAGCCCAACGGGCACATGCCGGTGCCGCTGCCGGCCCTGAGCCTGCCGGGCTGCAGTGGGATGAGTGCCCGAGCTCTGGCCGGGGATCATCCCATGAGCATCCCACGGTGCCTGGCAGACCCGGCTCCTTGGGCCACCACCGTCACCTCCCAGGGGAGCCACAGCCTGGCTGTACACATGAGCCCCTCAAGGGGCAGCCCCGGTGCTTGCCCCTGCTCCATCGCTCTGCCCCAGCCCTTTCCCTTCTCCATGCCACTGACTGCTCTTCATCCAGTGTCTGTTGTCCCCAGATCCACGTCCCACAAGGGTCTGAGAGCACAGAAAAGGACTTTCAGCAGTTTGTTGTTTTTTCAGCAATCATGCAAAGAATCAGACACTGTGACACAAATACGGGATTTGGAACCGCAAATAAAACTGGTTGTGGTTCTGCCCTTTTAAAAATAGCTTTGTCCCGGGTCTTTCACAGTTCTCCTTTTATTGCCTTTCAATTCTAAATGAATACCTGACCTCAGCCCTGACCTGTTCCGGTCCAGAGAGCCTTGTCCGGCTGCTCTGATGGCTCCCGATCCCAAATCCCAGCTCTCTGTTCCATCCTTGCCCTGCCCTTCCCTCCCGGCTACCTGGTCACCTGGAGGATGTTTCTGCCTGTCCCCTGCCTTCCTGTGGGACCCCTCTGGGGACCTGCCCGTCCCTGTCCCCCTGTGCCGCTACCCCAGGCCTGAAGGCAGCATCTGTCTTTGCCTCCTGCCTGCGTGCCGCAGCCCCGCAGCGACCTGTTTGTGCTTTCCAGCTTTAGCCTGGGGGCTATTTCTGTGGATAGGTGCTGCGGGCAGCAGGAAGGAGGAAGCAGGGAGGAAGCTGGAGGCCCAGAGCAGGATCGAGCTGTAAATGCCTGCCTGTGAGTGGTTTTCCTGTGGGTCCCCTTGGGCTCCCTGGGTGCTGCTGTGCCCCCCCAGCTCCTGCACCCCAGGGGCTGTGGGCACCTTCCCAAAGCCCTGCACCTCCTCAAACCCTGTCCATCGCCCACCAGCCCATCCTGCCTGTGCTGTGCTTGGGAACCATGCGACTGAGCCTGGCCAGGCCCTGGAACAGTGCCTGGGATCTCTGCCCCTGCATGGGATGAACTGAGCAGGGTGATGGGATTTGCTCGGTGGGGTCCTGTGGGTTTGGAAACATGAGTGTGTGCTCACGAGCATGCACAAGGTCACTGCTCAGCGTGCGGTGGTGGTGGTGGCAGTGGTGATGCACTGGGGTGCATGTGGCCACAGGGAGGGTCCTGGGCTGTCTCCAGTGCTCTGTGCCCCTCCACAGCATCACTGTGAGCGTCCCTGCGGAGCCTAAATCCCCCTTCCCAGGCACAGCTCTCAGCCCCTCACAGGCCGAGGGCTCACCACGGAGCCGGGGCGCTGCGGAGGGTGCAGACCCCGAGGACAGCGCTGGTGCTTCCCCGCTCCGGGCAGAGCCTCCTGCCGCAGAGCCGGGAGCCGTCCCCGGCCGTGCCCAGCGCTCCCTCCTCCCGCTGTTGGCCGTGACGGGCTCCCCAGCAGCCAGCTCCTGGCGCAGGGGATGGGGCTGGACCGCTGCCACCCAGCTCCTCACCCGTCCCCAGCGTCCTCCCCTGCCCTGCCCGAGCCGCTGCTGCGGGAGGACGCGGTGTCCCCGTGCGGGGCTGGCAGCGCTGCCCTGTCCTCCCAGCGCCTGCCCGGGGCTGAGCAGCTCCTTTGCCCGAGCTGGGGCCGGGCCGCTCTGCCCGCTCCAGCGCTCCGTGGGTGCTCGGCGGGATGGCGGTGAACGGGACCCGCTGCTCCTTTTGGTGTGCGGGAGGAACGGAGCCGGCTGAGCCCTGGCACAGGCTTGGGGACAAGCGCAGCTCCCCCGGGCTTGTCTCCAGGCACCCGGGCTCCAAGCGGGGACCGCTCTTGCTCAGCTGGGAGAGCCGTGGCTGATGGGGGCTCCCTTCCTGCCGCTGTTTGTAGCCCCTCTTGGCTTCACCGTGCCCTCGCAGGGTTGTGGGGCGCAGCGAACCCCCAGGCTCCTCGGTGGGGATGGGGCCGGGGTGGGAGGGCAACCACGGCGCTGGGCAGGGCCGCCCCTGTGCCCTGGGCCACGCACAGGCTTCGGTTGCTGTTTTCCTCCTCGGGTATGAAAGGTCCCATTCATCCGCTGCAGCAGGGCTCAGGTTCTCATCTGGGCTGAGCCGGGTCCCTGAGCGTGTGTTAAAAGCAGAGGGGATTATGGAGCGGCTCCAGCCCGGGCGCGGGGCCGCTGTGATGCAATGAAGATGTTGGGAAAGCTGCTTGTGCTGATGGAGGCGGCCACCGGCCAAGGAGCCGAGCTCGGCTCTGGCAGCGCTGGTGGTGGCAGCGCCGCGGCTGCCAGCAGCAGCTTGGGGGGTTTCCTTGGTCCCACAGCTCCACAGGGTTGGATGGGGGTCCTGGCTGGGGGGCTCCTGTTCAGCAGTGGCTGGGCCCTTTGGGGTCCCTGGTTGTGGTGTTTGTCGCTGCTCCCGGTCCCGGTCCCTGCCTGGGGCTCAGGGATTGCAGCTCTCTGGGCTTGGGGCAGGACCTGGCTCCTGCTGGGTCTGGCTGGTGGCTCCCCCCTTATGGGGCCGTGTCCCTCGGGAAGAGGGGTCCATGTCCTCCCTGCTGGCCCCAGCCCCAGCTCCGCTCAGTGCCCTCGGCTTCGGTTTCCACTTTAATTAACTCGAGCAGGAGGAACATGGAAAAACCTGAGCTGGAGCCTCCCCCTCCTGCTCTCCCCAACAAAGGCCTCATTGAGGCTGGCCCAACACCCGGCCATGCCGGTGCCCGGCGCCGGGAGCTGCTGGTGCCCCGGTGAGGGGCTGTGCTGGGGGGCAGCCATTGCAGAGCCCCTGCACATCCCCTCGGCTGGGTGGCTGCAGCTGGGGCTCCCCATCCCTTGGTGGGGGATAAGAACAATGGGGATGGGGACAGGCGGCCCCCACACAGGGCACCTTTCACAGCATCTGTCATGGGAGGCCTTGGCCATCCTTCCCCAGCCTGGGGGTGAGCAGCTCCATCCAGAGCAAGGCTGGGGTATGGAGGCTGCCTCGATGGAGTGAGACCATGGTCAGAGACGGCTCCAGCCCCACGTGAGCCCCTGTGCTGGGGGACAGCAGGTCTGATCCCAGCTCTGCACTGGGGCCACGGCAGCCCCTGGTACCTCGTATGTAGGGATGAGGGCATCTGAGTCTCTTCTAAGCCAGGGCATCCCCCTGTGTTCGCTAAGGACCACAATGCCCCCATCACGTCTCCCCATTGCTCCCACAGACACGAAAGCTGTCGAAGACAGAACGGCAGCGGTTCAGTGAGGAGGTGGAGATGCTGAAGGGGCTGCAGCATCCCAACATTGTCCGCTTCTATGACTCCTGGAAGTCATCCATCAAAGGCCAGCTCTGCATCGTGCTGATCACAGAGCTCATGACATCCGGCACCCTGAAAACGTGAGCAGGGGCCCAGTGCCAGGTCAGGGTGTGAGGGGAGGGAATGGGGTCCCTGCAGTGATGGGAGACATGGCTGTTGAGGTGGGACAATGGGCTCTGGTGGGGCTCAGGTGGGATCTGGACACCCAGGAGCTTCCCTGGCACCACCCTGCATGGGGATGGGGTGGCCCCGGCACCCCGGCAGCACCGGCTGGTTCCTGGCACTGATGCTCGGAGCTTGGCTCCTCCTGGGCTGTGTTTTCTGGGCTGTGTCTGCAGAGCCCAGCCAAGATGCTCTTCGCCGCTGTGCCCTGATGGGCTCAGCATGGCAGCGGGAGGAGGGTGGGCTGGGGCTGAGCCCCCTTGCGTCCCCCAACAGGTATCTGAAGCGGTTCAAGGAGATGAAGCTGAAGGTGCTGCAGCGCTGGAGCCGGCAGATCCTCAAGGGGCTGCACTTCCTGCACACTCGCTCACCCCCCATCATCCACCGTGACCTCAAGTGCGACAACATCTTCATCACGGGGCCCACCGGCTCCGTCAAGATCGGGGACCTGGGGCTGGCCACGCTGAAGCGAGCCTCCTTCGCCAAGAGCGTCATAGGTGGGGTGCTGGTGGCACAGGGCTGGCGGCTGCCACAATGGGGCGGTGATGGGGCTCACTGAGCCTCGCTCCTGCCCCCAGGTACCCCCGAGTTCATGGCGCCGGAGATGTATGAGGAGAAGTACGACGAGGCGGTGGACGTCTATGCCTTCGGGATGTGCATGCTGGAGATGGCTACCTCGGAGTACCCCTACTCCGAGTGCCAGAACGCTGCCCAGATCTACCGCAAGGTCACCTCGGTGAGCGGCCCCGAGCTGGGGCGATGCTGGTGCTGGTGCTGAGCCGGGTGAGGGGGTCAGGGGGGTGCTGGTCCCACGGAGCTGTTTGGCTTCGCTGCTCCCCCACATGTGTCACTCTGCAGGTCCTGCAGCAGCTAAAACCAGTCTGGGTGGTGAGACAGGGCTTGGGGGGGTCGGTGGCTTGGCCAGGCCCCACATCCCTCGCCCTGCGTCAGGCACTGCCAGCACGTTAATGGGGTGGAACGGGCGCAGGTTTGCTCAGCCACCCCTCGCCTGGGGCACCGCGGCTGCCCCGCACGGTGCTGGCTGGCTCCTGCTCACTGGGGTGGAAACCCGGCGCCCCGGGGCACGCAGGCTGCTGGGGCCATGGGCTGGGAGCCCTGTCCCCACATGTCCCTGCTGCCGGTGGGGCGGTGCCTGGTGGCACCATGGCCCTGCAGAGCCTGGCTTCAGCCCTGGAAACCCAGCACCATGGCAGGGCTCAGCACAGGAGATGCTGATGCACATCACCCCCAGGGCCTGAAGCCCAGCAGCTTCTACAAGGTGAAGGTGCCGGAGCTGAAGGAGATCATCGAGGGCTGCATCCGCATGGATAAGGACGAGAGGTAGCAGGGGACCAGGGGCCTGGGTGGAAGAGCCCCCTCCCAGCCTCCGGCCCCACGCTGAGCTGTGCTCCCCACAGGTACACCATCCAGGACCTGCTGGAGCACTCCTTCTTCCAGGAGGACACGGGGGTGCACGTGGAGCTGGCGGAGGAGGACGATGGCGTCAAGTCTGGGCTCAAGCTCTGGCTGCGCATGGATGACACGAAGAAGCTGCACGGCAAGTACAAGGACAACAACGCCATCGAGTTCCTCTTCGAGCTCTACAAGGATGTGGCGGAGGAGGTGGCCCAGGAGATGGTGGGTTCAAGGATGGAGGAGCCCTGGGCACTGCGGGGTCCCTGCAGCCCAGCGTGACAAAGCCCTCCCGTACAGGTGGTCCTGGGCTTCATCTGCGAGGCTGACTACAAGCTGGTGGCCAAGGCGGTGCGGGACCGTGTGGTCGCCATCAAGCGCAAGCGGGAGAAGCTGAAGCGCTCCCAGGAGATGCGGTCGCCTGCGGAGCCGGAGCAACCAGCGGGCGTCCTGCGGATGCTGGAGGAGCTCAAGTCCCCGCTGCCGCCCGGAGCCCCGGTGCCCTCCCTGCTCACACCCGGCTCCGGGGAGTCCATCTTCAGCAGCACCTTCCCCCCCGAGCCCGAGGAGCCCGAGGCCGACCAGCACCAGCACTTCAGCTACCAGCACACCAGCTACTCCTCGGCCACCTGTGAGTGGGGCAACAGCGTGGGCTGGGCTGGGGGGACCACAGGGGGTGACCTGGGGTGGGAAGCGGCTGGGGGTGGTGTCCCCCCTCCCCACCTCCAGCTGTGCCGTGACCAAGCCCCACAGCCCGTGCGGGGCCGTGCTCACGCCACGCTCCCGCAGCCGACGGCGAGACCGACGGGTACCTGAGCTCCTCCGGCTTCCTGGACTCCCCGGACGTGGCGCATCGCAGCTTCCCGGCGGGGGACCCGTCGAGCCCGCCGCCCGCCCGCCCTGCGCGCTGCTTCCCCACGGTGAGCGCGGCCCCGCGGCGCTGGGGCCCGGGGCGGGCTTGGCACCGGCTGACGCCGTCCTCTCCCCGCAGAGCATCGCGGTGCAGCTGCCCCCCGAGCGCCTGCCCTCGGCCAGCGGCTTCTCCTCCCCGGTGGACAGGTGAGGGCGCGGGGCCGGCGGCGCGGGGCGGGCGGCTGCGAGCGGCGGCGCTGATGCTCCCCGTCGGGGCTCCCTGCAGCTACGCCTCCGATGTGGCGTCGGGCATGAGCGACGGCTGCGAGGGGCTGTCGGCCGGCGAGCAGAGCTCCAAGGGGCCGGCCAAGAGGGCTGCGGGGAAGCTGCTGCGGCGCAGAGCCCGCTCCAGGCTCCGCATCACCAACGTGAGTGCCGCGGGCAGCGGGCGGGTGGGCAGGAGCCTGAGCCCGGGCTGAGCCGGCCGCGCTGCCCACAGATCTCGGACAAGAACGACCGGGTGGTGGAGTGCCAGCTGCAGACCTACAACAACAAGATGGTGACCTTCAAGTTCGACCTGGACGGGGACAACCCAGAGGAGATTGCGGCCGTCATGGTGACTGTGGGGCAGGGTGAGGGTCGGAGTGCGCTCGGCAGGGCTGGGCGCTGACCACCCCTCTGCCCGCAGGTCCACAACGAGTTCATCCTCAAGTCGGAGAGGGACGGCTTCATCCACCGCATCCGGGACATCATCCACCGTGTGCAGACCCTGCTCCGCAAGGATGGGAGCAGCGCTGTGGAGCTGCCCCGGAGCCCTGAGGCTGAGCGCAGCCCCGTGAGTGCCCAGGGCAGGCACCGGCGCTGAGTACAGCTGTGGGTGCTGCTGGCCCCAGGGAGCCCAGCGGGAGAGGGCCAGGGTGCAGAGCCCTCTAGCCATGGGTAGGAGCTGCCCCATGCCTGCGGCTCCAGGTCACTTGCCTGCTCTTGCAATGGGTTGTGGTGTACCCTGCCCAGTGCTGGGGCTGGGGAGGGAGCTTGGATCAGCCTGTGCGGGGCCTCTGCCCCAGCGCTGTCTCACTGCATCCCCTCCGCAGACGGACCTGCCGCTGCAGGAGCTGTCGCGCTCCATCTCCTCGTCCTCTCTCAGTGGTAAGTCTCTGCCCTGTGCAGGCCCTTCTCATCCCCCCACCAGGGCCCATGCAGGGCAGGTAATGGCCCCGGCCAAGCCCATGGGGCACATCCTGCCCTGGCTGAGTGCCGGCTGTCACCCCTGTGCCGCAGACCTGGGCTCCACCAGCCCCAGCCTCTCAGTCCAGTCCCCGGTCCCACCGTTGCTGAGCAGCTCCCCATCAGAGAACAACCTCGGCAGCCCCGTGGAGGCACCGGCAGCCGGTGAGCTGCAGCCAGCGCTGCTGGGCTCCCCTGCAGGTACCAGCCTGGCACATCCGTCCTGGCGCCTGGGCCCGTGCCCTTGGCAGCTCGAGGCTCCAAGGTGCCAGGGCAGGGACAGGAGGGGGCCTGCGGGGGCTGGGGTGCTCCCGATGCTCTTCTCTCTGCAGGCTCCGTGCAGACCTGGCCCCTTGTCTCGGTGGCTCCCTCCTGGCTGACAGCACCACCGGTGCTCCCACAGAGCCCCCCAAGCACCCCAGGCGGGCCCGTCCCCACAGCCCTACCCCAGCCCCTGCTGTCCCCACTGCTGCTCCCCACGTCCCCTGTTCCCAGCGAGCCCAGCAGCCCCCTGAGCCCCCCCATGACCAGCACATCCTGGTCCCCCACCACCCCCTTCCTTTCTCTGGCCAATGTCTTCTCTCTGGCAGTGATGAGCGTGGCGCACACGCTGCTGCCCGGCGTCTCCTCCATCGCCAGCTCCGGTGCGCACGTGTACCCACCGCTGCTCCCGCGGCCACAGAGCCTGGTCCTGGGGCCCCCCCGCTTTGTCTACCCTGACCCCGCCAGCATGGTCAAGCCAGCACCAGCCTTCAGTGGGACTCTGCTGTCAGCAGGGGCTGATGTCCCCCCTGCCAGGGGGCCCGTGCCGTTCCCTTCCCCAGCACCAGCCCCACCATGCCCCACAGGCAGCAGTGCTGTGGGGAGTCCCCTGCCATCGCTGAGTACATCCACACCAGGGAGCCTGGAGGGCAACGCGGTGAGTGCTGGGGTGGCAATGGCTCCTCAGGTGGGGCTCAGCTCCGGGAGGGCCAGGTTGTCACTGCAGATGCTGCCCTGGAATGGGGTGGGGAGCCCCTGGGATGCAGGGAGGGCTGAGCAGGCAGTGGGTCTCAGGGCATGGGAACAGCAGTGGGGGCCAGGAGACGCAGGGGGACCCGGGTGGGGTGGTTGACAGTGTCGGAGTGCCTGCAGGTGCTGCCTGGCTCCCCCAAGCCCAGCAACTCGCTCATCATCTCGGAGTCACCAGCCCCTGGCGTGCCCAAGGCCCAGCTCTCGCCCATCAACGAAGGTGAGGCGGGGAAGGGCCGAGGCTGTGCCAGAGCACTGTGAGACCCCTGACAGCCCTCGTGCCCTGAACCCCACCAACTGCCCCCTGTCCCCAGCAGAGGCCAAGCCCCAGATCCTAGGCCGGTTCCAGGTGACACCAATCAAGGACCTGGCAGCGACGTCTCCGGTGCTGGGCAGCAGCGAGGGTGAGCAGCACGGCACAGAGCCGGCAGCCAGGGGCTCCCCCTTGCCTGCAGCCCCTGCCACAAGGGGCAGCTCAAGCAGCGAGTCGGACTCAGTGCTGGAGATGGCGGAGCAGGACCCCGAGGCTGAGGAAGTGCCGGTTGAGGAGGGCAGGGCGGCGGCAGCGGAGAGTGACCGGGAGGGTCCTGGGGAGGACGGTGGCGAGAGCGCGCCGCAGGCGGTGATAAACCAGGTGTGGCTGAGCTACTCCCGCAGCTTGTCCTACCTGAGCAGCGACGACACCGAGAGCGAGGATGAGGAGATCTGGGAAGAGCTGCAGAACCTGCGCCAGAAGTGAGCAGAGCTTTTGGAGGGGGCTGCACCCGGGGGAGCAGCACAGAGGCTGCTCGAGCTTGGCTGGGCGCAGCGCAGGGCTCGGCTGCCAGCTCCTGCCTCCTCCGCAGGCACCTGGCCGAGGTGCAGCTGCTGCAGAGCATGCAGAAGAAGGAGATCGAGGAGCTGTACCTGCGCATGGGGAAGCAGCCGCCGCTGGGCATCGTGTCCCCCGCTGCCATGCTCTCCAGCCGCCAGCGCCGCCTCTCCAAGGGCAGCTTCAACCCGTCCCGCCGCAACAGCCTGCAGCGCCTGGAGCTGCCGCAGCCCCAAGGTGCCGACCCCTGCTCTGCTCAACCCCTCGGGACCCTGCGGGCTGGGGACCGCGGGGCTGCGGCACCGCTGGTGCCCGCGCTCAGGGCCGCCGTGTCCCCGCAGGCATCATGCGCCGCAACTCGCTGAGCGGCAGCAGCACGGGCTCGCAGGAGCAGCGGCTCAGCAAAGGGGTGACCTTCGCCGATGACTTCAGCCGCGTGGTAAGAGCTCGGCGCCGGTGCTGCCCCCGGCGGCCCCGCGGTGCTGCCGCTGCTCACGGCTGCTTCTCTTCCCAGTAGCCGGCTGGCCAGGAGTGACCTCGTGAACTACCTCAACCAAGTGCCTGCTGCCCCCGGGGTGGGGGAGAGCCCCGTCCGCGCCTCCCGGGAGGGAAGCGCCAGCCCTGGGAGCAGCCAGCGCCGTGGGGCCGATCCAGCCGGGTGCCCGCAGCCCCTCACCTCCAGCCCTCTGTATCTGCCCTCCAATCTCCTCCTTCCTTGTGCCCCCTGGACCCCTCCCTGCCGTTCCCAGTCTGTTTCTCCAGCCCAACCCCAGCTGCAGGACACGTGCAAGGCGCTGCCATCCCTTATGGATCCCCGCAGGCAGAACCACCCCCCCCCCCTCAGTGATCTCAATCCATCCCAGCCTTGCCCCGGGGCTGATCCAGCCCTGCTCTGTGTGGGATGATGCACGGGGCTGGACCTACGGCCCCAGGGCTGCCCTGCTTGCTGCCCCCCTCAGCTCATCCTGCACAGCGGAGCCAGAAGGAGCTTCCCTGGGCTCTGTAACGTGAGCAGGACCAGCAGCGGGTGCACTCAGTTATGAACTGATGCCTGGAAAGTGTTTCATAAATACCAATTAAATCCAGCTCGGGTCTGTTTGTGTCTGTCTGGCGGGACTCGTGACCTTAGCTCAAACCGAGCTAAGATGAGAAAAGAGCAAAGCAGAAACTTGCCCCATCTCAGCAGACACCGGAGCCGGGCTCTGACCAGCAGCGACTTCACCGGGCACCGACGCAGGCTGCACACGCGGTGTTTATTAACGGAAGCCACGGGCAGGGCCCTGGCAAAGGCAGCCGCCTGCGCGGGAGCCCCCGGCGCGTCTCCCTGCACCGCACCGGGCAGGCCCAGAGCCCGCACCCGGGGCCGGGCGCTTCCCCCTCCCGCTCCGCGGGGGCTGCAGCTCACGCCGTTCAGCGGGGCCGGGCCGGGCGCTCCGCGCTCAGCTCCCTGCGCTCTCAGCCCGCGCCCGGGCCCGCGCCCGCGCCGCCTCCGCCTCCTGCTCCAGATCGTCCAGGAACCGCTCCTGCGACACCGAGTAGAAGGTGTACGCGTCTGCGGGCCGCGTTAAGGAGAAGAGCGGCCGCGGAGCGCTCCCGGTCCCGGTCCCAACCCCGCCCCGCCCCGGCCCCGCAGGATACAGATCCCGACCGTGACGGCGCCGATGCCGAGCGCCAGCAGCGCGTTGCGGCGGCGGGGGCGGCTCCGCAGGGCGCGCTCCACCCACTCCATGTGCAGCCGCTGCTGGGGGCTCAGCCCCGGCTCCCGCCGAGGGTCGATGCGCCGAGCGAACGCCGCCTCCCGGCCCGGCTCCTGCGCCGCCATCTTCCCCCTCCGCCGCCGCCGCCGCTTCCGTACAGCGTGCTGACGTCACATCCACCAGAGACACGCGTCCAATCAGAAGCGGCTTTGGGAGCGGGGCGTCGAGTGGTTGGCTGCGGCAGGGACGCGCTCTGATTGGCCGAGCGGGGCCCCGTGACCGCGCGCGTGCTGAGGGGGCCGCCGGTCCCGGTTGCGCTCCCGGGGCCGTCGGAGCCTTCACCGGGGGCGGGCAATGGGCTCCCAGGTGCAGGCAGCGTCCCGGTGCCGCGAGCCAGGCCCCGCCTTCGGCAGGGTGTCCCCGGAGGTCATCGAGGAGGCGCTGATCCGCCTGGCCACGGAGAACGAGCGGCACCTGAGCGAGCTGCCCGAGGGGGCCGGGTGCTTCAAGGAGGCGCGGATCGTGGGTGAGGGCCCAGCCCGGCGGCCTGTGGCGGTCAGGGCCGGGGCAGGGCTGACTCTGCCCTTCTCCTGCAGAGTTCATCTTCCTCTTGGCTGAAAAGTGGCGCCTGGACCCGTCGGCGCGGTACCAGGCAGTGGAGTTACTTGAGAGGTACGGAGCAGCCCGGGTGCTCGGTGTGTTCCCTGTCTCTCTCTCATGTGCCCTGGACCGCTCCCTCAACCAACCTGTGGTGGGTTTTCACAGCCCCAGAGCTTTCTCTCTTTGCTGATTTAGCTCAGGTTTTTGAGCTGAATACGTGCAGAACTGCTGCTTGTCCTTTTGCTTAGCAGAAGAGAACGGTTTTCTGAGCAGTTTTGGGTTTTGTAGGTTTATGATCAAGCAGGTGGAACAAATCTCTAAGTCCTCTAGGAAGAGCGTTAAACACTGTGAGCAGGGGGGAGGCAGCAGCTGCAGCTCTCTGGAAGATCAGCTCTACAACACGTTTGTCCTGCGGCTCGTGTCATGCATTCAGCTCGCGAGCAAACTGTCCCTGCACTATAACGTAAGCCCAATGAACCTGTTCTTGTAATGGCTTTTAGCAGTGTAGCAAGCTATGTGGTACACTTATGTCTGTTAAAAAGAAGATTAGAAAGAAAGAGGGCCATGAAAGCAATCAGGGGCTGGAGCACCTTCTGTATGGAGCCAGGCTGAGAACATTGGGGCTGTTCAGCCTGGAGAAGAGAAGCTGCTTGGAGACCTCAGAGCAGCTTCCAGTGCCTGAAGGGGGCTACAAGGATGCTGGAGAAGGAGTCTTCATCACGGACTGGAGCGATAGGACAAGGGGAAATAGGTTTACAATTAAACAGGGGAAGTTCAGATTAGATATAAAGTTCTTTACTGTGAGGGTGGTGAGGCACTGGAATGGGTTGCCCAAAGAAGTGGTAAATGCTCCATCCCTGGAGTGTTCAAGGCCAGGCTGGACAGAGCCTTGGGTGAGATGGTTTAGTGTGAGGTGTCCCTGCCCATGCAGGGGCTTGGAACTGCATGATCTCAAGATCCTTTCCAACCCACACAATTCTATGATTCTAGTATTTCCAATTTGAAAACTATTACTGATCATAAAATGCAAAGTATATTGAAATGGAGACCTAAATTTAGGTTTAAACATTTAGGGTGGATGAATTGTCACTTGTCAAGTAGCAATTTGTGAGATGTTCCCTATATTGCGGGCAAAAAAGTACAGGCAGTGGGGAAAAGTCTGTGGTTGTCAAAAGGTGTATGTCTGCAGGGGGAAAGATTGTGGGGTAAGGGAAACCTTGGGGAGAGAAGGTCTGAACTGGAGTTTTAATTCCAGCTCAACAGGGGTGTTAGGGTTAGAGAGCCATGGGAGCTGCAGTGGTTCCGGCTGAAATCCAGTGGGAGGAGTAAACCAAGGAGGTGCTTGCTTCTACCCACTGCTCAGGAGCTCATTTGTCTTTTTTTTCCCCTCTTTTTCCTCCTTCAGAGAGTTAACAGCGACGTAGCTTTAAAATTTCTGCAGTCTCTGAAGTACTCGTACACGAAACAGGAGCTGCTCGAGTCAGAACTTGCTGTTCTAAAAACTCTGCACTTCCAGGTCAACGTCTCGACTCCTTTGGCTTACGTGGAGTTGCTCCTGGAGGTTCTGGGTAAGAGGATTAAGAGGAGAGGGTTTTCAAAAGGTGGAATAGAGCCATTGCTGGTTTGAACCAGACTGTCTCCTCTTACAGATTTTGGCATATGGTGCATTCACATTGTGCAGGGCTTTACTCTTTGGGTGAGAACTTTGTCCGTACTAGAATCCGATGAGTGCTGTTGGACAGCATGTTGAACATGATGTGTTCAGTAGAAGAGTTTAAAACCCCCAAAACCTAATGCAAGAACATGTTTCCTACAAGTGCCCAGGTCTAACAACCTGAATTTAGGTATCAGTGAGATGATACTGAGCTTGAGAAAGCCTGTGGCACTCAGAAACAAGGGGTAGCTGGTACCAGGAGTCTCCATCCTTGGCTCGCGGCTTCTTTCTAATCCAGTTTCATGCCTTGGGATGTGGTGCTGATCCTGTGTGATCCCTGTGCTAGGGTACAACGGCTGCTTGCTTCCCACCAAGCCCTTACATGAGATGTGTATTCAGCTCCTCGACTTCTCCTACCTTGCACGAGATGCCATCTACGACACTCTGTTGAAGATTGCCGTCGAAAACTCCACACCAAGCAGACTGCAAGTGTGAGTAGCTCCCATGGCTGATGCTTTAACTGTTTGAAATGAAAACCCTAAAAAACCCTTAAGAAATAGTAGCATATTTCCCATGATGCCACTTTTGGGGGGCATGTTTTTTAAAAAACAGTAATTTTGAGGGGCTTTCAGCATTTATTGAGCTTAATGTTCAAAGCAATGTGCTTCTACACGGGTGCTTTAGGGGCAAGCTAGGGAAATGTTTAATCATAAAACCCCAGCTTTGGCACTGTCCACTGAAGTTAACAGCATCAGGCTCTGTTTGGACTGAGCAAGTGAACGTGTGCTTTGTAGCCCTCCCAGAAGCAGGTGCTTTTGAACTGCAAAGCTGGCATTGATGACACCAAGAGACACTTTTACTTGCAGAGCAAAGTTTTTGACAGTGAAGGAAGATTTCATGCTCTTGGCTGTAGGAACCATCAGCACAAGCATGTTCGTACTAAACCCTGGGCATTGGAAGCAGGTACAGTCACTTCCAAAGGTGTTGGCTCTATGTGGGTTGTTGAAGTGCAGCAGGAAGCACGTGTGAGGGTGTTGGAAGGCTCCTGCGTGCATTAGTGTGTGTATGTCCTTGTGCTTCAGCATCTCCACAGCCAGAACAAACCCCATACAGGTGAAGTAATCCCGTGGGACTACTTCACAGCCTGTATGTAGCTTTTTCACCTCTTCAGTAGAAGTGATTAAAAAAGAAAATGCAAAGCAAACATAAAACCCCCCTAAACCAAGCAAACAAACCCCCAGCCACATAGAAAACATACCGAGAGGCTTCACATTTGTTGAAGTGTGGCCATGGAGCACTTATTCCCGTTATTCCCATTAGATTTGCAGGATTAAGAAGTATGTAAAGGAACATCTCTTAGGCACTGTTAGTAAGTTGCTCTCTTGGGTTTTTTTTAAGGTTGTGGAGCATTTGAACTGTATCACTGGCATCACTTCACAGAGCATACAAGATTTTTCTTACGCAGTACTGAAACAGGTCATTGGCAGCACCAGTCCGAGGCAGGGCTACAGGAGGTGTGGAACAAAAGCTCTGGAACACAGAACTGGGCCTCCTCAGTAGAGCTGCCTGCCCCAGGGCAGCAAAGCACTGCCACTGCCCAGAGCACCCCATGCAATTTGGTTTGCTTTTGTTTGGAACACCAGGGTTAAGTCAGAAAAGCTCCTTTCAGGCAACACCCCAGTGCTGTGAAGGGAGGCGCCAGGAGCCAAGTAGAAATAACCTCTTTGGGCAGAAAAAGTCTTTATTGTAAGACCTACATCAGCTTAGTTCCGAACAGAAGTTCCCTTGAACAAGGAGCAAGCCCTAAGGAGTCACGTTCTGAAACGGCAGTGAGGCGCGTGGTGTGGTAAGGGCACTAGGAGCAGCTCACAACCCCGTTACAAACAGAGCTGTACTTGCTTTCTCTATTTGCTGCTGCTTTAAAGCTGACTCTTGTCCCAGGCAGCCGGGATGTTCCTGTGTCCCCTCTCTGCTCCCAGCCCAGCAGGCAGTTGCCCACCTCTGTGGTCAAAGGCACAGCTCCCCCAGTTTGGAAAGGGATGCGACTGTCGCGATAGCAGGGACTTGCTGAGCCCGTCACTGGGAGCTGTGCCCATGTCACATGGAAGCACTCTCCGTGTAGAATAGTGTTTTATTATTTACTGGGTGCACCTCCAGGTGAGAACAGGCTGCAGGAAGTATCACAAACACCAGCATCATCCCAGCTAACGGTACTTGAAGCAGTATCAAACCTTGCTACGTTGAGCGGCACAGAGTACTGACATGACTTAGAATCCTTTATTTCAGACTGCAGTTACCTTGAGCTCCTCCACGTTCCTGTGTTTGTAACATTTCACTTCTCTAGCTGTAAGAGTGGTACTGAACTCACCCCTTTGAAGTTCAGCAGTAATTTCAGTCTATAAACCTCAAAGTGCCAGTTTAGCATTGATTTAACACCTTTTTATTGTGTTCAGCTCCATGACACAACTTTACATATTGCTTTTCTATATACTACTTGTAATAATGGTCTTTTAAATAAAGTGTCTTGTGGTTTTTTGGTATTGTAAACATTTTATACTGGTTAATATTAAGAGACATCTTAATGTGACTTTCTCTGACGGAACACAGACATCCTGCAGCTGCCAGGACGAGTTCTTCCCATGGTTACTTGTTATAGAACTGGGATGAGACCCAGGCAAGACCCCACTTCAGGTTAGTTAACATGAATTTCAGTGCTTTTGTCCATTGCTCCTCAGAGTTAAATTGTGTTTTAATAGAGTAAGAGCCACCGCTGCCGCCTGTGTCTTCAATCTTTCCCTTCTCCACGTCCATCCTAGACCATACAAAGCTTCATTAGTGTGTTACTAGTGCGAGCATTTCATTTCCATGTGACATTTCAACCTGACATTTTTGTTATTTTATATAAGAATACTTTGGTTTTAACAGAAATCTACCAAGCCTCAGGTCTTCACCTGAGGAACCGGCTTTAAGTACCAAGAGAAATGGGGCAATCTTGCACGTTATAAAGATCACGGGCTGATTCCAGGGCAGAACCATGTCAGTCGGTGCTGTGTGGGGCTGCACATGAGGTGTTCACTTGCTGTGTCAGACAGCAGCACTCACCTGTAGGGCAAACAAAACCGGGTTTCCCCTTTCTCCACTTCCTCTTTAAACTGCTGCACGCAGTCCAGGAAAGCCACCATCGCATGGTCAAATTTATTGTCCCAGAAGAACCTCAGGCCTCCAGAACAGTACAAGGGAAGCTCCTGGAAAAGAGATGGGTTTCAAGCACTCTAAGTATTCCCATTTAGATATAGTCATTGCAGCTCTTTAGTCCTCTGTAGTGTGAGGCTTAAATTTGTCAGCGGATCCTTAGAAATGGTTTGTGGCACGTAGCAAGTGTGACTTGTTTTGTGGTTGGTGCCTGTTACGTGCAGGCTTGGGTTCCTAATCGCCAACAACCAGCCCACACCATCTTCCTCTGGCCAGTGCAGTGTTTGACTCCAGAGTCCTGTTGTTTTTAACCAGGTGGCAGGAAGAGCAGCTTGATACAGGATATGGAATTACTAGATTAGATACTAGTTATTTTGTTAGAGAAGTTGTGGCACGTAGTTGTCCTGTACCATAGACACAAAAAGCTAAGTTTGCTTTCTGTGACCAGGGCTCTGTGGCACTCAAGGTCAGTGTGACTTGTGTGGGGTCTCTTACCTTTGATTTGTCCGTGAGGGACTCTAAATATGAGTGGTTGCCATATGGTACAAGACGGTATCTGAAAGGAGATGGGATTCACAGGCAGATGACCCCAACTGTCTCTGTCTGGGCCAGAAGCAAAAGCTGCGTTACATGGCATGTACCTTTGAAACTTCAGGCCCATTTTGTTTGCAAGGGCATGGAGCAGCAGCACAGTCTGCCCCCAGGCAGCGTTGATCTCATTCCATTCTACAGGCACGCTGGGGAGCCGGCCAAGTCTGAAGTTATTTATTGTGCCAAACTGACCACTGTGCCTGTGATAGGAGGAATTAGAAATAAACTGCTGGAGCAGGAACAGCTTCTGGCAGTAAAGTGTGTGATGGCTGCGGTGTAACAGCCATCCCCCATGCACGGGGAGCTCAGCAAAGGGGGGTTGGGGCTCTGATTACAAATCGTATGTAAATAGAAAACCCTTGTTATCTGTTTATCATGGAATCCCAGACTGGTTTGTGTTGGAAGGGACCCTGAAGCTTATCCACTTCCAACCCCCTGTCACGGGCAGGGACCCCTTCCACTAGAGCAGCTTGCTCCAAGCCCCTTTGTCCAACCTGGCCTTGAACACTGCCAGGGATGGGGCAGCCACAGCTTCTCTGGGCACCCTGTGCCAGCGCCTCAGCACCCTCACAGGGAAGAGCTTCTGCCTAAGAGCTCATCTCAATCCCCCCTCTGGCAGGTTCAAGCCATTCCCCTTGTGCTGTCCCTACAGGCCCTTATCAACAACAGCCTCTCTGCAGCCTCCTTTAGGTATGTGTGACCCCATTAGTGCTGTCCCTGCTCCGAGCAGCCCCACGGTACCAGATGTGGAAGGTGGCGTTGAACACGTTGGTTTTCTTTAGTTTATCCAGTTGCATCTGGGCGTAGCGCATCTGGTTCTCCACACTCTTAAGCTCATCATCCAGCTCCAGCTGTTGCCTCTTGAATTCACAGTATTCCTTCTGATACCTTTGAACAAGAGCAAGACAACAAATGTCAAGTGCATGTACAGACAAGCAATTGCTCTCCTGGTACTCCAGGGCTTATTTGGCCATGCCAACTCCAGTTTTGCAAAGACCAAGCCACCTGCATTTGGCTGTTACTTACAGCTTTCTCTACGTTATAATCTCATTTATCTGTTACTTAAAATCCCTGCCATAAGCTGAGCTGTGGGTCACTCACTGAGCTTCTTCCTGCTCCAGCCGCTCCGCCTCTGCCCGGACTCTCTCGAAGTCTTCAGCCACAACCTTGCGATTCTTCTCGACATCCTCCAGCTCCTGGATCAGCTGCTCTTCTTCCAGTGCGAGTTCCTTCAGTTCCATCTGCAGCTTCTCCTTATCATCCTCGTTCATTTGTTCCAGGATCTCCAGACACCTCCTAAAGGAGAGCGCCAGGATTACCAAACCAGGGATGGCAGGGAGGCTCCTGCTGGCAGCAGTGCAGATGGGGACTGGGATCTCCCACTGCTGTTGTTCCCAAGCTGTGTTGATCCTGCACCATGAGTCAGGAATACACAGAGCAGGGGAGCAAGATGGTGACCGAGGGCTGCCGCTGCCTGACAGGAACTGTCTCTGTGGAGCCCTGGGTTGCACTGGAATGCCACAGACCTCAGCTGGAGAAGCTGTTACCACGGGACTCTCACAGGTGAAGGTGTCATGTCAATCAAAGAAAACCCCAAGTGCTCAAGTCAGGGATATCCCAATGGTCATGGGAAGGCTCTGGGCTTCCCCCAGCCTAAAGCTACTTGGTCCTGGGTTGCCTCCAGCTCACTCACTTGTAGTTCTGGCACTCGTTCTCGGTGATGTTAAGCTGGGTGTCCAGCTGGTCCAGCAGCGTGTCCGTGCACTCCTCACACAGAGGGTGATCCACGTCTGTCTGCCCGGACATGATGTCAAAGAGGTCGCCGGTGACCTGCAGGAAGCGTTTGCCATCAGGTTGGGTGAAGCCGTGGCTGCTGCTGGCTCCTCACCTAAACCTCACCCCCAATACACCGGGAGGCCAGTGCTGCGTCTCCCAGAGCATCCAGAACGAGTGCTGCTCTGGCTCGGAGGTACCCAAACTTACCAGCTCCCGCACAACTTGCCTTCAGTCTGCGGCTGAGGTTTTCCATGGTGCCGCCATCCGACGCCTCCCCAATCAGCGTGAAGCTGTTGGCGCTTTCTGTTGACATCATTCTTGGAAAGAATTTAATGGAGAGCTGAGTGCTCAGGGGCCAGGCTTAAACCTGAGGCTGGGTTAAGAGGCAGAAGGGACGAGCACAGGAGAGGAGGAGCTGGATTGCGGGTGAGCTCTAGGGGACGGTGGTTGGGTTCACCCGGAGGTAAGGGGCAGCCCCAGGCAGCCCCACGCACTCCCGGGGGAAACAGAGCTCACACAGGACTGGTTGCTACGTGCAGGGCTCAGCTGGGCCCCGCTGCTGAGGGGACCCCGTTCTGCCGGCGGGGATGGGACGGATGGGACCCCATTTCCCCGGGCTAGGGGCGGATGGGGCCTGCCGGGAGCGCGGCCGTACCTGGCCGGCGGGATGAACCGCCTGGACACGCCATCCTGCCGGTTCTCCGCGAAGGCTTCCTGCGGGACAAGCGGACACCGTCACCGGGCACGGCAGGGGACACAGGACCGTAAGGGGACACCCCCACCAGCGCACCCGACCCCGCCGTACCTCCGTCAGGGCGCTCTCCTCTTCGTGCGCGTCCCCGGGCCGGGCAGGGGCAGCGGCCAGCAGCGGGGCTGCGGGAGAGGAGGCGTTACCCGTGCCCGGCCCCACAGCCCGCCCCGCCGCCCGCCCTCCGCCCCGCGGTACCGGTGAGCTCCTGGATGGTGAGGCGGTCCAGGATCTTGAAGGAGGTGTCGAGCTTGAGCGGCTGCCCGCAGCGCTGGCACACGAAGCTGACCTGCGCCGTGCCGCCGGCCCCGCGGCTGCCCTCCATGCCCGCTCAGCCCCGCGCCATCGCCACCGCCGCGCGGCGGATGTGACGTGCGGCCGCGGGGGCGCGGTCCTGTCAGGGGTGTAACGAGGGGCGGCCATTTTTAACGTGAGCAGCCAGGACCTCGGGCTCGGCGGCGGAGGGAGAGTGCGCGGCCAATTGGCGGGCGCGCCGCGTGACGTCAGTTCCGGTGGTTGGCGGCGACGCCGGTGTTGGGGCAGCGGCAGCGCGGCCCCCGCGGCATCCCCCGGACCGGAGCGGACCGGACGCTCCCCGCCCGCCGCCGCCGCCATGGCCTCGCTGCTCAAGGTGGACCCGGAGGTGAAGCTCAAGGTGCGCACCCCGCCGGCGGCCTCCCCCCCTTCTTCAGCGCCCCCGCCGCGCGGGCTGGGCCCGGGCCTCGGGGCGGGGCGGCCTCACGCCGCCGCCGCCGCTGCTGCCGCTGCCCGCTGGTTCCACCGCGGCCGTTGCACGTGAGGGCGCTGAGCACGGCCCGGCCGCCGCCGCACCGGGAGGGCGGGCGCTGGCCCAAGCGAGGTCTGGAGCCTGCCCCTCCGCGCCCGGTGCCGCCGCCGGCCCGGTGTTGGGTTCTCCTCGTGCCGATGGATGGGCCGCTAGGGCCCGGCCCGCGCAGGCGGAGCAGCTTCCGGCGCCCCCGGCAGCGGCCGCTCGGTGCCCAGCGGCTCGGTCAGCTCCCGGGGGTCCCTCGGAGGGCAGGAGGCGCCCCCGAGGCGCTCGGTATGGCTCGGGAGTGACTGAAGTGCTGCTTTTCTCCTCCTGCAGGTGGATTCCTTCAGGGAGCGGATCACAAGCGAGGTGAGGGTCCCCCCCCCGTATTGCTGCTGGTGGGATGGGGACAAACCCATCGGGTCCATGTCCCCGAGAGACCTGGCTGTGGTCTGAGCCTCTCCAGGAAGCTCCGCAGCCCATCAGCCACCAGCCGTGGCGAGGGGCTCGAGCCTCGTGCTCTCCTGGCCCGTTCTCACCCTGCCTCAGTGTGGCAGCAGCCACAGCACTCGTGTTCCCTGCTGCTTCCTGCCTTTGGACAGTTGGGTTCCTGCTGTTCTCTAGCGGTGGGAGCTGTTTCCCATCGTTGTCTGTGCTTTCTCTCTCAGGCTGAAGACCTGGTGGCAAACTTTTTCCCAAAGAAGCTGTTAGAACTCGATGGGTTCCTCAAGGTGAGATCTTCCCATCTCCTTTTTCACCTCCAAGCTGAGCGCTGATAGCACCGTGGCAGGCCCTGGCCTCTTGTGTCTTTCGCTGTGTCGCACGGGGGTGAAGCTGCAGCTCAGTCGCTCGCATGCATTTGAGGGCTGTTGGCTCTAGAGGGGGTGCTTCCCCTTGCAGTTTTCTTTGTGTGATCACCACATTTATCTTTCTTACATGTTTTGCTACGCGGGGCTGTGCTGTGCTCTCACATGGCTCCAGCCCTGCAGGCAGTTGATAGCTTTGATCCAGGCTGGAGCTGGCACGCTGCTCTTGGGTGGAGGGAGGGCTCCTCACAGGCTTATTGTTAGACCCTTTCTGTTTCATTTGTCCTTATTTTATAGTTGGATACGAGAGAGAGCTGGATCTTTTGTCTTCTCATTGTGTTTGGTGGGACAAAGTTTCTTCACTCATAATTAAATAACAAATCTGCTTTATTTTCCAGGATCCTATCTTGAATATTCATGATCTCACTCAGATCCATTCGGACATGAACCTCCCAGTGCCTGACCCAATTCTTCTCACAAACAGCCACGATGGACTGGATGGGGTAAGGTTACTCTCTTGGCTGTGATCCCTGCTTCTCTTGATTAAAACTGCATGGCTTGCCCTGTGCTGGAGTAGGTATATTCTCACTCAGTAAAAGGCCATGGCTCTCCCAAAGGCTCTTAGGAACTGCTCTGGGAAGTCTGCTGAAGGCAGTACTGTGCTCTGCAGACCTTCTTGGCTCTTAAAGAAGGATGCTTAGATCCAGGAGCGTAGCAGAGGCTCTGAAGTTTCCCTTGGTTCCTTTGGGACACTGCTGTAGCTCCCGAGTAGTTTGTGAGTAAAACATTTTGTATGTTTTAGCCAAATATGAAAAAGAGGAAGCTGGAGGACCGCGAGGAGACCTTTCAGGGTAAGAGTCCCCAAGTCCCTTGTGTTGCTGCTTGCACCCTGAGCCAGTGCACCACGCCCTGGGGATATGAAATGGCACGAATCCCACTTGCCCTGTCCTCACAGCAGCTGCTGCTCATGCAGGCCTGTCCGCACGACCTCTCCAAGGTTGACCCACACTTCTGTTGAGGAGGAGTCAGGTTCCAGCTCTCAGAAGCATAATTAGGACTTCTCTGATAGCCACAAGTAGTACTTGCTTGAGCTTGGCTTGCTGACAGAGGCAGCTCATCTCCCTGTGGCTCTCCTTGTCTGGAGGAAGACACCAGGCTTTGGCTTAAGCTGAGGCACAAACAGCTCGCACACTTGGAGCAGGAAATCCCTTGTGCCCAGGCTCAGCAGCCTGGAGCTCTCCAGCTCCATGTTCTCTCTTCTTCCCTTGTGGTAACTGCTGTCATCCCGTGTCAGATCTCCCCTTCCATGCACGTTAGCTATAGCTTGACTCAGTGTCCACAAGCCTTTGCAGGAGATCAGATGCTCAGGTGGACCTTCGGTGTGATCCGCTGCTGCAGCTCTTCCTGTGTGTCCTGATGAGGTGTTTTTCTCCTCTGCTGGTAGGTACCAAAGTGTTTGTGATGCCCAATGGGATGCTGAAGAGCAACCAGCAGCTGGTGGACATCATTGAGAAAGTGAAACCAGAAATCAGGCTGCTTATTGAGAAGTGTAATACGGTGGGTATGAGCACTGGAGCCAAGTGGAAGCAGGAGGATGGAGGCAAAGCTGCTCTGGGTGGAAGGAGCCGACCCCTCTGTACTCTGTGGATGAGGAAAGGCAGGATTTGTATTGCAGTGGCTGAGAGTGGCTGGGGGTAGGTGTAGGGAAATAATCCTAGAATCCCAGCTCGGAAAGGACCTCAAGGATCATCTGGTGCAACCTTTCTAGGCAAACCGTGACCTACACTAGATAGCCCAGCACTCTGCCCAGCTGAATCTTAACAGTGTCCGGTACTGAGGACCCCACCACTTCCCTGGGGAGATTATCCCAGCAGCTGATAGTTCTCATTGGGAAAAACTTCCCTGTGTCCAGCTGGAATCTCCCCAGGAGTAACTTGTGCCCATCACCCCTCCTCTCCTCCATGTGAGTCCTTGTCAAAAGGGGGTCTCACTCTTCTTTGTAGCCACCCTTTAAACACGGGAATGTGGGGGTGAGGCCTTCCTGGAGCCTTCTATAGGCTGAACAAGCCCAGCTCTCAACTTTTGATCATCTTTGTGGCCCTTCTCTGGCCCCCTCCATACCTTTTTGAGCACGGTCTCTGTGGAGGTGTCAGTATTGATCAGTGCTGTGATCTCTCCACCACAGGTCAAAATGTGGGTGCAGCTTCTCATTCCCAGGATAGAAGATGGAAACAACTTTGGTGTTTCTATTCAGGTGAGGCCCTGCTGGCTCTACTCACTGCCCTGCTGCAGGAGGAGCTGTGCTCCAGGGACAGGGATCTCTTGGCTTCCTCTGAATCTTTCATTTGATAGTGTTCACTCAGGTGTTAAAAGCCCAGCCTGAGCTTGACATGGCACTGCTGAGACGTGCTGCTTGCAGAGCCCTAGTGAGCAGTCTCATGCAGCCAATGACTTCCTCCTCTTCCCTGCAGGAGGAAACAGTCGCTGAGCTTCGAACTGTGGAGAGTGAGGCAGCGTCCTACCTGGACCAGATTTCTAGGTAGGCATGCAAGGACAAGCCTTGTTTGTGGGAGCCCCTTGGGAAAGGGAGGTGCTTGGGGAAGGTCCCCCAGCTTTCCTAGGGCAGCTTGGGCCTGAAAAAGATCTCGGTGCTGTTAATCTGACCTTTAGTCTCTCCCTTTTCTTATCAGATATTATATCACAAGAGCAAAATTGGTTTCCAAAATAGCTAAGTACCCTCATGTGGTAAGTGAGTGGGGAAGTGGAGATGTACATGGTACATGCTGCTGCTTTTGGGGACTCTTTGGGCCACTTCATCACTGTCCTTTTTGGGCTGAGGGTCTTGGGAGGGGCAGGGAGGGATTGTGCAGGGATGCAGGACATCTGCATTAGAGGAGAGCAGTTGAAGGGGTGGGGGGGTTCCCTTGGTGCTGGGGAGGCAGCGCTGGGCTCAGCCTCTGCTCCCTGCAGGAGGACTATCGCCGCACCGTGACCGAGATCGACGAGAAGGAGTACATTAGTCTGCGCCTGATCATTTCAGAGCTGAGGAATCAATATGTAAGTGGAAAACTGGAGCTTGCCAACAGGAGAGAGCCCTTGTGACCCTCCTGCCCTGCCCTTCCCCTTGGGGTACACCCGCTCCTGCCTCCTCCCCGCTCTGATGAGAGGAACTGACTGTCACCTCTCCTGGGGGTGCTGGTATCTAGCACCTCCTGAGCTCTCCCTGCAGCCCAAGCTATCCCTGGGGTCCTTAGAGAAATCATTTCTGCGTTACATGTGGTGACTTCTGCACAGTCTGGCTGGAAGAAGCCCTTAGACTGGGGATGCGACTGCATGCAAGGGATGAGGGTAGTGCCAGCGTGAGCTATGCTGCTGCTTTAACCTGGGCTCGTTGTGAAGGCTGAATGCTGCATCCCCTCACCCTGTCTGAGGCCTTGTCTCCCTTTTTGCAGGTCACTTTGCATGACATGATCCTTAAAAACATTGAGAAGATCAAGAGGCCTCGGAGCAGCAATGCTGAGACCCTCTATTAAGTGTCAACGTTTGAACTTGAGAACTGTTCAGTCAGCTAAAGACCGTCATTGCCTTGGTTTGTTACGTGACTATCGAGATGGGAAACTGGCTGGAAATAGTATCGCATTCTTAGTTAAACTCTAAAGAAACTCTTGCCTAGTTTTGTGATTGGTTTTGTTCAGGTCTCAGGAGCTCTCCCTCCCTCTAGTAACTGGTACCGAGAAGGCCGTGCTGCTTTGGGGTGCCCTAGAGGCTGCTTTGGAGTGAGAGCACCAGCCAGGCAGGAACATTCCTTCATGCCTTTCTTCCTACCTGAGTAGGAGCGACACTAGAGACCAAGCCCCTGTCCTGCCCCATCTCTTAGCTGGGGTCTCTGGGAGTGGGGCAGACAGAGCATGCTGGGGTGGTGGTGCTGTGGGGGAGAAGCTGGCTCTTTGCTGCTGGGCCCCTCTGCTGCTGGTGCTCTGCAAGGACAGGGGAGCCTGCCCCTCCTGGTCCTGGTGCTGCTGCCCGCTCTGCCCTCCTGGCTCTCTCCTGACAGCAGAACCTGCCCCATGTCCCTCTGCCTTGTCAGTTCTGGCTAGATCAGTGCAGAGCAGCACAAGGTGGTGCTTGAAACTCAGCTGGTCACTGTCCCAGCTGGTCAGGAGCTCAGGTGGCTTCTGCCCCTGGTTGTGATTGGACTTAGAGCCCCTTTCTTGGCTAAACCCAACGTTATTCACACACATCCTGCTGCCCCTTCAGCATGAGAGGAGGGGGGGCCGGGGTCCGATACTAACTCCTGGTAGTCTCCACACGTGCTCAGGCTGAGCCCCGCTGTCCCCTGGCAGTGCTCCCGTGCAGCTGGTGCTTGGGGTGAGGATGGCTGGTGCCCACCTACCTGGTCCCATGGCAGACCCTGTAGGCCTTCCCCTGCAGAGGGCATGCTCGTGTGCCTGGGGGCTCCTCCGGGACGTTTCATGGTCCATTACAAACCCCTTTGGGAATGACTGGTTGTGTTGCATCAGTTTCTGTGTGTGGCAAATGGGCCCAGAACGCTGCAAGCTCCAAAATTTTTCTTATTTATAGTATTTCTACTTAAGTCCCCTCTTCAGGGAATGTGAAGTCATTTGTTTCAGGAACCTCACTGTTGCCCAGGTCTCGCTGTTACACCTGTATATTCTCATTGTGCAGTAGCCTTAATAGTTGTGTTCCCCCCATTGTAACAACAGTGACAAATGGAATGAATTCTCTCCCTTCCCTTTGTTTTTTACTTAGTTTCTTTGTTTCTTCTGCTTCCACCTCTAAGAGCCGTGGTGTCTCTTGCTGGTTTCCCAGGGATTTGCCCCGAGTGTGGAGGGCTGCTGGCCCTTGCTATAGACTCTTCTGTTGTTGTTTGTAGTAAGTCAACTCTTAGTCTTCCCGCTAATAAATGCTCAGTAACAAACCAACTGCATTCTGGCTGCTGTCTGGGAGCAGCACTTCCCCTTGTGTTTGTATTGATTCCTTTTGAGTTGTTGGGCTCTCTTTGCCAGATGAACGTATGTAAACTTTGACCATGTCAAGAAATTAAAATGAGGTACTTGGAATTCTTCTAAGGTAGCCCCTTGTGTGTGATGCCGAGCTCCCAGGCTGCGCAGGGCCAGTGGCTGTGCCTTTCTCACATCCAGTTGCTCCTTCCCTGCATTCTCCTCGTGCCTCTCTCTGTTGTAAATGCTCTGCACTGCTCTGTAGGTTGTTTCTACTGCAGCTTGCCTTTGGCCCCACGGTTTTGTGTTTGAGCTGTTCTGTCCCACCTCAGCCCAGTGCATGGGACTCAGGCACCTTGTGTGCTTTGTGTGTTGTCTCCTTGAGACTGCAGCATCCATTGCTGCGTGTGTTTCTTTCCTCTCTTGCCTGCTCCGTGCATGTGGTGCCAAGGAAAGGGCTGTCCCTGGCCTCTGTGTCTCCTGCTGGGGGAGGCTCAAGGACACGCTCCTGCCTTCCCTGTGCTGCTGGGGCTGGGAGAGTCCTGCTGGTGCCTGACAGGCAGGAGCTGGGCTGGAAGCCAGGAGCAGGGGAGGGTTTCTTGTCCGTGACCCTCACCCCTCAGTGCAGGGGTTTGTGCTCTGCTCTCCAAGTGGCACTGCGCTGTTGGGGCTGTTCACGGGTGACAGCCCAGCTCCTACACGGGGGCTGTTAAACTCTGGGAGGAGAACAAAGGCCCAGCAGTTGGGTGCAGACGCTCCCATCCGCGGCCGCCGTGGGGAAGGGTCAGGCAGTTCCCGCTGTTCTGTTGCACAGGAGCTGACCCCGTGAGATGAGGGAATGGGAGTTTTCCAAAGGCTGAGGTCTGGCCCGGGGCGTGCTTCAGCCTTGCCTGTGTCGGGAGCGTTGGCACAGGGTTCCCTGTGCTGTTCTCTCCCAGGTGTCTGCCAGTTCCAGAGTGTCCGCTGCCTGTCTCTGGGGTCGGTTTCTATAGATGGGAGAGGCTGGTGTTTGCTCCCTCCATATCTCTGTGCGAGCAAACTCCCTCCTTGCTTTGTCTGGGAGATGTCTGCAATTATCAAAGGCGCCAATGGGCAGTGTCCAAAAGAACTGGGAGCCAAAATAAACACCAGGAGGAGGATGTGAATTCTCCCCATCAGGTGTGGGCCGGGGCGAAGGGCATCAAACGCCATGAACCAAACAAGTCATGAGCAAGTTATGCTGCTGTTTGAGAGACATGGCTTAAGCTGCCTCAGGCTTCTTTTGGAGAAGGTACCACGAGCATCTCAGTGATGTGGCCCTTAAAGATCCTTGAGTGCTTCCATCAGGAAGGTATCGACATGGGTTTCCTGGCTCTGCAGGCTCTGGTAGTTGCTCTGCTTCCTGAAATTCCTGCTGCAAGATGTAGGTGGATTTAGGGCTGTTCCGTCCTAAACGTTGCTCCCAGCAAGTGCAGGCTGATTCTTGTGTTGCTTTAAGAAGCTTTACAAGTCCTCATCTTGAGAAGCGCAGCAGAAGAGGACATGGTTTGATAACGGGGTATCAGACATGCACCCATGGCACACACCCTGCAGCCCCGGGTGTGTGCCGTGCGCTGGTTTGTCGTGGGGATGTCATTCCAGGTCAGGGTTTCTCTTTCTTTTCCAAACCCCGACGTGCACAGACCCAGGGCTGTTCCCACCCTTTATTTTCAGACGTCTCCCAGGCGAGCTGCAGGGTTGAGTTGTGATTTGTGGGGCACTCAAGCCTGTGGAGCTCATCCAGGTCTTTAAAGTACTGCTGCGCTGCTTAGAAAATGACCGTCTGTAATTGCAGCCTCTGCCTTGACCTTTAGGGACTTGGGATGCAAAACCAAGAGGCAAAGGGAAAACTGGAGGCTCTGCTCTTTGTGTCAGTGTGAGCACTGTGCCTGTGGCCTCGGGGGCTTGTGCATCCTCTTGGCTCGGCTCTGTAGGTGTGTGTTGGTGCAGAGCACTCGTGCAATGCTGGGTGAAACAGATTCCCTGTTCCAGGCTTACATGGAAAGGGAATTTTTCTTTCAGGCCTAGCCCCAAGTAACCCTCAAAGCCTTGAGAGCATCCATTGAAAGACTTGACTTGGACATCAGCGCATCTTTGCTTCATCTGTGGCTGCTCAGAGGCATTCTGCCACTAGAGGCCAGTTGGGGAGAGCAGGGTACCTCTGAAACCTGCAGCTGCTGCATCCCGTGTAGCCAAGGCTCTGTCCTCATCCGTCCCATCTCTCCCCATCACTTGTGTCCGTGCCCTCCTCTGGCACCGGCGCCACGTGCACCGGGAGCCGTGGCTCTGCCGGCGCTGGCGCAGCGGCCGGTGAGGCAGCGATGACACATTGCTGGCAGGGAACGGGCGTGCGTGTCCCTGCCCTGCACAGCTGCAGCCTGGGCTAAAGAAGGCTGAGGCTGCCTGTGGTGGTGAGGATAATGGAGCGTGTCCTATGGCAATGTGGCCTCCTGCCTGCCAGTGTGGTGTCTGGTGAGCACGGCCGGGAAGCTGTCGGGGGGGAGGATGAGAAGGGCCAGGGTGAGGTGAGGTGAGGCTGGCAGCAGGAGTGGAAATGTTGGGTTGAATCTCCAGCCATGGCTCTCTTGGATGCCTTCCGCTTCCCAGCACCAGCGGGGACAGGCAGGGATTGGAGCGGTCTGACCCCCAGCCTCGGGCAGGATTGAGCCCCAAGCCCTGGGTGCCACAGGTTGGGGTGGCTTTGTCCTTGAGGGAACTTCTCAGGAGCTGCCCTTCAGTCGCCTGTGAACTGGAAGCAGTGAGGGCTTGTTTCAGTGGAATGAATGAGTTCATGGCTGCTCGGAGGTGCAGACTGAGAGCTGGTTGTTCACAGCGCACCGGTGCCTGAATCTCACCCTGAGCTCCCTCTCTCCGTGCCTGCCAGAGCTGCTCCGGTGCTACACAAGTGATGTGTTCTCCGCAAAGGCTTCCGTGGGGAGGATTTAAGAGAAAATAAATAAAAAGCCACTGCAAGCTCGGGACGGGGCTGCCCGGGACCGTGTTTACAAGGAGGAAACGCGACGAGTCGCAAAGAGGTGGAATTCTACAGCATGGCAACAATTCCCAGCTTGTCAGAGCCGGGCGGAGGTCGCAGGCACCTCGGGCTGACGACAGGAGCTGCGCTTTTACAGGCAGCCGCAGGAAGCGAGCTTGGACTGAAGGAGTAACGGAGTTCTGTGGAGCCTGTCTGAGTCACTGACCCTGCATCTCCACTGCTGCCTTCAGACACTGCTCGGGGAGGACACAGGAGGCTGCAGAGAGAGATCTGCCCTTTCTGGTCACCACCAAGCTCGGATCTCCTCCCCTGGCCTCTCCCAGTCCTTTGTGCTCACCCTGCTCACCCATCCAGTGCAGCCTAAACGGAGAGAGGAGCAGCTGGAAACCCAGCTCCGAGCTGCTGCGAGGGCCCAGGGACCAGCGGAGCCATGAACGTGAGAACCGCGCTCGTGCTCCTGGCTCTGGCTTTAGCCACTGTGTTGGCGCTGGTCTGTGTGCTGCTGAGCAGGGGCAGGGCTCCCGGTGCCTGCCCGCACCGGCCCCCGGCGCAGGAGGACCCCGACGGCGGCCACAGCCTGGTCTTTGCGGACCTGACCCCCGCCGAGCTGGCCCAGGTGGTGCGGTACCTGCGGGGACACCTCGGGCTGCGGCTGGTGGACGCCGCGCGGGCAAAGCCCTCCGACAACTGCATCGCCTCCGTGGAGCTGCAGGTGCCGGCCAAGGCAGAGGCGCTGCGGTTCCTGGACGGGGCGGGGGCTCGTCCCCCCCGCGAGGCGCTGGCTGTGCTGTACTTTGGGGAGCAGGCAGAGCCCAACGTCACCGAGTACGTGGTGGGGCCGCTGCCGACGCCACTGTATCACCGGGACGTGACGGTGCGCCGGTACGGGGGGAAGGTGCCGTACCACCGCAGACCGACGCTGGCTGTCGAATACAAGCAGCTGGCCGGGTTTTTAAAGAGCCAAGTGTTCCCCACAGCTCCATCCTTCATGCGCCAAGTGATGGAGTACGATGGAGGCAGCCTCGCAGCCCTGACGGCCGCTCCTCGTGGGTTCCAGTCTGGAGACCGCATCACCTGGTTTGCCTTGTTTCAGAACGTGAGCGGGTTCTTCGTGCACCCGGTGGGGCTGGAGGTGCTGGTTGACCACAGCAGCCTGGACGTGTCCCGCTGGGCGGTGAGCAGGGTCTTCTACAACGGGCAGTACTACGGGGACATGGTGCAGCTGGAGAGCGCCTACGTGCAGGGTCGCATCAGCGTGGAGAAGGTGAGGAGAGCGCTGCGGGACGGGGACTTCTCGTCCATGAAGCCGCGGGCGCCTCGGGCCGCGCCGTTCCCTTTGCAGTACGAGCCGCAGGGTCCCCGCTACAGCGTCAGGAACAACCACGTCCTCTACCAGGCGTGGAGCTTCGCCTTTGGCATGAGCGTGAGCACGGGCCTGCGCCTGTTTGACATCCGACACAAGGGGGAGAGGGTTGCCTACGAAATCAGCGTCCAGGAGGCCATGTCCGTGTACGGCTCCAACTGCCCCGCAGGGATGTCCACGAGGTACATGGACGGCAGCTTCGGCATCGGGCGCTACACCTCCCCCTTGGTGCGAGGGGTCGACTGCCCCTATTTCGCAACGTACCTGGATGTGCACTTCCTGGCCCATTCTCAGGTCCCTCAAGGCAGTAAAGGTGCCATCTGCATCTTTGAGCAGAACCTGGGCTCCCCGCTGAGGCGGCACTACTCCAACCTGCAGTCGCTGTACTACGGGGGGCTGGTCAACTCCGCCCTGGTCCTTCGGTCCATTGCCACCGTAGGCAACTACGACTACGTGTGGGACTTCATCTTCTACCAGAACGGGGCCATTGAAGGCAAGGTCCAGGCCACGGGGTACCCGAGCTCATCCTTCTTCTACGGGGATGGCCTGCGGTACGGCAATAGGGTTTGGGACCGCACGCTGGGTACGATGCACACCCATTTCATCAACTATAAAGTGGACTTGGACGTGGGAGGTAGGTCTGGGTCTTCCTTTACTGCCTGCCATTATCTTGGTAAACCCCAATGCTCTGGGGGGTTGCCCCCTGTCTGTTGACCCCCACCCCCCAAGTAACATCTGAACTCTGCTTTTCCACTCTCCCAACCTCTTCTTTCACTGCAAAGTCATTCCTATGCATGGAACAGCCTGCTGAGGTGATGGAGTTGGAGGCAGTGGGAATTGTCTGGGAGCTGCGTGTCCAGGCCAAGGAAAGTATGAAGGTAGCAGCTGCAAAATGTTTGTGTTTCCTGGAGGCCTCCGCCTGGCACGGGGCTCGTTGCCATAGGCACGGCCCCGTCTGCAGCGCTGGAGGTGGGAACCAGCTCTTTGGTGCCCGATGCTGCTCCGGTAACTTGGGGAAGTCCTTTTGGTACCTTGAGTGCCGAGCGTGAGGCAGGCAGCAGGACCGGTGTCCTGCGGGGCTGAGCTCGTGCAGCTCCCTCCTGCTCCTCCTGTGAGCAAACACCGGTAAGCTGCACCCCAAGCCCCCGGCTGCGGAGTTCTGTAGGGAGCCAGCAAATTCCCTTTGCTCCTGCTCCGAGTCATGGGTTTTGGCTGCGGATCCCTGCGGAGTTCTGGGAGTGCAGGGAGCCGCTCGCTGCTGCCGGCGCTGAGCAGCGCAGTGCTGGCGTCTGCCCTGCGAGCCTCCAAGGGCTTTGCTTCCCTTTAAAGGCCATTGCAGCGGGTGCAGGCTGGGGAGGTGCGAGGGCAGCGCTGGTGGCGTTCGGGGTTACTGAAACCTGCTCCTGTGAAACGCAGGGGGAAGAACGTTCGGCATCTGCACAGGACCAGAGGCTGCGGCTGCAGCAGAGCGAGGGGGAATGCAGCTCCAGTGGCTGCCGCTGCATGCGGGAGTGATGTGCATCCAGTGCAGCCGCTCCAGCAGGCTCTCTGGTACCCGCCTGCGGTGCCGTGGTTTGTGTGGCCCTGAAAGGAGCCGCTGCCGTCGTTACAGCCGGGAAGAGGCTGGATGCTGGTTCCCTCCCTGTGAGTGAGGCACGGAGACGTGCTAAGATCCAGTTCCTGCATGGTGGCGATGCTCTGCTCCGAGCTCTGCTTCCAGACCCGCAGCCCCGGCTGCTGCAAAACGCTCTCGAGAAGAGCTGTGTGAGAGCCCAGACCCATTCCCCAGCGAGGGAGGGGAGCCCTTCCCCAGCAGCAGGGCTCAGCAAAACTGCAGCACAGCAACAACGGGGCATCTCCCACAGGGGCTGCTTGCATCCTCATCCGAGGCTGGTGTGGGACCTACAGGGGAAAAGGGTGAGGATGGAAGTGAGAATGAAAACTGAAACTCCTGAATTAACAGCATCACAAGCGTGCTGAGTTGATCCAGTGGTTGCAGCCTCAGCCTGACCCTCCCATCTGTGCCTCAGACTGGCCCCACCGGAAGGCAGTGACATGGACCATGCTCCTGTGCTCCATCCTTGCCTCTGACGGAGCATCGCTGCCGCCTCGCACGGGGCCACAGTGGGAGCAGCCTTGCAGAAAGTGGTGCCCGTGCAGGAGCAGCCTCCTCACGCTGCGCCGGGGTGGCCCTGAGCCCTGCTCGCTGCTCTCGATCGTGGGGTCAGGAAGGCGGAGGTTTCCTGACAGAGGCTATTTCTGTGTGGGACAGCTTCTGCCTGAGGATCACGTCCTCTGGAGTGCGGCTGGGTTGGCTGAATGGGGACAGATGTGTCCCGCTGGTCGCCCTTCAGCCTCTGCTCTTCCTGCTGCAGCAGCTCCAGGCGCTGCCTCTCGCCTGTGCTTGCTCCCAGGGGTTTGGTGGGCGCTGCCCGTTCTCACCGGGGAGCTTCCTCCTGTCTCAGGTTGTGTGCCCGTGGCTGGAGCAGCCGAGCCCCTTCCCGCAGGGCTGGGAGGGACAGGGAGTGGGGACAGGGAGAACTGGCCTGGGGAGGTGCCGAGGAGCTGCAGGTCCTGGGCTCTCCTGGAGCACTGGTTCCTCATGGAAGCAGGGCTGGTCCCAGGGCACTGAGGTGCAGAAGGACTGAGCTGGCATCGCTTCCCCCCATGGCATCGCTGCGCTCCCACAGGAGAAGGGATGGGGTCTCATGGGAGATGCTGCAAGAAGCAAACGGCCCTTGGGCAGGCAGAGGATGGGGCTCTGCGGCGTCGCCCTGCAGCAGAGAAACCCATCAGGAGCTGGGGTGTGAGTCAGGCACCGGCTCCGTGCTGGCTTCCCCAGGGTGTCTGGGGTAGGGAGGAAACAGGATGAACTGGCTGGGACCTGTGATCTCCTCTCAGCCCCATGCAAGCTCCAGGCTCCATCCCCACCTCAACGAGACGCCTTGACGCCCACAGATGGCAAAGGGATTAAGAGCCTGCTCTGCAAGAGAGGGACGTATCCTGGATGCTGCAGCCGAGCCCTGCTCGTGGGCTCTGCGCTCGGAGAGATGAACCCCAGACTGCTCTACGTGCTGCTGGCGGGGGCCGCCGTGGTGATCTTGGCTCTGTCCTGCGTGCTGCTGAGCAGGGGCAGGCGGTCCCCTGGCTGTGAATCCCAGCCCCGCACTGAGGAGGAGACGGGATCAAGGAGCCAGAGCCTGGTCTTTGCGGACCTGACCCCCGCCGAGCTGGCCCAGGTGGTGCGGTACCTGCGGGGACACCTCGGGCTGCGGCTGGTGGACGCCGCGCGGGCAAAGCCCTCCGACAACTGCATCGCCTCCGTGGAGCTGCAGGTGCCGGCCAAGGCAGAGGCGCTGCGGTTCCTGGACGGGGCGGGGGCTCGTCCCCCCCGCGAGGCGCTGGCTGTGCTGTACTTTGGGGAGCAGGCAGAGCCCAACGTCACCGAGTACGTGGTGGGGCCGCTGCCGACGCCGCTGTATCACCGGGACGTGACGGTGCGCCGGTACGGGGGGAAGGTGCCGTACCACCGCAGACCGATGCTGGGCAGTGAGTATGAGCAAGTGGGAGCTTTCCTGAAGACGGTGGCATTCGCTGCAGCCCCGACCTTTCTGAAGGAGGTCCTGGAATACGACAGCACCAATGTGGTGTTTGAGAGCGCAGCCCCTCACGGGTTCCAGTCTGGAGACCGCAAGTCCTGGTTCGCCTTGTTTCAGAACGTGAGCGGGTTCTTCGTGCACCCGGTGGGGCTGGAGGTGCTGGTTGACCACAGCAGCCTGGACGTGTCCCGCTGGGCGGTGAGCAGGGTCTTCTACAACGGGCAGTACTACGGGGACATGGTGCAGCTGGAGAGCGCCTACGTGCAGGGTCGCATCAGCGTGGAGAAGGTGAGGAGAGCGCCGCGGGACGGGGACTTCTCGTCCATGAAGCCACGGGCGCCTCGGGCCGCGCCGTTCCCTTTGCAGTACGAGCCGCAGGGTCCCCGCTACAGCGTCAGGAACAACCACGTCCTCTACCAGGCGTGGAGCTTCGCCTTTGGCATGAGCGTGAGCACGGGCCTGCGCCTGTTTGACATCCGACACAAGGGGGAGAGGGTTGCCTACGAAATCAGCGTCCAGGAGGCCATGTCCGTGTACGGCTCCAACTGCCCCGCAGGGATGTCCACGAGGTACATGGACGGCAGCTTCGGCATCGGGCGCTACACCTCCCCCTTGGTGCGAGGGGTCGACTGCCCCTACTCGGCCACCTACATCGACACGCACTCCCTGTCCGAGAGCCTGAGCCCCAGCAAGAGAAAGGATTCTCTCTGCATCTTTGAGCAGAACCTGGGCTCCCCGCTGAGGCGGCACTACTCCAACCTGCAGTCGCTGTACTACGGGGGGCTGGTCAACTCCGCCCTGGTCCTTCGGTCCATTGCCACCGTGGGCAACCATGACTACGTGTGGGACTTCATCTTCTACCAGAACGGGGCCGTTGAAGGCAAGGTCCACGCTACAGGGTACACGAGCTCATCCTTCCTCCATGGGGATGGCCTGCGGTACGGCAATAGGGTTTGGGACCGCACGCTGGGTACGATACGCACCCATTTCATCAACTATAAAGTGGACTTGGACGTGGGAGGTAGGTCTGGGTCTTTTCTCTCCTTTGAGCCATCTCTGAGTACTTTTAGACTCCTAAAACTTGACGGTTTTGGTCCTTACCCAGTTTTTTGTTTCCATGTGGATGGGGGGTGTGCTCCCACAGACCTGCCTCCCTTCTGTTCTTAGAGCAATGAGAAGCTGCTGCGATGCAGGGATGGGTTCCCCCTCTGTCCACTGCAGTCACCCCTCGGTGCTGTGCAGATCCAGTCATGCCCATGCTGGTGCCTTCCCATTGTGGGATGGGTCCTTCCCCTCCTGCCCGTGCACAGCCCCTGCCCCTAGCCCCACATGATCAGGGTTGATCAAGCTCTTCTGTGGTTTCATTCCTGCTTCCTGGAGCTGCCTTGGGCTGTTTCTGCTGCTGGTGTGTGATGGGGCACAGGGGCAGGCACTGAGCATGCGGCTCTGCTGCTCAGAGCAGCAACTGGAGCAGCAGCTCCACTTCTCTCTGTCTTTGCCACCTTGTCCCCGGCTTCATTTGCTCCTGAGCCGCTCCTGTTGCTCTGAGCCTCTGGCCCATCCCTTTTCTCTGTGGGAAGACCTGAACTGTGCAGCAGGGCTCCAGTTCTGTGATGTGCAAATGCACTCCGAGCCTGGGCTCTTCCTGGTGCTTTCCAGCTGCCAGGGCTCATGCTGATGAGCATAAACACGGTGCCTGGATCATGAGGTGCTAGACTTAATTAGGGTCTGCTTGCACTGGGAAGCAAACCTGTTCTTCTGCACTGGGATGGGGCTCCCCTCTGTCTCTCGCAGAGGGTGAGAGTCCCTGTGGGTGGTGGTGTTGCCTGGGTCAGACAAAGCTAGAGCCGTACAGAAGTGCACCCAGCATCATGGAGCACTGGAGCTACAGAGCTGTAACTGCTGTCCCGGGCAGGAGCCGGTGCTCAGAGCCTGGGGTGCAGGTAGTGAGGCTGGGGAGACGTCCATGGGGAGCACAGGGGACTGCAGGGATGCTCCTCGGTGACTTTGCTTTTGCTTCACAGGGGTGAAGAACTCCCTGGTGGCCCACGACATGGCCTTCGAGATGGTGCGGGCTCCCTGGAACCCAGAGCAGCAGATAGAGCGGCCACGGCTCACCAAGAAAGTCCTGGACACAGAGGACCAGGCTGCCTTCCGGCTCCAGGCAAAGCTGCCCAGATACATCTACTTCGCAGCCAACAGCAAAAACAAGTGGGGCCACCAGCGCGGCTACAGGATCCAGGTCACCAGTTCTGCAGGGGACCATGTCCCCGAAGCCAGCTCCATGGAGAGGGCCATCAGCTGGGCAAGGTCAGGCTGCTCTGAGCGGGGCAGCAGGCTCTTGGTGATGCCCCCGGCCCCACTGTTTGGGAAAGGTGTTCCTTGATGGGGAGGACCAGGGAAAACGCTCTCCTGGGCTGGGGTTGCTCCATGGGAGCAGGGGGTTGGGTTTAGCTCTGCCCTGTCCCAGAGCACTGCTCCCATCTCTTGTCTTCTCCTCAGGTACCAGTTGGCCGTCACCCGTCGGAAGGAGGAGGAGCCCACCAGCACCAGCATCTACAACCAGAACGACCCCTGGACGCCCACCGTTGCCTTCGCTGACTTCATCAACAACGAGACCATCACCAACGAGGTGAGCCGGGGGCTGGAGCTGTGGCACCCAGCCCCAGAGCTGCCCCAGTGGGCTCAGCTGGAAGAGGAACAGCTCCGGGCAATGAGGGAAGCGGGTTCGAGCATCCCCTTTGCTGGGTATCTGGTGCTTTGGTCAGAGCGCAGAGGTCAGCGTGCAGAGCAGGAGCTTGTTTTTCCCCTATGGAGAAATGCAGCAGAACATCAGGAAAATCCCTGTGGAGCCAGAGCTTGGCTGCAGAGCACAGGCAGGGCCCTTCCTGCTGGGTGGGCCATGGCTGCGGGCAGGTCATTGGGAAGGGAGGGGATCTTCCCATGGAGAGGGGAGCTCGCGGTGTGGGAGCAGCAGGGCTGGGTCCCCTCCTGCTCTCCTGGAGCTTTCCATGGCCCCTGGGCAGGTTCTGGTTGGTGCTCTGCAGCGTTCTGCAATAACCATGGTCTTGTGGCTCTTCCCTGCCTAGGACCTGGTTGCCTGGATAACCGCTGGTTTCCTTCACATCCCGCACTCGGAGGATATTCCCAACACTGTGACAGTAGGGAACTCGGTGGGCTTTCTCCTGAGACCCTACAACTACTATGACCTGGACCCCTCCATATACTCGCACGACGGGGTGTTCTTCACCAGTGAGCAGGATTTCACGGCCTGTGAAGTCAACCCCGTTGCGTGCCTGCCCCAAACCGCCTCTTGTTTGCCCAACTTCCCCCCCTTCACCTATGATGGCTTCCAAAACACAAGCAGGCTTTAATGCCAGAGGACGGCGCTGGGAGGCGCAGAGGCCCCAGGCTGCCTGCTCTGCCTCAGTGTTTTGGGGGAGTTGTCTCAATTGCCAGTTGTGCAACGACTTCACTTTTTACCATTGCTTTAAGATAGTGCTCTGTGAAAGGGAAGCATGATCTTCCCGGCGCGGTGCCGCATGGGAGGTCCATGTGAGCTCTGTTAACTTGCTGAATTGGGGTCTGTCGCAGAGGGAAAGCGAGGAGAAAACCCTGTTCCTCTGCCCTAGAAGCAAGCGCTGTGTAGTGCCTGTCTCAGGTTAAGAGAATGAAAACGGTTCTGGTCCAGTGCTCTCTTTGAGTGTCTCGTTCTTATGACGCACAGCAGCGTCTGCTGCGGGGATGCTGCGGGGTCTCTGCTGTGTTTCCTTAACCCACAGACCAGGCTCTGGGTGTCCGGGCATGGGATGCTCCAGGGATGGGCTGGGAAGTCTCAGGGCTCGGTGGGGACAGAGCCAGGACCCTCTTGGGACGCAGGTCCTGAGCTCTCACTGCGGAGTGCAGAGGGGACCATTGCAGGGAGGGGGCTCATGGGTCCCTCTGTGCAAGCCACACAGACTTCATGAGGCCACCACAGAGAGCCCAGTGCAAGGCTCGTGCTGCTGCCGTTTGCCAGAGTGCTGGGTGGGTTCTGGAGCCCTCATCCCCCTCCTCACAGCCCTATCTATGCCAGCATCAGGAGGTGCCTCTGGGGGACACCAGCCGCTGTCCTCTCCCTCCTTCCCAGCTGCAGGACCACAGGATGCTGCAGCGCCTGCACAGGCTGTGGAGGTGCTGCTGGTGGCGGTGGGGCCGTGATGCTGTGCTCTGTGCTGCTCTGCGCACAGGAGCATTGTCCTCACGGTCCCCACTGCTGGCCTGGCTGCTTCTGTCTGCAGGGTTAAGAGAAGGAAGTGCAGGGAGATAGATTTATTTCCCCCAAGTGGCTGGCTCTGTTCTGTCCAAGGTCTGCAGTGGGACAAGGGGAGGAGAACAGAGGCAGAAGCATTAAGTGTGCTTGACATTATGACCCACTGGGGGAAGCAGAGGAAAGTTGCCTTTTATGGTCCCCAGCAACTCCTGGGCACGTCTGAGAACATCCCTCCTGCGCAGCCCAATGGGCCGTTCCCTGTCGAGCGAACGGGGGATAAACCACAAACCCCACCAAACCCAGCCCCTTCTGGTCACTGGGGAGGTTCTGCAGCTGGAAACTCGCTGTGCCAGACCGCGGGAGCGCTGAGCCTCAGCAGCCATGAACGTGAGAACCGCGCTCGTGCTCCTGGCTCTGGCTTTAGCCACCGTGTTGGCGCTGGTCTGTGTGCTGCTGAGCAGGGGCAGGGCCCCCGGTGCCTGCCCGCACCGGCCCCCGGCGCAGGAGGACCCCGACGGCGGCCACAGCCTGGTCTTTGCGGACCTGACCCCCGCCGAGCTGGCCCAGGTGGTGCGGTACCTGCGGGGACACCTCGGGCTGCGGCTGGTGGACGCCGCGCGGGCAAAGCCCTCCGACAACTGCATCGCCTCTGTGGAGCTGCAGGTGCCGGCCAAGGCAGAGGCGCTGCGGTTCCTGGACGGGGCGGGGGCTCGTCCCCCCCGCGAGGCGCTGGCTGTGCTGTACTTTGGGGAGCAGGCAGAGCCCAACGTCACCGAGTACGTGGTGGGGCCGCTGCCGACGCCGCTGTATCACCGGGACGTGACGGTGCGCCGGTACGGGGGGAAGGTGCCGTACCACCGCAGACCCGTTACCGGTAAGGAGTACGCGGACATCAATGTCCTCATCCGGAGGGAGCTGCGAAAGGCTCCGCGCTTCCTCGCCGCGTGCTGTGAGTCTGATGGGACCGAGCTGACCACCCTCACGACAGCCCCGCGCGGCTTCAAGTCCGGCGACCGGGCGACCTGGTTTGTCCTCTTCCATAGCGTGCCTGGTTCTGGCTACTACCTCTTGCCAGTGGGGCTGGAGATGCTGGTGGACCATGGGGCTCTCGACGTCTCCCTCTGGCAGCTGCGCCACGTCTTCTACAACGGGCACTACTTTGCCAGCATGGGGGATCTGGAGGAAGCGTTTGTGGCCAGCTCACTGGAGGCTGTCAGGATCCACAAGCCTCGGGCTGAATCGGTGCTGGGCTCAATGAGGCCTCGGCACCAGCCCGGCTCCCCGGGTCCGCTGCATTATGAGCCCCAGGGTCCCCGCTACAGCGTCGTGGACAACCGGGTCACCTTCCAGGGCTGGAGCGTCACCTTCGGCATGAGCCCCAGCTCTGGGCCGCGCTTCTTTGACATCAGGTACCGCGGGGAGAGGATTGTCTATGAGCTGAGCCTCCAGGAAGCCTTAGCCCTGTACGGCTCCAACTGCCCCGGGGGGATGTCGACCCGCTACCTCGATGGGAGCTTTGGCATCGGCAGGTTTGCCTACGAGCTCGTCCGGGGCCTCGACTGCCCCTACACCGCGACCTACGTGGACCAGCACTACCTGGTGGAGTCAGATATCCCCAAAACCAACCAAAACTCCCTGTGCATTTTTGAGCACGATGCCGCTCTCCCCCTGCGGCGCCACTTCTCTGACTCGCACTCCTTGTACTACGGGGGGCTGCGGAAAACCACGCTGGTCATCCGCACCATCTCCACCCTCATCAACTACGACTACATCTGGGACTTCATGTTCCACAGCAGCGGGGCCGTGGAGGTCCGGGTGCACGCCACCGGCTACATCAGCACCTCCTTCCTCCACGGCCAAGGCACTGACTACGGCAGCAGGGTTGGGCCCCACACGCTGGGGACGATGCACCTCCACCACATACACTACAAGGTGGACCTGGATGTCGACGGTAGGTCTGGGTGCCTTTGTGTGCGGCTGCGGTTCACTGCGGGCTGCGGGCCTGAGGGTTTTCCCTGCTGTTTCACAGGGCAGCTGAACTCCCTGGACACCCAGGACATGGGGTACAAGCTCCTGAAAGATCCCTGGAGCATGCAGAACACCATTGAGCGGCTGTACCTCCGCAGGAAAAGGCTGGAGAGGGAGGATGAGGCGGCGTTCCCGCTCAATGCCCCCATGCCCCGTTACGTCTCCTTTGCCAGCCCCAATTCCAATAAATGGGGGCATCCGCGCAGCTACCGGATCCAGATCACCAGCTTCGCCGGGGAGCACCTTCCCACCAGCAGCCCCATGGAGAGAGCCATCAGCTGGGGCAGGTAGGTCCAGGGCTGGACACCGGGTCCCACTGCTCCCGACCCGTGCCGGGCTGCAGGGACGGGGTAAACACCAAACGTGCAGTTTTTGGCTCTGAGAATCCCTGGAAAAGCTGCTCAATGCCATCTGTTTGCAGCAGTTCACAGGCACGAATCTGACCCTAGATAAGATTAATTTAGAGCAATCACATGCGCCAGCCCCTCCTTTTCCCTCCCTGATGCAGGCCGGAGCTGGTGCCCCGGCACGCACCAGGGATGCGCTCAGCATCCCCAGGCGGTGGTGCCCGGCATCGCACGGATGAGCCCCTCTGCTCCCTGTGCAGGTACCAGTTGGCCGTCACCCGTCGGAAGGAGGAGGAGCCCGCCAGCACCAGCATCTACAACCAGAACGACCCCTGGACGCCCACCGTTGCCTTCGCTGACTTCATCAACAACGAGACCATCACCAACGAGGTGAGCCGGGGACCCCTGCGCCCGTGGAGCCCAATGCTGTGGGTGCAGCCCCGGCTCCTGCCCCACGTGTCCCGCAGCCAGCCTGGGTGGGTGACGGGCTGAAAGGGACTCCGTGGGGCTGACGGGGTGCCCGGCTCCCCTCCTACGCAGGACCTGGTGGCCTGGATCTCGGTGGGGTTCCTGCACGTCCCCCATGCTGAAGACATCCCCAACACGGTGACCGTGGGGAACGGCGTTGGCTTTTTCCTGAGGCCCTACAACTACTTCGATGAGGACCCCTCGGTGGACTCACCCGACAGCGTCTACTTCAGCAGCGAGCAGGACCCCGGGATGTGTGGAGCCAACCCGCTGGCCTGCCCGCCCCCAGCCTGTGCCCCCCATCTGCCCCCCTTCCGTTACGGGGGGTTCCTCAACCTCAGCCTGGCCCCACTGCCTGGCGCACTCTGATGGGGAAGGGGCTGCTGCTGCCCAGCCCCTTGCGGTGTGGGGTTCTTGGAGGGGTGCCGGTGCCATGCCAGGACTGCCCTCCCCATGCCTGGGATGCTGCATGCTCAGGGTGAGCTCAGTTCTTGTTTCAGCCCCACAGCACCGCCAAACGTGGGCTCACAGCCTCTAAAGGACAGCCCCAAGGAGTGACCTCTCATAGACCGCATCCAGGATGCCACCCAAAATGCTGTGGGCTGCCCACAGCTGCTTTGCTCTTCCACGACCGGGGCTCCTGCTGCTCCCCAAGGTAGGTCATTGCACACAGGGGGACGGTGCTGGCCAGGGCTGGGCACTGCACGAGCTTGCAGCTCCCCTTGGAGCCGTGGTCCACGTGTGCCCAGCCACACTGGAGCCAGCAGCTCCGGGATGCCCAAAACATCCACCCCGGCCCCCTGGATGTGCAGCTCCGGGGCTGATGCTGAGCTGCTGCTGCTGCTGCGGCGGTGCCAAGCTCTGGGGACAAGGACAGCGCGCTGAGAGCCTGCAGGACAAGGAGCATGGGACGGGTGCTGCCCCGTGTCCACCCTTCCCCAATAAACAGGCATGCGGGTGCTTTTCTGACCAAACCAATGTGGAGCTCATGGGTGCTGCTGCCGCTTCTGTGGCTGGAGGCCAGAGCCCAGCGCTGCTGCGGGCACTGGTGTCTGTAACGGGGGGGTCCTGGCTCGGCTCTGGGGTGCTCCTGGGGTCCAAGGGCGGTGGGGCAGAGCCTGGCACCGGCCGTGCTCTTGGACCCGGGGTGTTGGCTGGAGGTTCCTGCCGGGGAATGTGGGACAAACAAGGGAGTTAATGTGTAACGGCCGGTCCGAGGTGCATCAATCGGCTCTGGCCTTGGCTGCTGCCCAGTGTGCTCAGCCCCCGCCGGCACAGGGACCCTTGCTCCCGCACCCCCCACCGAATTCCACACTATCCAAAGCTCATCCTCGCTCTACCGGGCTGGGGTGGGGACACTGAGGAGCTTGGCGAGGGTCGCTCAGCTCCAGCCTCATGTGGCTGCGGATGCCGAGTGCTGGCCATTGTGTCCCTGGGGGAATGGTGGGCATCCATCCCCTCTGCCCCCTTGCTGTGGGAGCTGGGTCTGCCCAGGGCCAAGCTGCGATGGGCTCAAGCAGCCCTGGGCATCCCCTTGGAGCCAGCCTGGCTCGCTGCAGCGCAGGGAAGGATGCTGTGCAGATCAGGGAAGGATGCTGTGCAGTGCAAGGAAGGATGCTGTGCAGCGCAGGGAAGGATGCTGTGCAGATCAAGGAAGGATGCTGTGCAGCGCAGGGAAGGATGCTGTGCAGATCAAGGAAGGATGCTGTGCAGATCAAGGAAGGATGCTGTGCAGTGCAAGGAAGGATGCTGTGCAGATCAAGGAAGGATGCTGTGCAGTGCAAGGAAGGATGCTGTGCAGATCAAGGAAGGATGCTGTGCAGATCAGGGAAGGATGCTGTGCAGTGCAAGGAAGGATGCTGTGCAGATCAAGGAAGGATGCTGTGCGGCGCAGGGAAGGATGCTGTGCAGATCAAGGAAGGATGCTGTGCGGCACAGGGAAGGATGCTGTGCAGATCAAGGAAGGATGCTGTGCGGCGCAGGGAAGGATGCTGTGCAGATCAAGGAAGGATGCTGTGCAGATCAAGGAAGGATGCTGTGCAGATCAAGGAAGGATGCTGTGCGGCACAGGGAAGGATGCTGTGCGGCACAGGGAAGGATGCTGTGCAGATCCAGGGCATGGCTCAGCACGAGGCCCAGGGGTGTCTTGGGGTGACAGCAGGAGGAGCGTGGTGGAGCATGCGGGATGCTCCCTGCTGCGGCTCCCTGCCTGCCACTGCGTGCCCACGTGCTTGCGGTGCTGCCTGGACTCTGCCCGCACGCTGACGCAGGCAGGACCGGGCAGTTCCATGCTGCGGCGACCCAGCTCGCTCCCTGCTGCTGCCCACGGGCTGGGAATGTTCTGGATGGAGCAGCGGCCCCATGTGCAGCACAGTGCGTTAGAGCTCCCACGTGCACAGCATCGCCTGCAGCTGCAGCCGGTGCCTTGGGAGTCGTGGGGACACTGTGGTCCAGAGGCAGCTGCGCACAGCTCCGGGTGCTGAGCCTGATCCAAAGCCGCCTGAGCACAGAACCCAGCACAGGGATAAAGCACCCGCAGCCTGGCCCTGCTCCTCCCATGGGAAAGCTGGAGCCAGTCTGGGGCCGGGGATCTACCTGCAGAGCAGGGCACTGGGAAGCAGCACTCACAGCCTGGCTGGTGCTGGACCGTGGGGCGGACGTGGCCTCTCCCTGCCGTGGCCCCAGTTCTCCTGCAGGGATTCTTTCCAAGGACTCGCTAATCCCCATCCCCCAGCACCTTTTGCCCCCATTTTCCGCTGTGAAATCTCCCAGGGAGAATTTATTGCTGTTTCAAAACGTTCTCGATGCGGAAGCCAAGGCTGCCGCATTCCTTCGCGCCGGGTTGAAGACCCTGGAACGAGCTGCTGTGGAGTTTGTTTTGCAAGAGTAATTCCATTTCCGTGCAACCTTCGGCTTCACTGGGCTTTTGTGCCTGTACCCCAGGCAGGGGGCATTGCAGTGGTTTTGCCTGTTGGCTCCCTGGGCTGTGTGCAGGTAAAGGGGGCAGGATGCTGCCCGCAGCAGCGCAGAGCCTGGGCACGACCTCTGCCTGCTCCATGCCATGGCAGACGGCACATGGGCAGCGGTTCAAGGATCTTGACCTGAACTTTCTCGAGGAGGGGAGATAAGTGATGTATTTTCACTGGCTGCTAATCATTAACACCTCTTGCCTGTCCCACCTCTTCCACTGCGGGAGGCTCTGCTGGGGCACCCCGTGCATGGGGCTGCCATGGGGCTGCGGGGCCGTGCCCAGCAGGGTTCTCTGGCCAGGCTGATGCCGAGGGCTCAGGCTCCTGGAACAGCTCCACGCTCCCCATTCAGCACCACCTCCCGGGGATGCTGCTCCCTGGGGTGATGAAGCTGCGGTGCCAGCACTGCTGGGATGAGTGATGTGTTCAGCTCCATCCCTGCAGGCAGGGCACTTGTGCAGGAGGGGTTAACCCAGAGGATCTGTGCTGGGGGGAATGCCTTTCTTCATTTGTGGGTTAAGGACCCTTTGCACCCTGTAACCCCACACCAGAGACCAGAACAACGTCACTGACAACCAGGAGCTGCCCATGGCTTGGGAAGTTCCCATGACCCTCGAGCAGCCTGGTGTGGCAGCAAGGTGGCTCTTCATCAGCTGGAGGCACCCGGCCCTGCACTCCACACACAACCCACTCCCTGCTCCTGGGCATCCCTGCAGCGCTCTGGTGGTGCTGGGGTGATGGCAGAGGGATGGGGAACGCGCCACAGCTCCGCAGGGCCGTTCGCACAGGGCACAGGCACCTGCATCTCCTCCCTGCTAACAGCGAACGCTGCGGTTCAGTGGGAGCCGCTGAGCCGGCTGTCAGGAAGGGCAGGAGCTGCAGGAGCCCCGGCTGAGGCAGCCACCAGCACCCTGCAGGGAGGCGGCGGTGTGGGAAGGGGTTAAGGTGCTGGTGCCGGAGCACGCGGGGCTCCACGCGCCCCGGAGCCTGTTTTTACGTCAGCTGTTCCAAACATGTTTGTAACAACCCCTCGGTGATGCACCTTTGGCAAAAGTGGTTTTGGGTCCAAAGATCGGCGCTGGGACAAGCAACCTGCCCGCAGCAAACACGACCCTGAGGAGTATAAAACGCCGGCGGCGCGGTGCAGCGCGGGACAGCCCGAGCCACGCAGGAGGATGGAACCCAGCATGAACCTCCTGCACGACGCGGGCATCCAGGCCACGCACTGGCTGCAGGAGCACTTCCGCGGCTCCCAGGACTTGTTCCTCTTCATCTCCTTCGCTGCCGACCTCAGGAACGCTTTCTTTGTCCTCTTCCCTATCTGGTTCCACTCCAACGAGGCCGTGGGCATCAGGCTCATCTGGGTGGCCGTGATCGGCGACTGGCTCAACCTCGTCTTCAAGTGGTGAGTGGCCCCGTGCCACAGCTCCCTCCACGCGTGCTGGCACAGCTGGAGCAGGGAGGGCCAGATGTGCGCTCCCAGCCTTGACATGGGTGTAAAACAGACAAAAGAGGTCATGTCCCATCCTGGCAGCGGGCTGTGGTACCCAGGGGTGCCATCCCCGCCGCAGCCTTTCAGCATCCCGAGGTTCTGGGGCTGCACCCAGTGTCCCTGCAGCAGGTCCCAGTTCTGTGCCTTCCTGCAGTTCAAATCCCCCTGGATGCCCGTGCTTGCCTGCAGGTGTGACAGGGACGGGTGCCCTCTGCCTTCGATGCCACCACAAGACAGTTGCTCTTGGCCTGAAAAAGACTGAAGGGGAGCAGACAACACTCTTCTTTCTCAGCTTGTTGCCCTGCTCTCCCCTTTCAGGGGCCAGGGATGGGCAGAGCATAGGTGGTGGTTGCTATTGGGACCAAGCAATCAGCTGGATGTTGTTTGTGTCTGTTGGGACACCCTGGACCATTCCATGGGTCCTTTGCCTCTTCCAGCTCCCAGGCCAGAGTGGAACCCGAGGCTGTGCCACCAGCTCTGCTGCCCAGGACCCCTACAGCCCCGGTTCTTCTTTCTTTGCAGGATCCTCTTTGGGGAAAGACCATACTGGTGGGTCCATGAGACAGATTATTACAGCAACGCCTCTGCCCCAGCCATCCAGCAGTTCCCACTCACCTGCGAGACCGGCCCCGGTGGGTCCCTGGAAGGGCCAGTGGGTGCTTGCCTGGGATCCTGCACATGCAGCTCCCTATGGGGAGGGAGGTGGTGGCATGGCCGTGGCTGTGGCTGCTGCCCACCGTAACCCTGCCTGGCTCCCCAGGGAGGACTGGAACTGCTGCCGATGGAGGCAGAGACAGCCCCTGCGTGGAGCAGACCTTGACCCCGGTGCACACGTGGCGGTTCAGCACCAAGCCCTGCCTGTGCTTGGCTGCAGCCCTGTGCCAGGACCATGCTCAGCTGCAGCCCTGTGCCATGGCCGTGCTCAGCTGCAGCCCCATGCGCTGGCAGCCGCTCAGTGGGCTCCAGAGCAGCAGCCACAGGGAGACTGGTGCCAGGCGCCATGCGGTTGGTGCCACTCTATGGGGGGGGTTCTGATGTGGGGCTCTCTTTGCACTCAGGGAGCCCCTCCGGACACGCCATGGGTGCAGCAGGCGTGTATTATGTCATGGTGACAGCCCTCCTCTCCGCTGCCATGGGGAAGAAGCAGTTGAAGACACTCAAATACTGGTGAGCCGTGGGCTGCAAGTACCTGCGGTGGGCAGGGGCTGCTCCAGAGCCAGCCGGGCACAGGGCTGGGGGCAGACCCGGGCAGTGTCAGTCAGCCCTGGGGCTGACATGGGTGCCTGCCCCTTGCAGGGTGCTGTGGACGGTGCTGTGGATGGGGTTCTGGGCGGTCCAGGTCTGTGTCTGCCTGTCCCGAGTCTTCATTGCTGCCCACTTCCCCCATCAGGTCATCGCAGGGGTTATCTCAGGTGAGTGCATCTGAGCCCCATCGCCTTCCCCACAGCACCTGCAGCACCGGGCAGGAAGGGTGCCTGATAGATAGGTGCATGTGACGTGTTGATGCAAAGCTGCCTCTGTGGCTTTGCACTCACTGCCCTCCTCCTCATGGGCAGGATGCCCTCCACTCCCTGCCCCGTCTGAGGCAGGAGTCCCAGTGGGGCAGGCAGGGCACTGCTGGGCCCTGAGGGACCACAAACGTGGGTGTGAAAGGGCCATTACTGTGTGAGGGACAGAGCCAGTCCCTGTGAGCAGCAGTGGCTGCCAGGGCAGTGAGTGCCGTGTGGGAGCACTGGGGAGCCCCAGCAACGCGTCCCCCGCTCAGCTCCAGCACCCTGAGGAGCAGGGATGGAGCCGGGATCCCTCACCGATGGGCACTGCCTCCTCTCCCGCTTCCTTACCGGCAGGGATGGCCGTGGCCAAGAGCTTCCAGCACGTCCGCTGCATCTACCACGCCAGCCTCCGCCGCTACGTGGGCATCACCTTCTTCCTCTTCAGCTTCGCCCTGGGCTTCTACCTCCTGCTGCGGGCGGTCGGCGTGGACCTGCTCTGGACACTGGAAAAGGCACAGAAGTGGTGCAAGCGCCCCGAGTGGGTCCACATCGACACCACCCCCTTCGCCAGCCTCCTCCGTAACCTGGGCATCCTCTTCGGGCTAGGGCTGGCCCTCAACTCCCACATGTACCTGGAGAGCTGCCGGGGGAAGCAGGGCCAGCGGCTGCCGTTCCGCCTGGGCTGCGCCGCTGCCTCCCTCCTCATCCTGCACCTCTTCGACGCCTTCAAGCCGCCCTCCCACATGCAGCTGCTCTTCTACGTCCTCTCGTTCTGCAAGAGCGCAGCCGTGCCGCTGGCCACTGTCGGCCTCGTCCCTTACTGCATCTCCCAGCTCCTGGCCACGCGGGACAAGAAGGCTGCGTAGGAACGGCCCTGCAGGTAACGGTGTGCCCGGGCTCTGGGCTCGGGGGCAGTCACAGACCGTGGGTGCACCCAGCACTGTTTGCTCCCCCTCTAAGCCTGCACAGACTGACTGCGGACAGGGAAGGTGCTGCCGGGCGGCTCCTGCATGGACCCATAGCGCTGGGCACGGTGTAGGCTCGGGTGGTCTGTGGCCAGCCGATGGCACGGTGAGCCCAGCGCTCCCCTCGCCCCCAGGACCTGGTGCAGCGTGGGGACAAGGCTGCGCTGCCCTGCAGCTCATGGGGCCGCGCCACCTCCGTGCTGCAGGGCTGGAGGAGGCACCGCCGGGAGCAGGGTGCTCGCCCATGGGTGCTCGGGGGCTGCCGGCCAGGCGGCTGTTACAGGAACAGCAGACACTGATTTGGAGACAAAGCGCTGGCTTGCGGGATACACACACGGGATGCGTATCTGCACACACACATAGCTGGGAGCAAGAGGTGTGTTATTAAAGCTGAAGGTGTGTTTAGCTGCTGAGGGTGCCCGTATCGCTGGCTGCTGAGGTGGGATGGGTGACTGGCTCCAGGGCGCAGGGATGGGGTGGGACTGCTCTTGGTGTTGACAGGATTAAACCACTGGGAAAGGCAGTGCTGGGTTTCCCCGGTCCTCATCGCTGTTCACCCCCTGGGTGCAGTCAGATGCAGGCAGCACAGCGGGAGGGGATGAGCTGCTTTTTGTGCTGTTTATCCAGGGCTTCTGGGTATAGGAACAGGGACGTGCTTGTGTCACCTCTCTGCTTATGGAAACAAGCACAGCTTTGGGACCGAGCGGCTCAGCTGGGGCTGTGCCGGGGCAGGGCTGGGTGATCAGTGCTGGCTCAGCCCCTGGATACTGTACATGCAGTATCCATCTCCCCCAAAGCACCAGCTCCTGCAGCATTTACCCCATACCCAGCTGCAAGCATCAACAGTGCTCTGCTCTCCGCTGTGGCCCCTTTCCCCTGCTCAGATCTTGCAATGCCTTTGGGAGATGGTGCTCAGCAGAGCCCTGGTAACAGCCGTGGTCTTGCTGCAGCTTGGATCAGCCTTCACTGCACGTAGCTGATGTTTGGAGGTGCTGCAGCCCTTGCCAGGCCTCCGATGGGAGCCCTCTGCCAAAACACCAAAAGCCACAAGGCGAGAGAGCACCTTCCTTCCAACCCAATGGCAAACCTGCAGAACCCACACCAAAACCCATCCCAGCATCACAGAACAGTGTGGGTTGGAGGGACCTTAAAGCTCCTCCAGCTCCAACCCCTGCCATGGGCAGGGACACCTTCCACTGGAGCAGCTTGCTCCAAGCCCCTGTGTCCAACCTGGCCTTGAACACTGCCAGGGATGGGGCAGCCACAGCTTCTCTGGGCACCCTGTGCCAGCGCCTCAGCACCCTCACAGGGAAGAGCTTGTGCCTAAGAGCTCAGCTCAGTCTCCCCTCTGGCAGGTTCAAGCCATTCCCCTTGGCCTGTCCCTACAGGCCCTTGTCCAAAGCCCCTCTCCAGCTTTTCTGCAGCCCCTTCAGGCACTGGAGCTGCTCTCAGGTCTCCCCTTAAGGAGCCTTCTCCAGGCTGACCCAGCCCAGCTCTCTCAGCCTGGCCCCATAGTGGAGGTGCTCCAGCCCTTGGAACATCAGGAAGAGGCGTATATCCTGTATTCATCATAGATAAACCTCCTTAGGATAGAGCTCTCTTTTTTCTCTATTTATTAGCAGCAATAGGACCAAACCTGCCATTTCCTGCATAGGGGGGGGGGGAAATTCCCCATTTATTGAGCCTGCCTTTCCCCGCTGTGACTCCACAGCCCCCCTTAGGCCCCGCAGCCGAGATTGCAGCAGGTCCAGGCTGCAGCCGGGCAGAAAGGCGAGCCCAGGGGCCGGGGGGAGCAGCGTTGCCAGATCCCAAGGGAATTTACACCTGCATTGACCCGGAAAACTTGCGAGGTTCAAAACCGGACCGGTGACAACTGCACCCCACCAAGGGAAAGGTTTGCCTCTGCCCGGGCGAGGTGTGAGCCGGGAACATGCACCGTTCCTCCAGGAACTGATGGATCCCTCCCAGCAAAGCGTGGAGGGCACATCCCCGTCCCCAGCGTTCCATGAGCACCAAACCAGCTCACACAGAGCACGCCAACGCCAGACGCCGGGTTGATGTCTTTATTCTCTGGGAGAGAAGGTGCTGGGGCTTACGCAAGGCAGGGATAGAACGGCTCTGCTTTGAGAACCGTTCTTAGGCTTCAGGGCTCCCACTGCTGGTGAACTCCTGGAGCAGAGCTTCCACTTCTCCTCGCCGACTCATCTTGGTGGCCTTGCCCTGAAAGCGGCCTCGCTTCCCAGCTCCTTTGCCCCCCAGCAGCTCTGCCACCCTGCAGTAACAGCAGTACAGGCTCCTTCTCACTTGCAGAGAAGAGACTGGCCTGGCCCAACCCATTCCAGAGAGCAAACATGGATCCGTGCCTCAATGACGCTGCTCAGGCTGCAACATCAGATTCTCACTGGTTTTAAAGAGCCCACAGAACATGTTACCTGGGACCTAAATGCTCAACTGCTTCAACTGGTCCAGCTAGAAGAAAGAGTCCTGCTTCTTTGTCATCTCCCACAGTCAGGAACAGCAGGGTTTCCTGTGGACAGAGAGATGGATCTTGCTCCAGAATACCCAGTGCCCTCCTTGTCTGGAGGAGGACAAAGGCACTGGCCACAGGACCCATCCGATAATTCAGGAGTCTGTGTGCATTACTGAGGCAGAGACTCAAGTTGAAGGAAGTAAAATGGAGCGAGTTTCTTAACCTTAACCTCAACCATATGTGAGGGACAGAATATGGGGGTATCCACGTTCAAAGGATACAGCTGGCACTTGGACTGGATGACCATTGTAGATCCCTTCCAACTGCAACAGTCTATTCCATTCCCCCCCAACTGCAATATTCCATCCTATCCTATTCCCAGTAAGGTTCTGTGTGGCTCTCTAAGCACAGGCTCTTCTACAGAGCTCTGGATTTTCCCTGGTGTATTTCCTGACTGTTGAGGATTCCCCTGCAGACCCAGGCTGATGGGGACAATAACCTCAGGTAACTTTTGGAAGTAAACACACCTTGCTTGGGACTATGGGACAAAGAGAAGCCCTGTCAGCCCCTGCCTGGGCTATAGCCTGAATGAAAGAGCCCATAGGGTCAGGTGAGTCTCCATCAGTCACTTACCTCTGTCCCAATCTCATTAGCGATGATGTTCATAAACTCAGAGTCACCCTCTTTCCTGTAGGGATGGGTAAAAAAAAACCCACTTCAGAAAGAGGCAAAAGTCCCCTCTAGAGTCCAAAATACCAAGCAGAAACCAAAGGTCTGATCAGGCCTGGGGTTCTGGCCTCTTGCTGTTAGGATGGAGACCAGGGCTTTTCTGTGTATCTAAACCCTCACTGTGCATTCCTATGGATATATGGGGAATTATTTGTGTTTATCCCTAAGAAATAGAGCTCTTCAGTTTTATTTGAAAGTATCAATGGCAGAGAGAAACCAGACACAGTTATTTCAGAGCTATAAAAGCAGAAGAACTCAATGACTGAATTACTAACACGTTCCTTTAATGACACAGCCTTCCAGCAGACTGAGGCAGTTTAATCCTCTATCCACCTTGCTTATATTCTTCCTTGAGAAACAAGCTTGAAAAGGTGATGGAGAGATGCAACTGCCATAACATGTCTAAGATACCATGATGCCATTTCCCCCTTTTCCCCGAACTCCTCTGTACCTGTGTAGCACAAAGAGCTGACTTGGAACAGGCTTGCTCTTGAAGTCCCGGGCTATCAGAACAGCAATGTCTCTAAGCAGGTTCAAGTTATTCTGCAAGAAAAGCAACCAAACTGTGCTGCAGATGGAGAAATCACGAACCCTCCGCTCTGTTCCCAGGGGCTGGAGCAGTTTTCCTAACATCCACAATCCAGTTCCCAGTTAGGACTAAAGCCTGGCTCTACAGGAAGCCTTTCTCAGTCACCCTTGTACCTTCTGCAGCAGTTTCACTGAGCTCTGCAGTCTCTTCACGGCCTCTACGTGCCCACCTGGTCCGTTTCTGAAAGAACAAGAACTGGGATCATTGCTCTGGAGGACAAGGAAAGGGTTTCTTAAAGGAGCAAGAGAAGGTAACATCATAAAAAGCTCCGTGTAGACATTTGCTGAGGCTTATGTGCTATTTGTCAGAAGGAGTCATAATGATGAAGTAACAAAAGTGGAAAGGGTATTACTTGAGCAGTGAAGTCAGAGCCTTCTCAGTACTGTGACTTTGTTCAAGTGACTTCAGCACTCTGTTTCCTGCCAGGAAAACCAAGTTGGTTTTGTTCTTTTTCCCTTTTTCTGTGCCGAGGAGTTTAATAACCTTAAAAAGAAAATCACCCCGGTCAGAAAAGAACAGTATTTTCCTTATACTCACGCAGGTGGCCAGTTCCTACCAGATTATGCCTTGTTGTGAGTATTGACTCTGCCAGTGATTAAAGGTCAACATGCAAAAAACCCCCAAAGGAAGGTGATACAGTGGAATGAGTACGATTTGCTCAGCCTGGGTTGCCCTCTGCAGTGCACCCGGAGGTCTCTGGTGGGATACAGACCCCCACAAAAGACTGAAAAGACAGAAATGTTTAAAAGCAGCTCTAGAATTTTCTCTCCCCCTCCCTGCAGAGGATTTCTCTCTCATTCATGACAAGCACTCAAAAATATCAGTGCTTTAAGCAGGGAACAACCCAGCGCGGCACTGCCACGCTGGCAATCCAGCACATGCCCTCGCAGAGCACTGGCAGTTCAGGTAACACCATTGCTGCAGGTGAGGGCTGAGTTCCGCTATGAAGAAAGACCAGGCCAGGACGGGCCTTTCCTGCATTCACCCGAGTGAGTGGATACAGACTGCGCCCTGGGCATGGTGCTGCTGGGTTCACCCAGCACAGGGCTCCTGCTACCCCCTCTACCACAGGGGCAATGCCAACAGACCATGGATCTCAGGGACTTCCAAACGCTCCCCAGAGCAGCTCAGCACCTGCAGGTCACTCAGGTTGGAGACGTGGGTCCCACAGCACATGTTGGAGTCTATGCCTTCGATGTCAATAACTCGCACTGGCCCCACGTGGTCATCCGGCAAGCCACGGCCTCTCACCTAGCATGAGGACATTGGCACCACGGTGGCATCCATGCTCTGGTTGTCTCGGCCCCGCAGATATCATCAGTTCTCTCCCACCACTCACTGTTTCAATGTCAGGGTCATCTGCAGCCAGTTCCCTCACTGTCACAGGCACCCTCTCCCTGATTTTCTCATTCACGCTCCTCTCCAGGGCCTCTATTTGCTCTGCTGTCATGGAGGGGGTGTCCAGCTCAATGACGCTTCGCTGGCGGCCCAGCTCCCTGCACCAGTGAACATCTGCTGCTGTAGTTAAGAGCTGCCGGCAGGTTCCTCTGGGCAGCACCATCCCACTGCTGGAAACGTGACTGAAACAAGCATTCCCTTCCTCTCTGCTCCTTACAGAGCACACTGTGCACACCAAACACCCAGAGACAAAGCAAATGCTTTGCACAGCTTCTCCCCAAAGCTTCTCCCTGGCTCAGTCACCTCTCCCAGGCCCTCTGAGCCCGAGTGAAATGCCCCCGGGGAAACTGATGTATTCATGCTCAGCTCCCCACACGCTGGCACACGCCAAACAAGGTGAGACTGGGGGCACAAGGAGCCTTTCCCCTGCTCACCAAGAAGTTGTCCTGAATCCAAACATCTGCTCTGCGATGGCAGTGATGAGATGCTGCCCTGCAAGAGACGTGCAAGCCACAGCTTTGAGCGCCACCGGCGCCAGGAGCAGGACAAAGCCCGCTTCAAACCGGGCCGAGCGTTTCCTTCCCGACCTGTTCACAGCGCAAGGGGAGCCCGGCACGGGCAGAGCTGCGCGTTACCGGGCACGCACCTGAATGCTGCTGCATGTGGTCGAAGCGGCGCTCCCAGTCCAGCGACAGCAGCACCTCGGTGCCCGGCTCCAGCGCCGCCCGCACGAAGTGCACGGCCTCGGGGCCCCGCCGCGTCACCCGCAGCACCGGCACATCGCCGATGAGCCCGCGGTCATCGGGCTGCGGACACGGCCGTCAGCCCCATCGCGGCTCTGCTCTCCCCCCACCCCACGCCGCCCGCCCGGCCCCTACCTGCCCGCCGCCCTCGGGGAAGAGGATGGTGTCCTCCAGCACCACCTGGAACCCGCGCACCGGCTCCCCGCCGCCCTCGGGCCGCAGCTCCGCCGCCCGGCACGACACCACCCTGGTGGCGAACTGCAAACGGGGCCGGTGGCGCCGTGAGGGCCCGTCCCTGCCCCGCGGCCCCGCTCCTCCCGGTGCCGGCCCCGCCGCTACCTGCCGGGCCCAGCTGTCCCGCTGGCACCGGAACACCATCGCACACAACGGGGCTGGCGGCAACGGCGGCCGCGCAGGGACACGCGGATGGCGGCCGCGCAGGGACACGCGGATGGCGGGCGCGGAGAGGCGGCGCCTGCGGGGTGCGCGCTCCCGGTGCCGCTGGGTCTCGGGGGCGGAACACGAGGAGCGGACGGCAAAGGGCGGCGGCGGCGGCTCACGTTTATTGTAACCGCACGGGGAGGCCGCCCGTGGGGCGGGGGCCGCGGCTCTGATGCGCTGAGATCCCCGCCCGCGCTGCTCGTGGGTGCGCGCTGCCGGCGCACCGGGAGGCTTCCTGCGGCGTGCCCGGGTCCTGAGCTTCAGGGCTCGTCCTGCGGGAGGGAGGAGCGAGGCGCCAGGGAAGCAGCAGCTGCCGGCACCGGTTGGGCAGCCCCGGGAGCGTGTCCCCAGTGGGCTCCGGTCTGGCTGCCCGAGCAGAGTGTTGAGCCGCTGCTGGAACCATGGCAGGCTCGTGGGCAGTACTTACATCCAGGTCATCCATGGCGGGGGGGGTGCCTTTGTCCGTCACCTTCTCCAGGAGCTGGATGGGAAAACAGCGGCCATGGGTGCTGAACGCCCAGCTCTGCCATCCCCATCACCCACAGATGCCCCGGGACCCTGTAGCCAGGCTCACCTCTGCATACTCCTCCATCATGGCCCTCTCCAACTCCTCATCCCCTTCCCAGTCTCGCCAGTTGTCAAAGTCCACGGAGAGCCAGGCTGGCTGCGGGCAGAGGGAGCATCCCCTGAAGGATGGGACCTGGCAGCTCCCCCTCAAGCCTGGGGGTTGCTCTGTGGGGATGCTGCTGCACAGGGTGGGCTGGGGAAGGGCAGGAAGGGGAGCGTGCCCCTCCTGATTCTGCCTGCATTGAGGGAAGGGGGTTCTGCATCCTTCCTGCAGGGCAGAGCTCTGTGTTCTGATGGTACCCGTGAGGCTGAGCTCCCTTTGGGGTCCCTGTGTGGGGCCCTCGGTTTACTGTCCCAGGGCAGGTTGGTCCCCAGGAGCCACAAGGTGCCGCGTGGGGACAGCACAAGCGCTGAGGCTGGTCCTGGCACGCCAGGCACCACACGCACCTTGATGTTCTCCTTGGTGATGCGGGGCCAGGCCACTTTCTCCTTCCATTTTCTCATAAAGCATGTGATGGAGCGGTCAGAGCGCTTCTCCCGCGAGTCCTGCCAAGACACTGGGGATGCCTCAATCCTGTCTGTAATCCACTGCAGCCACGCACAGGATTAAACTCAGCCACATTCAGGCTGTGGGGGGACACAGAACCACAGAGCCAGGTTTTCTGGCCCAAGGCAGCACCGTGAGTGCCAGATCCAGGCTCAAGGCTCCCGGGTTGGTGCTCACACCACTCAGGCTTTTGGGGAAGGGGCAGGACTCAACGTTAAGCGGTGCTGCTCAAGGTTGGGTTTAACTCCGAGTCTAATGCAGGCTGTCCGAGAAGAGTTTGCTGGAGGGAAGCCTCACCTTGGAGTTGACCCTGGCGTACAGGTCGATCTCATTGTAGAACTCCACGCCGTCTGCGTTTTTGCAACTGCCAAAACACCGCAACAGCCTGGCTGAGGGGAGCAAGGCCAGACGGGCCCTGCCCCTTCAGAGTCCGCCTGCACCCACACCACCCCGAGCCAAGGGACACATCCCTGGTACAAGCAGCTCACCTGAACACCAGCCGCTGCTCCTCAATGACCACCTCCACATCCCTGCTGTCCTCGACGCAGAACTCCAGGTACACGTACCGCGGGCGGTCGTACCACAGCGTCTTCGCGGGTTGCCTTGGCAAAGAGCAGAGCAGCGGCTGCCTCCATGGTGCCCAGCAGGCACCGGCTGGGGACCGGGGCAAGGAAGGTGCCCCACACACACGCGCTTTGCCCACCACGAGGTGAGCGCCGGGCCGGGCAGTGGCCGCTGGCCGCAGCGCTCCGCTCTCACGCCGCACACGGGCAGCAGCGGCTGAGGTCCAGGGCTGAGGGTCGAGCCCGGTGGTGCCTCGGGCTACGAGCCCGGGGGGGGTTCCCGACACCGCTATCGAGTACTGCCCGTCCCGTCCCGTTCCGTCCCGGCCCCCCGGCCGCGCTCACCTCGCCATGGCCGCGCCGGCTCCGCCCCGCGCTATTTCGGTCCGGGGACGCGGGGCCGGTGGCGGGGGCCGGGCGGGGCGAGGCCTCCGGGAGGGACCTCCCCGCCGCCGGGGGGCGCGCTAGCCCCGCCCCGCCCCCGGCAGGCCCCGCCCCTCCCCCGGCAGGCCCCGCCCCGCGCCGCGGCGGCAAGATGGCGGCGGAGCGGCGGCGCCGGTAGCGGCAGCCATGGAGGCGGAGGGCGGCCCGCTGGGCCCGGGGGAGCGCTGGGCGCCGGTGGGCGCCGTGTCGGCTGCGGCGGAGGAGGAAGCGGAGGAGGAAGCAGATGAGGAGGAGGAAGCGGCGGGGGGGTCGCCGCAGTCGGTGCCGCGGCTGCGGGCGGAGCGGCGGCGGCTGCACGGGGCGCTGCTGGCGCTCGCCTCGCACTTCGCGCAGGTGCAGTTCCGGCTGCGGCAGGTGGCGCGGGCCGGGCCGGGCGAGCAGCGCCGCCTGCTCCGAGACCTGGAGGACTTCGCGTTCCGCGGCTGCCCCGCGCCGCTCGGCCTCGGCGGAACCCCGGTGAGTGCGGCCCCGGTGCCGGGTGATGGGGTGCGGCCGGTGCCGCGCGGTCCTGTTCCTGGGGCTTGGCGTCTCGGTACATCTATTTACCCGTCCCCGCTCCTCAGGGTGAGCGAGAGAAGCAGGAGCAGACGGAGGTGCAGAAGGAGAAACAGAGGGAGCTGATACTGCAGCTCAAGACGCAGCTGGATGACCTGGAGACGTTTGCTTACCAGGAGGGCAGCTATGATTCTCTGCCGCAGTCTGTGGTTATGGAAAGACAACGGGTAAGGCCTGTGGACTCCCAAGCATTTGGGAGCCCTGTACAGACTGTAGGAGCTGGTCAGTCCTTGTTTCTTGACAGCAGCTGTAGTACAGTATCAGTATCCTAGAATCCCAGACTGGTTTGGGGTTGAAAGGGAGCTCAAAGCTCATCCAGCTCCAACCCCCTGCCACGGGCAGGGACCCCTTCCACTGGAGCAGCTTGCGCCAAGCCCCTCTGTCCAGCCGGGCCTTGAACATTGCCAGGGATGGGGCAGCCACAGCTTCTCTGGGCACCCTGTGCCAGCGCCTCAGCACCCTCACAGGGAAGAGCTTCTGCCTTAAGAGCTCAGCTCAGTCTCCCCTCTGGCAGGTTAAAGCCATTCCCCCTTGTCCTGTCCCTACAGGCCTTTGTCCAAAGCCCCTCTCCATCAAAGCAACAAATGGGTCAGGGAGGGTTGTGGAGCTCATGGGTGGCGGTGCCACGCAGAGAGATCGTGCTGCTAACGTGTTTTGCAGATGATTATCAATGAGCTGATAAAGAAGCTGGACATGGACTTGAGTGAAGATTTTGCAGCGCTCTCTCCAGAGGAATTGCGACAGCGTGTGGATGCTGCCATAGCGCAGATTGTTAACCCAGCCAGGGTGAAGGAGCAGCTGGTGGAGCAGCTGAAGACGCAGATAAGGGACCTTGAAATGTTCATCAACTTCATCCAGGGTCAGTGCTGAGTTTTTAGATGAGCAGATACTGAATTGCTTCTGATTCCCTGAGAAAGTCATGAGGGGGGAGGTCATTTATGTCAGAGGATGCAGGAGGTTTTGGGTCACAGGGAAGTACAAGTCTCTGAACTGATGGTAGGAAGAAGACTGACCAAGAAGGTGCATAGAGGTATAAGGAATATTGCTGTTAATATTTGGGATCCGCAGCTTAAATTTACAAGTGTTAGCTAATAGTGTGAAATTCTCATTCTAGATGAAGTTGGAAGCTCTGGTAAGATGGAAGATGGACACTGTGAATGTACAGGCAGGAAAGATGGTGGTGGCTCCCACAAACCAAATACACGTTCTCCAGGAAATAGAGGTGGGCACTGTGTGGCCTGGAGCTCCCAGCACGGCTCTTGCCAGCACTCACATGAGGCTCAGGAGCAGGAACCAGCAGCCAGTCATGCCAGGCTGCTTTGCTGTTTTCCTGGGTGTTAGCATCCGTGCTTTTCTGCTCCCACTGACAGCCTGTGTTCCAGTTCCATTCCCTTCCTCCATGGGCTCCCTGGAACCATCAGAGAACCCAAACGTGGTACAGAGGGTGGGATTGGTCCTCAGCAGAGATCAGGAAGAAAAGGGGTTTCTGAAGCAGACAGAGCTGTTGTCATGTGCACACCGTTGGGCGGCACTGTAATTAATGCTCTCTGAGCTCTTAGCTCTGTGAGTGGATACACTGAGATGGATAGATCCAGAGCTCTTTATATAATTTAAGACTTAGCTACTTGCACATGAATTTACTGGGGCTGGAATAGTGTACTAGAGAAATCCTGCAATACCTTTACCTTCAGTAATCTGTCAGAGGTGTAATACTGGCCCAGATGGAATTTGGGTCTTACCCAGTGTGGCTACTCCTACAAATTGAATTTAGTGGTGGCATCAGGAGTAAGCACTGCATCTTAGCCTGCTGAAGCAAGGCGCTGCTTGAAAATAGTGATCTCCATCAGCAAAGGTTTTTGTATCTCCTAATTATCCATGTGGTATGGTCATGTCTACAGAGTGGTCTTTCCTCACTGTGTGCATGCTCACTGGGAAGCCTGTTGTAGGATTTCCTCTCTGTAAGATGACCTCATTGTTGAGAACAGGCCACGCCAATGTTTGCTTTTCTGGTGGGTTTCAGTGCTTTGAAACTAGAAAGAGTAGCATCAGTCCTAGTGCCAAAAGCCTCCGAGGAGGAGAACTTGTGATGGAGGAGGAGCCTCTGTGTGTCTGAAAGAGCAGAGCTGTCGATTCCTTGATGATAAAGTTTATTTTTCTCTTGTCTAACCTGATCAGTGAACCCAGAAGATGCCAGAAAGGTGAGAGAAACAGGCCTGCACCTCATGCGTCGCATGCTTGCTGTGCTGCAGATATTTGCTGTCAGTCAGTTTGGTTGTGCTACGGGTGAGATTCCTCGCACCCTCTGGCAGAAGGACCAAGACAACAAGGACTATTCCCCCTTAATCAAGAAACTGGAGCTGTCGGTAGAGCGGGTGAGGCAGCTGGCAGTGAAGTACCAGCAGGAAGACCACGTTATCAGTTCCTCCGACCTGCAGGACATTCCCTTGGGAGGCAGGGACGAGCTGACTCTGGCTGTGCGGAAGGAGCTGACCATCGCTTTGCGAGACCTGATGGCTCATGGGCTCTACGCCTCTTCCCAAGGAATGAGCCTGGTATTGGCACCCATCGCGTGCTTGATTCCTGCGCTCACCTCCTCGCCGCAGAGCATGCACCCCTGGGAGCTCTTTGTGAAGTATTACAACACGAAGAACGGACAAGCCTTTGTGGAATCCCCGGCTCGCAAACTCTCCCAGTCCTTTGCCTTGCCTGTGACAGGAGGCATGGCTGTGACACCCAAACAGAGCCTGCTGACAGCGATTCACACTGTCCTCACGGAGCATGACCCCTTCAAGCGCAGCGCGGACTCGGAGCTGAAGGCGCTGGTGTGTATGGCGCTGAACGAGCAGCGCCTGGTCTCCTGGGTGAATCTCATCTGCAAATCTGGAGCTCTGGTACAGGCCCACTACCAGCCGTGGAGCTACATGGCAAACACAGGCTTCGAGAGCGCGCTCAACGTTCTCAGTCGCCTAAGCAACTTGAAATTCAACCTCCCAGTAGACCTGGCTGTCCGGCAGCTGAAAAACATCAAAGATGCTTTTTGATGGATTTTTATTGTACATCATCCCTTTTCCACAAGCAGGGCAGCTGCCGGGCTCAAAGCCTGGCTTTTTTAAGACTGAGTTCGGCTCTTTCAAATTGATACTTGCTTTTAGGGAAATCTCATGGTGTCTCGATGCTGGAAATCTGCGTGTTTACACGGCTGCTGCTGTACTGCACCTCACCCTGCCCCTTTTATGCAGCCCTGAAGAGCAAAACCCCTTTGCTGGTGTGTGCTCAGTGTGTGGGGCTGGCGGCGGCCACAGAGCCCTGAGCAGCTGCAGCTTGGCCCCTGTGCTGCCTCTGCTCTAAATGCTGCCCTACAAGTCTGTCCCGCAGACCGAGGCAGTTGCTTGCCCTCCCTGCTGTGAACGTGGGGGAAAACCGGGGCAGAGCTGCCCGGGGGGGGGCCGTGTCGCTCCCCCGGTTTCTCTGCCCAGCCCTCCCCGAGCCCCTTTTCCCAAGCTTTAGCGCACACACCGGCGGCCCGCTGTTTCCTAGGGGTGCATTAAACTGCTTTAGCAAGTGTCCGTGTGCGAGGACCCGGTGCCCGTGTTGTGCGTCCGTCGCCAGCCGTCGCGCGGTGGGTGCTGGCTCGCCGGCTCCGCGGTGTTAACAGCGGGAGCGGGGACTCGGTGCTGGGGTGGTCACCGGTGATGCCCCACCCCGTTACCGGACCGGGGACCGGGGACCGGTGCCCCCGCCTGTTGCCCGGCAACGGCGGCATGGGTAGCGCGACCGGTTCCTGAAGGAAGCGGAAGTGACGCACGGTGAAAGGTGGGCGGGGCGGCCGCCGCTTTCTCTTCCGGCCTGGGCGCCATCGCTGTGGGAGCTCCGGTAAGTGCGGGCCCGGGCGCGGCATCCGCCGCCATCCGCGGCACGGAGCGGGCCGGGGGCGGTGCGGGCCCGGCCGTGACTCCCGCACGGTGTCTCCGCAGAGATGGGCAAGTTCATGAAGCCGGGGAAGGTGGTGCTGGTGCTGGCCGGGCGCTACTCGGGCCGCAAGGCCGTTATCGTGAAGGTGAGCGCGGGGCTGCCGCGGTGTGGTCCGGGAGGCGTCCCCGGTGCCATCGCCGGCTGCTCTCGGTGTGTTGCAGAACATCGACGATGGCACCTCGGACCGGCCCTACAGCCACGCGTTGGTGGCGGGCATCGACCGCTACCCGCGTAAGGTGACAGCCGCCATGGGCAAGAAGAAGATCGCGAAGAGGTCCAAGATCAAGTCCTTCGTGAAGGTTTACAACTACAACCACCTGATGCCCACCCGGTGAGTGCTGCCGCGGGGCTGGGGGAGCCTCGGCTGCTGCCCGCAGTCGCTGTTCTCCTGCGTTCCCTCCAATGAGTGCTGGAGCTGTTGAGGCTTTTCGTTATGTGACCGGATAAAAGTGGGGCCCGAGACAGGGTCTGGGGGTGCGATGCTGAGGGGGGGAGGTATTAGCGATCATCCAAAATAAAGCAGCCGGTTCCTTCCTCAGCCTCACTCACTTCCCTGTTGGTCATGGGTGCTGGTGGATGTGCCTTTGAGGCAGTTGCAGAGGTGCGGGCTGCCGGCAGAGCTGGCATGGCCTGGACGTGTTTCTTCCCATCCCCATGGAGCTCAGCTGGAGCTGCCTGCCCTGCACACAGCGCTGCGTTCCAGCCTGAATTCCACGTTACCGGGTGCTCGGGTGGTTCACTGACCTGAGGGGCTTTAGGAGCTGTGGTTGCTCATCCCAGCTCTTGTCCCTGCGCTGCCCGGTTCGGCTGTGTTCACGTCTGTGCCCAGTGCCATGGCTTTTCCCAGCGTTGCTGCTCTCTCATCCAGGTATTCCGTTGATATTCCACTGGACAAAACAGTGGTCAACAAGGATGTGTTCAGGGACCCTGCTCTAAAGCGCAAAGCAAGACGTGAAGCCAAGGTGAAGTTTGAGGAAAGGTGAGTTGGAAGTTCATCTCTTCATGGTGTCACCACCCAGCCCCAGGGTGAGGGCTCGGCGTGGCCAGTCCCAGGCTGGACACTTCTGCCCCAGCTACCTTGGATACATTTTGGGTTGAGGGTGTCCTTCTCTCCTCCATGAGCTTGTGGGGCGTCTGCCTGGGAGCTGCTGCACTGGGGCAGGGAAAACCTCCGTGTTTGGGGCAGTGCTGCAGCCTTGTGCCAGCACCAAGCAGGTGATGGTCTTGGCATCGCGGTGCTGGTGTCCCAGGGCTTGGCCCAGGGGCATTTGGGTTGATGATGCTTCTCAGTTTCTGTTCAGAGGCTCCTTCAGCAGCAGGAGCGGCACGGCCACGCGTGTCTTTTAGGGGGGACCTGCCAGAGTGTGGGCATCCTTCATGAGGATGAGAACAAAGCTGGGAGCTGACCTCTTCCCGTGGGAGCTGGGCTGTGCACAGCAGCTCTGGCTGCAGCCTGCTGGAGGACATGGGCTGCATTGCCCCTGGGGGAGCCTTGGGGGATGGGGACGGCTCGGGTGCGAGGATGAGAGCATTTTCTGATCTCTTTGTCTTCCTGTTTCAGGTATAAGACGGGCAAGAACAAGTGGTTCTTCCAGAAGCTGCGATTCTAAAGGTGTAACCAGGTTGCATCAATAAATGTTTATTAAACCCCATTTTGGTTTGTTGCATAAAAGAAGTGATAGTGTTGGGCCTTGTCCTCTCTGGTGCCAATCATAGAATAGTTCGGGTTGGAAAGGACATTAAGATCATACAGTTCCAACCCCCTGCCATGGGCAGGGACACCTCACACTAAACCGTGGCACCCAAGGCTTCATCCAACCTGGCCTTGAACACTGCCAGGGATGGAGCATTCACAACCTCCCTGGGCAACCCATTCCAGTGCCTCATCACCCTCACAGGAAAGAGCTGCTTCCTTATATCCAATCTAAACTTCCCCTGTTTAAGTTTTAACCCGTTACCCCTTGTCCTATCACTACAGTCCCTAATGAAGAGTCCCTCCCCAGCATCCCTATAGCCCCCTTCAGATACTGGAAGGCTGCTATGAGTTCTCCACGCAGCCTTCTCTTTTCCAGGCTGAACAGCCCCAGCTTCCTCAGCCTGTCTCCATACAGGAGGTGCTCCAGCCCCTGATCATCCTCGTGGCCTCCTCTGGACTTGTTCCAACATTTCCATGTCCTTTTTATGTTGAGGACACCAGAACTGCACACAATGCTCCAGGTGAGGTCTCACAAGAGCAGAGTAGAGGGGCAGGATCACCTCCATGACCTGCTGGTCACGCTCCTTTTGATGCAGCCCAGGATACGGTTGGTTTCTGGACTGCGAGCACACACTGAAGCCAGCTCATGTTCATTTTCTCATCAACCAACACCCCCAAGTCCTCCACAGAGCTGCTCTGTATCTCTTCTCTGCCCAACCTGTAGCTGTGCCTCAAATTGCTCCTACCCAGGTGTAGGACCTTGCACTTGGCAGGGTTAAACCCCATGAGGTTGGCATCAGCCCACCTCACAAGCATGTCAAGGTCCCTCTGGATGGCATTCCTTCCCTCCAGGGTATCAACTGAACCACGCAGCTCGGTGTCATCGGCAAACTTGCTGAGGGCGCACTCAATCCCACTGTCCCATGTCCATGGCAGCGACAAAGATGTTAAAGACCGGTCCCAACACTGATCCCTGAGGGACACCACTCGTTACTGGTCTCCAGCCGGACATTGAGCCATTGACTACAACTCTTTGTGTGCGGCCATCCAGCCAGTTCTTTATCCACCCAGTGGTCCATCCATCAAATTGATGTCTCTCCAATTTAGAGACAAGGATGTCATGTGGGACAGTGTTGAATGCTTTGCACAAGTCCAGGGAGATGACATCAACTGCTCTACCCCTGTCCATCAGTTCCATAGCCCCATCATAGAAGATCCTGCTCTGGGGTCGGGGAGAGCTTTGGAGCCTTTAGGGTGTCTGTGGAGAGTGTGGGACTCTTCTGGAGCAGCTCTGCTCTCCCCTTCTGCCCAGGGGTGAGGAATGTTCTGCCCTTGCTGGGAATCCCCAGTGCCCAAAATGGTGTGAATCGGGATGCGGGTGCGGGACCGAGGGCTCCCGGTGTCTGTGTCTCGGCGATGCCATGCGGTGATGTGCCAGTGGGTGTCCAGTTTCGGGCTGGCTCCGTGGGTGCCGTTTGCCGAACGGGTACGGGGGGAGGCAGCCCCCGGGGCTGCTGCGGGAAGCGGAAAGAAGAGGAAAGGCGGGGCCGGGTGCGAAAGCGAAAGCGGGGATGGGATCGGAGGAGGTGAAGGCTGAGCCACGGGGCTCGGCGCGGCGCTGGGCGCAGGGCCCGGTGCCCCCTCCCCTGAGACCTCGCTTGCCTTTAGGACTCCTTCGTGCAGCTGCCTTGCCCCCCGGGCCCCGGCCCCGGCTCCTTGGGCCTCACCGCCGAGCACGTCCGGCAGGAGATAGAGCGCTGCAAGGTGCGGGGAGCTTGGGTTTCCTCCGTGCCTCCGGGCTGCGAGTCGGGGGTTAAGGGGGGGGGGTTAGGGGAGGCGGGGCTGGGGCTGCCAAAAGCAGCGTGTGCTGGGGCCGGACAGCCGGGGGATGCTGCAGGGTGTCACTGATGGAACCTCTCACAGGAGCTTTGCAGCGCACTGGAGCAAGACCACGTGAACCTACAAACGGCCACGGGAGCCGTCGAGCAAAGGACACGAGGGCTGAGGAAAGAGAGGGAACATCTGCATGAAAACTTTAAGCAGCAAAAGTATTTCAAGAGAGAAGAAGAGATCTGCCTCCAGGCTGGTGAGCAGAGCATCCCGGGCTTGGCAAGGTGGCAGTTGGGTGGAGGGGATGTGTTGCTGGGCACACTGCTTTGCTCTGGACCCGGTGGAGGTTTCGCAGGGCATCACATGAGGCCTGTGCCGCGCAGTGGAGGGCTGTGACCGAATGTGAGGAGCCAGGGCAGGGCTGCAGGCAGTCAAGAGCAGAAAATCAGTGCAAGTGGAGCTGTGTCCAAGCACAGGGCTGTGCATGCGTGTCTGGGTGGTTCCCTTGCTGCCTCCTCTTTCCTTCCTTGCAGGACAGCGTTTTGCTAGCAAGGGAGATGAAGAACACACTGATGCAGAGGTATCAGATGCTGAGCAAGATACTGGAAGAAAAAAGGAAGAAGTTCTGGAAGGATCTGGAGATGGGCTGGGGAGAAGGGCTGAGCACAGGTCATGTCCTGGGAGCAGATGGAGCTGTGTCTGGGGAGCGGGGAGGGCAGAGCGAGCTGTGGCTCTCCCGTCCCTCCCGAGGCTGCTGGTGCAGGAGAGCTGAGGCTGGGCAGTGCCAGCCTCAGTGTCTGTGCCAGGGCTGTCACCTCCCCAGGAGCTCAGTGGGGCTTTGGGTGACCCAGGGCTTTCCTCCCCACCCTGGCAGTGGCAGAGCTGCTGCTTGAGAGAGGACGCATCCAGGTGCCCTTGGGGAAGCAAACATACGAGCTCAAAATATCCCCGTGCCTGAGTGGGGAGGCCTCAGACCTGCAGGTAAGAGCCCGGGCCCTGGTGCCAGCCCAGGGCCAGGCAGAGCGGGGGGCTCCTGAAGCCCCGCTCCTCACCCCGCTCTGCCCAGCTCCAGCCCTCCCGCTGTCCCCGGACCGTCCTGCTCTCGGGGATCCCGGACGTGCTGAGCGAGGAGCCCATGAGGGACATCCGGGAGATGCAGAAGCCCAGCAGCGGCGGGGGGGAGATGGACTCGGTCGGTTACGTCCCGGCGGGCAGCCACGGGGTGGCCGCGTTCACGGAGGACGCGGAGCAGCGATGAAACCGTGCGCAGGGAGCGGCGGGTCCGCGCTGCCGGGGCCGGGCGGGAGGTGCGGGCTCGGGGCGGGGCCGGGGCAGGTTTCGCTTTCGTTTCCCGGCGGAGCCGGAGCCGGAGCGGGGCCGGGGTCAAGCACCGAGGTGCGGGGGGGGTCGGAGCCGGCGCCGGGGCTGGCGGCCGGTGCGGGGGCTCGGCGCAGGCATGGCGGGCCGCACGGTGCGGGTCGGGGGCCTGCCCGCAGAGCTGCCCCCCGACAGGGTGGCCGACAAGCTGACCATCCACTTCCTGCGCTCCCGCAACGGCGGCGGCGAGATCGCCGACGTGCAGGTGCTAAGGGACGGGCGTCAGGTTTGCGCCCTCGTCACCTTCGAGACGCCGGAAGGTAACGGCCCCTCGAGGGACCGGCCCGTGGGCTCTGCCCGCTCCCGGACCCCCCTGCCCCGTGTGGTCCGCGAAGGGGCGGTGCTGCTGCCCCACGGCGCGGGGCTGGGCTGATGCCGGTGCTTTTCCCACCCAGTGGCCCAGAGGATCCTGAAGGTAAAGAATCACGTCCTGTCCATCGGAGGGGACAAATACCCGCTGGAAGTGACGGCGCACGCCGCGGAGCTGAGCCCCGATGAGGTAGCGCGGAGCAGACGTGGCCGTGGCATCCCCGCTGCCGCTGGGCCTGTGCTGGGGAAAGGGAGACCTCGCGCTCTCCTTTACCCTTAATGAGACTTAAGGCAAAGCCACTTTTATTCCTAGTCAAAGGAGGAATCTTTTCCATGCTGGTGGCACAGGGACAGGCCGGGCACACGCTCAATGGCGTTTGTGTCTGTCAAAGTGAGGAAGAACAGACCGGAGGGAAGGGGCGCTTCTCCCCTAGCCCATCTGGTGGCAACTGGGAGATCCTATTAATGCCCTTGCTTGTCATTAGCTGGACACGCACAGTGTGCTGCTCCTGTGTCCTGCTCAGCACAGCTTTGGAGACGGGCTGGTGTTAGGAGGCGCTGGGGAGCTCTTCCCTCTTTCTGCGGTTTCAGCAGAGCACAGCAGCAGCCGCATCTTGTGTCTTCGTGTCTGAGCGCTGACAAGAGGGGCATGGGAGTTAGCCTGGAACTGCAGACCCTTCTGCAAGGCCGTGGTGCTTGAAAGTCTGCAGCTGAAGCCCTGGGGGAGCGGGAGAGCAGCTGCATTGCAGACGCAAGAGGGACAATGGCGTTCTGGGGTGCGAGCTGCATGCAGAGCTCTCAGGGGGCAGACGTGGAGCTGCAGCTCTCTGCTATTCACCCCTCGTGTTCCCTGCTTGCAGAAAGCTTTTGACCGTGTGTACAAGGTCCAAGAGCTGCTTGGGCTCCCTGGGGCTCCCAGTCCTGCCTGTGCTGGCTCCCATCTCCTGTGAAAGCAGGATGCTGAGAGGTGTTTGGGTCACGTCGTCTTTCTGCCATAATAACACAGGGGCTGTGGCAAGCGTTGGGTGCATCTGCCTCCCCCTTGCCTTGGAGGGGGGTATTTTTCATCCTTCTCTCACTCCTTTGCTATCTACTTGCAGATCTTCTTATATGCTTCCGTGATAGTTGACTATGGCAAGCTTCCTACTGGCAAAGCCCTCCTGAGGAACTTGTATAAAGGCTACAGCAATGTGCAGCTCAACTTTGACTCCAAGAATGCCCACTGCATAGTCAAGGGGCCATTCACTGAGCTGCAGGCCTTCAACAGAGAGCTGCTGGGCAGCCTGAACCTCAAGAGCCAAGCTGCTGGAGAGATCCTCCTGCCAGATTCCAGCCATGTGGCCAAAGAGACCAGAATCCCTGATCCCCAGCAAGAGCCTGACTCTGCTGAGTCAGCACAAGACACAGCAAAGGTCCTGAACTGGGACCAGGCATGTGAAGAACCGGGTAGAGCTCCATCGCCTTGGGGACCTGTGGATGGGAAAGCTGTGGAGCACCTGGAGGACTTTTCCCTAGTGATGGACTCAGACATTTACTTGTACATGCAGAGGTTCTGTGCTGCCGAGTACCAGGGCGTGCTGCAGCAGCATGGTGTGGATGTGGTGGATGTCAGCAGCGATGGCATCGCCATGCTCTACTTCCATCCCGCTGCAGGGATGGCTGGGGACATGGGTGCCTTGCGAGAGGCCCGCTTGGCCCTGCAGAAGCTTTACCAGCAGCTGGAGGTGAGCTTACGCAAGGAGAAGATCACCAAGGGAGGACTGGGTATGGACAGCCAGGCTCTCAGGGCGCTGACACACGAGCTGCAGCAGCTGTATCCCCAGTTGCTCTGCCATGAGGATGTGAAGCAGCTTTACCTTATTGGAAACCTCGTCGATGTGTCCGAGGCCAAGCAGTATCTTCGGGATTTCAGTGCCAGAAGAGGCGCCGCACAGGCCACGGTCAGCAGCTCCCTGCCCTCACAGCCAACCACAGAGAATACCCTGCCCAAGCCCAGGGAGCCCGCAGGCACCTCAGCCTCAAGGTTCATCCCAGGCAGGCCGAAGCTGAGAGACGAGCTCAGACCACCTGCCAGCTTCAGCACCCTGAAAGCTGAGAGGTCTCAGGACCCCCCGCCGGTGGGGCCTTCTGGAAAACACCCACTGCAAACGGATGCTCTACGGCCAAGTGACCCAATGGCACTGACCCAGCGGTACCAGCCCGGTGCCTCTACAGCAGGTGTGGATTTGGGGGCAGCAGCAGAGTCTCAGCAGCAGGACCCCAAAGAATGGGAGCAGATGAAAGGAGGTGCCAGGCTTACAAGACACAAGGCTCTGTCTGCTTCTGGGGACAAAGACAACAGAGACTCTAAAGGCTCTGGTCCCATCAAGCATCACTCACTTGCTGGCACATCCAGTGCCTTTGACACAACAAGGACCTCTAAACCCTCCGAATCCAAGCCTCTCCTGCAACGGTCCAACAGCTTCTCCCTGCCCAGATCAAAGGAAAGCGAGAAGCCGCAGGGCACGGCGATGAGGCAGGAGATGAGCCTGGACTCCCTGCAGTGGTCTTACCTGAAGGACGTTCACCGCGCCGCTGTGGCCGAGCTGTGCAGCGATGGGGAGGTGCAGCTCTCGGAGCATCGCGCTGGCGACTGCACCGTGCTCACGCTGCAGGCAGAGGGTAGGGAGAAGCTTTTCCAGGCCAAATGGAAAGTGGAAGCTCTGGTGAGGAAGTGTCCTGACCTCGTGTGCCAGAGTATGAGCTACTCAGAGCTCGCTGTGGATGGCCCGGATGACAGCGCCCTCAGTGAACTATGCAGCCTCTTGCGAGGAAACTCCTTCCAGGTTGGGTTCAGCAAAGACAAGTACAACCTGTACCTTGCCTGCCCCAAGGAGATGCTGCCAGGAGTGACTGAGGCCTTTCAAGTGTTTTCTTCCAGAAGGCAACCTGCCCTGAAGTCTCCAGGAGCAGAGAGTACAGGCTGTCCTAGTGCTGTCCAGCCAAGCAGGAGCCAGGACACGCTGCTGGGTGCAGCCCTTCCTGGTAGCCTCGAGTCCCTACAGATGGACCTGCAGGACCTGACCATTAGTGCTACAGCAGAGCTTGCAGATGTTAACCCGGCTGAGAGGTCCCCAAGCCTCTGGGGGCTCCAGCACACACTGGGGCAGGAGGATGCCAATGACTGTGCTGATTCTGGGGCTGAGCAAGAGGGAGGCGACCTGAGCCCTGCTGTGGTGGATAACTCCAGTCCCACCGGTCTGAGCGAGCCCCAGGAGCAGCTGAAGACCAAACTGCCTGTGGGGGAGCCGGACCCGGCACGGCTGAGGCAGATTTTGCCGGACAGGTTCCAGTTTGCAAGAGCCAAGAGCAGAGGAAGCCACGGTGAGGCGATGGGATGGCTGCGCTCCCCAGTGCCTGCAGTGGATGGGGCTCCTCACTCCCTGCCCGCCCGCCTGTGCAGGCCCATGGAGGCTGCAGCCCTGGCCCCAGACAGGGCTCTGCTCCCTGCAGGCAGGAGCAGTGCTCAGGAGGGGCAGGGGAGAGGCCCCAGCCCGGGGCAGGAAAGCAGCAGGATGGCTCCGGGCCGCTGCGATGCCTGCCATGGCGCAGCCGTGACCTGCGCGGCGCGCTGCGGGCACTGGCTGTGCAGGACGTGCTTCGCAGGGGACAGCCCGCAGCCGCCCTGCTGCAGCGTCTCCACGCTTACCCCGGGCTGCAGCATCCCGGGGAAGTTCCAGATCTCCTCCTTGTCTCAGAGTCTGCCGGGCTACTACCGAGACCCAACGCTCCAGGTTGTCTACATCATCCCTGACGGTGTGCAAGGGGTAGGTACCGCTGCTGCGGCTTCCCCAGCCCGCTGCAGGAAGGGGGCTATAGGGATGCTGGGGAGGGACTCTTCATTAGGGACTGTAGTGACAGGACAAGGGGTAACGGGTTCAAACTGAAACAGGGGAAGTTTAGATTGGATCTAAGGAGGAAATTCTTTCCTGTGAGGGCGCTGAGGCACTGGAATGGGTTGCCCAGGGAGGTTGTGAATGCTCCATCCCTGGCAGTGTTTGAGGCCAGGCTGGATGAAGCCTTGGGTGCCATGGTTTAGTGTGAGGTGTCCCTGCCCGTGGCAGGGGCGTTGGAACTGCATGATCTTAAGGTCTTTTCCAACCCGAACTATTCTATGATTCTATGTGATGGGTTCTGCGTGCAGGACGTGCAGTGTGGCTGGGGTGGGAGAGAGGGGCTGTGTGGCAGGGGGAGGAGGGCAGCTCGGGCTCCATGCCCCACATGCAAGGCAGCAGAGGTGCTGAAGGGTGGCTCTGCTCCAGGTTTGGGAGCAGCGTGCTGTAAGCTCTGCTTTAGTTCCAGGTCACTAGGAGGCCAGCCCCGAGGCACAGCACTCAGGTGGTTGTTTAAAACGTGTTCTTCCTCTTCCAAGGTTGGTGACCCCCACCCAGGCCAGCCTTACAAAGGGGGGCATTTCTGTGCCTTCCTGCCGGACAACAGGGAGGGGCAGAAGACAGCAGTGCTTCTGAAGAAGGCATTTGACTGTGGGCTGACGTTTCACATCAAGTCCTGCAATGGCGAGGAAAGAGTGACATGGGGCCTTATCCCCCACAAAACCTCCTGGGATGGAGGCAAAGCCAGGTATGGCCCAGCTCATCCCAAGTTTCCAGGTGTGGGGTTTTCTAGCAGCAATTGAAGGGGGAGAACCGTGGGCTCCAGCTCACCCCATCCTGCAGTGAGCAGCTCTTCCAGGCTCCCACAGCAGCAGTTGGGGACTCTGCTCTGACCCCCTCCATCTGGAGCTAAGCCCTTGCCCATCCCACACCTTTAAGCTCCCTATGGATGGGAATTCTGGGCCCCATTCACTCACAGTTCCCCTGCCTTTCCCCGTGTCTCTGCAGCCAGCCCTGGGTGCAAGCTGTGACTTCCACTCCCAGCCCTGCTGAATGCATGGGGCAAAAATAGACTGCGCTCCCCTCTTCCTGTACTGGAAGGAACAGGAAGGTTCCGGAAGGTGGTTTTAGCACCATCAGCAGGATTCACACCACTTCCCTCTCTGCCCCACAGGAATGGTTATCCGGATGCCCTGTATCTCCGGGAGGTTTGCACTGTACTGAAGAAACTGGGCATTGCATGAGCCTCCCTGTGCAGCAGCCACAGCTCCCACCATGCTTCACCTTCCTCTCCAGCTGAAACAAGTGCAGCTTAACACAGGCAGCTCAAGAGAGAGCTCATGTTTGTCCTCCTGCGGCCCCAGAGGCACCTCCATCCCCAGCCTCAGCATGGACCAGAGCTCCCCTGCAAGCCCGGGATGCGCATCCTCAGCAGCCAGTTATGCAGCTTGTGTCAGGCTGAGCCCTGACGTGGATTCCAGCAGCACGACCCAAACCAGGGCAGGAGCCTGCCTCAGCTCGGGCAGATGGTGCAGTCCTAAAGCCACCAGCGCCGAGCTCCAGCCCTGCTCTGGGGCCAGCAGGAACCCTGCTGCTCTGCTGGGGGAGCACCCCATGGACCATGCCTCCATGGGACCATAGAGCCTGTCCCCGCCTGTACCTGCAGGCACACAATAAACAACGTTTATCCCCACAGTTTTAGGGGTTGGTCACACCTTGTTATCACCCCAGGCACCTGCTTCAACCTCAGCTGGCTATAGAGACACCCAGGCACAGAGTGAAGGGCAGAGAGCAGCTAATGGCTTGCCACACACACGCACAGGTGCCCTCTAGTCCAGGGTGTTAGAGCATCACTGCGACAGTGGAGTAACCAGGGAGCAGTCCTTGAGAGGAGAGGTGTGTTCTCTCCCTTGGGAAGTAAACTGACTGCATCCACACACTGCCTGCCTGGGGAAGGAAGAGGCAGAGCTGGGGCAGAGGGTTCATTCCAACAGCAGCAGACCACGGGCAGGGTGGGTTGTTATGCTTTTAATTAACATCTGAAACACATAAGGCATATGGTAACATCAGACAGAAGAGCGTTACACAGCATGGTCATGTAAACAGCATTGGCACACTTGCTTTCTGTCCACCTTGGTTACACGCACAAAGCGGAATACAAAGATTTGCCACGTGGCTGTAGGATGAGTTTCACTCACGTCACACTCCAAACCAACACAACTCGGACAGCACAGACCACACTGGATGCTGCGAGAGGCTCAGTCTAATGCATTTCACATCACTCGCCGGTCCCCTTTGCCATCACCGGGGCTTGGCACACTGGAGCCTTCATTAGACAACAGTGTGGCTTCACACCTCTGACAGCAGCTGTAAGTGGGCCAAGATCCTGCACCAGTCAAAGCCTGAGGCCCACAGCGCTTCTTACTTCTCCCTGCTCAACCGATTCTAGTTTAATACCATTGCCCAAAGCGGTACAGCTGAACTCCTTCCTCCAGCTCAAACGTATCTGGCAGGGATCACGCTCCTCTATGCAAACAGAAGCTGCAACGCAGGCGAGCTCGAGAGAATCCAGAGTCAGAAACACGACAGAAGCAGCCTGGTGATAGCAAAGGGGTTGCATTTTGTCCCAGAGCAGCCTGGGGAGGCGCCTGCAGTAAATGGCCCTGCACAGGCACCCCTGCACTGAGCAGCCACAGCGGACAGGGCTGGGCACGCTGCTCCTGCCATGAGCTGCTCGCTCGGACCCCTCACCACAACCTTTGGATCAGGCAATCAGCAACAGAAACACTAAATGGCACTTGTTGGAGCTGGAATGGCACCCTGCCGCCGAGCACAGGAAGCTCCTGTCTCCTCGCTCTGCCCTAAGCAGTTAACAGTGAACAGAATGATTCTGGATCCTGGGGTTTCGTTTGGTTTTTGCTTTGGTCCTTATACACAAACCTGCTGGTTAACATGGAGTTAAGACACTTGGAGTTGTTGTACGTCGGGTCTATACTTCTTAGCCCATAAAATATCCATTAAAAAAAATAAGGTAAAAAAAACCAAAACCCCAAACAAACCCAACCCATCGAGGGGAGCAGTGTGAGTGAGGCGGGGGAGAGCAAGGTTACACTTAATCCTGGCTTTCTGTAGAAAAACACTGGTGCTACCAAGGGACATGAAACAGACAGCGCTAAACACAAACCAATAGTAACTGCTCAGCTCTCTGGCCCCGATAAGGGCTTCAGGAATGTGCAGGGAGAACACATGAGCAGCTACAGGAAGGGAGTCGGGAGCTGGAATTGATTCCAAGGCAGCAGATAAAGCCTTGCTCAAGGACTGCCTAAAGCCGAGCAGCTGCCCTGGGGGAGGCAAGGGCTCGACGGAGCTCTTCTGGGCTGGGGAGCACAGGACCCCAGGCTGGGAGGGCTGTAACACCCCAAAAGGGAGCGCCTCGTCCACGGCAAGTCAGACTACATCACTAGTGTTCACAAAAGAGAGCTAGCAAAAGTCACAGCGGGTTTTTGGCAATACTTTGAAAGGCCAGCATGGAAAAGGCTCCAGTGACTTCCTAGTCCTTACAGGCATGTAGAAGAAGGCACCGAGATACTGTTTTCTGAGGTGGAGCACAAGGCAGCACGGCAGAGGTGTCCTATGGGAAGCTGCATGGGGAGGGACAGCCTGCGAGAGCCTTTCTATGCTGCCTGATCCAAGAGCATCCAAGTAAGGCACTGAGCACACGCTTGGCCGAGAGTAAAGCGAGGAGAGGATGGTGCTGGGACAGACAGTGGGAGAGTGGTCCCCTTTCCAAGTGTGCAGAACCTGAAGGTGGCAGGGCTGTGCTGCGTGTGAGCATCAAGGTGAAGTCTGGGTTCTCAGAGGAACGGGTCCAGACTTCCCATTCTAGCAATTTAGACAGTCCTCCTGTTGTCAGAGCCGGTAAAGCAGCATTAGGCTCTGCTGGACCGAATGTGAATTGGCAGGAGAGGGCAGGCTGAAAGGAGAAGCAGCAGGATTCTGGATTCAGAAAGGCTCAAACTTGTGCTTGTTTCATTAGACCACGTCGGTGAAGTTCATGTCGGGAGCGCAGGAGAGGGACTGACAAGGATGGGTGGCAGGCCCCAGCCTCCTCTGGGCTCCAAGGGAATGGGGTTGGTTTAACGCTTCATGTGCCAGGTGCTCCCACCATGGCAGAGACCAAACAAACCCCGTGAAGCCTTCCCACCCCAGCTCCTGTCCTGCCCCCATGATGGTGGGCAGCGGGTACAAAGTGGGGAAGCTGGGGTCCTCAGGCAAGGGGGGGCTACCACAGATCACATTTGGCTGGGGTGCAAATGGAGCCCTGCCAGAGCAGCTTTCTGAGCTGGTCCTGCTCGGAGCAGCAAGCCTGCAGCCAAGGACTCTCCCCTAAGGGTCAGGATGCACCCAAGGAAGCTCCTCAAGGCCAAAGCCCTCCCTTTGTTAGGTGAGTGACTGCACGGTTTGGAGCACTGGCCATAACCTTAAGGATGAATTCTGGTAGAGACAAATCCATGTGACACCCAAATCTGCAGGCGATGGAGCTTTAACTGAACAGCAGCTTTCATTTGGTCTCAGTGTATTGGCTCAGCAGCAGCAGAGCCAGGGCAAGGTCCCCAGAGGCTGTGCCTGTGCTCTGCTAAAGAACTAGGGCCTAAGCACCTGCAAAACAACACTGACAGGAGGATGGAGCTGGACCCTCCTCACCTGCACAGAAGCCCCAGCCCTGCATAGTGATGCTCTTCAGCATATGGGGTCCTTCACCCCCTCCTTGGGGGCTGGGTAAGCAGGACTCCCGGTAGCAAGGGTCTGCCACAATAGGCAGCTCTTCTTGGTGCCCTCACGTTTACCTTTTTGAATCCAAAACGAAGCCTAAAAGCCTGCAGCACCCCCAGCCCACGGCACAGCCTCGAGGCAGCCACAAGCTGCATCTCAGCCTGCTCCGGGCTGCAAACGGTCCAGCAGGAAGGGGAAGCACCACCCAGGGTAAGTGCTCACAGCACTGGGCTCAGGGCTCTGCACAGCTCCATTGCCAAATGCACGGAAGAAAGGAAGGAGAAACTGGAGTTCTGGCCTGGGAGGAGCATCCCAGGCAGCTCCTGAGCCCTCAGCGTTGGAAGAGAGCCCAAGAGTCCCATGACTTGCAGTTTCAGAGGAAGAAGAGTCGAGCCCTGCCGCAGCACTGCATCACGAGCTGAGAGCTGGTTCGAGTGGGTACCTACCGAGCTAGCAAGAGGAGGATGGAAAGCACTATTTCAGCTGCTCGAGATGCCCAGGCCAAGAGGCTTGGCAGAGCTGGGCTGTTTGCCACCTACAGCAATAACCTCCCCTGAGCAGCACGCCAGAGAGGAGCCAGCCCAGGCTCCTGGGAAGTGCTTACAGGCCTGGTTCTTGCAAGTCACTCCCCCAGCTGCAGCCCCTACCCAGCACACACCGAAAAGCAAGCATTAAGGGGCTTGTTCTGTTCCCATCCTGCTAAAGTCTGGCTCAACACTGCAGCCCTTGGAAACACAAACACGAGGGTGAACTTTAGCCTTAACAATACCAGCTGGGAGCCCAACATTAATAAAGCACAGAGCCAACATCAATTGTTCCAGTCATCTGAGACACAGCTGAGTCCTTACGGTCTCTAAAAATCAAGACACAATTTAGAGCTCCCTATGCAGTTTGGAAGCAGAAAACAGACAAGATCAAGTTACCCAATTGGACCGTTTGCATTCAGGCACAGACCAGCCTGTCAGGTTATCTGCTGGCTGCGCAGAGAAGCGACTGCAAATGAAGTGCAGGATGCCCTAGACTCCAGGAGGGTCATTTAGAAGGCAAAGGCAACACAGGCTGTTATGAACTGACTGGTGGTAGAGGCCTAGGAAAGCAGAGGGAAGAGTGTGCTTAGTGTGAAGGGAAGAGCAGGCAGTGCTGGAACGAAACTGGGCCAGCTCTGCTTTTGCTCTGGCTGCGGAGCCAACTTCCCAAGCCTGGCCCCATCTGACAGCGCAGGGCTTCAGCAGGACCAGGCTCTGCGGAGACCCTTGGCAGTTCCTACAGCATTTAACACCGTGACTCCACAGCGATGTTAAGCACCAGCTGCTGGAAGCTTCACCTGCACTGCCAGGGGAAAAGGAGGTTAGTTTGGAAACTCAGTAGGGAAACAAGGGAGGAGTAAAAGTGTACAAAATAAGCAGGCTTCAAACCAGACAGCGAGGGCAAGGGGTCGGTCACAATGAAAGCATGCAAACCTCGGCTGAACGTTAACCACGATGTTCTGGTGAAGATGGAAGCTACTGATCTGTCCATTTCCAGGTCCCAAAGAGATCAAGGAGTTAACCCACCAATTCACAATCGGCACCCATCTCTTCTCCTTAGTTCTCTTCTTTTTTGGACTCTTCCTTGGGTGCTTCAGGAACCAGGATGACCTTTCCAACATTCTTCTTCTCTTGCATCTGCCTCATGGCATCTGCCACCTGGAAGCAGCAGGAACCCCGTGAGACCCACACCCACCATGCACTGGCCCTTCCTGGGTACCTGGTCCATCCAGACTAGTCCAGGGACCATCCAGGGGCAGCTCTCCTGGCAGGGTGCCTCTGCACAGAAGCATTTTGGACAGAGCTGGGCAGCTCCCCCAGTCTAGGGACATGAGAAATCCCCATGGGATCCCCATGTGACAGTGAGAAACTGTGCTCATGGGTTCACACAGACCAGCTCCAACATGAAGAAGGATGCTCTGCAAACCGTGAAGTGAACTGCACGTCTCCACTGCTTCCTTTCAAAGGGGAGCACTGCAGAAACCCAGCCAACAGCCAGGACAGAGCTCCTACCATCACAGCCCCACAGAATAAACATGCACAGGGGTCTATTGTTAGCAAGCAAAACAGCACCTGGGCCAGGCCTGGATTCATCACTTTTCCTTAAGCACTTGCACCAGACTATGGGTACGAACAGCAACTGATTGTTACTAAGTCCTACCCCAGCAAAGGATTCCCAAGGGGAGAATGTGCCTGAACACATGGATGCAACAGCAGAGCAGAGCTGCTGAACACTGCCACTCCCAATGTCCTCATTCCGCTTCACTGCCTGGGCTCTGTCTCCCTGCTGGAAGGGCAGTAGCAGCATTCCCAGCTGTGTGCTCCGTTACAGGCTGCAAACAGGACAGTTTCCAGTCTGATGCAGAACCCAGACCCTCTATGGGCTGCTGCTGCGCATGGAGCGCAGCTGAGCACCTGCCCTATTCCCTAGGGATGCTGTCTGGTGCTGCCCAGCTCTATGCACTGGAGCAAAGAGCCCAGCCCCTTTACTCCCCCTTAACATCCTGAGGACAAAAGCACTGAACACCTGAGGACAGATGGTTATTAAACATCTGCAACAGTTGAGCCCCCCCCTGAGCAAGGTGTTCACACTGAACCAGAGCTCACTGTGCACAATACACTCACCCAGCAATTTCTGGGTGCTCCAACCTATATGTTAACTCAGACTCACCTGATCAAAAGGCCATACGGAGTCTATTTTGGGCTTGATTTTGCCTTGGCTGTAAAGGTTATCCAGCTTGGATAGAACACGCCCAATGAGCTCAAATTCTTCATCCATGGAGCCAAGGTCATAGCCACACACAGCCTTGTTATGATGCAGGAGCTGCAAGGCATTGATGCTGAACTGGTTCCACCAGGTTTTAGCCATAGCCACGAGGCTCTTCTTCTGCCCAGTGAGCAGGTTTGCTACCCCTAAAGAGAAAGGAAGCCACAGATGAGCTGGAATGACCACAGCCCGAGAGGCAGCAGGCACCCCATGGAACAGCTCAGACTCTATGCAAGGCAACAGCTAAGCAGAGTGATGGAGGACAGAGGCAAGAACTGGATCACGTCAGGATCAGCCCATTTGACCTCCCATGGAAGCAGGAACCTGCCTCGGCCTCAGGGCACGCAGGACTTGGCTCATAGGCACCCATAAATGACCAAAACACAGAACAACTCCTCTCTTGGGAGGGCAGCAGCAGCACAGCTGGACTGGCAGAGGCAAGAGAGGGTTACAGGTCACATCCAGGCAGGCTGGCAGGACAGCACTCCCCTCTACAGCCAGGCTTCCCCAGGGGAGCCACACGCTGCAGCAGGCCGTACACTGGTGCATGTGTCTGGAATCCCACTGGGGGTTGTGTGAGGGCTTTGTCTGGGGGACAAAATCACAGTGTTCCAGGGCTGGGGAATGGAGAGAGAAGTATTAAGTAGCCTCAAACCTCATCACCCACACATCCTCCAGCAGAAAAGCAAGGCTCTATCAGTGCTGTGCATTAAGTCAGCCTGGACAAAGCAGCTGTGCCAGCACTCCTCGTGAGGACATTCCAGCTTCCCCTGCAGGCACTGGCTCGTACTTGGAGAGACATCTCACCGTGGGATGGAAGAGCCTGTGAGCAAAGCTCTGGGAACACAGCACAAACCTCACTGCCCTCAGGCAAAGCTTCCTTTGTGAAACAGCAGCACTACACGCACAGCAGTGAGCAACAGGCACAGAGCACCCCATGCAGATCCACATGCCTGCTGCCAGGAGCGGGGCTTTGGGCACACTCTGCTCACACTCACCGTAAGTGATGAGCTTGCCCATCGGCTTCAAGAGGTTAAATGCTTTGGATGTATCAGATCCTCCCAGGGGGTCCAGGACAATGTCAACACCTAGAAGGAATCGAGAGTAACCAGGAGTTTCTTTGCCCTGGGGACACACGCAGGACGGGTGTTCGAGTCCTCCAGCACCCGGTACCTTTGGGAGAGATTTTCCGGACCTCCTCCACGTAATCCATCGTTCTGTAGTCAATGGGGTGAGCGACCCCGCTGCTCCGGAGCGCGTCGTGCTTGGAGGCGGATGCTGTGCCAAAAATGGTGATGTTTTCTACGGTCTTGCACAGCTGGATGGCAGCAGTTCCCACACCACCTGAGAACAGCAGTGAGAAAGGCTTAGAGGCAAACATCCCCGGGAGAGGTAAATTATCCCTGCTTGGACTGAGGGCACAGCACTGGGAGGGGAGGGAACAACCCGATGTCTGTGACACCCTGGTGACTGATCCCAGCTGCTGGGAAATGGGGTCAGTCCTGCCCTGTTCTGATTGCTTCCTCCCCGTGGTACCCGTTCAGAGGCTGCACACTGAAGCCAAGAGCCTCAGCACGGGCTGGCAAGGACTGTTTACCTGCAGCCATGTGGATGAGGACACTCTGGTTGGGTCTCAGGTTTCCAAAGTCGAACAGGATCATGTAGGCAGTGATGTAGTTGACAGGGAGAGCAGCCGCCTCCTCGAAGCTCATCCCCGCAGGCATCAGGAAAGTCTGACGGGCTGGAACGTTCACCACCTCTTGCCAGAGCCCCGACTTCGCCAGGACCATCACCTTATCACCCACCTACAGTCAAACAGAGGACAAGGCGGTCTGAAACAAGGCCAGGCTTGCAGGTCATCACACATCGGAGCCAGGCACACGTGTCTGTGGGCACTGCAGCACCCCGTGATCCACTCGCTGGGCACCAACACCAGGGCACCTCCTGCCATGGACCCACATGTACCAACAGACCCTCGAGGAGGTCAGAGGGATGGGGCCTGTGTCGTGCCCTGGGAGCAGGAGTCTGAGCACTGAAACACCACTGCTGCCCCTTGTAAAGGATCACTCTGCCTACAGGCAGGAGGCCTGGGGCAATGCTTAACAGGAAGAACCCTGCAAAACGCATGTCCAAGCTTAGAAAAACCTCTCAGGTCTAAACCTCAAGCCTGAGGCATCCCCAAACATCTGCTCTTAATGCCACTGGGCAAGAAATAGCTGCTTGCTCTGCGACGGGAAAGATACAGCAAAACACAGCAAGCAGACGAGAGACAGAGCCATAGCAGTGAGCAGAAAGGCTCCTCAGCTTGCGGGTCTGGCATTTCCACTTCAGTCAACCACGATGTTTTCCTGGAGGGAAGGGAACCGCCTTTGAGCACCGGGGTTTTTGAGATGCTTCATTTTCCTCGCTGTTCACCCCAGAATCGTTTTAAAGCACCACGACTGCGAGAGCCCTGAGACCCGAAGGTCTGGGATGCGCAGAGCCAACTCTCCTGTCCCCCGAGGTGCTGGAAATGCGGCAGCCAGAGCCTCGCAGACCACAAACCCAGCACCGAGAGCAGCCAACCTGCTCCTGCCGGCGCCTCAGCACCCTCAGGTGGCTCCTGACAGCCCTGCAGCAGCTAGAGGCTTCCTTCCACATCCGTGGAGTTTAAAAGGATGTTCACAAACGTGCTCAGGAACGGCACCGTCCCGCTTTAGCTCAACATCCTACCAGCGCTTGCCACCACCAAGAACAGCTTGTACAGAGAATCGGGGAAAGGTTTGGGTTGAAGGGACCTCAAAGCTCCTCCAGCTCCAACCCCTGCCACGGGCAGGGACCCCTTCCACTGGAGCAGCTTGCTCCGACCTGGCCTTGAGCACTGCCAGGGATGGGGCAGCCACAGCTTCTCTGGGCACCCTGTGCCAGCGCCTCAGCACCCTCCCAGGGAAGAGCTTCTGCCTAAGAGCTCATCTCGGTCTCCCCTCTGCAGGTTAAAGCCATTCCCTTGCCCTGTCCCTGCACCCCTGGCCCTAAGCCCCTCTCCAGCTCCCTTCGGGCTCTGCCGCCCTTTGTCCCGGGGCTTTGTTCGCTGCCGGGGCCGCGCCCCGATCCCCGCCGGTCGGGCCGGGACCACCGGGACCGGGACGTGGCGGGGCCACCGGGGCCGCACCGGGTGGGCGGCGGGGCGGGGCCACCGCAGTGCGGCGGGGAGAGCCGAGCGCATCCGAACCGAACCGAGCCGAACCGAACCGCCCCGCCCTCACCTGCCGGTCGTGGACGCCGTCTCCGAGGGCGCGGACGACTCCGGCGCACTCCATACCGGGGCAGACGGGCGGCGGCGGCAGGCGGTCGTACAGCCCCTGCCTCGCCAGCAGGTCCGCGAAGTTGAGGCCGCAGGCGTGGACGCGCACCGAGACCTCTCCCGGCCCGGGGCCGCTGCTGCGCCGCGACTGCACCTTCAGCTTCTCGTAGCCGCCGAAGCCCGTCAGCACCAGCGCCCGGTGCTCGGCCGCTTCATCGGCGCCCGCGGGCGGCTCGGGGCCGGGGGCCGGCTCGGGGGGGGCGGCGGCGGCGGTGGCGGCAGCCGGGGCCGGTTCGGCGGACATGGCGGAGCGGAGCTGCGGGAGCGGATGCGGGAGCGGGGCGGTGGCGGCGGGCGGCGAAAAGCCGGGGCCCGGCCGAGGGCGGGGTGGGGCGGAGCGTGCGGTTGTGCTGGTGGAGCCGTCGAAGGGTTGGGTTCCGCTGGGGCGGCCGCGCAGCGGGAGCGGCGTCTGACCGAGATGCTGCGGTTGCTGTAACTGCTGTCAGTGGCGCGGGGGGTTCATCAGCATCGCCTCGGGTAGCCCTGAAATGGCTGCGGGGAGCGGAAACGGGCAAGAGGGAGGAGTGGAGCTCCAGGCCGCAGGAGCTCGAGTGGAGCTTTGCAATAGAGCTCCAGAAACTAAAGACGGATAAAAAGGACGTGGAGCTGTTGGGGTGAGGCCAGAGGAGGCCATGGGGATGCTGCGAGGGCTGGAGCAGCTCTGCTCTGGAGCCAGGCTGAGAGAGCTGGGCTGGGGCAGCCTGGGGAAGAGAAGGCTCCTGAAGGGGAGACCTGAGAGCAGCTCCAGTGCCTGAAAGGGCTGCAGGAAAGCTGGAGAGGGGCTTGGGACAAGGGCCTGTAGGGACAGGACAAGGGGGAATGGCTTTAACCCAACACAGGGGAGCCTCTGGCAGTGGGATGCACCCCATGCCGGCCACCCTGCCTAGGGCTTTGTTCCACATCCCTTTATTTTCATGCAGGGCTCTCCTCTGCTCTGCTCTCAAGGAACTGAACAAGGAACAGGCAGGAGATAACAAAGCTGTGGTGGGTCTGCAGGCAGCTGCCTGTGGAAGCTTGGCCTTTGCCCCAGCGCTCATTCACGATGGACCCCAGCAGGGCCAAGCCCACAAAAGCCTCCCCTCATCTGTCGAGGCAGCCTGGGCCCCCCTGGGTTGGGGGCTGAAAGTGCCTTGATCTGTCTGGGTTTGTGGGAACTCAAAGAGTCCTTCTGCCTTTGTTCTGCCTTTGCCTCACCTGTGTTGACAGCATTGGGATGCACACAGATGAGATCTCCCAGCTGTATCACACATACAAGGATGCTGTGCCTCCTGGATGACACTGTGCCTGTATCACAGTAAATTACATTTAGATTTGACAGGTCGAGGCAGCAGCTAGAAGAAATGTGACACAGCCTCTCAAACGTACCTGCCACTCACAGCCACAGCTCCCTGCGCCGCTGTTTTGATCACAGAGACAATGGAGGTGATTGCCAAGTGGTAACTGATGCTCAGCGAACACGAGTCCTCATGATGACAGCAGACTGAAGAAACCCTTCCAGCGCAGCGTATCATTCCCACAAAACACTGCTGAGGATGCTTCAGCATCTTCCCCCCCGCAAACCCAAGCTGCAGAGGCTGAGGATGTGCAGCACAAGCAAGCAGGACGGCTGGCACGAGGCCGGTTTCGTGGTGTGCACAGAACAGCATCCCACCATGTCCTCCTCTGGAGGCAGGCACCTTTTCCACTGTGCTCCTTGCAGAAATCCTATGAAATGAGAATCCTCCTTAACTTCAACCTTCCACCACAGCATCAATAGTTTACTGACAACGGCAGTCCCAAAATGACAGGGCTTAGCGCATCCACATGCTGTGCACCCGGGAGGAGCTGACCATTTGGCCAGCATGTCTTCCCTTGCTGAAAACGCACAACCTTCTCCTCGGTGTGCTCACCGTGGCTTGCAGGGATGCTGGACACGGTGTGGTCTTGTAAGGGGAGATGGTTTTCTCTGCACCACAGAGAACTGCTGCATCCCAAGGGCTGTGCCACACGCACGGCATTCCCTGGGCTCAGCCCGGGGATGTGGGCTGCTCTGCAAGGAAAAGCAAGCGTGGTGCTGAGGCACAGCGGGGTGCAGAGCCCGAGAGGCTCACCCCCACCCAGCCCCTGCCCACGTTGTGCTGGGCCTGCTGGAAGGAGGACTCGGAAGAAAAGCCCGGTTTGCGTTCGTGATGTGCAGTTCATGTGTGACATTAAATGGAAAAGAAGCTGGAGTTCTGCGAGTTCATTTTGGTTCACTCCCCGCCCTCCACCACTCTCCATGTGAAAAAAGAGCTGCAAAACTGAAAATACGTCATTTTGACGAGTGATTTCAGACGCAAAGGTGGTGGAGATCACTCCTACTGCTGGAGAAGCTGTTCCCTCTGAGCCCCGCAGCCAGGCTCCCCTGTAACCCACAGCAGCGGTGCTGGGAGCTGCTGGCTCTGGCTTAAGGGGCCCAATGGGCAGGACCATGCATATCCTGCACTGCCTGCACTCAGGGCAAGGCCGGTGCTGGCTGGAAGTTGCATGTCAAGGGGGCGGATGCAGTGTGGGAGGGGACGTGTGCCGTGAGGAGGTTTCCACACCCAAGGGGCCAGAATCAGAGAATCAGCCATTTCCCTCCTCCCAGCCTGACCCTCTTTATTTGCCTTTGGGGCTGCCAGTCCCTGCACAGATCAGTCCACAGCCAGCCTCTGGAGTCGCCCAGAGCCTCCCATGTCCCTTCAGCTGCTGCTGGGCCTGATGAATCCTAGGAAGTGTCCTGAGAGCGGGGGAGAAGGGAGCTGCTCCCCCCCACAGGGGTGCTGCAGAGGCTCCACATCACTTTCTCCATAGAGAGAAACCCGCAGCCATAACTGAGGTATTGTGCGTCCCACACCACGCGTGCTCCGACTGCAGTCCTGCCAGCGGAAGACTTGTCAGTTGAATGCCTCCTTGCTTTAATCCCTGAGATAGCTGAAGGATGCTGTTTTCATCTGATAGCATTTATGGGCTCTTATAATGAGTTTTGGCTTGCTGAGATAAATTAATGTGCTCAACCAGAGGTGTAAACTTCATTAATGGCAGCAGTGAGATCAGCGTTATTCTAGTATAGGATGTAAACAGGCTGGACACATGAAAGGGGATTTGGCTGTTGGGTTGGTTTTTTTCTCTCTCTTCCTTTTAACATTCCTAATTGCTGTTGATTTGTATCTTTTCTGCTGTGTGTGTGTGTTCAAACTCCACTGCTTTGCCACCTCTTCATCTTGCAGTGGAAACCATCAAATAACACACCATCGGGACTGAATGATGTAACTGCTGAGTGTGAACAGCAACACGCTGCAGTTCTGCCTGGCACGTTTCTAGCTCTTTCACATATTTGACAAGTCAGACAAAAAGACACAAGATCTGATGAGAAATTAGTGTGTCCCTTATTCCTGTCCCAGGTTTTTGGCTTACCAGTGGAAATAGGATGTTGCAGTGGTTGTCAAGGACCAGACTTTGAGACTCTGTGCAAGCATGAGAACAAGATGTCACAGGCTCCAGGTTTCAGGCTGTGGGTCCTTCAGTAAAGGTTGTCTTCCCCTAGTCCATTTCCCTATTACAGCTCCTGAGGATGTTTTCTAGTTCCTTTGTATAGGAAATCACACAAACATAACACAATAAAGCCAATTCCTAATGGCCATTAGGATCCCGGAGAGCACGGCTCAGCGAGGGAGGGTCTAGCCCCTGGAGAAGCGTTTTCAGGAGCAGACATGCGAGAGCCATCTGTCGCCTCACCAGCCGCGGTGACAGCCACAGCACGTCTCCCTCTGCATCCCACTCGGAACGTTCACACCGTGACTGAAGGCTGCCGGGATGCAGCAAGAGGAGCCTGCCAAAAGGTGCATTGCGCCAAACGGAGCGCAGGGCTCGGCACTCACAGTGCCCCAAGTGGCTCCAAGCAAAAGGCGCTCGCAGCTGCTTTCCCTCCGCGAGGAAAGCCCCATGTGGCTGGCAGATTTACAGAGGTCTGCAGTGTTATGTATTGTATAGATCAGGGTGATAGATGTTAATAGAACTGAATGCATATGTATTGAGAGCAGCCCTGAGGAGGAGTTGGGGGTGATGGGTGATGAGACGCTCCCTGGCTCCAGCGTGTGCTTGAGCCCAGAACCCCCCCGTGTGCTGGACTGGACCCCCAGAGTGTGAGCAGCAGCTCGGGGAGGGGATCCTGCCCCTCTGCTGCGTTCTGGGGAGCCCCCCCTGCAGTCCTGATGCAGCTCTGGGGCAACAGCACAAAGGGGACGTGGAGGGGCTGGAGCGAGTCCAGAGGCCACAGAGCTGCTGCGAGGGTTGGAGCAGCTCTGCTCTGGAGCCAGGCTGAGAGAGGCTGGGAACGGCTTTAAGGTAGAAGAGGGGAGACTGAGATGAGCTCTCAGGCAGAAGCTCTTCCCTGTGAGGGTGCTGAGGCGCTGGCACAGGGTGCCCAGAGAAGCTGTGGCTGCCCCATCCCTGGCAGTGTTCAAGGCCAGGTTGGACACAGGGGCTTGGAGCAAGCTGCTCCAGTGGAAGGGGTCCCTGCCCGTGGCAGGGGTTGGAGCTGGGTGAGCTTTGAGCTCCCTTTCAACACAAACCAGTCTGGGTTTCTATGATTCACTACAGAGAGTTTCCTGCTTCCTCTGAAGCAGGGTCACAATAATCTGTTGGTTGGAAGCAAAACACCAATTCCTTTTGAGAAGCACAGTGAAAAGCTTTCCCAAGAAAGGGTGTTGTCCAGGGGAGCAGCTTGTTCCAGGTGACAGTGATGGCCACCAGGCACTCCTTTACCCACAGTCGCAAGCACAATGAACTTTTCTTGCTGTTTCTCGGCAGAAGAGCTGGGTGACACACACACACACAGACAAGAAGGCGAAAAACCCTACAGGGCTTTACAAAACATGACACAGTGCAGCACAAGCTTCTTTCCCTGGGGAGGGTGGAAGGAAACAAGCATGTGACAGTTACTCATCGCATTGCTTAAGGCAAGGCTGGGAGGCACAGAGATGCGGCAGCAACACGCACGGAAGGCGGAATCGACTGACAATAGTTTCCTGGCCCATATAATGCAGGAGTCAGACTGGGTGAGCTACACTACCATGATCCCAGGGCAGCCTTAGCCCTCTGTCATGTCTGGTCTTGTCTTAGGTCTTGTCTGGTATGTGATGATAGGATGGATGTGGGGGGCCTGAGTTCTCGTTTGACCAGCTGGATGTGCTCAGGACACACCTCCAGCCCCGCCTGCACTTGGCCCCAAGACACGGGGCAGTTCCACCAAGTGCACACTGGCCCATGTTGATGTGTCCCAGCAGAAAGCAAAGCAGTGCTGGAAGACACAGGGTGCCTCCATGGCCCAGTGCCCTGCCCCGTGTCCGCGGGCGCTCCTCATCCCGGCTCCAGGCGCAGCACCAGTATTTATACATGAAAAGAGACTGTGATTTCCACAGAAACAAACTGCCCCCTCAGTCCATTAATAGACCCAGTTTTCACTGCCAAAACATTTCAGTTTCCGTTCCGTAAGACTTGCTTGGTTTTCTTTGTTTTCGCTGCATTTTGTGACAGCTTGTTTCTGGCAAATGAAAGTTTGCTATTATGGTAAATCTTCCTGCAGCGTGGCCAGCAAAGCAGCAGCAGTAACTACAGGAGCCTTTGCTTTCTCAATGATTCGACTTCCAATGGCTGGCTCTGATTTCCAGCCGCACTGCCGGGACCTGGGGGGATGGAAGGCACAAGGTGCTGCTCCCCGTGCACAGAGCCGTGAGGGGGGCCCCGGCTGGTGCAGCCTCCACACGGACCCTGCCAGCATCAGGGGAGAGCGGGACAAAATGCCGGCAGTTCCCGTTCCGCCGAGCCCCCTTCCTTGCGCAGTGCCACGGGGGGACGGGGCGGCTCCCGCGCAGGAACCGGAGCGATCGCGGCCCCTCGGTGTCCGCTGTGCCCGCGCCGGACCCTCCCGCAGCCGTCGGCAGCGCGGGGCCGGGGGGGGGGGGGGGGGAGCCGGGGCCGGTGCGCGAAGCTCGGGGCCTCCGCGGTGCTGCGGGAGGTGCCGGACGCGGGGAGCCCCCTCGGGGCAGTGCCCGACCCCCGGCTCTGGCCCCTGCTCCGAGCCTGGGAGGGGGGGGCTTGGAGGGCGGAGAGCGGGGGGGGGGGGGGGGGGGGGAGGCGGCGCATCCCTGCCCAGCGCCGGCTCCGCTCCGCGCCTGGTTGGTGCTGCCGGGTCCGGGGGCGCGGCCAGGCCGGGGCCGTCCCGGTAAAGCGGCGGCGCGGGCGGCGCGGTCCCGCACCATGGAGGGGCACCTGGCGCGCTGCAAGATCGTGGTGGTGGGGGACACGCAGTGCGGCAAGACCGCGCTGCTGCACGTCTTCGCCAAGGACTGCTACCCCGAGGTGTGCGCGGCCGGGCGGGCGCGGCGGGGCCGGGCTCGGGCTCGGTTTGCCTCGGCTCGGCTGGGCTCACCTCTGCTCTCCCTCCGTCCCCCCAGAGCTACGTGCCCACCGTCTTCGAGAACTACACGGCCAGCTTCGAGATCGACAAGCAGCGCACCGAGCTCAACATGTGGGACACCTCAGGTGGGCCGGGGGATGCGCGGGGTGGTGGTGGTGGTGGTGGTGATGCGGTGGGACCGGGACGGGGTCTTCCCCCTTCTTGAGCTCCAGCAGCCTGCGAGCCCCCGCCCGGGGCCCGGGCAGCCCCCGCCGCAGCGCTGGGGAGGCTCCGGTGCCGCATCCGCGGCGGAGCGGCTCCATCCGTGTCCGCGCAAGGATGCACCGGGTGGGGGGCGAGGCGCAACCCGAGGAGAGCCCTCGCCGTGGGGAGGAATGCGCTGCCCTTCACTGCCCTCTGCCGCGGAGCCCCTGGGGTTCCTCGCCGGGTTTTGGTCCGGTTTGGTTGTGCCTCTTCGCGTCCTGTTGTGATTCTGCATGAAGCCTTCGTCGCAGCAGCCTCAGCCCATCGGGACCCTTCCCAAAAACTTCGTGCTGCTTTGTATGGAGGGGCAAATTTAATCGAATCGCACAACGGTTTGGTTTGGAACGGACCTTAAAGCTCATCGAGTTCCAACCCCGTGCCACAGGCAGGGACCCATTCCACTAGACCAGCTTGCTCCAAACCCCATCCAGGGATGGGGCAAGGGAGTTGCAAACAAAGTGCTTGATGCAAAGCTAATAAAGATGCTGGCATCCAGCAAAGTTCACGTGCGCTTTTTGATTTGCCCCTGACAAGCTTTTTAGGCTGTTCTATACACATGGTGCAGCTGAATGCTGTGCTATGTTAATGTATGTGCATCAGAGACTTGCTGATGATCTTTCCCTGTAATTTCTGGAGTCCTTATGTCCTCTCAATGTCCAACAGCAATAGCAAATTAAAACGTGACCTAGGACTTTCTTGGCTCTTGTACTCAAATTCCTTGCTGTGATCTTACATCCATCAAATTACAGCTGTAGTATGCACACAGCTTTACCTGGAGTAGCGGCTTTACTGAGGCTTGGACCAGCTCTAACATCTAAAATGTGTTTGAGTCTGCTCTGGGCCCTCCTGACCCATGAGATCTTGCTTTTTGCTGCTTTTTATTCCCTGAAACGAAAAGGGGTCTTTTGCTTTGCCCACACGATGTGTGCTGGGATGCGAGCCACAAAGATGCTGGCTCTTAGGGCAGCTTTGGGTGCTGGGGCTGTGGATGAAGCGTTGGCTCCCAGCATTTGACTGGGAGCTGTGCCTGAAGTGCAGAGCACTGGCTGCGACTTGAGAGTCGTTATGTGGTGGATGGTGCTGGGCTGGTGTCTGTGTGAAGTCCCACGGGAACAGCAAAGCCACCCTGGTCCCCCAGGGCCTGCCTACAGAAGCTGGAGCTGCCCCAGTGGGGTGAGTGCTATCGGGGTGCATGGGATTGAGGGTGACCCCATTGGGGCCATGCCCCATGGCTGTGGGGGCTTCTGCAGCCTGCCAAAGGGGCTGCGAGGGGCATCTTTGTTAGGGTGGCTTTGCTCCAGGTGTCTACTTGGCATGATAAACTTCCCCGAGTGAGCGTGCCGAAGCGCGTGTGATGACTTGTCTGCTTTTCAGGAATTCTCCAGAATGCTTGGCTTTGATCTTACAAATGTCAAAGAAAAGGCTATGATAGAAAGTCTTGAAAGCTGTGTAGGAGTATCTGATACCTGCATCCGATGCTGTCACAAAAGTCAACAGAAGACGTAAGTTTGTCTAATATTTGTCCCTACAGCCAATATAAAATGGACTTTGATTTTCTCCCTTCTCCTCATGGAAAAGTGTAAGACCTTTTTAATAGCTTTGATGTAGTTTTCCGGATAAGTTCCCTTCTGTTGTAGCTTTGATTTGAGGTACGTAGGGGCCAGTTCTTCACTTAATGGTCACGCAAAGCAATGCACCCTCATAATCAACCTGGTGTTTTCAGCTGTAGTCTGGCAAGCTGCCGTTGATACCCTTTGGAGACACTTGTGAACAGGAGCTTTGGTAAAAGAACTTTGGCACAACAGCGAACCAGCTGAGCTGAGGAGCTCGTTGCCCTCCTCACGCAGGATGGCAGGCGCTGGGGAGAGCTTTCCCTTGTCCCTGTGCTACCTCCTGTCTGTTTTAAGCAGCTTTGCACCCAGGGGCTTCTTGTTCATGATAAATTCCATCCCAGCAAGAGCAGGAAGGGAGGTGCTGGGAAACTGCTCCCCCCTCCTGTCAGGATCACCCTGGTTTCATTGTTTAAACACTTGCCACCTCTTAGCTGGGTGACTGGAGCTGAGGGGCTCCTCCAGCAACCAGGCCAGGGCAGAGGAGCTGGCTATGAGTTTTTTAGTTCCTCCTGCCCCATAGTTGTGGAGGCAGTTGGAGGCTCTGGAAGCTGTGCAGGGTGAGCTGAGCATCGGCCAGCAGCAGTGCTGGGGCAAGGACAGGCTGCCTGGAAAACTCCCTTCCTTGGGACCAAGCGTGGCCGTGGCCTGCCTGGAGTCCTGCTGCTGATCCCTGTGCAAACAGGAATGTTGTCTGCTCCCTGGGGCTGATAGAGGTGCGTTGGAAAATGCACCTTTCAGGCTGAATGTGCCCCTCCTAAGTGGCAAATGACATTAGCAGCAGTAAATCTGGTTAGAGAAATGCTGCCATAGGGTGGACAGAAGCGATGGAGAACTGAAAGGCTCCCAAATGGCTCTGTTTTCCTTGAAAAGCCATACAGGATGGATAGGGTTTTTGCTCCAAGCCTTACAGGGGACGCGGTGCTTTGCTGCTCCTCCTGCTCTGGTAAATTCTTTCTTTGTTGCCTGTTGGCCAAATGCGCTCAGTGCAGAAGCTGCACGGTGCCGGGATCTTGTGGCAGGGTGAAACTCCTGTTTGACAGGATGCCTGGTGGCTTGGGAGTGCTGCTCCCAAAGGGCTGGGTGCCTCCCAGACCCGCAGTGCTGGTCCCAGCCCTGTCAGGAAGGGCTTTCATCCTGGCGGCCAGGTGGAGGGAGGATGGATGGGTTTGATCACCAGCGATGCTTTACAAGGAGTAGGCGAGTTTCATTTCTCTGCTTCAGAGGTGTAAAAGGGAGAGCAGTTACCAGCAGGTGTGCACTGGACGGGTAGGTTTTCACCATGCAGTGCCTGCGTTCCCTGTGGGATCGGGGAGTGCCTGCGGGTCTGTCCTGCTGTGGTCGCAGCAGAGCTGCTGCGGTGCTCAGCCAGCGTCCAGTGCTCCTGAGCTCTCTCCTTCCCAGGGACCAGCTCTTCCCAGGGGGACTCAGGCATTGCCCATGGATGCGCTGCCACAGCTCCAGGCCTTGCTGGGGAGGGATGGGCACGGCCAGGGTGCTCCAGCACCAGAGCTGGCAGGTCTGGGGCTTTGCCCTCTACCTGGGTGGGGGTTTGGTTTGTTTCCAGTAATGATGGGGAGGAAGCTGCTCTCTGCATGGCAGCCTGGGCTCAGTTCTGTGCTTTTGGTTCATGGCCCTTTGCGCCCAGAGGCTCTTGTCCACCTCCTGTGTCCTCAAAGTGCGGGCAGGCAGGGCAGTGATGGGACCTGAGGCCATGTAGCTGCTTCGCTGATGCAGATCCCGATGCAGGGTAGAGCTGCCCGGTTCTGGTAGGGGCATCTGTGCCAGTGGCTCAGGGGGGAAAGGACACCAGGCCTGGCGTTGTGCCTTGCACACTATCACCGTTGCCTTGGAAAGCTGCTGGAGAGGCCGTTCCTGTCCTTTTGTGGACCAGCAGGATGCACTGCTGCCAAGAGCCACAGCGTCTACCCCAGCCTGTGCCGCTGCAGACAGCAGTGCCCATGGGTTCAGCAGTGCTGCAGCTCACAGCAGGGGACTTGCACGGCTGCCAGGCCTTTGCCAGAGCTTCTGTCTCTCGAGCAGATGTGCTTTCAAGTCAAGAATAACACAGCGAGTCGCAAATCCCCCTCCACCTCCCTCTTTGCCTGTACTCAGCAAACAATCTGCCTTCGTAGGGCCCGTGTGGGAACCTCCAGACTGTGATAACAGATCCTTCTTTAGGGGAACTACCCAGGAATGTTGATTAGATTAGAGCTGAAAGGGGCTGAGTTTAGCAACGGCATCTCCATGGATGCTGGGGCTGTGCCTGGATTCCCAGCGCGGGGCTGGGGGATTGCCATGGCTGCCTCTTCCAGTGTGCAAGAGCGAGTTCTCTCTTGGGGAAGAGTTCAATGGCACTTGCACTCTGAGGCAGAGAAAACATGCGGAGCTGCCCTTTCCGTACCAAAATAGCTCCTCCCATGCTCCGGGTTGAGGCTGGGAGCCCGAAACCGGCGGCGTTGTGTTCTGCCTCAGCACGAGTACGTAGTTAAACCTAAAAATACGTGCAGCCGGGTCACGTTCTCAGGCGGGTCGGTAACCAGGCTCAAAGAGCTGCAGCAGAGGCAATGCTCGTGCTGGAGTGGGTGGAGGACGCGCCTGAGAATCCAGGACAGGACAGTCCCTGGGCAGGGAGTGGGGCTCAGGTGGAGGCTGCTGCTCCTGCGCTGCCTTGCGCAAGGGCAGCATCCTCCTTCCTCCCTTACGGATGCGGGAGGCTCGGCCTCCGTGGGGTGTCGTGGGAGAGGCTGAGGAGCGGGGCCATAGTGCCAACTTGGAGGCAGGAATGGGCTGACTTGGGTTGGGGTTGGCCCCCGGCTCTGATGCAGCCCCTTTCCCGCAGCACAGAGCTGATCCGTGCTCTCCCATGCGCAAGGGCAGCACTGCTGTGCTCTCCCTATTCCTTCTGTCAGCCTGGCTGCCCTGTGGCTCCTGGGGCTGCTTTAACGCTGATTTACTGCACGTTTAGGGTAAGTGGAAGCTTCTTATCGAGGCGGTCGCGCACACACAGAGACCTGCAGAAACTCCCTGGAGCAGCGCAGTCACACCCTGGCTTCTGCTTGTGCTGACTTGCCTTTCCAATCGCCTTCACCCTGCGTGGTGCCAGGGATGCTGCTCCTGCCCCACCAAGCTGTGCCAGTGTGCTTTGGGATGGGAGGAGGCTTTGTGGACGGGAGAGCTGTGAAGGACCGGGCAGCATCCCCCCGGTGCCATGGGCGCTGAGGACAGGGGCGCAGCTTTCATCTTGCCCCACATCCTGCAGATTGCATCTCCTCCGGATTAAACTTCAGGAGCGCACAGGCCCAGCCTTTGCTGCGGGGAGAAGCCTTATCTGGTAGCTGAGCAGGCAGGGAGGGGTCTGCTGCTTACGCACGGCAGACCTGGAACATGCAACCTTGCATAAAGATAATTGTGTTTGTGCAGCCCTCGGATGCGTTCCCCAGAGCCAAAGCTGTGCTGTGGGAATCGGTTGCCACTCCTCGGGCTTGCTGTACCCAGAGAAAGGGTGACAGGCAGGTTGTGGCAATGGTAAGAGGGCCAGGAAGGGGCTTCTGGCTCCCGTTAGTCTCCCTTGCCCGCTGCCGCAGGCATGGCTTCCAGCATGCGTGTGGGAAGCCTGGGTGAGCTGCTCAGGCTGCCAGTGCAGCCCCAGAGATGGCAGCGGGGACTTCCTCAAGGAGCTTCCAGAGCTTCCTCCCGTTGCCAGAGTGAGGTTTGCATCTGAGCAAGCTCCTCTGAACCTGAAGGTAGAAGAGGGGAGACTGAGCTGAGCTCTTAGGCAGAAGCTCTTCCCTGTGAGGGTGCTGAGGCGCTGGCACAGGGTGCCCAGAGAAGCTGTGGCTGCCCCATCCCTGGCAGTGTTCAAGGCCAGGTTGGACACAGGGGCTTGGAGCAAGCTGCTCCAGTGGAAGGGGTCCCTGCCCATGGCAGGGGTTGGAGCTGGGTGAGCTTTAAGCTCCCTTCCAGCCCAAACCGGTCTGGGATTCTATGAACCTGTGAGATAGGGCACAGGATCCGGATGAGGCAGAAGGACCCTGTGCCTGCCTGGGCTGGGGATTCCTCTGCCAGTGAATCCAGCAGAACAGCCTCCTCCTGAGTGACAGGTTTCCAGTAATAAGCTCTGGAGAGGGGCCTGGGAATGCAGTGCTAATACCGTTCCCTTCATCCTGGTCATGTCCATCCTGCATCCGTGCCAGCTGGGCTGTTTGGGAGCGTACTCATTTTCATATGCGCACTGTAGGAACTGGGAGCCGAGGTTGCTTGTCCAAGGTGAGGAGCAGTTGTTTCAGTCATGCATTTCCTAGGCAATTGCCTGCTCCATGGCGTGGAGCAACGTCCTCCTTCCCTACACTTGAGGGGTTTGCAGGGATGCTGGGCAAGAGAAATGCCATGGTCCAGCCATGAGAGACGCTTCTACACATCCCAGGGTCAATGGCTGTGCCGTGCTTGGTGTCCCATGGAGCCTGGACCAGGGGTAGCTGCAGTTCCCTCTGCTGCTCCCTTCCTCCCTCCAGCTTTGCTGGATGCCTTGGTTTTGGACTCGGTACAACCAGAGCCTGTCACTGCCAGTGTCTCTGTCACCAGTGCTTTGGTGTTTTAATTCCTGTCTCTGCCACTTGTCCCTCTTCCAAGCTGGCCTCTAATGAGCACTGTATCCGTGTCACGAATGTGTTTTATACCAGTGGGATCTGCATTATCCTCCCCTTCTGGCCAATAATCAGCCGGGGGGATTGGGGATCTTTAATCTGCCTCTGAGCCCCGGCTGAGCTGGGACCTGCAGGGTGCTCAGCAGTATTGCAGCAGTTCATCAATCTTTAGACAAAGAAACCTTCTGGTTTGCTTTCCCAAGAGAGGGTCTGGTTTCACACCGAGGGTAAAGCCGGTCTCTGGACACGGGGTGCTTCAGATCTTTGTCTCCCTGATGTGCATCTATTGCAGTCTGGAAGGCTGCAGTGGCTTGTGGCTTGGCCTCCTGTTTGTAGGGCCCATCAGCACTGATGACACAAGGAATGAGGAGGGCATTTGCATACCCTGCTCTGCCATGTGCCAGGCATGCAGAGCCATTCTCTTTCAAGTCTTGCCTTCTGCCTTTCTAAAGGCAACTAAAGCATTCAGGCAGGGCCCTGTATCCGCAGCGCTGCCCGTGCCTGTGGGCCGTGGGGAGCTGCTTGTCCACTGGGGTGAAAGGATCACAGAAGAAAAATGCCTTTCATAGTCTGTCCCAGGAGGATAAAGGGACCGGGCATGACCTTTGGGGCTGTTTAACTCTGATCTCCAGTGTTCCCTGGGGCTGAATTCCTCCTCTCCCTCTGCTGTAGACTCTGCCATTGTTTCCCTGCACCCATTTCCCCTGTTCTAGCAGTGGGAAGTGTTTTCGGATGACTCTGTGCCCTCTGGTTGCAGCCGCAGAGGAAGCGGGAGCTCTGGAGCATCCTGGATGGCCCGGATGGCAGCTGAGATTCCTGCGGGCTCTCCATGGGGACCGGCCCCACTGTGCTGCGCTGCCTGCACTGGGGAGCCCTGGAGCTCAGCTCCTCACTGGGGCCGGGTGAAGGATGGGGGCACCCACCAGAAGCTGCAGCCCCATCCCGGAGCAGCTGCGTGGGCTGTTCCTGCCCTGGGAATTGCACAGAGGTCTCCTTTTCCATCTTAATGGTGTGGTATAAATGAAATATGTTATTAACATCTTCATCATCATCTGCCGTGGCAGAGGAATGAGTAACGGTGTTCATTGCCACCTCATGTAATATTACCCGGGTCTGGAGCACTCAGGTGTGGAAAGAGTGCAGTGATTGAATGTGAGCATCCTCCTCACACATCGGAGCTCTGCTGCAGCTGCCCAGCGTGGGGAGGTGGGAAGGGGGCTCCGAGCTGTGCCTCTGCATGCAGGGCCTTTGCTTCTAGTAAGCAGTTGCTCAGATGAATTTCTCTTACGACTGAAAAGCTGTGAATTGAGCTCCAGAAAGCCCTGCGTCACCTCAGGAGACCCTGAGCATGTGTGCTGGTGCTGAGCAGCTCCCAAGGACCTGAGCCCTGCCTGGGAAGCACTGGAGGGCCATATGGCTGGTGAAGCTCAGTGAAGGGTGATTTGGCCCCACGGCAGTGGAGGCAGTGGAGTCTTGTGTCTGATGCTGGCTGAGAGGTGGTGCAGGCTTCTTGCCATGCACGGGGAGAGGATACCAAGGGAGCTGCACCTTGGCAGAGGACAAAGGCCTGGCTGAGCTGGCAATGGGATTTGCCTAGCAAAGAAGACATCCCATGTAGCCTCTGAAGCCACTGCTCCCGGCATTGCTGCACAGGGAGGTAACCTGGAGCAATCTGGGCTTGTTGATGCAGCACCCCATAAAGCTGGGATGTATTTCTGCTTCGTTCTGTGAAGGATGCTCTTGGCTGTCCTCAGAAAGCAGCATGTGCCCCAGCATCGCTGGCTCTATGGGGAGCGCTCACAGCGAGCCCTGCAAGGCAAGTGCAATGCTGAAAAACGTAGGGCTTGGCAGTGCTCGTCTCTGTTCCAAGCCAGAGCTGGCTGGGGCTGCAGGAGCCCCTCACGGAGCAGAGCATGGCTCTGCATGCGTATTTGCTTTCCTGGTTTGCAATATGCTATTGTTGGAAGGAGGGTGCCCATGGGAGGAGGCTCATTATCTCTGAGGACAGCTAATAGGGAACAAATGCAGATTAATGCTGTGCTGGTAGAGATGAAACAGCTCCTTTCAGTCCCCTGCCCGTGAGTGGCATCTCTGAGTGGCAGTGCCAGGCATTGAGGAGCTGCCAGCTGACGGGAAAGAGGAGCTGCTCCTGCTGCACCCGCCCTGGCTTTCAGACTACAACTGCGTGGGTTTGTGTTTAAGCTGGGGTTTGGTTGCTCCAATCTGATCACAAACAGATGCTCCTAGGGTCTGCTTCTCGCAAACCCGGGTGCCAAGTGGGAGGGTGACTCATGCAGGGGAGGAAGGTTGGCTCTCGGCTTCCTGTGTGTTCGGAAGTGCCTCTGCGGGGTCTTGCTTGGAGGATCTGAGAGGTGTCAAGTGCTCAGAAGCAACAGAACTGCAGACCTGGAGCTGAGGGCACTGGGGCTTTCGGAGGCTTCTGTGTTTTGGGGTGGCTCTGTTTTTAGCTGTTGTTCCCAATGGAAAAGTAACAGATGCAAAACCTGCAGGAATAATCTCCCCAAAGGAATTTCCCGATTCAGTAAAGACCCAGAAGCATCGGATGCTGGCACCATTGCTGGCACCGGGGTGGGGATGGCAGGGTGGCTCTGCAGGGCGGCAGAGGGGCTGTGGGCTCTGTGCCGAGGAGCTGGCTGGCTGCTGAGGGAGCAGCAGGTTGCTATGATACAGTTTGCTGTGGCAATGTCTGCGCTGAGCGGAGCCAGCACCACCTCTACAAAAGGAGCATTCCTGGGCTGGGAGGGGGCAGATTTATCTGCAGTGTTTATGTAAAGCCGAGGAGCTGCAGGGAGAGGATGTGTGTGGGAATGCTTTCCTGCAGCGTGCGCTGGGGCCCCTGTCTGCCGGCAGATCCCCTTATGTGCGCCGGGGAGAGATAAAGGGCTCGGCAAATCCAAGCGCATCAGATCAGCGCTGGATCTCGCATCCCGTCCGGTAAAGGCGCCCCAGGCAGGAGGCTGACAGCTCGGTTCAGAGCCCTGCCAAGCTGGGTGCTGCCTGCAGGGCAGCTTGGGTCACCTTGCTCTGCTGCAGCAGGGTGCGAGGCAGCAGCTCCCCGGTGCCAGCTCTGCTCGTCACGCTCGGGAGCAGCTTGAGCCTGAAGCGGGGTCAGAGATCGCTGGGCCTGGGGATGCGGGGGTCACCTCGCTGGGTACCAGCCTGCATCCCCTGTCCTCGGAGCCAGGCAGGGCGCCGCAGGGCCTGGCTGCTTTCCATGCAGGGAACGTGACTTTCCCTCTAGGAAGACGGCTGCGCGCTGCAGAGGTCAGGGTCTGCTCCTTCTGTGCTGCATCCCAGCTGCTGCTCTTCCCGGTGCCTTTGCAGGGGCAGAGACCCACGCTGTGGCTTCTCATAAGGGAGCAAGGATGTGCCGGGTGCCTTTGCTCCTGAGCGCTGGCGGCAGTGTGGTGTCTGGAGATACCGGTAGCTGGTTTTGCTGTGGATCCAAACGCTCTGGAGCTGGGCAGGGCTTGGGAAGACACAAAGCAGCCCTCAGCCTGCCCTGTGTGGCTCTGCTCCCCTCTGCAGAGGTATCTGGGGTGTTTGCAGGGCACGTGGCATGCTTTGCTGTGCTGGATGCAGTTGTGAGCCCCTGCGCAGACAAGAGCCAGGGTGGGAGCTCCCGCCGAGGACCAGCCTGTTCTGCTCCCACGCTTATCCCAGGCAGATTCCTGGGGTACATCAGCCACCATCATCCATATTTCCTCAAGGAGCCCCCTGACACCTGGCCTGGGTGCTCCACCTCTTCCCAGGGTGGGAAAGGGCATCCCAAGGGGCCGTGGCAGGAAGCGCGTCCGGTTTCCTTGGCCTTGGGGTGGGCGATCCTTCGGGAGGAGCAGATCCAACAAGGACTCTGGTGTCTCTGCTTCCCCTCGGCAGAAACAAACATCTGCTTCTCATCCCTCCAGGAAGCTGAAGCCCATTGTAAAGCCCAATACAAACCCGAAGCAATGAGCCGATTGCCCCGTTGCTGTCGACGGAGGCATTTGCAGTTGCACACTTCAAACAGCATCACCGTGGGGCAATGACCTGAATGCCTGGAATGGTCATTGAAGGTGTGCGTGGGGCAGAAGCTGGGCAGGATTCAGGCTGGGCTTTCTGCCTGCTCGTGGAGAAATCCTGCAGAATACAGTCATCCCCTCCCATTTACAGCTTGCTCACCCAAACCTGACACATCTTTTATGGACCAGAAAGAATCTGACTGTTCCCAGCACAAATCCAGAGTACAAGGCAGTTCTTTTTATACTTGCCTTCAATTCTCACCGTCCATGTGAGCAAGCTCTCGTGTATAAAGATAGCTAGAGAGGATAAAAAATAGCACAGCGTTCCCTGTCTTCTCTCAGCTGCACTTTTCCACCATCAGTAGTGCAGTAACTGCATGACAATAGGATCTTTATGTACAATAGCAGTGGTGGAGAGGCGCGTGCTGCTCTCCAGCCTTGCAGCCCTTCCAAGCTCTGGCATCTCAGCATGCTCTGGCATCACAACTCCATCGCTTCTTCCTTGCCAGATGTTTGTTAGGGTGGGAGAGAGATGCAAACCTTGCCTTTATTTCCACTCTGCAAAGGGATAAATGCGAGAGCCCAAACCCTCTGGCTTCCACACCTAAACGAAGGGACCACGTCCTCTGCAGAACCAAACAGCGCCTAACGAAGGGTCAACATCCTCTGGCTCTTGGCAGAGCAGTTTGCACCCTGTGGCAGTGTCTGCAGTGCCTGGCAGAGGGCTGGGGGTCCCAGCCTGCCCCTTCAGGCAGCAGCATCAGTGGGGGGGGATGTTCTGCTCACCGGCTGCTCCTCTCCTCAGGCTCGGCGTACTATGATAACGTCCGTCCCTTGGCCTACCCGGACTCGGATGCTGTGCTCATCTGCTTTGACATCAGCCGCCCGGAGACCCTCGACAGCGTGCTCAAGAAGGTGAGTGCCCGGCGTGCTTCTGCCTGGTGAGATGGGTCCTCTGCAGCAGCACCAGTCCTGCTTCCTGGGACCGCCACCAGGGCTAAAAGCCTTGGCTGGGGTTAAGGTCCTCAGATGAGGGTGGTTGTGCTGGGGTGAGGGTGGTTGTGCTCAGATGAGGATGACTGTGGTCAGATGAGGGTGGTTGTGCTCAGATGAGGGTGGTTGTGCTCGGATGAGGATGACTGTGCTCAGATGAGGGTGGTTGTGCTCAGGTGAGGGTGGTTGTGCTCAGATGAGGGTGGTTGTGCTCGGATGAGGATGACTGTGCTCAGATGAGGGTGGTTGTGCTCGGGTGAGGGTGGTTGTGCTGGGGTGAGGGTGGTTGTGCTCAGATGAGGATGACTGTGCTCAGATGAGGGTGGTTGTGCTCAGGTGAGGGTGGTTGTGCTCGGATGAGGATGCTGCTGCTGATCCCTCCATGGTCTGTGCAGGAAGCCGATATTTCCATATGAAAGGAGCCCAGTGAATGGGAGCTTGCAGCATGGAGAGGGGGAGATCTGTGTGTACGCATACATACAAATGTGTGGACAGAGAAGTGTAGGGCATTTGTTCTGCTTTTCATGAAGACCTTGGAAGCTGTTGTGCATCTCTTTTTAGCGTAACCACCAATGGGTATGCTCTGGGTTGCTTGCAGCAGTTGAGAAGTGGCCTCTGGTGCCATTTCCATGCAAGCAGAGAGCTCAGCTTTTCGGCTGTCCCCTCAGCTCAGCGTCTGCGCAGTAAGGAAGGCATCAGTCACTTCCCTATAGCTTGACAACAGGAAGGGTTCAGAGCTGTGGCACTGAATCTCAGCTGTGAATGAATAAAACGAGGTGGCACAGTGCCACTGGGCTGGGTGGCCCATGGGGCCCTGAGCATCGTCTGCCCTCTCAGAGCTCAGTGGCCACGCTCTGCGGTGGCATGAAGGTTAGCCCCTTCCAGGGCAGCAGATACCTCCAGGCAGCAGGTCCCAGAGAGCCCCACTGCGCCCCGGCCCCTCGCATCCCTTGGTCTGTCTGTACCCTGCTTCCTCCCATGGAACGCAGGGAGCCGCGGTTTCGGTGAGCTCCCGGCAGAGCTGCAGAGCGCTCACTGGCGCTGTCTCCTTTGCCAGGGGGGAGTTTTGTCTGGCATCTCGTTTGTGAGGCTCTCTGAGACACCGAGGCGTGACAAGCACCACAGAGCAGGGATGCTGAGGCTGTTCGGGCTGCTGGGCTGGGTGGCCGCTGTCCGAACCAGTCCCATTGTGCCCACTGCCCCCTTCGGCCTCTCCACGTCTTGCCAGACGTTGTGCTGGAGCAAGTGCCTCTTATTCAGTCACTGGGAAGTGGGTCTGTGTCTCCCAAGTGTCCTGGGGAGGGGACAAAGACCCCTCAGATAACTCTGTCAATGGCTCAGTGTTCGTTCCTGGGCTGGGGTGCTGAGCGTGCTGGGTGGAAGGAGGCGTTTCGTGTGGACTGAAAGAATTCACAGCTCAGCTTGGCAGTCAGCAGAATAATAATGCAAGCAAATCCCTTGTACCTTAATGAGATGCGAACCCATCAAGAATTAGCCGGGGTTGGGGTTTATTTAGGTCTCTCTTCACGCTCTTCATTGGAGTCCGCGTTGCTCAGTGCGTGGTCTTCCCCGTGCAGCCTCGCGGATGCTTTGGGTGCTGTTAGGCAATGTCTTTTTGATACGGTGACTTAAAGTAAAACCTAACTGACAGGGGATTTCTTCAGTGCCTCTGAGTTGTTTCCTTTGGTGCAGTCTATGAAGGCGAGGAGAATTCCTAAGACACCATGAAGTTGGAATGGGTTTTAGCTTTTGGTATCAGGCGAAGAAGGAAAATAACGCTCCCTATGCAAGCCTTAGGCAGAAACACTAATTCAGCGGAGGAAATCTTTATTCTTCTTGCTGCCCTTGTGATGCCCGGCCTGCCTGTGCGGCGTGCACACTTGGAGGGAAGGAGAAGGCAAACAAGCAGCTCTTCACTGCACACAAAGCAAGTTTCTGTGGGGTGGTGCCCTCCTTCTCACAGGGCTCCATAGCGCAGCAAATCTTTGGCTCCCTCAAGAGTCAATCATGCGAGCGGAGGGTGGCACCTCTCCCCATAGACAGGGAGCCTGGATCATCACAGAGAGCCCTGACCTCTGCCTGCTGAGACCAGACCCCGTAGCTCAGTCCCTTTGGGAGTTTCCATCCTTCAGGGACATGAGGGTGCTTGAGTTCCTGCTCCGAAAGAACCGCATCCTCCTCTTCTTGCGGCCGTCTTGGCTCTTGACGCCCGAAGCTGTGCTGCCCATGTGCTGGGGGGGTGTGTGAGTCCCGGTGGATGGAGCGGGGGATTTGGGTTCATGGTGAAGACACTTGAGCCCATCTCCGGGTGTTTTGCAGTTGCTTTGGTCTGATACTGGTTGGGTGAAACTTGGGTCCTTCTTGGCACTGCCTCTCCCCACCAGCTCAGGGACATTGGGCTGTGGGCTTGGTTTTCTTTCCCCTTCTAATTGCCTAGGGCATGTGCTTAACCATCAGTCAGTGCAGCAGGGAACTGCTGTTTCCAAGTGACATCTTTAGCCAGGGCTAACCTCCATTTATCATCTGCCTCCTCCTTTAGAAACACTACATAAGGAAGCAGGGTGTTGACAGGCTCATGGGGTCTGCCCTGGGGGAGGTCATAGGTGATGGCTTGATTTACTGCTGCGGCCACTTAGCTGCAAATTGGGCATTAACTTTTGGAGCTCTGAAAGGAGCCATTGGTGCGAAGGAAGTGAACGTTTGATGTGGCCTTCTCCTGCCATTGCTTCAATTCTCCATCTCCCTGGCTGTAGTTATGCCCCGAATATTGTAATGTCTTTAACATGTGGCTCCCCATAACAAGCAGATGGTGGGTGTGCTGAGCAAAGAGCTCCCCGTGACCGTGGGCTTTTCAAGCATCTCACCCCTGAGCGCCTTCTCCCCCTTGTCCCCCCTGCAGTGGCAAGGGGAGACTCAGGAGTTCTGCCCCAATGCAAAGATCGTGCTGGTGGGCTGCAAGCTGGACATGCGGACGGACCTGAACACGCTGCGGGAGCTCTCCAAGCAGCGCCTCATCCCTGTCACACACGAGCAGGTACGTTCAGCGCCCGCCCCGCTGGCACTGGGCTGCAGGACCTACTGGATAGGGAAGCTCAACAGCAGATGACCCCCGTGCCCGGGTCTTGGTCTGAAGCTGGTTTATGGTGCTGAGCTGCTCACGCTTACAGCACTTGTCCCCAGCTCTGGCAGCTGTTGACCTATTCCTGGTGCTCTGCACAACAGCCTCCTTGTTAGGAGCTGCATCCCTTGGATGCGGTGGAGATGCCTGATTTGACAAGTTGGACTGGCTAAAGGGGAGCGTTGTGCTCCTGCAGCTCCTTCAGCTCCGAGTGACTGCTGGTGGGGAGCCCTGCTGGGGATGGGGGAACCAGAACCGGGTGGGCTGGGATGTGCTGTGGCTCTCAGTGGACCCAGCAGTGCCTATGGGCTGGCTGCAGCCCCAGTACTGGGTGCACCTTGGGTTGCTCTGTGCCTGGCTCCACACTGAGCACAGCAGCTCCCAGGTACCTGCCGCAGTAAGCAGGGTTCTCCAGGACCCTGCTGCAGGGCTGGCCCTGCCTTGGTGACAGGCACTTGGGGACACTGCTGGGGAGCCCACCCTCGCATCTGGTGCTCTCACAGCCCTTTAGCGAGGCGACGAGGGCGCTCTGACGGGGCTGCCCCTGCCGTGAAAGGATGCTCTTGCGGAGCGCTGCCCTCCTAACCCGTTCCCTCTTCCCTCCGGAGCGCAGGGCAGCGCGCTGGCGCGGCAGATCGGGGCCGTGGCTTATGCGGAGTGCTCCTCCAAGGTGTCCGAGAACAGCGTGCGGGATGTGTTCCACGTGACCACGCTGGCCTCCGTCAACAGGGTGCACAAGAACTTGAAGCGCAGCAACTCGAAGCGGGGACTGAAGCGGGCGTCACAGATGCCCGGCAGGACGGACTTACTGAGCGACACGGAGATGAGGAAAGAGCGCGCCAAGAGCTGCTCCATCATGTGAACCCCGGCTGTAAATAGCGTCTGTGTGCTGTCCGTTTTGTACAGGAACTGCCGGAGGCGAGGCTGCGTGGCCAGCCTGCCTTTCCAAAGCCTTTCTCTCAAGTCCCTAGGGCTGAGCAAAGGTCCCAGCTGCAAACAGGGGGGGGGCACAGGTTGCCCCTCACCATGGAGACTTGTGGGTTGGCTGCTGCTGCGTGGATTGCTTGGGGTGAAGGAGCCACTTGGCAGAGGAGTATTCAGGTGCTGGGTGAAAGGGAGTGATCCTGTGTGTGTGTGTGTGCCACCCCTCCTGTTCCCATGGCCCAGCCTCTGTGCCTGTGTGCAGCGTGGGGCTGTGCGGGACCTGGGCTGGAGGGTGGGAGATGGGTGGTGGTGCCGGCAGCAGCGTGCAATCAGAAGGTGTTCTTCCAACCTTCCTTCAGAAGAGAAATGATGTTTGAGGTGGTGCTGCCTTGAGCTAGGCTGGACAGCAAATCCCCATGGAAGCTGCAGGTCTGGGCCGGAGCTGGGAGGGACGGGATGTCCTGGGAAGGAACCTTAACCCAACAAGAGACCGCAGTAGCCCACCTCCTGCTGTAGGTAGGTGGCTCTTTTCATGCTATTTTAGGTACTTGAGCTCCATCTGAAATGCAGCGGAGTGGATCTGGCTCCAGGGGAGAGGTCTATCCCAGTAGCTGCATCCCGTGAACTGTGGTTCCCTTTCAGCAAGCAAATGCCGCTCGGGAGCTGGTGTCCCTGCTGCTGACAGCCTGCTCACTCATCAGCCTGCTCCTGCCCCGCTTCTGAGGCAGCAGACTGCCGTAACCATCCATATCCTGCTCTCCACCCATTCCCAGCTGCAGCTTGTGTTGCATGGTGCTGTGTTTGTCTGGTCCAGGTAACCAAAAGGATTACACGCGTATCTGCACCCTGTCCCCACTGTGGCTGTGGGAGGGAAGGTGCTCGTTCCCCTCCTGCCTGCTGGAAGCCTCCTCCCACACCTCCCATCGCTTCTGCTGCTGTCCTCTCTAAATGCCTTTGACTACAGTGTTCGCCTTGACTTCACGTCACGTAGACACCTTAAGGAATAAAGAATCTGCTCCATTGCCAGGTCCAGCTGTGTCAGTGGGTTCAGAAAGCAAATAAACCTGGTTGGAAAATGCACAGCTCTTGACTCTGTTCATTTGTCATAGCCAGAACCAGGCATCCTCACGATCAGGCATCCTCTCACGATGTCTTGCTGCCCAACTGCTACTTGTGTCCCAATGTATCTCTCTAGCTCTAGAAATACACTCACACACCTGAAAGAAGAGCAGAGGACTTGCTGTATGTATTAATTCGGAGGCTGAAGCACCTGCCTTGAATAACCTTCCTCCATCCTGAATCCTCAGATGCTGCGGAGCCTTTGCAGGTTGTCTGTGCCTGCCTTAGGGGGATGATTGCAGCTTTCACACTGCAGCTTGTCTTTTCACAGCCACTGAGAAATGCAGAGAACGAAGGATGCTGATGGTCCTTCAAACCTAGCAGCAAGCAGTCAAGTTCTCTGCTGCTTCCATCTATGGTGCACCTGGTGCCTAATATGCCTCTAGGTTGGAGGTATCAGGCAGGAGGAACGTGGAGCTGTGCAGGAGGGCCTCAAGCATCCCCATCTTCAGTTCAGGGAGCTGTTTGTGCCATGCTGGATGCTGTGCTGCTGCGGGCACACACAGCACACTGGCACACTGTGCTGTCGAGGCCAGAGGAAACACAGTGTGTGTGGATCAAGCCCCACAGCTCAGAGGCAGTGGGCTGCATGAACACTGTTCATTACAGTGGGCTGGTGGGGCTGGGTGTTAGCTTAGGGGAAGGGGTACCCTCGACTCCTGCATCGCCAATGGAGGGAATCAGGTCCCCCCGAGTGAATGACTCCAATCACTACCAGTAGCTTCTGGTCTAAATCACAGCCTTGAGAGCTCTTGCTTAACCGAGAGTGCTAGATCTGGCTTACATGGTGGGAACTCTCAGCTCTCTCTGTGCTGCTGAATGGCAGCTCAACACGGTGCCCGTCCTGGTGCAGTGCCCATCTCCAGCTCACAGGCATGGGACACGAGGAGGCTCCACACACATGGGCTGCCTGTGGCAGATGAGTCAGCGCAGAGAGGAGAGGAACAAAACCGTGCAGATGGAAGAAGTGGAACTGGCACATAAAAGACAAGTGGGGAGGGCTCGAGGCCTCTAATTACTGCCTACAGAAAAATCTATGAGCAATACTTGCCAGTGCAGGTGTCCTGCCTAGGAAAACATTCTGTCTCCATGGGGCCGGGTGAGCAGCTAGCTGGGTGGGACAGAGCCCCTTCAGTCTGCATCATGGCAGGAAACAGTCTGCTCCTGAGTGTGGTACCCTGGTAACCCTCTTAAAGGTCACATCTCCCCCAGGAGAGCTCTGCACCAGCTGCTCCTGCAGGGATGGTGCCCCATCAGCATACCCTGAAGCCCTCAGCTTCTGAGGAAGGATGCAAGCAGCAGGACCGGTAGCGATGCTCTGCTGCAGGAGGAGGGGTTTGGGGAGGGTGAGGTCTGACACCAGGGCTGGACTCATGAGGGGTCACTCAAGCAACAGAAGCAAAACAAAGGTGCAAGAACTGGGCCTCCCAGGTCCTGTGTGGTTCTGTGCCCTCCCTGAGTGGGGTTTACCCACCTCACTCATGTCTCCTGTGGCCCCAGCATCACTTGGCATTTGCCAGCTCTTTGCAGCAATCTCGCTGCTCTGGCCAAAAGCAGCCTGGAGCAGTCCCCACCTTTCAGCACACCGGAGCATAGATTTCCAGGAGGAATCTGGACACGAGTCCAAGCTGTGTTGATGAGGACACAGACACGCATTACTGAAAGGTTAGGCCCTCAGACAACCCTACCAGGCTGCTCATGCCCTTTAGATGAGCCTATCCCTACCTCGGCAACATTCTCCAGCTACCACTGAAGTGGATACTAAGCCTGGGACTGGTTTCAGCTACTTTGTGCCCAGAGGATTAGAAAGAGCACCAGGAGGTGCCGCAGGGAGGAAGGCAGACGCATGAGGACACAGCCTGGTGTGACACTGCAGCAGAGCCATCAGAACACCGGAGCAGTGTCAGTGCTGCGGTTTGTGCCTGTGCATGGATGGGAAGAGATGAACACAGGAACTGTGCTCAGCCCTAACCAGCACCATTAACCCCTCACAGTCATGGCAAATGGATAATGTGGAAAAGAGATGCCAGGCTCAGAGCATGGATCAGAGGCCGGGAGAAGCACAGAGGAGACACTGGCGTTCCTGGCTCTGCTTTGGTTTTCAGTGCTAAACCCCCCTGTATCTAAGAAGTGACCGAGAACCCCTGATCCAAGGTGAAACTGGAATTGTAAGCGAACCACTTGCCTTTGCCATGTGTTTCCTCTGACCCCGGCTGATTTCTACAACTGTCAATTAATCATCTGATTGCATTTCATCAATCAGCCCATTGTAATTCATTGAAATGTATGCATGCAAACTGGCAAATGCTTCTCCCAGGAAGGGCCTCGAGGGAATGTGCTGTCAGCAGCAGCAGTGCTCTGGGAAGCTTGTTCCATTTCTATAAAGGAATAAAGACAAATGCTGATGACTTCATGGCCTGAATATTAACACAGGCGATGAAACAGACTTTTCCTGCAGGTACCAGTGGGCCAGGCCTTGGCTGGGGAGGCTCATAAACAGAACCTCCTCCCTGAGCCTCTTGCTATGGCCTGTGCTGCACAAATGTATTCTTGGCTCTTGCTTTATCGCCACAGAAAGGCGGAAGGGGAGGCACAAAGGCAGATAGGAAAGATAAGGATGTGCAAGACACAGCTGAAGTTTCCTCCTCCTCTTTGAGTCAGCTTGTTGACATCCAGGTAGTGGAACAAGCCTGGCCTGTTGCTTTGACATTGGAACTGAGATTGAAGCGTGGCTCCTGCATGGATACTTCATGACTGACTGCTAGCAGCCCTCTTTGTGGTACATGGGCTCTGTCTGCTGCAGGCTGTTGAACCAGGCTGTGTTGCTGCAGTTGCCTTTTCCTTCAGGCCCACGTAGGCACCTCTACACCATGCTGTGGTCTGCAGCAGAGACAGCTCCAGCACCTCATCAGGCACTTCTGTCTCTGTCTCCTTTGTGCCCGGTGCTCCCAGTGGTTAGCTCTAGGTGCGGCTGCTCTGCACACAGTTCATTTAGAGTTATCAGCTTCATGGTAAGTTCTGGGTATTTCAGAGAAAGGAAAACCCTTTTAAACAGTTGGCAACCTCTTTGCCTTAGGAAAACCATCTCGCAGGAGCACATTTCTGTCCCATCACAAGAACTGAAGAGTTTCTACTTGAATTCAAGACCAAGAAGTATGTCCAGGACATGTTGTTGCAAGAAAAAGCTGACCTGTATCGCATAGAGCTGACATAATTGCAGTCAATGGCTGTCCTTTCCCAGCCTTCTGCCTCCATTTTCAGGATCAGTTAGAGACATCTCATGTAAAGATGTTGGTTTCCAGATTTTACCAGCTGGAAGCATGAGAAAGTGAACTGTGCCTCCCTGCACGGTGCCCCCCAGCACTGCGGCTCTGCCTTGCCTTTTACAGCTGTTTTTGTTACAATCCTCTATAATTGTGGGGATCTGAAGAACCGCTCTGCAGCTCAGGTGTAAGCCCACATCTTTACCTGTTCACCCGTGGAGGGCTTTCCCCACACCCAGCCCCATTCCCAGCTCCTGCTTTTCATGTACAGCAGCAGGAAACCTTGTACTTGCTCTGGTACCATGCAGGGAAACAGCAACCCCGGAGCCTGGTTGCCAGAGCGAGCTGAAGATCAAGAAAGGGTCAGTGGTCTCTAGAGAGCTGCTGCTGGTGAGCAGCAAAACAAGGAGCTGGCGCTGTACAGCGGAGCAGCTGCATTAGCATTGCCAGCACACACTTGCACAGATGCATGTCTGGTTGCTTGGCGAGGGTAGAATCAGCTCAGCCTTCTCTCGCCTCCCCTGCAGCTCTAAGGGGGGTATTATCTGCAGGACACACCACACAAAACTGCCACCAGTTCAGTGACCCTAGCAAAAATAAGATTAGGAATTAAAAGATGAATAACCCTGTGCTCAGCAGCTCTCAAGAACTGATGCTTTTCAAGCCTAAGTTGGTGGTAGGCACATAACAAATAGCACATCCTTTCAAAGAGAGGTGAACCTGCATAGAGAAGAATGAGTCTAATGTGTGTTTGACTTGAGAGCAACTGGACCAGCCTCCTCTAGTTCTGTAACCTCCTGGTAATACATTTAATACACAGCAAAGAAAGGCACATAGTGCAACTTGCACTAAAGCATCCCTGCACAAACCCTGCAGGGTCTGAACAGTGCTTTTGCAGTGTTGGGATCACAGCTGAGGTTCTAAAGGAGAGACAGCAAATACCCAGGACAACACAGGGAGAGGATGAAGCCCTTCAGTGCTTAGCCCCAGCTCGCATCATCTGGCCTGTGAAGCAGGTGAGCTCATGGGCATTTTCTACCATGATGGCTCACTAGACTGTGCACAAGGTTTTTATTCATAATATCAGCAACATAAAACCAGACCCAAGATGAGACATTCCAGCAGATCCCCCAGAATAATTATAGGTACAGACTGAATATTTCTTTGATTTACCATTAGCTCTAGTAATGAGTCAGACAAGTGCTCTAATTGCATCCCTGAATAAGCTGCTTTCTTATAAATGGCTTCAGATCTGCAAGGAAATAACTCTCTGTCTATGGATCCAAATGTAGAGGGAGGATTTTAAAGAGTAAACTACTTCAGCAAAAAGCTATGCAGTAGTCACTCACCAGTGGTAGGCCAGGTACCAAAACATGCCCAACCTTACAGAATTCAAAGGAGCACTATTTCAATGTTAAGGCACCCACAGAGAAGCCACAGAATGAAGTTGTTGCAAGATACCCTTGCTGAGCAAATCCCTACCATCCCAAGCCACAGGCAAGCTCTTGCCAGCCTCCTTTTGCAGGACAGCAGCAGTTGGTCTGGCAAACAGACACTGCTAGGGCTGGGATGCCTCCAGCAGCAGAGGGGTATGCACACTGAGCAGCAACAGAGCTCAGGTTCCTTGGAAGCTGACCCTGCTCCAGAAAAGCTCCTGTTAATTTACAAAAGCAGAGCAGTTCTAATTACAAATACAGCACTTGCCTGCTGGCAGCGCCTCAGGCAAACCTCCAACCAGCACCAGCCTATACTTCGTTTCTTCCCTCACTTTAGGGAATAGTATAAAAGGCACATGCTGCTGACTAGGATAGCTGTATGCAGCTGCTTTAACTACCTGCCTAGTCCTTTCATGGTGATTGATTCTGCTACTTGTTACCCTGAGGTAACTACTGTAAAAGGCACAGCAGGCACGTCTCAGAACTGCATTCCCAGGGTCGGAAGCCTCGGAGGTGAGGTGCCATGAAGCTGCACATGAGCAAACAGGGAGGAACTGCAGCTTGACCCTCATGTATAAAATGGCATTTCCAGTCCACAGAGTGGCTGTGAAGCTCCAAGTGCTGGGATTTCTTACTGAAGCTGAAAGGCAGATTAGAGAAGTCAATATGGATTTGATCAGGGCCACATCAGCTCCCATTAAACCACCTACTTCTCTGGAAACATGGCCCTCAAACCCTTCCCCTTCATTCACATCTTTATGAGACACAGATTACTCCAGGAATTCACAGATGATAGCTGCTTTATCAGAAACAGGGTTTCCACAGCTCCAGTCACCTCTAAGGAGGAAGGGCAATGTCCCAGGCATCATTCCAGCAACAACATAACAACCCCTCAAGCAATGTGGGCTCTAGAGATAAGAGAAGCATCACTCTGAAGGGGAAGCTGGTACAACAGCCTCAATAGTTAAGAAATATTGTCACACAGAAGCAAACAGTGAGGTATGGCAACTGAACAAATGCTTCCAGCACTTACACTACCAGGAGCAATGCCTCATTAAGAGAACATTTGCTTCCACTTGGCAACTGCAGGACACTTGATAACACATTGGCTTCTCAGGTCAATGGAAAATACGGCTCTGATTCCAGCCCCCAAATTGTAATTTACATTTCTGGCCTCCTCCAGTCAATCCCCGCTTGCAGGAGGCTGACTCCAGATACGTTTTGTATTCACCTCATTTACACCACAAACTGAATAAATAAGGAAATCACTTTCCAAACTCATTTTGTTTCCTTTGAGCATTCAGTATTTCTCAACAGGCTTTCTCTACTTCCCAAGACAACCCAGCAGCATTCCAGCACTGAACAATTCTCTGAACTTAGCTACATTTTTCTTTAAACAACAACTTTCTGAAAACAGGTTCTCTTTCTGCTTTGAAGTCCAAGATCATCTGTGAGGGGAACTGCTTAGCAACAGAATCAAGCAATGTATTTTCAGCCATAAGAAAGCAATTTATTTTCTTTGCAGCCTCATTTTGCAGGCAGGGGCTATTAAGAAGTAGCTTCTTAAAGGGCTTATTATAGGTCACTGGGATACTAAAGTGCATCTGTTTGTTACCTCTCCATTGGTGCCTCATACACTTCTCAGAAATAAGACTGACACAACACTGGTAAAGGCTGGTGGTTTTAGGGCTTGGTTTATGTTGAGAATCAAGTGCTGTTTTCCTGTACTTGGTGATAATTTCCCTGGTTAGGGCAAGTTGTCACTTCTCTATACAAGAGAAGCTGTTTGTATAGTTTTCAACACAACTATAATCCCTGGCCTGAGATTAACCCAGCTGACACATTAGTAATCACAAAACAGCATTCCATCATATCAGTATACACCCTTATTCAGGGCGTTCATGCAAAATGAAAAGGTGGTTACTTGGGAGTGGAAATATGTTTTCATTCAAGCCCTGAGATCAATATTACTCTTTTAAATGACTGTCTCCAAGATGTCCTCAGGTAAGAAACCGGAACTTACTGCAATGGTAAATAATACTCGACCATTTCTCTGAGGAGGCCACATTCTACAGTTTCTAACTTTTCAAATCTGTTTTCCATTAATTTAAACGACTATTTTAAAATTGGAAATGTTAATCTTCAAAGAACAGTGGGTAATTCCATCTTTATATGGTAATGTTGTTCAAGTAACTTTATTGTTAATACAAATGTAGTTATCTTACTCTTAACAAGACCATTACATACACATAATCTCTGCGTAAGTGACTTCAAATTTCCAGTCCTTAAATAATTACCAAGCCATCAGCACTGATGAGGATTTCTGAGCTGGAAGAAATGCAGCTCAGCCTTAGGACACAAGGTAAGCATCAAACTCCTGGCACTCATAGCAAGCAACACTGTCTAGTACCCACTCACGAGTCACCATGGCAACCTTGTCCTTTTGCTGGATTGCTGTAAGACAAAGACACAAACCATAAATCTGTTATCAGTGAGTCAAAGCAAGCTGAAGGTAAACTTATTGATGTCTTTCAGATTAAGCTATTTGCTTTATCATGGACATTTTAAAGGCCTTGATAAAAATACCCCAAGTCTCAAACCAGTGATGTGGCACTACTACTCCTGTAAACAATGCAGGTAATAGTGCTGCTCCAAAGAGCAGCTGCTGGGCAAATGGTGAGGCAGGAAGATGTGAACACCACAGAATAAATACCAACAGCAAAGAGTGCAGCCCTTGCTATCTTTTCATTGAGGATTGGTGACAGAGCCTCAGGTCCTGTCTACTCAAGCATACTGAGTATGTGACGAGCAACAAGTCTCATGGAGAGAAGCAACAGAAAATCACTGAAGTGCTCCCTGCCTGAGCTTCATCAGTTCAGGATCTTTTTATTTTCTCATTTTTCCCCAGTGCCATGGAAATAGTGATGGAAATACATCATCTTCCTGCTTCTCTTTTTTGTTGAGCTTCACTGTAGCCTAACTAGCTCCCATTCATCCCATAACTCCCCCTCTCTCACACAGAAGTCACTCTGGAACACTTGCACCGGCAAAGTCTGATGGTTTCTCTGGAGCATTTTGATTAAAAGAATAGGAAAAATAATAACAAAAATAAAAAGGCAAAGCTACATCCTGCTCTGCAGTTTCATATTCTTTCCAGACCAAGAGAATCTTGTCCTGTCTGAGGCTCCAAGGGCACGCTTCCACCTTTTAGAAGCTATCTCCAATGAGAAAAGTTTCTGTAAGACTGCTGCTGAGCCAAGAACAGGATTTGCCTGCCAGGCTACCTTAAGACCTATCTAGTGCTGATTCTTGAGATAATATACCTTGTTCTTCCAGAGCTTTCCGGGACATACCTCCATCTCCAGATACAGCAGGATTTTATTTCGATTCCTCCACAAACCTCTCTGATGCTTAACTATTAAAAGGGCTGAGACCAGGAAGACACTCAATGTGTACCATAAAACAGTCCACGACAGTTGTTTTACCTCTATAATCTGTGTTTTCCATCCAAGCATCTGGCTGCACAACCACGACAGCAGTAGAATTCTAGGATTGCAAGACAGGAAAATACAAACGCTGCTGTTATCTGTGTGTCATTAAATGACTCTCACACCCGTCTGCAGAGAGTGATAACTGTGCTAACTCTGCTTCAGCACATCACTTCAGAGAGGACTTGCAGAACTGGTAGTCAAGGGAGAAAGATGCAAGTTCTTAAGAATTGTCTGTGATTTCTGTGATTTTCTGTGACTAAGCACTGAAGGGTTTTTGTGCTGGAAAGTGAGGCTCAGTGCTGGTTTCAGAGAGTGCTCTGATCAGTTTTCCTCTCCAAGTTTGCCTGTCTTCCAATACAGTGACCAGAGCCTAGAATATAAGAACTGTTGCTGTGCAGTTCGGCATCACTGTGCAGCCACTTCGCTACCATACCTGTATATATTAGCCTTTGACAAGCCCACAAAGGCCATGTAATCTTTCAACATGTTGTGTATTACACAGCTATAGACTCTTCACAATGTCAAGTGTAACATTCAGTAACACTTACTGGAGGGCGTGTGAACAGATGAAGCTGCTTCACGACAGAGGCACCACAAAGCTCCACCATCCATTCGAGATGTTCTGAAGAAAATCAGACAAACAGCCTATTACTTCAATGTTTTCTATCACATTGAAACTGATACTATTCCCTAAGCCCTCATGTCTTTGTTCCAAGATATAAACAACCATAATTTGAAAGAAATTTAAGCCTTAGTAGAGAATAAGTCCCTTCAGATTCTAGCCTGCTGAGGAATAACAACTCACTCTCTTCCCTAAGTCAGGACTAAACAAAACCAAACCCCTGATGCAGCACAACAGCACATGCACAAACCAAAGAGAAAGTCACTCACAATTTATTTCCTTTTATAAGGATGTAAACCACGAAATTCAAATTCAAACCCAGAAGTCAGAACTGCAATTCTCTCTCATTAACAGAAGTAGTTAAAGTGTTTAATTTCACCAATCTGTTGAAGTGATAGTGAAGAAGAGAAATAACACTCTCAAGTCTAAGAGCCAGAACTGATGATCACTGCAGCAGGTGAAAGCACTGCATCCTCTGCAGTAATTACTGTAAATGTCAAGAGATGTGAGGATATTCTACCCAGTCAAAAATGAAGTTAAATGGGACAAACCAGAAAGGAACTGCTGAATAAGCTACAAAAATGGGAAGAGAGGTACAAATATTTTTAGGTAACAAAATTCGAGCTGAAATTTTCAGGTTTAAGAAAAAGCAGCTTTTGCTTTGCATAAAAGCTTGTGCTTTGTTGTGTGTTTCAGTTTTAACATCTGCTTCTAGAGAAGATTACACTGAGGATGTGTCAACTGCTACAAAAATGATACTTAGGTAGGTTTTGCTAGAAAAATGTTAACTGAGAAGGAAAAAAATGCTTAAATACAAGTTCAATAGCATGTAATGCAACTGCCAGACAGCATGATATTCATGCTGTTCCTTCACCGCTAGAAACTAGATAAAAGGCCTGCTTTGAAATAGAGTGAAATTGCCAGAGCAGTTCTCTGAGGACAGCCAAATAGAAGAGAACACCACTTTGTTCTACCTGGAGATAGAACTGGGTAAAGTTCTTTACCTCTGCCTCATGGAGGCGTTTTGAAAATGTCAGAGTAAGAAGGACAAAAGCATCCAAGAAGAGGTCAAATATAAACCTCTGGTGAATGGCCACAACCCCCTTCCAAATATTTCTTATACTAAGAGTTTAATTCCACTCAACTGACACACCTGTAGTCATATCAGTGAAAGGGCCATAGCAACAGATCTCAAAGTCTTCAAAGATCTGAAAAACAAGGAACATGTTAACAGAGTACATATGGTGTCTTTAAAGGACAACACTTCACATGCTTGTTTCACTGCACTTCTCGGACAGGTTATCAAGCTATCACTGTTCCACATCTGAAGCTCTTTGTAACCTACAAAACTTCATGAGTCCCCCTGTTTCAACTCCCAAAACCTGTGCTATCCTAAACCAGTTATAAAAAGGGTAGCATTCACTCTAAGCAGAGTGAGCCAGGACCTTATCTCCTCTGCTGCTGATAGAGCTCACTTTCATCTCTAGAAATGATGAACATGTACAACTCTCTGTATAGAGAACAGCAGAGAAATGGGAAAAGGTTCTAGATGTTCAGCTGGCATAGCCACATACCTGTAACAGTCACAGCAGGATAGGGTTTTCATCCCCAACATGCTCATACCTTTTTAGTCAGAGACTGCCTAGCCCTCTTAGGACCTTGGTGGTTTCTCCCATTGATTACATCTCCTCTAACTTCAAAGTTCTCCTGCAACATAACAAACAAAAAGTTTGAGTCTTCATTATAATTATATCTATGATCTATCATAACTGAAGGCGCTTCTCCTTGCTTCTGTGAGAGTGTGTCCCATGTTCTAACACTTCCAGTCAATGCTGTAGCAACAACTTTCCCTTTTCACCCAAGCACAGGAGGGCTTTTAATATCCCTTCCTAGGGCCTTATTGGGGCCAAGGCTTTTCTTCTTGGCTTGCCAAAAGGGCATATGGATTTTCTACCTGAAAGTGGCATGCCTGCTCATTAGACACATGAAATCCATCCTGTGTCACTATCACATTCTCCAAAAACATGTACTAGAGAATGAAAATCCAAATACCACCCAAGAATACAAAAATCCACCTAAGTCAGGGTCATAGCAAATAAACCATTGCTACCAGGAGAGGCAGTAAATGCTGGAATGAATTTTCAGTTGGGTATTTTAAAGTTTAAAAATAAACCAAAACTATGTGTGTAGCTCTGTCCCGACAGTATTTCCTTTAACAAACAATAGATCTTTTCCTCTAGGCTGTCATCCATCACTTAGAAAAAAATATGCCTAACTTGTTCCAAAAAACTGTTAAGGACCCAATATACCTTCAGTAACAATGAAGACCCATAGCCCAAGTGTGGCTTTTGGTCTTAGCATATGCTAAGGTTTACAAAGCCAGATTTCCATATATTAAATATATAGACAATATCTGAGGTTACTCTAATAGATCTCTCAATGTGATAGCATTAGGCATTCAAGATTTCACTCTTAAGCTAAAAGACCTACCTCATTCAATATCCTTCCTTCTTCAAAGGACTGAATTACCCCTGAAGAAAAAGATCAGAACAGAACAAGTCATTTTATTATTCTTCCACTGCTAACAGTTTGATTTTAAAGTACTTAAAAGAAATGCTGCAACATGAACAGACATGAAGAGATCCTTTTATGGAAAAAGTGAAGAGTACATTTCTGGCAGAAGGGCAGAGACCACTCAGCTCCAAACCAAGTTATACTTACACTGATAACTAACCACCCATTTTCTTCCTGCAATACCCAGGAAGTATTTCAGTGTCCGTTCACACACCAGCTCCTTATCTGCAGAGCAAAAAGGAGAAAGAGTTCTTTCAGCTTGTCAATAGTGAAAAAAACCTCAAAACAGCTCAGGTTATTTGTACCTAAAAGCAAAAGCTTTTTGCTAAGTGCAGCAGCAGAATATCAAAACCATCTATAGAAACATTCCCAGATTCTTGTGCCCTGATTCTACTAAACAGAAGGAGATGAATGGAAGCAAATCACATGCACAACTTCTGAACTCTATTTTTGTCATTCAGCAAAGACAAAAGGCAAAACAAACAAATATTAGCTGAGAGAGAACAGCAACAGTAGGATTCAGTGCTAATGTTGGCAGGAACGTTTAGATGACTAGCCACGTAAGATCATCTTTTACTCTACCAGGACAAGTACAACTTCAAGAGGCAGTTTATCCTATTTGAATTTGTATGAAGACAAACCCATATACCTCTCCAAAAGCATATGGTCATGATGTTTATCATACTCTTCCTGAAGAAAAGGGCAAAAATTGAGTTCATATATTTGGAGTAACTGTAATTTCTGGCTCCTTTCCTCTGTTGGTTTTCAAAAGCAAGAAAGGCTTATGTGACAGATTGTATCCAAATATGAGCCAGTTACAAGTGCTTCTACAAAGCAAAATGCAAGCATAGCATAGAACATCCCCACATCCAGATTTGGCTCAAAATAGCTTGCTTTTTAAAACATTGGTTAAAAGCTATGCCTAGATGCAGCAATAAAGTAACTTAATTTTCCCGACTGATGTTTAGCTTTGCTCAGGTCAACATAATGCTGTTTCAGAATACATTTGTCAAATGTACAACTGTAGTATTGTACCAAATTCCTTCCAACTTCTAATAATAGGATTCTGGAGCTCTACCAAAGAGCAAAACCCAACTTAAGTACCTTAACTAAGCACACAAATAATAGTTAGGATGAAACAGTGCTGCTTTGTTCCTATGGAAGCACAACTTCACTATCAACTACCAGCAGTTATACACACAGCAAAGTTCCACTTCCAGTTTTCTACTTCTATTGAAACAATACCTTCTCCTCAAGCTTACTCAGATGTACTGCTGAGCTGTCTTTCTTGTTGGTTAGCTTAGAGTTAACATTCTACATAGTGTATATATCCAGGATTAGTTCACATAGCTCCCAACAAACCTGTTTTCATTATGACGTGGGTGGTTCCTTCAGTAACATGATTAGATAAAGTGCTCTGAGTTTTTCTCACAAACTTCTGGACCACCAACTGAAAAGTAGTTAAGAAAATAAATAGTTAGCAAAACAGATTAAAACCCCCAACTACTCCAGTTTATTGGAGTACAACATAGTAAGAGAGTTACTTTAAAGTCCTAGATTTATTTGTGTTGGCACACAGAACATACATTTCTCCACAAGTCAATAACTTTGGCACCATTCAAAGGGCTAAAGCAAAGAGCTCTGGGTCAGTAGTTTCTAAACCAAGAGCCATATCCTCCTGGACATGGAGGTTTATTAATGAAAGAGGTTTATTAGCAACTCAGAATTGATTAATTACAGAAAATCTCACTTTGGTTCAGAATTTGGGTAATTAAGCAGCATCTGAGAACGTTCAGGGAACCAACCACAAGCCCCCTCCCTTCCAAGCCACAAGGCTTTCTAGAAGTGAAATCCTCTTCATTTGGAATAACTGGATTTTCCCACAGGCATTCATTTAAAAAGTTCAAATTTCACTAAGCTGAACTGTGCCATTTACAGGAAGCATTCTCAGATTTTTAGGAGAGAAAAGGTTTGACCCGAGTTTCTGTATTTCTAATCTGCAGGTCCTGTAAGATTAGTTTCCATTATACTTCCCATTTTCTCTTTATGTTGAGGACTATAACAATCAGGAATGCTTAACAAGTGATCTCAAACTTCTTAAATATACTTACATGTTCACTTTGACTCAGGCCTGATGCCACAATTGACATTGCTTTCCTGTTAGTCACAACTGGACTTGTAAGATTTTCCTTCCCAGCTGCATTGTGCAGAGCAGATAGAGGAAAACACACGCTTCTTTTTGACTTGCTTTCTTGAGCACAGCTTTTATTAGTTTTCTGAGTCACTACAGAACTATTTGTTGCTTCTGCAGTTCGAGGGTTAAGAAGTCTTACAGAGGAGGAAGAGTTATTTGAACTCTTGGTCACATTTCCAGAGAGATTTGCTAAGACAGATGCACTCCTTGACCTGGTCCCACATTTCTGCTCATCTGCATTTTCTAAAGGAAAAGAAAAATTACTTCTTGAAACAATTTTGTCTTCCTTTTAGTCATGGGGGAAGGCTGTTGCTCAGTCTTGAAGTTTAAATGCTGCAGTCACTTCCTCTCCTTATTTGTGTATTACTTCACCTTTGCCTCCATCATTACTTTTGCCCGATCTACAGCTGAGACACAAGACCTGTGGAACTTTTAGTAGTCAAGAAGTACTAATTTAAATGTGGGAATCACTCCCATTACTGTACAAATGTTGTCCAACCCCACCCTGATGTGCAGCTACAGTTGGGCTACAAAACAAACCCAACTAAACAAAACTAGCATCTTTTTAAATTGGCCAGGAATATATAAATTATAATCCTTGATTTATAACAAAAAGTTGCATCTTGCTGGTATAGAAAAACTGTTACAAAGCAGGAAAAAGCAGAAATCAAAATGCATTGGATCCATCTTCAATGTTACCTGATGTAAGCTGATGCTGACTATGCTCCTGCACAGGTTTAGTCTTTTCCAAAGCAGCTTTGTTCTGTAGAGCACTGTCACACTGAAGAACTTGCTCCAAATCTGGTTTCTTTAACAAATGGCATTTAGAAGATGGAAGGAACAATTCTGGAGACCTTCAGAGAGGGAAATTGGTTTTAATAGGGTTTTCTTTGTTGTTACTCTTTTAAGCATCACAGCTGAGTTATGGCAAGGGCTCAAAAATTTCAAGGTTTTTCCTCACCCCCCAATTTTGTTAAACTACAAGAGTAGAAATAACACCTCTCCCCTCTACCAACACAAAGGAAACCCAACCAAACCACCTACCTTTCTTTCCCTTGCTCTTTGATTTCGCTGTTGAGAGAATCACTTGGCAAGACATGGAAATCATTGGCTGAAAATCCCTTTGAATTGCTGCCTCTGTCATTTTCAAAACTGACTTCTGAGGTTGACTCTGCCCCTGGAAGAAAAATAATTCTTAAATAAGCAAAATAAAAGCAACGATTCTTAGCTGTTCAGATAAGAAGCCAAACACCCTCTAAAAATCTCTGTCCAGATTCACTTCAGAGAGGGAAGAGTCCAGAAACAGAAAGCTACACAAAGTACAAATCCATCTGAAACAGGCTAACAACTAAACCATATTTTATTTATTAAAGCATCTCAGAAACTAAGATGCTCAGCTTCATATCATGTGGAAAATGTAGCATATAAAAAAGGCCAAAGGCAAATCTACACTATTTAGTGCAGTTTATGAATCCCTCAACACATTCCTGTATCTCTCCTCACAAGCAGTACAGGCATTTATTTGCTAGCTAAAGATGCCTGTAATTTGTATCAAACCATCAAGAACTCTAATCCCAACTGTTTGTGAGAAAGCTAGGAAAGGTTTTCACTGCTATTTACCTCCTTGTCTCATCTGTTCCATTCCAGGCGTTCCTTCACTGCTGGAATGTGACAGTTCCCCATGGACAGGTAAAAATTCACAGTCCTGACTTCCATGCTGCTTCAGCACTGCCTCAAGTACAGCCATTTCTTGCTGAAGTTTCTTTAGGTTATTTTGCATTATATTCTTCTGCTGCAAAGGATACACAATGTGGCATCATTCCTGAAAGCCCCAAAGACCGTTTAAAAGGAATAAAGTATTTAATTCTTATTTCATTACTTTCTCTCTCAAAAATTCCAATACCCTCTATCAAAAACATGCCATGTACACCTTCCCATGAAAGCAGCTCAGGGCTTCGGGGATCCTTTTGAAAACCTAAAACTTTCACCCTATAGGACAAAGTAGTTGCACAGCACTGGATACATTCCTAGCTCCAGCACTGACACCATGTGGAACTTCTTTTTACTGAATCAGTAAAATAACCTCAACCAGACAGAAAACCCCATCACACAACAAACCTAAAAGCTCCCCATCAAACCACACAGCCACCATTCCATCCAGCCCAGGCATAGCATAGAATCCCTGTCAGTGGAGCTACATCAGGGAGCAATGTAGCTCCAAGACAAAACAGTTCTCCAATTTAGTGCAAAACCTCACTTACCTGTGTAGTGAGGATTTCACCCTGAGAAAATGGTTCACACAAATCCTCTACATTACTTGTTTCACTGTCGTATGCAGATGCTTCACCTTGAAGAACATAGAAGAAAAATCTTAGTTATAAAATCCACATCAAACCAACCCAACAATCATGGCTCTTACCACACAGCCCCTGTAGCCAACTCTTTAACTATCATGACAAAGTGACAAGTTTTGAAAACACTGGAGTTAGAATCACAGACCTACTTTAACTGAACATTTCAAAGAACATCATGGCACACATATGGCAAAGTAAATAGAACTCCAAGTGTTTCAATAGCAATGGGAGAGTCACAGCTACTTATGGAAGCTGTAAGGTAAAAATAAGCACTACAGAATTCTAGAGTCAAGTTCAACAAACATTTCAGGAGGGGAAACAACTTTGTGGGCTTTATGGCTATCACATTACAGGAAGAAATGGGCATTTCACACAAACATCAGTTCCAGCCAGGCTCAGCCTGGTCTCCAGTGCCCACTCTACTCATTTTTGCTCTGAACAAAGAATATTGGAAGAACTTAATTTTCAGGAAATAACCCCCTGAGGGTTTTTTGGTCGATTGCTCAGGGCTGATACACTCAAGAACCACATAACCACAGAACTAAGCTCCTGTCAAACACCTAGGTGCAATGACATGACACACACAGCTGCAGAGATAGAAACCTTGGTTTGTACCTAGGTTTGCTGCCATGCTTGCATCTTCTTGGCGCTCATCTTTGGAGCTAGTTTTGCTTCTCTTCAGCCCTCCATTACCACTTTGGAAAGTTTCTTTACTCTCTGTCACTTGTTTAGATGTATGAGCTTGTCCTGAAGGAATCTTGAGCTCTTGTGCTGCTTCAACTAATTCTTCAGACATGTTGGATTGGGAAGAAAATAAGTTGACAGAGCATTCGGACTCCTGGCTTGGGGAAACGCATTCATTGCTTACGGCAGCTTCAGGCATCTTCTGCACGTTATAGTCCTTGTGACTTCCAGGGTGAGGCAACGTGATGGGACTCACTGAAACCGCTACCACAGACGTTGCTGGTTTACGGCTTTGCAAAGGTGTGCTCACTGATTTGCCAGATATTAGTGCCTGAAAACATGGTAAATCTTCATCCTCACTAGATTCTTCATCTGAAGATTGCAGTTTCTGTGCTCTTCTTCGAGGTCTTTGAATACGTTGAGATCCTGACTTAGAACTACCACTTCTATTGTGTAGTTCTTGCTCCAGAGCATTGTCACCTCCTTTTGCAAACACAGCAGATCTCTCTCTCCCATGAGCTGCAGAAAAGCTGATGTTCTCTCCAATCTCATCATCAGAGCACAGTAAGCCATCAGGCGTTTCAGACAAACATGTAAAATCACTATTCCTTTTACAAGATTCTTCTGAAGCTTCTGTAAGTGAAAACTTTGGCATCCCTGTGCTAGCAGCCTGGCTTGCTCCTTCTTCATTCTCCTTTACTGGTTTGCTTTCTCTTTTGCTACTTTTTTCCCCAGTGACTTCACAGCTGAATTCAGCAGCCCTTTGCTGACAAGGTGCAGGACAAATCATTGAGCCAGAGTGAAAAGGTTCTATTGGTCCTTTGTCATCAGCAACTTTGGCCTTTCCTGCTTGACTGTTCTCTGAATTGAAGCATGTTTCACCATCTGTGTTTGCATCAGTTCTCGTATCAGCCTGATCACTTTGCCTTACATTACTTTTAATTGGATTCTGTCTCAGCTTCCTTTTTATTCCTGTGCCAGTTGACAATGTCTCTTCCTTCCCTTGCCCTCCTTGCAATCTGCTTTTGACTTCAGTGCCAGCAGTGCCCATCCTTATCGGTGTCAGAGTCCCTTGATTTGCAATCTGTGAAACATCTTTCTCTTCCTCACAAACCCGACTCAAGCTTCCAGCAGTTGTTTTCTCTCCTTTTAGGTTTCCTGGTTTTAAATAGCTGCTCTGCTTATTTTCTACCTGCTCAGTGCATGGTGTCTTAGAAGTTTCAGAAGCAGTATCTTCTACTGCACACACCTTCTTGGGGATGGAATGAAGGCTGAATGACAGGCGTTTTGAATGCCTGAATATATTTTGCACAAATGATACGTCCAACTCGCTCCCTTCAGCATCCTTGGTCAATTCCAAACCATTTTCAGCCATTGGCAACTTTTCAGCTCTCAAGTCCCCTGGAACATTTGGCGTATCACGTCCAGCACATGATTCAGTCATCTCTTCAGTCGGGTGGGAAGCAGTTTGCACAACAGCTGTTGAAGGAAACTGTAGAAGAGGGCTACCTTGGACTTCACCTTCTTGAGAACCTGTATCAGGCACAAAGGAACTACAAGTTGAATGCTGACAGGAAGATGCAGGACTGAAGACAGCTTTAGCACTTTCTGCAGTATTAGATGAATTCTTTAGACTAATCTGTATTTCATTTGCTTCCAGATCACCACCCTTCAGATTAGTAAGTGATTTGGAACTCGACGTACCCCAGGGCTCATCCAGGTCTTTGCAAGCAGAAGTGTGAACTAATGCATTTGCTTGGACTCTAAAGTTAGCCCCTTCATGATCACTGTCATACTTTCTTGCTTCCTTCATTTCAACTCCTTTTCCTGTCTCTTTTGTCATTTCTTCAGAAAGTAACTGCAGCCTCCTGCTGCGCCTGACTTGTCTTTGCTCAGAATCAGCTTTCCTGGGTTCTTCACTGCTTGGGTAGCTATCGATCTGTGGCTCAGCCGGGCCAGCAGAATCAGAGCTTCTATCCACTACTAACTGTAGGGCACACACAGATCTAGTAGAATGCCTGCATCTTTTTGCTGCAGAACTTTTCTTGGTGCTTTTCTGATCACAGTCACTCAGTTTTAGCTCCCCAGCACTGTGCTTGAAAGGCACCTTTTCAGTAGCTGTTTTCCATACAGATCCCCCTGGTTCCTCAAGTTCTGCCAGTGTATTATCCTCCTGATTCTCAGAGAGCTGACCCGCATGAACAGCAGAACTTCCATCACATCTTTTCTTTTCAGCATCTCCAAGGCACCAGTTAACACTTTGAGGGGACCCATTTGCCTCTTCATCTTTTTTCCTGATGAAATCCTCAGGCTGCAGGACACGGGGAATCCTCCTTTTTCGCTTTAGTCTGTCTTTCCCTGAATGATCCAATAATTTATCAGCAGCCACATCTTCCTTTTTTGCAGGAGGTAAAATGTCTCTGAAGATAACAGAGGGATTTGATTTCCTCTCTCTCTTGTATGTTTTCCCAAATATTTTATCTTTGATGCTATCTGCTGTTTGTTTTGATGATCTCTCATTTCCTTCCACCACTGCAATTTCCACACAATCCACCATAGGGTCAGTCTTCTCTGAAATACAGGAATCTTTATCTGAGAAACATGCATCTCTGTCCCCTGAAATGTCAGCTGCTCCAGTAGAATCACCCTGGGAAGAACTGGAAGACAGAATCTCGTTGCTTTTTGAAAACCATTCATTGACTTTCTGAATGCTTCTCTTCAGTCTCTTCTTGGAAACTGGATTCAGGGCAGCACAGTGAGGCGGCTCTGGCTGAAGCAGTTTCTCCAGAGGAAGCTCTTTCTCATGGGAAGACTCATTCTCAGGTTCATCCATTTCCACAGCTTCCACACTTTGTGCAACATCTATTTCCTTGCTTTTATCCAACCTGCTCGCTGAGCTATCTTTTAAGACAAACTCTTTGCTTTTACTGTCGCACTGAATTTGCTCTGCATCCATTTCTTCTGTGTTCTTAAAGAAAGATGTGTCCCCACTCCTTAAGGGACTGGCATTACCTATTGTGTCACACTGCTCCGTGAGGAAGTCTCCAGGAAGAACACTGAAAGGAGAACTCTGGTATTCGGTCATAGTCACTTGGCCAGCTTGGGCGCATTCAGTGATGTTCTGAGTGCTTTTCTTGCTCAAGACTTCCTTTGAGGAATTACTTTCACCTGAAGATTTAGAGGTATTAGAAATTATTAAACCCTATTTTACAAGCAGAGGCACAAGAACACACTTAATGGTTACTTTGTTTTAAAAGAACTCTTTTTATTTCCCCCAAACCAGAATATTATGCTGCACTCATCTCCCTCTAGAGAAAAGATGTTCATCCAACTTCTTACATGAATTAGCAGCCAGTATTAAAAGGCATAATATGGCTGATGGAGAATAGAGTAAGTTTTGCAATTTGATTAAGGTGCTTTCTCCCCCTCTTCTGTTCCTGTGTATATACTTAAAATATTCACATTTTAAGTATTTAGTCTACAGGTACAGTCTTGTATTATGGTGTCACTAGCTGCAGGCATCAAAACTGCAACAGACAAGACTGCAAGTACACATTTAATAACGTGAACTCAAAATGTTAATTTGTGGTCTTTTCTTTCAAGCTTTCAATCATTTTTGTCACCAAAATAATGAACGCACCTATGACATTTGGTAGAATTACTTCTTCAGCAGCCAGCTTGTCACGCTGTGTATTGGGAGAATATTCATTCTCCATCTCAGCACTCTGAAGTTCTTCTAACTTCTCTTGAGCTGAAATCTGAAGTGCTTCTTTGTCTTTTAACCTGTTGGGAAGGGAAATCTACTTTTATGACAGAGAAAGAAACAATAGACATAATAAAAGATGATACTTAATCTTCCCTTTTTGCTCTCTGAAGCAGTTTTTGGAGAAGCCAGACTGCATGATTGACACTTGCCACAACTAGATCCCTTCAGAGTTTTGGGCCGTTTCTTTGAAAGATCCTCTCTCCTTCATGAACCTATGCTTTTGAGTGTCAATATTGACAATCAAAAGCATAGGAGACATGCTCTTCTCTTGAAGATTTAATGTCTGGGTGAGCAATAGAACATTTATAAACCAGCTTTAACGCATATTATATGACAAACTGCTGGGAGTCAGCCACCCATTCTGCCCTGGTGCCCCTGAAAGTTGAAAATCACTTATCAGGTTAAGAATGCTCTTAGTCCTGTGCTAAGAAATGAAAACACAGAAATGAGACTACATCTTTATAAAATATGAATTCCTGAATCACTGTTACTTACCCAGTATTGCTTGACTCTTTAAAAACTTCTTCAGATGAATCGGAGCCTAAAACCAAATCAGCTGTTATCTGGTTGAAATGATTTGGAGAAAGATGACTTGCCACAAACAATGTTTAGCTTAGTTCCTTCTAGAGGTAGATGCTTGCAACTTTGATAAGACAAATCAAGTTAAATTCTGTAGTATTTTAACCTCATTATAATAATTTCTACATATAAATATCCACATGGCTCCAGCATAAAATTGTTTAGAGTGACTGGTAACAGAGAGCTAGTAAGGGTTAGTTAGCTAAGAGTTAAGTTTCCAATTTCTGCATTTCTACATGAAATAGCCACTAGTATTTAGAATTTTGAACTGGAAGACAGAGCAATATATTTGAGTATCTGCTTTGGGTCCTCTGACTGATGGTGACAGAAGCGGTAAGGAAGAGAGAAGCGATGAACACCGGCTGTTAGAAGGAGGAATTCCTTCCCTGAAGGAACAGGGAGAGAATGAACTATGCACAGCAGTTTCTCACAGCAGTCAGCACCAGCTAGGAGAGAGAGAAAGGAAATATTCTTTCCTTAATTAGATTTCAGGTTTACTTCTGGTTATTGACTACAGCCTCAAGCACTGGTGACAAAACTTAATATTCTTTAGACAACAATAGTTACCATTAGTTATAACAACTTTCTTCACATCTGTAAGCATCTTCTTTGGATCTTGTACACTGAGCCTTAAAGGTTTACTACAGCAGCATTATTTCCTACAACAGAATAAATTACGGAAAAAGCCCTTTGATGTACCAATTTGGATTTGTCACAATTTGTCCCTTCATCCTTATTTTGGGTGTTAAGGAGAAATACGTGTTTATAAAGACTTGGAACCTCACTGCCTTTCATTACTTTGCAGGCACTATACGTAAGCCCAACTACTGTAAATCAACAACAGCTCTTACCAAACTCTATGTAAATCCCTTTTTGAGAGCCACACTTCTGGGGTTTGTTTCTTAGGGACCTCCTTTTGACCCTACTATCTGTAAGCTGTGTATCCACATTAGCTTCCTGCTGACAGGAGAACAGAAAGGAACAGTTAGTTATAACAGTAGGTTGTTTTCATAAAATAAGTGGAGGTTACTTAAGCTACAGCGGGTGGGGGGCTTATATATATGTGTATATATATATATACACATACATGAACTAAGTATTTAAACTGGCAGTTTCTATACAAAAATCCAATACATATAACTTACTGGATTAACATTCTATTCAGTAGTAAGCAGCTGAGACTAGAAACCAATGTACCATGAAAAAACTCCTACCTGCAGCAATCACACTGGGTTGGTAATGGCTTAAGAAGTCTTAAGACATAGTTGTGGTCCTACCACTGAAAAGCCTACTAATATTTAGAGCTCGTTAAATAGGAGTATGAAAAAGCTTTGGGTAACAGAGTATTTTCTGGCAGTATTTTCTTTAAGTTCAGGTCATTTCATGCAAAAAACTTTTGAAAGTAGGTTAGGAAGACAAAAATATTTAGATGTCCTTGCCTGAAATAATATTCAAGTCAAAGAGTGATTTGAAAACAAAGCAAATTCTCCTATTCCATTCATTTATATACACGCACACATACACATTCCAAATAAAACACCGTGAAATCCACAAGAAAATGAGTGAAAAAAAAATACCAAGGTGCAGTTTTCTTGTCCATTTTCTTTAGTACTTTTCCTGTTCCTGAAGCCCTTACTTTGGATGACAGAACCCTCTTTGCACGGGAACTCAGCAGCAGTGGCTTCTGTGGATGGTTTGGGAAAGTGACGACTGTTTAAAACTGAAAAACGGCAATAAGAAATAAAAAGCAAAAATATTTCCTTACACTGAGCATGACAACAGGTATTATATATTAATTGAACAATCTTAAACAGAGCAGATACAACCAGCATACATACAGCTAAAATATAGCTATCAGAGAAAGAAATCCAATTGAATTGGTGGTCTGACTGTTGTTTAGGAGTTCTCTTCAAGTATTAAGTAAAATCTTGATCTCACCAAAGATCTTTGCCAAGCAGTTTTGCTACTATGGGTAATCCAGCAAAACCAGGATCTACCACTGGTCATTTTAGAACGACTGAACAAGTTGAAAAGAATTTGGAAAGTCTCTTTTTTACAGCGCAATATATTGCTAAGGAAGAAACAAACCAAACCCCACAACCCACCACTTGCCCCAACAGCATCTTGAAAACAAGAAACCTGAAGAGGGGCTTTGGACAAGGGCCTGTAGGGACAGGACAAGGGGGAATGGTGTTAACCTGCCAGAGTAGAGACCGAGATGAGCTCTTAGGCAGACGCTCTCCCCGTGAGAGTGCTGAGGTACTGGCACAGGGTGCCCAGAGAAGCTGTGGCTGTCCCATCCCTGTTAGTGTTCAAGGGCAGGTTGGATGGGACTTGGAGCAAGCTGTTCAAGTGGAAGGTGTCCCTGCCTGTGGCAGAAGGTTGGAACTGGATGAGACTTAAGGTCCCTTCAATCCAAACCATTCTAGGATTTGATGATTGTATGATAATCACGAACAGGATTTTGCCATTTCTAAAGATTATTTGATACACATTCAACCATATTTCAGGAACTGAAAATAAGATTGGTCAGAGTCATCAAATGCACAGTAAAACCCCTTTACACTGTGCAAGAGGTTGTTGTAGAAAAAATGATGGAAAATTAATGGAACATATGCTTCTACATCCAAGAAAAAAAAAACAAACTTTTGCTAGTTCTTCCCATATTGAAAACTGCACAGGAAATGAGATACCCTGCAAATAATGATGATACAACTTACATTTTACTCCAGTGTCAAGCTCAAACGCATGGATAGTTTCCAACAATCCTTCAATTAGCTGCTTAAATCTGGAATTTTCTCTCAGACTTCTGAAATAACATTACCATAGAAATTGTTTTAAGACAAATATATGGTAACAGTTCTCCTAGAATTCTGGCTGAACAAAAAAGGAGTAAAACTCCAAAGTGGAAAATGGGACAATGAGAAATTGATACCAAAGAATAACAACACGATTCCCCAAACCAACTCTTACTGTAGGAATTAAAACTATCACAAAATGAAGATGTCATAGTTTTCCTTGTGTAGGTTTAGCACACAGAAACCAGTTGTAATGACTGAACAGTAACACAGCCTACCCTTGACAGTGCAAACATTTGCTAAGAACAGTGTCTTCACCTGCATATAAACCTGAAATGGGTTTATACTGGGGGAAGGCAGAAAGAGTTACTCCTTTAGAAGGTAACAGCTACCTTAAGAAAAAACATCTTTTCTTGATTATTTCAGGCATTTTTAGGACAATGATTAACTTTTAGTTTGAGTTCAAACTTCTTATCCTCAAGCCCAATTGAAAAGATGAAGTTACCTTTTGGTAACTTCAGTCTTACACAGTGGACACTCTGTCACACCTTTCTTCTTTCTGCTGAGGAGTTTGAACATGCAGAACCTGGTGGAAAAGAGAATAATCATGATGGTAACAAAAGGGAAGAATTTCATTTGTTTTACACCTGATCCTATCCATACAGCACTTAGTAGAAACCCTTCATTATCAAGTTGAATGCCCGAGTTTTTGATCTGGTGTTCTGACGAATTAATCAGTTGTGTTTGACACATATAAAACTGCAGTTGTTTCTCATTCAGAATGGATTTTCCCCCTCAAACAGCTACACACTACATTATCAAAACACAGACCACATTAGCACTAAACAAATCTATTTGGAGATTTAAGAACAGATGGGCCAAGCATTGCCATCGCAAGCTTTCAATCCTACCTGCAGAATATGTGATCGCATTTTGTTGAGACCGGCTCTTTCATCACCTCCAAGCTACAAAGAGAAAAATGAAGGAGAACAAGAGCACAAAGTTACATGTAAACCAGGAACAACAAAAGAAGATTCAGAAATAGTCACTTGCCTGATCTTAAGAAGAAAAAAATCATGGTGGGGAAGAGAATTAGGAAACATTTGACAGTTTTTCACTTGAAAACCAGGTATGGTAACAAATACTGTTATTATGAGATACACATGGATCTACCAGCTCTTCCCAGTCTTTGTCTGCCACTGGCAGAAAGACTGCATTTTCATAAACTGCCAGTTCAGCAGGGCAGGAAATTTCGTGTTAGAACACCAACACCTTTTTCAACACTGACCTCCTGCGGCAAGAGCGAAGGACAGTGCAGTTCTGGTGGGTTCAGGAGCCCACAGGACTCTTAAAATTCAATTCTCTTTTATTTTCTGATAACCCATTAATCTTCCAAAGCATTTGAAAAGAAAGAAAGAGAAAAACAAAAGCCTCAAACCGTAGCAACACAGATTCACGTTATTCTCCTGACGTACCATATCGGGCACTCCAAGTTCTTCTGCATAGCAGAAAGCACATTTTGCACATCTCCAACAGCAATCGCTGAGAAGTCCATCTTTCATAGCCGGAAATATTCTACAGAAAAGAAGTAAACAGCTTTGTTTCTGATTTGTTGCATCCCATGAACGATGTTTTGTACCTTGACTCTTCTATAACACGCTAATCAGTACTGAACACTTGGATGCTATTTCTTGAGCGAGGCTTTACAGCATCTGTGTAGTTCTTGCTCAGTTAAAACCTGTCAAGTCTCTTGCAGTCAAAGCAACAAACAGGACGACTTCACAGACGCACAGACACAGCAAACACACGTAAGCAGAACAGCAAAACCCCAAAGCTTTCTCTGTGGAAAAGGATGCAAAGGAGGAAGCAGCCGTCCTCATGAAAGAACCCTGGGAGCTCCCGACCCCGACCAGTACAAGTGAGGCCGTACCGCGAGTACCACGAGCCCTGAACACAAACAAAACCCGCTTGACCTTTACGCTGCGGCGGGAGCAGGGCCGGGTCCCTCGCAGAGGGCTCTCAGCAGGCCCAAGCGAAGCGGCCCAGCACTTTGCTCGCCTCGCTCCGGTCTCCCGGCCCGCACCGTCCCTCGGCCGCAGGGAGAGGCGGGCCCCGCCGGTGCGGCCCAGGGGGCCCCTGCCGAGCCACGAGCAAAGCCCCGCCGCTCCCCGGAGCCGCTCCGCCACCCGCCTCAGGAGCCGCCCCACAGCGGCGCATTTCGCGCCCTTTCCGCCACTCCGTGACGCCACAGCACCTCAACAGCCAATCCCATGCCAGAGTCCACAGCGCGTGGGAGCAAAACATTCTCTTATTAGCTCCTTCCCGGCCCCGGGGCGGGGCGGAGCGGCGCAGCGCAAAGCTGATTGGCTCAGCTGCTCTCCCCTCTACCCCGCCTCAGGTGCTTCGTCCTAGCGCGCTGCATTATGGGAGCTGCGGCGCCGCCTCGGAAGTGCGTGTCCTCCCCCCCCGAGTCTGTTTGTTGTTGTGGTCCCGCAGCGCATGGCCCCGCCCTCTCTCCGCTACCAGCCAATCAGAGTGCCGAGGAGGATGAGTGGCAGGAGAAACAGCCATTAGCGTGGCGCGGAGGGCGGGAGGCTGGCCGCGCTCGGGTCGCCATGTTAGGGTCGTCGGGCCGGCGGACGGCGTGCGGCTCGGTGCCCGGGGAACGCGGCATGGAGCCGCCGGTGGAGCTCCGCGTCACCTGCCGCGGCGACACCCGCAGCTTCCTCGTGTCGGATCCGGCGCTCACGACGTGGGCCGACGTGGAGGCCATGGTGAGCGCCCCGGGGCCGCGGCCGTGCGAGCTGCGGGTGTTCGCGCCGCTTCGGGGTCCCAGCGCCTTCGCTCTCGGCTGCCGGGGCCATGTTCCCCGTTCCACAGGCTGGTGCTTTTTGTGCTGCGGCCTCAGTTTTGCTCTTGGCGTTCACGTTAACTTTTGTATTTATTGCGTACTTGGGAGTGTTTTGAAGCCTTTTTTTTTGCGTGAAGCTCTTTACGGGTCACTTGTTTTTTCCCTGCGAGCTCTGTGCTCTTCTCCACAGTTACGGATTCTTGGCATTGTACCCCTGTATTTGGTCTTCTTACTCCCGTTCTTTTCCTCATGGAAGTAGATCTGGTGAAATAACACCCTTCTGGTACTTACAGAACAGTTTCCGGAGGGTTATCTTTGCTCTCTGGGTACCGAGACACTGCCAGGTTTTTGGTTTCTTGCTTCCTGGTGCCTTGTGTGTGCTAATCTGGAAATAACTGTTACTGGGTCATGTGTGTGTAGACAGTTGCTTATGGAGGTCTGTGTGTCATGTATTTGGTATCTTGAAGAGGTCCTGTTTGGTTTCCTTTGTAGTGTTAGTGAAAAGGCCTGTATTGGCTGAGGTTGTGATTCCTTTATAATAAGGATGTAATAAGGATTCCTTTGGTTATAATGAAGCTGCAGAGTTTGAAAAGTTACATCTTAAGAGATCTTGGCAGTGTTTTGTTTTCTTTCTTTCAGTTCTTGGCATGTAGCTAATATGTTCCAGTGTACCTTGCAGGTGGTTCTTGCATTGTGAATTACTCATTCAAACCTTGAGCCCCATCGTCTTCACTCGCTGTATTTCACTCGTCTGGAAGAGGTGGTAGGTCAGGCTTAAACACTGAAGTGCTGGCAAACAGACCCTGCAGGAATGGCTGAGCTGGTCAGAACCCTGCTTGCAGATTGCTCTGTAAGCAAAGCGTTGCTCTTAAGATTGAGGGTGTGTTTGTGCAAGGTGTGGTGTTCCCTGACAGTAATGTTTGTCGTGGAGCCAAGGTGGTACCAGGGGGTGTCTGCACTTTGCTGTGTGAATTACTGTTTCAAGATAGAATCTGCTAAACTGTTGCCTGTGTTTTAGTACATTAGTGAATGCCTGTTGTTCCTAAGGGATAACCCAATCTCTGGTTTTACTTTAAGTTTCAAGGGAACAGTCTATGGTACTAGCCAGTGTAGATGCAGACCATGATTTCTTCTTGACAACTTGAGTTGTTTCTCTTGCTGCACTCCCAAATTAATTTGGGCTGTACCACTGGAAGAACCCGTGTGTAGCACGTTCATTGCAGAATGTACATAGCTATGGCCTTGAAGTGCTATGTAGGTCTCAACTATCTGCTGCCTACTAAGGCTGATGGTGTTCTTATGTGAGGCCCAGGCTAGCAGAGCATGTCTCAAATATATCAGGCTTTCAGAGAGAGTTTCCATGGAGAAAAGCCCAACTTGGTAGGTAAATGATACCCAAATGTACGTGAGCCACCAAGGCTGTTATTCGACATGGGGTGGGGGGTGAAAAGTGCCTTTGTTTATGGCTCATTTGAGACTGATCGCCTCTATGAGCTGCCCTCTTGGTGCTTTGGAATGTCAGAGTTGGGATGTGGTGATTGCTGGCTTTAGGTGCCTTTGGCATGCTTGAGCTCCTAACCCTGAGCGTGTCCCGGGGGTAAACATTAACTGGCAAGGGGGAAGCATGGAAGAAATAGAGCTTTTTCTTTTCATTATAGGAGTTAGTCAAGGTTGGAGGCCTTGGGAGGAGTTGTTCAGCTCCAGAATGGGTTTTGTAGGACAGTGTTTATTTTGATGGAGAAACTGAAGGGAGGTCTGGAGGGTTAAAGCCTTAATCATGGTTAACTGAAAACACCTGTAGTCGTATCTCTTTGTGTCTCACTGTGGTTTTGTCCTCCTTTTTCCTTACAGGTTAAAGTTTCATTTGACCTGGACAACATTCAGATCAAATACATTGATGAGGATAATGATGAGGTAAAATACCTTCCACTCCACCATCCCAGCAGTGGCATGAACCTTCCTGCCTCTTGATAATTTGTAGTGGGTTCTTCAGGAATGTATCTTATGCATCAGAGGTGGGGGTTTTTTTGCCCCTTTGATAAGAAAATAGCTGTTAGCTTTGTGGCTTCACTCATAATGTAGCATACTTATTTAAAATGCTTTTTTAGAAGCTGCTGCCTTTCTTTTTTCCATCCCATCCATCCATAGAAACAGCCAGTGATTCTGGGTGCTCTGAGGAGAAATGCTTCTGTTGGGGAATTGTTCTTTGTCATTTGACGTGAATAAAGTGGTGGTAACGATGCTTACAGCCATGAGAAAGCCCTGTCTTTTCAGTCTGTTCTTGCCTCTGAAAAATGTAGGTCCCCCGTCATGAGCATATGTTCAGCTCGGTGATCTGGTGTACTCAAATCCTCTGCTTGTTTTATGCAAATACTGTAATCTCCAAGCAGATTACTGACTCAGAAAACAAATTGGTTACTTCTGGTTGTCTCTGTTGAGTAACTTCCTGCTTGGCATAACCTCACCCTTTCATATTCTTTCTGGTTATCTAAAGAAGAATGTAGCTCTGGAACAGAATGTAACTGTTGTAAACTCTGTGTTCCATTGCTTGGTTTGCAGCTCTGCTAAATTGCAGAGATGGGATCTGTGTTTTTATTTCTTTTTCCCCAAAGGGGAAATGTTAAGATGCTTCCAGAAACACTTCAGGGAAAGGTGGTCCCCTTGTTTTCCAGCCTGTATCTCTATAAGGATATAGATGCATCTGTTAAAAGTGTTTTTAAAATACCAATAGGGTGAATCATACAATGCTGTAGTGATTAAATAGCTTCTTGTATTAGTAACTTCTGTGTGCAGAATGGATAAATGAGCACCTGTAGATGATGGGTTGGGCTTGTATCTAAATCATGAAACACTTTACAGCTGGGCATTAAAAGTAACTGGGTCCCCCCTCTCTGTTACTTGTATAGCAGTACCAGTGCCAGCTTACTGCCAGTAGGTGAGATCATGCTTATTCTGGCTGCTAGTAGGTGCAGAACCCTTTCTTAGTGCACAGATCTAATGAAGAACATGCTCTGCTCCAGAGCACCACAACGTTGAGGAATGGTTAAAGGTGGCAGCAGTAACAAATACCTGAAGGAGTGGGTACATTTGTTCAGAAAGCATGTTAATGTTCAGAGAATTGTAGAAATACATTCATGTCTATTACTGTTATTTCTCTTTGCAGGTCTCTGTGAACAGCAAAGGTGAGCTGCTACTTTACTGGAGTGAAATTGGTACCCAGACCCCAGCTGTTGTTGATGTTTCTGGAGAAGCAGTTGAGAAGGCTTCCTCTTTGATTTCTAGGTTATGTGTATGCTTGGGCATCAAATCCTTCCTGAGGGAAGGAGGTTTCAATCCGTAGGACCAAATTGGAAATGACTGAATTAATGGAATGTAAAATCTCTTGGCTGTTAGAATATGTTTGCTTGTTGCTGTATGTACAGCTTCCAGTAGCACTAGTAGAAGGGTTTACGCAAGGTATGGGAGGTGCTCCTTAATGTAGGGGTCCCAAAATACTGTGTGCTAAGCTTCTATGCTGCTTGAGACAGGGAAAATTCACATTTCTTTCCTTTTTTTTTTTTTTTTTTTAGAGGAATATGAGGAAGCTCTGAAGGTAAATGCTTTCTTTGACTCTTTGGATTTTGGTTTCCAACATATTCATCCTTCTGCAATTGGAATTGGTTAATTTTACAGAGACGAATCACTTTCCTTTACATGTCAGCTGTGCTGTGTTAATGCTTTCAGCTCTTTCCTCAAATCTGCTAATAATTTCAAAATAAGCATAAATTACAGCTTGCTGTAAGCTCCAGGGTAGAATGTCTGTTGTTTATTTCTCATCTGAGCAGCTTTATTGTAGAGTGAAAAATTCCTGCAGTAATATCTGCATTTTCCTCCTTTTGCTTATAATCAACTTTTTAATAAGCATATTGGTAGCCTTTAAGAAAAGCAGAACAGAATATCAAACATAGCTGACTGGGCCTTGGCATTTCACTGGATTTTCCTTTGGTTTGGGTGTCAGTCTTTCACCAACCTCTTCAGTGTAGTGTGGTGCTGTATTTTACAGGATTTTCTGTGTTGGTTGTAAGTGCAGTAAATATGGTGATTTTTCTATACTGTTTATTTAGATTGCAGTTAAACAAGGAAATCAGCTTCAGATGAATGTGTATGAAGAAAACTCTTCTCTGAGAGGAGCTTCATATTCTTGTTCTCTGCAACCACATGGGAAAACTGGAACAGAAAAGTTGGCACCCCTTAAAGATGAGAAGAACCTTCCTTTGCACTATTCTGTGCTGGGTCAGGGGTTAGAGGAAGACTTAAAAAATGAAGAGCTGGCAGCTCAGGTAGGAGGCAGAGCTGAATTATGTATGCATTACAACAAAGAACTCATAAGTGTAAGTCACTTTATAGGCTGATTGTCATCTTTACCCATGCATGAAATCTGAGATTGGAAGCTGGTCTTCATTTTCAGCTAGCTGCACCCATTGTAGCTTGGGAAAGTGAGTGTCTTCAAGATATTTTGATGCTGCATTTAGAAATACAGCTGCTTTCATGTTGACCATTCGTAAGTGTTTTGATAAACAAAGCAATTGGTCTCCTGAAGCCTGATTGCCATCTGGTAACTTCTGCTTGACTTGGTTTCTTTGGCATTGATGCAGAATTACACTTAAATGCTAACAATGCAGAAATCTCTCAGGAGAATGTCAGGGGGTTGTTGTGTTGCTTTCCCACTGTTTTCCAAATAACTTGAGATCTCTTTTTTTTTCTAAAGCCACGTAAGAGCTGTTCCCAAGTGTTCAACTTGCTGGGGTGAGGGGTTTTGCAGCTTTGTATGCTTGAGGTTGGTGAATTATTTTTGTGGGTTTTCTTTCCCCAGCGAAATTTAAATCACAGTAGAACAGGAAGAACAAATGAAAAACCTCCAGAATGGTTTACTAGCTACCTGGAAACAGTAAGTGTATTTTCTCATGAATTTAGTATTCTTAAAGGAATACATAAGAGGCTGTGGGTAGAAAAGATCCCTGTGATGGCAGACTCTATTCATCTGATCACACTTGCTCTCAGCACTTGTGACTAGGAATCTTAAAGGGCATTTAGGCATTTAATCCTTTTGCTTTTGTGATAAATGGAAGGGAAATGTCTATATGGCTGTACAGTGTAGCTGTTACCTTAAAAAGAGTTTATGTGCCACTTCTTGTGCAGAGTGGATTGTTTGGTTTATGCACTTGATGGGTTTGAGTGCAGGTTTAAAAGTAGCTCCCATGATAGAATCCTTGTTGTGCTCCTGGTAGCTATAGGAGCCTCACTTGTGATGAGAGAGCGTGAAATACAGTGTTGCTGTTGGATGCTCTGGTTTGACCAGTTTCAGGAGGATGATACTTAGTTCCTAAACTTGGAGTAGAGCTTTTGATGACCTTGCTTTTCTTGATTGTTCAGTTTAAGAAAATACTTTGAGGAGACCATTGAATATACCCTATAGGTTAATAAATTGTGGGTGTTAACTTGTTTTGAACGGCCAATAATCATAACTGAGAGACAGTTAGGTGTGAATGCTTAGAATAAATTAGCCAGTGAGTTCTTGAAACTAAAAGGTGCAGTATACAATAGTATGTGCATTTTTATTTAAGCTTTTTTCTCAGTCTCCCTTCCTTTGCCACCTTTTCATACAAACAAAAGATGGGGGACTTAGTGGCTGTATTTAAAACATCCCTGGTGGACCAGGCCTAATGCTAGTGACTCCAGAGGGGTTTGTTGGGGTTAATGCCTCAGCAGTTGGTTTCTTTCCCTTTGTGTGAAGCTATGGAAGAACCTGAATGTTGTCAGCAGCAGTATAGGATTTCTGAATTTTTCTTGTTAAAAGCCCTGAGCTGGTATTTTCTAAAACCCAGATCCCCTTTGAGGAATGTGATGCTTGTTTAATTTCATCTGGAATGTGCTGGGGGGATGGGAAGTGGATTATGAGCTGCTTTATGGTTTATGTATTGGAAGACTTGGGACAGTGTAATCTAACTTTTGAAGCTGCGTAGGTGGGTTTTATTCCTGACTACTTGGTTTCCAGTTTAGGGAACAAGTCGTTAAGGAAACTGTTGAGAAGCTGGAGCAGAAGCTGTATGAGAAGCTTGCTCAGCAGAATCAGCTTCCAGACTTTCCAGAGAGCACTATTACAGCAGAACCCCCAGTGTCAGAGAGCCAGTCAGAGGATGGCAACCAGTGTGACTGGCTCATCTCCTGCTGCAACTGCCAGGCCCGGATCGTCGGAGTTCGTTACCAGTGCAGGTAGAATATGATGAGAGATGGGAGTGTGGGAAACCTGACATGGGAGTGAGACCGAGAAGCTGCCTTGCTGTTGTAGATCTCTAGCTTTCTAAGCTGCAGCATGCTGTACATCTCATATTGTGTAATATGTGTCTCAAAGAGCTTATGTGCTCTGTTGTGACTAGACCTTATCTGCATAAGAACAAGATTAATACTGTTTTGAGAAAATGTGATCTTTAAAACAATGAGAGAACTTTAATAACACGTGCTATATTCTCAAACACTCATTACCTTTTTTGCATATAACATGCAGTGATGGTAAGGAAAATGTTCTGTTCAGTTAACTAAACAGAAAAGCAAACAAAAAAGGGCAAAACTTGGATCCACCACTGTACAATAGTCTGCTAGTTCCGTCACTCAGTGAAGCTAAGGCAGGTCATGTCTCTCGTTAATGATCTCACTGTTGTCAGTTTAATACCATGAAATAGATTCTGACAAGTGTCTTAAGTGAGGTGTCAGAAGTGAGGGTTTTATTTGAATGAGGCAGTTGCTGTAGAGGTCAGCACTTTAGGACTAGGCAGCAGCAGTGAATGGAATGCCAGTAGGAGGTTTTCTTTGGATGTTTGTTTTCCTTGGTGGCAGGAAATGCCAGTCTGTTTTTTACCAGTCCTGCAGGACCAATCTGCTTTGCATCCCTGAATGCTTCGGTTGACTTATTCTCTCTTTTCAGAAATATGATGCTGTTTCTGACATTGAATTTCAGTAGAATGTTTTATCCTTCATAGCAACAATTGTTAATCACTTGTGCTAAAGGAAACATTGATTTCTATTTTTTTTTTCAATGTGTATTGAAGAAGGAAGTGGGAGCTATGTTGCAGTTTTGCCAGGAAGAGAGATCTATGTATTCCAGATGGCTCCAAATATTGATGTATAAGTGAGAAAACCAGCTTCTGTTTCCCTCAGGCACTGCTTCCAATGGTAGCATGTTACAGAATTGTTGCTCTGCAGAAATTTAAGGCTTAATTATCCTTCAGTGTCTTTTTCTGTGCATTAATTCTTTGCTTCTTGGTAACCTTCTGCATCTTCTGCTTTGCAGCCTTTGCCCAGCCTACAATATCTGTGAACAGTGTGAAGCAGGAACATATGCACATGATCCTAATCATGTCTTGCTGAAGCTGCGAAGACCTGTGCTATGTGTTGCTGAGAATTACAGCCTTGCAGAGTTCTCCCCTCGCCTGCCTACTACTCTGGAGCAAGTTAGGTAAATGGTGGCTCCTCTCAATACCTGACAGGTTTATCTTGATATCAAAGTGCGGTTGATGTTCAGCTTTTAGTGTAGATTTAGTGATAATGAGAAATGGAAATTGTACTTGGACTTCATTGTGAGTAGCAGAAAATAGCTGTAGACTTACAAGTGGCCTAAGTCATGAATCTTACAGCATTTTTAATAACGAAGTAGAAAAGACAGAGTGTTGTCATAGGTGGGCAGCAAACTCTGAGAGCTTGCTTTTTCTTTGAGCATACTCTAATCTGCCTTCAAATTTGTTCTTTCACTGAAGCCATTCAAAATATCTTCACAAGCAACTATGAAGATGTTCTTTTAAAATCATCTGGTATCCAGTCTAGAAGTATGAGGCATTTCCTGAAGTGTTCCCTTGGAGACTAAAGCTGTGTTGGCTAGAGCTGAATTCTAATCAGCTTAATGTATTGTAACAACGTGGCTTATTCTCTCTGCAGGCTCCAGAAACAGATGGACAAAAGATTTCTGAAGGCAGAAAAGCAAAGATTACGAGCAGAGAAGAAACAGCGAAAAGCAGAGGTCCGAGAGCTGAAAAAGCAGCTCAAATTGCATAGGAAGATTCATCTGTGGAACTCTGTCCATGTACTGGAAACGAGTGGCTCACCTACTCTGAAATCTGAGAGTCTCCAACCCAACACCTTCCTGTAAGAGATGTTGTTAGCTGAGCATTTCTTAGTTGTGCTGCCTGAGCTTTTGTGATGAGACCAATTTAAAGTAACAGCAGGAGCTTATGTGAAAGTGTTATTTGTCAGTGGACCCTGTGAGAATTTTGTCTCGGTGGAATTGGCAAGGTGAAGTGTTCTTACTGGTTTTACCTGGGAGGAGAGTAGGAGAATTAAAAGCCCAACTGGTGGTTATTCCCAGAAACATACATATTGATACAGACCAAGGAGCAAAGGGAGTGCCTGGGAATACATATATCCCAGGCATGTGCATATGGTGTAAAGGAATGTTACTGTCAGTCTATCTTCCTGCTGTATCGTCTTTGGATTAAAGTACATGGTGTGTGCTCATGTGCAGTACTCTTAGTTTCTTGTTCTGTGGTCTTAGGCTGGGGCTCATGAGCAGCTTTTACGTTTCCTATCCCCGTTAGTTTTAGGAATGTACAGCTGTAAAACTGTGTTTAGACTTCAGCTGAAAACAGTAGCTGCAATGTCAGAATTGACAACACTTCTAGAGATAGCAGGAGGAGTTGAGCTAAATGGCCTCCTCTGTTCTTAGCCAGTGAATAGCTGAATGGCTTTCTCAATTTGGGTGGGTTTTTGGTGTATTTTCTGTTTGTTTCTTCCCCCAATCCCAGGAGTCCTATTCAACCCTTCCAAGCAGTTGTCCCAACACTAAGTGCAGTATTTGTGGATGAGAATTTGCCAGATGGGACTCGCTTGAAACCAGGAACAAAGTTTATCAAACACTGGCGAATGAAGAATACTGGCAGTGTGGAATGGAGCTCAGACACAAAGGTATCCTGCTTTTGCTATTACTTCTACACACTAAAATAGTTCTTGAAGGTAGTATTTGCATGCATTAGGAATTTGAATTCTCTGTCAGAGCCTGTTTAGGATTTCATTAGGCTTCTTAACTCACAAGGTAGAAATTGTGAGATGAAAAGCTGTCTGGGTACTCTTTACAACTGCAGACTACAGGAGGAAAGCAATTAACATCCCTGAACATGCCTTCCAGTGCTGTTATGTTACACTTCAGCCTTGTTTACAACATGCGTTGCTTTTCTGACTTCAAAAAGCCTTTCTTCTGTGAGTGAGGGCATTCATGTTGAAAAATAGGGCTATAATCTTACTTTGTGGTGATAGTGACTAATGTGAGAATGTTTACTAGCAGCCTCTCTTCTCCATGCTGGTATCTGCAAGGTCTTTCAGAAGAGAAACTTTGAGTGCTCCTTCCTGCTCAGTATGTAGAGAAGTTTGTGAAGTTAACTTTTGCTTTTCCTATTGTATGTTTCAGTTGAAGCTGATGTGGGGAAACCTGACTTTGGCATCTTCTGAAAAGAAAGACGTGTTGGTGCCATCCCTTCCCTCAGGACAAGTAGGAACTGTTTCAGTTGAGTTCGTAGCTCCTAATATAGAAGGAACTTACACTTCTCACTGGAGATTGTCACACAGAGGAGAACAGTTTGGGCCCAGGATCTGGTGCAGTATTGTTGTGGATCCTTCCCCAGCTGCTGAATTTCTAGAAAGCAATGGAAAGGATCCTGACTCCTGCCAGAAAGCTAAAGCTACCAGCACCAAAAAGGCAAGTAGCTCATCAGGTGTTTGGGGTGGTTCTGGATTGTGGTTCCTTCTCTAGGAGAAGGAGCAACATGTCTTGTTTAGTGCAGTGGCATAGTGTTCCTAGCTATATTGATTTCCATGGAATTCTTTTAGCTGTTTGCTTCTAACTTGTATCTTTAATAGAAAAGAAGCAGAACTTCTGTGTAAAGTTCTTTTTGACAGGCATGTGATTAGTTATCAGTCTGTTGCAGATACTTGTCCAGTCCTTTGACTGAACTGAAACACTGCAGAATTCTCTTTATGTTAGATGTTGTTCTCTTGGCTCTAAAATGTTGATTAAAATATCTTTCAAGTTACTTGTGTTCTTACACACAAAATTCAGGCTTTATGTTTCATGTAACTTGCTTTATCTGCTGCATGAGGTGCTTCTGGGACATCACTGTTTTTTCCTTTTGCAGGATGTTTCCTTTAAGACAGAAGCAGGTGCTCAAGTAATGGGTGATATCATGGAGCAGGTTGAAATACCTCTGCCAACTATTCCTTTAAAGGTCAAAAATCTCCCAAGTGAGAGAGAATTTTATATCCCATCTGTTGACCTCCTCACTGCGCAGGTAAAGTGCTTAAATACGCATAGAGATAAAGCAAAGCACCTTTGGCTTAATCTCTAGGTATATAAATGTCTGTAAGAACAAAAGCCTTCTGAAATCTGAAAGAGCCACTGTATTTTCAGGAAGTGTATATTGCGTTTGCTATTGCAGAGCTACTTTCTTAGCTTGGTATTTGGGACTGTCACTGTGTGGAAGGGACAGACTTAAGTGTCAGTGGGGTCTTTCTCTGGCCCCTGACAAGGGAGGGGCCTCTTGCTCCCTTCGGTTGCTTGCCACATTCTGTGATGTGGATGTTGTGGGAAAACTGCCTCTGTCTGGAGATCATGCTGAGTAACAAAGTGAGTTCTTTGTAAGTTAATGGGATTTGGTGCTGGGAAGTACAGTGTAGGATTTCATTCGGGGTTTGCTGATGAGAACTCTGGTGTTTCTTTTCATAGGACTTGTTATCCTTTGAGCTGTTGGACATTAACATTGTGCAGGAGTTGGAGCGAGTGCCACACAATACTCCTGTTGGTAAGGTTCTCATAGTCTGTGTGCTATCTAGCACAGACAGTTTATGCTTTGTAGTTTTCAGTCTTGGCTTATTTTCAGCTTCACAGTCCCAAGACCGTAAGAGTCCAGAACTTGAAGGCTGTTTTCTTTGCTCACCTAGTGCTGGTGTACTGCAAAGTTAGTGATTAACTTCACTAACTGATCTTGTGTAAGATAACTGAGTTTCTTCTGTCTTGGAAGAAGATCGCTTCTTGTAAGGTTGCCACCTGGAGGAAGGAAGGTTCCTACTCTCTTTGCTACTTTTGTTTTTCAGACATGACTCCCTGCATGTCCCCTTTGCCACATGATAGCCCCTTGGTGGAGAAGCCTGGTTTAGGTCAGATAGAGGAGGAGAACGAGGGGAGTGGATTTAAACCAGTGCCTGGTAAGCAGGAGTCACGGGGAGCTTGGGCGTGAGGGGAGGAGGATATTGTCACTTGTGTGCAGTCAGCAGACAGTGTCTAAAGGGAGCTCCAACTCCTGTCTTCTGTGGAAAACCAAAGCAGTTGTTTGCCTTATAAACATGTGGTTTGATGCTGTTCTCTGATTGTAGAAGTTGGAGCATAATACATGCAGAATTCAGAAATACAAATGTTTCCCTTCACTTGTTTAACCACTAGAATTGTTGGGAGAATGAGTAGTTTGCCCTGTATAGAGTAGGTTATACTCAAACATGCTGGGTGTAGCCCCCATGCTTCCCAATCACTGTCACATTCAACTCGAACTGAATTCCAAAATCTTTCAGTTTCTGAAAAGCACTAACACAGGGTCAGTGTTAGCCTTGCTGAGCCTAAAAAATCCTCCTTGCACTTAACATTTCCTTGAAGTGGTATTAGAATAACTTCTTGTTTCCCTGTGGAAGGAGTGAGGGAAGCCTGCTTTCCTGCAGGTACTTGTCTGGTGAAAGCAAAAGCTGAACATCCATTGAATCAGGAGGAAGGGGAGGAAGACATGAGTGGGACTCAGTTTGTGTGTGAAACTGTCATTCGTTCCCTAACCCTGGATGCTGCACCTGACCATAAGCCCCCCCAAAAGAAGAAAGTTCTCCAGAGTAAGTTCTGTCTCTGCTGCCTTCTGTGGCTTTACTGTTGTGCAGTCAGCTATTGGCTGCAAATGGCTCTGCTCTGCAGGTGGTGATACTGCTTTGCTTTTCTTGCTTGTTTTATTAGACTCTTCACAAACTCTGCAAGACACCTTCAGTTGTAGTACAATAAATGAAGAATCTTCTGGGATCAAAGCTAATTCCACTTTCAAAAAGGAAGCAAAGATTCATCAGTCGGAGGCAATAACGGAAAATGACTGTGGTAAGTAAAACAGGTTTGATTTTCAAGATAAAGCTGTAAAAAGGGCTAAACAAAAGAGAATGAGATCTAAAACCATCTGATGCTGTTCTAGGACATCAGGAAATGGGTGTCAGTACTTGGTACAAGCAGCTGGTTTAACTGCTGCTTAAAAAAATCAGTGAAATTTCCAAGACAATACTGACCTTGTGCTAGCCATACAAAACAGACACTTGTTAATATTCTACTTTCCTTCTTTATCTTTTTTTTTTCCTCTGTTAGGGGACCTACCACTACCTGATGAGAGAGCAGGTCCCTGTAGTGATACTGGCAATTCCAATGATGTTGAAGATAAGGATGATGTTCAAAGTCAGGGCTCCTCTGCTTCATCAGAGGATTATATCATTATTCTCCCTGAGTGCTTTGACACCAGCCGTCCTTTAGGGGAGTCTATGTACAGTTCAGCTCTTTCCCAGCCCAGTTTGGAGAAGACAGGAGAACCTGAAACAGGAGCAGAGAACCCAGAAGGGGGAAGCCAGACAAAGGTCCACAGTGTCACTGATATGTTGACAACCTCACAAACACTGGCCGCCGAACCGTTAACCCCAGAGGCTGCAGACACCTCAACCCAGACACAAAGGTATGCTTCTCAGACAGGAACAAAATGGTTACATTAATGTTGCTGTAGAGTCTGCAGGTGTTGTGCTTGAGTGTCCAAACAGAAATAGTTGTAACAAACATTTTTATCTCGCACTGGAGATAAATCCTGCATCTTTTTACATAGCCTGTACTCACTGCTGAGGGGGGTGCAAGAGGCATGGGAAACTTCTTTCGTCTGTTGATCTTGACTTATCTGCCTGTCTACATGTAGAATGAAAGTAGTAAAAGCAGGGTGTTTTTTTTGCCTTATGTTCTCAGGAATCTTGCATCTCCTCAGGATCATATCTTCCAAGAACTAAACCTACCAGCTTCAGAGAATCTCTCCTCCACTCATAATCAAATAAGAGAAGGTACTGACAGTGCTTTTATGAAGGATGCATCCTATTGTTATCACCTATTCCTTATGCCAAGTATTGCATTGGGTACCTTGTTATTTTTGAGAGCAAAATCTACCAAGTAATGATTGAGGTTTGTTTTTTTCCTCTGGCTGCTGAAAATTTACTATGTAGAAGATTTGAATAAAGAAAGAATTGGGTTTGTGGCTCAGTGAAGAAATGGAAAGAAATGGTAGGATGGGACTTGGAAGTGTTTTGTAGATACCTGGAAAATTAGCTTGCTCTGGAACTAATGAGCTGTATATTTAAGCTGCTGTTACAGTCACTGAGAGCTCAGGTTTGTCTCATGTTGAAGTAAACACCCACGACTTAACAGCCAAGTGACTTCTGAAACTTTTGCTTGTTTTGACTGCAGTGAGAATTCAGTTAGAATCTGGAAAACTAAATGTAGAAAGTGTTAATTTTGGATTGAATACCACTCCTTTCCATTTATCTGCATATTGTGTCTCTTCGGCTTCACACTTACTGGACATGTTGATAATGATACTTGCTTCTTCCTCTTCCAGAACCCAGTGGTGAAGACAGTCATGGACCAGGATCTTCTGGATTTCTAGCTAGTAAACGGAAGTGCTCTGAATACCCAAGGTAATGAAGCTGTGACTTCACACATACTGTTCTAAACTAAGAACTGTTAAATTTGCTAAATTAGGCACCTAGTTAAAAATACTGGTTTCACTTAGTGTTTTCCAGAAAGGCCTCACTTCTTTAAGGAAGCTTATGCTGAATTGCAGAATACTGTATTGGCGTAAGATCTTGGTGTCTACTTAGACACGAGGGTAAAGGATGTAGAGGTGGCAGGTAGAAGCGTATGAAGAGGTCAGACTGAACTGTTCTAGAAGTCTGGATTTTTTGTTGACTATCTTGGGATTCTTAAAATGGAGATTTTTATAAGTCACCTCCGTTAGGCGCCTGAAGATACTGACACTGGAAGAGTAAGAGAAAACACTGAGCGGCATATTAAGTAACTTGAAGCTACTCTGACCTGAACGGATGTGTCATATAGGTTAGTCCCCAGACAGCAGTAATTCCTCTGGATCATAGGTTTTTTCTCTCCCCAAGAACTAAGTCTCCATTGGCACATCAACGGGGAAGAGCCTTGCATTTCACATGAAACACATACTTTATTGACCCTGAAGTAATGGCTGATTTCTTTCTCTGCAGATACCCTCAAGGAAGCAGCATTGCAGGAGAACTTGTTAAAGGTGCTTTGTCGGTTGCTGCTTCTGCCTACAAAGCATTGTTTGCTGGACCACCCACTATAGAACAGGTAAATATCTTTCCTGTATGCTAGGGGAGTTTCATAGAATGCCAACCTTAAACTTATAGGTGTATGTTTCATACATGTATTGAGATTGTATATAGGACTTCATGCAACAGTAGAATGTTCAGCTCAGTGGCATCCTTTTGAAATATGCTGCTTCATGAGGAGGCAGGGAAATCCATACTATGGGGACATGTCTCTTGCAGCCTCATGGAAGAGTAGTAATTCACGTTTTTGCAAGTAAACAGTGAATATCAACAGCTTAATTGTGGACAAAAGGATCTCTGTGCTTTAATTATATTCCAGAATAATGCTTCAAATGGGAAAAACTCTTTGTATAGCTTATCTGCCTTTTGTTTCCAGCACTCTGCAGCTACAGAAGAGCAAACTGCCACTCTTCTTTCCAGTCTGTGTGAGATGGGGTTCTGTGACAGGCAGTTAAACCTCCGACTGCTGAAGAAACATAACAATAACATGGTTCAAGTGGTAACTGAATTGCTTCAGCTTGGAAACAGTGACTGGTACAGTGGTAGGTGCTGAACCTTCCTGGTGGAGGGAAGAGTCTTCTTCATTGGATAAACTCTCCCAGAACACCCCAGCAGTAGCAGGCTGTGCCTCAGCTGTGTTCTCTTTGGAGCTGTGACTACAACTTTGGCTTTTCTTTGAGCTTTTGACTTTTTGTTTTTCTCATGGAAATGTCAAACAGTGCTTGTCACAGCATCTTAAGAATTGGAGACCAGAATTTCACCTTTGATTTGGACCTCACAGTTAGACCTCATGAGTAGCTTTGTAAGTCTCTAATTTCATACCAAATCCTTCTATCAGGGAACCCTGTAGAATTCCTTAAACTTCCACCTGGATGAGAACTTCCCCTCTTACCACATGTAAGATGTTTTTCGTTTAGGCAGCTGGAAACTTGTTTTGTTGACTTTTAACAAGCTTTGGACTAGCAACCAATGTAAAACGCTGCTGTACAAAGTAGTCTTGCCTAATTTACAAGAGATGCCCACAACTAGCAAGTTGTTCCTTCTGATATGATGTAGTAATTGATTTGTCCAGTGCATGATAGTAATGTGACAGACTTAAACCTTACAAATGATTTCTAGAGAACAAGGTTGCTCAGACACAAAAGCCATCTTAAAGCATCAAACAACTTCTGAAAAGTCTGAAAGTGGAATCACTCTTAAACTAAGAATACCAGAATGTAGCAGCATGAAGCAGGAGAGTGAATTTACCAGCAGCAATAGAACCAGCTCTAGTACTGATAGCACAAAGCATATCTCTTAGGGGAAAATATAGCTTACATAAAATGTTTTGTTAAAGTAGAATGTGAGGGAAGGAAAGGCCTTTGGAAGAATCTTTTACAGGCTTGTTGTAGAAATGTTAAGTCTTTCTTTCAGGGTAATGCAAACCTCTCATGTTTAATACCGCATAGAAGAATTGAGGAAAGTGTAGAAACCCAGAGCTGAACTGGAGTACAAATTCTGGTGACGTTTAGGAACGGGAAGAGTGCTTGAGGCAGGGACTGCGTGACTTGTGTTTCAGTTGGAACAAGGCATTAACCGAAGCAGTTTTATGGGTGTGGTATCCTGTGGTGGTTCTAGGTGCTCCTGTGTTTCCACAGATGTGTCTGTAGGATCCGTTGTGCTCACAAGATTTTGGTTTAAATGCCCGTATTTAATTTGGACCTCTTCTAAATGTGTTGAGAGGTTTGATTCTGAAGCAGCACAGGAGACCAGCAGTATACACTGCTGTGCAGTGGTGTACCTGGAGGTAACTCCTCAGTCTGGTCCCTCTGGAGGTGACAGCAGTGCTGGCTACGTTCTTGCTTTCAAGCAGACTTTTCCTTGCTGCAGAAAAAAAATATTGATCCTAAACTACTTTATATTACTGCTACTTCCAATCAAGATGTTCTTGTTGTGTCACACTGTAGCTGAAGCACGATCAGGATTGTGGCTGGCCAGGTGATCAGTAGTAGTAAGTTTTTAAAAGACATAATACCCTTAGACATAAGAGATGATTAAAATAAGTGAAGAAAATAAAATGTATCATACCATTTTTGTTTTAAACCTATTTTTATAGATTGTGGGGGAGATACTCTTAAATGTTTATTTTGAAATACAGTAGAACTATTTTGCAGTGTTTCCCATCTCTGTACACCAGTACAACTGTCTGCTGGGACCAGGTAAAGATCATTCTGTAACTTGGAACTACTGGTGTTTTTCTCACCTGCACTTATGCATACTGTTTGCTGCCTACTCAAGAATGAGGAGGAGGAAGGATGTGGAGGAAGAGCAGTAGCTGATGATGTTTTGGAGCATGGAGTGATTATCTGCTTTGATCTGGAGTGCCCAGCAGGACGTGTGCTCTTTATGTGTGTACCTTCATACTTGGCCTGTTGAAGTGTTCTGTAAATGAATGAAGCACTACAGCATTTGGGGAGGAGCATTTCATGGCAGAGTGAAGTGTGAAATATGAAGTGTGAAATGCTGTTTTTCCATATGTTAATTTTTAGTAGGGTTTAGACAATGAATGCTCAGGCTTAAGATAGAGATCTCTCTGTTGGCTTTGTATATTTTGTTAATGGATGCATGGTATAATTTATAATATATTCTATAGTGCAGATGTGACCTCTGTATCTTATTTGGGGTGAGCGCCTTCAATGTCAACCATGGTGAGGGGGAGCCGGGACAGAGCCCCTTCTCCTCTGCCCTTACACCAGACCTCTTGGCCTGTGGGTAGGGATGCTGGCCAGAGTGCTCAGAAGCCTGTGCCCTGGCTGGCTCAGTGATGGAGCAGCTTCTTAATCAGCAGGCATATGGGCACGGAGGGGAAATAGGAGGCTTGGTGGGAGAAGACGGTAAGGGAAGACACAGCTGTGACCGGAAGGAATGAACCACATCAAGTTCAGCAGGGTCCTGCCCCTGGCTTGGGACAAACACAAGCACAGCTATGGGGCGAGTGGATGGGGCAGCCCTGAGGCGAAGGACTTGGGGGTGCTGGTGAGGGGAAGCTCCCCATGACCCGGCTTCACTGTACTCCTGAGCCGAGAACCCCTCCATGTGCTGGGCTGGGAACCTCCCCGTCTGCTGCGCTATGGGGACCCCCCCCCCCCCCCCCCCCCCCAGCAGACCTGATCCAGCTCGGGGGCAGGAGCACAAGGGGGACGTGGGGCTGTTGGGGGGCACGGGGATGCCCCGGGGGCCTCCCCCCACCTCAACCCCCGTCACACAGACGCGCCCCATAGCACCGAGAGGCCCCGCCCCATAGCACCGAGAGGCCCCGCCCACTCCGTCTCCATGACGCTTCCGCCGCGGCCCGGATGCGGAAGTGCGGCGCGGCCATGGCGGAGCTGGCGGTGGAGGAGCTCGCTCAGCTCGAGTACCTGTCGCTTGTGTCCAAGGTGTGCACGGAGCTGGACAATCACCTGGGCATCAACGACAAGGACCTGGGTGAGGCGGCCGGGGCTGTTGGAGCCGCTCCTGGCGGCCGCGCGAGCGCTTTGCGGAGGGGCTTCCGAATTGGGGAAGAAAAGGGGGGTTTTACCTCACAAAACGGCGGGCGTGAGGGCGAGGAAATGCTTCTGGCGGGGCTGCTGCCGCAGGGAGGGAGCCGCTGCTGGGGGGGGGAAGCAGCGCTGCGGCTGCCCCGGGTGGAGGTAGAGCCGCGGAGCAGCTTCTTACCCCAGCGTGAGGCGCTTCCACGGCCTCGCAGTTATTGCTCCTCATTTCCTCCCTGTGTTTTCCTCGCAGCCGAGTTTGTGATAAACCTCGCTGAGAAAAATACCACGTTTGAGACGTTTAAAGCAGTTCTGCTGAAGAATGGTGCCGAGTTCACTGTGAGTGAGAGCCGAGCATTACTTACGGGTTCTCCTTGGCCTGCTTTATCTCATAAAGCTTCTTTTAAAGAGAAGGGGGTGGGATTAATGTCTGTAGTTGTTGTTTTCAGTTGGAAAACTCCTGGTTAGCAGCTGGGGATTCCTGCCTCGGCCAGGCCCCCCTCTCCCTCCTGTTTAAAAGCTTGTGTAGTCTTTGCAAAGGGTTCTGCTTGTCTCCTTGAGTATATAAAATATGGAAAAGCAGCTTTCCATGAAGGTAAATGTTGCTGTAAGTGTTTTTATACTTACATGGAATGAGTGTGGTTGGATTAAGTAGGTGGTCACAAAGGTGATTGAAAGTAGAAAAGTCACTTAAAGGGAATGATCAGAATAGTTCTCAGATTCAGCTTATTACATGTTTTTAGGATGGGTCCAGTGATACGTTTTAAAAATGAACCTGAATCTTCAGAATTGCCCTTTGTCTGTGGTGCCGATAAGCCCTCACTGGTGCTTTCTCAGAATGGAAGCCAGGGTTGCAGTCGTGCTTTAGACTAAAGTATTTTATTCCATTTTTCAGGATTCCCTTATTAGTAACTTGCTCCGTCTCATACAGACCATGCGGCCCCCACCAAAATCCTCTACGAGCAAAGGTATGGAAAACCAAAACTCTTGCTTGGTGGTCTTCTAGATTCTGGCCATGCTTGGGGCAACTGGTGTAGTTACTGCTCTAGGCTTGCAAGGCTTTGTATCTTACTGTGGAGTGGGAGGCTCTCTGTTGTTAGCAGTAGATTAGCAAATCTGTTTAGGCTCTAAAACCACCCTGAGTGTGCTGTTGGAAGTATTCATGTCTTTCACAGATTCACTGTGAAACAGAAGGCTCAAGCTCCTCTATTTTGATTTTGGTTTTTCTCAGACGCAGTTGTCAAACCCAAGTCAGAGAAGGAAAAGCTGAAGGAATTGTTTCCAGCTCTTTGCAGGCCAGACAATCCCAATATCAGGGTAAGGTCATGCTTATAGATTTCCTTTGTCTATGAAAACATTATTTATGATTATGTTTCTCTTAGTTTTAAGTTGTCTCAGGGTTTTTTTTTATGTTAGTGTGTTTCTTGCTGATGCATGGAGAGAAGCGGATTGTGAGAAATGAAATGTAGAAGCAGCAGAAGGTTAATACTGTTGCTTATAGTTTCCAAGAATGGTTGTTCCAGCAGTTGCCACATGGAAGCTGTTTTGCAGGATATCTGGAAGATGGGGCTCTTGTGACATGGAAGTTATAGTTGAATCCTTTCTTACATAGTGCTCAAACTCATGATGGATTGCAAACTAGATGCACATTTTGGCCATTCAAATGCTCCAAGGGATTTGCATATTATATTTCTGTAATAATTTGATGTATTGAGTCAAAAGCTTTTTGTATAAAAGCAGAATTGTAGCTTTACTACTCTTACTCCCCTAGAACATGTATCCTGTCTGATCTTTTTTCCTCTTACATGGCTTCTAAATAGCCATGTGAGTTGTTATTCCTTCTGTAGACTATCAGCCTTCTTACAGACCAATTCTCTGTTCTCACAGACTATGCTAGATGAAGATGACGTAAAAGTGGCAGCTGATGCACTTAAAGAACTTGAAGCTCTGATGCCCAGTGCGGACAGGCAAGGCAAGCAGAGGAGCAGTGACCACCGGTAGGTTTCTAGCATGTGTCTGGGGAGTGGGTATTGGCAGTTGGTGTTTCCTGTTCTTATGTGGGATTTCACTGCAAATATATTCTGTTTGCTTCTCAGGGCAAAGAAGAGGAGGAGGAGCCGGAGTCGTAGCAGGGACAGGAGGCGAAGGCACAGATCTCGCTCTAGGTCTCGTTCTAGAACTCGGGACAGGAACAGGGGAAAATCCAGATACAGGTCAAGGAGCAGAACTCGGAGTCCAAGTAGGGACCGTAAAGATCGAGACAGATACATTGAGAGGAGCAATGAGAGATGGAGAGACAAACACATTGACCGTCCCCCACCTGAGGAGCCTGCCATCGGGGACATCTACAATGGCAAAGTCACAAGTATAATGCAATTTGGATGTTTTGTGCAACTGGAAGGACTAAGGTACTTTCTGCTCTTCATAATAAATCTGGTACTGTTCCATGGGAATTCCTTTTCCTTTCAGCATCTTAGAGGTTCTAAGGCTGCAGTAAGGAATGCTGGGGTTGATGCCAGGATGAAGGTTTATTTCTCTCAGTGGAGAATGTTCTTACAAAAGCTAGTTTATGAACATGCACAGTCAGGTGACAACAAAATAATGCGGGCTCTGAATGTTCTTTAGGACTGTCAGAGTAATAATTTATGACATCTCGGGCTCCTCTGCTTCACCTGCAGGAAGCGTTGGGAGGGCTTGGTCCACATCTCAGAACTTCGAAGAGAAGGACGTGTTGCCAATGTTGCTGATGTGGTGAGCAAAGGACAAAGAGTAAAAGTTAAAGTCTTATCCTTTACTGGATCGAAAACCAGCCTGAGCATGAAGGTATGGAAGACATTCTGTAGTGCTTATAATAAGTTTGTGGTGCCAGGATCCCTCTTTTTGCCATTTTTAGCTCTTTTTGATGAAAACTAATGCACAACCCCTCAAGGAGGAGTTAAAAAACATTGAGCTACTCTTCCATATTTGTGGCCTATTACTTCTTACTCATTTCCTATAGAGTCTTGTGATGTCATGTTCCTAACAAATTTTTGACTTGCTGTGGTAGCTAAGTGGCAGCAAACCTCAAGTTGTTGCTGTTTGTCTTCCTTTTGTAGTATGAGAAACTAACATTTTCTGTGTCTGGGCTGGTGTTGGCAGTACTCTGAGAAATGTACTCGCCTTTTTCTCTTGTGTTAGAGGAAGCACTAATGTTAAAAGATAAGAAGTGCAGTATAAATAGACTGATCAATCAATCTGATGTAGGATGTTGATCAAGACACTGGGGAAGACTTGAATCCAAACCGGAGGAGAAACCTGGTTGGAGAAACCAATGAAGAAACGTCTATGAGAAACCCAGACAGACCCAGTCACCTGTCCCTGGTGAATGCCCCGGAGGTGGAGGATGACAGCCTTGAACGGAAGCGCCTCACCCGGATTTCAGACCCAGAGAAATGGGAAATAAAACAGGTGTGTTCTTGTATTCATAGGATCTCAGAATGGTTTGGGTTGGGAAGCACCTTAAAGCTCATCCAGCTCCAACCCCCTGCTGTGGGCAGGGACACCTTCCACTAGAGCAGGTTTCTCCAAGCCCCGTCCAGCCTGGCCTTGAACACTGCCAGGGATGGGGCAGCCACAGCTTCTCTGGGCACCCTGTGCCAGCGCCTCAGCATCCTCACAGGGAAGAGCTTCTGCCTTAAGAGCTCATCTCAGTCTCCCCTCGGGCAGGTTAAAGCCATTCCCCATGGCCTGTCCCTACAGGCTCTTGTCAGAAGCCCCTCTCCAGGTTTCCTGTTATTCCCTTTAGGCACTGGGAGTTGCTCTAAGTTCTCCCTGGAGCCTTCTCTTCTTTAGGCTGAACAAGCCCAGCTCTCTCAGCCTGTTTCCAGAGGTGCTTCAGCCCTTGGACCATTCCTTTGTTCTGCAATCACAACATTCTCTTGTTCCTGCTTTACAAATCTTCTAATTGCATTAGAACTGAGACCTCATAGACATGAGTTGTGTTTGTTCATGGGGGCAAATTCATGTTGTGCTTATTCTGTTCCCAGATGATTGCAGCTAATGTGCTTTCCAAGGAAGAATTTCCTGACTTTGATGAGGAGACTGGGATTCTCCCTAAAGTTGATGATGAAGAAGGTACCATTTCCAAGTAGTCTTACTGTTGTAAATTCCTTGTGTTTCTGGATGTGTTTTGATTCCGAAAGAGCTAATGATATAAGTGAATGTGAAAGATCTCACAGTTTGTTGTGATCTTAAACATCTGGAACTAGGATTGCTCTAGTCTTATTATTAGTGCCATTTTTATGTGTCTTGTCTGTGCATTCTTATTTGTGCTGTTTCCACAAACCTTTTAAGTACATCATAACCCAGAATACCCTTAAAGCATGGTTTGAGGAGGTGCTTTTATGTACCTGAAAGATGTTAAACAAATGTCACTTGGATTTCAGATGAGGACCTGGAGATTGAGTTAGTTGAGGAAGAGCCACCGTTCCTTCGAGGTCATACTAAACAGAGCATGGATATGAGTCCGATCAAGATAGTGAAGGTAAGAGATATCCAGGGCTAAATCCAGCGTACTTGATTCAATTAAATATTTGGGAGTTTAACAACCAGTTTTCCAGCTGGACATTACTGAGAGCCCAGAAAAACATGGTCACTGAACTGAAGATACTTTCTTTACTTACAAAGCTGGATTCTTATTTAACTGGTGACAGTGAAGTGAAATAATAGAACCAAAATGCTTATTAGACTGCAGCAGCAACCATTTCACATAAGTATGTTAGAACATTCTTTCTCTGCTGTGCTTTTTCTTACCCTCTGGAAGTAGAAGATGGTCTAGATATACTCATTTTTCTTTGGCTGTCCCATAATCCTTCTGACTCAACAGTGTAGGAATGCTGCATATTAGTCATAACCATGGAAGTTCATGAAACCTAATGGAGATATTCTGGAAGTTAAATAGATAAAAAGTTTAACATGTTTTAAAGCTTCTAAAGGCCAGTGGTGACAGAGAATTGAAGAAGTGGGAGTGCTTGAAATCTTAACTTCTTTCTTGCTCTCCAGAATCCGGATGGTTCCTTGTCCCAGGCCGCAATGATGCAGAGCGCTTTAGCTAAAGAAAGACGAGAACTTAAACAGGCCCAGAGAGAAGCAGAGATGGATTCCATCCCGATGGGGCTCAACACACACTGGGTGGATCCTCTCCCTGATGGTATGCCTGAATATGTGGAAGTGTGAACTGTGCTGTGTTTGTGACAGTTGAGCAACCCAGGAGCAGTGTCTTGATGCTGTTTGTCTGCTTCGCTTGTCAAGTGAGGCAAAGGAGAAACTCTTTTCCACTAAAGTGGCAACGGGAATGTCAATGGAAATGTACAGGTGTATCGTGCTGTCCATGAAAGGTGTGCTGGGTGGTGAAGCATGTTTTTTTATATGGGGATTAATGTAATAGTGGGGGTATGCATGTAGGAACTTAAATACTTAAATCCACAAGTATAGAAGGCATGGGTGACGGATAACAGGAGGAGGATCATGAGGGTCTTTGCTGTGTGAAGCTAGATGTAATGGTGAGATTATTTCTTTCCTAGTGGATGGAAGACAAATAGCTGCAAACATGCGAGGTATTGGAATGATGCCCAATGATATCCCAGAGTGGAAGAAACATGCATTTGGTGGTAACAAAGCTTCTTATGGTAAGAAGACCCAGCTTTCCATCATTGAGCAGAGAGAGAGTCTCCCAATCTTCAGACTGAAGGAGCAGCTGATACAAGTAAGGCTCTTGGGACAGCGTTCGTGTTTGAGCAAGCAGTAACATCAAATCTTGGTTTGGCTTGTTGTCATGTGAATAGCCAGTTGATCAATTTAAGTGCAGAGCTGTAGCTTGGAATAATTGTTGTAAAGGATTATGTAGCTGCATATTTTAACAAACATCCATGAATCTATTGACTGTAAGTCAAAAGTGAAACTAGCATCATGTTGGCAGGGGATGAATGGTTAAGCAGTTTGCTGACTTGATCAGTAAGAGCATGTGTGTGATTTTTGTCTGGTTCAGCAGCAGGTCTCAGTCTAGTCCTACATACACTGTATTGGGTTGGTTTGGTTTGTGTTTTGTTCATGAATTTTGACAAGTGTGTCTCTTACGACCTTTTCTAGGCTGTGCATGACAACCAGATCCTGATTGTTATTGGAGAGACAGGATCTGGGAAAACAACCCAGATCACCCAGTACCTGGCAGAGGCAGGGTATACATCGAGAGGAAAGATTGGATGTACTCAGCCTCGCAGAGTGGCTGCAATGTCTGTTGCGAAGAGGGTGTCAGAGGAATTTGGTTGCTGCTTGGGACAAGAGGTGAGTTTCCATGCTGAAGATCATGTCAAACTAAGCATGAGGAAAAGGAGAAAAAATCAGTCCTAGAGCTAGTTTGCTTGTGTGCCCATGTGTGTCTGCCTGTGTAGGTAGTACAATGAGCTTTAAGAATAATCAAACTGGGAATTAATGGTCCTAAGAGCTTAATTCTGAAGCTTCAGTTTCTGTGCAACTCCTCTTTCTAGGTTGGCTACACCATTCGATTTGAAGACTGCACTAGCCCTGAAACTGTTATCAAATACATGACAGATGGTATGTTACTGAGGGAGTGTTTGATAGATCCTGATCTGACCCAGTATGCCATTATCATGCTGGATGAAGCCCATGAGAGGACCATACACACAGATGTGCTCTTTGGACTCCTGAAGAAGGTAATGCAGCATTTGATATTTATTGCTTCAGCGTCCTCTTTATGCAATGTAGGAGCTCACAGAAAAAGGCACACAAGTCGTTCCTGTGCTCTAAGAGTCTCTTCTGAAGCAAAACAAATGCTCAAAAGGGTTTGTAGTCCAAACTTTCATAAGATGAGCCTCTGTGTGAAGACACAGTAAGCGAAACTCAGCAGAAACAATAAGAATTGGCAGTCCAGGATGTTTGTAATGATGGATGAGCAGAGGAGTGTTCTTGCTGTCATTTTTCCTTGTCTGACAAAGGCTTTCTGCAGTAGGTTTGAAATGTCACTTTAGAGGATGGTTTGTTTTGAAATTCTGGATACTGCAATGACCTGTCCCTCTACTCAGACCTTAAACCTGCTTTTACTGGTCATATTTCTCGGCTTAAGTGCCATAGGTTGATAGTCCCAAAGGCATTAAATAACTTGAGAATGTTCTGTGCCACTGCAGACAGTGCAGAAGCGGCAGGATATGAAGCTGATCGTGACATCAGCAACATTGGATGCTGTGAAGTTCTCTCAGTATTTCTATGAAGCACCAATCTTCACCATTCCTGGCAGAACGTACCCAGTGGAAATCTTGTACACAAAAGAGCCAGAGACAGATTATTTGGATGCCAGTTTGATTACAGTAATGCAGATCCATTTGACAGAGCCCCCAGGTGAGTAGAGAATGGTCTAGGGTTATTGGTGTTTCAGAGTCACTAATCTATAAGCAAGGTCTTTGTTTAAGTCATGGATCATGTATTAGTAACATGAGAAAAATGCTCTCAGCACTATCCTGTTATTTGAAAATACAGTAAATGCTGAGAAAATTGGGTGAAAGACTGAAGTAAGTTGCTTCTGGCTAAGTTGTTGCACAAGGGCTAGCCAAGAGTTGAGCATATTCTGCTTTGAATCGAAAAGGTGAGGGATGGAAATGTGGTCATGCAGGAGTTGTACTGCACAGTATTGATTCTGTGGATGTTGTACTTTACTTCCTGTGTAGGTGACATTTTGGTGTTTCTGACTGGTCAGGAAGAGATTGACACTGCCTGTGAAATCCTCTATGAGAGGATGAAATCTCTAGGACCTGATGTTCCGGAGTTAATTATCCTACCGGTCTATTCAGCTTTACCCAGTGAAATGCAAACCAGGATCTTTGACCCTGCCCCACCGGGAAGCAGAAAGGTAAGTTCAGCTCAGTGTGGCTTCAGTTTCTGCTGATATATTTTAATACTGGGGTGTATTCCACTGCTGATCTTCTGATTGTTAGTTATGGCTTCAGACAAAGTAATGTAGTTTTGAAGAAGAGGTGGCTTATACGTAGCTTAGAGCATGTTTTTGCATGTGTATAGGCATGTGTACATACCTATACGTGTTCTCTAAGCCTTTGAAAATGTGTATAGAAACCTCTGGTGCAACAAACCTCTGGAATGTTCTCAGTCTGCTTTTTAATGCTGCATTTAAGAGATATGAACTTCAGTGAAATCTATATGCAATTCCCATTGGATAGTTGTAAATTTCCTACCAAACAGTGAATAACTAGAGAAATACTCTCTGGAAGATTCTTCTCTAAATACGGACTGTGAGTGATAGGCAGGAATTCTCTCTGTAGTCAGTGCAGTGTCTTTGCAAACTTAAAATGATCTTTCACTTGGTTTTAATTATGGATTATATCATGCTTTTTCCCATATTACACAAATGCAAACCAAATGTAGATACACTTGAAACTTGTCCTTTGATTATAGGTAATGTTCCTTTCTGTTCTTCCATGAACACCTTTCTCCTTTAGATGGTAAATGACAGTAGCTGCACTTACAACAAACTGTATCACATAGAATGGGTTGTTTAAGTTGAGCAGCAAGGTTGGCTTGGCAACCAGACACAGAACTGCTGCTGAATCACACTGTTGTTTGCAGGTTGTCATCGCCACTAATATCGCTGAGACATCTTTGACTATTGATGGAATATATTACGTTGTTGATCCTGGCTTTGTGAAGCAGAAGGTTTATAACTCCAAGACTGGAATTGACCAGCTGGTTGTTACACCAATCTCGCAGGTAGGCATTCTGTGTTTGATTTCTTCATCCTTTTTTAACCCTGCTGGTTATGTGTATCATGATGATGTGGCACACGAAGACATGAAAGCAAAGTGAGGCAATAACAAAGCCATGTTTTTGATAACTCTCTGAGATTCCGTTAGGCTGTGCCTAAGGAATACATACTTTCCTGGCTTGTATTGGAAATCTCTTCCTATTAATACAAGTAAAACTGAGTAGTTGATCATTTTATTTGACTTGTGTTCACCTGTGCCTGTTTTTGATCACTGAGATGCCTTGTTCCCTTTAGGCTCAAGCAAAGCAGCGAGCAGGAAGGGCTGGGAGAACAGGACCAGGAAAATGCTATAGGCTATATACAGAGCGTGCTTATCGTGACGAAATGCTAACCACTAATGTGCCTGAAATCCAGAGAACAAATTTGGCCAGTACAGTACTTTCCCTGAAGGTTGGTATTTCACCAGCTTGGAGCAAGCCAATGTGATCATAAGCATTTCAAGAAACAATTGTCTGCCTCGCTGTTCAGCGGTGTTGTGGCTGTGGCTGGAGTTTGGTGTCTTCCTTCTCAGTGTTTTAACTTGGGTTTTCTTCACTCCCTCTGCTCAGGCCATGGGAATCAATGATTTGCTCTCCTTTGACTTTATGGATGCTCCCCCAATGGAAACTCTCATAACTGCCATGGAGCAGCTGTACACTCTGGGAGCCCTGGACGATGAGGGACTGCTCACTCGACTTGGGCGCAGGGTAAGCAAAAGAGAATACTCCTTAGCACTGTTAGGGCTATAAATATTCAGGGGGTGACATGAGAGTAGTTGTCTAAGGACTTGCCTAGCACTATTGATTTCCTTTTGCTATTATTCTCATGTGTTTTATGGGTAGCTTTTCACTTACCATAGTTAATGTACCATTTGCTGTTTAAGGAGCAGCTATTATTTCTCCTTATTCATAGGATTACTTTTATTAATATCTAAAAATTCCCTGTAAGTATTGGGATAGTGAATATAGAGAAATAATTTGGTTTGTGTTGAGTAAAGTTGTTCTGAGTAAAGCACACTGCTTTGGAAAGGAAGCATGGAAGAAAGGGCCAGTGCTCTCTGTTGCACTGGGGGAACTCAGGGTTTTTCTGAGATATTGCAGGGTATCTTGAAACGGGTTTCTTGCAGATGGCGGAATTCCCCTTGGAGCCTATGCTGTGTAAGATGTTGATCATGTCTGTACATCTGGGATGCAGCGAAGAGATGTTGACAATAGTCTCCATGCTGTCTGTACAGAACGTGTTCTACAGGCCAAAGGTAAGGAACCAGCAGTGTTACTGTTTACGTGGGTTTTCTGTGCCTGCCTCAGAGTGAGCATATTTGACACAATAAATCTGTAGCTTTGTCAGACTATTTGCTCATTCATTACGTTTCCAGTGTGCCTTTTGGTTAAACATCCTGTAGCTGTGGATGCCGGTTGTTTCTTTACAGATGGGAAGATGGAAGTTAGAAGTCTCACATTCTCTTTTGTGTTTCCCGCTAAACACGTACAGCCTTAAACCAGCCTTACACCTTAAATCAACCTTAAACCAGCTCCAGCTCTGGAGTTCAGAATGCTCTGGTAATTTTCAGATTTCAGAGTACACTTTTATCATGGCTGTCCTACCCTATGCTGATTTCTTCTAAGTCAGCAAGTAGCAGCCTGTGCTGTGGTAGGATTTCTCAGGAGCAGACTCTTCTTGAATGCATTATTTCTTCATTATGATGAACTGCTGCAGTTGAGTCTAACTTCTATTTTGATCTGGGTAGCCACAGTGTTTGAATGTTTTATCTGCACATTGGAGAAGTGGGGAGAGGTGGGTAGGCGAGCAGGGTCAGAGCTGCTGCTTCAGCTCCTTTGATGATGAATAATTGAGGTTGCTTTTAGAGTGGTGAAAAAATAGCTAGTTCAGTGCATGCAAAGACTTCCTGCTGTATGCATGAGCCACTTAGGCCCTTCATCTTTTCTGATGCTCCCTTGTCACCCATGGGAAAGACTTTGGGAAAGTCTACTGGGGTCTCTCTTTGGCCAGAACAGTTCTGGGCTTTCCTTTCATACAGGCATGGTTTTGGCCTAGTGAGAGCCAGTGACCTTCAGATTCTCATCTCTTTGGTGCTTAGCCACTCACCACTCCAGATGTTGTTTTCTCAGTCTTACATCACCTGTTTCTTGGTAGACTTAAAATGTCAGGGTAGGAGTGACAAGGAGCCCATGACCTTCAGTGTTGCATGGGGATTGTCTCGATGCTGATTCATAACTATTTTATATATTAGGATAAACAAGCACTTGCTGATCAGAAGAAAGCCAAGTTCCATCAGACAGAAGGGGACCACCTCACTCTACTGGCTGTCTACAATTCCTGGAAGAACAATAAGTTTTCAAATCCCTGGTGCTATGAAAACTTTATCCAGGCCCGATCCTTACGCAGAGCCCAGGACATCCGCAAGCAGATGCTGGGCATTATGGACAGGTGAGCATGGCACGAAGCACAAGTGGTGACTTTGCTTTCTTGATGGTTAGACTTGACCAACTCTAATTTTCTTTCTAACTCTTGCCTGGCAGGCACAAGCTGGATGTGGTATCCTGTGGCAAGGCAACAGTTCGGGTCCAGAAAGCCATCTGTAGTGGCTTCTTCCGAAATGCAGCAAAGAAGGATCCCCAGGAAGGCTATCGGACACTAATTGATCAACAAGTAGTCTATATCCACCCATCCAGTGCTCTCTTCAACAGGCAGCCAGAATGGTAAGGCAATGTCATGTCATTTTCTGTTTCAGTTCAGACTTTGTAAGTTAAAAGCTTGTGGTGTGCACTACTTGTAGGGTACAGATCAGAGTATAGGCTGCTGCTTTCTAGCTCTTTCTGCAGTTAAAATTAGTGCCTGTGCAGAGGCGAGATGGACTTTTTGAGCCAAGGACAGGCCTGAAGCCTGCAGTTCTGTGTTTTTGTATTGTGGAAGTGAGTTTAAAACACTGAGTGTTAGGGAGGCGGTAGAGAGGAAACTCATTTTAAGTGGAATGAAGCAGCTCTGTACTGAAGAGTAGTTGTGAACTAGGAGGGGAAAAAGAAGATAGTTCTTCTGGAGTGTTCTTCTGAAGCATAAGGAGCCTTATGCTGAAGGAGGGTGAAAGGGAGATAAAGGGGCAAGCTTAGATACTCCAGCCTTTGCCTTTTGTCTCTTGTTTGGAAAAACCGAGTTCCAAAGTTGCTGTCCCTATTTACAGGGTGGTGTATCATGAACTGGTGCTGACCACCAAGGAGTATATGCGTGAAGTGACAACTATTGATCCTCGCTGGCTGGTGGAATTTGCGCCAGCTTTCTTCAAGGTTTCTGATCCAACCAAGCTGAGCAAGCAGAAAAAGCAGCAGCGACTGGAACCCCTCTACAACCGCTACGAGGAGCCCAATGCCTGGAGGATATCACGTGCATTCAGGCGGCGATGAGCCTGCTTCCCTCAGGAACTTTCACTGTGACTGTTGCAAAGAGTCCTTTCAGGACTCAACCTTTGGTTGAGGTTGAATTCCACCATGAACAGGAAATAAGTCTTTTCAGAGCAAAAACACAAGGGGGCGATGTGTGTTAATGTCAGCTGCCCTTCGGGTTCCATAGCTGCATGGCTATGTCCTGGGTCTTCTCAGTGTTCTGAAATGCTTCTTGAACCATTGTTCCTTAATCCTTCTCCTTTTAAGAGAGAAAACCCCAAGACTCTGCAGTCTGGGCACTGAGCTGAGCAACAGCAAAAGGGTAGTGAGTAGAAAACTGTTTTTCTCCAGCCTGTGTTCTGAATGAGCAGAAAAATGTGGGCTGGAATCGTTTATTTCTTTACCCTGCACAAAGGGATTTATTTCTGCTCACACTCCTGTACAGTGGCTGGTTTGGAGGAGCTGCTTGGTCTCCATTTTTCCTATTTTATGCATTTTCCTGTTCACTGTAACTGTCTCTTATGCAAGCCATCTGTGGTGAGATATTTAGTATCTGTGCCTTTGGGATAAGGCAGAAATGATCCCTTGAAACACAGCTAGGATGTTAGTCCTACTTGGCCAATGGCACAGGTCAGACTGCAGGTCTTATCCTTCATCACCATGTTCTGTGTGCTGAAGGCTGATGTATTGAGCAGTAATTAACCACATCCACTCTGCAGCACGGCTCTGTCTGTGAGCATAAGTGCTTACAGATGTTTCGCCTTTCCCTACAATGCGTCATGTGTTTTATTTCCACTTGCAGTGCTTGGTGACTTCACAGCTGTTGGGTTTTGGCTTGAATGGGCTCTTACAGCTCACATGTCTATGAAACATTGCATAACAGTTCCTTGGTTAAACAGGAGTTGACTGTCCAGAGTGTGCTGCGGCTGCTGAAGCATCTGTGAATTACTGTTCCTGTTGCAAGCAGATGAAACTTAACTTGACTTCAGAGCTGCAGATTTGACCCCATCTTTCTTTTTCTCCTTTTCTTTCTAAAGCTGGGACATTTGCTAAAATCATTGGTGAGTAGATTCTACACTCTGTGGACTGGAGAATGTTTCACATTGACAAATAGTTCCATTGGAAGCCTGTGTACAGAGGTGGGCAGGGATGTTGTATATACTGGTTTATTACGTTGTATAAATGCCCTGAGCTTTTTCATGCTTTTAGATCTTCATAAAGTGAAACAGAACTAGAAGGTCATTCTGCTTGGGGAGGTGTGGATCTGAATGGCTCAGTCTCTGTGGCCGGTGTCCACACATCAGCTGGTTGTCACAAGCACCACAGTCACAGCAGAATACCTCACATGTTCCCATGTATATGAGCACATCAAAACCCAACTGTTTGCTCTTAATACAAGAAAGAGAAGGACTTGTGGTGGTACTGCCCTTGCTCCTGGCTCCGGGGATGTTCCCCTGCCACCAGGTACAGCAGGAAGTGCCAATGTTCCGTTGTGATCATTCAGTCCTGGCTGTAGGACTGCTTGTGTTTGTTTCTTGAACTCCACCACGGTTCAGAAGTAACCAGGCACCCCTGAGCTCTCTGCCTGGGCTACCCAAAGCTGCTGAGGAGCCAGGCAAAGCAAGCTCAGAAGGCAAGGGAGGACCCGGCAGGGGCTGAATGAAGTTGCACTTGGCCAAAGCCATAAACCAATTTATTAATTACAGCATTTTTTACACTCATAAATAGTAAAGGCAGCTTATACCAATGGCAGGGTTCCCCTTCACCCTCGCTTCTGGGACACCAGAGGAAGTGCTCAGCAGGGCAGGCGGGATGGCAGGTGCCAGAACACCAAGTCTCTGGATTGCAGGGGGCAAGCAAAGGCGTTGGTGTAGAAGGCTGCTCTGAGTCCCTGGCCTGAGAGAGGGAGGGAGCTGCCTTTCCTGGCCCTTACACCCAGGGACAAGGCTAAGAGGGTTGGCATCAGCCATGCAGGGGGAGAGGCTGAGAGGGAAATGAGGCTTTCAATCAATATAGAGGATTTCTGCTACAAGCTGCCACAGGGGCAGGATTGGTAACGCAGTCCTGGCCGGTGCCTCCAGCTGCCCTGCTCAGACAGCCCGGGCATTAAGCGTTGTGAGCAAGGAGGTGACAAGGCAGGACTATGCATGTACAGGGCAAGTGCTCCCCATCCCCACAAAGCAGGTCCCAGGGAAGGTGTATGATCTGTGAGTGCTGCGTTGCAGCCATCCTGGGAAGAAGACAGGCCTGGCCTTGCAGAGGTGAGTCCACATGGGTCAGAGACAGCCGAGGACAGCTTATACAGAGGTGCAGTACATGTAGGGGAGGAATGGAGGCAGCAGCAGCACTGTAGCATCCTTGTACCTGTAAGAGAGCCCTGGGGGATGGCAGCTCTGCTGCTCGGACGTCTGCTTCACTAAGACTGAGCCCGAGCCCCATCCTGATCAATATGAGGGGCTTGCCACAAGCACACAAGAGCCCTGTCAGGTGCTTACCCACGTGTACCTGAACGCTTTTCCTGACCAAAGCAGGTATCCATAGTTCAGTGCCACCCCAGGCTGGCCTGGAAAACTGCTTATACTGATTGAACACTATCCAGACTTTTACTACACACAAGCAAAGGCGGCAGAGTGTGTTCCCGGCGGTGCTAGTACATGTAGCCCTTGCTGTAAAGCTGTGCAGGGAGGCTCCCAAGGTCTGGCAGGTAAGCAGCATTCTCATCCAGGTGGGACAGAGGCACCGTGTCCTCCTCACTGACCTGCCTGTCCAGCTCTGCCTTCAGAGCTGGCCGCTGGTTATCGGGGAAGGCCAAAGAGAACAAGGCTTCGGGTTCACACACGAACTTGTACACGTAGCGCTCCCCGGCCACCTGCAGGGGAGAAGGGATGGATGCTGCAAGCGCCCAGGCAGCACCACGCAGTGCTCCGAGGCAGCAGGGAGGTTTGCAAGCCCTCTGCCTGCTCCAGCACATCACCCTGGGACCTGTCGGAGTTTTAAACTACCCCTGGTGCTGTCTTCCTGCTGCTCTGGGCTCCCCTGACACAGCCCTTGGGCAATGGGATGCTGCCAGCTGACTCTGTCCAGGTAGCAACAGCATCCGCAGAGCCTGGCTGGACTCTACTGGACATGATTACACTCACAGCTATCCTCTCCAGTGCTCTGGATCTGGAAGACACCATCCCTGCCACAGAGCATCAACCCCAAGCAGCATTTTGCTCACCAGCTGGAAGTCTACACTGATTATCCATCCTTGCAGCTGCACAAATGCCAACTCTCCTGACTGCAGCCGGGTACAGAAGAAGAAAGGCTTCCTATCTCAAACATGAAAAGCATCATTAAAGGCATAAACCCCACATCTGTTTGCAAACTGACCTTCTGCATGATGCCCTTCTCATAGTAGTAGCGAAGGGATCGGCTCAGCTTGTCATAGTTCATGGCCGGACGGTTCTTTTGGATACCCCACAGCCTGGCTACCTGTAGAATAAAGCAACCACGTGCATGAATGTCCATGAACCCAACCCAAGGGCAAAAGAACATTATCCAGCAGATTCTCTTGTGAGGAATGGTACCACAACACATACAAGCACACAGTAATAGATTCAAACTAATTACTTAGCAGCTTTCCAACAAGAAGGGTAGGACTCGAACTGAAGAGCCCTGTGTGATGTAAATCTTTCTCCTTCCCACTACAGAGCCCATTTGCTGTCAGCACCTGACTGAAGGTACCACTGGTAGGCAGGAGCCTTCCCAGGGCAGAGGAACTTCCAGCCTCAGGAGCAGGGGCTGCTTCCCCCGAGCCTGTAGAGAAGCTAACTGCTTTGATGGTTTCACCTCTTCTGGCTCAATGAGCTTGAACTCCATCCCTCTACCAGTCCAGGCAATGAAGTGGGAATTGGTTGGATCATCTAACAAAGCCACAAGGAATTGCCAGAGCTGGAGAGATCCCCGTCGCTGGTATGGGGGCCCTTCCCGGTACCCTCCAGCTTCCTGCTTGATGTCTCCTGCGGAGAGAACGAAGCGGGTGTTGCTCAGGTAACGCTGCAAAGGCAGTTACCAAACACAAAGCACGTTTCACACCTGGAATATTCCAGTTCAAGCACAGCAGAGCAGCCGATTCACCAGCAGCTCTGCCCCGAGGAGCTCTGGAGAGCCTCACAATGAAGCTGCTTATGGTAAAAGGCCTCTTTGCTGTTCAAAGAGCTCAAGGAATGGAATCTCCCAGAGGCAGGTCTGAACCCCAGCTACCACCCCTGCAGGAACACAGTGTACCCAGCTATGCAGACAGTGGGTAAGCGGTTGGCAGAGATGCTGGATAACCCCATCTGTCACCCAAACTCCGAGCCATTCTTTTCCCAACCTTCAAATCTTTCTGGAACAACGCAGACATCATCAGTGAAGGACCTCATCCGCTTGTCATAGCTGCAGCCTGAAAGAGGAAGCAACAGAGGCAGTCGTAGAGGTAGTACAGAGGGCAATGCAATGCAGGGGAAAGACAACAGTCACTGAGGTTCTTACCTAATGTATCTTCTGTGTTTGGATGGCTCGGGTAACTCTCCACATTTATGTACATGGAAGGACAGCCAGGAACATCTACAGAGCAAGTAATAAACTTGTTTCATTAAGAAGCACAGGAGCAGAAGGAGCTTGATCTCCAGAGGCGGGCAGGTAAACGCTGCTTTCTAACCAACGTCCTCCTAAGGCCCTCCTGAAAGGGTAGTGGCAGACTGAGAACGTTTCATGTCTCAGCCATCCCACCACAACCTCGTCTTCATCCCGCTTCCAAGCATGAATCCTAGTCGTACGTTTCCGTAGTACTATCCCATGACGTCCTTCAGAGGAGCCAGGATCAGTCACCCATGCACGCTCCATCCAAAACCTTGGATGATGGGCTAAGTTTCTATGACACCTCTCCCTTATCCGAGTTTAAGATAACCACGCTCTGCTGCTGTTTCCACAGGTGAGAAGGCAGTACCTTTCCCCAGGAGTACTACCATCATGTTAATGGAGAGTAGCAGCATCACTTTGCTTTCTTGGTGGTCTTACGTTGTAGTAGACCTCACTTGTAGCAGCATCTGAATATTTCCTTCAGCCACAACTGTGACTGCAGATGTCTTCAGTCTCCCTGTCTCTTTTCACATCATATGCTCAGAAACAGCTCAGAAAACATAAAGGAAAGTATAGGCTGAGTTTGAGAACAAGCAGCAAGTCTTCTCATGGTCTCTGCGCGCGAGCGCTGCAGGGCCTGTCTTCTGTATCTTGTGTATTCTGAATCTTGGCTTTCTGTTTCAAACCTGGTTTTCATTCCCACCTGAGCCATGAGCTGTAACTGGGGGCTTTGGAAAGATTTACCTTCCATTTCCCTCGGACTCCTGTGTACAGCTAGTGCTTGCAGCAGACGTTTTGCTGATGCTAAGGGCAAAGGCTACTCTGGGCTGAGACTGGGTGTTATTACAGTCATAAACTACCCTCACAAACAGCATGCTTCTGGGTTTGCACATTTGCTTGCCCTGTCTGGACAGAAAGACCCGGTGAACGTGTAGTATCAGCATAGCCACAGTGGTGGATTCTGTACCCTCATAGGAGCTTTTGACTTATCTATCCAGTTCTGCTAAGGAAAACACTTCACAATGGAGAAGGAGACCACAAGTAACGTTCCCTCTGGAAGAGGGTGCTGTGATGTCAGGGTCTGGTGGACAGGTCTGCTGAAATAAGACTTCTCCCTTGTGGGAAGATAAGAGGATCACCCGATCCTCTTAGAGGTGTCTTAGAGAGAGGTTTCCAGAATTGCAACCCTTTTCTCTTGCGCTCAGCCTGTCTCCCAGACCACACACGTGCCTGAGGATGCTGGAGTAGCGTTCCAAAGCCATCAGCCATGTGTGTTCACCCAGGAGCTTGTTCACCCCCATTGATGCCAGCTTTACGCAGTCAGAAAGAGCCAGTTCATCCTACCTGAGTCGTACACGTAGTCCGCCTGCTCCTGCTTGATCACCAGAGCTGCTGGGTACTGGCTGCCGCTGCCCACCTGGCTGCCTTGCTCGTACCGCAGGTCCTGGTACTCCCGTTTGAGGCCCTGATGAGGGTATGGGAGGCAGGGCTCAGACATCTGGCGCTGGTAGGCAATAGGGTCTTCCTGGGCTGTGCCCTGGGAGGAGGGGAAGGAGCAGAACGTCTCCACAGGTGGCTGGTACACAGAGCTAGAAGAGGGGAGAGGACACGGGCTGGCTGCTTGCTTGGCCCCTCTGATCTTGGCCCCGGGGCAGGGCTGGTTGAGGAACAGAAACTCAGCCTCAGCCTGTTACAAGGGCTCCAGGAGCTGCACGTGTGGCTGGGGCAAGGAAGGGACCCTCGTGAAAGAGGTTTGCCATGGCAGCTACAGAGCCCATGGCCTGCAGAACCTGACAGGCTTAGGCTTACAGACCCTAGGCAGCAGTGGTGGGTCCCAGGTACTTTGGATGGGGGGGATGCCGTGATGGCTGGAAGCTGAGCGCCTGAACCTGGATGCTGCAGCCCCTCCCTCCCTCAGGCACGGAGGTGGAAACCCTTCTTCCCAGTGCCTGCCTCCTCCTGGCAGTAACTCACCTGTTCTCGTTGGAGTATCCACAGCTGGATGTGGGATGCTGTGGCCCCGCAGGGGTGAGGAAGCTTCTGTCCTGTCTAGGGAACGGTTGAAATGGTGACTGCAGCGGGGTTCCTGGGTTGGGGGACTTGATTCCAACTTGTCTGGGTTGATCATAGGCACTGGGGACAAACAGATGTTGGAGCATTACAGTTCTCACACAGACACTGCCCCTCTGTGCTGCCTCCCGGGCCAAAACCCCCCGGCATAAACTCCTTCCTTTCTGGTTGCCCCATGCAATAACCGATAGCAATAACCCTTCAAAGAGAACACTGGATGTGTCTGTGCTGAAGAACCCGTATTAAAACTCAGGCAAGCAGCTGGGACTGTGGGCAACGGTGTCAGGGAGCTCCTTGTGGGACAGAGTCTGGAAGGCAGTGGGGAGAGAAAGGCACATGAGAGATGCTCTCAGCATCAGAGGAGCTGAGGAACGGCACCAGGGAAGAGAAAAAAGAGGTGAGCCCAGATCTACCCTAAAGAGGTCTGCCCTATGCAGTGCAATACATGGAAGCATGAGCAGGCTGCCATGAGCTGACCCACTGCAGCACGTGTGCGCTGCCCTTACCCAGCAGACAGACCAGGCTGTTGTCATAACACCTCTTTATTAGCTGATGCAGTAGTGCTTGAGTTCAGAGCAGCTCCTGCCACCTCCCCTGTGTAAGCTGTGTTACCTGGTGTAAAGGCACTGCTCGCCCTTGGGGTACTGGAATGGCTGCTTATGGGTGCAGGACAGCGTGGGGTCCGAGGAGGGACTCTGTGGCTCCTGTTTAATCTTAGCAGGAGGACTGTGAAAAGCTACTGTAGGAGAGAAATGAGAGACCAGGTTGAGACTTTGCTTGGGTATAGAGAGAGCAATACGCTTACATTTACATCTATCAGCCAGGAAAAGTCAGTTGAGATTCCACCACCCTGTGCTTGTTCAGGTGGCTCAGAGGAACAGCAATAGGCACAAGTGATTGCTGGATGCACCTGAGCTCTGCCCTCAGTTCAGGAGGATTTGTGTGATACACCAACCTTACAAGAGCAAATCGAAGGTAAGTGCTAACGTGCTCTGCGATCATTCCAGAAGGGATTTGAAGTGGGTATTTCCTGAGCTGCACAGGCTGGGACAGTTTGCACATACTCTGTTTTAACCACATAAAAGCCAAGTTTTGCTTTGCATCAAGCCCAGTGCATCCCTGGTGAGCATGTCTTGGGAGTAGCATCACCACGTAGCCTTCAATGATAATGCACTAGTATGATACCCTGATAGTTTTGCTTGTCCAGTAGACAATAAATGTCAGGGGTTTGTAGACACAGCTGAAAACCTGAAGGTTTTCTGAGCGAAAATAAATACTATTGCTTGTATTGCATCCTATTGCAATACAATACAAGTGAAACCCGGAAGTCTGACTTCCATGTCCTTGCTTTCACTGTGATATCCCTCAGAGGTGGAAGAGCAGCTTCCAGGCCTCTCAATACCTAATGTCATCAGTTGTACCAGGTTAATACCGGTGCTTCCCGGGCAGGAGGCTGCCAATGGGTACTTTGCAGCTCCCCGTATCATTTCCTAATACAGGTTTCCTTGTGTTAAACCTCTTCTATGCTGACAGTCCAATAACCCTCAGTGTGGGACTGGGGGAATCCCTGAACTGCTCTGCTCAGCCGAAACATCAGGGACAACCCAGGCACAAAGGAAAAGGGTTTCTTTGCCTTGCCAGCCCGGCGGTTCATGCTCGTGGCCTAATGCAAACAAGAAGGGATCTTCGGGCTGGTTAGGGTTTCACGAATAACAAATGCGGGTTGCAGTTTACAGCACCAGGAAGTAGGATGTGGGTATTGTTCCTTTTCATGCTTGATTAAATCCAGCAGGGAGCAAAACTGCCTTCACGAGTTCCTCAGAGAAGCTGATCCCAGTGGAAGGACATGGTCAAGCATCTTCTGCCTTTGCCCCTGGGCTCTGCTGATGCTCTTAGGAGCTCGCTGACACTTAGTAAGGGAAGAAAAGTGACCGCAGGAAGGTACCTGGGTCTAGGCTGGTTCTTCAAACAGGGGAAAGATCTCCCTGCCCATCAAAACTGTGAACTTCCCATAAGCTGCAGTCCTTCCCCAGGAGATCCCTCCCACCTCTTCGAGCCGACGCGATGCCGCCGACAGAGCCTGGGATGTTCAGAGCTGTGAGGATTGTTTTCAGGATGGCAAGAAGCAGCCCGACCTCATCCTTTCACTGCGTTAGCTTCAGGACTGACCCGAGCTCGGTGTGCACCAGCCAGCCTCAAGCCAGCTCTCCCTCACACAAGGACACATCGTCCCTTCTGAAGTGCTGCAGCAAGTGGCTATCGGGACGGCTGGAGGGATGGCTGCTGTCTCTAGGCACACGGGATTAAGGCCACTTTCTATCGCAGACACCCCTCTCCAGAATTAACTTCCTCAGCAAGAGGGGAAAACCAACCCCAACCTGACTCCTTTTGCCTGCTTTGGTTTCAGCTGGTGTTGGAATAGCCCATCCTTACACCCTGCCAGCATCCGAAGGGATCCAGCCAGCTTGACAGGAGCAAGAGGAACAAGTGAACTCATAAGATACCGGAGCCTCGGATTGTTTGCGGCAGCTTCTGAGGGAGAAGTGGCTCCCATGGCTGCTCCCAGGGCTGCCATCGAACATCAGTTTTGGCTCAAACAGCTCTTGGCACTGCCCAAGCTGCTGCAGGTGAGTGCTGGATTCTGTACCCCAGATGTGACCCCCCTGCATTGGTGCAAACACCCCAGGCCCACGCAAGGGTCCAAAGACAAAAGGGTCTTGCTATGCCTGCGGCATCCATTCCCTTCCTGTCTGCAGCAGCTCTCTCCAGTGGATGGCTTAAGCAAATACATAGAACCCATCTAAAAGTGATGATGTGTCAGCTGAGCCTGATGGGGGGGGAAGGAGGGCTGGACAAAACCAAACTGCTTTGCCCAGTACACTGCACTCCATTGAAGTGTCAAGAAGCTGGCTGTGCTAGGAGCAGCCAATTCTTTCCGGCCCCTATTAGCTGGAACAGGCTATTGCATTACAACTGGCTCATTCATTCATTCATTCATTCAATGTGCTACATGGACCAACCCTCTCCTCAGTTCTGGGTCAAAAAGAGGAAGAAGCAAGATACATGACTCAGAGAGCAAACCCGGCTGTGCTGCAGGGCCAGCGGGAGGAAAGCAGAAAGAGCTGCACGGCCTTTGGGTGCAAGGTTCAGCTCCGTTGTAACCTGAATGCTTTGCCCAGCTCTCAGAGCACACATTTGTGCACTCCTGTGTGAGCACATGCAATCTGTTCGTAAGAACAGAGAGCAAGCAAGCCAGCAAGCACATCTCCAGGGATGCTGTGTCCTCCCGCAGCAGACAGGACCGCTGTCTCACAGAGGCCACGCTGGCAGCGGATGCTCAGGCAGGGGCCCCGCAGGTGAGCAGAGCCCCCCAAAAGCACCTGCAGGGGTCACAGCACCACAATTCCGTGCTGATTTATTTTGCTTTGGGAGGAGGAATAGCACAAATCTAACATCCGATTGTCACGGCGACACATTTCCACAGCTGCTCAGGGAGGCCTAATTCTTCACACCTACCCCAACTAAAACACATTATCCGTTGAAACCACTGTGCATAAGGGACTGTGCAGCTACCACCACACAAAGATACTTTTGCACTGTGCAGATGTGGACAGTTAGCATGGGGGTTGTTTTTGTCACCATCACAACAACCTGTTCCACGACAACACAGAAATCAGATGAGTACTTCAGCCTCAATGCCCGTGCCTTGCATTTATGGGTTTGGTTGCAGTGTAGCCTGCCCTGAGGTGTGTGATCACCCCCGTGCTACTTACAGTTTTCTGAATGAAAGTCAGGCACAAATTGCTCATCGCTGTCTGGAACCTGAGCTGCCAGGGGAGGGAGAGAGGGAGAGGAGAATTAGATTTGGCACTTTGTATGGTGTAATTAACAGTAAGGCAGAAATAAGCCTATGCAGGAAAGATCCGTCCGAGCTTTCTGCTGGGATGCACTTTAGTGACTAAGGCGAGTTTCCCTTGGGGATTAATGAGTACCGTTCTTTTGCCTGCAGATTTGCCCCTTAAATCTGCCAGCTTCTTTCTCCCTTGCCTTGGAAATAAGGACAACAGCAAGTTTATCAGCTCAGGCTTCCCAGTTTGCATTAGAAACAAACCACACAGGGATTTTTAAAGCATTTAGCATAGGAAAAGCAACTACCAACTAATACATTTGCAGGAGAACATTTCAGAAGAACAAAAAGAATATCTGGTAGCAGGAAGGGGAGATGGTGAATAGTGTGTATAATGTTAATAGCGTGTGTGGTTTGCAATGGGAAATGCTGGTGTAGTCAAAGAGGACCTGACAGCAACCAGTTGTTCTTTCCCCACGTATCAGCACAGTAAAGCTTATTCTGAGGCATCTGCCCCATGGACAGCATTGTTAGAACAAGTCCAAGAATAACAGCAAGGTCTGAGACGTTTGAATGTGTCAAAGACTGTCTAACAAAGACATCTGAAAATCTGCAGAGGCCTCATTGCCCTTAGAGCAGCCGATCCCTTTGGAACGAGATGCTACTGGATGCGGTGAGCAGGGAAACAGTTAACAACATTAGCATAGAATGGTTTGTGTTGGAAGGGACCTTAAAGCTCACCCAGTTCCAACCCCATGCCATGTGCAGGGACACCTTCCAGTAGAGCAGGTGGCCTCAGTCCACCTCCTGAGCTGTGCTCCCTTATCCAGAGGCAGCAACTAATGTGGTAAAGACCTAAGCTTTGGGGTGTGCCTTGGGAGAACCTGTGGGGAGAACCTTAACCACAGCACGCGTTGTGTTAGAGTATTTCATTACTTCTAACAATTACTTTTCCATCCCTTTTACTGCAGGGGACAGCCTGGAGCAGTTGATATTTCACAAAACCTCTCACAAAGCACCGCTGAAAGAAATGCTGGTACAGAACAGAGCAACCGAGAGTTTGGGATGTTGCAGCGTGCACTCCCTCAGCTCTAAAGCAAAGGTGATGTAGTCAAAGTAAAGGGACATGGACAATGGAAACCCACTAATCTCAGTCACTTGAAGCTAAGACAAGACATGCCAAAAATAAACCTTAGGGAATAACACCGCATTAACAACGGGCAGTGGATTTGAATGGCTGGAGTGAGAGCACACAGCCCCACTGCTGCACAGTGCTACTTGCAGTGCTGGAGTAGAAGGCTACAAGGCCAAGTTGCAGGAGAAAATATGTGTTTTTATACTATCATAGAATGATTTTGGTTGAAAGGGACCTTAAAGATGGTCTAGTTCCAACCCACAATATTCATTATCTACTTCATATAGTTGCAATACAGATAGACATTTTCTTGCTTTCCCCAAACCTGCATTTATACTTACATATATATATCTGTTCTTATATTCTAGGCACACTCATGCAATAGGGTTTCATGAACATTTAGTGATCATGTATAGCAGCAGATTCCCTCTTTCTGTGCAGTGCTATGAGACCATGTGTGACCTTCCCTTCACCCCAGGATACTTGTGAATTCCTTCTCCAAACACCCTGCTACTGACAATCGTATTGTAAGCGATTCTATGCGAATTATTTAGATTAGTGAGCTAAAAATATTACCAACCATTAGAAATCAGTTCTGAAGCAAACGTCTCTTCTCAGCAGCTCCAGATTGTTGAGCAGTTAAGAGAAATCAGTCTCAAGCCTGTGTGCACATTCAAGAGATCTAGGACATGAGCAGCAACTCATTTTTCAGCCCTGATGCAAGTTAGGTGAGTGTTTCAATCCTGAACAGCCTCCAGGTAATTCCTCTTGCATCCTTCCAACCCTCCCAGTCCTGACCGCTGCCTGATCAGCGTCATTTCAGCTTGAAATGAACATAAACCATCTGATTTTAGTTTTTTTTTTCCCCCCCTTAATCGACAAAAACCTTTTTGGAGACTTAAAACCCCCTTTTTCACCAGTATGTGTATTTTTATAGTATCATTGTGAAATATTTGTAAAGCTCCTACATCGTAATAAGCACTTTTGTGTTAAGCAAGAGTTTGTGCTTGAGGATCTGGTTTAAATGTGATTAATCAAATCAAAACCGATCATTTGTAGCACTGGAATTAAGCAAATTCAGTGCACGGTGTAAAAACGATTTCGCTTTGCATTAATGGGACTTCCTGGGATTTGAAGTTTGCTCTTTCTTGAAGTCAAACGGCAGAACAATTCAGACGCCAAACTGAGCAGTGGGTCAGTTCCAGGAACGTCCCTTTCAAAGAGGTCCCTTCCAACCCAAACCAGACTCTGATTTTATGAAATTAGCACGAAATAGAACCAGTTACAAGTAGCCTGAAGCGAAAACCGTAACCAGGGAAATAAGTGGCCAGCTGCCAAGTTCCATTCACGAACAAACACCCTGCACCATAGCGCGATTCACGCCTCCTGGTTCTCACAAGCCAGAGGCTGGCAAGCCTCGATAAAGCGCTTACAGCATGAAGCCGGGCAAACAGAGCACAGGAGCGGCAAGAGACAGACAGAAGGGAGCGAGGGAAGCACCTACCTTCTGTGAGCCAGGTCTCCTGGAGCCTGCCCAGGTCCTGGAAGAGCTCTGCGCGGAAAGCGAGAGGTTTCCTCAGCGGAGCGCTGGGGAGGGCCGGCGGAACCAAGGCGCAGGGAACCCGCTCCTCGCCCACTCGGCTTCCCCTTCACTGTCACCATCCCCTCCCGCTCCCCCTTACCTTCCGAATCCTGCGGCGGCAGCAAGCCCGGATCCGCGGCTCTCTTCCCAACGCCCATGAGAGCTCCGCCGGGAGCCGCCTGGCCCGGAGGCTGCTGCGGGAGGAGCGGATCAGACCCGGCCAGAGGGGTCCCGCGCCTCTACCCCCGACCTCTCCCCGCTCACCTGCGGGAGCGTGAACGGCACCCGCTGGTCCAGGTACGCCTTCATCCCGCCGCCCGTGCGCCGGGCTGGTCCCTGCCTGCCTCCCGGCACGGCTCCCCCAGGCTCCCGGCGTCCGCGGCTGCCGAAACTTGGGCTCCGAGGAGGGACCGAGCTCGTCAGCTCCAGCCGGGTCCCGGTCCCGGTCCCGGTGCCGGTGCCGGTGCCGGTGCCCGTCCCTCACCGGCGGCTGCTCGCAGCCCACGCGGAGCCCGGCATGGCCCCGCCCCTCTGGGCCGTGAGACCGCTGCGGGGCCCGGGGGCGGCCTCCCATTGGCCCATCGCAGCCGCGGCTCGCCCACTCCTTTGTTCCAGCGAATTTATGAATGAAGCTCAAGGCTGGGGCACGCCCGCCAATCCCCGCTCCCGCTGGCCCTCGTCCCCCCCGGAAACAGTGGGCGGAGTTTAGCCTTCGGGGCCAATCGGAGCGCAGCGCCCTGGTGTTCATTCAATGGCGGAGCTCCCATTCATAAAAAAACCCTCTCGAAGTTCATTGATGAGAGGCTGCGAAGGCGCTCCAGCTGGGCCTGTGGTGAGCGGCAGAGCTGTGCTCAGCCTGCCCTTCCAGACGCCCACCCAGCGCGGCACACGATCAGGTTCGCTGTTTCTCACGCACATTGCAGTCATTTCAAAGCTTCAGGTACATTCGGTTCTGTTCTGGGGAAGTTATTGAACTTTCAACAAGATTTAGAGGAAAAAACCTCGCTCATTCCTCTGGACTGAAAATAACGAAGGCCCTGGCTGTCAAAATCAGGTTTATTCTCTTGAGGGACAAAAATACAAAATCAAAACCTACTCCTGGAATTCGCACAGCAGAAAAGTGGGTTTGCTTTTGCGCATACCAGTGTGTCCTGCCATTCTTTCAAATCCCTCCTTTAAGTTCCATGGTCCCATTTAACATTTATTGAGCCTACTTATCCTACAAAAAATATCAGAAATAGCTGGGACCCGGTGATGAGAAGACAATAGTTCATGGAATGCCATCTCCGGGAAGAGAGCTAGACACTCGAGAGAAAAAGAAGGAAAAGGGAAAGTTATCCTCAAGACTAAAAGGAGCTGTACATTTTGGACATTTTCTCTATAGCTGGCATCACCAGTGTGACAGACTGATGTGCTCGCTAGGAAAGGGATGTCTGTTATGCAGAATAACATCTGTAATGACCTAGTCCGTATATATTTTGATCTTTCTGCCAGCCCCAGCATTCCCAGGACTCCCACTCCATCAGGAAACCCAATTGAAACACAGTCCTGACCTGTCTGTGGTGGCAGAATGAGAACGTGCTCTCAGGATGTTTACACCCAGATGCACATTCAAGAGATCAATCGCAGCTGGTATTGATGATGAGTTACATATCCAAGGTGAAACTGATGCTGCTGATCACGAGTAAGGCCTGTCTCTGATTTATCCCTTGATGACAGCAATGGCCCTGGGGAATAAATCATGTTTTAAATTAGTTTGCCTGCCTACCTGCTCCTTTCTGTGTCCTGTGCTTTTCTCAGGGATCTATATGAATTCTCTCTTCTGGTTTCACAAGATCAGAATGATACAAATACTGTTGGTGAATGATTTGGAGGATGAAGAGTTTATAAACAGGGTATGAGAGAAGAGAGAAGGCTGAGCTTCCTGGGAAAGCTGCTGGCTTCCTACCAGGGAATATTCAGGATGGGTAAAAGGTTAGTAAAAAATTACAGGTGGCAAATTACGTCACTTGTTTGATAGTTTCTTCTCTGTTCCTCATGGGCTTGTTGTGTGAATGTGTCATGTTTGTTTTCAGAGGCTGATTAATCAGTTGTGGGACTATGATTCCCGAGTTTCTCTTTGCAGGCTCAGCAATTAACATGCACGGTGATTAATTGCCTTCTATTACCTTTTTTTCTTAAAGTATAGAGCTTGTGAAGAGTTCAGAAGTGATACACAAACCAGGGGGGAACTGGTTCTTTCTTATGGGGTATTAGCAATAGATTTATTCCACCACTGTAATCCACGCTGCCTAAAATGTTTCTTCCCTGGGTTTACAGCTTATTTTCCTTAGTTACCAATTGAGTTGTGTGTCTAATCTCTCTCCCCCTTCTTGTGTCCACCCCCAAGGTGTAGCTGCTTCATCTATTGTACTGGGTTGAGAAAGCCCAGTTTGCACCAGCGATGGTTAGTGCAATATAAAGCTGCTGGTGATAGATCCTGACAGAAACAGGAACAAATGTCTCAGAAAATGACAGTGTGAAAGCTAAACCCCCCCAAAGTTCTCTGTGCATGAATGAAGCATGAGCAGACCTATAGCCTTTAGAAAAGTAACAGTAAAGAAACAGCTGGATGAAGAACTCGGGTTTCTTAACATTAGACATGAAATCGGCCCGGCCACTCCGTTGCACAGAAACAGAAAACGTGAGTTCTCACTTGGCAACTTGCAGACTGCTCTGCAATCCCCTTCCTAATGTGTCCATCACGGAGCGTTTTGGGGTATTGTGGCTGTTCTTCATGGTATAGTTTAGTAATGTGAACGTAGCAAAGAAAGGTTGTGCCCAAAGAAGCTCAAACCCAGCTCTGGGGTAGTTAATCCATCTTCCTAGAAACAGGAGACTCGGGAATTGTGAATTGCAGGCAGGGGTTATTAATCAAGGTTTGAAATGCACGGAATGTCTTTCTGCTGGTACGCTCTTTTCCTCAAGCCTAAATAGCAAAGATTGCTTCTTTTCAGCCTCTTCCTGCAGTCTGCAAGAGGATCTGTGGTAGCAGGAATTACTTACTTGTAATTCCAATGTCATTGCTTCATTTCAAGCAGGGGGGTTGCAAATAGATGATCTTAAGGTCCTTTCCAGCCCTAACTGTTCTATGATTCTCTGACATGGCAGGAGAGCCCCACTAGCCCATAGAACTCTGCTTAGGAGCCTTGCCACGCTTCTAATCTCAAAGTGATTTTCTATGGGGAAGATGGTCCCAAAGTGCAAGGAAGTGTCTGGGTAGGTTTCTTTATGGCTGCCTAAGGCGTACCACAGACACTCTGGAGAAAGCAGTTCTCTCTAAGGTCTTGTGAATAAACTGCCCCTTTTAGGTATTCATGCCAGCTACTTTTTATAATGCTCTGAAATGAGAGAAAATGGCTCCGGCACTTTGTCTGCAGGAAGGAAGCAATTAGATTATTAGCACTTTGAGAAATTAAACTATGTAAGTTATGGCAGAATAAGTTTAGCAAAACGTTATAATGTAAGAAAACAATTAAAAAGAGTTATATAAGGATGGGTGGCTGCTTTATTGTGATAGAGTGAGCAGTTAATTGATTGTCATGCGGCTATAATGTACCAGGGCCGTTGTGGGAGCAAATAGAGAAATATCTGCTCAGGATGTATGGAGAGAAAGTGCCAAGAAAGGGACTTTTAGGGAAATGGGAGTGAGCAGCAGCCTGCTACCCCCGAGTCCCTTTCCCTGTGTCCTGTAAAGAGACAGGGAGTACAAAGAAATCCCCTGTCATTCTCTTCAGCTTCCAAGGCCTGATGCTGCAGTGTTATATTTAGCTTTCCTCGTGGCAGTTGGGGGGTATTTGTGTGACTGTAGGGATGATCAGAGATAAGCAGACACAACTGGAAGAAGGTGCCACATTCAACAAGTAGAGGATTTTGTCAGCAACACTTGGCCATGCAACTTACTTGCTGTACTGAAGTGAAGAAGGACAAAAGCAACTGAGGTAGTAAGGAGGTGCTAGTAGTTAGCAGGCCCTCAATCAAGGCAGGGGAGAGGAGCCCAGATTTCACTTGTAGAGGTACGGAGCCAGGGTACCAAAGCGAGGCACGTAGGTGTTAGCAGGTACTAGCAACTTATCCCATTATGGTTAAAGTAACCACCAATAAAACCCAATCAATGAAACCCCTTTTAAGTTGGCTGGATCAGTGACCCAGAAAATAGCTCCCCTGCAGGAAAGGAAATGATAGTCTATAAAGTGAGAAGTCAATGGGAAAAATCTATTAAAGCGAGCGAGCTATAAGGAGACCTTTGGTGTTAACTGAAACCTTTTGGAAAGAAGCCACAAAACTGAGAGCAGCCTTTTAACCCTGCGAATGCTGCCATGCCAAGCAGGGCCATCCGTGCTGCTGCAGCCCAGGAGAGGGCACTGCAGGCAGCCCAGCGCCCGCCTGCCTCGTCCCCCGATGGCAGGAGGTGGCTGCGGGCTGGGAAGGGAAGGGAAGGGCAGGGCTGGAGCAGGAATCCCGGGGCAGTCGATGGGGCTTTCACTTAGCTGCGAAGTTCCCGGCAGGGAATTGCGGGGTCCCCGGCAGTGTGGCGATAACGGAGAGCGCTGCTCTAGTGACAGGCTCATCTGGCAGGAGCTTGAAGCGCTTTCCCTCCCTGCCACGCTGTCGGTTCACAGCATACCTGCGGTCACAGCTCATCTTCTTTGTGCTGAAGGAGCCAGTCAGAGCCCTGGTAACCGGCGAGGCATCCTGAGCCTAGGATAGGACAGAAGAGGAATCTGACAGACCCAAGAAATCCATTTCTCATAGGATTCTCTGGTCCCTGAATCAGTTTCCGTTGCCCAGCTTTGCACAGTATTGATTGATTGTTAAGGCTAGAAGACAAAAACCAGAATCTGTGCCTTCCTACTGCCTCTTCTCAGGAAATTGCTCTGTTCTGTCAGAAACTAAACAGGGGTCTGACAGTCCTGGGAAACCACTGAGGAAACCAGAACAAAACTGAGCAAAGCATCTTGAAGATGCAGAGCTCCTGAAAACGGAATCATTTGGATTGTGCTGTGCGTGAAATTCCAGCTAAGACTAACTGGGCTCATTAAGGTGTAAAATACTTTCACCAGGTGCTACATGGTCTGCCATCCCTGCTCATTACATAAAGATGAAGAGAAACCCAGCGATGCAAAACGAGCCAGGTATGTAGGAAAATCAGTTACCCAGAGATAGCTCTCAATCAATCAATACAGACTTTATTCTTGCACATGAATCACTGTAAAGAAGCCAAGAACATCCTCGTGGAAGCAGGGGTATCAGCCAAAGCTGTTTCCACATTTTCCATTTTAAAAGTCTTGCAAATAATACAGCAAATCTGCCCCCGGGGACATGAAACCCTTTTTGCTTTCCTCTTGCCTTGCTGCCTCTGAGTTTTTTATTACATGTAAGCAGAAAGGGGAAGGAGTGGGGGGGGGGAGAAAGCTTGTAAACACCAGGAGATGGAGTGGAAACCATGTGTAACCTCTGCTCTTTCTAAAAGCAGTAAGGAAAATGCATAGAATTACAATCTGAGAGAACTTAACCTTCTGAAGATGCTGCCTTGGGACTGGGAGGTCACAGAGCTGAGGGAGCTGAGATTTGTCTTCCTGTAGTAGCCATTATGTTAAACCCCCCGGTTCTGAAAGGCTGAAAAGAGGACCCTGCTTTATCAGGTATTGAGCTTGTTGTCTTTATTGGCTGTTAGGCCTGGTGTTGGGCCAAGTAGGCTTCATAGAGAGGACTTGGTGCTTAGTGAGGGGAAGAAGCGAGTCATCCATTTACAGCACGTTTTCTGAATGGAACCTCGGATGGGATGGGGTTCATGCAGACACACTGGTGTATGGTATCCTCAAACCCTAAAGATATACAAATAGAATGTGTTTTATATGAAAACAACTTAAAATTAGCTCTTTATAAGCCATTTTAAGTCAGCATAAATGTGCCTGAAAGCTGCTGAAGTTATGGAGTAGAGGGCCTGGCAAAGCTGATGTCTAACATTAGCAACACGGCAGACCATTAGGTTGCTCTGGAGCATCACTCTGTACACACTTCCCCCTCATCCCTTGGTGTTTAATCCTTTTGCATACTTGGACAAAGGAAAAATACTTCTTTAGCTTTCAGCGTCTTCCAGCCACAGTGGGGTCAGGGCTGGTCATTCCTATCAAATGCTGAGTCAGCTTCTCTCATCTGCCTCTCTGAGCTGTAGTGGCCCCGACCAGTACAGTACCAATACATCCCAGTCATTGAACAGCAGCTGAGGCTCAAAGATGCCATGGTTCTCTCCTAACTTCTGGCACCTGTGGTGGTCTGAGAAGTGAAGCCATCGGGTGCCTGAAGAACAGGACTCCATACTGCCCTTGCCTGCAAAGAGGTCTTTGTGGAAAGGAGCACTGCACTGCGCCTTGTGAAGGAAGATAGGCAGTTCAGAGCAGGGAACAAACAAACCCACACCCAAACCTGTGAAGCCCAGAAGCTTTTGCAGCCTGGGAGTACATCCTTGCTCCTCTGCCACAGATCAGGCAGGAGCAGGGAGTAGCTGATGCATGCTCTTTCCAACGTCTGGAGGGTAACAAACACTTCCTACCTTGGGTGCAGCACAGGGTATTCCAGCCGAGATGGTGCTTGAGCTGTTGGGAGGGACAGAAAGGAATTGTTTGCACCACTGCTTAACCCTATTCCGCACTCCCTTTATCATCTGTAGTCACCGCAGACCATCTCCCCCTCCTTCCAGTGAAGGAACTTTGTGTTCTTTTAGAGAAGGTGCCTCTTTCAGCAAACCCCATGCATTGCAGAACCTCCCGAGCAAAGACAACCCCCTGTGGCTACTCTTATTTGCTCCAGCAAAGGGTGAAGTGATTAATGAGGCCAGAACATATCTTTTCTCCCCAGGATCCACAAGAGAGGCACAGCTGAATAAATACCCCGTGTTATTGCAGTCTGCTTGGTTGGGAGTTAAACTGCAGGTAGCAAAGAGCACTGCCAAATGTAGTTGCTGCCACACTCTGCATCCACTGACAGCTCTGCAGATGATAGCAAGTCAGAAAGATTTATAAGGATGAAGTTACATTCCTAGTTTTCCCTGTGCTGGAACTGGAGCACTCTGGGCTTCCAGTGGGACCAGAGTGTGACTCAATCTTAGGTTCTTTTTGCTCCTTTAGCATGTGCCTTTAGATGAAGCCACTGAGATATAGCATAGATGATTCAGTGTAGGCTGCTTATAAAGCATTTTGCATCACAACTCCACCCTCTCCACGGTGGTAATTCATTTTCTAAGGAGCTTTACATGTTTTGGGCTCCTATCCCTGTGGAGTAACATGCAAAGACCCTCTTAGGGCATAGGAAGGTGAAGGGTGAATGCACTTTCCATTTAGCCAGCAGGTGAAGGTATGTGTCAGCAAGATTGGGTTGAATAAGAAGCACAGCATCCTACAGAGGCTTCTTCCAACCACCGCTTAGCATAGAACCATAGAATAGTTAGGGTTGGAAAGGTTTTCTTTCTCCCCTTCCCTTCCTCTGCCATTGGTGTCATGCTCAGCATTTAAAGCTGGGGGCAGAAGGCAGGAGTGGGATGTACGGCAGCGATGCTGTTTGTCTTCCCAAGTAGGCATGATATGTGATGGAGCCCTGCTTTCCAGGAGATGGCAGAACACCAGCCTGCCAATGGCAAGTGGTGAAGGAGCTCCTTATTGTTCTTGGTTTGCATGTGCAGCTTTTGCTTTACTCATTAAACTGTCTTTATCTCACTTTGACCCTGCTGATCGTCTCCCACTGAAGGGGGAGCGAGTGAGTGGCTGCGTGGGGCTTTGTTGCCATTGGATTTAACCCACGACAAATGGAGATTAAAAAAACCTAATCCAAAACAATGAAAAAGGCAGGAACCAGCCCCTGGGTCTCAGCAATAACACAGTCAGGAGACAACTGCTTCCTTTCTGGGCTTTTAGAAGAGCAGTACACAGGCCAGCTTACAGACTCAATATACCACGTCTTTCGAGGCCTTCATAGAACACATTAAGGTTAAAACTTCACTAATGTCTGGAGGAACCTTGAGCACGAGATGGAGTAATTTGAATAGCATCCCATGGTGTTTACAAAACCTGGTCATCATCAGCCTTGCACGTACCTTTCCTCCTTGACGTGACAAGGCATAGCCATTTGTGGTTGCTTCAGCAGCAGTGCTGTGTGCTTGCTGAAATACGACGTTTCCAGGATTGATTGTAAGATTCAGGCTCCTTGCTGGGCTTTCCAAGCTTGTTAAAGTACCTTTTGGTACTGGAGGGCAAAAGGGTATGCCTGGAGTTGGTGTTCAGGCACAGATTTCACTGGGCTCACGAACGGCTGCATCTTGCGCAGTTAAGAGCCGTACGCAAAGGGAGCAAGAATGGAGCAGCAGAGCCATACCAAGGGAAATAAAGCCCAGTGAATTCTTTCCAGAGGAAATCAGTATTGAATGAACCTATTTTCATGTGGTATTTAACTTCTGAAGTGTGTTAAAGTCCCTTGGACTTGAAAATCGAGTAACTCTTCTGTAATCCTTTTAACCAACCCACAGAGAACAGAAGGATGTTGATTTAAGATATAGGCAAAAGGCAGGGGGGAACCTGCTGAAGGCTCCTGCTGTTTAGGGTCATGGTTACACTGCACAGCCTGCTGACTTGGGGTCAGCTCAAGGTTCTTGAGAGATGAAACCCCATTCGACACTGTTTTTCAGTGAGCCTGGCTGGCTGACAGGAGCCGTCTGAGTGAACACAGGGATGCTGGAGACTCTTTAACCAGGACAAATCCCACCTCCCTCTGAAATCTCCAGTTTTTCCTGTCAGATTCCAGACAGATGAAATTTTCTTGGCATAGACCTGTTCCTGGCAACATCTTTCCTCTGAATCATGATAAATCAGGACTTGAAGGTGAAGTGCTTGACGGTGCGCGGAGAGAAGGTGCCTGGCTTTATAGAGCAAATGCATCCTCCTCTGCTCACTACTCTGCATTCTTCCTGAGGTCTTACCTGGGCTAGTTCCCATTTGCTGGAAAATCCCGGGCTTAATTTGATTCCAAATGTTGCTGAGCCCGGTTGATGCTGTTGGTGGGATGATAGCGTCGGCAGTCAGTACATTCCTCAGATCATAAATCATCTCAACCTGACCCTGATTAACTGCATGCCCTGGATTTCATTTCTTTCGGTTTGTACCAGCCATAACAAATTAGGTCATTTTGTGTCAGTGAGACACTGAAGCAGACACCACTGGGGAAGTCACAGAGCACTGTGATGCGGTGATGCTGCGGGAGGAGATGGAATGGGTCCTATCGCTTTCCAAAGAGAGGCCATGGGATACTTGGCAGAGGAGCTTAAGGATTTTCATAAGGACGCAGGGAAATGATGTATCTTTAGGTTTTATTTCCATTTTGGTCACACAGAGAATGAGGCAATGACACCTGGTGTTACCTATCTTGCATGAAATGATGTCGTTGTACCTGCCCAAGCCCTGTGCAAAAGTCCAGCCAACAAGTCTGACATGCTGTGACCTGGGATGTCTCTTGTAGACATCTGAGCTGCCTTTCCCTGTTGAAGACTCCTGTATTTTTATGCAACACAGTGAAAAGACTGCATGGGGTTTATGCAAGAGTCTGTGCCCCGGTTTGCTTAGGGGATGCCTGGCTGGTGAGGTGATGGTTCATAGATCTCTCAGCTTTGAGAGGTTCCTCTGGACTAGTACAGCCTCACTGAGCAGGACTCATTGTTCTCTGGAATAAGAACTTCCTGAGCTCAATGCAACCTGGAATCCAGCAGGCGTGGAAAGGGTGCTGAATGCATCATTCCAGAGGCTGAGATTTATACCTGGGATTTGAACAGGAAAATCCAAATGACTCGTTGTTGTACTTCACTGTGTTGTATTCCCAATAATGTTTCTCTGTTCATTTAATGTGAGGTCATAAAATAGCAGAAACAATAAAATAATGGTGAATAATCAGAAATTCCACCCCTATGGAAGGGCAATCAGAGCAGTTCTCTGACCATGAGCAGGAGGAATTTCCTAGATCCCTTCTCCTTTAAAATGGTGTGGTAAGTCATTTAGTACTGCAAGAAATGCACTCTCTACATCAGCAGCCAGTTTTACACCTGCAGAATACAACATATTCTTTTCATTTCTAATCAAAATTGCCTGCCTTTAAAACCCTATTGCATACCATTGCCTGCTTCTGCATAGAGTAATGCAGTTTATATTTGTGAATCCTCATACCGTTAAATGCAATGAGCTCATCCTTTTTCTTGGCATCTTCTCATCTTGATTCTGGCAGAGACACAATGAACTTAGAGCAGGGAGAGGAGCTCATTTTTCTCCTAAAAATAATGCTGGTCAAGTTGGCCTTAGCAACTGGGAAGGAAAGTGAAAATTCCAGCCAAGTTTCATATTTGAAGTTAGGCACATCTTCCAACCCCAACACTATTACCCTTGTTTTCCAAATGGTGAGTTATATTCTTCACGTATGTAAAAGATGTCAAAGCGACTGCAACTAGAATAGAATCGTTCAGTTCAGGGCTGACTAGGAGTTAAAGTATATTATTAAGGGCATGGTCCTGATGTCTCTTAAGCACTGACAACATTGACCACCGTTCTAGGAAGCCTATTCCGGTGTTTGACCACACTCTTGGTAAAGAAATGTTTCCTACTGTCAAGTCTGAACCTCTCCTGCTGCAGCGTTGAACCATTCCTAGGCATCCTGTCCCTGCATCCCAGGGAGATCAGCACCTCTCTCTCAACATCCTCTCCTCAGGAAGCTATAGAGAGCCATGAGGTCACCCATCAGCCTCCTTATCTCCAAAGCAGACAAGACCAAAGCTGCTGCTCATAGGAGAAACCTTCCTGCCCTGTCACCAGCTTTGCTGTTGGCAGTTCTAGCACCCTAACATCCACAAACTGGGGCCCAGAACTGCACATAGTATTCAAGATGAGGCCTCACCAGTGCTGACTACAGTGGGATAACCACCCCTTTTGAGCAGCTGATTCTGCTGTGTTGGATGCACCCAGGATGCAGTTTGCCTCCTGGCTGCCAGGGCACATTGCTGGTAGCTCCCTCCTAAGTGTGGAATCCAGCAGTTAAGTTTTATACCGTTGATGGCTGCCCAGTTAACATGCAAAGGGTATGTTAAGACTTAGCCTGTCTTTCACTGAGTTTCTTTCCTTTATGGCTTTCCCGGAGCTTTATGAACAACTCTGCTAGAACTGGGGGGTTTGCTCTCTAAGAAATCTTGCAAAAGCACAAGAAGCATTTAGTTACTGCAGTAAAATGCCTTGGTTTTCCATGCATATTTATCTGATGCTTGAATGGTTGGAAATGTCTTCTCAGTATGTGCACTAAAGGCTTCCTGCCTGCACTGCGCAAAGGACCCTGAGCATTCACAGGATATTAAACAGATTCATAATGGAACCTAACAGTATAAACATGTCTTCAGTGCAGACAGGAACGCCCCAAACCCTTATGCTGTGTAATGTAAAACATACCCCAGTTGTGTCTGCGCTCTCTTCTGCAAATAAACAAGGCGGAGATGTGCCTGAAATGTTTCATTGGGACAGGGGATTTCTCCTCTCATCCGTTCGTTCTCTACCAGATTTATTTTAGAAGGTGATACTTTAAAGAACTTTGTTCTGCCTCAGCCCGGACACAAGCCCACGCTGCTCGTCCTCTTCAATAAGAAGCCTTACTTTGCACTTTGTCGTTTCCTTGGTGGAATGCATGGGGTATTGGGTGTGTTTGTATCCAGAATTTCCTTTTCAATTAGCTTCAGGCAGAAACAATTGTGAATTGTTGTCATGGAGAATTATACTTTTCCTTGGAAAAGAATTCCCTGGCCACATTTGTAAGTGATCACGGTACTGGCACCAGAGGTCTGCCCCCCCCCCAGCTGAGGAAAGTGGATGGAGCGATGAAATTAGATCTGATAGACTCTTCTTTTACTGAATGGGGGAAACTGTGCCCAGATCCTCATCAGTTACATCACTCGCTCATCTCTCCTGAGAGAAACATAGAATGGAAAGGGTGGATGCATAGAAAAGGGTTAAAATCCAGAAATACAGAATGAGCATGACTGAGGGAGCTCTGAGAGATGTTTTACTCTTTATAAAGGAAAGAGAGAAACATGACTCAAACCTCCACGGGGTGAAGTCACCATCCTCTCCGTTACTCACTCCTGTTATCTCTTTGCAAACTGTTCCCAGGGGAGCTTCCAGACAACCGGCTGCTTACCCTTGTGTAGAAGTTATTTAAAATATATATAGAGAGAGAGTATAGAGGGAGGGAATAGAGGTGGAAAAGTCTGGTCCTGTGTGAAAACCCTTCCTTGGTGTAGAAATTAAAACAAGGTGGCATTGGAGGGAGGGGGGGAAGAAGCCGCAGAGCTCCGCAGGCAGCTGCCCATCCGCAGGGCTGCAGTGGAAATCACCCCCCCGTAATTCACAAGTACAGCCTGAAAGGTGATAGCCTGATGCTGGGATTGTTTTACAGCCGCACCAGGCAAGTTCCAGTCAGACAGAAGCCCTTCTACTGTAATCACTGGGAGAAAATGGATTTCCTGTCCATCTGCCTGGAAGCGCTGCCCGGATCCAGCGTTCAGAGCCCAGTCACTAACACAGACATATAACATTTCTTGAAGGGGCTGTGCTCTTCCCTCGAGGGAAGGGAATTATCCAAAATATGAGATAGTGGCTGGTGAAACTCAATCTGAGCTCTGCAAGAGGTGGGGAGGGGGGGGAAAGTCTGGTAGCTGACAAACTGCGTGTCCGTTCTGTAAGCTGTCCTCATCCGCCCGGTGTGTGCTTGCCTCTGCGCCTAGGAAGTTCTCCTGGCAGGGGGATCTGTAAGCTTTGCTCGCGTAGAACACGACCCGTTCACAATCTCTGCCTGTGAGACGCTTGCTAAAAGGGCTCTTTTGTTTTCCAGACAGCGTGAAAGGCAGGTTCTGCTCCCTTAGTCACAGCATGCACCCCCATCGTTAGCACTGTGCATAGTGGGGGGGGTTCAGGATGCTCTTCGTTAGCTCGTGACAGAGTGGGAGCTCGGAGGAGAAACGAGCACCTTCGGTAGCTGCCGAGCACCCCACCTCTGTGCTGGGGGTGCGGCTGGGCTCCCTGCAGCACCCTGTGTCAGTGGGGATGTGTGCCAAGCAGGGAGCGGTATGGCATCTCTGTGCCCCCAGACCTCTTCCGTGCGTGAGTGGGAAGAGATGGGTTGTGTCCTGGTGGCTGGGGTATGAAAGGCCATTGGAAGGTGGAAGCATGGGAGCTCTTCCAAGAGGGGGAGGAAGTCTGTTTTGGGTGAGCTAACGGTGATCAGGTGAAGCTCTGGCCACCCTCAAGGCCATGGCTGTTGTGTTGGTAATAAGGGTTCACTCTGCCTAAAAACCTAATCACTGCTAACCGCAAGCTCCGAACTTCCACTGCTCTCTTTGTAAAGCTCCAGCGGCTGCGTGTGAGCTCAGCAGCAGGCACAGTGCCCTCCGTGAGGGCTTCGCGTGTCTCCCCGGTGTTCTACACGTGCAGACTCTCAAGCTGCCCACAGACCGGTGTGTCAGGTGAAACGTGATGCTCCGTGACACAGGCCAGCAGCTCTGCAGACCTTTAGGAGGCAGCAGGACTTTCAATGGGGTTTTTCCTTTGTGAAATGCTGGGAATTCTCTGCTCATTCTTCCCGAGATTTCCAGCTGAGCACTTCCCCAGCTTCCATGGAAGTCTGTTTCTCTGCCCTCTGGGGTGTGTTAGCCCTCGTGCTCCTTAGCAAAACATCAGGCTTTTCAGGCCATGTGGGAAGTGTATCCAGTGAAAGGAGGAAAATGGTAGGCTAGCTTTTGCTTCCGCATTACCTTGACAGTCTGCTCCTACAGCAGAGCAGCATCTCAGTGGAGAGTAATGTTTGGTGTTGCTTCCCTAGACCCTGGAGGATATTACTGTATTCGGTTTAAGGAGGTAGAAAGTGAGAGCTTTGAATTAGCATCATAGACTCGTAGAATAGTTTGGGTTGGAAAGGACCTTAAGATCATCCAGTTCCAACCCCCCTGCCATGGGCAGGGATGCATCACGCTGGGTCATGTCACCCAAGACTGTCCAACCTGGCACTGAAGGATGGAGCATTTACAACTTCTTCTGCAACCTGTGCCAGTGCCTCAGCACCCTCACGGGGGAAAACTTCCTTATATCTAACCTGAACTTCCCCTGTTTCAGTTTACACCCATCACCCCTTGTCCTATCACTACAGTCCCTGATGAAGAGCCCCTCTCCAGCATCCTTGTAACCCATCCTTCTAGGGGCTGTTGGATCTGACAGTAAAAGCTAGGGTATTCTAAACTATATGGGATATCTATCCATGCTACCTGGGGCACCCTTTCATCCAACACCAGCTTGATGACAAAGGGCATGCAGAAACCAAGTATGCAACAGCTGAAACAATAACTCTCTGCACTGAAACGTTGAGATTGTGTCTTGGCCGAGATGTACCCTGAAATAACGTCTGACAGAGCACGGCCATATCCTGTGGGACTCCTCTGCATCACGTGGCTGCCTTGTCAGGCCTCATCCAGACCCTTTCCTGCCACAGGAGTGTGGGCTAGCGTTGCTGGTGCACCTCCAAAGACCCACCTTACCACAGCAATAAATAGAGGCTGCCAGCACACAGAGTAACACTGACTAATGAGGAGAGGCCAGGCTGTGGGAAAGTTCCCACTGGTACCTACCCTCGATTTGGGTAACTGCTCCTGAAACAACCTCTTTACGCTCAGGGCAGTTGAAACAGGGTGCTGCAGTGTTCTGTAGCGGTTGTGGGTCACCAGAAGGGGTTGAACCACCACTTGAACTGCTTTTCTCTGAAGAACCCCCAGTGGTTTTTAGTGAGAAGGGGTTATTTTTTGTGAAATTCATCCTGCATTTCAGCAGTTTTGACAAAGTGCTCCTCCAGCTCATCAGATATAGAAAGAGAAGCAGCCAGGTCTTCCCACAGGTGCCCTTCATAATTGGCATTCTTTTACTTACATTTATTTTGTGGCTATCTGATAGCACAGCGTGGAGTTCTTGGGAACGTGTCTAAGTAGCCTGTATGTGCTACCCAACAGCCCTGGCTGACGTTATGTGGATGGTTGTGTGGTTGCGTGCTCCGATTATGCACTGAGAAGCAGGCATGGGAAGCGTTGCTGAGCATCCCCAGGTTCTCACTTCCCCTCTGTGAGGAGCGTTAAGCCTCCTGGGTGTTTCTGTAGCAAATAACTGCAGGTCAGAGATTTTGCCCCTAGACAAGAGGCTTGGCCTGGAAGATTCTTGGCACTGCAGGTTCAGGGGTCAAATGCTTTGATGCCAGGAGTGAAAGGTTTCATTGCAAAGCACAAGTCCTAGAATTAAGCAGATTGTTTCATGCAGAAACTGCCTAAGCCTGCAGTGGTCTCGCAGGTGACTCGTACCTTGTTCCTCGAAAGCCAGATCAAGAGCTCTTTAGGAGCTGTAGTTACAGGTATGGACTGAGATCCCACTGATCAGCTTTTAAGTGAATTAGGATGCGATATAGAATCATAGAATAGTTCGGGTTGGAAAGGACCTTAAGATCATCCAGTTCCAACCCCCTGCCATGGGCAGGGACAACTCACACTAAACCATGGCACCCAAGGCTTCATCCAACCTGGCCTTGAACACTGCCAGGGATGGAGCATTCACAACCTCCCTGGGCAACCCATTCCAGTGCCTCATCACCCTCACAGGAAAGAGCTGCTTCCTTATATCCAATCTAAACTTCCCTTAAGTTTTAACCCATCACCCCTTCTCCTGTCACTACAGTCCCTAATGAAGAGTCCCTCCCCAGCATCCCTATAGGCCCCCTTCAGATACTGGAAGGCTGCTCTGAGGTCTCCACACAGCTTCTCTTCTCCAGGCTGAACAGCCCCAACTTTCTCAGCCTGTCTTCATACAGGAGGTGCTCCAGCCCCTGATCATCCTCATGGCCCTTCTCTGGACTTGTTCCAACAGCTCCATGTCATTTTGATATTGAGGACCCCAGAACTGCACACAATGCTCCAGGTGAGGTCTCACAAGAGCAGAGTAGAGGGGCAGGATCACCTCCATGACCTGCTGGTCACGCTCTTTTTGATGCAGCCCAGGATAAGGTTGCTTTCTGGGCTGCAAGTGCACACTGAAGCCAGCTCATGTTCATTTTCTCATCACCCAGCATATGCTACCACTGACAGCTTCCTTGGCAGGGGAGGTTTATTCGCCTGCTTTCAGGGTGAGGAGCTGATTTTGATTTATATTGGTAGCCAGGAGCCCAAAAGTTTTCATTACAAAATAAGCTGCTTCTGCAGCTTGCAGGCTTTCTAACCACGGTCGGGAGGAGGCAGTGGGGTGATGAACAGATTTCAGTTAATTGGCTTAAGAGCTACGAAGGAAACGAGTAACAAATAACTCCTGCCCCACAGTGTTCTGTGCTCTTCGAGATGAGGGTAGGATGTCTGAGCTTGCAGCAGCGTTCTTCACAAAATCATCTCTCTTCAACGTCTGCCAAGACCTAAACTAGTGAATTTAGGCAGCAGCTTAATCAGAAGGCACCAAGGGTTAAGCAGAGCCATTTAGACCAAGTCATTTTCTGCTCTTAAAATTACAGTAAACTGTAGCTTGTTCTTATCTGTGCACAGGCAGTACTTTTAGCCAGCTCATTTTATGTAACCCGAACAGTGGGTTATTAACCTACTCTTAACATCAGCTTTGTAACCCAAGTAACAGTACTCTGCCATAGTATACCTCATCTTATTACTGCTGGAGTAACTGGGATCCGGCCATAACTCCCTGTCTGCAAGACCTCCCATTGAAGTATCACACCAGTCACACAGAGATGACCCGGGAGGAAATGGAGGGTAGTGTTTCCCTCATCTGAAGAGATGTGGGTAGCTCAGAGAGAGGCCATGCATACTTCTCATCATTTTAGCTGATTAGTAAGTGCAGCAGCCATTTAAGCTTATGGTGACAACGTGCATGGTTTTTTGCAGGGAGGCAGGTGGAACTTTCAGGGTTAACAGTGCTTGAATATCTGTGTGAGAAGCAATGGGAATACCCCTCTGTGAATGCACACACAGGATTTCCATGTTTGCATCCATGCTGTGCTCTCAGTGTAGGATGTGCAGAGGCCCTGTGAAACATCAGTGATGCCGTTTCCCCCACACACACACTTCTCAAGGGCTACACTGGTCCCATAACTGCATTTCATCAGTCTGGATACTGATCTAGTAGACAGTAAGTAATGAGTGTAAATCCACATAATACCCAGAGTAACAGATGGTTTAATACGTAACTTAACTATACCCATGTACGTGTTTATTTGGAGGCAAGTTTTGTCTCCCATGAAAAATGGAACAAGAATTTGTAGACAGTAAAGTCACTTAAATCACCACCGATAACATTTTTCTGCTTCTCCCGACAATCCTGAATTCACAAAGAAAACCGCGGATTTACAGAGAGATTCCATGAATCTGAAAGAAATGCAGCACTGAAAAGGAGTTTTCCTTTAGTTAAGTAGATGGAAATGTTGGAAACAAAACAGTGACAGGGCTTAATCTCTGCTGGGACAGCTGGTTACAGCTGTCAGGATTTGGTTTATTGGAAAAGATATTTGCAAGTCAGATTAGCAATTTAATTTCAGGGTTTCCAGTGAGAATGGAAGAAATGTCCCTCTCCAGGCTGCATCAGCAGGGCACTTCTCCTCTTGGAGCATCAATGTGAAAGCCACCTCTTCTGAAACTGGTAAGCAGAATTCTGCACAGATTTGGGTTCATTTTTATGTTGTAATCTCACTACCTACCTACAGGTGTTCAATTCGATTTGCATGATACCAAAGCGTCTATTTCTTTTAAAGTAAGGCATGAGGAAAAGATGCCTGATCGAGTCCAATTGCAGAATGGAGAGGTGTGACCATTCACTGACTGATAGCCTGTATCTTCTGAGTGCTTGAGAGCCTACACAACGCGATGCCTGGTTCATATTCAGTGTTTGTTAGCTTTTATTATGAAGACACATCATTGGTAGCAAGACAGTTCTACAGAGTTGAGTCAGTTCAGACAAGCTCAGAATCATGTCCTTCCTTTGGCTTTTTTCCATTGTGTTCTTTAACTGCCTTTGTAGCATCATGTACCTGTTAAAGGCTCACGGCCGCAGGTTTTGCAGGTGGGATCATCTCGTGTGGCTGAACCAAAGCAGTGTTGCATCCACTTTCTGATCACTGTCTTTCTCCATGCTTCCCTCTCGTCGCTGCAAGGACTAGTCAGAGCTGGGGGAGGCAGCAGAGTCCGCATCTTCCGTGTCATGTTCGTGTGGGGACACTTGTTGCCCACCTTTAACACGTTTCCACTTCATCCTTCTGTTTTGAAACCATACTTTGACCTGAGTGATAAAAAGGAAATGATTACTTATTGCCTCAATCTCAGCTGTATAAGCAGACCTATGCACACATGTATGTATTCATAGAGAGATCTTTTGTGGGATTCTGGAAGAAAAGGTGCAAGGAACCTCACAAGTTGAGGTAATCCATCTAACAAAGGCAGGAGCAATCCTTCCAGGCAGATGTTTCCCTGAGACCCACAGAGGTAGTATAAGTGCTTTGCCTAGAATCTGTCCTTATGTCAACTAGACGTGTCCATCCAATGGGCACAGTGCATCTCATGTCTTTTAACATCTAGCCTGTCCAATCTAATGCTTCAGGGACTGTGATGTGGATAGTATTGAGCAACTCCTAAATTGTTCCCTAAGCTTGGATGAGGAAACCCTGAGATCACAATGAGAGAACAGAAATATCTCTCCAGAACTCTGTAATTTTGTCTTCCTTTATCCCCTCAAAATACTTCTGCCCCAGGCAGAGTGCCTGTATCAGACATGTATCATTCTGATAACTTCCTTGTAACTGCAGTCTAAGGTGATATCCATACTCCATCTGTAAGCCTCGATATGTACCAAGGAGTGTTGGGAAACAACAGCTTGGTAGATATCGGTTATTCCCAAATGCGTCTTTAGTTAGATAAAGCAGAATTACATTTGTTATTATGGAAAATTGTGACAAATGTGTTTTAAAAGAATGTGGAAGCTTTGTATTAGAATTGCTCTGTGCCATTGCAAGAGTCCACTGTTGAGTAACAGATCTGCTTTAGCTTTAGGGAGAAACTGTGTGTGGGGGGGGGGGGAATGAAGAAGCTGGGGAGGCAGGGGTTCATCCATTACTTGTCTTTCGGTGAGATCCAGGTTCACAGCAATCTCGTATCTCCTGAGCCTTGTCAAGTAGTTATGGTGGGCAAATTCAGCTTCCAGCTCCCGGAGCTGCTCCTTTGTGAAAGCTGTCCTTTCCTTCCGGGATTTGCTGCTTGGTTCTGCCTTGCTGCTTGAATTCTGGGTGTCTAAGAGGCAAGCACATACACTGTGTCATTTAAAGCTGCACTGATCTGTGTGGACTTGTGTACTGCTGAGCTCTGAGCTAGTCAACTACTGATGCTAGTCAACTCTGAGCTAGTCAACTACTAATGGAGATGCTCAGTGGAGGTTCTAAGAAGCTTGTATGTGCCCTCCCAAGCTCCGCATGACTTATCGCTGTTGTCAGCCTTGGGACAGCACAGAATGAGGTGCTCTCAGAGCTTGCCTGGGTCTGTGAGCTCAGAAATGAGCAGCTATGGGAAAGAAGCTCTCATTCCTTGCTATCATTGCACCAAAATAGTTTCCTTCCCCATGTTTTAACTCTCATTCCTTACATCCATATTATCACTCTCCCTTGATCTCCCATGCCACAGACAGCAAAGCCAGCACTTTTTGTATTGTTTCCGTACTGTTTCATTCCCATAAAAGAAAGCTGCCAGAATTCTATGATGTGTTACAGTACTCTATTTGGAGAGCTGAGGACTTCAGGTACATGGTAACACAAGTATGAATGAGGACAAGTCCAACAAACTTGGCTGAAGTTCTGTTTGGAAACGTTAATGCCTGGGGATGGACAGCAGAGGCAGCTGTAAGGGCCAGCACAAGGTTAGCTTCTACCTTCAGGTCACTTGGTGAGCCTGTGAAGTCAAGACTGACTATGGCATCTAAACAGTAGAGGAGGGGAAGGTTGTGTGTGTGTTTACCCACAAGTACTTGTAGCAGATGCAACTGTTGTTATTGCCATGAGAAAGCCGTTCTTTGCATGGTTTTACTGTACCCGTGCTTCAAAGGAAGTTTTAAAGATTGACAAGCTTTTTCCTTGCTTTTATAACATCCTGCTTATTTGTCAGAGAAATGGGTTCGGTTTAGACTGTTCTCAGAACACTGCAGAGCCACGTTCCAAAGCCCTCACTGGGTTTTGCATGCGCTGGTACAGATCATGGTAATGCTGTGTCTATATTGTGGCTCAGGGAAACTTGTAGTGGATCAGGCACCAGCTAAAAGGGAATAGTTTATATTGTAGGGTTTGTCATGAAGTGATTTCGAGGCATTTTTCTTTACTAGCCTAGTCTCCGAGGAGAAGGTCCTGGGTATCTAGGAAGATTATCAGGAGGAGAGAAAAGACTTATCTTCTACTTAGAACAACCAGTCAGTACGTGCTATGTCCAGCTGCAGTTCTGGAACAGCTGTAAAAGTGAAAGAAACCACAATGAAATTGCTCAGACTTTCCCCTTCTATTCCGGCTGGGGACAGAAGGAAGGAAAAGCTTGCAGGAGGGATATCAAATAATTCTGTCTGCTGCTCAGTAAGCAAGGAAAGGAGTGAAATGAAAAGCCACGGAATCCCCTTTGGGATGTTTTCATTGTTCTGCGTTCGCTCAAGTAATAACGTGTACAGACAGCACCACTTGCTAGGAGGCAGGAAACACTGGATCTGTCAGTGATGTCATTGCTTACAGCTCCCCTATAATGAAAAGTATATGGGACAGCAGCAAGTATGACAAGAAACTCTGGGGGTGCTGGTAATAGAGAATAGAAGCAACATTTGTCTTCTACTTAAAACAGGGAGACGTGCTTTGAAATCAGTCTCTTTAAGAATAAGGCTATCCCTCTAATCTGAGCACACTGAAATCACCGTTTCCCTATGACTTGCAAATGCTTTAACAAAAGCATCACTCGCTTTGATTATTTATTTTCTAAACTTCTTTACGTTTACGTTGTGGAAAAAATGAACTTCAATTTGGCAAAGCTGGGTTTCTAAAGAGAACACCTGGAGAAATGAAAGGGGGGGGAAAGGTTGCTGGTCTGTAGCCAACCCATAAAACCTATAAAGAAATAAATAGATAAATACTTTTATCACCATGCTCTCTACCTGTAAAATGGGGATACTGGAAAATGTTCCCCACTTCATAGCAGTGCTGTGGGAAAAAGGATGCTGTAGCTTGTAAATGAATATTGTAGCAAATGGATGTATATAAGCCTATTAATTTTTAACAGCTTCCTTAGGAGAAAGCAATTTTGTGCATATTTCACATATCTTCATTTGAGAGAGCAGCAAATCAGGGGTTTCTTTAACTATGAAATGATTGCTTGTGACTCTGTAGAGTGCCTTTTGCTAGTTAGGATGACACAATGAAAATGGTCTACGTTTTCTGTCTCGCTGGGCATCGTCCTGATGGGGAAACCTTTTGTAGGTCTTTTGAGTTGAAAAGCATTGGGTATTTAGACCAAACCAGAATTTCTCTCTGAAGGGAGCCTTCACATCTTGTATTTCTTACTATCAAGTGAGATGTCAAAACCCTACTATAACATTTCCAGCCAGCACAGGCAGCTCAAGGTGAGAGATCTTTGCTCTTTGACTGCTGCTTCCTTACGCTTGGACAAATGGCAGGTATGCAATATATAGCTCCCCATCCTAGGACTTCCAGCTCAGTGTACACATGCCATGCGGTTCCTGTTTAGTTACAGCAAATGTGCCTTGTGCTGGGGGGGGTGAAATGCCTGGTTCACTACACAAGATCTGCAGGAGTGGAATACAAACACCAGAGGTCATCACAGAATAAGCCATTTAGTCTCAATGTTATTGTGTCAGCTTCCCCAGTCAAGACTTACCAAGGGTTTTCCTCATCAGCTTTATTTCTTAATGCCTGATCCTACAGATGCTCTCCTCTCCAGCTTGTGCTATCCCACAACCCTGATTTCGCATCACCTACCTGAGTTCTCCTTTTTCCTTTTCGATGCCTTGTTCTCAGTCTCATTTGTAGTATTTACTGGTACCTCATCATCTTCACTCATCCCCACCGCTGCACTCACTACATTTGGGCTGCTGCCTTCCGACTCCCCAGAAGCCAGTCCTGGCTTCAGTCGTCTTCTGGCTTCGGTTGCTGCAAAATGCCAGTCAGAGTGTTGGAAAGAGGGATGCTGCTCCACGAACGTCCGCTCCTCGTGCGGGAAGCTGTGGGGAGCAGTGACCAGGCAGGAGGTTGCGAAATCGGGGTAAGCAGCGAAATCTGACTTTTGATGGAAGGAGAAGGACGCTGGGGGGTAGTGGTTCAGCCCTGACGCCGGGGTCACATCCATGTGGGTGCTCCGCAGGCACCCCCAGAGCGGGGCAGGAGGCTGGGGAGCGCGCATGCAGCTGCTGCTGGTGGGATCCATGTGCTTCCAGTCCTGTTCCCACACCGGTGCTGGTGACCGCTTATAGCTCAGGCTTCAAAATCAGCAAAGGAGCAAAAGGGAAATCTTCCAAACCTTACAGAACAGATCTCATCCCTAAACAACAGGTTCGCTGGGGGCTTTAGGCTGCTGCAGAATGGGAACTCTTGAATGCCTTCATTGTCCTGACTGGAGAACAGTAACCAGGTGTGGGCAGTGATTGCTCTGAACCGCTTCCCGAGGCCTGGAGCTTCCTTCCTTGTGAGGCGCTGGACATGAGGGAAACACTTTTAAATACGGTGCTGGGGAGAGAGCGACAAGTTTGTGAAGTGAAATGTGAGAGAGGGGAGGGAGGGGTTAATGTACATGCACCCAGGTCCTCCAACCAAAGCCAAGCAGCAACTATTAATCATCCGAAACCTTATATGCACATCTAATGGGATTTGCAGATGGAGCCTTTTAAAGAAACAATGTCTGTGCTTTTTTTTCTTTTTTTTTAAAGAAAAGAGCAGCACACAAAAAAAAAAGGCTTTAAAGTTCCCCTCTGACACTGGGAAGTCATTTTTATTGCACTGTTAACAAAATCCCCCAAGTCTTGGCTTTGGAAAAAGCCCTAACACAGGATTCAACAGACACCAACTAAAGTGGGAAATGGAAGTCAGAAAGGACTTCATTGATTACAGACAATTTGAGGCCCAATCTTAAGCTGAAAATAGCATTAAAGCTGGCTTGTGCACACACACGAGGTCTTGAGTCAATTTGTTTTGTTAGCTTTGTAACACATGTATTTGCTGGGAGCCGGAGTTTGCTGCCAGTGGCAGTTATTCTTCCTGTATTCTGCTTTCCAGGGGGGTTTCAATATGCCACCCCTTCCTGCAAGGAAATCTGCTTTTATGCCAATGGAAGATATGTTTTTCATCATTTGTTGAAAGTTTTATGGGTTTTCCTAACAGAAAGCAGATTCCTCGACCCCAGAGCTATCCCAAAAACACATCAACAGGGAACGTGTTCTCAATCCCTTTCTCACAGCAACGAGGCAGCTGGCAGTGACCGAACCCTGCTAGGCCAGGGCTGCTGCAGGGCTGTTCTCCATGGTTTTAGTGACAACTCACGTGTGCAGGTCTTCCATTTCTCCATGATCTGCTTGCAGCCATTCCCAGTACTGTCTCCACTGGGCCCTGCTGTACGCTGTGTGCTCATCTTTCCCCTCTCCCACCATTTGTGCTGGGCTTTGTGGTCTCTCACAGGCACAGGTGTGCAGCAGATGGACCCAGAGCCTTCATTTGTCCCAGGGCCTTCAGTGACACCTCTCTACTTGGCTTCTGTGTAATTCCGAATTTCAAGGAACTGGTGGGGTTAGGGGGGATTTGTGCTTACCCTGATGTGGCTGTTGGTTCGTTGAGCTCAGCCTAAGAAATCAGGTGCGTTTAGTCCAGATCTTTCTGTTCTATCGCGTGAACCTTGACTTTACTGCAAAACCCTAAACCTCTGACACCTCATTAATCCTCTAGGGAAAAAGTCTCCTAAACACTTCAATCTGCTGCTGCGTTGTATTAGAGGATAGACACCCAAACCTATTTCCTACTCACTGGCAGGGGGAAAGCTCCCAGGCAGGCAGCTCTTCTTCTGGAAGAGCAGTTTATAATGAATTCAGGAATACTTCAAATGTGCCAGAATTGAAGTCAGAGTCCAGAACTTTCTGTCAATGCAAAGCATCTCATTCACAGCCTGCGTGTGGGTGTTGTCATGTGTGTAACACTCGTTTCAGTCACACAGGTTATTGGGGGTTTGTAGGAACCCAAGCCTAGCGCTGTCCTACATTCAGACTACAAAATAACCTAGGTAGTTATGCAAACCTTAATGTCCTTGCACATATACCTGGTGGGGGGGGGTAGAAGGGAAGGGAGGGTTGACCCTTAGGCTAGTGGTCGCTTCAGGCTCCCATCTGGGAATCTCCATGAGTTCTGAGCCAGAGGTCTGGCTGTAGGGCATGACTCGATTCTTGCCCATCACTTTGCTTTCCAAACTGCTTGGGCCCTGTTTTCCCAATGGAGCTCTCTCTGTTATTCCTCTGACTTCAGACGTGGGAAAAGGAGATGCCATTCCCCTCCCAAATGTGAGAACCCTCGGGTCTTGCATCACTCCAGCACCCTCCACAGCTGGTGCTGTCGCTCAGCGCTCAGCAGGGGCCTGTTTGACCTCTGCATCCTCCTGACACTTCATTCCTGAAAGAAGAAAGAACAACAACCCTTCCCTCTTGCTAAATCCCATTTGTTGGTTGAGGCAGCCACCTTTAACCTTTGTAAAGTCAACATCTCTTCAGTCAAGCCCTGTGCTGGGTAGGAAAGAATGGCATGGGTGGAGATCGGTTGTGGTGATGAATGCTCCCAGAGCAAGCTGAAGGCTGGAAAGCGGAGTTTTATCTCTGAGCTTTCCTATCAGCTCATTCCTTGGAAAGCATTTCTCAGCCATCTGAGGTCTGGCCCACCCTGAGACCTTGCAGTGTAATTTGCAGGACCTCATGAGGGCGAAAGGACGAAACTTGTGCCATGGCTTCCTCCCCCTTTTTCTGGCAAGGCAATGTTATTTCACAATAAAGACAGACCTGACCAACCTCAGCCCACTCGAACGGGGTCCTCTTCTCAATCACCTTCCTGCTCGTGCTGTTTCTTGGAACATGGGGGCTCTGTGGGGCAGGAGCCCTGGTCTCACTCTGCTGCACCTGCCCCTCTACAATTGTCTGGTGCGTTTGCACCTCAAATGCAAAATGATTTCTTAGACGCCAGATCTTACCCTGTTCGCAAGGCAAAGGAAGCCTTCGCTTCCCCACGCTGGCTGGATGCTTGCCTTGCTTAAGCAAAGCGTGCACACATCATGGAGAGGCTCCAGGCACCACGGTCTCCTTGAAGCTGTATGAGCTACTAAAGTGCAAAGGAACAACAGCCTTCGTTATAAAGGAACCGTCTGTTTTTAACAAATCCAAAGCAGTGCCACCCTCTGACCTGCCATGTGTGCAACTGAAGCAACTGGGGGAGTTTTCCTCCATGCGGGTACCGGGCCAAGCCTGGGGAATTCCTCGTACATGGCAGAACCTTCGTTGTTGACCGTACTGTCATGTTAGCACTGATGAAGGGAAGCTGGAGAGCAGCAAACAGCCACTACTAAATCCAGGCAGCTGCTGCTTAGTTGCAGAAGGTAGAAGTTAGTTAGAGGTTAGAGTCAGTTTATTGGGTTACTTGCTCTCCCTATAGGTAGGACTGTTTTATTTTTCTCTATTAGACATTTCCATAGAATCAGGGAATGATTTGGGTTGAAGCCCATCGAGTTCCAACCCCTGCCACAGCAGGGACACCTTCCACTGGAGCAGCTTGCTCCAAGCCCCTGTGTCCAACGTGGCCTTGAACACTGCCAGGGATGGGGCACCTTGTGCCAGTGTCCTTTTCTAGGGTACTGCCCAGCCCTGAGTACTTGCTGCAGTTTCAGTCTTCCACTTTCCCTTTGGGAAGCCAGTTCTTTGCTCTTTCCTCGTGTATAGACTCAGCTCTCGCTTTTACTGCCTTCATCTCATTATTCGAGCTGACACATTGGCACTGTGCAGGTGCAGAGTGATTATTCCAGCATGTTTTAAAAGTCTGTGTTATCTGTGCTAAGCCGTCTTAAACACAAGCCAGATGTATTTCAGACCCTTAATATTTCCTCTAAGTCAATCACTGCAGCCTCTTAACCATGTTTCTGGTGCTATGAATTCTCTCTCAGCTGCAGTGTTAGGAATTAATATTCACTGGCACCAAGCTGGGATTGTTGGTGGTTTTAGGGAAGAAGGGAGAATAATTCCTGAAGGGACCTGCAGATCATGAAACCCAGTTTCCAACAGATTCTGTGTGAGATGTGTTCCCCTATACCAAATGTTGTGTATCTGTTGAACAGCAGCATGGCCTTAAAGAATGAATGTGATGTGAGGCTAAAAGCCATTGCAACAAGACATTCAGAGACAGAGATGAGAAAACATTAATACTGCTGCCTGAAGCTGCTGTATCAGCAAAGCCCCTCTGGTAAGTGCACTGATAGCAGTATGAGATTACACTCATTGGCACAGCAGATGCTCCTGGAGACAGTTCAATATTCCATTAGGAAGTCATCTTCTGTCACACAAGTGATTGCAATGTGAGGAAATGTGTTGTTGCCTGTTCACTGAGCTACTCCTCCTGCACTGTTCTCATATGTAGGACTGCTCATATGGCAATGTCATATTTGTCCTGCTTTCATGATGCTGTGTAGCTAAAACAATGTGTTGGCACTGGCAGGAAAGAGGAAGGATGGGGAGTCTAAATAAAAGACTGGAGCTGGCCCTGGGTTTGCCTCATCTGCTGGGCAGCTTTTGCATGTTAAAGAATGGATCATAATACTCAGCATCTCTGAAGTTCATTTTCAGGGGCGTTTTGCAAACTTGCGTCATGAATAAGCTCTCTCTGAACCTTAGCAGGAAGATTCCCTATAAGACTGGAGGTGTTGGTATAACCTTTATTAGCTTGACAGAAGCTGTGCAGTCAAACCACTGAGCAGAACTATGAAAAGCTGTCTTCCTTCCACAGTCTCATCTGGTATTTTAGTGAGACCCAGGGTGTGACCAGCTCTGCCGATGGGGACCTGGCATCCCCACCACTAGGACTTGTAATGCAATGCTAACCTTTCTCTTAGCACTAAGTCAACATTTCCGGTATTCATTAAATTTGATGGGTTTGCAGGAGTGAAAAGAACCCGCTTCAGGTACAGGAAACATCAAGATGTGCGCAGAGACACATGGTAATTTATCTTAGGACAGAAAGCAGTAGAAGAGGAAGCAGACGAAAGGGGCAGCTAGCTTTAAGGTTGCAGGAATAGTAAAAGGAAGAAACATTAGCTGGCAACTGCTCAATCCCATCCCACAGTGCACGCAGAGTCTGTCATTTTTAACACTTCTTGTTTGAAAGGTCATTTAGTTTTGTTGGGGTTTTTTTTGTGTGAGTTTTTTCTTTGTGTCCTATTTTGGTTTTTAACCTGGTTTCATCACTGTGTTCACTACAACGAGGGGTTTGGGCTTTAAGTGAAAGCTGTGATAGGAGTTAATAGTGTATGATGGCGATCTTGGGTTAAGCGGATTGAGTGGTTTTGCTTGCAGAAAAACACAGTTCCATCTGCAATAATTCCATGGAATAAATGAGCTCTATCTCTGTCTTACTCAGTTTGGTTTTCCCTGGTCCAGGATAAAACTAGTATCCCTGTTCCTCCCACTGAAGTAGTCACTAATCCTACCTAATTCTAACCCTGTAAGTAGACGAGAAGAAACTGGAGTGTGCAGAAGACAAGCAAGCAATATTATCCGAGATGTGGAGAAAGAACCTCTGGCAGAGACACTGACAATGTCTCTTGCCTAAAAACTTGACAGGTAGCTCTCAATTGGTGGTGCTGCTGCCACTGAAACTGAGGAACTCAATGCAGTAAAACCTAGGGTAGGCAGATGTGTTCACCTTCTTCTCGTACCTTGGATCTGTTCCCACTTAACTGGGATTTTCTTGTGCCGTTTGCTTAAGACATTGTCTTTGGTTTCTATTTACTGTTAAGAAATGAATATAATGAAAAATAGGTAAGCATACATCCTTATCCTGAGGCTTGACAATTGCAGGAGGCGCAAAATATGTTCACTTGTTTCGGCAGCGGTGTCTTAAGATGTGCAAAGGGAGAAGAGATCTTTGCCTGCAAGTCTGGACCCCAACCTCTGTATTCCTTGCTTGTCTGTCTCCTCTTTCAGGTTCTTTTTCTGGATTTGAGGCCCAGCACCCTGTAAAGATGAGGAATATCCTTTCCTTGGCAGGTCATAAAAGCAAGCAGTGCCTCAACGACAACATTAATCCTTCAGACAGGAAAGATCATTTGCCAATAGCTTTGATAAATCGTCCTTTTATCATGAGTCCTGTCTTTCCATTGTGCATGCTGTTGTGGCTAGTTCGTGAAGGGCTGAATGTCCTGAACAAGGTCCAAAGCACCAGAAGCTTTCTATTAAATCCAGAATACTTTTGGGGATCAGCAAAGGAATGGTTAAAGAACTTGATGGGCAAACACTGTGAAAGATCCAGAATTAGCTCAGCTTTTGGCAGGCTGTGAAACTCATCTGTTGTTTTCATCAGACCACACGAAAGAAACAGGAACCGTGGCATCCCCAAGGAGCAGATAGGAACGGAACATTAAACCTTCCCAAACCCTTTCTGTGGGTCCAGATTAACAGATCTGCCCTCATACTTGAGTGTGTGCTTCATGTGTCTTGAGGTGGGACAGAGAGCAACGTTTTCACGTTGAGTTCTTGTTGTAGTAAGAATCCCATCTGTTTCTGGAGATCCCAATCGATCGAGTCACAGGGTTATCTGCCAAGTAATAAGCTCTTAAACTTCTTCAGTGCCAAGACTTCTGCACTGTTTTTCTTGAGACGATCCTTTGCTGCTGGTTTTATCCTGGCACTGTGATCTCTTTCACTGGGGCCAGCTGAACTAACTGCAGTTAAATGAGAACTCTGGAAAAGATTTCCAGGAGAGCCAGGATTCATTTCTATGCTGAAGGACTGTTATGGACATTGACATTATTTACTTACTTTTTTAATTTGCCTAAATTAAAAAAGTATTCAAATTTTTATTATTTTGAATATAGTCACAAGATGTTTCTAGTTTTGAAGAGGCCAGCATCAGGCTCTTCATGAGGGACTGCAGGGACAGGACAAGGGGTAACGGGTTCAAACTGAAACAGGGGAAGTTTAGATTGGATCTAAGGAGGAAATTCTTTCCTTTGAGGGTGCTGAGGCACTGGAATGGGTTGCCCAGGGAGGTTGTGAATGCTCCATCCCTGGTGGTGCTCAAGGCCAGGTTGGATGAAGCCTTGGGTGAGATGGTTTAGTGTGAGGTGTCCCTGCTCATGGCAGGGGGGTTGGAACCGGATGATCTTAAGGTCCTTTCCAACCCAAACTATTCTATGATTCTATGATTCTAATTCTGGTATTAAGAATCATAGACTCACAGACTGAACTGGGTTTGAAGGCAGCTTAAAGCTCATCCAGTTCCAACCCCCTGCCATAAGCAGGGACACTAGACCAGGTTGCTCCAAGCCTCGTCCAACCTGGCCTTGAATGTCTCATGGTATCTTACATGTTAATTAAAGTTCAGTCATTACCATTTGTCAGTGCGTTAGGGAATTCTGCTGAAACCATCGGACACATCGCAGCTATTGTATTATATCGCCTTACACTTTAGAGCTGGAGCGATGAGGATCTGTTGCGGTTCGATTTAAACTCTCTTCTCCCCGCTATTAGTGGGTGAGTATTCCCCTCTTGTGGCAGCCTTTGAAAAAGCAATGAACCTGCGGCTTCTATGGGGCCGAGCACCAATTCCCGATCTTCGGAAGTTCTGTGGCCCGTGTAAGGACATTTCCAGTGAGCAGAGCTGCAGCTGGAAATCAAGCCCCTGATGGATGCGGGTCGTGTCTGCTTGCGAGAGTAGAGGTTGGGTCCTGACCTTCCTCTTGGTGGTTTTTGTCTGTAGGCAAAGCTTGAACCATACTGCCTTTGTTCCGTTGCCTGACAACCTCTCCTCCAAGAGGTTCTTTCCAAATGAGTACTTTCGAAATGAAATTCAGAGGAAGTGCCTTAAGCAGAATGAAAAGACTGTTTGATTTTTCCTTTTTTTAGACTATCAGGTAGAAAACTGGGAGAAGGCTCCTCCTACAGCCTTTCCTCTCACATGGGGATGGTGTGTTTGAAAGAGACTGACTGAGAAAAATGGAGATTTGATAATTTTGTTGATAACTCCTTTTGAATCCTCTGTTTTCCAGTAGTATTTGCAAGCCGCTACCCCATCGGTGGAAGTGAAAACAAAATGCCGTGATTATAGACTTGGAGACTGGGTGTAGTCTAAAGCTTCCCACATCCCTTGCTCGATACCTACTTAGAAGTGTGTCAAACCACAAAGTCCTCATACCAGCTGCTAGACATTTTTGTTTCTAAAGATACAATGTGGTTCGTGAATCGACTCCTAAGACCTGTATTTTCATCTTGATTTGGGCACTGCTCTGCTGTGTTCAGACAAGAAACCTGGAGAGAGGCTTTGGACAAAGGCCTTAGGGACAGGCCAAGGGGAATGGCTTGAACCTGCCCAAGGGGAGACTGAGATGAGCTCTTAGGCAGAAGCTGTTCCCTGTGAGGGTGCTGAGGCGCTGGCACAGGGTGCCCAGAGAAGCTGTGGCTGCCCCATCCCTGGCAGTGTTCAAGGCCAGGTTGGACACAGGGGCTTGGAGCAAGCTGCTCCAGTGGAAGGGGTCCCTGGTCATGGCAGGGGTTGGAGCTGGAGGAGCTTTAAGCTCCCTTCTAATAGAAACGATTCTATACTTAAAGATTCTGGTTTTAATCAAAAGAAATACTTACAAGACAAGAACGCTTTAAACCTATGAGAAATCTCTTCATGATGTGCAAAGTATGAATCTTCGCATATAGAAAGGGCGTGTGCAGCACATTTATGTTATATGATGCACCGTAACACACATATACATGGCCATTTTTCTATACAACCTTCTTCCCTCCTGCCTTTTCACGTGAGCACGCCCTGACAAGTACAGTTTCCCTTGGAACATAACTTACAAAGGCGAATTTGACGTGTTGCCTTTGCATAGAAGAGCATTTCAGAACGTTTCTAAAGATACTCCCATTTCATTCCACGAGGTGGAGATGTCTACTTGCAAGTCTTCCTAAATCGGCCCTACTTAACTGGCAAGTTGTAGCTAAGGTTTAAGTAAAATGCTGCCTTCCCCCTCCCCTCCTTGCACTGAAAAATAAGTAAATAAAATATAAAGGAAGTCTGCAGGTGCTTTATCAAGCAGCTCCATTATTCTTTTCCACATTAAAAAAAATCACTGCGTTGTTGCAGCTCTCCACAGTTGGGTGGATGTGGACGTGAGCATTCCCCCGTCGTTTTGCAGTGTCCGTTCTGTAGACCCACTGGCAAGATCTGCTTGTTGAGCCTGCGGTTGAGAGCTGGGGAGCGTGCATTGAGTGCTAAGGAAAACCAGGGAGGATCACCTTTGCATGGAAGAAGTCCACACCTAAGCATATGAAGTGGTTAATAAATTCCCAGCTGGACCAAATCATTTAGGAAAGGTCGATGCTTTCTGTTCAGTTTAGCAAAGTCAAACCAGTTCAGGCACCAACGGCAAAGGGTGAGGGGAAATCACAGCTTCAGACAGGACAATTCTCCTGGGCTACTCAAAGTGAAGGCTTGGTTTTGCAACAGGCCAACAAGGGCAAGCTCAGGAGCTGGTGCCTGTCTGGGCTCATTGAGTCCTGCGTGGCCATAAGGCTTGCTGAATTCATGCTCCTCTCTCCCCAGCTACAACCTTTGCCTCATGGCTGTCTCCTCACTGGGGTTTACGTTTATGGCTTACACATTCCAGGCAAATTATGAGTGCGTTTGCCAGATTGTTGCCTGGGAGTAAGGGAAGAAGCTGGTTTTTGTCTTGTCATTGGACTGTCGCCACTGTGGGAGAAACGTGTCTGAGGAGCAAAGCCCATTGCTAGAAGGTGACCACGACAACCGCTCCTGTGGTCCTTTGCTCGAAGACCGTGAGGCGCTGTGGTTCCCACCATGAATCAGGAGGTACCAGTTATGGTTTAGGGGGGGGAAACTCGATTTTCACATTGTCTTGAGCACTACACGTCTTGCTCTGCTTAGTTCTATGGATGAAAAAGCAAATTAAGATGTTTCTAGTGGATGGCGTGTTTTTTACATGTTGAGCAATTGCCCCCCCCCCCCCCCAAAAAAAAAGCCATGTAACTTTTATGTGTGCATAAGATCAGGGAAACTGAGGTCAAATGTGTTCACACACACACTAACTATTCGCATGCAGTGCCTGACATGCTGAAGAGGCAGAAGTGCACAGGATAATGATGCTCTAGTACATAGTATAGAAGATATAGTACAGAATGATGCTATAGTATAGAAATACATAGGATAAAGATGCATGGCAGTTTAGAACAAAAAACCCGTATTAAACCAGAGAAGAGCTACTAAGCAATTGCAGGAGATGAGCCAGAACAGGAAATGACCAAGGGACAGCACATTGCAATCAGCCACTAAGGGAATGAATCAATATTGAATTTGATAGAGGGAGGAGGGTCCAGCTCAGGCTGAAGAAACCTGTTTAGCTCCAGGTAAATGATTGTTTTCCAGAGCTGGAAGCTTTAGCCTTCTTATGGAAAGATGAAACAACCACACTCTGCGGTTCAAAGCTTCACATTTCGCAATGGAAAGCAAAAGCTCTTAAAAGCTTAGAGTGGAGCTGAGTTGATTCTTATTGCTGCAGAATCTGACACAGATAAACTGCATCAAATGTTGCCAAAATGCTCTAAGTTTAATATCGTCTATAAAGGACCATCTAATAGACCTATCTATAGCAGAAGCTATAAAAGTCTTGGGAGGCTTTGATCAGTCCTACTGCTGCAACACATCAAAATGAGACATTATGGACACTCTCCTCCTGTTGGCAGTGATTCTCTAAGCAGAAATCAAGAAACTGCAGTTAATGTGTTCCAAAAGATGAAATGAGCTTTTTCTGTAGGGCACTTGGGCTGCTTAATCAGGTACTTTACAGTTGTTGCTGTCAGTCCTCTGTGGGCAAAAGGGCAGAATTATTTAAGCCTGGCTGTAAGAATGAAGATAAATGAGGCAGCATTATCTATAGAGACTGCTGTGAAGAGGTTACTTAAGAGAGAAAACCTCTCTTTTCCTGAAGACATTTTCACGTGAAAGTCCCCAGACATTGAAGAACGTGTATTTTCTATGGTTTAAAGCCATCTTTGGTTCTTAGGAGCTTCAGAAGAGAAGGACAAGTAAATAGAAGCTTGGGCAACCAAAACAAGATGCAAAAAATCCAAGTGCAGCTGCGTTCTGTAGTGTCAGGAAGAGCCTGGTGAAAGCCTCACCTAAATCAGGACTTTGAGTAGCCTCCCAGTTAGGGATGCGAGCTTTCCGGGATGATGATCTGCTCTTTCTTGGGCAGTTGGAGGAATGTGGTGAAGGGCACAAATGTCTTTGAGGAGTCTCCAAAGCGTACGTGGGGACCATCAGCAGTAGGTGCTTGTGTAATGAGCAGGGTACCACTTCTGGAAGGGTAAGGATGGCATCGTTGTGCAGTCTTTCCTATTAGTAGCAGCCAGAAGGGCTCTCTGTGCATCCCGATTCATTGTCAAGGAAACTACTGTCCTGGCCAGGTTGGTTTTGGGGTTTAGTTTGGTTTGGTTTGGTTTAGGGGGGTTTTTTACTTACTTTTTACTTTACTGACATGGCAGTTTCCATGCAAAGCTGCCACTGTGCTGGCTCCTTCCTCACCCCTGCCCTGCGATCCCTTGGACCATAACTCCCAGCCCACAGGCCCCCCTCCCCATCGCCAAGGCAGTTTTCCCTGCTGGAATGGCTTCTGCGGTTGCCATGACAGTGACTAGCAGGATCATAACACAAAGGTGAGGAGCCTGCGAGTTGAAGGAGGCCTCATGTAGGGTTTGATTGATAGAAAAAGTGATTTTTAGCTTGGTAAGAAAGACTGTGAGCAGCTCTTCCACATGCCCCTCGCTGGGTTCCCAGGGCCCTAAGCCCTCTTGCAAAGAAGGAGGTATTTGCCCAGAAGCTATGAGAACAGAAGCTTATCTAAAAAAAAACCCAAGGAATTCTTCCATTTCTCTCTGAAGGGTTCCAAATGGCAATAAAAAGAGCTAAAAATGGGGCAAAAAGAGCTACTGATCCATCCACTCCAGAGCATGCATTATGCTGTGACTAGCTGCAGCTAGGAGTATATACTGCTGCTGGCAGGTTTAAACACCCTGATGCTTATGTCTTCCTGTGTCTGCCATATATTTGGATCTGCTTACAAATCAGAACTCTCTTACTCTTGTCAAGAGTAGCATGTTAATACATTAAAGGTTCTAGATTATCCTAAGGCCAGCTCTTTGGGGAGGACTTGGAGAAGGGACTTGTCTTTTGGCCAGTCAGTCTAGCTGTGAACATTACTCATTAAAAAGACTGCAATGTTTCAGGTTGATGCCACAATGTGCATTTTGGTCTAATTCCCACAGTTGCTTCTTACCCATAGATTTTTAGGGGACTCGTAAAGCCACTACTACTATACCTGCCATGCTTAACAAACCTAGTCCCTGCACGTACTCAATAGATAATAGAAGGGGAAGGTTCACTTGAAATGAAAAACCTTTGACTGAATTTTTGTGGTCTAATTCCCAAATCAGCTGACCATGTGTCTCAATTGGCAGTTAGAATGAATTTATAGGTCTAACTCAATATTCCCATTGCTGGCTAGTGTTGTTCCTAGAGAGAATGTCTCAGGTATTTAGGTCAGTGAACTGTGGAGGAAAAGTGTGGACAATCTGCTCATATTATCCCTTGTGATTAAACACATATTGAATGTACAGCTGGAGTCAAGTTCTGAGTATATCGTAGTGGTAATCCCTCTGTTTACTTGGAGTCAATGGGAACTCATGGTTTCTGGCCATCAATGATCCAAATAACTTGGGAAGGAGTGTGTTTTCATTAGGAAAGTTGAGAAACAGGGGACCTGAAAGTCAAAAGTAGATTTCCATATGGTGATTGAGTTACCCTACAGCTGGAGGCAATTCATTTAGGACCACGTTTGCTATGCATTGCCCCTATAGCTGGAACTAGGTTGTCAAAAGAGCTCAACACAGAGCAATAGGCTGCTTTAAGTCCTCTCTTTTGCCACTGTAAGCTAATAGCAGTAGAAGACCTGGAAAACTCAGATGTCTGCTCTGTTCAGCTCTCTGACTTTCAGCCTAATTCAAGTAGGAAATGGCCAAAATTAAACCCAAACTGACCTTAAATTCACATTGCTAAATTGTTCCAATTGAAAATAACTTGGCTACACGCAATTAGCAATTGCCACTTATTTCTTATGAACAAGTAGAATTCGAATTAGGCTGATGTGAGCCTCAGCTTCCCTCTCAGATTGGACTGGCAATGAAGGTACTACTTGTACTGGTAATTATGGTTTACCATGAAATTACTCTCCCCTCTCACCCCCCAAAACTCCATCGAATTAGCCACGAGTGTGATTATATTTATCACTGTGCAGTAGAGGCTTTGCAAATAAATGCAACCAATTAGAAACCCACTCAGAGTGTGGGGCCAGCACAGTAATTAGGGCTTGAAGAGAGCAAAATTTACCTGCATGTTTTGGAAAGATCGATGTGCTGCTTTCAGATGGGGGGGGGGGGGGGCTGTTCTCTAGAAATTAATGTGTTCTAGTGTTCTTTTTTTCCCCCTTCCTTATTTAATAGCAAGCTATCTGCTAAAGGGTGCCTAAGGCACCATTCCACTTCGATGTGATTCCTGATCTTGGAAGGACTTCATAACAAACGAGGCCTTGGGTGAGATGGTTTAGTGTGAGGTGTCCCTGCCCACGGCAGGGGGGTTGGAACGTGATGATCTTAAGGTCCTTTCCAACCCGAACTATTCTCTGATTCTATTCTATATCGTGAGGAATGCAATTGAAGGATAGACTGTAGAACCTGATGCATTCGGAACGGCATCGTAAATAACTCAATTACAATTATTCCTAAAGATGCTTGCCATTAAAGAGGAGAAGTCTAAGGAAAACAAGAAATGCACTTAATTAGACTTCCAGAGTGAATAATTCCAAACATATTGCCCCAAGTAAGCTGTCAGCATAATGATTTGTCTCCCTGCCTGTAAAATATGACATGATAATGCTTCCCGTTTCAGCAAGAACAATCTCCAGTGCAGACAGCACAGAATAGAACATTCAGATCATGGTAATTCAAACTACCTGTTTCAGTCAGACAACTGAAAATATAGCCTCCAGCCCACACACTGTGGCCTGGCACAGAGCAGCGCCCAGGGCTGAATGCAGCTGATGAGATTAATTTGTTGGGCCCTTACTTATCACCTCCAGACTGAGGCTTTGTATATCCTGAGCTCATTTCCTGCAGCATGCACAACATGCTATTTCAGCTTGCCTTCAGCCAAACAGGGCAATTTACTGTGGCCAGAAGGAGCCATAATTACCACCAGATCGCATTATTAGAACGCTCTCATGGTTGGTTCAGCCGTTTGACCCTGAGTATTAGTTCTGCCATGGGCCCCTGCTAGGGATGGCGTGTGACAGGTCTCTGTCTTCCTGGTCTGCCTTATGCCTGTCACTTTTTGTCCTTTTGGCGTTTTAAATGTGTGACATTCACAGGCTCTGGGGCAGGATCTTCTTCTTTGCACTTACCTGTGTGCAGTGCCCGTCCGACCGCGTTCCTCATGTTCTTCATTGCAAATCTGCATGCAGTGATGCACAGCTTGTGCATGAAAACCAGGTATTACCCGGTGCTATGGGAACTCTCCTGTCTGTAGGGTCAACCCCCACATGAAAGCAGTACAAGGAAAGAGCTGGGATACTCGGTGTGGCCACACTGCCATATCCCACAATTTGCTTAACTGTTTTCCTCATGTCAGTGGAAGTGTGACCTGACTCAGGCTGGAGGCTTTAACAAGTACTTTAGTGAGTCACAGCTTCATATGGTTCTTTAAAGGCAGCCTCACCTGCCTTCTGGAAGGAAGGTTCTGGCAGTTTCCAGCACTTAATACTGGCCTTCAATAGCCAGGAATGATGCAGGTCCCTCAAAGTCAGTCAAACATATCTCCAAAACCAGAAACCAAAGCAGAGATGCTCCCCCATTTGCTTCAGCAGGCACAGGAAGCTCTGTCTGCACCCACACGTTACCATGAACATTTCTCACCATTCAGTTTACTGTACAGAGTAACCAGAGTTCCTTTAATTGGGGTTTTTAGCGTCAGTAGTATCCGTGGGGAGCTTGTTTCTCTGTGTACGTGAACCCCTTGAAAACTGTGCCCCTGCGGATGGAGCTGCACCTCTACTGAACAGCTTATTTCTATGTCCCAAAGCGGGTTGTGTCTGGCAGCGGGTCGCACTGCCCCTCCACCTACGTCCACCTGCTCGTTCCGGTTGGAATCGGTCTTTCCTATAAACCACCTCCAGGAATCCAGATTCACAAAGAGGAAGTTTTCCTGCTTGACTGTTAGAACCAAAATCCTGCCTAGTTCCCAGAACCATTCTATAGTGAACTACTGAGCATTTAGCTGTGTCACAGGAAATGAAGGTACTGCTCTAGTGCCTTTTGAAGTCAGTGAAAAAGCTTACACCACCACCAGTATCTGACTGCAGCATTTCCCCACTCTCTCAATGACCAATCCCTACGCATGCCTTTGCTCCCGAAGCGTTCTTCCTTGATGTGCATTTCAGACCTCATAGCAAACGTCTTATTGCGAACCCTCTGCAGCAACATCAGCTGGGCTTGGTTCTCCACCAGGCTTGCCCGTGCATCTGGTTTTGGTTTACACGATATAAACAGCTGCCCGGGCCCGAGAGCAAGATAAGCTGCAAGTCTTTGAAGCGCAGGAAGGACAACACGAGTGACTGACAGCAGATAACCCTGGAGACGGGTTGAGACAGCTTTAATTTATTTGTACAGCATGCATGTGGCAGGGTCCTCACCTCCGCTTTTGGCAATGATAAATGACAAGACGTCGACAGTTATTAATTAAACTGCAGGCCATAGCAATGTGCACCATGATAAGACCTAAGAAATGTGCAGCATTCCTTCTATCCCATCATGAGAATGAGGCCCCTCCACTGTTCTCTGGCACAGCAGAGATTAGACTGAAGCATCAATATTCCAGTACAAGCTGGCTACCTAGTAACTGCCTGAACACAGGGCCCTATAAATTGAAATCCTCTCTCAGGCGATGTGTGGTAATTAAACTGCAGCATTCCTTCTGCAGGAAATGTTTCTCCTGTGTTTTTCCCACAGATTGTGCTACAACAACAGTTTCAGCCCCATGAACTATTAACCAACCATAAAGGGATTTTCTCGCTCTGCTTTAACTGAGGATCAAAGGAAAAGATTCGTTGGCCTTTATTTTTCTCTAACCAGATATTGTTATTTCGCTACAGAACACCAAGCAGAGCCAGAACTCGAGGCTGTGCTCAGAACAGAATGGACTCATGGCAGGGGTGTAACACCCATTCCAGCCTTTCTCCCTTAAAAAAATCCATTGCCCACAATTGCAATGCATTTATCCTGCTCTGTTTTCATTTGTTTCTTTCCAATCTATATCCTTCATGTATGTCCTACTTGGAGCTAAGTATGTCTACATACTGCTCCGTTACTCAGAACTTAATATATACCCTATTTATTTCTCACCAGCTTGGTTGCTGAATGAAGTCTTAGGGTATTATTTAGAGCCCCTTTTGAATGTTCTGTTGTGTAAGAACAGCCTGCTGTGAATCCAGTCACCTAATCCAGAGTGTGATGCCTTCTGTCTGCATTTGCCACACAAATAAGGTAGACAAACACCCAGTGCTGTAAATAACAGTTATTAATCATCATCGTTTCAAAAGGACCAGGAGACTCTCTTCAGGCTTTCTGCTTCAGTAAGCTCAAGCAGCGCACACCTGATGGTCACTTTGAGCTTGAAGTACCCCAAAATAATGGAGAACTAGCTAAAACCCTCACATCTTAGGCAGCATTCCACCTAGGAGAAGGACATGTTTGAGGATACAGTGCTTGAATTCCAAAGTTCTGACAGTTTTCCCACGAAGGATATCCTACACACGAATTCCTGCCACTGGGCTATGCTCCCTGCCCATGGCAGGGGGCTGGAACTAGGCGATCTTAACTTCCAACCCTAATTCTATGATTGAACGATGCATTTATCAGCACTTTTCTCTCCATAAAGTACCGTTGTTCTGTTCTTGTTGCAAGGGCAAGTCCAAAGAACAGCCCTTCGGACAGATTGTCAGCTCCTGAGGCCGTATTAGAGATGTCAATAAAAACTAATGCTAGCGAAATGTAGCTTTTAAAATGACGAAGCCTATTTTGGGGCCCTCGAGGAACGTGGGCACCTCTGATTTGAAGCTTTACTTCTTCAGAAGCCCATCTTGCTGGAGGAGCAGGCTGAAATTTCCCATGCATTTCCTCAGCTCACTGCAAGCCTGCAGCTGTCTATCCCCTCTCCCCCTCAACCCTGAGTTCCTGATGGTGCTTCTTTGGTATCTCCACGTGCAGAAACCCATCACGAGTGGAAGGTTTCTGGTCCCGAGCACACCTTTAATCTGCAGAGCAATTTTAGGAGCAAACTATCACCCTTAAAATTAACTTCTCCTGCTAATTTGACAGGGGGAAAAAAAAAGCAGGCCCCACAAATAGCAAACCCCTCCTGATGGGAGAGCAATTACCTGAAATTAAGCCTCATTCCTGGTTATAAAAACCCAACCAAAACCAACCAGAAAACAAGCACAAGAAAACAACCACTAAAAAAGCCTGCCCCAAAACAACAGTAAAACAACGAAAGAAACCAACCACCACCCAGTTCTAACCCATGCCCTGCAGACTGGGAGCATTAGAGTTAAATACTGGCCATTTTGTAGGGAAAGGGAAGGAAATGGAGAGGAGGAAGGAAGAAGAGATTAGAGAATCCGACAGATGTAAATAGTCTCGGAGGAGCCACTGTGTCCCAAGGCCTCTCCTAAGGGAAATTTTTATACCAAAGAATCTGGTAGCTTGAATGAAGAATGACATCACTTATTTATTTAGCCAGAGCTGAGCTATTTTCTTAAGACATTGAAATAACCTCATGCCACGAGCATTAAATTGCTGGTGAATTGATCAAGATGCCTGTTTAATTTAGGGGCTTGATAACCATAGAATAAATACACTTGTATTTCTTGGTTTGGGAGCTGCCTAAAAAGCCATGAACAAGAAAGCCTGAGTCTGAAGGTTAATACTACAGTACGAGCAGCCTGATGTGGAAGTCTTCAGGAGGGAGATGCATGACTTTGGCCTTGTAACAGTCAAGGAGTTGGGGCTGCTTCCCTTAAAGGTGAAAGCGATGGTATTGCCGTTATGGACGTCAAGTATAGGTCAATGTTTCTCCAGCACCCAGAGGGTGCTATACAAATTCATAAGGGACAATTCCAATCTGAAGTGCCCCATCTGTGTCAGTTAGAACCTGAGTAACCAATATGTGGTGAAAAAGGGATTCACATCACACACCACCTCACCTCACTGGGCTAAAAGGGATGTTCATGGCATCAGCATGATCCAGGCAGACCCTGGTAGCAGCAAGGAGAGGCAGGGCTGGGATTACAAGCTTGGATACTAAAGTGTGCACCAGGCTGAGTGGTGTGGCTGATACTATAGAGGGAAAGGATGCCATCCAGAGGGACCTTGCCAAGCTAGAGAGGTAAGCCTGTGTGGACTCCATGGAGTTCAACAAGGCCAAGTGCAAGCTCCTGCACATGGATTGAGGCAAACCCACCCATGGTACAGGCTGAGCCACGCAGGGATCACCAACAACCCTGCAGAGAAGAGCTTGAATTAGAGTATTAGTGGATGAAAAACTCAATATGAGCTGGCAATAGAATCATAGAATGGTTCAGGTTGGAAAGGACCTGGAGATCATCCAGTTCACTCAAGCTGGACTGGCTTTATTTCGAACTGCCTATCAGGGGCAGTTTTAGTGTATTCACATTTCAGGTTACAGCTCACGGTACGTTCAATCCCGACTCAACTTCCATACAACTGCGTTCTATGTTAATTTAAGACTCCCGAGCTTGTTTACTATAGAAAAGTTGTTTTGTGTGCCCATATACTGCACTAATTCGGGTGAAAGAAGCTAATTATAAGTTGATGTCATATGGCTAAAAACATACGTGTTTGTTCCCTCTGTGTTTCACAATGCTGACTTTGTCAACCACGGGTGCAGAACACACACACGCTGTGTTTGCTGGGCTTAGGGCCTCCCTGGGGAAAGTTATGTCCTTTCTTGTGCAATCTGTAATCGAAACGTTGAACCTCATGCAAAACCTGTGGGACCCTGTGGATACCCTGTGGCTGTTTGTGCTGCCGGGATGTTCGTCTTACATAGCAGAAGACAGTGGAAGAAAGAGTTGGCACACTTGCTGGCGTGAGTGCATTGCAGAGAACCTGCCTTGGTTTGTTCTCTGCACAAGTGGGAATAAAAATGGGGGGCAAAGGGATGAATGCTCAAAGCTGATTTGGGGAAATCATGAATCCCGTCTGGAAAAGAGCAATGGGATTGCTCTTCTGTGGGCTGCCCGTCGTGGCAGTTGCCCCGTTGCTGACAGGCAGCTCTCTCCAGCCAAGTGAAGACAAATTCAGTGACCTGTTGCTACTTATAGCTCAGTAGCACTTCAGTTGCATTCTGTTGTGCTATTTTCTTGCAAAAATTACAGTGAAGAAGCTCACTTTTGCCTGAGAAATTTATAGCCCTGGAGAAAAACTGTTTAATGCTTACAGTCATAGAATAGTTAGGGTTGGAAAGGACCTTAAGATCATCTAGTTCCAAGCCCCTTTCTGTAAAAGGAGCCCAGAGCAGGTCCCATCCCATTGCCAAGCCTTTGCAGTATTTGTTTCTCTGAAAGCTCCTGTGCCATGTGTGGTTTACGCTCAGTAATGCTGCACTGAGGGAAGGACAATCTATGATGTCGCTCTGGTTTCAGTTATTCCCTCTGTGTCCAGCACCAAGCTTTCTTCTTTGGGAAGAACTGGAAGTGTAGAGATTTGGTGTGAAAGACAAGCTGAAATAACCTGCAGACGCTCATTCTCAAGCCCCAGTTTGAGCATCTCTTGTGCACACCACATCCCTTGAGCCACAATAATGCTTCCAGCAAACACCAGCATAGATTATTGGACCAGGAAGTCTCTAAATCTCCTTTTTCTAGAGCCCTACTAAGAGCTGTGAGTAATGTGTCCTAATGGGGAGCTAAAACCATGTGCACCTTTATTAGAGGGGAGAGAAAATCCAAATGCTGTGTTTGCAAGGAACCTGTGGTAAGAAACCAGTGAGGAGCACCCCTAAACAGGATGGGCAGTGAGAGGCAATGCAGCAGTGCCTCCAGACTGCCTGGCCATTGGCATTGTTGTAAAAGCTTTTCTAACGTGCAAAGAACCAATCCTTACATTGTAAATCAGAAACCTGCAGGATTCTGAATGGCAGAAGGCACTTCTTGTGGAAGAGAGCTGGGGTGGGGGGACTCTGTGGGGCTTGGGGGCTCCTGTGTTTCTTTGGGTTTGGGTTTCTGCACTGGTTTGGTTTCTGAAAAGGATGCCTTTAAGGTGAACCATGTGGGAGAAAGATGTCAGGGGCTCACCCAAAGGCAGCAGGCTCTGTACTTCAGCCCTGCCTGGCACCCAGCGTGCAGTCCCAGATAGTGGAGTGAGTGCTTTCACTGGTTTATCGCAGCCAACGCTTTAAACCCCATATTCTAGTGAGTTCAGATGCCAGTGAGACCGTGGAATCGCTTTGCAGAGGAACTGAACTGCTTTTCTTGCTTAAGAAGCGCTTGCAGGTATCCGCGCTCAGTTCTGCGAATGAAGCCCTGGGTGCCAAATTCATAAAGTCAAAGATAAGTCTGGGAAATGTTATCACAGGTTTGGCAGCCGTTTCCATTATGGTTTTATATGAGGTATCAAATAATTGCAGGGCAAGGACACCTTCTCTATGGCTGTCTTGACAAAGCTGTTCATAGCTGTACCAGAAGACCTGCATGCTATGGGCAGTCCAAGCTCAAGCTCAGTTTTCCTTGACTTCATTGGAAAATGTCTTTGTTTCTCACAGGATATGGTCTTATAAATGAAAATGGGCACAAGTCCGCGCTATCAAACTGTCAAACAGACAAACTGCTGCTTGGCACTTGCCGGGGGTTCCAGGCTTCTTCCTTTTTCAGTGAGAGAAGCCTGAAGCAGTCAGATTGCAATGGAGCAATCTCAGTGGGCAGTTCACAGACTTCTTGTTTGCTTGGGTGGCTTTATCAGGGTGGGAACATATGAATCAGGAGGTGGCACTGGGAGTAAAGGGAAAGTGAAATGGGCTGAGTTTGAATTCCCCAGGGCAAGTAGACAGGAGAATATTGAAAGAGTTCTGCCCAGGAAGACTTTTTCCATGAGAAACGTCCTGCATTGGAGCAAGAAGTTCCAGGATGGAATTTCTTTGGAGCTCTGTGGGTTATTGATTGATGGAGAATTAAGGACCCTGACACTTTATGACAGAAAAGGGAGGCAACTCCCTGACTGTGCTGTAATTCCCCAGCTTTGTTGTGAATCAGCTTGCTCCTATAGTTTCAAACCAATGAGTCTTCCTGCAATTAATCATTGTTTCCACTTTATTAACAGTGTATTTGAAATGAAAAAAGAACAGCCTATTATTTTTAAAGCGATTTTACTTCTCATTGTCTACAAGGAAAAACATTGTATAAATAATTTCTGAGGACAAAATAAATACGTAATTCCCTCTGTGAACCAACACCTTCCATCTCTAGGCTCTGGTCCCGCATAAAATCTAACAACATTGCAAACTTCCATAGCTTATATGATTTCATCATAAACTCTACATAGAAAATAAGAACAGTGAGGAACTGGCTTCATCCCAAACTGTGTTCATCTGATACTAGGCTTAGCACTTCTACAGGATAGATACAGCATGTGATGATTCACTTTCTAATACTATTCTTTATTGTAAAAACACAAAGGGAAAGTTGCTGTCAAGCTAAGGACTTAAAGTTGCACATACCAAAGACTTTTCTAGAGGAATTAATGACTTTAAGATTAGCAGAGGCTCACTTTTAACCAGCACCTTACTCCCAGAACTTGGCTTACACAGTCTCAGCACTAGAAAGTGTGTGGCCAGATAACCCAAACTCCATAGAATAGAAAATGTAAATTGGTACATCTAAGGTGATGCTAAAGTCAGTTGTATTCTAGGAAATAAGGAATAATCAGTACCTTTTATGTTCAATCCTACACATTGTTAGCTGTTCAGGGGACAAACAACAGTGAGGTTAAATGGTTTGAGAGGAGCATCCTTTCATAAATCCCCCTCCACTTAGTAGAGTTTGTTTAATGGTTCCTAAACTAAACCATTGTCCCTAATACAAACCTTATCGTGGCCTTTCAATATCTTAAGGGGGGGCTACAAGAGGGACTTTTTACAGGGACATGGAGTGACAGGACAAGGGGAAATGGCTTCAAGCTGAAAGAGGGCAGATGTACATTAGATAGTAGGAAAAAAACTTTGCTATGAGAGTGAGGCCCTGGCACAGGGTGCCCGGAGAAGCTGTGGCTGCCCCATCCCTGGCAGTGCTCAAGGCCAGGTTGGACACAGGGGCTTGGAGCAAGCTGCTCTAGTGTGAGGTGTCCCTGCCCGTGGCAGGGGGTTGGAACTGGGTGAGCTTTAAGGTCCATTCCAACCCCAACCATTCCATGATTCTGTGGTTTTAGTTGTCAAATCTCAGTTTTCAATCTCTCTATCCTACAGTATGAAACAGATTTGTCACACTTTTGAGAACATGAGCATCATCGTTTGATTTCTGTGTTTTGGAGGAGACAACTGGGTCATGAGGGCATCTGACATCCCGACAACTTGACTTCAGGCACCATTACTGTGGAAATCCCTGCTATCACTAACTTCCTACAACTCATTCAGAGAGTGGCAGCTTTCCTGGTGCTTCCTAATCTCATGCTTGTCCTGCATCATGGCACTTACAGAAGTGGGAAAGAGATCTCAGTATTCTTTTCACATAGAGTAGAATGACTTCTAATATAGTGTGATTGTCACCATAACAGCTTCACTTTCTTCTGCCTTCCTACTTGTACAAGCCACAGGACCTCCAAGGTGTACCTCTCCTCTCGGACTGAATTTAGGTGTTGCTACCTCCAGCTCAGTTTCTCTCGTTCCTTTATCACACCGTAGCTGCTACAGTCGGACAGGTTTTTCACTGTGTGAGCCTTTGACCCCGCTTAGCAGAAGGAATTAAAACCTACTGCAGTCAGAACGTGATGCTGTGGCCTGTGAGTGCCAGTCGATGTCTCGTCAGATATCCAGAGCTGCCAGGCTGTACCGCTCGGAGCCGCCTTCTAATAAGCGTTTTCTAACTCATGCTGGTTCGATTTGCTGCTCCTCGCCCTGGAGAGACGGGGCTTCTTGTTCTTCTGAGGCCTGGCAGGCTCCTTCCCAAAGTCCTTCAGCTCGGACTGGTTGTGGTAGCGAGTGTAGCGCTTGCACTTGCAGGACGTGACGGCTCGGAATTTGTAAGTCCGAGTCTCTTCGTCAGGACAGGCCATCTGGATGCGCTGCGTGCGCGTGTGCGCGGGGATGCAGCGATAATCCAGGGAGTTCTGCCGCCACCACTTCCCTCTGCCGATGGAGTTGGGCAGGAGGTGCGAGGGGACACACTGACCAGAGCACACCAGTTCCTTGACGGGCTTGATGCTGCGGCAGGGCCCCTCTGTGACGTAGCGGGTGGTGCGCATCTCCCTGCAGCTGAAGTCGGAAGCGTCTGCAAACGAGAAACACTTTAATTACGGACTCCTTTTCTCCCCACCCTTGAGAAAGCACTTTGGTGTTTGTGTCACAGGTAACCTGGCTCGGAGCTAGACACAAGCTGCGCATCCTGAAGGGGAAGAGTAACTCCAGATCACCCTGGCAGCATTGGAAGGTTCGGCTATTTAGTTATGAGGCCCTTGACTAGCAGTGTACGAATTGATGACTGAAATCCTCCTCACTGGGTAAATTCCAGCTCAGACTTGTGCATGCGGGCAGCAGAGCTTCTGAAGTGAAACCCCTGCAGCCGCGGCTACTTCATGGCAAATCTGGATGGGATTCTCCTGGCTTCATTTACCTGGGGGCAAAACCTCCCCTCATTGCTCTGCTTTAACTCTCTTGGCTTCAGAGGTTGACTCCAGTTTTAAACCTGTTGTGTAACAAGTTAAGTGTTCCTTAAGTGATTTTCAACCACTATAGTGCGTGCCAGAGAAGAGCAGGCAACAACAGTGCTGAGGGATTCCCACTCTTCTGGCATTAGGTTTTCTGTGTTTACTGCACTCTGTGATAATCCCAATCTAAGTTTAGATTGGATCTAAGGAGGAAATTCTTTCCTGCGAGGGTGCTGAGGCACTGGAATGGGTTGCCCAGGGAGGTTGTGAATGCTCCATCCCTGGCAGTGTTCAAGACCAGGTTGGATGAGGCCTTGGGTGAGATGGTTTAATGTGAGGTGTCCCTGCCCATGGCAGGGGGTTGGAACTGCATGATCTTAAGGTTCTTTCCAACCCGAACTATTCTATGATTCTACATATCCCACATAGTTTCCTTCAGACAGCTAGAGGCACCTTCAGGCTGATTAGGAATCTTATAGTGGTTTTTCCCCCTTTTCCTCAACAGATACAGGCAAATGAAACATTGGGAAATACAAGAGTTTTTTAACATTAAGGCTTTAGAAGAACTTTCCAATTGTAGGGAATTGTAGGAACAGGCTTATTCTGAAGGCATCTCTTTTGCCAGGTGACCTGCTTGGTTAATTGACTTGTCTGGAGGACACATACTTTGATTTCTGAAGGTGTTTGTCAAAGAACTTCACCAGATATGCTCATGTTAACGTTCTGCTCTTAGCCAACAGGATAGTTTAACTCAGGAATGCTACTTGTGGTGCAAATCCTCAAAGGTCACGTTACAAATAGAAGGCTGTGTCTGTTAGGCTCATTCTCCTTGCTGTTCACAAGGTGGTCCCCTCCTTGGTAGATCAAGAGAGAATTCTGACTCTATCAGTGACAGCATATATGTCCTGTCCTCTGTCAGTGCAATACTGCAAGAGTATTCATGGTCTGGTGCAAACTCATGTGTCCTGGGAAGACTGGGCTACTTTGCATCATTTTCTTGATTTCTTGTATTAAAGACATTAAAATAAGATGTAAAACCATTTCATATCTTGAATACCTGCACAGGCTCCTCCACCTTCTCTTGCTTAAGTAAATGCACATATCAGTGGGACAGATTTCCCCCCCTCACTGATGTCAGAGTGGTAAGAGGCTAAAGAATGAAGGTATTCAGCTGTAACAACACAACCAACCTGCCTTGACCTGGTGGTTGCCAGGGCTGCTGTGAGCAGCAGATTGCTCCCCCCTTTTAGGCATTTACTATCTTTGTAAAGTTACACTCTCAAAACCTGCTTTTAAAATACTGTTAATGCTATGAAAGCAGAAAACCATGATTCCCTTCCAGTTGTCCTTGGAAGCAGAAGGCTAGCTCTGCAGTGCACAATAGTGGAAACTCGATCTTGTTGCTCTCTGTGTTTGGTAGGCACGTGTCAATCTGGAGGACCAGGGTTGTCCTGTTTGCCAGTAAGCCACTTCTTTAAAACTACCTTTCCCTGTTTGGTGCCAACTCCTCATCTTCCATCTCTCCTCACAAGGCTTGTGTTTTGCATCATTGCAAATGTTATGTATTTGGGGAAATGCAGTGCCAATGTGTGCTGTTAAAGTAGCCAAACTGATTCCAAGATTGCACACCTCTGCAAAATAAAGTTCCTCCAATTCACTTGGGCAAGAATTCCCCTTGGGAGTGTTTTAACTCTCTGTAGCAGCTTTTCTGGTTGCTGGGACCTGGCTGTGGGCAAAGGGCAGTGAGCAGCACTTCTCCTCTAGCTGAACACAGCCTCCATGTGCCATTTCTGCCGTGTGATCTTTGGCATCACTAGTGCCACTCTTTCTAAAGATTAAGAATGTATATTATCTCCAGTGTCAACCCATCACCCCTTCCTGACATCAGAAAGTCAATCTGTGATAGTTCCTCTTTGCAAGCACAAAACACAGAGAAATTGAAGTAACATTTCTGCAGGTTTTCTATATTGGAGTTGTGTCTGCAGAGAGCAGATGGGCAAAGCCTATTGTAGCACCTAAGGATTGTTCAATACATAGACCACGTTCTTCATCAGTAAACCCCAGTGCATCCCTTCTAACATTTACATTGATACTTCTTCTACAGTAGATATCACTCCCTATCACTTACAGCATTAGATCCCACTGCAAGTTTTAATTAAATATATATATTAAATAAATAAGAAATAGATAAGAACAAGTATTCTTTTGCAAACTGTCTATTAGGGTCCAATACTGTAATAACGATGGTATTTTTCTTACCGTTAGGGTCTGGAGCTTGCTGTATGTGTCTTCCTCCATGCTTTGCCTGGTTCATCGTGTTGTTGTTGCTGAAAGTCTGCTCCATCGGTGTTTCTGTGTTTTCAGTCATCTCAGGGATGATTTCTGTAGCATCATTTTTAAACACTTGCCACCCTTCCACAGATCGAAATGCCATTTGTGTTAAGACACAGACAGAGCACACAGCCCAAGGGATCTGCATGGTGGCAGCTCGCAGATTAGCTTTTCAGCACCCTGACAGTCTCAGATCCCAGGCAAAGGCACATTATTCCCCTTTTTTAAATCCCTTTTAGAACCAAGCCAGCCAATGACTATGCAAAGTGGGAAGGGCCAGAGAACAACTCATTCATCTCAGCTTTTGTCAGTGTGGAATAAAATGGGTGTGTGGGGGTGGGTTAGTGAACAATATTCCACAACTTCTATGTCAAAACTTCTCATATGTGTCCAGTTTTGTGCCTGGCAACAATGGTGACTGACAAGACCGGGATGAACCGGGAGCTGACGAGCCTCTCTGCAGTTTCTTTCTAACGCTGGTATAATTAAAACCAGCCTCCACATTGGCATCTTTGGCTATTGTCTTTTCCAAAGGTTCTTCAGACTTTGTAATTTTACTGTTGTTCTTCCCCTCCTGCCCTGGTACAAAGCAAATCTCAAGCTGTAGTTCAGTGTACACTGTTCTGCTTTTCAGTCTCTGCAGGCAAACTACTGGGGGTGGGAGAATGTAGCTTTTTTTTCCACTTTACAAACCAAGGAGCTCTGCATTTTGTTTCACCAATGTCCTGCAGGAACCAGGAAAGGCTTCTTTTCAACATGAGAAGGGGTTTGTTTGGTTTTCCTTAAAAAAAAATAAGCTACTTGGAATATGTGAGTACGGGGAAACAGCCAGGATGTCGTACATCGTGCTTTCGGATGTGCTCTTTCTCACTGCACGCTACTGCTTCTGCTGACGTTCTGCACCAGTGTTGAATATAGGACACCTGCTTATTTCAAACACAAGAACATGACCAGATTGATTGCCATTCATGATGCAACGAACAAAAAGAGAGAACTGATGTCCCTTATGTCCATTGCACCTACGCCCAAGATGTATTCATGTGTCGTGTTTTAAAATCTCATCTCTGATATCCTTCTTCCTTGCAAAAATCAGATGATAGCAGTAAAAGCTGCATCATTTCTTTGTCTCAGACTACATACACTTTCCAGTAACTTACAAATGACAGCAGGCTAATTGGAAAGAGTCTCAGGTTTTAGTAAGGTTAGATACTACACTGAGCTCACCATAGCTACTGCAAGCAACACTGCTTGCAGCAGTAGAGAGACACCCATGTGTGTTATTACAATGTTTGTCACATACATCCTCACAAAAATACTTCATGTAGAAGAGATTCACTGTCTGACTGTGCCCTAATGCTCCAAGACTCTTTACCTAAGGCTCGCATTCCATTCGGACAACTTCCCTGACCTGGGAAAATGGGTGTCACTGATGTTAAAGTGGAGGTGCATCCTCCCTTGGGGTGACCTTGACGATAAGAAATTATCTAAGACATGACTGTTTCATGGAGAAATGCAACACACTGTTTTTGTCAGACAGGAATACCACATTGTATTGGTATTCACCAATAGTGACCCTGTCCAAAGTGAGATCACAGCTTGTGGCACAGCGTACAGCTGAAGAGCACAACAGGAGAGGAGAAGAAAATGGAGCACTGATAACCACTGAGCCACTGCTACCTGCTCACTCCCCTAGTTAAATGCCTTCGGAATTGTATGTATCCCTCAGCTCAGTTTCTGTGAATTCCTTTTCACTTAATGTCTGTGTAGTGACTATTTCCAAAAGCTGTCATTGGCACTATAGGCCTGCTATAGAGAACTGCTATAGAGAACTGCACTTACAGTCATCAGTTGTTACATAAAACATCACATTTTTCTTGACATAGCTTCTCTAAGTACTTGAACAATCCCCTCTGTAACTGTCTTAACACTTCCCTGTATTACCCACTGGGAGAAATAACCTGAAAATCTATGAAAGTGAGAATCAGAAGCTCTTTAACCTCTGGCTTAAAACTCCTTGTCCCCAGGTGTGGAGGGAAGCCTGATAGAGGCAGGAAATGAATCCAAATCCCACAGACATTCTAAGAAGGAACCAGACGTACCAAGGGAGCAGGTACAAGGAACAAATTGGCATTGTATATTTAGCCTGAATGTGTTGCTGCTGCTTTCTGGACTCTGACTCATGTCCTGCTGTGCATGCACTGCACCACTGTACTCCTTACTATAAGGGCATGAACATACAAACCAGTTTCTGAAATCAGTTCTGTCACTTGTAACATCTGGTGCTCACTATGCACCCCCTCTGCCCATACCTGGCCAATGGGTATGGCCAAGGTGCTGTTTGGAATCCAAGCCCTATAATACATGTGTGCAACTTAAGCTCTTATCTGTGGCCAGCGGCTTATAATCTACACACTGCACTTGAATTCAGCTTCTGACATGTTTAACAGTAACTTATTTGCTTCTCTAACAGTTCTAAGCTGCTGCTAAGCCACTCTTGCCCAAGCAAGCTTTATGTCTCATTGCTGAATCATGCACTACCTTGTGAAGCAGAACGCTATGGTGTGATCTCCTCCAAGTAGCCAAGAATAAATGGAATCTTGGTGTTCTCTCAGCAGAGCCCAGCAAATGCACTGATAAATCATACTGCTGGCTTGCCTTTTTCAGCAATAGGACAGGACTACATTAGATTTACACAGCAGCATTGTTCAGGGATGGAACGATGACTATCTGGAGAAGAATAACAAGCCTACAGCTCCATCTGGTGAGTCAGCCAGCCAGGAACCTTGGCATAGTGAAATTACAAACCCCCACAACAGCTTAATTCATTTTCAGGATTTATTTGCAAAATGAACAGGACGCTAATTCTCATGGACAAATCCTTAGAAGAGACCTCTCAGGCTTATTCTAGTTTTGGTTTTACTCACTGGCAAAGCCCAGAAAGTCATTTTAGAAGAAGCCTCTGTGCTGTACTGAGATTCCATGAGACAGTTCCTCTGTGCTAAAAACATCCTGCATTCGGATGCTACTCATTCTAAGTTTGAAACTTCATGGAATAGTCACTTTTCAGCAGGGACATATTCCAACATTCTCCTATGTGTGTTCTGTCAATACCTGTGGTTCAGAGCTTCATGCTAGCTCCTACTCTTGTTGTCAACATTGCAATCTCAGCTGCAAGACCAAAGGACAAAGAAAGCACCCAGAAAACATGGGTTTTGCTTTGAATTTTAACTTTTAGTTACAAACTTCTCTCCTGTGCTTATGGAAAGGCCAAGAAAGATTTAGTTCAGCCTGAGTAGAAGGTGAATTTAGTTTTACATATATCATCATTTGATCTATCCGGAGGTTCCTCTTTGTAACTTGTTATGCAATGCGAATAGCTTCTCACTTCCACTCTTCCCACTCTCCAACTTCACTAACTCTCAAGTACAAAACCCCTAAGCCATTGCTTTTTCCTTCATTGTGCTGGATTTTACATGGTAGACACATTTTGTCTATGATAAATGCATATCTCACAGAAACTCCATCCATTCTCCAGACTATTTACCCAAGAAGCACCACACCGCTCTTCAGGATAAACACATCACACTATCTTAGCTATAACCAAGAGGTTTCAACTCCAGAAATGTAGTGTTGCAATCAATAGTGATTTGAAGAAATACCTTCCCCAATTAGCATGTTTGTAAGGAACATCTCACACTTCAGAAGGTCAAAAAAGGTGCATTTCTTCCAGTACTTTCCTGGTTTTGTATTAGCTGGAAAGAAAGTTCTCATTCCCATTTTATACAAGCTTTCATTCTACAATCAAAAAAAGAGATTTAGAAGTATAGAGCATATGACAATGGATTTGAAGCATACAGTCTCTTCTTGGCAAGCTAAAATAGGCAAGAAGAATTCGAAACATTACTGTACTCAAACAGCAAGATAAAAGAGGCAGCCTATGGTCCATTAATGGAGCAGGGGACTGACATTCTAAACTATTTTTAGCCTACTCTAAAAGCAGAGCTAGGAATGGTTTCATTACTGAGTCACCCATCAGTAACTCAGAATAGGACATACCATCTTACAGCTCAATTGTCAGATCAATTTATAGCACTTATTTCTCTCCGCTCTCCTACTACAAAACATTTGTTAAATCATTTCTGTCACGCTAAGCTAAATGGGCCACATTAGCACTGAAGTTCCCATCAGAAGTGAGCAGTGTCCTATGAATTCAAAGAGTATCTTGAATATGAGAACAAATTCCTGTATGTCTTGATTTGTCAGGATTTCTTACAAAAACAGGTAAAGAGACTCCACTTACTAAAGTGTTCTGGTTTAATCTGACAACTATCAGCCTTCTTACAACCTATGGAAGAGCAACAGAAGTCTGATGCCTACTGCATTCTTGGCTTTTTAACGGACTGGAATTTTTGACTTCTTAAGTAACAGGTCAAAGTACATGCTTATGAAGCTCTTTTTTCTCCCTGTAGTGCAGAGAGGTATCAGGAATACATGGTGTGAGACAACATAGAAAGAGAAGCTATTCACTTAATACTGATATAATGGGATCTAACAGTGTATGACTATGTAATACTGATGTACGGGTATGTAATTAGCCAATGAAACTACTTACTGCTCCTCACTACTGAACCATCTTGATTCAAAGCAAGCACTAAATACTGATTGTAGAGAGATGAAAGGAAACACTATGGAGAGTGTTCTCCAGTTTTCCCTTTAAAGGACACATAAGAAAAGGCTACTGGACTTGCCAGTTCCCATCCTGTGCAAGGGAACAGAAATAAGCCTGGTCTTCAACCAGAATACTCACTTCTGGAGTTTAACTTCAAAGAAGTTATATAGCTATTCAGGATTCCCTCCCATCATTCCCACCTGCCCCCCCCCAAACCACACAACCCCAACAACCAGAAGCAAAACAGTGTACGTCCTTTGTGATTTTTTGATTAGCGAACTGAATATACAAAAGTAGATCTGATCTTACACGTTACCAATACAACAGTGTTTGCTTAAGATAGTGGTAAGATTTCTAATCTAGAACCACGTTAAAACACAGATAAAAAAGGAACAGATATATCTCAAGTTCTGTTAGTTTAACCAACAACTCTGAGTTTGCAGAGAAGGCCCTTTGCATTAATACTGTGCTCTAACTCCCAGGTACACACCTACACACCATCAGGCATACCATAAACAAAGCTCCCTCTCCTAACATTGCAATGACTCGTTTCAACTTTATGTCAAACAGCATGAAGACATCATTTATTTAAACACAAAGGAAATGTTTCCTATTCAGTGTGGTACGGAACAATGCTCATTTCTATTTAATCACTCCATGCAAGCAATCCAAGAACTCCTGAGTGTACATCTGCAAACTGCTTTGTAGGCACAGCTGTGCTGCCCTACTGGAAGTAATCTGCATATGTGGTCATTCTATCCTATGTTAATGAACAATGATAGGGAAGAAGGGAGAGAGAAACTGTAATTCCACACAAGCCTTGGGAGCCATTATATTCTGCCACTCAGGACTTTATCACACATTCAGTACAAGCACTCCCAAATATAAACCGTTTTTAATTCCTTGCTCAAGTTTTTTCCTCAACATTTGCTCTTGACTTTGTTTTCTAGTACGACTTCAAAACAAAAATAAAAGAGCATTTAATATCAACCATTTCTTGTCAATCACCAGAGCAAGAGGTACAAATACTCTTGGAAATAGTGTGCCTCAAGATTGGGCTCTGAATGGCTTTACTAACACACACTGTGTATTGCGTAAATCCACACTAAACACAACACTGCATAGACTTCATTTTACAAGCAAGTGCTTCTGTGTATTTATATATATATGCTTCTCCATTCCTTGAAGCTCCTACACTCAAACTTTAGGCACTGTGTGCATGAAAAAGAAGCTTTAGAAAATACAGTACTTTAATTAAAAGTGAGTGATGTGTTGGGGCTCTCATAAAATGGTGCTCTGGTGGGATGTAAAACAAGGCTTAAATGAATCACACTCAATGCCAATGCAAACCACAGATGCAACAGAGTCTGCAGGGGGCTCTGGCATATGTGAGAAGACAGCTGCTATCACTGCAGTTACCCCTCTAAAAACACTTCCTCATTGCAACAGCTCAGGACAGTGACACAGTTTTGTGCCTCCTTGAAAGACAGACCCAGAGTTTCACTAGCCAAGAGCAGGAATTCTGTCTCCCTCACAGGAAATGATTGAGCTTGGTGCTTGGGGGTTGAGAATCTAAAGCATCTAAGACATCCTCTGAGAAACTTCAAAAAACACTCCAGTGCCCAGTTCTAGGGCTTCAGTTTGCCCTCCTTCACCAAGCGCTCATTGAGCTGGCAAAGCTGCCTTAGAAAGCCATCATTGGGGCCAATCTCTCGCTTCTGCCGGACCGTGCACAGCGCAGTCTTGACATCCATGTTCTGGCGAAGCATGAGGTAGGCAATAACCAGGGTAGGAGAACGGCTGTAGCCCTCACGGCAATGCACAAACACTTGTCCTGCAGGGAAGACAGGTCATAATTTGGGTTATTCTGGAATACAGGTTTGAAAAGCAACATGAAATAGTTAGGATACAATGCACATTAATATTTATGATTTATGGATACTCCTCTCGAATCATTTAACCTCACTGATGTTTGTCCTGTTTGTCTCACGAGAGCAGAATAGAGGGAGAGGATCACCTCCCTTGACCTGATGTCCACACTCCTTTTGATGCAGCCCAGCACACAGGTCTTGGCTGCAAGTGCACACTGCACGGTCATGAGGAGCTTCTCATCAAACAACATCCCCAAGTCCTTCTCCTCAGGGCTGCTCTTAATCCATTCTCCACCCAGCACCATAACCAACAATAATAAAGCAGGGCAGTACTCCCTTTAGGACATCTAACTCGACTTTACTGCTTCTCAGCTGCTTCCTCTTTGACCTGCTGTTCCAGACACAAAATTTTCCCCTTTTCAAATGCAATGGGAGATATGGCCCCGGGCTACTCTCCAGGGTAAATCTGAGACGAGAACTGATGAACTATACACACACTCTAGAATCATAACCATAACTTGCTTTGAACCACAGCAACAGAAAACCTGTTATCACATTTGCCTTGAGCTGCAGAGGCTTCTCAGCTCAAGGCAAATTTCTCACCAACAGCACGTTACAATAGCTAAAACAATGCATTCTCAACAGCTCTTGAGAGCCTCTAGTGCTAAACTAGCAAGATTTAGAGACTCTTGGTCATATATGTGCAAGAGAATTGACTTCCCCTCTGTAAATGATCAGAAGCAAAAGGGTTTCTAGCTCTGTGAAGGCAGTGTCTTAGAACTTCAAGCAACTAGAAAGCTAAATGAATCTGAAGGGAAATGCTACAGCATACCTCTTCACTTCACTATCCTTACTCTACATTTCAGCATCAAACAAAACTATCCAAGTGCAATAGCAAGTTAACCTTAAAACTGGCTCCAGCATCACCTAGCTACACAATCCTCTTTGTGTACCACCATAAGAACACAGTGGCAGGCACGGTAGACAACTACTGAGACTGAAAGAATCAGCAAACAGAAATGGTACTGTAAATTCAGATTGCCTCTACAAGTGTTTAGATCAAACTGAGCAGAGACAGTCATAGCAGTGTTAAACTCTTCTTCCCTTCTGCAACCTGTTCCAGTGAGTTACAGTGCTCCACCAAACTGGAGGTTCTCCATCTTGTGTATTCCCTTTGCCCATTTCAGAGAAAGAACTTAAGAGAACTGTGGGATTTCTTGTTCCTCCCTTTTTATGTTCAGTCATGAAGCAAGAAAGAAATTAAGCTTATGTAGAAATAACTGGTATACTGAAATAGAACAAACACCATCTGGCCCACTGCACTATGTCCTGAGGTTTCTGCTCTGAGGAAACACACAGGAGAGAAATGTGGCAATCAACATTGCAAATCTCATCTCCAGCCTTTCTGCAATCCTGCAGGAATAAAAAGGTCACCATCACCAATCTCTACCCTTACTGTACATTTGGAAGAAAAACAGGCTGTAACCACCCTTCAGCAATGCATTACTTTTATCACTTTTGCCTTTAATTTGTAATTCCCAATATCCTAAAACAACTTCCAGGTCCTGAATGTTTTTCCTAAAAATTGACTGTGCATGTGATCCACCACTTCTATGGAAAAATAAGGTAACACCTTCCAAGAAAAGCACCATCACAGGACACAACAGCTTCCAAGTCACCTCTACAGCGACAGACTTCCATCTGTCATATGCTGGAGATCTACATGTAAAGACAGAAGATTATGATGTCTTATTATGTATTCTGGTGTCTTGATACAGAGCCTTGATCTGAATTCCTGACTTGGTTGTTTAGCTGATAATCTGAGCAAAGAGCCATTTTAAACAGTAAAAGAAGTTGCCAGGAAACATATGCAGTAGCCAGAAAACAGGACAGCAAGATATTGCAGTCTGCCTTACCATCCTTCTGGGAAAGTGCTTTCTCAATAAAATCAGCTGCCTCCTCAAAATAGCGACTGAGGTTAAACTCTTGCGTGTCATTAGCTTTAATCCCATGGTATCTGATGCCTGTGCCTTCATAGAACTCTGCATTGGTGTTCACATGCATGAATGACTTCCCCTCTGCTGCATTCAGAATATGGGTTATCCCCAGATGCTGCAGCTTCATAATGTTCTTGGCTACGTACCTGTATGATAAAAAGTGTCAAGAAAACAATTAGAACTTGGTGAATCATCTCAGTATTTATGATGTCCCCATAAGGTATTGATAAGCAAAACCTCAGCTTTTTCTGTTAACAGATGCTAAATATACTGTGCCCAGAAGCGATCAGATACAGATTATAAATTCACAGAACTATTTAGAGCCATGGTCATCAGCTGTGCATGAGAAAATGCTTCTTTCTTGGCTGACAACTGAGCAGAGCACACATGAAACTTAATCTGTTAGACCTTAATATGGCATAAAAATGTAACTCTTTCTGAACCTAAAATGCTGACCAAAGTAGGAAAATCCTGCAGATTACAGAAAGCCCAGTAGTTAACTGTTATCTACACAAGCTAAATGAACATCTGGAGCGTTCCTTTTCTCCTAATGACTCTTCACCCCTTAAACTGTAGTGTAAGCAGATGAATCCTTATGCATGACTGAAGCTTCTGCATTTTCTGCTGTCTGTGCCAAACAACTATGGCAATGAGACAAATATTTGTAAAGACTTCATTACCCAAACAAATGTTGACAGATTTTCCATCTGGCAGGACATCATCTGTGCCAGGGGACAAGTATCAGTGTCCGGGGGATCCTGCTTGCAACACAAAAGTAAATCCTACAGTGCAAGGCCAAAACAAAATGTATTAATTCAGCTGTGAGTTCCTATTCTTAGCAGGGCGAGTATACAGCTTAAGTAATAGTATATAGATTGGTACATATACTGCTCAGGAACAATAGGAACTCATGTCCTGGAATTGTGATTAAATCTGGCTCCCCTGGAGGCAAACTCATTCCCAGTGAATGAGTTGTGTAGATTTTATAGATTATTTTCGTACACAGCTAGAGGTGAAAAGGGGAGGATTTGTATGCCTTTTTCTTCTCCCTTTCCAAACAGTTCTTGGATCTCTCCCACTCTTTAACATTTCATTCCAGCTGCATCACGTTCAATGTTGAAATGCTAACTCCTCCAAATGGTAACATCAGGACAAGGGGTAATGGTTTTAAACTAAAAGAGAGGAGATTCGGGGAGGGAGGCTCCTGTTACAGTCTTGCTTCCTTTGGGTAATTCTGACCATGGTTAAACCAAGATCTAACACCTGCATTGCTACTTTGCTTGTTCTCCATGTTCCAGCTCACTCCACTCATCTACACCAGTGCTGTGACTGGGTTTCTGCAGACGATATGGTGCATACACCTCATGCCATCCTGTGCCCCCTCCCTTTTCTGTGTGAATCACCACAGCTTGTTAGCAGGGGTAAGAAACATCAGGAGCAGCAAAAAGCCCGGTCCTGACCCAACTGCGCAGCCGTTTCATTCTGCAGCTACTTAACTAGTTTTAACCTTGTTTCGCCGTGATTTTAGCTTAGATTTGGGACATTTCAGCAGGTGACATTTCCGAGCCATCGGCAGCTCGGGCCTTGCAGCCGCGGGGGTCCTGCTGACAGCGCCCCAGCACTCGGGGCCTTCGGGCTGCCCAGGCTCCGCGCAGCAGCCCGAGGGCCTCCTCCTCCTCCGACCCCGGCTCCCGTTCGGGCCGCTCCTCGGTGCACTCCCTGCCCCTCACGACCGTGCGCGGCCCCAACCCGGCCCTCCGCGCTCAGGGCCTCCCAGAGCCGGGCCCGTCCTCCGCCGGGGCCAGCCTCGCCTCTCGCGAGCCGCCCGCCTCGGCCCGGCGCACTCACGCGTTCCCCACGTGGATGCGCGGCACCACCTCGTTGCTGTGCGCGCTGGGGAGGCTGTAGCAGCCGCTGCCGTTGGCCAGGAGATCGTTCAGCTCCTCCACCGAGATCCGGTAATCCGACATGGCCAGGCCCAAGCCGCTCCCCGCCGGCCAGCCGGAGGTTCCCCCCCCCGCCCCGGCGCAGCGACTCGTGCCCGCCCAGCTCCGCCCTCATAGGCGGAGCCGCGGCCGGTGGTTCTGGTGGCGGTGCCCGCCGGGGCCTACCCCAGAGCAGCGCAGCCGCCTCATCCGCCTGCAGGGCTTCGGTACCGTCGGCCCAGCGGCTCCAGCGCCCCTCGGCTGCGGGCGGACCCGGACCCGGGCAGCGCAGGGGATGGACGCTGCAGGCCTCACCCTGAAGCTGCTTCTGATCGGGGACAGCGCCGTGGGGAAGTCCAGGTGCTGCGGGCGCGGGCCGGGCGGGAGGAGCGCTCTCGGCACCGCGCTGAGCTCTCGGGTTCATTTCCCCACAGCCTCCTGCTGCGGTTCGCTGACGGCGCGTTTGAGCCGAGCCTGAAACCCACCATCAGTGAGTCCGGGTCCCCTCCCGTTCCTCCGCCCCTTCAAACCGGGAGTGTTTCCGCTTGGTTTGGGTTGGGTCCCTTTGGCGAGAGGCAGCGGGGAAGGGGGGGGAGCCGGGACCGGGCGCAGGCAGGGGCGGGGGGGGGGCGGCATGAGCCGGTTCGTTCTTACAGACCTTCATTCCGTTCTGCTACGTCTTAGGTGTTGATTTTAGAGTGAAGAAAATGGTGATAGACGGCCGTGCAGTGCAGCTTGCGATATGGGTAGGTTTTGTCCCAGAGAGGGATAGGTTCTGCTCTTGGCAGATGTAAAAACTTCTCCAGCTTCTTTTGGCCTCCGCTAAACTCTTTTGCATGTTGAGATTGTGTTGTGATGATGCAAATGCGCGCAGAATGCCTTGCCATGACCGTACGAGTGTAGCTACAGACAGGCTTCATTCCAAACAACTCTAAATGCTGCCTTCCTCCACGTTTGTGGCATCAGTTCTGGTAGAGATCGTGACTGCGTGTTCCTGCTGTTATACAAGTGGGTTACTCAGACCCTCTGTTAAGAGTTAGCCTTGCAGGAAAGGCAGGCACTTCGTGCCTGTGTGACCCAGAAGTGCTCTCTGCATTGACAGCGCTGAAGTCGGGTAAACTGCAGAAAAGTGATGTTCAGGGCGATGAAGTGCATGATTGCCTGCAGGAGTTGTGCAGCAGCTCTGGGTATGTTACACCAGAAACAGTCCAGATGCTTTATTTTGGTTAAAACTATGGAAAAAGAAAACACACTCAGTCCTGAACTATTTAAAGGCTGGGTCAGATTTAGTGGGAGACTTGAGCATTTGTCCTGAACTTCCCGAAGCTGTATTTCCAGCGCCTGCGAAATAGGAAATCAAATTGCAGCTGTATGATCAGGGTTATTTATAATATTAAAGCATTACATTTGTTCTGAACGGGATGAAAGAGCCCTAGAAGGATGAGATTGTATGTGTATGGTCGTAGGTATTTAAGAAAGAGCACACTATTACCGATTAAGTAAGTGTGACTACTGTAAAGTGAGCAGAAATGTGCCTTAGCCTGCTGTTAACAACAGTAATAGAAATGCAAGAACTTGGATTATATTCTTTTATTCATTCACACTTTGTGTGCAGAATGCAGAGCAGGAGTGGTAAAGTCACACTTGCTGTAGCCAGTGAGTATAAGTATTGGCTGTGTTCTGAACATGCTGCACACAGATCGGAGGCTTTGCTGAAAATAACCAAGGTGTGTTTGCCCTGATAATCATACAAGGGTGCATCTGCTTGCTATGAAATCAAAAGCAAGGCCAGAACTTGCACAAGTTGTGTAACTGGGAAGGGCACTTTTGCAGCAGTGTAACAGCATCTGGAGAAGCTGCTCATGGGGAGTGGGGGAAACCAGTGCGAAACTTTTAATACATATAAAGCACATCAAAGTGAAAAAGAGGCTTCTGCTTTAGTGCCCTTGTGTGCATAGGTTCCTGATAATACAGTCTCTTTAGTAATGATGAAACAAATGAAATACCTATATTGCTAATTTTAGTTTCTTTTTTAACCAAGCAGTAGTATATTACAATATAGCTGTTAGTCTGTATTGCAGTCTGTACAGAAACTTAAATAAATTTCTTTGGTAAAACTTGTGTAATTCTTCTGCCTCCTTCTTGTTCTGAGTTTTTGAATTTCATGTTGCGCTTGGGAGCTATATGAAGATGGTGACCGAGTGCATGTGTCATCCTGCAGCAGCAATCGAATGGGACTGCTGATTTAAAACTTACCTGTTTAGACTCTTGGCAGACTTGAAGTAGTTCTTTCTAACTGGATTCTCCTTTCCTGCTATGGGGGAGCAAAGGGAGCTCTTTGGAATCACTATGTCTCCTTTCCTGCAGTGTCTTGTCACTAGAAAACCAGTTATTCTTCACCTTATTTTGTTCAGCTCATTGTTGACTGATGAAGCCTTGCTGCTTGGCTTGCAGCAATAACCTTTCACATATTTCACTGGAGTCCCGTTGACTTTCATGTCTGTGCTCATCACCTTAACCTTCAGTGAAGTCCTTTCTATACATTTCTACCCTCCCTCATGTGCTTGCTGTTGCTGTTTACTGTCTGCTTCCCTCTATCTGTTGTCTTATGGTTATCCTTTTTGCTGAGGATAAAATTAACTTTGTATATCTTGAGTAGTTTAAAATACCTTTTTTGTTGTAAATATATTTGATTTTGTGTGAGTGGTGTTGTCTCTTTTATTTTCCTTTTTCCCCCTGTAGGACACAGCAGGACAGGAGCGCTTTAGAACACTGACTGCCAGTTATTACCGAGGAGCTCAAGGGGTTGTTTTAGGTAGGAGGTATATGGAAATAAAACATGATTGCAAAAAGCGTGGTCTTTATTACTACATATGTGCATATCTTTGCAAAAAGAGGTTGTCTGAGAGTCAGAGGAACGCTTGTGATTGTGGCTTTTACCACATCACTACATCATTAACACAAACACAGCATGCAAAACCACTGGCAGGAAGTAATGCTGCTTCGAAACACTTTAAAATACAGAGATGGCACATTGCAGCCTGGGTGAGTTATCAGCTTTGTACTTCCTGCTTCAGGGAGTTTCTTCTAATCAGGCACATTGGGGTTTGTGCTGGTTTTTCCCCCCCTGAAACTATTGATGTGATTATAAGACATGAGGTTTGTAGCACAAGTAATGGATGCCTAGTCAGTCCCTTCTGAGCAACAGCACCATTCAGGAAAAGAAGGGATTCTTTTTCTCTGGTTTTGAGAAGGCTGAAGACCTTGCTCTACAAAATATTCTCTCCAACTGGGGTACAGCTTTTTAAACCTTAGTGATCAAATCAATGCAGTTACCAGTGACCAAAAGTTACTTTTTACTCCGAATCCGTGTTTTTAGCAGTAGTGCAATGCCTGTAATGACACGGGAAATGAGGTGACGAAATACCTATTTTAAAGCATTTGTGGCCCAATTCAGAACTAGTAACATGTATAAGATGACAACTGTTAAGTGTGATTTCCAGTCACAGATCTATTGCAGAAATGCTCGTGTTCTTAAATCCTTAGTGATGTTGTTCCAGTGTGTTCCAGCTCTGGGAAGAGGGTATGATTGATGCATCTTCTGGAATTCCTTAATACTGCTTTGGGGGGGCACTAGTTAGCTAGGAAGGGCTAAGTTCTGCTGTAATCAAGTAAAAAAATAATACCAAGATTCTACAGCAGTTAAGCTCCTTCTCCTCTGTTACCAGTGTATGATGTTACAAGAAAAGACACATTCACAGGACTAGATGGCTGGCTGAACGAGCTGGAAGTCTATACGTCCAAAAACAGCACCGTGAAGATGTTAGTTGGCAATAAAACTGATAAGGTCAGTTTAAAAATGCTTTTGCTTGCTCTCTTGCACTCTTCCACTGATTTTTCAGTCATTATAGAGTATAAATGTGAGATAAGTGCTGAAACTAACAAATCTGTTGTGTTAGGAGGTGATGCTGCTATAAATGAGGGAGCTAGGTTGGGCAGACTCCACTTACTGTGTCGTTTTAGAAGCAAATCTTAAAAGATTTGAATGGAAAATCACCTGGAGAGATGCAGTTGATGAGAGATTCTGTTAAGAAAGTGTGAGGTTCTACCTAAGAACTGCTGTATCGCACTGAATGTAACTGCAGCACAACAAGCAACCCAACTGCTGCTTTCTTTTTGACCAGGCTCTGGTTTGGACATGTGGTGGGGAAGGAGAATTCAGCTCTTCAGATGGCTGTATTTATCTCTGTAGGTGTGAGGTGCACTGGTTGCTGCATGTTTCTTGGGTGTTTTGACATAACTTAGGTGTCTGTTACATAATGAGATGTTTCACAAGAGGCTTCCTGTGTGGTATCCTGAACTAGGTTCCCTTCTTCCCCCTTCCACATCTGCCAGTTCTCAGATCTAATATGCCTCTTTCTGGCAAGTATTTTCCTGCTAGTTGATTGAGAAGATAGCAACACATTAATTTCCAACTGATGTGATGTTGCTGCTGTTCAGTTTGAACCCCTAACAGCCTGCCTAGCAGGAAGCTGTCTGTAGAGTAGGAAGATCGTGATTATTACATGGGTTTAGAGACTTTTCCTTTCAACAAAGCCTCCCTTCTCCAGCGGTGCTCTTCCAGGGACTTCCTAAAAGTGGCAGGTGTGGCTTATTTTAGTCATGTTCTTCATCTCTGCAGCCTGATCGTGAAGTAGAGAGAAGAGAAGGACTCCAGTTTGCTAGGAAACGCTCCCTGCTTTTTATAGGTATGTAGCTCTCTGCCAAACCCTTGCACACTGCTGTTTAGTTTGGTATTGCTAAGTGTGAAGTGAAGCTTGAAAATATTTCCAGAAGCAACTGAAATGCCTAGGGGAAAACATGCAACTCCTCCTGCAATCTTTGTTTCCTGGTTTAGTTAGGGAGTAATTGTCTTGTAGATTTACTATCACAACCTTAGAACAATTTCTGTTTCTCCATTATGGAGAGAAAGTGGAGCTGTGGAATTGTTTTCATGTGGTGCTTGAGACTGGGATGCATTTCTGTTTGTCACCTTCAATTTAAGTGTGCCTTTAAGAGAGAACGGAGAGAAGGTTCAATCATTAAAAAACCTCTTTTCTCTGGTCCCAAAAGACCTTCTTACAAAGTGGAATTCTCCTCGTTTTTGTTTTCTTCCCCCTCAACTAGAGACCAGTGCCAAGACACAGGATGGGGTGCAACATGCCTTTGAGGAACTGGCCATAAAGATCCTGCAGACCCCAAGTGTTTGGGGTAGGAATGCAGAGAAGCAGCGAATGCAGCTGACAGGATCCTCAGCACAGCGGGATAAAAGCTTTTGTGCTGCGTACTGTCCACTTGCTTAACTTCACAGGTGGCTGTTCTGCCCCAAAGAAGGGATTTTCTTGTTAAAGCAGGGTGGGAGCAGTGGTTCCAAGCACTAGTTTGTGCTTTGTTTGTCCTGTCACCAGCTGAGTGGATCCAAACCCCCACTGATGAGCAAAATACTCTTTGTTTGTTAACAAAATGCCCTTTCTCTTTCCCTGCTGCACAACTGAGATCTCCAGGTATTTTTCTGGTAACTATCAGGTTTTTCACTATGAAGTCACAGTTCTTAAGAGTATCGTGCTCTTGCTGGATGGCATTCAACATGGACTCTTTCTGAAATTCCTGCCTTGCCATAAAGTAAGGTAGTATTCCATTTTGGAGGATTATTGAAAAGCTTTCCTTTCCCAGAATGGTATGGGAGTCTTTTAGGCACCCAAGTTCCCTTAAATGTAGTTAACAGGAGCCATCCTGAGCATTGTTTCCCTATTTCACATGGCTTTAAGCAGTTTAAATTGCTACATGTCCCCAGTTCAATATAAGATGTCAAGTTAGAACAGAAAAACTGCAGTTTCAGATACAGCCTGTATCAGTTTCAGATACAGGAAGACCCCTGTAGATGTTAACCAAGACTCATCCTTCAATACTACAAACCATAAAAAAGAATTATGAAAGACTATGTACATTTTAGGTGTGAGCAAGACAGGGAGAGGAGTTCAAGTACTTTGACTTAGACCTTTAGGCACTACTGCCAACGTCTTGGGATTAAAGTAAATTTGCATTCAGACTGTCTTCAAAAATCTCTTCTCAAGGTTTTTTCTCCTTACCAGGCATGGCTAATGCAGCAGGGACTCAGCATTGGCAAGACTGGAATCATGTCTTCAGAACAATCATCTGCATGTACCTTCTTCCTAGCACTTTAGAATAAATAGGAGCATTGAATGTGTTCTCTTCCTCCCCCTACAACTGAAGCTCATCTTAGTTACCTGCAATCTTTTGCATGTAATACAGAGCCTCCTGCCATCCTTTATTTCAAACCTCATTAACAAAACCAATGTTTCTGCCACTATCTTGAGTTAGTACCTGCCTTTGTACATCCACACAGCTTATCTGCATACACTTAAAAAACTAACTCACAACGAGTATTTCAGTTCACTTTTAATAGCAATGCTGTATTTTAATATCTTTTCAGGTATTGTAACTTCAGGTGTAGCACCGTATGTCATTTGCCTTACTTCTCTTAATGCAGATTTCTATTACTTGACTATGTTAGATCATAAAGCATACAAATTAACTTCTTTACTGCTAGTCATTTGGAATATTCTAAGATGTTAGAAGCAACCTTGCTATTAGTGAATTCTGACCCCTAGACAGTATCTTACTTGGTGTTCTTTAAATCAGATCTGTATCCTCTAAACAACATGTTTTTCTTGCAGACTACAAAAAAAATGCTTGTAATCCGCAATACAGATGTACAGTGAGATCAATCTGTCCATTTCATAGTTTCATCAAACCACTTAGTTTGAAGTGCTGCTATTTAAATAAAATATTACCCTCAGTTTTTCACAGGATAAAGGTACATTTGTCATATACTTGACAGTGTCTCTCTTGTCAGCCACATTATAGGGCTGGAGAGAGGGAATAGCAGGAGTGATGGGTCACCCCCATGTGAAGGAGTTCTTGTGCATTTGCTGAGGCTATCAGTCTGACACCAGCTGTGTGCTGTTGAGCCAGAGCAGGTATCTGATTGTGAGAAGTGCTTGTTCTTGTAGCAATGGCAACCTCAGTGCATCAAAGGGGCCAGGGTATGCATCCGGAGAAGATGGATACCGGTGACTGTTCTACACAACCGCTTGGGCTAGGATTAAGTAGGTTCAGCAAGACTGGTATGTAAGAAAAGTGCTTTTAATATGCAACATTGTTGGTTTTGCTAAATGCAGTGGAACAAGAATAACAGCATACTGTTAAGATGCAAGGAAAGAGACTGGTGCACCAAAAGGTTTTGTTAAGGGGCATGGTACACGGGAAAGGTTAGATCTCAGCAGGCAGTGGCAAACAGGAACTAGTTTCAACTAACACATACCTGTACAATATCCAGTTTTCAAATAAAGCCTAGGTGCTTCCAGAATCATCTCTCTGCCTTTTCTTAACACCCATCTAAAAATGCTGTATATTCAAATCTCCTGAAATATAGACAAAGTCCTCTTCACGATTAAGATTTCTTCTTCAGGACTTGATGGAGCCAACTAGATGTCTTTAATTGATTTGGAACAGTCATAAATGCTGGAAGTATGATGATTTGGGCCAGTTGCTCATTTACTTTGTACTTCAGCCTCCTTCTATTGCCCTTTTTGGAGCTGCTATGTTGGTGTCAAGGTGGTATCCCATCAGGTGGCATCTGCAAAGATGTCTTGTAGAAAATAGGCTTCTTAAAAGTCCTGTTTTAAGTCACATGCAGTTATTCTCATGTAGACTAAAAAATGTCTCTGGGTTATGAGCTGCCCAGTCACACAGGGGTGTTCACAGGTTGTTTTAACATTTGTCCTGTGGCAGTAGGAAGAGACTGGGATGAGCATACCTGTGCAAGACAACTTGGAGGCAATGTGGGATTGACATAACCCCCCCCAGGCACTAGGATACCTACAACTTGTAGAACTGGCCTAGTTTTAATGCCTAATGGGAGAGGATTTGCAATTAATGATCCTGAGTGAAGGGAAGCATTTTCTGCTGGCCTGACAGCCAATTGAACTTCTGAGTGACCAGTAACTGTGTAAGCACTCTCCAAAGGACATCCCTCCATCCCTGAAGCACTGTGTTCTGTAGGCGTAGTGGTTCCTGAAAAGTATCTTAACTCTTGCTACAGAATTTGTGTCCAAAGGCTAAAGATTCCACTGGTTGGTGCCCTAGCACTGCTTAAATGGTTTGGAAGTGTAGGGCCCTCTGTGAAACTTCACTGTACAAAATGCACTATTTACAGTCTAAAAGTCACTCCAATATTTTACTGCACTGTTCAGGCTGAGTGTTAGCATCTGTTATGCAAGATTCTCATTTAGGAAGGCAGTGTCTGCTTCTGACTTTGAGTTCTTCCCGATACAGTCTATATGTATTAACTTCTAGACAGACCAGCAGTTTTGAGGTGAATTTGACATAGTCCCCTTTTCTAATCCATGTATTTACAAGACATTTTTATAGTGTCTTTGCCTTAAACAGATGATAACAAGCTATGACCTAACCCAGTTGACTGGCACCCAAAATGAATCCTTGTTTAGTTTCTCTAACACAGTTTTCAGCTGATTACAAGCGCTCTGGAGATCTTCTTTCACCAGTACAGTGTCAATTAAATGGCCATACTGCTCTTCAATGAATGCTGCTGAATTAATAATTTCCTGCTGTTCTTCATCCTGCTAATCAACATGAGAAGATGGTATGAAATTTCGAGCATGTCTTTTTAATTACCCAAAGTAATGACATTACACACTTCCAGTATTTTTGTTCCCATTTACACAGCACCAGTTTGCAGTCAGGCTCGGTTTGGTCCTTGTAAGACATCCATACACTGCACTTTGAGTGCACCTGATACACAGGGTCACTCTGGAGGTGTTGGGAGTAGGTGGCTGCCCTTACCATTTGATGGGACTGCTCATCAGAAATGTAAAATGATTCTTAGTTTACCTGAGTTCAGTAGCAGCTTCTCCTGCTGCAGCCCAGACTGAGGTACACAAATCCACATGGATGCTTTGCTTCATGTTGCTTATAGTTAAGTTACAAGGGAGTCAAATATCTCATTCTAAGGTCCATCTTAAGACCCACTTAGTGCCCCACTCTCACTCTCGCAGAAGAGGAGGCCTTCCACATCAGACACATGCTAGCTCAAATACTTCTTTCATATCTAGAAAGAAGAGATGAAAGTTGGAATACTTACAAGAGGAACTGAGATTTCTTCTGACATGGGAGACTTTAGGACATGTTTCTTCTTTTCTGGAACAAGAGGCTTCACAAAGATAACATAAGGCTTAAACTCAGGAGTCCTCAAGTGCTTTACTGCCTGTGAACAGATACCTTTCATTATCAGATGTTTTCTGTTATCTGTCAAGGCCTACTCAAACTGGGTTCAACCGTTTCACTGGTACACACTGCAAAGTCCTGTGTCCTATACAGCTGAGCACAGTGATCTTTGCCTCTTCTAAAGACAGGCTAATGTCAGTGTCCTGCCTAGCTTACAGGAGTACATATGCTTCCTGGAGCACAAAATCTGAATCAAAATGTCAAAGATTAACTCCCAGTATGGAAGGATTAAGAGTAGGTACACTGGCACTGCTTACAACCCCAGTAATGCTTCCGAGGAGGTAGGGATGAACAAGAACAAAATACTTATCCATGCTCTCAGTATTTTCTCTAGGACTTGGAACAGGTTAGGAAGTGATGCACATTTCTCCTACAGCAAGGGAAAAATCCCACAGCGAGAACTTACTTTATTGAGAAGTGTCATCAAGGCTATAGCAATGGACACGTAGGAGCTGGAAACCCTGCACTGCTTTCTCAAGAGCCCTATTCCACTTCGCTAGCAACCAGGCCATGTGTTAGAAACACAAGTCCCAAGAGCATCATTGTTCTTTGCAGGGCAAGTAGCCACAGATAGTGACCAGCATCAGTTACTCAAGCTTGCAGCCTACTAAGAAATGCTTGCTTTCTTTAAAATAAGCTGTAGAACTTACTTCAGGTACCACATCCACCAAACAAACCTTCTTTTTGGCCATCACGGACCGGATTGCCTCAAGACTGGTACCATACAGATTTTCCTTGTATTCTCCATGTTCCACAAATCTAAAAAGGCAATGCATTTTTAAACAGCATCCAGAACAAATACTGAACTTAAACATTAGATACAGCTGTTTCCTGAAGTCACAGTAGTCAAATGGGGGGGGGGGGGGGTGTGTGTTTTCTTTCTCTGGTTGCTTAGTAGCAATAGTCTTCCCATGTCATTGAGAGCTTATCAGCACTGCTGACAGATACAGGAAGAACCTGCATTACTTTAGTTCACTGATGTTCAAGCCTAATAGAAGAAAGAGGATGTTTCCCATAGAAAACAGAACAAAGCTGGCAAGGAAATGGACTCCAATTTTTCCATCTTCTGGAAAGCCAGAAGATGGAAGCCAAAAGAATCTGTACTTTCAGGAAACACTCAATCTTACAGAAAGTCCTTCATACTACAGATTCAGCCTACAAGACACTTTAAAGTGGACTTAGGAATAAAACTTTATCTCCATTCAGTATGATGGGTTCCAAGTAAGCCCAGCTAAGTGCATGTTACCTCCACTAGATTCAATTCTGACCAATACTACTTAGGATATGCAGGCTTAAATTCTAACTTACGATCCTCCTACTTAGAATCATAGAATGAACGAGGTTGGAAAAGATCCTCAATGTCATTAAGTAAGTCCAACGTTTACTCCACCACTGCCAAGGCTAACCCATGGCACTGAGGGTGTGTGAACGCTTGCAGGGATGGTGACTGCAGCCCTGCCCTGGGCAGCCTGTTCCAATGCCTGAGCACCCTTTGGGGAAGGAATTGTTCCTCAGCTCCATCTAAACCTGCCCTGGTGCAGCTTGAGGCCGGTTCCTCTTGTCCTGTCACCTGTTACTGGGGAGAACAGACTGACCCCACCCCACTCCATCCTCCTGTCAGGCAGTTGTAGAGAGCAATAAGGACCCCCTGAGCCTTCTCTTCCCCATACTACCCCCCCCCCCAGGCCCCTCAGCCGTTCCCCATCACATCACACTTGTGCTCCAGGCCCTGCACCAGCTCCGTTGCCCTTCTTTGGACCCACACCAGCACCTCAATGTCTCTCTTGTAGTGAGGGGCCCAGAGCTGAACTTGTCCTCTGTTATTTCTGAATTGCTTTTTACTACATTTCTGAGTTAACGCTAAGTCCAGACTGAACAAAGAGCTTTTTACTTGGAAAGCTGAACCCTTCTAATGCAGTGAAGTCCAACTTTACACCTGATGTAGGTATTCACATGATGTAAGATTTCACTAGCAATGGGTTTGAAATACAGTCAATTATGCCAGTATTTTAAAGTTAACTCACTTGTTTTGCTGCACATCTGTCTCAAAGGATTGCTTAGAGACAAAATTGTATTCTACTCCCTCTTTCTCATGACTTTTCTTTGACCTGGTTGTATCTAGAAGAGAACGGAAGCGAGACATGGGAGACAGGTCAGCCTTTGCCAACAGCTGTATCTTCTCTGGTTTAGTTCCAGTCGTATTTTCATGACCATAAACAAGGCAGCTGCACGCTGGCAAATGCAAGTTAACATAAAATATAAATCAAATTCTAAGACCAAAAATGAAGCTGCTTTGCTCCCAAGCATGTTACAACTAACACAAAATTAGGAGGCACACATCTTAACCTGGTAGAAGCAGCAGAGTGTAACCTATAGTGAACAGTACCTCTTAACTCTTTGGAATATTGGACTCATTTCCTTTGAGACTTTGACAATAAAAAGAGGAAATACATGAAGTTCTATTATCCTGCCTCTGAATTTCGAGTGGCTCTTTCCCACATGACTGTGGAACTTGCAGAATTCTGTGTGTCCCTTCCCTTTTGATGTCATCATTTCTTTCAATAACTGGAGCAGGAAAAGCTTTGGGGAGCATTCCACGCACCTCTGCCTGGCCATAAAAGTGAGGTCTGCTATTTTTTTGTGTACCTATTTAAATACAGCTAACCATTATCCCTGAGCTCTACTGCTGCCTGCCTGCCTGCCTGGCAGACAGCTATTGAAATGTCTGGAGTGACATGGAAACAGTGCCCTCAAGGTGAATTTTTCAATGTGGGACACAAAGATTGATGGATTATTTGTGTAACCCTGGCCACAAAACTCCAGAGCAGGATCACTGCTTTCTCTCCCACTGTGATTGGCTTCTTAGCCTACATATACTGACCAACAACTGCAAATCTTGTAGAACTTCTGACATGGGTTATTGCTGTCTACTCCCCGCCTTCCCTTTTCCCCCTCTCTGTAAAGTTTAGCTGGTGTGATATGCTAAAGAAAAACCATCCTCTTTTAAAGACACGGAATGTTTGGGCTGAATCTTAAGTTACCAGTCTTCCAAATGAGTTCTTTTTGCAATTTACAATCTTTTTTTCTTCCTGTATTCAGTTTCTAATTCTTTTAACGGACACTACAAAAAATGCAATCTGTTCACTTGGGAAAACACCCACAAAATAACAACTGCGCTGACAGAATTCCAATGAACCTATGGAATAAAGCAGTGACACACAAAAGCCAGTCAATGTTACTCACGTGGAACTGCCACACCATACTCCTGCGGGTTCTCTGACACGACCTTCTGCTTGAGTTCACTTAATCTGGCCCCCAGGCAACCTAATAAAATAGAAGTGACTGACACGTTCCTGTGTGGAATGAAATACTGCAAAGAGAACAAGTAAGATCGATCTCACACAAACAGTTTGATGCAGCAGCATGCTTGAAGAAATCTGTGCATGAGAGACCTCATGAGCGGCCACATTCTGCTTTAAGAATACAAGAAACAAACTGAACCCCCTTGAACAAGTGTTGGACAAACACTTGGCAGGCACCAAATCAGGGAAGCTGTAATCTTAGCAGTCGGTTTAAGGAGATACCCTTGATTTCGAGCGCAAGCATGCACATGTTTGGGTGAGAACCAATAGAAAATGAGTCACAAAAATGAGCATCATTATTTTAGGAAGATTTAGTGAGTGTGGTTGAGTTTTGCCTTTTTTGCTCAGTGGTTTTTGTGGGCTTTTTTAATATCATTTAAAAGAAAAGAACTTCTGACCAAAATCAGAAAAGCCTCAAAAAAACCTCCCACCAGAAACCTCAAACTAAACACAAACCTTTAGGTGTTTAGTTTTGGGTTCCTCTTAGAAGGGAAAAGGGAGATATATGAAAGATTTTGACTCAATTCTGCATCTTACCAATCAAAACCACCAGCCTCTGCTGTTCACCAGGCTGCTGCTGGTATTTTGTGACCTCTTCATAAGTCAGGAACTCTGCTGTGTCTGTCTGCTCCGCTTGCTTTCCTTCATTCACATTGTTCTCCTTCTCTTTACGACTTAATCTAAAGCTCCTGCGTAAGCCAGCTGTAGAGAAAAACAAAAGGTATCTTCAACCATAGAATCATAGAATGGTTTGGGTTGGAAAGGACCTTAAGATCACGCAGTTCCAACCCCCTGCCATGGGCAGGGATGCCTCACACTAGACCATGTCGCCCAAGGCTCTGTCCAACCTGGCCTTGAACACTGCCAGGAATGGAGCATTTACCACTTCTTTGGGGACCCTCTTCCAGCACCTCACCAGCCTCACAGGGAAGAACTTCTTCCTTAGATCTAACCTAAACTTCCCGTTTCACTTTAAACCCATCATCCCTTGTCCTGTCGCTGTGGTGCCTGATGAAGAGTCCCTCGCCAGCATCCTTGAAGAACCATGTCTCCACTTTTCAAGCTTGTTCAGCCAGAAGTTACTCTGTCTTTGAATGAGTTTCTTAAAATAATCACATCAGTGCCTATGTGCTAATTATAGAGACGAAAAATATGCATAGCAGGTAGAAAACCACTCCATCTATAATAAAACCCCCTTCATACCACTTTGATTTGCCAATTGTTGGCTATGCACAGTCCAGTCTGCACAGAGCTAATCTAGTTTATGAACATCTGGGCAACTGACTCTCATGTAAATAACCCAGAGGTTATTTTACCATGTGCTCTTTTCTTTTATCTTTCCTTTACGGGGGCAGGGGCGATGCAGGGAAAAAGGAAGGAGAGGAAAAAGGGATTCTGGTTTCTCACCTATGTACTGGCCATTGAAATATCCTTCGCAGTCACAGTCTTCTGTCAATGAAAAAGCAGGGGAGGGGGAGGTAAAAAAGGAGAGTGAGATACCTTAACCAGTGCCTGCGATATGAGCCTGCCTTCTTGCTGAGGGAAGGAGAAGGTTTCTATCCTGCGTTATATGCACACACTTTTCCTACACCGGTATTAATGATAATAAAGAAATTGCCTTGGCTCATGGCTTGTATGTGAAAAACATCCTTGATGTCAATATTACACAAAATTACATCTTGTTTTTTATGGTATTCTCTTCAATATTCATTCTATTTGATCAGTGCTGCTGCTACAGGAGTATTCAGACTTGAGTGAAAAAGAAGAGTCCACACACAAAGCTTTTTTCTTTCAGGTATGACTTTCTAAATGGGTATGATTGTGCAAGAATAGCGACATTTTAATATCATTTGAGCTTAAAAAGGGGGAAGCAGAGATGACTGAAACACGAGCTCTGAACACCTTCCATCTTGACGAAGGTAAATTACCACTGCGCATTAATGCTTTATTTCAAAGGTAAAGCTTTGATGCTTTTGTCATGTGCATGGATGTAAAATAAGATGCAAATCGATGTTAAGGAAAAAGCCAACCTACCCCTCCTCAAGCTACAACCACCCGCAGGGCCCCTAAAACATGCAAAATAGAACATGCTCCTTAGCTGCAAAACACTGTATTGCAACCAACCAAATACCAAGTTCTGCTACTTCCTGAAAGGGGGCTGCCTGTCTTGTTAAAATACAGGCACCTGTGTGCTCTAATATCCCCAGAGCTCTCTCTACTCGTTGTAAGGAGGAGCCACAGGCAAATATATGTGCAGTTTAAACCTGTAACAAAATGCACCAAGCCAGGTCATTGCACACAGGTGTGCGATCAAGCAATGCCAACGCTAACAGCAGACACTAGTAGCAATATACAGCTCTCCAGAGCTAAGATCAGAGCTGTTACTTGGGAGTATTACTCTCAAGAAGCAGGTGGAGCGTGAAAGAAATCACAGCGCGCAGAATTCAATTGAAAATGCTTGCTATTTGGAAAGGTGATAAAATGCCTGAGCCCAACACAGAGGTTCATCATGAAAACAACACAGAAAAAAACAATAAATGAAATGCTTACAATGAAAATAACACAGTTCTGAAAGCAGTTGCTTATAATGAAATAACACAGTCCAAGCGAACAGTGAAGAAAAACCAATTTGGATTGATACAGGTGCTCAGAAATGTTCAACTCCAATATTTCCTTATTCTTTTAAAAATATAGCAACACAAAGGCTGCATTTAAGGTGCAACTCTTTCAACCTCACTCGGAAACCCAGAATGTGCAAATGCATATCAGAAGACACAAATCTTTTCTCTCCAATCAGAAGTACGTTTGGAAGTTACCATTACCTCGGTCATCAATCCAAACTAAATGAAGTATTAACTCAGGAAGAAACTGCTGTTGGAACAAGCTCTATCCACTATTCCCTTTGCTTACTGAGTGTCTTAGAAAATGCACTGGTCATTTATATTCATAGAGAAAATGAGTTAGGAGAGTACCTACCTTTATCAGAAGACTGATCATCTGTAGTTAGCATGAAAGGCAGAGTTGGGATGATGTTAAAAGACTGGCAAATGATTGAATAAAATTAGAAGGAATGATTTGCTTAATGGGCTTTTCTGTCTCAAAAGAAATGCAGTGATGTACCCTTAATTGACTTTTGTACTAAAATTCAGTATTATAACCAGTTATCAGCTTCATTGTCTTGCAAGTGTCTGAGAAACAGCCTAAGTAGCAGTCCTCACTGCATGCTTCCTAACACTGAATGCAATGGAAAATCATTTGGAAAAGCTTCATTTAAATCAGTAATGCTATTTTGATGCTTGGTTGAGCATCGTCCCTCATTGTAGCATAAGAATACCTGTATTTTCTCACAAGAAGTGCCATGTATGGCACATCTAAGTGAACAGAAAGTCACTTCTATTACTGAGGAGGGACAATTTCCATATTCCTATTCTACATGGTATTCCTAGCACAATATCTGGCTTCAGGGAGTCACAGGGTTTCCCCACCCATCAATAATAGCCATGCTGAAGTACCCAAGAGCAACATGAACATTATATGCTGGGATAATCCCAAATGTCTTCTGCCTTCCATCACTGACTAGTAATTCCATCACAAGCAGCATTGTTGTGCTATTTATTCTCTGACAGATGTTTGAGAGCTATAAACAAGAATCACTTTAAAGCCTACTTAAGACCAGCTCTGTTACACTAAGGCTGAAATGCTCCAGTGGTTTTCATCTGCCTTAAAGCTACACTTTATTTTCCTATGAGCTCACAGTCAGCTCATGCATTGGGTTGCTTTTGCAGCCTTCAAGTTTCAAACCATAGAAAACACTTGAACACTGGCAAATTTTAAAGCATCTAACCAATGTGTAAGGCCTCATGGTCCTGAAAGGAGGAAGAGATGGACAGCTGTGTTTTGTGAAAACAACAGGCGCTAGCAACACTGAATAAAGCTCAAACCCAAATCCTCTCAAGTAGCAGCTTCTATCCCTGCATGGAATCCATGGCAGATTACACAAGATGCATTCAAACATATCATTACTAAAATAGCAGAGAAATACTGAGAGGTTGGTATCGACTAAGACATCACTCAAGGACAGACTTACATACTGGTTTCTTCACAGTCCTCGGATTGGGCAGGGTGCCTATTGTTCTTCTGTAAATCAGTCGTCTAAAGAGAAGAGAATTCCATTTTAGTCACATAAGCTCAGAATGATGAAGAATTTATAGCATCTTCTACGTAGACCAGTGAAAACAGCGAACCAAATCCTTTCAAAATATAAAATGTCTCTGATTCAACATTTTAAAAGACTTTTGGTTTTAAACCCATGCCTGAGAGAGAAGATTCTAAAACACTTTCATGCCTCAGAGCACAGAAATCAACAGCATGTTACTTTTAGCAATGGCACTCTTTTTCTATTCCCTTCTCCCCAACCCAATCTCTTTTGGCAGATTAAACCCCCCACTATTCCATTCCATTCTTGTTGAGAATCCAACCCCTAGTTACCATGTTTACAAAGGATGGGCAAAATTCCTGTCTGGACAGGACTTTGAACAACCTGATTTAGGGGAAGGTGTCCCTGCCCATGGCAGGAGGATTGGAACTGGACGATCCTAAAGGTCCTTTCCAACCTTAACCATTCTGTGAAAGTACGAGTCTGAAATACAGTGTCTTCAAAAACCAAGAGAGTCAGAGACTGCTATTCCACATTTCATTCCATATATGTTTGTTTAGCAGGTGCTTCTGTCTTCATCCTACAAAGCGTAAGTCAACGGCAACCTACGTGAGGAAAGCTAGGAAGTTGATTGTGCAGGTGGAGAAGATGGAGCTTTTTAGCACTTTTCTCTAAGCCTCTGCTGTTCCCCCTGGCATGATCCTGCCTTTTGTGTCCCGTGGAAAAAAAGCAGCAGCAGCAAATCAGTGTGACACCATTTGTAATCTTCATGAACAAACCTTTCTTGGAACTGTTTTGAGGGGATCAAGCCTGCTCTCAGATTGGTATCGCCAACACGCTTTGCTTGCCACCACGTGGGATCATCTTGGCTTACAACTTCTAGGACGTGTCTTCTCTTAAATGGCAGCCCAGCCTCCTGGCAAGGAATAGCTCTGTCTTCATTGGGATTATAGCAGAAAAGCGCCCTCATGAACACCTTTAAAAGAAAGCAACACATTGTCCTGGTTTGGAGAAAGCTGCCTTTAAAAGCTTACCTAGTGCTTACATTACTAACTACATTTACTCTTCATGTCTCCTGTATGCTTTATGGTACTCAAAACCACCGAAATCTACCAAGCTGCATCTGCATTTGGACCTACTCTCTTGTGCAGAAAAAGAACCTAATTTTCAAGCACATGCCCAGTCATTTTATACTGGTATTCTGGAACATATACGGCTTCAAGGAAAATATCAGCAACTGAGAGCAGAGAAGTAGAAATGGAGACTGACAGAGCAATCCTGTAAGGGACCAGTTGAGCAAGAAGTCATTGCTGATCAAGGAGGGCAAATGAAGCAGTCAGGTGTGTGCTGATGTTTGCAGCGGGAGGGGGAACGTGCAGCTCGGTCTGCAGGTAGGTCTGTTTTGACTCAAGCAAGCAGCAACCATGGCCAGAGGTAATGGGCAGAGAGCAGCTCCCTAAAACACCAATTTTGATCACACGAACAAAACCAAGGGGCTGGATCTCAGACATGCAATGGATAGAACATGTGCCCAGGTGATGGAGAGAAGTCATCTGAGTAATTCCACTGAATAAAAGGGCACTGCATTTTACAACAAGGAACTGCTCTACTATCTTTTTAGTTCACCCACGTGTCTGTGACACTCCTCACTGAAACAGCAGGAATCCTGCATTTACAGAGGTGCCAGAAGCGTGTGAATATGGAAAGGCACGCCTCAGTATTTCACTAAGCTGGGTACCTTGCTGTCTTTTAGACGATCTTCTTCTTTGATGGCTGGAATTATTTTTAGTGTTATTGATCCCTGAGACTGAGCCTGAAAAAGAGGGAAATGGCTTTTATTATTCTGAAAGTAGCACGAGGACACAAATCAGACTATTCAAGTTCCAGTTGAGAGCTAGCATCTTTCTCTTCTTGTCAGAAATTAGACTGGCCAACATAATCCACTATTTAACTTCACTACAGAGACTACTGCGATGTCCCACAAATCCTTCACGTGGAGACATCCACAGTAACTACTTGGCTAGAACACATTCGGACCTGCATTAATTTCTGGATTACCGTTCACAGGGCATGAAATACTTCTGTGACTTTTAGCATGACACATTTCTGAAGTCAAAAGGAAAAGACTAATATACTGAGAAAAGAAAAACTTAACACAAAAGACAAGCAGGGATTGCATCTTTTAGCTCTATACATACTTTAAACTCTTGCTTAAATTCCATTGCCTATTGTAATTACTACAGCACCCCAACACAAAAGATCGTGAAATGAAAATCAGTGCAGACCAAAATCTGACTTATTTCTTCCGGTCGTTTGTGAAGCACAGTAATACCATTGACTTCTCTTAGTTCATCTCCAACATGGACAAGACCTGAAAAGATGGTTGGTAAATTAAAATAAGTCTACAGAATGGAAAGCACCACTCCTCTGATGTCCAATCTAAGGCAACAGCATGTACCTCCTCTCCTCCCTTCCCCAGCTTAATGGATTTCCTATTAGAGCTAAGTGCCTCATTTGCAACACGTTCTGAAGTCTCTTGCCCTTATTCCACATGGCATTTTGTTTTCATGCAGATTTAGCAAGAAATTATCGTGCTGGGTATGTGCATATGGTACATGTGTGCATGCAAAAGCTTGAAAATGTTAAAAATCTTTACAAATGCAATTTTCAGTCCCCTTTTGTTCAGCAATTTACCGCTGCGATCAGCTGCACCTCCTCGCATGATCCTGGCGACAATCACAGCTCCTGTGTGCTCATCTCTTCTGATGGTAGCTCCCTGAAATAAAGCAGGCTATTTGGCATCATCTTCAAGGATCTCTTCCATACTCACAGCAACGCTTTTGCATGACAGAGCTCTATGACTAGAGCTAGGTTATGTTATATATACCAAGGGTTCTTGGTTTTTCACTAGGCGAACAATTTTCACCGATTCCTCATCAAAATCATCATCAAAGTTATCAGGCAGAGGTGGAAGGACAGGGTCAAAGTTCTTCTGTGCTACGGTGTCGTGTACTAAAAGCATTGCCTGCATAAAGGAAATAAGAAACAGTAATGTAAAGGGGTCATATTGCAGTTTCCAGTTCTCCTGTTCCCAACATTACAGCAAAGTTAGCCTTCCCCCTTCCCACTCCCACCATAAACACAAACACAAAAAAAGATGTAGCAATTATCTTACCCATCATGTGAACTAGATTTTGGTGTATGTTGATACTGGAAGCAAATCTGGGCAATAACAACTCATAACTAAGCTCACAGAATGGAGGTTGAGAAGCGGTATCCTCTGCTTTTCTGCTCCCTCAGAAATATTAAGGGGAGGAGGGAAGACAGTTACGTGCATTACGCATGAAGGGCCTACCCTGTGTCTTCTCAATCCCCTTTGCATCCTAAAGCCTCTGCAACAAGTCACAGTGGAATAGAACTACAGCCTGCAGGAGGTTTTTTCCTTTCTCTTGGGGACTCTGCAATGTCATTTCTCCAAATAGAAAACATTTGATCAGATGGAGGTCTCTGGTGGGTCTTTACCCTGAGATGCGGTGTTGACAGCAACTGAAGCAGCTCTTTTTCTTCATGATTCACTGGTGCAGTCTGCAATTCTTCTATTACCTTTAAAATAAAAATTAACCACAAAATTAAAGGAGCCCACCAAAGGGGATCAGATATTTGCAAGCGTTTCTGGTGTTGCTAACTTCTGTCATCCTTCAAAGCAGCATGCACCGATCACAGCTTTGAGGGGAGGAGATGCTGGATCCAGAGGTGTGGATGGCCCACCGCTGGACACGTCTGAAGTCAGGTTTCACAGGGCTGTGAGCAATGTGAGTTAGTGAATGGTGGTCCTGCCCATGGTTAGGCTGCAAGGTCCCTTCCAACCCAAACCATTCTAGGTGAACAGCAATGCTGCTTGGGTAAAGGGTTTAAGTCTGAATGGGTTTAAGACTGAATGCTTAGCTGGGATAGTCTATTGTCAGGAAAGGACGGAATGCTTTCTTCAGCCTCTCCTTTATGAAGGCCATTAATAACACTCTTCTGTTGTGGGTCTGTCTTCACTGGACGTTTAATGACATACTTTTCAGCTCTCATTTCCTTGATCAATCATGAGTGAAACTAGCCAACAGATTCCAAGGATCTGGGGAAGATGAGAAATACATCCCCACGTAGCACAATCCAAAGCTTTGATTCGTTAGAAAAGCTGGCTTAGATAATAGGAAAATAAGGAGACAAAAACTTTTACTCACATCTTCAACTAATCCTGCTGCACTGTGTAAAACAGGAGTTGGACTCTGCCTTTCATAATGACGGAGTTTTTCATGAATCTGGAAAAGATTATTCAAGTGTATTACTACAGAGAGATACAAAACTTCCTGAATATACCTCCACTGGAACAGTTTGATACTTAAGGAATAGAATTTTTCTGAGGTAAGTGTCAGAACCCCCTCTCCTGGGGTTATTTTGGTTTGTTTAGAAGTCCTTTAGTTTTCTTTTTGCTCACGTTAAGTTTCACAGACAGCCAGAGAATCTGTTCAGACCTCAGCAGTGTAAAGTTAAAAACGAAGCCATTTCACACTGCTTTTTAGATACAGGGCACTGGATCTGCATTGTGGCAATCCAGGCAGAAATGTTGTGGGTTTTTTTCCAAATAAGATATGTTAAATGTTAGTGAATGTTCTTAATGTTTGTGCTTTTGCATGCTTTGGTCAGCACAGGGTTCCTAAAATAAAAACCAGAGAGCTTTAGCATCGTAAACAGTTGATCAATCAAGGGAACAGAGAATAAGTAACCTAAGGAACACGTGCTCATACGTGAACCTTTACCTTCATCAGGTAGTTGAGACTCTTTTCACTGAAGACATCCCTAAGGAATCCCATTTCCTCTTTATGATTTGAATCTGGTCTAAGCTGAGACGTCAAAAGGGCCAAAGTTTCATGCAATCCTAAATGTAAATTGAGCACAGAACAGAAGCTTTGTAGACAGCATGGCTCACAGGATCTCCTATTGCAGACATGACATAACACAACCAGCTTAGTGATCATTAGGTTTGCGAGGGGGGGAAGGAAGAAGCAGCTAAATTCTGCTTTTTTAGCTATTCTCTCCATGAATTTTAGAGTGCATTTGGATGCGGGAGACTCAAAGTCACTCCTGCTTTAAAACTCAGTATCAGCAGCAGCTATGACCCCACCCTGGGTGGCACACTGGAGAAGCTGGCTAGCAAGCCTTAAACCGAATCCCTGGTTTTTGAAGCTGAAAGGAAGAATATTAACGAAGCTTAACAACACCTATTCAGAAAACATGAAGAAGAGGCACAGCAAGCAGCAGAGACATAAGGGCTGATCTTTAATAAGCAGGCGCAGAAGCCAGTGTTATACCGAGAGGTCCAAGGTTACCCATAGGAGCCTGCCTACTTGCATATATCCAGGGGCTCCACAGAGTTGTCATAAAACTAGGCACTTCCTGAACTAGCTTTACTCATTTCCACCTTTTATACTGCACCTTCCTTGTGTTCTTTCAGGCAGTTACTAAGAAGTCTCCTTGAACTATCTTAATGCTATTTTAATTAACTCCAATTAATTTCCTGTGCTAAACACATACACAAGGTTTCAGTCATGCAGATCAGTTACCTGAGTCCTCCGAAAGCACTGGCATGGCCTCGTTCTTAATCCCCCGAGACAACCGCTCAACTTCAGTCAACTTGATTGTTTCTTCTTTCTGGACTGTGATTCAGAGGCAGCCCTGAAATGAGCAAAGGTAATACCTGAACTCAAGCACAAAACTCAAAACAAAAATGGCAAGCATGTGAAACTAGAAAATTCCTAGTACATCTTTCTCTCAAGTGTTCAGTTTACCCTGAATCAGGAAGAGCCCTGCAGCTGCTCTGCTATGCAAATAAGCACACAAAAATGCTGTTATCTAATAACCAGATGGTATCTTGGGTGAAGCCAATGCTGCAGAGAGCACAAGCTTGCCTATTCTGTTCTCACGACAGCCAGTTTTAGAAGGCCCAAGTAACTGTCTCAAAAGCCAGAAAACAGAATGGACATCTAAAAGCACCAATAAACCACCACAAGCACAGAAACAGAGCAGAAAGATGCTGCCATGACAGGTTGTTCTGGGGCTTCCTAAAAGCACGCCTCGAAGGCATTTACACCCCTCTGGCATTCTGATGCAGACCACGCTACAATTACATGCAAATCATTAGAGCTAATAGGAGTGTTAACCTCGGTCACAGGTACTAAGGATGCTACAACATAAGGCTACTTCCGACACCCAGGAATTCCTTTAGATGCTTTTATCGCTGTTTTCTCTTGTCACTGCGATACAGGCAGTGAAGGATGCTCCTTGCCAGGCAGCGCTCCCCAGCTCCGCAGAGACCTTTCCGTGCTCTCCACCGAGCTCGGCCACCGGCGGCAAGGCAAGCGCGGCCGATCCTCCTCACTACCCAGCCGCAGGCGCGACGGGCACGGAGCGAGGTTACGGCCCGGCCCGGCCCGCACCTCCCGCACCCCCGTCCGCTTCCAGCGCTGCTTCCCCAGGCGCGGCCGGGCTCTGCGGGCACCTTTCCGGCCCCATCGCCGCCTCTCGGAGGGCTTCTGCCAAGCACAGCCCGAGGCCTGGGTCGGAAACCCCCGGTGAACCCCAGCGGCCCCGCGGGCTCCCACCCCATCGGGGCCCGCGCCTCGAAGGCAGCATCAGCGCCCGGCCCAGCCCCGCCCGGCTGCGTAATGGCGCCGGGCCGGTCCTCTGCAGGCACGGAGCCGCTCCGCGCGTCGGGAGCAGCGCTGCCGCCCGGGAACCGTTACCTGCGGCTCCGAGCCCGAGTGCGGACCCGTGGGGGCTGCGGGTCGCAGAGCAGCTCCTCGGCGCCCGCGTCCCGGCAGCCTGCAGCATCCCTCGCCCATGCGCCCTGGGAGCTGCTCTACGCACCGCCTCCCTCCTTCCAGCCCTCCCTCCTTAATCCCCCTCTCCTTCCATCCCTCCCTTCTTCCATCCCTCCCTCCTTTCATCCCCCCTCCTTCCCTCCTTCCACCCCTCCCTCTTTCCATCCTTGCATCCCTCCCTCCTTCCATCCCTCCTTCCTTCCATCCCTCCCTTCTTCCACCCCTCCCTCCTTCCATCCATCCCTCCTTCCACCCCTCCCTCCTTTCATCCCCCCCTCCTTCCATCCCTCCCTTCTTCCATCCCTCCCTCCTTTCATCCCCCCCTCCTTCCCTCCTTCCACCCTTCCCTCTTTCCATCCTTCCATCCCTCCCTCCTTCCATCCCTCCTTCCTTCCATCCCTCCCTTCTTCCACCCCTCCCTTCTTCCACCCCTCCCTCCTTTCATCCCCCCCTCCTTCCACCCCTCCCTCCTTCCATCCCTCCCTCCTTCCATCCCTCCCTCCTTCCATCCCTCCCTCCTTCCATCCCTCCTTCCTTCCATCCCTCCCTTCTTCCACCCCTCCCTTCTTCCACCCCTCCCTCCTTTCATCCCTCCCTCCTTCCATCCCTCCCTCCTTCCATCCCCCCCTCCTTCCATCCCTCCCTCCTTCCATCCCTCCCTTCTTCCATCCCTCCCTCCATCCTTGCCTCCTTCCATCCGTCCCTCCTTCCATCCGTCCCTCCTTCCATCCCTCCCTTCTTCCATCCCTCCCTTCTTCCATCCCTCCCTCCTTTCATCCCCCCCTTCTTCCATCCCTCCCTCCTTTCATCCCCCCCTCCTTTCATCCCCCCCTTCTTCCCTCCTTCCTTCCCTCCCTCTTTCCATCCTTCCATCCCTCCCTCCTTCCATCCCTGCCTCCTTCCATCCCTCCCTCCATCCCTGCCTCCTTCCATCCCTCCTTCCTTCCATCCCTCCCTCTTTCCATCCTTCCATCCCTGCCTCCTTCCATCCCTCCCTCCTTCCATCCCTGCCTCCTTCCATCCCTCCTTCCTTCCATCCCTCCCTCTTTCCATCCTTCCATCCCTCCTTCCTTCCATCCCTCCCTCCATCCCTGCCTCCTTCCATCCCTCCTTCTTTCCATCCCTCCCTCCTTCCATCTCTCCCTCCAGCCCGGCCGGGTCCGCGCCGGGAGCCCGCTTGGCTGATCCTGTCCCCCGGCATCCACAGCTTCCTTTGCTGAATGCACAGTGGGGAGCGGGTCAGCACAGGCACCTGCTTCACCCATCTGGGTGTGCTGTGCCATTGGAAGCCTTGGAAGAACACGGCGGCGGCTTTCTGCATCTGTTTATAGAGGGATGCATCCCAAGAGGGGGGCATTGGAGCACGCACGGACGGGGGGGGTCTCGGGTGGGGAGAGAGCGTGTGGGCAGGGACCGAGGACAGGGAGTGCCCTGGGGCGGCCGTCTCAGCACGGCAATAGAAGAGGGTCAAAGAAGAGCAGAGGGCAAGCAAGAGACGTGGCACCATCCTCCGCAGCCTGCGGAACAGGGGCTGCGGGGGCTGAGACTGTTCGGGTTTTGCACTTGTTCTGTGCTCCCTTTATTTTTTAGGGGTTTAGCCGCGATGTAAACGGCTGTTACCGAAGTAATGAGATGCCGCTTGGGGAAGTTTTTCTCATTTTGTGCCTGGTTTTGGTTTTTCTTTTTTGAGGGGAGGGATGAATTAAAAGGTCTTTTTGCAGCCTTTATGGCAACGCAGCCAAGGGTTCAAGTCACAAAAGCATAGTCAAGCCCTGGATGGGAAGCCTTGCAGGACTGGGAGGGCTCGCTGCTGCTTTCCTGTGACCAAAACTCAGTACTGCAGGGGGTCACTCGGTGTCTGCAGGGTTTGGGGTTGTTGAACATAAGGTCTGAGAGAGCTGGAGAGCCTTGGTGTGAGCTGCCAAGAGGTTGGGGCTTTACACAGTGTAGGATCCAGGAGAGACCAAGTCAGATAAGGGCGTGGGGGTGGTGGGAGAGGACACAGGCATCAGCTAAGGGCGGACTCGCAAAGGAATGGCAGAAGGTGGCGTCTGCAGAAGCAAGATGTGTCATTACTGGAGGAGACAAGACCACAGCACAGGCATTTCAGCTGTGCTCAGCAGCAGCATTTACCCCTCCCCATATCATTCGTTGTTCCCTTTGTAGAGTCATTTCCAACAGCTCCACTATCTTGGCGGGGACGTGTGGGTTCCTGAGTCTCTCTCACACATGCAGGAAGCTTGGCTTAGCATGCTCCTTGGGTACCTCATCCTTGCTGCCTTCCTGAGGAAACCGCTGGGTAAGCATTGGCTTTGACTGACGGGATGATTCCTCTTCTTCCCAAAGATCCTCACCCCCTCAACAGTTCCTTGCAAGGAGCTGATCTTGATGGGCAAATGTTGGAAACATCAGCTCACACAGGTGGTTTTGCATATTCTTGCTCAAGATGCTGATACAGCTGACAGAGAAAAGAGACAGAGAAGCATCATCTCCTCTCCTGATCAGCTTAGAGCCCTTCTTGTCAACTCTCCATCTCCCTCTGCCTCTCGCTGCTGATCTGCTCCTCACACTGCTGGAGGTGTCCTGAAGCCAGCACAGGAGGGCCAGGCACTGCAGGCAGCTGTTCCCTGGAGACTGCAGGCAGCATGAGAGTGGAGACCAAAGACGTGCATGGAAGCACAGCTCTCCTATGAGAGATTCTCCTCTGAGCTGTATCCCTTTGGGGAATAATTGATGTTATTGTGCTGTGAGATCCACACTGAGCTGAGGTCTTAATCTCCTGTCCCAAGACATTGTGTTACACAGGGACCCTTCTCCTCCAACACTTTTCAGCCACTCTTTTTTGCACCTTGGAGGACTTCCCTGCACAGTCACTGCCTCCTCTTTTCTTCCAGGAACAATGGGACAGACTCAGCAAGAAGGACAAGTCACAGTAAAGGAGAGAGACACTTTCCAGACCACCTGCACTTACCAGAGTGCCAGCTTTGATGCCTTGCTTTGGTACCAGCAAAGGAAAGACCAAGCCCCGCAGCTCATCTCATATCAGGCAGTTGCTGGCCCCAGGCAGAGCGGCCGTTTCACCACTCTGCTGAACACCACAAGCAAATACAGCCTCCTGAAGCTGCAGGAGGTCGAGCTCTCTGACAGTGCCTTGTACCTCTGTGCTGGGCAAGACACCGTGGTGCAGGGAGATGCCTCAGCTGTGCAATAACACAGGGAGGGAGGGGTTGAGGGGAGGATCTACGATCATCTTCAGCTGCTAAAGAGAGTGGTGGTGTAGTGATGAGCTCCTCTGGCAGCAAGGGACTCCACATCTGGGACATGCCAGACTTGCAGCAGGACACAGTAAGGAAATTTTTGTGACCCATTCAGGCAGATTAAACACATGCTGGTGCTTTATTAAATAAAAATATAGAAAATAATATATTGGAAAGGGGTCCATCATCGTGAGCTGTTCTACAAGGAGTCTGCAAAGATGCGTTAGGAGCCGATTCCTTATGGACACTGCCACTAGCACCAATCCTGGGAGCGTTTGCATGGGGCACCTCAGTGTCATGGGTCGCGTGGTCACCTTAAGCTGGTGGACAAGATGTGTTAGAGAGACCCTTCTGTTGAGTCACAAGGTTCAGAAAAGACCCCTTTGCTTTCCAGCTGATCCTCAGATGTTAGAGGGGCTGGGTGCACCTGGAGCCAACCTTGGTCTTAGACTTGGTCAAAGGTTTATATCTAAAGGATTGTGGAGTGCTTGTCCTTCTTGTCCATATTCGTTCTGCATTCCAACAAATTACAAGGGGGGGATCCTTGAACACTTTATATTCCACCAGCCTATCAGTGTCCCAGGAATGATGAGACCCTTGTGCCCAACCAGCCTGTCCATGTCCTGGACAGTCACCAGCTTGCAGGGTGATTCATCTGACATATTCAGGGGCCTCCACCGACAGCGTCACAGAGTGAAATCCCTCAGTGCAAATATTCACGTCTCCAGAGTCTTACACAAATCAGATTTCAGCTGAAGCTTTTAATTATACAAAAGTTTGTGACTGGAGAAAGTTCAGAGATTGCCAGTGATAGGGACTGTCTGCAAAACCAAGCTTGACTACACAGCCAGGAGTGAGGTAGGTAGAGGGCAGAAGATAGAGTTATAACCCAACGGGTATCCCTATGTGGGAAAAGACATTTTCAGCAGATCCCGGAGCTACTATGGAGTCTTCCCCACTTTCCCATTCCTAATGTCAGATATTTATACGATTTGATTCAGGTTAGTAACTCCCTGTAACCCTCCCACCACGCACAGAGTGGTCAGTTAATTTCTATGGGGTTACACCATTTCCATCGAAAGCACACCCTAGCCATGGTTTGCTGAGGCATGAAGCCGGACGGTGGCGATGTCCACGTGCTCCCAAGAGGTACCAGGCTGCGAGGACAGTGCTGCCTGATTAGGGGAACCCCTTTGGCAGGAGACCCCCTTCTGCCCGCGCACAGCCGCTGAGCACCCTCAGGCCGGCTCAGACCCCCAGCAAAGCCGACGCAGGACCCAGCCCCGGGGCGGAGCTGGCGGCGGGGAGGGGACGAGAGAAGGGGCGGAGGTGGCGGAGAGGAGGAGCCGGGAGCCCGGAGCCGGGGCTGCAGCGGGCAGGGAGGACGCGGGCGGCGGAGCGGCGGGATGCGGCGGTGCCGGGCGGCGGCGCTGGCGGGGCTGGCCGCGGTGCTCCTGGGTGCGCGGGGCTGGCGGCGGTGGCGGGGCCGGTTTGTGCCCGGGCTCTTCCGCGGGGAGCCCAGCGCCAACCTCTCCCGCTCGTTCCACGCCTCCTTCCCCTTCCCTGCCTCTCTGACACCCCTCGTCCCCTTTGCAAACCCTCCGAGTCCCCTTTTCCTACTCGCCCTATTTCTCCGCCGCCTCTGTCGCTACGAGCCTGCTTGCATGTACGCCTGCTTTGCCATGCACCATCTCCTTCACGGCTGCATTCAGAGCTTATTGCCCTGAATACAGCCCTCTGTCCTGACCTGTAATACACCCTCCTGATCTGCCTTTTATCCATTCATCCCGTCAGTTTATGACACATCTCTCCCTGTATCTGCCATTCTAATCTCCTCTTCCTGCTCTGAAACCCCTCGTTGCTTCCTTTGCTTCTGGAGGCACAATTTTGGTTTCCTGCATTCCACAGTTACACCCTTCATCGACGCAACCCCTGTTCATTCTTTATTCTCCATCTCTGTTGACGTTCACGTGTTCCCATCTGTTCTGGTTCGGCTCTGCCACTCTTGCTAACCCTTTCTCTGAGAAAACCGAATCTCGGTGATCTTTGACAACGTTTGTCCTTTCTCCTGTCTGCAGCAGCTGTGGGCAGAGCCCAGGTGCAGCAGGACCCGTGGGCAGAGACCACCGAGGGCACCGGCATCAAAATCAACTGCTCACACCCCAACCTAGGGCGTTACGACTTCATCCATTGGTACCGTCAGCTCCCGGGCCGTGGCCCCGCGTTCCTCGTAAGCGCTCTTCAAGGCTCCAAAGTGCTGCTGGACCCGCCGGGGCGGCTCTCGGTGGCGGCAGATCGCCGGTCCAACGTGCTGTGGCTCTCTGGGCCCCGGCTCCGGGACGCGGCGGTGTACTACTGCGCCCAGGAAGCACGGAGAGAGGAGCCGGGGCTGCGGCCGAGCAAAAACCGCCGCGGGCGGGGCCGGGCGCGTGTGTCGGGGGCGCGGACAGCGGCGCCCGGGCCCGCGAGGGGGCGCTGCTGCTCCGCCCGGTACCGGCATCGGACCCGTCGAGGCCCCCCCCTTTCGTGCCCCGCTGCATCCCCCGCACGCGGCTCCGGAGCCAGAGAGCCTGCACTGCTGCACGGCAGCGTTCATCTGTCCTGGGGCATCTGCGGGAGAGGCGTTGCTCCCAGGCAGCTGAGCAACAACGCTTCCCCGCTTCTCTTTGCTGCCCCAACAGAGCCGTTCCCGGCAGCTCTCTCGTCTCGGGGCTGGCAGCTGGTTTTGTGACAGCAAACAGGCGGGTTGATCTCAGCATGCAACTCGGATATCTCATCCTCACTGTTTTCTTGGGGCAACTGCAAGGTAAGTCCTGCCCTTCTGTAAGCACATGCCTCTTCCTCTCCCCAGGGAACCCTTGCCTGCTTTATCAGCGTCATGCCAAGAACTACTACTGAATAACGGGAAAAAAGCTGGGAAGCATCACCTCCCATTTGTGGTTTTGCACGTTCTCTCCAGATGCCATTCCTATTGGAAATGAGGACAGAGAGGAGGGATATCTCATGCCTCTGCTACTACTTTTCTCTCCCCTTCATCGCTGTGTCTCTCTTCCTATTCACTTGCTGTCACCATAGGAGATCACATCCGGCCCTACAGTCCCACATTTCTCCCTTTCCAACACAAGGTAGCAGATCTTGTCCAAGATGCCCCAGGCACTTTTTCATCTCACAATAGGGTGTCCCATTTTGCCCAAAATTGCTGTTCCTCTTTACATCCCCCGGCATCAGTGTTTTCCTGCCGGGCAAGGGGCAGGGAGCGTTCACCAGCTGGGTTTGTATCCATTCCTTCTTTGCTTCCTGAAGCCTTTCCCTGCAGAGCTGCTGACCTTTCCTTTCTTGCAGGCACCATGGGGCAGATCACACTCACCCAGCAAGAAGGACAAGTCACAGTAAAGGAGAGAGAGACCTTTCAAACAACTTGCACATACCAGACATCCAACTTCGGAGGATTGGCTTGGTACCAGCAAAAGAAAGACCAAGCCCCACAGCTCATCTTGTATCAGGCAGTTGCTGGCCCCAGGCAGAGCGGCCGTTTCAGCACGCTGCTGAACAGCACAGGGAAATACAGCCTCCTGAAGCTGCAGGAGGTCGAGCTCTCCGACAGTGCCTTGTACCTCTGTGCTGGGCAAGACACCGTGGTGCAGGCAGCTGCCCCAGCTGTGCAATAACGCAGGAAGGGAAGGTGCCTCGACTCTCCACTGCCAGCGATGTTTCCCCTGCCCCCAGAACTCTGCACAGCGAGATCCTCTTTCTGGCAGGGGCCATGCCCAGTGGCTCTGGACATGGCTGAGCCTGACCACAGGGCAGAGCCTGCTGGGAACCAGGGTGCTAGGGGCTTGCACTCAGCCCTGCTCAACCAAAGGAAGAAAATTCCAGGGAGACCTGAACTCATGAGGTAGATGAAGCCAGACCCCAGACCTCTGTGTCCGAAATGAGTAAGCCAAGACACCAACATAAAAATGAACTTTACGACCAAGCCCCTGGGCTCCTGATGCTCTACTAAGGGGAGCTGGAGGGGGGAGGTCTATGATCATCCTCAGCTCTTAAACAGGGAGCGGTGTCGTACAGATGAGCTCCTCTGGCAGCAAGGGTCTGTGTGTCCTGGACATGTAAGACTTGCAGCAGCCTACAGTACGGAAAGGGAAATGTCTGTTACCCCTTCAGGCAGATTAAACACATGCTGGTGCTTTAATTAAAAAATATCTTGGACAGGGCTCCACCATCGTGAGCTGTTCTACAAGGAGTCTGCAAAGATGCATTTGGCACCACTTCCTTCTGGACACTGCCACTAGCACCAATCCTGGGAGCGTTTGCATGGGGCACCTCAGTGTCATGGGTCGCGTGATCGCCTTAAGCTGGTGGACAAGATGTGTTAGAGAGACCCTTCTGTTGAGTCACAAGCTTCAGAAAAGACCCCTTTGCTTTCCAGCTGATCCTCAGATGTTAGAGGGGCTGGGTGCACCTGGAGCCAACCTTGGTCTTAGGCTTGGTCAAAGGTTTATATCTAAAGGATTGTGGAGTGCTTGTCCTTCTTGTCCATATTCGTCCTGCATTCCAACACTTTCAAATTAAAGGGGTGGGGGTGCCCTGGGTTCAGCAGTAGAATTTTTCTCCTTCTTGGTAGCTGGTGCAGCACTGTGGTTTGACTTTCGGCCTGGGAACAAAGCTGACAACAATGATGGTTTGGTTTGGCCAAGGACTTTGTGAGCCTCATGCTCTGCCAGGGAGGAGAGGAAGCCGGGAGGAAGCAGAGACAGGACACCTGACCCAAGCTGACCAAGGAGGTACTCCATAGCACAGCACGTCATGGCCAGGATGTAACGGAGTTACCCGGAAGGGCTGGGCGACGGCAGGGTTGGAGGAGGCATCGGTCAGAGCTTGGTTGGGCTGGAGGGGCAAGTTATTGGTCAGCTGATGCTGCGGTGTATTCTCTTCCCTTGTTATTTATCATTATTGGTAGTAGCAGTTGTGATTTGTGTTATACCTTAGTTACTAAACTGTTCTTAGCCCGTGGGAGTTGCATTGATTCTCCTCTCCGACCCCTCCAGGGGAGAGGGGGAGAGAAAGAAGGGGGGGAAGTGAGTGAACAAGTTGCCTGACTGGGTTTAAACCACGACAGAGGGGTCCTCGAACCCTTCATATTTCACCAGCCTAACATGGTCCCAGGAATAACGAGACCCTTGTGCCCATCGAGCCTGTCCATGTCCTGGACAGTCACCAGCTTGCAGGGTGATTCATCTGACATATTCAGGGACCTCCACCGACAGCGTCACAGAGTCAAATCCCTCAGTGCAAATATTCACGTCTCCAGAGTCTTACACAAATCAGATTTCAGCTGAAGCTTTTAATTATACAAAACACAAGATTGTGCACGTGCTCCCAAGAGGTACCAGGCTGCGAGGACAGTGCTGCCTGATTAGGGGAACCCCTTTGGCAGGAGACCCCCTTCTGCCCGCGCACAGCCGCTGAGCACCCTCAGGCCGGCTCAGACCCCCAGCAAAGCCGACGCAGGACCCAGCCCCGGGGCGGAGCTGGCGGCGGGGAGGGGACGAGAGAAGGGGCGGAGGTGGCGGAGAGGAGGAGCCGGGAGCCCGGAGCCGGGGCTGCAGCGGGCAGGGAGGACGCGGGCGGCGGAGCGGCGGGATGCGGCGGTGCCGGGCGGCGGCGCTGGCGGGGCTGGCCGCGGTGCTCCTGGGTGCGCGGGGCTGGCGGCGGTGGCGGTGGCGGGGCCGGTTTGTGCCCGGGCTCTTCCGCGGGGAGCCCAGCGCCAACCTCTCCCGCTCGTTCCACGCCTCCTTCCCCCTCCCTGCCTCTCTGACACCCCTCGTCCCCTTTGCAAACCCTCCGAGTCCCCTTTTCCTACTCGCCCTATTTCTCCGCCGCCTCTGTCGCTACGAGCCTGCTTGCATGTACGCCTGCTTTGCCATGCACCATCTCCTTCATCGGTGCATTCAGAGCTTATTGCCCTGAATACAGCCCTCTGTCCTGACCTGTAATACACCCTCCTGATCTGCCTTTTATCCATTCATCCCGTCAGTTTATGACACATCTCTCCCTATATCTGCCATTCTAAGCTCCTCTTCCTGCTCTAAAACCCCTCGCTGCTTCCTTTGCTTCTGGAGGCACAATTTTGGTTTCCTGCATTCCAGTTGCACCCTGCAGCCACGCAACCCCTGTTCATTAAGCATTTATTCTCCATCTCTGTTGACGTTCACGTGTCCCCATCTGTTCTGGTCCGGCTCTGTCTCACTGCCACTCTTGCCAACCCTTTGAGAAAATCGGATCTCGGTGATCTTTGACAACGTTTGTCCTTTCCTTCTCCTGTGTCGGCAGCAGCTGTGGGCAGAGCCCAGGTGCAGCAGGACCCGTGGGCAGAGACCACCGAGGGCACCGGCATCAAAATCAACTGCTCACACCCCAACCTAGGGCGTTACGACTTCATCCATTGGTACCGTCAGCTCCCGGGCCGTGGCCCCGCGTTCCTCGTGAACGTTGTTCAAGGCTCCAAAGTGCTGCTGGACCCGCCGGGGCGGCTCTCGGTGGCGGCAGATCGCCGGTCCAACGTGCTGTGGCTCTCTGGGCCCCGGCTCCGGGACGCGGCGGTGTACTACTGCGCCCAGGAAGCACGGAGAGAGGAGCCGGGGCTGCGGCCGAGCAAAAACCGCCGCGGGCGGGGCCGGGCGCGTGTGTCGGGGGCGCGGACAGCGGCGCCCGGGCCCGCGAGGTGGCGCTGCTGCTCCGCCCGGTACCGGCATCGGACCCGTCGAGGCCCCCCCTTTCGTGCCCCGCTGCATCCCCCGCACGCGGCTCCGGAGCCAGAGAGCCTGCACTGCTGCACGGCAGCGTTCATCTGTCCTGGGGCATCTGCGGGAGAGGCGTTGCTCCCAGGCAGCTGAGCAACAACGCTTCCCCGCTTCTCTTTGCTGCCCCAACAGAGCCGTTCCCGGCAGCTCTCTCGTCTCGGGGCTGGCAGCTGGTTTTGTGACAGCAAACAGGCAGGTTGATCTCAGCATGCAACTCGGATATCTCATCCTCACTGTTTTCTTGGGGCAACTGCAAGGTAAGTCCTGCCCTTCTGTAAGCACATGCCTCTTCCTCTCCCCAGGGAACCCTTGCCTGCTTTATCAGCGTCATGCCAAGAACTACTCTTGAATAACAGAAAAAATCTGGGAAGCATCACCTCTCATTTTTGGCTTTGCACCACTTGTCTCCAGATGCCATTCCTATTGGAAATTAGTACAGAGAGATATGCTACTGCTCCTGCTTTTCTCTCCCCTTCAATCCATCTCTCTTCCTATCTCTTCCTATCCAACTTCACCATAGCAGATCAAATCCAGCTCTGCAGTCCCACATTTCTCCCTTTCCAACACAAGGTAGCAGATCTTGTCCAAGATGCCCCAGGCACTTTACAGTTATCTTACATTAATAGGGTGTCCCATTTTGCCCAAAATTGCTGTTCCTCTTTGCATCCCCAGGCGTCAGTGTTTTCCTGCCGGGCAAGGGGCAGGGAGCGTTCACCAGCTGGGTTTGTATCCATTCCTTCTTTGCTCCCTGAAGCCTTTCCCTGCAGAGCTGCTGACCTTTCCTTTCTTGCAGGCACCATGGGGCAGATCACACTCACCCAGCAAGAAGGACAAGTCACAGTAAAGGAGAGAGAGACCTTTCAAACAACTTGCACATACCAGACATCCTACTTTCAAGGTCTGGCTTGGTACCAGCAAAAGAAAGACCAAGCCCCAGAGCTCATCTTGTATCAGGCAGTTGCTGGACCCAGGCAGAGCGGCCGTTTCAGCACGCTGCTGAACACCACATGGAAATACAGCCTCCTGAAGCTGCAGGAGGTCGAGCTCTCTGACAGTGCCTTGTACCTCTGTGCTGGGCAAGACACCGTGGTGCAGGCAGCTGCCCCAGCTGTGCAATAACGCAGGGAGGCAGGGTTTGACTTGGGGGGATCTTTGATTATCCCCAGGTCCTAAACAGGGGGTGGTGGCACAGAGATGAGCTCCTATGGCAGCAAGGGACTCTGTGTCCTGGACATGCCAGATTTGCAGCAGCGTACAGTAGGGAATTTTTATTTTACAATCATTGAGACTAGGACATGAGAAGTGACGTAGTCGTGAACCTGTCTCTAGACATACCCTCTTGAAAAAACACAGGACCAACACTTTAGAAAGCAGCTGAAAATGATGTGGGTACACTGTGAGTATTCCTGCGTCTTTGTGCTGGCATTTTTCGTCCTGGTGCTTTGCATACCAGTGCTGGAACAGCCTGCAGCAAGAGGGAGCTTTCGGCTGCCTCTTCTGTTATTCGAGAGGTGGCTGAGTTTGCCTTGCAGCCAAGGTTCCTCTGTGCCAGTTTCTGCACACGATAGTGTGTTGGTTTACCTGGCAAGGTACAGGTACTGAAGGGGCTGCTGGGTTGGCTTCTGTGAGAAGGTAACAGCCAGTAATAGCAGGCTCCAAGACAGCCTGCTGCCAAAAGCTGAGCAACACAGTGCCTCTGTGACAGCATATTGAAGGAAGGGTGAAACAGCAGCTCTCACAGGGGAAGCACCACAAGGAGGCCAGGCTTGCCAGTGAAGCAGAACTTTAATAAGTTAAAAGAGGGAAACAAAGACTGCGAGTAGAGGGCACCAGTGCAGGGATCCCTGGGGAAAGCCAAGAGTCTGCGGTTCTTGGCTGTGGAGAAGGGAGAGAAAGGAAAGCTCATTCAGCTGTGTTGAAAACAACATCCAGAAGATCGATCCTCTATCCAGCACCATGCCCTGAGTTCCTGCAGGTGTCTCCCGGGGCTCTCCCAGCACGTTTATCAGAGGAGGTACCTCCTGCCACCATAGCGTCGAGAAATGCCAGAGAGGTCACAGCACCCGGAGTTGATGGGCACTCCACCGCAGCTGAGGATGCTGCCAATGGCAGCGGAGGTGGAGGAGCCCACAACGGTGTTCTGAGGGAAGGAGCTGAGGATGGGGCCGGGCAGGGTCACCACCACAGCAGGAGGCTCGATGACAACAGTGGAGCTCTGGCACTGCCTGACACAGCACTCATTGCAGCTGTTGGCCAGCGGGGTCGGGCCGCAGGGCTGGCAGGGCACGCACGGGTTGTAGCAGGACATGTCTGGATGCTGGAGCTTCACCTGGACACAGGGCAGGGGCAAGCAGAGGATGAGCACAAGAGTGGATGAGGAGCAGCCTGGCTTTCCTGTGGCAAAGAGCCAAGGCCGCTAAGGAGCGGGCAGCTGGAAGCTGCGCCAGGTGCCACAGGGTCTCCATTGCCGATATAGAGCAGCCTGGGACAGGGAGGGTCTCTTGGAATTTGTAAACCAAAAGCCCCTTCAGCCACTTCCCAGCCTTTCTCTAGGCAGACATTCTCCCCACTTCTCTCACCTATGCACAACGCTGCAAGCCCCAGCACAGGATAAGGCTAACATCAGCTGAGAGTTTCACTGAGGATAGACCGCGCTTCTAAGAGGAGGACAAGGGGCTTCAGACTCACCTGGTTCTCAAGGAGAAGGAGGCCAGAGAAGTGGATGAGAGAGCAGGGACCTGGCCTGCCTTTTATATCTGCCCATCACTGCCGCAGGACCAGAGGTGCCTTTGCAGAGGTAACAATTATCTGACAAGCTCATCTTGATGCAAACCATTGCAGCTAATGATATGGGCTGTGCTTTGGTTTCCAACACTGCTGCCTTTTCATTTCCAGGTTTGGGCCATGCCTGTTTCCCAATGAAGGCTTCTTCTGAGCACAGGCATGAAAGGCCTTGGGATTTCTGAGTCAGGAATGCAGCAGTCCTGGCAGAAGACTTAGCTCAAGTGCTGGATGCATCCTTAGAAGGCCAGTGACATTAGTCTGGGTCACTCGAGTTTCTCAGGAAGAAGCTCCAGCCATTCTCGGCAGGAAAGAAGCCCAAGGGTTCCTGTCTATGAGGATGTGCCACATGCATGTCTGAGTACATACTGGAAAAGAATTGGTACATAATTCTACACTGATGTGCATGAGCTGTGTGTCTGTGTCCTTGTGTGCCCCTCATCAGGAGGAAATGTCCTGCTCATAGTGAGGACACTCTCCACTGTTCTGTCCATTAGCAGCACAGAGCAGCAGGTTTTCAGGGTCAGAGCGTGTTTTTGGTCATTCCACATGATGAGAAAACGTTTCCCAGGGAGGCTGTGGAATGTCAGTCCTGGGAGTTGCTCAAGGCTGGAGTGAATGTGACCTTGGGCAACCCGATCTAACGATATCTGTTCCGAGCAGCCTCTGGAAGTCCCTCCTGACCTGCTTTCTGTGATTCCACAGCGGCCCTGGCCTTCCTGAGCCCTGCATGCCGATGGGCACAGGACTCCTCACACTCCCTCTGCCACAAGAGAACTTCTAGGCACTGTGCTGGGACTGCAGAGGGGCAAGGGAAGGCAGGAGCTCAGCCTTCTCTCTGCCCTGCGCAGGAAATCCGTGGCTGGTGTTTGCAGCCCCCACGCTGGGAAACAGCTCCGAGAAGCTGCTCCATCTCCTGCAGCGGTGGAGGCTGGTTCCTGATGGGGCGTCCTTGCTGGAGGAGGGGGGCAGTCCCTCTCCCCGAAGACCCCCTTCTGCCCGCGCACAGCCGCTGAGCACCCTCAGGCCGGCTCAGACCCCCAGCAAAGCCGACGCAGGACCCAGCCCCGGGGCGGAGCTGGCGGCGGGGAGGGGACGAGAGAAGGGGCGGAGGTGGCGGAGAGGAGGAGCCGGGAGCCCGGAGCCGGGGCTGCAGCGGGCAGGGAGGACGCGGGCGGCGGAGCGGCGGGATGCGGCGGTGCCGGGCGGCGGCGCTGGCGGGGCTGGCCGCGGTGCTCCTGGGTGCGCGGGGCTGGCGGCGGTGGCGGGGCCGGTTTGTGCCCGGGCTCTTCCGCGGGGAGCCCAGCGCCAACCTCTCCCGCTCGTTCCACGCCTCCTTCCCCCTCCCTGCCTCTCTGACACCCCTCGTCCCCTTTGCAAACCCTCCGAGTCTCCTCTTCCTACCCTCTTCCTACCCCACCACGTCCCCCATTTCTCCCCTTCACAGCCTTGGACACAAGTTTTATTTCCTGCACGCCGCATTTATTCCATCTTCTCACCCCTTTCTGCATTCAGCATTTATTCTCCTTCGGATTTCAGCCCTCCGTCCTTCACCCTCAACTCCCCCGTCCCCTTTCTCTCCCTCCCTCCACCCACCCATGCACCTTTCATCCTCTCTCTCTCCATGTGTATTTTTCCCACCCACGCCGGGATCACTCCATCCCTGTTGATGGGCACGTGTCCCGATCTGGTCTGACTCTCACTGCCACTCTTGCTAACCCTTTCTGTGAGAAAATCGGATCTCAGTGATCTTTGACAACGTTTGTCCTTTCCTTCTCCTGTGTCGGCAGCAGCTGTGGGCAGAGCCCAGGTGCAGCAGGACCCGTGGGCAGAGACCACCGAGGGCACCGGCATCAAAATCAACTGCTCACACCCCAACCTAGGGCGTTACGAGTTCATCCATTGGTACCGTCAGCTCCCGGGCCGTGGCCCCGCATTCCTCGTGGGCGTTGTTCAAGGCTCCAAAGTGCTGCTGGACCCGCCGGGGCGGCTCTCGGTGGCGGCAGATCGCCGGTCCAACGTGCTGTGGCTCTCTGGGCCCCGGCTCCGGGACGCGGCGGTGTACTACTGCGCCCAGGAAGCACGGAGAGAGGAGCCGGGGCTGCGGCCGAGCAAAAACCGCCGCGGGCGGGGCCGGGCGCGTGTGTCGGGGGCGCGGACAGCGGCGCCCGGGCCCGCGAGGGGGCGCTGCTGCTCCGCCCGGTACCGGCATCGGACCCCCCTTTCGTGCCCCGCTGCATTCCCCGGACGCGGCTCCGGAGCCAAGCTCCGGGCAGAAACCCAGGAAGGCACCGAGACTGTCCACTCTATGCCGCGAAAACAAAGGCGAATGGGCCTCATTCTTGCCCTCCTCACAGCAGAGGTGTGACTGTCACACACACTCTGGCACACTTCAGGAAGCAGCGATTTCATTGTGCCTTGCTCTCTAGTGTGTTAAGCATCTTCCGAGGGACAGGGATTCCGGAGCTGGGAAAAATGATCTTCACCATGGCTTTGCCAGCATGTGTCCTGCTAATCCAGACAGGTGAGTATATTCATGCGCTTCCTATCGTCTCCCACAGTTTTTAGTAGGCTGTGCACAGCTATGTGCTGACAAGATGAGGTCAGGCTGTAATGCAGAGGGGTGGTGGAAGTAGATATCTGAAATTTCCCTCGGAAAAAGGCGAGCAAACAGCCTTAAACACAAAGCGAGAAGGAAGCAAGCTGCTCTGCAGACACATTTCTGTTTTGCAGGTCTTGTTGGAGGTAACCCCCCGAAGCAATTCCTCTCCAATGTGTCAGCCACAGTTGGGCAGCGAGTGGTTCTGCCCTGCCAGTCCATCATCGAGGACAGCGGCAGCGGTCTGAACTTCTTCTGGTACCGCCAGCTCCCGGGGGAAGCCTTGAAATTTCTCCTACAAGCATTTAAAGATTCAGGGAATGACAAGTTCCGCAGTGGCCAGTTCTCTGTGGTGGTCTACAAAAATAAAACAGCCCCCTTAGAAATAGCAAATGTTTCTTTTGAGGACACTGCGATTTATTACTGCGCTCTGAAGTACCACATTAAACTAAGCCACATTTCCACTCGTGCAAAATCTGCATTGCGCAGAACAGCATAGGAGGGGTGAACCTCTGCATCTTCCAGCCTTGGCAGTGCTTTTGTCCCTGAAATGATCCTCTCCTTACATTAACCTTTCCAACATCTCCCAGCCCAATTACTCCCTACTTTTCTCAAAGGCCCCCATCTAAGCAGAGGTATTCAGACCAGGGACTTAGAAACACAGGATCATGGGACTGTGCAGATCAGCGGGGACACAACTTTCCTCACACAGAAACCAACACTTCTAAAGGAAATGATCGATATTCCCTGGACTTAACCTGCAGCATCAGTCCTTACCTGCTCTTGGTTTGTCCAGTACCTGATACTGCACACCCCAGTCTGCTGGGGTGACAGTGTTCTGAGGTCTCAACCCAGCCCTAGCCCTTGGCACAGCTACCTGATGGACCACAGGCCCTCCTCTTGCTCCTCTTGTAGAGTAGCCAAGGTACAGGAAAGCAGCTTTTACCTTAATGCCTTCAGCACTATGCAGGATATCCTTCTCTGTGTTGCATATGGTTAGATATCCTCCCACATACATCCCAGTCAGCACAAAGTCTACTTTGGAAAAGCTAAAGCAAGCATAGTGAAAATGACCTGGCAATTCCAACTACCTTCAACTCGGCTCTTGGGTTTAGAGTTGTAACAAGGGGGTAACAGGGCTCTAACTGAAGAATAGTGTGATGAGAGGCAGGGGTGACAAGGGTACAGGCAGGGCAAATGTGCAGAAAGCTGAAGATGAAGCAGTTCTAGCTTCGTGGACCCTGATGTCCATGGGATTAGTAACCATCCTGAGAAGGCTGACAAGGAGATTCAGCTCCTGAGAGCCCCAGCAGATCCCTGCAGCCCCGTCAAATCTCTAGCAGCATCTCCAGCTGTCCACCTCTGCGTAGAAAGCATGGAAGACAGAATGCCAAGTTACTGGTCACACACAGGACAGCTTTATGGCCAAGCACGAAACAAAGAATAGTAAGTTGCAAGACCTTGGATGAACTGCAGCTCGAAGGGGCTGCAATGGCAGAAGGAAGGGGGACCTCACAGCGGCAGAAAGGAGTGTGGGGCAAGGCGACAAGGCTGCGGAAGGTTGTTTCCGCACTCATTTGTCCCCGCGAGCAGCGAATGGGAGCGGGGCCAGGGCGGGTTGGGGTGGATGGAGCCCGACCCCCTTCGGCAGGGCTTGGCAGGGCCGGGACAGAGCTGCAGCGGTGGTGGGAGATCAGGACCGGGAGCCGCCGTCTGCCCGGGGGAAGCGCTCCTCCTGTGCCCCGCGGCCCTCCCTGCGATATCCCCAAACCCCTTGTCCGGGCGCGAAGGGGCCGCGGCACCGGGGGCCGGTCCGGGGCGAATCTGTTGGAGGCGGGCAGAGGCGTCGGTGCTGCCATGACGGGGCGGCAAGGAGGCGGGGCGGGCAGGACCGGGCAAGAGCGCGTCCTCGCTCAGCTGCTCTTCGGATCCCGCATGATGGCGCCCGCGCTGGGCCCGTGGCTCCTGGCCTTGGCATTGGGGCCGGCAGGTGAGAGCCAGACGGGGAGGGCAGCGATCCAGGGGGTGGGAAAGGGGAGAGGGAAGAGAAAGAGACAGGGACAGGACTACCGAAGGGAAGACAGGAAAGGGGAAGGCAAAGTGAAGGAGAGGAAGGGGGAAGGCAGAGGGAAGGTTGCGTCCGTGGTCGTGGTGCCGGTATCGGCGCCAGGGGAGGCTAACCCCGAGGAGGGCAGGCAGATCCCTGGGCCCTAGCGCTGGGCTTTGCTGGGAGTGAGGAGGGTGATGGCGGTCGCTGTGCTAGGGCGGGAGCGCCGGGGATCGGGGAACCGCCTCGGGTCGGGGTTGCGCCCTGCCCGGCTGCCTGCGCTCTCCATCCACAGGGGTGTGGGCGCAGCTCAGGCTGGAGGAGACCGGCGGAGGGCTGCGAGCGCCCGGGGACTCCGTGCGCCTCTCCTGCCTCGGATACGGCTTCAACTTCGGGACTTACTTCGTTCTGTGGTACCTTCAGGCACCCGGAGGTAGACTCGAGTGGGTGTCTTTCATCAATCCCTCCTCGACTTCCACGACATATGCAGCAGCGGTGGAAGGTCGAGCCACTGTCTCCCGGGACAATTCCCGGTCTGAAGCATATCTGTTCCTGCGTGCCCTGCAGCCTCAGGACTCTGCACGCTACTTCTGCACCGTGCTTCCTCACACGGAGACAGGAAAAGCAGCTGAGTTTTAACAGAAACGTGCTGCGCCCGTCCAGGGTGCAAAAGCTGTGGGGCGAGTGAGTGCCGCAACATCGATGAGGGAAAGCTCAGGGCTGTTGGCAGGGAGTTCATTGTTCATCACAGGGATTCCTGTCTTGCACAGTTGCACACTGCTGGCGCCCATGAAGGACAGTTAACTTTGTTAAGGATGCTTTGAGCCTGGTTGGGCACAAGGGTCTCTGCTCTCCTGGGGCACTGATAGATCGAGCAGTAGAGGTTGAGAAAATCTCCCCCTTTCACGTGACACAGTTCCTTCCCCTCCCATTATGGGTGAGCCCTGACAGGCAGCTAAGCACCATAGAGGCACTCAATGTCCCCTCAGCAGGACGGGGGAGAGAACTGGAAGGGTAAAAGAAAGTTCTAGATTTAGATCAAGAGGGTTTAATAGGTGAAGGAAAACTGTGGAATTGATTCCCTACTTCCCATTCGCAGGCAGGTGTTTGGCCATTTCCAGGAAAGCCGGCCTTCCCCGCGCCTACGGGGGAGGAGAAAAGCGGTAACGCCAAACGTCGAGGGTAGGGAGCCTCCTTTTGCCAGGGGGCCGTGCTCTTCCTGTGCCGTACTACCCACCCCGTCCCTCCCCTTGTCTTGCTGCAAAGGGGCCGCGGCACCGGTGGCCCGGTCCGGGGAGGGTCTGTTGGAGGGGGGTCAAGGCGGCGGGGTGGGCAGGAGACGGGCTCGTCTCTGCTCTGGCTCCCGCATGATGGTGGCCGCGCTGGGTCCGTGGCTGTTGGCCTTAGCCTTGGCCTTGGCTTCGACAGGTGAGCGCCGGTCGGGCAGGGCAGCAAGCGCGGAGCTGGAGAGGAGGGGACAGAGGGAGAAGAATAGACGGACAGGGAAAGGATGGAGACAAGGATTGGCAAAAAGGCAGAGTGAAGGGAGAATGGAAGAGATGAAAAGGGAAGGCAGAAGGAAAGTGGAGAGGAAGAAGGAATACAAGGGAAGGGAAGGCAGAGGGAAGGTTTCGACCCGCGGTCCCGTTATCGGCAGGTGGCGCGACTCAGCCCCGAAGCGGACAGGCAGGGTCCTGTCCCCGGGTGCTGGGCATTGCCGGGACAGAGGAGGGTGGCGGCGGTCTCTGCGTCGGGGTGGGAGTGCCGGGGCGGCGGGTGAAGGGCATCGGGTCGTGGTTGCGCCCTGCCCGGCTGCCTGCGCTCTCCATCCACAGGGGTGTGGGCGCAACCCAGGCTGGAGGAGACCGGCGGAGGGCTGCGAGCGCCCGGGGACTCCGTGCTCCTCTCCTGCCGCGGATACGGCGTTAGATTCGACAGTACCGGAGTTTGGTGGTACCGTCAGGCACCCGGAGGCACACTCGAGTGGGTGTCCTACATCAGCTTTGATTCTTCAGTCACTAAATTTGCGCAGTCCGTGCAGAGTCGAGCTAATGTCTCCCGGGACAATTCCCGGTCTGTGTCATCCCTGTTCCTGCGTGCCCTGCAGCCTCAGGACTCTGCTCGCTACTTCTGCACAGTATATTCACACGGAGACAGGAAAAGCAGCTGAGCTTTAACAGAAACATGCTGAGCCTGCCCAGGGTGCAAAAGCTGTGGGACGGGTGAGTGCTGCAACGTCGAGCGCCAGGAGCATCCTTTTCCCGCGACGCAGCGGTCTTCCTATTTCCGCACCCACCCCGCGATATCTCCTCTCCTTGTTCTGCGAAGGGGCCGCGGTACCGCCGGGGAGGGTCTGTTGGGGGCGGGCAGAGGCAGCGGGGCAGGCAGGATTCGTTCCGTGCCCGGCTCCGCTCGGATCCTCTCCGGCTCCCGCATGATGGTGCCCGCGCTGGGTCCGTGGCTGCTGGCCTTGGCCTTGGGGCTGGCAGGTGAGCGCCTGGAGGGGAGGGCAGCGAGAAGGGGAGAGGGACAGGGAAGGGACGGGGACAGAGAGGATTGGCGAAGGGAAGAGGGAAGTGAACGGAAGAGAAGCGGAAAGATGGAAAGCAGAGGGAGAGGAAAAGGAGGGAAAGAACGAAGAGAAGGAGAGGGAAGGCAGAGGAAAGGTTTCCTCCCACCGTCGTGGCACTATTGCCGGCCGCTGGAGCGGCTCAGCTAAAGGAGGACAGGCGGGGCCCTGTGCCAGGCGCTGGGATTTGACGGGATAGAGGAAGGTGGCGGCGGTCGCTCTGCCGGGGTATGGACGCCGGGCTGCGGGCGAACGGCCTCGGATCGGGATTGCGCCGTGCCCGGCTGCCTGCACTCTCCATCCACAGGGGTGTGGGCGCAGCTCAGGCTGGAGGAGACCGGCGGAGGGCTGCGAGCGTCCGGGGACTCCGTGCTCCTCTCCTGCCGCGGATACGGCTTTAGGTTCGAGGAATATAGCATTCGGTGGTACCGCCAGGCACCCGGAGGCAGACCCGAGTGGGTGTCCTACATCAAGTTTGATTCTTCAGTCACTAAATTTGTGGAGTCCGTGGAGAGTCGAGCTAATGTCTCCCGGGACAATTCCCGGTCTGAAGCATATCTGTTCCTGCGTGCCCTGCAGCCTCAGGACTCTGCTCGCTACTTCTGCACCGTACTTCCTCGCACAGAGACAGGAAAAGCAGCTGAGCTTTAACAGAAAGCTGCTGAGCCTGCCCAAGGTGCAAAAGCTGTGGGACGTGTGAGTGCTGCAACGTCGATGAGAGCTCAAGGCTGTTGGCAGGGAGTGAGGGACCATCACTGTTCATCACAGGGATTCCTGTCCTTTCTTGCATAGTGAAGGAAACATAATCGATGTCAAAATAAAAGCAGAAATGTGAGAAGCAGAACAAAGCAGAGCGAAAACTAAATCCACCTTGTCCTCATGCATCCTCGCTTCTTCCCCTTTAGCTTCACTCCTTACGTCCTCTCTCCAGGTGGCACAGGGACGATTGGTTGGGGGTATTCTTACGTCCTCCCTCCCGTGGTCAGCAGGCCTTCAGAAAATGCTCCCGGGTGGTTTCTTCCCAAGGGCTGCAGTCCTTCGGGATAAACCTGTTACAAAATGGGCTCTCCATAGTTCCAAGCTCCTGTCATGGGGCTCTGGGGCTCTGGATCTCTAGTCTCTTCCACCTGCTTCAGGGCTGTCACGTGAGTGATTTTCTCAGCCGCTGGTGTTTATGTCCATTAGCACCCAAAGAAAGCCAAGATATCCCCAGCCAGTCTGTGTCCCATTACAGAGACTCTTCAAGGATGTCCTGCTAGATCGGAGGCCGATTCGACTGGCTGGTTCAGGGAAACGCACAGGCAGCATCGGGGGGACACCTCAGTGGGTCTGCCCGCCTGATGTTACCCGCTGCAGGAGACTGCTGGCACCCATGACGGACTGAGTTAACAGAACACTTTATTAAGGATGCTTTGAGACTGGTTGGGCACAAGGGTCTCTGCTCTCCTGGGGCACTGATAGATCGAGCAGCAGAGGTTGAGAAAATCTCCCCCTCTTTCACGTGACACAGTTCCTTCCCTCTCATTGTGGGTGAGCCCCGACAGGCAGCTAAGCACCATAGAGGCACTCGCTCAATGCCCACTCAACAGGACGGGGGAGAGAACTGGAAGGGCGAAAGAAAAGCTGTAGGTTTAGATCAAGAGGGTTTAATAGGTGAAGGAAAAGGAATTGATTCCCTACTTGCCATTCGCAGGCAGGTGTTTGGCCGTTGCCAGGAAAACCGGCCTTCCTCGCGCCTACGGGGAGGACAAAAGCGGTAACTCCAAACCTCGAGGGTCGGGAGCCTCCGTCTGCAGGGGCGCCGCGCTCCTCCTGTACTTGCGACCCTCCCGGAGCTCCCTTCTCTCCTCTGCCCTCAACTGCCGCGAAGGGGCCGCGGTACCGTGGGGCGGGTCTGTTGGGGGCGGGCAGAGTCATCAGCGCTGCCTAGAGAAAGCCGAGGCAGCGGGGCGGGCAGGATCGGGCCCGTGCCCCTCTCCGCTTCTCTCGGATCCAATTCGGCTCCGCGTGATGGTGCCCGAACTAGGGCCGTGGCTGCTGGCCTTGGTCTTGGGGCTGGCAGGTGAGCGCCGGGCGGGGAAGGCAGCGAGCCCAGGACTGGGGAATAGGGACAGGGAAGGGATGGGGAAAGAGGTTTGGCGAAGGGAAGGCAGAGGGAAAATAGAGGTGGGAAGGGAAGGCAGAGGGAGAGGAGAACGAGAGAAAGACGAGGAGGAGTGGGAACGCAGAGGGTAGGTTGCGTCCGGCGATGTTGGCCCCTGTGTCGGCATCAGGGGCGACTCAGTCCCGGGCACTGCCCCGGGCGCTGGGCTTTGCGGGGAGAGGAGGGTGGCGGCGGTCGCTGTGTCGGGGTGAGGGCCTCGGGTCGGGGCTGCGCTCTGCCCGGCTGCCTGCGCTCTCCGTCCACAGGGGTGTGGGCGCAGCTCAGGCTGGAGGAGGCCGGCGGAGGGCTGCGAGCGCCCGGGGACTCCGTGCTCCTCTCGTGCCGCGGATACGGCTTCCGCTTTGGAAGTTATGAGCTTCTGTGGTACCGTCGGGGGCCCGGAGGCAGACTCGAGTGGGTGTCCTTCTCGAGAGGCTACTCGGATAGCGCGGAATACGCAGCAGCGGTGGAAGGTCGAGCCACTGTCTCCCGGGACAATTCCCGGTCTGAGGCATATCTGTCCCTGCGTGCCCTGCAGCCTCAGGACTCTGCCCGCTACTTTTGCGCTGTACACACGGAATCAGGAAAAGCAGCTGAGCTTTAACAGAAACCTGCTGCGCCCAGCCCGATTTTTAGAGAGTTGCCATAGTCGAGGAGGGGGTGTGAGGCTTAGAGCAATTCTCTTGGATTGAGGTGCTGTCACTTCCCTCCCACAATATACAGTCCTTTATGAACTTCATTGTGGTACCTCCCCATGGGATACAGTCGTTCAGAAACAGACTGCTCCAGTGTGGACCACTCAAAGGCCACAGATCCTTCCTGAAAGCCTGCTCTTCCCTGGGCTCTTTAAGTGCACCGGGTTCTTTCAGGGTATATCCAGCTTACGCAGCACAGGGTCCTCCATGGGCTGCGGCGGGACAATGTTTCACCATTCACAGGCTGCAGGAGAATGTGCTCTGTCACCTGGAGCATCTTCTCAACCTCGTTTACTGACCTTGGTGTCTGCAGGATTGTTTTTTCCCTGCTGTGCAGTACTTTTTACCTGTTGCAAATATGCTTCCACAAAGGCACTGCCAGTTTAGCTGGTTGGCTTAACTTTGGCCAGCAATGGACCAATCTGAGCTGGCTGATCACCCATGTCTGACACAGGGGCAGCCCTGTTCTTGCGCAGAGACATGCACAGCCTGCTCGGCTTCACAACCCTTGCCATGTAAACCCAATAAAGCCATAAGGTCACATTGCAGACATGTTCAACTTGGTGTCCACTAGGAGCCTTAGAGCCTTTCCAGCTGAGCAGCCTCCAGCATGTCTGGTACTTTGCACCGTTCCCAGGTAGGAGTTTTCCCCTTCCACTGTGGGTGATCCGCGACAGCTAAGCACTATAGAGGTGCTCGCTAAATGTCCCCTGAGCAGGATGGGGGAGAGAACTGGAAGGGTAAAAGAGAGAAAACTCGTAGGTTTAGATCAAGACAGTTTAACAGGTTAAGAAAAAGCACGCACAAGCCAAGAATTCATTCCCTACTTCCCATTCGCAGGCAGCTGTTTGGCCATTTCCAGGAAAGCCGGCCTTCCTCGGGCCTACAGGCGAAGAGAAAAACCGTAACTCCAGACGTCGAGGGCCGGGAGCCTCCGTCGGGGCTCAGCGCTCCTCCTGGGCACCGCCACCCTTCCCGCAATATCCCCCTCACTTCTCCGGCCGCGGCACCGGGGGGCCGGTCCGGGGCGGGTCTGTTGGAGGCGGGTAGAGGCGTGGGCGCTGCCCCGGTGAGGGGCCGAGGCTGCTTGGCCGGCAGGAGCGGGCTCTAGCGCGTCTCCGCTCGGCTCCTCTCCGGCTCCCGCATGCTGGTGCCCGGGCTGGGGCTGTGGCTGCTGGCCCTGGCCTTGGCCTTGGGGTCGGCAGGTGAGCGCCGGTCGGGGAGGGCAGCGGGCGCGGGGCTGGGGAAGGGAGAGGGACAGGGAAAGAACGGGGACGGGCAAGATTGGAGAAGGGAAGGCAGAGAGAAGGGAAAGTAACTGAGGGAAGAGCAGGGAAGGGAAGGCAGAGGGAAGGTTTCGTCCCGCAGTCGCGGCCCCTGTGTCGGCATCAGGCGCGGCTCAGCCCCGAGGAGGGCAGGCGGGGCATTGCCCTGGGCTCGGGGCTTTGCCGGGACAGAGGAGGGTGGCGGCGGTCGCTGTGTCGGGGTGGGGGCGCCGGCCCGGCGGGTGAACGCCCCGGGTCGTGGTTGCGCCCTGCCCGGCTGCCTGCGCTCTGCATCCGCAGGGGTGTGGGCGCAGCTCAGGCTGGAAGAGACCGGCGGAGGGCTGCGAGCGCCCGGGGACTCCGTGCTCCTCTCCTGTCGGGCAATTGGCTTCACCTTCGAGGATTACGAAATTCAGTGGTACCGTCGGGCGCCCGGAGGCAGAATCGAGTGGGTGTCCATCATCAGCTTTGATTCTTCAGTCACTAAATTTGCGCAGTCCATGGAGAGTCGAGCTAACGTCTCCCGGGACAGTTCAGAGCTTGAATCATCTCTGTCCCTGCATGCCCTGCAGCCTCAGGACTCTGCTCGCTACTTCTGTGCCGTTTACACGGAGACAATAAATCAAGCTGAGCTTTAACAGAAAGCTACTGGGGCCCCTCCAGGGTGCACAAGCTGAGTGGAGTAGTGTTCTGTGGCATCACAGGCCTGCTCCAGGGAGAGAGGTGCAGGGGAGAGCCATCTGTGCACATCATGGTGGCCGTGGCTTTCCAGCAAGAGCTCCTTTTCCAGCACTGCCATTTCCCATCTCCTGAGTCCCAGATGCAGTGAATTCTGTGGAGGGTTTCAGAATATTCCTTGTCACCCAGCCAGTCTCTGTGCCTTTCCTTCTTCCCTTGGCCCCCTTCTTCTCTGGGGTACTCAAAGCTCTTGGACTTCGGCAACTTCGTTGTCTGGCAACGATTGCCCCCTTCAATTGACCCTTTTGTGGGCCTTGTGTCAGTGAGAGCAAAGCACTAACTGAATACCCTTGCTTTGTTTTTTTTCAGTTGCATTTCAGAGTGATGAGATCCAAGCGACAGTGTCTGCAGTGTGGTGGCAGGCAGGGAGTACCGGAACCTTAAGATGTACTTACAGCTCCAATGCCTCTTATGTTTACGTGGCCTGGTATCGGCAACGTCCGGGTGGACCCCTGCAGTACTTGCTGCAGAGTAAAGGCCGGGGAGGCTCCTATAGCCACACAGCCCCTTTTTTTCGCAAGAGGTTTTCCTGCCAAGCTGATGACAGCTCTGGGACACTCTTCATCTCTGGGCTGGAGCTGGAGGACAGCGCGCTCTATTACTGCTCCCTGCAGGGACCACAGTGGGAGATACTTGGGGCGCGTCTGAACAACATCAGCTTCCTCCTCTTCAGCTGTCCCCTCCTGCATGTTCGCAGGGGTCACGGCCCGTCTCCGTGGCAAGTCAGTGAGCAGGCTGTGCCTGGGATCAGAGCCGGGGGGAGTCTCATTGTGTCTGGGTGCTGTCAGCGGCCCAGAGATGTGTGAAACCTGGGCAGAACGGATGTGTGGGCAGAGAGGAGCTGGGGAGAGGTGAGCAGGACCTGCTCTGGCCATGTCTCACACCCTGTGCTGTCACCCGGGCCGGGGCGGGTCTGTTGGGGGCGGGCAGAGGCGGCGGCGCTGCCCGGTGAGGGGCCGAGGAGGCGGAGCGGGCAGGAGAGGTCCAGAGCCCGACTCCCCTCGGCTCCTCTCCGGCTCTCCCGTGATGGTCCCCGTGCTGGGCCCGTGGCTGCTGGCCTTGGCGTTGGCCTTGGGGTCGGCAGGTGAGGGCCGACGGGGAGGGCAGCGAGCCCGGGGCTGGGGAAGAGGAGAGGGACAGGACTGGCGGAGGGAAAGCAGAGGGAAGGGAAGAGGTGGGAAGAGAAGGGGAAGGAAGACCGAAGGCAGAGGGAAGGTTTCGTGCCGTGGCCCCGGTGTCGGCATCAGGCGCGGCTCAGCTCCGAAAAGGGCAGGCGGGCACTGCTGTGGTGGCGGGGCTTTGCCGGGGGACAGTGGGGTGGCGGCGGTCTCTGTGCCGGGGAGTGGGGCGCCGGGGGGAGCGGGCGAACGGCTTCGGATCGGGGTTGCCCCCTGCTCTGCTGCCTGCGCTCTCCATCCACAGGGGTGCGGGCGCGCTTCAGGCTGGAGGAGACCGGCGGAGGGCTGCGAGCGCCCGGGGACTCCGTGCTCCTCTCCTGCCGCGGATACGGCCTCAACTTCGAGGATTACCCCTTTCGGTGGTACCGTCAGGCGCCCGGAGGCAGGCTCGAGTGGGTGTCCCTTTCGTGGTCATTGGGTGCTGCAGAGTACGCAGCAGCGGTGGAAGGTCGAGCCACAACATCCTGGGACAATTCGCAATCCAAGTCATCTCTGTTCCTGCGTGCCTTGCAGCCTCAGGACTCTGCCCGCTACTTCTGTGCCGTTCACACAGAGACACGAAATCCACCTGGGCTTTAACACATACCTGCTGTCAGGGTCCCAGATTGGGCCTTGGAGCTGTATAGGATAGGGGTTAAGCTTCTGCTACCTTTCTTCCCATGCTTCAAGCCAAACCTCAGGCCTCTCACAGTCTGAAACCTCTTCACCTTTGGAAACAAGTTTTGCTGTTTCCACCAGTTCCCACTATGACAGGACACTTCTCTAGAGGAAAGGGAGACTTTTTCCTCTGAAGCACAACTGAAGGACACAATTTCCTGTGAGGGTGATGAGGCACTGGAATGGTGTTCAAGGCCAGTTTGGATGAAGCCTTGGGTGAGATGGTTTAGTGTGAGGTGTCCCTGCCCATGGCAGGGGTTTGGAACTGAATGATCTTAAGGTCCTTTCCAGCCCTAACTATTCTATGATTCTATGTTCAGTATCATCTTGTGGAACACCGATAGCCCAAATGTTCTAATTCGTCACTGGCAGTATTGGAGCACCTTCTGCAATTCTTTTTTTTTGGGGGGTGGACGAGGACAGAGAAAGAAAAACCAAAGGCAGAGCTCAACTTTTAAACCAACCAAATCCAAGTGTGTGGTTTGTGTGAGGCTGTGAAGGCAGGTGTGTTTCTGTGGCCACCGGAATGAAAAAAGGCTGTTTAACTGCATCTGAGATCTCAGTGACAAGGAGGATGCAGTCTCACTGGAAAGGGTGTGGGAGAACTACCCAGGTCTTTTGCAGGAGGTATTTAGAGCTTCTTTTTGTCCTGCCAATAGCTCAAGAGACTGGAAGTATCACATCAGTCAGCTGCAAGTTTCCTGGAAGAGTGAGTCAATAAGGAGGAGAAAATAATTTGATACAATAAAGGGAACAGCAGATGAACATGCCTGTGTTAACACTGGAAAATACAGCAGCAGGAATAAAAACAGTGATTAAAAATGAGAAATATACCTTTGGTAACAACAGTAACGCAAATAAAAATACTGAGTAATGCGACAGGGAGGCACACAGATTTGTGTGCAGGATGAGTTAATGCTATTTCCTTTTGTGTCTTGGAACTGGATTTGAGGGTTCAGAAACTCCTCCACAATTCCAGGTAGCCATTAATCAAAGTCATTAAAGTAAGATAAAAACCAGTTAAAAAAACAACTTTAGTTAATCACAACTAAATGTTCCCCACCTTCAAAGTCAGTTAAAGGCACATACAAATGAATCAGAAGTCCCAAGCCAACTCAAATCATCTAGTTCACAGGATCAAAGAAACTGAGAAAAAGTGGTGCACATAACCATGAAAAACCTCCCAAGACCCTTATAAAAAGGGCACTCAAGAAATATTGAAAATCAAATTCTTGAGTAAATAAGGAACTGTAACACAGCAAGACAAACAGATTCCCTTAAACCACCATCAGCTAAACCAGGATCGCTTCTGAGCCATTCATAAACATGTACTGACTTTTATTCAGCATGAAATCGGCCTTGAGAGGATAAATAGTTGAATGTCCAGGAAGAGTTAGAAAGTGTAGAATGAAACTAAACTGAAAGTTAATGACTGGCAGAAAAGTAGTTCACCCTAACTCTCTTGATGTTTCTTAGAAGACAAACCTTTAAGTGAGAGCAGCTCTAACAACTCAATGGGAACACTCTTTCTTTTTGACCAGTATGGGCAATATTTTAGTGAGAGATTAACACTACCCTATCTGCCAGAAAAAGCGATGCTGATAATGTTATTTTTAGTGTATAGCAACCTCTCTGCATCAGTGCTGGAGAGTTCAGAAGTAGAGCAGCGTAGGTGGAAAGTAAAATCCAGCTCTTCAAAGGACAGGAAAGAGAAGACACCACCTGCCACTGAGAAAAACCAAATGTTTTTGTAAAACTGCCTACCATGGTGTGTACTACGTACCACAGTGATTGAAAAAGCCTGAGCCACCACACAAAACTGTCTCACTCACTTCTCCTGAAGGTGGAAACACGGTGCCCTACCGTGTCGAACAAGGGAGGATTTGATCAACCTGCAACAATTCCTTTACTCTTTAATAGCCACTTCCAGGAGTGCAGTGCTTTTACTTAACAAAGAGCAATCATTTTGCCTACGTTCTCATCGTGGTTAAAACAGCACAAAGACTTTTTAAGGCACCAAATCACCAGCACACACCATCTCAAAGAGACCAGATAAGGTACATTTCTCATGCTCCTGAGCACTGAAACCAAACGCAAGGTGAAAAAGTGGACAGCTTCCTGCAGCCCAGAAGCAGCTTCATAGATGCTTTGGGATAGCACTAAAAGTACTGATTTTTCTTTCCTGCTTTCTGTCCAGCTTAACTCCATGAGGCTTTCCAGATGCCTCACATAATCCCCATGTTTTCACTTATAATTCAACCTTTTGGGTATTATTTTCAACCTTTCTTTGAAAGCCATCTCATGTTCCTTCATATGGCTCAGAAACCACTTGAGAAGTCATATGACTGCCTCTGTAATCTGCGTAGTGAAAAAGAAGGAAGAGGTAGTTTTTGTTATGATACGTATCACTGTGTCTGGGACGTGGAGTAGCACGGTGGTATGAACAACACAGGGCTCTGTACAAATACCCAGAGAAGGAAAAAAGGCAATATATCTAGGAGAAGAAAGGACATGGGTGACTGAAATCGTTCAGGAGACATACATAACATTATTTCAATATTTCTATTTCTCCTGGGAATACAGAGCTCACGGGGTTTCGAAAAGAGAAGGAAGAACTTGGGAACGTTTTGCTCAGTCAAGCTTTTTGGAATCACTGAACTATTCAATGATTGTTTTTCCCTTTCCGTGTTTGGAAGAAAATGTGGCTCTGGATACCCTTTTGGGGTTGCACACGTGGGTAAGTAGGACAAATAGCTGGCTTTTTATCTTCTGTTTTTACACCACTTTCAAATGCCATGGGGAAGAGGTAGTTATTGACGGACGTATCACCAGTGTGGGCTTACATAAGCTCGTGTTTGGAAGTGGTACCACGCTCACGGTTGAACCAAGTAAGTAACAGGATTTTATTTCTAAAATCTATGTTAAAATTAAGGTGGGGAAAGAATCTGATGGTTTGGGTTCACTGTAAGAATTTTCTGCTGCAATAATCTCTAGAGTGCAGTCGCTCCGGCCGGGGCTTCAAGCTAAATCCTCAGCTTGTATCTGCTTAGGAAGACTTCACAGGGACAACTGGGCTGCTTCTGTACATCACTATTACTCCATGAACCTCATATCCCAGGCTGGATAGCACTCTGAGAGCCCGGTGTGAAGTGTCCTGTCCTCCAGTGGGTTTTCACTGCCTCATTTTGGGCAGGAATGCAGAGTTCAGTGGCAGTGGAGAGAGGTTTTGAGACAGATCTTTAACTCTCTGATATGAGAAGTGAATTTTTGACCCTGGCACCACACCAGGGAAATAATTCCACTGGTATGGAGACAGAGGAGGAAGGAGGTTAAATATCCTTGGGCTTCAGTTTTCACAACTGCTGCATACCCAAGGCCACTTAGGATAAATGAAAACTGGCTACCAAAATTGCTGTGCTTTGAAAACGTGGATGAGGTACGTAGAGGTTCTAAAAAGCCTCAGCTCCTCCTGTCTTTATCTGGAATTTCATCATGTACAAAAAAGGTGGCTGTCACCCCCTGCTTTCCTGTGGGAGCAAGAATGCTGGGGCAGCAGGGAAGTTTGTTGGGTTGATCTTTGTTTTCCTAAATAGCCAGGTGCACACCTTAAGACTTGTGACGATGATTTCAGGGGTCTTAAAAGGGGTGCAAAAATGTCCCATGTAATTTTGCATGCCTGAACCATCTTGCTCTCATTCCAGAAGGGTACGGGGTTTGCTTAGGTGCTGCCTAATACTAGTACAGGTCTGTAGGATATCTTGCATGGGAATAAATGTCTGTTTTGGAACAATTTAAGGCCACTTCCAATTCCAAAGGGACAATGGAATACAAAGTTACCATTCTGAAGAAAGATCTGTTTTTCCAGCCACTGAATCTTCAGTTGTAAATGTAAGACCAGAAGAAACTGCCAAATTCTGTTATTTTGCCATCAGTCTACATTGATTTGAAGGTAATATTTGAGGACTGAGCAAACTTGCCATTTCAGACACTTACAGAAATGCTGATGTGATACTCTGGTCTCTCACGTAAAAGGTTTTATGCCTTTTCAAAAGAGTTTAGGACACTGGTTCCTCTGCTGACAAGAAAAGGTTTTCTTCTCCTCAGCCGAAGGTTAGCACATAGCCCATTGACTGCAACAAAATGTTCTTGGTTTAAAGAAATGTTCACAGTCCATTACCCAAATTTCTAAAAGATCTTCATCAAATCATGCCCAAACAATGTCTATTTTCACAGACATCCAAAAAAGTTCTGTCCCACAAGTCATTTTGATGAAATCAAAGAAACTCAAAGATGACAGCACTGGGAAAGCAGCTTGTTTGGCAAGGAATGTCTATACGAAGAACATCATCTTGGACATGACCTCTAACGAAGTCGCATATGAACCGAGTGCACCCATTTTGACATCAGAGGGGTTGTATGATACTGTTAAGGTGGTGAGCGTGACAAAAGGCACAGAGGTGAACTGCACGGCCAATTTCAACAGCAGCTCCATCACAGCCAGCGCAAGCTTGGCAGGTACAATTCTGTGCATTTGTGCAGCTTTTGCTGTATTGGGTCATATGAATGCCTTGTTTAATCATTTTAAAAATGTAGATAATGTTTATAACTCCTTTTCTTTATTGTGCTACAGAAGAGAACGCTGAAGAGCCAGAAATGGGGAAGGTTTGCAACACCACAGGCACCTCTGCACGAGGTTAGTTATCCAAATAGATTGTGAAGTTCCATTACTATGTTGGGGAATAAATGCATGGAAATGTATTTCCTCAGGGGTAGAGGAATCAGACTACAACGTACTCATCAAAGACAACCTGCTTTTTCAAGGTAGCTAGTTTAGTAACAGACAAGAAACAGGAAGCAAAATCCAGCCTAGACAGACATCCTCCTCCCTTGGTGTTGCCATGTTTCTCTACTATCTTTTCCTTTGTAGCTGTTTCTTTCCCTTAAACTATTACCTGTTGTTTGTTTCCCCCCCCCCCCCCACTTTCTGCCAATATCACACTATCCAAATCTAGACCATGATCTCTCCCATCTTTTCTCTATCACTAAGCAGGTAGCAAAGTGGAAAAAGCGAACACGCTCTCTATGGCTGTATTGGGTATAAGAGTCCTGCTGGCAAAAAGCATCGCCTTCAATACACTCATGAGTATCAAGCTGTTTCTTTTCTGAGGTAAGGAAGCACACAGCTTGACCAGTAGAAATACTGGAAGCACATGCCAGGAAAGCCCACTTGCCTTTGTGTACCTCTCTAACCCCACAAGCAACGATAGCTTTCCATCTGGTCCTGTTTCCTTTAAATTACTCCTGTAGATTTCTGGAACCCCCCTAAACCATGACAAAAAACTCCTCCCCAGACCAACAACCACCCCCGACAACTAAAGAGCTCCCTCACAAATCACAAAGAAGACACCCCCTTTCTGTAGCCAAAGCTCAGGTCTTGGTGGCTGGTCCCCAGATTTTCTCTGCAGCCAACTTGCTTTGCGAGAGCAGGTTGGGTATTACCAGAAGCTCCTCAGAGTTATCTCAGTGACTGTTTCAAGTGGCAGAGCACAAAGCCTGGAGGAAACCCCAAAAAGGAGACAAAAGCAAGGCTTCCAAAGCACTAATGTGTGAAGAAGTGGAGGAAAGAGTGAAGGGGGCAGGAGTTTTAAATTAAGGCATCCAAAGAGGTACAAAAGATAGCCGCAGTTTAAGTTTTGTGAGTCTACCTGTCTTATCCGGACAGCTATGAAACAGTGGCATGTAGGTCCAATTGCCTTAAATGTAGTTTAAACCACACTTTGCTCTTGCAGACAGTGAAGAAGCAAGGCAACAGCAACCTGAAAACAAGCAGGAGGGAGAGTGTATCAGCAACACAATGGGATGAACAGCCACTGTCAAATCTGCTGACTATAACCATCCAGAACACAATGCAGCACCTTCCCCTTAAGACATTTTATACTGGTGAATCCTGCCTAGCTGAATTAGTTTTAAGAGTTGTAACCACCTTTGCTGTTTCTTTTCTCTCTGTGCCTGAGGAGAGCGTATTTTTCCTCATTCTTTTGCTAAGTAGAATTTGATCTCCCCTTTGAATAGCTTTTGATTCAAAGCATCTCACCTACTTCAATAGCTTTGAAAAATCCAGTCCTCATTGTAGACATATATAGACTTGTAAAACACCTTTTACAGGCATATTGTGTTACTGTCTGTGAGCTGGTGTATTGCTGTTGAGAGAGTTCAGGCACAATAGATGCTATTTGCAGCTTTAATGTTTCTTAGATAGCTTTAATAACAATAATTTTCTAGTGTAGAAGAGAAGACCTGGCTTGGATCTGAAGTGATTCACTTCAACCAGATAATGTTCAACCATAGAAGCATTTCTTTATTAAACCTGTATTTCTTCTGCAAAGTGTATGGCACGTGCATTTTAGGTTCCTGCGGTAGTGACCAAAATAAAGCTTTACTATGCCAAAACGTTGCGGTTTGTTTTGTGCTTTTTCTTCTGAATTTGGGATGATGATTACTGAAATCCAACTGTCCTGATGACCACTAAGATTAGAAATACAGTTTTGATAACTTGGATTTCTTGTTGATTGAATTTTGTAGACTTTGTACAAGGAAGTGGAGATTGGCACATTAAAAAGCATCAGCAGGGCCATGAATTGTAGACTTCGGGATTCAAATGAGGTCTGGCCTTTCAGATCACTTTGAAGAGATCCCAGCAAGATATTTTGCATCACAGCAAGAAGGGATGCATGTCTAAAACACGGTGTTTTTTTCCACTCACTGATACTAGGAAGAGGCCAACAGGAAATAACGTATGGTAGTTTGATGGAGCGATAGTTTCCATAGCAGCCTGGTTAGCAGTCAAAAAGACCCCACCACACACACTCCTCAACTCGTCTTCCTCTCACAGGCAGCAGGCAGGATGCTGTTGCCAACATTTAAGTTACACCCTGCAAGATTAACTCCTTCTTGTTTTGAAAAACAAGTTAACCACATCCTGAAGGGGGAAGAAGGTTTTTCACACACTGAGTTGCTCCTAGCTTCAAGACAGCCTCTACAGAGTGCATAGTAAGGTCTGTTTAGTTAAGTTTTGTAAAGTTAATCTCTCAGACCCTTCAGGTACCTACAGGAAGACTTTCACCTATGCAGAAGATAGGTGAAATTTGCATGGAAATCCCAAACTAGTAAAATGCTTATTTAGTGCATTCTACCACATAATGTATATCGGGGGGAAGGTTTCACTAGTATTTTTATCCTCATTTTCTGATGACACTCTGAACCTTTTTATCTTATTCCCCACACCTTTCCCAGTCTCCCAGGCAAGACTCACACTGGCAGTACCATTTCTGTGTCTCTGCAAATCAAGGAATGCCATTTTCCTCAGTAGTCCTTGGTTGTGCCTTGCAGCTTTGGCAGAACTAAAATCCTGCAACACATCACAAGCAAAGAATGGGATCTCCAAATGTGTGGCTATGGAGGAATAATGTTGACTCCTACAGAAATTTATCAGGCAGGTAAAGACATCGGTCTCTACTGTTTCAAACACTCATTCACATTGGTGTAGGACACCAGAGCCTTCATCTCCATCACTAGAGGATTCATGACCTGAGTGATACTCCCATGGCCAGTTTTTTAAGACCACTGGAAAGCCAACTGAGATGGCAAACCAGGCGCTATTTCACCTTCTCATCATACAACCTTTTACAGATACTTCAAATACGATAAACTGATTATTTTCTTATTATTACTCTAAACAATACCAAGCTACACGAGAATGGTAAATGCTAAACGTCTGCTTGTACAACTGAATCTTTCTGTTGTCTTATATAGCATTAAAAACACAATATAAGAAAGCGATCCCTGCATTCTGCTCGCTATCTTTTGACCTCTATGTTCTGTTCCCCCAAAAGACTAAGAAGTGCCTGGTGAAACCCGGCTCATTGCTGTGAACTTCCGGCCTTCCCTTGATCTCTCCTGCTCCCTGCTGGTCCAAGTGTTTATTGTGCTTACAACGTTTTAGGTTTGACGCCATCCAGTAAAGAGGTCAAACGAACAAAACCCCAACCCAAACCACAACCAAACCCCTACCCCCAGCACTGGGCGTTGTCTCTGCACATGCCACAAATCAAAAGTCTTTGCTCTTCGTTTGGCTTCTTGCCTTGCCAGCAGGTGTAGATGAAAGCCCCTGCTATGTGATATAAAGGCTTTAGAAAGTCCAGCGCCAGAAATGCACAGGTGAAAGAAGATGAGTAGTTGAACTGAGATTCAAAGAAGCTTTAGTCGAAGATGGAAGCTGAAACAGTTGGGCAGTTGTAGGTGATTTGAAACGGGAAAAAATGGAGTAGAATACAGGGAACATTGACAGCACTGCATTTGAAATTCATTAGTGGTTCTAAGGGAGCTTAAACTCTAAATTATTCAGGAAACTTGGTGGTCCTAGGTTGAACAAAAGATGTCTTGCTGGGATTAAGGTATGTGTTTGTGCTCTGAGAAGCTGTTATGTCTAAAGCAGACTAGGGTCCTCCCAAGGTATAGACATCTTGCTAAACAAGGAGAAAGTCTGAAACAGCAGCACAAACTTTCTGAATTCAGGCAATAAAGAGGCTGATGGGAAGATGGATGAACACAAGTACCAAAGAGTCTGGTGTCCTGTGATAAAGGAACTGCTGGGCAAGTTGGTGCATCCAGGAATGCTACAGGTGAGAGGCAGTCAGAAGCTGCGTTCCTCTGATGAAGCTCTCTACTCCCTTGAACTCTGAGATCTTCTGTGGAAGGGTTTCTCACTGGAGAAGGACCAAGCCACACCAGTGCCATCAAGTTCTGGCTATGGACCTGGCTGCTTCTGGAAACAGGTAAGCCTTTTTGCTTTTAGCCAGGAATTTTGCCACAAACCTATGTATGTAATAGTTCATCGGACTGGTAGTTCAGGGTGCCATACATTGGAATCCTTCTCTATATTAGATCCACTGAAGTCAGAGTAATGACTATACCAAGGGGTATACTCTTGAACAAGACATACTCAGGTTTAGTGGTGCAATCAGTCATGGGGAGGGTGGATGTTAAAGGTCTGGCCATAGAGACGGTCACTTGCTATAAGTCTCTGGCAAAATGACATCCTTTTGAGTCCACTGTGTGTGTGCAATAGAAGAGAAATGAAACGCCTGAAAACCTCTCATGTATGCAAATGCTGCAAGTAAATGTCCTTGAGGCTGCTTGGCTGGAGTGCATCTGATTAGCTAAGGTATTCTGGAAGTGATGCCCAGATTTTTTTATAGCTGACCCTGCTTACCCATTCCTCTCTATGGGATGTGACACAGGAAGAAAGATTGCATTGATGAGAAAAGCAAAAGTGTTTGAATAGATGTTCTTCCTCCTCTGAAGAACATCTGCACATATTCAGGTATTTTAAGAGAGTTACTGCAGAATTATTTATTTTACCACTTTTCTGCCAGTTACCTTTTCTCAGCAGACAAATGCATGGCTGTTTTTTGAGATGCTGTTCATTTCAATGGCTTTGTCTCGGCTTGGAATACTTAATTGCTGTGTGTAATTGTCGACTTGTTTTAAAATGAAAATTACCAATGCCTCTATGGGATAAGGAATAGTTACAATTCATAACGTGCAAAGAAAACATCTTGAATTTTTTATTCATCTTCATGGCTACGGTTAATTTTTCTGACTTCTACAGTTGCTGTTATTATAGGTAGATGCAACTACATTATCCTCTGCGATATATCTGAGCTAGGCTGGTGAGGTAGGATCCCACAGCAGTGGGATTCACAGGAGCAAACTGTCATGAGAATGTTTGCCCTAGGAAGCTTGAGAAGAACCACCCGGAGAGATCTCTTTGTACACATCAAAGCTAGAAACCGCCTTTGAGTGGAAACCTCCTGCCAGCATTTTGGTAAAGCTCTATATCACAGTGAAACTTCGTAGGTGCCTACACAAAGGTGACTTTTGGAATGGGAACAAGGCTGGCTGTTCATCCAAGTAAGTGCCAGAAATGAACATCCCAAAACCTGAGCTTGATGATGCTGTGATGAACTTCAGCTTTTGGGGATTTAAAGGTCATTTATTCCCTCAGTGAGAAATTCCCCAGCTGTCTGTGTTTGCACAGTTAGTGGATGTGTCACATTTCAGGTAACAATGAGTGGGTTAATTCAGGTACAGACTTGAATTGGTCTGCATCCTATTTGAAAGGCAGTGAGTGATTTATGCCCTAATGAGGTGCAAAAAGGACTATGTAGGGCTGCATTCATGACATCTTCATCACTGCATTGCTAAAAATCTGATTTAAACGAATAATCCACTTAAATATATGTGGGACCGCACTGTATGCAACAGTGTGAAATGTTCATATCTATCACAGCAATTCATTAGGAGTATGGTTAATTATTTGACTGCAAAGGCAAGTTCTCTTTCTCTCATATATTTTAGTCTGCATATAAGATCTGAAATCTTCATGAAGAGCAAAGAACGAAGGCTTGTGGTCAGGGTGCAAGCATTTTCCTGTCCAGGTAGCTCGCAGAATGGGAATGTTATAATGAGATTTCAAATATATGCCTAGATTTTCATTGCTGGGTTGAGTAAGCCTGGGATGGGATCACCTTGGTTCATTCCTGCCCAGAAATCGTCACAGATCTGCCGTTTCCTTGGTTTATGTAGAATTGCAGAGGAGGAAAGGCTTTTGCAAAGGAATTAAATGATGTGTGAGCTCAGGACCAGTTGAAGTTTGGCAAAGGAACAAGGCTCAGCGTCACATCGGGTAAGTGCATGATCTGAACAAAAGTACCTTGAGAAGTCCTGGAGAATTCAGTGCTTGGAATTGGTAGTCCATAATGATCTTCTTCCATATCTACTGCTCCTAAGGCTGAAATGACAGTGTGGCTGGAACATACGGTGTAAAGACAAGCAGCAAGAAAAAATAGTGGAGTTTCTGTAAGCTCTGGTAGTAACAGCTTATGGAGAGTCCTTCTTACAGTAGCTACAGTGGAAAGCTTCTACTCACCCAAAAGAAGCAAGGATGAGATTCCATCCAAATGAAACCAGTGTAAGTCAGCATGCAGCGTCAGAGAGCTGTGACAAATCTTTCCCAAGCTAAAGAACTGTCTCATTGCTCATGCAGCTGGAGCTTCATGGTATTCTTTGGTAGAGAGAGCCATTGCACACAGTGTAAGAATGGACTTTTCTTCTGCTCATAGTTATCCTTTCTGAAGAGTATCTCAAGGGCTACTTATACATGAGCAAGAAACAGAGAGAAAAGAAGAAAATGGCTCTTCAGAGGATCAGGAATTCTCTGTCGTGCTTAAAGATGCTATCTAAGATGCATTAACAGAGCTAGAAGAGCCTGTAGAAGTTATGTTGCTGTGAAATCCTGGCTCAGGTGTACTAGCCAGGCATTCTGACTGCTCAGTTACATTTCCCCTGAAATGCTGTGTTCAGGACTGGGGAGTGAGGTGCTTCTGGTAACTGCTCTCTATCAACCTGCGAGGAGATGGAGAAGAGACAACCCAGCCTTTATTTTATGGAGATATTTAACACCCACACATCATTTCATTTTGGTAACCAGAGTCTCCTGCCATGGAACCTGAAATGGGCAGGAGAGCTTGGGAGATTTTGTAAAGGAGCTTCTGGCAGTGTGTATTCAGGAAACACAGCAAGACCTACCTTTGGAGGAGGAACCAGGCTGCTGATAAAGCCCAGTAGGTATCTCTTAGCAATACGGTTAGGAAAGACAGAGAACTTCAGGTCTTCTGTCAGACCCTCCTTGAAACACAGACAGAAGAGCTTCTTTCAAATACGAAGGAAAAGGCATGGGGAATAAGAGCACATTCTAAACAATTCCCTTTGAACCTCTCTATCATTTTGGCATGCGTGGAACAGGTCAGGAATTGCTATTGTTCTGCAAGATTAGTGAATGACCTTTGTGTGGCGCAAGCATCATATTAGTCAGAATGAAACCTATGGGGGAATGTATCTGAGATTAGTGTTCATGAATAACATGTCAAAGATTAGGTGAAACTGGCTTCTGGGGCTTAGATTTGGAACTTTTACTGGGTTTGTTCCAGTGGGATAAACAAGAGAAAATAGGACCTTCAACTGTTTTTCTTGGGGTTTCCTTCTGCTTATTTTTTCTTGGCTTCTTTCTGCTATGGGTCTGGTATATAGGCTCAGGCTGATTGGCCTGAACTCCTTTAGACCAGGAGAAGTTTTAGAAACTATTGTTAGTTGTTTAAAAGAAAAGGTTAAAGGCTGAAACTTCTCCTTTACCAGTTTTGTTTGCTTGTTTTCTTTGCTTCTTTTGCTTATTTTAGATCTGTTTGCTTCTTTTCTGTTACAATTTCTGATTGCCCATCACTGTGGGACAACTGGGTCTTCTGGAAAATCACCCTTGGGAGAGGCACAGGTACATCTTGAAACAAATAGCTGTTTCATATCATAAAAGCAAGGCTGAGTTTCTCCTGTTCTAACTAGGGCAAAAGTTGTTCTACTTCAAAGCTGCCCAAAGACCTTCAGCTACGTTATGCTCACAGCATAATGAGCTTGATTTTATACTTCATACTTTCCAGAATCTTTTCTATCTGCATTTCTATGGTAAGATCAGAGGAATGCAACTGCAACAACATCCTAATTTGGAGTCGGAAGTGTGTGACGGGTGACATCTGTTTTCCCCCTTGATCTCTTTTGAAGAATGCATCATATACTTGTCTGGACCAAAAGTTGTGTGTGGTTTTTGTTAGTCGTTGTTTCACTGTGTGAATTCAGCATCCGACTGGAAAGTCACATTTGGAAGTGGCACTCAACTGACAGTGAAACCAGGTAGGTAGAAACCCGCAAGGAGTAAGGGGAGGAAAGCCTAATCCCCTTTTCTGTGAAAGAGACATTAAAATTCCATTGTTCTTTCCTTCTATGGCAATTGAAGGTCACGTTTGACCTTACCTCAGGGGAAAAAAGAGCATTATAAATCTAAATACCTATTTGGAGGCCTGTACTCTCCTGAACGTGTCATGGAGAGCAATAACTTTAGTGAATGTTCAGAGTTCAATGAAGGTTCTGGAGCAATGGCTATAATCATTTTGTGGGCAGCCTCTATTGATGTCAGTTGTCCTCATGAGAGGAATAGAGAAAAAGAGTATCCATCCCAATGGGTGAACAGTGTAGGGTCCTGAGCCCTTTTGCTCAGGGGCAGGTACTTTGTGCCATGGCCATGCGAACACAAGCTGACTGTCTCTGTAATGTGGATGAGCTGGTGTTCCTGTTGAGCTGAAAACCACTGTGTGAATGACAGAAAGCTCACCTTTGGCAAAGGGACACGACTTCATGTTTTCCCTAGTAAGTGCCACCTCTTTATTGTAGTCTCCTTCCATGGTGGGTAAAGCTACCCACTGCCCAGCAAGATTCCCAGCATCAGTCTTCCTGGGCTTATGGTTCTTCAGCCATGGGGTTACTTGCCACCTTCTCTCCTCCAGGACAGTCTTTGGCTCAGGGCAGAAGCAAAAGACCTCCAAATGGAGTTTGTATCCATAGGTCCAACAGTGCTCTTGATCCCAGGGGGTCTTCACTTGGGGATGTAGGTGACTGTCGGTGACAATCAGCGATGTGTACTCAGGATGTGGGTGCCCAGCTTTGCCAAGGGCTTGGGAAGGTTTTTTGTAAAGAGAGGAAATGCTGTGTGAACACGGGAACTGGTGCTTATGCACCCATCTTCGGCTCTGGAACAAGACTCTCTGTTAGACCATGTAAGTCCAACACTGCTCCTGTGCTTTCTGCTTTCTTTGAGGCCTTTCTTGGGGTGGTTGAGAGCAGCGACATGGCTGGGTGTTTGATCATGTATGTTTGGCTATATCTAGTGATGGACTTTGCTGAGGGAACATGCTAGCTTGGTCTGAAATAATCCTCCTTGCTCTCAGTTTCGCTGGGGTGAACAAAGGAACAGAGGCTGCCAGTACAGGGGGTACAGGGGAGATGTGCTGCTTCTCAAGTGCCTTGCGGGGCTTTTTGTAACGGAAGGAAACGCTGTGTGATTATGGCAGTGGCTCCGACACGCTGACTTTTGGCTCAGGGACCAGGCTGTCCGTCCAACCTGGTGAGTGTGCAGCTTCTCGTGTCTGATATTTCAAAAGCCCTTGAGTGTCCTCTAGAGCAGCCTGTAGGTGCACCTGGTAGATCCATGCCACCTTTAACAGGGGCAGGAGAGCAGAGGTGCTCTTTCAAGGTACTGTCATGCTTTAAAGTGTTTCTGTGTGGTGGAGTTCAGCTATTTAGGGGAACGTGCTTTGGACATGGTGCTCCAGGATGCTGACAGTCCAGCAGCCAGCTGGAATAGAGGTGTGATTTAGGACAGACAGACACGGACTGACCAGCTTGTACTCAGTACCTGTGCATGACTGTGGAAAGCCATGGGGGATACATAAAGGGGATTCAGTTCTCTTCCTTGCCTTAGGACTTCCAGGCAATTTGGGCAAGGCTCAGCTTGTGTTTGGTAAAATGTTTCCTGATAGTCATGTGAAACGCCTCTAGGGAGGTAGATTGTTGCCCATGGTGTTGGACAGTGAAAGGAGGAACCTCCTGTGGCTGAGCAGACGGGCAGAAGCAGAGGGACGCCCACAAAAGCCAAGCAAATGAAACTGTCCACCACTGACCCACATTGCAGAAACGCAGCGAGTGTTCACTTCCATGTGAGCATCCTGACTGCCCAAGGTAGAGGTGAAGGGGCTGCCAGTACAGCCCCGTTGGTGGAGGTGTCACCAGCTGGGAGCTAACCCTCAGAATTGGCCTTAAGTGCTCTGCTCTTGTGACAACAGCCTCAAACTCACCTTTGCCTCAGGAGCTGTCTTGCCAAGTAAGCGGATTAAACCTCAGTGTTGCAGCATGACCCAAAGTTATGTCCCAAGGCTGTTCTGTGACTTGGCAATAAAAGGAATTTGCTGGTAGAAATGCATAACTCTATTTACATCTTGCACAGTAACAAACCCCACCTGCAGATGGAAATGTGGTCTGAAAGAAAGGTGGTATTCAATGGTTAATCTGACCTTAGACTGGGATTGTGTTGTTCCCATCCCTTTCCACCATTCCTGCACAACAAGGCTTTGGCAGGGATCATAAAGCAGTCCCTCTTCTTAAGGAGTTGGTTGTTCCCATCTCTAAAACCTGAGGTGGCTGCAATCAGATCTGGTTCCTCCTATGTCCTTGAACATGAAAAAAGTTAATTGAGAAAGAGGGGCTAGAGGAGCAGTGTGGAAATCTGTATGGGTATTTATAGGTTCTTGCAGAGCCAGATAGATGCTTGAATGTATCCAAGGCCTCCAGCACCCACTGAGGTGGCTGGAGGAAGAGACCCATTTTGTAAAGACAGCTCACACGGTGTTAGTACTGGTGAATGGACAGCACTCACATGGGGAAGTGGAACCAAACTTCTTGTTGTGCCAGGTGAGCTGTCTCCTCTCTGTGTTCGGATGGACTCAACACACACAATCCTGTGGTCTAGCTTCACAAATAAGAGTGTAGTGGCTTTGGGGAGCAATCTGGGATGGATTTAGTATTCCCCTCAAAGAAGTGGTTGACTTTCTATCTAAGCAATGTGGACCAGGAAAGGCTCCATGCCAGGGATAGGAAGCATGGGAAAACTTATGAAAAACAATTAAATTTTTTCCTCCTTTGGAAACTGTGACTACGTACTGACACCTAAGAGCCTTTCTCAAGAATGTGAAGGAATGGGAAGCACTGCCACCCCTGTGCTACCCCTCCTAGCATAGGCATAGCTGGGTAAAGGCTTAGGGAGATGTGCTGCTTCTCAAGTGGTTCGCGAGGTTTTTGTTATGGGAGGAAATGCTGTGGGATTATAATAGCGGCTACAGCGAGGTGACTTTTGGCTCCGGGACCAGGCTGACCGTCCAACCCAGTGAGTGTGCATCTTTCCTGTGTTTGCTTTGTCCATAGTCCTTGGCTGTTCACCGTAGTGCCCTCTTAGGCATAGTTACTCTGGGTCACGTTGTAGGTGGGAAGGAGAACATGGGCCGTGTTTCATTTAATGCAGAGAATGTAATCAGGGGAGTCTCAGGGATACTGGACATGCACAAAACCTCCCACTTGGATGTGCAACTTGAAACGCAGTTTCAGGAACAGATTTCCCCATGCTCTGTGTAGCAGCACTTTTGGGCTGCACGGTCCCCCTGATACTGGAAAGCGTTCTCATGGGAGGGAGGTGTCACTGATAGCCTTAAAAATAAGAAAAGGCAAAGGGAAACCCTGCACTGAAAAGCCCAAGTGAGCTGGGAATAGTTTTCCCCTTGTCCAGGAAATGACACTGGACTCAAGGTTATTGTGTCAGGGAGCCTTGCTATGGCATGAAAGCAGGTTCTTTCTGTTTGAGGCCATGTGCAGGGCTGATGCAGACATTTTTGTAATGAAATGTGTCACAGTGTGAATAATGCAGCCCATGTCACTTTTGGAAAGGGAACGGAGCTTTTGGTGATACCAGGTAAGCAGCAACTTGTCCTGGAAACTGGAATTGCTGAATTTTCATCTTGCTTTTAGTAGTTATATGGAGACCAATCGTGGAAGGGAATTGTGCAGTTCTCCAGGTGTCCCTTGGACTTGCTTTTCCTGCCTGTCCTTTGCCTTGTGCTCCTGTGCTGTCTGTTATGGAATCAAAGATTCTTTAGAAGCCTGTTCCCAATTCCCTCTTCTGCCTGGGCACTCATGGATGTACGGTTTTTGAGAACTGATACCCCAGAGAAGGATGGAGGCAGGTCCTGTCCATACTAAAGTTGTTCCAGCAGTCCTTCTGTTCTAGTGTCTGTGTATCCCTGCACTGTTCATGCTGCGGTGGATGTGAGTGTGAGCAATGGTGCTTACCACAAAGGCACCTTTGGGAGTGGGACAAGGCTCTTTGTATTGCCCAGAAAGTGCTTGCTGAGCAAGCCAAGACTGCCTGACGCTTTTCAGGCTTGGTGAGCTCTATGGAACATGCACCACCTGACTGGTTTTTGATCAACCTGGGGTAGATTTCCCACTCTAAGAACAATCCAGGGGAAAAGCTGAAGGAACTGTGGGGACAGGGGAAGGAGGTTGAGGAGCGCCCCTTAGTTCTGTCCCCAGCCTTGGCCTCATCCCACATGGGCATTGTGGCAACCCCTGCTCCTGCCCTGGGATCCTTCAGTCTCTTGTCACCCTTCTGCTGCCTCTCCTACAAGGCCAAGCTGGGCAGAGCCCTGGGGACAGATGCTGCTCTTTCAAGCAGCTTGCTGGGCTTTTTGTTATGGAAGGAAATGCTGTGTGATTATGGCAGCAGCTACACCCAGCTGACGTTTGGCTCAGGGACCAGACTGTCTGTCCAGCCCTGTAAGTGTGCAGCCTTTCGGTGTGTCTTTTGCCAAAAGCCCCTTAGGGTGCCTTGCAGATAAACTTGTTCTATCGAGCTCACATTTCCTAGGGAAGGAGAACAGAGGTGCTATTTCCAGGCAGACAATGAAGAGCAGTCTCTCAGATGGTGTATTCATGAAATCCCCCCTTGTGTAACTGAAGGCAGAAACAGCAGTCCTCCAAAATGGAATTTGTAAGCACAGGTTTAACAGTGCTCTTGACCCAAGAGCCAGATTAAGGAGGGAGTCCCAGCTGAAGATGGAGCTCACCCTAGACTGGGATTGTGTTCTTATTCCCATCCCTTTTTTGTCATTCCTGTAAGAACAAGCCTCTGGGGGAGGGATCATAAATTGTTCCTTGATACTTTGGGAGTAAGGTGATCCCATCTCTAATACCTGAGCTGGCTGCGATCAAATCTGGTTCCTCCCATGTCCTTGAACATGAAAAAAGCTAATTGAGAAAGAGGGGAAAGAGGGGCTAGAGGAGCAGTGTGGAAATCTGTATGGGTATTTATAGGTTCTTGCAGAGCCAGATAGATGCTTGAATGTATCCAAGGCCTCCAGCACCCACTGAGGTGGCTGAAGGAAGAGACCCATTTTGTAAAGACAGCTCACACGGTGTTAGTACTGGTGAATGGACAGCACTCACATGGGGAAGTGGAACCAAACTTCTTGTTGTGCCAGGTGAGCTGTCTCCTCTCTGTGTTCGGATGGACTCAACACACACAATCCTGTGGTCTAGCTTCACAAATAAGAGTGTAGTGGCTTTGGGGAGCAATTTGGGATGGATTTAGTATTCCCCTCAAAGAAGTGGTTGACTTCCTATCTAAGCAATGTGGACCAGGAAAGGCTCCATGCCAGGGGAAAGAAGCAAGGGAAAACTTGTGAAAAGAAATTCCTTCCTCCTTTGGAAGCTGTGAATATATACTGACATCCAAGAGCCTTGCCCAAGAATCTGAGTGAGTGGGAATCACTGCCACCCTTCTGCTGCCACTGCTAGCCCAGGCATAGCTGGGTAAAGGCTTGGGGACATGTGCTGCTTCTAAAAGTGGCTTGCGGGGTTTTGGTTATGGAAGGAAATGCTGTGTGAATATTGGCAACACCTACGAGCTGACCTTTGGCTCCGGGACCAGGCTGACCGTCCAACCCAGTGAGTGTGCATCTTTCCTGTGTTTCCTTCGTCCATAGTCCTTGACTGTGCACCATAGTGCCCTCGTAGGCATAGTTACTCTGTCTGGGTCACGTTACAGGTGGGAGGGAGAACATGGGCACTGCTTACTTTAATCTGAGTGAGTGGGAATCACTGCCACCCTTCTGCTGCCCCTGCTAGCCTAGGCATAGCTGGGCAAAGGCTTGGGGACATGTGCTGCTTCAAAAGTGGCTTGGGGTTTTTGTTATGGGAGGAAATGTTGTGTGATTATAATAGCGGCAAGTACGAGCTGACGTTTGGCTCAGGGACCAGACTGTCTGTCCAGCCCTGTAAGTGTGCAGCTTTTCTGTGTGCCTTTTGCCAAAAGCCCCTTAGGGTGCCTTGCAGATAAACTTGTTCTATCGAGCTCACATTTCCTAGGGAAGGAGAACAGAGGTGCTATTTCCAGGCAGACAATGAAGAGCAGTCTCTCAGATGGTGTATTCATGAAATCCCCCCTCGTGTAACTGAAGGCAGAAACAGCAGTCCTCCAAAATGGAATTTGTAAGCACAGGTTTAACAGTGCTCTTGACCCAAGAAGCCAGATTAAGGAGGGAGTCCCAGCTGAAGATGGAGCTCACCCTAGACTGGGATTGTGTTCTTATTCCCATCCCTTTTTTGTCATTCCTGTAAGAACAAGCCTCTGGGGGAGGGATCATAAATTGTTCCTTGATACTTTGGGAGTAAGGTGATCCCATCTCTAATACCTGAGCTGGCTGCGATCAAATCTGGTTCCTCCCATGTCCTTGAACATGAAAAAAGCTAATTGAGAAAGAGGGGAAAGAGGGGCTAGAGGAGCAGTGTGGAAATCTGTATGGGTATTTATAGGTTCTTGCAGAGCCAGATAAATGCTTGAATGTATCCAAGGCCTCCAGCACCCACTGAGGTGGCTGGAGGAAGAGACCCATTTTGTAAAGACAGCTCACACGGTGTTAGTACTGGTGAATGGACAGCACTCACATGGGGAAGTGGAACCAAACTTCTTGTTGTGCCAGGTGAGCTGTCTCCTCTCTGTGTTCGGATGGACTCAACACACACAATCCTGTGGTCTAGCTTCACAAATAAGAGTGTAGTGGCTTTGGGGAGCAATTTGGGATGGATTTAGTATTCCCCTCAAAGAAGTGGTTGACTTTCTATCTAAGCAATGTGGACCAGGAAAGGCTCCATGCCAGGGGAAAGAAGCAAGGGAAAACTTGTGAAAAGAAATTCCTTCCTCCTTTGGAAGCTGTGAATATATACTGACATCCAAGAGCCTTGCCCAAGAATCTGAGTGAGTGGGAATCACTGCCACCCTTCTGCTGCCACTGCTAGCCCAGGCATAGCTGGGTAAAGGCTTGGGGACATGTGCTGCTTCTAAAAGTGGCTTGCGGGGTTTTGGTTATGGAAGGAAATGCTGTGTGAATATTGGCAACACCTACGAGCTGACCTTTGGCTCCGGGACCAGGCTGACCGTCCAACCCAGTGAGTGTGCATCTTTCCTGTGTTTCCTTCGTCCATAGTCCTTGACTGTGCACCATAGTGCCCTCGTAGGCATAGTTACTCTGTCTGGGTCACGTTACAGGTGGGAGGGAGAACATGGGCACTGCTTACTTTAATCTGAGTGAGTGGGAATCACTGCCACCCTTCTGCTGCCCCTGCTAGCCTAGGCATAGCTGGGCAAAGGCTTGGGGACATGTGCTGCTTCAAAAGTGGCTTGGGGTTTTTGTTATGGGAGGAAATGTTGTGTGATTATAATAGCGGCAAGTACGAGCTGACGTTTGGCTCAGGGACCAGACTGTCTGTCCAGCCCTGTAAGTGTGCAGCTTTTCTGTGTGCCTTTTGCCAAAAGCCCCTTAGGGTGCCTTGCAGATAAACTTGTTCTATCGAGCTCACCTTTCCTAGGGAAGGAGAACAGAGGTGCTATTTCCAGGCAGACAATGAAGAGCAGTCTCTCAGATGGTGTATTCATGAAATCCCCCCTCGTGTAACTGAAGGCAGAAACAGCAGTCCTCCAAAATGGAATTTGTAAGCACAGGTTTAACAGTGCTCTTGACCCAAGAAGCCAGATTAAGGAGGGAGTCCCAGCTGAAGATGGAGCTCACCCTAGACTGGGATTGTGTTCTTATTCCCCTCCCTTTTTTGTCATTCCTGTAAGAAAAAGCCTCTGGGGGAGGGATCATAAATTGTTCCTTGATACTTTGGGAGTAAGGTGATCCCATCTCTAATACCTGAGCTGGCTGCGATCAAATCTGGTTCCTCCTATGTCCTTGAACATGAAAAAAGCTAATTGAGAAAGAGGGGAAAGAGGGGCTAGAGGAGCAGTGTGGAAATCTGTATGGGTATTTATAGGTTCTTGCAGAGCCAGATAAATGCTTGAATGTATCCAAGGCCTCCAGCACCCACTGAGGTGGCTGAAGGAAGAGACCCATTTTGTAAAGACAGCTCACACGGTGTTAGTACTGGAGGATGGAATGCACTCACATGGGGAAGTGGAACCAAACTTCTTGTTGTGCCAGGTGAGCTGTCTCCTCTCTGTGTTCGGATGGACTCAACACACACAATCCTGTGGTCTAGCTTCACAAATAACAGTGTAGTGGCTTTGGGGAGCAATTTGGGATGGATTTAGTATTCCCCTCAAAGAAGTGGTTGACTTTCTATCTAAGCAATGTGCACGAGGAAAGGCTCCATCCCAGGGGAAAGAAGCAAGGGAAAACGTGTCAAAAGAAATTCTTTCCTCCTTTGAAAACTGTGACTATATACTCCAAGAGCCTTGCCCAAGAATCTGAGTGAGTGGGAAGCACTGCCACTCTTCTGCTGCCACTGCCTATGCATGACTCGGTGTAGGCTTAGGGCGATGTGCTGCTTCTCAAGTGGCTTGAGAGGCTTTTTGTTATGGAAGGAAATGCTGTGTGATTATGGGTCCACCTACAAGCTGACTTTTGGCTCCGGGACCAGGCTGACCGTCCAACCCAGTGAGTGTGCATCTTTCCTGTGTTTGCTTTGTCCATAGTCCTTGGCTGTTCACTGTACTGCCCTCTTAGGCATAGTTACTCTGGGTCACGTTACAGGTGGGAAGGAGAACATGGGCAGTGTTTCATTTAATGCAGAGAATGTAATCAGGGGAGTCTCAGGGATACTGGACATGCACAAAACCTCCCACTTGGATGCGCAAGTTGAAACGCAGTTTCGGGAATGAATTTCCCCATGCTCTGTGTAGCAGCACTTTTGGGCTGCACGGTCCCCCTGATACTGGAAAGCGTTCTCATGGGAGGGAGGTGTCACTGATAGGCCTTAAAAATAAGAAAAGGGAAAGGGAAACTCTGTATGGAACAAGAACAAGGCTTTGGGTCAAGGGATCATAAAGCCTTCCCTGATTCTTAAGGAGCAGGGTGTTCCCATCTCTGATACCTGAGGTGGATGTAATGAAATCTGGTTGCTCCCATGCCTTTGAACATGGAAAAAGCTAATTGAGAAAGAGAGGCTAGAGGATGTGTGGACATCTGTATGGGTATTTATAGGTTCTTGCAGAGCCAGATAGATGCTTGAATGTATCCAAGGCCTCCAGTACCCACTGAGGTGGCTGAAGGAAGAGACCCATTTTGTAAAGACAGCTCACACGGTGTCAATATTGGAGGATGGAAAACACTCACGTGGGGAAGTGGAACCAAACTTCTTGTTGTGCCGGGTGAGCTGTCTCCTCTATGTTCGGATGGACTCAACAGAGACAATTCTGTGGTCTAGCTTCACAAATAACTGTACTGGCTTTGGGGAGCTATTTGGGATGGTTTTAGTATTCCTTTTAAAGAAGTGGTAGACTTCCTCTCTAATCAGTGTGGACCAGGAAAAGCTCCATCCTGGGGAAAGTAAGTGAAAACTTGGGTAAACAAGTAAGTGAAATAGAAGAAGAGAGATGAGAAAGAAACTGTAACAGGTTTTAATAAGTGGTGGTGGTTTGGATTTGTCAAGGATGGAGGTAGAAAGAGAACTGCCTTGTGGCTCTTCTTTGTGGCATGGAATGCCACATTTAATGAGGCTGTAGTGTGGGGAGGAAGAAAAATAAGCCATGGCCATGGAAGGAAGGTGTAATGCATTAGAAGTATGTTCATGCAAAATGGTGGGATTTCCTTGAGGAATGTTACTTGGGCAGATTGGGGTGGATAGAAGTGTTATGCAGGTTTTTGCTATGGCAAACAACACAGTGTCTGTGAATAGCTACCAACTTACCTTTGGACACGGGACCAGGCTTGTGGTGATACCAAGTAAGATTGCTGAGGTTTGGGACACTGAGTTGTTGAGGGGGAAACTTCAGTCCCCCCAGGGCCAAGGTGAATGTTTGCTGGGAGAGCAGCGAGCTGCAGTTCAGAAGCTGTTCCCAAAATGTAGCAGCGGCAAGCTCTTGGTTACTGCAGTGTCTGCTGGATATTGCAGAGCCGCAGAGATGCTCTGCAGAGCAATGAATGGAGTTCCACCAGCTGTGGAGCTTTCCTGGGAGACAAGATGTAAAACTGACAACTCGTGTTGGTGCACCATTCCGTGCCACTCTTCCAGGTGTGTGAACTTTGACGGGAAGAAATAAACTATGGAGTTTTCTGTGAGTATCTCTCACTGAGTGTACCCCACTTGTAGTGGGGTAACTTGAGAAGTTCACATACCTGGAGAAATCAGCAGGTCAGTTCCTACTCTTAACAGTTTATGAAACTATTGGAAGGAAACCCATGACACAGAGCTGGCTTAGACAATGTCACAGGCACGAAGCTACTCCTAGTGGCACAGTACCTCTAACCATGCAGGGCCCATAAAAGACCTCTGGCAGACCTTTTGGAACTTCCACTGGGGACAGCCATCACTAAAGTGCTCATTAAGTCACTGGTGTTGCACCTCTGGGGTCAAGATTAGCCTGTATGAGTGTGTGAGGAGGTGTATTTCCTCTGAGTTGGGCAGCAGCTTCAGGTTAACTCTAGTTGTGGAATTTCATGTCTCAGGCTGAAGAACGGGAAGAGGATCTAATCTCTGTCACACCAGTTCCAGTCTGACCAGAGATACAGAAAGTTTGCTTTGGAGGGAATGGAGAGTGATGTAAATCTGCATAATACAAGCTGTGTGCTAAAGCAGCTCAGGATTTCTACTGCAGCTTGTTTGGAAAAAAAGCATAGGTTTCAGTGTGATGTTGGAACAATCTTCTACTGCTTTCTCCCTGAAATCAGTCTCCAGAGTGGGCTTTCTCTGTAGAGTGGGTAGGAATAGCATTCTAAGAGCTCTTGTTCTTCCATCTGGAAGATATCCTCCAGTAAAGATGAAATTAGGCTTGGTGGACAGCTCAGAGTATCATGATTTCCTTCTCAATCTTTCCTACAAGAAGAGGTCACAAATAGCGATACAGCACCTCCAATGCATCCGCCAACTCATTCAGATGGAATAACAGGAAGCACAGGTCACAGCGCTGTGGTTATCATAGATGGCATTTACCAAGACTAGCTGAAAACTTTCATAAAGTGCAAATATGCAAAGGACCTTATCGGAAAAAGACTCTAGTACCAGAACAAAGGCAGCGGCCACTCTGAGTAAGAATGAGTACTTTGCAAATTAGGTGCTGCTGAAGCTGCCTGCAAAAGCATTGCACAGATTGAAAGGGAGAAAACCACAGTAATTTGGAGAGAGCTGGATCTGTAGCTCTTCAGAAAGCATGATACTCATTATGAGAGAGAAGCAGAACAGCTCCATCAATTCCTCCTTCTTATTTCTTTCTATATATGTACTCCGTGACAATGACGTACCCTGGTTCATCTCTGTTTTATACAGGGATCTACCATAAAGCTTTCTATCTGCTCGTGTCTTCCTTTCCCTAACAAGCATCACTGAAATCTATTTCCAAACCAATAACTGGGAGGATGGGAGTTGGGAATGGTGTTGAAGGAGTCAGAATATACATTAGCCTGTATTCTGCACAGGTGGGAAAGAGGAAGCCTCATTAACTTCCTCAAAGCCAGGGTAAAACTGGGATAGATAGAGAGCAGTTCAGTAGAAGGGCCAGAGAAGGAATACTTAAGCTTTGTGGATTAGGCTTTTTTCTCACATCATGCTAATAAAGAAGCAGGCTATTTCTTTAAGGTGCTGACAACTGATGAAAAGCATTTATCTCAGTGACAGGGTAGGGGCTACACTTGCATAAGGATTTGAGACAGTTTCTAAAAGCCAAGATCGAGTTCAAATTTCTTCCATGGGAATAAGTTGAAACTTCTTCATCTAGGAGCTAAGTACTCCTTGGTTTTTCTACAGTATTTAGCAGTGTGGTGTGTGAACAGGCACAAAGCAAATACTAATCTAAACTCTCAGCCCTACAAGATAAGAGTTGTGAACTGAAACTCCCATTCAAACCTGTGACTCTGAAGTCCAATGGAAAATGCAGCCAGAGGGCAGCTGAGACCCCCAAACCTGCATCTTTGCTACAGTAAGCCTTCAATGATATTTGGTATCTGTTCATCATTAGAGTAATACAATGCCCATCACATTTAACTATTACTCATAAGCAAAGATTTAGGAAAGCACCTTCTCAAAGAATCAGACTTCAAGAGCTAGACAAGATGAAATGTATGCTGAGGGTACCAGTTTACAAAGCTAAACGTGCCAAAGAGAGTTTAACCACAGGTCGTGTTTTGATATGTGTGGAAAATCCTAGTCTAACTGACTTGCTAGCAGAATTTGAAGCAAGAAAACAGAAATAAACCCCAGGTGTCTTAGTCTTCTATCTGCAGCCTTCAGTTCCCCACACCCTTCTTCTGCGAGGGAAAATGTAGTAAAAAATCTTGTCCTGCACTATCAAGTGGAGGAACATGATGAAACATTCATTGGTTTCATCTTTCTTTCCCTAAAAGCAGCAGGAACTATGACTGTGTATTCTCATCTAATGTCTCTTCTTCTTTTTCAGACATTACTCCATCTCCTTCAGTCTACAGGCTGACCTCTAAAGATGATGAGAATGTGGAAATGTGCCTTATCACAGATTATTCCCCTGAAAAGCTTACTCTTAACTGGGCTGATAAGGTGACAAATACTGTTGTGGAGGTGACAACACCTGAGAACAAACAGGAAGCCAGCTACCTGTCAACCTACTGGGGCAAGAAAGATGAAATGCTGTGTGGTGCAAATCACAAGGGATTTGGAGCACTGGAGGGGGAAGATCCTGAAAGTGGTAATGGCATTGTTGCATGTCTGTACAGGGTTAGTGGAACTCTGGTCTCTGTGCTAGTGGTATGATCAGGACTCACATCTCCCAACCCTGCAAGCAAAGATGCATTATGTTCCCAGACTCTAGAGGAATGTTGACTTGTTGCCTCTGTTCCCCCTTGCTGGAAACAAGATTAAGGGCTGGTAGACTGGTACCGTCACAGCAAAGAGCTCTTAAAATCACACTGTGGAGCATATAAAGCTTGAAATTCCTCTGTCTAATGGAACACTAAAGTTTAATTGGATCATGTTTTATGCTTGCCCTGAAACCAGCAGAAATGTGTTTCTGGGAGGGTTTACTAGCCAGAAACTCTAATCCAGCCAGCGCAGATTTCTCTTTATGAACTTCCAAGGAAGTACATTTCTGTTATTAATTACATTTATTGCTACTTTTTGCAGGTTCCAGTGCTTTATGTGTTACAGGAATGTCTCTACAATTCAGGACAGGTATGCACACAGCATTTGAGGGGTAAAGGTTGTCCTGATTAAAGGAAATGGCTTCCCAAGTTTTGGTTAATGTTTCCTGTTTGCAGAACTCCTGTTGGAGCAAAAAGCTCAGACTGGAAACTTCTGAAAGGGCCCCAGAGGCTTTAAATGTCAAAGCTGGAAGTCATTGGGTTAATGTAGTCTTCCAGGTCTGAGCTGGTAATTTGGTGTAGCATGTGCCTACATGCCCTTGCTAAGACCAGCCAAACACTGCTCCCCATCCTGTAATGACTGAAAGTACCAATATGAGTCAGCCTTACTGGATGCCTGCCTGCATTTCAGACTTCAAAAGAGTTAGTTTTATTTTGGGGTACACAAACACCTGATGAACTAAAAGATAAGCACGTGGTTTCTGCAGTGTGTGCTCAGAAGCAGGGTTGCACTAAAGATATGGTGCCTCTGAGAAAGCTTTCCTTCAGCTTATGGCTGTGGGAGTATACTAGCCAGTGCTGGGGCCCAGGCAATTGCTGCTCCTGCTAGTTCAAAGGAGCTGACCTGCATCTGCTCTTGCCCTGTTTGCAGAATAGCTATGCTTTTGCAAACCTTGCTCAAAAGAACCCAGTTAGCCAAATGTTTCCAAAACACCACTTCAGAGAAACACCCACCAGTAAACTTGGCTGATTTGATCAGTCTTTTCACAGGGTGTGATAAACATAAAATGACTATTTGATGACAGCTCCCTGCTTCCCCAATATAGAGCAATGTATTTGCAAATGAAAATGGCTTTGTAACTTGAGCTTAATAGAAATTCCAAGTAGCCTTTGTGTTCTTTGAATCAAATAAAACTTGTTATCCCCATGCCTATCTTAAAAAACTTCATGGAGAAGAAAGAGGGATGCCTCCAGCATCCTGAGTTTATAAAACACTTCATTTAAAGCCAGCTAGATGGTCGGCAGACTTGCATATTGCATGAGTAAATGGTTATTGAATGAAAACCTGGCCCTTGAAACACCAATTGAAAGAAATTAAAGTGTGAGACAGTCTCACTCACTGTCTCAGGAGCTACCCTATTAGATGGCTCAGTCATACAAAGCAGAACAGCTTCATTAAGAGTGCTTGTAAGTCTTTCTGGAAGCGAGGATGTCTCAGTGCTCTTGTGACTTTCATCCTCTGCTCCTTTTACAGATGAGAACCTGAACACGATGTCTTTATCACAGCTGGGTCTGAAAATAACTTTAATGAAAGGAATAATTTTTAATGTCCTGATGACGATACTCGTGTGGAAAAAAAAGTGAGTATGCATGGGGGGGTGGCAAGGCCTCTGACAGAAAACATCTGCATCAGTTCATTAGCTGTGAGTGTCCCTTCTCTGTAATAAGTGTTTATGCAGTCTATGCATACACCTTTCTGTATACCAACAGTAAAATCCCTCCACTCCTTTGGCCATATCATTGCTTTTGCCCACCCCTGAAGTCTATTTACTTTTCCTTATCCACATGCAAATTTAACTTTTTCCTTCTTTCTAGATATCCCTCCCTTCTATTTCTGCATCCCTCTCTTGTCTGCATTCATCCATTCAATTCATCCCCTGACCAGTCTCCAGCTGGGAATGTTTGATGCTTACTGACTTTAAGACCTTACACCTGATATACTAGCTTTGGTCTAGTGTCTCTCCTCTTTCTATTGCCTAGACACTTCAGGTCTGCAATCTTGTCGCTGTATCCCAAATAATGATATAACACACCTTTATTTTGTTACAGGAATGAAAGTAACTAGATGGTGCAGTCCTGAAGTATCAAAAAAGTCTGCTGAGGAACCTTTACCAGAGCACCATCTGCAAGAGGGCACACAGGCATTCCTATTGAAAGAGATATCACTTGCTATCTGTGTATCAGCCAGTCATTATAATCTAAATTGCTTTATTTGCATTGTTCCAAAGCTACTCAAACCTAAGCTTAAAATTTCCAGCATTCTCCTCCCCCAGATGCCTGATTCATTTAGCACGACAATGCCTCTTTTTGCATAAAGCACAGTTTGGCATAACTATAAATTACCAAATATCACTCTTACCTACTGGTGTTAAAATGACATCCGATTTCTGTTGTTTGGACGTGGTGTTTGTTGAAATCTGCAAGTTAAATATTACCTGAATGTGAATTTTTCATATTTTGGTAGCTTTCAGGTATGCACCTCTTAGGGTGCACACCCAAAGACACCGTTTCAGTTGCAACAGTTTGAAAAGCAAAGGGAGAGTTACTCGGGTCACCCAAAAGTCCTGAATTCAATGAACTTCTCACTTCATTATCACAGAACAAAAGAATGAGGTTTAGTACTTTTTGGGGTCTATCTGGCCTTAACATTTTCTGAATTTAAATCAGCTGAAGATTTGGCTTTGCATTTAGTAAAAATACAAACTACTTTTGTTCTTTTTCTTTAGTTCTAATCTTTGACATGGTCTGGTGGGAGGTGTCCCATGCCCATGGAACTAGATGATCTTGAGGTTCTTTCCAACCCAAACATTCTAGGATTCTATGATTTTATGATCTTGGATTTCCCAATGTATTTTCATAATCATTGCATAAAACCACACTGAAATATTTTCCTGCCCATGTCTGTGCTCCTTGGAAACACTGCATGCATGTAAAAATCACATGCTGCTATTGGTTGAATTGTATTGGCAACCACATTGATGTCTGGCATTTCTTTGGGCCTTTGGCTGCTATTAAACAGTTCTTATAAAAAATAAGAAACTTGTTTGTGTTTTGTATCTGTAGTTTAAGGCACTTGTTTCACCCTTCCAATGAGCTTTAGGAATGAGCCTGGCCTTTAGGGTGAAGGAGGGAAAGGGCAGCAGACTCTTCCCTTCAGCCTGACTTGGCCACCAGGCACTTTTTGCAGGACTTGGGGAATCTACTGCAGGGATCTACAGAGTCTCTTCCCAGAACATCCTTGCTGTGTCTGGGTAAGAACAGCTTGGAGGGTGGGGAATGGTGGAAAGCAGCTCTCCTCCAAGGGTAGAGTTTGCACTATGTGAAGACAAAGGTAAAATATGGCTTGCCCACAGTAAGGGGAGTAGTCCAGGCTCTTGAAGGCAGATACCTACTGCTATGGAGAACACAGAAACCTAAAGTGTCCTACCTCTGAATGCTCCCCACTCCCAAGCATCACTGGAGAATAAGGTCCCTGCTTTGCATTAATGACACCAACTGTCCAGACTGTGTCTCCAGGCTCAGACTGCTACTGGCAAGCTGCATTTGGAGGGAGAAATGAGAAGGGTGCTCTGAAAGAAACACAGCCTTTCCTGCAAAGACTGAACCTTGCTCACACCTCACACCAGGGTCCAAACTGAGTGGCAGGGAAAGCCTTGCTGGATGATGGGGGTGATTCTCCCTCCCCGGGTATTTCTCACCCTGCTGGATTCACAGCAATTGCAAGGAACTCTGATTTTGAAAAGGCTCATGCTTCAAATGCTTTTAGACAAAAGCCCTGGTGCTTCACGTGGGAGAGGGCCCTGTGTGGAAACCAGGCCAGCATTCCTGCCACAGCACAATAGTCTTCCTGGTCTCCTGCCACAGTGCTGTCACCTGACCATTTAGCAGGTCACAGGGTGACAGAGTTACTGACCTCTTCAAACTTTCTGGGTACAGATGCTCAGGGATTCATTCTCTTGCCTCTCCCTTGAAACAACAGCCACTCATTTCTCTCCAGCTCTTTAAATATGAGATTTCAGGCAGCTCTTGAAGCTTACATTTGCTCATGATGAGATCTGTCACGTCACTTGATGAAGCTGCCTAAACCAGATTTGAATTACAAAGCAAATCATTACATTTCACAGATTTCCAATGGAGTAATCACATTCCAGAAGCCTTCAGGGAAGGAGGGTCTCCATCCTCACTACTTTTATCCATCTGAAATGTTTTGTGTTGCACTTCAACCCTGCACCTAGCTGTATGGTCAAAGAGGAACAGTGTGTTGCCTCTTTTTCCACATCTCAGCCTTTTCCAGGTTCAATGACCCCAGTAATACGATTTGCCAAGTGAGGAATGGGTGTATAGATAAATGTTTTGACTGAAGTGACTCTTAGTATACGATCTGCAAAACACTGAATTTGTAGGTCTAGTTTAAATATACTTTAGAGATATTAGTGGAGATATCATCACCACTTTGCTCTTTCTTGTTTATTTCAAGAAAGAAAGCCTGCAGTGCAAAGCAAAGGCAGGAAATAACACAGTAGGGCAGGATGTGGAAGGGGTCTGAGAGCCCAGGTGGGGCAGGAAGAGGCTGCACCACCAGTTCCATGATGCCACAAACAAGATCTGGGTCACCTTTCGCTGCTCTTCTACACCCAACCACATAAACCACTTCCTCTGGAAAGTGGAGCACAAAACGGGGGGCGAGGGGAGCAGGGCTGGTGTGACACGTGGCAGGGAGGAGGAGATGTGTGTGGAAAAGAACAGCAGACGTTAGGCCACAAGCCAATATTGAATGAGGTTAAGGCACCCTCCCTTCCTGCCCCTTCCCCACAGCCTGGTGCTCTTAGTTCTGGGGGGGAAGTTGTTCTGGGCATGGCAGGAAAGATTGAGCTATCTATAGTGTGGGCCGGGTAAACGAGGGGAAAAAATACATTATAAAGCATGGTAAGGGGTGGGGAAGAGATCTTAGAACTGTGAATTTGCTGATAGGCCTCTGCACCCTGTTATACAGGCAGTGAATCTGTGCAGAAAAATCCTTTCACTTCTCACTCAAGAGAAGGGAGGAAGATGGGGCAGGCCAGAGTCCTCTCACATTAGCAAGGAAGGAGATACCACCCTCTCCCCAACACCAGCTCCTGTCCCTTAATACCTAGTTATGGGTAGGAGATGAATTTGCATCCTTTCTAGGGTTTTGTTGGAGAAAAGACCCTGACATCTGCCACCAAAGTATGGTCTATGTAAGGAACAAAGCTTCAAGTTATCTACAGACTTGTTAAAACTTTATCACATGTGGAATTAGCTCTAATGGGACCTGCATTCTAGTTAGTGCTGAGTTCATGGCAACTAGTGGCATTGCAAGCTGGTAAAAATTAGCTGGGGGGGAAGGAACCCTACAGAATCCCCACTTTTTCCCCTTTTCCACAGGCTCCATGTAGTCCTTAAGCAGAAGTGGCCATAGAAGAGCCCTTGAGTCACGCAAACCACACGGAGGCACTAGCAGCTCACAAACAGCAGTGGCAAAGGGGAGAGCCGGAGCTGCTCCGCCTCTTGTGAACATGGGGCTCTGCTTTGCTTCCTGTGGACACGCTGGCTCTGCTCTGCCTGACTGAGGGCCTCTCTTATGGGAAAGAGCGCGGTGGCTCATTTACAAGACCTGCCTGCTGTCATGTTCCCTGCCTGCTCCCCAGCAGTACAAACCCAGCTTAATGCCTGGGGCTGGAGGGAGATGGTGCTGTCAGAGCTGGCATGAATTCTCTTTTCCTACCAGACCCGGAGAGCATCCTTCGTGACAGTAAAGACCCAGCTCCCTCATACCTCATTCTTCAGAGCCTATAATAGGCAAGAGACTTAGGAGCCCCAGGTTTCACACTTTTACAGGTTTAATGGCTGTAGCACATCTGGAAATGCTAGAAGGGAAAAGGTGGTGAAGAGAAGCCATAATCTAACACTGAGGTTGAAGCTATCAGATCCCATATCCCATATCAGATCTCCCGAGTGCCAGCAGACAAACATTTCTTTTCACATTGCCTCAACACATATTTTACCTATCCAGTGCTTCTGCTGCAGAGCAAACTGGACAAGCCTGAAGCAAGGATAGAGCCTCATGCATGAAGGCAACACCAGTAAATTCTCTAGTCAAAGGTTTGGAGGGGCAGGAAATAGGAAGATGAAAAGAGTGGATGACAACCGAGTTTCCATGACTTGTTTCCTGCTTCCCTCTGAAACTGGGGCACAGAAAAAAGCCTGCTGGGTAGAATAGGAGGGAGAAATGTAAAAGGCAGGGAGCTGTGCCTGAGAGGGAACTTAGGTGTCAGAAGAACTTCTGTACTGATCAGCAATAGGGAAAAGACTGCAGTATCATAAAGGTTTTTATTGACAGAAAGGATTACAGTCACTGTAACAAGGCAGCAGACCCCTCCATAGGGCAGTCTGAGGGAAAGAAATCTTGAGCCCTGGGTCTCCTTCCTCCACCAAGGAAGTAGGTAAGACTCTGCTGGGGAACAGCACTTCCCAATGCCAAGTTTGACATCAGAGCTCAAGACCTGGTAGGAAAGAAAGAAATAAAGGCAATGTGAGCAAGGCTTCTGCAATGGGAGAGGAAATACCCCACAGGCCCCAATGATCTTATAGCCCCTTGCAACAGTAACAACAGGGCACATCCTCCATTTTCCAGCACCAAACTCCCTGCTCTCATCTGCTGAGAAACTCCAGACTTAAGACGCCAGCCATTCCATGGCCTCCAAATAGGATAATCCTCACCCAAAGAGCCCAGGACTTCCAGCTTCCAAAGCCTCTCTTTCAAAGAACAGCGTATTTATCTCATAAGAGAGAAACATGAGCGAGTCTACATAATACTCTTAGTTAAACTGCTTTTTAAATGATAAAAGCCAAAAAAAAAAAGTACACGCATGAAACCAGAAAGCCATAAATCCTAACCCAAAAGCTTTACTGTACTTGGCCAAGACAAAGCTGGGAGCTAGGCCTTCTGGATTCACTATCTTTCTAGTTCTCTCCCAGGGACAGAAGTACTGCAGTCCTGTGACCTGCGGTTCCCCCTTTTGTGACCACATGGATCAGTACCTTAGAGTCTCTTCTAGGCTCAGCCAACAAAATTGATGACGACGAGATGGAGGATGGTGTTGGCAAAGAGGAAATCAGCAAACGCCCGCTCTGGTGAAATGCCTTGGAACTCGCCTTTGTTCTGGGGGTTGATCTGGATCCGGAGGCAGACTGTACGGTAGAGAAGGAATAAGAGATTAGTGACCAGAAAAAGAAGCACAATTGTCCTGGGGCAGCCCAGTCCAGTCTAGGTCACCATTCCAGCTGCTTACCAAAAGAAAAGGTATCTCCATCTTTACTGTAAGATGAACAGGGCACTGGCAATGGATTTGTGCAGGGCTTTTATACAATCAATTCTGCCATAGCACTACACCATCAGGGGGGCCAAGCGAATCTGAAGAACAGGCTTAGATGGGACTAGCGTAAACACAGGGATATCTCTATGTCCTCCACTGGGTGCATTGGCGAGGGTTGCACAGACACAAGGTGGTTTTGGGGTGAACACAGGGATATCTCTATGTCCTCCACTGGGTGCGTTGAGGAGGGTTGCACTGATGCACGGTGGTTTTGGGGAGTATTATGGGTGAGCAATACCCTGAAAAAGTCGTTGCTAGAGCTGGAATTTCACCATGGGCACTACTAAATATAAAGTAGTAATAAGGAGGGCTCCTTGACTGACAGGGAGGACACCCTGGGAGTGACATACGGGCAGGACCCCTGCAGGGTCACAGCTGCTGTGGGGCAGGAGCCAAGGGGCTTCCGGCAGCACAAGGGGGAGCGAGGGGTGTTGGAGGGTGCTATGGGACCTCCCCGACTGCCGGGTTGAGGGAATCCTACGTTTCCTACAAGGCAAACGGGCACTTCCAGGCACCGCTCTGACGGCCGGGGGGCTCCGGCTTTATCGCGGAGGGGGTCCCGGTGAACACCGCGCGGGGCCACGGCGGGCACTGACCACCGAGGATGAAGCTGCCGACGGCGGAGATGAAGCCGCTGAGGAAGGAGTTGAAGGGGAAGGTGCCGACGCCGAGGCAGTAGCCGAACTGCAGCGCCCCGGTGAGCAGCACGTACAGGAGGTAGGCGTCCAGCACCTTGAGGCGGCTCGGCGTGCCGCTGCCGTACTCGGCCAGGAAACGCCGCACCACCGAGCCCACCGAGCCCGCGCCCGCAGCACCGGAGCCCGCCGCGCCCGACATGGTCCCGCCGGCCCGGCTGAGGTGGGCGGAAGCGGCTGCGAGCAGTGATTCCGGGCCGCGGCGGTACTGCGCAGGCGCAAGCCCAGCGCGCAGCCGTGTCGGAGGGTGCCGCGCAGGCGCGGGTCCGTCAAGGGGCGGAGCTAGGAGGCGCTGCCGGCGCAGTGCGCATGTGCGAGAGGCGCGGCGCGGGGAGGGAGCGGGTCCCGGGTGGCCATGGGCGTGCGGAGAAGCTCAGCTCCCGATGCGATGGGCAAGGAGCGGCTGCAGCCGCCGCCAGCAAGGTCAAGCTGAAATAGGTTCAAGCTAAAAGGAGTCTAGAAAAAACCCAGGCAAGCCCTTACCTCTTGTTTGGCTGACCCAGAGCAGGGTTGTGCCCGTCAAGAGCAGCAGCAGAGCTTTGCTTAGTGTGGTACAATGCACAGCTCTCCAGGAAGGGACTCCTTTGGTGCCTCGATGCTGACTTCCCTGTCTTGACTTCCTTGGAGGGAAGCATCATAGGCCTAAGTACTGGGCAGGCATTAACCTCATGATTTTGATCGCACAGAGCAGAGAAGGAGGGGGTTCAGTGCCTAATGTAAGGGAGGACGAGGTGCCACGTTTAGGCCTGAATGTGTTTGGCTCCAGAGATGAGCCAGTGTGGTTGAGGATGGAGCCTGGCTTGTGGTTCATGAATGTGTCAGCAGTGGGTGTGATACGTGGATAGACTCCACAACTCATTAAAGTTGTGAAGTAGGTATGCTTTTATTCAGCGCTGAGACGCATGGGGGATAGTTCCTCCAAAGGCATGCGTGCCTCAGTGTTGTTTCCCTCTACATTTATTCTCTAAAGTTATTCATAAGGTTGCACAATATGCCTATACATATTCATGTCCTATCCGCGCTTCGTATTTTAATGAGCTAGAAGATCCTTTGCGCCTGTGCAGTGCCCCCTCTGGTCATGGGCAGGAGTCTCAAGATGAAGTAAATGAGTCTTCCTCTTGTGAGGAGGGGTCTTCAAGATGAAGTAAATGAGTCTTCCTCAAGCCTGAACTTTTCACCTCTAGCCATCATGCATGCTCTTTAGGAGTCTGGTCAAAGTCCAAACCACAAAACTGGTCTTCACTGGAACTAAGTAACTGTTCCTTCCCCTTACCAGTCTGTTTCTTCCCCTTACCAGCCTGTTTCTCCCCCTTATCAATAGCCTATTGTCCTGGTACTGCATGGCAAGCTTGACAGGTATTTGCAAACAATGCTTTCTGTTAAAAAGGCAAAATTCCTTTATCCCCCCTTGCACAACCCCTTTGTATGACCCCCTTGTACAACCCCCCCTGTACGGCGGTCAACCCTCTACATCAGGTGTTGCAGTCACAGCGTCTTCACTGATCATTATGACTGAGCAGGACCTGTGCATCTCCAGGTTTGGAGAGGTGGGTCCACAGTGTTTCCATTCCACATGCCATGTATTTGGACCGCTGACTGAAAGGACCACCTTCCTGATAGCTGAGGATTGCTGTTTGACCTCTGGAGGGGAAGTTTGATGCAGTCTATGGATTGCTGTGCTGGCTGTAAGTAAAGTCTGTGAGGTTTTGCTCTGATGAGCCCTGGTGGGAAAACATTGTCCAGCGACATTTCTGGTCTTGCATCTCACACTGGGCTCTGTTAAAACTCCAAGTAACTTTGCATTCTGCTTCTCTCTGTCATTTCTTGAAGGCGCCTTGCCAAGTTTTGCTGTAGCTACAAACAACAGGAAGGTAGCAGCACGTTCCTCAAGGGGCTCATTAAGCTGCTGACAGAGTTCTGCATTCTGCCACTCCCCATAGAGTTTTAAGCATTGTGTAGCTAATTAGGGAGCTCTGAGGTGTGTTTCAGTCAACACAAACAGCATCACTTTTGATTGTCATTCGTCTTAATTATGCCTGACCCGAAGAATGGAAATGAAGACATTTTGAAAGGCAATGACTCTGGCTTATATCCTGGTGGGGATCAGACAGAGGGAGGAGAAGTGTGTTTGTGGTCAACCAATGAGTGGCCAGAGTCCTAAGTTTGATTCATGTGCTGGCAATAAGAGTTCTTATTCTAGTCTGTTCTCTCATCACTGCCACCCACAGCAGTGTCAAAGGCTTTATGTGCAAAGCTTTTGCCTTCTCTAATTAGCACTGTCTTTACCTGTTGTACTCACTATGCACAGAAACAGGAGGCCTAGTTATCACCATTGGAAAAGAATTCCAGGGCCTTCTTTTCGTGAAAGAAATTAAAAATCTTAATTAAAAAAAAAAATAATCCTGTCTCTTACTGTGGTCCCCTTGAACTCCACTTTCCTCAGGACATGAACCCTGGAAAGAGCTGTCTCAATGGAGAGATGGAGAAGTGATAGAAATGTTAAGAGATGTGGTGGAAGGACCCTCCAGCTGATGTTCTCAGCAGGTTACAGGCACGAGCATGGCTGAAGACACAGCTGGGGCTGGTCATTACATGGCAACCTGATCATCCCATCTGTTCTTTACTTACCCAGTTGTCCACTCAGAGCACAATGTCCTAACCTAGAGAGAAGAGAGTGTCAAAAGTCTTGCTAAAGTCAAGGTGAATGACAGCCACTGCTCCCCCCATCCATAGTGCCATACTTAGAGATGGCAATCACATTGGTCAGGCCTGGTTTACCCTTGGTAAAATGTTAACTGTTAACTGCATGTTAACTGTTCCACTCCCTTTCCTCTCCTTCATATGCTTTAATGTGCATTTCCAGAAGACTTGCTCCGGGAATTTTCCAGCCTTCTTAGAAAATGCCTGCTTCTCGTCTTTGCTGGCTTTCACTTTCACTTTTTCATTCCTGGGAGCCTGCCAGCATGACATCTGATTCAGGTTAATCTGCTTCCTGGGGCCCTTTTAACCACATACTGTCTGTTTTACCAAGAGATAAAGCAGAAAGCTGCAAACCGCTTTGCTTGCTGTGATGTATGAGAATGTGATATCAAAGGAGCACAGACCCAAACCAAGGAGATGTTTCAGACAACACCAAGCACAGCACTGAATGATAAGGGTCCTTGCACTGTGTCGCTGTCCTTGGCTTTGGGCTTTGTCCAGGAGCAGGAGACACTGTCTTGCAATAGCCTCTGACCTGCAGTTTCTCTTATGTGGCTTTGCCTTTAATTTTGGCCCCTTGTGGGCTGAGGAACTTTAGCACCGGCAGTCTGAGGGGACTTCTAACAGGATGCCAGCAAACATATTTTGGGGCTGTAGAAAAGATATTAGGGGATGGATAAAGGAAGGGTCAGAGGTGGGGAAATGGAAGGAGCAGGGTGGCCTGAGGAGAAACGTGTGTGGGACTTCACTTCCTGGTGAAAAACTGCAAACCCTGAGAAAACCAGCCACGGAATGAGATTAGAAATACCTGTGTTATCTTTAAGATACAGCCTAACCTCAGCTGGGCATGGGTCTTTCCCACGAAGTGGTTTGCTTTACCAGTGTCTGTGCCCTCTGTGGCCTGCAGCACAGTGCGCTTTAACTGTTGAAACCCTAGAGGAACCTGGCAGCTCAGAGGTGGAAGATTGGTTAAACGTTGATTAAAGATTAAAGTTTTGTCTAAGTGCCAGCAAGCAGGGTCACTGGGCCCCATGTGGGCAGGAACTGGAGAGGCCAGCAGCCTGCATGGGAAGGGTAACGGACTTGTGAAGCAGGTATTGAAGTGGCTGCAACATTTGGCCAGGTATCAGACATATTCCAGGGTTCAAAAGCAGGACCAGGCCAAACCCTGCAGAGCCCATGAGGTCTGGACATCACCTGGGAGAGCCATTTCTGTGTGTGTGGCTGTGTGCGTGTGGCAAGTGAAGATGGTTCAGATCCAAGGGGCAGCTACTGCATAGGGTATCTCAGCATGGTACCTATGCAGCTACTGCGTGGGTATCTAATGCTGGTTTCTGGGCATGTACATCACACCTATGTGTTTGTGGATTTGTTTTTGTGTGTAAATGGGTCTGTGTGCCAGCAGCTGGAGCAGGGTTGGGGCGTCAGGGGCTTGCTTGCACCGATGTCAACACCAAGGAGGGCAGTAGGTTGGTGTGGGTGAGCCAGGAGGGGCTGTACCAGCAGTCCATGTCTCCTGGGGGGATGGTTTGGGGTTCATTTGTCAGGATTTTATTTTTGATCTGAGTTTTTTTCCTGCTAACCCTTCTTCATGAATTCTTTCTGCTTTTTTATCCCACTTCGACTTTTTGGAGAAAGCTTCCATCAAGAATGCAGTGTTTCTTTGGAAGATCCCCTGTGAAATTATGAGGAAAAGAAAATGATTTAGAAACGCATCTTTATGAGAGTTGAAGGAAGGAATGACATGGAAATGTGCTCAAGTCTGTGATAACATCATCTGAGACAGCAACTTTGATTGCTTGTACACATTTTCTTTAGGGGTTTGGACAGTAGCCAGCACTAAGTCTTGGCTTGCACAAGCATCTCAGCATGGCTTTTCTCATCAGATTAAAATGACGTGGTTCCTTGAATTATATCAATCCCTTTGTTGCTTACCATTAAAGGCAGAATCTGTTCACAACACTGAGGGATTTTCCTGTTCTTCAACCAGTTTTGCACAAATTCGTGAGTTAAGCCGTTTGCAATTTACACTGGGGCACGGAATTGAGGCAGGGCTTTAAGGTCCCTTCCAGCCCAAACCGTTCTGTGATTTCATGATGATGGCTCTATGATGTTGGCATACATTAATTAGTCCAATAAAAGGAGCTGCCACAAGAGTCCAGCAGCCAGTGCGCTTCCTTACATGATTCCTTTTGTCTCCTTTTCAAGAAAAAAGACAACTTTAGGTTCAGATGAGAAGTTTTCTAAAGGCTGATATTTCAGTTTCACATAATCATTGACAGGAGCTTGTTCATGCCTTATGAAAAATGCTATATTTGTTCACTGCTGTCCTCAGAGCCTTCCTTATGTTGTTATTCCTTAAGCTGTAGATGAGGGGATTGACCAGTGGAGTCAGAACCGTGTAGCAGACAGAGAACACTTTGTGGAGGTCTCTCAGCCTGTTTGACTTTGGTACCAAGTACACAACCATCAAGGTCCCATAGAAAAGCGTCACCACAGTGAGGTGGGAAGAACAAGTAGAAAAAGCCTTATGCCTTCCTGCGGAGGATGGGATCCTGAGGACAGTGTTGCTGATGTACACATAAGATAGGAGTGTCAAGAGAAACAGGGGTAGTGTCAAAAGGGAGGCCAAGATGAATTCTACAAGCTCAATACAATGGGTATCACTGCAGGAGAGCTTTACCACTGGTGTGAAGTCACAGAAGAAATGATCGATCTCATTTGGGCCACAGAACGTTAGCTGTGGCATCAGAGAGGTGACTGTGGCACTAGCCAACAGCCCACTAGCCCAAGAGACACTTGCTAGCTGGAGGCAGCACCGGTTATTCATTATCGTTGTATAATGTAATGGTTTGCATATCGCGATGTACCGGTCATAAGACATGACAGTCAGGAGACAGCATTCTGCACCTGCTAGCCCAGTGAAGAAAAAGTACTGCAAAAAGCAACCCTGAAGTGAAATAGCGTACTTGTTTGTCAGGAAATTCGCCAGCATTCTGGGCAGGATGGTGGAAGTGTAACAGGTCTCCAAGAATGACAGATTCCCCAGGAAAAAGAACATGGGATTGTGAAGGTGATGATCAGTCACAACCAGCACCATGATCAGGAGGTTCCCTAACACAGTTGTAATGTAGATCACTAGAAACATCAAGAAGAGGGTAAACTGTACTGCCGGGATACTTTGGAAACCTAGAATGATGAATTCCACGACGGCTGTTTTATTCACTTGCTCTGTTCTCATGACTGTAACAGTTATAGTAAAGTCTTTAACATAAAAACTTAATCTGCTTTTAAACTATTATTCAGATGTTGAAAAATAAAATAAAATAAAGGAAGTTGCTTTGCAGGCTTCATGTGAAATGAGAAGGATCTGTGCCTGGTACTGCACACTCTCAGTGAATGCCAGGGACCCGACTTTCTTTGGAGATTTGGAAAAGTCAATTTGCAGTGAGTATTCAGAGAATAATTTCTACACTCACATGTATTTGCTTTGAATTTCGACCATAGATTGCATCTTGTGCAGTGGAAATGTTTAATTTTCTTGTGGCTTTCAGTTTCATTTCTTGAGATGCTGTTTTCCTGTAAGAGTCAAGTGTTTATTGACTGGAGCTTATCACGATTTCCCAAACATAAAACAACCATGTTTGAGGCCAAGTAGATAGCAATGGAGGTAATAAAGTTATTTCTCCTGTTACCAGCTTGGAAAGATAAAAGTATTTAATGTTCAGCTTTTACTGTATTTTCTGGTATATAAAGCTGGTTTTAAAGATATTCAGTGGGCATAAGTAAGTCCTGCTTATTGGTTGCTTTTATCTGAACCAAACCACCTCTTCTGTTCAGAGATCCTTGGAAAGATCAGCTGTGGCTAAGAAAAGTAAAAAAAAAAAATCGATTTTATTACATGACCTACAAATATTTTTATTTTCAAAAACTTTTATTTTTCTTGCCAGTATTTTATTAGCATCAGAATAATGACTCCTTTTTTTTATATCCTTATTTTTAAAAAAGCAAGTTAATTTCAGTTCATTGAAAATGAAAAAAGTTAATTTCAGTTCATTGAAAATGGTTCCTGGTATCTTTTTGCCCTTTTTTTCTTCCTCATAAGTTTTATGAGAAATGGGGAAGAACTAAAATGACCTGTTTTTCTCTCTGCACGAGGCAGTTGAAAATGAAAGAGGTTTTTATGTTTTAAACCAGGATGTTTTCGTAAGGAAGGAAACTAAGAAAAGGCAAAACGATGCAGAAAAGTATTGTAAATGCAGAAGTGTAAAATGACCTTTCCCACTCCTATCTGTTTCCCAAGAAAAATCTAACACAGCTTTTCCTCTTTAATTTTTGGTCTTGAAATAACTTACCGTGTTCACTCATTTCCCATTTCTTGGTGGATGGGTGTAGGTAGCGCAGAACATCACCAGGCTTTCACCATGTCATATTCAAAGACTGTTACGAAATCTTATGAGACTTTCCTTCTTCATCTTTTGTACAGTCCTTCTACCTGCTCAGTAAATAAGCCTCCCTATGCCTGGAAAGCTCTAGATTGATTCGTGATTCATGTAATTTTTCCCTTGGGGAAAAAAAAGCAAAACCTGGCATCTCCCTTCATCATTTGCAGAATAACTCCCTTAGCACTTCTCCTAGAGGCATTTAAAACTGGGGCTGTGGGAGGCTCTGAAGAGTAATGTTTCTTTTCAGACAATAAGAAAGTTTTAGAAGGTCAAAGAACTGCCTTGAGAGTAGAATGTTAAGGAGACAAAACACTTCTAACTTCCATTTTTTTGCTACTTATTTGCCACTCCAGAATGGTGAGCATCTCATCCAGGTCCTCTGTCTTATCTACCAGACCTCTTCAATTGTCCCATGTCATAATCATAGAATCATAGAATAGTTAGGGTTAGAAATAATGTGTCTAAACTGGCAATAGCTGCCTTTGTAAGAAAATGAAACTTGCTGTACCTATTTAGATCCTATGTATAGGCAACAGAGTGACAGACAGTGCAGGACACAATTTCTTGCCTGGCTGAACAGGCATACAGATGGCAGGGGATAGGAACTAGATGATCTTTAAGGTCCCTTCCAACCCAAACCACTGTATGATTCTATGAAATATAGGCACTACTCAAAGTAGATATCTCAGTGTACAATTCACCTCCATAGAAAATGCCTCATGTTACCCATTTTCTACAGATGTCTGTGCCAGTACATGAAGCTCTAAGAACTCTCCTGCAGCCTTCTTGAGGAGTGGTTCAGGTCATTGTGTTTGGCATAATTTGCTTCTCAAGGAACAGAGCATCTCCACACAAGTCCATGTGCAACACAGGTAGAAAGATGAGCCCATTCTCTAGGACCATACAGCTACATGCAGCCTTTCTGAACGTGGTCATTCGCTGACTAACAAACCCTTCCTGTGAGAACATGAAGAAACTGAAGTGATACTGGGAAATAAAGGGTTAACATTGTGCCTGCTTGCTTAAGCAGTTGCTGTGCTTGGTGAAGCAGAACTGTAGGAGTCAAAGTTGCCAGAACGGTGAAGCAGAATTGCAGGAGTTAGAGCTGCTAGGCAGAATTGTAGTAGATAAGATTTATAGCTTAATATTTAAGACATTCTTGTTCAAACAGTATCTTTAGAAAGAAAAGGAACAGAAGATAGCCAGAGTAACAAAATTTACACACTTGACAAGTTTCTGCTTTCAGATACATAAAACTGGCTTGTACCGAACCTGAGGTCTGCACAGGAGCCGAAACCCTACTGAGTCTGTGTGAAAGCAAGAGGTTACTCACGGTGATGAAGAGGAACTACAGGCCTTCATCCTCACGACCCCCTAACGACCACCACCAGGAGGCACTGCGCAGGTGCACCAATGGGACGAATGCCAGAAAACTAATTATAATACTAGATGGGAATAGGTTTTGCATATGTATTAGGTGTGAAGCAATCTCACGTTTAGGTAATCATTATAAGGAATATAAGCGAACTGAGCGGCAAAGGGGGGCGCGCATGCTTTTGGAGGAGAAGCCCCCATGCGCCTCAGCGCTGAATAAAGCATCCCTATGTTACAACTCTAACGAGTTGTGGAGTCAATCTGCGTATCAGTTTGGTGAGCCAGCCAGGAGACCTCTGCTTGGCTGCAGGATCAGGGGAGGAGTGGACATCCTAAGCGTCCCAGGCCGCTTGCCTGGAGGAGCTCTGCTCCTTGTCCGCTCACTGCGGGGGCAGACACCAACCTCTGTGGGCTGCAGAAAAACGGCATGCTTGGGATTTAGGTGTGTAATTTAGGGGGCCTATAAGTCATATGCGTGGCCTGGGGCTGCTGGTAAGGTGTGCAGAGAAGTCTGGTGCACAGCGTAGTTCCCCTTGGCAGGTAGGCCTTGCAAGCAGGGGACTCGCCGACCGATAGAGTGGCTGCTAGCGATCCTGAGGGTGGATCGGGTGAGTCCGGGTTATCGCCGCATCCCAGGGTTTTGGGAGCCAGGAAGGACCTGCTACTGGCTGTGTCGTAAGCAGGAGAAGGGTAAGCGGAACCACTGTGTGAGTGTGTCTGTGGGATCCCGTGTCTGAGTGTTTTGTGTGGCTGAGATGTGGCATAGCTATGAAGCAAGTGTGGAGTCCTGATCCATGGTTCTGTGTTCTCTGCGAGGAGAGCAGCCGGAGACGGACGAAGCGTATTTGTCTTGTGCTGTGTCTAAATGTTTTGTGTGTGTATATGTCTGTTGTTGGTGTTAAAGATTGCAGTGTTTAAGCGGTGGGGGAGGAGTAGATGAAAGTAAACCGTGACTAATGGGGGGATTGAGAAGAGTTCCTTCTCTGCGCCCCAGTGGCTGTATAAGAGAAGTATAACCTCTAATATTTGTGGTCCTATTCTTGAGACCTGGACTTTACACTCAGAGAATTACAGCCTCACATATGGGTGCATAATAACTTAACCTCCCATGAGCCAGAGCAGGTAAGAAGAGGTGGAGAAAAGGAAAGGAAGAGCAGTAAATGGAAGGCTATAGGGAGAACTGTCAGGGGGAACAATGACTGCATATCATCCTCCTTCCTTGCTCTTTCTTAGTTTTGTAGTCTAGACAGTAAAAGAACATAGGTATGGCACATGTTTGGAAATGTTGTTAAAGTTTCCTTCTTTGGCATCCCCCGGAGCGTTAGGGATGTTCTGAACCACTCATGCAGGTAAGAGCGATGGTTCTGTGCAGTCACACTTCCTTTACTCTCAACACTTACACTGCAAGCGAGGGACAACATCCTGTCCTGGGGCAAGGTAAAAGCAGCAAAGCCCAAACACCTCACTATCACCCAGAAAAAATAGGCTTATAGGAAAACCTGCCTCTTTTCAAGGGTGTTAAGTGATGTCTCTGCAAGGAAAATAAAACCTTTGAAAGACAGAGATGAACAGAATTCAGAAATAACTGGAAAAAGAAAAAATTCACCCCCATTTTCCCCATGGGAATACAGGAAATCACCTCATTCTCCAGCTAGATAATGTACAAACCTTATTAGTAAAAAGAGAAGATATTTGCCCTATGCTGTTTGCTACAAAAGCAAGTTATCAAGATGATAACTGCAACAATAGTAAGAAGTAATATCATTGCTGGTGTGACTGTTCAGCAATGCAGGGAGAAAGAGAAATGAGAGTAAGAGAGGCATTTTAAAGATATGGAATCCACTAAGAGTCATTTCAGCTTACTCCTCTGTTAGGCACTTGTTGAAAGCAATAAGGTCCTGTTGAGCCTCCTTTCCTTAAGACTGAAAAAAATCCACTGATGGAGCAGCCATAAAGGCAAGCCAATGATAATGGAAAAAATACCACACAAAAAAGGTTAACTGCTTATCTGGGGGGCCAGGATATCCTTGATATACTTGGCTCAGAGCCTGCGATAAATACAGAACAAAGAAAACACACTAACAAACCAGCCTTCTGAGAAAGCAGAAGGCAACACCTAAAGTTCCCGGAAGTTCCAGCTATTTACACTGCTTACACCCATTTATGTATCTACACCAAAAGTATAAATGCAAATTTTCAACCAAAGCGCTCCTCTGTGGGTGAGATCTTCCGTAAGGACAGGACCTGTCTGACGCTGGACTCTGTGGCACGGATCATCTTTGAAGTGAGACCTTTCTGACACTGGGTGGCTCCAGCCCAGGCTTTGTTTGGTGAGTGCCATACCGGTAACACCTCAAGCAGTATATGTATGGTATATGTAGAGATGTGGAGAGATTGCAGGAGCTGAGCCTGTTTAGTCTGGAGAAGAGGAGGCTGAGGGGGGATTTTATTAGTGCATAAAAATACCTCAAAGGCCAGGAGGATGGTGCCGGACTCTTTTCAGTGGTGCCCAGTGACAGGACTAGGAACGATGGTGTTCTGGGTTCAGCTGCCCAGGAGCAGGGGGGAAGAAGGGGAGAGTGAGCAAGTGGCTGTGTGGTTCTGAATGACCAGCTGGGGTGTTCAACCTGTATCAGGAAGCTCCCGTTTTCCCCTTTGGAAGCAGAATGTTGGAAACATGAAAGGGCTTTTTTATATATGTTATAAAATCAGTCTGAGTCAGGTCAGCAGTGACAGATAGAGGTTGTATAGCTGTCCAGGCTAATGATAGTCTTTGGATATACACAATATTCATAAATTCTTTTGACATCCAACAGTTCCTTGTTCATATACCAGTATTCCATGGAAGTTGCAGCACTACTGACAGTATTGACAATGTGTAGCATCAATCATTGATCCTAGGTGATGACTAGGATGGTGCAATATATAAAATACAAAATTACTCAGTCCTTTTAAGCACTTGAGTTGGGGGATTTTTGTTATTTTACCTTGGAAAAGGGCAGTAGGGAAATAACTTCAGCTCCTTTTTCGTTTGAAAGTTATTCTGAGCTAAGACATTGCTGTGCATTCCATTTTCACTAGGTTTCCAGGAGGTAAAGACAGACATCTCAATGGCTGCCAAGGTATGCTCTTTCTACTCTGGGTATCCCCTCTATCTCCTAATCGCTCTCCTGGCTGCTTAATTTTCCACATTCTAAGGCACTTGTGTCATGATTGTTTTATAAAATGGATGTTCTAAGTACTTCATGCTAATATTACTCTGCAAAGTATGTGTAAGGAGTAACTCCATTTCTTTGAGACTTCCTCTCTAGATGATAGCTAAAAAGGATCCTCCAGGACAAGAATCATAACAAGGGTAGGATTCATCTCACCTGACTTCCAACATCTGTGTTATAGGTTTCTACAGATGAGCTAGTCCTGAATGCATTTCATACTGGGGTTAAACAGGCACCTCTGAAGTATGATTTAGGAGTAGTACCCTGGAAGTGCTTCTTCCTCTCCAATGATATTTAAGGATGTTCAGAGGACTGCAGAGCTCAGGCTGAAGATGAAGATTCAGCAATGAAGATTCACCTGGAGAAGTTGCATTTCTTTAGGCTACCTTGAACATTAGATCAAGTTAGACGTTTGCTTCTAACTGACAAATATGCCATTGGCTTGAGTGCATCAACAAGTAAATTTCACTGAGTTTCATAAATTGCTCCAACAAGAGACTTGCGTTACCATCGTGGGAAACACTGACAGGCACAACAGTGTTTCCTCTAGAAAAGGGGCTGGGTTTTCAGTCAGGAATTTGGAGGCTTTTTAATCATGAAGAACTAAAATTTTTGTTCCTCTTCCTTCCTCTTCACTTTGTGGTTTGGTTCATAAATACTGCCTCTTTCATCCTGGATTGAGAGTGTAAGACAGAAATGACTTCCCTGGTCTTTATGCTGCTGTTAAGTATTGAGTCAGAGTGAACACTGGCTAGTCTGCAGAAATCTGGGTCCTCTGGATGGATCCCATAATAGTGATGTTCTTGCAGTAAGAAATATTCTTACCCTGAATGTGTTTCACTTTGTATGCCAGGATGAAGCCCCTTGGGTCCGTCAGTCTCCTGAGCTCTCAGAAGGTGAGATAAAAGCCACCCATAAGAGAAGAGAAAAAGTACTGATGTGTCTGGAAGCACTTGGGATTCGTTGTGAGCAGGTAAGCACTGACATGCCTAGTAAGGAAAGGAGGTATCAGTCCAGTGATGTGAGTGGCACACAGAGTGCCATTTGGAGTGAGGTCTAGACCCAAGGAAGCATCATCTTTTGACACAAGTTTTCCAGTGCAGGCTTTCTTTCCACTGCTGGGAAAAAGATTCAGGCTGGAAATTTCCAAGGAGACAAAAGGGAGCAGGAGAATTCAATCAGTGGAATTCCCAGCTGCAATTCCCATATCTATCAGCTAATTAATCATTTGCGTGCCTTTGCATATCTCTTGTATGCATGTCATGACAGTCAGGAATGGTGCCCGAGGACTGGAATACAGCAAATTTCACCGCAGTCTTCAAACAGGGCAAAAATAAGGAGCCAGGGAAGTACAGGCCAGTTAGCCTCCATCCCTGGAAAGGTGATGGAACAGCTAAACCTGGAGGCAATCTCTAAGCACATGGAAGACGAGAAGGTGGGAGACTGTTCAGGAAACATTATGTGTTGTCAGTAGCTTTGTAGCCACAAATCGAAAGCACAGCACCCTATGAGCTGCTTTGTAGAAAGTTGACTCTCTTCCACCCATGAGCAGTACTGCATGTTCTTGAGAATTTCCTGTGGCTGGCTCTCATAGTTTTACCTTCCTGTTTTGGAAATAAAACCCGGTTCTTGGTGACAAAAAGGTAACAGATGTGACATCTACAGGAACACAAGGGGCACTGCTCAAAATGCGTGTATTTTGAAGCTACAGCACAGGAGCACAGCGCAAATCTCAGCGTAATATAAAAGAGAACCCATTCTGTGACTGTGAGGTAAAGGAAAAAGTAGCGGAAAAGAGGCAGGTTATGGAATGTGTCTTAGAACAAGGAAGCGTGTCAGGTGAGAATTGCGGTAGCCTTTATCCTTGTCTGTTTAAGCCTTTGGTCTAAAAGAAATGTGTTTTCTGTCCACTTTCCAGGATAAGGTGCCTAATATTGTTGTTCTGGGATCAGGTGGGGGCCTGCGTGCCATGATAGCCATGCTAGGAACCTTGGTGGAGCTGAAGAAGCAAAATTTATTGGATGCTGTCACGTATCTGTGTGGGGTGTCAGGATCCACTTGGTAGGTCTGGTGCGATCATGAATGCTTTTCCTGCTCTATAGATTCAATAGCAATTCAACACTGTTGTCACTGTTCATAACTCCCTGTTGGGCTCACAGTGGAGTGGTAGGTGAGATATGTGCCTGTGCAATTGTGGGAGGCACAGGGAATATTTGTGACATTAACTACAGTCCTACAAGATTGACCTTGGATCCCCAAAGAGGGTGAAATTAGCACCTCAGTGGTGATTCTACCGCAGATAATGTACCTGCATGTGTATTCAGATCAAAAAGCAAAGCCCTGTTTGATTTCCCCTATGCTAGAAACAGGACTTTTCCTTCTCTTTAAAAGGTGCATGTCCCTCCTGTATGAGAATCGGAAATGGTCAGAAAAACTGATGTCCCTAGAAGAGGAACTGTATAAAAGCCTCAGTAATTCCTCCTGGCATATTGCAAAAGCAGAAAAGTACTTAGAGGAGGCATCAAGAGATGAACTTTACTCACTGACCGACTTCTGGGCTGCCTGTTTTGTATACCAAATAGTGCAGCAGGTAAGAAGCTAACTGCAAATGCCTTGGGATTGTTTTGAAGGTCTTGGAGTAATTGCAACTGGATTTGACCTTGGTGGGTGTTTGTTTGAGTAGTAGTATAAATTGAAACAATACTTTGGATCATGACATCTTATCTCTAGATATGAAAAAGCAGAAGCAGTTAATCCAGCTCCTTGGTTAACCCAAGTCTTCTAAGCGGGGGTGTCCTTAGTGCTATAGCAGGGGGGAAGGGCATTTTATGTTCCTTCAGAAGTCCATGCTTATTTTTCAGTTTGTTGAGAATGAGCTGGCTGATCACAAGGAGACCTCAGAGACTGGAATAAATCCGTACCCAATTTATGCAGCAGTGGACAAAGAAAAACTGAGTGAAAAAGGTGGAAATTTTCCAGGTAAAATATGGGCATCTAGTCTAACTGTGTCTTAAATACCATGTATTGATTCCTTTCACTTAATAACAGGCATTAACTCTGCTGATACCTGATTGCTGACTGTGAGCCTATGTCTTTGTTTATTGAGAATGGAGGAAAATATGCTTCCATGGGCTTCCATGTGATTCAGCCACTTCCACGAAAGGTCTGAATCACATTCTGTAAAAGTGGCTTTCATGGTAGGATAAGGTGAGCCATCCCTAGAATAGTATGGGGTAACAAGAACATATCATAGAGCAGGTGGTAACATGCTTACAACTTAGTTTATTCTCTATATGCCAGTTCATCTTTGTCAGCTAACATCAGAGGACTTTAGAAAGGAAAAGGAAAACAACTATGATGCTACTTCGGGACAGTGAGGTCAAATGTGTTTCCAAATACTGAATGAAAAAGTTGTTTCATTTTTCTCAGGGACCTGGTTTGAATTCACTCCCCATGAGGCTGGATATAGTGCCTTGGGTGCTTTTGTGAGTACCAGATACTTTGGAAGTGAATTTGAGAAGGGTAATCTGAAGAAAAAGAAGAAGAAATGCATTTGTTATATGCAAGGTGAATTTTCCTAATTCTGCTTCATAGAAAAAATGCAGGTAACAAGAATGCATCTATTATTCCATGAATGCATGCATAATAGTATATGAATTCTGGAGAGCAGTTCTTCTCACTTCACATGTTCAAACTGGAACATCTGAATCATAGAATAGTTCGGGTTGGAAAGGACCTTAAGATCATCCAGTTCCAGTCCCCCTGCCATGGGCAGGGACACCTCACACTAAACCATCTCACCCAAGGCTTCCTGCAACGTGGCCTTGAACACAGCCAGGGATGGAGCATTCACAACCTCCCTGGGCAACCCATTCCAGTGCCTCAGCACCCTCACAGGAAAGAATTTCCTCCTTATACCCAATCTAAACTTCCCCTGTTTAAGTTTTAACTCATTGCCCCTTGTCCTGTCACTACAGTCCCTACTACAGAATGCTTCTCTACACTCCACTGTCCACACTGACCAGTTTATATGGTTGTTATGAGAAGTTAGAGACTTATACTGTAAATTACTGAAGTTAATAAAATAGTTCCAACCCAGATGCTGAAACGTTCTATCATCCCAGCATGTTCGCTTTGCAGGGAGAGATGCTTTGCAAATTAGAGACATCCTCTTGTGAGGACCCGAAGCTCCTATTTTGCTTCGCTCTGTTTCAGTCTGGGACCAAACCTCTTTCGTTCCCTGCCTAAGCAGTATAGCTGCAAGTGTCCTCTCACTTGTTTGTGACACAACTGAACATCGCTTGTGTTTAATGACTTCATGCCCCATTCTTCTCAAAACGCACCCTTGGCACCATGCTATAGGGGAAAAGAATAAAAGAAAAACAATCTAGTTCTTACTGTTTAATTCCATTAAGGCAAAGTGTGCTACTGAAAGACAAACTTGGGTTGAATTCTCAGCTAAAGCAAGCACTGTGAACACATTTTCTTTTTGTTGTTTCAGGCTTATGGGGGAGTGCTTTAGGAAGCATGGAAGAAATTATCAAGTTCATAGGAGGTACTACATTTTTTGTGTTGCTGGTATGCTCAAAGGAGTTGTTGCACCAGTGGGAAAGTCTGGAGCAAGGAAGCCCCTTATCCTTAGGAGCATGTAAACAAATTGCATCAGGTTAAGGAACATGCAAACAAGTTGGACATATGCAAATCCATGGGACCTGATGGGATACACCCATGATTGCAGGTGGAGCTGGTTAATGTCATTGCTAGGCCACTCTCAATCATTTTTGAAAGGTCATGGCAATAGGGAGAGGGTTCTGATGACTGGAAGGAAGATGCCATTCCCATCTTCAAAAGAGCAGGAAGGGGGATGTGGGAATTTTCAGGTCAGCCAGCCACATCTAAATCTGTGGGAAGGTGATTTAGCAAATCCTTCTGGAAAGCCTTTCCAAACACATTAATGATAAGGGGCCAGTGAGGAATAGTGGTGTATTACAGGACTGAATTCTACATCTAATACTTTTAACATCATCATTAATGACTTGGATGATGGGACCAAGTGCACCCTCAGCAAGTTTGCAGGTAACATGAAACTGGGAGGACTGGATTGGTAATCTGGAGAAGTTGTGACAGGCTAGACAAATGGACCAACAGGAACACCATGAAGTTCAACAAAGGGAAATCTGAAGTCCTGCACATGGAGATGAGCAACCCAGGAACCAGGACAGGTTGGGGACTGACCAGCTGGAAGGCAGCGTTTCAGATCAGTCCTATGGATCTTGGGGAACACTAAGTTGAATGTGAGACAGCAGTGTTCCCTTGCAGCAAAGAAGGCTAGTGATATCATGGGCTGCACTAGGATGAGCACCACCAGCAAGTCAAAGGAGGTGATTCTTCCCTTTACTCAGCACTGGTGATGCCACACCTGGAGTACTGCATCTGGTTCTGGGCTTCCCAGTATGAGAAAGATATGGGCTTACACAGGGACTGGAGCATCCTTCATATGAGGCCAGACTGAGGGAGCTGGGACTATTCAGCCTGGAGAAGGGAAAGTTCAGGGGGATCCTGTTCAATTTCTATGAATGCATGCATGTCATTTTAGATACTTACAACATTCTTGTGAACATTCGTATTACTCACTTTAATGTCTCTTTGTGAGTGAGAAAGAACTTCACAGGTGCTCTTCATGGATACCTTAGGATTCCTGCTTAAAGAGGTGACAAAACTGTCTAGAAATGCTTCTCCATTGAGTATAAATCCATGGTAGCATGAGCATGAACCATAGAAGTCCATGCCAGTACCACAGGTTCACAGATTGGAATATCATGTAGAATGTGGACTGATCTTCTCCACGTTAGATTCCTTATGATGTGGAAGTATCAGAGATGGTATCTTAAACTCTGAGGTAGGACACTATCAAAATTGCTGGAGGGATAATAAGAGATGACTGAGATGCTGTCAGGCATCTGAGACATCAAACGTGGATCTGTGAGTGATGAACAGAACCAGCAGGAAATAAGTACTCTTCTGGAGTGTCAGCCACGAGGCAAGTGGGATCCTCCAAGGCATCTGAAACAGCACTGTACATCTATGGTTAGATGCATGGCTGCTTTCCTGATGTCTTTCATTGGCAGGAAGGGGAAGGGGTATTTTATTGGAAGGAGTATTCTTATTTTAATCATCCTTTTATTTCTTCCAAGACACCCTAGGAAGTTTAATGCAGTTACGGGCCAGCGTCCTCTCCTTTGCGTTCGGTGAGTTCTTGTGTTTCTTGCTCTTTATTTTTTGTAGCTTTTTTGGGGGGGGTGCTTTTAATTTAGCATTCTTTTCTGCTGTGGAGGTGGTCAGTAACTAGAATGGGCTCCCCAGGGAAGTGGTTACAGCACCAAGCAATTTGGAGTTGAAGGAGCATGTGGATTATGCTCTTAGTCGTGTGATCTAGTTTTAGGTAGTTGATGAACCTTATGAGTCCCTTCTAACTTGAGCTAATCTATGATACTGTGATGCTGTGATGCTATGATTCTATGAAATGTTCACATGGAAAATGGAGATTTTAATGACTCTAAAATACAAAATAAATTCCTACAGTATTCTCTTGGTAATACTGGAAGAAATCACACCAGGCTCACTCAAATACTGTGAGGTGTCCCTGCCCGTGGCAGGGGGGTTGGAACTTGATGATCTTAAGGTCCTTTCCAACCCTAACTAGTCTGTGATTCTATGATTCTATGAAATCGTTATTACATTTCTTACTCCTTTATGTACTTATTTGTTTGTTTTTTTAAATTCAAAGTGGGAATGAAGTATTTGAAGCATATTAGATAATTCCCATTTACTCCAAGCTATATTTCTGCTCCGCCTCCTATTACTTTGTTTCGTGGAGTTTTTCTTCCAAGATGAACACAAAGGCCATGTGAATCCTGGTCTAGCTGCACATCTGTCCAGTTGCAAATGCTCAGTGTTAGGTGGTTTTACTGTCAAACAAGAAATACTATGGCACATGGTTCCTCTCACGAGCTTAAACAACTTCTTCAGGAGAAGAGAAGTGAGGTCAGTGTTTCTAGAGATTCCACTGAATGTAGAGACTACATCTTCACTGATTCATATATCAGTTACTTTATAATTTGATATCTGGTAAGATAAATTCCACTCTGATGTAACTTTCATCTTATCTTTCTTAGAAAGAAACCCAGATACCGCCATTGCTTGTCAGTCTCTTCTACTTCTGCTAGACCTTCAGTTGTGTGCTGTAAGTGGGAGTGATCCTAAGGAAGTCTTCGAGAAACTGATAAGTGTATTGTCAGGCAAGTGAATGATGCTGAGATTTCCTAGGACCTGCATTTTTACTCATCTGGTTTTACAAACAGTGATTCCTTTATTGTGCATTTGCATATTTTCCTTTTCTTCTTTCCTCTCTTTTTAAGGAGACGGGGGACAAAGTGAATCCTTGAAACTGTGCATTGCAATACGTGATTCTTGGGCAAAGAAAACAAGGGAGGAAAGAATGGCGAGCTGTGCTGAGCTGGGCAAACAGATAGAAAAGGAATTTGGAGGCAAGTACTGTATATTAATGCCTATCATTAACAACACCCTCTCCACCTCAGGTACAAACACCTACCTGCATAAAAAGTTACCTTGAAGGTTGCCATGAATTTGTTTCTTTAATGTGTTGGTTTTGTGCTTTTTCTCCACTTGATCTTCCTCAGCGTATTTTGGGAAGGGAAGTTTTCCGGAAGGAGAGTTACCACCATCCCAAGCAGTCCTCCTAGGCAAGTGTATCTTATTTTTAATATCTTTTATTACTCTTTGTATTGTGCATGCTTTGAAAAATTCCAGCTTTGGAGTTTTATGAACTTAAATTCTGGTTCCTTCTGGAGTGAACCAACTAGTGCTCCAAGGTTAAATCTGGGTATTGCAGACAGGTCTTCCTCCTCTCCAATGCCTGTTCCAAGGAGTGTGTTCATGGATAAAGCCTGGATGTTCTCTGTCTGCACAGTCCAGTCCTCCAAACTCTTTTACTGTCCTGATCTCACATTCTCTCACAAGATCTTTTGATGCTATCATGGCTTTCACCTACTATACCCCACCTTGTACAGGTTGTGCAATTGGGTTGTAGCATGGTTCTTTATTCAGGTGGAAAGAAGATGAAGAGAAATAACAGTCCTTCTGAACCACAAGAATGATGTAAGAGGCCCAGAAAAGATCAGGCCTCTCTAATGTACAGCTCTGGTGCAACCAGGGCTGTTCATTACCTGTGAGCCTCAAGCGTGGTGAACATGTCAGCCGGTGTAGGGCCAGAGTCCTGGATAGTTTGTGCCTTGAAAGGCTTACTCAGATCTGTTTCAGCAGTACTAAGAGTCCATTGCTTAATGTTCATTATTTGAACTAGAGGAAAGCGTGGTTCTCTTCTGAAACACTCGGGCCTTGTCACTCAGGATGTCTGTACAGCATCTGCACATATGTTCTTCTACCACCATACATCTCCCCCAGGTTTTGTAACACCAGTCAAGAAGTGAAGTTCTCTGGATTTAACCATGTTCTGAATTGTATTGTCTCTCCCAGGCTCAGTGTGGGATGTCCTTAGGGTGGTGTATAAAACAGTCCAATGCGTGCTGACCTGGAAATGGGGAACAATTCATAACTTCTTCTACAAATGCTGTAAGAAAATCCAATTAAATAATGATCTATGGGGCAGAATGCATGGGGTATAGCAGAGCTTTTATGCTATGTTTGTGTGATGTTCAGCTGTCTTTGCCATTTTCCTTCTTAGTGATTTAGATAGCTTTTCAGGTTCCATTGCTCTCTTAACAGCATCCTATTATGGGCAGCAAATAAACTAGTCATAAACAACACTCTACTAGAATCCAGATCTGCAACATCATCGCAGATATATAAACTCAATTCTGTCACAGAAACACAGGCATCTAATGTCACACAGACTGTTGTCCCTGTGTACAGACTGGGACAACAGCATTGAGTTGGGAAACACAAAATGAAACCTATAGGACCCCTGTGTCGTTTTGGAGGAGAACCTGGAGGGCACAAGAATTAACCTAAGGAGATGGAACTGGACAGCTAAGTTTATGAAATCGAATTGTGCTCCTGATGCATGAGGAATATTTTTGGTCTCTAGATTCCATTGCCTGCCCTAGCTGTATGTTCAATTGTGATAACAGAAGCTTTGGCACCTAGTATGGAAGTAGAAAGCTGCACTTATCAACTGCAGTTAGGTGTTGTGATTTCTAGCTGGCTCATGCATTCATTTTTCTGCTCAATGATCTTCTTATGTTAAAGCTATGGGTGCATGGTTCCAGGTTTGACCTTGAAGAGCCCATTGGGAATTCTGATTTGCAATTGACCACAGTCAGAGAGAGGTGGGTCGGGAGGATGGGGACTCCTCTTGCCAGAATACAGCTAGACATCTGGCTGGGCAGGAGAGGCAAGGAGAGGCGGGTCTCAATACCTTTCTGAGATGCATCATCAGTGAAGACCAATAGATATTTTGGGGGCTGGTCATGTGTGTGTATATATTTTATACATTTGTATATATGTCTTTATGTAATCTCATTGCTTTCTTTCATTGGATTAGCTAACATGAAGCCCTCTTACCTGGTCGAAAACAAAATCATCTCTTTGATTGATGCTGGTCTGGCGATAAATTCTGCCTATCCTCTGGTACTTCGAGCCCAGCGGCAAGCAGATCTGATCATCTCCTTTGATTTCAGCTCTGGAGATCCTTTTGAGGTACACTCTTTGACAGGCAGTATTTACAGCAAAATTCCTCTTTGCCTTTGAGGAGGTCTTGTGTCAGGATCTGTAAGAATCTTGCCCAGTTTCCCTTTGTGTAGGCTTTTTCCTCCTAATATACTCAATTTCCTTTTATAAACAAGTTTCATTACAAATGAGGGTACATGTACAATCCTGTTTCTGTAATTGCTTCCATTTAAACATTCATGCCTAGGGGATGAGTTTAAGGAGCTTGAGTTAAAAAAGAACTTGCTAGGCTTGCAAAATGTTGTTGCTGTTTTGTATCATTCCAGAAAGATCTTGTGAAACGTTTGTCTTTTGTGACTGCAAGAGTCATCATGTCTTGAGCTACAACTTCACCTTTTCCCAAGAGTGCTTAAGGAAAAGTAATAAATCTGTATAATCTAAGCCCTGAGGCAATTTGGTGACAGAAATGCCAAAGTATCAGTTAGGAGTCTGTCTATGGGAGAGGCCAATCTGTTCTTAATGCCTAAGACCCCATCTTTTGCTGTGAAGTGCATTCTTTGTGGAGGGGCTGTTGGAATGAATCGTGTAATATGCCATTTACTCTGGGAAGCTTACATAAAGTGGCTGCTGTTCACAGGCCTTGTGCCATCTAAAGCAGACTATTGCAAACCCATCAGAGAAGAGTGAAAAAGACTCAAAGGTTGTTTCTTCTGAACTCCTGAACAGTTGGGAATAATACTGCTCAGGGAGACCACAGAACCTCATTTTGTGCAAACTCCCAACATAAAGCCTATCCCAGTCAATGCTTTCCTGCAAAGTTAAACCAATGTTAAAGTTAATGTGTGCCTCAAATCAGACAGGTTGTTGTCTCCCTTTGATGGTCAGATTCACATAAGAGACATGGGCAGTTCTTAGTTTTGCTGGAGTGGTGGAGTGTTGAATTTTGTAAGAGCTGTAGAGCAACAGGAAGGGTTGCTTTGGAAAATAAAACTTGTTCTGAAAGTTGAGGAACCTGGTGATGTCTCCAGATGATTTTATAGCCCCCAAATCCCTTTAATCTTACCATCTTCCAGTGTCTGCCCCATTGCCTTGCTGGGTGTAGCTGTAGTTTCTTAAACAAAGGTTCCTGCTAGAAGCAACCCCAGAAATGAGTGCCTGGTCTTCATTCATATTCTAGACTTAGCCTGTTCCTCAGAGAATTCTTGTGGAAAACTTAGACTTTAAAATAAAATATACGTTACAAATATGTATAGCCCAAGAAATTGTTCTGTAGCAATTTGTTTTATTACTGGAGATAGGACTGATTTATTCTTGGGGTTCAGAAAAAGCTAATGACAAAATGCTTACACAACTTCTCTGTGTGTCAGACTATCAAGAAAACGGCTTCATACTGCCAGGAGAACCACATCCCATTTCCCAATATAAAGGATCAGAAAATGGATGAGAACAACCCTTCTGATTGCTACATCTTCCGAGGAGACAAGTCATGCCCCACAGTCATGCACTTTCCACTCTTCAACAACGTGAATTGTCCTGGTAAGAGGCTGTATGCAGCGTTGTCTCTGTATTTTTGCATTTCATATTCTCAACATATATTCAGTGCCAAGCATGTTAGAGTCCTCCTTTATTCAGTGCTGCTGCTGCAAGTGGAGACAGAAGAGAAGGAGCAGGGCAGACTCTACGAAGAAGCTTGCACAGGCATTAATGTACTCACCCTCTAGATGTATGTCCTGAACTATAAGGATTTTACACTACTCTTGATTTGTTCTGTAAATCAGTGTGATTAAATTGTGGTCCTTCTACTGAAGAGCTGTTGGGAAGGCATTATATTTAGAAGCCACAGTATCCAAGCCTGGGATATTTACCACTGCTTCCCTTTATAGTTATTGGTGAGGAACAGTATCCCCCCCTCTCAGACACCTGATGAAACAGATATTGAAAGAGGTACCTCCAGACTATGACTGATGTCCTCCTCTCTCTTCACTGGCTATGGTAGGATCTAATATGGTGAAGAATTTGTATGTGAAACTTGCAGATGTTCAATGATTAATGCTTTTCTTGAAAGATCTTGCAGAAAGATCTTGCAGTTTTCTTGAATGATCCTGTGGTTTTCCCTTTGGCATTTACTTACATATTTTGTTGACCTATTTTCTAGGTAAAATAGAAGATTACAGAAAACAGTTTTCCACCTTTCAAATGTCTTTCCCAGGAGATGCCATCAAAGATCTTCTTAAGAAAGCACAGTTGAATGTATCCAACAATAAGGTTAAGATTCAGAATGAGATAATGCGGCTTGTGGCTTCCTCTCGTACAAATAAGTTACCAAAGTGAGGGGGTTTTTTCCTTCAGTGCAAGATGCTGGATTTATGAATCACTCCAAATGTAAGTTTTATTTTTTACGAAGATTTATGAAGCTCCAAATGGCTCCAAACTTACCCCACTGCACTGCTCATTTTGGACGTTTGCTGTGAGTTTTCACACTGTGCTTCCTACAACTATAACAGATTTCTCTATCATCTTAACTGCTTCTTGAAGTTCCTCTACAGACAAAAGAGCCAAGAAGATGCTCTTGGGAGTGAATTATTTGGCACATTTTAAATGTATTTGTGAGACTAAGATGGTCTGAGTTTCTGAAGGGCTGAAAAGGCTCCTTTAGAAGTGGCTGAGATGGACACACTGGTGTTTGCAAAGAAAGCCTGAAACTAACAGCCAAAAAAATCTAAAAATAACCACAAGGAAGAATAAGGGATGAAGAAGGAGAAGGAGAAAGAGGCTTTCCACAGAAGAGTAGCTCACCAGGCAGCACGACAGATGATAAAGAATTAGATGAATCTGTCTTAAAGGGAAAAAAGAGCCACTATAATTTGCTTTTGACAATGGAAGATGAATAATAGAAGAACCATGAAAGAGATGAAAAGTCTGATGGTCAGAGACTTACAAACCGTCCTGGTAAAACTAGGGTGTCTCTGTACAAGAGCAAGATGTCTGTCTATACCAACCAAACGTGAACTGATACCAGCCTCTGATTTGCTCATGATACTGGCTTTTCTAACCTCTTTCTTTATATGTATTTGTTGCTTATTCTTTTTTTTCCCCCCACATTTCATATATATCAGATTTAAACCTTATTGTTTATTAAATATGAGCTATAGCTTGTTCCTAATGGCAGACATATTCCGCTTTGTCCCACAGTGTACTGCATAATCCCAGTCAAAGAATGTATCTCTCATAATCTGGCATTGAACAACTGTATCTGTGACATTAAAAAAATCTCATTAATTAAACATCCTCCTCCTGGAAACCTTTCTTGTGCTCAACCCCCCATGGTAGGGGGGTTGGAACTGGATGATCTTAAGGTCCTTTCCAGCCCAAACCGTTCTATGATTCTATGTCATCTAGGCTCAGAAGCAGTCTCATCAATGTACATAAATACCTGAAGGAAGGGTGCAAAGGGGAGAGAGCCAGCTTTTCTCAGTGGTGCCTGGTGATAGGACCAGAGGCAGTGGGGACAAACACACACAGGAGAGTCTGTCTGACTTGAGCACTGGAACAGGGGATGTAAAACCTCTGCCTCTGGAGATATGAAAACCCAACTGGACATGGTCCTGGGCAACATGCTGTAGGTGTCCTGCTTGATCAGGGGGGTTTGACCAGATGATGTCTAGAATTCCCTTCCAAACTTCAGTGTTCTGTTTCCATGGTTCTACAAACCAGCTCTCCTCACACCCTGCCATGTAAGCGATGTGTCCCAGCAGTGCCATCAGCAAGGTGCCTAATTATTCCCTAAGCTGGAAGAGTGATGTAAAATAAAGGACTAACTGGAAGTATAAAATGTGCTGGAGAAAGGAGGCACAACTGATGTATTCCATGTGAGAAACAGGTAATGTGGGATGTGATGTAATTCGCGGGGTAGATGGCTCTGCTTCAGTTACTGGTGGTGTTCTGTTTGGGATGACTAAAGACAAGGGAGACATCGTCAGTGGGCTGGTAGCCTTTCCACTTAATGGAGTGAATTTCCAGCACAGGGTTCCTCTCATGCTAAAATAAAGACCTAGAAAGCTTCAGAAGGCAAGCATAGGGATTGTGACTTAATGGCTTTGAGCATGCTAATGGGAGTTTGAAGGCTTGAGATAATATAGAACTGGGATGATTTGCAGACTGCTTATGAAATCCTTGCTAGGATTCGTTGCTAGCAACAGATCATGTTTATTGGTGTTATTGTTGGCTTTTTGTTTTGCTTTCTTCTCCAGGAGTATTTATTAAGGTGAATTAATGACATTTAATGAGAATAATTTATTAGCATTTTCTGTTTTGTCAAGGAATACCATCATTTGCTTTGTTTGTGGACAACAGTTCTACTGTTTGTCACTGTTGCTAAAACGTGATGAGGAGACCTTGGCAGCTCACTGCCACCTGGAAGATGATGCAGACTGGTAACCTGGAAGAATTCAGGAGCTTCTTGTTGTTATGTTACCATAAGTATAGGAAAATGGGATTAAAAGTAAAGTGCTAAAATTTATATTTGTCTGCTAAGGCAGGAAGCCAGCCTGGAAAACAGAAATTGGGCAGAAATGATAAGAATTGGGCAGAAATGCTAAGGTGTGCTTGCAGATCCTGACCTGTGGTGGCACACAAATAAGACAGGGGAGGATCTAAATCTTATCTCATCATGTAGGGTCTGTATCTTCAGGGGTGAACACACACCGGTGCTTCTGACACTCATCTTAAGATTGGCAGAAAGTCTCTCTGAAGGTATTGAATCCCTGCCTTCGACAATGCAGCAGTAGTGATGAATGCAGTACTTGGACAAGTAGTGATCTGCAGTCAGGTGCGTTAAGAAACGCTTCAGGTTTCTATGGAAAAGGGTATGCCCTCTCCTTTGGAATCTGCCCTCAAAGGCATTCTAATGCATGGCCTCTGGGGTTTGTAATGGGTACTATTAAGAAAGGTACTCGGATTCTGACAGGTATTAATTAAAATGCCTTTTTTTGAACTAATGTGAAAAGGGAAGGGGAATAGCATAGATAATGTGTCCCTTCAGATGCTTGGAACCTGCAGTCATGACACACTGGATGGATTTCTAGCCAAGGCACAGCCCGTTACACGGATCCTGTCTGCGGAGTAATTCCCACACATTATGGTATTTAGAACTCTTACCATTTTTTCTTAAGAACTGAAAAATGCTGTGCATGATTTCCTCTGTCTGGTAAAAGGATATCCACACGAGAGCATGCTGCTTCATTTTAAGAACGTGGACAAGAACCTGCTTGGCAGTGTCATTATTGGTGCCAAGTGGGAGCTGCCTAAAGGCTGCTTCATTATGCTAAGTTTGTCCTGTGGCCAGTTGATATGGGCAGCACAGGCAGGTGCCTACTCAGGTCAACTGTTATGTAAATCACTCACTGTTGGCTTACAATAGTCTTCTAGTCAAGACAACCACATGTAACCATCTGATTAGTCTTTTGCTTATGCTTCTTGGAACAACTTTAACATTTTTTTTTAACTATTTTTTAACTATTATTCAGCTTTCAGAGACAAATCAGACAACAGCAGAGTTCATCCTCTTGGGACTTGCCAGCAACCGCTTTTCGGAGATCATCCTATTTGCCATTCTCTTTGTTGCCTTCCTCCTGATCCTCCTTGGAAACATCACTGTCATTACCATCACACTGGTGGACCAACGCCTCCACATCCCCATGTATTTCTTTCTCAGGAATTTCTCCGTTGTGGAGATTTGCTTCACTTCTACCTTCATGCCAAGAACTCTCTACAGCCTCCTCACAGGAGCAAAAACAATTTCCCCCTCTGGATGTTTCCTTCAGTTATCCCTCTTCTTCATGCTGGGTATCTGCACTTTCTTCCATGTAGCTCTCATGTCCTTTGACCGCTACATGGCCATCTGCCGCCCTTTGCATTATGCTACCTTCATGAGCAATAGGTTTTGCCTCCAGCTGGTGCTGGGCTGCTGGGTAATGAGTTTCTTCTTGATGATCTCCCCACTCACAGTTATAACCCAGTTGCCATTCTGCGGGCCTGGTGTCATCAACCACTTCTACTGTGATATAGCACCACTGCTCCAGCTGTCCTGCGCAGACACAGGCGTCATTGAGAAAGTAGTGCTAGTGACTGGTGTTCTGATACTACCTGGTACCTTGTCAGTAACTGCTTTTTCCTATGCATACATCATCCACACGGTCACACACATCCAGTCTTCAGCAAGCAGGAAAAAAGCCTTTTCCACATGCTCCAGTCACCTCATCGTGGTCACTATTCTGTACAGCAGCTCCATCTTCAGGTACATCCGACCAAGGCAACGGGGCGGGAGGGATTTTGACAAAGTTGTATCTTTCCTTTACTGTGTGGTTACTCAGCTGTGTAACCCTTACATCTACACCCTTCAAAATCAACAAGTCAGACAGGCCTTGAACGATCTAGTGGCAAGGTGTGTTGTAGGCTCTGATGATATTCTGAAATCCAGACATACAAAGCAGTGAGTGCATGTGAATGACTTCCTAGCAGAGCCCCCAGTACCCTGGGGAGGTGAGGGAGAGGGGGATAGAGAATGAAACAGATGGAATTCACCACACCTAAGTTTATAATAACTATGATTGATACCTGTTTCTCTACCCTGACTACATACATCTCCTTGACTTAATCAGTTGGAAGTAGCCGTATTTGATATGTTGAAAATGAGATGTGGTGAAATCCAAGCCGGACAACACAGACTCCACTGCCCTCCTTCATTCGTGGCTTCACCATTAAGCAGCACAGTGGGATGTGGACTGGGGAGTTGTGGTCAGTGCACAACAGGTTCTGCACTTGTAAAGTGGGACATTGCTGGATCTGCTCATGAAAAGGATCTTGATGATTCTCCCTATATCACAAGCTCCAGCCAAGGTGTGCCTGTACCCTCATGATGAGGGTCACACAAGGATGGACTGATACACATGTGCTCAGGCATGTCTGCATGGAACCATGCCCATATCTGTACGCTCACACAAAGCTAAAACCATCAGCACATGGGGACTCTGCTGAGGAGATGCTGGGACCGCACTGGCACAACAGGGCTCAGGTACTGTGAGGAAGGACCAGGCCACAGACATGCTCCTGATGTTCCCTGAGAAGCCACAGAGACTGCACAGAGCGGGGATGAGGCACAAGAGCCCAGCACAGGTGTCCTGAGAGCACTGTTGGTGTTGCAGTAGGGTCCAGCCCTGCCAGCAGAAGCCCATCTGCACACAGCAATGGCCTTCCCTCAGAGAGCTGAGGGGAGCAAGAGGAAAGGCTGTGCCATGTCCTCTCCTGTGGCAGTCCTTGGGCATGCGGAAGAGAAGCACGAGAGCGGTGCCCATTTCCCACAGTGTGGCCACAAGCAAGCCCACAGGAATGAGCCAGGAGCACATCCCCTGCCTGCACGGGATGCACCAGCCCTTGATGGGAGGCTTCTGCTGCGCTCACGTGGTTCTGCCCCGGAAACCCTTGGGCTTCTCATCCCGGCACTGACAGAAGCCTTCCTATGGCAAAGCACATGAGCCGGGAAATGAAAAGGCAGCAGTGCCGGAAACCGGGACACGGCCCCTGCCATTACCTGGGAGGGTTTGCATTTGCCATGGGCTTGTCAGGAAATTCCTGCTGCCACAGAGGTGCCTGTGGGCCTGAGGCACTGCAGGACGACTATAAAAGGCAGCCCAGGTCTGTGCTCCTCATCCACTTCTCTGGCCTCCTTCTCCTGGCAATCAGGTGAGTGCGAAGCCTCTTGTGCTGCTGCTTCCAGAGCAGGTCGTTCCTCCCCGGGGCTCTCAGCTGATGGGGGCTGTGCTAGCGCAGGGCTGGGAGCTGCTTCTCGGTGGGGGGGCAGAGGGAAGGGGAGAGAAGGGCTTGTGCAGAGAGAGGCTGGGACTGAGCTGAGGCATCTGCTGGGCTTGGAGGTGGTCAGCGTGTGCTGGGCCAGGAGGTGCCTTGGCTTGCCCAGGCTTGGGTGCAGAGCTGCTGCTGCCGTGTCCCATCCTCTGCTTGCCCCTGCCCTGTGTCCAGGTGAAGCTCCAGCATCCAGACATGTCCTGCTGCAACCCGTGCGTGCCCTGCCAGCCCTGCGGCCCGACCCCGCTGGCCAACAGCTGCAATGAGTGCTGTGTCAGGCAGTGCCAGAGCTCCACCATCGCCATCCAGCCCTCCGCCGTGGTGGTGACCCTGCCCGGCCCCATCCTCAGCTCCTTCCCTCAGAACACCGTTGTGGGCTCCTCCACCTCCGCCGCCGTTGGCAGCATCCTCAGCTGTGAGGGAGTGCCCATCAACTCCGGGGGCTTCGACCTCTCCTGCATCACCAACCGCTACTGCGGCACCAGGTGCAGACCCTGCTAAAGCTGCTGGCTGCGTCCTCAGGCAGGAACATCCGCGACCTCACACCATGGATCTGCACAGGAGATAGAGCTTCGCGGCGCTGTTTCCTTCTCCCACTGTCTTCTCCATTCCTTTCCTGTCTCCACCTCCCGCACCAGCCCAGTGGGGACCTCCTGGCCTCTCTCCCAGTGAGGGACAGGCAGACGGACACCCTGCAGGAGCTGCACCGCATCTTGGGGTCTGCCCCTGGTGCTCCCTGGGAGCCTCCTCCTTTTCTTCTTTACCCTCATTAAAGTTGAGCTGCATCCAAGCCTGGGCCTCCGAGTCCTCCTTCCTTCTGTGGGAAATTCTCAAGTCTGCTTCCCCTTGGAGGTGGTAAAAACATCCCTGGCTACTCCACCGACAATGGCCATCAGTGAGAGCATGGCTCCAAAGGGTGGCAGGAGTGGGCATGAGGAGACAAGACTGCTCAGAAGAGCACACAGCTTCTTCTCTGATCTTCTCTCTGCCATCCTCTCTCCTACCTCAGCTAGTACGCTATCTCTGCATGCACAGCACACATGGGCACAGGCAGATGAGATCCTACCTCATGCAGTCCTTCAGCACCTGTCAGAGCCCAGCTCTCTCCAGGCATGCAGGGCTGAGGTAACCCAGCACTTAGGAAAATGACAGTGGTAACACCAGAGTCCCCCAGGTTAGGTGACAGACATGGGGAGCTGATAAAAATCCCCACAATCCAGGAATAAGTGGTGCTCCACTTAGACATACACCTGTCTATGGGTCTGGAAGGTTCCAAGCAAGATGGCTGAAGGATCTGGCAGAGGAGCGTGCCAAGCCACTCTCCATCACTGATCAGCAGTCCTGGTGTAGTGGGCAGATCCCCAGATGTTGGAGGTTGGCCACTGTGATGTTTCTTTAGAAAAAGGCAGGAAGGATTTTCCCAAAGCTCCAGGCCTGTCAGCCTGAGCTTGGTGCTGGGGAAGGTCATGGAGCAGATGATCCTTGGTGAGACCATAAGGCACGTACTGGAAAATTTAGGTATCAGACCCATTTCACACGGGTTCCTGAAGGGCATGTACTGTTTGACCAACCTGAACTCTTTCCATGACAGGGTGACCCACCTAGGTGATGAGGGAAAGGCTGTGGACATTGTCTATTTGACTTTCCTGAAGCTTTTGACACTGTCCCATATCGTTCTGCTGGAGAAAGTGGTTCCTCATGGCCTGGAAGTGTGGATTCCTTGCTGGATTGAAAATGGCTCGAAGGCGGATTCCAAATAGTGGTCATAAATGGCGTCACATCTAGTTGGCGACTGATTACTAGTGGTGGTCCTCAGAGTTTGGTCTTGGGGCCAGTGTTTACAATCTTCGTTGGTGATCTGGGTGAGGGGATGGAGGGCACCCTCAGTGACTTCGTGGACAACACCAAGTTGGGTGGGAGTGTTGATCTTCCGAAGGCTAGGAATCTCTGGAGAGGGATCTGGACAAGCTGGATCCGTGGGCTGTGGCCAATGGAAGAGGTTCAACAAGGCAAAGTGCTGTAGCCTGCGTTTGGGCCACAACAACCCCCTGCAAAGCTCCAGGCCTGGGGAAGAGTGGCTGGAAACTGCCCATGAAAAGGACCTGGGGGTGCTGGTTGGTGGATGTGAACATGGCCCATGTAATGCTCAGGCAGCCAAGAAGGCCAAGGGAATCCTAGTCTGGAACAGACATAGTGTGGCTAGCAGGACCAGGGCATTTGAGGCTGCACCTAAAATCCCGTGATCATTTCTGTCCCTCTCACTACAAGAGACACACTGAGGAGCTGGAGTGGGGCCAGAGAAGGGCGGTGGAGCTGGTGAAGGGCCTGGAGCACAGTGTGATGGGGAACAGCTAAAGGACATAGGGAACTTTAGTCTGGACCTTCTCTCTCTCTCCAGCTACCTGACAGGTGGTTGTAGTGAGGTGGGGTTGGGCTCTTCTGCCCGGTAAGAAGTCATAGGAGAAAAGGAAATGCCTCAAGCTACGTCAGGGGAGGTTTAGAGTGGAGATTAGGGCCAATTTCTACATCAAGAGTGTGATCAGGAATTGGAACAGGCTGCCCAGGGAAGGGGTGCAATTTGAACAGCCCCGGGAGCCTTAAACAACGTGCACATGAGGGCCTTAGTGACAATGATTACTGGTGGATCTGGCAGTGCTGGGGAAGGGTTGCACTTGATGATCTCAAAGGTCTGTTCCAACCTCACTGATTCTATGATTTTATGAGAGGGGCCAGGATTTAGAGCATTAGCCAGGGCTGGAGACCAAGGCCTACAAAGGAAATTTTCAAGTATCATTGAAAAGAACATCTACGTTTGCATTCTTAAGGAAGCCACATTCATTTCATCAGGGAAGATGAGCACCTGAAATAGGATGAGATCCTGCTGGGGGTGCTGGGTTCACAGGTAGTGGGGACCCTGTTGGACAGCCTGGTCTGGCTGCTGCCAGTCCTAAGTGTTGGGATAACTCACCCGTTCATGCCTGAAGAGAGCTGGCCCCTGCCAGGTGCTGAGGGACTGTATGAGGCAGGATCTCATCTGCCTGTGCCCGTGTGTGCTGGGCATGTAAGGGTGGTGTGCTGGGTGGCGTAGGGGAGAGCAAGGCAGAAGCAGTGGGCTGTCCTCAGGCAGCATTGTCGCACCATGCCAACTACCGCCACCCTTTAGAGACATCCCCTCACTTATGTAGTTTAGCCAGAGATGTCTTTGTCACGTCCAAGAGGAAGCAGACTTGAGGATTGCCCACAGAAGGAATAAGGACTCGGAGGCACAGGCTTGGATGCAGCACAACTTTAATGAGGGTAAAGAAGAAAAGGAGGTGGCTCCCAGGGAGCACCAGGGGCAGCCACCAAGAGGCGGTGCAGCTCCTGCAGGGTGTCCGTCTGCCTGTCCCTCACTGAGAGGGAGGGAGGGAGGGAGGCCAAGAGGTCCCCACGGGGCTGGTGCGGGAGGTGGAGACAGGAAAGGAATGGAGAGGACAGTGGGAGAAGGAAACAGCGCCGCGAAGCTCTATCTCCTGTGCAGATCCATGGTGTGAGGTCGCGGATGTTCCTGCCTGAGGACGCAGCCAGCAGCTTCAGCAGGGTCTGCACCTGGTGCCGCAGTAGCGGTTGGTGATGCAGGAGAGGTCGAAGCCCCCGGAGTTGATGGGCACTCCCTCACAGCTGAGGATGCTGCCAACGGCGGCGGAGGTGGAGGAGCCCACAACGGTGTTCTGAGGGAAGGAGCTGAGGATGGGGCCGGGCAGGGTCACCACCACGGCGGAGGGCTGGATGGCGATGGTGGAGCTCTGGCACTGCCTGACACAGCACTCATTGCAGCTGTTGGCCAGCGGGGTCGGGCCGCAGGGCTGGCAGGGCACGCACGGGTTGCAGCAGGACATGTCTGGATGCTGGAGCTTCACCTGGACACAGGGCAGGGGCAAGCAGAGGATGGGACACGGCAGCAGCAGCTCTGCACCCAAGCCTGGGCAAGCCAAGGCACCTCCCGGCCCAGCACACGCTGACCACCTCCAAGCCCAGCAGCCGCCTCAGCTCAGTCCCAGCCTCTCTCTGCACAAGCCCTTCTCTCCCCTTCCCTCTGCCCCCCGAGAAGCAGCTCCCAGCCCTGCGCTAGCACAGCCCCCATCAGCTGAGAGCCCCGGGGAGGAACGACCTGCTCTGGAAGCAGCAGCACAAGAGGCTTCGCACTCACCTGATTGCCAGGAGAAGGAGGCCAGAGAAGTGGATGAGGAGCACAGACCTGGGCTGCCTTTTATAGTCGTCCTGCAGTGCCTCAGGCCCACAGGCACCTTTGTGGCAGCAGGAATTTCCTGGCAAGCCCATGGCAAATGCAAACCCTCCCAGGTAATGGCAGGGGCCGTGTCCCGGTTTCCGGCACTGCTGCCTTTTCATTTCCCGGCTCATGTGCTTTGCCATAGGAAGGCTTCTGTCAGTGCCGGGATGAGAAGCCCAAGGGTTTCTGGGGCAGAACCACGTGAGCGCAGCAGAAGCCTCCCATCAAGGGCTGGTGCATCCCGTGCAGGCAGGGGATGTGCTCCTGGCTCATTCCTGTGGGCTTGCTTGTGGCCACACTGTGGGAAATCGGCACCGCTCTCGTGCTTCTCTTCCGCATGCCCAAGGACTGCCACAGGAGAGGACATGGCACAGCCTTTCCTCTTGCTCCCCTCAGCTCTCTGAGGGAAGGCCATTGCTGTGTGCAGATGGGCTTCTGCTGGCAGGGCTGGACACTACTGCAACACCAACAGTGCTCTCAGGACACCTGTGCTGGGCCTACAGTTGTGGGCTCCTCCTCTGCAAACCCTTGGGCTTCTCATCCCGGCACTGACAGAAGCCTTCCTATGGCAAAGCACATGAGCCGGGAAATGAAAAGGCAACAGTGCCGGAAACCGGGACACGGCCCCTGCCATTACCTGGGAGGGTTTGCATTTGCCATGGGCTTGCCAGGAAATTCCTGCTGCCACAGAGGTGCCTGTGGGCCTGAGGCACTGCAGGACGACTATAAAAGGCAGCCCAGGTCTGTGCTCCTCATCCACTTCTCTGGCCTCCTTCTCCTGGCAATCAGGTGAGTGCGAAGCCTCTTGTGCTGCTGCTTCCAGAGCAGGTCGTTCCTCCCCGGGGCTCTCAGCTGATGGGGGCTGTGCTAGCGCAGGGCTGGGAGCTGCTTCTCGGGGGGCAGAGGGAAGGGGTGAGAAGGGCTTGTGCAGAGAGAGGCTGGGACTGAGCTGAGGCGGCTGCTGGGCTTGGAGGTGGTCAGCGTGTGCTGGGCCAGGAGGTGCCTTGGCTTGCCCAGGCTTGGGTGCAGAGCTGCTGCTGCCGTGTCCCATCCTCTGCTTGCCCCTGCCCTGTGTCCAGGTGAAGCTCCAGCATCCAGACATGTCCTGCTGCAACCCGTGCGTGCCCTGCCAGCCCTGCGGCCCGACCCCGCTGGCCAACAGCTGCAATGAGTGCTGTGTCAGGCAGTGCCAGAGCTCCACCGTCGTCATTGAGCCTTCCCCCGTGGTGGTGACCCTGCCCGGCCCCATCCTCAGCTCCTTCCCTCAGAACACCGTTGTGGGCTCCTCCACCTCCGCCGCCGTTGGCAGCATCCTCAGCTCCGAGGGAGTGCCCATCAACTCCGGGGGCTTCGACCTCTCCTGCATCACCAACCGCTACTGCGGCTCCAGGTGCAGACCCTGCTGAAGCTGCTGGCTGCGTCCTCAGGCAGGAACATCCCTGACCTCACACCATGGATCTGCACAGGAGATAGAGCTTCGCGGCGCTGTTTCCTTCTCCCACTGTCCTCTCCATTCCTTTCCTGTCTCCACCTCCCACACCAGCCCCGTGGGGACCTCTTGGCCTCCCTCCCTCCCTCCCTCCCAGTGAGGGACAGGCAGACGGACACCCTGCAGGAGCTGCACCGCCTCTTGGTGGCTGCCCCTGGTGCTCCCTGGGAGCCCCCTCCTTTTCTTCTTTACCCTCATTAAAGTTGTGCTGCATCCAAGCCTGTGCCTCCGAGTCCTTATTCCTTCTGCTGCCACCCTTCCACCCTGTTCAGGGGAAAAGTCGGAGGTGGCAGGGATCAGCGTCACTGAGGTGGATTTTGTCACGTGGAAACATGGTAAATTAATTTCTTGTTTCATGAAATTTTAGAACCATAGAACATTTTGGTTTGGAAGAGGCATTAAACCTCATTTCATTCCAATTCCCCTACCACCAGTATGGACAGGTTCCATGATCACAGCTTGCTCCAAGACCCTGTGTCCAGCCTGGCCTTGAGCACTGCCAGGGAGCACCCTCACAGGGAAGAGCTTCTGCGTACAATTTCATCTAAATCTACCCTCCACCTGTTTAAATCAGTTACTGTTGTCCTATTAGTACATGCTTTTTTGTCAAAAGCCCCTCTCCAGCTTTCCTGTTGTCCCTCTTTAGGCACTGGATGCTGCTTCCAGGTCTCCTGCAGCCTTCTCTTCTCCAGGCTGAACCATCCCAGCTATCTCAGCCTGTCCCCAGAGGAGACGATTTGAGTGCAAACATTCAGCCTATTTTTTACCAGCTATGTGGTCCTTCCATCATATCCATGCCTCTCCAATTTAGAGACAAGGATGTTGTGCAGGACAGTGTCAAATCCCCCCTTGTAGAAGGCACCAGAATTTGTCAGGTGCTTCAATTCCCTGGATCTTCCTTTCCTCCTTTTCAAAAATGGGTGTAGTGCAGTCTATGGAGTAGAAAAGGCTTTGCTGCTGTATAAGAACTGCTCAGCTACAGTGAAAACATCCCTGGGTTATCCACACTCTTTTCAGCACAAATCCACATCGTAGCCCCTGAGAGCTACTATGAAGATGCTTAACCCTATCCCAGGCAAAACCAGCACACTCACTGACATGTCTTTCCAGCTTGACCCCAGGTATTTGGAAGGCAAGAGCCTGAGCCAGAACACACACAGGTTGACTTTAAGGTCTGTGTCCACTTGCAGCCCTATGAGCTTTTGGGGTTCTGGAGAAAGGCTGGGATAGCTCTCCTGTCCAGAGTCTGCAGTGGCTGTGAAAGCAGAAGGCGAAAATGCAACCCTGTAAAGAGCAGATTTTTATCCTCTTGGTGACCTGATGGGCAGAATCCTTTGGGAAAGTGCCTGGAGGAGTGTCAAAGAGGCCCAGGGTGAATGTGGGATACAGCAGTTGAGATCTGATGATGATAACGTTAAGGAGATCACCATAATTACCTCCAGCACTTCCACTTCCTAAAGGATCTACCATGGACATTTTCCTTTGAAACTTCTATTTCTGTAATTGTGCCTCATGCTCTGTTGGACCCACTCCCCTGGGCTTGTGTGGCAAGGCTTTGGTAGCAGGAGGAGGAAGGGTGACGGGGTGGTTTCTGTGAGAACAATCCAGGGGCTTCACCCATGTCTGATAGAGTCAGATCCAGCCAGCTCCAAAATGGGCTCGGTGCTGCCTAATGCTGAGCCCATCACTCTGGGGGTGCCTCTGTGGAAAGGTGTTTAAGAAAGGGCAGAACACTGCCCAGGAAGTGAGGGAAAACCCACTTGAGAACCAGTCCTGTAAACAGCAAGGCCAGGGCAGGAAGAGGTGGAGAAGGTGCTCCAGGTGATGGGGGAGAGATTCCCGTGCAGCCCAAAGGAAAGACCGTGGTGGGGCAGAAATCCACACTGCAGCCCATGGACGATTCCATGCCAGACCATGTTGATATTCCCTACAGGAACAATGGCTTGCTCAGAGATCGTGCTGAAGCAGGCTCCTGGCAGAGCTGTGTCCACTGGAAAATCCACATTGGAGCAGCCTACCCAGAAAGCACTTCAGCCCATGAATAAGGCGTACACTGGAGCAGGCCTTGAAAGACTGCGGCCTAAACTAAAGGCTCATGATGCAGAAGAGGAAAAGTATGAAGAGGAAACAATGGCACAAAGGAATTGCTGTGTACTGACTGCAACACCCCGTTCCACCACTGTTGAGTCATAAATAAGGAAGACTACCCTCGTCACCAGGAAAGCCATTTCCTTGGCCTGTTGGCTGGCTGTAGCAAATGAACTGGTGCGCTTCAATCTTAAGGGAAAACAAGAAATATGTTTACGACATCAAGAAATGACACCCCTGCTTCCTAAACCACTTCACAGAGGTTAGTGTAGTTCCACTGGATGCACACGTAGTCAAAGATTTAGCCAATGGTTTACGTCTAAATGGATATATAAGCACAGTGAAGCCATTGTGTCACTCAGAGGAGAAATAATACAGGAAACAGAAGAATTCCTGCAGAAGGAATAAGGACTCGGAGGCCCATGCTTGGATGCAGCACAACTTTAATGAGGGTAAAGAAGAAAAGGAGGTGGCTCCCAGGGAGCACTGGAGGCAGCCACCAAGATGCGGTGCAGCTCCTGCAGGGTGTCCGTCTGCCTGTCCCTCACTGGGAGGGAGGAGGGAGGGAGGCCAAGAGGTCCCCACGGGGCTGGTGCGGGAGGTGGAGACAGGAAAGGAATGGAGAGGACAGTGGGAGAAGGAAACAGCGCCGCGAAGCTCTATCTCCTGTGCAGATCCATGGTGAGAGGTCGTGGAGGTCCTTGCCCGAGGATGCTGGCAGCAGCTTTAGCAGGGTCTGCAGCAGTAGCGGTTGGTGATGCAGGAGAGGTCGAAGCCCCCGGAGTTGATGGGCACTCCCTCACAGCTGAGGATGCTGCCAACGGCGGCGGAGGTGGAGGAGCCCACAACGGTGTTCTGAGGGAAGGAGCTGAGGATGGGGCCGGGCAGGGTCACCACCACGGCGGAGGGCTGGATGGCGATGGTGGAGCTCTGGCACTGCCTGACACAGCACTCATTGCAGCTGTTGGCCAGCGGGGTCGGGCCGCAGGGCTGGCAGGGCACGCACGGGTTGCAGCAGGACATGTCTGGATGCTGGAGCTTCACCTGGACACAGGGCAGGGGCAAGCAGAGGATGGGACACGGCAGCAGCAGCTCTGCACCCAAGCCTGGGCAAGCCAAGGCACCTCCTGGCCCAGCACACGCTGACCACCTCCAAGCCCAGCAGCCGCCTCAGCTCAGTCCCAGCCTCTCTCTGCACCAGCCCTTCTCTCCCCTTCCCTCTGCCCCCCCACTGAGAAGCAGCTCCCAGCCCTGCACTAGCACAGCCCCCATCAGCTGAGAGCCCCGGGGAGGAACGACCTGCTCTGGAAGCAGCAGCACAAGAGGCTTCGCACTCACCTGATTGCCAGGAGAAGGAGGCCAGAGAAGTGGATGAGGAGCACAGACCTGGGCTGCCTTTTATAGTCGTCCTGCAGTGCCTCAGGCCCACAGGCACCTCTGTGGCAGCAGGAATTTCCTGGCAAGCCCATGGCAAATGCAAACCCTCCCAGGTAATGGCAGGGGCCGTGTCCCGGTTTCCGGCACTGTTGCCTTTTAATTTCCCGGCTCATGTGCTTTGCCATAGGAAGGCTTCTGTCAGTGCCGGGATGAGAAGCCCAAGGGTTTGCAGAGGAGGAGCCCACAACTGTAGGCCCAGCACAGGTGTCCTGAGAGCACTGTTGGTGTTGCAGTAGTGTCCAGCCCTGCCAGCAGAAGCCCATCTGCACACAGCAATGGCCTTCCCTCAGAGAGCTGAGGGGAGCAAGAGGAAAGGCTGTGCCATGTCCTCTCCTGTGGCAGTCCTTGGGCATGCGGAAGAGAAGCACGAGAGCGGTGCCCATTTCCCACAGTGTGGCCACAAGCAATCCCACAGGAATGAGCCAGGAGCACATCCCCTGCCTGCACGGGATGCACCAGCCCTTGATGTGAGGCTTCTGCTGCACTCACGTGGTTCTGCCCCGGAAACCCTTGGGCTTCTCATCCCGGCACTGACAGAAGCCTTCCTATGGCAAAGCACATGAGCCGGGAAATGAAAAGGCAGCAGTGCCGGAAACCGGGACACGGCCCCTGCCATTACCTGGGAGGGTTTGCATTTGCCATGGGCTTGCCAGGAAATTCCTGCTGCCACAGAGGTGCCTGTGGGCCTGAGGCACTGCAGGACGACTATAAAAGGCAGCCCAGGTCTGTGCTCCTCATCCACTTCTCTGGCCTCCTTCTCCTGGCAATCAGGTGAGTGCGAAGCCTCTTGTGCTGCTGCTTCCAGAGCAGGTCGTTCCTCCCCGGGGCTCTCAGCTGATGGGGGCTGTGCTAGCGCAGGGCTGGGAGCTGCTTCTCGAGGGGCAGAGGGAAGGGGAGAGAAGGGCTTGTGCAGAGAGAGGCTGGGACTGAGCTGAGGCGGCTGCTGGGCTTGGAGGTGGTCAGCGTGTGCTGGGCCAGGAGGTGCCTTGGCTTGCCCAGGCTTGGGTGCAGAGCTGCTGCTGCCGTGTCCCATCCTCTGCTTGCCCCTGCCCTGTGTCCAGGTGAAGCTCCAGCATCCAGACATGTCCTGCTGCAACCCGTGCGTGCCCTGCCAGCCCTGCGGCCCGACCCCGCTGGCCAACAGCTGCAATGAGTGCTGTGTCAGGCAGTGCCAGAGCTCCACCGTCGTCATTGAGCCTTCCCCCGTGGTGGTGACCCTGCCCGGCCCCATCCTCAGCTCCTTCCCTCAGAACACCGTTGTGGGCTCCTCCACCTCCGCCGCCGTTGGCAGCATCCTCAGCTGTGAGGGAGTGCCCATCAACTCCGGGGGCTTCGACCTCTCCTGCATCACCAACCGCTACTGCGGCACCAGGTGCAGACCCTGCTAAAGCTGCTGGCTGCGTCCTCAGGCAGGAACATCCCCGACCTCACACCATGGATCTGGAGAGGAGATAGAGCTTCGCGGCGCTGTTTCCTTCTCCCACTGTCCTCTCCATTCCTTTCCTGTCTCCACCTCCCACACCAGCCCCGTGGGGACCCCTTGGCCTCCCTCCCTCCCTCCCTCCCAGTGAGGGACAGGCAGACGGACACCCTGCAGGAGCTGCACCGCCTCTTGGTGGCTGCCCCTGGTGCTCCCTGGGAGCCACCTCCTTTTCTTCTTTACCCTCATTAAAGTTGTGCTGCATCCAAGCCTGGGCCTCCGAGTCCTCGTTCCTTCTGTGGGAAATCCTCAAGTCTGCTTCCTCTTGGACGTGACAAAGACATCTCTGGCTAAACTACATAAGTGAGGGGATGTCTCTAAAGGGTGGCAGTAGTTGGCATGGTGAGACAATGCTGCCTGAGGACAGCCCACTGTCTCTGCCTTCCTCTCCCCTACATCACCCAGCACACCACCCTTACATGCCCAGCACACACGGGCACAGGCAGATGAGATCCTGCCTCATGCAGTCCCTCAGCACCTGGCAGGGGCCAGCTCTCTTCAGGCATGAACAGGTGAGTTATCCCAACACTTAGGACTGGCAGCAGCCAGCCCAGGCTGTCCAACAGGGTCCCCACTTCCTGTGAACCCAGCACCCCCAGCAGGATCTCATCCTATTTCAGGTGCTCATCTTCCCTGATGAAATGAATGTGGCTTCCTTAAGAATGCAAACATAGATGTGCTTTTCAATGATACTTGAAAATTTCCTTTGTAGGCCTTGGTCTCCAGCCCTGGCTAATGCTCTAAATCCTGGCCCCTCTCATAAAATCATAGAATCAGTGAGGTTGGAACGGACCTTTGAGATCATCAAGTGCAACCCTTCCCCAGCACTGCCAGATCCACCAGTAATCATTGTCACTAAGGCCCTCATGTGCACGTTGTTTAAGGCTCCCGGGGCTGTTCAAATTGCACCACTTCCCTGGGCAGCCTGTTCCAATTCCTGATCGCACTCTTGATGTAGAAATTGGCCCTAATCTCCACTCTAAACCTCCCCTGGTGTAGCTTGAGGCATTTCCTTTTCTTCTATGACTTCTTACCGGGCAGAAGAGCCCAACCCCACCTCACTACAACCTCCTGTCAGGTAGCTGGAGAGAGAGAGAAGGTCCAGACTAAAGTTCCCTATGTCCTTTAGCTGTTCCCCATCACACTGTGCTCCAGGCCCTTCACCAGCTCCACCGCCCTTCTCTGGCCCCACTCCAGCTCCTCAGTGTGTCTCTTGTAGTGAGAGGGACAGAAATGATCACGGGATTTTAGGTGCAGCCTCAAATGCCCTGGTCCTGCTAGCCACACTATGTCTGTTCCAGACCAGGATTCCCTTGGCCTTCTTGGCTGCCTGGGCATTACATGGGCCATGTTCACATCCACCAACCAGCACCCCCAGGTCCTTTTCATGGGCAGTTTCCAGCCACTCTTCCCCAGGCCTGGAGCTTTGCAGGGGGTTGTTGTGGCCCAAACGCAGGCTACAGCACTTTGCCTTGTTGAACCTCTTCCATTGGCCACAGCCCACGGATCCAGCTTGTCCAGATCCCTCTCCAGAGATTCCTATCCTTCGGAAGATCAACACTCCCACCCAACGTGGTGTTGTCCACAAAGTCACTGAGGGTGCCCTCCATCCCCTCACCCAGATCACCAACGAAGATTGTAAACACTGGCCCCAGGACCAAACTCTGAGGACCACCACTAGTAATCAGTCGCCAACTAGATGTGACGCCATTTATGACCACTATTTGGAATCCGCCTTCGAGCCATTTTCAATCCAGCAAGGAATCCACACTTCCAGGCCATGAGGAACCACTTTCTCCAGCAGAACGATATGGGACAGTGTCAAAAGCTTCAGGAAAGTCAAATAGACAATGTCCACAGCCTTTCCCTCATCACCTAGGTGGTTCACCCTGTCATAGAAAGAGTTCAGGCTGGTCAAACAGTACATGCCCTTCAGGAACCCGTGTGAAATGGGTCTGATACCGAAATTTTCCAGTACGTGCCTTATGGTCTCACCAAGGATCATCTGCTCCATGACCTTCCCCAGCACCGAGCTCAGGCTGACAGGCCTGGAGCTTTGGGAAAATCCTCCCTGCCTTTTTCTAAAGAAACATCACAGTGGCCAACCTCCAACATCTGGGGATCTGCCCACTACACCAGGACTGCTGATCAGTGATGGAGAGTGGCTTGGCACGCTCCTCTGCCAGATCCTTCAGCCATCTTGCTTGGAACCTTCCAGACCCATAGACAGGTGTATGTCTAAGTGGAGCACCACTTATTCCTGGATTGTGGGGATTTTTATCAGCTCCCCATGTCTGTCACCTAACCTGGGGGACTCTGGTGTTACCACTGTCATTTTCCTAAGTGCTGGGTTACCTCAGCCCTGCATGCCTGGAGAGAGGTGGGCTCTGACAGGTGCTGAAGGACTGCATGAGGTAGGATCTCATCTGCTTGTAACCACGTGTGCTGGGCATGCAGGGACAGCGTACTAGCTGAGGTAGGAGAGAGGATGGCAGAGAGAAGATCAGAGAAGAAGCCGTGTGCTCTTCTGAGCAGTCTTGACTCCTCATGCCCGCTCCTGCCACCCTTTGGAGCCATGCTCTCACTGATGGCCATTGTCGGTGGAGAAGCCAGGGATGTTTTTACTACCTCCAAGGGGAAGCAGACTTGAGGATCTCCCACAGAAGGAAGGAGGACTCGGAGGCCCAGGCTTGGATGCAGCACAACTTTAATGAGGGTAAAGAAGAAAAGGAGGTGGCTCCCAGGGAGCACCAGGGGCAGCCACCAAGAGGCGGTGCAGCTCCTGCAGGGTGTCCGTCTGCCTGTCCCTCACTGGGAGGGAGGGAGGGAGGGAGGGAGGCCAAGAGGTCCCCACGGGGCTGGTGTGGGAGATGGAGACAGGAAAGGAATGGAGAGGACAGTGGGAGAAGGAAACAGCGCCGCGAAGCTCTATCTCCTGTGCAGATCCATGGTGTGAGGTCGTGGATGTTCCTGCCTGAGGACGCAGCCAGCAGCTTTAGCAGGGTCTGCACCTGGAGCCGCAGTAGCGGTTGGTGATGCAGGAGAGGTCGAAGCCCCCGGAGTTGATGGGCACTCCCTCACAGCTGAGGATGCTGCCAACGGCGGCGGAGGTGGAGGAGCCCACAACGGTGTTCTGAGGGAAGGAGCTGAGGATGGGGCCGGGCAGGGTCACCACCACGGGGGAAGGCTCAATGACGACGGTGGAGCTCTGGCACTGCCTGACACAGCACTCATTGCAGCTGTTGGCCAGCGGGGTCGGGCCGCAGGGCTGGCAGGGCACGCACGGGTTGCAGCAGGACATGTCTGGATGCTGGAGCTTCACCTGGACACAGGGCAGGGGCAAGCAGAGGATGGGACACGGCAGCAGCAGCTCTGCACCCAAGCCTGGGCAAGCCAAGGCACCTCCCGGCCCAGCACACGCTGACCACCTCCAAGCCCAGCAGCCGCCTCAGCTCAGTCCCAGCCTCTCTCTGCACAAGCCCTTCTCTCCCCTTCCCTCTGCCCCCCCACCGAGAAGCAGCTCCCAGCCCTGCGCTAGCACAGCCCCCATCAGCTGAGAGCCCCGGGGAGGAACGACCTGCTCTGGAAGCAGCAGCACAAGAGGCTTTGCACTCACCTGATTGCCAGGAGAAGGAGGCCAGAGAAGTGGATGAGGAGCACAGACCTGGGCTGCCTTTTATAGTCGTCCTGCAGTGCCTCAGGCCCACAGGCACCTTTGTGGCAGCAGGAATTTCCTGGCAAGCCCATGGCAAATGCAAACCCTCCCAGGTAATGGCAGGGGCCGTGTCCCGGTTTCCGGCACTGCTGCCTTTTCATTTCCCGGCTCATGTGCTTTGCCATAGGAAGGCTTCTGTCAGTGCCGGGATGAGAAGCCCAAGGGTTTGCAGAGGAGGAGCCCACAAGTGTAGGCCCAGCACAGGTGTCCTGAGAGCACTGTTGGTGTTGCAGTAGGGTCCAGCCCTGCCAGCAGAAGCCCATCTGCACACAGCAATGGCCTTCCCTCAGAGAGCTGAGGGGAGCAAGAGGAAAGGCTGTGCCATGTCCTCTCCTGTGGCAGTCCTTGGGCATGCGGAAGAGAAGCACGAGAGCGGTGCCCATTTCCCACAGCGTGGCCACAAGCAATCCCACAGGAATGAGCCAGGAGCACATCCCCTGCCTGCACGGGATGCACCAGCCCTTGATGGGAGGCTTCTGCTGCGCTCACGTGGTTCTGCCCCGGAAACCCTTGGGCTTCTCATCCCGGCACTGACAGAAGCCTTCCTATGGCAAAGCACATGAGCCGGGAAATGAAAAGGCAGCAGTGCCGGAAACCGGGACACGGCCCCTGCCATTACCTGGGAGGGTTTGCATTTGCCATGGGCTTGCCAGGAAATTCCTGCTGCCACAGAGGTGCCTGTGGGCCTGAGGCACTGCAGGACGACTATAAAAGGCAGCCCAGGTCTGTGCTCCTCATCCACTTCTCTGGCCTCCTTCTCCTGGCAATCAGGTGAGTGCGAAGCCTCTTGTGCTGCTGCTTCCAGAGCAGGTCGTTCCTCCCCGGGGCTCTCAGCTGATGGGGGCTGTGCTAGCGCAGGCCTGGGAGCTGCTTCTCGGTGGGGGGGCAGAGGGAAGGGGAGAGAAGGGCTTGTGCAGAGAGAGGCTGGGACTGAGCTGAGGCGGCTGCTGGGCTTGGAGGTGGTCAGCGTGTGCTGGGCCAGGAGGTGCCTTGGCTTGCCCAGGCTTGGGTGCAGAGCTGCTGCTGCCGTGTCCCATCCTCTGCTTGCCCCTGCCCTGTGTCCAGGTGAAGCTCCAGCATCCAGACATGTCCTGCTGCAACCCGTGCGTGCCCTGCCAGCCCTGCGGCCCGACCCCGCTGGCCAACAGCTGCAATGAGTGCTGTGTCAGGCAGTGCCAGAGCTCCACCATCGCCATCCAGCCCTCCGCCGTGGTGGTGACCCTGCCCGGCCCCATCCTCAGCTCCTTCCCTCAGAACACCGTTGTGGGCTCCTCCACCTCCGCCGCCGTTGGCAGCATCCTCAGCTGTGAGGGAGTGCCCATCAACTCCGGGGGCTTTGACCTCTCCTGCATCACCAACCGCTACTGCGGCACCAGGTGCAGACCCTGCTAAAGCTGCTGGCTGCGTCCTCAGGCAGGAACATCCGCGACCTCCCACCATGGATCTGCACAGGAGATAGAGCTTCGCGGCGCTGTTTCCTTCTCCCACTGTCCTCTCCATTCCTTTCCTGTCTCCACCTCCCACACCAGCCCCGTGGGGATCTCTTGGCCTCCCTCCCTCCCTCCCTCCCTCTCAGTGAGGGACAGGCAGACGGACACCCTGCAGGAGCTGCACCGCCTCTTGGTGGCTGCCCCTGGTGCTCCCTGGGAGCCACCTCCTTTTCTTCTTTACCCTCATTAAAGTTGTGCTGCATCCAAGCCTGGGCCTCCAAGTCCTTATTTCTTCTTCGAGGAACCGTTCCACTCTGTTCAGGGGAAAAGTTGGAGGTGGGAGGGATCAGCGTCACTGCAGTGGATTTTGTCACGTGGAAACATGGTAAATTAATTTCATGTTTCATGAAATTATAGAACCGTTGAACATTTTGGTTTCCAAGAGACACTAAACCTTATCTCATTCAAATTCCCCTACCACAAGCATGGACAACTTCCACTAGAGCACCTTGCTCCAAGCCCCTGTGTCCAGCCTGGCCTTGAGCACTGTCAGGGATGGCGCAGCCACAGCTTCTCTGGGCACCCTGTGCCAGCGCCTCAGCACCCTCACAGGGAAGAGTTTCTTGGTAATATTTCATCTGAATCTACCTTCCTTCAGTTGAAATCCATTACTGTTGTACTATTATTACATGCCCTTCATCAAAAGTCCCTCTCCAGCTTTCCTTTAGCCCCCCTTAGACACTGGGCGATACTCTAAGGTCTTCCGGAGCCTTCTCTTCTCCAGGCCGAACAAGTCCAGCTCTCTCACCCTGTCTACATAAGAGACTCTTCAAGTGCAAGCATCTAGCCAACTGCTTACCTACCAAGTGGTCCATCCATCACATCTATGCCTCTCCATTTTAGAGACAAGGGTGTCGTGCAGGACAGTTTCAAGACCTATGAGCTTTTGGGGTTCTAGAGAAAGGCTGGGATAGCTCTCTTGTTTAGAGTCTGCAGTGGCAGTGAAAGCAGAAGGCAAAATTGCAACCCTGCACTCATAAGAGCAGATTTTTGTCCTCTTGGTGACCTGATGGGCAGAATCCTTTGGGAAAAAGTGTGAAGGAGGGTCAGTGGAGCCCAGGGTGAATGTGGAATACAGCAGTTGAGATCTGATGATGATAATGTTAAGGAGATCACCATAATTACCTCCAGCACTTCCACTTCCTAAAGGATCTACCATGGACATTTTCCTTTGAAACTTCTATTTCTGTAATTTCTCATGCTCTGTTGGACCCACTCCCCTGGGCTTGTGTGGCAAGGCTTTGGTAGCAGGAGGAGGAAGGGTGCCGGGGTGGTTTCTGTGAGAACAATCCAGGGGCTTCACCCATGTCTGAAAGAATCAGATCCAGCCAGCTCCAAAATGGGCTCGGTGCTGCCTAATGCTGAGCCCATCACTCTGGTGGTGCCTCTGTGGAAAGGTGTTTAAGAAAGGGCAGAACACTGCCCAGGAAGTGAGGGAAAACCCACTTGAGAACCAGTCCTGTAAACAGCAAGGCCAGGGCAGGAAGAGGTGGAGAAGGTGCTCCAGGTGGTGGGGGAGAGATTCCTGTGCAGCCCAAAGGAAAGACCGTGGTGGAGCAGAAATCCACACTGCAGCCCATGGACGATCCCACGCCAGACCAGGCGGGTTCTTAATCTCAACCCGTGGGTTTTACTTGCTTCCCATTCTCCTCCCCATCCCGCCAGGGGCTGAAGGGAGCGTTTGAGCCAGCGGCTGTGCTGTACTTGGTTGCTGACTGGTTTTAAACTACAAAAGTCCCTTTTGGTGGGCAGCATGGGGCAAGAAGGGTGGAGATATCGACGGATCTGACCAGAACGTGTTCTCCTTTTGTTGTCCGTGGTAGTGCCTGGTTATGACACGATCGAGCGGTGGTCACGGAGCTCATCTGCGTGCGCTCCCGGGCACCTTTGTCCCTCGGGAGCCATCTGCTGGGAGCTATTCACAATTACATCCTTGTCCTTTGCAGAAAGAGCCAACCGGCGGCGCAAACACCTTCCGTCCTTCCTTCCTCCCTTCTTCCCTTCCAGGATCCTCCTTCTCCTCCAGGATAGTCACAGTACTATCTGAGAATTGTAAAGATTTTGAATATCCTTTGAATAGCCTTGAAAGCTGCCTGGTTCTTCTGCTAATATCAAGCAAGCCAGTTGTATCTTAGGTTAAATGCACACAACAATGGCTTTTCCTCAGAGAGAGCTGAGGGGAGCAAGAGGAAAGGCTGTGCCATGTCCTCTCCTGTGGCAGTCCTTGGGCATGCGGAAGAGAAGCACGAGAGCGGTGCCCATTTCCCACAGCGTGGCCACAAGCAAGCCCACAGGAATGAGCCAGGAGCACATCCCCTGCCTGCACGGGATGCACCAGCCCTTGATGGGAGGCTTCTGCTGCGCTCACGTGGTTCTGCCCCGGAAACCCTTGGGCTTCTCATCCCGGCACTGACAGAAGCCTTCCTATGGCAAAGCACATGAGCCGGGAAATGAAAAGGCAGCAGTGCCGGAAACCGGGACACGGCCCCTGCCATTACCTGGGAGGGTTTGCATTTGCCATGGGCTTGCCAGGAAATTCCTGCTGCCACAGAGGTGCCTGTGGGCCTGAGGCACTGCAGGACGACTATAAAAGGCAGCCCAGGTCTGTGCTCCTCATCCACTTCTCTGGCCTCCTTCTCCTGGCAATCAGGTGAGTGCGAAGCCTCTTGTGCTGCTGCTTCCAGAGCAGGTCGTTCCTCCCCGGGGCTCTCAGCTGATGGGGGCTGTGCTAGCGCAGGGCTGGGAGCTGCTTCTCGGAGGGGGGCAGAGGGAAGGGGAGAGAAGGGCTTGTGCAGAGAGAGGCTGGGACTGAGCTGAGGCGGCTGCTGGGCTTGGAGGTGGTCAGCGTGTGCTGGGCCGGGAGGTGCCTTGGCTTGCCCAGGCTTGGGTGCAGAGCTGCTGCTGCCATGTCCCATCCTCTGCTTGCCCCTGCCCTGTGTCCAGGTGAAGCTCCAGCATCCAGACATGTCCTGCTGCAACCCGTGCGTGCCCTGCCAGCCCTGCGGCCCGACCCCGCTGGCCAACAGCTGCAATGAGTGCTGTGTCAGGCAGTGCCAGAGCTCCACCGTCGTCATTGAGCCTTCCCCCGTGGTGGTGACCCTGCCCGGCCCCATCCTCAGCTCCTTCCCTCAGAACACCGTTGTGGGCTCCTCCACCTCCGCCGCCGTTGGCAGCATCCTCAGCTGTGAGGGAGTGCCCATCAACTCCGGGGGCTTCGACCTCTCCTGCATCACCAATCGCTACTGCGGCACCAGGTGCAGACCCTGCTAAAGCTGCTGGCTGCGTCCTCAGGCAGGAACATCCACGACCTCACACCATGGATCTGCACAGGAGATAGAGCTTCGCGGCGCTGTTTCCTTCTCCCACTGTCCTCTCCATTCCTTTCCTGTCTCCACCTCCCGCACCAGCCCCGTGGGGACCTCTTGGCCTCCCTCCCTCCTCCCTCCCAGTGAGGGACAGGCAGACGGACACCCTGCAGGAGCTGCACCGCCTCTTGGTGGCTGCCCCTGGTGCTCCCTGGGAGCCACCTCCTTTTCTTCTTTACCCTCATTAAAGTTGTGCTGCATCCAAGCCTGGGCCTCCGAGTCCTTATTCCTTCTGCACCTTTGAGAACACGTTTCATTTGAAGTCTTTAGAAATCAGCATTGGTAGATGAATCATTCACCAGAACAACCCTGGGCACTACTTCATTGTTTGGAAGTGGAGCGAATACCTCACATGGTTTATGTGACTTCTAGAGAGCAAATATTAAATGGTTTAAGCCCAGTTGCTGGCTGGCCACACAAGTATTGCATTGGCATACATTTTATGGCTAGAGGAGCTGTGACTCTTCAATTTCCACGTTTTTATCAATAATGAGGTTTTCTCTATATAGGCCTTCTGATATTTCCAAAGTGAAAGCAAGGTTTTACAACCAAAATGAACAGGTCTGTTGAGAGGAACCGGCACTGTCAGATTCCCTCTTTGCACCGTGTTTCCCACACTAGCCAGGAATTAATTAATGAAACTATAAAACTGTGCCAAAAAGAGATAATATGCACAAGTTTCGAAACACAAATCCCTCTAAACGAAGACTGTTCTCGTCTTATTTTATCTCCTTTGAATCCTTTGCATTTACAGCAAATGAGAACTTATGGTAGAAATGATGCTAATCCTTGAAGATACATAGTACATTTCATTTGGTCAGCACTATTGTTGGATATGTGTTTTTCCTATGTACAACACTGTAGATGAGTTTACCTTTCCTTTTTTCCTCTCTGTACTAAAAATATACTTTGAACATTTATCAGGAAATACCTGTACGAGGAATTTCACCGAGTCTCCTTCCTTCCTTCCTCCTTGAGAAGGAGGAGGAGGAGCAGGAGGAGGAAGGTTCACCATTTCAACTGAATTAAAATCAAGATGATAATTTAGTCACAGAATCACTGATGGTTCTTTTGGCTCTAAATCATGAGTTCATTTTTGTGATCATTATTGCTTAGAGCCAAACTTGTAACTCATATTACAGGAACAACTGTGGGGAACGACAGACCAGTCAGTCTCACCTTGATGTCCAGCAACGTCATGCAGCACATCCCCCTGGAAAATATGCAAAGGCACATGGAAAATAAGGAGGTGACTGGTGACATGCCTTCCCTAAGGGAAAATCATGCCTGACAAATTTGGTGGCCTTCTATGATGGGGTTACAACATTGATGGTTAAGGGAAAGGGACATCATCTACCTGGACTTCTGCAAAGCATCTGGTACTGACCCACACAACATACTTGTCTCTAAAATGGGGAGCTGTGGACCAGGAGGATAAGGCATAGGCTGGGTGGTTAATGACTCAATGTCCAAGGGGGGACCAGTGATGAGGGGTCCAGACTGGGGCCAATATTATTTGACATCTTTGTTGGGGACATGGAGAGCAGGACTGAGGGCACTCTCACCAGGTCTGCGGATGATGACAGGCTGAGTGCTGGCTGATGCTCTAGAGGGAAGGGATGCCATCCAGAAGGCCCCTGACAGGCTGGAGAGGTGGGCCGGGGTGAACTTCACGGAGGTCAGCAAGGTCAAGAGCAGGGTGCTCTGCCTGGCTTGGGGCAATCCCAACCATGGGCAAAGGCTGGGTGATGAATGGATTGAGAGCAGCCCTGAGCAGGACTTGGAGGTGTTGGCTGATGAAAAACTCAACATGAGCTGGCAGTGTGTGCTTTCAACCCAGAAACTGCCATGTGCTGGGCTGTATCAAAAGGAGAAGGACCAGAAGGTCAAGGGAAGGGATTCTGCCCTTTTACTCTGCTCTTGTGAGACCCCAGCTGGAGTACTCCATTCAGGTCTGGGGCCACCAGGATAAGGAACACATGGACCCGCTTGAGCTGGTCCAAGGAGGGCCACAGAACTGATCAGGGGGCTGAAGCACCTCCTCTATGAGAAGAGAGAGAGGGAGAGGCAGAGGGAAAGGAGGAGATGGCAACCAGGTTTTACCTGTTGACTACTGATATGGTCCTGTCATGGGACTCAGTACTGCAGGGAGTCACATGGAGTATTCAGGGTCATGGAGGACAGAAGGACATTTACTGAGCCTCTTGTGCTTGTGGGATTACCACCTATGGAATAAAAAACGCAGGAACTTTTTAATTCATTCCCTTATGACATAATCCCTGCAGGAAGCCTCATCTGGGGACGCTATTTGCCAACTGGTTCAGGACTTAAACTTTTAAACTTACGTCCTCTTCTTGTTTCTTGCCCTTGCTATGCTGGGGGTATGCTGTGCCAGCCCAGTGCGAATAAAACGTGGATGATCTTGGATCAGCAAGTGACAATAGAACATCTGAAAGTGCTGGAATGATGCCACTGTGGACTTTCTGATCAGCAGCAGCACTGGTAGCTGCTGTAGGAAATTGAGAAGGTAAAGCAGCTACAGTGTGCAGATGTGGGGCAGGAGAAGCTGTTGGGTGCCAACCTGCCACCCAAGAACCCAGCCCTGAGCCTTGCTGGAGAGAGCCACCTTCCCCTGAGCTCAACTGGAAGGGTAATTTTGGCAAGTATCACTGAAGTGTGTTTGAATGTGCCTGAGTGTCTCACGCAACTTATCCTTCTTTTGCTCTGCTTCTCACATTGAGCTTAGTGGTGTCATTGTCTTGTTCCCTGGCATCCTTTTCCCTCTGGCAATCGCTGGGCTAACTGGTTACTATCAATGATTCTGCTTTGCTCTTTCTTTGTGTGCACTATGGGGCGAGCTTTGCTGGTGAGCTGGGCTGCTTCTGGCTGCCTTGCTGTCACTCTCAGTCCCTGGCTTGCCTTCCATTGCAGAGCAGGCATCTCTTCCTGCTCCCGACATCTGTTTCCAGGGTATTGATAGTCACAGCAATACCCTGTGTATTGCTTTAAATGAAAATCTAACAGGATAAGGAGGAATAGACTACTCTAAATTCTTTACTGACAGAACCACAGCACAAGCCCAAATTCTCTGGCAATCCCTGATCGGTTTATCCTGTGGTTCGTCTCTGAAGTGAGCACTGACTCTCCATGCAAGGGGACATACACACGAAGAGGCAATGTCCCAAATTCAGGCTTTGTCCGTGCCAGCCATTCAGCAAAGTGTGTCAAACCAACTGACTCTGTATACTTCATCCCCTACAAAAGCAAGCAGCAGCAAGCAAGGCTTATTGTCCATAGCATAAAAGAATCTGTCAACTGGTAAGACATGCCTGCAAAGAAATGTGCAGTATATCCTGTTTCCCTTTGACTTACAGAGGAGTAGCCCAGTAAACACTGTTTGCCAGAGCAGGAATCCATTAGTGGCATTAGCAAAACCATTTTTGTTCAGACCCAGGAAAGTTCGTACAGGTTTCACAGTAACTTTGCTCCTCACATCTGCTTTGATGCTTAGAGAAGATGCAGAAATGGGGTTTGTTTGGATTTGGGGTTTGGTTGGGGTTTTTATTCCTTTATTATTTCCTCTTTGGAGTCCTCTGTGGAGAAGAGGAACCAGGCAACTCTGAGACTGCAGGCAAAGCAGTCCTGGGTGGAATAAGGGGCTCTTGATGCCTGAATGGAATGAAGTAATATTAGGGATAAGAACTGTTGCATTGAGGAGGGGCCAAAGCCTGCACTGCTGGGGAAACAAAAGTCTGTTTATGAGGAGAGCAACTAACTGTAAAGTTACACCAGATTTTAAGAGTACAGATTCAGGGAAGCCAAGGTGAAGATGAAAGAAAGCAGTTCCCAACACTGATACTACCTGGGCTAAACAGAATTTGCACTGTTTAGTGTGGGGATATAAGGAGGGTTCTAGGATGGGGATTTCTGATCCAGAGGAGTGCAAAGATGACCCCTCTTGGTGTTGAAAGCTAACTTCACTCTCCCTTCTAAATTCCTCACAGGCACTCTCAGATGGTAACTGGAGATGCAGAACGTAACCAGTCCTGTAACAGAATTCGTTCTCCTGGGTTTTAACAACAGTCTTAAGATTCAGCAATTCCTCTTCACAGTCTTCTGCCTTGTCTATCTGATGACCTGCTTGGAAAACATCACCATCCTCACCACTGTTATCACTGACTACCACCTGCGCACACCGATGTACTTCTTCCTGGCCAACTTAGCATTCACAGATATTGCTGAATCATCAGTCACTACTCCCATTCTGTTGTCAAGTCTCCTCTCCCAGCCCAGATCTGTTCCACTCAAGGAGTGCATGCTTCACATGTTTTTGTTCCATTTCATTGGTGGTGCTCATATCTTTCTTCTTGCAGTGATGGCAGCTGATCGCTATGTGGCTATTGTTAAGCCCTTGCAGTACCTGACTGTAATGAACCGTGCAGTGTGTTTAGGTCTAGTGGCAGGGTCATGGGCAGGAGGATTCATTCACTCTGCAACACAGATTACTCTGCTTCTCCCTTTACCTTATTGTGGTCCTAACACTCTGGACAATTTCCACTGTGATGTCCCACAAGTACTGAAAGTGGCCTGCATTGACACCTACCTGATAGAGCTGCTGATGGTCTCAAATGGTGGCCTACTCCTCATAATAATTTTTGTCTTGCTGCTTACTTCATACACTGTCATTTTAGTCAAGATAAGGAGGCAGGTCACCAAAGGAAAGCACAAAGCTTTTTCTACCTGCATAGCGCAGATAATGGCAATAGGTATAACATTCATTCCAGGGATATTCATCTATGCTCGGCCCTTCAAGACATTTGCACTGGACAAAGTGGTCTCCATCTTCTTCACTGTGGTTGTTCCAGTGCTGAATCCCATGGTCTACACCCTGAGAAATACTGAAATGAAAAAGGCCATCAGGAGACTTATTTCGAGGGTTCTGTTCTCAGAAGGAACGGGAATAGCTTAACTCCCTGCAAAATGGTCATCTTTTTGCTTTGTAACTCGTGTAACTTATCATTATTGAAATATCTGAACTTCCAGCAAAGACAATTGCAGAAGAGAAATTCTTTCTGGAGAAGTGTCGGAGGAAACTTGGATCCCTTTACGTTATGTGCAGTTCCCATCTATACAGTCTGTAGAGTCCAGAGCAAGTTACACCACGTTAACACTAAATCACGTTGTTTCCAGGAGTAGAGGGATCCTGCTGGCTTTTTACCATCATCATTCCTGTTACCATCTCTAATGCTGAGTGACTTGTCTCTTTTGAAACCAGGAATTCCTTATCTATGTCATTCAGTCATAACTGTATCCCAATACAACCAACTTGGGCCTAATCCTGCAACATTAAAACCACAGTTTCCATATTGAGATCAAGCAAAAGAAACCTTCCCTATCAATATGGTTATGCTGATCTTTGCATTGCTTGCTCAAGGGACAGGCAGCGGGAGCCATCGCAGGGTAAATTCACTGCCTCACTTCAGAAACTTTACAACAGCTGCTTAATGGCTAAGTGGTTTTTTACATCTTCAATGTAGTGTTTGTTTCACCCCCTCCAGGGAACTTAACTTGCCTGTGGGTTACTGGAACTTCATAATTAAAACACAGGAGAACCAGAGTTAAGGAAACTTCACTTAAGCTTCTAATGACTTTGCTTCTGGGAGCTGATCTACTTTGAACTCTGTGAGAAGAGCCAGAGAATTGATTTTCTCATTTTATTCCTTGTAAAGACAAGACTGGAAGAAACCTCTCAATACAAAAAAGCTTAATTATTCTAATACAATACTCTATATAGACTATATATATTACTCAATACAATACTTAAATTACTCTAATAGAATAACACTGAATCACTTTGACATTACATTTCAAATGCTTGAAGCTTTTAAATTCATGTCTTTTTTAAAGGTGCTTCAGACTGTGTTCCAAGAAGAAAGAGACATCCAAAATAATGAATGCATTAGAACAAACCTTTTTCATAACTGCTGTAGGGCTGTCCCATCAGACACTACCAGCAACAACAGAGGGCACACTCCATCATCTTGGAGAAGTCGTGGAGATCAAGGGACATTATGAAACACTAGAAGGTGGCTAATATCACCCCCATCACCCCAAGACAGGCTCAAGGAGGATCCAGAAAATTATAGGGCCATCAGTCTTACATCACATGATGATGGAGCGAATCATCCTGGATGATGGTGGAGCAAAGATAATGGAGCAAACCCTCCTGGAGGCTATCACAAGTCAAACCAAGCACGTGACTGGAAAACCCCAGCACAGATTCCCCAGGAGCAAATCGTGCTTGACAAACCTCATCACCTTCTACAACAGAGTAACCTGTTCAGTTGATGCAGGCTGGGAACGGACATTGTCTACCTGGGTTCAAGAGTTTCCCACAGCCTCCTCCTAGAGAAACCAATACCTTACAGTCTAGGCAAGTTGTGTGGGAGTTGGGTTGGGTCCGGCTGACCACCCAGAGGGGGTTGGTGAATAGCCCCTTTTCCAGCTGGTGATCTGTCACCAAACTGTCCCTCATGTCATCCTCATGTCATGGTGTAGGTGCCCCTGTCAAAGTGTATATGCACAAAACTCCCAGCTTTTCTTTACACCTTTCTCTACATCCCAGAGAAGCCTGAGCAGTTCCCAAGCTCAGTAACCAGACAGAGCACTCATGGTAGTCACTTCTCCCCTTCTCAGAATTAGGAAATAGAAATAATACCTTTCCTATCTACAGAGCTACTGTCCTGGATCTTGTATTCAGCTGTCCTCTGAAATGTAAGTTGTCATTGCTACAGGATGGCCTTATCAGTAAATCCTTCAGAGAAGTGATTATACAAAATGTTTAACAGCCCTGCTGGGTTCAGGCTCTTCTCTGCTCCTTTGCTAAGTGCATCTTGTTGGTTATACAATAAAAAGCTGGTCTCCACACACAGAGGTGAACACAGAGGCCCAGTAACAGGTAGAGAAACTACACTAACTTGACCAGAGAAACAAGACACCCTAAATCAGCTCTTCCTAGGGCAGTAGCAGCAGAGCAATCAGCCCCACACTGTCAGGGTGATACCCATTCTGGTCAATCAGTGGCAGTAGCTTTCTGGGTCATCTGAGACAGTTACTGCCTATGGGCATAACAGCCCACACACATTATGGAATGAAGGTGAAAAGCATCTCAGGATTGTACAATATTTATTATAGGATATTCATGGGAAGAACTACCTGCTGGTTGGTGCAGCTGTCTGACCCTGCCCTTTGCTCAGTGCAGTCTCTTCTGTCTTATTAAACTTCAATGCTAACTCTCTTCCTGGGTGAACACTGTATTCTGTGTGCATGTGTGTGGGGGCCTGAGTGCAGTAACTGGAGACACAAGGCCCGTGTCTGTGGTGCGAGCACACTGAGCAAGCAAGGCTGTATCAATGTGTAAGCAACTATCCAGGCAGCTGAGTAAGTGAAGAGAGCTCTATACCAGCTGTGTGCATGATAACTGGAAGCATTGGTTACTGGAGGGACCAGAGGTGGACAGTAGCTGGAGACATCCTAATCTCTGGTGGCTGAGACACCAATTCTCTCCATTTAGGAGAGATGGGGCTACACAGCTGGGTCATGGACTGAAGACAAGGTAGACAACATCCACAGCCTTTCCCTCCTCCACTGAGCAGGTTGTTTTGCCACAGGAGATCAGGCTTCGTGAGCAGAAACTGCCTTTCATAAACCCATGCTGCCTGGGCCTGATCACCTGATTGCTCTGCTGATGAGCTCTCCAGAAGCTATAGACAACCAGGAGTTAGCAACTGGTAAGGATGCAAACCTGAGTGCCCAGGATGTTGGATGGAGTTAGTGGGACCACATTACCTGTTGAGGAAATGTGCAGGGGAGGAGAAACTGGGAGCAACAAAGAGGAGGTAGACAGAAAAGGGGGATAAAAGAGGTGGGTTGGGTGTAAACCAGGGCCAGTCAGTACTGGCCTGGCTGAACTCAGCGTTTTATCACCACAGTGTGTCCTGTCTTCTTACAAAACCTTTTCATAATGCTGCGTAACCTCACTCTATCCCATGTATTTGTGCTGCAAGGACTAAGTGCCAGCCACTGAGGGATCAGCATGAGGGGAAAAGGGAAGATGGCAGATCAGATTCAGCACTCACAACCCTCAGAGGGGCTCATTCCCCTGCCCAAAAGCAGGTCCTGTGGAGACTGCAGATGACAGTAAGAGGGATGACTCCTAAACTGGGGATGCACAAAGGGAGACAGAAAGGGAACAGATTGCTCATCTTCTTTGTACAGTAGTAGGGAAGTGTCAACAAGGGGCAGGGCTTGCCTCTTTCACCCAGGGGAAGGCACATGAGCCAGGCTGCTCACAGAAACAGGGCCCAACCCAGCCCAACCAAGGAGTCCTCAAGACACGATGTCCTTCAGTGCTCCTGGTAGATCTGGGAAGATGAAGCTGTAGCCACTCTCCAGGGTGTGTTTTGGCACCACTTTCTGGCCTTCCAGCAGCATCACAGCCCGCTCTGCACCAAAGACAGCCCGCACAGCCCAAGCAGGCATGGGCAGCAGCGCTGGGCGCCCCAGGGCAGCAGCAAGCTCCCGAGCAAAGGTGCCATTGGAGGTGGCAGGGGAGGATGGAGACACACCGTTGAAGACACCTCGGAGACCCTCAGTCTCCAGGGCATGACACACAATCCCAGCCAGGTCCCGAATGTGGATCCAGGGGAAGGGCTGGAGCCCAGAGCCCACTGGGCCTCCTAGTCCAAGGCGGAAGGGCCAGATCATTTGAGAGATTGCACCACCACCTTGGCCCAGCACTACTCCTGTGAAGAGAACAGAGTGAGACCACAACTTCCCCCCCCCCCGAGCCTCCCAAAGGACAAAAGCTCCCTTCACCTCCCAACCTGCAAAAGATACAGTCCTTAAGAGGGCTGGACTGGAACAGCACCCCAGTGAGGTGAGGCACAAGACCTTCTCCCTCCTCTTCCCTCTCCTGCCCCAGCACCAAAGCAGAGCCACCCTGAACAGGCATGATGCTCCATCTCACCAGATCTCACCACAACACCACGAGCTGGGCTCCCAGGGATGAGAGCTGCAGCCTCCCAGGAGCTCACCAGGCGTGAAAAGAAGTCAAAGTCCCCCCCAGGACTGTCCTCAGTATATTCTGCTGTGGGGCTAGGGCGGTAATAGCCTGTGGGTGTAAGAGCAGTAAGGGGGTCAGGACTCAATCAGCCACCACCCCCTTCCCCAACTTCCTCCCTGCGTCCAAGAGCCCAGAACTTGATCACTCCATCACAGACATCCCATGTGAACAGCACAGGGTCCCTCTGATGGCAGAGACAGTTTTTGAAGTAACAAATGCGGTCTGCAAGTTCAGAGGGATGCACCAATACTCAGGTTGCGCTGGTAGGCCTAAGAACCAAATACAGCAGCAACACACTGATCAGTCTGAATAGAAAAGGTGCATCTAAAAACTGGGCATCACTGTGGCAGTTTTAAAGACTGTAGCAAGCAGAAATGCAAAGAGATATACAGGGGGATTCAGCTGAGGCCCTGCTTAGGTAACAGCGAAAGGAAGCATAGGGACACAAATTCCTATCCCGGAGTAGGAAAAAGCTGACCAAGGGTTTCTGAAACACAACGACATGTGTTGGCAATGAAGCCAGCATTTCAAGGCAAGACTGATGCCCTCAGAAGTGTGTTTCTGTCTGGAGGTTTGCCTCTTCAGGTCAGCACGAGCCATGCCTCAGCCGGGCCCAACCAATACCTACGCCGGTGACGACGACCCAAGCATGGGGTGGCTGCTCAGCATCAGCAATGGCTTTGGCCAAGGTCTTGGTGGTCTCAACGCGGCTTCTGATGATCTCCCTGCAGAAGGCATCGCCCCATCTGGGAAAGGGAGAGCCACTGATTACAATCCCCACGAGGCATCCCAGGAAACAGCACCAAGGGGCTCCCACCGGACCCCCATTGACAAGCATGGAAGAGGTCATAAGAACTCCCCCACGCTCCAAAGCAGGGGGAGGACACGGGATCTTATTACCTAAGGACATGGGGACTTTGGGGGATGGTGGCCCCTCACTTCCAACAGAAGGCCCTAGGTTTTGGACTGCCTTAGGATAAAGGCAGCAGACAAGCTGGACACCAAAGTTGGGTGATGTGAATTCTTCCCAAGTGCCTGGTGAAGGCATTTCCAAACCCACCCTCACAGAAGTAAACCTCTGGTTCTAACTTTACATTATCTAAATGTAGGCATCTGGTGTAATTTTGGATACACAGAGCTACTTTGCCAAGCCTCCAACAAGTCTTCCAAAGGTCTCCCAGGACTCAACAGGCCCACAGAAATCTTTTGGATACTTGAGAACCCAAATGTCAATTGTTAAGGTAATAACCCCAGTGCTTCCTGGACAGTTTCCTCCCCAGATTCCTTCCACATCTCTGTCAGCACTGGCCTGTCTTGCCTTCACTTTGGAACAGCACCATGGGACACCAAGGTACCTGCGGAAAGGGTTGAGGACATTTTCACCAGCCAAGTTCACCACAGCGTCGCACTGGGGCAATCCAGACTGGGACAGCTGCTCCTAGGCAGGGATAACAGGGACATCACACAGCAGCCTCCCCTCTGCTCAAGGCTTCCCAACAACCAAGCAGTGCAGACTCCCAAGAACTCCAGCCGGTTCCCTCATGACACTGCCTGGAGCGCAAGCATGAATGGAGATGGTTTTGCTCCCTGGAGCTCCAGAGAACCCATCCCAGTGCCTAGAAGCCATGGAGCACCCAGGAGGCGAAGAGAACACCCACAGGACCGAGACTCCCCACCGCAGAGCCCCCGTACGCCGCAGCAGGCCAGGCCAAGCGGGCTGGCTCCTCAGCCCCGCCACATCCTCCCTCCTTTGAGCCCTCCGCTCCCATACCCAGCTGATCCGATCCTTGCCCGCCTGCCGAGAGACGTGGGTCACTTCATGGCCGCGGCTCCGCAGCAGCTGGGTCAGGGCTGTGCCCACGAAGCCGGTCCCCCCACCTAGGAGACAGACAGGGCGTCCCAGACCTGCACCCCAAAGCCCGCACCCAGAGCACCCTGCTCGCTGCTAACCCAAACCCACACCCTAACCCACTCCCCGTGCTGTAGGGCGCTGCTAACCCTAACCCACACCCTAACCCTAACCCTAATCCACTCCCCGTGCTGTAGGGCGCTGCTAACCCTAACCCTAACCCACTCCCCGTGCTGTAGGGCGCTGCTAACACTAACCCTAACCCACTCCCCGTGCTGTAGGGCGCTGCTAACCCTAACCCAAACCCACACCCTAACCCACTCCCCGTGCTGTAGGGCGCCGCTAACCCTAAACCTAACACTAACCCTACCCCCAACCCAATCCCTGTGCTGTAGGGCGCTGCTAACCCTAACCCCAACCCACTCCCAGTGCTGTAGGGCGCTGCTAACCCTAACCCTAACCCCAACCCACTCCCCGTGCTGTAGGGCGCTGCTGACCCTAACCCCAACCCACTCCCCGTGCTGTAGGGCGCTGCTGACCCTAACCCTAACCCCAACCCACTCCCCGTGCTGTAGGGCGCTGCTAACCCTAACCCTAACCCCAACCCACTCCCCGTGCTGTAGGGCGCTGCTAACCCTAACCCTAACCCCAACCCACTCCCAGTGCGGTAGGGCGCTGCTAACCCTAACCCTAACCCCAACCCACTCCCCGTGCTGTAGGGCTCTGCTAACCCTAACCCCAACCCACTCCCAGTGCTGCAGGGCGCTGCTGACCCTAACCCTAACCCTAACCCCAACCCACTCCCCGTGCCCGGGCACCACGCACCGTGTCCTCACCCCGGGGTGCTCCAACCCCTGCCCCCAGCGCCCGCAGCGCCCCCCGCCCGGCCCAGCCCCTCCCGCACTCACCCACCAGTACCCGCATGGCTGCCCGAAGTGCGTGCGCGCTAACCGCGCATGCGCCCCCCCCCCGGCACTTAAAGGGCCAGCGCGCCCTACAGCGTTAACCCCTGCAGCGCCGGCGCGCAGGGCCGTGCCCGAGTCTAGGGTGTCGCTGTGCCGCGGGGCTTTAGGGGTCTCTTCCGAGATGGGGCGGAAGGGGTGGGAGGGAAACGCTGCCCACCTGCAGGCAGCTGGGAAGCCTTTGCTTGCCACGAAGCTGCCTGTGTTGTCCGCTCCTTATCTCGAGTCCTTTGAAGAGCAGGGGGTGGTACCAGCCTGTGGCGGGGCCTCCTCTTCCCCTTCACAGCGCTATGGTTTGTAACGGACCGGGTAATAGTAAACATTGTTCGGTTTAGACCAACCGCGTAGTGTTTGGCTGAGAATCAGAGAAAAATGAGATAGCTGAAAGTACACATCTCATACTTTTCACTGAAGTATCATTTATGATTTGTGTGTGCAAGTTCTCTCTGTATTATTAAGCTCAGCAACATCAGAGGCATTTCTGGTGCCTAGGTCAAGTGTGTAGCACTGGTTTTTAGCTAGCAAATGTAGTGGTAGTTACCCCTGGCTGAGACTTGCCTATAGCAGGGTGAAAAATAGCTTGCTGGAAAATACTAACCTTCAGGTGTAGAGACCTCCACTGTACCTGAACATAGATATCTTACAGTGAAGCTGCATTCCCCCCCAGTGTCTTTACATACTAGTTTAGATCGTTTGGAAGACCAGTAGGCACTGAAGTTACAACAGAAAAAACTCCTAGAAACACCTATGGTACATGGTCAGTGAAATGCTTATGGTCAACACAGAGGGATATTCCTCTGGTATTTTCTCCACCAGTTTAGGATGGCTTTGTATGCATGGGAATATAGGCATCTGCATTTGAGTTTATGGTATAGATAAGAGAGAAAGAGGTAACTATGGATAGTGATTGATTTATTTTATAGTGGTATTATTTCTTTCAAGTAGTTAACAATTATTTTAAAGAATTACTTTCTCTGAAAGGATTTCTCGTCACCCCTGGCATTTAACTTACATTGTAATATAATGAGAACTGAGTGGGCCTCTGGTAAGATGGTGCTCACATCATACTCCAGAAATCGGGCTTCAGACACATGATGCAGAAGTTTAAGTTGGTATTTTTGAAATGCACATTTTTACCACTGCAAACAGCCGTTAAGCTGAGTTTACCCATATTATCTTCAGACTATGTCAGATTGTGATGCTGCCAGCTTATTTATCACAGAGAAATAGCTTCCATCCTACTGAAAACACTCATGCAATGCACACAAACGCATGGACCCAGAGGAGAGCACTTCAGCCACAAGATTTCAATTGCCCATCAATGCTTGATGGTTGGAACTTGGATTTCAGTGGTTCCACTCATTTCTAAGAGAAGTGATTAAAAGCAAAATTGAGGAAAAAAAAATGGTTTAAACCTGAGGAGTCTCAGGCAAAGAAATCATTCAGTTCACTTTAATTTATCTTTGTATGTTTACAGTGAGAATATCTCCACCCGAACTAGCTGTGTTCCAACGCATGGAATAAGGCACTACCAGAGTTGGAGTTTAATTACGGATTAATTACGGCTTTAAAATGCTTGTGCCTTTTGAATAGTTATAAAAGGATTCTATGTTATGGTTAAGATGGATTGTAAATATCTACATCTGATCAAATGAATCCTGACCTTCATCTGATCTGATTATCCTAGATTTCTTTTATACCTCCTGCGTTCATCTGTTACACCAATCATCTATAATCACGAAAGACTGTTTAAAGCAAGCCCTGATGTCGCTTGTTTTACATTCTAAACATCTCTCTGTCTGTAGTGAATTGGACACTATGGTCATCATTATCTTTAGTAAAGATACTAAAGAAAACCTTTCCTTTTTAACAGTCTTTTCAGAGACTCTTTTACCTCCTGGTTTCGGAGGGTGTAGATGAAAGGGTTTAGCATAGGAACAACAATAGTATAGAGTATAGAGATGGTGTTGCTTTTGTCAGGTGAAGATGTGGCCCCAGGCTGAGCATACATGAAGAAAACAGCCCCAAAGAACAAGGTGACAGACAGCATGTGAGAAGAGCAAGTGGAGAAGGCCTTGCGCCTGCTCTCAGCTGAAGGCATTCGGATAATTGTGATGATTATATAGCCATAGGAGATAAAAACCACCAAGGCAGTGCCCACAGTAATTGATCCACATACAGCCAGCATTACCATTTCATTGACAAGAGTGTCTGAGCAGGAGACATGCATCACTGCAGGAACATCACAGAAGAAGTGGTTTATTTCTTTGGGCCCACAGAAGGACAGATTGAATGTAAAGCCTGTCTGGATTGTGCAGTTGATGCAGCCTGATAGATAAGAGCCCATCACCATGAAAATGCAAAGTCTTTTATTCATGATGATTTGGTACAGCAGTGGATTACAGATGGCACTGAAGCGATCATAAGCCATCACAGCAAGGAAGAAGGCTTCTGTTGTACCGAAGAGAGAGAAGAAGAACATTTGAGATGCGCAGCCACTGTAGGAAATTATTCTTCTGCCCAGTGAGAATGTCACTGCTGCTTTGGGAGTGATGACAGAAGAATAGCAGATGTCCAAGATGGACAGGTTCTTTAGGAAAAAGTACATGGGAGTGTGCAGCTTGGAGTCCATTCTAATGATGAGGACCATGCAGGCATTTCCTACCACAGTGACAACATACATTGCTGAGAAGAGAATGGAGAGGAGGAGTTGTGATCCTGGGTAAGACTTGAACCCAGTCAAAATGAACTCAGTTGCCTTGGTGTGATTTTCCATGTTTTCTTTCAGATAATGTTCAAATAAGAAATTAGGCTGCAGTGAGTTTCAGATACTTTGCCTGGAGAAGGAATTAGAAGGATAAGATTAATGATAAGATACATGAAACACGACAAATATGAAAAATAAAGATGGAAAACAATGGAAAATGGATTGCTGTATCACATCTGAAAGATTTTTCTGATATATTCATTTACAGATGAACCAATAACCCTGTTACAGTCTCTTCAGTGGAAAGAAACACTCTGCGTGCAGCTCATCCAACCTATTTTAAAGGTCTGCATTACAAGCAACCAAGAAACAGACATTTCTTTCTCAAGTTAGTGTAAACAACTATTTCAGATGTAGCTAGGCAGAAAAATCACACCCTAAGACTGTAGGTAACCCGAGAAAGACGCTCTCCCCTCAACACAAGAACAAATGAAAATGCTTCTTCAGTTGGTGCAAAACAATTTTAAAATTATATGAGCCAAGAAATGCATGAAGAAAAAGGTGGATACTTGTAAAAATAAAGCCTGTTGTTATAAAAAGGGCAACACTTCTTCAGGTGAGAAACTGAGGTTTTAAAAGAAGTTCAAATGTTGAACTTTCTTAAATACATTTTCTCTATTATACCCACACAGGGTGTTCAAAACAATCTTAATTGACAGAATATTTCAAGCAAATCCTTTTCAATTATATTTAGTCATTTTGTTTTCCCAAGTCAGGTGTCACCTCACCTACACTTGAATACACACACCGGGTTGAGGCCTACATTATAACTAATAATTTAGATTACCTTTAAATTCAGTGGCTAGCAATAAACACTTCCACTTGAGAATATTTACCATAGAAGTTATAAATCATGCTCCAGGATTTTCTGTTTCTCTCCATTGACCTAAAGGGAAGTCCAGCTCATCGTAGCTAACTATGTATTTACGAAGATGTACACAGATGTATAAAGCTGAGTGGCATGAATCCCCACCCAGTCGCTGGTATTTTGTTTGCTTTGTTCTGATTTCCAGGAGATACTTTATAATCCCCCTCATGTACCTAATCTTTTTAAACCAGTGAATTGATTTTTAACACATTACTACAGCTTTAAGTAAAAGGCTTTTTTAAACCAGCTGACAGAAACCACGACTAAGACTGAAGCTGCCGGAGATGCTGTCATAGCCAGTGAAAGGGGCACATCAGTAAGATTTTTGGTTCACCTGAGATCTGAAGACATCTCTGGATTGTCTGTCTCTCTGTCGATCAAGCAGGAAGTGTGCGAGGGCGTTCTTCTTTCAGCCCAGAAGCATCACAGTTACAGTAGACTATGTGAAGTGGTCTTTGTTTTGGAGGGTGGTTTTAAATGAATCTACATGAAATAGTTGCTTCTCTTCTTGGTAGAAAAGATGCTCAAATCTTGTGACTCATGTAGATCAATGCCTTCTCCAGCCAGACTATCTGACTTTTGCTTACACTCTCATCAGCTCCCAGAGGCAGAGGGTAAGATGAAGGGGGATGGTAAGGTTCTCAAGAGCAAAGATTGCACTCCTAGTCTTATGTACGTTACTTCTGGGAGGTGATTTATTTACAATACTCTAAAGGCTTGAATTTAGAAATCTTCATTAAGAAAGCTTCCAGAAATAAACCTTTAGATACAAGAGAGTACGTGCACTCTCAGAAGGTTTGTGTTTGTCTAATACTTGTCTGTGTTCTCTACTTCCCTAAGAACACTTTGTACCCATGTTGAATAGATAATTGATTATTTGTTTCAGGTTATCTCACTGCATCATTATTAGTGGCTATAAAAAATCGTAACAACTGGGTGGGAATCCTCTTCACAGTGTATTTGAAGGATTTTCTGAACATCGTTTCAAAGCAATCACCTTCAGATCAATGCTTTAAAACCGAACAATGTGTGTAGACAAATCACTGCATTAGAGGAGCTACACACCTTGCAAAATGTAATATTCCAATGGAAGGCTCACTAAGGAGTACTGAAATGCTATGGTTTTCACTTTACAGATGAAAAACTGAAATAAGGAAAGAAACAGTTCATGTTTTCATTGGTGTACTTCAGTATATTGTAATAAGGATGCAGTGGGCTTGACACTTTACTGATTTTGGCTGAGATAGAGTTAAATTTCTTCACAGTAGCTTGCATGGGGCTGTATTTCAGCTTTGTGCTGAAAACACTGTTGATGACACAGGAATGTTTAGCTAAGGGTTTAGCTACTGCTGACTAGAGCTTGTACAATGTCAAGGCCGTTTCTGCTTCTCACCCTACCCCACCAGTAAGCTGGGGGTGGGCAAGAAGCTGGGAGGGGACGCAACTGGGGCAGCTGATCCTGATTGACCAAAGGGATATTCCATACCAAATGACTTGATGCTCAGCAAAAAAAACCTAGAGGAAAGAAGAAGGAAGAGGTGGGGGAACACTTGGAATGACAACATTTGTCTCCCCAAGTAAGCCCTCCTTTCCTGGAGACAGCTGAACAGCTGCCTGCTGATGGGAAGTACCGAATGGATTCCTTATTTTGCTTTGCTTGTGCACACAGCCTTTGCTTTACCTATTAAACTGTCTTTATCCCAACCTACAAGGTTTATCACTTATGTCCTGATTCTCTCACCCATGCCACTGAGTGGGGAGTGAGCAAGGGGGTGTTTAGGGCTTAGCTGCTTGCTGCAGTTAAACCACAAGTAACGTACCAGTCTGATCTATGCTATCTTTAAAATTCATGGGAGAAATAGGTGCTGTTGGAGAATGATTCATAACATCTGTATGTTAAAGGCAAACATTCAAGCTGTATAGAAAAAATATCTCCTGGGGATGGTAATATGCGTCCATGAATAGTGAAAGTGCCTAGGGTAGGTGCTTAGATGTCTCACTGGACATTAGACTTAGATGTCTAATTTTGATGGGGGGATCCATGCTGATGTGTCTAACTCTTTCTGTGGCTGTTGCTCTCAAATGCAAAACTAAAGAACTACTGGGTTTATTTTTCTTTGTCTCCTTTTCCATGGAACTGTTCGCAGTGTATTGTAGGTTCATATTGCATAAATTACCCATTGTCATAGCACATTTTCTACTAATATCTGGAACACAGCCAGCACTTCACATTTCTGGTGATGGCTTCCTAGTGTGGACCACTTCAAGCTGTTCTTGACACCTCTCCTTGAAACTGTGATCAAGCCCTCAAAAAGTCTTGTTTGAATGAGTTGTATCCATGGCAACAGGATGCACAGAACAAGTTCTTCCCCAGGTGTCTGAAGGTTTCCTCTCTGGAAAGCCAGATGTTTTACTGCCTGCAGAGTCTGAAGAGGCAGTATGCTAGTACAGAGCAGAGTGTGCTGATGGGCTAGTCCATATCAGAAATGAAGGGCTCAGTTACAGACTCAAACCCAGGTTTAACATGGTCATATGCATTCAACTGACAGATATTTAATGTTTAGTACAGAATAGGAAACATTTTGAATCACTGTGATACCCAGAGCATGGCATAGAGGCACCTTTTATCAGATTTTCTCACAGATGATCAGTATTTAACACAGATGCATCAGCTGTGTCTCTAGACTCCTTCACACTCAATGGGAAGACTTGGACTGCAGTCTGTGGGTCAGACTTTAACGGCATGACTCCTGCTGACATACTGCTGGATCCAGGGCTCATGCAGACTGAAGGAAACAGTGAAGTGATCTGTGCTGTCAGCTGTGTCTGCATTTGTTCTTGGAGTGAATTCTTTGGTGTGCCCTGGGTACCAGGGCTCTGGTGCAAACCAGGGACTGAGTCCAAGGGACATTACGCCACAGCATGAGCTACTCATGCTATATTCCCTCTATTGCTATATTAGAAGAGTTGTCTCCTTCTGAGGATGTTTCATTTTATCCTAAATCAGGTAACTAAGAAAGTTTACTCATCCTTTTCCACTGCCTGCTGCTTTCCAGGGACAATACCAGAATCTCAAAGTAAATGAATCAGATGTGGATATCTGCATTTTGCATGTTTTTTACGATCCCACCCAAAGTTTTCTGGACCTAGCAATATATCAAGGGCAAACAAAATCTGGGGTTCAGTTTCTGTCACTGCCAAACCTTCTCTTTAAAACTGGAACAGTCATTCCTCTGAAGGCTTTTAAGGAAAGTAGGCAGCGTAGAATCCTAGAGGAAAAACAAAGAAGGAAACCAACAAACTGTAGTATATACGAAGGGCAGACTCAGATTTATCAAGGTCTAGTTCAATAAATATGGTCCCTGGTTGCATGAATAGGAGAGGTTCACTTCATCACGGGCCTCGTGACTTTAGTTCATCAGCACTGCCAGTTGATCTCTGTGAGCAAAGCACCTTCTCCCAAAGTCTTTGGTTGATTTCTTAGATGTGTCTTGTGCAAGGGAAGGTCTTCCTCAAGACAAACCTGACTTCTTTATTTCTAAGGCAGTATATGAGGGGATTCAGAAGTGGCACAACTACTGTGTACAGGATTGATACCAACTTGTTAGCACTATAGGTGTACATGACCTTAGGGTGGGCGTATGTGAAAAGAGTGGTGGAGTAGAACAGTATCACTACAGTCAAGTGGGAGCTGCAGGTGGAAAAGGCCTTTTGCCTCCCATGAGAAGAAGGGATCTTCAGCACGGTGAACATGATGCAAATATAGGAGGTGACCACAGTACACAGAGGCACCATGATGACCAGCAGAGCCAAGACGAAGTCAACCAGCTCAGGCAAAGAGGAGTCGCTGTAGGAGATATTCAGTAGGGGTGAAATGTCACAGAAATAGTGATTGATTGTCTCTGCATCATAGAACGAGAGCTGGGCAATAAAGCTCAGCTTGATGGAAGAAGTGACGAAACCACACATCCAACAGCCAGCTGCCAGCTGAATGCAGAGCTGATGAGTCATGATGAGTGAGTATTGGAAAGGTTTGCATATAGCCAAGAAGCGGTCATAGGCCATAACAGCTAACAGAATATACTCAGTACAAACAAAAGTCACAAAGAAATACAACTGTGTCATGCAGCCCTGGAAGGAGATATGTTTGTCTTGGGAGAGGAAATCCACGAGCATCTTTGGTTCAATGACAGAAACATACCAGATCTCTAAGAAAGACAGGTTTCCTAGGAAGAAATACATGGGTTTTTGCAGACTGGGGTTAGTTCGGATGATGAGAATGATAAGGAAGTTTTCCAGCACAGTTAATAAATAAGCCAGAAGTAAAGCAGAGAAGAGGAGTAGCTGCAGTTCATGAGTGGTGGGAAAACCCAGGAGAATGAAATACCTGACACTGGTTTCATTCCTCCCACCCATTCTGTAGGGGAAAGATGAGCCTTATCGACCTGCAATAAATTAAATCAATGAAAGCTAACCAGACAGGCTTACACTCGTATCAGTATGTTACACCACACTTAAGGCGCTGTAAAGATTCAGACACTTTCTTGCCGAGTTTCTGGAAATGAATTATGTGAAATTCATGTACTCAATTCAGCATTGTTCATAGTAAAGCTGTCAGCATGCTTTGTACTTCACACTTCATGGAAATCAATAGGAGCTCCCAGCCCTATCTCAGCTAAGACACCAGGCTAAAAGAAGTCACATGAGTCACTCTATCATATTGTCCATCCAGGATGAAGAGAAGTTAGGTTATGAGCTTTCAGATAGACATTGACATTGACATTGGTTTTGTTTCTATGCCTATACATTTCTAAAGTTATACCATGTATATCCCATGAACTGGGAGGGAACTCGGACATTCCACAAGGATACATACAATTTCATATAAAAAGAAAGCAAACACATCTGAAGAACCCCCTTAGAGGTATCTATGGCTAGCTCTGAAGAGCCTTACAGCTACATAAAGCTTACGGAGAGACAAACATACACACAGCATCCCACATACAGCATAAGTATAAACTCCGTATAGCTCTGGGTCTGGTTGGTTTGTAGCTAACTCAGATTATTCCTTCCAATTTAAGAACGCCTTAGCCTGTGCTTATAAAAACAAAACTGGTCTCAACCTTCTGTAGTGGCAATTCAGAATGGAATCCACTGCCTTAGTTGATCCTGGAGAATATGATCAATAGGGAGCAGATGAAGCGTAGGCTGCTGTGTCAGTTGCATGATTTATACAGATAAATCAGCCACGTTATTTATATTCAGTGTCTCAATAGGTTTGATCTAGCAAATCCCAGTGGAAGCAATCACAGAAAGAGGGAGGATGTTATTGTTTCCTCTGTGATTCCATACAGAGAAACTCTGCATATGCCTAAGGTTTTGCCTGAGACACTGAACCCAGCTCATGTTAACTGGTGTCTGAGGCAGAGGGCAAAACCAACCACCAAAAAGTCCCAGTCCCAAAGCCCTGGAGCAGAGGATGTGGCAGTCATTCACCATAACTTGGGCTGGGCTGAGAGAAAAGGGAGAGAGTCCAGCAGAGGCCAACAGGGGTTTAGGGTATGGATACTAAGAGTGGTGCTGGTCTTGTTTTGTCTGGTGAGAAGATTAAGAGGTGATCTTGTATCAGCCTGTACCAACCAGAAGGGGAGTTAGAAGGAGGACAGGAGAACTTCCCAGTTGTGACAGAAAGTCTAACGTGTGGCAAACCCCACAAGCTGTCACGTAGGGGGGTGCGTCTGGAGAAGCCTTCTTATGCAGAGGGAAATGCAGCTTTCAGCGAGACCAGATCCAGAGAAAGGCTGAATCTCTATACATGAAGGTTTATGGTTCTGTTGTCTCAAATGGTTCTAAAGCCTTATACATAGGCAAAAGAGCTGAAGCCAGAGCCCTGCACAGATGCAGTTCAAATTAATTGATCTGCAAATTACAGGTTCTGGTCTGCAGTCTCTGGAATTGTCATAGGTTTCATCAAGCAGGGACACAATGGGGTTGGTTTGGGTTTGGGGTTGGTTTTAGTTTGGTTTTTATTGTGTGAGACAAAATTAAAACAACTTCACCCCATCCCACCTCTTTTTCACAGACTCCACTTCCCTCCTTCATTCACTGCTCCACCATTAAGCAGCACAGTGGGATGTGGATTGGGGACTTGTGGTCAGTGCGCAACAGGTTCTGCACATCTCCTCTGCCGGAGAGATGCTAGGACCGCATTGGCGCAACAGGGGTCAGGTAGGGCAGGGAAGGGCCAGGCCCCAGACATGCTCCTGGTGTTCCCTGAGGACCCACAGAGGCTGCACAGGGCGGGGATGAGGCACAAGAGCCCAGCACAGGTGTCCTGAGAGCACTCTTGGTGTTGCAGTAGGGTCCAGCCCTGCCAGCAGAAGCCCATCTGCACACAGCAATGGCCTTCCCTCAGAGAGCTGAGGGGAGCAAGAGGAAAGGCTGTGCCATGTCCTCTCCTGTGGCAGTCCTTGGGCATGCGGAAGAGAAGCACGAGAGCGGTGCCCATTTCCCACAGTGTGGCCACAAGCAAGCCCAGAGGAATGAGCCAGGAGCACATCCCCTGCCTGCACGGGATGCACCAGCCCTTGATGGGAGGCTTCTGCTGCGCTCACGTGGTTCTGCCCCGGAAACCCTTGGGCTTCTCACCCCGGCACTGACAGAAGCCTTCCTATGGCAAAGCACATGAGCCGGGAAATGAAAAGGCAGCAGTGCCGGAAACCGGGACACGGCTTCTGAAGCACAAGCCAGGGTTTTTCATTAAGTGGTTTAGTCATAAGATCCAATTATTTCTGTTTGGTTTTCTGAGCCACACCATCTTTTCATCATTAAGCCTGCTAATGTTTTTGCAAGGAAAGTCTTTTTCTTAGCAAGATCTTTTGGAGAGAATCCTTCATTTCCTTGTTCCTCAAGCAGTAAATGATGGGATTAAAGAGAGGAACAACAACAGCATAGAAAGCAGACATGATTTTGTTGGTGTCATTAGCTGGAAGTGTTTTGGGCCTTACATAGATGAAAATGCTTGTTGCATAGAAGACAGTGACCACTATAAGGTGAGACGCACAGGTGGAGAGGGCTTTTTGGCGATCTCGTACAGACGAAATGTGAAAGACAGTGAAGATAATACAGGTGTAAGATAGGATCACTACAGGGAGAGGCATCAGGAGAATAAATAAGGCAGCCACAAAATCCATGAGAGCAGCTCTTTCCAAATCCGTGCAGGCTAAGTTCAAGAGAGGAGAAACATCACAGAAGAAATGGTTGATTATGTTGGGTCCACAGTATGTCAGCCGAGAGATAAAAAATACTTTACATCCAGGAATTAAGAAACCAATCAACCAAGATCCGGTAGTAAGGTAGACACAGACAGTGTGTCTCATGATAGTAGAGTAATGGAAAGGCTTGCAAATGGCAACGTAGCGATCGTATGCCATGACAGCCAGGAGGAGACACTCAGTGTTGCCCAGGCTGAGGAAGAAGTAGAGCTGTGTCATGCATCCCATGAAGGAGATTCCCTTTGTCACTGACACAAAGCTCAGTATTGTCTTGGGGAGCGTGACTGTCACATACCATATCTCCAGAAAAGAGAAATTACTCAGAAAGAAATACATAGGGGTGTGAAGGTTATAGTTTGTCCAGACAGTCAGGATGATGAGCGTATTTTCTGCTAAAACTAAGAGATACGCAATGAGGAATATTGGAAAGAAGAGAATCTGCAGATGAGGAGAAATCGGAAACCCCAGGAGAATGAATTCTTTGACCATGCTGTGATTGCTCACCGCCGTGTCTCCCATCTACCTCTGTAAAGACAATGACGTTAGTGACTTACTATTTGTGATTATAATACATTAAACACCTCCCTCTTTCTCTCCCCTCCCCAGCTGTTTTACATTACTTTCACACTGCAGTCAAATTAATATTAGTATTTCTAGTGCTGTAAATACTCGTTGAATAATCATTAAAGTGTTCCAAGGCAAAGGTATTTAGAACAAAATAACAGCAAGGCTGGATTCCCTCAGTGACGTAATGCCCAACTTCTCCTTGATCTTCACGAGGGCAATATCTGTTCTAGATAGTGATTTTTAGCTTGTACAATGATTTCTGCATTTGTGAACACCAGTCACCAAAGATCCTTCTTAAAGTAATAAAATAGTCTCAATACCAGCAGCAGTATTTACATAATCCCCATCAATGGCTTTTTCTTTTGTAAAGTTAAAACTTTATTAAAGATCAGAATTCAAGCTGTAACTTTAACATCATTAAAACAATGAACTTAGATAGAGCTTTTCTGTTCCATAGACCACGTGTCCAGAAATTGCAGACTTCATCCAAAATCCCATTTGAAAACTCCCCACATTGTCTCATATTGCCGAAGAGTTTGAAAGGGAAGAGAAAGGTTAGAGGCAGAGAAGGGAAGAATTAGGGTAAGAGTAGAAAGGGAAGGGAAGAGAAAGGGAAGGGAAGATAAAGGGAAGAGAAGGGTTAGAGGTAGGGAAGGGAAGAATTAGGGTAAGAGTAGAAGGGGAAGGACACAGAAAGGGAATAGAATGGGAAGGGAAGAGGAAGGGAAGAGAAAGGGAAGGGAAGACTGATTCAAAGTATCTTCAGTTGAAAGACACTGCTTCACTTTCTTAACATTAAAATTCATAGATATTCTATGAGAAATGAGATTTGCTGTGTGGCTTCTCAATGAAAAGATTTCATTGAAACACGCTGACAGGGAAGTGTCCTCTCCTGCCATAGTTCCTTCTCACCAGCTTCGTTAGCCGATATACTACTCAGCAGACTTAAAGAAAGAGTTATTAATACTTATCATAAGAAATACTACGTTAACAAATACTTCAATCTCACTTACAGCCTGAGTCCTTGCACCGATGCTGAACGGATCGCTTGAAGTTCAGAGTGCCGGGACATCTGTTTATTATTCCTTCATTTTCCTGAAGACTTCACCTGGGCATTTGGTTTATTCTTCCAATGGGACCAATCAAAGAAACAAATTATTTCTTCTCTCCCTTGCCTGGCAATAGTATATGTCATTTAGCTTAAAAAACCCCAAACAACTCAACCCTGAATGAACATGCGTGCAATGACTTGGGATCACAACTGGGAATCACCACTCTGGAATGAAGTGGTGGTAAAGTTATTAATAATGTAGAGGCATCCTTAAATACTCCTGTATCAGTTCAGAAGCGAGTGGTTTTTTTCACACAAGCACTCCAGAGACAGCCCAGATGAATGACTTGACAACTCTGTGAGGAGCTTTTCCTCCATCTAAGGATATTCTGATGTCTCACATCATTTGTTGTTATTGCTGTTGGGGATTTTTTATCTTATCTCAGCAGATGTGATCAGAATATTAGGGGTTTAATGCTTTCTGTATACATATATTCAATATATTGTATAATATTTGAAACTGAGAAAGAATCTACATCGTTAATATTTGACTACATTATTATTTATTGAAAATAAATGTCAATTCATATATAATTTAAAGTACATATACACAGTACGGTACATATACATAGTAGAGGTTGGTTGTTCATTCATATTCCAGCTAATACACAGTGACTGCAGCAGAATTTATCAGAACAGAATTTAAGGAATATATGCTAAAAATGGGGAGAAAAAAGTTATTACATTTACAGTGCCCAGTATATGAAGTCATCAATTTATTTAGTGTTTCTTTCAACCTTCCTTGAAAAGCTGGGCTTCTCTCGTCCCACTGTGAACACTTTCTTCTGCTCTCTTCCATGAGGATTGATTCAGTCCTAAGTAGAGGCTTCCTGCAGAACACGAAATCCTGTGGAGTGCCTGAGACCTCTCCTTTTGAATAGGCAGATACGATAGAGGAACTGCAGAAGAGAATCTTCCTTTTAGCATCACATTCATAAATGGAGCAGAATAGCCAAGGCTCTTAAAACATGAGGCATGTTAGGCACATGCATCTCACCTTAGCTGTCAGCTATCGCACACAGCATAATAGAGTTCTGAATGCAACCTAAATCTGAAAACCTTTCCTTCTAACACGCTTACACTCTGTCTCTAAGGAACTATCTTACTGGAGGACAGTCTGAAGATCTTCTTCAAAGCCTCCTTAACCTCCTGGTTCCTTAGACAGTAAATGAAGGGATTGAGCATGGGAGTCACAATAGTGTATGCAACTGACACCAGCTTGTTTAAGTCAAAAGGGTGGATTCTCTTGGGCCGGGCATACATGAACAGAGTGGCTGAAAAGAAGATAATGACTACAGTGAGGTGAGAAACACAGGTGGAGAAGGCTTTCTCCCTGCCCTGGGTAGTGGGGATATTCAGGATGGTGCTGATGATGCATACATAGGAGATAATCATGATGGAGAGGGGAATCAGCAAGATAAGCAAGGCCAGGATGAAATCTACTATTTCAGCTGTTGTCATGTCAGCACACGACATGTTCAGCAAGGGGCTGATGTCACAGAAGAAATGGTTGATGACATTGGAGCCACAGAAAGACAGCTGAGAGATGAAAACAACTTTCAGCATGGAGGCCGAGAAACCAATGAGCCAGGAGCATGCGGCTAGCTGGATGCAGAGCCGGTGGTTCATGATGACTGGATACATCAGAGGATTACAGATGGCCACATAACGATCATAAGCCATGACAGCAAGGAGGACACACTCGGTGCAAATAAAGGAGCTGAAGAAGTAAAGCTGGGTCATGCAGCCTCCAAAAGATATATTCTTGCTTTCAACAAGGAAATTGGCTAGCAGTTTGGGGACAGTGACTGAGGTGAACCAAACCTCCAGGAAGGAGAGGTTGCAGAGAAAGAAATACATGGGCTTGTGAAGCTGGTGGTTTATCTTTATCAAGATAATGATGAGTAAATTTTCCAAGATGGTCAGCATGTAGGCCACCAGGAATACCACAAAGAGCAACATCTGAAGTTCCATCATAGCTGGAAATCCCAGGAGGATGAATTCCTGGAATTCTGTGCTGTTTTTCTGCTTCATGGCAAAGGGCACAGCCTCAAGCTTCAGAGAAAAAGTAAAGAAAATAAAAGAGAAAATATATGGAATATTTTTTAAATGAAAGAAATAATGAGAAGAGCTGCAGTGAACAAAGGGAATAATGGCAAGTGGAAAAGAAGGAAGGAAGAATGATGATAATAAAGGAAAAACATGAGAGGGATAAAAGGAAGAACGTTATTCCATTCACATCATATACCGTATGGAAGATACAGGAACAACTTCAATATCATATTTTGATATCTGATTCATAATTAGTAGCCTGGACTATAACTGAAACCTATGGGTACTGGATGGCCATGTAAGAGCAGGTTTCCCAGTTCTATTTAACTTGCAGGGGATCCTGAATATCCAGGATGTGTCTGCATGACTTAGTCAATTCGGCTTAGTTCTGCACAACCAAGTCATTCCTGTGCTGCCTGTGGAGTACAGCTTTGTCCCCATTACGTTTTCCTGGCATAGAAAGTCTCAAGACGTTCACTGAATGAAACAAGGGTTTCCAGAGAGCAATCGATGTTACCCTCAATTAAGCTCTCAGGAGAGGTGAATTACATTTTTGGAGGGATGTATTTCTCTCCGTTTCTTCCCCTCCTCTTCCCTGTATTTCCATTTCTCCATCTATTCACCTTTTTAAACAATTGGATGAGCTGATTTTCACAGATAATTCTCAACTTCTACAGGTCAAAAGTGAAAAGAAAAAAACCCCTCTCGAACCGGAGAATGCACGTTTCTCCCCTTTAACGCTTCCCATCCAATCTAATCTAACCTGAGAAATGCTTTTTCATCTTGTGTTGAAGTTCCTCTAGTGCAATATTTAATTCCATGTTAAAAGGCAAGAAACAAACCACCTCTTCCTCCCTTCCCAGGATTAGCTGAGGAAAGCGTACTATAAACTGGGTTTTCAGTGGTGGAAGGACATCATCTTCCTAAAGCAATTCATTGACATTGAAAAATCTGTCCAGATATTGTTCGTTTAAAGCCTTTTATGGCTCCAGAAGCAGTAATATAAACCATGACTGAAGATTTATAATGTGCAAACACATATAACTCTGTAACCATATTACTGTTAACTTTAACTGTAATAAATTACACAGGTCAAATCAGAGCAATATTCTGCCATTTTTTCTTAGTGCAAAATACAGTGTTAACCATTGTGTCTCTTTAGTACATGTATTCAGTGCTTCCTGTCCTGGCCAGCATTAGTTCTACCTATAAACCCAGCGAGATCTGGGCGTTTCAAATAGTTCATCTTACACATCTGACCAATCTCTAAAGAAGCAACCAAAGCAAGTGACAGTGATTCTCGTAAGTCAAACAAATGCTTATGTTTTCCTGTGACTTGAGCTCGAGTAAATACCTGAGCTGTCTTACCATCAGAGGACTATTCTGGGAAGCTGGAATTCATCTGCTGAAGTTTTGATAGCCGTCAGTTTAGTCTAATATAAAATATACTCAGCTTGTCTCCTTTCTTGGGAATATAAATATACAGGCATCTCCAGGTATTACTGTTTTCATTGAGAGAAAAAGGGCTAAAATAGGTCAGATGGATTATTCCATAGCCACGTCTGTTTCTCTCTTCCTTCTGTAAGTGCATGTCAACAAGCAGCTCCGAAGCCTGGATGTGTTGCTCAGTGTAGTTCATGTGCCTGCTGTAGATGCTGAAATGCCGGTGGATTCACTCCTCCTTGGAAGAAGGTGACTGCCCATCAAAAACTCCTCCCCTTACCTTCCCATCACTTCAGCAGTGCCTGTGGTTCCATTCATGGAAACGCTCTTCTGAGCCGTACAGAGGCCCCCATTTGCCAGCTTGATGTGCCCCCTTGAGAGGTGTGCTGCCTACCAGGGGCTCACATCACGGATGTCACAGGGAGACTACCAAGCCCAGTGCGGCCCACTGACTATTTATTACCTGCTGCTGTTATTTCACGTGGGCACCACACAGGTTAAGCGTTAGGCTGATGAGGTGGAGCAGACAAGGAAGTCAGTGACAAGAATCAGAAGGGAGCAGTGTGTTATGACCTCAAGACTAGTTTATAGCAGTAGCTTAAGGTGGAAGGTATGGATTCTAAATAGAGATACTAGGTTGTGGGTCAAGTTTGATGTGACCAAGGTATGGGATATTCAGGCTTCTGAGAAAATATATACAGATCAGGCTAGCCAATGAGTCAAAGCCAAAATGAATGTACCAGAATAGGCAGGTACCCACAAAGATTGGGGTAGTAGGTAAAATATGAGGCTGGACCAGGTTAGCTGTGATGCAAAGCTGAATTAAAGCTAAGGAAGGAGTCAAGTCAATGTTGTAGCCACGCTATTCTCCACTGCCAGTGAATTTGCCAGACATCCGCCAAGCCACCTTCAGAAATAACTCCAGCAGTGCTTGTGGCTCAGTAATTCAAGCCTGATGAACTGCCCCTGTCGCCCCCAGTCCCCCTTCCCCAGCTCTGCCTTCTGCAGTAGCATCTTTAGCATTTGGGGCTTTTGTCTCTGGAGATGGTGCCTGCAGCACATATTCAGGCTACTGCTTCCATCTACTGCCCAACACCATTCACTGCAAGCTGCTTCTTGCCTGTGAACCAGCAGGAACATCAGAGAGCAGCAGCCTGAAGTCATCTTCCCCCAGCCCTGCCTCACTAGATACCCAGCAAAGAGAACTTAAGCAGCTAAGAGTCACTGTGGATGTAGTCGAGCAAAGAAGATGCTGCACTGCTGTTGGGCATCTGCAAACTACTGGTGACAGAATGTCACTGAGGGACAGGCTTGGCATGAATGTAGCTTACCAGGGGTCTGGTGAAGAGGGAAAGACCAGTTCAGACAGCTGGCTACCTGGTCACATAGTTCACGATCATAGTTCGTACTTCATGATCAGGACCAATAGTATCTTAGCAAGTAATGACCATACCAGAGTAGTGGGTGGCACAAAAGTGCTTGATTGGGCAATGGGTTAGATACTGATGTTTTAGATGTTTTATAGAGTGTTGTAATGTGGAATGTGCAGGCTGAAACTGTTTTGGAGCAAGCTAAGGAAAGGCTGTGATTTCCTACATTAATTCAGACAACAGCTGGAGCAAGGGACACCAAAGCTGGGTAACACATGTCAGAAAGCTCAGAACTGTATTTCATGTAACAGACTGACTGAGGGAGTGTGTTGTCACAAGGAGATGGAGACAGCAGTGAGATAACATCAGACAGGAGGGTGGATAACACGCCTAAGACAATGGATAGCATTGATAAAGGATAGAACGGATAATCCAGGACATAACAATAATATGTACAAAATGTGCTGTGACAAACAGTGCAATGAATAGGACACTTGAGAAAAAGTTTTAGGGCTTGAATAATGAGCTGAGTTACTGGGGATAGAGGTGTGAGTCAGACCAGCATGACTAAGTCCAAGACTCTGAGCTCTTCTTTACTTGGAACACAGGGTTTACCAGTAAATGTCATGTAAGGCCACTAATTGCTTTCTCTTTTGGCGTATTTAATGGAGCCTAGACTGAAAAAAGGCCGGGTTCTGTGATGCCATGTGGTGGGTACAGTTTGGCAGTGCAGTGCTTTGGGATGGAGTCTGTAGCTCAGAATGGCATGGCACCATTCCCCTCTCACTCTGAGGCACCTAACATTTACTTGTAGATTCTGGTGTCAAAAAGGGAATCAACACAGTGACAGAAAAGGAGTAATTTTTAATATACCTCGTTATGTACTAGTAATGGTGGAGAAGAGGAGGTTTAGTCTGAGGGTTTCCAGGGCACTTGCTCTTTTACACTACGAGATACAGGAGGACATCCTGCCCAGGTCATGCTGGTGGGGATGTTGTTTGGTTGACACTGGAGCATGTGATTTTGAACCATTGAGCCTCGTTCAGTGGGAGTGCATAACGTACATGATCCAGGAATACTACCTGTGATCTCTGTCTCTAGCAGAGAAGCAATCTGTGCTGCTTTTGGTCCTTGCTCCTGGGAGATATTAGATAATGTCATGCTTTTCCTGGTCAGGGTTAAGAAAGTGAACCTGCTCTTTGCAAGTGCACGTTGGCCCAGTGAACCCAATGCAATGTCCTGACAGCCCCAGGAAGAGGTTCAGACAGTTCTGGAACACCCGAACTATCTCCCACTCTGATTTTGCAAGGGTGTCACATCAGGCAGACCTGCATTCCCATTCTTATCCACATTTGTATTGATAGGATCCTGCCTTCAGACAATGGAATATTTGCCTTCAGTAAAAACTTAAGAACAATTGACTGGATCTAACAAGGACTTCTGGGATTAGACTCACTCCGGAGACTAAAAACTTTCCTAGTTAGTGATTGCTCTCCCCAGTTGTCTCCAGTTGCCACCCCTGGGAGGGACTCGGCTGAACACAGAGGCCTAGTTAAAAGTTGGTGGAACTCTAATGCCTTGGGATGAATTCACTGAGCATCTTGGAAAGAAACTTTATTGTCTTGGGAAGAGAGAACAAGAAGCAAGGGATGTGAGCAAAGGCAGAGGGGAAGAACTGGAGAAACTGAAAGAAAGAGGCAAATTCAAGATATTTTTAACACCAAGATATTTTTAATATCGTTTAATAATACCTGTCAGTATTTCTTGGTATAGGTCTGCCTGAGACTCAGTCCCCTGTATGAACACCAACATATTACAGTTAGTTTCTGATCTGTTCCAGTTTAATATCTAAATAATCTGTTAGCACAAGAATGACTGTCTTGTTTCAGAGCAGACAGGCTATTCATACCATCTGTGCTCCAGGTAGAGAGGACCATTTTGGGCCCATGATCTCCATATACTTTCTCACAATCAAAAAAAACAATTTTCCTTTCACTCACTGCAGTATGGGTCAAAAGTGAGAACTTTAGGTGCACTTCTGTGTGTGAGAAAGGAGAAACACAACCCAAGAGTGCAGCACTGTCAGGGATCTATCCGGCTGGGGAGCAGCTCTGTGGAAAGGGACCAGGGGGTCCTGGTGAACAGCAAGTGCAATATGAGTGATGAGTGTGCTGCTGCAGCAAAGGAAGCCAACAGCATGCTCGGTTACCTCAACAAGTGCATCATCATCAGAGATAAAGATGTCATTATCCCACTCTTCTTGGCTCTTGAAAGGCCACCCATGGAATACTGTGTTCAGTTTTGGTCCCTGCTGTATGAAACAGATGTGGACAGGCTGGAAAGGGGCCACAGAAGAGCCACAGAGGTGGTCAAAGGACTGGGCAGTGTGTGAGGAAATGCTGAGAGAGCTGGGCTTGTTTAGTCCTTAGAAAAGAAGGCTCAGAGGAGACCTTCTCACCATGTTCCAGTATGGGCACAAGAGGAAGGTTTTTCACAGTGAGAGCAATCAGTCATTGGAATAATCTCCCCAGGGAAGTGGTGGATTCCCCAGCACTGGACACCTGTAAGACTTGGCTGGTCAGAGTGCTGGGACATCTAGTCTAGGTCATGCTTTGCCTAGAAAGCATGATGCAGATGACCCTTGAGGTCCCTTCCAACCTGGTATTCTATTATTCTATGATTGAAATGTGTAGACTAAGCCTGCAATACTTCATTTCACTCTCTCCTTGAAGACTACACACTCAAGACATAATGTATTTGAGAAGTTACAACACAACTGTTTAAGTAAGATACTGCAAAGAAACTAATAAATCATGTTATCAAAATCCTAATCAACACATAATTTTAGATTGTAAAATACACACTTTTGTAGATGACTACTATAGAGATACTGGTTGTTACTTCTAAAAGGTTTTGAATCATGCATGATTGCTATTGAATGATAATCCCTTTCCCAAACAACTCAATATTAGTTCTCAAGCACATACTTCCTTTCCCCATCTTTCCCCCAAGAGCTTTTTGTTTGTTGGCATGATGGAAACTTCAGTGGGTTATACAAGGGTGTTCCTTCTGGCGTCCAAGCGGACTTTGAACCACAGAAGCTTCATAACTGTGCATAGGTGTTAGCACTCCTACCTGTGAAATATGCTCACCTCCTTTGGGCTTCACCCGATTTTATAGCTCATTCACTGTTTCTGCTATTTCTTGACCCACTTTTCATCTCCCTGGAACTTCCTTTTTTTCACCAGACCTCCTCTCAATCAACCAATCAGTGACAACTACCTACCAGAAGTGCTGAAAGGAGGATCCAAGGAGCTACAGGCCTGTCAGTCTGACCTTGATGCCGAGGAAGGTTATGGAGCAGATCACCCGGAGTGCCACCAACCAGGTGAGATTTTTCTGGGGAGATGTTGGTTATCTGAATCAATACAGAAAAATTCCACCTGTAGAGGTCGGGGGATTTTGGCCAAAGTGCAGCCAGAGAGCAGAGAAATTTATTCCAGAAATTTGGGGATTATATTTGGTTAAAAGTGGACTTGCTGACTGATAGCCACACTGCCAGTTGAGACGTCTTAGTCAGTCTGAATTTCTTTCACCTGACCTTAGGACTGTCTTTTCCCACTCTTCTCTTTAGTCATTGACTATAGAGTGACCTCTGCATTGCAGTCATCTTCTATGAACAGCAGAAAGCAGGAGCCGACAGGGGAACCAGAGAGAGTATTTTGTACCTAAACAAAGAGAAAAAATAACTGACTCCTACAATTGGGAGAGATCAATCCCCAGCAGACAATTTTCCACTGGGAAGATAAACACATTGAAATACTCCAGGTTGGTGGTGTGGCTTTTCCCAAAATATTAACCACAGCCTTCTCCTGCTAGCAGGTGAGCTCCTTTATTTTAGCTCAGTATTCTTCTTCCCTATGTTATTGTTCTTCTGTCACTTACACAGAGTTTCTCTTTAAGGGAGATTCATCTGTCTAGGAAGTTGATGGATTATTGGAATAGAAGATAAATTCCAAGGCTATTCTTATCCTTGGAAAGGACTGCTCCTCCTGAAGAGTGCTGGGACAAAGGTAATTTCCTGGAAAATGATCCACGTTTTAGTACTCTTGCGTGGGACTGTAGAGTGGATACAGGATTATCTGTGTCCAGGAGGCGATTGTTTCCTAGAATGAGCCCCATCCAGAGAATGATAGCAAAAGGGACTCATGGCCAAAAGTCCACTCTATCAACTAATTAATCATCTCTGGGTTTTAAGGACCAGCCTTCTTTGCTTGGCAGTGGGTGTTACAGTAGCAGATCTCAGCTAGATAATGGGAGAAAAGTCCACATCAGAGACTGGGGCAGTAGAGTAAAATCCTCATCCTAAAAGGCAGGAAGAGTAAAATCTTGTGCTATCATAAAGAAGGTATATTTTCCTTTCCATTGTGAAGTATAATTCTTACTTATCAAAAGCTATGTTGAAGGGAACCACCTTCCCTTCCTTCTCTAAAGAACCCCTTTAGCACTGAAAATACCTAAAGACAGCAGTAAAATATCACTTCCTCTTCTGGGATCCTGCGCTATTACAAAGCAATATATATGTAAAGATTTAATTTACTATTTTGTATTTCTCTAGATTAACTAGAAAGTGGGGACGTAATGACTTCTGCAGTTAAAAAGAGCCTGAGGGACATCACCAGCAGAAACCACACAGTGGTGACCTATTTTCAATTTTTACCTTTCTCCAGCATCCCAGAGATCCAGGGCTTTCTCTTTTGTCTGGTATTGTTCATGTACATCAGTACTTTGGTGGGAAACATCCTCATCATTACAATCACTATGGTAGATGCTGCCCTTCACTCCCCCATGTATTTTTTTCTCAAGAACTTGTCCTTCCTGGAGATTGGCTACACTACATCCATAATCCCCAAGATGCTAGTGAACTTACTCATAAAAAGGAAAGGCATATCCTTTCTGGGCTGTGCCACACAGATGTATGCCTTCTCCCTCTTCGGGATCACAGAATGTTGTCTGCTGGCTGCCATGGCCTATGATCGCTATTTGGCCATATGCCATCCCCTGCACTACATGACCATGATGAGCTGGAGCACAAGCTTCCTGCTTTCAGCTGTGTCTTGGCTTGTTGGAGTCTTGGTGGCCTTGTGGCAGACAACTTTGATCTTTACCCTTCCATACTGTGGGCCCAAGAGGATCAATCACTTCTTCTGTGACCTGCCACCTCTTCTGAAGTTGGCTTGTGGGGCCACCTACAAGAATGAAATCACCATCTACATAGTAGCTGTCGTCTTCATCATGGTCCCCTTCTTATTTATAGTTGCGTCATATGTCCAGATTCTCCACACCATCTTCAAGATGCCAACAGCTAAGGGCAAGAGAAAAACATTCTCTACTTGCTTCTCTCACCTGGTTGTGGTGACTCTGTTTTACGGATCTGGAATTGTGACCTACCTGAGACCCAAAGCTTTTTATTCAAGCAGCAGTAACAAACTGTTGTCTCTCTCTTACACACTGATGTCTCCCGTGATGAACCCTTTGATTTACAGCTTGAGGAACAAAGAGGTGAAACAAGCCTTGAAAAGACTGATAGCCAAAAAGATAAGTATGTGACATGTTTGGAAATGATAGTAAATTAAAGCTGTGATATTGTGTGCATTAGTGGAAGGAGAACATGATTTGCCACCATCACTTACCCAAAAATTCATATCTACCTATTTAATATTTTTTTTTCTTCTAAAAGAGGTAATTTTCACATCATTTTCCATGTCATTTTAAGGTATGCTTGGCATACAGATCAAATTAGTTGCATACTATTGTGTCCTCTATGTCCTGTCCGTTGATACAGAAGTAGATCTGTACTCTGCGGAAGCGTTTACTTGGGGTAAGAGGAAACTCACAATATTCTCTGAATGTTGTGAAAACATTTCTGCAGAGCTTATCTAAAAAAGAAATGATCAGAGAAGAGGACAATGAATCTAAGGAGAGGCATTCAACAAGTATCCCAGGCACTGATCGTCGGGAGAGTTCTGCTGAAGGTGTTTTCCAGTTGAGCTCTTCAGCTCTACTCTGTGAAGAAAGTTTATTTGAAGGCCTGAAGGGGTAATGATTCAGGTCAAATATCTTGAACATAAAGAATTGTGGCTTGGCTGATCACCTTGTTCTCCACTGGTATTGAATGAAGTGAGAGAGATAAAGTAAAACCACAGTTTATGTGTTCTAAAACAGATTTCTGCTGTAGTAAGAGAGAAATTATCACTTAGACATCTCCATTGCTGTGTTTTGCTTGTGTGTGAAGTTTATGTAGATAGGTTTATGTAAAAATACCTGTATTTTAGGCTTCTGAATTGAGAGCAAAAAACCAATGTCCCTTTTTGCACAAATAAAGGTTTGATTGTAGTATGAAAGAAACTACTTGAGTGTTAAGGAATAGCCGCCGGGAGCTGGCTTGAGAGCTGTCATTTTAAAAATGAAGGCTAAGACTTCATTTTTTCCCCCTTTTTTTCTGCATACTTGTGACCACACACATCTGTGTGTCACATGGTTGCACTCTGTGTGTGTGTGTGGCTATAAGCATGTTTTCTCACATGTCTCTGTGTACATGGCTGTGCAATTCTTTCCGTCCACTTGTGGTGTCAATGGATGAGATCAAAACGAGAGCAAGAGTCCAACTAAAACCAATGCCCGAGGGGAAGGGTGTATGAGGAGAAATGAACTCATGGGTATGAGGCAGCTAGAGAACCAGCTGTTCTAACCCCCATTTCCCACCAGAAGGCTTCAAATGTGTCCATGGACGTGGAAAGCCAGACTGCAATAGAAGGAAGAAAGTTATTGACTGGAAGAAACCAGAAGTTGCCTAGAGGAGGAATTCATCAGGGAAGAAGCTCCCAAGACAGACATTTCCACATCTCACAATGTCCTTCCTTCTGCCACTACCAACCCCTGGGGGAAAGAGCATCTTTCCTTGACCCCATCAGGGAACTGAGCAGGCTTTGGGATGTGTGACCTTGAAGCAGACATGCCTTTTTGCCAGGGCCAGTTGCTGGTCATTCACACTCGGATTTCAGTGTTGGACATGAAGGTCTTTGGAACTAGAGACCAAAGGACTCATGAGCTCTTTGGCTTTCCTGGGCACAGCAGTGTGACATCAGGATGGCAGTCCCCTGACTTCAATGCCTGCTTAGACCAAGGTGTTAGTCCTTTTCCAGTTCAACACCTCCTCAGTAAGATGCTGGCTGGCACAGCTTTGCACACACATGAATTCACAGAGGTCCACACACACAGATGTCCACACAGACAAACACATGTGCTTCCACATAAGTAGTTGTGGGATTAAGAGAGGAGGCACTGGGGTTCACCCAGGCAGGGAAGGGCTGGAGCACCTTAGATTACAGTAAAGCCCCATAGTGTATCTTGAGGATCCCAGAGACTTCTCAGGTACAGCAGGAGGCCAAACAGAGCAGCATTAGGAGAAAATATCCAAACCCTGTAAGTGAGGCAGAGAAGAAGCTGCACCAGGGGTGGTTTAGACCAGAGATTAGGAACAATTCCTTCCCCAAAGGGTGCTCAGGCATTGGAACAGGCTGCCAGGGCAGTGCTGGAGTCATCGTCTGGAAGCATTCACACACGGTGTAGATGAGGCCCTCAGTGCCATGGCCTTGGCAGTGGTGGGAAACGGTTGGACTGAAGGATCATAGAGGTCTTTTCCAACTGGGTTGATTCTATGAATCCATGATTCTATGTGACATCCTCATGGACAAGAGCCTCGGGGTGTGGGGCTGAGGACTTCAGGGCTGGAAGCAGCTGAGCCACTCCCTGCAAAGAAAGACACAAACAACCCCACCAGAATGCCACAGCCTTGCATCATGTGCCTGCACAGGATCCCTGTGGCTCTTGGTCTGCATCTTCTGCCTGTTCTAATGTGTTTCTGCCCTGGAAATCTTTGGGCTCATGTTCCCAGCCCTCCATGAGGGAATGGCATACTAGGAAGGAGAAAATTAAAAGGTAGCACTGTAGGAAATCAAAACACAGTCTGCACCATTAGCTGGGGCATCTTGCTTTGTAAATTAGCGTGTCAGAAGATTACTACCTCCACAAAGAGTGTCTGTGGACCTGGGCAAGTGCAGGACCAGTAAAAGAGCCAGTAGAACTCCTTGCTCCTTCCCTCCTTCACTTCTCTTGTCTCCTTCCACATAGATGACAAGGTGAGGGAAGATCTTTCTCCCCTCCAGGATGAGGTCTTGCCTCAATGGCCATCTCAGATGGTACCAACTCTACCCACTGCTGGGCTTCAAGCTCCTTCTTATGGGACATTGAATGTGGAAGAGTGTTTGGCTTGGAGAAACCCACAGCGCAGAGAGGCTGTGGCTGCCCCATCCCTGGCAGTGTTCAAGGCCAGGTTGGACACAGGGGCTTGGAGCAAGCTGCTCTAGTGGAAGGTGTACCTGCCCATGACAGGGGTTGGAGCTGGATGAGCTTTAAGGTCCCTTCAACTCAAACCATTCTATGATTCCATGATCCTTGTGCTCTGAGGAGTCTGTCCTTGAAGGTTAACCAGCCCTCCTGGGACCCTCTTAGCACCAGGGCATTTTACAATGCATCCTGCCAAGTAGCTAGGTCCCTGAAAACTTGAAGATATGCTCTTCTAAAACACAGGGCAGTAGTCATCCTGTTCTCTTGGTCAGTCCTTTGAGGATCTTTAAGCTCCACATGGTCAAGGCAGGCAAGGCTGAACTGAAGCTACACGTTCTGTAATGACATAGCTTTGCACACACACACCTCACCTTATTCTCTCTGTACTAATAGTTAGAATCATAAAATCATAGAATAGGGTTGGAAAGGATAAGGTCATGCAGTTCCAACCCCCCTGCCATGGGCAGGGACACCTCACACTAAACCATGTCACCCAAAGCTCTGTCCAACCTGGCCTTGAACACTGCCAGGGATGGGGCAGCCACAGCTTCTCTGGGCACCCTGTGCCAGAGCCTCAACACCCTTACAGGGAAGAATTTCTTCCTTAGATCTAACCTGACCTTCCCCCATTTCAGTTTGAACCCATCACTCTTTGTCTATCACTTCAGTCCCTAATGAAGGTCCCTCTCCAGCATCCTTGTAGGCCCCCTTCAGATGCTGGAAGCTGCTCTGAGGTCTCCACACAGCTTCTCTTCTCCAGGCTGAACAGTTCTAACTTTCTCAGCCTGGCTCCACAAGGGAGCTGCTCCAGCCCCTTACCATCCTCATGGCCTCCCCTGGACCTGCTCCAACAGCTCCATGTCCTTCTTACAGTGAGGACCCCAGAACCGTACACAGTGCTGCAAGTGGGGTCACACGAGAGTAGAGTAGTTGCTTTTAGTTATTTCCCACGCTAAAGGTCTCAAGACCACATTACAATTCAGTACCAGACACTTTGCAATTCCAGTCTCTGGGACATGGCTATTTCAGACATCTGCATGTCAGCAGAGCAAGCACTGAGTTCCTGGCCAGGTTCACATACCACAGCTGCAGTAAGGAGGCTAACATCCAGCCTGGCAGCCAATTCAGAGAATTGCTTTGCTGCTCTTTAATTGGCCTATGTGAAGAGATATCATTATCCATCTGCAACAAGCAGATAAGATCCCCTGGAGACCACACTCCCTGGGGCACACAGAGGGAAGACAGCAAAAAGTTTCCTCGGTGTGGCCAGACTGAACTTCAGTGTGTTAATGAGGTGGGTGTGGGGATGGCTTTATGCTAATGATGCTGTGACTGATGTATGCCCTCACTATATGGAGCTAAACTGCAGAGACTTCACCCTGCGTGTGTGTGTCTGCATGCACAAATCCCCCCCCTTTGTGGATGTACAGTGGTGGCTTTGTGTGCAGGGGGGAAGAAAATCAGGAGCCCGAGCTCTCGATACCTATTAGGGTGGACAGTGAGGAAACAATGTCAGGCAGCTGTGTACAGCTTGAAGTGAGTCCGTGAGATGGGAGCTTCTCCTGACATCACAGCATCCAGAGCTCCTCCAATAAATCAACCTCTTTCTAATGTTCTCCCTCAGCCAGAGGGGATCGTGGCTTCATTTAGAAGATGGTGCATGAAGAGAGGTCGTTTGGATCATTTCCATGGTGAGTGGTGAGTGAAGCCTGCCCAAGACATACGACATACGTATGCTGTATGTATAGACTTCCAATCCCTTGCATGCTTAAGGAGAGCCACATTAAAAGGGATTTCTCTGCTCTTTGGCCACATGAGGCTTCTGGTATGTAAATTCCTCAGGACACAGGTGAAGCCCCCTGGTTCACCTGGCTTCTCAGCAGAGCTGCCCTGGGAGGGAATCACCTCAGAGAATTTTGCCTTCAACCACTGGGAAACTAGATGACCTTTATAGTCCCTTCATACTCAAACCATTCTATGATTCTGGGAAGTTGAGATGTCCAGTTTACTTGTCCAAGCTGCTTGCTGGACTCCTGCACTAGTCCTTAAAGACAATCTGGAACTTCTAGAGGGCCTTGAGCCGTGTATATGAGGCGAGATAAGCCATGTCTCTTTCCCAAGTGCCTCTTCTCTGTCCAAAGAAGAGCCAGGGGTAAGCTGAGGAGGTGAGATAAGTGTGCTTCAATCATACATCTTTGCACTTGGTCAGCAGAAGTCCTTCCTCTGTCTGAGATGGCAAAACTAGAGAGGTGAGCCTTACCCCTAGTAAGGGCTAAGCTATGCTGAGAAGCAGATGTCAGTGGGGGTAATGGAGGTATATGCAGAAGCTTCCTATGGTGAGGCTTGGAGGAAAGCAAACGTACAGGACTACAACTCCTTCACTAATGACTGTTCATTTGGCGCTATAGGCCTGAGTTTCAGGGTCAGATCTAATTGTCCAAACATGTTTCTGCAGGGAAGGATTTTCCTGGCAATTTTCAGTTAGGATAGATGCTGTTTTCCCATGGTCTGCACAAACTCCTTTTTGGGGCTGGATTTGTTTCACTACCGGTAGCATCTGCAGGACCAGCGGGGGCATGCAAACTCACACACAAACATCCTGTTTTGCAGATGGACCTCAACACCTGGGGGCACACAGCGAATGGGACAATCGTGGAAGAATTTATCCTTCTCGGCTTCCCAGGCACGTGGCGTTCCCGGCTCTCCTTTGCGATCGTGTTCGCACTGATGTACTCCCTGACAGTAACAGGCAACGCGTCCATCATAGCCCTCGTGTGGATGAACAGGAATCTCCATACCCCAATGTACTTCTTCCTCTGCAATCTCTCCTTTCTGGAGATCTGGTACACTACGGGTGTTGTTCCCAAAGCCATTGGAGTCATGCTGGGGACTAGCCAGACCATCTCCTTCAGTGTCTGCATCTTCCAGTTGTTCTTTCTTCTCTCCCTAGGCTCCACTGTTTTCTCTTGTCTGTCATGGCCTATGACCGCTACTTAGCCATATGCTACCCTCTGAGATACAGCTCCCTCATGAACAGTGTCATCTCTGCTCGGCTGGCACTCAGCTCCTGGCTGGGAGGCTTCCTGGCCATCTCACTTCTGGCCTTTCTGACATCCAGGCAGACATTCTGTGGGCCAGACGTCATCAACCATTTCTTCTGTGATATAGATGCCTGCCTTGCCCTCTCCTGTAGTGACAGGTGGCCCGTGGAGCTGGCGACTTTCCTTGTCTCCATAATGGTTGTGGTGGCCTCCTGTGTGGTCATCCTGGTCTCCTACATATACATTATCTATTTCATCCTCAGGATCCAGTCAGCCCACGGCAGGAAAAAGGCCTTTTCCACTTGCTCTGCCCATCTCAGTGTCGTCACGATCTGGTATGGCTCTATCATCTACCTATACGTCAAGCCATCAGCCCAGAACAACATGGATGTGAAAAAAATCGTGAATACCCTTAACACAATTGTAACTCCTTTGTTGAACCCCTTCATTTACACATTCAGAAACAAAGACGTGAAGCAAGCTCTGGGGAGGGCTTTCCAGAAGAAGTGAAGCAGGTTTTCAGAAGACCTCAGTGTGAGCTTACAGTGTGCCTGGGCATCACAGGCAGTTAGAAGCCACAGTGAGCTCATCTCACTCACCTTAAAGTCCTCTTAGTCTGGGCTGAGTCTTGACTCTACGATTCTCCTTGATTCTATAATTCTAATGCTCCTCTCACAGTGCTCTAAGGACCAGCACTTGGGGAAGGTCACAAACCCCATCAAGAAATAGTTCTCTGCCAGAACATTGGAGGAGGGGTCCTCCTCCTACAGGCTTGTATTACAATTTACTCAGTGCTCCATTTTGTCAGAGATTCATCTGAATCCCTAAAGAAGTGCCAGCAGCTGGCTCATTTCCCCATTTAGTGTGATGTTTTCTGGCTGCAGCTATGCCCTATTCTTTTCTCTGTCTGAAGAACGGGGGTAAGTTGAGGAGCCGAGGTAAGGTTCATCACACATCTTTCCACTTGGTCAGCAGAATCCCTTCCCCTGCCTATGAGATGGCAAAACCACAGAGGTGAGCCTTACCCCTAGTAGCTGTGCTGAGAAACTTGGTTCTGGTTCAAGATAAAATCTACACTTTCTGGTATAACCTATGGCCATTATTCCTGGCATAGGACTGGCAGCAAAACTCACACTGCTCTTCTTTCCTCTCCTCAGCCCCTGTATGTACCTTATTAGTTTTTATTAAAACATTCAAATTGCTGTGCTTCATGCTAGATGTGTCAGGACATTTCCACATCTAAAACCCCACGTATGATTTTAATAGTCCATTGTTCCGCTCATTTTGGGCTCTGTTGTGGAAACACTTTAATGCGATTGGCAAAGTCCTCAAATTGCAGAGCTGTGGGAGGCTGGCTGGGTAACAAGTCTGTCTTTGCATTCATTGAGAGGGCATTAGCACTTCCAAAGGGCACTTGCTTTCCACCTTCCTATGATTTTCATTTCAGAACAGATGAATCATGTTCTCCAAGCTCTTCTTTCTGCACACTGACAGGGAAGGCAGTCCATGCAACCACTTCCCAAGGAGGAGGCCTCAGCATGGCAGATAAACGTATATGAACAGTGTGGGATTGATTTCACCTGTAGAGCCCTCCAAATGAGATGATTGAGTCTGGGCTGAGCATCTACTTCTCCCTTCCAGAAGCAGTGGTGCTTCCGGAGGCGAGTCAACAACCCCCTTTGTTCAACTGAGCTTGGGCACTTGGATTATAGACCTGCAGCCAGGCCCAGGCACCAGTGCCCAAGGACAGGCTGATGCTCACCTTTGGACAGCCCACTGAGGCTGGAGAACAAGTGTGTGCCTGGGTCTGTCCTCAGCCATCACTGCTTGTCATTCTTTATGTTAGGGGCAGAATTGTGTCCATGGTGCTGAAGCCCTCTGCATCCCTGCAGAGCAACCAAAAGCAGGATCTGAAATGTCCGAAGAACACTATACACAGTAGATTGCAGGTTACCATCCATTCCCCATCAATGCTGTCTAGAGCTCTCTGAGATAAATAGGGGCATGCAAAGACTCCAACAGGGTTGCCAGAGCAGACCCATGTCACCTGGGAGAGGCAGGCGACCCTGAAACAGCAGCAGCACAACAACAAAGTACCCTAGGCTTTCTCAGGTGAAACAGATGACCAACAGACTCCATTTCATAGGGTGGGATCCAGATGGAAAGCCAGCACCCTCCATCTGAGCTTCCACGTGCAGTGCTGGGTGAGATTGCCTGAGAATAGGTCCCCAGAACCATTCCTGACTGAGAAATCCCAAGCCTTTCATGCCTGTGCTCAGAAGAAGCCTTCATTGGGAAACAGGCATGGCCCAAACCTGGAAATGAAAAGGCAGCAGTGTTGGAAACCAAAGCACAGCCCATATCATTAGCTGCAATGGTTTGCATCAAGATGAGCTTGTCAGATAATTGTTACCTCTGCAAAGGCACCTCTGGTCCTGCGGCAGTGATGGGCAGATATAAAAGGCAGGCCAGGTCCCTGCTCTCTCATCCACTTCTCTGGCCTCCTTCTCCTTGAGAACCAGGTGAGTCTGAAGCCCCTTGTCCTCCTCTTAGAAGCGCGGTCTATCCTCAGTGAAACTCTCAGCTGATGTTAGCCTTATCCTGTGCTGGGGCTTGCAGCGTTGTGCATAGGTGAGAGAAGTGGGGAGAATGTCTGCCTAGAGAAAGGCTGGGAAGTGGCTGAAGGGGCTTTTGGTTTACAAATTCCAAGAGACCCTCCCTGTCCCAGGCTGCTCTATATCGGCAATGGAGACCCTGTGGCACCTGGCGCAGCTTCCAGCTGCCCGCTCCTTAGCGGCCTTGGCTCTTTGCCACAGGAAAGCCAGGCTGCTCCTCATCCACTCTTGTGCTCATCCTCTGCTTGCCCCTGCCCTGTGTCCAGGTGAAGCTCCAGCATCCAGACATGTCCTGCTGCAACCCGTGCGTGCCCTGCCAGCCCTGCGGCCCGACCCCGCTGGCCAACAGCTGCAATGAGCGCTGTGTCAGGCAGTGCCAGAGCTCCACTGTTGTCATCGAGCCTCCTGCTGTGGTGGTGACCCTGCCCGGCCCCATCCTCAGCTCCTTCCCTCAGAACACCGTTGTGGGCTCCTCCACCTCCGCTGCCATTGGCAGCATCCTCAGCTGCGGTGGAGTGCCCATCAACTCCGGGTGCTGTGACCTCTCTGGCATTTCCCGACGCTATGGTGGCAGGAGGTACCTCCTCTGATAAACGTGCTGGGAGAGCCCCGGGAGACACCTGCAGGAACTCAGGGCATGGTGCTGGATAGAGGATCGATCTTCTGGATGTTGTTTTCAACACAGCTGAATGAGCTTTCCTTTCTCTCCCTTCTCCGTAGCCAAGAACCGCAGACTCTTGGCTTTCCCCAGAGATCCCTGCACTCGGTCTTTGTTTCCCTCTTTTAACTCATTAAAGTTCTGCTTCACTGGCAAGCCGGGCCTCCTTGTGGTCCTTCTCTTTGTGAAGCCTCTCCAGGCTGCCAAAGGGGAAGGGTGTTGCTAAGGAGTGGAAGGGGTTGAGGGCACAAGGAGACTTCTCCATTCACAAAGGACTGGGAGGTTGGGACGCCCAGCAGGAGCTGGAGCTTTTTAATACTGTCCCTTGGAGATGAGGGACATCCTTGGTTGCTCTACTGCCAGTGACTATCTGGCCTTCCCTTGCTGTGTCCACAAATGCACGCACGGCAGGAGGCCTTGAGGCATCAGCAAACCCATGACTTCTTGAGGGAGGTTATTCCTCTTGTTATTCTCAGAGCTGTGCTGGGGTGGCAGGGGCAGTGGGTGATCATAGAATCATGTCATAGAACAATTAGGATTATTTGCTCTGCATAATAACAGAAGTCGTAATGGAGGCAACAGTCTTTGGGAGAGCCAATGGCTTCTACTCCACCTTCCTCTTTTCTCCACGACCCAGTCAAGGTGCCATGACCAGCAGCCATGGGCAGGAGTCAGAGGGACGTGCTATTAGAAGGAGTTGTTGCTGAATGCCCCAAGGCTGGAGCCAAGTGTGTGGGAGGTGAGGGCATTCAGCACACAAAACGGGGACAGCGAAACTGTTTCTGAGGGGGATCAAATAGCTCTGACGCAGTGCACATGAGGGAATGTGGAGCTTAGCAAGGATAAGGTTACGGGTGCACAGACTCAGGCCTCTTGACTGCTTCAATCTCGCTCCAGAGAACTGTAACGGGGAAATGGGGGGGGAGAGGGTTATTTCCATGTAAATCCCATGCTCACAGTGAAGAACAACAGGGAGCATTACCTGAGACTGAAGACCACGGCCTACAAAGGAAATTTTCAAGTACCATTGAAAAGCACATCTATGTTTGCATTCATATAGAAGCCACATTCATTTGATCAAAGAAGATGAACACCTGAAATACAATGAGATCCTGCTGGGGGTGCTGGGTTCACAGGTAGTGGGGACTCCATAGCACAGCCTGAGTTGGCTGATACCAGTCCTAAGTGTTGGGTTACCTCACCACTGCAAGAGTGGAGAGAGCTGGGCCCTGCCAGGTCCTGAAGGAATGTATGAGGTAGGATCTCATCTGCCTGTGCCCGTGTGTGCTGGGCATGTAGGGGCAGTGTGCTGGGTGATGTAGGGGAGAGGAAGGCACAGATGAGGCTGTTGGTTGTCCTCCGGCAGTATTGTCTCCTCATGCCCACTCAAGACACCCTCTGAAGCCAGGTCTCCCTGATGACCATTGCCGGTGGAGTAGTCAGGGATGTTTTTACCACCTCCAAGGGGAAGCAGACTATAAGATTTCCCACAGAAGGAATAAGGACTCGGAGGCCCAGGCTTGGATGCAGCACAACTTTAATGAGGGTAAAGAAGAAAAGGAGGTGGCTCCCAGGGAGCGCCAGGGGCAGCCACCAAGATGCGGTGCAGCTACTGCAGGGTGTCCGTCTGCCTGTCCCTCACTGGGAGGGAGAGAGGGAGGGAGGCCAAGAGCTCCCCACGGGGCTGGTGCGGGAGGTGGAGACAGGAAAGGAATAGAGAGGACAGTGGAAGGAGCAAACAATGCCCCAGTACACTATCTCTTGATCAGCACAATTTTCTTACAACTTCAGAGGTTCCAGACTGAAAAAGGAGCCAGCAGCTTTAGCAGGGTCTGCACCTGGAGCCGCAGTAGCGGTTGGTGATGCAGGAGAGGTCGAAGCCCCCGGAGTTGATGGGCACTCCCTCACAGCTGAGGATGCTGCCAACGGCGGCGGAGGTGGAGGAGCCCACAACGGTGTTCTGAGGGAAGGAGCTGAGGATGGGGCCGGGCAGGGTCACCACCACGGCGGAGGGCTGGATGGCGATGGTGGAGCTCTGGCACTGCCTGACACAGCACTCATTGCAGCTGTTGGCCAGCGGGGTCGGGCCGCAGGGCTGGCAGGGCACGCACGGGTTGCAGCAGGACATGTCTGGATGCTGGAGCTTCACCTGGACACAGGGCAGGGGCAAGCAGAGGATGGGACACGGCAGCAGCAGCTCTGCACCCAAGCCTGGGCAAGCCAAGGCACCTCCTGGCCCAGCACACGCTGACCACCTCCAAGCCCAGCAGCCGCCTCAGCTCAGTCCCAGCCTCTCTCTGCACCAGCCCTTCTCTCCCCTTCCCTCTGCCCCCCCACCGAGAAGCAGCTCCCAGGCCTGCGCTAGCACAGCCCCCATCAGCTGAGAGCCCCGGGGAGGAACGACCTGCTCTGGAAGCAGCAGCACAAGAGGCTTCGCACTCACCTGATTGCCAGGAGAAGGAGGCCAGAGAAGTGGATGAGGAGCACAGACCTGGGCTGCCTTTTATAGTCGTCCTGCAGTGCCTCAGGCCCACAGGCACCTCTGTGGCAGCAGGAATTTCCTGACAAGCCCATGGCAAATGCAAACCCTCCCAGGTAATGGCAGGGGCCGTGTCCCGGTTTCCGGCACTGCTGCCTTTTCATTTCCCGGCTCATGTGCTTTGCCATAGGAAGGCTTCTGTAGGTGCCGGGATGAGAAGCCCAAGGGTTTGCAGAGGAGGAGCCCACAACTGTAGGCCCAGCACAGGTGTCCTGAGAGCACTGTTGGTGTTGCAGTAGGGTCCAGCCCTGCCAGCAGAAGCCCATCTGCACACAGCAATGGCCTTCCCTCAGAGAGCTGAGGGGAGCAAGAGGAAAGGCTGTGCCATGTCCTCTCCTGTGGCAGTCCTTGGGCATGCGGAAGAGAAGCACGAGAGCGGTGCCCATTTCCCACAGTGTGGCCACAAGCAAGCCCACAGGAATGAGCCAGGAGCACATCCCCTGCCTGCACGGGATGCACCAGCCCTTGATGGGAGGCTTCTTCTGTGCTCACGTGGTTCTGCCCCGGAAACCCTTGGGCTTCTCATCCCGGCACTGACAGAAGCCTTCCTATGGCAAAGCACATGAGCCGGGAAATGAAAAGGCAGCAGTGCCGGAAACCGGGACACGGCCCCTGCCATTACCTGGGAGGGTTTGCATTTGCCATGGGCTTGCCAGGAAATTCCTGCTGCCACAGAGGTGCCTGTGGGCCTGAGGCACTGCAGGACGACTATAAAAGGCAGCCCAGGTCTGTGCTCCTCATCCACTTCTCTGGCCTCCTTCTCCTGGCAATCAGGTGAGTGCGAAGCCTCTTGTGCTGCTGCTTCCAGAGCAGGTCGTTCCTCCCCGGGGCTCTCAGCTGATGGGGGCTGTGCTAGCGCAGGGCTGGGAGCTGCTTCTCGGGGGGCAGAGGGAAGGGGAGAGAAGGGCTGGTGCAGAGAGAGGCTGGGACTGAGCTGAGGCGGCTGCTGGGCTTGGAGGTGGTCAGCGTGTGCTGGGCCAGGAGGTGCCTTGGCTTGCCCAGGCTTGGGTGCAGAGCTGCTGCTGCCGTGTCCCATCCTCTGCTTGCCCCTGCCCTGTGTCCAGGTGAAGCTCCAGCATCCAGACATGTCCTGCTGCAACCCGTGCGTGCCCTGCCAGCCCTGCGGCCCGACCCCACTGGCCAACAGCTGCAATGAGTGCTGTGTCAGGCAGTGCCAGAGCTCCACCATCGCCATCCAGCCCTCCGCCGTGGTGGTGACCCTGCCCGGCCCCATCCTCAGCTCCTTCCCTCAGAACACCGTTGTGGGCTCCTCCACCTCCGCCGCCGTTGGCAGCATCCTCAGCTGTGAGGGAGTGCCCATCAACTCCGGGGGCTTCGACCTCTCCTGCATCACCAACCGCTACTGCGGCACCAGGTGCAGACCCTGCTAAAGCTGCTGGCTGCGTCCTCAGGCAGGAACATCCACGACCTCACACCATGGATCTGCACAGGAGATAGAGCTTCGCGGCGCTGTTTCCTTCTCCCACTGTCCTCTCCATTCCTTTCCTGTCTCCACCTCCCACACCAGCCCCATGGGGACCTCTTGGCCTCCCTCCCTCCCTCCCTCTCAGTGAGGGACAGGCAGACGGACACCCTGCAGGAGCTGCACCGCCTCTTGGTGGCTGCCCCTGGTGCTCCCTGGGAGCCACCTCCTTTTCTTCTTTACCCTCATTAAAGTTGTGCTGCATCCAAGCCTGGGCCTCCGAGTCCTTATTCCTTCTGTGGGCAATCCTCAAGTCTGCTTCCCCTTGGAGGTGACAAAGACATTTCTGGCTAAACTACATAAGTGAGGGGATGTCTCTAAAGGGTGGCAGTAGTTGGCATGGTGAGACAATGCTGCCTGAGGACAGCCCACTGCCTCTGCCTTCCTGTCCCCTACATCACCCAGCACACCACCCTTACATGCCCAGCACACACGGGCACAGGCAGATGAGATCCTGCCTCATGCAGTCCCTCAGCACCTGGCAGGGGCCAGCTCTCTTCAGGCATGAACTGGTGAGTTATCCCAACACTTAGGACTGGCAGCAGCCAGCCCAGGCTGTCCAACAGGGTCCCCACTACCTGTGAACCCAGCACCCCCAGCAGGATCTCATCCTATTTCAGGTGCTCATCTTCCCTGATGAAATGAATGTGGCTTCCTTAAGAATGCAAACGTAGATGTGCTTTTCAATGATACTTGAAAATTTCCTTTGTAGGCCTTGGTCTCCAGCCCTGGCTAATGCTCTAAATCCTGGCCCCTCTCATAAAATCATAGAATCAGTGAGGTTGGAACAGACCTTTGAGATCATCAAGTGCAACCCTTCCCCAGCACTGCCAGATCCACCAGTAATCATTGTCACTAAGGCCCTCATGTGCACGTTGTTTAAGGCTCCCGGGGCTGTTCAAATTGCACCCCTTCCCTGGGCAGCCTGTTCCAATTCCTGATCGCACTCTTGATGTAGAAATTGGTCCTAATCTCCACTCTAAACCTCCCCTGGTGTAGCTTGAGGCATTTCCTTTTGTCCTATAACTTCTTACCGGGCAGAAGAGCCCAACCCCACCTGACTACAACCTCCTGTCAGGTAGCTGGAGAGAGAGATAAGGTCCAGACTAAAGTTCCCTATGTGCTTTAGCTGTTCCCCATCACACTGTGCTCCAGGCCCTTCACCAGCTTCACTGCCCTTCTCTGGCCCCACTCCAGCACCTCAATGTGTCTTTTGTAGTGAGAGGGACAGAAATGATCACGGGATTTTAGGTGCAGCCTCAAATGCCCTGGTCCTGCTAGCCACACTATGTCTGTTCCAGACTAGGATTCCCTTGGCCTTCTTGGCTGCCTGGGCATTACATGGGCCGTGTTCACATCCACCAACCAGCACCCCCAGGTCCTTTTCATGGGCAGTTTCCAGCCACTCTTCCCCAGGCCTGGAGCTTTGCAGGGGGTTGTTGTGGCCCAAACTCAGGCTACAGCACTTTGCCTTGTTGAACCTCTTCCATTGGCCACAGCCCACGGATCCAGCTTGTCCAGATCCCCCTCCAGAGATTCCTAGCCTTCGGAAGATCAACACTCCCACCCAACTTGGTGTTGTCCACAAAGTCACTGAGGGTGCCCTCCATCCCCTCACCCAGATCACCACCGAAGATTGTAAACAACACTGGCCCCAAGACCAAACTCTGAGGATCACCACTAGTAATCAGTCGCCAACTAGATGTGACGCCATTTATGACCACTATTTGGAATCCGCCTTCGAGCCATTTTCAATCCAGCAAGGAATCCACACTTCCAGGCCATGAGGAACCACTTTCTCCAGCAGAACGATATGGGACAGTGTCAAAAGCTTCAGGAAAGTCAAATAGACAATGTCCACAGCCTTTCCCTCATCACCTAGGTGGGTCACCCTGTCATAGAAAGAGTTCAGGCTGGTCAAACAGTACATGCCCTTCAGGAACCCGTGTGAAATGGGTCTGATACCTACATTTTCCAGTAAGTGCCTTATGGTCTCACCAAGGATCATCTGCTCCATGACCTTCCCCAGCACCGAGCTCAGGCTGACAGGCCTGGAGCTTTGGGAAAATCCTTCCTGCCTTTTTCTAAAGAAACATCACAGTGGCCAACCTCCAACATCTGGGGATCTGCCCACTACACCAGGACTGCTGATCAGTGATGGAGAGTGGCTTGGCACGCTCCTCTGCCAGATCCTTCAGCCCTCTTGCTTGGAACCTTCCAGACCCATAGACAGGTGTATGTCTAAGTGGAGCACCACTTATTCCTGGATTGTGGGGATTTTTATCAGCTCCCCATGTCTGTCACCTAACCTGGGGAACTCTGGTGTTACCACTGTCATTTTCCTAAGTGCTGGGTTACCTCAGCCCTGCATGCCTAGAGAGAGCTGGGCTCTGCCAGGTGCAGAAGGACTGCATGAGGTAGGATCTCATCTGCCTGTGCCCATGTGTGCTAGGCATGCAGAGATAGCGTACTAGCTGAGGTAGGAGAGAGGATGGCAGAGAGAAGATCAGAGAAGAAGCCGTGTGCTCTTCTGAGCAGTCTTGTCTCCTCATGCCCACTCCTGCCACCCTTCGGAGCCATGCTCTCACTGATGGCCATTGTCGGTGGAGTAGCCACCGATGTTTTTACTACCTCCAAGGGGAAGCAGACTTGAGGATTTCCCACAGAAGGAATAAGGACTCGGAGACCCAGGCTTGGATGCAGCACAACTTTAATGAGGGTAAAGAAGAAAAGGAGGTGGCTCCCAGGGAGCACCAGGGGCAGCCACCAAGAGGCGGTGCAGCTCCTGCAGGGTGTCCGACTGCCTGTCCCTCACTGAGAGGGAGGGAGGGAGGGAGGCCAAGAGGTCCCCACGGGGCTGGTGCGGGAGGTGGAGACAGGAAAGGAATGGAGAGGACAGTGGGAGAAGGAAACAGCGCCGTGAAGCTCTATCTCCTGTGCAGATCCATGGTGTGAGGTCGTGGAGGTCCTTGCCCGAGGATGCTGGCAGCAGCTTTAGCAGGGTCTGCAGCAGTAGCGGTTGGTGATGCAGGAGAGGTCGAAGCCCCCGGAGTTGATGGGCACTCCCTCACAGCTGAGGATGCTGCCAACGGCGGCGGAGGTGGAGGAGCCCACAACGGTGTTCTGAGGGAAGGAGCTGAGGATGGGGCCGGGCAGGGTCACCACCACGGGGGAAGGCTCGATGACGACGGTGGAGCTCTGGCACTGCCTGACACAGCACTCATTGCAGCTGTTGGCCAGCGGGGTCGGGCTGCAGGGCTGGCAGGGCACGCACGGGTTGCAGCAGGACATGTCTGGATGCTGGAGCTTCACCTGGACACAGGGCAGGGGCAAGCAGAGGATGGGACACGGCAGCAGCAGCTCTGCACCCAAGCCTGGGCAAGCCAAGGCACCTCCCAGCCCAGCACACGCTGACCACCTCCAAGCCCAGCAGCCGCCTCAGCTCAGTCCCAGCCTCTCTCTGCACAAGCCCTTCTCACCCCTTCCCTCTGCCCCCCGAGAAGCAGCTCCCATCCCTGCGCTAGCACAGCCCCCATCAGCTGAGAGCCCCGGGGAGGAACGACCTGCTCTGGAAGCAGCAGCACAAGAGGCTTCGCACTCACCTGATTGCCAGGAGAAGGAGGCCAGAGAAGTGGATGAGGAGCACAGACCTGGGCTGCCTTTTATAGTCGTCCTGCAGTGCCTCAGGCCCACAGGCACCTCTGTGGCAGCAGGAATTTCCTGGCAAGCCCATGGCAAATGCAAACCCTCCCAGGTAATGGCAGGGGCCGTGTCCCGGTTTCCGGCACTGCTGCCTTTTCATTTCCCGGCTCATGTGCTTTGCCATAGGAAGGCTTCTGTAGGTGCCGGGATGAGAAGCCCAAGGGTTTGCAGAGGAGGAGCCCACAACTGTAGGCCCAGCACAGGTGTCCTGAGAGCACTGTTGGTGTTGCAGTAGGGTCCAGCCCTGCCAGCAGAAGCCCATCTGCACACAGCAATGGCCTTCCCTCAGAGAGCTGAGGGGAGCAAGAGGAAAGGCTGTGCCATGTCCTCTCCTGTGGCAGTCCTTGGGCATGCGGAAGAGAAGCACGAGAGCGGTGCCCATTTCCCACAGTGTGGCCACAAGCAAGCCCACAGGAATGAGCCAGGAGCACATCCCCTGCCTGCACGGGATGCACCAGCCCTTGATGGGAGGCTTCTGCTGCGCTCACGTGATTCTGCCCCGGAAACCCTTGGGCTTTCATCCCGGCACTGACAGAAGCCTTCCTATGGCAAAGCACATGAGCCGGGAAATGAAAAGGCAACAGTGCCGGAAACCGGGACACGGCCCCTGCCATTACCTGGGAGGGTTTGCATTTGCCATGGGCTTGCCAGGAAATTCCTGCTGCCACAGAGGTGCCTGTGGGCCTGAGGCACTGCAGGACGACTATAAAAGGCAGCCCAGGTCTGTGCTCCTCATCCACTTCTCTGGCCTCCTTCTCCTGGCAATCAGGTGAGTGCGAAGCCTCTTGTGCTGCTGCTTCCAGAGCAGGTTGTTCCTCCCCGGGGCTCTCAGCTGATGGGGGCTGTGCTAGCGCAGGCCTGGGAGCTGCTTCTCGGAGGGGGTCAGAGGGAAGGGGAGAGAAGGGCTTGTGCAGAGAGAGGCTGGGACTGAGCTGAGGCGGCTGCTGGGCTTGGAGGTGGTCAGCATGTGCTGGGCCAGGAGGTGCCTTGGCTTGCCCAGGCTTGGGTGCAGAGCTGCTGCTGCCGTGTCCCATCCTCTGCTTGCCCCTGCCCTGTGTCCAGGTGAAGCTCCAGCATCCAGACATGTCCTGCTGCAGTCCGTGCGTGCCCTGCCAGCCCTGCGGCCCGACCCCGCTGGCCAACAGCTGCAATGAGTGCTGTGTCAGGCAGTGCCAGAGCTCCACCGTCGTCATCGAGCCTTCCCCTGTGGTGGTGACCCTGCCCGGCCCCATCCTCAGCTCCTTCCCTCAGAACACCGTTGTGGGCTCCTCCACCTCCGCCGCCGTTGGCAGCATCCTCAGCTGTGAGGGAGTGCCCATCAACTCCGGGGGCTTCGACCTCTCCTGCATCACCAACCGCTACTGCGGCACCCGGTGCAGACCCTGCTAAAGCTGCTGGCTGCGTCCTCAGGCAGGAACATCCACGACCTCACACCATGGATCTGCACAGGAGATAGAGCTTCGCGGCGCTGTTTCCTTCTCCCACTGTCCTCTCTATTCCTTTCCTGTCTCCACCTCCCGCACCAGCCCCGTGGGGACCTCTTGGCCTCCCTCCCTCCCTCCCAGTGAGGGACAGGCAGACGGACACCCGGCAGGAGCTGCACTGCCTCTTGGTGGCTGCCCCTGGTGCTCCCTGGGAGCCACCTCCTTTTCTTCTTTACCCTCATTAAAGTTGTGCTGCATCCAAGCCTGGGCCTCCAAGTCCTTATTCCTTCTGCTGCCACCCTTCCACTCTGTTCAGGGGAAAAGTCGGAGGTGGCAGGGATCAGCGTCACTGCGGTGGATTTTGTCACTTGTAAACTTATTAAATTAATTTCTTGTTTCATGAAGTTATAGAACCATAGAACATTTTGGTTTGGAAGAGACGTTAAACCTCATTTCATTCCAATTCCCCTACCACCAGTATGGACAGGTTCCATGATCGCAGCTTGCTCCAAGACCCTGTGTCCAACCTGGCCTTGAGCACTGCCAGGGAGCACCCTCACAGGGAAGAGCTTCTGCGTACAATTTCATCTAAATCTACCCTCCTCCTGTTTAAATCAGTTACTGTTGTCCTATTAGTACATGTTTTTTTGTCAAAAGCCCCTCTCCAGCTTTCCTGTTGTCCCTCTTTAGGCACTGGATGCTGCTTCCAGGTCTCCTGCAGCCTTCTCTTCTCCAGGCTGAACCATCCCAGCTATCTCAGCCTGTCCCCAGAGGAGACGATTTGAGTGCAAACATTCAGCCTATTTTTTACCAGCTATGTGGTCCTTCCATCGTATCCATGCCTCTCCAATTTAGAGACAAGGATGTTGTGCAGGACAGTGTCAAATCCCCCCTTGTAGAAGGCACCAGAATTTGTCAGGCGCTTCAATTCCCTGGATCTTCCTTTCCTCCTTTTCAAAAATGGGTGTAGTGCAGTCTATGGAGTAGAAAAGGCTTTGCTGCTGTATAAGAACTGCTCAGCTACAGTGAAAACATCCCTGGGTTATCCACACTCTTTTCAGCACAAATCCACATCGTAGCCCCTGAGAGCTACTATGAAGATGCTTAACCCTATCCCAGGCAAAACCAGCACACTCACTGACATGTCTTTCCAGCTTGACCCCAGGTATTTGGAAGGCAAGAGCCTGAGCCAGAACACACACAGGTTGACTTTAAGGTCTGTGTCCACTTGCAGCCCTATGAGCTTTTGGGATTCTGGAGAAAGGCTGGGATAGCTCTCCTGTCCAGAGTCTGCAGTGGCTGTGAAAGCAGAAGGCGAAAATGCAACCCTGTAAAGAGCAGATTTTTATCCTCTTGGTGACCTGATGGGCAGAATCCTTTGGGAAAGTGCCTGGAGGAGTGTCAAAGAGGCCCAGGGTGAATGTGGGATACAGCAGTTGAGATCTGATGATGATAACGTTAAGGAGATCACCATAATTACCTCCAGCACTTCCACTTCCTAAAGGATCTACCATGGACATTTTCCTTTGAAACTTCTATTTCTGTAATTGTGCCTCATGCTCTGTTGGACCCACTCCCCTGGGCTTGTGTGGCAAGGCTTTGGTAGCAGGAGGAGGAAGGGTGCCGGGGTGGTTTCTGTGAGAACAATCCAGGGGCTTCACCCATGTCTGATAGAGTCAGATCCAGCCAGCTCCAAAATGGGCTCGGTGCTGCCTAATGCTGAGCCCATCACTCTGGTGGTGTCTCTGTGGAAAGGTGTTTAAGAAAGGGCAGAACACTGCCCAGGAAGTGAGGGAAAACCCACTTGAGAACCAGTCCTGTAAACAGCAAGGCCAGGGCAGGAAGAGGTGGAGAAGGTGCTCCAGGTGATGGGGGAGAGATTCCCGTGCAGCCCAAAGGAAAGACCGTGGTGGAGCAGAAATCCACACTGCAGCCCATGGACGATTCCATGCCAGACCATGCTGATATTCCCTACAGGAACAATGGCTTGCGCAGAGATCGTGCTGAAGCAGGCTCCTGGCAGAGCTGTGTCCACTGGAAAATCCACATTGGAGCAGCCTACCCAGAAAGGACTTCAGCACATGAATAAGGCGTACACTGGAGCAGGCCTTGAAAGACTGCGGCCTAAACTAAAGGCTCATGATGCAGAAGAGGAAAAGTATGAAGAGGAAACAATGGCACAAAGGAACTGATGTGTAGTGACAGCAACACCCCGTTCCACCACTGTTGAGTCATAAATAAGGAAGACTGCCCTCGTCACCAGGAAAGCCATTTCCCTGGCCTTTTGTCTGGCTGTTGCAAATGAACTGGTGCGCTTCAATCTTAAGTGAAAACAAGAAATACGTTTACGACATCAAGAAATGACACCCCTGCTTCCTAAACCACTTCTCAGAGGTTAGTGTAGTTCCAGTGGATGCACACGTAGTCAAAGATTTAGCCAATGGTTTATGTCTAAATGGATATATAAGAACAGTGAAGCCATTGTGTCACTCAGAGGAGAAATAATACAGGAAACAGAAGAATTCCTGCAGAAGGAATAAGGACTCGGAGGCCCAGGCTTGGATGCAGCACAACTTTAATGAGGGTAAAGAAGAAAAGGAGGTGGCTCCCAGGGAGCACCAGGGGCAGACCCCAAGAGGCGGTGCAGCTCCTGCAGGGTGTCCGTCTGACTGTCCCTCACTGAGAGGGAGGGAGGGAGGGAGGCCAAGAGGTCCCCACGGGGCTGGTGCGGGAGGTGGAGACAGGAAAGGAATGGAGGTGGACAGTGGGAGAAGGAAACAGCGCCGCGAAGCTCTATCTCCTGTGCAGATCCATGGTGTGAGGTCGCGGATGTTCCTGCCTGAGGACGCAGCCAGCAGCTTTAGCAGGGTCTGCACCTGGAGCCGCAGTAGCGGTTGGTGATGCAGGAGAGGTCGAAGCCCCCGGAGTTGATGGGCACTCCCTCACAGCTGAGGATGCTGCCAACGGCAGCAGAGGTGGAGGAGCCCACAACGGTGTTCTGAGGGAAGGAGCTGAGGATGGGGCCGGGCAGGGTCACCACCACGGCGGAGGGCTGGATGGCGATGGTGGAGCTCTGGCACTGCCTGACACAGCACTCATTGCAGCTGTTGGCCAGCGGGGTCGGGCCGCAGGGCTGGCAGGGCATGCACGGGTTGCAGCAGGACATGTCTGGATGCTGGAGCTTCACCTGGACACAGGGCAGGGGCAAGCAGAGGATGGGACACGGCAGCAGCAGCTCTGCACCCAAGCCTGGGCAAGCCAAGGCACCTCCTGGCCCAGCACACGCTGACCACCTCCAAGCCCAGCAGCCGCCTCAGCTCAGTCCCAGCCTCTCTCTGCACAAGCCCTTCTCTCCCCTTCCCTCTGCCCCCCTCCGAGAAGCAGCTCCCATCCCTGCGCTAGCACAGCCCCCATCAGCTGAGAGCCCCGGGGAGGAACGACCTGCTCTGGAAGCAGCAGCACAAGAGGCTTCGCACTCACCTGATTGCCAGGAGAAGGAGGCCAGAGAAGTGGATGAGGAGCACAGACCTGGGCTGCCTTTTATAGTCGTCCTGCAGTGCCTCAGGCCCACAGGCACCTCTGTGGCAGCAGGAATTTCCTGACAAGCCCATGGCAAATGCAAACCCTCCCAGGTAATGGCAGGGGCCGTGTCCCGGTTTCCGGCACTGCTGCCTTTTCATTTCCCGGCTCATGTGCTTTGCCATAGGAAGGCTTCTGTCAGTGCCGGGATGAAAGCCCAAGGGTTTCCGGGGCAGAACCACGTGAGCGCAGCAGAAGCCTCCCATCAAGGGCTGGTGCATCCCGTGCAGGCAGGGGATGTGCTCCTGGCTCATTCCTCTGGGCTTGCTTGTGGCCACGCTGTGGGAAATGGGCACCGCTCTCGTGCTTCTCTTCCGCATGCCCAAGGACTGCCACAGGAGAGGACATGGCACAGCCTTTCCTCTTGCTCCCCTCAGCTCTCTGAGGGAAGGCCATTGCTGTGTGCAGATGGGCTTCTGCTGGCAGGGCTGGACACTACTGCAATACCAGCAGTGCTCTTGTGCTCTCAGGACACCTGTGCTGGGCTCTTGTGCCTCATCCCTGCTCTGTGCAGGTTCTGTGGGTCCTCAGGGAACACCAGGAGCATGTCTGGGGCCTGGTCCTTCCCTGCCCTACCTGAGCCCTGTTGTGCCAATGCTGTCCCAGCATCTCCTCAGCAGAGTCCCCACGTGCTGATGTTTCTGGCATTGTGTGAGCGTACAGATATGGGCAGGGTTCCATGAGCACGCGTGTCTCGGTCCCTCCTCGCGTGACCCTCATCATGAGGGTACAGGCACACCATCGCTTGTGCTTGTGATACAGGTGAACCACCAAAAGCCTTTTCATGAGCAGATCCAGCAATGCCCCACTTTATATGTTCAGAACCCGTTGTGCGCTGAAAACAAGGCCCCAGGGCACATCCCGCTGTGCTGCTGAATGGTGAAGCCGTGAATGAAGGAGGGAATGGGGTCTGTGAAAAAGAGGGGGGATGGGGTGAAGGTATTTGGGGATGAGGTGAACCTATGTTCAGAGGCTTTGGAATTTCCTCCCCGTCCTACTCTTTTCTATTGGCGATAGGTTCAATGAATGTCCATCACGTCAGGTCTGTTTCAGCCCTGATCGCAATTGGTACTTATGTCTCTGTGTTTATCTCAACCCGTGACCTTTTTCTCCTGACTTTCTCCTCCTGTCCTCTTGGGCAAGGAGAGGGAGAAAGCAGCAGAGTGGCTCTGGGAGACAGCCAAGGTCCTTTTGGTTCTGCGCCCATTATGGCAACTGCCTGTGCTGTGAGTGTGTGTCTTGTATATGTTTTCTTCCTGATTTCTCTCGGTGCTTCCGGGAGCAGGCTCTTTCTTTCTCTGTTGCTCCCCTCGGAGGATGAAGGGCAATGATGTCACTTGGTCGTTGTGCTTGCCTGCCTGGGAACGTGCGACTTGCGGCAGGTTCCCAGCCATGGGCAGAGCACAGCCCCGCAACGCTCTTGGCACATCCTCACATGAACAGCAATACCCCAAACGCCACATCACCATGGCAGGACTTGTCAGGCACTCATCAGTGTCCTCTTGCAGGCGTATGTGAATAACCCTTTTGCCACGGGGTGGCTGTGTGCTGGCAGTTGGGGATGTGCAGTCTCGAGTGACATCCGCCCTGCACATCTGCGCACTGAACCCCTGGGGCTGCGTGGGGCACTCTATGGGGGTGATAGAGGAAGAGGCAACATGGCCTTGCTGTCCTTGTCCTCGGACACACGGCGTGTCTCTTCCTGCTGAAGATGGGTGGGAAGGCAAGGAGGAGAAGGAGGCTCTGGGCTCTAGCCAAGGTGATCTCTCTTACCATCCCCTCCTTGCATCCCCGCTGCCCCCTTCCCTCTGAGCCTTCTCCCCTGGCACAGCTCCATTGCACAGGAGCTGCCTCGGGTGCCGGTTGGGCTGCTGACATCCCAGGGCCTCCTGCAGCACTGGCATCTTTCCAAGTGGAAGAGAGCTCAGGTTGGCATCACACTCTGTAGGGCATGCTGGGAGCCCAAGGAGTATATTTCCACACTCCCAGTGCACTTGGAATGAGAAAGAATCCAGTGGTTCACACACTTGCCAGCATATCTCTTTGCTCCCTGGACAGCATTCGAGAGCATCCAGAGAGGAACGGACTACATAGAGCCAGAGACTGGGATGCATCAGAGTTTAATGAGTCCAAAGAGGGAAACGATGTCTCGAGAGGAGGCCACAGGTTAAGGGTTCCTATGAGCAGCCAAGGATCAGTGCCACACAAAAACCATTAGTGGGCAAGTTCCCCATCAGCTGTCTTCACTGGCCCTCAAGGCTGCAGGGGGCAGAAAGCAAGAAAGGCAAAGGAGGGAAAGCAGAGAGTGGAGGAAGGGAATGAGAGGCAGCGGCCGTGTTTGCAGAGAGCCCGGGCTGGCCCCTTGCCCAGGGCTGCCTCCCTTTGAGGAGGAGCGGGGCACGCTCAGCCCCTCTCCGAGGCACGGCCGCAGTCTCCGTCGTTCAGTCTGGCGTCATCTGCTGGGTTCGCGGGGCTCCTTGGCTGGGCTGTCAGCGGTGGCTTTAGCAGGGTCTGCACCTGGAGCCGCAGTAGCGGTTGGTGATGCAGGAGAGGTCGAAGCCCCCGGAGTTGATGGGCACTCCCTCACAGCTGAGGATGCTGCCAACGGCGGCGGAGGTGGAGGAGCCCACAACGGTGTTCTGAGGGGAGGAGCTGAGGATGGGGCCGGGCAGGGTCACCACCACCGGGGAGGGCTGGATGACGACGGTGGAGCTCTGGCACTGCCTGACACAGCACTCATTGCAGCTGTTGGCCAGCGGGGTCGGGCCGCAGGGCTGGCAGGGCCGGCAGGGCTGGCAGGGCTCGCACGTCTGGCACTTCTCAGGGCAGGACATGGCTCGGGGCTGCAGCTTCACCTGGCAGAGAGGGCAGGGAGGGAGCAGAGCACAGGGACCCGTGAGGAGCAGCCTGCAGAGACACCCAAGGGAGCACAAGGCACCTCCCGTGGGGAGCTGGAGCCTGCGCACGGGGAACAAGGGACCCTTTGCCTCAGCCCTGCCACACCTTCACTGAGCATCTTAGCACCAGTGTGCAGCCAAAGAGCCACCCCGGCCCATCCCCAGGCTCTCGGCATGACAGACCCTCTCTGCTTTGCCCTCTCCCACCGCCACCACCTCGGAGCACTAACACAGCACCAAGGAGCAGGTATCAGCGGAGAAGTCCCTGCAGGCTGCACCCTGTCCCATGGGAGGAGTGGGTGAGAATGGGGGCTCCAGCTCACCTGGTTCCCAAGGAGAGGTTGGAGGCAGAAGAGCTGGAGAGAGTGACCCATTGGGCTGGCTTTTATACTGCCCCCGCAGTGCCTCAGGCACAAAGGCAGGCACTGCACAGGCAACGATTGTCCTGCACGTTCCCGATGAACGGAAACATCGCAGGTAATGACACGGCACGTGCTGCTGATTCCCTCTATGCTGCCCTTGCGCTTCCAGGTTTACGTCATGTCTGTTCCCTCACTATTGCTTCTTCTGAGCGCTGGGATGAGAGGTGCCATGATTTCTGGGACAAGCGTGCATCAGTGTGGGCAGAAGACACAAAGCAAGTGCCAGAGGGGTCCATTGCAGGCCGGTGATGTCAGCCTGGGGTCACTGGGCTGGGTTTTGTATGATTCCACTGAGAGGAAGCGCCTCAGGTGCCAAAACACCAGTGATGCTCAATGCAATTGCTCAGCCCCCACTCACTGACAATCAGCTCAGCCCAAGCAGTGATCAGTCCCTTCCGGCTAACTCCCCACAGCTGCTGTCCCAACATGACATGGTAAGGAATATCGCTTTGGCTAGTTTGGGTCAAGTCCTGTCTGTTCCCTCCTGGCTTCCTGTGCTTCTCCTCACTGACAGAGCACAAATACTGAAAAGTCCTTGATCAGTATAAGAGCTACTGAGCAACAGCTAAACCATCAGTGAATCCCCAGTGTTCTCAGGCTAAAGCCAAAGGACAGCACTGCATCAGCTGCTAGGAAGAGAACTGAAAGTATCGCAGCCGATATGGTCACACTGGGCTTTGCCAGAGATGCCAGGAGCCTGCTGCCTTCCAGAGCTCCAGGAAAGCACCCACTGCTCAGAGACCCACTTTCTGGCCAGCACCCCATCATTTGCAGGTGGAGGGTAGCTGGGTAGGTGGCAGCAGTGCACAGATCATCCTCTCAGAAGCTCTTTTCTGGTGCCATTGGCTGCAGCCCTGATGTTCACCTCCTTCCTCCTCCCAGCCTCCCTAGGTTCTCGTTCCTTTTCGTATAGCTCCTGGCTCTGGACATGGGCCAGTCACGGCAAAGGGCTCCCCAGTCATGGCAAAAGGCTCCCCAGTCATGGCAAAAAGCTCCCCCATCCCCACAGGCACAGCACATCCCTGGGCTGCCAAAGTTTTCACGTGAGTCCTGGGAAGCAGCTCAGCCTCTGGAGGCAGCCTGGAGGCAGCATGAAAAGAATTGGCTTGGGTTTGGGGTTCTCCTGAGGGAGACCCGAGTGCTGTGACCCTGTCTGTGTCCCCTCAGGTAACGGGATGGAAGGAAAGAGAGGACAAGGCACTGACTCAGAGGAGCCTCTGGGGAAGAATCAAGGACGGGAGGGCCGGGAGCAGCTGGGGCGCTTCCTCTCAGCGGAATCATACAAAACCCAGCCCAGTGACCCCAGGCTGACATCACCGGCCTGCAATGGACCCCTCTGGCACTTGCTTTGTGTCTTCTGCCCACACTGATGCACGCTTGTCCCAGAAATCATGGCACCTCTCATCCCAGCGCTCAGAAGAAGCAATAGTGAGGGAACAGACATGACGTAAACCTGGAAGCGCAAGGGCAGCATAGAGGGAATCAGCAGCACGTGCCGTGTCATTACCTGCGATGTTTCCGTTCATCGGGAACGTGCAGGACAATCGTTGCCTGTGCAGTGCCTGCCTTTGTGCCTGAGGCACTGCGGGGGCAGTATAAAAGCCAGCCCAACGGGTCACTCTCTCCAGCTCTTCTGCCTCCAACCTCTCCTTGGGAACCAGGTGAGCTGGAGCCCCCATTCTCACCCACTCCTCCCATGGGACAGGGTGCAGCCTGCAGGGACATTTCCGCTGATACCTGCTCCTTGGTGCTGTGTTAGTGCTCCGAGGTGGTGGCGGTGGGAGAGGGCAGAGCAGAGAGGGTCTGTCATGCCGAGAGCCTGGGGATGGGCCGGGGTGGCTCTTTGGCTGCACACTGGTGCTAAGATGCTCAGTGAAGGTGTGGCAGGGCTGAGGCAAAGGGTCCCTTGTTCCCCGTGCGCAGGCTCCAGCTCCCCACGGGAGGTGCCTTGTGCTCCCTTGGGTGTCTCTGCAGGCTGCTCCTCACGGGTCCCTGTGCTCTGCTCCCTCCCTGCCCTCTCTGCCAGGTGAAGCTGCAGCCCCGAGCCATGTCCTGCCCGGAGAAGTGCCAGACGTGCGAGCCCTGCCAGCCCTGCCGGCCCTGCCAGCCCTGCGGCCCGACCCCGCTGGCCAACAGCTGCAATGAGTGCTGTGTCAGGCAGTGCCAGAGCTCCACCGTCGTCATCGAGCCCTCCCCGGTGGTGGTGACCCTGCCCGGCCCCATCCTCAGCTCCTTCCCTCAGAACACCGTTGTGGGCTCCTCCACCTCCGCCGCCGTTGGCAGCATCCTCAGCTCCGAGGGAGTGCCCATCAACTCCGGGGGCTTCGACCTCTCCTGCATCACCAACCGCTACTGCGGCTCCAGGTGCAGACCCTGCTAAAGCCACCGCTGACAGCCCAGCCAAGGAGCCCCGCGAACCCAGCAGATGACGCCAGACTGAACGACGGAGACTGCGGCCGTGCCTCGGAGAGGGGCTGAGCGTGCCCCGCTCCTCCTCAAAGGGAGGCAGCCCTGGGCAAGGGGCCAGCCCGGGCTCTCTGCAAACACGGCCGCTGCCTCTCATTCCCTTCCTCCACTCTCTGCTTTCCCTCCTTTGCCTTCCTTGCTTTCTGCTCCCTGCAGCCTTGAGGGCCAGTGAAGACAGCTGATGGGGAACTTGCCCACTAATGGTTTTTGTGTGGCACTGATCCTTGGCTGCTCATAGGAACCCTTAACCTGTGGCCTCCTCTCGAGACATCATTTCCCTCTTTGGACTCATTAAACTCTGATGCATCCCAGTCTCTGGCTCTGTGTGGTCCTTTCCTCTCTGGATGCTCTCGAATGCTGTCCAGGGAGCAAGGACATATTCTGGGAGGGAATAAGTGTGTGAACCACGGGACCCTTTCTCATTCCAAGTGCACTGGGATGGCAGGAATACACACTCTGGGCTCCCAGCATGCCCTACAGAGTGTGATGCCAACCTGAGCTCTCTTCCAGTTGGGAAGATGCCAGTGCTGCAGGAGGCCCTGGGATGTCAGCAGCCCAACCGGCACCCGAGGCAGCTCCTGTGCAATGGAGCTGTGCCAGGGGAGAAGGCTCAGAGGGAAGGGGCAGCAGGGATGCAAGGAGGGGATGGTAAGAGAGATCACCTTGGCTAGAGCCCAGAGCCTCCTTCTCCTCTTCCCCTTCCCACCCATCTTCAGCAGGAAGAGACACGCCGTGTGTCCGAGGACAAGGACAGCAAGGCCATGTTGCCTGTTCCTCTATCACCCCCATAGAGTGCCCCACGCAGCCCCAGGGGTTCAGTGCACAGATGTGCAGGGCGGATGTCTCTTGAGACTGCACATCCCCAACTGCCAGCACAGAGCCACCCCGTGGCAAAAGGGTTATTCACATGGGCCTGCAAGAGGACACTGATGAGTGCCTGACAAGTCCTGCCATGGTGTTGTGTAAAGAGCTCAGGCCATTCTCCCTTTATGGCAAGTGCAGTCCTATGCTAGGGTGCTGAGGAAGAAGAGTTCCCTGCTAGAAGCTCTCACCACCGTCTTGTTCTCCCTATGGCCACTCAGCCCAGCCCCTGACAGGAATATTATATTCGCCTGCATACCTCTGGGTGTATAAGGACAATATAGGGCTGCCTGGGGAGAACTGAGGGCCATCTTCCCCCAGCTCAGCCTTGCACAGAATGGCCTCCTGCCACCATGCCAGAAGAGAACCATACTGTGCCAATCTGCCTATCTCTGTCCTCTCCTATAGCCTGCAAATCATGAGGAACAGCATTTGGTACTTACAACTCAGTAAATAAGGGCAACAAAGACAAATGAGATTTTCTCGATGGGTCTCAGAAAACCTGGCAGGAAATGTGTTGCGAAAGAGGGCAAATGGGGAATGCCTGATATGGATAAGATAAGCATGTGAATGAGGTCTGATATGATCAAGGGACCGGCAGTTTCTGCTCTGGAATCTGTTCGGATAAGGGACAAAACCACCCTTGAAACACCTTCACCCCATCCCACCTCTTTTTCACAGACTCAACTTCCCTCCTTAGTTAAAGCTCCACCATTAAGCAGCACAGCAGGATGTGGACAGGGGATTTGTGGTCAGTATACAACAGTTTCTGCACATCATGAGGGTCACACAAGGACAGACTGACACACGTGTGCTCAGGCATATCTTCATGGAACCCTGCCCATATCTGTACGCTCACACAATGCCAGAAACATCAGCACGTGGGGACTCTGCTGAGGAGATGCTGAGACCGCACTGGCACAACAGGGCTCAGGTAGGGCAGGGAAGGGCCAGGCCCCAGACATGCTCCTGGTGTTCCCTGAGGACCCACAGAACCTGCACAGAGCAGGGATGAGGCACAAGAGCCCAGCACAGGTGTCCTGAGAGCACTCTTGGTGTTGCAGTAGGGTCCAGCCCTGCCAGCAGAAGCCCATCTGCACACAGCAATGGCCTTCCCTCAGAGAGCTGAGGGGAGCAAGAGGAAAGGCTGTGCCATGTCCTCTCCTGTGGCAGTCCTTGGGCATGCGGAAGAGAAGCACGAGAGCGGTGCCCATTTCCCACAGTGTGGCCACAAGCAAGCCCACAGGAATGAGCCAGGAGCACATCCCCTGCCTGCACGGGATGCACCAGCCCTTGATGGGAGGCTTCTGCTGCGCTCACGTGGTTCTGCCCCGGAAACCCTTGGGCTTCTCACCCCGGCACTGACAGAAGCCTTCCTATGGCAAAGCACATGAGCCGGGAAATGAAAAGGCAGCAGTGCCGGAAACCGGGACACGGCCCCTGCCATTACCTGGGAGGGTTTGCATTTGCCATGGGCTTGTCAGGAAATTCCTGCTGCCACAGAGGTGCCTGTGGGCCTGAGGCACTGCAGGACGACTATAAAAGGCAGCCCAGGTCTGTGCTCCTCATCCACTTCTCTGGCCTCCTTCTCCTGGCAATCAGGTGAGTGCGAAGCCTCTTGTGCTGCTGCTTCCAGAGCAGGTCGTTCCTCCCCGGGGCTCTCAGCTGATGGGGGCTGTGCTAGCGCAGGGCTGGGAGCTGCTTCTCGGGGCAGAGGGAAGGGGAGAGAAGGGCTTGTGCAGAGAGAGGCTGGGACTGAGCTGAGGCGGCTGCTGGGCTTGGAGGTGGTCAGCGTGTGCTGGGCCAGGAAGTGCCTTGGCTTGCCCAGGCTTGGGTGCAGAGCTGCTGCTGCCGTGTCCCATCCTCTGCTTGCCCCTGCCCTGTGTCCAGGTGAAGCTCCAGCATCCAGACATGTCCTGCTGCAACCCGTGCGTGCCCTGCCAGCCCTGCGGCCCGACCCCGCTGGCCAACAGCTGCAATGAGTGCTGTGTCAGGCAGTGCCAGAGCTCCACCGTCGTCATTGAGCCTTCCCCCGTGGTGGTGACCCTGCCCGGCCCCATCCTCAGCTCCTTCCCTCAGAACACCGTTGTGGGCTCCTCCACCTCTGCTGCCGTTGGCAGCATCCTCAGCTGTGAGGGAGTGCCCATCAACTCCGGGGGCTTCGACCTCTCCTGCATCACCAATCGCTACTGCGGCACCAGGTGCAGACCCTGCTAAAGCTGCTGGCTGCGTCCTCAGGCAGGAACATCCACGACCTCACACCATGGATCTGCAGAGGAGATAGAGCTTCGCGGCGCTGTTTCCTTCTCCCACTCTCCTCTCCATTCCTTTCCTGTCTCCACCTCCCGCACCAGCCCCGTGGGGACCTCTTGGCCTCCCTCCCTCCCTCCCAGTGAGGGACAGGCAGACGGACACCCTGCAGGAGCTGCACTGCCTCTTGGTGGCTGCCCCTGGTGCTCCCTGGGAGCCACCTCCTTTTCTTCTTTACCCTCATTAAAGTTGTGCTGCATCCAAGCCTGGGCCTCCGAGTCCTCCTTCCTTCTGTGGGAAATCCTCAAGTCTGCTTCCCCTTGGAGGTGACAAAGACATCCTTGGCTACTCCACTGGCCGTGGCCATCAGTGAGAGCTAGTTCCAAAGGGTGGCAGGAATTGCCGTGAGGAAACCATAGTGTCCAGGGACAGCCCACAGCCTCCTCTCTGCCTTCTTCTCCCCTACATCACCCAGGACACTACCCCTACATGCCCAGCAGACGTGGACACAAACAGATGAGATCCTACCTCATAGAGTCCTACAGCACCAGGCAGGGCCCAGCTCTATACTTGCATGCAGGGCTGAGGTAACCCAGGAAGGAAAATGACAGTGGTAACATCAGAGTCCCCCAAGTCAGGTGACACACATGGGGAGCTGATAAAAATCCCCATAAATCATGAATAAATTTTGCTCCGCTTACTCGTACACATTTCTATGGGTCCGAAAGGTTGCACCCAGGAATACTGAAGGATGTGCCAGTGCAGCTTGCCAAGCCAGTCTCCACCATTACTCACCAGTCCTGGTTCCTGAAGGGCAGGTGCTGTTTGACCAACCTGATCTCTTTCTATGACAAAGTGACCAACCTGATTGATGACGGAAGGGCTGAGGACGCTGTCCAGTGTTGTTTCATGTTTTCACCGAGGATCTGGATGAGGGGATGGAGGGCACCCTCAATGACTTTGTGGACAACATCAAGTTGGGTGGGAGTGTTGATCTTCCGAAGGGTAGGAATCTCAGGAGAGGGATCTGGACAAGCTGGATCCATGGGCTGTGCCCAATAGAATGAGTTTCAACAAGGCAAAGTGCTGTATCCTGCATTTGGGCCACAACAACCCCCTGCAACTCTCCTGACCCAGAAAGTGTGCTGGGAAAGCTGATTCTGGAAAATGACCTTGGGGTACTGATGGATCTGAATATGGCCAATATAGTGCCGAGGCAGCCAAGAGGGCAAATGGAATCCTGTTGTGGATCAGACATAGTGTGGCCAGGAGGGCCAGGGCAGTGCGGCCTCACCTCGAACGCCTTGTTCACTTCGGGCCCTCTCACTACAAGAGACACATTGAGGTGCCGGAGCGGGGCCAGAGAAGGGCAGTGGAGCTGGTGAAGGGCCTGGAGCACGGTGTGATGGGGAACAGCTAAAGGACATAGGGAACTTTAGTCTGGATCTTCTCTCTCTCTCCAGCTACCTGACAGGAGGTTGTAGTGAGGTGGGGTCGGGCTCTTCTGCCCGGTAAGAAGTCATAGGACAAAAGGAAATGCCTCAAGCTACGCCAGGGGAGGTTTAGAGTGGAGATTAGGGCCAATTTCTACATCAAGAGTGTGATCAGGAATTGGAACAGGCTGCCCAGGGAAGGGGTGCAATTTGAACAGCCCCGGGAGCCTTAAACAATGCGCACATGAGGGCCTTAGTGACAATGATTACTGGTGGATCTGGCTGTGCTGGGGAAGGGTTGCACTTGATGATCTTAAAGGTCTTTTCCTGAAATACAATGAGATCCTGCTGGGGGGGCTGAGTTCACAGGAAGTGGGGACGCAGTTGGACAGCCTGGGTTGGCTGATGCCAGTCCCAAGTGATGGGTTACCTCAGCCCTGCATACCTGGAAAGAGCCGGCCCCTCCCAGGTACTGAAGGCCTGTATGAGGCAGGATCTCATCTGCCTGTGCCCATGTGCCCTGGGCATGTAAGGGTGGTGTGCTGGGTGATGTAGGGGAGAAGAACTCAGGGAGAAGAGCAGAGAAGATGTGTGCTATTCCTGAGCAGTATTGTCTCATGCCCACTCCTGCCACCCTTCGGAGCCATGCTCTCACTGATGGCCATTGTTGGCGGAGTAGCCACGGATGTATTTATGACCTCCAAGGGGAAGCAGACTTGAGAATTTCCCACAGAAGGAAGGAGGACTCAGAGGCCCAGGCTTGGATGCAGCACAACTTTAATGAGGGTAAAGAAGAAAAGGAGGTGGCTCCCAGGGAGCACCAGGGGCAGCCACCAAGAGGCGGTGCAGCTCCTGCAGGGTGTCCGTCTGCCTGTCCCTCACTGGGAGGGAGAGAGGGAGGGAGGGAGGCCAAGAGGTCCCCACGGGACTGGTGCGGGAGGTGGAGACAGGAAAGGAATGGAGAGGACAGTGGGAGAAGGAAACAGCGCCGCGAAGCTCTATCTCCTGTGCAGATCCATGGTGTGAGGTCGTGGATGTTCCTGCCTGAGGACGCAGCCAGCAGCTTTAGCAGGGTCTGCACCTGGTGCCGCAGTAGCGGTTGGTGATGCAGGAGAGGTCGAAGCCCCCGGAGTTGATGGGCACTCCCTCACAGCTGAGGATGCTGCCAACGGCGGCGGAGGTGGAGGAGCCCACAACGGTGTTCTGAGGGGAGGAGCTGAGGATGGGGCCGGGCAGGGTCACCACCACGGGGGAAGGCTCAATGACGACGGTGGAGCTCTGGCACTGCCTGACACAGCACTCATTGCAGCTGTTGGCCAGCGGGGTCGGGCCGCAGGGCTGGCAGGGCACGCACGGGTTGCAGCAGGACATGTCTGGATGCTGGAGCTTCACCTGGACACAGGGCAGGGGCAAGCAGAGGATGGGACACGGCAGCAGCAGCTCTGCACCCAAGCCTGGGCAAGCCAAGGCACCTCCTGGCCCAGCACACGCTGACCACCTCCAAGCCCAGCAGCCGCCTCAGCTCAGTCCCAGCCTCTCTCTGCACAAGCCCTTCTCTCCCCTTCCCTCTGCCCCCCGAGAAGCAGCTCCCAGGCCTGCGCTAGCACAGCCCCCATCAGCTGAGAGCCCCGGGGAGGAACGACCTGCTCTGGAAGCAGCAGCAGAAGAGGCTTTGAACTCACCTGATTGCCAGGAGAAGGAGGCCAGAGAAGTGGATGAGGAGCACAGACCTGGGCTGCCTTTTATAGTCGTCCTGCAGTGCCTCAGGCCCACAGGCACCTCTGTGGCAGCAGGAATTTCCTGGCAAGCCCATGGCAAATTCAAACCCTCCCAGGTAATGGCAGGGGCCGTGTCCCGGTTTCCGGCACTGCTGCCTTTTCATTTCCCGGCTCATGTGCTTTGCCATAGGAAGGCTTCTGTCAGTGCCGGGGTGAGAAGCCCAAGGGTTTCCGGGGCAGAACCACGTGAGCGCAGCAGAAGCCTCCCATCAAGGGCTGGTGCATCCCGTGCAGGCAGGGGATGTGCTCCTGGCTCATTCCTGTGGGCTTGCTTGTGGCCACGCTGTGGGAAATGGGCACCGCTCTCGTGCTTCTCTTCCGCATGCCCAAGGACTGCCACAGGAGAGGACATGGCACAGCCTTTCCTCTTGCTCCCCTCAGCTCTCTGAGGGAAGGCCATTGCTGTGTGCAGATGGGCTTCTGCTGGCAGGGCTGGACCCTACTGCAACACCAAGAGTGCTCTCAGGACACCTGTGCTGGGCTCTTGTGCCTCATCCCTGCTCTGTGCAGGTTCTGTGGGTCCTCAGGGAACACCAGGAGCATGTCTGGGGCCTGGTCCTTCCCTGCCCTACCTGAGCCCTGTTGTGCCAGTGCTGTCCCAGCATCTCCTCAGCAGAGTCCCCACGTGCTGATGTTTCTGGCATTGTGTGAGCGTACAGATATGGGCAGGGTTCCATGAGCACGCGTGTCTCGGTCCCTCCTCGTGTGACCCTCATCATGAGGGTACAGGCACACCATCGCTTGTGCTTGTGATACAGGTGAACCACCAAAAGCCTTTTCATGAGCAGATCCAGCAATGTCCCACTTTACATGTTCAGAACCCGTTGTGCGCTGAAAACAAGGCCCCAGGGCACATCCCGCTGTGCTGCTGAATGGTGAAGCAGTGAATGAAGGAGGGAATGGGGTCTGTGAAAAAGAGGGGGGATGGGGTGAAGGTATTTGGGGATGAGGTGAACCTATGTTCAGAGGCTTTGGAATTTCCTCCCCGTCCTACTCTTTTCCATTGGCGATAGGTTCAATGAATGTCCATCACGTCAGGTCTGTTTCAGCCCTGATCGCAATTGGTACTTATGTCTCTGTGTTTATCTCAACCCGTGACCTTTTTCTCCTGACTTTCTCCTCCTGTCCTCTTGGGCAAGGAGAGGGAGAAAGCAGCAGAGTGGCTCTGGGAGACAGCCAAGGTCCTTTTGGTTCTGCGCCCATTATGGCAACTGCCTGTGCTGTGAGTGTGTGTCTTGTATATGTTTTCTTCCTGCTTTCTCTCGGTGCTTCCGGGAGCAGGCTCTTTCTCCCTCTGTTGCTCCCCTCAGAGGATGAAGGGCAATGATGTCACTTGGTCGTTGTGCTTGCCTGCCTGGGAACGTGCGACTTGCGGCAGGTTCCCAGCCATGGGCAGAGCACAGCCCCGCAACGCTCTTGGCACAGCCTCACATGAACAGCAATACCCCAAACGCCACATCACCATGGCAGGACTTGTCAGGCACTCATCAGTGTCCTCTTGCAGGCGTATGTGAATAACCCTTTTGCCACGGGGTGGCTGTGTGCTGGCGGTTGGGGATGTGCAGTCTCGAGTGACATCCGCCCTGCACATCTGTGCACTGAACCCCTGGGGCTGCGTGGGGCACTCTATGGGGGTGATAGAGGAACAGGCAACATGGCCTTGCTGTCCTTGTCCTCGGACACACGGCGTGTCTCTTCCTGCTGAAGATGGGTGGGAAGGCGAGGAGGAGAAGGAGGCTCTGGGCTCTAGCCAAGGTGATCTCTCTTACCATCCCCTCCTTGCATCCCCGCTGCCCCCTTCCCTCTGAGCCTTCTCCCCTGGCACAGCTCCATGCACACAGGAGCTGCCTCGGGTGCCGGTTGGGCTGCTGACATCCCAGGGCCTCCTGCAGCACTGGCATCTTTCCAAGTGGAAGAGAGCTCAGGTTGGCATCACACTCTGTAGGGCATGCTGGGAGCCCAAGGAGTATATTTCCACACTCCCAGTGCACTTGGAATGAGAAAGAATCCAGTGGTTCACACACTTGCCAGCATATCTCTTTGCTCCCTGGACAGCATTCGAGAGCATCCAGAGAGGAAAGGACTACATAGAGCCAGAGACTGGGATGCATCAGAGTTTAATGAGTCCAAAGAGGGAAACGATGTCTCGAGAGGAGGCCACAGGTTAAGGGTTCCTATGAGCAGCCAAGGATCAGTGCCACACAAAAACCATTAGTGGGCAAGTTCCCCATCAGCTGTCTTCACTGGCCCTCAAGGCTGCAGGGGGCAGAAAGCAAGAAAGGCAAAGGAGGGAAAGCAGAGAGTGGAGGAAGGGAATGAGAGGCAGCGGCCGTGTTTGCAGAGAGCCCGGGCTGGCCCCTTGCCCAGGGCTGCCTCCCTTTGAGGAGGAGCGGGGCACGCTCAGCCCCTCTCCGAGGCACGGCCGCAGTCTCCGTCGTTCAGTCTGGCGTCATCTGCTGGGTTCGCGGGGCTCCTTGGCTGGGCTGTCAGCGGCGGCTTTAGCAGGGTCTGCACCTGGAGCCGCAGTAGCGGTTGGTGATGCAGGAGAGGTCGAAGCCCCCGGAGTTGATGGGCACTCCCTCGGAGCTGAGGATGCTGCCAACGGCGGCGGAGGTGGAGGAGCCCACAACGGTGTTCTGAGGGAAGGAGCTGAGGATGGGGCCGGGCAGGGTCACCACCACCGGGGAGGGCTCGATGACGACGGTGGAGCTCTGGCACTGCCTGACACAGCACTCATTGCAGCTGTTGGCCAGCGGGGTCGGGCCGCAGGGCTGGCAGGGCCGGCAGGGCTGGCAGGGCTCGCACGTCTGGCACTTCTCCGGGCAGGACATGGCTCGGGGCTGCAGCTTCACCTGGCAGAGAGGGCAGGGAGGGAGCAGAGCACAGGGACCCGTGAGGAGCAGCCTGCAGAGACACCCAAGGGAGCACAAGGCACCTCCCGTGGGGAGCTGGAGCCTGCGCACGGGGAACAAGGGACCCTTTGCCTCAGCCCTGCCACACCTTCACTGAGCATCTTAGCACCAGTGTGCAGCCAAAGAGCCACCCCGGCCCATCCCCAGGCTCTCGGCATGACAGACCCTCTCTGCTCTGCCCTCTCCCACCGCCACCACCTCGGAGCACTAACACAGCACCAAGGAGCAGGTATCAGCGGAGATGTCCCTGCAGGCTGCACCCTGTCCCATGGGAGGAGTGGGTGAGAATGGGGGCTCCAGCTCACCTGGTTCCCAAGGAGAGGTTGGAGGCAGAAGAGCTGGAGAGAGTGACCCGTTGGGCTGGCTTTTATACTGCCCCCGCAGTGCCTCAGGCACAAAGGCAGGCACTGCACAGGCAACGATTGTCCTGCACGTTCCCGATGAACGGAAACATCGCAGGTAATGACACGGCACGTGCTGCTGATTCCCTCTATGCTGCCCTTGCGCTTCCAGGTTTACGTCATGTCTGTTCCCTCACTATTGCTTCTTCTGAGCGCTGGGATGAGAGGTGCCATGATTTCTGGGACAAGCGTGCATCAGTGTGGGCAGAAGACACAAAGCAAGTGCCAGAGGGGTCCATTGCAGGCCGGTGATGTCAGCCTGGGGTCACTGGGCTGGGTTTTGTATGATTCCACTGAGAGGAAGCGCCTCAGGTGCCAAAACACCAGTGATGCTCAATGCAATTGCTCAGCCCCCACTGACTGACACCAGCTCGGCCCAAGCAGTGATCAGTCCCTTCCGGCTAACTCCCCACAGCTGCTGTCCCAACATGACATGGTAAGGAATATCGCTTTGGCTAGTTTGGGTCAAGTCCTGTCTGTTCCCTCCTGGCTTCCTGTGCTTCTCCTCACTGACAGAGCACAAATACTGAAAAGTCCTTGATCAGTATAAGAGCTACTGAGCAACAGCTAAACCATCAGTGAATCCCCAGTGTTCTCAGGCTAAAGCCAAAGGACAGCACTGCATCAGCTGCTAGGAAGAGAACTGAAAGTATCGCAGCCGATATGGTCACACTGGGCTTTGCCAGAGATGCCAGGAGCCTGCTGCCTTCCAGAGCTCCAGGAAAGCACCCACTGCTCAGAGACCCACTTTCTGGCCAGCACCCCATCATTTGCAGGTGGAGGGTAGCTGGGTAGGTGGCAGCAGTGCACAGATCATCCTCTCAGAAGCTCTTTTCTGGTGCCATTGGCTGCAGCCCTGATGTTCACCTCCTTCCTCCTCCCAGCCTCCCTAGGTTCTCGTTCCTTTTCGTATAGCTCCTGGCTCTGGACATGGGCCAGTCATGGCAAAGGGCTCCACAGTCATGGCAAAAAGCTCCCCCATCCCCACGGGCACAGCACATCCCTGGGCTGCCGAAGTTTTCACGTGAGTCCTGGGAAGCAGCTCAGCCTCTGGAGGCAGCCTGGAGGCAGCATGAAAAGAATTGGCTTGGGTTTGGGGTTCTCCTGAGGGAGACCCGAGTGCTGTGACCCTGTCTGTGTCCCCTCAGGTAACGGGATGGAAGGAAAGAGAGGACAAGGCACTGACTCAGAGGAGCCTCTGGGGAAGAATCAAGGACGGGAGGGCCGGGAGCAGCTGGGGCGCTTCCTCTCAGCGGAATCATACAAAACCCAGCCCAGTGACCCCAGGCTGACATCACCGGCCTGCAATGGACCCCTCTGGCACTTGCTTTGTGTCTTCTGCCCACACTGATGCACGCTTGTCCCGGAAATCATGGCACCTCTCATCCCAGCGCTCAGAAGAAGCAATAGTGAGGGAACAGACATGACGTAAACCTGGAAGCGCAAGGGCAGCATAGAGGGAATCAGCAGCACGTGCCGTGTCATTACCTGCGATGTTTCCGTTCATCGGGAACGTGCAGGATAATCGTTGCCTGTGCAGTGCCTGCCTTTGTGCCTGAGGCACTGCGGGGGCAGTATAAAAGCCAGCCCAACGGGTCACTCTCTCCAGCTCTTCTGCCACCAGCCTCTCCTTGGGAACCAGGTGAGCTGGAGCCCCCATTCTCACCCACTCCTCCCATGGGACAGGGTGCAGCCTGCAGGGACATTTCCGCTGATACCTGGTGCTGTGTTAGTGCTCCGAGGTGGTGGCGGTGGGAGAGGGCAGAGCAGAGAGGGTCTGTCATGCCGAGAGCCTGGGGATGGGCCGGGGTGGCTCTTTGGCTGCACACTGGTGCTAAGATGCTCAGTGAAGGTGTGGCAGGGCTGAGGCAAAGGGTCCCTTGTTCCCCGTGCGCAGGCTCCAGCTCCCCACGGGAGGTGCCTTGTGCTCCCTTGGGTGTCTCTGCAGGCTGCTCCTCACGGGTCCCTGTGCTCTGCTCCCTCCCTGCCCTCTCTGCCAGGTGAAGCTGCAGCCCCGAGCCATGTCCTGCCCTGAGAAGTGCCAGACGTGCGAGCCCTGCCAGCCCTGCCGGCCCTGCCAGCCCTGCGGCCCGACCCCGCTGGCCAACAGCTGCAATGAGTGCTGTGTCAGGCAGTGCCAGAGCTCCACCGTCGTCATCCAGCCCTCCCCGGTGGTGGTGACCCTGCCCGGCCCCATCCTCAGCTCCTCCCCTCAGAACACCGTTGTGGGCTCCTCCACCTCCGCCGCCGTTGGCAGCATCCTCAGCTGTGAGGGAGTGCCCATCAACTCCGGGGGCTTCGACCTCTCCTGCATCACCAACCGCTACTGCGGCTCCAGGTGCAGACCCTGCTAAAGCCACCGCTGACAGCCCAGCCAAGGAGCCCCGCGAACCCAGCAGATGACGCCAGACTGAACGACGGAGACTGCGGCCGTGCCTCGGAGAGGGGCTGAGCGTGCCCCGCTCCTCCTCAAAGGGAGGCAGCCCTGGGCAAGGGGCCAGCCCGGGCTCTCTGCAAACACGGCCGCTGCCTCTCATTCCCTTCCTCCACTCTCTGCTTTCCCTCCTTTGCCTTTCTTGCTTTCTGCCCCCTGCAGCCTTGAGGGCCAGTGAAGACAGCTGATGGGGAACTTGCCCACTAATGGTTTTTGTGTGGCACTGATCCTTGGCTGCTCATAGGAACCCTTAACCTGTGGCCTCCTCTCGAGACATCGTTTCCCTCTTTGGACTCATTAAACTCTGATGCATCCCAGTCTCTGGCTCTGTGTAGTCCTTTCCTCTCTGGATGCTCTCGAATGCTGTCCAGGGAGCAAAGAGATATGCTGGCAAGTGTGTGAACCACTGGATTCTTTCTCATTCCAAGTGCACTGGGATGGCAGGAATACACACTCTGGGCTCCCAGCATGCCCTACAGAGTGTGATGCCAACCTGAGCTCTCTTCCACTTGGAAAGATGCCAGTGCTGCAGGAGGCCCTGGGATGTCAGCAGCCCAACCGGCACCCGAGGCAGCTCCTGTGCAATGGAGCTGTGCCAGGGGAGAAGGCTCAGAGGGAAGGGGCAGCGGGGATGCAAGGAGGGGATGGTAAGAGAGATCACCTTGGCTAGAGCCCAGAGCCTCCTTCTCCTCCTCGCCTTCCCACCCATCTTCAGCAGGAAGAGACATGCCGTGTGTCCAAGGTCAAGGACAGCAAGGCCATGTTGCCTGTTCCTCTATCACCCCCATAGAGTGCCCCACGCAGCCCCAGGGGTTCAGTGCACAGATGTGCAGGGCGGATGTCACTCGAGACTGCACATCCCCAACTGCCAGCACACAGCCACCCCGTGGCAAAAGGGTTATTCACATACACCTGCAAGAGGACACTGATGAGTGCCTGACAAGTCCTGCCATGGTGATGTGGCGTTTGGGGTATTGCTGTTCATGTGAGGATGTGCCAAGAGCGTTGCGGGGCTGTGCTCTGCCCATGGCTGGGAACCTGCCGCAAGTCGCACGTTCCCAGGCAGGCAAGCACAACGACCAAGTGACATCATTGCCCTTCATCCTCCGAGGGGAGCAACAGAGAAAGAAAGAGCCTGCTCCCGGAAGCACCGAGAGAAATCAGGAAGAAAACATATACAAGACACACACTCACAGCACAGGCAGTTGCCATAATGGGCGCAGAACCAAAAGGACCTTGGCTGTCTCCCAGAGCCACTCTGCTGCTTTCTCCCTCTCCTTGCCCAAGAGGACAGGAGGAGAAAGTCAGGAGAAAAAGGTCACGGGTTGAGATAAACACAGAGACATAAGTACCAATTGCGATCAGGGCTGAAACAGACCTGACGTGATGGACATTCATTGAACCTATCGCCAATGGAAAAGAGTAGGACGGGGAGGAAATTCCAAAGCCTCTGAACATAGGTTCACCTCATCCCCAAATACCTTCACCCCATCCCCCCTCTTTTTCACAGACCCCATTCCCTCCTTCATTCACGGCTTCACCATTCAGCAGCACAGCGGGATGTGCCCTGGGGCCTTGTTTTCAGCGCACAACGGGTTCTGAACATGTAAAGTGGGACATTGCTGGATCTGCTCATGAAAAGGCTTTTGGTGGTTCACCTGTATCACAAGCACAAGCGATGGTGTGCCTGTACCCTCATGATGAGGGTCACACGAGGAGGGACCGAGACACGCGTGCTCATGGAACCATGCCCATATCTGTACGCTCACACAATGCCAGAAACATCAGCACGTGGGGACTCTGCTGAGGAGATGCTGGGACAGCACTGGCACAACAGGGCTCAGGTAGGGCAGGGAAGGACCAGGCCCCAGACATGCTCCTGGTGTTCCCTGAGGACCCACAGAGCCTGCACAGAGCACGGATGAGGCACAAGAGCCCAGCACAGGTGTCCTGAGAGCACTGTTGGTGTTGCAGTAGGGTCCAGCCCTGCCAGCAGAAGCCCATCTGCACACAGCAATGGCCTTCCCTCAGAGAGCTGAGGGGAGCAAGAGGAAAGGCTGTGCCATGTCCTCTCCTGTGGCAGTCCTTGGGCATGCGGAAGAGAAGCACGAGAGCGGTGCCCATTTCCCACAGTGTGGCCACAAGCAAGCGCACAGGAATGAGCCAGGAGCACATCCCCTGCCTGCACGGGATGCACCAGCCCTTGATGGGAGGCTTCTTCTGTGCTCACGTGGTTCTGCCCCGGAAACCCTTGGGCTTCTCATCCCGGCACTGACAGAAGCCTTCCTATGGCAAAGCACATGAGCCGGGAAATGAAAAGGCAGCAGTGCCGGAAACCGGGACACGGCCCCTGCCATTACCTGGGAGGGTTTGCATTTGCCATGGGCTTGCCAGGAAATTCCTGCTGCCACAGAGGTGCCTGTGGGCCTGAGGCACTGCAGGACGACTATAAAAGGCAGCCCAGGTCTGTGCTCCTCATCCACTTCTCTGGCCTCCTTCTCCTGGCAATCAGGTGAGTGCGAAGCCTCTTGTGCTGCTGCTTCCAGAGCAGGTCGTTCCTCCCCGGGGCTCTCAGCTGATGGGGGCTGTGCTAGCGCAGGCCTGGGAGCTGCTTCTCGGGGCAGAGGGAAGGGGAGAGGAGGGCTTGTGCAGAGAGAGGCTGGGACTGAGCTGAGGCGGCTGCTGGGCTTGGAGGTGGTCAGCGTGTGCTGGGCCAGGAGGTGCCTTGGCTTGCCCAGGCTTGGGTGCAGAGCTGCTGCTGCCATGTCCCATCCTCTGCTTGCCCCTGCCCTGTGTCCAGGTGAAGCTCCAGCATCCAGACATGTCCTGCTGCAACCCGTGCGTGCCCTGCCAGCCCTGCGGCCCGACCCCGCTGGCCAACAGCTGCAATGAGTGCTGTGTCAGGCAGTGCCAGAGCTCCACCGTCGTCATCGAGCCTTCCCCCGTGGTGGTGACCCTGCCCGGCCCCATACTCAGCTCCTCCCCTCAGAACACCGTTGTGGGCTCCTCCACCTCCGCCGCCGTTGGCAGCATCCTCAGCTCCGAGGGAGTGCCCATCAACTCCGGGGGCTTCGACCTCTCCTGCATCACCAACCGCTACTGCGGCACCAGGTGCAGACCCTGCTAAAGCTGCTGCCAGCATCCTCGGGCAAGGACCTCCACGACCTCACACCATGGATCTGCACAGGAGATAGAGCTTCGCGGCGCTGTTTCCTTCTCCCACTGTCCTCTCCATTCCTTTCCTGTCTCCACCTCCCTCACCAGTCCCGTGGGGACCTCTTGGCCTCCCTCCCTCTCTCCCTCCCAGTGAGGGACAGGCAGACGGACACCCTGCAGGAGCTGCACCGCCTCTTGGTGGCTGCTCCTGGTGCTCCCTGGGAGCCACCTCCTTTTCTTCTTTACCCTCATTAAAGTTGTGCTGCATCCAAGCCTGGGCCTCCGAGTCCTCCTTCCTTCTGTGGGAAATCCTCAAGTCTGCTTCCTCTTGGAGGTCGTAAATACATCCGTGGCTACTCCGCCAACAATGGCCATCAGTGAGAGCATGGCTCCAAAGGGCGGCAGGAGTGGGCATGAGGAGACAAGACTGCTCAGGAACAGCACACATCTTCTCTGCTCTTCTCCCTGACTTCTTCTCCCCTACATCACCCAGCACACCACACTTACATGCCCAGCACACACGGGCGCAGGCAGATGAGATCCTGCCTCATGCAGTCCCTCAGCACCTGGCAGGGGCCAGCTCTCTTCAGGCATGAACGGGTGAGTTATCTCAACACTTAGGACTGGCAGCAGCCAGCCCAGGCTGTCCAACTGCATCCCCACTACCTGTGAACCCAGCACCCTAAGCAGGATCTCATCCTATTTCAGGTGCTCATCTTCCCTGATGAAATGAATGTGGCTTCCTTAAGAATGCAAACGTAGATGTGCTTTTCAATGATACTTGAAAATTTCCTTTGTAGGCCTTGGTCTCCAGCCCTGGCTAATGCTCTAAATCCTGGCCCCTCTCATAAAATCATAGAATCAGTGAGGTTGGAACGGACCTTTGAGTGCAACCCTTCCCCAGCACAGCCAGATCCACCAGTAATCATTGTCACTAAGGAACTCATGTGCACGTTGTTTAAGGCTCCTGGGGCTGTTCAAATTGCACCCCTTCCCTGGGCAGCCTGTTCCAATTCCTGATCACACTCTTGATGTAGAAATTGGCCCTAATCTCCACTCTAAACCTCCCCTGGTGTAGCTTGAGGCATTTCCTTTTGTCCTATGACTTCTTACCGGGCAGAAGAGCCCGACCCCACCTCACTACAACCTCCTGTCAGGTAGCTGGTGAGAGAGTTAAGGTCCAGACTAAAGTTCCCTATGTCCTTTAGCTGTTCCCCATCACACCGTGCTCCAGGCCCTTCACCAGCTCCACTGCCCTTCTCTGGCCCCGCTCCGGCACCTCAATGTGTCTCTTGTAGTGAGAGGGCCCGAAGTGAACAAGGAGTTCGAGGTGAGGCCGCACTGCCCTGGCCCTCCTGGCCACACTATGTCTGATCCACAACAGGATTCCATTTGCCCTCTTGGCTGCCTCGGCACTATATTGGCCATATTCAGATCCATCAGTACCCCAAGGTCATTTTCCAGAATCAGCTTTCCCAGCACACTTTCTGGGTCAGGAGAGTTGCAGGGGGTTGTTGTGGCCCAAATGCAGGATACAGCACTTTGCCTTGTTGAAACTCATTCTATTGGGCACAGCCCATGGATCCAGCTTGTCCAGATCCCTCTCCTGAGATTCCTACCCTTCGGAAGATCAACACTCCCACCCAACTTGATGTTGTCCACAAAGTCATTGAGGGTGCCCTCCATCCCCTCATCCAGATCCTCGGTGAAAACATGAAACAACACTGGACAGCGTCCTCAGCCCTTCCGTCATCAACCAGGTTGGTCACTTTGTCATAGAAAGAGATCAGGTTGGTCAAACAGCACCTGCCCTTCAGGAACCAGGACTGGTGAGTAATGGTGGAGACTGGCTTGGCAAGCTGCACTGGCACATCCTTCAGTATTCCTGGGTGCAACGTTTCAGACCCATAGAAATGTGTACGAGTAAGCGGAGCAAAATTTATTCATGATTTATGGGGATTTTTATCAGCTCCCCATGTGTGTCACCTAACCTGGGGGACTCTGATGTTACCACTGTCATTTTCCTTAGTGATGGGTTACCTCAGCCCTGCATACCTGGAAAGAGCTGGCCCCTCTCAGGTACTGAAGGCCTGTATGAGGCAGGATCTCATCTGCCTGTGCCCATGTGTCCTGGGCATGTAAGGGTGGTGTGCTGGGCGATGTAGGGGAGAAGAAGTCAGGGAGAAGAGCAGAGAAGAAGATGTGTGCTGTTCCTGAGCAGTCTTGTCTCCTCATGCCCACTCCTGCCACCCTTCGGAGCCATGCTCTCGCTGATGGCCACTGTTGGCGGAGTAGCCACGGATGTATTTATGACCTCCAAGGGGAAGCAGACTTGAGAATTTCCCACAGAAGGAAGGAGGACTCGGAGGCCCAGGCTTGGATGCAGCACAACTTTAATGAGGGTAAAGAAGAAAGGAGGTGGCTCCCAGGGAGCACCAGGGGCAGCCACCAAGAGGCGGTGCAGCTCCTGCAGGGTGTCCGTCTGCCTGTCCCTCACTGGGAGGGAGGGAGGGAGGGAGGCCAAGAGGTCCCCACGGGGCTGGTGCGGGAGGTGGAGACAGGAAAGGAATGGAGAGGACAGTGGGAGAAGGAAACAGCGCCGCGAAGCTCTATCTCCTCTGCAGATCCATGGTGTGAGGTCGCGGATGTTCCTGCCTGAGGACGCAGCCAGCAGCTTTAGCAGGGTCTGCACCTGGTGCCGCAGTAGCGGTTGGTGATGCAGGAGAGGTCGAAGCCCCCGGAGTTGATGGGCACTCCCTCGGAGCTGAGGATGCTGCCAACGGCGGCGGAGGTGGAGGAGCCCACAACGGTGTTCTGAGGGAAGGAGCTGAGGATGGGGCCGGGCAGGGTCACCACCACAGGGGAAGGCTCAATGACGACGGTGGAGCTCTGGCACTGCCTGACACAGCACTCATTGCAGCTGTTGGCCAGCGGGGTCGGGCCGCAGGGCTGGCAGGGCACGCACGGGTTGCAGCAGGACATGTCTGGATGCTGGAGCTTCACCTGGACACAGGGCAGGGGCAAGCAGAGGATGGGACATGGCAGCAGCAGCTCTGCACCCAAGCCTGGGCAAGCCAAGGCACCTCCTGGCCCAGCACACGCTGACCACCTCCAAGCCCAGCAGCCGCCTCAGCTCAGTCCCAGCCTCTCTCTGCACAAGCCCTTCTCTCCCCTTCCCTCTGCCCCCCGAGAAGCAGCTCCCAGGCCTGCGCTAGCACAGCCCCCATCAGCTGAGAGCCCCGGGGAGGAACGACCTGCTCTGGAAGCAGCAGCACAAGAGGCTTCGCACTCACCTGATTGCCAGGAGAAGGAGGCCAGAGAAGTGGATGAGGAGCACAGACCTGGGCTGCCTTTTATAGTCGTCCTGCAGTGCCTCAGGCCCACAGGCACCTCTGTGGCAGCAGGAATTTCCTGGCAAGCCCATGGCAAATGCAAACCCTCCCAGGTAATGGCAGGGGCCGTGTCCCGGTTTCCGGCACTGCTGCCTTTTCATTTCCCGGCTCATGTGCTTTGCCATAGGAAGGCTTCTGTCAGTGCCGGGATGAGAAGCCCAAGGGTTTCCGGGGCAGAACCACGTGAGCGCAGCAGAAGCCTCCCATCAAGGGCTGGTGCATCCCGTGCAGGCAGGGGATGTGCTCCTGGCTCATTCCTGTGGGCTTGCTTGTGGCCACACTGTGGGAAATGGGCACCGCTCTCGTGCTTCTCTTCCGCATGCCCAAGGACTGCCACAGGAGAGGACATGGCACAGCCTTTCCTCTTGCTCCCCTCAGCTCTCTGAGGGAAGGCCATTGCTGTGTGCAGATGGGCTTCTGCTGGCAGGGCTGGACACTACTGCAACACCAACAGTGCTCTCAGGACACCTGTGCTGGGCTCACGTGCTTCATCCCCGCTCTGTGCAGCCTCTGCTGGTCCTCTGTCTGGGCAGAGATTCATAGCATCATAAAACAGTTTGGGTCGGAAAGGACCTTAAGGTCATTGAGTTCCAACCCCTGCCAAGGGCAGGAACACCTTCCAGTAGAGCAGCTTGCTCCAAGCCCTTTCCAACCTGGCCTTGAACACTGCCAGGGATGGGGCAGCCACAGCTTCTCTGAGCACCCTGTGCCACTATTTTAGGAATCTCATTGTAAAAAAAATTTTCCTGATGTCGAACCTGACCCTCCCCTCTTTATTTTAAACCCGTTACCCGTCGTCCCATTGCAACAGGCCCTAATAAAGTGTCTCTCCCCATCTTTCTTACAGGCTCCTTTTAAGAATTGAAAGGCTGCAGTAAGTTGTCCTTGGAGTCTCCCCTTCTCTAGGCTGAACAACCTGGATAGGATGAGTGGTAACGGATTTAAACTGAAGGTGGGGGATTGAGTATAAGGAAGAAGTTCTTCCTTGAGAGGGTGGTGAGACAGTGGTTGCCAAGAGAACTTGTGGCTGCCCCATCCCTCGCAGGGCTCAAGGCCGGTGAAAGAGCCATGTTTAAACCACAACACCACCTTTTGTCGCCCCGTGTGGGTAACAAAGGGTGGAGATAATGACGGATGTGACCAGAACGTGATATCATTTTGTTGTACTTGGTAGTGCCTGGTTATGATAGGATCGATGCGGTCATGAGATTGAGGTGGCGTGTGCTCCCGGTCACCTTTGTCCCTCGGGAGCCATCTCGTGGGAGCTATTCACAATTACACCTTTGGCCTTTTCTCCGCAGAGCGAGCCAACCGGTGGCACAAACACCTTCCGTCCTTCCTTCCTCCCTTCTTCCCTTCCAGGATCCCCCTTCACCTCCAGGATAGTCACAGTACTATCTGAGAATTATAAAGATTTTGAATACCCTTGAAAGCTGCCTGGTTCTTCTGCTGGGAACCAGGTGACAAAGGATGGGGGCAGAGGACAGGGGATGGTGGACAAAGGACGGGGAAAGAGGACAAAGGATGGGGAAGAGGGGACAAGGAAGAGAGGAAAAGGAACGTGGCACAGGGGACGGCACCGTGTGCCGGCTGACAGCAGAGCTGCCCTTGGGCTGTCCCCTGTGCTGTCGCTCTTCCCAGTGGCACCGTGAGCCGCAGGAGCTGTGCCGGGAGCGGTGACGTCGGGGCGGGGGACACAGGACATCCTGTGCCCCCCCACCCCACCCAGGGTTTCCTGGCACGGGTGGGACGGGTGCGATGGCTCCCGGTGACCTTCACCGGGTGGGGAACCAGCGTCCGCTCCCGGGAAGGTCTCATCCCCTGCAGGATTCTAACCCGGGGTGTGGGGGGGCAATTCTGGGAGGTCCCATCCCATGGGGGTCCAGTCCTCAGGGGTCGCATCCCGGGATTCCCACCCAATAGCGGCTCCTAACTTGGGGGTCCCATCCCGTGGGGGTTCCCACCCCCGGAGGACCCATCAAAGGGGGGGGTCCCACCCCCGGAGGACCCATCACAAAGGCTTCATCCGGGAGTCGGGGTGGGGGGTCCCTACCCCGGGGGCAGCCCCATGGGTCGGACACAATTGGGGGGGGGTGAGGGGGGCGTGTCGCGTGCCAGCGCGCATGCTCCTCCATCCTCCCCTCCCGCCGTGCACGCGCAGGTGTGGCCACGCCCCCCCTCCTCCCCGCTCTCGCGCACGCGCGCTGCAGCCCCCCCCCCCTTCCCGCAGGTACCCGCCGGTGCCGGGGGGGTGCGCGGGCTCTTTAAGGGGAGCGCCCGGAAGGGAGCGCGCCCCGCCCGGCCCCGCCCCGCAGCGCACCGGCCCCGGGGGGGCGCGGTCGGTGGTGGCTGCGGGAGCCGGGTGCGGGACATGGCGCGGGGCCGCCGGGCGCTGCCGGCACCGGGGCCGCGGCTGCTGCCGGTGCTGGGCGCGCTGCTGGGCGCCGCCGCCGCTTTCAACGTGGACCGCGCCTTCCCGGTGCTCAAGGAGGGCGCGACCCCCGGCGGCTTCTTCGGCTTCTCGGTAGCGCTGCACCGGCAGACGGAGCGGCCCGAGCGGAGCCTGTGAGTGCGGGGCGCGGGGTGCGGGAGCGGAGTCACCGGGTTAGGGGGGAGCGATGCGGGAGGTGTGCGGGGAAAGGGTCCGTGGGGTAGAGCGAAGGTCCCGGGGTGGGGGGAAGCGGGGAGGAGGAGCGGGAGGGGCTTCGAGCGCGGACAGAGGGGGTTCCCGGGGCTGGGGGGCACCCCCGCTGGGGTGCGGAGGTGCTGTTAAATCGTTCCTTGGGCGTTTATCGCCTGCCCGGACTTTGGTTTGCATCCTGCATAGGACGGGGTCCCCTGGGGTTTCCCTCCACCCTCAACCGCTGGGATACCGGAGCCCCCACCGCAACCCCGCGCTGACCCGGGGCAGGAGCCCCGCAGCAGCCCCGGGACGTGGGAACCATCCGGTACCCGGCGGCGAGGTCCCGGTTCAGCATCCCCCGATCTGATGCCACCCGGAGCGGTCGCGTCCTCCCCCGAAACTCAGGTCGCTGCTGGCCCTGGGGAAGTTGTTGAACTGTAACTCCTGCTGCCCCACAAAAGCGCTTTCAGCAGGCACATCCCCAGTGCGATCCCACCGCCAGCCCTTGCCGTGTCCCCTCCTGTCCCCGCCCTTCTCAACCGAACCCCCCGGGGCAGCATTCCCGGCTCCCGTCCCTCATGGCTGAAGGTGCGAGTTGCGTGTTCGTGCCAAAGTGAAGAAGGCGGCGGGGCTGGGTTGGGCTCTTCTCGCTCGAGGGCACAGGGTTTTGCTGGCTCACCCGCCCGACGTGGAGCTCCCGGAGGGCTCCCTTTTTCCCTTCACCCCCGCCTTTTTTCCCTTTCGTTTTTCCCGCCGTGTTCCTGGCAGAGGGACTGGCAGCAGCTGCCGGACGGAGGCATCTGATGCTCCGCATTCCAGAGATGCATTTCAGCCGCTCGCCCTGCCGTGGGATGTCTTGTTGTTGCTTCCATCCAGGAGGGAGTGCAGCCATTCCCCGTGGAGCAGCAGTGGGCCCAGTGACCTGGGGAGCCCACGCTTCCACCAGGACATGCTGGCTGCCATCCATGGCTGGGTTCCCTGGCTCTGGTGCCATCAGAGCAGCTGGCGGGGGGACACAAGATGTCGTGGTCCTGGCTGGTGTCTGTCTTCTCAAGACGTTGGCAATGGCTGTCGCTGTATTGGAATGGATATGGGGGGGCTTTGGCAGGCGTTTGCGATCCGCCGGCATGGGCCACGTGGCCCAAGCGTGTCTGAGCGTGATGCTGGCGGGACGTGGAGGCTCTGGGAGAAGGCTTTGGAGTGTGAAACCCCTGGGGGATTCACATCCCCTTCCTCTGGGAGCCCCCGCTGCTTGTCCCCATGGAGGACATGGAGGGCCTGCGGGGTGCCAGGCCCATTGCTGCTTCCCCATGGGGCCCTGCATGTGGGCAGCAGCCCTGGGGGACTGTGCAGGCAGCTCTGCCTGTGTGGCGTGGGCAGGAGGGGCCAGGGCAAGTGCAGGCAGCTCCTGCCTAACCCTGGCTCGCGCTGCGGCACGTCCGGGGAGGCACCTGCCTGTTGTGGAAGTGGCAGGAGGGAGATACCGGCATCAGTGTCCTGATGGCCAGGGTTGCACGGGGCTTGGAGCAACCTGTGCTAGTGGAAGGTGTCTCTGCCCGTGGCAGGGGTTGGAACTGGATGAGCTTTAAGGTCCCTTCTATAGGGACATTAAGCATTCCAACCCAAACCATTCCATGGCCATCCAGCTGCTGTCCTGCAAGCTGAGGAGCTTCTTCCCTTAGTGCTGGTCAGCGTCTTCCCCTGCCCATCCCTCGGCTATCGCAGGTGCAGCGTGGCCACAGCCAGGGTGGGGACAGGAAAGTGACGCTTCCTGCCCCCCATCCCAGATGGGGGATGCAGGCAGGGAGTTGCCCCATGTTTTTTGGGGGGAGGCTCGATGTCTTGTTGCTGCAAGGTGGCTGCCAGAGGTGTTGGGATGGCAGTGTGGAATGGAGGGATGCTCAGAGCACATTCCTGAGCTCCTGAGGAGAGCCGGTTCCTGGCTGGGTGCTGGCAGGGGGCCAGGCTGTGTCCTGTGACAAGGTTCCCCCCCACCCCCCTGGTGTTTTCCATGTCCCAGGGCTGTGCCCATGCAAAGGTCTGTTTGCTCGCTCCTCCCCAGGCCAGGGGAAGGCAAGGTGGGACCAGTGGCGTTATCTGCTGCCCCGAGATTAAGAAACTCCTTTGGCTGCTTGTGCCGGATCTAGCTGCTTCTTGGTTTGGCTTGTGGTTGTGCCGGCAGAACCCCATACTGCCCTGGGGATCTGACCCACGGGGGTCCTATAACACCATGAGGAAACTGAGGCACGGTGCATCTGTGCCAGGGAGGCAGGCACAGATGTGGTGGCACCCATGTGGGCGGTTTGCTGCGTGCCTCAGTTTCCCTCCTGTGTTCAGGGGAGCAGGGGCTCTGCCCAATGCTTGGGGTCTTTCTGGTCCCATCTGGCTGGCGGGGAGGAGGAGAGCAGCTGAGTTCCCGGCTTTCCCTCCCCCTTGCCTGGTTTGCTGCCGATGCCGGGGCTGGCTTGGCTGCGCTCCCCCCAGCTTGGCTGGGCTCCTTGGCAGGCGTAGGGGGGACGGATATGCTGCAGCGGGGCTGGCGCCCAGGGGGTCATCCATCCATCCCTCCATCCCTCCATCCCTCCCTCCCACCATCCCTCACTGCCTCCAGGAGCAGTCTCCCCCTCTCCCGCCTCCTTTCCGGCAGGGGCATCAGCAGATTTCCCTGCTTAGGGCTCCCGGGGGAAAAAATCATTCCAGGGCAAATGTAGTGGCACTGGGGGGGTTGGTTGGGGCTGGCCTGGAGCTTTGGAGGAGGGTTATGTCAGGGACACCCTCTGGCTGCCTGTCTTCGGGGGTGCTTGAGGCCCAGTCGAAGAGCTGAGCTCTGGAGCATCACTGCCAAACCATCCCGCAGCTCCCCCAGCTCAATCAGCACCCACACCACCATCATCCCATGTTCCCTGCTTTACCAGGGCAGATTAGGACGGGGCATGGCCTTGCATTCCTGCCTCCCTCCCTTCCCGGCCTCCCCTTCGTGCTGCTGTTTGTCCATCGCTGCCTTTGCTCTGCACTCTGAGCCCAATCCCTGGGCTGAGCCCCGTCTCCTCATTTTACCCCCCACCTCGCATCCGTGTGGCACAAGCTGGTCCAGGCCTCCCTGCGATGGCAGCCCCAGCATCCCGGCTTCTGGTTTTCCTGCATCTCCACATGGCAGCTTGGGGCATGCACGGAGTGGGGGACGCCTGTGCGTGTCCCAGCCCTGCTCTTGTGAGGTTTGGAAGCCCCCAGCATCCTGCCCCTCTGGGAGCAGAGCCTGCGGGTGGGCTGCCGTGCCGGGAAGTCTTGGCTGGAGGCAGCAAGATGCTGGAGCCGCTTGGCCCGGGTCTGCTCCCACCCCCCAGGATCAGTGGGGCACAGCCATGGGGAGGGGTGGTGCCTGAGAATGGTCCGGCCGAGCCAGGACCACCGGGGGAGCCCCTGGCAAAGGGCTGAGTGTGTGTTCCTGTCCCCAGGAGGCACGGTGATGGTGGGGCAGAAGGGGGCAGGACAACGCCACCACCACCCCCCCTAAGCTTCTCCCTCCAGCCCTGAGTCACTTCCCCCTGGATAAATGGGGACAAGAGTGACCTTTGTGTGTCGTCCCCCCCATCCCTCAGGTGTCTGGGAGGGGGATCAGGAATCACGGGAGCAGTTCCTTTGTGCCAGGCTGAAAAGAGGAGGACTCATGACCCTCCATGCCCCTGCCTTCACACCCAGTGGGATATGAATCCTGCTGGCATCCCCAGCCCAGCATTCCCAGGGGGAGCAGACACCCCTCACATCCCCCATTGCACCCCTTGGGGGGGGCTCTTCTGCGGCTGCATCCCACCTGCAGTGTGTAATGGTGCCGGAGCGATGCTGCCTGCGGTGCCTGTCACCGTGGCGTCCCGGCGTGCCGGGGCGGGGGCTGCCTGGGGCCCCACATTCCTCCTGCGCCTGGGCTTTGACTCAGCCGCTTCGACGCTGCCCGGACGCGCCCGCGCTCCCATCGCCCGGCCCTGCCTCCCGGTGACAGCCGGGATCGCTCCTGTCCTTGCCGGTGTGCGAGGTGAGGACCGGCCGGCTCATCACCCTGCTGCCCTGCGGGGAGGCTGCGGCAGCTCCCTGGGTGCCTTGTCCCTGCCTGCGGAGGGACACGCTTCCTCTGCTGGCATCACGCAGCTGTGCCTCCTCCACGCCATTGTCCTCGCCATCCCAAAGGAATTCCCTGCGGAAAGGCTGGCCTTTCCGGAGCCCCCCGGGCACGCCGGGTCCCCCAGCCCCATGGCAGGGCTGTGGATCTTCTGCCCTAGTGCTACCAGCGGTCCCCAGCTTTTTCCCTTGGGGTGTGGGGGGGGGTCCCTTCAGCATCACCTTGAAGCCCCCAGTGAGGAGTTCATACGGAGCTGGGCTGAGGGTGTTGGTTTCCAGCCCGGGCATCCCTCCATGGAGGGTGATGTACCACCCCTGCGTGGCCCTTCCATGACTCAGCTGGGATGCCTGTGCCACTCCAGGGCCCTTAGTCACCCCCGGAAGGGCGCTGTCGTCCCCCCTCCCCGGGACCCCCTCTGCTGCCTGGATGCGTCGAGACAAGCCCAGACCCGTCCTGGGAAGCGGGATGCATGTGCTGCGCTGCCCGGAGCCGGTCCCCAAGCTGGGACCCCCGCGGCATTCCCACAGCATTCCCTGGCGCGGCAGCAGGAGCTTGTCTGCCGGACACGCAGCAGCTGCTCAAAGGTTGGCTGGGAAGGGCCATGGCTGTTTACACAGGCGCGGGGGCCCCGGCGCTGGCGCGGCCGTGTCGTGCCGAGCGGCTCCGGTACTAGGTTTGCAGGCACCAGCCTGAACCCCTGTTCTTGCACCCCACACCATGCGCTGGGATGGGGGGCTCAGCAATCACAAGGCGATGAGTGGGTCCATCAGTCTGTCGCCCACCTCGTCCTGTGTGACCTTTCACTGTCGCTGGGGGTGACAGGCTGGTTGCTGCCAGCCCCGTGCATGCCCATCCAATGGGAACCCCCTTTCCTGGTCTGGAGGTGGGGCTGGGGGTCTGCCCCCTGTTCTTTGGGGGTGTTGAGGTGTGACATGCTCTGGGGAAGCAGCTCTCATCCCCTTCGAGCACCTCCAGGCCATCTTCATACCCCATCGCCCTCTCCATGGGGCACCCCCAGTATGAGGCATCGGGGTGGCTCCTCCATCACCCACCCAATCCCTTCTCTCTGCCCCCCCAGGCTGCTGGTGGGGGCCCCCCGAGACATGGAGCCAGTGAACGGCACACGGACGGGCGCTGTCTACGCCTGTCCCCTTACCGCGTCCACCGGTGACTGCCAGCGCCTTGACATTGAGCTGAAGAGTATGTGGGCGCCCCAAAACATCCCCTGGCACTTGGGGGCTCTGCATGGTGGGTGACCCTCTTACGTTGCCTCTTCCTTGCCCAGATGAGCCGGACAAGGCCATCATCGATGACATGTGGCTGGGGGTGACAGTGGCCAGCCAGCGGCAGCCGGCAGGGAGGGTGCTGGTGAGTGCACGGGCGCCCTGGTTCTTCACACACGCGCGTGTGCTGGTGCGAGCTGGCACCTTGCACATCCCCAGGGAGCTACCGCTGCTTTCACATGGGCCTTGCATGTGTGTCCAGCATGGTAATGGCAGGTGAGGGCTCCACTGCCACCTCCCTGTCCCCGTGGGTCAGGGCTGTGGGGTGACGGGGTGATTGGACCCTAATCCCAGTCACGTGCACTGGTGCCACTGCACAGGATGGTGATGTACCCTATGGGCTATCGTGGCAGGATAAGGCCATGGCGCAGGGGCTGGGCAGAGGCAACACAAGGGGTGGTGGGGGACATAGCCCCTTGGTTTTGGGGTGCTGCAGGAGGTGCTGGCTGTCCCCGCAGGCCTGCGCTCACCGCTACACCAAAGTGCTGTGGTCGGGCAGCGAGGACCAGCGGCGCATGGTGGGCAAGTGCTACGTGCGGGGCAATGACCTGCGCCTCAACATCAGCGACGAGTGGCAGACCTACCACAACGAGATGTGCAACTCCAACACGGACACCGACGAGACCGGCATGTGCCAGATGGGCACCAGCGCCGGCTTCACCGCCAACATCATCTATTTTGGAGCGCCCGGTGCATACAACTGGCAAGGTGCGACAGGGGGTGGGCAGCCTGTTCCCACCGTGGTTATATCCCCTCTGCATGCAAGGGCATGCTCCGCGTGTTCATGTGTGTTCATGTGCCCACATGTGCATGGTGTGCTAAGCATGTTGTGTGCACCTTGCAGTGTGCTTATCTATGCGCCCACGCAAACCCTGTGCACATGTATGTGGGCACGTGTGCGTTCACACGCGCTGCAGGCATGAAAGGGGTGCAGATGCTGAGCTAGGGTGAAGGGCAGCTCTCCGCTGTGGGGTTAACCCCCCCTCCACTGTTGCAGGTACTGACTACATGCTGCAGCGGGAGATGTGGGACCTGCATGACTTCTCCTACCCCAACAAGAAGAACGGCAACACCTACATAGGTGGGGGGCAGTAGGTTAGGGGGGCTTCCCCCTCGGGGGGATTTGGGGTGAGGGGGAGGTTTAGGGGATGTGGATTTAGGGGGAGTATTAGGGGTGGGTGTTCAAGGGCTGTGGAGTGCAGGGAGGCTTGGAGACCCCCTGGGGATGGGAGCAGGGGTGCAGTGGGGACGCTGCAGTGGTCAAGGGGGTGGAGGGTGTTGTGGTGGGGGACATGGGGTCTGGGCCTGTCGGGGGGTCCCCATCTCACGGGCAGGGTTTGGTGGCAGGGTACACGGCAGAGGTGGGCAGCGCGGTGCTGCAGCAGGACGCGGTGACGGTGGTGACGGGCGCTCCCCGGTACAAGCACATGGGCGCTGTGTACCTGCTGAGCCGCAGTCCCCAGCAGACGCTGCAGAGGAGCCTCCTCCTCCCCGGGCACCAGGTCGGCTCCTACTTCGGCAGCGCCGTGGCCCTGGCAGACCTCAACAATGACGGGTGAGGACAGGGGGCCAGGACCCGCCAGCTCCTTGGGATGGGGGGGGGGGGGGATCTTGCCTGGGGCAGCCTGCAGCTCACAGTGGGGTCTGTGTGGGTCTTAGGGTGGGTTAGAGGAGGTTAAGGAAGGGGATTCTGCCCCTCACTGCGCTCTGGGGAGAACCCCCCTGCGGTCCAGATCCAGCTCTGGGGCAGCAGCACAAGAGGGACATGGAGCTGTTGGAGCGAGGCCAGAGGAGGCCATGGGGATGCTGCGAGGGCTGGAGCAGCTCTGCTCTGGAGCCAGGCTGAGAGAGCTGGGCTGGGGCAGCCTGGGGAAGAGAAGGCTCCTGAAGGGGAGACCTGAGAGCAGCTCCAGTGCCTAAAGGGGCTGCAGGAAACCTGGAGAGGGGCTTGGGACAAGGGATGTAGGGACAGGCCAAGGGGAATGGCTTGAACCTGCCCAAGGGGAGACTGAGATGAGCTCTTAGGCAGAAGCTCTTCCCTGTGAGGGTGCTGAGGCGCTGGCACAGAGTGCCCAGAGAAGCTGCGGCTGCCCCATCCCTGGCAGTGCTCAAGGCCAGGTTGGACACAGGGGCTTGGAGCAAGCTGCTCCAGTGGAAGGGGTCCCTGCCTGTGGCAGGGGTTGGAGCTGGAGGAGCTTTGTGTTCCGTGCCAACCTAAACATGCACAGCTCTGGTGGTGGTGATGGGGGGTTATGAGGGGAGGAATCCTCTTCTGGCTCTGAGGGGTCTCCACCTTCTCTGGTGTCTTGGTGGGGTTGTGCTGCAGCCCCAGCCCTGACCGGCCCCTCGGTCCCGCAGGTGGCAGGACCTGGTGGTGGGAGCTCCCTACTACTTCCAGCGGAAGCAGGAGGTGGGGGGAGCCGTGTACGTCTACATGAACGAGGTGGGGGGGTTCCAGCCCCACCCCAACCTGGTCCTCACCGGCCCCAGCTACTCCGGTTTCGGCTTCGCCGTGGCCAGCATCGGGGACATCAACCAGGACGGCTTCCAGGGTGAGGGGTTTGGGGGGCGGTGGGGAGGAGCCTGGTGGGGGTCTTCATGTAAGAGGGGATCCTGCTGGAGGGGATGTGGTGCCTCTGGAGAGGTTTGGGGTGAAGAGAGGGAGATGAGGGGCATCTTGATGTGTTCAAGGACGAGAGGGGCTGGGTTGAGGTTGGGGCGGTGGGATTGGAGAGGAGGTGAGGAGGTGTGTGGGGCTGACCCTGCTCTTCTCCCCACAGATATCGCTGTGGGGGCCCCATTCGAGGGGCCTGGCAAGGTTTACATTTACCACAGCAGTGCAGAAGGGCTGCTGGAGAAACCTCGGCAGGTAACAGCCCGTGGGGAGCCCATCACCGGGGCTCTGGATCCCATCCGAGGATCCCATGCTGTGGGGTGGGATGCAATGAGTAGATCCCCGGCTCCATGGGGTTGGTGAGCAATGGGTGACCCCGCTGCCCCAAATGCAGGTGATCAGTGGGTCAGACCTGGGGCCCGCCAGCATGCAGACCTTTGGGTACTCGCTGAGCGGGGGGCTGGACGTGGATGGGAACTCCTACCCTGACCTGCTGGTGGGCAGCTTGGCCGAGAGGATCGTGCTGCTCAGGTAAGGGAGCAGGGACATGGGTGTCCTGCAGCCCCCTGCCTGCCCCAGCACCCGCAGGGGTGGTTCTGGGGCAGCAAGGTGGGCATGAAGCAATGTGCCAGGGCAGGGGGGGGCTCAGCTGAACCCCATCTCTGCCCAGAGCTCGGCCCGTGATCAACATCCTCAACAAGACCTTCACGGTGACCCCCAGCAAGGTGGACCCTGCCCAGTGCACACCGGAGTCCTGGTGAGCCCCATCCCTCACCACGGTGGGGTCCTGCTGGGGGCCCGGCTTCACTCACAGCCCCTCTCTGCCCCCACCAGCATCACGGTAACCGTCTGCTTCTCCTACAACCAGAGTGCTGGGGATCCCCACTACAAGGAGAAGATCAGTGAGTGCCCGGGGTGCAGGCCTGAGTGCTGTGCATGGAGGGATGGTCAGCACTGGTGCAAGGGAGCGTGCACACATGAGCACACGTGCACATGGGGTTGTGTGTGTTGGAGGCGTACGTGCGTGCAGCACCCGCAGCACCCTGCTCTCCCCACAGCCCTGGAGTACACCCTGGAGGCTGACAAGGACCGGCACCCACCCAGGGTCAGGTTTTTGGGGACCCACTCTGCCACCTACCACGGCCTCTTCACCATGCCCGAGACCCGCTGTGAATCCAAGGAGCTCCTGCTGCTGGTGAGCATGCACATGTGTGTGCACACTTGTGTGTGTGTGTGTGTGTGTGTGTGTGTGTGCATGGCAGGTTGCTCTACACGTGGCACTGGAGCTGGGGAACCGGCTTCCAGGAGATGGGGAGAGGGATCATGGAATCCCAGACTGGTTTGGGTTGGAAGGGGCCCTAAAGCTCAGCCTGTTCCAGCCGCCTGCCACAGGCAGGGACACCTTCCACTGCCCAGGTTGCTCTAAGCTCTGTCCAACCTGGCCTCGGTGGGGTGTGGAGGGTCCTGGGAACATCAGGGCCAGGAAAAGAGGTAGAAATCATCCCTCCTATGATGAGTTTGTTTGGTATCAGGAGTGGGGTGTGAGTAGGAGCTGGTGCCCCAGACGTGGCCAGGGAGCTGGGGCTTTGCTGTGACTGCTGCCACCCTGCAGGACAACATCCGAGACAAGCTGCACCCCATCATGCTCTCCATGAACTACTCTCTGGTGGAGAAGCCCAGGACCTTCCAGCTGGGTCCCCTCTCCCTCGACACCTTCCCCGTCCTCAACCAGGACCAGTCCCACGAGAATGAGACCAAGGTGCTGGGGGAGGACTGGAGGTGCTGGGCTGGGAGCCTCGGTGAGCCCAGCCTGGGGCTGGATGGAGGCTCATGGGGACATCCCCGTCCCTCCAGATCGAGTTCCAGAAGGAGTGTGGCTCTGACAACAAGTGCTACAGCAACCTCCAGCTCCAGAGCAGCTTCGTCACTGACCAGAACCAGCCCCTGCCCAGGTGAGAGCAGCTCTTTCTGGGACCCCATCAACCTCCACCACCCTCTGTGCCGTCCCCGTGAGCACAGGCTACCCCTCAGCCCTCCCCGGGCCATGCCAAAGGAACGGGACAGAGGTGTCTCCATCCCACTGGGATGGGCCACCCGTGTGCTGAGCAGGGCCGGTCTCTGCGCAGGCTGAATGGGACCCAGGTGCTGCAGTACAGCCGGGACGTGCGGAAGCTCCACCTGAGCATCAACATCACCAACGTGCCCACCAACCCCGCCAACGGCGAGGACGCCCACGAGGCGCTGCTCAACGTCACGGTGCCCTCCAGCCTGCTGCCCTCCTCCGTGCGCCCGGTACGCGGCCCCCTCCCTGCTGGAGAAGGCGCAGGACCAGGGTGGGCTTTGCTGGGATGTTCCTCACCCTCTTCCCTTCCCCAGAGCGGAGCCTGTACCTTTGCAGAGACGGTGTTGTGCGAGCTGGGCAACCCTTTCAAGAGGAACCAGAGGGTGAGTGCCCCCCCTCAACGACCCCCGGCTCTTCTTGGGGTCTTACAGGCTGGTGGGGCCCAGCTGAGCTGCTCCACGGTCCTTCTGTGCTGCAGGCAGAGCTGATCATCACCTTTGAGGCCATTGGGATCATGCTGGACACATGGGAGATCTTGGTCTGGCTGGATCTGTCTACGTGAGTGACCCTGGGTGGGTGGGAATGGACTGGGAAGAGGGTCCCTGGAGCGATGCTGGCTCCTCTTGCTTGGTGCAAGCACAGTGGTGGTGGACTGGGATCATCCCCAGCGGTGTTGCTGGTTGGGAAGGATGGGAGGGCAGGCTGGGCTCCTGGGGTGGGCAGGACGGGCACTCACTGCTCCTGCTGGGAGGGTGGGAGCTGCCCCATGCTGCCTGGGGGCTGTTTGGTGGTGGGAGATGCTGACCTCAGTGCCTTGGCAGGCAGAGCACCCAGGAGGACCTGCAGCCTGTGCTGGCCAGGCTGCTCGTGGACTACAGCATCCAGTCCTCACTGACCATGTGAGTGCAGCAAGGCCGTGTCCCCCCTCTCCGCATCCCCTCCATCACCCACCGGAATATGGGGGGCGGGCACAGCCCCTGGTGCCCCACAGACGGGTGCCCAGAGACGCTCCATCCCCAGATCCCCATCGCACGTGCAGTCGCACTTCAGTGGGTCGGTGCTGGGCGAGTCAGCCATGCGGGGGGAGCAGGACGTGGGCAGCCCCCTTGCCTTCGACTTCCAGGTGAGTTGGGGGGTGGCCAGCACATGGGGGGGGTTGTCAGACTTGGGCTCATCCTTAGCTCTGCTCCGCAGGTGAGCACCAAGGGCGAGTCACTGGGTGCCCTGGGCACCATCCTGCTGGGCTTCGAGTGGCCCTATGAGATCCCCAATGGGAAATGGCTCCTGTACCCCACTGAGATCCTCGTCAACAGCAACGAGAGCTGCCAGCCCCCGGGGGGGGTCATCAACCCGCTCAACCTCACTGTGAGTGCTCGCTGCGGTGCAGGGTTGTGTCCCTGCCCCACTGCATGCGCAGAGCTGAGATTCTGATGGCACTCATCTCCCCCCACAGCTCCTGCAGGACCAGGCTCCATCCCGGCAGAGGCGGCAGCTGGAGGCCTTTGATGCAGTGGAGCCCCCCATCACCCTGGCCACCGCCAAGAAAGCCAAGTCAGAGGTGTTGCTGGTGAGTGGGGGTCCAGCACTATGTGCCCCATGCCAGGACCGCCGTGTACACTGATCCTTGGCACCAGTGTGGTGCATCGGGGACCCTGGTCACCCCTCTCAACCCTCCTCTTTACCTCCCAGAGCTGCTCCAAGGGCACAGCTCGCTGCGTGTGGTTCGAGTGCCCCCTGCTCCACACGCAGCACCCTACCACCTTCAGCATCCGCGCCCGGGTGTGGAACAGCACCTTCATTGAGGTCAGTGTGGGGTCCCCCTGGAGTCAGGGCTGTTCCCTTGGGGATGGTGCTCAAACAGGGCACCACATTTGCCAGGTCTCAGCTCAGATGCTAACACCCAGCCCTTGCTCTCCCATCGTCTGTGTCACCCGTCCATCATGCATGTCACCCCCCATCATCGGGGTTCACCCCCATCATCTACGTATTTTCACCCCCTCTTCATCCGTGTCCCCCAGGAGTACAGGGACTTTGACCGGGTGAAGGTGGACGGCACAGCGACGCTCTTCCTGCGGACCCACGTGCCCACCATCAACATGAGGAACCATACGGTGCGGGTGAGCAATGCCAGAACCTCTTACTGGGACACACTGGGAGGGACTGGGGCCACCGGGAGCTCCTCCCCCAAAACAAGGCTCTTCTTGGCCCTTCCAGTTCTCGGTGGACGTGGACTCAGAGCTGATGGAGGAGCAGCCGGCTGAGATCGCGCTGTGGCTGGTGCTGGTGGCAGTGGCGGCCGGGCTGCTGCTGCTGGGGCTCATCATCCTCCTGCTCTGGAAGGTGAGGGGGTGTGGGAGCCATGCCTCAGCCTGACAGGCTCACGTCACTGCTGGTGCCATCCTCCCCACCTGGCAAGCAGCGGGTGGAAGGTGCCGGGCTGCAGAGCCATGAGGAAGAGGAGCAGAGAAGCCCCCAGTGCAAAACGCTTTGGGAGCTGCCAAAAAACCCACCCAGAGCAGGGCTGGATGATGCCCTCCTTGCTGGGCGTCTCCAGCCCTATGGAGCTCTCTGGGGACCCCACTCTCTGCCCAGGAAGGGTTGGGGGGGGGGGGAGGCTGCAGGGCCACCCATGCTGCAGTGAGCATCACATTGGGGTGAGGGTGCAGTGGGTGCCCCCCCCAACCCTACAGGTTGGCCAGGAGCCCCCGTCCCCTCTCCCCTCACGCCCTGACCCCCATCCCCTCCTTCCCCACAGTGTGGTTTCTTCCGGCGCGCCAACACGCGGGCCATGTACGAAGCCAAGGGGCAGAAGGCGGAGATGAGGATCCAGCCGTCGGAAACCGAGCGGCTGACGGATGACTACTAACGGGGGGCAGCCCCACTGCCCCCCCCCGGGCGCCCGCGCCACCCGCCTGGTAATGCCCCATGGGGGCCGGCTACAGCAGCATCCTCCTCCTCTTCAGCCTCTTCTCCTCTTCCTCATTGCCTCCTCTCTCCTGCCAGGTCCCATGGGGTCCCTGTGGGGCGCAGGGGGCTCCGTGGGGTCTCTCCGAGCACCTCCAGGACTGCTGCTCCCTTTGTCTCTGCTCTTCACCAGCTCTGGGCTCTCTCCTTCACGCTCCGGTGTCACGCTGACCCTTCCAGCTCCACACTGACCATTTGTCCCCGTGTGTCCCCCCCCCCCTTTCTTCTCCCTGTCCCCACAGTGTGACTTCTTCCAGCGGACCCGCTACTACCGGATCATGCCCAAGTACCACGCGGTGAGGATCCGGCAGGAGCAGCGCTACCAGCCCGGCGGCCTCCTGCCCCGCCGGCGCAAGAAACACTGGGTGACCAAGTGGCAGGAGCCGGAGAAGTACTACTGACCCCCAGCCCCGTGCGAGGGGAGCACCAGGGCCGGTGTTTGACTTTGCACAAGTGCATCTCTCCCTGCCCCAACCCACACCTCCTGCCTCGGACGCGGCTGCATCCCGGCGCAGGCTTCCGCACGCTCCTGTCTGCTTCGCCGGTGTGCAGCTCAGCTCTTGCACACTCGTGCCTTGCACGCTTACGGGGACGAGCCCCAAACGTGCCCCCTGTGTTCCCTGACGTGGCTGCTGCTGGTCTCACCGAGTGCCTTCCCCCCGCGCAGACACTCCTCCCGCTGTGCTCCGCACACGTTCTCGCACGCCGGGGCACGCTCGGCCCCCCACCCTGTGCATCCCTCTTCCCCCTGGCTGGGTGCCTCCGCTAAGGCTGCATGTGCGGTTGGGGATGGTGGGAGCTCGTTCCTTCCCTTCCCTCCTCCAGAGCAGTGCAGGGGGCTGATTCTGCATGTTTACCCCCCCTCTCCAGCCTGCATCTGCCTTGGCAGAGGGGGTGTGCAGAGCACAAGGCCGTGTCCCCCCACCCTGCAGCCTTATCCCCCACAGGTCTGTCCTGCCCCGTGGATGCTGCCGCGGGGGTTAAGTTGTTCTGTGTCTTGTCGGTTTTGGTGCAGTCGGTACTGGGAGCTGGGGGGGGTCCTGGACCCTTCCCCTTTCCCCTTTTCCCACCAGGGCCCAATAAAGCCTCACTCTGGGATTTGTAACCTCTTGTCTCCTCTGTGTCATGGATAACAGCGTGATGGAGGTGGGAAAAGGGTTGTTTGGAGGGGGGGTGTCTGTGTCCCCAGAGCAGGGCAAGGGAGGGGATTCTTCCCCTCTGCTCTGGTGGGCAGAACTGCGTGTGGCTGTGTCCAGCTCTGCGGCAGCCACACAGGAGGGACGTGGAGCTGTCGGAGCGAGGCCAGAGGAGGCCATGGGGATGCTGCGAGGGCTGGAGCAGCTCTGCTCTGGAGCCAGGCTGAGAGAGCTGGGCTGGGGCAGCCTGGAGAAGAGAAGGCTCCTGAAGGGGAGACCTGAGAGCAGCTCCAGTGCCTGAAGGGGCTGCAGGAAAGCTGGAGAGGGGCTTGGGACAAGGGATGTAGGGACAGGCCAAGGGGAATGGCTTTAACCTGCCAGAGGGGAGATGAGATGAGCTCTTAGGCAGAAGCTCTTCCCTGGACACCTCTGTCCCCCAGCCTGGGGGGGATGCGGCGGGTCCGGGGCGGCTCCGCTGCGGGGTTTAAGGGGTTACAGCGGTGGGCGTGGTCATGGGCAAGGGAGGCGTGGTCACCCCGGCCAGGGGGGGCGGTGCCAAAGCTGGGGGCGTGGCCGGCGGCGGGCGGGCGGTGATTGGCGGTGCGGCGGGGCCGGGGCCGGGGCCGGGGGTACCGGTACCGCCGGGTGGCGGCGGTCGCACCGGGCGCGATGCGGCTGCTGCGGTGCCTCGGGCGGCGCGCGGCGCTCTCCGGCGTCCCCACCTACATCGAGCACTTCAGCAAGTTCTCGCCATCGCCGCTCTCCATGAAGCAGTTCCTGGATTTCGGTAAATACCGGGGCACCCCCCCACCCCACCCCCCCCCCGGCACGGTACCGGGGTGCACCCGCTCCTGAACCCGGCCAAGGGCCGTGAATCCCCGGTCGGGGGTGGGATCTCCGCGCCCCACCCCCTGGGGATGCACCACCCCTCCCGGTAAACAAACACCCGAGCTGGGGGTGTCGGTGCCTGGGAGCACCCCCCTGATTCCCGGTTGTTATTTACCGGGTGCTCCCCCCCCCGGTGCTCCCCCCCTCCGCTCCTTGTGTCGTCCTGTTCCCTCCCCCTCCCCTCCGCGCTCATGGGTAAATAACCGGCGCTGGGATCACCACCCCTTTGCCCCCCCCCTCAGTGGGGTGTTACCCCCACGGGCAAGCAACGCCCCCCCCCGCCCGTGATCCTCCGGGTAACTGCCCTCACCCCCGATAAATACCCCCCCCCCCCCCCCCCCGAGGTGTCTCCTATCCCCACCGGTAAATAACCCCCTGTGTGGGACCCCCACCCGGTGCTTCCCCCTCCGCAGCCCGTCTGCTCCCCCCCCCAGCACAGTGACACGGGGTCCCCCCTCAAGCCAGCCCCCCCAAATACCCGGCGGAGGGGGGAAATACCCCAACCGTCCCTGTCACCCATCGAGGGCCCCTCCTGTCCCCATTCCCCTCCCACCGGGGTTTAATGTCAGCGCTATATTTACCCACATCCCCCCCCCCGCACCATCCTGGGCCGAGGCTGGTGTCTGCGCTCTGCGAGTCCTCACCCCCCCACCCCGGGTCTGCACCATCTCACCGACACCGAGCCCCCCATGTCCCTTGTCCCCGGGGACATGCCCCTGCAGGGGCTCAGGGACAGATTTGCCCCCTGTCCCCCCCCCACCTCGCTGGCCACCGCAACCTGGCTGGACACTTCGGTGTGTCCCGGTGACAGCGGGTGTCTGTGACCAGCTCTGTTGGTGGCCCAGGTCCTTCTCCCCTCCCCATTGCCCTCAGGGGGGGTTCCAGTCACAGTCTGGGACATACTGGGCTGTACTGGTATCCCAGCCTGTCTTCTCCAGCCAGCTGAGCTGTGCCCCCCCCCAGCCCCTCCAGTGTCCCCCTCCAGCCAAGAGCAGGACCTGCTGCTGGCTCTGCCCCAGTCCCCTCCAGTGTTCCCCAGCAGGAGCAAAGCCAGCCCTGGGGATGGGGGTCCCCAGCCAGGGCTCAGCCCGGTTTCCTCCCCTCCTTGCCCCCTCCAGGCTCCAGCAATGCCTGTGAGAAGACCTCCTTCGCCTTCCTGCGGCAGGAGCTGCCCGTCCGCCTCTCCAACATCATGAAGGAGATCAACCTGCTGCCGGACCGCGTCCTGCGCACCCCCTCGGTGCAGCTGGTGCAGAGCTGGTGAGACGGGGGGGCTGCCGCCCGTGGGGTCCCACCGCCAGCAGGACCCCCCCCATCCCACACCGCCTCGGCTGTGGAGGTGCCACCACCACCGTCTCCATGGGTCCTCCTGCCACTGCTGTAGCTCATGGGGGTCCCACCGCTGACGTTTCTGTCCCGCTGTTGTCACCCAGAGGGGTCCCACCGTGGATCCCAGCGCTGTCACCTCTATGGCTCCCCATCGGCACCCCAACTCCTGCCAGCGCCGTTGCCGGGGGGGGTCCCACCACCCACCAGCTCTGCGTGTCCCATCCCACCGCTGCCACCGGCTCTCCTCTGCACGCAGGGCTGGCAGGGCAGCACCCAGCATCCTTGGCTGACAAGGTGCCAGCGGGGTGCTCCAGGTCACTGGTGCCACCTCCGTGTCCTGCCCCAACCTCCTGCCCCCTAAAAGGGCCGAGGGGATGCACGTCCTCAGGGGGGGCTCCGCGTGTCCCTTTAAGCACCGTGTCCCCCCCCAGCGCCATGAACCTTCTCCCAGTGCCGCCACGTGACGAGTTGTTTGTGCAGCGTCCTCAGCTCCCCTCTTGCAGTGACTCTCATGTCCCCGTGCTGGAATGGTGGCCCCTGGGGACACAGCCCCTCCAGTGGGGTGGGGGGGGTTGAGGGTCACTGGTGGGGGAACGTGAGGGCTGCAGGCTTGGACCCCCAACAAGCACAGGGTGGTTTAATGGGGCAACGGCGTTTTGGGGGGGTTTCCTGGTTGAGGGGGTCCTGAGCCCCTGTGGCTGAATGGGAGGTGCCCCAGAGCACCCTGTGCCCCCCGGCGTGGGGTCCCCAGGGTGTCCCCTCTCTTTGGGGGCATCAGGGTGGGAGGTAACCGGCTCCTTCCCCAGGTACGTCCAGAGCCTGCTGGACATCATGGAGTTCCTGGACAGGGACCCCGAGGACCAGGCCACCCTGGGGCAGTAAGTTGGGAGTAATACCCCTTGTCCTTGATTTTGGGGTGTCACCTGGCACCCTGCAGCATCCCCAAACTGTCCACACCCCACAGAGCATCCCGGAGCCACCAGCTCCTGGAGCTGGGCTGTGCGGGGACCTGGTGCCCTACAGCTCCATCCCTTTGCCCTCCTCAGGTTCACAGATGCCCTGGTCACCATCCGGAACCGGCACAACGACGTGGTGCCCACCATGGCGCAAGGGGTCATCGAGTACAAGGAGGCCTATGGGGACGACCCCGTCTCCAACCAGAACATCCAGTACTTCCTTGACCGCTTCTACCTGAGCCGCATCTCCATCCGCATGCTCATCAACCAGCACAGTGAGCGCCGTGGGGACCCCACCTGCCCCTGGGGGTCCCCTGCCTCAAGCATCTCCATCAATCCTGGGCATCCCACCCCAGCCCTGAGCATGCCCCCTCTTCCCTCCCAGCCCCGGGGATCCTGTCCCGAGCATTTCCCTTTCCCTGATGTCTCCCTCAGGATCTGCCCCGAGCATCCCCCTGTCCCTAATGTGCCCTCTGGGGTACCCACTGCTCTCTGTCCCCCCCCAGCATTGCTCTTCGATGGTAGCACCAACCCCGCGCACCCCAAGCACATTGGGAGCATCGACCCCCATTGCAACGTGGTCAATGTGGTGAGAGGTCTGTGGGGACTGGGGGGGCTTCCCCTGCATGGGGGGACTGAACTGAGGGGAGGGGGTTGAAGGTCCCCCTCGCCTTCCCCTTGCCCAGGGCTCTGCCTGTTTGGGAGCCATTTGTGTCATGAGCTTGGGTGGGCCTCAGCCAAGGTGTCCCCTCTGCTTTGGGGTCACTCCAGAAGACCCCCAAAACATCCTGGATCTGGAATGGGATGGGGAGTGAAGGGGACCCCAAACGCGGCCCCAGCCTTCGTGCTGGGGGTGCTGACCCTTCTGCCTCTGCCTCCCAGATGCTTACAACATGGCCAAGCTCCTGTGTGACAAGTACTACATGTCCTCACCCGACCTGGAGATCGAGGAAGTGAACGGTGAGGCCAGGCTGGGGAGCATCACTGTGGCAGGGGATTCTTGGGTGGCTTATTTGGGGTTGGGAAGGACGGCGCTCTCCTCTTCCCCGCAGCCAGCAACACCCAGCAGCCCATCAGCATCGTCTACGTCCCTTCGCACCTCTACCACATGCTCTTTGAGCTCTTCAAGGTAACCCCGGCCCCATAGCGTGGCGGTGAGGGGGAGCAGCAGGGAGGTTATGGAGGGGTCCCATAAACTGCTCTGTGCCTGCAGAATGCCATGAGAGCCACGGTGGAGAGCCACGAGAGCAGCCCGCGGCTGCCGGCCATCAAGGTGATGGTGGCCCTGGGTCAGGAGGACCTCTCCATCAAGGTACATCAGGGACCACCAGCTCCATCGCGGGGGGGGGGGGGGGGGTGTCCCTGACCCCAGTCTGGGGACACTATGGGTGAGGGGCTGGAGCGGGGCTGTCACCCCCCACCCTGTCCTGCAGATGAGTGACCGGGGCTTGGGCGTCCCGCTGCGGAAGATCGAGCGGCTCTTCAGCTACATGTACTCCACTGCTCCCACCCCGCAGCTGGGCACCGGGGCACCCACCGAGGGAACCCCCCTGGTAGGTGCCATGGGGACCCCAAAGGGACGGGGCACAGGGCGCAGGTCTGCAGAGCGGGGTGGCACAGGGACTTCTGGAGGTGGCTTGGCCATGTGTGGGGATGCTTGGGGGGTGGCTTGAAGATGTTTGGAGGTGGCTTGGGGGCCTTTTGGGGTGCCTGGGGGTGACATGGACATACTTTGGTGTGGCATGGGGACCTTTGGCTGCGCCTGAGAGTGGTGAGGTGACTATTGAAGGTCCCACATGGACACTTGAGGGTGCTCGTGTTGCTATTAGGGTGGGGGGGGGAGGCTTGGTGTCCCCTGGGGGTGCCCTCCCTAGCTCTGGGGACCCCCCACCCCATCTCCTCCCTCCACCCCAGGCTGGATTTGGCTATGGCTTGCCCATCTCCCGCCTCTACGCCAAGTACTTCCAGGGGGACCTGCAGCTCTTCTCCATGGAGGGCTTCGGCACCGACGCCGTCATCTACCTAAAGGTGGGTCTTTCCCCTGGGACGGGGGGTCCGTGTCCTCCGGGGGCGCACGGGGCCCTCCTCATCCCCCCCCTCCCCGTGTCTCCTGCAGGCCCTGTCCACAGACTCGGTGGAGCGGTTGCCGGTCTATAACAAGTCGGCGTGGCGGCACTACCAGCCCAGCCAGGAGGCAGGGGACTGGTCCGTGCCCAGCACCGAACCCAAGAACACCTCCACCTACCGCGTGCCCTAGGACCCCCTGCAGGCTCGCTGCCCCCCCAGGCTGTAGATAGCCCCTCACCCAACTGCCGGGGACCCCCATAGCCCTGGGGTGGTGTTGTAGCATCCCAGTGCTTCCTCCCCCTGCGGTGGTTGGGGCTCACTGGGAAGACTCTGAAATGTGGGGTGGAGGGGTCCGAGCACCCCCCTCCTGCCTTGGTGACTCCTAGGTACGTAGCTGGGGATGGTACTGGAGCAGCATGGAGGGGTTATAACCCCTGCTGCCCCACACGCACCCCCACACCTTGGCACCCACCCCAGGGCCAACAGGGGACTGGTCCTTTCCCAGTATGACCAGTACTACTTCCCTGCCCGTCCAACCCTGACTGGGGGGGGGGGGGGGGGAACTGGGCCTGACTTCTCCCCCCCCCCAGCTCCCAGCCCTGGTATTGTACTACTGAGCTGCCCTCATCCACGTGTGCACCCCCGCACCCCCGGGTGGGCTCCCCCCCACCCGCTGTCAGTAAATTGGATGTTCACTGAGCTCCCAGTGTGGTGTTTTGGGGTGACCCCCCCCGCACACCCCCTTTGTCGCTGCCTCAGTTTCCCCACCCAGGCTGGGGAGGGGGCTCTGGTGTCGCACACCCCCCCCCCCCCCCCGGGGCTGGTGCCGGGGTTGCGGGAGCAGCAGCCTGGTTCCTCGCTGCTGTGTTTGCCCCCCCCTTACCCCGGCGCTACCCCCCGGACCCCCCCTTTCCACCGGGGACCCCGCGGCTCAAGCGGCGCCTGCTGCCACCGTCGCGCCCCCTCGCGGCTGCGAGCGGTACCGCGGCCCGGGGCCGTTGTACCCGCAGGGGGGCTCGGCACGGACCCAAGTGACCAATCAGCGGCTGTCGGCGCCCGCGAAGGGGTGGGAGGGGGCGGAGGAGCAGCCAATAGCGAGGAGGGGCGGGGCGGGAGGGGGCGGTGCCGGCCCCCGGCCGAGGCAGAGCAGCCACGGGAGCTCCGCTGCGGCCCCATCCCCTGAGCAAGAGGGGCCGGGTGCGGGCATCACCTACGGGGCCCTCCGGAACAGCGGCCCCGCACGTAACGCGCCTCTGCTCTGCCACCTGAGCCTCCATCCCTGTCCTGCCTGGGCAGAGCGCGCTCTGCGGCACCACGGGCAGCTCCTTAAGGGAGAACATCCGAGCCCTGCTTTTAAAGCTGTAGCGCCGGGACAGAAGGGTTTTGCTGAGCACCATCTGCCCTCACTTTGCCACCTAAAACTCCATCTGTCCCTGTGCGTGGTGGTGGGGCTCCGGGGAGGTTCCGCTGCCCCTGTTCCCTGCTGTTGGGGGTACAGACCCTTCACAGGAGTCGGTTTCTAGCAATAAAAACTGTTCCTGCTTCTGCTGAGCCTGTCCCCGGAGCAGCTCGGCCCTTGGGGGCTGCTGCAGCGAAGGGGATGATGGGGTGGTCCTGGGGGCCAGGGTGAGATCTCCCACCCGTGGCTGGCCCTGGCCAGCAGCTGGGCTGACATCGCAAAGGGATGCTGGGTTTAGACTCTTTCCTGTGCACTGAGTAGCATCAGCAGCACCCCTGGCTCGGGGGTCACCTGCAGTCGGTGTTTCTTGGGGTGTAGCTGCTGCTCCCGCAGCTGCATCCCTCACCCTAAGTCCTGTCCCTGTCAAATAAACGTGAAGTCATGAAGCAGCTCCTGTGTGCTGTGTCTGCTGCTGTGCTGGATCTGCCCTGTGCGTCCTGCTGGGGCTGGGGCTGAATCCCACCGTCCATCTCCCCCCCGCCGCCAGCTCCTCCCAGCAAAGACGTGACCAGCAGCACCCGTAGTGCCAAGGCTTTATTGCAGGAAGGGACGTGCACCGAGCGTGCCGGTGCTCTGCACGGCGCGGCCGCTACACGGCATCAGTCGAGTCCTCAGCACTGCGGCGGCCAAAGTCCATCCAGTCGGGGTAGTAGAGGTCGTGCAGATCCTCCATCCCCTCGTAGCCCTTGTGGTCACGCAGCTCTGCCGAGGCAAGGGCAGCGGGGTTATTGCTGCCCCGGGCCGGGGGTTGGCACGGCGGTGCCGGGCTGTGCCTTACGGAGCCTCCCCCCGGAGCTGCCCCCCCCTCACCTCCCGGTACCTGTGAAGATGTGGGGCAGGAACCTGGAGATGAGGTGCTTCTGCTCCTGGGACAGCGCCTCCGGCCAGTCCCGCCGGACCAGGCTGCCTGGGGGCCGGGGGGGATCCCCCCCAGCACCTGGGGCCTCTGCTGCAGGCCGGCACAGGCAGGCAGTGGCTGTGATGGTGAGGATGAGGCCGATGCAAACCTTCACCTTCATGGCTGTGGAGAGACTGAGCGGAGAAGGGGAGCAGAAGGGCTGAGGGCATGGGACAGGGGACACATGCTCAGTCTGTGGTGATCCATGCAGGAAGCTCATCCCCAGGACATGGCCAGTTCACAAATCCCCTCTGTCCATCCCAGCAAGTCCCCTCCATCCCCCCTGGCTGGTCCCCAAGTCTTCTCCATCCCTATCTCCCAGTTGGTCCCCCCCTAGAATGGACTCAAGTTGGAAGGGAGCTATAAGGATTGAGCCCAATGCCTTGTGCCTCACAGGATTACCTAAAACTAAACCGTATGACCAAGAGTGTTGCCCAGAGCTCCTTGAACACTGCCAGGCAGGGAGAAGGTGCTCGTCCCTGGAGCTTGGCCGGTCTCCACATTCCCTCCATCCCTCCCCTCTGGTCCCCACATCCCCTCCATCCCTCCCCTCTGGTCCCCACATCCCCTCCATCCCTCCCCTCTGGTCCCCACATCCCCTCTATCCCTCCCCTCTGGTCCCCACATCCTCTCCATCCCTCCCTTCTGGTCCCCACATCCCCTCCATCCCTCCCTCTGGTCCCCACATCCCCTCCATCCCTCCCCTCTGGTCCCCACATCCCCTCCATCCCTCCCCTCTGGTCCCCACATCCCCTCCATCCCTCCCCTCTGGTCCCCACATCCCCTCCATCCCTCCCTCTGGTCCCCACGTCCATCCCTGTTCCCAGCCCTCCAGGACTCACCTGCTGGCTCCGGGCTCAGCGGTGCCTCAACCCAGGGCTCAGCTCTGCTTTTAAAGGCACCGCCACCGCTGCCCCACCCTGGGGCAGCTCCGACCCCACCCGCAGAGCGCTGGGATGCACGGACAGCTGGACACACATGGAGGCTGTCTCTGTGTATACACATACATGTATGTGTGTGCGTGTATATGTCTCCATATGGAGACTACAGGAGGCAGCTGGCAGTGGTTGTATGTGTATGTGTGTAAATGCCCAGCTCTTTATCCCTACCCCTCTATCTCCAGCTTTGTATTTCATAGACACACCTGTATGAAACAGATCAATGTACACACACCCAGAGCTATGTATGTGTGCAGATACATATAAACATATAGGTACAGCTGTAGCTGTAGACGTGTATATGCAAACACACATGCCTAACATGCAGACACATGTAAATATATACATGTGAATGCAGAGCTTGGCAGTGATATAGCCATCTATACAGACACACACACATCCATACACATAGAGAGCTATACATGCACATATACAGCTGTAAGTATAGTGTACACGTATAGAGAGAGGGATTTTCATATGTAGCCACAGAGGGACATACAGAAATAGAGTCTCAGTGGAGCAAGCTACAGGGTACTTGGCTTGAATTGCACGTATGCGTACAGAAAAGTATAGGTAGTGCTAAACATGCACACCCCATATGTGTATATTTATATATATATACTTAGAAATGCTTAGAGTCCTACTTACACATACACAGAGCGCTATATATATACATACATGCACATACATGCAGGTATTTATGCATGTAGATGGATACACAACTAGTTACAATCTATAGGAGTAGATGCAGCTGGCCAGATGTGCTGCAGGGAACTGCTGTGCCCAGCCACATGCTGCAAAGAGGCCCCTTTCTGCAGCCTCTATCTCTCCTGTTACCCCAAAACGCTTTGGGGTGCTCTGGGACGGCTGGGCCTGTTGCTGTGGGGACACACCGTGCACCCCAGGGCTCGCTAACGCGTCAACCCTGCATCCCGTATCCAGCCCATCTGCTGCCACCAGCTCTGTCTTTCAATATCGACAGCTCCCCTGGCCCCCATTTACCCTCAACTCATCGATTTGTGGAGAACATTTGTCTCCCTCCTTCAATAACACCCGTGGAGCGAGGAACCGGGTGCTCTTCACTGCCGGCGCTCGCCGTGCCGCTATCGGTGCTCCTCAAACAACCCCAAAACAAATGGGCTTTGAATGGGCAGGAAGGCAGCAGCGCCCCAGCCCCGCTCGATCGATTCCTCGCTCCAAGGAGCGGTTTTTACAAGGAACAAACAAATTGGTTTGCAATTTCTGGCTTTTAATGGCTCAATCTGGGCCAAATGAACCATCAGGGTCACTGGGACGCAGCGGCTGCTTCCTCCAGTGCCGTGGGCTCGGCAGCGCCTTGACGCAGGTTTGCAGCCTGACCCTGGGGTGCTGCTCCCTTCTCCCAGCCCTGGGTGCACCCTGACAGGACGGGCGCAGGGAAACAGGGTGGTGGCAGCACCCTTGCTGCTGCCCAGCCGGGTCTGGCTCTCTTGGGCCACACTGGGCCGAGCTGATGCCTTCCTCTTGCATCTGGAAGCCTGGGAGAGCTGCTGGGAGAGCCCCGCTGGATGCACGCAGGTGCAGGCAGGGAAGTGGAATTCCTGGAGCAGAAGCTGCCCAGAGATCAGGCTGCTGGCACGTACACACAGCCCAGCGCGAGGTGCAGGCAGGGCTCCAGGTCACCTCCTTCCTCAGTGGATTCAGAGCTTTGCATAATTGTGGCAGTTCGGCTTCCAAGAGCAAAGTCTCTTAGGGAAGTAAATGGCATGAGGTGAACCTGGTGCTCCACTGCAGCACAGGGAGCAGGGCTGGAAAACCAGGCTCACTGCAGGCAGTGAGCAAACACAACTCAGTTCTTCGAAAGCTGACCAGAGGTACAAAGCTGCTCCCAGGCAGGTCCCCATTTCTGCCACTATACAAGGGGCAAGTGGCCCTCACGGCAGTAGTTTGTCAGTGCTGGAAGCACAAGCGCCCAGCACACAGGAACCCAACAAGCAGCAGACCAGGTGCCCTTGCAGGGAGGGAATGAATCCACACAGGAGCCACAGCACCCAGGGTGCTCCCCTTCCCACAGGAAACACTCTCAGGACCCCAGCACTGCTTCCTGCAGCAAGAGGGAAGTCCACTGAGCTCCCAGAGCACGGCCAGCATTGCTGCTCACCTGGCTCCAGCGAGTGAGGGAATCCAGCAAGCAACTGCTTTTGAAAACCATTTTTATTTAAATAAGGCTTTAAATACATTACATAAAACATTAAAAGAGAAACCAGGATTCTGTTACTTCACAGGGCATTAGGCCGTGGTTGCTAGTAACACACAAGCTCTACAGCTCTACCTACAGGGATACTCATCACATTAGTCCAAATCTGATCCCTTGTCAGAAGTTTAACCCCAAGCAACAGCTCCTTTGGGTGCACTACCCCGGTACCTTGGTGCTTGCAGGGTACCAGCACCTGCCTGGCTGGGACCACAGACATCCAGTCGCTCTTCTGTGACTCCTCTTGTTCTGACTTAAAGCTTCCCCAAATGCCTCTGCCACCAGGAGCCAGCGCTGCCCAGAGGGAAGGCGCGATCTCCCCGCACCATGTCACAGCTCACGCTTGGCGCCTCGCTCTGTGTGGGACCGCAGAAGGCATGGCAAGGATTCCCATCCATCGGAATGGAGGAGCAGCCAAACAGAGGAGCGATTCGGGCAGTCTCCAGACTGACAGGCCCAGTCCCTTGGCTTAGCTTGAAACATCTGGATACATTTGGCTTCAGGATGGAGCACGCCCAACTCCCCATTTACCTCTGTGAAATGAGGGACAGCAAGACGAGATAGCATGGGCTGTGGTCAGTTTATTACATCACTGAAATACACTAGTCCAGACTGAACAGTGGACCCAAGATCGTTACATTACACAAACCGGCTGGTTTTAAACTTATGACAAGGGACAGATGGGAATTTCATGGTAAGGAAATCTTCTTGCATAAAGCTTCAGTGACCCACAGGCACTTAAAACCCATGGACTTTCAGCTGGTCGTCTTTAGCCAGTCCAATCTGCAAGAAAGAAAATGCACTTTTCAGCACACCAAAGCAGAGGCCACTGCACCCATCCCTGCACCATGAACTGTCAAATCTCTGCTTCCCCACTGAAGTTTGCATGAAAGGTCAGACCACACTGTGAAACCTTGCTGGAGAGTGTGTGCCTCCAGCAAGAAAGTAAAGAGAAAGGGAATCCACCCTCAGCCTGCTCATCTAGTGCTACGGGAACAGGAGCTATTAGTTATTAACACAGCACCTTGTATTTAGTTAAGCATTTAGCTGGGACTTGCAGCCAACTGAGGACGGCTTTAACCTGCCTGAGGAGAGACTGAGATGAGCTCTTAGGCAGAAGCTCTTCCCTGTGAGGGTGCTGAGGCGCTGGCACAGGGTGCCCAGAGAAGCTGTGGCTGCCCCATACCTGGCAGTGTTCAAGGCCAGGTTGGACACAGGGGCCTGCAGCAACCTGCTCTACTAGTGGAAGGTGTCCCTGCCTACTGCAGGAGGCTGGGACTGGATGAGGTTTAAGCTTCCTTCAAACCCAAACTATTTTGTGATTTGACGATTCTGTGTCATCCTACCTCCACGAGGAACTGGCATATGTTCTTGCGCTGGTCACCTTGCAGCTGAATCACTTCTCCATACTCAGGGTGTTCAATTACAGTACCATTGCAGGCAAATTTCTACAACACAGAGAAGCCTCCTCAGGACCACGCAAACAGAAAGCGCTGCTGCAACCCCCCCCAGCCTGCCCCAAGCCCAGCACCCACCTTTTTGAAGGCTTTCACCAGTTTCTTTTTATCGTAGTCATCCGCGATGCCCTGGACTGTGGTGAGGGTCTTCCTGCCGTTCCGCTGCTGGATCCTTATATGGATGTAGTCCTCAGTGCCGGCAGGGAGCAGGTCATCACCCTTACTTGCATCAGCAAAGGGGTCTGCGGAGAGCGCCGGTTACAGCCCGCCCTCCGCGCTCCCATTGGCCGCCCCGCCCGCCCGTCACACGCCGGCCCCGCCCCTTCCGCCGCCGGCTCCGCCTCCCCGCCCCGCCCCGCCCGCGCCTGACGCAACCGGCGCCAGGAATAGCAACTGCGCCACGGGCGGGGCCGCGGGGCGGGGCTCCCAGGCCGCTCCCCCTCCCCTCCCGGCCCGGCCGCCGCACAAGAGGCTCACCGAAGGGCTGGAGGTTCTGGATAGCGGACATACGATATACGGTACGCTTCCCTTCGCGGGGCGGCGGCGGCGGAGGCGGCGGGGAGGAGGCGACGCGAGCGGCTCTCGGCGGAGGATGCTCTCACGGCGGCGGCTCGAGACGCTGTCAGGGGGGCGGGACTGGCGCGGCCCGCTTATATACCGCCTCCGTCTGACGCCAGCACGCACGGGAAGCGAGGGCGCTGATTGGGCGGCTGGCCGGGAGCGTCACGCCGCACTGCCGAACGTGGCCGCGCCCAGGCTGGCGTGAGAGGCGCTTGCGCGTGCGCAGCAGAGGCCCGCGCGCGGGGAGGAGGGGAAGGGGCCCGCGCGCAGGCGCAGAGCGGACGGGAGTACCGCGGGCAGCGGCGGGAGCGCGCCTGGGGCGCCCCCGGGGCCGCGCCACAACCAGGGCCCCCCGCTCCGGACACCCCTGAGCCGGGGCGCAGCCCCCGTGTGGGACACGGAGCGGGATCCGCGGTGCGGGATCCCCGGTGGGGACCTGGGTCGTGCGGAGGCAGCTCGGGTGTGGGTGGGTTCACCTCACCGTGGTCACACACACGGGGACCCCCCCGAGCCGGCCCCGGGGCGCTGCCGCATCCACAGGGATGTGTAGGGATAGCGCAAGGGGAAGGGCTTTAGACTGATGGCCCTGGCAGGGCTCAAGGCCAGGCTGGACACAGGGGCTTGGAGCAAGCTGCTCCAGTGGAAGGGGTCCCTGCCCGTGGCACGGCTTGGAGCCGGAGGAGCTCAAGGTCCTTTTCAACCTAAACCATTATGAGGTTCAGTGAGCCCACTCCTTCTTACCCGGTGTGGGTGCTCACAGCCTGGGTCTTGAGACAAGGAGGCACAAAAGCACAATGTAGTCAAACGTTAAGTTTGATGGCTTTGTAATGGAAAATAACTGTGGTGCTTGAAGGTGGGTGACACAGTTTCAGGTCCTTAGGACCTTAGTACAGAAAGTGTATGAAAAGCAGAATAGGAAAACTGGGCCTGGGGTTGGGGAGTATCTGGGACTAGCAGATGTCCAGGATGGGAGCAGTTAAACTAACTGATAAGTAGAAAGACAGGACGATTGCTACGTCTGTAATGTCAGTTAAGCTGGTTATGAAGATTGTTGGGAGAAGGAAACGACCCTTGAAGACCGCCATCCCATTTTTTGTATGCGTGTGGGAAACTTTCTGGAAAATGATGTAATTCATGGGTAGCCTCATATATAAGGATGGCCTGTATAGCAGTACGGGGGCACACATTAGGAGGAGCTATCTCCCGTGGCTCCCGGCACCGCGATAAGGAATACCTGCTTGTCAGCTTGAAACTCTGTTGGCGAGTTTGTTCCTGGAGTTTGCTCCGAATCAGTCTGGCCTTGCAGAGCCCAGCACAGGCTGGCTTATCTGCCCTGGGCTCCGCACCCTGGGGATCACTTCTTTATATGCTCCTGCCTGAGAAGAGTCAGGCTCAGCCTGGAGAGCTTCCCTGTGGATGTGTTTGTCACTCTGCTGTCACCATGCTGGCAGCCAAGCTTGAAGCCATATGCAGACAGAAATTGGGCTTCTCTGCTCCTTCTCCATGGCTGCTCGGCAGGGAGAAGCTCTGAGGGTGCTGCAGAACACAATGTTCTTGAGAGAGGGCCTGGGGGCTCCTTGATGCCAAAGGGAAACGCTCAAAGTTATCACCCAAATCTGCCAGAAAAGGAAGCGTTTTTAAACAAGCGAAACAAGTTCCCTTGCACTTACTGCATTTCAACCCTGACAGTCGGACCTTGGCATTTAATGGCATTAAAAGCATTTAACCCTCCTTCTGAGTCCTAATTTGGGGGCCAGGAGCCTGGGGCTCGGTGTTCAGGATGAGCTGCTAAAGGAAGACACTTCATCATTTCCCTGGTGACTGTTGCGAGGTTAAAAACCCCTCACAAAGGGATGAGTGTCTCCTAGCACTGGCTCAGCACAATGAGGAGCAGGGGCTGCTGCCAGGTGAGCATCATCACGCCCAGCTCAAAGATGTTCTAAAAATACACCGAGAGCCCCAATAGGAAGATCAGTAAATCTCCTACACAATTAATGGGGTCAAAAGCCATATATGATGCAGTAGGAGCATAAACTCCTTGTTAGAGCTTCATATGGAGCAGGAATATTGCCCCCCAGGGAGACACAGCTCTGTTGTAGGTCGGTTATCGGCTCCTTTCGGGTCTCCTGTGGCCACAGCTCACTCTCTGTAGGTTTTCCTGCCCTGCTCTGGAGCCATCTCTGACTCTCGGTGTGGTTTTGATAGGTTATTGGCATCTGGGTGTGCTGCCATCTCGAGTCCCGGCAGTCCTCACATGCTTCAGATGTCGCATCCTTCTTGGGGGGGGTATTTAAGATAAAGGCCAATGGTTTATCTTGTACTGGGCAGAAGGAATGTTTGTGTTGCTGTATTTCAGTGTCTCTCAAGCATCTGTCACTCTTGTCTGTCTGTCTGTGACAGAACTGGCTGGCGTTTCCATTAAAACGTGCATTTGCTCCATCACCACCAGGCAGATGGCTCTTCCCTCTCCTCTTTCTCTGATCACATTTTCCTTCTCTCCCAGAAAAGGACCCATCTCTAGCAGGTGCATCCTGGTGTATCCAGACAGCAGGGAAGCAATCAGGGATTTACACTGCATCTTTCTGCTAGAGGCACTTCAAAGTCCTCACTGCAGCAGAAGGGCTGGGTTTGGTATTCGGTGCCAGAGTCCCTGGTACCTCCCGACGATGCTGCTGGGCAGACTGGTCTCACACTGAACCAGGATGCCCCACACAGGCAATTTATCAGCGTTGCTACATCCTCACTCTGTCCATAGGGCACATCCTGGGTTGTAGCCTCACCCCTGGTCCCCGATGGCCTTTGGTGAAACCAAAAGAGGCAAGCGTGTGTTGAACACCAGAGCTAAGCCCATCGCTAGCAGGGAAATGTTAACATCCATTTTCCGTCCTTCAGAGCAGGATTAATGCCGGGTGGCTTCAGCTCGGCACGGGGGCTTTGACCCTCGCGCCCTCCTCACTTCGGTCCATCCTTGGGTGCTCGGTCCCGACCCCCTCCTGCCTCCCTGCCCAAGGAGGTGCCGCCTCCCAGGGATGCGCTTGTCCCTGCTCCCCACGAGGTGGCAATGCTGATCTTTGCATCTCTCAGCAGGCGGCACTGAGCTGCTGCAGCTTCTTCTGTGCCCGGTGCCTGGCAAACGACCATCTCCATCCCCTCTAGGCTGAACACTGGCTCCGTGCACAGGAAGACCCCCTGTGTTGGGCCGTGGTGATGTCTGGTGAGCTGCCAGGCTGGCTTTAGGGTCAGCAGGAGGAGCAAAGAGGGGCCAGAACAGTCTGTGCAGGGCATTCCTCTCCCCAGGGCTCTGTGGTCATGCTTTGGGCCAAGGTGGCTTCTAGAAACCATCCTATCCCTCAGCGGTGAGTTGTTCACAGGGGCTGCAGAGAGCCCTGCGAGGGCAGGGGCTGCCCAGCACTGGGGCTCCATCTCAACCCCAGGATTCCTGTATGTGTCACAACGGGCAGTGCAGCTCAGCCCTGCTGAGCTGCTCATGGGTGCCCTTGGGTGGGTGATCAGCCCTGGGCTGTGGCAGGGTCCCGCAAAGGCCATTTCACCCTGTGCTCTGAGGTGGGGTCTTGGTGCCCCTCTGATACACCTGGGAAGTGCAGCAGAGAGGCAGGAATCATCCCAGCCTTTTGCTTTACTGCTTCCCCAGCAGCTCACACATGCCCTCCGGGCTGAGACATTCCTAGAAACCAGCTTTTCTCCTCACACGTCCTTCCTGCAGCCTCCGTGTGACTGCAGAGACCCGGATTCAGGATGAGCTGGAGTTCTGGTGTGCAGGATTTGATCCCATTAATCAGCGAAGGCAGCACTGAGAGGCGTCAGCCCTGGTGACTAACCTGCTCCTGGAAGGAGCTGAGGCATGGCCAGGGTGAGCCCCAAAGCCAGATCAGGGAATCCCAGGCTGGCTGCTCAAGTACCAGACTCCCCTTCCTTATACAGCCACTCCTGGCAACTCACGTCCCAAAGTTTGCAAAACCTGGAAGTATTTAAGGAAGAACTGAGCCAACCTCTGCCCAACCCGAGGTGCAGGATGCTCTCCGTGATGCCTATGTCGGATGCTCCAGGGATGGAGGCACTGGATGTGCTGTAACACAGACATCCAAAGGAGGGTTTCAGATGCATCCTCCTCACGCTACAGCATTGTCCCAGTGCAGCCCTTTCCCCTGCAACGGCCATCTGCGAGCACGTCCCAGTTCCCACCTAACTCCTGGCGCTCGGTGTGCTGTACTCACTGCTTTCTTACGGTGCTTCTTCACCAGCCCTGCCACTGCTCAGCTCCCCCTTCCCCTGGCAGGAGCCTTCCTCCCCCTGCTCATCCTCTGCTTTTCCCAGGGCTGGCTGTGACTCCTCTCCTCTCCGCGAGGTGCCAGGAGAGCTCTGAACACGGCGGCTCAGCCCAGCCTGGGGCTGGGGAACAGGCACGGTCCCGGCTCCCGGCCCGGCTCACGCAGCCTCCCCTGGCTGAGATCGTGCCTGTGGCCGCCTTGTGCCGTGGCCCGGGTGGGTGCTGGGGAGCTGGGGGCTGCAGCCCAAGTGCTCTGTCCCCCAGGCTTGGGGAGGGGGGGTCAGAGGGGTAGGGGATCCCATGGGTGTCCTGCAGAGAAGGGGGGCTGTACCTTCTTCTGCCACCCCGCCAGTGCCGGTGTTGTTCCCATGGGGCTGTCCTGCACCCACAGGGATGCCCTTGGCCGAGGTTGAGGTCTCCGTGCACACACACATTGTCAGTGCTCACCTCAAATAAACACCCACCTTGTTGGGGTCACCGTGGCCCGGACAGCCCCAGCCCTCACCTGGGGAACTGGCATCAGCATGGAGCAAAGCTGGCACGGGAGCAGCGATCACAGGGGCTGGGAAGGGCAGGGAGGAGCCCCGGAGCCAGCTCTTGTGCCCAGCTCAGGACACCAGCAGCGTGCTCAGCTCTACCTGGCCTTGCTCTGCCCATGGGGCTGCCAGACGTTTGTACCAAGGCAGATCCAGGCTTGGGGTCAGGCTACTCTGGGCACTGCAGGCTCCAGCAGCTCTGTGTGTGTCTGGTGGGGGCAGAGACACGGTGACCCCTGTGCATGGGCCACGCTGTCCCCAGAGACACCCCTGGGCCCTGTGGCTGCTCCCCCCCCTGTTCAGTGCCTGGGAGCGTGTCCAAAGGCCTTCCTGCAGTGGCAGGGCCCAGAGCAGGCAGCCAGGGCAGCTCGAGGAGCCGTGCAGGGGAAGCCATGACAGGGTTCTGCGTTCAGGCTCTCCGGATGCAGGATGGGAGCGCGGTGCTCCCGGAGGCTCGGCACCGGGCAGAGGCAGGGATCGCCCCAGCTCCTCCTGTTCACACACGCCAGCAAACGTGCTTTTGCCAGGCACGTCCTGCGTTTCCTTCCCCCATGCGAAGGGGCGAAGGGGCCAGGCTCAGCTCCCACTGCCTGGAGCTGGCTGGCACGAGGAGGGGTCCATAGCACAAGGAGGGGTCCACAGGGGATGTAACTCCTCTCCCGCTGCTCCTGCCCTGCTCAGCTCCGTCCCACTGCCCTAGTGCACTGGGGCAGGGGCACTGTGGCCGTCCTGCTCTGCAGCCCCCGGCTGAGCCGGGCAGCATCACCCACCCCGGAGGGAACAACCTGCTCTGTGCCAGGAGAGACCCTGGGAAGGGGCTTTGCTGGAAGCCTTGTGGGCCAGGCAGGGCCCTGCTGAGCCATGTGGGAGCTCACCACTAGCACCAGCACTGGTGACACCCGGAGACACAAGGCAGCCCAGTCTGGGCCCTTCTCTGCCCTGCTGGGTGCCTGGCTATGGGGACACCTGAATGCACTGGGAAAAGCCACAAGACCCCCCTCTCCTGGGTGCTTGCACGCATAGCCCTGTGTTGCCAATGCTGCCAGGCACAATAGGGATCAGAGTCCCCTGTTATGGCATGGCAAGGACAAGAGGGGAAGAGCTTTGCTGTGCTGCTCTCCTCATCCATCTGGCAGGCTCCAAGGGCCATGAGAGCAGCAGCCCCTTCCCTCTGCAGGGCACTGCCCCATACATCTCAGCCCTGAGGGTTACCCCTTGCTCAAGCCAAGGGAGGAACCCACCCTACCCTGCAAGCAGCCCTGCTCAGGCATCCGACCCTGCCCTGTGTGACAGAGGACACGGGGCTGAATCCACCCCTCACCGACCAGGGGTAGAGGCACAGGAGATCTCTGGGGTAAGAGCAGCAGCGATGGCGAGCACAGGGCAGAGCCCAGAGTCCCCACTCTGCTGACTTGAGCAGAGCGTAGGGGCAGGTCAGGCCAAACACCTGGGTCAGCATCTGCCTCGCTCCGAGCTGGCGTTTCACTTACAAGGCAAAACCCGACGGGGTGTGGGCAGGTCCCTGCCCCACGGCCGGGCGTGCTCATCCCTGCCTGCGCACATCAGCTCCCCCAGGGCCAAACACTGGCGCCCGCCCAGCGCTGCCTCCTCCCTCGGCGCTGCCTCTTGCAAAACCCTTGGCTGGGGCACCCGGGCGGGACAGGAGCCAGGAGCAGGACTTGGGGTCCTGGTGCCCTGGCACCCAGAACCCAGACACGCCTGGGGACGGGCTGGCCACCAGGAAGGGGGAGCTCTGCGGGCACAGCCCACAGGTTGCAGTGGTGGAGGGGCTCTTGTGGGGGGTGCCTGAGGTCCTTCTGGACACTGTGGCTGCCGGAGACACAGCTCCAGTTTCCTGCCATGTTCTGCCTGGCCCTCCCGTGCCCATTGGTGCTGACCGGGGCTCTCTGGGCACCCTGAGGGTGCAGGAGCAGCTCTTTCGCTCGCCCCATGGTGCCAGGCAGCACAGAGCTGTTCTGGCCCCTTATTTCAGCAGCCAGCTGAAATCAGCTGGAAAACATCTCAGCCTCATCCCCTTCTGGTTACGAGATGTCAGGCCTCCCCCAGCAGCAGCACCCCAGGGATGACACCAGGGATGAGTCCTCCCCAGGGGACCCTGAATCCCCCCAGTTCCCCCACCAAGGCACCTGCAGGCAGCACTGCTGTAAGAGCGCTGCTGAGCCACCGTGTCCTTGGCCTCCCAACAGCCACTGTGCTCACGCCATGGAATGAGGCTTCTCTGGAAAACCAGGTCAAGATGGAGCCCTGGCCTTTCTGCAAGTGGCTGCACCGCAGATGTTGCTGTGCTGGTGCCATGGCCTTAGCCTTGTGTTGGCCAGGAGGCAGAGCCATGGTGGCTGGTCTGGCATGGGGCAGGAAGGGCTGGTGGATGGAGCAGGTTTTGGGGGCACAGGGAAGCTCAGGGCCTGGATGCTCGGGTTCGTGCTGGCTCCGAGGAGGCAGCACCCAGCGTGGTTCTTGCCAGGCTGAGGCCAGGTTTGAGTGAACCCCATGGGGCTGAAATCAGAGGTGGGGACACTGCCCCGCTCCGTGCTGCCCATTGCCCTCCTGCTCCGACACAGCTCAATCTCAGCCTTTGCCTTTGCTCCTTGAACAGGGGCAGACATAAATACCCACCGCAGCAGCCCCTGCTCGGGGGGGGGGGTGTCTCTCTCTGAGCCCGTGCCCTTGCTGGAAGCAAACCCAACACCGGGGCCCAGGGGCAGGAGCCCCCTCGGGGCTGGGCCGATGGGGTGCACTGTGGCTGTGTCAGCCGGTGCTGGGTGCTGGGTGCTGACGCAGCCGCGTCCTGCCGCGGCTTGTCCCCACGCCCAGCGCCACGCTGCGATTAGCGAGGTGGGTCCTGCCCGCGCGTTCCCATCGCCAGAGTCACGGCCGCGCCCGGGCCGGGTGCGCCGCAGCCAAGGGAGGAAACCTCCTGCTCCTGCTTGCAAAACACCTCGCGCTTGGCACCGTGCTCGGGCCGCCCGCTCCCAGCAGCTCCCGGAGCAGGGGAGGCCGAAATGGGCCATTCCCCCACTGCCAGGCTCAGGACATGGCGAAGCCGATGCTCCAGACCCCAGCAGGGTTGGTCATCGGGGTCCCAGCGGGGAGGGGATGCAGGCAGGGACCCACAGGCCGAGCGTGGGACAGCCCCATGCCATGGGATTCACAGAGCGCGCATGGTGTGCATGGAGCCCCAGCTCGAGGCCCTGCACTGCAGGACACAAAGGGCTTGCTGCCTGGTTGGTAGTGCCATGTGCCACACTGGTCTGGCTGGTGTGACCATGTGCCACACTGCTCTGGTTGGCAGTGTCCCGTGCCACACTGGTCTGGCTTGTGTGACCATGTGCCACACTGCTCTGGCTGGTGTGACCATGTGCGACACTGCTCTGGTTGGCAGTGTCCTGTGCCACACTGGTCTGGCTGGTGTGACCAATGTGCCACACTGCTCTGGTTGGCAGTGTCATGTGCCACACTGCTCTGGCTGCGGTGACCATGTGCCACACTGCTCTGGTTGGCAGTGTCATGTGCCACACTGCTCTGGCTGGTGTGACCATGTGCCACACTGCTCTGGTTGGCAGTGTCCTGTGCCACACTGCTCTGGCTGGTGTGACCATGTGCCACACTGCTCTGGTTGGCAGTGTCCTGTGCCACACTGCTCTGGCTGCGGTGACCATGTGCCACGCTGTCCTCACTGGTGTGAACCATGTTCCTGGTCTTGCCAATTGGCCGTGGACCCGCGCACGGCACGAGCCTCACTGCAGTGACGCTCACGTTACTGTTGCTGCCACCCACAGCAGCCAAGGCCAGCAGCAGGACAGCAGTCCCGGCCTCCCAGTGATCCCACCACGGTGAGCTCGATGCTGGAGCACTGGAACAGGAAACATGGCAGTGGTGGGAGCAGGCGGCTCAGGCAAGGGCTGTGCTGGGGAAACCGGCTGCCTGCGTGTCTCCATGTTCACTGGGTACAGGGGAGAGCACAGGGGACAGAAGGGATCTGGCTCCTTCCCTGTTGATTTAGCAGCCAGGAAGGATGGGATGTGACCAGAGGGGCTCGTCGGGTCCAGCCCTGTCTACTTTGGGGAGCGCTGGTTGCCTGCTACTGTGTGCAGACAGAACTGCCCTGAGCAGACTCACTTTGGCCCAGTGAGTCCCCTGATACCCCTCATCCCTCACAACAGCCCCAGACCCAAGCCCTGTGTACTGACAGTCACTGGGGAGCTGTCCCCAGCCAAGGCGAAGGTGCAGGAGCTGGCTGGCCACCACGAGCCTCCATCTCTCAGGACACTGCTGCAACCCCCCCAGCTTCCAGCCACCACAACCCACAGCCTCTGACCCCAGGGGAAGCACAGCCAGGACCGAAGGCACCAACCAGACCTCCTTAGAGCTCCCGGGGCAGCAAGGAGAGGGGATGGGGCTGTCTGGAGCACCCAAAATGGGGCAGGCAGGAGCCCCTTTGCCCTGAGCCCCCTGGGTCCCCACGCAGGGCTGGGGCTGGCAGCGCGGGCGGAAAATAATTTCTCAGGACCTGGCTGATGGTGAAAGTTGTTTCCAGGTGTGTCCCAAGAGGAATGTAAATCCTTTGGAGTCCTCCTCTCCCTGTAATTAGCTGACAGACAAGTTTCAGCTTGGCGCTGGGCCGCCCAAGCTGCGGGCGTGGGAGTGCAGGGGTGACGCAGGCGCGTTCCTGCAGCGCACACATCCCCTCCTGTCCCTGCAGCACACACATCCCCTCCTGTCCCTGCAGCTCACATCCCTCCTGTCCCTGCAGCACACATCCCCTCCTGTCCCTGCAGCACACATCCCCTCCTGTCCCTGCAGCACACATCCCCTCCTGTCCCTGCAGCTCACATCCCCTCCTGTCCCTGCAGCACACATCCCCCCTGTCCCTGTAGCTCACATCCCCTCCTGTCCCTGCAGCACACATCCCCCCTGTCCCTGCAGCTCACATCCCCTCCTGTCCCTGCAGCACACATCCCCCCTGTCCCTGCAGCACACATCCCCTCCTGTCCCTGCAGCACACATCCCCTCCTGTCCCTGCAGCACACATCCCCTCCTGTCCCTGCAGCACACATCCCCTCCTGTCCCTGCAGCACACATCCCCTCCTGTCCCTGCAGCACACATCCCCCCTGTCCCTGCAGCACACATCCCCTCCTGTCCCTGCAGCACACATCCCCCCTGTCCCTGCAGCACACATCCCCTCCTGTCCCTGCAGCACACATCCCCCCTGTCCCTGCAGCACACATCCCCTCCTGTCCCTGCAGCACACATCCCTCCTGTCCCTGCAGCACACATCCCCTCCTGTCCCTGCAGCACACATCCCCTCCTGTCCCTGCAGCACACATCCCCCCTGTCCCTGCAGCACACATCCCCTCCTGTCCCTGCAGCTCACATCCCCTCCTGTCCCTGCAGCTCACATCCCCTCCTGTCCCTGCAGCACACATCCCCTCCTGTCCCTGCAGCACACATCCCCCCTGTCCCTGCAGCACACATCCCCTCCTGTCCCTGCAGCTCACATCCCCTCCTGTCCCTGCAGCTCACATCCCCTCCTGTCCCTGCAGCACACATCCCTCCTGTCCCTGCAGCACACATCCCTCCTGTCCCTGCAGCTCACATCCCCTCCTGTCCCTGCAGCACACATCCCTCCTGTCCCTGCAGCACACATCCCTTCCTGTCCACTGACTCACAGCATGCAGTGGGCTCAGGCAGGTGTGGGGCCCCCAGTGTCCTCCAGCTTGGCTGTCCCACAGGGTGACCCCACACTGCCCTGCCCTATCTGGGGCACGGAGCCTTCTCCATGCCGGAGCAGGCAGTGTCCCGGCCCTGGAGTCTCAGCAGACCCAGGACAAAGGTGCCTCCCTGGCTCTGTGGGATGGGTCTGGCCATGAAGGACACAGGCTGGGCTGCAGCCTGGCCCTTGACCTGAGCATCCTCACCCTCACCAGCTCTGCAGGCACCATCCTGTTACGTTGCCAGGGGGGCAGTGGGCATATTTCTGGCAGCTGTGAGCCAGCAGATGCCAAAGAGCCTCAGTCTGTGGGGCTGTTGAAAAAACAAGGGCCATTGCATGGGGTTGACAGTGTCTGGTGCATCTCGGGGGAGGCCTGTGCAGCCGACAGCCAGAACAAGTACACAGAGGCTGCCTCATGCCCCTGACAGCAGCCTGGGGCTGGGGGCTCAGGGTGAGCATGCTGAGGGCATCCCCAGAGCGGCTTCACTCGGGAAGGGAGCCCTGCGCTGCGCCCGCACACCACAGCTGGGTCTCTGCATGCTCACGCTGCAGGCATGCAGCAGTTGGGGTCGGTAACAGCCAGGGTGCCCAAGGGACCCTGCCCGGAGCAGCGAGTGGTGCCATCTGTGGCTACAACTCAGAACTACCTACAGACATGCGGGCACCCTCGCGTGCGCACCCCTGCACACTCCTTCGCGTTCGCCTCCTTCCCTCCCCACCCAGGAAGGGCGAGGGCCCAGCTCTGCTGGCAGGAGGCAGGTGCCGGCTCAGCGCCAAGCGCGGTGATCTGGTGGCTCTGCCTGTGCCGGGAGTGGGCGCAGCGCTGCCTGCATGGTGTGGGGCTGCATGGTGTGGGGCTGCTGGGGAGCACCATGAGGGCAGGACCCCAGGGCTTGGCTGTGACCAGCACTGAAGGGTGCGTCTGGCCCCGGTGTGATGGTGGCCGTGCCCTGCCTCGCTGCGAGGTTCTGGCCCCGCACACAGCAGGAGTCCAATGTGGGGAGCAGCACCTCAGAGCAAGGCAGGGAATGGGTGCCCATGCAGTACAGCCCAGCACCCTCTTGCACAGCTCAGCACCTCCCTGCACTCCCCAGCACCCACTCTACACAGACCTGAACACCCCAACGCTCCCCAGAACTCCCCTGCATCCTCCACTGCGCCCGCACATCCCTGAAGCTCCCCGTACCCCCTGAAAACCGCATCCCCCCCCCGCACTTCCCGCACCCCTCCGCACACCCGCTCTGTGGAGCCGCGCCGTCTGCCGCCAGCAGAGGGCGCCCGTGCGCAGCGGTTGCGCCCCCCAGCGCCGCCCTGCGGATCCCGGCAGAGACCCGGGGCCGGTCCCGAGAGGCAGCGATGCACCGAGAGCAGCGGGGCTCCTGCCGGCCATGCAGCCCCAGCCCTGCAGCCCCAGCCCTGCAGCCCCAGCCCTGCAGCCCCTGCACATTGAGCCCCTGGCCACGCAGCCCCTGGTCATGCAGATCCAGCCATGCAACCCCTGGCCATGCAACCCCTGGCCATGCAGCCCCTGGTCATGCAGACTCCAGCAACACAGCCCCGGCCATGCAGCCCCAGCCATGCAGCCCCTCTCCTGTGCTATGTGGTGCCATGAGAGGCGGATGAAGCTCAGTCCTGGCAGTTGCTCCTCCCTGCAGTGAGTGGTTGAGCACAGTTATTTGGATTAAAACCAAACAATAACAGGGGCAGAGGAGCCGATCCCAAACCTGCAGCCTATAATTACTGTTACAGATCGGGCGCTTCAGGCGCGCTCCAGGCGGGAGGCAGGCAGCGCTGCACCAGGCCCGGGCAGGCAGCACCGGCTGCGCTTTGAACTCCGGCAGAAAACCATTAGCGCAGCGGGGTGGAGCGCAGGCTGTGAGCCAGGAGCGCTGCGGGGCACGGCACCCCGCGGGTGCTGCGGGGGGTCCCAGTCCTCGGGGGAAGCCGGGGATGGGCGGCGGGAGGTCGCAGCGCTGGGGCTGGTTGGCGGGCGCGGGCGGCTCCAGCGTTGTCAGTAGCCTCAGAACGCTTCCTGCCGGGTAGGGATGAACGAGCGGGCAGGTAATGACCGTCATGGGGGAAGCTGCCCAGCACAGCGGCTCCATCCACTCCCCACAGCCACAGGGGATTCCTGGGAGATCCCCCCCCGCAATGTCCTGCCGTGGGCACAAGGTGATGGGCACAGCGGGAGCCTCGCCGCCTTCTCACAGGCAAGATCCATTGCAAACGTCAGCCCTCACGTAGCAAGACAGGGAGTTGGAAGGGGTAAATCCCGCCAGAGGGGCCACCTCAAAGCTCTCCTCCAGAGGGGACCAAGCTAAGAGCCAGGGTCCCACCCGGAGAGGGGCTTCTGCCTGGGAGAGTGCCAGGAAAGCACAGTTCATGGGGACCGTTCCCACTGCTTGTGCCCATTGTCCCCTGGCATCAGGGCTGTGTGTGCAGGGTGAGTCTGCACAGAGGCCAGGATGGGCCCTGGAAGTGGGAGGGTACTAAAAGCCATCAGAAGCTGTCATGGGGCTGGTGGAGTCCCTGTCATCAACCCTGGCTTTGGCACATCCACCCAGGCTCCTTCAGAATGACCGGCCAGGAGGAAGATACAATTCCTGCCCTTCTGCAGGCATGAGTGTCTCCAGTCTGATTCAGTACCTGCCTCACCCCGCTGCCAGCAACAAGGGTGTCCCCAAGCCAGGATTCCCATCAGTGGCTTGGAGACCTGGCCTGGAGTCACTGTAGGTGCAGTGGGTGTGGGCAGTGAATGGATGCGGGAGCTGCTGTTTGCCTGCCGTCAGCATGGGAAAGTATGTGTGCAACTCCCTGCCTGCTCTGCTGGGCGCAATGAGGGGAGAGGAATGAGCAGACAGGGTGTGATTGTATTTCCACACTGATGGAATGAGACACGAGGAGATGCAAGAGCTGCTTGCTATCTGGAAGACAGACACTGACAAAACAACGTGGGAAACTCCGAAGGTTGGAGTTGGCTGTGGAGATAGAGCTGAAGTAATTTGTGATAGCTTGGGAGTCTGGCTCTGCTCAGACACAAAAGATACTCATAGAATCCCAGACTGGTTTGTGTTTGAAGGGATGCTTAAAGCTTATCCAGTCCCAGCCCCCTGCCACGGGCAGGGACACCTTCCATTAGAGCAGCTTGCTCCAAGCCCCTGTGTCCAACCTGCCCTTGAGCACTGCCAGGGATGGGGCAGCCACAGCTTCTCTGGGCACCCTGTGCCAGCGCCTCAGCACCCTCACAGGGAAGAGCTTCTGCCTAAGAGCTCATCTCAGTCTCCCATCGTTAGTCTGGAATACTGACGCTGGCTGGAATGGGTTCCTCATTCGAGCCAGGCTTTGGAGACAAGACTGTGATTGAAAACTGTTCAGTGTCTATTGGTAGAAGTGCAGCAGACAGCAGTGCTCAGAGAGCTGCCAGCACTGCAGGAGGTCACAGCTCCTGGGAGGCTGCGAGGATGAGTAACTGCAGCTGGTCCAGGGGAAAGAGCTTGAAGGATCTGTTTAAACACTGCCTAGTGCCAGCCAGGTCTGTGATCCCTGCAGCAGCGCAGAGATAACCACACCGCTCTGCACTGCCCAGCCATGGCTGAGCTGCTCCCATAGCCAAGTGAACCGGCTGCACTCACAGCTGATTCATTGGGAATCACTGCCGTAAGGGGAGCTCCTTGGCACACCTTGTGCTGAAACGGGCAGAGCGGGTCCCAGGCCACGGGGCAGGTCTGAGCTCCAGCAAGGTGCTGATGGAGGTGGCTCCTGAAGCACCAGCTCACACAGGGCCAGGCCTTCGCCTGATGCTCTGCAAACAGGTTATGGCTTGGGCCATCGTGGAAGAAGCATCACCCTCTTCCACATTCACCGAGAGGAAGTTCAGGTTAGATGCAAGGAAGAAGTTCTTTACTGTGAGGGTGGTGAGGCACTGGAACAGGCCGCCCAAAGAAGTGGCAAATGCTCCATCCCTGGCAGTGTTCAAGGCCAGGTTGGACAGAGCCTTGGGTGACACGTGTGAGACACCCCTGCCCATGGCAGGAGGTTGGAACTGGATGATCCAACACAAACCATTCTATGATTCTAAGAGGAGAAAAGGGCTTGTTGAGGACTCAGCGTTGCCCTGACCCAGCCTGCCAAGTCCCACAGGAAGAGCGAGGTCTGTCTTTGCCATTGCAGGACCCAGTTTGAGCCCAGAGAAGGACAAATGAGTCCCTCCCCTTCTCTCCAAGCAGCCCTTCACCCTCCTGCGCTGTCACTGCCTCCCCCTTGTGCAGCTGAAGGAGACCTGGCCGTGCTGCCTGTCTCCTGCACCCTGCAGGCATCCCAGTGGGCAGGAGGGGTCAGACAGGGTGAGCATCGCCCATCACCCTGCCTTTGGGCCCAGCCGTGGCTGCACTCGCTGAGCTCCTGATGGCAGCTTGCCCTGAGCCTGCCCCACAGGAGTTTCCATTGCATACACACCAGAGAGTTTCCTTTCATGGTAAGAGATCTAGGATTGCTTTCCTCCAGATACAGGGGGGTCTGTCAGGACATGTCCTAGCAGATGATAATCAGCAGCTGAGATAGAAGCAAAGACAGCATGTTTCACTCCACACCTTGATATATTTGTTACCCATTTTGGTGGTGTTCAAACCTTCAGAGAGAACCCGTCAGCAGGGGTAAAGCCGGTGCCTGACATTCCTTACAGGCAGGAGACGTCTCTCCCAGGGTTGCATCCTTCAGCTGGTTTCTGCTGAGCTGTGAACTGCTGCAAGAGGCACTGGGGAGAAGCTGGCCCACAGGGAACCCCAGTGATTTCTAATTAGCTCCGATTCATGCCATTAAAGCACAATTAAGTGCTATTGTTTGAGGGAAATGCACCACACTGGCCTGGCCTTTTCTCACCACCCTCACCACAAGGGGTTACTGCGGGTGCTGCCTGTCCACTCCTAACGTATAATTTCATTCACTTCCCTTCCTATGTGAGTTCAGCTCTTCCTTTCCCCCTGCAGCACAGCAGAGGCAGAGATAGCATCTACGGCATGCTTCTCGTTGGAACAGCCCCTGATACCATCTCCTGAGCATTATGACACGTTTTGTTGGGGTTTTCAAAATTTATCTCAAGGGAATTTATTGCGGGTGAGCGTTTCAGCAGAGCCTGGGAGCCTGAATTCTTCTGGTAACATAAAATAGCTGAAGTGGGGCATGTTCTGCTCTATAATCCTGCCCTGTCGAGCCAGTGCAAGGGGAACTCTGCTGAGGGTTTCTCACGTCAGAGCAGGGCTGGTCTGGGGATTGCTGCTCAGGAGCTCAGCCATCGGTCAGGGGTAAAGCTGACCAGCAAGAACATCCATTGGGAAAGACCAGAAAAAGCTGATATTGCAGGAACCTCCAGATCTCCTCTTAGGCTCCTGTGCCAGCTGTAATAAGGGAGCTCAAATGTGGGCTGAGGTTGTGAGAATACAGAGAGAAGAGCCCTAAATCCAGGCATTCCCTGCCTGTGGCGGGGCTTTGCCTCATTTCAGGGCAGTTGTCACCTTCAGGCTGTCTTTAACTCGCTCTAAAACATGGGGGCAACCTGAGCAGGAGGACAGAGCTCACAGCAGTTTCTGGTCCACGTGAGGGGCTCACAGCCAACATGGGAATTGCCTGGAGCAGGTTTGCTAGAGCAAACATGAGCAAAGCAAGCACGTCTGGGAGAGCCCGGAGCAGGGGTGGCCAAGGGATGGCTCCTGAGCAGAGCTCCCCCATGGCGGCTGTTGGGCAATGCCGTACCCCCCACCACGGAGGGCAGCGGGCCAGGTTGCCCCAGGACTGTGCTGGAAGCCTGGTACAGGCGGCTGCAGGCTCTGCCCTTTGCCAGCGGTGGGGTGCTCGACATCCCCCCCCCATTAACCAGCTCACTGAGGGATGGGGCACGTGCACATCCCAAATCCCAAGAGTTTGCAGCTTGCAGGGGGGTCAAGAACCCAAATCTGAAGCCGACCAGGTCTGAGGCAGCGCTGCCCAGAGCCTAGAGCCCTCCGCTCAGAGGTCTCTTTCCGGTTAAGCATCTTCCTTGGTGGCCACCCAGGAAGATCACACCACCCCTCCTGGAGCTGCTAAAGAAAGAGAACGTGACTCCCTATTAAGTCCTTGAGATCTAACAGTGATGTAGATAAAGCGCTGTTGTTATTGTGTCCTTCAGGGAACAGATGAAAGCAGGGAGGCACTATGAATTACCAAGGGTGAGGCTCTGGGAACATCAGCAACTCCAAAACCAGTTAAGTGCATTAGAATGTGAAAACAGCCAGAAGTGCCCCGGGAAGGAAGGAGATCACAACAGGAGGGCGAACACAAAAGGCTTCCTAATCCCTCTAACTCTTTCACTACCTCACAGGCACCTCTGCTCAAAGAAAACATAACTCCTCTTATCCGAGGATGACATGGCTGGAGCCAGGCAGGCCGGGCTGGGCGTGCGCTTTCCACTGAGCACTTCAGCAGTAAAGGGATTGGTTTTTCCCAACAAAGAACACAACAGAGCAGTGTCTCCTTTCCTGGTTTCTGTTGCCTTTTTCACGCTAATACCTGTCCGGCTGCATCACTCTAATCGCTGTGCTCAATCCTTTAATAGCCCGGCGCAGGCGTGGCTATGGGGTGGCTGCGCTGCCTAATTCTGCACATATCCTCTGCATTGTCCCGTTTAAACTCCGCTTTGCAGGTGCCCACAGTGCTCTAACCCCTCACTAGTCCATGTCTTGCAATATGACCCCAACATAAGAAGGACATGGGGCTGTTGGAGCACGGCCAGAGGAGGCCACGAAGATGCTCAGGGGCTGGAGCAGCTACTGTATGGAGCCAGGCTGAGAACACTGGGGCTGTTCAGCCTGGGGAAGAGAAGCTGCGTGGAGACCTCAAAGCAGCTTCCAGTGTCTGAAGGGGGCTATAGGGATGCTGGGGAGGGACTCTTCATTAGGGACTGTAGGGACAGGGCAAGGGGTGATGGGTTCAAACTGAAACAGGGCAAGTTCAGGTTGGAGATAAGGAAGAAGCTCTTCCCTGTGAGGGTGCTGAGGCGCTGGCACAGGGTGCCCAGAGAAGCTGTGGCTGCCCCATCCCTGGCAGTGTTCAAGGACAGGTTGGACACAGGGGCTTGGAGCAAGCTGCTCCAGTGGAAGGGGTCCCTGCTCATGGCAGGGGTTGGAACTGGGTGAGCTTCAGGGTCCCTTCCAACCCAAACTGTTCTATGATTCTAAGTCATCAACTGCTGCAGTGGAGTTCTCGGGATGTGATGTAGCAAAGCAAACACTGGGAAACATCAGGCACCTGCCTTTTAAACTGAGTGAAAGCCCCGGTTGTGGGGACTTTCCAGTCTCTGTATAGAGATTCACGCCAGACAAGTATGCAAGCAGAAATTACTCAAGTTTCTTTTCTTTTGAGCTACAAGATTTCTGCCAAAGGTAGTATCATCAGAGCATAAATACCTCCAGGTCTGTGCTTGCCCTGGGACAGAGGTCCTGACGGGAAAACATCCATCTGGCTTTACACTGGCCCGTATAAAGATTATGGATATGCCGAGCTCTTAAGTCAGCAGTTTTCATTGGCTTTAGACTCCTTAAGAGCAAACAAATAGATTTGTAGATTTTTAACTATATAAGGCACTGGCAGGCGACTTGGCATGACAGAGGAGTCACTTGTGTTACTTCATGGAGGAGCAGTGGGGTGGAGCTGGAGCGAGCACCTCTGCGTCTCAGGTGCAACGGTGGAATGCTAAAACATAGCCATGAGCGAGGAGCCTTGGGTCTGAGTCACGCCGGGTGCTGGGAACCCCAGCGGAAGGAGCGGATCCTCCGTGTGCCTGGTGCTCCCAGTGGGATGTGACAAAAGACATGAAATCAGGGAGAGAGAAATGATGATTCTGGAATTTGGCTCTGGCTGTCACGGGTGACGAAAAGCACCGGCAACGCCTCCTGCCCGGGCTATAAAGGGCTCCAGGCCAGGGGGGAGCCAGCACTCGCTGCCTGCGCTGCCGAGCCTCTGCCTCTCTGCAGCCCTACAGCCTCCAGCAGCCTCGGCCATGAGCACCACTGTCAGGCAGTACTCCTCCTCCATGTCCCTCAAGGGGCCCGGGGGCCTGGGTGGGGGCTCCACCAGGCTCTCCTCCGTGCGGGGGAGCACCGGCGGGTACAGAGCCCCCAGCGTCCACGGAGGCTCTAGCAGCTACTCCGTCTCTTCCCGCATGGTCTCAGGCTTCGGGGGTGGCTATGGGGGCAGCTACTGCAGCAGCGTAGGAGGGGGCCTCGGCGCTGGCTTTGGGGGCACCTATGGGGCTGGCTTTGGGGCTGGCCTTGGAGCCGGCTTTGGAGCTGGCTTTGGAGCTGGCTTTGGAGGCGGCGATGGCATCCTCCAGGCTGGCGAGAAGGAGACGATGCAGAACCTCAACGACCGCCTGGCTGTCTACCTGGACAAAGTGCGTGCCCTGGAGGAGGCCAACACTGACCTGGAGGTCAAGATCAGGGAATGGTACAAGAAACAGGCACCTGGTCCCGAGCGTGACTACAGCCCCTACTACAGGACCATCGAGGAGCTCAGGAACAAGGTAGGATGCTGTGATTAACAGTGGATGTCTGTTATCAGGGAGGAAGCAGGAACAGCGACTGCTACCTGTGTAATTAGTAAGCACTAACTAGGTCATAAAAAGTGTGTGAGATGCACATGCAGATTGCCAGGCTGGAGGTTCAGAGATGTCTCAATGTCAGCTTTTGATTACATCCCTCCGGATGGAAAAAACAGCAGTTTTCACTGGAAGAAGCAGACGTAAAAGGACATAATGCAGAAGTGAAGAATAAAAGACAAGTCTGAATTGATAATGATTGGTTTGGGGCAGTTCAAATGAATGTTCAGGGCAAGCTGTAGGTGTGGGCAGGCTGTGAAACATTGATGTCATATTGGGAAACATTCATCAAAGCATTTGCAAACTTGCTTTAGCTCCTTAGTACTGAGGTGATTTACATGCTAAAGAGAATAAAGACCTGACCCATAATGAACTTGTTGCCTCCAGAAGTAGCCCCTGCCCCAGGACCAGGCTTGATACAAACCCATCCACCCAGGCAGCTCTGGAGGGATTCCTCTTGGATCCCACCACCCCATTTAGGGAAAATACTCGAGTTGACTTTGTTCTTCTCTGTTGGTGCTCATGTATGAATTGTCTCCAGTAAACATGAAGGAGGGCAATGTACAGTTTGAGCTGCAGGAGTGCTGGCAAAAGGTGCAGGGAATCCATTTTCCTTCCCTCTCCTTTGCCCCATAATCAACGACCTCCCAGACTCTGACCTGAATCTTCTCCCAGGGTGGATTAGCTGCTCCTGGCTTTGTAATACAAAACCTCAGAAGATGTAGGCACTTCCTCACTGCCTTGTTCTCCATTTCTGCAGTCAACAAGGCAGAACCACCCCAGACCAGGACAGGTTGGACAGGGCTTGGAGCAAGCTGCTCTAGTGGAAGGTGGCCCTGCCTGTGGCAGGGGGTTGGAACTGGATGAGCTTTGAGGTCCCTTCCAACTCAATCCATTCCATGCTTCTATGATGCTGTGAAACACCCTGCTGGTCCATCTGTTCTGCCTGCTGTGCATGAGGAGCAGGTGGCTCCTCACTGACTCTTTGCACCATCAGCACCCACATGGGAACAAAAGCCATCATCAGATCTCACCCACCTTATGTGCCTTCATGCTGTCTTTTGAAATACTTCCTGACAGATTCTTGGGAAGAGATGTCCCAGAGTAACCAGCCCCTTCCTGCAGCCAGTCCCACCTGTGCCTCCCTTGCCCTGGTTCAATACACACTTCTGCTAAGGATATTACTCCTCTCCTGATGGTCTTACTTGTGCTCCATCTCTTGCTAAGCCAGGAGAAGTTCCTGACACTCATTTAGTGCTTGTTCTTTATCCTCCACACTCCAGGTCCTGGTGGCCACAGTGGACAATGCTAACTTGCTCCTGCAGATTGACAATGCCAGGCTGACAGCTGATGACTTCAGGACCAAGTAAGCCACTTTCCCTGGAAAAATGGAACAAAGTCTCCATAGGCGTTTGATGAAATGAGGAGAAAATCCCGTCCAACCCCCAAAAAGGGAATATGGAAACAAAGCCTTCAAAATGAAGGTGTAATTTCCAAAGCAGATGGTTATCTAACACTTACAGGCCCTTAGGGATTGTTTTGTTTCCATCCAAAACTTCACTGAGTGGAAACTTTTATTCCCACTGCTTGTTCCTGTGTGGTACAGCCTCTCCTGTGCAGAGAACCTGGACTGTGCTTCCGCTGCTCATTTAACTGTGTGTGCGTAGCAGAGCAAAGCCCAGCCCCAGTAACAAAGCCCACTGACACCAGGGTAAGGTGATGTTACAGGCTCAGATGGACACTGGTTTATCAGTTGTTTGCTAGCATTCACCATCAGAAGGGTGTCCTGGGGTCAGGCAGTATTGCCACGATGCCAGCAGCAGCATGGAGGAAGTGAACAACAAACCCAAATGCTCTGTCCCCAGCTGGGCAAGATCCGGTGCAGCTCTTCTGACTGTTCCTGTCCCCAGGTTTGAGACGGAGCAGGCTCTGCGCCTCAGTGTGGAGGCCGACATCAACGGCCTGCGCAGGGTCCTGGATGAGCTGACCCTGGCCAGGGCGGACCTGGAGATGCAGATCGAGAACCTGAAGGAAGAGCTGGCCTACCTCAAGAAGAACCACGAGGAGGTGAGCACACAGACAGGCTCAGAAAATTCCTCCCTGGGCCCAGAAATACAAGGTGTGGTTCAACCTTTAAGACTACCCTGAGTTTGGAATTGCTGGGAAGGAAATGAGAAGTGCTGGTAAGGAATTAGGGATGATTTGCTCTGGATGACAGCATCCTCTCCAGACCCTGTATAAAATCCATCCAGCACTTGTCATTTCAGGAATGTCCACTGTAGCTGTTAGAGATGTATTAAAATCCTAGCAGCTTCAGGCCTGGAAGATCTGTCTCCTGAGAAATGAAGCCAGCTCCAGGCTCTGATTTATTATCTAACAAATTAACTCAAGTGCAGATTTATTAAAAATTTGGATTCTTTGATTTCTGACTGTGGAGCAAAGGCCCCAAATCATTCCTGTTGATCTCCCTCTGAAACACCCATGGAAGGATGCTACCCTTCCTGGAGGACTCTGTCTTGAGATGAACATCTTTATATGCCGGTGGCTGGGTTGTATGAAGATGTGTTTCTCTTTTGTGCCAGGAGATGAATGCCCTGCGCGGGCAGGTGGGCGGCGAGATCAGCGTGGAGATGGATGCTGCCCCTGGAATCGACCTCACCAAGATCCTGGCTGAGATGCGGGAGCAGTACGAGAGCCTGGCGGACAAGAACCGCCGGGATGCTGAGCAGTGGTTCTTCAGCAAGGTGAGCTGCTCGACGCTGGGGCTGTGGGGCTGGGGCTGTGCCGCTCACCGGTGCTCTAACGGCACGGCTCTGGTTGTGCCTTGGTGCAGACGGAAGAGCTGAACCGGGAGGTGGCCATCAACACGGAGCAGCTTCAGAGTGGCAAGACAGAGATCACGGAGCTGCGCCGCACCATCCAGAGCCTGGAGATCGACCTGCAGTCCCAGCTCAGCACGGTACGAGGGGCCAGGGGCACGCGGGGCCACGGGCAAGGGGACACGTGGATGCTCCCGTCCCTCCCGCTCCCCATTCCCCCCTGAACCCGTCCCTCTGCTCCACATGCAGAAAGCGGCGTTGGAGAGCACCTTGGCTGACACAGAAGCCCGCTACGGCACCCAGCTGGCCCAGCTCCAGGGGCTCATCACCAGCGTGGAGGAGCAGCTGGCTGAGCTGCGGTGCGACATGGAGCGCCAGAACCAGGAGTACAGGGTCCTGCTGGACGTCAAATGCCGCCTGGAGCAGGAGATCGCCACGTACCGCCGGCTGCTGGAGGGCGAGGATGCCCAGTACGTAGAAGGGCTTTGATGGGAGGGCAGGAGATGGGGATTAGCGAAGGAAATAGAAAATGAACCACCTGCATTCCCTGGAGGATCCTGTGAGCCCCTCTCCTGACACGTGGAGTGCAACAGGGTCTCCCTTTTCGGTCATACGAGTCTAGAACAACCCAGGGGTTATCACAGCACTGCAGCATCCCTGGGATCCATCCCCATCCCTCCAGTGTCTGTGTGATCCTGTGGAAGGAGCAGGTACCAGTGCTGCTTATTGCAGCTGCCTTTGTGTCTGAGTCACTGTGGCACACACGTTTCCTTCTCGTTTCCTTCCTTACCATTTTGACACTAGGCCCTTCTCAGAGGCATTTTAATCACATGGCGGTACAAGAAGAAAAGTCAGGGGGGTAAATAATGATTTTGTCTCAGATTACTGAGTTTTTCCCCTTTTTCTGACCACTCTTTCTCTTTTCTCCTCCTGTAGCATGTCTTCTCACTTGAAAGAAGGTAAGAACATGTCTTGGCTGAAGCACTGACCACAAATTGCTCTGTCACATCCTTAGTGACCTTCTTAGCACAGTCTTTTTACTAATTTGCTAAAATCACTGTTTCATTACGTTTTCAAAACGTGAATTGACATAAACCACTGAGGATTTGCCAAAACATGTTTCAGAAGTTCCTCTGTGCAGACTGAACTATGTAATGAAGCGTGTAGGGGTAGGAACATGGTGGTGATGCTGGGTTTCTAAGGCAGCTGTTGGTAATAACATGGAGATCTTTAAGACGCTTGCTCCTTGGATCCCTGTAAATAATGGTTCCTTCCTTCTCCACTGCAGTGCCGGTCACCACCCGCCAGATCCGCACCATCTTTGAGGAAGTCCAGGATGGGAAGGTGATCTCCTCCCGTGAGCAGATCACCCAGGCAGCCCACTGAGGCGGCTGCAGGCTCGCTGCAGACCTCGCCCAGCAAAGCCAAAGGAGATTCCAGCTTCTGTGCTCCGGCTCTGAGATCACAAAAAGCAGCTTCTCTTTTCTCACATCCACTGCCCTCCCCCTTTCTCACAGCGCTTAGGAATCAAATAAAGCTCTTCTTCACACTCGTGCAAACCTGGCTCTTGTCTTGGCGCTCTGAAGAGCTGGGCTGTCCCACTGCTGGAGCTATAGGACAAAGCTCCTCTCTGGGGAGAGAAATATTGTCTGTCTTTGGTACCTAGAGAGTGGGAGCAGGTCACCTACACTGCTATCATACCAGAGCCCTGGCTGCTCAGCAAAGACAGCTGATGTGCTGGAGGTCTAGAAAAGAACCGATTACATGGGTCATGGGAGGTGGAACTTTGAGAGTCTGTGGGTACCCTCAGATGTGGCACGATGACCTTCAGGTTGGGCAAAGTGCCCCTTCCCCGGTTGCAGTGTACAGCCACAGCAGAGCTGAAGCTTTGAACTTGGAGAGCCCGAGCAAGGAGGTGAACAAAACCCAGGTCAGACAGGACCTTGCCAAGAATTCCCTTCCCTGCTCTGCTCAGCAGTTCCCCTGTTAAACAGCTTTGGGGTCACATGAATTAAGCAGAGGAGGTGGCAGGATGGGCTGGCTGATACCCCTCCAGAAGTACAGCCTCAGCTCAGTTTAATTCTCACTTCCAAAGGCATTGCTAAAGGGTGAGGAAATGAGTGCTGGTGACTGCTGGGTATGGTCTATCCAAGCAAAAAGATGGAAAGTCTCCCAGGCTGCCAGGGCTGGCCCTGGCACAGCAGCTCACGCTGCCGTCAGCCGGCCCAGCCGTTCCTTGAAAGCCAGTTCAGACGCATTCTTGGCTGGATTCCACCCCAGTTATTACTTCATAAATCCAGCTCCTAAATCAATGGGATGATTCAGGGAGACACCACTGAATGTGCACAAGAACAGAGCTGGCCACAGCACTTTAAGACCCATGTCCAGATAATCTGCTTGAATTTTATGGGCTGATAACAGAGAATTCTTTGGCAGGGTTTAAACATTGAAAGGCTCCCTCCAATGCATCACCCACACCACGAGCTGGGGCAGCCCAGTGCATGGGCTTGAGCTCTGTGCAGTGTCAGTGGTGGCTGTATCCCCCCGTGCATGAAGAACAGATCCCCACTGATCCTCAGCCACCCCAGACCGAGCCACCTCTAAGCACTGCACGCCCGACTTGTGGTAAACACGGCTTTGGTTCTGAAGCTTACCACTGACCAGCAGTGATCTCGTTTCCACCCACATTCCACCAAAGGACATGTAAACATGGCCCAGTGGTCAGGAGAACGGCTCCCACTGCTCAGCTGCTGCACACCCTCATGGTGCAGCCAGGACAGGCCACGGGTAAACACCAGGCACAATTCCTGACCCGAGGCACTTCCAGGCACAGCATCCCTGCAGTGCTATAGACTTGTGCTGCCTCTGCTCCCAGCCCCTTGAAGGAGGGAGCCCTGCACATCCCGGAGCCTCTCCCCAGGCTCCAGTGTGGAGCAGCCCAAGCTGAGATGCCTGGGAAGGGCAAGGACAGACTCAGCCGGGGCTCCCCAGGTCACCTCTTAGGGACACGCTGTTCTCCCCATTGGTGGTGCAGGGGCCATCAGCACCTCTTGCAGCTCCTCTCCAACAGCCACCTTTGCAACACCCACCGTGGGAATGCTAAAGGTACCCCATGGCTTTCCCCCGGAAGAGTCCAGGCACACAGGTGTTGCCATAGAACCAAATAACGCTTTGCTAACAAACCCCCCTGTTTTAATTACTTCTGGTACTGCAAATGGGCAGTCAGGTGTGGAAAATACACCTTGATTCTTTCCTGCCTTAAGCATTAATAATTAGGCCTGTCTTCAAGAAGGCGCTGAGGAGGGAGCTGCAGGTGCTGGCTTATGCAGACAGGCAGCGGCAGCTTGAGGCAGGTTTCAGAAAGTGGGATTTTATTCCAGAAAGATGGTTTGCCTCTCAGGCTGCACTGAGATAACCTGACATAAAGGACCAGCAGAAGGAAGCACTAAGGGGTGATTGTTCTAGGGAACCTTCCTATGATAATGTGATACCAGGGCACATTTTATAAGCTCATTAAAATAAGCAGAGAGATATTTTTGTCCGGGTAGTTTCACCTACCAGATCTACTAATAGGTATGTCTGGAGCCAGAGCCTCACCTTCGCTTTCCTCTTGAAGTAAGACAGAATTGCATGTTCAACCACCAATGTGCTGCCATGAAATCACTGTTACGCCACAGCACTGCCATTCTGATTTTGAAATGTATAAAGAAGAGGCTCGGAGTGTGCATGTACTCACGAAACAGAGGCAGAATCTGAGTTAATAGTCAGCCTTTTACTTAAAAGAGTGTGATACAAACAGCATGCAGTCATTTGTGGTTGTTTTCAATGGGAGGTCATGGAAATCATGTCTTAGAATTTTTCATGTGGTTTTAAGTCTTAATTAACACTTCATGACTTTAATTGCTGCCTTGTGGTATTATCAACATAGCGCAGATATTTTGAGCAATGTGTATTTTTATGACACAGCAGTTAAATAGGAAACAAAAGATAAAAGAAAAGGTAATTTCATGTAAAGGATGAATCCAGAATGATAGAATTATAGAATCCCAGCCTAGTGTGGGTTGGAAAGGACCTCAAAGCTCCTCCAGCTCCAACCCCTGCCACAGGCAGGGGCACCTTCCACTGGAGCAGCTTGCTCCAAGCCCCTGTGTCCAAACTGGCCTTGAACACTGCCAGGGATGGGGCAGCCACAGCTCCTCTGGGCACCCTGTGCCAGCGCCTCAGCACCCTCACAGGGAAGAGCTTCTGCCTAAGAGCTCATCTCAGTCTCCCCTCGGGCAGGTTAAAACCATTCCCCTTGTCCTGTCACTGCTGTTAACCTTGTGCATTGTGACAGTTACTCTTCCTACAGCCGACCAGTGGGAAGACAATCACTCCCTCTGGCTGGCTGGCCCGAAAGCCCTTGCCCAGGTCAAGGTCTGGGCTTCACGAGGGCTCTGAGCTGGTTTTGTCACTGACATTCCCCTTTCCCCGTGCCACTGACGCACTCTGCCAGGACAACCCCAAGTTCTGCCCCTTTGCATCACCCAGGTGAAGGTGAGGAAATGCAGACAGGGGAACGCGTGCTCCTTGGAGCTGCCGTGCTGTTCCCATCCTCACCGGGGAGGACGAGCAGGGAGTGGGTGCCCGCAGGCTCCGCGCTCCATCCCCTCGCACTCATGTGACAAGAAGATGCTGTTGCCAAGAGACTGAACCCATCCTCTGGCCAGAGCAAACACAGCCGAGATTCCAGCTCTCCAGGTCTCCAAGTTGTACAGACTTGTCTCTATTCATGGCCAACTCCTGATATTCCCAGGACTCTTGTATCGCTTCCAGCTTTCTTCAGATAAAGTGGAGGGAGTCATGCCCTTTAAAGCTACTTACAAATGTACCTTTGCTGCTTATTTCCATGTTCTTTCCCCCCTCCTTTGGCAAATGATCTAAGGCAGAACTTGGCTGTTGGGAAGGGGCTGTTGGGGCCTGTCTGTGAAGACAGTCAAACGATTCACCATGTACACACTTGAGAAATATCTTCTCCTCCACACCCTGCATTACTAGCTAGTGACACTTGAGATGTGGTTTCTGCCCGTGACGCAGGTCAGTGCAGACAGTAGCCAGAGGAGCTTGACCATGCTGTGTGCACTCATTCTTTGAGCCGCTTCGCTCCTCAGAGGCAACCCGCGTCTCTCCTTGCAGCTCTATTTACATGGGAGCTGAAAAATCCAGACTCACACTGAAGTTTGTGCTCCCTGGTCACAACTGAAATGTTCACCACAGAAAGTATCATCAGCATTAGCTGCTAAGCTTTGTCACTGTCAACTCCGTGCTCTTGTTCACTGTGCTTAGAGAGCAGGAGCTTTGCTCTTTACATCCTTTATCTACTTTATGCTATTCCACGTTATTTCCTGGAGCATCTCGTAGGTTTTACCTCATGCCAGCCAGTAGCCATACCCTGCCTTCTTGAATGGTCTGCTGGGCTCTCATTCACAAAGAGCAACACAAAACATCCACTGCCTATTGCCTTTTCATATTCCTCCACTCTTGGGTGGTCTCTGAAGCAAACTGAAGAACTGGATGAGCCCTGAAGCATGAATTCCCTTCTCATTGCTTTTTCATTACAGAACATCCCTCTCCCTGTGGATAAAAAAGCGGACAGGTCTTTCCAGGATTGGTAGCCAAGTTCCTTCTAGCACCGCTGTACTTACAGGATGGGGATGTACATTCAGGGCTTCACGACACAGTGGTTGTCCCTGCATGTGCTGTGTATAAAGCCTAAATGGAGACGGGAACTGTAGTAGCTGGGACAAAAAGACATAGCAAAAGGTGCTAAATTACTCTGTTAAAGCGCTGCCTCAGTAGCTGTTTCAGAGCTAACAGTACAAAGCAGTATTAAAATGTAGCCCTGAGCGAGGAGCCTCCTCCTTTGAATCACACCTGAATATTTACTTGGAAACGGAAGAAGCATAAAGACGCCCTTTGTGAGATAAAACATTTCTATTGGAATACGGCAAAAAGCATCAACAGAACAAAGGCAGAAATGATGATTCTGGAAGTTGGCTCAGATTTTCGGAGTGATGAAAATCATCGGGAATGCAAGAGGAAAAAAAAGCGCGGGCAACGCCTCCTGCCCGGGCTATAAAGGGCTCCAGGCCAGGGGGGAGCCAGCACTCGCTGCCTGCGCTGCCGAGCCTCTGCCTCTCTGCAGCCCTACAGCCTCCAGCAGCCTCGGCCATGAGCACCACTGTCAGGCAGTACTCCTCCTCCATGTCCCTCAAGGGGCCCGGGGGCCTGGGTGGGGGCTCCACCAGGCTCTCCTCCGTGCGGGGGAGCACCGGCGGGTACAGAGCCCCCAGCGTCCACGGAGGCTCTAGCAGCTACTCCGTCTCTTCCCGCATGGTCTCAGGCTTCGGGGGTGGCTATGGGGGCAGCTACTGCAGCAGCGTAGGAGGGGGCCTCGGCGCTGGCTTTGGGGGCACCTATGGGGCTGGCTTTGGGGCTGGCCTTGGAGCCGGCTTTGGAGCTGGCTTTGGAGCTGGCTTTGGAGGCGGCGATGGCATCCTCCAGGCTGGCGAGAAGGAGACGATGCAGAACCTCAACGACCGCCTGGCTGTCTACCTGGACAAAGTGCGTGCCCTGGAGGAGGCCAACACTGACCTGGAGGTCAAGATCAGGGAATGGTACAAGAAACAGGCACCTGGTCCTGACCGTGACTACAGCCCCTACTACAGGACCATCGAGGAGCTCAGGAACAAGGTAGGATGCTCTGATTACCAAGATACCTTCATTAAAGTCACTTTTAAAAAGATGAGCCTGTTTCTAAAAGCTGAAGGGAAGAGCATTAACAAAGGACAGATAATTGGCCTGAGATGGGAAAACAGAAGGAGCACAGCTGGAAATAATAGTCATAATTTATGGTGAGCAGTTTCTTGATCATATCCTCCAGAAGGCACAAAGGTGGAGTTTCTACTGGCTGTTTTAATGCAGGGAGAAAGATGGGCAGGAAAGCAGGAGTCAGGAAAGCAGGAGCAGGCTCTCAGACATTGGTCCAGGCTACGTGATGCTCCGGGGTTCATGCTGCCACAACACTCATTTCCTGCCTTCCCTAGATGCTACTTATACCCCAAGTATGTGCTCCCTTCGCCAGGCTCCTGATTAAGCACTCTGCAGGCAGGGACACGTTATCTCTTTGGCAGAAGTTCCCCACTGAATGATATGCAAATGGAGATCCAGGCTGTTCTCACGAGCATCCTGCAAAGCAGATCTTTTTGAGCCTGTTAGGAGGCTCAAGGTAGAGGTTCATAAAGAAAGAAGCTGCACTATGGGATGGCTGCACTTTGAGAGGTGCAAACAGATATTTGTGAAATCCAGGAGTCAGAACACACTGGGCTGTGGTAGGTGGCTTCAGAGATGTTGAATAGAGTGCGTGCCCTGCTCTAAATGCAGTAGATGAAATCACGGCCAAGCTCGTTTCTCTGCTCTTAGCAGCTCTGGCTGATTTTAGGCAAAAGTCTTTGAACAAAAGCACCAGAATCCTTCCCTCCCTATCCTGTCACCACTGTCCTTCCTCTGCTCTCATTACTCATCGAGAGCTGATTGCCTGGTCCTTCACCACCACCTACACGAGGTGACAGCATTCTTAGTAAGCTCAGGTTCCACAGGAGGGGATGGAGGGGTGGGGTTGGGTAATGACTGTACCTGCTCTGTGAGAGTAAATGCCAGGGAAAGGAGGCTGACAGGCTCAGGGGTCAAGCCCTGGGGAAATCCCATTTCTGGAACCTTTCAGCTGTGGGGCTTCACCCTGGGGTGAAGGGCTCCTGCCTGGATGCACAAAGCTTCTCTTCACCTGGCAGCTTGGCAGGCGTGCTCTGATCTGGAGCACAGCAACGTGGAGGCAGAAGCTGTCTCCAGGTCCGAGCAGTCAAAGGGAGGCAGACCCTTCCCTCCCCTCCCGCACCACGTCACTGTTCCCGGATTACTGCTTGGACGTTCCCCAAAGCACCAGAACTCAGTGAGAGCTTTCCATTAGCCTGTGGCTACAGGAATTACCGCTCATTAAATGGCCAATCATTTCCAAAATCCCAGAACAAATATTTGCACCTCGGGTGTTGTTTCGAAAGCAGAACAATGCAGGCACCAGACACTCCTTCCTCAGCCCTTTTTGACTCCTCGGCTGGGCTGTTCATTGCCACACAAATCCCAGGGTGCTGCCAGGACTCCAAACATGGTGTGAGTGCCTGCAGGTGCCACTCTGAAAGGGCAACAGGCCATAGCATGTGCCCGTGCCACTGTCTTCACACTGCATCAGTGCAATGGGAGACTGAGCATGAGCATCCTGCCTCTATCCTTGGAAGTCCAGCCCAGCAGGCAGGAGATTCAGTGCTGCTCCCGTCCTGCTCCTGAATGGGAACACAGGCAGCAGTGTGTTATTTCTTGGAACTACTTTTTCACTCTTTTGATTTCTTTTATCCCCTGCCAGATTCTTGCTGCAACTGTTGAAAATGCCAACATCGTCTTACAGATTGACAATGCCAGGCTGGCAGCGGATGACTTCAGAACCAAGTAAGTCCAATGCCTTGGAGAGCTCTTATGAGAAAGAAGGAGAAGCCAGCCTGTTTGAGGCTTTGCTTTGCTTTCTGCAATTGAAATTGCTCCAACCAGGTCACTTCTCCCTACAAAGTGTGTCCTTTGGGAAGTGTACATCTCTCCCTGGACACAGCGTTGTCCTGACATTCCTGCACTGTGGAGAGCTGTGCACACAGGTTTAGGAAAAGATGCTCGGCAGAAACACATATCTGGGGAAGGAAACAACATGGAAAATCCCTTTTCAGCTGGGCTGGCATGCAAGTTTGTGTGTGTGTGTGTGTCCCCAGGTTTGAGACGGAGCAGGCTCTGCGCCTAAGTGTGGAGGCCGACATCAACGGCCTGCGCAGGGTCCTGGATGAGCTGACCCTGGCCAGGGCGGACCTGGAGATGCAGATCGAGAACCTGAAGGAAGAGCTGGCCTACCTCAAGAAGAACCACGAGGAGGTGAGCACAGAGACAGGCTCAGAATGAGACCTACAAAATGTACCTTGTTCTCAATGGAAAGGGTTCAGGGAAAAGTGCAAGAGCATCTCTGCAGTCAGGCCTGTCAGGAGACACTCCAGTGGGCAAGGGGAAGGGAACCAATCCTTTCTGACAGGACCTCCAGGAGGGGTCTGTGGGCTGGGTGCAACCAAGGTATTTGACATGATGGCAATATACCAACTGCACTCTGACGTGTATCCCGCGTGTCTTTTTGTGCCAGGAGATGAATGCCCTGCGCGGGCAGGTGGGCGGCGAGATCAGCGTGGAGATGGATGCTGCCCCTGGAATCGACCTCACCAAGATCCTGGCTGAGATGCGGGAGCAGTACGAGAGCCTGGCGGACAAGAACCGCCGGGATGCTGAGCAGTGGTTCTTCAGCAAGGTGAGCTGCTCGACACTGGGGCTGTGGGGCTGGGGCTGTGCCGCTCACCGGTGCTCTAACGGCACGGCTCTGGTTGTGCCTTGGTGCAGACGGAAGAGCTGAACCGGGAGGTGGCCATCAACACGGAGCAGCTTCAGAGTGGCAAGACAGAGATCACGGAGCTGCGCCGCACCATCCAGAGCCTGGAGATCGACCTGCAGTCCCAGCTCAGCACGGTACGAGGGGCCAGGGGCACGCGGGGCCACAGGCAAGGGGACACGTGGCTGCTCCCGTCCCTCCCGCTCCCCATTCCCCCCTGAACCCGTCCCTCTGCTCCACATGCAGAAAGCGGCGTTGGAGAGCACCTTGGCTGACACAGAAGCCCGCTACGGCACCCAGCTGGCCCAGCTCCAGGGGCTCATCACCAGCGTGGAGGAGCAGCTGGCTGAGCTGCGGTGCGACATGGAGCGCCAGAACCAGGAGTACAGGGTCCTGCTGGACGTCAAATGCCGCCTGGAGCAGGAGATCGCCACGTACCGCCGGCTGCTGGAGGGCGAGGATGCCCAGTACGTAGAAGGGCTTTGCTTGGGAGGCTACGTCGGGAGGGGATGGGTCACAGACACAAAATGCTCCCTCTGGGGATTCAGTGCAGTTGCAGCTTTCAGGGTTCATCTTCATCCTCGACCACGCTCAGATGCCCAGTGGCTCTGTCCCTGGTTTCTGCTGTATGTGATGCTGTAACAGGCACCTTGCCCTGCTGGAAGGGACACTGGTCCCTCTACCTCTGGGAGAGGAGCAGTAGTTTCAGCCTTTTCTGTTTTCCTTCTGCCTGAATACAGAGCCTGTGTAACAACAAAAGACCGTCCCTAACTTCTCTTTGTTTTCTCCCTCTCGTGCAGCATCTCTTCCCAGTACTCCTCCGCGATGTCCTCACACTCTGGCAGAGATGGTAAGAACTGACCTCCTTACACCAAAGGCTTTGAGACCTGCCCTTAGAGCAGTGGCCACACTGATGGAGTGAAAACCACCCTTGGGGTGTGCTGTGCCACCTCTCTGGCTGAGCCAGACTGACAGCTGTCAGGAGAGTTTGTGTGCACTGTACAACTGCTCAGCACGGGACAGAGCTGTCAGGAAGGGCAATTCCTGGCACTCCTTGACCACAAGGATTTGTCCTCAACGGGCCTTGTGATGTTACAGCCAGTGGTCTGAGTTTATGGAGACCTGAAAAACCAAGTGACACCACATATTTAAGGAGTGTGCCTGTGGCCTTCTTGAGCTTTCCCATCAGCCTGGCTCTTCCCCCTTCCCAGCCGGCATAGGGTTGCATAAAACAAGGTTTTCCAGTACCTTGTGGAATTTCTGACATCTCCTGAAGCACACGTGATATCTGATAACGTGTTAAGTAATTCCCATCTTTCCTGCCCCAAGAACAATGATTCTCTGCCTTCCTTTCGCAGTCATGTCATCGTCCCGCCAGGTCCGCACGATCGTGGAGGAGGTGCAGGACGGGAAGGTGGTCTCCTCCCGGGAGCAGGTTGCACTCACCACTCGCTAGGAGGGCGAGCAGCTTCCACGGACCCTCAGCCCTGGGCTCAAGGGAACTTGGAGCTGCACCAAGCACCATCTGGGCCACGTGTGATGGGGCTGGGTCACAGAAAGTGTCTGCTTCAGTCTCCTGCTCCTCCTTCCCCTATTACCCCAATTACCCGTGGGTGCCCCCGCGCACTCTGTACACATTTAATAAAGCTTTTTCCCCTTGTTCTAGCAACTGCAAACTTGTCTGTCCCTGGTATGTGATCCCTCCAAGCCTCCGGCTTGTGTGCTCATGTCAGGGAAAGTCCCAAGAAACCACAAGAAGGAGCAAGAGGAGGGGAACAGAGGGCTATGGGTTTCACCTGGAGCAAAAGTAAGGTGATACAGCTTTCAATACTGAACTCACTGCTTGTAAATACACAGGACCGAGACACAAACCGGGTAGGTTTGATAAAAAATGAAGGCAATGATGGAAGGATGATGTCTGATACCAACGTGCCACATGACTGATAAATAAAGCCAACAAAATAAAGCTCGGTTCTCTAACTCTTGGTACCACAAAGAATCACTTTCTCCTGTAAACTGAACTTAAATATCTTCAGCAGGACTACTACGTACCATCCCAAGACATGCACTCAATGTCAGGCTGGTTGGCAGATCTCATACATACATCCTTCTGTCTTACTTGTCTGTCTTTAAATCACATTATTGTGCATGATGAAACTTTATACAGGCCTTTTCATGCTGCCTGAGGCTGCATTAACAGGTTGCACAGTAGGAATTGCTTAATCCACAGAGGGATGAGTAGCAGTAATTGTTATCACCATAGCATCTAGTAGATCACTGCTCAAATCCTTCTTAAAACACGCAAGCTAGTTCTCGTCTGCCCACAATGTCTGCAGGCAAGCTGCCATCAGGAGGAGATGACATAGTTTGGGTGCTGGCAGCCAGGCACCAGGTTCACCTTTGCCCACTCACTTCCTGGAGAGCAGCAGAGGAACAAAAGGATGCTGCCCTGGTCTCACATCACCTGAGGGCTAGATAGGAGAGGAAATCATTTCAGACCCAAAAGCCTGATGGAATCACTTAGATCCAACTTCATGCTTTCCAGCCAGTGGTACTAGGTCCAGTCTCAGGCCATGGCCTCATGTTTGGCCTTAGACTAAGGGAAAAGGTGATAATTTACAGTAAATTGGCTTCCTTTCGCTTATAATGCAGCACAAAGAGCTCCTGGGGCTGATATGGAGCACACCTTTGGGACCATTATTGATGATTCACTGCCAGCCTCCTCAAAGACATCACAGTCCTCAGGGAACAATTACAGAGGCACCCTGCAAAGGCTCTTAGAAAGTGCTGATGGTGTCACGCTGGGCATGCCAAGACAAGCAGAAGAGAGGGAAGGTGATCGAAGAAGTGGGGAACCTGCCAGGTCTTTCCAGAAAAGGGAGTGTGAAGAGATGCTATCATTCTGCATCACTGCTGAGCAATTACAGAAAAGGGTAGGAAATGAAACACAGACCAGAGTACAGAGGTCACTGACAGCGCCACAGAACCCTGATATCACAAACAGGAGACAAGCTCAGGCAGTGCACAAGTAACCACTGTGGTACATTACAGTACTGTGAAGAAGGAAAAGACCACCTTTTTGGTACCCCCAGTTTGTGTCTGTGAAACACTGACAAACTATCACGTCCAAGAGATGGGTAGCACTGGTTTTGGAGAGCATTTTTCAAATGCTCTGTAAGGTGCAAACACAAGTCCCTGGTAGGGTTCAGCAAGGAGTTAGAGAACCAAGTCCTCAGTGAATAATGGTGGAACTTTTATGGACAACAAAAGAGAAAAGGAAGCCCAAGAATGTCTTTGAAAGGTATTTCATCAGCTGAGACACAGAGAAACATGTAGGATATGCCAGTGTCAAACTTAATATGTAACAGCAAAAACACGTACAACAACTAATACTTAAAATGTGTATCGTGTTTCTGATCTTTAAAGCCCATGTTTGTAGCAGATACTTGTTTTGACAATGCCCTTGAGAAGGTGGATTACTGTGATTATTATTTCCAGCCTACAAAGAATGAAATTGAGATTTGGAGAAGCTGAACTATTCGCCTGGAGTGATTTGCAAAGGTGGGATCAGAACCCTGGAGCATCTGGTGTCATTAGCGAGATGGAGATCAGCTTCACAACAGCCAATAAGGAGCAGAAAAGGAGTGGAGTGACAATGACATCAAGAGCTCAATAAGTATCACTTTGTAAACAGCAAACACAAGGATTTTCCATAGGAATTCAGTGACAATGAGCAAACAGGAGCCAGGGCTGCTGCAGTTCTCACTCTGTCGCTGTACCTAGCCCTGCTCAGGCTGCAGGGACATGCAGGAGGCCGAGCCGGTGCCCGGTGTCGGCAGTGCCCGGCTCCAGCTTCCCTCCCCTGGCACTCCCTGGTGGCCACAGGATAAAAAGCAGAATGAACCCAAATAAATGACTAAACTGACCTAAACCTAACTTGGGCTGGCAGTCCCACAAGGGGACAGCAGCAGCTTGGCACCGGCAGGGACTCGGGTTCTGTGTCATGTCTGGGTCCCCAGGGAAGTTCTCTTGGACATGAAGACAGGCGGTGATTCAGGGAGTGTTTGTAATAACGTGAAATGCTGGCTCGACTTCTTGGGGGCACGTTCTACTTTCCATAGTCCACATGCATTAGCTCAAGAAACAGTCTTAAGTCTTAAAGTATTTCTGCTTTGGAGCCAGGCTGAGAGAGCTGGGCTGGTTCAGCTTGGAGAAAAGAAGGCTCCGTAAGGGAAGACCTTAGAGCAGCTCCCAGTACCTAAAAGTAGCTGCACTCACTTCAGTGCACTAAAGGGTGCACTGAAAGAGGTCTACAAGAAACTGGAGAGGGCTTTGGACAAGGGCCTGTAGGGACAGGCCAAGGGGAATGGCTTTAACCTGCCCGAGGGGAGACTGAGCTGAGCTCTTAGGCAGAAGCTCTTCCCTGGGAGGGTGCTGAGGCGCTGGCACAGGGTGCCCAGAGAAGCTGTGGCTGCCCCATCCCTGGCAGTGTTCAAGGCCAGGTCGGAGCAAGCTGCTCCAGTGGAAGGTGTCCCTGCCTGCAGCAGGGGTTGGAGCTGGAGGAGCTTTGAGGTCCCTTCCAACCCAAACAAGTCTGGGATTCTATGAAAATATCCTGAGATTACCAAAGGACTTCCTCAGGGGAAATCTCATCTTTCCTTCTCATTTTCATTGCCCTTTTTAATCTGACAATTTGGTGCAGTAGAACAAGCCTCGGGAATAAAGGCCACAGCACCCATTTACCACCATCCTGCTCTCCTTTACAGAGCCCAGGACAAGACGCAGATGCAAAGCTGCAGAATAGTTTATTTCTTGTCATTTTTCACAGTGTTCATTAAATGGGAACAGCACCTTTGCCTAGGGGATGCTTTTCTGCTCATTTGTTACTTGAAGTAGCAATTTTCCCTTGTCAGGCCTGCACTGCTGTTCCTGGAATGCCTGTGGGAACCCTCGTAAGTCATCATTCCTCCCCTCCTCTTCCTCCCTCGGGTGCACGCTGCCTGCGAGGGGCTCCAGGTCAGCTGAGGACGCTCATCTGAGGCATCGCCTGTGGCTGGCTGCAGGGCTGCGGTGAGCAAAGTGCTGTCTGTGGACTCCAGTCTGGAAGCCAGTAAAAGTTAATAATGGAAAAGCCTCCATGACACATGTAGAACCCATCATTACCAGACCTCCTCATCAGGAAAGGAAAATCTCTTTTAATAAAGTGAGGGCTGTAACTGCAGTCAGGTCTTGAGGTGTGAATGGGTGCAAAAGCTGGTTTAATAAAAATGTCAACTTTTGGGTACAAAAAAAAACTACCACAAAGTCGACGCAAAACCAACAGAACCAAGAGTGGAATTATTCTTCTCCTTTACAAAAGCTGCAAAATTCTCATCACCTTTGGCTGCAGAGACCTATGGTAACGTCTGAAGTTCAAACTGTATGGAAGAAACGTGGACATTTCTGCTTCGTTTTCATCAATAGCTGAATAAACTGCACCCATCCGTGTTTTCACTTTTCTCACTGGAAACCAAAGGACTGTGCTTCCCCAGTTACATGAAATGTGGTGTTAGCTCAGCACCAATTTCTCAGCAATTCTGTGGGAAAAGGACAGACTCTGGCCACTTCTGCTCCTGCTCCGCAGCAGAGGCTCCAAGGCGTGCCACAGCACCACGGCACCAGCTCCTCCTGCTAATTGCGGCTGTAACAAAGCATGGGCCCACACAGAATCCACACCACATCGAAGCTGCTCTGTATTTACAGTGCCAAGATAAAATCAAGACTAATGAACCTGCTGCAATGGCATAAGCAATATTTCTGACAGAGGCTGGACCTGACGCATCCTTCATGCCATGTACGCAGGTGACCTGGGTGCCAAACCCAACACTGAGCCACACACGGGGAAAGGCAGCCAGCATTAGCATGGCTGTATGAAAACTATTAAACAAATGAAAGATTCAGATGACAAAACATTTTAATTATTTCCCTTCCTCCTCAATTCAGCATTCCAAGAGTCAAAAAAAAAATTAATATATTTTTCTAAATGAGCTTTTCCAGCGTTTTTTCTAAATCTAGCACATTTTCCTTAGATTATATTTGGAGAATTCCTGTGGTGCTGGTTGGAACTGGGTCAGACTGATGAGGATCAGGCTGCTTCTGAGATTCTCCATGTCACTGCTTTAGGGATCTTGTGAACCCCCTCACACGGCCGTCCTCGCTTGGCAGCGGGCACTGGCAGTGAACTGCAGCATCTGGTATTCAGGAAATGTCCTTTCTCTTTTGGTTTGGGTAACTACTTGGATGCTTTGTCTGCCCTGGAAAGCAACAAAACAAATCCCATGGGATCTCCCCTCTGCAAGGGGATGTTCTGATGCACGCTGGAGAAAGACAAGTAAAAAGTCATCCCTGGTTCACTCCAGTGCAAATATTCATCCGTGCTCCCCCGGAGCAGCGCATTTCCCAGTCAAATGACCTGGAGCTCGGCAGGTTCTCGCTCAGCTCCAGCAGGATGGGACAGACCCTCACGGCGAAGCAGTGCAGGAAGCAGTACCCCCAGGGTGCTCTGCTGGCTCTGTCCCAAGGCTGCAGGGCAGCTGATGGAGGGGGCACCCTCGCTTCTGGTCACAAAGGGGTCGAACAGGCTCCGGCAGATAGGACAGCTTTCCCACAGCTTTCCCTTTCCGGGTAGACTCGCCCACGCCGGGGATGGATAATTGCTGTGGTGTTTCACTCCCCGGGCACTCTTGGGTATCGTCAGGTTTTGTGTCACTCTTGTTTAGTTGTCATCACAAGTCAGACCTGATGATTCAGGAAGTAACGTTTTTGATGTAGTTTTGAAACACGCTTCTGTTAACCAAAGCACCTTTCTGTTGTGGGATTTCTGGAGACAAACGCCTTTGGGGAAATATTTCCAGCTGAAAAAAAGTAAATTAGTACTAGCCAGGTCACAAGGAGGAAGAATAAACAGCCCTTCTCCGGTAGCAGGATCCACAAGGGCTGGTATAAATAGAGGACTATGGGGACAGAGGGATCACAATCGGCTCCTGCAGCGATCTGTGCAGCTCGTCCTGGGCGCCGGGTCGGATCCACGCTCGCACGATGAGCTGTGCCGTCAGGCAGGTTGTTACTGCCTGTTCCCAAGGCAGGAGCAGCGCGGGCAGCTCCGCGGCTGGCAGCGGAAGGAAGGTCTCCTCCGCCTCCCCGGGGAGACACGCTACCTATGACCTCGGTGCTGTGATGGGCAACTTCTCTGGTGACAGTTTAAGCGAGGGATTACTTGGGAAGCAGCTGAGCGCCGGCAGCGCTGCTGGTGGGAGCTTCGGAGCTACCCAGAGGGCTTGTTCTGCCCTTGGATTCGGCGGTGGAGGCATCTGCACGCGAGGTGGTGGTTTCACCAGGGCTAGTGCTGGCTGCGGTGATGGGATCTTATTTGCTAACAACGAGAAGGCAACGATGCAGAACCTCAACGACCGCCTGGCCTCCTACCTGGACAAGGTGCGGCTGCTGGAGGGAGACAACGCCGAGCTCGAGTGCAAGATCAGAGAGTGGTACGCCAAGGTAGGGCCCAGCTGCGAACCACGGGACTACAGCTGCTATCATAAGGAGATCGAAGACCTTCAGAACCAGGTAAACCTGTCTTCTTTGAGAAAATCCTAATATTCCTATGGGTTTTGCCTTTATGTGTGGACAGAGCAATGTTACATGCAATAGCTCTGCCTCTGGAGGAGCAGTTGAAGCCATAGTTTATATGAAAGGACGGTTGGAGGGAGGGGGACACTTGTGTTTACAAAGAAGTTTCAGCCCAGCCTGCCCTGCCAAGCTGGCACATGAGTTTCCCCACTGTGATGCCATCTAATTGATTAATAATCCCAATATATGGAATTGTTATAAAGAGTGGGATGCACTACCTCAAGCAGCTGTTTCCTCTGGGGGCCCTTGGGAGCCAGAGGAAGCCACAAGCCAGAATCCCTCTCCTGCATTTTCCTTTCCAGATCCTGTGTGCAGCCATGGAGACTAACAAAATCCTCTTGAATATTGATAACAACAGGATGACTGCTGATGACTTCAGAGTGAAGTGAGTACGGCCCTGTGCTGGGCTGGGGGGTTCACACTGCCTGCGGAAGGGTTGGTGAGCAGTGGTGATGGGGAAATCCCAACCCTCTGCTTGTCATGCTGCCCTACTAAACGGCCCATCTCTGTGAAAGGCCTGGCTGCCACTGACAGTGTTGGCAGCATGGCATGCCTGAAGTGAAAGGAGAGTTTGATCCTAAATGTTTCCCCCCACAAACTCAACTCCAGGGCTCGCCATGGGTTACTGACCTCTCTTTGTTGGCTGTGGCTCAAGGTACGAGGCCGAGTGTGGTCTCCGGCAGAACGTGGACACAGACATCTGCAACCTGCGCCCGGTGCTGGACCAGCTGGCGAGCTGCAAGACCGACCTGCAGCTGCAGTGTGAGGCCCTGACTGAAGAGATGTGCTGCCTCAAGACGAACCACGAGGAGGTCAGGTTGCCCCATAGAGAATGAAGGAGCAGGAAGAAGGAAAGTGTCCCCAACCCCAAGTGTCAGTATGACTGATATGGTGCACCTATTCCATGCAGGAAATGAGCTGTCTGAGGAAACAGGCCACTGGAGATGTGAGTGTGGAGGTCAATGCCTGCCCTGGCCCCGACCTGAGGAAGATCCTGGAGGATCTGAGGTGCCAGTATGAAACGCTGATGGAGCGCAACCGCAAAGAGACTGAGCAGTGGTACGCCTGCAAGGTACGAAACACATCTAGGGCCGTCCCCTACTCTGCCTCTTGGGAGGAAGGGAAAAAAGATTTAGAACACTTCCTGAGATGCCTTAATCTGTGTCACAGATGTGCTCAGCTTCTGACTGCACTGCCCAGTCCCTGTACTCAGTTCTGTTTGTGGCAGAGGGGCCACCGCATGGCACTGCAGGGTCACAACGGAATAAATGGGGGGCTTCAGATTTGGAAATGCCCAGGTGCAGTGCAGGGTGTGCAGTGCAGGGTGTGCACAAGCAGGGGGAGCACAAGCAAGTTGTGCACAAGCAGGGTGGTGAAGCCCCTGCCGCAGCGAGGGGTCTAACCTTGCAGGTGGAGGAGGTGAACCTGGAGGTCGTCACGAGCAGCCAGGAGATCGAGTCAAGCAACAAACAGGTTACAGAGCTGAGACGTCAGCTGCAGGCCTTGGAAATCAACGTACAAGCCCAGCTCACTATGGTAGGTGATGCCACTTCAATTCACATCTTGGCCCCCCGGCTCGCTTTGGAGCTGTACCTGTAACCAGACAGGTGAAGCTTGCAGCATCCCAAGTACCTCTGTGATGTTCCCATTGTCAGAAAGAAAACCTGGAATCATCCTTGGCGGAAACCGAATGTCGCTACAACAAATACCTGGCTGAGCTCCAGAACCAGATCTCCTGCGTGGAGCAGCGGCTGGCTGAAATACGAGCAGAAATGGAGTGCCAGAACCAGGAATACAAGACCCTCCTGGACGTCAAATGCCGCTTGGAGCAGGAGATCCAGACCTACCACTGCCTGCTGGAGGGGGGACAGCACGACATCATGTATGCAGACCACTTGCAGACCCTCACACAGTAACACCTCTATGCTTTTTACAGGGATATGACAATTCATGGTGCCAGTGGTAAAAGCAACGTTGTGGTGAGGAACCAGCACTGACCTGCTACAGACAGGGCCTATTAGCAAACCATGAGGCATGTGAGGATTTGGCTCGGAGCAATGCCCACAGTCCAAGCCGAGACCATTCCCCATCTTGGGCCAACGAAGGTGGTGGCATTGGCCCCAGAGCTGTGCAGCACCACAGGTCCTCCGAGGGTGGGTTCCCCTCTGAGCTGGGCAAGGTCCTTTATGAGCACTGCCACTGAGTTTTATTGGCTCTGTCACAGCGAGACAGGCTCAGGGACTGGCAGGGAAATGAAGTGAAACAATAAATTATCTACTACACATTTTCAGTTTCACACAACAAGTTAATTAAAGTCTGGGGAGATTTAATTTGTATGCAAAGCAACTGGCTCTGCCCTGCCTCCCATTGACCGAGATTTTGAAACAGTGAGGCACACTGGTAAGCTCATAAACGCCTCATGCACACAGAACCAGCCCCAGCACCCCCTGCTCCACTAGCTTGGAAAAAGAGGGATTTAATGGTGGTGGCCTGAGGTGGCTGACTTACATAAAACATCAGGGTTTGTTCCAAAATGCCGGTTGCAAAGGATGAAATGACACTGTTAGAGCTTGTCTCAGAGCCTCGGGTAATGCTCAGTGTGTCACTGAGCTGGCAGCAGACAGGCAGGGTGGAGGATGCGCTAATTAATTGCTGCTCTTAACGACCTTAATGGTTCGAGGGGGAAATGACCCGCAGCGACTGACTAGACCCAGCTAAGGGCAGTGCTCAGGTCTGCAGGGTGTGAATGCCGGGGCTTCGGTCACCGGAGCTGTCTCCTTCCCACAGAGGGCCGGGGGCAAGAGGAGTCCCTGCAGCAGCAGCTGGAAGAAGCGGTGGGCTGAAAGCCGGCATGTGCCAGCCCTGCGTGCCCTGAGCCCGTGCGCAAGGATGTGCGAGGTGAGGTGTGCTCCGGGAGGCTGTGAGCATGACCACGAACTGCTTTAGTCCTGCTACATACGTGGGGAGGAGGAGGACGAGGGGTCTCCAGGCTTTCCTGGGTGGTGAAGAGGGGCCGGAGGTGGTTTCTTCTCCCTGGAAAGAGGCAGCGCAAGGAGCTGGGTGTGCAGGGTCGCGGCTGTGACTGTTGGTGGTGGAGCACTGGGATGAACTGGGCTGCGGCAGAAAGCAGCGGCAGAGTGTGCAGCTATGGGGCATTTATAAACTGCATAGAAAATGTGTTTGACAGTGGGGGTTTATTAGCGGTAAGTGTGCTTAAATAAGACTTTCAGCACCACATGAACATGAGGAACTGGCAGGGGGAATCAGTCAGCCACGAGTCTTTCAAATGTACAATTAAGCAAGCAAGGGGGGGGAGAGGGAAAAGAAAGGTCAGTCCCAGAGCAAGAGGGATGCAAGAGCAAGGCCCGGTGTGGAGGTGAACCCTGCAAAGCCCCACGTCCTGCTCTCCCTCGGCAGGTCACCTCAGGCAGGAGAGCTCCTGCCAGCCCCATCGCACCCGAACAAGGCACGAAGAACCTGACAGCGCCGCAGTCGGAAGGGTCCCTGCAGACCGGCTGCCCCTGTCCCCTCCCCGTCCTCACCCACTGCCCCATCCACCAGCCACTGGTGTCCACTGGCACTAACCTGCTTTGCACTCAGCTGTCACACAGCCACCACAGCTTGTCTCTAATAAACTTCGCTACTACTGACACAGCCTCCAGAGAGACAAATGATTTCTACAAGTAAGTTACCATACAAGTATTGAAAACATCGTTACACAGGTCGTTATATTTATCACACACCCTTGGTTAGAAACCCACCTTTGATCTATATCCCCAAAGCAATCGCTGTAAGGGGACAAAACAGCCTCTGCCACGCTGCTCCTGCTGAATTCAGGTGGATGCAGGGTGGTGACGGGGGAAAGGGCCCAGCTGATGCTGTGCAAAGGGACATTTGTTGGATGGGACCTTGAGCAAGCTGCTCGAGTGGAAGCTGTCCCTGCCCATGGCAGGGGGTTGGAACTGGATAAACTTTAAGGTCCCTTCCAATCCAAACCAGTCTGGGATTCTATGATTTGCTACCAGAGGAGGAAGCATAAGCTAAGACATGAAGTAGAAGGTGATGAGGAAGGAAACACCCAGGGAGGGTTGCAGGGTGCAGGGAAGGAGGCAGTCTGACCCACAATCTCCTACTGAAAGAGACTTCGGAGCAAAAATCGAGTTTTCATTAAAGTAGGTGTGTGCTAATATAACATAATATAACATAATGTAATGTAATGTAATACACAACACCTTTGAGTTATTATGAATGTGCACTAACAGGATTAAATCAAGAACAACAAGTTTTCCCCGATGCCCTTGGAGCAGTAATGTGGAAAGCCGGGCTCTGCTGGGCTCGACACACCCTTCTGGTGGAGGGCAGCAATTCCCAGAGAAAATACTGAATAAAGAACATCAAAATGGGTTGGTTTAGAGAGGCAAACAGGAAGAACCAGCTGGCAACGTGGGAAGATAAAAGGGCAGACAAATTAATACATGGGAGAGGGCTTTTTTTTAAGTAAGATACAATAAACAGACAGGGGAAAAAATACGCTGCTGGTTTATTGCCACAGAGAAAGGAATTACAAACCCAGTCAGGAGCACAACTGCTTGTACAAGCAAAGACCTGGGATCCAGCCTGTCCCTTCTCACCCACAGCAGAATCTGGAGAGGGGCTTTGGACAAGGACCTGTAGGGACAGGCCAAGGGGAATGGCTTTAACCTGCCCGAGGGGAGACTGAGATGAGCTCTTAGGCAGAAGCTCTTCCCTGTGAGGGTGCTGAGGCGCTGGCACAGGGTGCCCAGAGAAGCTGTGGCTGCCCCATCCCTGGCAGTGTTCAAGGCCAGGTTGGACACAGGGGCTTGGAGCAAGCTGCTCCAGTGGAAGGGGTCCCTGCCCGTGGCAGGGGTTGGAGCTGGGTGAGCTTTGAGGTCCCTTCCCCCCAAAACCAGCCTGATTTTATGGTTCTGTGGCTCTGTTAGTTTTCTCTGTAATAAAGTGTTGGATGGGGTTTGATGACTAACCTAACAAGAAGACATCAGGGGATACAATGAGTCTGAATTAGGGTCCGTTGCTAAAGAAAGGCACAGCTCCAACACTTCTGGAATGACAGCACGGTACGAACTTGGCCACACAGAGCTGTTCTCTCAGCATAAATCACAGCAGCGATGGGGCTTTTGCTTCTTGCTCTGGTCTGTGCTCTGCAAAAAGCCTGGTCTGCTCCTGGGTCACCTCTGGTGCTCTAACCCAGCCACACATGGCTGACCGCACCAGCACCACAGGGCAGGGGCTGAACGATCCCACTCCAAGTGTCCCTTCCGGAGGTGGACTCTCCCCAACCTCTGTCCAGGTCACAGACACTTGTTAGCCCTTGGGGTAATTAATTGCTCTAATGAGCTGCTGTTAAATACTTTTACTAAGTCCTGTATCTCCCATTCCCACCACACTAATTACACTGTGCATCTCAGTGTTACTTAACCTGCCCCACTGTTTACGTGGCACCTCTAAGGCCACTGCATTAATGCTGTGCAGCAATAAAAAGATGCCTTCTCTCCCCAATGAGTTTATAGTGATGGGAAATGAAAAGTGTGGAAACAGCACAGAAAGAGACAGGAAAGAGAAGATCAATGAAATGCAGAAGATGCAGTGCGTGGGTTAGAAGGACAAGAATCACCTGGGACACTGACCGGAGGCAAACCTTGATCACACTCCCCTTATGCAGCCACTGGCACCAGCACACAGGGAGCACAGCTCCGTAAGAGCTTCTCTTGTCTTTTAATGTGCAAATCTTGTAAAGCAAGAGCAAATGAAGATCTCAAAGGGGAGTTCTTTCAGCACTTGGGCTGGTGGCAGAAGCTCTCAGCATCACTGCCAGGGCTGCAGATGAAAGGCAGCCTGTGATTGCTCAGGCAGATACGGACTCTGTGGTACGGAGCAGACACATGGGAACTAGAGCACCATCAGAAAAGGTCCCTTAGGACTGAATATACCTTAAAGGATGAAGATAGAGAAGAAACAGAAAGAAACCAACCAGCTCTGCAAAACGCCAGTGCTGGAAGTGAGCTGTGAGGTCAGGGCTGCGCTGCACAAGCAGTTAGGGCTGATGACAGTATTCTGCTGTGGTGTATAAACTATAATTTCTCTATAAAGTCTGCTATATAAAGTCTGCAGACGGGTACAGTCTCACTCACACCCACAGTAACTGTCTGAGGGGTTTATGTTTTTTACTGGCTTGTGTAACATGCATAAAAAACTACATAGAGGAGTGAACTACTGCTATAACCATGCAGGAGATTTCTCAGCTCCGTACCCTGAATAATGTAATTTAAACTGCCACTACGAGCCTTACATTGAAAGCACATGGAAATTAAGAGACTTTTTAGTACAAGATAAAGATGAAGACACTCGGGGGAGGCTCTGGCTGGCTGGTGTCCTGGCTGCCTGTCTCTGCTGCCCCTCTGTGCAGTGTCTGGGTGCAGGAGGCACCTGAATGCTCCCATTCTCTTGGCAGGTCCTGGTTTGTCCCCCATGGCTCTGGTGCAGGGACCATGGGCTGAAGCCATTTCTCCTCCCGACTTGCGCTGCGCTGAGCTGCCCATGCAGGAGGGGAACTGCTGGAGTTTCATTCTTCCATCAGTATTCAAAACTGTCCCAGTACAAATTCCCTGGTTCTCTTCTTCGCCATGATAATCAGCAGCGCTTCCAGGGATGCAAATGTGGGGAAGCCTGGCTACACTGTTATCATCTGGTAGGTGCTGGAAGGAAATGAAAACCCTTCACAAAATGAATCAGGGAACATTGTGAGCTTCAGTAGGAAGAAACCTGGTTCTGTTCACCTCCATGTTCTGCTGAACTTCTACTTCACCACTAGCAAATGCTCAGAGGTAGTCTGAAGATGTGAACAGTCAGCAAGAAACTGAAACAGTCATCACCTTGGTCTCTGAGGTGTATTTAAGAGCTGGGATCATGCTGTTACCAAACCCATTGTGATAATTATTTCTCTTGCCTTACAGGAGTTTTGCTAAACATGGTGGTATAAACCAATGAGTCACTGGCCAGAAAAAAGTCATGGTCTGCATTTGAAAGATGGGAGCATGAGGTCTGGAGCTGGCTCAGTATCACATCAAAGCAGTGTTTAATAAGTGATGCCTAATGGCTATTATGCAAATTATTAATAGTAATTACAAGTGACAAGATAAAATCATATTCCAGTGTGGTTGCACAAACATCACTGAAGCAATGCTTATGAAAGCAAAGCTCTGTCAAATTAGACACACCTTTCTTGTAGTTGACACAAGAAAACATTATCAACCTTGATAAGAGAAGGGAGCAGAGGGTGGGAGAGATGAGTTGATGTTCTGCACCCAGGCTGGGCACGGGGACAGTCACAGCTCCCACAGCACCCAACTCCACTGCCCACAACATCTCCTGGGACTGTAACATCCTCCTGCCTCCTCCTGAGCTGCCCATCGCCATGTGTCCATATTTACACTGGGTACGTCTTGGTCCGCTTCCAGATCCCTCTTCTCCATAATGCCCACAAGACTTCACAGTGTTTGTGTGACACAGACCACTGCTGCTCGGCCTGGATAACGGCCTGACACTGCTTCCCTCACTTCCATCCGCGTGAAACCGTTTGTTTCCTCCTGTCTGACATTTAGGTTGCAAATCCTCTGGGGACATTTTTCCGTCTTCAGCCTGCACAGTCCTTTCCTACACAGAGCTCTGCCCGAAGGCTGTGCCCCTGAGCTATGGGAATACACACAGTTACACAGAACTCAGTGGGGAGCACAGCCGGTGCTGATGGAACAGAACATGATGGTGTCTCACAGCTAGGGAAAGCAGAACCCTACAGTCAGAAGACACACACACAAGCCTCTGCCAAGGCTGTGGTCATACAGAGCTGGGCAGTACCCCAGGTGCTCGAGCACAGGGAGCTGCAGCCATGCAGCCAGGGCAAGGAAACCCTCATTGGTTCAAAACTACAGTCTGGGCCTGGCTTCTGGATGTGCCACGTCCCAGTGAAACCGGCAGGAGCCCAGTAAAGCTCCAAAGGCTGTCATTATATCCCAAACACGAGTACTTCAGAAGAATTGCGTACTGCAGCCTGTGGACCTTTCCACCAGCATGTATGGAGAAAGCTGTACAATGCTGCGAACCACTTTGGTTTGTGGAGCAAGATCTATTCCTTCTTGCTACCATGGAACTGCTGAAACAAGGGGGTGGAGGTGCTCCTTGCCCACCTGGAGAGATCATCTGACATCTGCAATATCCCATCCTAAACCTGACTCTGAAAGGGAAAGAGAGTCAGTGAGCAGTGCTTGCTGTAGGTTACTATTAGGTAACTTGTGAAAGCCTTCACAGCAGAGCAAAGCTCCAAGCAATCCAGACATTATATTAATTTCTGTTGGCTCTTACAGCCACACCCTGCCTCCAATTATATTCCTCAAAAAGACAGATGAAAGCCAGATTTACTCCCCATCCTCCTTTCTGCTCCTGATTTTCACCGTGGCGAGTCTCGGCCGCGCGGGGATGTGTTTGCAGGGGGAGGATGGACTCGTATTTCAGGCACTGCAGTCTCAGCCAGGATCTGAGCTCTGCCAGACTCCAGCTCTGTCCTTGAGCAAGTTATTTCCCTACTCCATCCGAATCATGAATATTCCAGGGTGCTGCCAGCCTTGGGTAGGCGCCTTTTTATCATTTCTGATCTAAGTGAAGAAAGAAAGAATCTCACTGGAGAGTGGAGAGGCCTCACTTGAGCTGGTGAGAAGATGATCACATCTGTATGTGCTTGGGGACACTCTCCTCTCATGGTGACAGAAGCCACCCAGCTTCTCCATCCGGAAAGGAGAGGGGGCTGAGATGTGAGCAGAGATTTCCTCTGTCCCTCTTCGGAGGTGACGGTGGCACTCAGGGCTCCCTGTCAGGTCACACTCCCAGAGGATTTATCACCACGGCTCCTGTATACATGGACGTACTTGAGTCAAAGGTCACTTGTGAGTAAGAGTTGCCTGAAAATTCCACCCCGTGGGGAACAGAAGGCTCCATTCCCTGGAGAGCAGAATATCCTCTCATTACAGCGGTCTGTCGGGGAAAGATACTCGCACTGGTGGAGCCAGTTCTCCAAAGGCTCCTCTGGCTGGTGCCTGGTTTTGGAGACGGTGCTCCCATGACCAGCCAAGCTGTGCCAATGCCTGCTGCTGCGCTGACAGCCTCAGATCAGAAAGGCAGAAAGCTTTTCTCCTCCTTACTTTGTGCTCAGCACAACCTTGGTGACGGCAAAGACCTACGGGATTACATCCCAGTCCAGGCTGGGAACTGGATATATCGCCCACGGATGCTCCCTTTCCTGTCATCTCTTTATCTACAGTCACCACAGACTGATGCAGCATGGACAGCAATTAAAGTAATTGAAAAATAACTTCAGAGAGGTACTTCATGCACTTCCAGCAATGCTGTGCAACATCCAGGGACAAGGACTTCAACACTCAGCAGGCCTCATCTCCACACACTGCGAGCAAGTCAACTTTTTGGGTTTGCACGACCAGAGAACTAAATCCACGGGGGAATTTCCTCTGAGATTTAAGAAATCTCACAGTGGAGCCTGTGCTAGACCTGTGTGCCCTTGTGCAGGTGACAGACGCCAGCACCATGGGATCCCTGGTCTTTTCACTGCTGCTGTCACTGTTACTCACACTTGTCAGAAGTGAGAATTTATAATTTCCCATTTTTGCTCCATGCAGTCTAGCACAGCACGGGACACAAAACTGTTTATTGGACTAAGAATGAAATAAATACAAATTAATAGAAGATAAAAGGCACTTTGATGTTATAAATACCAATGTTTCTCCTTTGTACATAATCTAGGGCAACTTTTTTTCTTGACTTGTTGTAAAGTTTGCATCATACAAAAAGCTGATGACTCATAAAACATTATTTTACTTTTTGGAATAAGCTGCTGACATGTAAAGTATCTTCCTTGTGAACTGGGATTTCTAGAGGGAAACTGCCTATGGGCTATTTATTCTTGGCATAAACAGCAAGACTAGCCAGCCCCGTGGGAAGAAGAAACACCCTTTAGGTGACACCCCCTTTGGAAGGTATAAATAGAGATCTGCGGCAACAACCAACCTGCAGTCTGATTCAATATCAAGCTGTGCATCTTGCTTTGGGCTTTGGGTTGGAGCTGCAGCTGTCCTCAAAATGAGTTGTAGTATTAAGCAGACAACTGGCTCTCTCAGGGGCAGGACCAGCGGGGGCAGCTGTGTGATTGGTGGCGGTGGTGGTGGTGGAGGAGCACGGATCTCCTCAGTCTCTTCTGGAAGATACACCACTTGTGGGATAGGTGGTGGCCGAGGGTTTTCTGGTAGAAGCTACTGCGGTGGCGTGAATTATGGAGGAGGACTGAGCACCGGCAGTTTGGTTGGTGGAAACTTCGGAGGTGGCTTAGGAGCCACTGTCCTCGGAGGATGTCCAGGCATGGGATTCAGCGGTGGCAGCGCTCGCTTTGGCGGTGGCATGGGAGGTGGCATTGGTATGGGTCTTGGTGGAGGGGTAGTTGGAGGTGGTTTTGCTGGTGATGGCATTCTTCTTTCTGGTGACGAAAAGGTCACCATGCAGAACCTTAACGACCGCCTGGCTTCTTACCTGGACAAGGTGAGATGCCTGGAACAAGAAAACGCGGACCTGGAGTGCAGAATCAGGGAGTGGTATGCCAAGCAGGGCCCTTTTTGTGAGCCACGGGACTACAGCTGCTATTACAAAGAAATAGAAGATCTTCAGAATCAGGTAACATCACTTCCCAGCTGCTTTCTCCCTTGTAAGCTTCTCCCACGGCTGGTTCACAACTCCAGGCAGTTCTCAAGAGTAACAATTCACTGCTGTAAAATGCTTTTTATAAACAGCCATTACCAGCCTGCAGAACGCCCTGGAGCTCACGGGTCAAACCTCCAGTGTTTGGACTGGTTCCATTGCTTTTATTCATCAGAGAGGTTTGAAGGGGGAAATGTTACCTTCACGGGATACATGCAGATTGGCTCTGTAGTCTTTCTGAATTAGGGTTTGTGCCAAGGTGTTTAAATAGGTACATGCCAAGAAAGCAACTAAAAGAGAAATAAATAATGGATTACATAAATTTGCCTGAATTCATATTCTCCTGATATCAGTCTTGCAGAATTCCCGTTAAATGTTATTTCATTTGTTACAACTTTACTTTTCCATTCAGAATTGGGGAAATATGGGACAGCTCATTAAAAACAGGGGCAAAGAAAGCATTGCCAGCCCCATCCTGAGTGCGCGATTTGCAATTACAAACACTTGCAAAAAAACTCTTGGATGTCAATGCGCGAAGAAGAAGAAAGGGAAAAGAATCCAGGAAACAGATGGAATGAGACAGACTTATAATTAAGCCTTGAAACAAACCTTTAGATCTCTTATCCATGAAAGTAAGATTTAGATTTCAAAGGGTAGGTGGATTGGGGCAGGAGCTGGACAACACTGATTGTACCTCCCTGGATGTCTGCATCAGCACCATGTGTTTTATCATTTTATTGCCTTCATGTCACAGAACACTCCCCCCTGTGACTGCTGCCTTCCTCAGCTCCCCCATGCCTGCACCCAACAGTAAAAAACAGAGCGAGGGCAGGCTAGGTCTGGTAGCACTGCTCAGGGGGTACACTTCAGCCTGAGGATATGGAGGAGACTTCAGGAGTGAATATTCTTTTCCCCAGATCGTCTGCGCAACCATAGACAACAACAAGATCATTCTGAACATTGATAACAGCAGGATGACAGCCGACGACTTCCGAGTGAAGTGAGTATTCCCCCGCTGCCCCTTCCCCTGTCAATGCTCACACTCGCAGAGCTGGTAAGACGGAGATCTCAGACAGGGCTCCTGTGATCCCCTGGCCAGGACAAGCTCTTCCATCCATTGCCTCTAGAGCTGCCTTAATTAGTGGCAAGTTTGGGACAAGAAGATGGTTTTGAGTGGAGATTAGAGTTCTTCAGAGAGCAGAAGGGCTCCGCAGACAGGGAGCAGCATGGGTTCACCTGAGCTGCCATTCTAGCACGTGGTGTCTTTCAAAGGGAAAGCTTTGGATTTTCCCGTTGGAGCGCAGAAACATGGTGGGTGACAGCTTGAGCCAAGTGAAGAAGCTCCCGAGAAGGCAGACTGAGGGCAGATTTGGCAGAGCAAGCCTCAAACTGTTGTTAGCATCCTGCTAGGCCAGTCAGGGAACTACTGCTGTGAGAAAGATGGGTGGCCAAATGAAAAGAGCACACGGTGCTGTCACACACACTGACAGCTCCTTCTTGCCGGCAGGTACGAGACGGAGCTGGCCCTGCGCCAGAGCGTGGAGGCTGACATCAACGGCCTGCGGCAGGTCCTGGACCAGCTCACGCTCTGCAGGTCTGACCTGGAGGCGCAGCTCGAGTCGCTGCGGGAGGAGCTCTGCTGCCTCAAGAAGAACCACGAGGAGGTAGGATCCTGCCCGCGCTGCGCAAGGATCCATCAGCCTCCCTCACTGGGGTCCCCACCCCTTGGGTGCTGGCTGCAGGGAGCAAGTGGCTGATGGGGACAATACACGTGAATGGGAGCTGTGAACGTCCGGGCTCTGCCAGGGGTTCAGCTCTTCCCTACCAGGGAACTCGGCTCCTGCACTTTATTCCTTCTCTTTAAAAACTGACCTGCTCTGGGTGGTGTTTGCAGGAGATGAACTGTTTGAGGAAACAATCGACTGGAGATGTGAGCGTGGAGGTCAATGCCTGCCCTGGCCCAGACCTCAGAAAGATCCTGGAGGAGATGAGGTGCCAGTATGAAACACTGATTGAACGCAATCGCAAAGAGGTCGAGGATTGGTACGAGTGCAAGGTGAGTAAAATTACACATCTGTCACCTTCCCCAGCTAACACAGAGCAATGGTTCCACAGTCGTTTATCACACATCGAAACCACACAACATACTGTAACAGCCTTTAACATTGATTTAACTGCACCAAGTGACACAGGGGATGCTGCCACTCTGGGTCCCAGCCATGGGGTGATGGGAAGTGCTGCATGTTAGTGACACTTGAGACAGAACTCTTTACAAAGCAGTCAGTGGTGAGAACTAACTGGACAGCAGTACTATTAGAAGAAGAAGAGGGTTTACTCTCCATTAGGATGAGAGAGTTAACCCAAACCTTTCCCATGCCATGCTTTTGCTAGCTTCTCTGCAGTTTCCTTAGTACGTCATCTGACTTACGTTACACATTCCCTGATGCTCTTCCTTCTGGATTGGTGATTTTCAGATTGAGGAGGTGAATCGGGAGGTTATTACAAGCGGTCAGGAGGTAGAGACGTGCAACAACCAGGTGACTGAACTGAGACGCCAATTGCAAGCCCTGGAAATCGATCTCCAAGCTCAGCTCAGCCAGGTGGGTGCTGAGCTGGTGTCAAGCTCACCCTCCTCACAGTTATGTCTGATGTCAGAACTCACAGTTAAAAGCAGTGTTTCTCATCCTGTCCTGCTGCCTCCTGTTACCCCTCAGAGGGACAACCTGGAGTCCTCACTGGCTGAGACGGAGTGTCGCTACAACAACCACCTTGCTGAGCTCCAGACCCAGATCACGTGCGTGGAGCAGCAGCTGGCTGATCTGCGGGCAGAAATGGAGTGCCAGAACCAAGAGTACAAGATCCTGCTGGACGTCAAGTGCCGCCTGGAGCAGGAGATCCACACGTACCGTTGCCTGCTGGAGGGGGGACAGCAGGACCTCATGTAAGTAAGCTTGAGACACACCAAAAGACACAGTGAAATGCCCTGCCCTGGGTAATTTAACATACCAGGAAAGTGAACAATAGGTGGAGGTACTGCACAGCCCCTTCACCCTCACTGCTCTACCTGGCTGCCTGGCAATCGGGGCAGATAATCCACTTCCCACCCCCTGCCAACCATTGCCACAGGAAAGGTCACCACAATATTCTGCCAATTAAGAGCAGCAGGGACAGTGAAAAGCTGCAGTTCCAGTTCATATGTCATTTCCACCACTAAAATTCTATTTTCCTGTCCCCTTAGTCAGCAAGGAGGAATTGGTCAGTCCTCAGGTCTAGGAGGAGGAGTTGCAAGAACAAGTGGAATAGGAGGAGGAGGTATCATTCGAACAAGCCACACTTATACTTCGTCTTCCCAGATGCCATCCTGTGCAGCTGCGGAGATACAAGGTAAGAACTGCAACACTCAACAGGATTTCCACAGTGCAGCAAGCACAGGCAGCAACAGGAACCTTTCCCACGTAGCTTATAGGTGCTATTTGAAAGCTTCGTGGCGAGGCTACTGGGAAACACATGATGGGAGGCCATGGGGGAGTGGTTACAAGTGCTGCCAGGAGCTGTGACTCTGCTAGGATGCAAAAGGGGATGAGGGGGAAGAGGGATGGAAAGGAGAGGGACAGGCTGGCAGGCAATGGAGATCATGGAGAAAGGGCTGACATGAAATCTGGGACAAAGGAAAGAACAGGAGAAAGCAAGTGCCCAGAAATCAGGGGAAAAAAACAGGAATCATGGGAATACTGGCAGAAAACTGCTCACACCAATTCAAGGGGAAACTTCCAGGCAAATTGTAAAAGAAATAAAGAGACATGGTGACAGCTGGTCCATGAGGAGTGTGAGCAGGGCACTGTGCTGGCAGGGACCTTGATGCCATTCCCACACCCGGACTGCTGTGGGGGGCAATGGCTGCAGCTTCCACCACTTGGTGTGTTTATGTACGAGGGCAGAGCGTGCTCCAGCAAGCTCCCCACCCTGTCTGCCTGGCTGGCAGGCAGCAAGCAGGCCTCTCCAGGAAGGACAGTGTTTATCTGGAGTTCTGATCGCACTGCCTGGTGGAATGAGCACGGGTATAGAGTGACAGTGTGGGAAAAAATCTATTTTTGCTATAAACAAACTCACGTTTCCTTTAATCTCTCCAGTGCCTTGCAGAAGGATTTGTGATTAAGCAGAGAAATGAGAACGTCCAACAAGAGAACCCTGAATCTCTTCATCCAGCGCCATGAGTGAAGAGAGAGGATATTTAGCGTATGCCCCTGCAGAGAGCAGGGATGTGCTCTTCTGTGTTACTCAGCAATGCTAAGCCATGTGTCACAGGGATAAGCAGAGCGTTGGGCCACATTCTGCTTTATTTTGCTATGTGCTTTTTCCAATCTGTATTGCTGCATGTGCCCAAGCACCATGACTATTGCTGGAGCTCACCAGTGGTGTGATCACTGTGTACCTGCTGGTGAAAAAACTTCTCTAATAAAACCTTGCTTCTGCCTCATGCAATCAAGAACCCTGTGTCTGGAAACGGCCTTCCTTTAGAAAAGCAGGTGCTGATCCATGCACAAGGGTTGTGTGAGCTGGTTGGGATCCCACCCCACTGGGAACAGAGCTGCTTTGCCAGTGGGAGCCAGGGAATGGCCTCGCTGACCTCGCAGGTCCTGTCCTTCTCCTCCCTGTCAAAGCCTGTAGCACAGGTGGCCTGTTCCTGCATGACATCCCCCATGTCCTGCATGAACAGATCAGGCAGGGGCCTGTGAGCTGCCCACAGAGCATTGGGCTACAACCCAGCTCTAGACACATTCTGAGAGTCAGTGATGGAGACAGATTGCCTCGGCCCCAGCCCAGTGCTGACACATGTGGGCTGAACCTCTCATACTACATCACCCAGCCTGGGGACTGTGATTAGGCTGAAGAAGAAATCTTGGTCTCCAGAATGGTTTCAATTTCTGCTGACACAGCTTATATTCTGACCCGCTGCCTTCAATTTATAGGAATTTTCCCATTGGGAAAAGGATTGGAAGCAAAAGGTTTATATCCTGCCTAGTTTCACATAGTGACTGAGTCATTTACTGGTCATCCTATTTCAAAGAGTTTGAACTTGAACATGAGGAGCCACTGAAAGATCATCTTTACACGAAACACACCTCTGTAGAACTGGAGAGAGCAGGATGGGAGCTGAAAGAGTGCAGCTCAACGGAGAATAGAATGGGAAAAAGAGCCAGGTAGGGCCTTTGGATTCCCTGAGCCAGAATGTCTCAAACCTCATGAGCATGGCAAAGGTCCCTCCCTGCTTGGGCCTCAAACAGCAGCCCCGTAGCTGGGGCTGAGTCAGGAGGGCTGGCATGGTGTGGGCATGCATCCTGACACTGACCTGTGTGGCAACACGAAGGCAGCAGCTTGGTAAGTCAGGGCCCTGCCACACTTGTGGTGGGTGCAGCCCTGGGAACCAGCCCCGGTGAGCTTGCAGAATGTTCAGTTAAAAGCCATCATGAGCTGGACTGTGTTCTGAGGATTGGTCCAGGAAACCAAGCACTCATGGGTTTTACATGTCCACCCCACCCTGCAGGTTCAGAGCTGAGCAGCAGCACTGGATGCTGCTGCTGTTCCTGCTACGCTGTGATGTGGCTGTTACAGTCACAGTCACTGCTGAGATGACCTGGCAAAGCAAATCTCCTGGTTACTGATTTCTGACAAAAGCTGGAGGTTATGGAGCAGCCAGCCCCAGGGGGGAGGAGAAAGGGTACGAAGACAAAAGCATTTCAGGACCATATATGCAGCACAGTGGCACGCTTTGCTAGCATCAGGTCTTTTATGTAGAAGTTCATTTGTCTCACTACAGAAACAGACTTAACACAACCTGAAACTTCCCAGGACAGCAGCACCTCCAATGCCTGTAGCTGGCAAGCATCTGAAGCAGCCCAACCATTAAGGTATCAGGGAGTAGGTGAGAGGGGCCCTTCTGCTGTAAAAGGCAGAAGTTTTTAAACGAAGACCGTGGATCATGTCTTCTTTAAAGATCACTTCCAGCCCTACAGAAAGTCCCAGACTTGATGCAGAAGTCTCTCGGTAGCCATGTAAGGCCAGTGCTTCACAAGAGACCAAACGAGATACTTATCATGGTTATAATGGCAAAGTTCCACTGGTTGGACTCCTCTGTTTACACCCCAGTTGCTCTCAGAGAAGAAGCCAGAAAGCGTTTCCCTATTCCTTTCCCGTTGTCTTCTCCTGCCTTATTCAGTGCAAAGACACAATGCAAAAACCCCACTGCTGCACTTCCCAGCTTTGGTTCTTCCCAATCTACGAGTCCTCTCACTCCCATTTCTAAAAATACAAAGCTACTGTACTGATGCTCTTCACCAGATGCTTCCAGCCTTCTGGAAACTCAAGGCAACCTACGACACCTAAAGCTTGCTGCTTTCTCCTGGGAGCCCCGGCTGATTCCCACCGGATCTGGGCTAGTCTTCTCTGCTTGCGAACTGCTGCTGACATCTAGCTGCTCCACCTGCTTCCCTGTGCTGCCCCAAAGGCCTTCCCACCCTTCCCACTGGGTCCGGCAGGCGCCGACCATGAACTTCCACAAAGCAGCTGTCCTAAATTCCTGAGAGGTGAAAGAGACCTAATGACAAGGGCTTCCAATGATCCAGACTTTATGAATATGCCTCTGGAAAGCCTCTGGGGCTGCACAGACTTAGCTCTTGTTTGTGGTCCTACAGGTTGGGATGGGTCTGGAAAGCAGTTCATGAGAAGGTACCTTGTGATAAACTGTTCCCCAGCAGAAAACACCCTGGAAACGACCTTTATATTACAGAGCTGCAAATTGTGGAGCTGCAAACCTCAGTCTGGAAACTATATTTCCATGAGATTTACGTATTTTTTTGTGCTAATGAGACATACCCGGGAAGTGAGCTGAAATATCTGAATGAAAGTAGGAGGAAAAGCTCAGTTTACTTTTTTAAGGTCTTCAGAATAATGATTTCATTCTCTCTTAGCTTAACCAGTGCACCCATTTTCTGACGACAAAAAGGAAAATGGCAAGAGAGAGGCCAAGTGTGTGCCAAGTGAGGATCCTGGGCAAAGGAGCCTGCTGAAGACAGCAGGAGGAGCTGGGTTTAAGGGATAAAGCTCTATGGGGTACCTCAGAAAAGCAGGAGGCATCCTCTCTGCTCTCCACAATAACTACCGCAATAGGCATGTAGGCATCCTCCACTCCCACAGCGGAGTAAAGTCATTCCATGTTTCTGCCTGCGTTATTCTGATGTGCTAAAATGATAAGTGTGGAGCCGGGGAAGGAATGCGTGCTCACTCCGAAGAGATGCTTGCTGCAGACAGCTGTTGGGAAACTCCAGAGGAATCATACGCGGGACAGGCAAAGCTTCAAGCGATGCAACATTACATCAGTTTCGGTTCATTCTTACCACCACACCCTGACTCCAATTATGTTCTCCAGTCCTAGTAATGAAATCCAGGTATTCCTTCCTATGCACAATAAATTTATTAGAGTTTTTACCTATCCTGAGCTTTGCTCCTTTGTATTTAGGGGCTGAGTGGAGCAGAACTTGAAGGAAGGGCAGGCTGACATGCAGGCGTTGAGATCTGACACAGGAGACCCAGGTCCAAGGGCAGACTCTGCCAGAGGCAGGCTCTCAGTCTTTGAGCAAATCTCTTTGAGCAGGTCTCTCCACACCTCTGTCTCCAGCTTGCTGGAGATACCACCGGAATGCTGCTGGCTTTCACTCTACTGGATAAGCAATATCCAAGGATGAAGAGATAAAGGCACACATCTTTTAAACAGAAATAAGGAGAATAAGAACAATAAAATCATGGGCTAATCCATTAATACTGGGCATAATTCACCCCTTCAGTAAGTGGGATTATTTACTTGCCATACTAACAGCTATCCCAGTCCACAACCCTGACACAGAGGAGGATTTGAGCACTTGCTCCCTGGTGAAGCAGTCTTGGAGAACTCCTTGCAGTGAACGCTTAGTTTCAGAAAGCTCTGGAACGCCTGTCTCTTGCTCAATGTCAGCAGAAGCAGGTTCTCCCTAGAGAGAAGCCCATTGCTCTTGAGCCTTAGCAACACACATGAAAATCAGCTTAGCCTGAATTGTGCTGTCAGAAGAGTGAAAGGATTCTTCCTTTTTCTTTTCTCTGCCTAGTTAAGATTTGGAGACATCAGTGATAGAGAAGAGCCTCTCGTTTGTGCTTCATCCATCTTCTCCGAGCCCGTGGAGAACTCTATCTGGCCACGACTGCTCTGCCAGCTGTATCAGCAATCCTGCCTTTATATTTCCTAGCACCTGATCCCAAACCTCTTATTAGAATGCAGCACATATAGACAGAGAATTGGCCATAGGATGTTTCCACTCCCATTCACCATTCCAAAGCACCCACCCCTTGCTGGAACAATCACTATCCATAATGACGAAAACTGCAGAAATACCTTTCACTGAGCAACAGGAAATACGCAAAGTGCTTTTACCTCCCTTTACACTCTCTACATAAGAAACAACCCCTTTGTGCGTTACTGGAGAGCCACGATCATACATGAAGCACCTTTCATCCGTGTCCATTAAGAGATCACTCCACAGCCTCGTCTCGTAGCAGTGTTCTGGATTTGTCATTTTGCCAATGGAGAGACTTAAAGGTTAATCTCTGCGTCTCTGATCTTTCCACAACTTTCTTACATCATTCCTCATACATCATTCGAGAGTCAAACTTCGTATTTATTCGCTCTTTTTCATCTTCCATATTCCAACATCAGCACCTTGCATGAAAACTGCTTATTCAACTCAAAAGGAAAATAAATTAATGAGAGATAAAGAGCTCTTTGATGCAATAGCCTTTAATGATTTCTTCCTGGTATATAATTTAGGACAGTGTTTTTCCTGGCTTAATGTTGTAAAGTTTGCATCATAAACAAAAAGCTGATGATTCATAAAACATTATTGCTAATGTATTTTTGAAATTAGCAAGAGACATGTAAAGTATCTTCCTTGTCTACCAGGATTCCTAAAAGGAAACTTCCCTTTGAGAAATTATTCTTGGCACCAATGGCTGGGGTAGCTGGCCTTATGGGAAGAGGATTCGGTGGTGACACCCACTCTAGAAGGTATAAATAGAGTTTCTCGGCCACAGACAGCTTGCAGTCTGATTTAATATCAAGCTGTGCATCTTGCTTTGGGCTTCTGCTTGCATTTCCAGCTGCTGTCACCATGAGTTGCAACGTTAAGGAGACTATTACTGTGTCTAGCAAAGGCAGGAGCAGTGGTGGCAGCTGTATCATTGGTGGTGGTGGTGGAGCACGGATTTCTTCCTATACGATAGGCAGTGGCAGAGGTTTTTCTGGAAGGAGTTACTGCGGTGGAGTGAATTATGGAGGGGGACTGAGTGTTGGTAGCTTGGCTGGTGGGAGCTTTGGAGGTGGCAACTGCTATGGCAATGGCCTTGGTTTTGGCCTTGGAGGCGGTGTGGTTGTTGGTGGTCTTGGTGGCGACTGCTTGCTTTCATCTTGCGATGAGAAGGTCACCATGCAAAATCTCAATGACCGCCTGGCTTCCTACCTGGACAAGGTGAAGTGCTTGGAGAAGGAAAATGCTGAACTGGAATGCAGAATCAGAGAGTGGTACGCGACACAGGGCCTCTCCTGCGAGCCCCGGGACTACAGCTGCTATTACAAAGAGATCGAAGATCTTCAGAACCAGGTAACCCCTTTTTCAGTTGTTGCTTCCCCATCTAAAGCTCATGTCTGAATTTGTATTTAGAACCTACTGCAACTGTTAGAGGTAACTTGGTGCTGCTGAATGTCTCTGCAAACAAATTTTGGCAAGCTGCCCTATGGCATGTTGTGGGTGCACATCAAAGACATGCTGCAGGGTGATGCAGGTGGGGTGATACTCTTCAAAAGGAAAAGGCTGCTTTGTTATGCTGGGTTTGGACTATACAAGTATGAATCTGATACCAAATGTGCTCTGAGATGTAGGGGTGTCAGCCCAGTAAGAAAAGCAAAGCAAAGAGAACTGTAGCACCAGAGCAAAACACACAAATGCCCTACCAAAGGAAGTGTTGTGAATTCTAGGTGAGACAAGCTGAGGATCTGAAATTGACTGCCACAGTGGCACAAAGAGCTTGATATTAACATGTCCACGGTGAAAGTTACGGCTGATCTTAAGGCTTAAAGATACCTTCCAAGTATCTTTCCCGAGGATCCTTAAGCTTGAAGCCCAGAACACATTAGCTTCAATGTCAGCTGAGATGCAATGTCTTAAGGGAGGTTCTTTAGGTTCACTTCTTTGTGAAGCACCTTTGGGACTTCCCTTTATATCTTGAAACTGGAAAGTTCCATCTGAGAGCTCTATAACTCTCAGCCTCTACACAGCTGATGTCTTCACTGACTGTGAGTGAAGGTGGCAAAGCTGCTGCAAACTGCTCAAGAAACAAGGTTACTTAATTCAGAAGGTAACAGGAAAAAGACCTGGTGAAGGGATCCTGCCTAACTGCAATCTACATAGAGTAAAACAGCAGAGGGAAAGGAGACATCTCTCATGGTCTGCTCTCTTCCAGATTGTCTGCGCAACCATTGATAACAACAAGATCATTCTGGACATTGATAACAGCAGGATGGCTGCTGACGACTTCCGAGTGAAGTGAGTACACCTCTGTGCAGATGGACCCTGCTGCCTCCTCCCTTCCCCTTCACATCTCACCTGTGGAGTCTCAATGTGTAATTACAGACTTCAGACGAGTCTCACTCCAACACCACATTAGGACAGGGTGGCGTGATGAAAGGCATCTTGCTCTTGGTCACCAGCCCTCCTTAATTAGTATTCTTGGGTAAAGCATTCGGCAAGTGTTTGTGGTGAGGGTTGGGGACCCAAACTGCAGGGAGTGGTCCTTAGTGGTGTGGTTGGTGCATTTCCATCACAGACAACGTAGATTGGGATCAGCAAAACAGAAACACAGCTGGATAAGTGACTTTTTACAAGGGCCTGTAAGGACAGAACAAGGGGAATGGCTTTAACCTGCCCGCGGGGAAACTTAGATGAGCTCTTAGGCAGAAGCTCTTCCCTGTGAGGGTGCTGAGGCGCTGGCACAGGGTGCCCAGAGAAGCTGTGGCTGTCCCATCCCTGGCAGTGTTCAAGGCCAGGTTGGACACAGGGGCTTGGAGCAAGCTGCTCCAGTGGAAGGGGCCCCTGCCCTTGGCAGGGATTGGAGCTGGATGAGCTTTAAGCTCCCTTCCAATCCAAACCATTCCATGATTCTATGATACCAAACACACAGTGATCAGGAGCATGAAAAACAAAGATAAGGAAGAAAAGCTGCCACAGAACAGACATCAAGTGCAATGCAGAAATGCAACGCACAGAGCATTCAGCTGAGAGAGCAAACTGCAGTTCAGAGCAGGCAGTGAGGCAAGGAGAGAGCTCTCTGCACGCACGGAGCACGTGTGAGATGTCACTGCTCTCTGGCAGGTACGAGACGGAGCTGGCCCTGCGCCAGAGCGTGGAGGCTGACATCAACGGCCTGCGGCAGGTCCTGGACCAGCTCACGCTCTGCAGGTCCGACCTGGAGGCGCAGCTCGAGTCGCTGCGGGAGGAGCTCTGCTGCCTCAAGAAGAACCACGAGGAGGTAGGATCCTGCCCCCACCATGGGAGCACCACTGCCGATGTGAATGTACTTTAGGTTTAAAAGTGAAGAAAAGCTGCTTTCACCCCACAGCTTCCCATCAAACCCGTTGGGGTTCAGACCTGCCTGGGATGGGGGGAGCTCTGGCAGAGATGTGGCCTCCTCTCTTGCCAGTGCTGGGAGTGCCAGAGGGGGGTGAAATTGCTGCTGACTCCAGTTGGATGAGGAAAGAAATTACCCAAGAGATTTGTTGGGAAAAACACTTGCACCATCTTCCAGTGCTTTCTGTGGCCACAGCTCCGGGGCACCCCTGGCAGAGGGCGGTCCTCAACCACCCAGCTCTGCTCTTGTGTGTGGTCTCTGAACCCCCAGTATGCATCTGATCTGGGTTCTACTTCCAGGAGATGAACTGCCTGAGAAAACAATCCACTGGAGACGTGAGCGTGGAGGTCAATGCCTGCCCTGGACCAGATCTCAGGCAAATCCTGGAGGATTTGAGGTGCCAGTATGAGACACTGATAGCGCGCAACCGCAAGGAAGTTGAGGATTGGTACGAGTGCAAGGTAAGCGACATGTGCCTGCTCCCAACAGACACACAAACTTCAGGGCACAGGAGGGCTGCGGGAAACACACCTGGAGACAATAAGCAGTTCTTCCCCTACAGTGAAGCCCATGATCAGCACTTATTATCCACTGTGCTCCACAGGAGACACAGGCCTGTCTGACCAGTTTGCTGTGTCCCATCTGGAAGAGCAGACTTTGCCACAAGGCCTTGTGGTGTGTTGTTGGAGCTGAGCTACTCCACAGTTGGATTAAAGAGACTTCGAGCCACAAGCTTAATGTGATGCGTAAAGCAAGCGAGCCGCTGAAGCTGGCGGTTAAAGCCCAGAGCAGGGAACGTGCCCCGCTCACTTTTCTTTATGCCAGCAGTATTCTGCTTCTGTAAAAGCAAGTCCAATTTACACAGATATTCCCTGATGCTCTTCCTTCTGCACTGGTGATTTTCAGATTGAGGAGGTGAATCGGGAGGTTATTACAAGCGGTCAGGAGGTAGAGACGTGCAACAACCAGGTGACTGAACTGAGACGCCAGTTGCAAGCCCTGGAAATCGATCTCCAAGCTCAGCTCAGCCAGGTGGGTGCTGAATGTCCCTACAGCCGTGAAGAGATGACTGCTGGTCTTCTTGAACAGCCAGACCGAGCAACCAGCGTGGTGGGGGGGAGCAGCTCTTTCAACTCCAGGGTGACACTTACATGAATGTTGTTTCTTTGCTTATCTTGTTTATCAGAGAAATAACTTGGAATCCTCTCTGGCTGAGACCGAGTGCCAGTACAACACCCTCCTCGGCGAGCTCCAGAACCAGATCACGTGCGTGGAGCAGCAACTGGCTGAAATAAGAGCGGAAATAGAGTGCCAGAACCAAGAGTACAAGACTTTACTGGATGTCAAGTGTCGTTTGGAGCAGGAGATTCAGACCTACCGGTGCTTGTTGGAAGGAGGACAGCAGGACCTCATGTATGTAGATCTCTAAATCCACTAGGGAATAAATGAAAATATCAAGGGTCTGTATGACAGATGGGGAATCCAACAGAAGCTTTAGTCTATCTTAATGCTCTCTTTGAGATGATGAAGTTGTCTTATGAGCTGCTTCACTGTGATGAGCATTCAAATCTGAACTAATGATGTTGCTCCTTGGGATTTGCAGCAGAGAAACCAAATCTGTTAACTGCTAGTTACAACATCATAACTACTAATATTCTGTCAGCAGAATGTCAAAATATGAATTAATTGCAATGCTCTGCATTGCATTTCCATGCCAAAGGGGAGCAAAACTGTGAAAGAGCCCTGAAAGTGCAAAAAGAACACAATGTAAAATACCCCAACCCCTATAAAGGACATAGTTTGAGACTTCTGTCATGTATTGAGCCAGTGTCGTGTAAAGTTCTAAAATTCTCTGTTTGCTCCCCCCCAAATCTATCCCACCAGTCATGGAGGAGGAATCGGAACTGGTGTAGGAGGAGGAGTCATTAGGACAAGCCACACCTATACAGCAACTTCATCGTCCCACTGCCAGCCCCAGGTCGCACCCTGCAAGACTGGGGACATAGGTAAGAGCTGTGATTTCTCAAAAGGAAACCCGTTTGAGTCAACGTTGTAGCTTTAACTGATCTGTGATTTAACTGATCTGTAACTTTATAAGTGCAAATTCCCATTAAAATAAAATTATTTAGGGAATCTCTGGGGTTTTCTGGGTTGTCGGCTAACCACTCTGGTTTAACAGAGTATGCTCTTGAAATAAGGGCTACACAGAGCACAGTTTTGTTATTTGAAGGGTTTTCTCTCTGTTCCAATCAATAATGCTGCTATATTTCTTCTCCAGTGACCTGCAGGAGAATTTGTGACTGAGGAATGGACTAGAAGATGAAATACAAAGAAACCCATAGAAAAACCAAGAACACTCAATGTTCACTGCGCGTCTCTGCAGAGAAAGTAGAAGTAACTCAGTGATGCTTTGCCATGTATTTAAGGGGCCTGTTGGGAGCCACCTTCTCTGTTCTGCTGTTTCTGTTCTTTAACGCTGTAATCTCTAGAAGTTACTGGAATTAGTCAGGATCACTGTGTACCTGCTGGTGAAAAACTTCTCTAATAAAACCTTGCTTCTGCCTCATGCAATCAAGAACCCTGTGTCTGGAAACTGCCTTCCTTTAGAAAAGCAGGTGCTGATCCATGCACAAGGGTTGTGTGAGCTGGTTGGGAAAGGAAACCAGGGAATGGCCTCACTGACCTCACAGGTCCTGTCCTTCTCCCTGTCAAAACCTGTAGTACCTGTGGCCTGGTCCTACATAATATCCCCCATGCCCTACATGAACAGATCAGGCAGGTGCCTGTGGGTTTCCCATGGAGCATTTTCCCTAAATTCATTGCAAAACAACAGAGAAGGAAGCAAGTGGAGCTGGAGCTCATCAGTGAAAGGAGAAGAGAGAGATCATGGACAGGAATTCCCCTGTAGAAGCAAGCTCAGGGCAGTCTATATCCACAGACAGTTATGGCCTAGCAGCCATCCCTGGTGCACATCTCCAGCTGCTCTCCTGATGTGGCAGGCACTAAACCGTGAGTCGTGTTGGCTGCTGGGGAGGACGATGTCAGTCATGTACCTCTTAACAGACCTGCACTGCAGGGACGTGCCTCCTGACTCCTCCTGGGACTCCTGTTATATGTATCTGCCTCTCTGCAGAGCACATCCCATCTTGTCTGCTCAAATTATCTGCCTGGGGAGAGGGACCATGGGGCCTGAGTACCTGGGTGACAGTCAGCAGAGCCCAATGCAGATGCTGAGATAGCAGATTCTGTTATGAGTCTCTTCTCTTGAGATGGCCAAGGGATGGTTGGATATCCACAGATGTGCAGTGACACTCACAGGATGGAGACAGCGAGTGGCCTGGAAGCCCTTTTTATAACCTAACACGACACCAGCGCTTCTCACACGTAACCACACGTAAAGTTATTTTGGAGCCCTGTGCTGAGAAATTGAAAAGCATTTGAAGCACAAAAGCGAGTGCATTTCTCCAGATCCCACTCCTGAGCAGGGCACCCAGCTGGGTGAACAAACAGCACCCCTGCCTGGGCTGCTGCTCAGCCTGAGCGCCGCAGCGAGCAGGGAGCGGGCCGGGGCCAGGGGAGGTGCTTGGGCTCCGCAGCAGAGAAGCAACACGACTGATCCCTGGCGGACGGGGCCGTGCGGAGCAGCGGGACACGGCGCAGGCAGGGCAGGGAGCAGAACCGCGGGCACCAGGCTCAGGCTGGGTTGGTGCCCGCGGCTCCCACACCGCGTTGCTGGCCCAGCTTCGCACCGCGCTCTGCCCACACCGAGATTTCCCCCCATGTACAACCCCCCGTGTAACACCCTGGAGCTGCGCAGCTGAGCCGCCGCCTGCTCCCGAGCACGGGAATCAAACCCGAGGGAGAGGCAGCGTCCCACTGGAACTAAAACCCGTGGCTTTGGCAGCTGAGTTTTCCCTTTGCACCGCTGTCGGCGCTGGCATTTCCCTGCTGCGACCGCGGAACGAAGCATCAACCTGGAGAGCTTGTGAAAACATTTATACTGCCTCGGTTTGGGCTTGCTTTCCAGAGGAAAGTGAAATTGAGCCCGAGAGCTCAGGGCAGGGCTGGCTGTCATCCCCTCTGTAGCAAGGCTCAAGCAAGAGCTTTTCACTTGATTTCAGACAAAAGCTTAAGAGCAGCTGCACTAATGAACAACGCGGACACACAAAGGCTGCTTGTGCCAAAGAACAAGGAACTGGTGAAAGCTGCTGATAAACGCAGCCTGAGCGACGCTTCAGTACTTCCCAAGTCTCTCCATAAGGTGTCAGCTGTACTTAACTGGCAGATCCAAGAGCAACATGCTCCCAAGTGCCTGCTCCCACACAGTCCCCTCCTGCCTCTTTTGCGCCTACCCATGGGGTGAGCAGCTCCTGCAGCGCCGGGCTGCGACCGATGCCCTGCTGAGAACGGGACTAACACTTCACTGAGAGGCCAGGAGGTGCAGATGGGTTGGGCTGATGCTGTCTGTGGCTAAAAGGGAGCTGCTGTTGGGCTACACACCGAAAGCACAACAATATGTAACTGAAATAACGTTCTATAAAGGGCAGTGGTAGCAAAGGTGCAGTAACAGCAGTGGCCGGCTGTGAGGGGAAGCATTCCCTCCTGCCCTGCCAATCCCTGTGCCCACAGCGCTGCAGGATTCAGACCCGTGTTGTTGCACTGCATGTGATGTCTGGTGATGCTGGAGGAGATGGAGGCCCTGCACCTCGGTCTGCAGCTGCTCTCTAGAGGGCACCCAGCTCCCAAAGGTGCCGAAGGGTGTGAAGGCGAGCGGGAGGCGTGCGGCAAACCCAGCTCCCATTGCCTGGGCTCCTCCTCTAGCACAACTCCACAAACACTAAACAGACGAAGTCGTGCCTGCGGTATGCGCAGGGAGCTCCTGCTAGCTGAAAACACAACCCGCTGTCAGCCCTGACATCCTGCTCCAGTTCCCTCATCAGTATTCAGTGGGCGCAGCCGCAGTGAGGTTGACATGACCTGGTTCTGTGTGTGTGACTCTTGCAGGGGATGATGCAGTTTCCTCCCTCCCTCCTTGAACCCCCCACTGGGTGCTCCTGTGTGTAAGGGATCAGAACTGACGCCAGGTTGAAACTCATCACAGTAATCCCTGTGCATGTGACGATACCACTGCAGTATTTTGCACCCTGTCATTAGGCAGGAGCACAGGGAAACCCAGGCTCTCCATAGGGGTTATAAGTGGGTTAGAATGACCCTTTGCTGATGAAGGTCTTGCCAATGGAGTAGAATTAGCTGAGACCCAGAGTCAACTGTGCAAGGGGCTGCCTAGACCCAAAATGAAGAAGTTCCCAGCCAAAGGGTTCATACTCTAAATGGGTTCGTCTCTCACAGCTGTGACTCACCTAATTACTGTTCCTATCATAATCACCATCGTTCCATTGGGTGGTGGATCTTTTGAAGGTGCCCTTTAATGTTTCAACAGTACCAGTCTCTGCAATAACGAATGAGTAATAGATCAAGTACAATGGAGGCAAGAATTTATCTCCAGGAGAGGTGTTTGCTGGACTGGCCACTGCTGACCATGCTCTGTGGAGGGCAGCAGGTCCCATCCTGATGCTGCACACCAGCTTTCCCTGAGAGGTGCGTGAAAGGGCCATGTTTGGACCATTGGACACAATCAGGACACATTCCAGGGATATTCCCCATGCCCACACATCTCGGGGTGTGGGCAGATGCCAAGACTCACACCCTGTCTTGCAGAAGAGCACAGGAGAGGTGGGACTTACCCCCTCACTTCAAAACAGGTACCTTAAAAACCTTCACTTGAGGTTTTAAGGCATGCAGGGAATCACAAACCCACAGCCTGGTCTGGGTTGGAGGCACCTTAAAGCTCCTCCAGATCCAACCCCTTGGCACAGGCAGGGTAGAGCAGCTTGCTCCAAGCCCCATCCAGCCTTGAATGATCACATGCAAATGGTTTGTGTAGAATTTGCACTGCTTTATTTTATTAATGTGGCCATAAATACACACAGGAGAAAGGAACAGAATGAACAGCACATCCCATACTGTCGCACTAACTGGAAATGGCAAGGTAGGAATTACTGTTCAGAACTCTCAGTTAATCTACTCTTACAGTAATACACGTGATGGAGCCCTGATATGTTTCAAATAATCTGAACTGAATTTTCTCAGATTTTTCCATTTTCAAACATCTAGCTTTTTACTGGGATGAGAAAAAAGCCCTTATCATGTAAATACCAGGGGAGAGGAGAACAGTTTCATGCTAAATGTTAGGCAGCCAAACCTCAATGGGAGGAAGAGCAGTGTCCAGAACAAGAACAGTGTTCTCCCTCCAACAGTCACGCCACAGGGACTGTTTCTCCTTTACTATGGAGAAATATTGTCCTATGGGATTATCTGGTGTTAATACAATTGCTTGTTGATTATATAATGGAAGTTAGTTTATAAAGTGCAATTATGAGAATGAATCATATTCCCCAGATAGATCTTCCCCAGTTTTTCTCTGTGTAGCGACATAAGCAAATTGAATTTCCCTGACCAGACCTGACCAGAAGTGGGAAGGACGGAAGAGGGAAGCACTGCAAAGGGGGGGAACAGGCTGCTCATACCCCACCAGAGTGCTCGGCAGCCTCAGCAGTTCAATGCAGAGCTCAGAGATGGGCTTGTGTGTGCTCAGCTCCCCCTCAGCACCTCACCCCAGCTCAGCCTCACCCCCTGCTGCTGCCACGCGCTCCAAAAGAAAGATGCACACCCTTTGCTGCTGTGGACATGGTGATTCTGCTGTTCAAGTGCACTGGGTGAATTCGGGCCCACACTGGTGAGCAGTGCAGGCTTAAATAGTGGCCCAACCTCCTCTGGACAGGAGCTCCAAACAGTTTCATCACAGGATAAGAGAAGAGGCCTCATTGCAAACAAACAACTGTGGTGCCATCTGCCCCCAGGGCATCCTCCTCCTCCTTCCCCTCCTATTTTGTCTCTGACCTCAAGCAGGTCTGTCAATGTGCAAGGGCAGGTTTTCCTGACTGCCACTGAACGCTCAGCGCTGAGGGCACGCTGGGACCGTGGCCTCTTCCATTAGTTATGCCCAGTGCATAAAAAGCAATAAACCTCAGCTTTATTCACCTGCCCATGATGGAGATCTGTCCTCAGCAAGGTCAAACGATCTGTCAGTGCCTGTTCCCAGGCCCACTGACGTGGGCAGGGAGAGGAAAGTGTGTTCGGATGCTCAGTGGACTGGGAGCATCCATCACCTCATGGGGTGATGCCAGTGGTCCAGAGCCTGGGCAATGCCACAAGATGCCACGTTAAATGGAATGCAACCCAACAGTTTCAAAACACAATAGCTGTTAGTATAGAAGAGAATTTTGTGCACTTCAAAAGGATTTCTCACTGGAGCTAGCAAAAATTATGCCTTGGACCCCACTAAGTTTTGGGGCCACTAATGGACCCCACCATTTACACTTCCACAACCCAGCAATGGCCTTGCTTCCGTGGACATTTCAGCAATGGAAGATGAAACCCGAGGTGTGTCCTCCAGTGTGGGCGAGGGTGTGCTGGGAGGGGCACTAGAAAAAGATGTTTCCATAAACACTTGCTATAAGCCATAACAAACAAATGTCTAAACTAGCAACAACCAAATCAATACAGGAAGCTGGGTATCGCACAACAGTTCCACTGACAAAGGGTGGCAGCTGCACACTTCACGGACAGCATGTGGCTGGAGCCCCCAAGGGGAAGGAGGGCAGACGTGGGGGGCACTCGGGTTTGAGGCGCAGGCTCCTGTAAGAGCTCTAAAGCTGAAGTACCCACTGCTGTGCGTTTGAAAAAGACATGATCTTGGAAGAAGAAGATGCAAGACAGGAAATATTTCCTACTGTTGGTCATGCCATGTCCATGAATTGCAAAGAAAACTGCGAAGATGCTATTCTGATGTACAGCTCAAGGACTGAATCCCCCAAAACAGGAGCTTAACCCTTCTCCTCCGAGCAGACACTTGTATTTGCACTGTGTGAGGAAAACATCCTGCCTGGAATTCTGAAACCCTTTCAGGCATGGGAGTGTTTCCTCTCCCATCCACAGACATGCCAGGAGAGCCCAGTACAGAGCCAGGCACTTCCCGGGTCTCCCAGCCATCCCGCACTGCATTTGCTCTGAGCACATAAAGAGCTATCTATTTCCTGCAACAAACATCCTGTCACACGTCCTTTCCTTGCAGTCTTACTCAGAGCTGTTTTCCAGTCGTTGTCAGACAGTTCTTCGTGATTAATTTGTTATTTATAAATCATAATTGTGGATGGATGTTTGGAATAGATTGATGGGGCGTGTGGTGTTGGCCAATGGTCACCATGACAAAGACATTGGAGTGGTTCAGAGCACTCACAAAACACACCCTGGGATATCCAAAAGGTATAAACCAATAAAGGACTGAAAATAAGGAGCATATAGCATCAGATACCCAGAAACCAGAACCTGGTAAAATATCACTGAAGTATAACAAAACCAGCCAGGATTCCTTGACAACATTCTGAAAGGCAAAAGAGCAGAAGAAATAGAGTCACATTCATCGCTGACCCACATTGTGACAGTTCACGGTTGTGCTGAAATAGATGTGAACAGGATGAGATGAGTGGGATGAGGTTAATTCAGATGACTGCAAATCAGTGACTAGATCACAGAAAAGATCTGCCTAAATCAGAGCCACCCAATAGAAATTACATGTTTTGTCTTAACAAACAAATGGTCATGGGCACTCTGAGCATGGGTTAAGCTTCCTGACATCCTCAAACATCTCCCTTTGGCAAATTACCCTTGGCAGAAAAACAACGGCTTACAAACACACGAGAAGAAGGTACTCCCTTTGAGGGTGACACCCACTACCTCGGGTATAAATGTGGACCAGGCAGGGTGGAATTTGGAGCTATGATTCCAGAACAACTGTAAGACCAGCTTGGAGATTTCACGCGAGCCACTGCCGCTGCCACGATGAGCTGTGGCTCCAAACAGACCTCCAGAAGCTGCCTGCGCGGGAGCAGCGGTGGCGGCAGCAGCAGTGCTGGGGGTGGAGGGGGCAGCACGTATTCCTCCACAAGAGTCACTTCCAGGACAAGCGGTGGGGGCAGGAGCTCTGGCAGCAGTTGTGCTGGAGGAAGCTCCAGGAGCAGCTATGGTGGCGGAGCTGGTGGTGGTAGCTATGGAAGGATCAGGCACAGCAGTTACGGAGGAGGAATGAGCAGCAGAAGCTGTGGAGGAGGAATGAGCAGTGGTTATTATGGAGGGCGAATGAGCAGTGGTGGCTATGGAGGGGGCATGAGCTTTGGATCAGGTGGGAGTGGGTTTGGTGGTGGTTATGGAGGAAGCTTTGGTGGAGGTGGTGCTGGTTTCAGTGGTGGCAGCTTTAGCAGTGGTGGCTTTCCTGGAGGGATCGGGGGAATTCTCTCCACCGATGAAAAGCTGACCATGCAGAGCCTCAATGAACGCCTGGCTTCTTACCTGGACACCGTCAGAAACCTGGAAAGGGAAAATGCTCAGCTTGAGCAGTTAATAAGGGAGTGGTACCAAAAGCAAGCTCCTTCTGGCACAAAGGACTACAGCCACTATTATGGAGAGATTGAAGACCTTCAAAACCAGGTAGGATGCTCTTTGTCAGAGAAGTTTAAGCACTGACAGATGTTTTGCGATTGAGTAAAACATCTGTGGCCAGCCCTGGGCATGGAAGGTGAGACAGAGCTATGGCACTGACACAAGCGTCTTGACAGGACTCCTGTACTCCCAAAACAGTTCCTGCAGTTCTGATGCTGCTTTCACACAGGTCCCTTTTTGGTTTGCACTGTACACGACCTTTACAGGCCTCTGCATGTAGGTCATGCTGTTCCCCTCAGACTTCTAGGAATTACAACAAGATCACATCCATATTTCTGTCTCTTGTGCAAACCTGAGAGATTCACAGGGACATTCTTCCTCAGCATGTTGTCTTCTCTTCTAGCTTGTGACTGCAACTGTGGAGACCAACAAGGTACTTCTGGACCTAGATAACACAAGGATGACTGCAGAGGACTTCAGGATAAAGTAAATATATAATCCTCTTTTCCAGGCACTGACTTCCTTTCTCCTACTTTCCTCAACTTAGTTTCATTCATCCACTCCATAAGCAAATATCAACCCACAGAGACCAGGGTTCCTCCCGGTTCCATAGCAGAACAACTGATATTATTTGTAAGGGTTCAAACCTATTATTCCTATAATGATCTCCGATGGGAGCACTCCCTATGGCTGTAGAGTCAAAGCTTAAAAAAAGCTTTATTTGAAGGAGTAAAAATTGTGATTTTCCCTCACTGAAAGTCAGATGAAACAGAGAGGAAACCTGCCCAGAGACTACAGCAAAAGGAAACAATGAAAAGACCACAGAACACTTTATGAAACTTTAAGTACTGGCTGCTGGTTTCGCAGTTCTGCTGGTTGAGGGATGCTGTGTGCTACGGAGTGCAGACACCAAAGTGGGACTGGGAACCTGAGAACAGGGCTGACCTCTGCGTTGTCCCTGGCCCTGACCTCTGCGCTGTCCCTGGCCCTGACCTCTGTGCTGTCCCTGGCCCTGACCTCGCACTGTCCCTGGCGCAGGTACGAGACCGAGCGTGGGCTCCGGCAGAACGTGGAGGGCGACATCAACAGCCTGCGGCCCTTGCTGGACAGTCTGACTCTGAATAGGTCTGACCTGGAAATGCAGTTTGAGTCTCTGAAGGAGGAGATGATTGACCTCAAGAAGAACCACGAGGAGGTGAGAGCCAGCTCCTCGCAGTGCAAACCGCAGGGGAGAACAGGAACACTTACAATATCAAAATGTGGGAGGGTTTGCAGGTAGCATCCTCCACACGAAATAGTTTCCCCTGTTCTCCTCGTCAAGGAGATTCAGCATACACACAGGTGGTGTTGAAAGGGTCAGGAAGGGTTCTTATGTCAGAGCAAATTAACTGACTTCAAAACTGTTTTGCAAAGCAATTTCCCCCTTTTTGTTTGCCTTCTCTGCAGGAGATGAAATTGCTGCACACACAGTCGAGCGGTGATGTGAACGTGGAGGTGAATGCTGCTCCAGGGGAGGACCTGCTGAAAAAGCTGAATGCCATGAGACAGGAGTATGAAAATATCATTCAGAAAAACCGGGAAGAGGTTGAGAGCTGGTATGAGAGCAAGGTAAATAAATGGTTCTGATCTGAAGGTTCACATCACAAAAGAAAACCCATGCCAACCTTTGGTAAGAACTTCCTGTAGGTGAATGACACTTTGAACGATGACATCCATTGCTTTTAGGATATAATGGTAGAATCCCTTTGGTTAAAATAAAAGACATCACAAGTGGCCTTGAACTGCACTGGCAGAGCCACACAAGCAAGTTCTAACAGCCCCCCTATTACAAGTGGCCCTGCTTCAAGCTGTTAAGGAAATGATAACTGACCATGCTGCCACTGTAGGTAAAACTCAAAAACTCCAATATATTAATTTTTCAGATGGAAGAAGTGAGTCAACAGGTCCACTCAAGTGGCCAGGAAGTGGAGGCAAGCAACCAACAGATCTCTGAGCTGAGACGTGAATACCAGAGCCTGGAGATTGAGCTGCAGTCGCAGATCAGCATGGTAGGGAAGGGTTGCTTCTGATCCTCTGATACACAAAGAACATGTGAGCTGCTGGAATGTACCCAGCACTCCATTTAATGAAGATGCTTAGTGCATAAGAATGATCTGATCCTGCCACATTCCCATAACATGCCACATTCCCATAAACACCATCTTGTGCTTTCCCTTTGCAGGTGGACTCTTTGCAGTCCAACCTGGAAGATACGGAACGTCGTTACAACATGCAGCTGCAGCAGATCCAGGGGATGATTGGTCCCTTGGAGGAGGAGCTGGCCAGCATCCGCTGTGAGATGGAGAGTCAGAACGAAGAGTACAAGATGCTCCTGGGCATCAAGACCCGCCTGGAGCAGGAGATTGCTCAGTACCGGGCTCTGCTGCAGGAGGGGCAGCATGGCATTGGGTACGTACTTTCAGATTAACCTTTGCAAACAGGCAAAGATGAAAGAAGCTGTATTTATATTAGGAAATAGTGGTCAATCGTCAACATATCTACTGCAGTCACAGGAATCTGGATGGAATCGAAAGCCTAGCTGGCAGTGTAAAAAGCTGCAGTGTTCTACAATTACTGTGAACTGCACAAAAACAATTGCAAAAGACTATAATTTGCCATTTCGTCTCCTACGTGCAGTCAGGAAGTACAGTTATAGATGAAAACGAAAGGTCAGACAGAAAAAACTTCTTTAGAATTCTAAATATAGAAGGTACATATTTTGAAAGCCTTCTAAAGGCATCCGTTATCTTTCTTTTTCTTCTTCCTTAATCAGTTAGTTTGTCCTTTACCAAGACAGTTTCAAAGCAGTTCTCTAGAACATGCTTCACACAGCAGCACTTCCTCAGTCATATAAGGAGTTCAGAAGGAGCCAGCAAGTGGCTTTGGTACAGATGACAGGACACCAGACACCGGTCACATTGCTATAAATGCTACACATTCATGGCCTTTCCTCCTTACAGCACCTCCCAGGGAGGAGCTGGTGGTGGATCTTCAGGAGGAGGAGGAGGTCATGGAGGAACCAGCTGGTCTTCTGGAAGAGGCAGTAGTGGAGGAGGAAGCAGTTGGTCCTCAAGTGGAGGAAGCAGCGGAGGAAGAACTGGAGGATCCTGCAGAAGAACTTCCTCATCAGGAGGTGGAGGAGGAGCGAGCGGAGGAGCAGGAGGTGGGGCCTCTGGTAAAACCTCCAGTGGAGGAGAAGGAGGGGGCAAATCCTGCCTCTCCCGCTCATCATCCTCCCACTCCCAGCCTGGCAACTCTTATGAAAGCCAAGGTAAAAATCAGGATAGAAGGGTACACCCTCCCATTCCCTCTTCTCTATAGTAGGAAAGGATGTGACAGCTTCTGTCCTGATTGGAAATCAGGAGATATTTGTGCTATTTTTTGCCAGCTGTCCCAAAGTCCGCTCTGACATTTGTCCCTATGCAGTAACCCATCAATAGGGCAGGATTTTCAGAAGTGACACGAATGTCATGAAGAGTTGTATGAGGACATGTAGAAAGAGGAAATGAAGAGGGAAAGAGAAAATGTCCAATGCGAAGCATGCAGGGAACTGGGGAAGTCAGTAGTTTGGGAATGAAGCCACACGTTAGAAATGTAACTGGTATTAAGGGGGGAAATAGTTAAAGCAGGGTTAGAACACTCAGGGCAGTTAAAATCCATGGGGTATTAGCTGCAAAATCCTGACTTAGCAAGAGATAGGGAATGCCCAGAAGGTCTTCTCCATGTCTGATTTCACGGCTGTGGTTCCAGAAGATGCTGAAAGCATGAAGCTCTGCCTGGAAGGGAATAAAACACTGGATAGAGGAGCAACAATGGAGGAAGTGTCTGAAGCCATAAAAACGATGAGACGGGGTAAGGCTCCAGGTCCCAGCAGCAGCTCCTCAGGCAATGCCTGGATATGCTGCAAATGAGAATTTATAGATTTAAAAAGATGGAAAATGATCCCACTTTGAGGCTTCCATTGAGTCCTTCTTATCCAGGAAGCAACAGGGCTATTAATCTTGGTTGAGTCTGCCTCACACACATGCTGTTTTCCCTCCCAGACTGACAGTTGGTCATGACAGTATTGGCTGTAGACCAAAGGGCCTGAGGCCATCATTAGAGAAAGTAAGAATACCACAGAGCATCTCTCAATGCTGAAAACAAGGGCAGTGATTTCCAAGGCCTTTGTGGAATGAGTAAGATTATTTTGGTAAGATTTGGAGTAGATGAGATGTAGTTTTTAAAACTGAATAGGCTTTGCAAGCTCCTCTGATCAAACATCCGATCTGACTTGCAACAGTCCTACGTACGCTAATGCTTGGCAGGCAAGAGTAATATATTACCTGCAACTTATAAACATCTGCTGTAAATATCCACACACACATAAATACAGATTCCAAATTCATCTGGATTTGATTCCTACTGCCACAGTCACTCTAAATTTAAAGACTCATTTCCAATGGCACACTTGACAGAAGCAGGTCCATGTATTTAATACAATGGAGCTGCACACATACACTTGTACAAATACTAAGTCTGACCTGTTCTAACCTTGCCAGAGTGCTGGGAAAAAGCCCAGAGCAGTGAGAAGTGCACACACTATAATTACTTAGTAACATGAAGATTAAGAACACTGAATGAGAGAACACTTCTTCAATAAAGCCTTGCTTCCCCTAATCCTTCAACAGGGAGTCTCAGAAGGTCTGAGGAATGATGGGCAAAGGCAGTATCTTCCACCTCAGGACCTTACCTGTGGGCCTTTGGACCAAGCAAGACTGTGCTGAGCGTGTCTGATCGTGCCTCTGCAAAGAGCAAGAGCAAACACCTGCTTGAGTTACTCAACACTCCTCACTCCAGGGGCTCATCCGAACGCTCTGGATGACCCATCAGCTTCTTCCCTCTGAATTTCTGTTCCTGATCACTGGCATCTGAGTTAATCTCCACTGTGATTGTTATTCCCCTGAAACCAACAGAAAAAAAAAACCAAATAAAATAAACCCCCAATCCCCTCAAAATAAACACTAATAAATCTTTGCTTCTGTCTGCTGCAAGCACAAAGCCATGTCTGGGAGAGATTTCCTTTAGCAGAGATTTTTTCCTTGAATCAAGTCCAAACATTAAGCCCCACCTGCTGGGGTAATTCAGGTGTGGGTTGTGCTTAAGCAGAACTTCCAGGGGCTGCATTGCTGCAATGGACTATTTAGACAGATCTTAGGCAGAAGCTCTTCCCTGTAAGGGTGCTGGGGCCCTGGCACAGGGTGCCCAGAGAAGCTGTGGCTGCCCCATCCCTGGCAGTGCTCAAGGCCAGGTTGGACACAGGGGCTTGGAGCAAGCTGCTCCAGTGGAAGGTGTCCCTGCCCGTGGCAGGGGCTGGAAACAGATGAGCTTTAAGGCTCCTTCTAACCCAAACCAGTCTGGGATTCTCTGATTCTTTGCAGTAACTCAGAGGGCTTCTCACACACACACCTGCTCTGTAACACACACTTTATCCCTTGCACTTCCCAGCTCATCTACTTAAACACAAAGGTTCCAGATAGGAGTATCACTGCTACGAGGTTTTCTCTCTCTGTTTGACAGTCACGAGTTCTGTTTTCTCACTCTGAGGAAGGCATCACCCAGTGCAGAGCATTATGAAACACAGGCTGAGTGGGAGACCGTGGGAACGGGAATCCTGAGCACCCGAGTCCAAGGCAGATCTGTACCAGTGATTCACGGCGTTGCCTTACACCAGGCTCCCAGCCAGTCCTGTCACTGTTTGGAAAGAAACAAAATCGATCAGAAATTCTCCTTCTGACCTAGCAGGTCAGTCTCTGGTAGGGTCCGATCTTCATTAAGAGCTGCTTCATACACAAACATGCACTGATATCCCTGACTGATGTGCAAAGAGGCAGCGCTGGTGATGTTTGCAAGGATACCCTCATCTCCCTCCTATTGCAAAATCACCTACTTCATTTTTAAAACCCTTGCAGGATCAAATCCAACTTGTCTCTGTTTCTAGCTGTCCTCCAAACCTATTTTCTCTGATGGCTCTGCCAGTTTGACACCTTTGGCAGACAGTGACAATTCTTTCTTAGACCTGTGTACTGAAGATACTAAACTAACGGCCCAAGTTAAAGAATATTCCCAATATAGGAGCCTTGCTTCTCAGACCTCCTCTAAGAGCCTGCAAGTTAACCTCATAGAATCACAGAATCCCAGACTGGTTTGTGTTGGGAGGGACCTTAAAGCTCACCCAGTTCCAACCCCTGCCATGGGCAGGGACCCCTTCCACTAGAGCAGCTTGCTCCAAGCCCCTGTGTCCAACCTGGCCTTGAGCACTGCCAGGGATGGGGCAGCCACAGCTCCTCTGGGCACCCTGTGCCAGCGCCTCAGCACCCTCACAGGGAAGAGCTTCATTCTCCAATTTCAATGTCAAAACTGCTGCTGCTGGGTGATGCTTCCTGGCTGTTACGGGTTTTTTTTACTGGCCATCACCTGACCTCTGGCCCTAGAGCAGCACCTGGGAGGCTCTTAAGGAGGTTAGGTACAATTTACTCGAAGGAGCAGCCTGTGCTAGAGCTTGCTGCTCTGCAGCACCACAGTAGCTCTGAGGACTACTGGTACCTCTGGCTCCTGTCCTTTCCAACATTACAACCTTCAGTAGTTTTACTGCCAGTTACCTAACAATCATCATCTATGCATCTAACCTTGCAGAAAAAATTCCACTGAAACAAGTCTTGGTGAGAGCAAAGCAGAATGAAACTGGCAGAGTTGGAAGTGTGGGAAGGAGAATCCCGACAGCAGTTCTGTGCTGTACTGGAGCAGCCAGTACTGCAGCCGACACGCCAATGTTCAATGCGATCTGTTGTAATACACTGTGCAACTCTGCTGCTGATTTAAATGCTCACATTGATGTTATAATCAGGCACAGCAAGAAGTAAACATTTCTGAGCAATTAGGACCAAAAATATCATAGAATCACAGAATGGCTACGGCTGGAAGGGACCTTAAAGATAACATCACTAGTACTCCTTTTACTACTCAGGTTGATTGTGCTGTGTTCTTCCTTGCCTAAGATCTGTACTGTCAGTACCAAGCTGTTCTTGTCCTGTTTCTTACATTTAATGAGTCTGCATCTATAATGCCAGTAAACTTCATAAGAAAGTTTATTTGCTACACGTATGTGATGAAATAAATACAAGCCACCAATAAACTTAAAAGAGACCTATTTAATCATGGCATTCGTTACGGACAAAAAGAAGACTGAATTCAGATGGTTTCTTGCCATACCCTGGAAGGAAGGGTCTTTTTCCATGTTGTATATACAAAACCTACATCTAGGTTACCACTATCACTAGCATTTGCCTACTGGGAGACCAAGCTTGTGATAACAACAGTGATGCAAAAACCTCATGTGGAGGAACAGCTAGAAACCCCAGCTATTGCAATGCAGGAGTAAGAAATAGGGATACCTGTAGTGAGAGGTGCGTGCTGCAAGTGGGACCCCAACGACAGAAGAGCAGCGAGGAGCACTCTGCGCTCTCATTTGCATGCACTTTGTTAGGTGCTAATCAGCATAATGAGCTTTAATTTTATGAGCAAAAAGTGTTGCAATTCGGATACTTATCTGGTGTTCCTGTTAGAGCTCTGAGAAGAAAATTGTGGTACGTGTTAAAACAAGACCTGCAGAACAACCTGGGGCAAAAAGAAATGTGCACACACACTCCTGCGCGGCCGGCTCCAGGCCCAGAGCAATTCAGTGTCCATTCGAAGGCACAGATGTCATTTCAACATTGCCCATGCAGCTATTCTGCTGATGTCTCTTTTGTCAGCCCTATTAGCTGCCAGTGCTACATGGGTGATACTCATGGGCTGTGCATCCAGTACAGTAAAGTCTGCCATTGCACTGGGGGGGGAAGGATCTATTGTGACTTTCAGAGCCCCCCATCTCAACAGGAATGTCCTGGTGGAGTTTCTTGCATTACTACATTCACTGAATGTCACTTGTTGATGACCAAGGTCTTTAGGCTGCTTCTGGACTTGTTCAGAGCAGGCTGAAGCTAAAGGGAGCCAGCACCAGCTCCTTCCCCCAGCAGAGACCATGCAGGGTGTCCCTGAGGTGAGCCCAGAAGCACGACCTCCCAGGCACTTGGGGAAGAGCAGGTGCCTTTCACGATACAACATACCCGTGGTAGCAACACAAGGTACCTACGCAGATTCACAGAGTCCCAGACTGGTTTGGACTGGGAGGAACCTTAAAGCTCATTCAGTTTCAACCCCTGCCACGGGCAGGGACCCCTTCCACTGGAGCAGCTTGCTCCAAGCCCCTGTGTCCAACCTGGCCTTGAACACTGCCAGGGATGGGGCAGCCACAGCTTCTCTGGGCACCCTCACAGGGAAGAGTTTCTGCCTGAGAGCTCATCTCAGTCTATGCAGTCATGCACAGATGTATCACGGAGGCTGGTTAAAAGGAAAACATGAACAGTGAGAGTGAAGGAATGTCTGTTGCTCCTGAAGTGTGGCCTGTGCTGAGCTGGGCAGGAAGCGGTACATAAAAACATCCCAACACTCCACAGGCTGAGGAACGCTGGTGGCTGTGGTGATAAATGTCCTTATCCTGGTGCCTTGGTATTGCAGCCCAAAGAGTTATGCGACATTATTGAGAACATAGTGACTGTAAAAGAAACAAAATACCCCAAGGGAAAAGCTCCAGCTGTGAAGAACACAGCGATTCCCACCAGCCAGCAGGACTCTGGAGGAAGCACTGAGATTGCACTGTCACCAAAATTAAATGATGGCAACACTAAGGACAGAAAAAGAACATCCTGTGAGCACAGGACTTGAAGGCTACGTAAGACCTATAGGCAGAATCTTTTACCTGTGTCCCTCCCTTACATACAAAAAAGCAGTAATAATATAGAGCCGAAATGAAATGTTGAGGCCATCTAAAGTTGTGCACTCTGTTTTCCTAGCAGATGGTAAGATATGCCCCTTATCAGAAGAACCTTCCGGTACGGACAAGTCCCTGCTGAGAATGAGTCCATACAGAAAGTCAATGGATAAATAAAATAGGAAGCAATGGAGGTTCTCAGACAGTACATAAACAGATTAAAAGACTCCTTGGGCCAATGGTTTTACTCTTTGTTTTAGTAATTCCAGAGAATTTTTTGCTCTCTATCCCTAACATTTCATAGACTGTTGGAGCTTGTCTGTGAAAAGCACCTCTAAGGAGTATCACTGCCCGCACTGATGCTGTGTGCTCACTGAAACTGTGTTTACACGCTGAGGTGACACTACCATCCTCCAGCTGTGAATCAAGGAGAAATTATCTCATCATCAAGTTACTTGAAATCTTTCATCACCTTTGAGCCATTGAGTATATCAAACAGCAAGATAAAATCAGAGAGCTTTTGAAAGAGATTGCATAAGCAGCAATAAAGCAAAGCTGGCAGAAGCACAGTGCAGAGGACATGACAATGGTTTCAGTCAGAAAATGTGAAATAATCCTGAATTTAACAGAAAAAAGACCAGAAGTTAAGAGGCAGAAATTTAGTTTCTGAAAGAATCTTGCACGTGGAGACTGACAGCAGCATGTAAAAAACCTGCAGCAACGCAGTCAACTTCCAAGTCAGGGTGGCCTTGGCCTTTTTGAACATGTTGAGAAAAGGGCAGCAGAGAAGTGAGGAGCTCCTCAGGTGGGTGCTTCTTTGTTCCCTGCTCCTGAGGTTTAGGGGGAGATTTATTAACATTAGCGGGAGATTGCTAAATTTCATAAATACCTTACAGTCATCAGAGGATCAGTAATGAAACAAAGAACAAAGCTGTCACTGGAAACGTGTACACTTCTGCCTAAGCACACTGTAACAGTCTGGATCCCTGTACGGCAAGTCCACGGGTGCTGAGGGTTTTGTTGTTGTCTCCAATGTGTTGGTGGGAACAGGCTGTTTGCATGAATCAAGTCTCTACTGTATTTAAAAATATGATGGAAATCTCTCATACAAGCCTGCAGTGTAAGAACAGAGCTAAGTGGGTGCTGAGGAAAGAAGATTCTGCATTTCATCAAATCCCAGACTGGTTTGTGTTGGAAGGGATCTCAAAGCTCACCCAGCTCCAACCCCTGCCACAGGCAGGGGCCCCTTCCACTGAAGCAGCTTGCTCCAAGCCCCTGTGTCCAACCTGGCCTTGAACACTGCCAGGGATGGGGCAGCCACAGCTTCTCTGGGCACCCTGTGCCAGCGCCTCAGCACCCTCACAGGGAAGAGCTTCTGCCTAAGAGCTCAGCTCAGTCTCCCATTTGAACCGGAATATTTACTTTATGGCCAGGACAAAGGTGAGGCTAAAAACCACTCCCCAGTCCACGCTGCGGATCAGTGCAAGACTGAAGTACGGCTGAATTTCTTTTGTGGTCTCAACAGATTTCAACTGACTACTGCAAAAGCCTTTCAACATGTCTCTCTGATGACTATTTTAGAGTCTCAAGGATCTCTGCATTAAGAGCAGTCTATATAATTACTCTATCACTTGTCATATATGACAGAGTAACAGCGGGGAAAATGAGCAGTTTTATATTAAACCATAAAAGGACTTCCTACGCAGTAGTTTATAGGTCATTGTCTGCATTAATTCAGCTCCTAATTGTGCTCTAGTTGTCATTATAATACAATTCAAGTATCCTTAGCCTTCTTACTAGTTTAGATAACAGCTCTTTGATGAAGAAAAGCCTTTTTTTCTCTTTGATTTCTAGGACTTGGCTATCGACCTAGAAATCCCAAGTGAGCTGCCCTGTCACCTCCTTCACACAGGAAGGATTTTGATTTTTAAATATGAATCCCATTGCATTGCTTGAAACAGACTTCTCATGTAAATAAATATGTTGTCTAAGTGATGGCAGGGATACACAGGTTGGACAAGTGAAACAAGTTACACAGTCCTAGTATGAAAACTCTTACTCTATCATGTATAGTGAGAAAAAGAAGATAAGCAGAGTAGATCTTAAATGCACAAAATATGAAAGAGCAAAAGAGAACAACAGGACAACAGGAGCTACAAAAACCTCAGCAATGAAAGTAGAATAATAATGGAACAAATAATGCACAGTCTAACATGAGAGATTTGAGCTTCATCTTTCATTTAGGGGAGAACTGAGAGCAAACCCTCTCTCTGTATAGGTCCATGAAGTACACATTGTCTCCCATTAGCTTCAACAGGATCCTGTATAAAGTGGCTTTTCCATCCTAAAGCAGATCCAGGCTGCTTGAGGCAACAGGCAACCCATTCTGGAGACCATGCCATGAGAATGCCACCCGAGAGAAGCAAGATGTTCGGTCTTAACCAAACACCCTGAACCCAGCAATGGGCCAGATTGCGTGAGATATCAGCACAAAAATAGTGTTCAGCAAATTATTCTTGGCACAAACAACAAGGTTGGTAAATGCCCTGGGAGAAGGAAACACCCTGATGGTGACACCCACTGTCAAAAATATAAATAGAGAGAGCTGGGGATGAAAATTTACAGTCCTGACTCTTATCAGGCTGTGCACCTCCACTTGGGATTGCGGTCAGACTCACCTGCTGGCACCATGAGCTGTGGCACTAAGTCCTCGACTAGTACCACTAGAATTAGCAGTGGAGGTGGTGGTGGTGGTGGTGGAGGATACAGTGGTGGAGGTGGTGGAGGGGGTAGCAGCTGTGGAGCACGGAGGTCTGGTGGATACTCCTCAGTGTCCTCTAGAAAATACACCTCTTCTGGAGGAGGTGGAGGCTTTTCTGGGAGAAGCTTTGGTGGAGGAGTTTCCAGGAGCAGCTATGGAGCGGGCTTCAGCAGTGGCAGCTGTGGAAGGATTAGCCGCAGTAGCTATGGAGGGAGAATAAGTGGTGGTAGTTATGGAGGAGGAATGAGCTGTGGAAGTATGGGAGGAGGATTTGGATCAGGTGGGGGTAGTTTTGGGGGCATGGGAGGTGGTTATGGGGCTGGCCTCGGTGGAGGTAGCTTTGGAGGCGGTGGATACAGCGGAGGTGGATTTAGTGGCTTTGGGGGTAGTGGTGGCTTTGGTGGTGGCAGCTTTGGAGGTGGTGGCTATGGAGGAGGTAGTTTTGGTGGAATGGGGTTTGGTGAAGATGGTGGCTTGCTGTCCACAAATGAGAAGCTGACCATGCAGAACCTCAATGATCGCCTGGCTTCTTATATGGATAAAGTGCGACGCTTGGAGGAAGAAAATTCTCAACTTGAGCAACTGATCAGGGAGTGGTACAAGAATCAAGGTCCCACTAGTGCCAGGGACTACAGCCAATACTACAGGACCATTGAAGAACTGCAGAACCAGGTAGGATGGAATGTGACTAACTTTGAGCAGATCCTCATTAGAACAGCAGTTGCCTCCTGCTGTTTGGGGCAGTACGTCCCCTCCTTTGTGCCAGTGGGAAGCAGGCTGGGGTGGTGACAAACCCAGCTCCTGGCTTTTCTCTGTCATGGTGACACAGGGATCCTGGCACACTTGTATTCGGTGCAGGCAGCGTGGTTTGGCGAAACAGCAGATCTTTACTCAAGCACTCATCATAGCTCAGCACCCATCATGGGGCCTGTCCAGTGCTCTCCTCAATGCTATTGTTTAAGGTCCCTTCCAACCCAAACCATTCTGTGATTCTATGATTCAGCCATCTAAGAGTCCCATATGTCCTAGATGACATGACTGTTGCCAAACACAATGGTTATTCTGTTTTTCCACTGTTTTATTTAATACAGGGGATTTATTTAGCTATCCTTTCCAGAAAGGTATTTTAAATGGATATTTGTAAACCAAAATTGACAGCAAAGGCACTTTCTTTTAACTGGAAGCAATAAACTCTCTATGCATGGCTCATGCAGCATTAGTCAGGCTTGACGTTGCCGTAAAGATATTCTGAGCTGTATTTCTGCAAAGCAATTTCTTCCCTCTATCTGTGTGTCAGACTGAAAAGCCAACTGACCGAACACATCTGCCCTCTCCCTTTCAGATTGTTGGTGCAAATGTGGACCTCAACAAGATCCTCCTTGACATCGACAACACCAGAATGACTGTGGATGACTTCAGACTGAAGTGAGCCTTTCCTTCCCTTTACTCCCCCTACTTTCATATTGTCTTTGTAGGTGCTACAGCCCCTTGGCTCCAGGGACAGAACAGAGAATTGCTGGGGAAAGCATGCTGTGAATGACTTGTTTAGCTTCTCATTAATATTTTTCTCCAGACAAGAGACTGAAGGTGCCATTTCTAGGACTGCACTCTAAGTTTCTCCATCCTTGCATGCAGATTTATAAGCATAATACTCATCACAGAGATCTGATTGACAGAAATTCTACTGAAAGCAAACAAACATGTTAAAGATGGAAAGAGAATAAGAGCCTTTCTTTTAAGAACTGAGCAAGGGGTTAAAGACCAAAGATGTACTGATGGGAACTCTTCATAAGCAATCCACAACCAAAGAGGTCTGGCAGCACTTTTACAGTCTCTCTTGTCTGTTGTTCAGGTATGAAACAGAATATACTCTCCACCAGAGTGTGGCAAGTGATATCAATGGCTTACGCCCACTTCTGGATCAGCTGACTCTATCCAGGTCTGACTTGGAGACACAGTTTGAATCCCTGAAAGAGGAACTGATCTATCTCAAGAGGAACCATGAAGAGGTAAGTTTCTCCACCCTTTAAAACAACAAAACACTGAGAGGATTTCCTAGGGGTTTCTTCCACCAGCAGTAACCAGATTTTGGCTGCTGGCTTTGACCATTCAAGTAGACACAACCTGGCTTTGATTCTCAGGAGCATGCAGCACTCACAGCTGCCCAAAGTCACTGTAATAAGACACGTGGGTCACCATGGACACAATGAGGCCAGGGAAATGAACAGCTCCAGTGCAAAGTACAGTTTTGTTGCTGAAGTCATGGAGGGAAAATTGGAGAGAATATATGGAGGAGTCAAAAGGCAATACTGATACAACCTGCAGGGATATTTCCCATTGAGAAGAAAAATACATAGAAGGATTTTCACAGAAAAGCACGCTGCACAGAATTCCTTGTGCATGTCCAGGTCAATGTGTACATGGTGCCTGGCTGTTGTGCACTGCAAAGTCTGCCTTAGGAATGGCAGAATTGCTCCCTTTCCTGATGAGGCCCCTTTGCAGAAGCAACACGGCTGTGTGAGGATTTGTGTCCCTTTCTTTTCCTTTCCTTGAAGCCATGACATTTCTCCTTCTCTTCACCTTTTATGTTTTCTTTTTCCCAGGAAATAAAGGGTCTGCAGACGCAGTCTGGGGGGGATGTCAGTGTGGAAGTCAATGCTACCCCTGGCATCAATCTGATGGAAAAACTGAATGAAATGCGTACCGAATATGAACGACTCATTGAGAACAACCGGAGAGAGGTGGAAAGCTGGTACGAAACCAAGGTAAAGCACAGGGGGTTGGTTACTATGTCTTTCACAAAGAACTGAACCTATTTCTATCCAGCAGCGGAAAGACAATTTATCACCTATTATTGAAAGGACACTAACTGGAAATGACTTTAAGGAGTTTACTGGAACAGACCAGTTCTGGAGTATACGGGTTATGTGGAAAAGCATGGGGAATGTCTGTGTGAATTACAAAGACTTAAGCTAGCAGAGCGGCCTGTGGGAAACACACACCACCAGTCTACGTTACACCTCTCTTTATTCTTATTAGTTGCTTTCTCAGTGTTTCATGATACCTCCTCCAGTGTGTTATTATCCAGCCAGCCTCAATTATGTATGTGAATTTTTCAGATGGAAGAAGTTAACCAACAAGTCCACTCAAGTGGCCAGGAGATACAATCAAGCAACCAACAGATCTCTGAGCTGAGACGTGAATACCAGAGCCTGGAAATCGAGCTGCAGTCGCAGATCAGCATGGTAAGTGAAGACATCTGATTCTGTTTCATTGGTGACACAGGCTGCATGCGTCACCAGAATGAATGGTTGCACTTAGCACTCCACCTCTAGAGAACGGGAATCCAGATCACTTATTTTCAGAGACAGACTTTTTGTCTGGTTTGTGATGATCTCCAGTTTTCCACAAAAGGGAGTTGAACGTGCCACATTCCCATAAACACCATCTTGTGCTTTCCCTTTGCAGGTGGACTCTTTGCAGTCCAACCTGGAAGACACGGAACGCCGTTACAACATGCAGCTGCAGCAGATCCAGGGGATGATTGGTCCCTTGGAGGAGGAGCTGGCCAGCATCCGCTGTGAGATGGAGAGTCAGAACGAAGAGTACAAGATGCTCCTGGGCATCAAGACCCGCCTGGAGCAGGAGATTGCTCAGTACCGGGCTCTGCTGGAGGAGGGGCAGCAGGACCTTGTGTATGTAAACTGGAAAAGAGCACAGCATTGTGTGAACCCCGGGTTGGTGGATCAGTCACAGAGACAATGTATTTGATGATTAACTTTTTTTCTCCTTTCTCTCTCTCTGCAGAATCCCAGCAGGAGGAATAGGAGGAGGAATGGGAGGTGGTAGAATAGGAGGTGGTGGCTACTCTTCCGGAGGAGGAGGAAGAGGAGGAGGTGGTAGCATGAGTGGTGGATATGGAGGAGGTGGTAGCATGAGTGGTGGATATGGAGGTGGTGGCATCTCCTCTGGCAGCGGAATGGGAGGAGGAATTGGAGGAGGATCGGGAGGAGGAAGTGGAGGAATAGGAGGGGGAAGCGGCGGTGGATGCAGTAGCATTGGAGGAGGAGGAGGAGGAGGAAGGATCTCTGGAGGCGTCAGCAGTTCCCACTCCTACTCTTCATCTTCCCAGTCTCAGTCCTGCAGGAGTGGTGGTGAAAGCCAAGGTGAGAGCTGTTGTACCTGCACTCTGTTCTCTCAGTCCTGTCCTCACTGATCCATGCACTCTATCAACAGACTGTTCCAGAGGTGAACAGTGCCGAGGATAAGCTGGCATTTCTGGGAAGAGTTAGATTTACTTCTATTAACAGTCCTTTCCTACTTGTGTGCAAAGGATCAACTCCACTTAAGAAACCCACATTCAATTACTATTCAGTTTTGTGGGTGACACCAGCTATTGTACCACACTGAGGTTTTCCTTTACGCTTTCAGAACACATATGGTCACCTATCACACCACCAAGCTTCTCTTCTGTCTGGTAGATACTGGTGCCTCAGAGTCAGTACCAGCACTGCAGAAGTTAATGATTGCTTTGTTTCCAAACAGGGTACGGAAGAAAATCTTTTGACTAAGAATATACCTCGAGGATCCTACAGTGCAACACCTTTCAAACCAAAACTGGCTCAAATCCTCTACAATCCCCTTGCTCCTGAAGAAACAGAGATGCTCTTCACAGTCCCTCAGCCTTGCTGATGCCATCTATCCAAAAAGGCCCATCAGAGCTACCCAGAAGGGCTGCTCAACCTCCTGCCCCACATGCTGTGTGCTGCTTCAGCCCAGAACTTTGATGGCTTCCATCACTGTCTCCTGAGCTACTCACTTTGCACCTTCAACCTGGTTGTTACTTGGCTTGCTCTGTACGAGGAAAATGTCGCTAATAAAACTTCATTTCTGTCTGATGCAACTAAATCTCGTGTACAGGTTTTCTTCCATCTGTGGTTGTAAGCACTTAAACAGAGAAGACAAAGCACAGCAATACACGCCTCTAGGTAGAAAAGCTGGTGATACAATAGTTGCTAATGAAATTTAGAGTTAAAGCACAATTTTTAGGCACGTAGGGCAGATCCTAATCTTCTTGGAGCATCCTGAGCCGTGCCTTTGCCTTTCAGTTACATGCCAGATACTCTTGTGGAGCTGAGCTCTAAGCTCGGTGACAGTTGAGCCCCAGGCTGCAGAACTTAGCACAGCACTACACAGGTGCTAACATCAAACCAGGGCCCATCCAGGCCTGACACAAAGAAACAGGAATGGTTACAGATGAGGACTGTAAAATGAATGTTTCAATTTAAGTGACACTCGCTGGCTTAAATTGGAAATGCACAAACTACGGGTCTGGTTTTGAAAAGACAAGAGAAAAAAAATTGAAGGAAATATGATTTACAGGATCTTTACAAAATTCTCCTCCATAAAACACTAATGCTAACAGCAGTACGTGCTTCCTACCTGTGCAAATGAGTTACATGGGAAAGTACCGAGGCTATTTACTTCTGGATATAGGAAGATCCGTGCTATGAAGCAAATTGACATAAATGTTAAACAGTGACAAATACTTCCAGCGACACACAATAGGAAGAATGAGATTCCACTAACGGTGATTTCTAGTTCTTCGGTTTAGATCCTTGGATGTTTGGATCCTTGGATCCATCATCTGGAGAGGGAGGATGTTCACAGCAAATGCAATGTCAAAGCACCCACCAGTGCCATGCTGGAGCCCTCTAGAGGGTACTATGTTGTTACCTCATGCACCTTGTACATTACAACCACCTCTACAGATGTCAATCTACACTTTAACCTTTAAAGAGGATTTGTTTTCCTGCCTTGTAAATACCCTGCTGGCCCACAGGCAGCAAGTGCTACAGACCATACGGTGAAGTTCAGAAAGGGGCAGAATATAGACAGCAACTAGGGAGAGACCCATTTAGAGGGAATGAAGAGTCTTCAGGAGGAAGTCAGTGGTATGCGAATGAAAAGCATGGATCAGAGGACCAGTGGGAGCAGGAACCTTGTCTGTAAGCAGTTCCTTGGTGCCTGGTCCAGTGGGTGCTGGAGAAGCTGAGTGGCAGCCAGTACATGCTAAGAGCAAAGCACAACCTAGAGGTGCTCCTGTTCAGGACTTCAGCTCTTTTTCCATCCACAGGGCACTGTATTGGGTTTGCAAATCAAGGGTTTGGCAGTGGGGGGCTATAGGGGTCACTTACGTGAGAAGCTTCCAGAAGCTTCCCCCATGTCCAACAGAGCCAATGCAGCAGGCTCCAAGACAGAGCCACTGCTGGCCAAGGCTGAGCTCATCAGTGATGGTGGCAGCACCTCTAGGGTAAGGTATTTAAGAAAGGGAAAAACTGTGCAACAGCAGCAGAAAAAGGAGTGAGAATGTGTGAGAGTAACAGCCCTGCAGAGCCCAAGGTCAGTGAAGGAGGAGGGAAAGAAGTGCTCCAGGCACCAGAGCAGAGATTCCCCAGCACCCCCTTGGTGAGCTAAGTCTGCTTTGCCCATGACAGGAACTGGTGAGTGATACCTCCTTCTCCTTATCTCAACCCATGAGCCTTTTGTTGCATTTCTGTCCCCTGTCCAGCCGAGGAGGGGGAGCAATCGAGCAGTTTGGGGTGTCTGTCAGGGTCACTCCAGAGCGGCACATCCAGGCACTGCTGTCTTCAGATTTAGACCATCCTGCTCCCTCCTCCGGTTCATCCCTTCAGGTGTGAAGTGACTCAGTCCCTTCTCACTCTTCTTTGATAATTTTAATGAGTTTATTTCTTCCCCTGTAATATGGAATCTCTTCCTAAAGTCCTTTTACATTGAATTCATCCTCCCTCTCTGTGGATAAGCTGATTTTGAGGTGGTCATTTACAGCAGACCCCTCCTTGTGCTTCCTTTGTGCCAGCCAGCGGCTCTTCTGCAGGAGTTACAGTGCCAGTGCTTTGCTCACAGCTGGAAACCTGAGCTCGTTTCTGTTGAGCCTTTTCTCAGTTCCACAGGAGCTTGTTTGGTAAGGATGGAAAAGGTGGCTCAGTGACCATCCCACACTGCACAGGCAGTGGAAAAAAATACACAACTGCTTCTTCCCCTGCTGTGTGTTGCAAGACACTCTCTCATGGTACAGTGACGGAACAAGTCACTGGAACAACTCGGATAATGATTGTATTTTCCCAGATCTAATCTTTGTCACCGTATCTTTGAATCAAACTCATTTTTTAACAGCATTCTATAATTCAAGGACATATTCCGAGAAATGCCTATTTTTAATGTATTATGAGAATCGGAAGTTTCAAAGATTTCTCCTGTAAATTTCTTCTGGGTCCATTTAAAACCGCTAAAATAAAATGAATAGCTGTTTGATAGGAAAAGGTGAAATACATTATCCCTTGCTAAGTACTAATTTTGTGGCTGTCACCCAGTTTTCTTCATCAGCAAAGTGACTGCAATCACCATCCTCTACCAGACACCAGCAGGACCTTCTGAAATATCAACGGTGACAAGAGAGTAAAACGTTCGGTGTGAAGTTCTAGTCTGTAACAGACATGGAATGCACTTTTCAAAGCTAATAATTTATCATCTCAGTAAATCACAGTAGATTTCCAAATAGCCAGTATAAGTGGTGAATAAATAAAGGAGTGTAGAGCCCCTTGGGCTGCTGGTTGTACAAATCATTGTCTGTGATCACAGGAGGAAGACAAGGGCTGAAACACGGCATTTCGCCACCCAGAAGACTGCAGGAGACAGACCAAGGTGGAGCCGTCATTAACTTCAGTTACTGGCGATATATTGCCAGATTAATAGAAGCTGTGAGATATTATATTATCCAACAAAATATCCAAGAGCCACCCACATGAATTATAGTGCATGCTTTGTGTGAATCAACAGACATACTTGAACAGAAGGGTAATGCGTTTGCCTTACCTCAGACAAAATTTCATTAGCACATCACTTTTGGCATGAGCACTGGGGCTGGCAAACCTCCTGGGAAGCTGGGCTGCCTTCAGCTGACACCCACCCAGCAGGCTATAAATGCCCTCAGCGAGGACACAGACTGCACTCGCACTGTCTCCATCAAGCTTGCAGCGGGCTTTGCATTTGGGGCCGGATCTCTGATTCCTTCCACCATGAGCTGCAGCATCAAGAGAACATCCAGCACCTCTTACCGCAGCGGCGGCGGTGGCGGTGCCTGCGGTGGCGGGAGCGGCCGCAGCTCCTCCGTCTCCTGCAGGCGCTACGCCTCCTCCGTCGTCGGCGGGGGCAGCTATGGGGGGGGAGCGTGTGGCACTGTCTATGGCGGGGGCATGAGCGCAGGCAGCCTCACTGGGGGCTTTGGGGGGGGCTTTGGCGGCGGCTTTGGGGGAAGCTTTGGTGCCGGAGGGGACCTCCTGCTCAATGGCAACGAGAAGATCACCATGCAGAACCTCAATGACCGCCTGGCCGCCTACCTGGACAAGGTGCGAAGGCTGGAGGAAGAAAATGCTCAGCTGGAGCACCACATCCGGGAGTGGTACAGGAAACAAGCTCCCGGCGTTTCGAAGGACTACAGCTCCTATTACCAGACCATTGAACAACTCCAGAACCAGGTAGGACAGCCCTGTCTATTGGGGCTCCATCTCCAATATGCTCTTCTCCATTGTAAGACCCTCCTCCTGCCTTCTGGCAATAGCTCCAAAGGGCTGGAAGGGTGCTACTGGGTGGCCTTTCTGGCGTTGCTTCAGGCAGGGAGCTGCTGAGCTGTGCCTCCCACCTCTTGGGCCAGCAAACCCCCACACGAGCAAAGGGGATGTGCTCTGAGGTCAGCCCAAGGCACCAAGTGCTCCACCAGGCCCAGACCTGCTGGCGCACAGAACTGAAACCCCACATTGTAGAGGTGGCTCCAAACCAGGTGTGTGTGGTTTCCAGTTCTTCCACCTGCTCCCACCCAGCTCAGCTGGATGGAGCACAAAGCCAAAGCACCTGGACTGCACGATCTGAACTCCCTTTGTCTCTGTACATTCCTATGTCTACTCGATGGAAGGACCCAGGCTGTCTTTACAGTGAGGTTACACCAGTACCAGGAAAATAATAGGTTCAACAAACCATGAAGAAACACACTGCAGCAAAAGGCTTCAATACATTCCCTGGGACATTTCTCTAACTTGAGAAAGAGAAGCAAAGAGTAGGGATTCAGGAGGATGGTCTGCAATAGCCCAAGTGTCCTTGAAAAGCAAATCTGAGGTGTTTTCCCTCTCACATGGCCTCTGCATTAATGCAGGAAACAATTCCAAGACCCTCAACAACACCCTGACAAACCTTTGGGTCTTCTTTCTTCTTCTGGATGCCTGGAATGCAGAAGGACTTCTCTTCACTTTCCCCTTTTTTAGATCATTGCTGCCACAGTGGAAAATAACAGAATGCTTCTGGACATCGATAACAGCAAGATGACGGCTGATGACTTCCGAATGAAGTGAGTACCTCTCCAGAACCTTACATGTCTTTCAAATCCTGCTCATAACTTCAGGCAGCACTGCCCTAAGTGGTGTTACTGAGTCTTCATGTTTTATTGGGATACTGATCCTGGAAAGATGTATGGCACTGACAGTCATAATCTCATTTCTCCTTTTCTCTGTCTCTCTTGTCTGTGGTAAAGGTATGAGAATGAGTTGGTGATTCGTCAGACTGTGGAGGCTGACATCAATGGCTTGAGAAATCTTCTGGATGACCTGACTCTGGTTAGATCTTCCCTGGAATCCGAGCTCGAGTCCCTGAAGGATGAGCTGATTGCTCTAAAGAGAAACCATGAGGAGGTAAGATTCAATGATGAATAGCGTGTCCAAGACACAGTCCTGTTATTCTTCAGGGTTCCCAAAGGCAATTCAGCCTAATCTCATGTGATTGTCATTCCTTTGTGCCTTCACACTGCTCTCACCACAGACCCCAACACAAGCAATGACCCGGCCTCTTTGCTTCTCTCTTCACTCACTCTGCAGGAGATGAGGCAGCTGCAGTCTCAGACTGGAGGTGATGTGAGTGTGGAGGTCAATGCTGCCCCTGGACAAGACCTCACCAAGGTACTGAATGACCTGAGGAACGAATACGAGCAGATCATTGACAAGAACCGCAGAGAGGTGGAGCAGTGGTATGAAGTCAAGGTATGTAGCAATGACTGCTCCCATGATGGAGCACGGATGTAGCTCTGATGTAGGTAGCAGTGACTAGGGCAAAGGGGGGTGGAATGTCAGGATCTAGGGAGCAATGACTCAGATGAATCCATGAGGACAGGCTGAAAGGGAGAGCCTCCCTGGCTGTCCAGCCTCTCAGTCTGCCAGCCTGCCCACTCAAGGGACTTTCTCACCCACAAACTGTGCTGGGCTTTGCCTCCTGCAGATCGAGGAAGTCAACCGCCAGGTCACTTCGAGCAGCCAGGACATCCAGACAAGCAGCCAACAGCTCACGGAGCTGAGGCGTGAAATGCAGAACCTGGAGATCGAGCTGCAGGCGCAGCTCAGCACGGTACATGGGGCACGGTGCCTGAGGGCCCTTCCCTCCTCCCAGCGGGCACGGGCACAGCTCTGGTCCTCAACTCCTGCATTCCCACTTGCAGAAAGGCTCTCTGGAGAACTCCTTGGCAGAAACCGAATCTCGCTACGGCTGCCTGCTGCAACAGATCCAAGGGCAGATCAACTCTGTAGAGGAGGAGCTGGCCAGCATCCGCTGTGAGATGGAGAGTCAGAATCAGGAGTACAAGATGCTCCTGGGCATCAAGACCCGCCTGGAGCAGGAGATTGCTCAGTACCGGGCTCTGCTGCAGGAGGGACAGCAGGACATTGTGTATGTATTCCACATAATAACAAGAGAATAGAAGAAATCTTTGTGTACTTAATTGCTAATAGAGAATTCTTGTCCATGGAGCTACATCAACACCTTTTTTTGACTGAATTTCCCTTGGTTAGGGGCTTTTTTTAATGAATCAATTTCTCTCCTTTTACAGTGCCTCTCAAGCAGCTTTCCAAGGAGGTGGAAAATCCTCCCATTCATATTCTTCTGCTTCCTACTCTCATTCCCAGTGTGGTGACATGTCAGGTAAGACAACACTTTGTAAAGGTATGTTTGTTAGTGGGTTACATCTGCCCCAATGACTACATTGGGTTTTATCAGAAAAAAGGTTTGTATTTGGGCTGGGTAAGAACCCAGGAATGAGAGAACTTCATTGGCAGTGTCATGGAGGAATCAGGGGTTCAAATACAGTAAGTCTTGCCCTTCCCACTACCTAAATGAATACAAACTACAGATTAGAAGCTTTGCAGGACAGGGTTGGGTTTTTTGCTCATTGTAATAAAAAAAAGAAATACAGATCTGAGAAATTTCCAAGGGTAGAGCTGGGCTTGGAGCCACTGAGCTTCTCTTGCTAAAAGAGCACGTTAGGTGAAAGGATTAAGTTCAGCAGGAAAGATCAGATCTCCCCTAAGGCCATGATTTGTTCTGACTTTACACAGGACAGGCAAGAGTGTGCTAGAGCAAGAGCACCAGTGCTGGCATCCTCCAACCAGACACATTGGACATGGACCATGAGAGCCTGCACCAATTGCTTCTGCAGCATGGCTGATGCAACTGCAGCTCTTTGGATGGTGCACCCCTGCCTCATCACCTCCGGCCATTCTGCACCTCTTGCCTTGCTCAACTTGCCTTTGCTTCTTAGTTTAAGGGATGCAATTCTGCTGGCAACATGGCTTCTAATAAAATTTACTTCTGCAATGCAAAAATAACAGTGTCTGGAAATTACGTGAACAACCTCAATGGGTATTATCAAGCTCACCAGCCCATACCAGGCTGTCAATCGTCCTTTGTAACTCAGGACAACCTATTTTGCACTAAGAAAACTGACACCATGCTCAGATAATAACATCTTCCCAAGATGTCACCTCAATCTCCCTCTGTCAGGTTAAAGCCGTTCTCCCTTGTCCTGTCCCTACAGGCCCTTGATCGGTTCCTGACACAAGTCTTCTCCTTCCTCTGAAATTACAACCCATTTAGCACACTGTTTTCTAATAGCCACTAAGGGATTCCTTCCCGACCCCCTGCCCTGCTGCTGTTCACTAAGGACACTAGGAATGAAGAGTGACAGGAGAAAGAAAATGCCAATGAGGGGAACTCTCTGAAGATTCATTAATTGTTAATGTGCTAAACTGTGCTCAGTGCCACTACCATGACTCATCTGAGCCCATTAACCTCTGGCTTTACTCAGCTCAACATAGCCAGAGTTCCAAAGGGAAGATGTGACTCAGGGTAGGTTGTTCCAGTCCCTATGGATTTCCTGACATCAAATATTTCTCCACCTTAGAATAGGCAGAGAATTACGTATTGCCATCTTTTGTTAGGCAATACAGCCACAAGGCAGTGTGCCTGTTTCCTTCAGTATCAAGCACAAAAACATTCCTAAGGTTTATGGTACAATTTTCAATCTAAATGCCAATATAATAGCAAGAACCTGAACTGGTCAGTTCACTCACCTGGCTGATATGCCTTAGAGAAATGAGAGACATTTAATCTGCTGAAAGTATTTTCTATATGTATTTTTTCTGCTTAAAAAGATAAAATACAGAATAAAATAGGAGGTGAGAGGGCAACGCTAAATTAGAACAGATATTTTATACATATTTTGCTTTCTAAAGATCACAGGGAAGCCCCTTTTCAGTCTATGTGCCTCAGACACACAAAACCAACCAGGCCTCCTTCAGTTACAAGTGCCTGTACCTATCAATCTAGTAGCTGCTGTTCCATTTAAGACTGATGGTATTGTTCTGTCAGAGTAATGAAATGAAAAGTTTTCCCATCATAAACATCTTGCAGGAGTATTATTTAGGTCTTCTTTCCATAATCATGTGGATTACAATCACAATTACTCACAATTAATGCCATGATTGCAGTCTGTGGTAAGAATCCACAAAGAAGACACTTTCTATTCATGCTGAAAAACTTGGTTTCCAAGCTGACTTTTTTAGTCCAGTTTCAGGAATTCTTATGAATAAAAGCCCTTCTCCAAAGAAAGGAAAACCCATTTCAGGTTTTCATAGTATAGAAAGTGATGTAAAGCAACTGCAAACACACCTTTCATCTCCAAAGGATACCAGAATTCATTCAAGTCTCAGCTCTACTTACCATAGCCAGAACAGCTTAAGACATCTTTTTTGAGGTGGGATTACGGAAGCTTAGACTGCAGTTAGTGTGTATAAGTAAGTGCTGAAAGGTTATTTTACTTCCTTCCAATTCCCCAGAAGCACAGAGAAGTATCAGGATAATCAAAGCCACAGCCTCCACACGCAGAGAGCCGCAGGGAACACGAGAGCTGCACTCCCTTTCTCCCCTTCTGAACTGCCATGTAAGGGTGCGGGGTCTCTGGGAAGCAGTCTGAAGTTAAATCTGCAAGACCAAAGCTATGCAAACCCTTCAGACTGGAAGAAGTGGGTGTGCTGCGAAGCTGCCAGCAGGATTAACCCCATGGTGGAGCCCTCCTGCTGCTGACAGTGCAACACCTCTCCCCCCCCAGCACCGATTCCTGAGGCAATAACCCCCACCTGAGCATGGGGGTATGGCTGGCCTCAGGAAAACACAGGGAACATGGCATGGACAGGCCAGAGACACAGCACACCCCACTGCAGCTGGCAGGTCCTCCAGAAACCTTGTCCTGTGCTCAACTGGGTGTCTTGGTATCGCTGTGTGCTCCTGCCACTCACTTCACTCATCCATGGTGCTTAGAAAAAGCAATACAGCTGCTTATTGTTCTGAAAAGATCTATAGGAAAAAAAAAGGGCTTTGGCAAGGAGGAATTTAGAATTCCACTAGTTAACATCGTTGATAATAACAGCATATTCTAACAGGTAGAGAGAAGGAGAAGAGGAAAAGGTTGCTATAGGGAAAGAGCTTCATTTCCCCAGGGAATTACTTCTAAACTTTTCTTTTTCAGTGGTAGGAAGGACCACTGGATAACAGTGTAGATGGACTGTGGCACTAAAACAGCTCACACTTCATGGGAGTTTCTGTAGGGTTACACATGCGCAAGGGTATGGCTCCATCCCAGGGAGTTACGAAAGAGACAAGAACAGAAATCCCTCATCTCTGAACAAAGCCAAGAGATGCACAGGGCAGTGATGCTGAAGGGTGATGGGTAATGGATGAAGAAGGCACAGATGGAGCTCCTGATGAAACTCATGGGAGTAGTACCCTTCTTACCAAGACCTCAGTTGACTCATTTGTGGTAGAACAGTTAATTACCAGTAATTGTTTCTGAGGCTGTCCTCTCCCTCTTGTGTGACTAAAGACATATCCAGCAATGGCATCCTAGGTTCTACAAAAACCACTGCCTGCTTTTGCTTCTTTTGCCAATGTAAAGTATCTGTTTGTGGCTCTGCATCCAATTTCTCCGGTGAGTAAACAGCACTTGTGGTGTGGTGTAACCCAGCCGCAGCTCAGCCCCACACAGCCGCTCACTCCCCCCAGTGGGATGGGGAGAGAATCAGGATGGGAAATGTGAGAAAACTCCTGGGCTGAGACAAAGGCAGTTCCACAGGTAAAGGAAAAGCTACCTAGAGAGTAAAACAAGGAATTCCTTCAGCACTTTGCACAGGCAGGTGGGTGTTCAGCCATCTCCGGGACAGCAGGGCTCCATCACACATAATGGTTACTTGGGAAGACAAACACCATCACTCTGAATGCCCCCCACTTCCTGCTTCTCCCCCAGCTTTATATGCTGAGCATGATGCCCTATGATCTGGAATATCCCTTGGGTTACTCGGGGTCAGCTGTCCCGGCTGTGTCCCCTCCCAGCCTCCTGTGCCCCCCGACCCACCTACCAGTGGGGTGAGGCCTTGATGCTGTGTACGCACTGCTCAGCAGTAACCAAAACATCAAGGCTGTTTCCAGCACACATCCAAAACACAGCCCATGCCAGCTGCTGTGAAGGGAATTAACTCTCTCCCAGCCAAGCCCAGCACTTGGAAAGGCTTCATAACACTGGCACTACAAAAACTTCTCATTTACAGATGTTCCTAAGGTGCACTATGAGCAGAAAGTCTTGCAGGGGCAGGTATGATTTCAAAGCTCTAACAGTCTCCTCAAAGGGCTGAGGAGCCTCTACACCTCTACACCAGAAAACCTCCGACTTTTTCTGTCATTACAGGGATTGGGACTGTTGATGGCACCTTGGGAGACCTGGCTCTGGCTTGGGAAGTCAATTGGCATGTCCAAATGGACTGACAAGAGCCATCTCAGACCAACGAGCTGTGGCCACAGGATGGGGGGCCAAAAATGCACAGGACACATGGCAATGCCTACGAGTTACAAACTAGGAAGTCTAAGTCTTTGTGATCCAGTTACAGCAGTTAGCAAAGTTAGATCAGCTTTTCAAAGAAGAAAAAAGAAGAGATGGACGGAGGGACAGCGAAAGAGAAGGGGCAGGACACTGCTGATGGTACGAAATGACAGCATTGGGAAACGTCTGAAATCGTTGGGTCAGATGCTATGATGAAACACTACCGAGAAGCAGACATAAAATCAACACCTCTGGCATTAATGCCAATCAACAATAAGCATCTCATAGGGAAGAAGAAAGGTGCATTTCAACAATCTAATGAGGAAAATATGACTAAGGAATCACACCCTGTGAGAAAATAATTCTTATTTTTTAATAATGATGACTCAGGCTCAGTAACACAGGCAAAGCAACTGGTTCTGACGGGCAGGTCAGCAGAGAGCTACCAAGAGAAGAACAATCAGAGCTATAAAGATCAAAGTGTTGCATTATCTTCAGCATATCTATGAAAATGGGGGGGGGGGGTATCAAGGAGGAGGGTAAATGGTTTTCCACGAGTCTTCAGTCAGCCACAACACGCATCACAGATCTCATAATCCTTGTGGCTAAGAGAGGGAATGTTGCTCCAGCCACAGCTGCAAACTGTGTGCAAGCGAGATCATAAATGCAGAAAGGAACAGTGAAATCAGCTAGGAATATTGAGATGAAGTCTTATCAAAGGCTCTCATCTAAAGATGCCCCTTGTCTTAAGAGGCTTAACATTTATGTCTTCCAGAAGTTGCAGTGTCAGAGAGACGAGAGAGAGTGAGGGGATCCAAAGGGTCCTGAGGGCTGTCTCTGCTATATGAGGATAAAACCCCTACCACCAGTGGATCACAGTCAATCTCAAAACTCTTTCTCTTTTCCATCTAAAGCTTCCTCAATGGAGTCAGCTTCCAGACCCTTTTGCCTTCCATAGATAAAAAGCTCCCCTTAGCTTCCAGCTAAAACACACTCAAACCCAGATGGTGCCTTTCTTATGTGGGGACCAGGGTTGTCCTTTATCTTACAGAGGCCTGGTAGCTCCTTCCTCGAGAGCAAGCTGATAAACATCTGAGCCTCCATTTTGCTAAGTGGGAAAGAGGAATCCTTTTGCTCTCCTCTCCCAGGACAGAGCCAGTGATGCCTTATCCACCTTACACATCTATTTCAGTGTAAAACAATCTGAGAGTGAGGGGAAATTTGCACAAATCACCACTTCAAAACTCCATCACTGCGTACCTCTCACTGTGTGAGACATGAGATTAATTCCTGGAAGTGATACTACCAGAGTTTGGTGACAACAGAAATATCATTGTTTCTACAGACAGAGGTTATTCCATCAAGACTTACCACAAAGCATTCTGAAAGGCAGCACCCAGGGTGAGCTTTCTTTATAGAGAAGGACCTAAATTCATAGAGATTCCATTTCTAAAAGGGTCAGTCACTGGCAGTACTGGAGGTGAAATGGAACAAGACTCACTCTTGGGGTGCCTGAGTTCATATTTCTTCCACACTGAAACTAAAACAGAGTAACTAGGTGGTGCTTTCACCACCAGCTTGCGGACAAAAAATGACTCCAAAGAACAAAGAAGAGCCATTAAAATGAGTCTCTCTCACTAAGTAGCCAGCAACACACTATCTGAAACAAAATCTAACACACAGCCACCCACCTGAAATTACAATGTGTGCTTCAGGTGAATCAGCACACAGACACAATACCTCTGGGGAGGGCTGTCCCAAGCCCCAAAAGAAATTCCCCTTAGCACATCACTTTTGGCATGAGCACTGGGGCTGGCAAACCTCCTGGGAAGCTGGGCTGCCTTCAGCTGACACCCACCCAGCAGGCTATAAATGCCCTCAGCGAGGACACAGCCTGCACTCGCACTGTCTCCATCAAGCTTGCAGCGGGCTTTGCATTTGGGGCCGGATCTCTGATTCCTTCCACCATGAGCTGCAGCATCAAGAGAACATCCAGCACCTCTTACCGCAGCGGCGGCGGTGGCGGTGCCTGCGGTGGCGGGAGCGGCCGCAGCTCCTCCGTCTCCTGCAGGCGCTACGCCTCCTCCGTCGTCGGCGGGGGCAGCTATGGGGGGGGAGCGTGTGGCACTGTCTATGGCGGGGGCATGAGCGCAGGCAGCCTCACTGGGGGCTTTGGGGGGGGCTTTGGTGGCGGCTTTGGGGGAAGCTTTGGGGGAAGCTTTGGTGCCGGAGGGGACCTCCTGCTCAGCGGCAATGAGAAGGTCACCATGCAGAACCTCAATGACCGCCTGGCCGCCTACCTGGACAAGGTGCGAAGGCTGGAGGAAGAAAATGCTCAGCTGGAGCACCACATCCGGGAGTGGTACAGGAAACAAGCTCCCAGTGTTTCAAAGGACTACAGCTCCTATTACCAGACCATTGAACAACTCCAGAACCAGGTAGGACAGCACCAGTAACCAGCTGGAAGGACCAAGGTCTGCCCTTACAATCAGCTTTGTTTTTAAATGAGACACATTACAGCGTCAGGGACAGTGTATAAGGATGGTTCCTTATACACGCAGAGTGAAGAAGCCCAGAGAATTGGGCATCTCCCAGCACAAAAGTTCTTCTATTCTTTCCCCATCAATATATTCTTTCACTAGAATGTTTGGGGAAGCCAAAACCTTGTACACACCGGTTCCTGCGGTATGGCATAACTTTCTGCGGGCCCTGTGCAACCGCAGGAAACAACTCCAAGACCCTCAACAACACCCTGACAAAATTTGGGCCTCCTTTCTTCTGCTCCTGGAAGTCTGGGACACAGAAAGACTTCTCTCCATCTTTTCCTTTTGTAGATCATTGCTGCCACTGTGGAGAATAACAAAATGGTTCTGGACATTGATAACAGCAAGATGACAGCTGATGACTTCCGGATGAAGTGAGTATCTCTCTGGAACCTTCCATGTCATTTCATGAATCTTAAGGGATTCCTGAAAGCAGGGCACGAAACCCTGTCCCAGGTGGTGTGATCAAGCCTACACACGGTAATGAAATGAATGTGTAATGCTTCTTCTTTTCTTTTGTGCAGGTATGAGAATGAGTTGGTAATCCGTCAGACTGTGGAGGCTGACATTAATGGCTTGAGAAACATCCTGGATGATCTCACTCGCACTCGGTCTTCCCTGGAATCTGAGCTCGAGGTCCTGAAGGATGAGCTGATTGCTCTTAAGAGAAACCATGAGGAGGTACGATTCTTCAGGGTTCCCAAAGTCACATATCAGAGCAATTCAGCCTAATCTCATGTGATTGTCATTCCTTTGTGCCTTCACATTGCTCTCACCACAGACCCCAACACAAGCAATGACCCGGCCCCTTTGCTTCTCTCTTCACTCACTCTGCAGGAGATGAGGCAGCTGCAGTCTCAGACTGGAGGTGATGTGAGTGTGGAGGTCAATGCTGCCCCTGGACAAGACCTCACCAAGGTACTGAATGACCTGAGGAACGAATACGAGCAGATCATTGACAAGAACCGCAGAGAGGTGGAGCAGTGGTATGAAGTCAAGGTATGTAGCAATGACTGCTCCCATGATGGAGCACGGATGTAGCTCTGATGTAGGTAGCAGTGACTAGGGCAAAGGGGGGTGGAATGTCAGGATCTAGGGAGCAATGACTCAGATGAATCCATGAGGACAGGCTGAAAGGGAGAGCCTCCCTGGCTGTCCAGCCTCTCAGTCTGCCAGCCTGCCCACTGAAGGGACTTTCTCACCCACAAACTGTGCTGGGCTTTGCCTCCTGCAGATCGAGGAAGTCAACCGTGAGGTCACTTCAAGCAGCCAGGACATCCAGACAAGCAGCCAACAGCTCACGGAGCTGAGGCGTGAAATGCAGAACCTGGAGATCGAGCTGCAGGCGCAGCTCAGCACGGTACGTGGGGCACGGTGCCTGAGGGCACTTCCCTCCTCCCAGCGGGCACGGGCACAGCTCTGGTCCTCAACTCCTGCATTCCCACTTGCAGAAAGGCTCTCTGGAGAACTCCTTGGCAGAAACCGAATCTCGCTACGGCTGCCTGCTGCAACAGATCCAAGGGCAGATCAACTCTGTAGAGGAGGAGCTGGCCAGCATCCGCTGTGAGATGGAGAGTCAGAATCAGGAGTACAAGATGCTCCTGGGCATCAAGACCCGCCTGGAGCAGGAGATTGCTCAGTACCGGGCTCTGCTGCAGGAGGGACAGCAGGACATTGTGTATGTATTCTGTTTGCAAATAAGGGCATAAATCCTACTACAACTTTTTCTTTACTGGGACTCACAGAAGACAGAGCAGAATTTTACCAGTCTGTAGCTGAAATCTAAATACAACAGATATATTCTCAGGATCTGCACTAAAATGGGTATAACATAAACTTACTAAGCTCATCAAATACAGAGGAAAACACAGAGCACAGTTAGTGACATGTTCAGTTAATCTGTTCCTTTTGGCCTCTTTTGTGCAGAGTAATTCCTTCAGAGGAAAACCAAACTGTCCTGTACTGCCTTCTATAAGCAGATGGGCAAGCACAGCTGGGCTGTGAGAGCATAAGAGTTATTTCTACAGTCTTTTGTTACTTCTGCTTCTACCACTTTCTAGGAAAATAGAGCTGAAGGGAACAGAATATGCAATATAAAGAAATATTGGCAAGGTCCAGGAAAGGCCGAGCTGTTACCTGCACAGCAGCTCTTTGTGAATGTATTTATCATTCCCCTCATTAAAACTCCTTTCCTTGCACAGAACATCTCAAGGAGCTCTCCAAGGAGGGGGAATGTCCTCCCACACTTCTTATTCTACTTCCTACTCTCATGGGCAATCCAGTGAGAAGGCAGGTAAGAAACATGTTCCAAAGAGGATCCTAATTTATCCTGCTTCCCTGGCTTTCATATTTTTGCTTCATCCCTTTTCCTGCTGGTACTACCCAGTACCAGCAATCACAATGGGGATTAAAGCATTCACAACCAAATCTCTTAATTTCAAGGTGTCTTAGCTGCAGTTACAGGAGCAAGCTAAGCTGCTTTCCCAGGCTTTTGGTAACAGAGATGGACACTTACATGGATACATTTGAAACATCAGTGCTGCAAGAGACTCTTGATTTCCCCATCAGAGTAATGCTTTCTTCTTTCATTCCACAGGGCAGTCACGAGTGTATTAAGACACCACTGATGCACTGGTCTTCCCTGATTGAAGAAGTCACCAGAGCACCAGACACAGCAGCACTGCTCCCCTGCCCAGCACACACTGCCCTGCACATGTTACCCCTGAAGTCAAGATGAACCATTTCTAGGACTCTCCTAAAATTATCTCCTTTTTCCTTTTATACTGTGCTTCATGTGCAGCCACCATATGTACATGCACTTCTCCGCAGTGCAGTTGGTGATCTACTTTCTGCCTCTAATAAAACTTTACTCTTCTGCAATGCAAAGAAAACTGTGTCCGACAATCTCTTTGGTATATTAATATTGTATTTAAATGATATATATCTTCAGGGAGAAATTAAGGCTGGGTGTATATGTCAGATGGTCGCAAAGAAATGCGTGAATCCTAACTCCATCAGATGATGTAGGGATAAAAGATCAGAGAGGAACGAATACATTCACGTTAAACTCAAGAGTGACACCTGTAGGAAGAACAAGGGATGGGTAAAGCCCCTTTTCAGAGAGTGCACCATCGCAAGGGCTGTGCAAGTCCCTGCTCTGCCGGTTCAGCAGCTGATCTGAAACAATGAGGATACATTAACCCCAACATTTCACGCAATTTTTGTCATATCAAAACCATTTTCACTTGGGTCACTGAAGGAGGAATCAGTCCTCTCCTGGCAGCTTCCAGACGAGGGCTCTTCCTAAACTTGTTCAATAAAAGCAAAGGATTTGTTCAGGAAATGGGCGATGAGTGGAAGAAAGAAGCTCTCCTTATAACACTAAGTTCCAGTGTTAGGATGATTCCTCCTGACATGTCGGATGATCTGGGCTCAGGTCTTTTATCTGCTGATTCAAAATAAAGGAACTGTGTTCTCTTACTGCCTAGGCCAGTATACCCAGCTCCACGGTTCTAGTGCTCTGGCGGGATGGCTGGAGGGTGGCAGGGTAGAGGCAAGGCTCAACCATTCCTACTAAATCTGCTCCCCTTCCGGTAACACATTGACATTCTTTGGGCTCAGCAGGGGAAGACAAATGGGTGCAATATCCCACTCAAACCCCACAAATCCCTGTTTCACCCTTTGATCTGCAGTGGGAGAAAGCAGCTGAACAGGGTCCACCACCTCTGGGTGAGTGACTCAGCTGCCCAGGAACGCAGGGTGGGTCTCACAAGCTTCGTTGTTCTCTGAGCAGCACAAGAAGCAAGTTTTTATTTTGCCCAATAGCTTTTCCCTTGCCCATGGGTTTGCAAACAGGTTCAGGTCACGGAAAACATCACCTTCTTGGATAATTTATTTAAAAAGGCATCAAACTCTCTACATGTTACAAACCAAAGCTGAATCTTCAGCACAGCAGTGAAGAGAGATGAGTCAGAGAAACTATTTCCCTAGAAAACAAAGGAGATTTGTAAAGTCAAAGCAAAAATGCCTCTCCCGTGAGTCACAGCAGGACTCATGCTCTGACCAAGCTAACAGAGGCTCATCTTCTGCTTTATGCTCCATGTTACTTCTCGTATCAACCAGTGCTGATTACCTCAAAACCCAGGCCTAAACCTCAGCATCAGCCAGCTAGAATGGACTGTGGGATGAAATAGCTTCTCTGACCATAGCTGGAATAGAAAGAACATTTCTGATCCCAGAAAGGAGCTGGGCTGAGCCGAGCCAAGCACACCAGCCTCCGGCTTTCCTTTGGCTTTACTTGGTGGAGTTACCAGTCAGGACTTACCAGGGCATAGTCTGCTCACTGTAATATCAAACCCCATCACAACAAGACAGGGTGAGCTGGAATCAGTCTGCATTGGCAGCGTTGACACCAGGGAATGCAGTTCTGCTCCCCTGACTAACCCCACAGGAGAACGCAGTGCAAGCTGAGTCAGCCAGAGTGTGGCGGTTCCCACAGCATCCTCTAGTGACAAATACAGAGAACATACCACAGGATTTGGGACAGAAACTGTTCAAAACAGTCTCAAAGTTAAATTCAGGCCTCAGACCTGGGAAGCAGTTGAACAGCTCAAATAAGAATAAAATTGATATGTTTTCCAACATTGTGACACCAGAGGAGGTAATAAACCAAATGGACAGTAAAAAGATTAGAAATTAACTCATTACAAGGGACAGGGAAAAGAAAAAGGAAATACACGTTTCACATAATTCTGTCTGAAGGTTTTGAGTTAATTCCATGCGAAATCAGTAAACTCAGGTTCCATCCAAACCTCCTGGATTGTCCTTTCATGCATTGAGTTAGCCTTGAATTTGCTTTGTGTCCCTTTTCAACTCATTTAGCAGCAACAGGGCCTGGTGCAGCCAGCCAGGAGCATGGCAAGGAGCAGGAGTTTGTTAAGGATGAAGTTGAATTAAATGCTGTTGTGTTTTAAAAGGAGGCCTGTAGGGGGGACTGTGGAGATACAGACACTTGGTGCTGTCACTGTTGCCAAAGGTTGTGGACGTTATAATCTTTGGGTGTGTTTGAGTTTCTTAATTCTGGAAATTAATCATCCCCACCTGCACAATGCAACAACTTCAGGAGGTTTGATGAAGATGACAGGGGGAAATAAAGAAGAAACCAAACCGAGAACCTGAAATGAGTGGACTGAGTTTTCTGAGGGGCTCACGCTGGATGGGGCCATGCAGGACCTAGTCCCACGGGAATGCTGCTGTTTCCAAAGGCTGACAGGCACAGCAGCCTGCTGCTCCGGGGTCTCGCAGCTTTGTCTCCTGCACTCCTGGCTCCAAGGACATGGTACCCCCAGGCACAGCCTGGCCAGGCTCCTCCACTCCACTCAGCCCTTGCAGGGCAGGGTCCCCCCTGCACCTCCCACATCAAGGGATGGAAGCAGAATCTGATTGACTGGGCTTCTGGTGAAAAATCAGGTGAGAGGAAGCTACTTCTGTGATACTCCTCACAGTTACCAGCCTACCATCATGAAAACAGCAGCAGGAAGTTAAGCGAGTACAAACCTTCCTGTAGGAAAACCCTTTCTGTGTTCCAAGTAAGACATTTCTATGAAGTTCCATGTAATACAAAACATCCCAACAAACCTCCACATTTCTTAAGTATTCTCAGCCTATGACAGACATCGAGAGCAAACGCTCCCTGTGAACAAAGAGCAAATGCTCTCTACAGTGAACGTGCAGCTCCAAGAGTGCAGGGGCTGACTCCCCTGACTGGTTTAGTGCTGCCTAAAGAGAAGTTTATGGAGGCTGCAATTACTCCTAATGAGCCACATTTAGGAGCCCACGCTCGGAGCTGCCGTGCGAAGGTTGGCTCCAGGGAACACCTTTCCCCTGGCACACTCTCCAGCCCTGGCAGCCGGAGCCAGGCTGTGGATCAAAGGCGCTCACAGCCTTATTCACACAACGTTTCTGCCGTGAGTTCAGTTCTCTCCCACAACCCCACGTCACACTGTCAGAAGTTACAGCAGCACCAGAAAGTTCATGGTGATTCCACACAAAGATTTTAAACAAATGCCGATGCTTCCTTTCTGTTGAAAATGCTCTTAGGAATCACGGCAGCAGAATTTGAGAGGTTATACCAGTTATTAAAGATGAACCCATTAGAAAAGAGTGAAAAGGCACTAAGCAGGTATTCCAGTCAGCTTGATTTGGGGGTGATGGGCTGCCCCAAACATCTAGGCAGCCAACGCAGACCTTACTTTGTGCTTAAAGAAAGATTTAAAGCTAAATCCAAGTGTCTGAGGCTGCTGGGAAACCACAGGTCTCAGTGCCAGGGCTGCCCAAGAAGGGAATGCACCCAAAACACACTGACTGTGACACTGCCTGTAAGCTACTCCTGTTTGAAAACAGAGCAGACTGTTCAGCACAGTTAGAAATCCCCCCTCCTGTCCCCAGGGGTGTGGGACCACACTGGGCTGACACCCCAGGGCTGCTGAACACGTTTCCTGTGAGCTGGCAGTCACCAGGAGAAAAGCTGGTTTAAAACAGCTCCCTGGCAGCAGCTCCTCGAACCAGTGGCTCCACAACTTGCTCTCATAGAGCAACAGAGCTGGGTTTTCTCACTGAACCTAACAGAGATCTGGAGACTCTTAAGAGTTTCCCTCAAGCAAAAGCCAGTCTGAAACCACTGCAGGATCAGCAGAGCCCCAGCCCAGCTGAGAGGATCCATCAGCAGGGTACAAAGAGCTCCTCATTTCTCACGTTTCATGCTCACACAGCAAAATCTCTTCCCTTACTGGAAGCTGTGGATTGTCCCAATGACCAAAATATGCTCTCATAAAATTATTAAAAGAAATAATAACACATGGGCATATGAATACAAATCTATGCAAATCTATGAACCCATAACCATAGATCTAAATAATGAAAACACAAGTGTGCTCCCCACATGCTTTACAGACACAAACAGAATAAAGCAGCTCATCTCTCTGTGTATGAATCCAGCCTGCTCTGTGTTTCTAGCAAGTCTGGGATTATATTTTGTTTAGCAGGAATTTTCCATGTGGCCTATGGGAACCCCCGCCCCGGGGCCCTCCTGCATGTGAATCAGGCAGCCCTGCAGCTGGCCCAGCCAGCATCCAACACGGACTTGCTTCCTCTGAAGCCAGGGACAGGTTCAGTCTATTTGCTTTTGGCACTGCCTGTTGAGCTGCCTGCAGAAACCTGACTTTTGGAACCCAGCCTCTCAGCAGTTAGACCTTGGACTCAATAGTAGTTTCCAGCCCCATCATACCTTGTTGAGATGTACCAGCCAGATAACAGCATAAAGGAAGTATAAAAATACAGCCAGTGACTTATCTTTCATTCATCTGAGCATGGTGTCTTAACTGATCCTTTCTTCCCACACCAGTTTTAAACCTGCTAGAAGAAAATCTGCTTCCTTTCCTAGCTCAGGTACCTCACCCCCTGATGTGCACTACAATTATAGTTCTGGATTAAGAGGGAAGTCAAGAGTTTAAAGGTATTTCTGTTTCTAGGGAAACAGAGACAACACTGAGGTATTGCAAAAGCACACACCATGTCCAGCTTCAAGGAGTTAAGTATTTGCATTGCTCTCAGCTATTGAAGTGTTTTGAGTTCTTTATGATTTGTTGCCTGTTTTCCTCATACTGATCCCTTCCAGGACCTCACTTCTCATCCCTTTCACTGCAGACACAGGGCACCTCGTGCATGTCTCTTCACCAAATCACATTCCCTCTGCTTGGCAAAAGTAGCATTTTTGAGGAAGAGAACACTGCTACTCCCTGCCCCTGCACCCCCTCCTTCCAACTGCTCCCAGCCCGCTGCATGTGCTGGGACCTGCCTCGCAGCACATCAACACTCTTGTCTTTGGATCTGCTGGCACAGACAGTGAAAAGATGGCAACGTGAGGCTTGTGAGGATTATGAAAAAGATTAATGATGGGATATAAAAGCAAGAAAGCCAAGAATTGTAGCTTCAGCTGACATTCAACACCGTTATTTTAGTCCCAGCTGCAGAGAAACTGTTATCATTGGTTCTGCTCACAGCAAGGCTGAAAGAAAAAAAAACAGAAAGTTTTGTGTTTGAATTAAAGTGATTCAAAGGTTTCATGCCCACGATCTTCAGGAGGAGAGCAAAGCGTGTGAAGCTGGCGCTTTAAGAAGGCAAATGACCCGATCAGCAGGGTGGGACAGCCAAAGCTTTCGTGAGCAAGAGAAGAGATGAAGAGTGAGAATGTGCACACAGAAGAGCCCAGAAGCCCATTTTCACTGATGGAAGCAGAGGCAGAAAGAATGAATTCTCAGAAGGGATAAACACTTGAAGATTTCCAAGGCGAATTCAGAACAATAACCTGGCCTTGCTCATTCGTCCACAGAGGCATCTGTGGAATCTCAGGCACTGATAAAGTAGGTTAGAATGTTCAGAGAGTTCAATTTATTGTAAGTGCATTGGCGGTCCCTAGAAGCAAATTGAGCAGGATGTGAGAAGAGTGAAGGATTCACCAGTGTCACTCAAGGACAATAAAAAACGGGTTTCAGGACAATGAATAAAAATACCCTGAAACAATGTGAACACTGACAGAGCAGCAGTGACAAGTAACACAGAGCAGGCAAAGGAGATGCAGAACCAGGCCTCAGGCAGGAGCTTGGCCCTGGGCTGCTTCCACCAGCCTTCTGGATGACTTTACCTTAAAAAAATGTGTCTCTCCTTCATGTGCTTATCTCCCTCTGATAAGATGCAGATAAAGGAAATTCCCTCTCTTAGCCATCCCTTGTATTTTCTTTAGGGAAAAGCTGACCCTGTAATAAATTAGGTTTATTGCAGTGGGAGAAAAAAAGAGCTACGTGGAATGACAAAAGCGCATTCTTTCTTAGCAAATACTTTGCCACACTAAAGGCTTTTTCCAAGCTTTTAAGTTTATGTTATCACCTCCAGAGAGTCCAAACCAAAACAAGCACATGCAGCCATGGAGGTAAAAGACAGATGGAAAGTTAAAAGAAAACCAAAAGCTTTCTGAAAATTTAGATGCAGTTTTAGTGAAAATGCTGCTTGAAAGACTGATTTGATACTGGAAGCTTAGGATACGTTTGGTGGTACAAATGAGATTCAATAGTAACTCCACTGGACAGTGTCTCCCAAGCTGCTCCTCTCCTGACACTTCCAGGTGTACTTCCAAGCTGCCATGAAGAATGACAGTTCAGTCTGGGGGAGCTTTATACCCATGTGTTGAAGCAAACCCAACCTGCTGGCAGCACACTGCCAGTGTTCTCACAGTGCAGGCTATTGCACCTTCACTCAGGGGTATCAGAGGGAATGCAGAGCACTTCCTGATCCCAGCTGTCATGAACTGGATCATAAAATATTAGGCAGCATCTTACATGTGTATTTCACTTTGCAAAGCCCAAAATACACTACTTGGAGGTCCTGACATGGGAGGTGAGGCCGGAGTACCAAGAGGGAAGGATGTTCCTCTCTCCTTGAAGCAAGAGATGAAGCAGACTACGCTGGTATCTGTTCTTTAAGCTTCCCGCATGGCTGTGCAGTGAAGAAAAGCACATGGTATATTCCAACTGTGGATTTCATGTTTAACAATGAAATACCTGGTCTTCTGAAGCTCTCCTGTCTGCAGGCAGACTGTAACTGTCTGCTGCTATTATTCCACCTATGCACAGGCCTTGGAACAGTTACCTGCTGGGCTGGTTTTTCCTACCCAGGGCTGAGGAGGACATTCAGATCTATAGGAGATCTGAATGACAAACTGAAGGGCTCCTGTACGCCTAGGAAAGGCTGTACAGCCTCTGCAGAAAGAAAAGCACTGGGCTGTACTGTGCCCACGCTGCACAGCCCCACGGAGCTTGGTTTACACACTGTATATATCAAGTACTACATTGTGTGCCTGACTCACTGCACAATTCCTCTTCCTGCTCCAGCCTCAGAATTAGATACAGACCAATGGGGGTGCTGAGCAGGTGCCTTGGCCAGCTTCCAGTCTGTGTATTTGTTCTTTTACCCTCCCTGTATTTGCCCTGCAGTTGGACATTTCTCTCTGTACACAGTGAGCACAGCAGTAATGGGTGGTGCAGAAAGGCCCCTGCACAGAGTACTCATTTCACTTGGCTTATCTTTAATTCTTTCTGTTGGTATTAAATGAATTCCTCATTGAAACATCACTTCATGCATCTGTGCCTCTAAGTTCTGTTTAGTGGGAACACTTGCTGGTAGCAGAACTTCTGCTGGTTCTGGTGCCTCCCTGAAGCTGCACATGCAGGAAGGGCAGCTCACTTCCTCCTTCTTCAAAGAGCTCCTCTGAGGAAAACCAGGATCCTTCAGACCAGGCATGCTGTCTGTCAGCCCCCCTCTTCTACTGTCAGACCAAAGGAACAAAGAGCAGAAAAGAAAGAGTGAAGATGTTACTTCTGAAAGAGTTTTTCTGAGGGGAAGTAAGCAAAACGGAGGGGTGGGAACCTGCTCTATCCAGGTCTGCACACGTTGTTCACCATTTGGGCTCCTTTCAAGCTCTGTTATCAGTCTAACAATTACTAACTCCCTCTTTCCTGGGATCACATGAAGAAAGTCTTTGTGTGCCTTGGCTGTGGGTAGGCGCTGGCTGCAGCGGGACGGGCACCCCAGCCCTTTGTCTTCATGTGGCTAAACTGTAACTAGACTGAAGAATGCTCCTCGTGGGGGGGGGGGACCTGCTCTGAACCCCACCTTCTGCCTCAAGAGGCAGCAGTCAGGGGGAGGGAATCAGCACCTGTATGTGAAGGTATTTGGGAATGAAACAGCCCACTGCACTGCTGCTGACCAATGAGAGGGGTTGCCTTGCTGGCAGAAGGCTTAAGGCTGATAAATTCCATGGGTCTCAGATAACACATTCTGGAGACAACTCCCATTGTAGCAGGCATAAAAGAGCTGTGGTGGGGGAGCAGAGACACTCCTGCTGCAGGATCACCGACTGTGGGAGCCGAGGCTTCGGTCAGGTCCTTGCTGTTTCTTACCATGGCCAGTTACAGCTTCAGGCAGTTCTCCTCTTCAGTGGCAGGGGGACCTGGCATCTCCTCAACCCGGTTCGGAGGCTCCTTCAGGGCCCCCAGCATCCACGGGGGCTCTGGAGGCCGGGGGGTGTCAGTCTCTTCTGCTAGGTTTGTCTCTTCAGGCCTAGGGAGCAGCCTGGGAGGGGGATATGGAAGTACTTTCAGCAGCAGCTTCAGTGGTGGGTTTGGTGGAGGTCTGGGTGGTGTGGATGGCCTCCTCTCGGGCAACGAAAAGGCAACGATGCAAAGCCTGAACGAGCGCCTCGCATCCTACCTGGAGAAGGTGCGAGCTCTGGAAGAGGCAAACTCGGATCTTGAAACTAAAATCCGAGACTGGTACCAAAAACAAGGCCCAGGCCCAGCTCGGGACTACAGTGCCTATTACAACACTATTGAAGACCTTCGAGACAAGGTAGGTGCTAGTATTTATTTCAAATCATTTTAGATTTGCACTTAAGTGGGAAGCATAAAAACCCGAGAACACCCAGAAGGCACTGCGGTGTCTGGAAAGGAGAGGAAGATGAAATGAGTATGCAGGGATGGGGCAAGGAAAGGAAATCACCAGCATGGAATTACCTACTCTTCAAGTATTAGCCAAGAGGATGTGCAAAGCAGTCAGTCTGAGATGCCTTAGTACTTAATTCTCTGATAAAAGCATCTATATATTTATATATGCACACATATACACACTTGCTGGTCATCTACACGTATATGACCTCTGAATAGATACATGGCCATATATATTCTGATCAATATAAAGAGAGTCAAAAGTGACAGCAACCTGCCTGCCTCTGTAAGCTGCTACATGCCACACAGCTTGAAGGACCTGAGGCACACATACACTGCTTTAACAGGAACAATACAAATCTGTGAAGGAGTTTTGTAAATGTGGAGACAGTGGCTCAAGATTTCATCATCACAGATTTATTTTCCTTTCACGCTTCACTTCCTTAAGCTTGGAACTGAAGTATTGCAGTATAGGTGCTGAAACAGGCAGCTTATGCAAGAAGGAAGTGGCAGACATGCAGTATCAATCCCACATCTAAATGTAGGATTTGCCCCAACAGCTCATGGGTACCCGATAACAGATTACTTGGAGATGATGCACACCCTGGAAAACAGAGGTAGCAGCTGATTAAGCTATATAAATAAATGAATGAAAACTGGAGGTTCAGTTTTCCCAGCTCAGCCTGGAGGTCATGACCATTCCCACACTTTCTCCTTGCTTCAGTCATTCACATTCTGCACTGAATTTAAACCTGAGCTAACGGGACAGGCAGAACTGGCAATGAGATTTTCTCCTTATGTCTTTTACTCCCCTTAGTTAGGGGAGAGAAAATGTTGCTCCTGATGGTTTTGCGGGTGACTTTTTCAGTTTTAAAAGTGGCAGGCAAAACCAGACACGATTTCAAGGTAAGAATTAACAGAGATTATCTCTAAATAAACAAAATTTCCTGTAGAGGCTTTCATGAGGCATTAGAAGAATCAATAAACACTGTCCTGGATACTCTAGGAAATAAAAACGTGTTCAGAGACTGGGCAAATGGAACATGATCTCGTACAGTTTATGATACACAAAATGTCATTTGTTTTAAAACCATACAGACCTTGTAACCGCTTCCCACTGCTAAGAAAACACGGCATGAGAACAGATCCTGCTAGGAGGAGTCTGCTGGCCTGGCTGCCCTGCAGCTCTGCAGGGAACTGCTTTCTTGCTGCAGTCCTACCCCCAGGCTCACCCAAATCCTCTCAATCTAAGACAGCACATGGTTATGTCTCACTGCGGGACTTGTAGCTAAAAGCCTCTTCATATGCCAGATAAGAGGAAGAGGATGTACCCATACCCAACACTCGTGGCTCAAGTGCGGTGATAAACCTGTGCTATGTATTTGTTGTAGATCATTGATATTTCCCTACCGAGACCAAATGAAATACACTTTTATTTGGTGCAGCTGCAAGTGAACCAGGATCTTAACTCTTCTATCTTCACATCAGGGCAGAACACACACAGTTGTTTTCAGCCTCAGCAATGAACTCCTTTTGTTTGTAGATCCTTGATGCCACTATCGACAACGCAAGGATGGTCCTGCAGATTGACAATGCCAGGCTGGCTGCCGACGACTTCAAAACCAAGTGAGTCATTTCTCACAGGAAAAAAGTAAAAACCTGTGTTGAGCCAAAGGGCAGTAGCTGTGAAAGAGAAAGGAATGCCTATAAAACCTCTGTATGAGCACGAGTTTGAACCAGTCCTTGGAAGTTCAGCCTTAAAGCACCATCTCCACCATGGAAAATTTGGTACCGTGTAAGATACGTGGAGAAAAGTTTAATGCTGGGCAACATTTGCTACATCACAAACCCCATAAACTCAGAACCACCTACAGCAGGTGATGCCTGTGGTGGTGGGCTGGCTCAGTCAGCTCACCTCAGCAGCCTGGCTTTGCTTTGTCGAGGTTTGAGACGGAGCAGGCTCTGCGCATGAGCGTGGAGGCCGACATCAACGGCCTGCGCAGGGTCCTGGATGAGCTGACCCTGGCCAGGGCGGACCTGGAGCTGCAGATCGAGAACCTGAAGGAGGAGCTGGCCTACCTCAAGAAGAACCACGAGGAGGTAAGAAAAAGTGTGGAAGTAACATTAGAAAAGCAGCATGTTTAAATGGGGAGTCCCCCAGGATTGTCCTGGGCTCTCCAACAGTGAAGGCAAGAGTTCTGTGTAGACTGGGAAACTAAAGATCCCCTTGCAAGTGTTTAAGGGGAGTCAGTCAGAAAATATGGAGGGTTCGTATGTTTTCAGTTTATGATCGTACCCTCTTTTGTCTTCCTTTGCCATGTCCACACAGGAAATGAGTGCCCTGGGAGGGCAAATAGCTGGCGAAGTCAGCGTTGAACTGGACTCTGCTCCAGGCATTGACCTGTCCAAGATCCTGGCTGACATGAGAGACCAGTACGAAGTCATGGCTGAGAAGAACAGGAAGGATGCTGAGGCCTGGTTCCACAGCAAGGTAGAAAAATCTCCCCACTGTACAAATACCAAAACAATCCAGGGAACAAAACTGCTGTGAAAGCCTTAGGGCCTCTGCTTGGAGGCCCCACATTTCTCCTGTAATGGGTTCTCTGTTTCAGACTGAGGAGCTGAACCGCGAAGTCGCTATCAACACTGAGCAACTTCAGAGTAGCCAGTCTGAAGTCACTGACCTGCGTCGCACCCTCCAAGGACTGGAGATAGAACTTCAGTCCCAGCTCAGCATGGTACGTTACAACCCACGCTGCATGGGCATCCCCCCTGGGAGGGTACCTATTCCCCTCCCTCCGCACAGTCCTGAACCTGCCTGCAACCTTTTTGTGGTCTCCCTCCACCCCCCTGCACGCAGAAAGCGGCTCTGGAGAGCACCCTGGCAGACACGGAGGGGCGATACAGCGCCCAGCTCGCGCAGATCCAGGGCCTCATCGGCACTGTCGAGGCGCAGCTGGCTGAGCTCCGAGGGGACATGGAGCGCCAGAACAGCGAGTACAAGATCCTCATGGATATCAAGACTCGCCTTGAGCAAGAGATTGCTACTTATCGACAGCTCCTGGAAGGCCAGGAGTCCCAGTAAGTAACTGCTCACTGCAGAAAACCTGTCTGTTTAGCCCCATGCCATGGTGCTCCTTAGCCACAGCACCACAGCAAATGCAACCTGCAACAGTCCTGGGCTTCTACAGTTTTTCTGGACCACGGTGGAGCTAGAAATGTTACGACTCCCATTCACACTGAGCTCCTCAAAGAGCTGCTAAACAAAAAGGCAAACTGACAAGCAGCACTAGAGGTTAAATGCAACTAACAGTTAGAGTGGGAACTCGGAATTGTCTGCTTGACAGTCAGGAAACAGTGCAGCCAGTAATGTTTTACAGAGCAGAAGGATCAACACCAAGTTCCCATAAACTTCCCGTTACCAGTTAAATAGCTCTTGCCTCAGAGTAATCTGTATGGAAGAGGATACTCTCAAGGGAAGGCAAACAAGCCATTGCAGCCAGCCATGGAGTGCACCTCCCACATGGGAACCCACTTACTGCCAGTTCCCAGAAAGCTCAAGGAGGAAAATATCTCATAGCCTGGAACAAAAAGGAGGAGTTGAAAGATTTTTATTTCCTCTCTTCCTTCTTTTCCATAATTTTCTTTTCCCACTGCAGTTGTTAAAAGATACATTTCCTACAACCATGCTCTCTCCTGAGCTGAAAGGGAGAGCACGGAGATGACCCTCCCTTTACTGTCCATATACAAAATGTGCCTGATTGATTGTAGAGAATGTGCTTTCGTGCAGCCTCATCCCAGGCAGCATTTGATGTGTTTCATTTCAACTGTTCTCTCTGTGTTCTACAGGATGTTTGGCTCCTCTTCTGGAATTGCTGGTAAGAATCCCTGCTCTTTCAGGAAACCTTTACATTGTACATTATGGTAGTTGTGTCCATTATAGAGACTGGGCTGCTGCACTGATTTGTGTCACAAAAAAAAAGATCTGATAAGTAACAAATTATGACTCTGGGCAGAATTTAGCAAATTTCAGTCCTTAAAAGATGTTACACATCTGAAAACAATCTCTGACTATGCTACAGGAAACATCAAGTAAAGCCCAAAAGGGTTAATCATTCCCCCACATGAAAGGGTACAAGAGATTTAAGCTTGGCCAGCTCAGGGGAACTGTATGAACACGCAAGTCAAACTTGCCTTGAGCTTTTAAAGGTCTGCTATATTGTAAAGGTGATGCGTGATTCAAATCGATGCTATGAAGAAGCTTCTGAGATACGGGAATGAGAGATGAGACGTAAACTAAGCTCAGTGCCCACTGCAGTGTCTGTGTGTTACACCGAAGTAATCACTGTTCTTTCTCTTCCTATTAATGTAGACAAAAGAGACAAGCTGGCAGATAGAAAACAGCTCTGAAATCCTCCAGATGTCACCCTCAAAGTGAGAAAAAGCAGACACCACAGGGGAATTGAAACGGAGGAATCATTCTGCACTGCTGGAAATTACTGTCTGAAAGCACAGAGAATTCTTGGCCACACTAAGTTTTGGTAGATTGATCACGTAGTGGTGATTAGTTTGTGATTTGGGTTAGCTTTTCAATTACTTCTAGATCTTTCCTGTACTGAACTGCTGTATCTACTCTAATAAAGATGACCTTTTTCCGCAATCTTAGCTTCTCTGGGGTTATACAATAATTGTTCCTGAAGGTATTATTCCTGAAGTTTGGCTTTCATCAGGCAGTAAACAGCCAGCCAGCCTCCCCAAGAGCTTCATGTTCACAGTGGCTGGAGCTCCATCTCCAATGTCTTCCAGCCCCTCTTGCTGGTGGGAGCTCTGAATAGGGAGGAAATGAAACCCTCAGCTCCTCAGAGTGGGGGACAGAAAAGTGAGCTCAGCTCCTACCAGCAGCAGCTGTGCACTCTGCAGAGCAGCCCTGAGGTGTCCAGTGATTCTGGTTAAGAAGCAAGAGCTGGGAGATGTTTTGTTAGGGGGAAACGCGAAGCTGTTAAAATGACTTGAAAATAACTCCTGCAGAAACAGTGAGAGACTTCACTCACTGTCTGAGTTCACACCGGGGTAACAAACCTTCAGTATCAATTTTAGCCACCTTCGCTCTCACCACTGAGAGGATATTATATATTATCTGAGCTGAATTTCTAAATGTGATCACTTTTCACAGAACCCCAGAATCCCAGCCTGGTTTGGGTTGGAAGGGACCTCAAAGCTCATCCAGCTCCAACCCCTGCCACAGGCAGGGACAACTTCCACTGGAGCAGCTTGTTCCAAGCCCCTGTGTCCAACCTGGCCTTGAGCACTGCCAGGGATGGGGCAGCCACAGCTTCTCTGGGCACCCTGTGCCACTGCTTCAGCACCCTCACAGGGAAGAGCTTCTGCCTAAGAGCTCAGCTCAGTCTCCCCTCGGGCAGGTTCAAGCCATTCCCCTTGGCCTGTCCCTACAGGCCCTTGTCCAAAGCCCCTCTCCAGGTTTCCTGCAGCCCCTTTAGGCACTGGAGCTGCTCTCAGGTCTCCCCAGAGCCTTCTCTTCCCCAGGCTGAACAAGCCCAGCTCTCTCCGTCCCCAGAACTCTCAGTTCAGGACCCCAGAAGTCACTAACCGCATTGCCACCACTAAGCTCCCAGCCAGGGAAACTTTTTAGGGTTTGTGCTAAAAGAAAACCATGGCTGTGGCCTCTCCCATTGTGCCTCCCCTGTCACACAGCTCCTCAGCCAGGGGTGACACTGAACACCAACATGCCCAGACTGAGAAGACCCCAACAGCACAACTCCCCAGAGTGGGACATCTCATTGCCTCTGTTTCAGGAAGACACCATCAAATCCTTCAGCTCTTCTCTCCTCAGACAGGGAAGGGAATAATTATAGCACCCTTGCTCCTAACTAGATGTACCTTACAGCCAAAAGGAGCTTTGGGAGGGAAGGAACACCTGAAGCTGTGGACCTGCTCTATCCGGGTTGGGCAATTCTCTTCAGTGGGGAGGTGCTGGGGCTTGGGTTGATTCAGTGGTGACTCAGGTGACCTGTCAACATCAGCCGTCAAGCAGTGACATGGACAATCCCAGCTCAGGCTCTGGAAATCCAGCATGAGGACATGAGGCAGTGGCTGTGCTGTGACAGGGAAAAACTGTGACAGGAGAGAAGAACAGTCACCAAAAGTAGGGATCAGCAAAGACACAGAGAGAAGAGGACAAGATGGGAAGAACAGGGGGCCCAAGGTGCTCTGGTGGAAACAAGCAGGATCAGAAGGGAGCAGAGGCAGGAGTGCTGGCATGCACGAGATGCAAGTGGCTCCTCAGAAGATCACCCACTTACATGGTGATGCCTTCGGGAGAGCAAGGAGAAAAAAACTCTTGTGCATGGACACTTCAGCGCAGGCTGGTCCGGAGTGCTGACAGCTTGCTAACCAATGCTTCATACCAAGTTTATTCCCTATAAGTTGATTCCCTACAACGGTCAGACCTGGAATCCCTCCCAGATGAAAGAACAAACAAGTCCAGGTCTGGTTTTTAAACATAACAAATCCCATTCCCTGAGAGCAAGTTGTGGGGACAAACCCAGGCAGAGCGGGAGATGATGGTGCAGATTTCCTGTGTCATCCAGCTGCAAATGGGAAAACCTTATACGAACACCCAGAGTGCAAACGATAAGTTGTAAATTCACTTTTCAAATCTGTACTTTGACCAAAAAAGTTTTCTTTTCAAAGATTGCATTAAATGTGTGTTTAGAAAAAAAAGATGTTTAAAATGTTAACAGTTCAAAAGTGTTTCAGAGTTTAAAAGTGCTGAGAACTGAATGAATTCATAAACCATGCCAAAGAAACTGGGGACTTCCGAGACTTGGAAGAACCTTGAAAAGGCTCGAATTCTTGGTTTTATAGCCTCATTTTATATTTTCATTGATTTTGTCCCATAATTGTAGGGTAATGAAGGATTTCTGGTGAAATGTTTAATTTAAAGTCACTCTGAGACCCTAATTTTAGAGTTTGGTTCAGCAAAACAAAGAAGGTGTTTGCTAAAGGTATGTAACACCTGAGTGATAGTTTTATCAGCAGAGACCGGGATGATAAACAAGCTGCTTCTTGAATGGAACTCTCTGTCCTCCTGAAAGGAGAGGCTCAAGTGTGTCAGCTCCCCTAATCCCGTCACAGAAGCACTGAAGGAGTTTGGGCAGCACAGACATGTCTGGGGATGGCTTCCAGGAAAGCTCTCACAAACTGAGGGGCTCCTCATTGCCGAGCACTGGGGGAAAGGGCTGGAACCAGGATGAGGGCACGGGAGAAGAGTGAGGAGAGGGAGAACAGAATAAAGGCATAAGCTGGAAATAGCTCTTGATCATGGGGGACGCTGAAGGAGCTGAGTGCTGATTTACACGACATGGGAAAAGCCCCGGATCCCTGGGTTATGCTATAGGACATAACCTGTGTTGGCTGCTTGATTAAGTTTTGCCAACAGTAAATATTCCACAGGAAAAAAAACAGCTTTCTATCTGCTCCTTGGGTTTTGTAAGTGTTCATCTGATAAGGATCTAGGATAGTGCCCAGGGCTCTTTGAAAAGCGGCTACGTGTGCTTCACCACAAGCTTCCAGGGAAGTTAGAAGGGCTGAGTGAGAGAAGACTGGGTGAAAAAGCCCCGAAGTTTCCTGTGCAAGTTTACAGGGTTTTCCAGAAGGGATTTTGCTGGCTTGTTTTTTTCAATGGAATTTGATGCTGCTCCTGGTGGGATCAGCCAGTATCGAGCAGCGCGGGGGTCCCCAGACCTCGGCACAGTCACATCACAGGGGTCCTAAAGAGCCTTTTTTTATCTTTAGGAGTTTGTCTGAACGTGTCTCCTCAGATACCAACTCCTGGAGACACACAGAGTTGGCAAGCGCCGCAGAACCATTCATCTGCCCCACAGCCAAAGCAAACTGCTGTGGCAGAGCTCCAGGATCAGTCTGAGATGTGTTTCACCACTGGAACATCCCACCTCTCCCAGCGGGCTGAGGAAGGGGGGACATGCTCTGAACGCGCTGGGCACCTGCGTATCGCAGCTGGATTTTCCATGTTTCTTTTCTCCCAAATCCAAATCCTCTCCCAGCTAAAAGGCTGCACGTTCCCCTGAGGCTGAATTTCAGTCACAACTCCACTGCAGAATCCCTTCAGTTTATTCCAGTCATCAGAAACAGCCTCAGTCTCTCTGCAGTCATTCCATCCTGAATTCTGAGCTCACTCTCTGTTGATACAGACCAGTACAAACTGTGCTAAAACCAACACTCTCCTTATTCTGTGGCTAGCAAATGTACAGATCCTCATGCAGTCGTGTTTTAATTAATTTTGGTGGTTCCAAACTGGAGCCCAGAGACGGTTCCTCCCTCCTTTACTTCATCCCAGCTTTCCCAAACCACCCTGCCCCTCAGCATGGATTTCTTGTCTCCCCAAACCCCTAATTCTGCAGCTGTAGCTTGTGGCTTTCACCTGCAGGTCACCTGGTTGTACAAAGAGAACAAGCTCTTTCTCCACACTGCCCACCACTGCCGTGCTCTGCACACACACATCACAACACACACAGGGCAATTGGGCAGTCCATACCCCTTCAAAATCTCCCGAGTCTGTTTTCCCCTCATTCTGCAGTGTTGGATTGAGTTACTGCCTGTGAACCTCACTAGCAAGCGACCCGGTGGGGAACACACTGGTGTGTCGGACTTCTCACGCCTTCCTTTCAAGACTTACTTCATTTCCTAGCACATCCTGGCATTAAACACATTACTGCCATCTGAAGCTCCATCTTCAACCCAATTTGTTTTCATTTCCCAAAAGCAGGAACTCAGTCCTCCCACGTTTCTTCTTTTAATTTAATTACTTCAGTCTTGTATTACCCTTCTGGACCCTTTCACAAGCATTAGCTCTTCCTTGTTCATTGAGGGCTGCTAACTGCTCCTCATGCAATGCTATGATGATGTGCTTTTGTACTAAAAATTCAGACTCCAAACTCTAAGTATTAGTTCCAAGCAAAGAACAGGAATAAGAACATACGAGATTCAATGCCAAATTTTTAATGGGAAAAATGTGGATGGAAAAGAAGAAATAATGGTGCCAAGAACTGATGATTGAGCGTTTTGCAATGAAAGGAGGATTTGACTTCAAATTTGTTTGTAGAAAAAGCTGACTTTCTTAAAATAGCCCCCATGATGGCTGTGACTGGGTAAGTAGGTGTGGCAGAACTCACTTTGTTTTTCCATTCCTAAATGTCAGAGAAGTAAACTCCAAGTTTCAGAACTATAGCCTGAAGAAAAAACACTCATCTGAATCATCCCTTTTGTTTAATTAAGAAAAGAACCCCAGCCCCAGCCCCGGCTCTGCTGTGAGGAATGGCATCATAATTGGCCTCACCTCTAGGGAGGAGAAATTTTGGAAGGAGGGCTGCAGGTTGGGTTTGTCTCCCAACACCCTATCTTGAGGGTATAAAAGAAGCACCAGGGCACTGAAGGCACGACACCTTCCTCTTCCACAGCAAGCCGCACACCTGACCCTACTGCCGCCTTGTGCTGCAGCCATGGCTACTTCCTTCATGCAGAGCTCTTCTTCTACCTATGGTGGTGGCTTTGGGGGTGGTGGTAGCTCTCGCCTTTCCTCAGTCCGAGCAGGAGGAGCCTGCCGTGCTCCGAGCATACATGGAGGGTCTGGTGGCAGGGGTGTCTCCATCTCTTCAGCTAGGTGTGTCTCCTCCGCAGGAGGTGCATACGGTGGGGGCTTGTATTCTGGTTTAGGCAGTGGAGGAGGCTACAGTGGCTTTGGTGGTGGTGCAGTCTGTGGCTTTGGTGGAGGGGCTGGCTTTGGTGGAGGGGCTGGCTTTGGTGGAGGAGCTGGCTTTGGTGGAGGTTCTTGCTTTGGCGGAGGATCTGGCTTTGGTGGAGGTTTTGAAGTTGGTGGTAGCTTTGGTGGTGGAGATGGCCTTCTCTCTGGCAATGAAAAGATAACTATGCAGAACCTGAATGACCGCCTGGCCTCGTACCTGGAGAAGGTGCGAGCACTGGAAGAGGCAAATTCAGATCTCGAAGTTAAAATCCGAGACTGGTACCAGAAGCAAGCTCCCAGCAGCCCAGCCCGGGACTACAGCAACTACTACAAGATAATTGAGGATCTCCGAGACAAGGTACCACATTCATCTGCAGGGGAGTTCTGAGATGCATTACAATTGTGGAACTGCATATTCCACTTCTTTAAAATAAGCTAAAATAATCCCAATATATATATTGAATTCTCCACCCAGGTATTTTGTGGTTATGAACATTCTAGCAGAAAAGAGTAGCATTTTCTCAATTTAAAAACCAAATCTGTTGTACTGAAAATGTGCTGTGTGTCGAAATTAAAATGACTGCACTAGAAGTTAGCAAAACGTGCCAAATGTATTTAGAATTATCAACAGACTTACTCAGCAATCAAATAGCAAAGCCTGTGACAGGTAGGCCTCAAAGGCTGACAAAATAATTCTCGCTGCAGGTAAGATGGGGTGTACAAAGGTCTTTCCTCATCACATCTGTAATCTGGGTCACTCAAAGGTGTTATTCACAGGAACCTTTCTCCATGTTTCTTTCATTGCAGATCCTTGCAGCTACTGTTGACAATTCCAGAGTCATTCTGGAGATCGACAATGCCAGGCTGGCTGCAGATGACTTCAGACTGAAGTAAGCTTACGTGAAGCACATGTGGCTTCTCTCTTCTTTCTCTCCCAAAACAGTTTTCTGATAGGTGTTTTTCCTTGATAGCTTCTGATGAAAACCCCTGGCAAACAGAATCCACATGCTGAAGGATCAATTTGCAATGTACACCTGAGAGAACACACTATCCAGCTCACTAAGCTGTGTACATAATACATTCTAGCTCATGCCTTAGTTTTCTAGTGATGCTCCTATTTTTACTAGCCTAAATCCCAGGGGGAAAGAAGATAGGAACAGGTTGGGATTTTCACTTAAAAGGAAGAGAGTGGCATGAAGAGCTCACTGCTGGGTTGCAGTAGTTCTCTCACAAAGAGTCCGAAATTTAGAATTTTCATTTAGAACCCACTCCTACACTCACGATACAATCTCATAGTCTGATAGCTCTACTGAACACAAACCCTTACATATTTCAGTGCTTGTTTCCTTTTTAAACCACAGGTATGAGAACGAGCTGTTCCTGCGCCAGAACGTGGAGTCTGACATCAACGGCCTGCGCAGGGTCCTGGATGAGCTGACCCTATCCAGAGCCGACCTGGAGATGCAGATCGAGACACTGAAGGAGGAGCTGGCCTACCTCAAGAAGAACCACGAGGAGGTGAGTCCCCACAAGTGCAGAGAGGAAATTACCTCCCTTTGGAATTCATGATTCTCAGGGGGGGAAGGGGAAAATCCAAGCAAAAAACCCGAGGCAGCACTGCAGCTTCGTAAGAAGAAAACTAACATTAAAAAATCCAAAGTGTGTCCTGGGAAGCATTTCTCTGATTCCAAACTGCTCAGACCTATTGGTTTCATTGTGAAATTCATAAGCACATGACATGTTACTGACAGAGTTAAGCTGAGTAAAAGAAATATCCATGCAAGTTACACACAAGTTACATGCACATATGTGTTGTGTGTCAGTGCACAGAGAGCAGAAAAGCACGAGGTAAAATTCGATAAAGGTTATTATGTGTGTTCCATCGATACTTGATAACGATCCTGCAGCCACTGGGTGGATTGCTGATGGCAGAGGGAGCCTGATGTTTTCATGTCCTCTGCCCATGCAGGAAATGAAAGAGTATTCAAGCCAGCTCAGTGGAACAGTCAACGTGGAAATGGATGCGGCTCCTGGCATTGACCTGACCAGAATTCTCTCTGAGATGAGGGAGCAGTACGAAGCTCTGGCTGAGAAGAACCGTAAAGATGCTGAGGCCTGGTTCTTCACTCAGGTATAGTTACACCAGGAAAACAGCAAACTAATGCATTGCCTCGTTCTTGCTGGGCCAGCAGATGGGATGGGCTCCCCTTTTCTCAAAATACCTGAAAACCTTTTCATACAACACGCATGTGATTTTACGGTTGTTTTTAACTTTCAGACTGATGAGCTGAACCGTGAGGTAGCCACCCATACACAGCAGATACAGTCCAGCAAATCGGAGATCACAGAACTGAGACGCACAGTCCAAAGCTTGGAGATTGAGCTCCAGTCGCAGCTCAGCATGGTATGGAGCGGTGCCAAGCACACCCCAAGTCACAGCTAGCACACTCTCCCCTCCCTCCTTCCTTTGCCTCTCCTCAGATTCCCCCTCTGCAGGACAAACCTGCGTGCTAACCTGTTCTGACACGATTCCACTTCAGAAAGCTGGACTGGAAGCCAGCCTGCGAGATACAGAAGGCCGATACTGCGCCCAGCTGGCCCAGATTCAGGCCCTCATCACCAGCGTTGAGGAGCAACTGAGTGAACTGCGGTGCGACATGGAGCGTCAGAACCAGGAGTACAGGATGCTCATGGACATCAAAAGCCGCCTGGAGCAGGAAATCGCCACCTACCGCCAGCTGCTGGAGGGCCAGGACTCTCAGTACGTAACAATACACAGCCCCTGCGCTGATTAGATAAGGTTAATAACCTGACACATCGTAAAGCAGTAAGTTGTGGTTGCCAGGTTGACTCCAGATCACTAAATTGCACTCACTTCATATGCAGCCTTTGGAGTTCTGGCAAAGCAAATGCCCAGCAATGTTCCAGGCGCTGCTGCAACTCAAGCTGAATCTCCAGATCAATTGTGCTGATGGTTTAGAAATATAAATGCAACTATTTTGACTACAATGAACGAAAGAAGGCACCAGGCACCTTATGTGTGTCTTACATGATACTCTTGTTGCACTGGAATTATAGTCTTTAGCCTGACATAACTCATAAAAACCTGTTCTCAGTATTTCTTTAGCTTTTGGTGTTCTACGCTTGTGCACAGAGGTGAAAATACTCATCCTCATACACCAGCACTCCCAGGTAGAAAATAAATTGGCACAGACTACAGTTACTTTACTCAAAGCTACATTTTAGTGACCATTTCTCATATCTGCTCTATACATGGAATTCCTTTTGATTTCTGAAGAGGCATCAGCTCCTTACACTGTTTCTAGATTATGACATTTTGAGAAGAGGAGCATAGAGAGCCCTGTCAGAACCAAGAACTGGTCTGACTGCTGTTCCTATGTCCTACTGAGTACCTGGGAGTGCCCTTCAGAGCAGAAACCTCCTTAACAATGGTACTAGGAAGGACACACCTGAGGCGCAAGCCATTGAAGGAAGCAGTGTGAGATCAGGGCTGGGCACCCATGGCACTTCCTTGGTGGATGAAGGGTTTCAGTGGGCAGGGTCAGCGATGGTCACTAATCAAATATTTCTTCTTTCCTACAGGATGTCAGGAGTGAACCCTAAGGATGGTAAGCAGAATTTTGATTTAAAGAGGGGCTGAAATGGTTAAATAAACTCAGGGTTTCTTCTTACTAACACAGACTCCACTCTGTCTGCAATGACCACATTCCTTATCATTTCCAGACAAAAATGCAATACTTTATCTTAGCTTATGTGTACTTTTGAAACCAGTAGCTTACCAAAATGACTGCATGGTTTCCTCACGGGATTCTAAACTACTAAAATCTCCCAAAGATTCCTAAATTCCTTTGATTCACACACCATACAAGATACATTCAAATCTGATTTGTGATGTGCACTCTTAGGATTTACTGGGTTAAGATGGAAAGGCAGTTCCCTCTTTAGAATGTGAAAAAGATCTTGTGAGAAACAACACCCCCCCCCATCATGCAGCTCCTCACTGTTAGCACTACACTGGCCTTTTCCCTAACTGGCTTTGTTTTTCTCCCACAACAGCATCTGCAAGCAGTAGCAGAGTTCGCATCAGTGTGGAAGATGATGGAAAACATACTTCTTCTCGTGACAAAAGATACTAGGAAAGAAACACTGCATCCTCTCTTGCATATGGCACCATATATAAGCAGCGCAGCCTGCATGCTGGCTAATGCTGAGAGAAATCATGCCCTTGTACTGCTGCCATATCACAAGAATGTAATCCAAGAATGTGCACCAGCTTGATAGCTGGCCTTAAATTTGCTCTCCTCTTTACCTGCTTGTGTGACTCCGTGCTGAGAGATGACAAGCTTGTTTTCTGTCTGTAGCTATATGGTTTCCTTATAAAAGAACCTACATAATAAAGTTGCTGTTCTGCTCGTGCAAGTATATCCAGCCTATGTTGTTTTTCCTGAGGTCAGAATGACCCTACCATGCACACAACCATACACCCACCTTAACACGGGGCTTCCTGTCACCCACAAGAGATGCTCAATGCATAACAACAGCAAGAACAACTTTAACAAGAATTATAAAGATGATAATGAACAAACACATATAAAGTGCCATTAGATTCCCCCAGGAATCTGAAGCTAGTGCCAGTAAATACCTGAGAAGATAATGCAAACAGTCCTTGGGCTCTTTGGCCCTGAATTCCAGATACACAACGTCACTACAGTTCATGCACAAATAAAATGCACCATCGATGTTGTTCCATGTATGTATTTACGCTCCTGCACTTCCTTCAACCAAAAGGCAAATTCCTTCAGTGCTTGAGGAAGCACCAGGCAAGGTCCAGAGGAAATGGAACTGTTCAGCCAGAGTCTGCTGTGACTGTTTTGGTTTCCCTACATGAGGAACAGTCTCACCGGCCTCTGCCACTGCTGTGGCTGTTCCAGGCCACTGCCTTTGCCAGCAGCAGGTAGTCTTCAAGGCTGCACTGCAGTCATGGCAGAGCCCCGCTTGTAAAGACTTCAGAACCTTATAAAACATTCCCAAAAATGCTGTATTTTGCTAATAGAACCTTTTTGGAAAATGTGTCATTAGCCTCATCACTGCATATTTCAATGCACATCACAGTATCTGCAAATATAGTATCATTTCTAGAATTACCTATTTCTAGAATCATTTCTATCATATCTGTTTCTAGCATCATTTCTAGAATTATCTATTTTGTTTCCCTTCCAACCTCTCAGAGCCACCATTTTTCTGTCTTCAATTTTCTGACATTTAAAACAAAACCTTCAAGGCTGCTGGCCTCAGCCTCACAGCTGAGCCCTAAAGGAGGCTGCAGGGCCTTTGGTGTGCCACTGCTGGTATTCCCACAGGAAAGAATGGAAAGGAGCAAAGCAACACCACAATCTACCAGAAAAGGCAAACCAAACAGTACAAACGGTATTTTTCCTGATCCAGAAATGAGGTGACTATTATCTGTATCACTCAAACAGCAAGAGAGAGACCCTATGGCCCGAGGCCGTGATCCATTGTGTTGCTGATGGGGGAGTCGAATCACCCAGTGATGGTCGCTGGATCTTCACTTGTACAACGTAGGTGTCCACATATTCTGCCTATACTTAAACGGCAGCCTATAAATTCAGCTCAGTTCGTTTTTCACGTTCCAATTCAGTAAAACAAGTAGGAATCCCAAACAAAGCCACTGGGGACCAGGCAGTCCCGGTCCCGCCAGCCCAGGCCAGCTCCCAGCCAGCGCACGCTGTAAGTCCCCATCCAATGGTGCCATCTGCTGACAGCGGGTTACCTCTTCACTCACCGTCGCTTTCATGCAGTACCGTGGTTTTTTTGCTCTTTTCCATGGATCCTCAGCAAGCGTTGATGAAAACTGTGCGGCAACTTTTCCAGTTTGAAAGGGTTGAGCTTCAGATGAAACACATCCTCTGTGCCAGGGCACGACTTGCCAGCAAAACACCCCAATTCTGGTTTTCATGATGGCTCCGTATTCCATGAAACTACCGTGGAGTAAGAGAGAGGCTGCTCTGTGTCACACAGTCAGCCTCACTGCCAGGCAAGCTGTGAATCCCACTGAGTAATTCCACATGAAACAAAGGATTCATTTTCGTTCACGTAGTATTATTTACACATATACGTAGTTATATTTCAACGTCGTATTTCATAGAACATTAGCTGGCTGAACTGCCAGGCTAGAAAATTTAGTGTGAATGAGCTAATACCATCAGGATAGCATTGCTTCCATTAGAATTTCTTTAGGTTTCAGCTTAGGCCTTAGTTTTCTGGTTGGTGATTCAAGCTCTGCTACCTCTTCAGCTGCAGGGCTGACACCGAACTGTCGCTATGAACAGTAGCTGTTATCAGGACATTCTGTGATAGCCAAACCTCGGACTTACTGCAAACGCCTATCTTCAGTGATCCATTTCCCCACACAGTTAAAAGTGTTGGCATTTCTGTACAATGAAGTGCATGAGGAGAAAGAATGAATCTGTACTCAATGGAAATGTAACTGGTAAAAAGAAAACCAAGAGGTGAGGAGCAGAGCTGGGGAGAGCCACAAGGAGGAGCTCAGGACCTGCTCATTCCCAGGATGGGGACCAGGAAGCATCCCGAGAGGGATGAGGTGCAGCAGTCCTGTATTACTGAAAAACCTCAAGTGAAACAAACAGAGGAAATAACGATTCCTTCAGGTTTCTTCCAGGATGGTGCAGTTCTGGTCTGCACGGTCCCTCCAACCCAGTCAAATGAGTAACAGTGCTGGGTAAGCTTGGCACAGAGCTGAGCCTCCAACTCGGCACCATGTCTGGTGCTGAGAGCCCACGTCCAGCCAGCTTCCCACCTCTGCCCACATCTGCTTCCTCCCTCCTCTCCCTCCAAGGAGGATAAACCACATAACTCAGTCACCATCTCTTGAGCATCACGAGGAGTCACAAAACCTTTGCCAAAGCCAGACCTGCCCGCTCTGATAAAGTGTGACAAAAGTCACTGAAACTTCTGAGAAAGGCTTTTCCTGCTGATTGCCAGGTCAATATTTCAGGCTGGCAGCTTTAAATAATCACTTGAATTCTTTTAGTGCTGTTACAATCTCATATTCTAAATATTTTCTATAGCTAAACATAGTATTGACACTGGTAACAGCATATACCTGCATTAGTGTGCTCCAAAAAGACTATGGAAATACAACGGCACTTCAAATCATTAAAAAAAAAAATCATTAGGAAAGACTGTTAAGATCTAATTCTCCTGTATTTCACCAGGGATGGACCGCTGAAGGGACTAGCTGAGCATTACTCACTTTGGACTGCAAATGGCAAATGTTGGACAACCTCCTTAAAGCCGCTCACAGGCTGCAGCTGTGCAGTAGGTTAACAACAGCCTAATGGGATGTGCTTCGGGATTCACAAACTGTTGTAGTACTAGAGAAATACAACAGACAGACAGTGTCTTGAGAGCCCCATCCTCTCTATGTAGTCTGGAATGGCCGATCCTCTGCACCTCTTACACAGAAAAACATAACATATTAACTGCAGGGCCAGAGAAAAGTCTGAGGCAGAGCTGATCCTGTTCCACACCTCCTGATTGGAGCCACACCTCACCATTATCATATGAAAAGAGAAAGAAAAAAACAAAACCAAAACAACCAAAAGGAAAGCAGCCCGGTATGTGGCTGAGATTCCAAATAACAACAGTGTGTGCAGCCTCATAAATGCTTCAGAATTGACCAAGAGGAAGCACGTTTCATGATGACACAATCTTGTTGCTGTAGTCATTCATCGAAGGGAAACTCCCACAGGAAAAGGCATAAAGCTGCTTAGGGAAGGCTAAGAAGCTGCTCAGCGGCAGTCAGTCAAACATTGGGTTAGATTCACACCAGAGCTAACATGAGCACCAGCCAAGGCCCTTTCCAATTTTCTTCTGGGTCCCTCAGGGGTAGTTCAGGGTGTGGTTTGGCCCAGCCAGGAACTGCTTTCAGACCGTCAAGTGCAGGTGGCGGTGCCAGCAGCACACAAACCTCCTTCTCCTCCGCCAGACCCCTCTGGCTGGCTGCTGGCGGAGGGGCACCTTGGGGAGGCTTCGGCGAGCACCATGGGGAAAGCATCTTCCTGGGTGGGAATGAGAAACAGACTATGCAAAACCTGAATGACCGTTTGGCTGCCTATCTGGACAAGGTCCGTTCCTTAGAGGCAGCTAATGCTCAGCTGGAAAGCTGCATCCTAGAGTGGCACAAGACAAAGTCTCACGGCAAGAGGCATGACTTCAACCAGTACGAGCAAAACGTCACTGACATGCAAAGACAGGTAAGTCACAGCTGCAAGTAACTGTGTCATTCTATGCTTTTTTAAGAAATCTGGGTGCTTATTTATGCTGATGGCTTTCCTTTAAAGAAAGTTAAATAAAACCTTTTCAGTGCTAGAAATACTAATGCAAGTGGGTACAGGACCTGGGCATGAACATTCTTTGGGCTCCAAAAAAGGAGAGTGGGGTACTATGAAGTAAAGAAAGGTTGCAGATGGCAAAGGGGGGTTCTGCAAGAGCTGTAGCATAAAGGGGTTAGTATGCTGCCAAGTGTTCATCTCTGTACATGAAACTGTGGTTGGAGCAACTACATCTGGCAGAAGCTGGTATTTTTGACTGCACATGTATTCAAGCAACTTACAAAGCAGGCAAGCTGAGGAGCCTGCCTTCTTTCATGCGTGCTCTCTTTAGACTTACTGTTGCATTTTGGTTCTTTGATTCCTGTGGTGGCAGACAATGAAACTACAGGAGTTTTGGGTCCAATGAGCTTATGTAATCAGATGGAAAAATACTTCATTGTAATTAAGAAAATAGCAGTGACAAATTCCTTGTGGATGTTTTCACTATAATTAAAAGGAGAATTTCTGGTTCCTGCCAGTCGTTAATATTAACGTGCAACAGTAACTCTTTCAATCTCCCAAACTCACGTGTCCTCAAATTCAAGCATAGTATTAATCAGGATTCCTAATGAACATACTTAGCGCTGGAACCATCTGTGTGACTAATCAGTGTCATTAACTTTACACAGCCATACGGGGCAAAACCCAAAGCTACTCCAAACACGGTGCTTTGGTTTTCGCTCTACTTTTTCTAACATGGTTACCTGGCATTCTCAAGACCCTAAGGAATGTTTTTCAAGAGGGTTTGGAGATGGCATTATCCCGCAGCTTTGGGGACTAAGGCTGGGGACTTAATCAAACTCCCTGCTCGGCGTTAAATGTGTTGCCTCCAGGCAGAAGATGAGGCACTCCGACCACAGACAATGTGGAAGGAGAGCCAGAATTGTCATCACCTAGTGCTGTTTTAAGGATAAGGAAAGGTCATCTGTCTCCAGCCCTAGCACTTGAGCAGGGTTTTTTTTAATTGATCCAGAGATAAAAACTTGTTCATCGAGAATATAAATGTGTTCACATTGATCTGGCGTTCATAAGACTCAGGAAGACAGACAGTACGACTGAATAGTGCTGACTGGGGTAAAGCCTCACTTTTGAACAGGCTGTACCCAAACCACTTAATTTTAACCCTCACCACTTAAAGAGCTGTTGCTGGCTCTAGGCACCTGTGAGAGCCGAGGCTGTCCCGGCTGCGGTGCCCATGCTGGGAAGAGCTAGTGAAGGGTTATTTACAGGTGACAGCTCAGGGGTTTAACCCAGAATTTTTACTTTCTCTATAAATTATTGCAATTAGTACATGACAGCCAATAAAATGAGTGAAAATACAGCATCTCATTATTAACCATAATTAAAGCAAGCATTAATTAAGAAGGTGAAACTAATGGAGGACATAAAATGAAATTGAGACAGAATTTAGGTTCCTGCATCCGATAACCCAGAACATCTATGATATACTGGCTGACCAAAACTTGGAGGCACATAATCATCTGCGTCCTGCATTTTGGTCCACACTCTGCCCTGGATGCCTGAACTCTGGACAAATGGGTCAGATTGAGCAACAAATTGCCTGACTCCAGCCTGCCTCCATTCAAACCCTGATACACAGTAAAACAGCAGCAGTTCTTCATGGGTCTCATTCAAAGATTGATACCACTAAAGCAGCAAACTGATTTACAGAACACTCAAGGAGCGAGGCTCAGTGCTGCTGGATAAAGGACACAAGAAGTCAGTGCAGGAAGGCTTCTTGATAAAACCCTGTTTGAGAAGGAATTTGAGTGTATTTCACGTATAATAACATGTGAGTTCTTAATCAGGTTAGCTGTAAGTTTGGGGGTTGATATTAGTGATGCACCCATATTCATGAGGGATGTGGTGAAGAATTCTGTGTAATTCTAACCAGCTCAACAGCCACATGTGAAATGTGCTGTTGCTGGGATAGCAATGGGTGTCATCCAGCAAGTGACAGGACACTGACAACTGCTTTGATAGCAGACTCATAAAGCATTTCTGTAACTGTTGCTTTGTTGCTTTTCGATTACGAAATGGCACAAAGTGGAAGAACTCACATGTTGCTTCCTCAATGCCTTGTTACCTTCCATGGTAAAATACACCATTTTCTAGTGATGGATTCAAGAATTGCCTCTTCTCTGACAACAAATTCCAGGCAGCAACACACGAAGGGGATTGTTACACTTCTTCAGCTGGCCTTGATCATGTCCCAGGGCAGGATTCGAGGTGTGCTGCTAATTCCTCAAGAATGTGCAGTCTGTTAACAGATTAGTGAAAACATTCCACAGGCACCTTCTTCTTTACAGCGAGACGTAAACTTTTGACACTTCAGGACAATTTTGTCATTTCCTCATTTCTCTGTGATTCATTTAGGTGTGGGAAGTCTTCCTCCAAGGTGCTGAGAGCTCTCTAAATGGCTAATGATTTCTGCACAGCCATAGCACACCTTGGGTTGCTATGTCAGTGCTGAGCAAAGGCAGCTCTTGAAACTGCAACCCTGCTTCTCCTTCCTCTGTGCTAGAAAAGGACACAACATCCCTCAGTTATCGGATCCTACTAATTATGTATCAGTTCCTCCTAGAATTCTGTCAGAGATTTTGACTGGAATACTGAGGGGTGTGCATTGAGACCTATAGTTCAAAGCTATTTGTGTTAACAGGGCCTACAAGCCTTTTCAGTGCCTGCAGAGTACACTAAGTGAATGATGCCATGCACTCTCTCCTGCAACTTTTAGGGCAATTATCAACATTCCAAAGCAAAATCAGAAACCTGAATCAATCCCTCCGCACTGCTGGAGGATTCAATACAGTGAATAACAGGAATAGGTGAATAGTTGGATGGACCATGACAACTACATGCTAGCGTTATTCTCAAAATGACAATCATGCAACTCCAGACTAAGGCACATGGTAGACTGGAGGGCTCCTGCCATTCTTGTTGCACCACTGCACCCCACCACCACTGCAGCAAGGGGTCCCTGAACAGGCTTACTGATTAGCATGGGATTCATTACAGCATTTAGATTATATTCAGACACAACTTAATGATTCTCACTGAAATTTGCCCTCAAGATGACCAAGGCTGCTCTTCCAGCTATGCTAATCAGAAACAAAATCAGTTCACAAAAAAGAGAGGAAGACAGTGATTGTTATTCTACAATATCCTGTGAAGTTTGTGTAACATTATTCATACCCTCTATCTAGCCAGGAATAAGAGGACTCATCCTGCTTCATACCCAGAAAAATAAGACATAGAGGGAAGTAAGACTATAGACAAAAACTGCAGAAACATCTACGTGAATCAGGAAACTAAGCTGCTTTAATTCATGTATACTGTGTAACATGGGAATTCTACTATTTAGATGCTTCCTACAAGCAGCAGGGAGTCTAACCCAGCACAGATTATTCATCAGCACCATGGGGCAACGCTGAATCTCCTGTTGGATTCTCTGTTTTCCAGATTGAGGATAGCAAGATCACCAATGCCAGTATCCTTTTACAAATTGATAACGCCAACATGGCATCTGAAGACTTCAGGCTCAAGTAAGCTCTTCTTTGGTTTCCTGATCAAGTTGGAAAGAGGGTTAAGCAAAATATGGCTTTTTCTAGATAATCCAATATGAAACTGATTTTACAGAGGTTTTCTGGTGATACTGGGCAAATAAAACCAATGTAGAACAGGAAAAGAATCCAGAAAGGATAAAAAGGATGCAAAACCCACAAACGATTGCTGAACAGTCTTGAGTCACCCTGTTTATGATACTTAATTCAGGTCCTGAAGAGCAGGTTTTACAGCAGACACTTGATACTTGTGACAAAAGGCACTTAAAACTGTCACCTGGGAATACAAATTAACCCTTGCCTGCACTGCGCTTCCCCTGTCCAGTCCCAATCCATTTCCTGTATGCATCACCTCTTCCGTCCAGCTCCGCAGGCAATACCTGTCCTGCAGTAACTTCTGCTTCCAAGTCTCCTCAGTCAGACGTCTCAGAGGTCATGAAGATTTGTCTTATTTTCAACAGATGATGAGGAGCTATTAAATAATCTGCCAGGTTTTGGTGATATTGTAGCAAACCTAAAGCCTCTGAGCACTGCAGCTCTACCTGGCCTGGCCCTTCTTCCACTATCATTCAGTAGTGACACAAAAGGAAACTTGCAAAATGAGTCCGAGGGATTGAATGTAGACAACCTAGGAGAGCCCACAAAAATGAAGTAAAGGGAGAGATTCTGAGGAGCAAAAGTGCTTCATGTACCCAAGGGAAGACATGGTGGTGTCTTTCTGACCACCTCACTACAAGTGGCAAACTGCAAGAGGTTAGAGAGGGATGTTAAGAGCTGGCTCCCATTACATTATCCCTGTTTTTTGAAGGACTGAAAAGTGACCAGTTTGGAAAAACTACAGCAAGCATTGATTGTTGATGCTGTTATCACATCTTCACTGGCAAACTTTTGAGAAGCATGCTCTCAAAGCTTTCACAGTGAATGTTAAAATGCAAAAAGCAAAATGAAAGAAAGAGCAATTATTTCCTATGGTACAGGAGGAATTGTGAGGAAGAAAGAAGCCCAGTAATGAAACCCATCTGATTATTAAGACTATACAAGAGTATTCAAAGAACTATTTTAGAAACAGAATGTGTTTCCTTGGGTGCTTTGTTCTCTCTAGTTCCCTACACAGAAGACTCAAGCAAGCTGACTTCTTTTCCCTCCCAAAGGTATGAAGCAGAGAAGTCGCGCAGGCAGGGAGTGCAGCTTGATGTGGAGAACCTGCGGAAGGAGCTCGATGGCCTGACCATTATTACAACAGACCTGGAAATGGAAATCGAGGGCTTGAGAGAAGAGCACATCCTCAGGAGGAAAGGCCATGAGGAGGTAGGAAAAGTTCCACTTGGTAAAACCCTATCACATAAATCTTTGCTACCATGTAATTAACTTTGAGGAAGATCCACAGTCTATAAATGGGATTGATGATTCAGAACCAAACCGTGTTTCTACACAGGGCGATGACAGTCAGACGAGGCACAAACTTTGTGTGCTACTCTATCCACTAACCTGGGATTTCAGAGAGGATAACATTGCTGTATTTTCTCCCACTCTTTTCTAGTCACCTATCCACCTGTCATACTTAGCTAATAATATCTTACGTCTTTGACAGAAATGTCCTCAGAAATACTTAGATACAAATACACACAGATTGCAAGTAAGTAGGAATTATTACTGCTTGTTGGTGAGTTTTACTCATCACAGACTTTTTCCTCCACTCTGGATATATCATTCCACACAATCACAGAGCACAGAGGAGGGGCTGAGGTTGGAAGGGACCTCTCGAGTTCACATCAGCCAGCTGACCTGGCTAAACAGACCTTCATTCCAATAGGAATGGTTGCTGAAATCAAGTCAAAGGATTTACTCTTGCAAAACCCTGACCACAGTCATTAGATAATATTATTAATTATCCAAAAACACACCGCTCTGCATCCTCCTGGAGCTATAGCCCCGTGGGCCCTGTTATTCTCACATATACAATACCACTGCTTGACACTGTTTTCATTTTGCTTGATCGGACGTTGTTTTCAGTTATTACCTAAGGCAGAACCAAACATCCTACTCGGGATCTGTGGACTATTAGAATGGATAGTCGAAACATGAGGGTTACACAGCAGCAGGTGAAGCTGCCTTTGGCTGTAGCATCCTTATATCCTTACAGCCAGCGATACTACTGAACAGCTGGAATAAAAGAGTTCTTGGAAGCAGGGCAACCACCAGAGACATCGGTCCGGCCAGTTGATCTGCATTTTGGAGGCTGTGATGTCTTGGTCTGCATTTTGGAGGCCGTGATGTCATACCCTGAAATGCTGCTTTGCCTGGGTGCTTGTGAAAATGGTACCTAGCACATAAGATTGTGCTACAGCAACAGGAATGTTCCCAGACCTGCTTGACTTGTCCTGTAATTATGTTGTTTACACAGTAATTATATGCTTTAATCCAATTATTCCTTTAACAATTACACAGAACTTTTACATTGCTCTCCTGTAAACTTACAGTTCCATAAATATTAACATACAGGGGAAGAAAGATGAAATTACTGTTAGATTTTCATCAAAGGTTTTGGGTTCCTAAGAGTTAAATAAATAAAAAATGGCAGTCCTTCAGCAAGCATGTATCTGCCAGAAACATCCTATGAAGAGATCTTCTCACATGGTTTTTATTGAGCTCTCTGGCACAGTTTTGCCAAAGGACCAGATGTAAGTCACTGGTTTAAGTCACGTCACAGTGTTATTCATATATCAATTCTCCAAAAAGCGTTAACTGAATATAGATAACAATTAACCTACCATAATGAAAAAGCACTTGAGATACTGTGAGAGGGCGGAACTGAAGGAGACAAGACAGGGATGAAAACTTTCCACCTTCATAAACAAGTTTGCTTGTTTCCTCTGCTAATATATGAATAGAACATGGAAGCAAATCGCTCATCACAAGACTTCAAAGTCAATGTAAAAGTAAACGCAGCACCTCCTGAAGACTTAGCCAAGATTCTAGCAGAAATAAGAGAAGATTATGAAGCCATCATTGAAAAGAATCGTCAAAGCCTGGACAGTTGGTACAAGGAACAGGTAATGGCTGTTTCCTGCTCCTGTCGCAGATGTTGCTGTATGTGACTGACCAAACTCAGAAAGCTTTTCTCTTGCCTTTGCTCCCTAGAGCACAGCGATGTCTCTGGCAGCAACCCCGAACCCAGAGCAGATACAGCGCAATGAGACCGAGATCAAGGATCTCACACGTACGTTACAGTCCCTGGATATCGAGCTGCAGGCACAGATGAGTAAGGTATCAACTGCAGACATCTCTGGCTGGTTACCTCATATATTCTCAGAAACAAGCCGTGAACCAATGCTTCATTTAAACCCACAGAGCAGCACAACTTCACTGTACTTATTAAAGTATCAGTGAAATTGCTGTGAAATTTGGACCACACTTCACTTTACCAGAATATGTAAAATAGATTTGAGACCATCGACAAGAAGGGGAAACTTTATGTCTCGCCTTAGAACAAAATAAAGAGATACTATCATGGGATAGCTGACTCCACGCTCTAGAAAGAAAAAATGGCCTAGAAGTCAGATAGTAGTAAAAATTCATATTTATAACCCTTATTATAATACATGATATATATGAACTGTGAAAAATGGTGGGAAATCTTCAAAAGTGTTACTCAGCTCGTGTGGTTCAAGCTCACATACTCATGGCTTGGAGACTTCAGAGTAATTCTGGGCAGTAAATGCAAGACAGACAAAGAGTCACCAGTTCCAGGGGCGCAGCCTATGAGCAGAACCACGCAGGGGTAAATCACTCAGGTTTTGCCTCTCATTATGCACACACGACACAGCCTTATGATCCTGCTGTCTTCACAGGAATAGTCATGCAAATGTCTGAGTGTTTAAATTACCACAGTCTTAATTTTGCAATCTTCCAGCTAGAGACCAAATTTGCTGGCATTTCTGCCTTGTGACTACCACATAAACACTAATCATGGTATTGGTATTATCTGCTCCGTCAGAAACACATGCTGGAAGATACCTTGGCTGACACTCGGAATTACTACGCTGTTGCACTTCAAAACATGCAGCAGATCATCTCCAAATGTGAGGAAGACCTAAGCCAGGTTCGTCATGACATTAAGCAGCAAAATAACCAATACAAGGTTCTTCTTGGGATCAAAACCCGCCTGGAGAAGGAAATTTCCACCTACCGCCTGCTGCTGGAAGGGAATGCTGACGGGTAAGGCAGAGCCGCCGGGACTGGAACAGATGAGAAGAGAGTTCTCATATTCGGGTTATTTATTTGTTTGTTTGTTTATGCTTAATCAAAGCTTGTGAGTTCCAGCCTACATCAAGGGTTGGTATTTTAATGGGATGGATCATAATAAAAAGCCTGAACCACTTGGTATACAGAGAAACCTGTATCCACGGGATTGGGATTACCTAAATTAATATCACTTTTCATTAACGAAAAAAACAACCCTACATTCCCACAGCATGCCTGCCTCAGCAAAGGAGAAAATGCCAAGTTCAATAAAATTCAGAGCCATTTCCTGTATTTCAAACAAATTCTAGATCAAAAAGAAGCCTGAAGACAAGTTTCAATTTTTTTTTTGGCTGGTCACAAGCACACAAATGGGCAGAGCACATTCCAACACTGATGCTGGCTGCCCTCCCCACCCCTGCCCTGACTGAAGCCTCTGCTTGCAGCAATCCTGGAGCCTCTACTGCTTATTCTCTCACCTTGTATACAGAGTATTGTCTTCTTTACCCAAAATCAGAACAAGGAAGCTTAGCAGCCTTCAGAGCTGACAGTCTCAGAGAGGCAGCTGCACAGCACCGATAACAGGGTTATTTGTCAGAAACCAAAGGGGGATCAGGTTGAGGAACTCCTAACACAGGCAGAACAGGGCAGCTGCCCACAGCAGAACAACAGCCAGTGTCCATAGGACTGGCTTCAGGTCAGAGTATCAGTAGCTGAGACTGCCCCAAGAAGAAAAATTCTCGTGGTGTGAAAGCATTATGTTTCTCTTTTCCCGGTGGTGGGAGGTCTCCTTAGAATCAGGGAGCAGAAGGGAATGGAAAACTTTTGGAAATCAGCATAATCATTAATTTTTCTCTGTTTCATTATCTTCACAGGATCGCAAGAAAATGTGACGCAAGAGCTAAAGGTGAAAGCCCCCTATTTTGTTCTCCATAGACTCTCCATTATTGTTATTTCCAATCATATTCTACTCAGAATAATGTTACCCTTCCATGACTGAGCTGTGAAAGGTTTTCAGATCAGTTATTGTGCATGCAGGCCATATCAGAAAATAACTCCCATGATCCTGTGAAGGGCTGCACCTCAGAGCACATTCTGCTGGGGCTGCCCACTCATGGAGTACCTTCAGACTGACCTCTGCTACCCAAACACATGTGCAAAGCTCAGACTCAGGACTAAAGCTTTCATGGCATAGGAGGAGGCACAGAGACACTCCATTTAGTGACTAAAACTGTGTTAAGGCTTGAGAGCAAACAGTAAATCTGCATGTCTGGAAAGTCACATTCCAGCATGAGCATGACCTACAGACATGTAGGAGAATCTGCTCTGAAGTTAGATTTGCATTGGCTGGGATGGAGCTGTGTTATTCATTTGCCCTGACCTGGACAAGACTCGGGGTGACTTTCTGGCAGTACATTTCCCAAAGAGCAGTAATAAGTATTGACCTAAAGGGCAACACGTAAAGATAAATCAGTTGAGGAGGTAGCTGGTAAATGACTGTAAATGAAGCTTTCCCTGCATCAGCCTCTCTCAGCATTGCTTCTTGTCTAATTCAGCTCTCTTCTTCTTTCAGAACATGCTGGGCTGACCAAACGAAAGATCAAAGCAATTGTCCATGACAGTGTGAATGGGCAGGTGGTGGCCTCCACCATCAATGAGATCCACCACCAAGCATGAAGCAGAAAGCTCTGCTGACTCCTGGCTTTCTCGGCAGCCTGAGCTGCGACAACCCTTCTGTGCACCTATGTGCTGTATGTTGGTCTCCCTGTGTGTAAAACAGGGATCCTATTGTGAGCTCTCTCCTCCCATGGTGTGCAGCCCAATGATCAAAGGTGCCCTACAGAGTTAAGTAGAGCTGATATTGTAAATTTAAAGAGCTTTTAGTCATCAAAATGCCAAAGAAAAGCTATTCAATGAAAATGACTGGCTGAGCTGGTAATATATGTATTATGCACATCTCACTGGGGCATGAATCTCCATCTGTGATTCATTTATTGCTCTGCAAATTAACTATAATTTAAAGTGAATAATCTCTCAGCTTTTCTCCTGGTCTTATGTTTCTCAGCATATACCTCACTGCAGCCAATAAATTCTTTTCCATTACTTGTCTGGTCGTTGGAATTTCCTATTTTGCTTTTTCTTACACATGCACCAGCCCCAAGTGGCAGGTTACTGACATAGGTCAGGACTGCAGAAATCTCATTGTTTCAGGAGGTATAAAACTGGAAGGGCACAACAAAGAAGACAAAGAAGACAAGAGGTGATACAAGGTATACGTGACATTTGCATAAGCAAAACTATTAGACTTCCCTATATACAAGGTTTCAATGTCACCGTTTAAAACAGCATTATTAGTAGCATTATTGTAAAGTACACTCACTTTACTGCAGCAGTCACCTCAGAAACATTTCTTTGTTCTTCAGCTTTAGAGAAATTTTCTGCAGCTGCCTTTACACCCCTTCCTTCAGAGACCATAAACGCTTTTCCAGATACTCTCATTTTTTCTCACTGACACATTTAATTCAAAAAAAGCCATTTCAGTTATTTGCTTTCACATTAACATTCCCTGGGTTTGGTGATGGGCTCGGTGGTCAGGACAGACTGGTGTATGCAGCGAGTCCTATGGGCAAGGGAGAGGCCCAAATGCTTCAGCCAAGTTCAAGCTTCTTCCCCTTTCTCCCATCAGCCCAAGCACTGCCGAGCAGGAGACCCTCATAGCAACAGGAGAACTCCCAGTGATACACAAAGCCAAAAACTGAGCAAGAAAAAGAGGACTATTATTAGGCCTGTTAGAGGAAGACTGTAAAGCAGAACGAAAAGAACCAAAATGGAGCACAGTGAATGTCTGTACAGATTTGCATTCCAAAGTCAATGTCTGCATATAAACCAGTGTGTTCAGGGCAGTCTCATATTCATGAGCAAAACTGTCATTGTGCTCTTTCATACCCACTCCTAAGGCACTCTCAGACAGGATTCCCGCTCCCAGCTTTCCTTTGAAACAAGGCTTACAAAAGAAAGTGAAAATTTCAAAGAAAATGCAGATTTATTACAAACAAAGTCCATCTCCGTGATACAATGTTTTCCTACCGGCATGTTAGGACCAGCTCAGGATTCCCCTTTGTCGTCCCCCCCCCCCCCCAACTCTCCACCCTTGTTGCACAAAGAGATCCCAAAAGCATTGAATGGATTACCTAATGGTTTCTTTAAATTGGGTAAAACTCGTAGTACAGGATTAGTAACTCTTGGCTAATTAACAATGTCCTTCCTTATGGCTTACCAGATTCAACAAGCCAGACCTGGTGTTCGCAGCATCTGGACAAAATATGCCCAGGTTTTCTTGAACTGTTTTCTCTGTTATTTAAAGCTGTATTCCCTTATCACGTTTACACAGCATAACCCTAGCGCTGTGATACAAGTAATTAGTATTATTTCCAAATCAAAGGGAAGTATCTCTGCTTTGTGCTAGGTTCTGCTCGTGCTAAACTACAAGGAAAGAAGGAAAAACAAAAAAAGGACATACTTTATAGAACACACCCGTCCTTCGTTAACATTCCTGAGCAATGCACTGCCTTTACTCATGCCCTGGTGTCCCCTCACACAGTGGTAGAGATGCTGCACACTCCGGTGTTAGGTCTGGCTACACTCCCAATGGCACTGGCCAAGCTGTAGCAGAATTCCCCTTCCACACCACTTCCCCGATGGCTTTAACCTCCTGTCACCCCTGTGCCGGTGCATTCTGTAATGGTCAGACCAGCACAGCTCACACTGACCTTGCTGTCTGCTCTGTTTACAAACGCCAGTACAGGGCCATAGCTCTAACACACGAAGTAAACCAGGCAGTCCTTAGGCATACATGCACTAGTTACACTACATTCTGGTTTCTAAATAAAAGCAGTATTCTGTGGCAAAAGTGGGTTATTTCTGGGGGATTTGTCATGGCTTTAGAGTACTCTGTAGAACTGCGATTTCCTTTCTGTTCCAGTTTTTGATACCACGTCCCCTGCCATATGTTCCCCTGTATCCAGTGATTATTCAGTATTTCCGAACTTGTGTTCTGGCAGATAAGCTATGCTTTTCTAAATGTATTAGGGTATGTCTGCACCCTACATAATAACTAATGATACTTATAGTTACCACTTGCATGCACTGGTACCATTCTATTCTCATAACATGCCGAGAGATGAAGTTAGGGAGATAATGAAGGGGGGTAATATTATCATTCCCATTTTATTGCTTGAGAAACTGGAAAAGAGATGACACAAGTTGCTCAAGGCTGCAGAGAAAGTCACTGATAGCGACTAAATGAGACTTCATCACTTCACAGCTTCTACTTACCCAGCTATTAGATAATATAACTTCCCCATAGCCGTTCTCTAGTTACTGCAATGCTTTCTGTACCTGATGGCAGGTAGAGAGAACTTGATGGATTCATTTCCAGCATGTAATGCTGGGCAAGACGCTGCACACTGATGATGTTCTTCAATGTACATGTGCCAATAGCCCTACTCATCAGTCCATACGGAACACTGGGCCTGGGTGCCTTTGGTGATGCTGTACTGTTTGCAGGACTTTAAAAAAGAAGTGGCGTACATGTTCCCTTCTGTTTGTCTCAGATCAGCGTCTTGAAGGAAAGGAAACCTTAAGGAGTGTGAATCTGTATTGCTTGAAAAATAGTTTCATTAATTCTTGCAGTATTCCCAGCTCTCCAGTAGCTGGGATTTATTCTACTTCAGTATTAAATATACACAGAAGTGCTGTTTCAACATCAAGGCAGTGACTGACCCAGACCCAAAGAAACTGCAGTTCTAAAAGTCTGAAGTATCACACAAAACAACCCGCTTAAGGTGAATGTATACCATTTCCCATAAATGGAATAGGATAACAAAAAAACATCAAGAGAAGAGAATGTCCTTTCTCAGTCTAAAGGAATGATGTAACAATACTCCTGCAAACTAACAAGCCACAGGAGCTCACAGTCTATAAAAGGAGGCTGAAACCATCCGCATTCACAAATCACTGCTTGTAGTTTCACCTGCCATTTAAGGAAGTCCTGCACTAAATAATCCTCCAAGGTGATTTATAACAGACTTGACTGCACTCCAGGACATGTATGAGTCAGAGCTCATTTCACTTGTAGAAATGGTAAAACTTATTAAGCTATATTACAATACGCAGCTTTGGTAAGTGAATTGTTGATCCCCTGGAAGAAGTCTGCAATGAGGTAATGCCACAGTGGTTTGTGCTATTAATCACACATTCCTCCTGGTGATGTGGCCACACACTGGCAGGTTTCTTTCTTATTTATGAACAAGACATTTCTGTAGAATGCAAAATTTCTGCTTTCTGCTGCCTTGTTAATCCAGGTGCAGAGTTAATGAAGTCGTTTCAGAAAGAAGAAAAGAGAATCCAGCATTTATAGCACTGCTAAAACCACTGTTCACATGCTATTATTGAAGGAGAGAGAACAGGTAGAAGAGCCGGTAAAACATTTCACAATGTCCACACCCTGACCTATAAAGGTTTCTACAGTTTTGCTGGGAGATGCCTGGTCCTGTGGATGAATCATTTAGAAAAGGGAAGGATCTATAAACAGCGAAGCAAGGGAAGAATAAGGCTTGAGAGGCTTGCACCCCCCATCCTCCTCATGTTCAGACTTATGCGCCAAAAGCATCTTTACTATTGACTGTACTCGTACTTCTGACTCTGAAATGACACGTGAATTTTCAGTATGCATTGCTTCCTCAGAATTCCTTCCTCAGTCCGTTTTTTCATTCCTTCTCAATCCGGATTCTGAGGTACTTTTAACTGTATGACCACAATGAAATGAGCCTCTTAAGCCACACATCCAGGGGCTGGCATAAAAAAATGTTTGCCCAAATACTGTATTAAACAGAAGCATCAACATCTTACAGTCTGCTGCCCCTGTGACAGCAGCTCATAGCACTAGACATGACCTAATGGTAAAGCAGGTGCATGGCTGCTCCTTCTGGACATATTAATTTGCCTTTTGAAAGTCTGAATATGCATCAGAAGCTTAAAGGCATAAAATCATAACATCAGCTGTGGCGAAGGCACTTTCAATAACTATCTAGACTTCAGGGGTAATTGTTTTTTGCTTTCCAACATCCTAAGGACAAGTCAAAAGGACATTTGATAGGCTGTTATTAGGCCCTATAGAAAGCAATGAAAATGAGGAATATCATTTGAGAAACACGTATTCGAGTTGAGAGGAATAATTATTTGGTGCAGGCAGGGAAAAGAAGGAGGAACAAACCAGCTGCAGTAGCTGACAACTCCACAGTGCTTCTCTGGAGCAGACACTCATAGTCTGCTGCTCTTAGAGACAAAGTCCCCGTGCCGGCTCAGCCCTGCAGCACACACACAAGACATTAAAGCATGAAATGCATAAAACAAACACACTGGAAGCAATTCAGCTACCAAGACATTCTGTGAGTTTACACGTTCCACTGGAAATAACATTGCTGCTATGCAGGAAAAAAAAAAAGTAGAAACAAACCCAAAGAAACCTTTTCTTTCATGTCTAGAGTTTACTGCTCACTAAAAATTAAGATACTCAAGCATTAGTCATAAAGGAAGGGGCATAATTCAAAGGGATAATGCACATACCCATCCTTAGAAATTCAGCTTTCAAGATTTAGACAGCTGTATAGGACTTGTTGCCACTGCTTACAAGCTCACTGCCATACACAAGGCTGAACTCCCGTAATTACAGCTCGTGGCTGGGAAGAGAAATATTACTTCAAACATTTGGCCGCAGGAGTTATGCAAAATATTTTTCTTCTGGATACAGGCGCAGAAAAGTGGGTAACATGTGAAATCCTGTTATGTAACCTGTGAATTTCATTAACCGCGCTCAGGCCCCGGCACGGAGCCTCCCGCGGCAGCAGGCACCACGCAGATGGGAACGCGGAACTCCTTCCGAAGGCGTGTGCTGGCCTCTAGTGACAACCGGGCGGACACACACCGGGGCAGCGCGGCGGTGCGTCCTCTCCTGTCGGTACGTGTGCCCTCTGCGAGGCTCCTAGGACAGTGTCCAACTGGAAATCTGCTCAAGTATTTCTGTAATGGCCATTCCCAAAAGCGCACAGCCTTCTCCAGGGCAGTACCGCGATGGATTTTCAGCCTGTTTTCATTCTTGCCCTGTTGCTGTTTGGATACTTGGTACACAGATCCCGAACCTGGGACAGTATTTCTGCCCAGGCAAAACCCCCTGACAATTTTACCCTGTAAATATACCCTTGAAAACAAAAGGAGTGATTCTCCCGGTTCGGGGGTTCCGACATGACCCAAGTCAGGTCCCTAACACACAAGGTCTGGGTTTTAGAAAAGCTAGCAAAAAGAAAATGGGACACAAAGGTGAATACAGGCAGGACAGTGCGTGAGTGCGTGTGACTGTCTCCTCTGCTGTGCTATCAGTGTGTGTGACTGCCTCCTCTGCTGTGCTATCAGTGTGTGCATATATTTGCACAGGGCCATGAAAATCCTATTTGCTTACTGAGCCAGATAAATAGGTAATATTTTCTCACGCATACGGAGCTATTCCAACATTACAGAACTGAGAAAAGCAGGAAGCTGGAATGTTCTGCAGCTTGCTGGCTTTCTCATTCCACTGAGCCCTCAGCTGCACATAACTTTTACAAGGGGAAAAGATCTGCCTGGCAGTCTGTTAGATTGTATTAGAGCTGATACTAATGATCCTTTTAGGGGAGAAAAAGAGAAGGTTCATTTGTATGGCCTGGAGCTGTTGTTGTTGGCACTGAAATGTGATCCTGCTGCAGAAGAGCAGCCGGGACGGGAAAGGCAGCTCCTCACTTTATTTTCAGCCTGTGGCTGGGGAAGGATGTAACCAACCCCTGCCTTATGCATCGCTCCAAGATCTGGAACACATCTTCCAAGTATCATGCTATTTGATTTTAAGTTTGTTTTCGGGATGGAGGATTGTCCTAAGTACTTATTTTTTCACTCATTTCGAAAAATAATAATTTTAAATAATATCTACATGAAAAATTCACTCAGATTTTCCCCTGAAAGCTCATCTTACAACTGCTCCCTTGACTGTAAACCACTTGTCTGGCACAGATCAGGAAGTAACTTCTCACAAGTAAGTTAAGAAGAGGAGGGGAATTTCTCAGACACAGAAGTATTAAATACTGAAATATGGCTGGAATATTGAACAAGGAATTCCTCTTCCTTGACTGGACACTGTACAGTGGAAGCCCTTCAGGACTGTATTGTCAGAGATCTTTCAGATTCAAATTCTTATGACACAAAATCTAAACTGCGATCAAGAACACAGTTATAGTGACATATAAGTGGTCACCAGGTTTCCCTTCTGGGCTGGATCATCACTAAAGACTGAACTCAGGCTTTTCTTTATTTAAATCCTTCAGTCAGCCAAAAGACAAGCGATGTTTCACCTAAAGGCAGCCCAAATGCAGAACCAAAGCCGGGTGTGTCTTTTTTTCCTTGAGCTCTCAAGTCTGGTTACCCATGACTGGTTAGTGAAGGTGAGTAATATTAAACGGCATGCACATATTATCATAACCCTTCAAGACTTATTTTTGCTGCTCTCCAAGACACAGTAAACTTATGTCTCACAGGTGATATTTCAATTGATTACTGTTGCCATGAATGTTTTATCAGTACACACAAACCATTCACCAAGCACGTCACTGACAGGAAGTGTTATTACACATGGTCAGGGGTTGTCCTCTGCAGAGCATGCACAACCCAGTTGTGAGTTGGAAACTGTGCTGCTGAACTAAAGCACCAGCAAAGGGTTAACGGCACTTCTTCAGCACTGACCAAAACTGCAGACACCAGACGTTTTTAGATTGCTCAACATCGATTTGAATAACTTACTGTTACAACCAATATCATTTAAAAACAGTAACAGGAAGGCAGCCCATGTTCTTGCAGATAATACCTGGGCATAGTCCATCCTCCAATGGAGCTGGTGGCTGCTCCCAAGGATGGAGCTGTGAGGAGCCGCTTGCCCTCAGCCCACCTGGGCCTTACCTTGCTCCCAACTACTGGCACAGGTACAGCCCCTGGTGTGCACTCCTACAGTCACCAGTGATTTATACAACCCGTCACAATATTCCATGAAAAAAAACTATTGAAATAAGAAAACAAACCAGGAGCAAAGCCCACCTCTAGCGTGAATGATGCCTATCCTGGTCTTCATAATATTCTTACAAATATTCTGGCTCATTTTTTAGAACAGATGCATCCGCAAAATGTTAAGTCCAGAGAAACTGTCACTTAACAATTTGGAGAACGCTAAGAAAATTCAGCGCAATAACCTGGGTGTCTGCACAACACGAGATCCGTGTTTCCAGTTGCATTCACCTGGAGCACTTTTGCTTAATAGTCAAGAGAACTATGGAAGGAAAATAATTGTTGAAGTTTCAGCTTGACCTAAAGTACCAGATCCAGAACACAAGGCAAACGCCTGCCCTAATCCTGATTCCGTTTCAATTCAGATCACTGTACTGGTGAAGTTAGAACAAAGTTTAAGGAATGTTTAAGTATCAGTGAATTTTACTTCTCTGTCAATCTAAACTGTATTTTCATGCTAGTCTTACATTTCTAAATAGTATCCAGCTTCTGTATATTTCAAGCATCTGCACTAAGGTACCAACACACACAGATGGCTTTTGCTATTCAAACTTCACAGTTGCTTCTCTATACGGAGCTGAGATAGCTGTGAATACACAGATTAGGAATTTGACCCACACACAAAAGCCAATCTTGACCTGTTTGCATTTCTAGGCAAACATGAACATTGATAACCTTTGCTATTTGCTCACAAAAAATAAAAAAATAATTTAAAAAAATGGAACTTTCAAGTGGTATTTTTAGGAAAAATACCATCCAGGTAACATGGAATGTAATTTTACTAAGTATTAAAAAGACAAAGAAGAATGTTTACTTTATCATGAAACACTGCCAGAGATGTAGGCAGTGAAATGCAGAGCCAAGAGACGCAACTGCAGCAAGATCTCTTGCTGTATTCCTCTTGAAGCTCTAGAGGTATAAACTCTGCCCTACTAACACGACCAATTCTTACTCAGTCTGAGTATTTTTAATGAACCAAAGATTGAGTTTCTATAGTGACAGGCCAAATGATATGACTAGTGTACTTTGGTTTCAACTGTCATAAATGTTTTTCATTACCAGTTACACCCAAAGAAGTTCAAGGTCCACAGACAATCCACAGCATCCTGCTGCAGTAAAGTCCTGCCCTGAATCCTAATCACTTTGGCCTGGCAGATGCCTGTTCTCAGAAGAACCAAGTACAACAGCTTCACTCTTTGCCTTAATATCCCAGGTTAGGTGTTCTCAGAAACCTGAGGATGCTTCCAGTATACAGTTTAATGCCTCCAAAGCTTAGTATCTCACCAATTTCCTTGCCCCGAGGTTGAACAGCAGCTGTGCTCACCAGTACAAGCAATATGTGTTCATTGTTCTACCTGATATTAATGATACACTGAAGTACTGGCAGTGCAATGGAAACTTGTTCTGCTCTAACTTGGGCTTCCAGGAGGGCTGGTAGTCATTATGCTGAAAGCTTGATCTCAACGCCTCCTATTGCTCTGTGGCCCTCAGTGGCTCATACGTGAATTAAAGTGGGCAGTGAAGATTTTAACTACTCCTGTTCTTATTACTTTATCTATAGACAAAGCAATAATCTCTCTGCTTAATTTCAACTGTATTGAAAGCCAGAGTTCATCTGGTAACAGTTTTCTGATACTAAATGAATGCATATTCAATGCAAGCCAACTACAGCATTCACCTTCCAATTACAGTTTGAATAGTGGCTTGTGCCTGCTAGAAAATGAATTAAAGTGGTAGGTACAGATGCCTCCATTCTAGTAATTTATACACTGTCCTAGGCTATCCTGAGGCCCAAACTGTTTCTTACTCAACAGAAATATATTCTTAATTGCACATATAAATATTTTAAGTCTCTTGTCACATATAGTCAACTCTCATTTTGATTTCATACACCGCAGATGGGTGTAAGAATCAGCTTGTTTGTTCAAAAGGACTACAGAGGGTATGGCTGCAGGTACACTGTTATAAATGATTCAACAGTTTATTTGTGCTTTATCTGTTATTCCAAATGATAACAAAGCAAGCCAAACTACCTGGGGAGCTCTTCTCAAACACAGAGAACAGCTGAAAACCCCGGTACTTCATATGGAGTGTGGGGGCAATAGACTGCGCTGACACCGGTTGCATTGTGTGTCAACAGAGGTGGGGTTTGTAACTATTGTGCTTCCTCTTTGCAACACAGTATAAAGGTTTACAGAGCACACACTGCTCTTCACTGCAGCTGCTCTCTGTGCTGACTGAGCTGTTCCAGTTCAGAAGACAAAGAACCCCAATGGCGTTCTCTACCAGAAGCTCCCAGTGGGGTACAAGCAGCCGCTATCAGCCCCCAGCACCCAGCATCAGTGGGTTGACCTCCCGGCAAACAACCATCCAAAGGATTCAGGCACCCAGTGTCTATGGGGGGGCTGGCGGCTATGGCACCCGTATAGCCAGCAGCACCAGCTACGGGCAAGGCTTCGGGGGAAACTTCCAGCTGAATATTAGTGACAATGATGTGCTGCTCACCGGCAATGAGAAATCAACAATGCAAAACCTAAATGACCGTTTGGCTTCGTACCTGGAAAAGGTGCGCTCGCTAGAAAGGGCGAACTCCCAGATTGAAAAGCAGATCAAGGAGTGGTATGAGAAGAACACCACAGACATAAGGCATGACTACAGCTCATACTTCAAAACCATTGAAGAGCTCCAGAATAAGGTAAGATATCACACAGCCATCCTTAAATCAATGAATTACAGTTATTAGATAAATAATAATCTACTGTAGAGAATGTACGTTCCCAAACTGCAGCTCTCTCAACTATGAAAAACAAATGCTTTACTTTGCTCAGATACAAATTAGTGTCAGATTTTACATAATCCATAATATCAGATACATGCCTGCAGATGTGAGCAATCTCATACAGGGAAATTCTTTGAATGGAAATGAACTAATTGTATTTGCCTTGTGGGATTTACATATTTAAATCTAGTTTAGCACCTGTCAATTCCGAAGTGGGGTTTTTTAGAAAAGAATGCCAAAGGCTCAGAAAAAAGGAGAGCTCACTACTTGAAATAGTGAATTCCTGCTATAAACAATGAAATACCCCCACAGGAAGTCAGACTGTGATTCCAATGAATCAGACTTTGTCAGACTGTGTTTCCAAAGAACTTCCTTAAATCTTCCCCTTGCACCTTTCACCAGTTCCTTTTCCTATCCTTTGAAGGTAGACCCCTTCCAAAAACCAGTTCATCCCAACCGTTTTATATACCTATTTATGACAGGATAATTTGTCTTTTAGAGAACCCTAATTCCTTCTATGTACTTCAGAGGGAACTCAGCTTAAACCTAGAGGACTAACAGACAGCTAAAGTTAAGCGAGATGAAGACCAAATGCAGTATTTATTTCCAGAAATGGATCAAGTGTGCATTTATGTGCAAAGATTCATCGCTTTTCATCCACCCCTTTTCAGATTGCTGCCGCACAACTGGAAAATGCAAGGCTTGTTCTGGAGATTGATAATGCCAAACTGGCTGCTGATGATTTTAGACTGAAGTAAGTTCCATGATCATTTCATAAATTCTTTCATGCTTCTCTTATTCATGAAAAAGAAAAAACTTACAGGGAAGGGTGCAGTAGCTACTGATTCATTTACACCAACAGCTGCATTTTCATGTTGACAAAACAAGCCTTATTTTACAGGTATGAGAATGAGCTCTTGCTCAGGCAAAGCGTCGAGAGTGACATTAACGGCCTGCTACGCGTCCGTGATGACTTGACTTTGACAATATCTGACTTGGAGTCCCAGATTGAAAGGATGAATGAAGAACTGATTTTCCTTAAGAAGAACCATGAGGAGGTGAGGACAGCTGAACACTGTCAGGGAGACATGTGTTTTAAGCGCATGAATAAGGTCAGACTCACTAGGAACAGGAAAATCTTCCCAGTTAATCTGAAGGAATAGTACATTTATGGTGGAATTCAGCTTCAGATTAGCACATCAAAATGTACGTACCTATTCAAATAGTATACCTGTGAATGGACCTATGACACTATTATAATCAGCTTCCAAAATTCGGATAGAAAGTTCCCTGTGGCTTATGCTAATACAACCCTCCTTGCTGCAGGATGTTGACAGACTGCGCAAACAAGTGGGGGGCTCAGTTAACGTAGAGGTGGATGCTGCTCCAGGCATAGATCTCGCAACTATGATGGAAAACATGAGAAAGCAATATGAAGAAATGGCAGAAAAGAACCGTCAAGAAGCCAAAGAACGGTTTGAAAAGCAGGTAAGGTCGATTACCTACACATCAGCAAGAGCCCCAGCCATGTCTAGGTGTGGTTTGCAGTCCCTCTGGTTTTGCATTTCAGACAGAAGAACTGAACCAGGAAGTAGCGATCAACTTTGAACAGCTGCAAGCCCAGAGGAGAGAGGTCACTGACCGGAGACAGATCTTCCAGGGGCTGGAGCTGGAACTACAGTCCCAGCTTAACATGGTAAATGGCAGAGTTTACTTGAAATAAGTACTGTGTTTAGTAGACTGCTACATGGGTAAATATAGAAACCAAGAGGCTTTTCAATCCAAATGTTATGTTAACACAAAAATGTATCCTCTTGAATAATACATCTCTGTTCTCTCCCTGGGCTGTAGAAAAAGGCTTTAGAAGACACTCTGGCTGAAACTGAAGCACGTTACAGTTATCAGCTAGCCCAAATACAAGAAACAGTTGCCAATTTAGAGGCCCAACTGAGGCAGCTCCGAGCTGACATGGAGGGGCAGAATAACGAGTACAGCGTACTGCTGGACATCAAGACTCGCCTGGAAATGGAGATCGCCACGTACCGCCGGCTGCTGGAAGGAGAGGACATCGGGTGAGGAAACACTCGCACTTTGCTTATCGCTTTAGGTTCATGGGACAGCAAAGAACACTGCAAACACTGTCTGCAGTCCCGGACAGTGGAAGTGTGAACCTGTTCTGGCTATATCTGCATGAGCTGAAGTCACAGCACTGCAGAAAGAAGCCTGCACATTAAGTTCACCTATAGCTTATACTTAAACTTAGCAAGTTTAACAGAGAAAGCTCATTTAAACACCTGGTTAAATGTCTTGATGAAAGGATATTACCTGTCCTGATCAAACACACAGGATGTGTACAAGGAGGTTTCTGCAGTATGCTAGGTGCCATCTATTTATATTTTTTAATTTATTATTTGAACAGACATTTCCAAGTGGATGTATCTACAGCAGAGGCTGAGAAAGGTATGTTACACCAACTTCCTTATCTTTTAATGGCTGCCTGTTGAAATGCTATGGAACTAAGTAGCCTGATATAAATAAAACAAGACAGTTTCAGAGCAAACAATCAACCAGTGGAACCAGTGGAATCAACCACGAACTGATAAACTACAGGGATTACAGAAATCCAGGTTAACAGCAAACATACCCATTCCAGGGTAAGACAATTCCTAGGTTTTAGGCCTACAGCTCTGTGCTAAACAAGCAAAACTATCAGGAGGGATAGAGAGATATTCAACACAGTGTCCACTACAGTATTTTGGGTTACACAGAGGATGCTCAGAGGAAGAGCATTCATGTTGTAGGTACCTCAAAAGGTGACTTCACTGTACCTGCGCACTGAAAAGGTGCCTTTATCTATTTTCTCATTGCTGGGATTATTACAGCTATGTTATTCTGTCAATGGAGACTGCATTGCATTAATTCTCTGTTCAAATTCATTACCAGAATCAAGTAAAATTAAGAAGATCAAGACAATCGTTGAAGAGGTGGTTGATGGCAAGGTGGTCTCCTCTCAGGTCAAGGAGTTTGAGGAGAAAATGTAAATGGCACCAGCAGAAAGGAGATGGCCTTGGAACGTCACGGAGCTGATATCAAAACTAAAAGACAGACCTGTATAAAGAATCCAATGCAATTCTCCCTAAAAAACAGAAGGGTTGAAAAGCCAAACTATGACATCTCAATTTCTTTTTTTTTTGTGTGTGTGTGGGAGTGTTAATAAAAATCAGTAAGTTACAAAGTACAAGATTTTGGGTTTACTTACATAGTGACTAAATACATTGATAAAAACAAATCAGCATGCTCTCAGTGTGTACCTGCTTCTAAGAAAGAGAAAAACTGAGGTATTAGGTTTTTAGTTACATTTAAAAATCTGCTCAGTAAAAACTAGAAAGTCAAATGCCTTCTAGCAGGGGTTTACCAGAGCTTTTCAAATCATCTAAATAGACTTCACAAAAATACCAACACAACACTCACTGGTGGAGTTCCAAAGCACCGAAGATGGTAAGAGTCATAAGATGAAAACACGGGACAGAATCTACTGCTGTGCTAAGCAAACTGGAGACTGTCACAGGCTCGGCTCTATGTACGAGGAGAACTTTTCCCTTGTGTTTTCACACAGCTCACTTCATCAACCGGTGCCTTGAGTTTTCTCACACTTTCAACATACGGATAAATGAGAAGTTTTTAGAAGAGAGCTGCTATTTCTGAAACCTTGATGGACACCCCCTCAAACCAAAAGGAATTTACCAGATAGAGATGATACACTAAGATGCTAGTTTAATTGTGACCCAAAGTTTAGCAATCTGTTTTTTTCTTATGTACCAGCACATACAGATTTGTTTTTAAAAAATGCATTCAAACGTTGATTCAGTGCCTTTTTTCTGTACTTGAACTACCATTCAAATGTAATGCAGCTTCACTTCAGTAAAAACTGATTTTTAAATAACCACAAAGTGTCAATTTGCATTTCTTAATACATTAAAATGAAATAAAGAAATTGAAAAACCTATTTATTGTTTTTCAGTCTCTGTGAATGTTCATATCCCCAGGGACTAGAGCAAGCACCGGTATTTTACCAATAAGACTGTTTTTGTCTTCCAGTTCAGCAGTGAAAGGACCTCGGTTCACCAACTCGGTTCAACCTTCCCTCCACACCTGCAGGTCCCCTATCCCCTGCGGGCAGGCTCCTGATGCCTCACCCAGCTCCTCACTCCAAGGACTCCACACTTTCCTCTTGACAACATAAACACAAAACCCTTTCCTTTGAAATCTCACCTGCCCAGTGTGTTATTTACCGTACAGAAACACCTGCCAAAGGAAATAATGCTTTGCTTTCACTCTCATGAGTCACTGATACCGGGCTATCAATTTACTTCTACATAAATGCTTTACTTAAACCTTTGATCTACTGCTCATAATGCATTTCTGCCCAAAAAAGCACCCATGCTCTGGATGGGGATGAACTGAAATGAAAACAGTTCAGTTAACAAATGCATTGATATAATTAAGCCGGGACAATGAAAAAGCAATTCTCTGTTTACCAAAATAACTTCAAACAAAAGGTATATTGGTTCTGAAGGGTTTCCATGCCTAAACCCTCACCCAGAAGAGCTGTATTTGAGCTTTAGATTTATATTATAAAAAGCACAAAATACAGAAACAATTTGCCTGAGTTTGGGATCACGACAAACTATTCAGAAGGAACAATGGGAAGTTCCCAGCTCAGAAGTGTGAACCGTTAGTACAGGCTCTGCATATTACACAGAGACATATCCATGATGAAAGGTTTAGTGCAGAAAACACAAATTAACTTGGGTATAATCACGTCTATTTTTGTTTTCATATTGATGATCAACCTGCAGACCACATGCCTTATCACACACTTCTGCTCATCACTTTTCTCCCTTCTTATCAAACATTCAGGGAGCACCAATGTGGCAGAGATTCATGCCAGAAACGTATTATGACTAGAAAAGCATTTCTGACATGCACACTGGCAAGGATGATATGAAAGGGATCACACCACTGGCTTAATCTTACTCCTGGAATAATAGCCCCAAACCAAGAAAGTAATGAATATGTAACGCCAAAGACATTACTTAGAAAGGCTTTAAATGCGAAAATTTTACCCTCCATTGCACATGGCAGAACATGATCATGGTATCTTTGCTCTCCTCCACCCATTTCCCCTCACACAGCAAACACCTGGAGGGCATCAGACTTCCACTCCCATTGGCAATTTAGAATGTCACATATCATTTAGTTTGGTCAGGACACATTAAACTGACTTCCCCTCCAAGTGAGGAGTGGGAGAGAGAAAGAATTCAAGCTCTTCCTAAAAGGCGGGGACTACTCCTGAAACACCCACTGCCTTCCTGTATAAAGGTCCAAGTGCTCTCCAATGCGCCCTGCTCCACACCGTGTGCTTCACCCAGCAGAGCAGAGCACCTCAAGCACCATGGCCCTTTCTGTGCGCACAAGCGGTGCATCCCGGCAGTTCTCTTCTCGGAGCGGACTTGGCGGGGGATCTCTGCGGATGTCTGGTTCTAGTGGTGGAGCAGGCTTCGGTGGCAGCGGGCTTGGGTTTGGTGGTGGAGCTGGTGGAGGTTTTGGTGGTGGAGCTGGTGGAGGTTTTGGTGCTGCTTCTATGCTTGGCTCAGGCTCTGGCTTCAGTGGGGGGTTTGCGAGTAGCTCAGGTGGAGGCTTTGGGAGCAGCTTAAGCAGCGGCTTTGGTGGAGGCTTTGGTAGTGGTTTAGGTGGTAGCTATGCCAGTGGCTTAGGCAGTGCTTTTGGTGGGGCGTTAGGAAGTGGCTTTGGTAGTGGCTCAGGAACTGGTTTTGGAGGGGGGTTTGGTGGTGCTGGTGCTGGGGATGGTGGCCTTCTTTCTGGCTCAAAGAAAGAAACGATGCAGAACCTCAATGATCGCCTGGCTGCTTATCTGGACAAAGTACGATCTCTGGAGGACGCCAATACTGAGTTGGAGCGCAAAATCCGCGAGTGGTATGAGAAGAGTGGCCCTGGCACTGGTACCCCTGGATCTGGGAATGATTACAGTAAATATTATCCTATCATTGAAGAGCTCCGAAACAAGGTAGCAAAGCCATGTACTTAACGTATCCTTACATTTGTAATTCAACTAATAATAGCTTGGATAGACATAATAAATTCCTTTCAGAAACCAAGAGGAACTTTATTCTACAGTACCAAATTTGTAATCATCTCTATCATAATGCAGGGGTATTGTGCAGAAGGAGAAGGCAGTGATGGAATCCAGGTCTACAAACTCTTGTAGATCCCAAAGTCTAAACGTGTGTTTAGCATGGCAGTTGTGTAAAAAGCTACCCTGAGCTGCAAGGTCATTGGGCTAGAGAAGCATTCCCTGAACATTCTTTGTATTCCAGATCATTAATGCAACTATTGACAATGCAAGAATCATTCTGCAGGTCGATAATGCCAGACTGGCTGCTGATGATTTCAGACTCAAGTAAGCGTGTCTTAATATTACAAAAACTTACTAATATTTTAAGGAAATCATTATTTTGTATTTAGAAATCTTTTTTCCTCGTAGAATACTTTCACATAACTCTTAAACAATATTGTAATAATTACATGTATTAAAATTTCATGTTAAAAGCTATAGAAGTAAATAGCAATACTTTGCATTTGACCTCATTAACCACATAAAAAGTCATATTTAATTGCTGTGCTTCCAGGTATGAAAATGAGGTGGCTTTTCGCCAGAGCGTGGAAGCCGACATCAATGGTCTGCGCAGAGTTCTTGACGAGCTGACCTTGACAAGAGCCGATCTGGAGATGCAGATTGAAAGCCTGAATGAAGAACTGGCTTATCTCAAGAAGAACCATGAAGAGGTACTTTCTTTTTCTTTGTGATTGTAACAAGCCAGATGGAATTGTGAAATAGCAAATTATTCCCTTATTTATGCCAGTGGGAATACCCTGGTTTCCTTATTTCTTTTGTTTGCTGCTCCTTTGGTGTTAGTACTAAGTCAAATACGCACACAACCTTCAGAATCTTGTTGAAACAGAATTGTATCACATATATCTCTTTACATATATTTTTGGTAGAACTATTATCTTAGTAACATAAACTTTTTGTTATTTTTAATCTCTCCAGGAGCTCCAGGGCATCCAAAGCAGTGCATTTGGCCAAGTCAGCGTTGAAATGGATGCTGCTCCAGGAACTGACCTGACCAAGCTTTTGAATGACATGCGGGGACAGTATGAAGTCATCGCAGAGCAAAATCGTAAAGAGGCTGAAGCATGGTTCAATGAAAAAGTAACCACCAGAGATAGCAAACCCAGTGAAATGTATGTCCAAATGAGCTAAAGATTTGAAACACTAAAATTACACTGTTCTTCCTTGTCGTTTCAGAGCGGGGAGCTGAAAAGGGAAATCTCCACCAACACTGAGCAGCTTCAGTCAGGAAAGAGTGAGATCACAGATCTAAAACGGACTCTCCAGAGCTTGGAAATTGAATTACAATCTCAGCTTGCCATGGTATGTTCTAAGGAAGCTGCTAGCTAGAGAGAGTACACGTTCCATCTTCAAAGGTGTCAGATCTTACACTCTTCTATAGGATTTAAGATTTGTATTTATTTCCTATTAAAGCCTGCATTCTTTTAGTTCTTGAATAGCAGTAGTATCTGTAATTGGATTTCAAGTAGCATGCTATAAAGCAGATGAACTTTTATGTTCATATTCAGTGAAGCAGCAAAGGCAAGTTTTCAAATTGATATTTCAAGGGAAAAAAAGACTCCAAAATCTCTAAGTAATGGGACTGTGCTGCTCCCATTAAACTACTGCTATTGCTTTTGTCTTTGTAAAGAATTTGTTTTCCTCAAAGATTATTTAATATCCTCCTACACAGAAAAAATCCCTTGAAGACACTTTAGCAGAAACAGAAGGAGGTTACTGTGCCCAGCTTTCACAAATGCAGCTTCAGATTGGGAACCTGGAGTCTCAGCTGTTCCAGGTCCGGGCTGATATGGAGCGCCAGAACGCAGAGTATCAACAACTCCTGGACATCAAGAGTCGCCTGGAAATGGAGATTGAAACCTATCGCCGCTTGCTGGATGGCGAGTTTGTGTAAGTAACTCCTTTACATTAAATCACAGAAACACAGAATTGGGTTGGAAGGGACCTTCAAAGGTCATCTAGGCCAACTCCTTACAGATGCCATTTATCCATTATATTTCCTGCAGCAATATCCTTTCAGGACAAAAAAGGTAAACCCAGGGGGCACATTCACCAAAAGACAATAAAGCACATCCAATGCTTCTGAAACGACACAGATGCCCTCTGACTGGGGAGAATGAACCATTCTGCTCAGTATTTGAAAAAAAACCACCAGTGCCAACGTGAAAATCTCTCCTGACCTGACAAACCTGCTGCAGTACTGTGTGTCTCTGTTTCACTTTCAGGAACTCAGGACAGGGAGTTACATTTGAAAGCTCATCCTTGACAGGGTGCAAATCTCAAACTCAATCACTGGATTCTTCTCAGGGTAGGTAGAACTTGATTAAATTAAACTGTTTCTAAAGTCATTCAAATAAATAAAATAATATGCTATTCCGTTTAAGTACATGAGAGAGTTTGTGGTAACAAGAAGCCACTTTGAAAGAAAAACTGTAACTGTTCATGTATGTGTGCTGCTCTGGTTTAGCATCTTTCACACTTTGAAAAATACCTTGAAAAATACCTGTTTTATTTTCTTTATGATGTTTAGATCCTACCAAAACTAGAAAGATCAAGACAATTGTCGAAGAGGTGGTAGATGGAAAAGTTGTTGCATCCCATGTTAAGGAAGTTGAAGAGAAGGTATAAGGCACAATCTGCTACTGCAAAAGATCCATTCACTCCACGACTTTGCAAAGACAAAATGGATACATGATTTTGTTCTTATGTATGAAGTGATAAAAAATAGTTGGCTTTTTACTAAGATTCTTTCATATAACACAAAGCCTGCAGCACTTTCATTCTTAGCCACCACGCAATGTATTTTCTGCTTCAGCCTATTGGTGTGACCTGTTGTATTTTCACAGTGCTCTTTAAATATATCATCGATTCTTTGCTTAATAACGACATATGGAGCACACATCAGACATTTAATGAGATGGGCTTTTTAATCATTTTTACCAATTAATATACAAAATAATTTTGCTATTCTAACCTCATTTTCCAGATTTCTTGACTAATAAAAAGGACGCAACAAGCTTTAGTAGATTAGTCTCCCTTTATTTTTCACTTTGGACTGCTGCCCCTGTTCTGTATTTCCCATTCCACTGGGTATCTTGCTTGACCCCACCATGTGTGTAATACAGCACTCCCCAAGAATTTAAAGAAATTAATCCAGTGCTAGAATAAAGAAACCTTGCTTAAATGTGGGACTAAAGGCATGAACCAGCTTGAGAGGTTTCGCAATAGACCAGGCAGACGAGAGGGGATGGTGGGTTTCCATGTCCCCGGGTGCCACCTGGTGGGAGCACAACGTGATCTCAGGAACCCTGATGGACTTCCGGATGACCAATTCAACCAACCACGCGAAAGAATCACACCCAAAACAGAACTATGAACCAAAATACAATTCCCTTACAACGTACACGTGAGCCTTTGTTCTTAACCCAAAATGGCGATTTTTGTGTGATTCTCAGGCAAGACAAGTTCCTGTGGCCTCTGACATGCAGATTGCAGTCTCTCTACAATACAAACGTTTTGCACATTCTACCACATTCCTTAAAGGCTTGACCCAAAGCAGAGGTTTAATGGGAGCACAGTTTTCATGCTGTGCTTCCATTCTGCCTTTTGTAAACCCCACTGCTGGCAAGTTTTCTGCTTCTTGATGCAAACCAATAAAAACCAAAGTCATCAAGACAACAATCAAAGAACAACTTCACAGCAATCCCAGTTGCAATCCCAGAGTACAATTAGAGAGGAATTTTAAGATTAGAGACTGAAGGACATTCTTTCTCTTCCTAAAACAGGACAGTATTCATCATGTTTCTTTTCTACCCATATTTTTTTTCCCCTATGTGAAAAACCTGAAGCCGTATCATCTTCCCCCTTATTGACAGCATCTCCATTTTGAGGAGAAAAACATGTCCCTTTTATTGTCTTCTTCCAAAGACATTTATACTTTCAGAAATACGAAATAAAGTACATACCTCAAGGACCATGACTGTGATTGCCGTAAAATCATGATTCCCTATACCATTCAATATAGATTTCCACTGAATAATCTTGTAGTTTATTTACACATGCATTAATCCCAAATTTAACATCTGGAGTGCAGATTCCATGCGTGTAAAACCCAGAAACCACTCAAGCTCATCTTGTGAGAAAGCAACAACAGTGAACGAAAGCACCTTGCAATCACTATTGCATTATCAAACTGTACCACAGGATCCAAACAACTCTTGTGTCTGAACTCTAAAGTTAACTAAAATCCAACATCTATAACAAAATATGAACATTGAAGTAGCTAAAATTCAAAATTACATCAATACCAATAAAGATGGATGCTTGCACCCACCTACCTTCAAGATCTCATCGCCAGAGGTTCTCTTTACACCTGAAAAAAAAAAGATGGAAAAAGAAAGCATTAGAGATAATGTCTTTTTAAGAAAGCTTTTAAAAATTGTATCAACTGGCAAATGTTTGGCTCCTGGTAATGTGAAACTTCAGCCATAGATGTTTGTTGATGCATAAAGTTTGGTTTCTGGGACCAAATCCAACATCCCTGCAGACCTCCATACTGTATTTCTGACTTTAGCCTTTCTGGCCTCACTGCTGGCCACTGGGCAACCTTGACTCTGCCTGCTGGAAAGTACATGTTCTTAGTCCCAGAGAGCTGAAAGCAAACCTTAAACAATCGCTACTGCGATGCAAAGATAAAAGAAGATTCTAAATTACATTTCAAGTTCTTAGTTGCTTAAATACATGGGCTCTTCCTACTATTTATACTGTCCTAAGTTATAATATCTTACATTGGTTTGATGGATTCCTGATGGTTTTGTGACTGTTCTCATAACACCAAAGAAAAACACTGTCAATATTTTAGTTAAGCCACTTATAGAAAAGATAGTGACCAACAAAAGATTCTCATCTCAGTCCAGGTCAGCTGAAAAACAGGCAGCTAAGAAAAATAAAATCAGAACACAGGATCCTTTCACATGGGCCAGCAGACAGAGCCAAGGACAAGGAATCCTTATGCACACAAGGAAACTTTCCAGTGGTACAATACTTTGACTTCTAAAAAGACAAGCATCTTGTAAAAGGTTACTGCCTTTTTTTGTCTAATTTCACTGATGTATATTCTTATTTGGAGCCTAAAACGCAATCTGTCTAGTGATACTGAAATCTGGAGGGGTTTTTATTAAGTATCTGGTATTGCACATTCCTAAAAACAACGACAAATAGGTGAGAGCTGTTCTTAGCAAACAAGGTCGCTGGGATCAGGCAGCAGCTACAGTGAGCCAGGAAATGAGGAGTAATTCACGGAAAATACAGTACAGCAGACAGCCTCCACTCTTGTCCTCCTTGGTAGCTGCAAGGAAAGGTACAAGATTTTACACTGCCTGCACACTCTGTGAGCTGAGCACTGTCTGTCCATGGCAGGGGTCTGTGAATCGCCCCTCAGACAGAACCCTGGCACTTCTGGCAGCAGTTAGCGCTGGCTAGAAGCACTGATTCACCAGATCTTTGCACAGGCCAGAAAAGGAGCCAAACCCCTTGGCAATGCTGATTCCTCTCCCTCTTTGTGTCCTGCCTGTAAACCACTGAAAGGCTGGGTTAGAGGATGTCCAGGAGCCCAGCTCTTTTTCCACTCCTCAGCCCTGGATCAGGTCACCCAAGGTTTGCCCCCACTGAGTCTCAAAACCCCTCAAGGATGGAAATCCTGTAACATTCCCAGTAACGTGCTCAGTGGTGCACAACTGCCCAGTGAAGGCCAGTCCAACGGCACTGTCACCAGCACTGGGGTACTGCTGGGAAGCTGCTCCCTTCCCTTTTGCGGCTGCACTTTCACGCTGCACAGCTGTAATTTTGTCCTTTGCTTTGTCTCTCTTAACCTCGTATTTGTAAGGTTATAAAACCCCCCAGTTAGAGTACAACAAAAGACATCGCATATGTTCATTTCGGCCATCATTTATCAATCCCGCTGCAGAAGTTACAGCCCTTGGCTTTCTCGAAGCTGCGTGTAGAAGGGAGTGAGAACCCCCGGCCCCCCCGGCGCTCCCCGAAAGCCCGGCTCTGCCGCTTTAAGACCCGCCACGGGCGGGGAGGCCCGGGCAGCGGCGGGGGGGAGCGGAGCTGCCCCGGCGGCTCCCGGCGAGGGGGACTCGCTCCCTCCCCACCGGGGATCAGATGAAAGCCATCACCTCAGCGAGGACCCAGGTAATGCCTCCACACAGCCATACAACCTCCAGAGCAAGGAGCCGTCCCCGCTCTGTACAGTTCCTCCCTCAGCCTCTCGGAGGTACAGTATTTCCTTTTCAATGCAGCATATTGCCGGGGAAGGGTTGTGATTTTACTGCAGTAAGATGTGAACTAGAAGCCAGGGATGCAGATTTTGCTCAGGGTATGAAATTCACACTGAACGAGTGCCATGTAATTCATCTGGCTGGTTTTCTGTACCTGCAGCAGGGATAGTGTTGTGATTTAAAAAATGATGACATATGCTGTAGCATGGTAACCTCTAGCTCCATGGAGGTATCCCAGAGGAAGAGAACCGTGCACATCAAAGGCAATGTGGAGAATTCATGTATATACAACTTACTGGTTTTAGCACCTATATTAAAGCAAACAGTACCCATTCAGGGAACACTATTTTATAGTGTTCACAGTAAAACTGTGTTATACTCCTTGGCAAATAGTCTGATCTTTCATGCAGACTGATTCAATGTTATCAACACACAATGCTGCTATTACAGATTTACATACAAAACACCTTTAAAACCCAACTGAACTTGGAAATAAAACAGCCAAACACTTTTTGGCCATCAAGCATTAAGAAATTCAGGGTGAAAAATAGGTATTATATCACCTTGTTTTACTTCTTGGGTATTGCAGAAATCCTGGAGGTTTATTTTAATCCCAGGCCTGGCTGCTGCTGCAGTCAGGGTGAGCCCCACAGCAATGCAATGGCTGTAAACTAGACAGCTAAACCAGGTTTGTATTTGCGTTTAGTACAAAGCAGCCAATGTGTATTCATATGATCTTGTCACATCAGTTCTGCAGTACCCAGGCAAAAAAGGGTAAGCAAAGAATATCCAGTGTTCACTTGTGGATTAGCCAAATCTAGATTCTTCACCAAAACAATGGCATGGTAAAAACACAGCACATCAGTATGTTATAGGGGTAAAATAAACTTAATCTACTTGTCTTGTAAAACCTGAACTAAAGAGTTGATGGCATTGTAAGAACCTACATAAAGCAGTAAAATATGCAGAAGAGCATGTTTTGTTTCAAGTGCTTATGGCATCTTCACCGCTTGCAGTAAAACTCAGAATTGACAATCTCAAACCTCATCGATGACGAGGTCAGGCAAAACCACGATCATGCAAGCACCCCGAACGGCTCCTGCTCTATAAAGCTGTTCTTTCCAACTAAATATTGTTATGTGTCTATTTTATTTTCATTATTTGAATGTATTTTTTAATATTTTCATCTGTCTTTTGTACCTGCTGTAGACAGAAGAAGCTACAATTAAAAGAATGGACAAAGATGCAGAAGCATTAAAGGCAGCCCGAGCAGAACTCTGTGAAGCGAGGCGGCAGTGGCACCACATGCAGATCGAGATCGAATCTCTCCACGCTGTGGTAAGCATCATAACATGAAACTTGAAATCTGAAAAAATGCCTCTTTTCTCTTGGTGTAAACTACATCACAATTCAGTTTCTGTAACAATCATGTCCACTATACTGCAGAAACAGAATACACACAGAAACACGCAGCTTTGGGGTGTACTTTCAGCTTGTCACACAGAGCCTGAACTAGCAACAACCCAGTTGTATGTTCATGTACCACAGGACAGACACGTGTTTGCATGTTTTCGTGCCAGCCAAACACAGGTTTGCATGATGCGCGGTTCTCAAGCTCCCAATCACTCTGCCTAACCAATTCACACCAGGTTTAGAACTAGTTTTGAATATGTGGGCCATATCTATCCATTCATGATAAAGTATGGCAGCAATTTATTGAATTCAGTAATACAAGACCACACAGGCTGCCCAGGTTTCACACAGTGCTCACAGGAATATTGTTTTAATCATACAGGTAAAACCAAAACTGGAACAACAGCAGTCCGCATTTACTGTTTTTCATCCAATTTTATTACAGATTTTACTGGAAAATATCTCAGTAAAAGTATTCTCTTGAAAGGTTTACTCCTTTTCCTACAGAATATTCTTAGAAATTGATGTAAAAATACACAGATTGCTAAAGAAAAGTCCATACAGCATCTTTACACATATAAATCTTAAAATTTTAAAGAGTTAAATTTCACAGGAAAGGGGTTTGGAACGTTCGCTGCGTGCCACAGAGCAGCAGTACCATATGCAACTACAAAACTTGGAATCTGAGGTTGAATGCTTGGAGAAAGAGCTACTGGAAATGAGAAGAGGTATTGAGAAACAGCTTCAGGCACACGAAATTCTCCTGAACACCAGGATGAAGCTGGAGGAAGAAATAGCAACATATCGCAGTCTGCTGGAGCAAGAAGAGAACAGGTACTGTTCAGAGGAAAAGTACTCTAACTGATCTTCCATTTCAGAACTTCTCATTGAACTAATCAGCAGAACTGTAAATACATGAATCAATCATCACAAAACTACCCTATAAAATCCTTTAAAATGGCTTCGTTGTTGCTTTCACACTTCCTGGCACTCAGAGCACCTCCACAGTGCACTGCAGGTAACAGCGCACTCAGTGCATCCTGACTCGAGGCACTGCACGCTGCTGTACACTTTGTAGCCCATGAGCTGCCTGCTGTGGGCTCTGTTTGCCTCAGAGTATTGATGAAGCAAGTCCACACACATGAAGTGCTGGGACAGGAGTTCCTGTTTCTTCACGTGACACATGGGAGTTCATACTACTCAGCATCACTCAAAGCATGTGAAGGCACACATCAGGATCTGCCTCCTAGTGCCATTTTGCTTTGGTGGTAACTCCTCCTGCCTGCCCTTTCCCCAGAGCACACATACCGCTGTTTCAGAAGGGAGACACAAGAGAGGCAGCAATGTAGATATAAGCAACAAGGAGGATAGGGAAAAGGCAAAATGCTTAAAATAGAGCATTTCACATTCAGCACTAGAATCTTAACAAAATGAGACACACAATTCTGAATCTTTCAGTCCTTCCCACAGCAAATGGAGAGTTTCAGTCCAGGAACCTCACTCACACTTTTGCCTAAGAAGATTCCAAGCAGGGCAGTCAGTTTCAAATGTAATGCTTACAACTGTGAAAATACACACAACTCAGTACCAATACTAACAAATAATTTTTCCTAGCACACAACAAACTAAAAACTGTCACTTTCTTCAACTCTCTACTCAGAATGAGAAATCCCAACAAAGAGTTACATCACTCAAACACAACTTCTTGGGGCTCTCACATTTTTCATAGCAATTCATATGACAAGCATTGGGTTAAAATCACTCACTATTATTAGGAGATTGTCATGATTTTTCTTTCTGCAGGTTTCGCTGCTGTACAGCTGAGCAGAAGGATGACAAAAAGCCCACCACCAGCAAGACTGCCTTTACGCTGCCTGCAAGTGAGTTTTTAGACACTTGCCCCTTAAGGAATTATGGCCCTAAAGGAAGTTACTCACTGCTGACAAATGATGGGATATTCCAACAGGATCTTCTTCCAATGCAGCAGGACAAAAAACACCTCTAGGTCCTGTGGCCTGCCCAGTGTATCTATGATTTTTTACAGGTGGTGTAAAGAAGCATGAAACTGAGAAGGTGGAAGTGCTGACAAAACAAGCAATCCTAGATGGAAACATTACAAAGGGAAGCGCTGAAGCTCATGGCACTGTACAGTAAGATAAACATGAGTTTAACAGAATAACAACAATGTAAATGGTGGGCAGTAGCTCTGACCTGTCCTTTACTTAGTATGTTATCACACCATACAGCCAAGAAGCTCTAGAAGAACAGTGATTGCTCTTGAAGGTGTATTGAACAGCATGTTTTAACAATACATTAAATTTTAAAGTTCTTTTTATTGGCATTTACTTCCTAAGTTAACAATATCATGATGATGCTTCCGAGCTGTAATTTCTATTTCTGCTAAGAATGAAACTATAATAATTCATGTAGTTAAGGCTAAAAGCAAAAGAGCCCAGACCATGTTTGCAAAGTCCCTCTGGGGCATGTTTATGCACATGAATTCAGGCTTGGCTGCTCTGACTTGCTATTTGGAAACTCCTACTTTTCACCAGCTACCAAACGAGGAACAGAGAACTTGGCTCCTAAGCAGCATGTGAAGGGCTGTTACTATGTGTTATTCACCTTAAATTACTTTAATAGTTTGCCTCATAAGTTTTTTTTCCCCTGCTGCTCTTTAAGCTCTTGGGCAGACTTGCGTTTAACGTTACATTTAAAGCTAACTATGGTGTCCTGTGTCACCAACGCTTAACTGTGATCAGCTGCTGAAAACATGCAGAAATTCAGATTAAAATTAATGCCAGCATGCACACTCCCAGCCCATTCTCATACGTCAGCTTTGATCACCTTAGTTAGATTTGCAGATTTTAATGTACATCTGCATTCTGAGGTTTGGATCTGAACTACATTTTTCTCCTCCCTATTTTGAAGGCTTTCAGATGCACGAATTCTGCCCACTATTGAGCTTGGATTCCAAACTTTCTCCTTGGAAACAAACTGCCTGATGTGTTTGGAGCAGTGGGTTTGTATCCATGTCTACTTAAAAGTACAAACCCAAGAATATAATGAACCCTCAGCCTTTATTTGGCTTTTCTGGAGAGTGAACCTGTGGAAAAAAAAAACTAAACAAAAAAAACAAAAATTCCAGAGTCTCGGTACCCATCTAAAATAACCTGACACTTCATTATGCAGTTTCAGCAGCCCTGAAGATGGAGAATTCATATTGTTTAAAGGATCATAAATACATTTGCTCTGTTGTTTCAGGACAGAAAAAGTGGATGAAGTCATTAAAGAATGGGAAGGTTCCTTCTTTAAGGACAACCCTCGCTTAAGGAAAAAGTCTGTTTCATTGCGCTTTGATCTCCACCTGGCAGCAACGGATGAAGGATGTTTACACACTAAAAAGAAAACTCTCCCCGACATTGAAGTCAGGCTGGTAATGAGGAGATCTTGCAGTATTCCTTCCATCAAACCTTAACTGATAGCAGATTAACCCAAAGTTCATTTCCAACAGGCTCTGGAAATATAGATGGACTTACACAGCCTGTATCCTGCTACAACCACAAATCTTACTAAGTACTTTGATTAATACAATAAAACCATACAAGTCTTTTAAAAGAAAGGGAGAAGAGCAAGCGAGTTGAGATTCCAAGAAGCCTAACTTCTACTAGTTTTATACTCCGGGTGCAGCAGTTCAGAGGAGGCCACAAGGATGATCAGGGGCTGGAGCACCTCCCGTATGAAGACAGGCTGACAAAGTTGGGGCTGTTCAGCCTGGAAAAGAGAAGCTGCATGGAGACCTCAGAGCAGCTTCCAGTATCTAAACAGAGCCTACAAGGATGCTGGAAAGGAACTTCATCAGGAACTGTAGTGATAGGACAAGGAGTGATGGGTTTAAACTTGAACAGGGGAAGTTCAGGTTAGATCTAAGGAAGAAGCTCTTCCCTGTGAGGGTGGTGAGGTGCTGGCACAGGGTGCCCAGAGAAGCTGTGGCTGCCCCATCCCTGGCAGTGCTCAAGGCCAGGGTGGACAAAGCCTTGGGAGATATGGTCTAGAGTGAGGCATCCCTGCCCATGGCAGGGAGTGGAACTCGATGATCTTAAGGTCCTTTCCAACCCAAACCATTCTATGATTCTGCGATTATTGTGGTTTTGTAGAATTTCACCAAATATTGCAAAAATTAAACTGCAACTTTACACTTTAATATATTCTGCCTTTGTAAAAGAGAACTTGTTTTCTCTTTCTGGAAATGAGAAATACATATTTCATTCTCTTAATTATTCAATATTGCCTACATAGAATGACTGATGAATCCTTGTAATGATTTATATCACAACTGTCATACTTCTTGAAATATATGTTAAAATAACACTTTCTAACAGCATAAATGACATAAAAATATGCTCTTAAAGGAATTTTCTTTTAGAAGTGGCTGGTATTTTTAAACTGATTTTTAAGGCAACAACTGAGCTAAAATGTCTTTCCATTACATGATTATACACATATTTTTAAAAGCATTGTTACAAACCAACAACATTTGAGCCATATTGCTCCGCTGGGTTTGAAGCAGCAATTTCCACTGAAAATCAGCCAGTCTCTTCTGTGTCCACACGTATCTGTACAACTTTCTCAGCCATACCAAGTCAAATTCTCCTCTTTAATTATGCAAATATAAGGAGACAACCCATCATTTCAATGCTATTTAATTAATTTTGTTTCTTATAACAACAAATTCCTCTTCTGACAGATATTATATGTCAGTTTTGCTCTTGATCTTGCACATGTAACAAGTCACTATTATGCCAGAGTACAACTAGTATTCCTTCAAATTAAATGGACAAAATAAGGGCTGCATATTCAAAGTAAAATTCTACCATACCCAGTGAGTGTCCTCCGCTCCTACACAAAGCGGCAAATACAAAGTACAGTAGATGATCTGGCATCCGTACACAGAAAAAACAGAAATGCAAACTCAGACGTATTTCTTTATAATGTTTTGTGCCAAATTTCCAACAAAAATTCAAACAAAATTGTATTCGGAATGATTGTTTATATGGATTTTGAAGAGGCATGGATGTCACCAACTCACCCAACTCACTGAGATTGAAGGGGCTTAGAATCTAGAGAGACCACATAATGGATTTGCTGGATTCACAGCAGCATGCGAGAGATTAATTAAAGTGACAGTATTTGCCTTAGTACTCATGGCATGTGTTACAAACACTGATACTACAAATTTCTTCAGTGATAATTTATGCTTCTGTCTTTTGTTAATGATAAGAACAATGTATTTCTATTTTCAACAGTTCTAGATCTGCTGTATGAAGCTGACTGTTTATCATTAACCTTAATACTGATCTGGTGTTATTAATACTTGAGTAATTGGCATCCTGAATGTATTCGCCTGCTCTAGTATTTTAACTATGCAGCTTTTTTTTGTGCTTATACTCTGTACGTTTTACAGGACTTGAATTTAAACTAAGTTTTAATTGCTTTAAGGCACTTTAAACAGGGATACAAATTTACCAAAGTAAATGATAGTCCTACAATAAAAAAGTATTAAAATTGAGTTTGCCCATGCATATTGTGTTTTAATTTGCATACCTTAAAGGGAAAGAAGTAACAGAGAAATATAAAATAAAGGCCGTAGATAAGAAAATCTAGCACTGCAACCAAGCTTTTTCTAAGCTCTCCTCTACAATTAGGAAGACTCAAATTCCCTAAGAATCTTTATCATAACATGTGAGTGTCCTGCTACCAAAAGTACTCTTTTCCTGTAAATCCCATAACCCTGACTACATCTCAAGTCCTCTGCAAGAAGAAAGTATTCACAGTAACACTCACCCTGATCTTAGCTCACTTTAAAGCTGAATTAAAATAATATAGCACTGAAGCTTGATAATATGTCACGGAATTCTTGGGTTCTGTCCTGCCAATTCAATTCAGAGCAGCTGAGCTATTACCATCTCATACCTCCAGACGTCTGGCATGAAAGCGAGTTTCACTGTCTCAACCTACTTTCCAATCAATGTATGGCCTCATTACAAAGCTGTTGTAATTAAAACAGCTGGAGAAGAGCCAGTTATTTCCAGCCCCCTGGTTCATATGATGCAGTATAAACACTCACATTAAATCCATGAAACTACTCGTTATATAGAGTTTTTAAAACTCAGGCAAAATCTCTCCCTATCACAACATGGAAAGCAGGCAAACAGCAAAGCACAAAAAAACCAACCACAAAACAAAGGAAGGAATACTCTGCTGGCTTTGAAAGCACACCGAATGATTCAGAACCTTTAGCATGGAAAGTGAGCGTCAGTAGCGTAATTGAAAACCATGTTTCAACAAGCTGTGCAAATTTAGAGTGCATTTTAACACTATCAACACCACCACCTTATCAATAAACTAGAGATTAGTGTGGGAAGCAGTCAAAACCAGGTGGTAAACCAGTTCTTTTTCAGCTCTTAATAAGTATTTTCTCACCTTTTCTTCACAAATATTCTGCCAGGGTGAAACTGGTCGACTGAAGGTGGGTTGGCTGCATGAGGAATTTCTTTGATTCTTATCTTAATTGTCACACATTCTTCTACTGCATACCAACAAGTTCCCATTGTGGCCACAGACACCGCACTGAAAGCAGGCAGAGCTCTTGTCTCTTTACTTGTCAGTTTAGGAGGAAATTCTTTCCTGTGAGGGTGCTGAGGCACTGGAATGGGCTGCCCAGGGAGGTTGTGAATGCTCCATCCCTGGCAGTGTTCAAGACCAGGTTGGACGAGGCCTTGGGTGAGATGGTTTAGTGTGAGGTGTCCCTGCCCATGGCAGGAGGGTTGGAACTAGATGATCTTAAAGTCCTTTCCAACCCTAACTATTCTATGATTCTATTTAAAAAATTGAAGGAAACTGGGCTAAAAGAACTGCTGGGATCAAGGAGAAATGGGCCTAACTTGCAGCAATGGGGTATCATTTCAGGTAGTTTTTCTTCATCTTTTACCATCCTTTTGGGTTAAGTAGGGATCACCCATTTGAGCCGTATCAGTCATATGACCACATTTCAATGCCAAACATTACTTTTTTTTATACTTAATTCAGTCACTTGCATGATTTTCACTGAGGTCTGAAACTCTTCACCTTCCTCACGTGGTGTTCTGCAGTTTGGATTTGCAAGCTTTTTGACCACTCCATGCAAGACCTTCACAAGCTTCTGCCAGGAGCTGGTCTGGATAACCCCACTGCTCCCAGCCTGCTGTAACTCATCATCCCCTGTGGCCCAGCAGCTGCTTCAGTGGCTCGGCCTGATTTAGTTTAAAATTGACCAGCAAACTACCCAGATTTATCGGGTCTCTCGCGATCCTGCACGACCAGCCTTCCTCCCCTCACACCTTGCCGCTGCTGTCCCGCCTCCTCGGTATCCTGCTCCGACTCAGCTTCGCTTCTTAGAGCTGCCGTTCCCAAACCACCATTTTCAGCCCCGCGCCGTCTACTTGACACAGGCAAGGCGTCCCCAGGCCTGCCTGGACCCTTCCCCTCGCTCCCTGCCTGCCTTTGCGGGGTTCCCCTGCGGGTCTAACGCCGCAGCGCTGCTCCAAGGGCCCTCCCGCAGGGCCGGACATGGCGCCTCAGGAGGGGGAAAGGCGCCAAACACCACGTGCCAACGGCCCCTCCCCGGCTGCTTGTTCGCGGCCGCAGATTCGCCACCGGAGGCTGCGTTGCGGCCGCTTCCCGCTACGGGCACGACAGCAAAGGGCTGGGTGGAACGTGATGGCAGGCAGTCTCCCGCCCGCACCTTTCCCTCGCCACCACGGGATGAAGGGGACTGAGGCCGGGGCGGGGAGGAGGCGGCGCTGCCCGCTCCACGCCTCAGGAGGTCCGGTGACTGCCCGCACCGGCCGGGGAGGAGGTGCCTTCCCGGTAATGGCTGGGATGGGCGCGGCGTGAGCGTCCGGCAGATTCGCCACGATCGCTTCCGGCCACTACCAAGCAAGGAGCCGTGGGGAGAAGGGCTCGACCCTGCCCGGTGGGGGCTCCGGGACGGGCGGGGGAGGCCAAACCGGCTTCGCCTTCAGAGACCCCGTCGGTGAGCTGCAGGAGGACGGTGGCGATGTGTCGAAAGTGCGGAGCGCAGGACGCAGGCGCTCTCCTCGCCGCCGCCCCGGCCTGGTGAGGAACAAAGGGAGCGAGGCCGGCGCGGGTGAGTCGGGGCGAGCGGGCCTGAGGGGCCTGGCTGGGGCGGGAGGGGGACAGGTCTCGTCCCCGTCGGCGGTCGCTGGGTTTGAGGGGGCCGCGCCGGTGGGGCCCAGGGGGCTGCAGCGGCGTTTCCCTATGGCGGCAGGAGCGAGGTGGGCTCGGCCCTGGCGTGGCACGGGGAAAGGCGGTGGGGCTGAAGGGCCCTCTTCTGGGTCTTCTCCCTTTGAGCGCCTCGAGCCTCACGAGCGACCCCATATCGAAGAGTTTGAGCGGGCGAGAAGCGGAGTGTGGCGTTAGCCGGGAAACTCCACCGGATTCCGGCTGCTGGTGCGATCTCTGGGGAGTTCTTTGAAGAAAAAGGCCGGTAAAAAACCCAGACCGCTTTGTTACTGCGCTCTTCCCGTGACCCCGATGGGCTGCTGAAGGGTCAGTAAGCTCGCGGCCTGTGCGGTGGCAGCGGTGGGTTTTGTACCGTGTAAAGCAGATACTGTTTAATTTGGACATTTATACGTTAATACCAGTTTTCTGAAATAGTGTAAAATAATGGGGTATTCTTTTATTTGTTGAGGGGAAAAAAATACATATCCTTAATAAGAACAAGATAAACCTGAGCATTATTTCACAGCTGATTAGTTGTGAAATGGCTTTAACCCGCCAGAGGGGAGACTGAGATGAGCTCTTAGGCAGAAGCTCTTCTCTGTGAGGGTGCTGAGGCGCTGGCTCAGCTGTGGCTGCCCCATCCCTGGCAGTGTTCAAGGCCAGGTTGGACACAGGGGCTTGGAGCATGCTGCTCCAGTGGAAGGGGTCCCTGCCTGTGGCAGGGGGTTGGAACTGGATGAGCTTTAAGGTCCCTCCCAACACAAACCAGTGTATGATTTAAGGCCATTGTCCTTAGAAAGTATATTCGTTTTCGAAAGAGGTAAAACACCCTTAGTGTTAGAAACTTTTTTCTTTATTTCAGAATTGGAAAAAAATTTTATAATCATTGGTAACTGTGATGAAGCTTCAAGGATTTGGGGTAGCAATGGTGTAATACTTAATAGCATGGTATTCTTTTGTCTTTCAGAAGTACAAATATAATGTCAGGTGGCTGAAAATTTGCCTATCAAAATGTCAAGTAAGTCTTAAGATTTTTCTTCCTTTAACTTGATGAATTAAACATCTGGTTCAGCAGAACCTGTTTGTGAGAGAACATTCTTATTCCTTGCATTAAAAGGAATGAGATAAAGCGTAGTTATTCTTGACCAAACTCTAGGCCTTAAATCTTGCTGAGGCTGATTTGCTGGCATGTTTGCACAGGAAGTCCAAATCTCACAGTTTATTCTGAATCCCCTTTCAAGGCATTTCTGCTTATCCCCTTTCTAATTTATCTGCTTATAAATGGATTTTGTATTTCTCAGTCTTTTGCCTAAATAAAAGGCTGACAATAGAGCAGTTCTGTGGTCTTAACTTTTTTCTCTTTTCTTTCTCTTGTATTCTTTGCTTTATGCTCTTCAGTGGCAAAATGCAAAGTCTTTGAAAGTGGGATTTCTGTCGTGGTTTTGTAAATTGCTTAAAAATGTTTGCCACAGCAGTTACCTTATTAAAAATCATTCAGTTTTTCAAGGGAAAAAAAATGTGCTTGCATTTATATCTTAACAGAAAGGCCATCTTATGCCCCACCTCCTACCCCCGCTCCTGCAACCGTAAGTATAGTGATTTTTCTCATTAACACAGACATGGTAATCTAGTCTTTAATAACTTACCAGAGCAATAATTATGGAGTTGCATCACCTTCCTGTATTGGAAACACAAGCTAGTCATAGTTCATTATTAATATGATATGCATTAATTATATTAATCTCATTTCTTCAGCAGTTTGGCAAAGAGAAGCTGAATAATTTTGCTTTGCCTTTAAGGCTACATCCTGCAGATACTGAATTTTCTGTAAGCAGTCAGTTGGTCTTAAATTATTCCCAGTGGGTTGCACCAGTTCACTGCAATAGTTAACAAACTGATACATTTAATTCTAGAACTTCCCACTCAACCTGTGCCCAGATTATGGGCAAACAGAGCATTTTTCATCTGGTTTTCAGAACTGTGCCCATGTTTGTCCATGTTTAAAAAGGTACTGATATACCAGTACACAGTGGTAAAGAAAGACTTTGAAAGCAAATGCACCTCTTCTGTAGCACTCACATTATGTATTCACATGAGAAAATACAAATCTTTTGTACAGAAGAATGAGTAAGGATGCTATAGTGATTTATTTTCTTTTTTTACTAAAGAAAATTGGGAAGCTGTTATCCAATAGAGTGTCCCTGATTTCTGCATCTGGAATGAAAACTGCAGGATGGCATTTAGATGAAATGTGTGTGATCCTTCAAATTTATCATGCCATACTTCACATTCAGAAAGGCTTGAAAAGTACAGAATGTATAAATATAAGTTATGTTCTTCGTAAACTTCCATAAATAAAACTTTATTTGTGTAGTCTGTTCAGAGTTTTCATTTTGCACACAACGGAATAGATCTGTGCCAGTGTCAGAAGGAACATGATGGCATCTGCTCTTACAACTGGATTCCTGCATCGAGAGCTGTGCACATCCGTGTGTGATTCTTTGGGATGTAGCATGGATACAGCTGTTAAATGGTTTCTATCAACGTGGTACATTCTCTAGTCACTTTAGAAAAGTATATGAAACAAATTTTCAACTAGTGACATGCATGACCTGTCTTGCAAATGTCTTTTGTATTACTTAACTTTGTGCAGGCCTTCAGGTGATAGTCTGTGCTCTGCTAATGCAAGCCCTCAGAGTAGACAAATAACCCTGCTACTTCTGTCCATGGCCAGTTCCAGTTACTACAGTCAACAAAGCACCAGTAGTTAACTGCAGTATTATAGCTGAAGTAAAAATTCTCCATGTAATGCAAGGTAGTTCCCTTGTAACATCTAAATCCTGTCTTACAGAAATAAAGAATTAAGCAGACGGAGATTACAGTTGTCATCTGGTTTTATTGAAGAAGTGTAGTTCAAAACCTGTTATGGTAATACAAAATCTGTAGTAAAATGGTGTCTTATTAAATAGTGACTGTGTATGTTGTGATCACAGCACATGGATTGAGTAAATGTCAGCTGCTGTGGCTGAGATTAAGAAGTTGGCAATAAATATATAGATATAAAAGGCTGTCAAAGGATAATCTTACTCTGTTTAGAAATTAACTACAGTGTGTCTACATGCACTTGAAAACTTCACAAGTTAATGTCGTTTAGCCTATAGGTTCTCTTTGTTCTGTGTTTATTTGTCATGCCCTGGTTCTTGGAGTCCTTAACTGACCTGTGCAAGGTTTGTAGCTGTGTCCTAGAATGGGTTCAGTCAGCAAATCACTTCAAAACACAACTGCATTATGTGCTGCTTATAAGGGCTAAAGTGCTACTAAAGAGTGGGAAAAGTTGTGGATGAAATGCTACAGGATATTGTGATTGCCACAGGACTTCATAATTGCTATTAAACAGTAGATCTACTGGGGTTTTTTTAACCAACAAAATTTGATAGGGAAATGGGATAATGGAAAAAGGCAGGAGAGAGATTTATGTGAGGAGGAAATACAGTGAACCTTCTGATACGTGACTGTATGGTGACGATGGGTAAGAAGGAATTGTAAAGAAATTCAAATTTTCCTCTGCGTTACTGGGGTGAGAATGAATGGATCTACTTTCAGGAATGAACAAAAATGTATTCTTAAATTGTCTTGGATTCAGTCATCTGTTAAGACTTATTTGTAGCCTCTGACCTGTAGATCTTATTGCAGTGGTTCCTCACCTCTGTCAGCCTGCAGCCTACCCCAGAACAGAAGGGGGTATCTCTGAATTGTCATCTTTCCCAGCTTGCATATCCCAGATCCCCAAACTGCATCTGTGAACCACCAGGAAAGTTCAGATACTGGCAGTGGTGCACAGTGAGAGATTTATTCCACCCCCTGTTTATTGACAGTGTAATGTTTGTTGGAAAGGCAGAATGATGGGAAGAAAAGCAGACAGGGATTGTCACTGGCACCTTAAATGTGGATTGTGGGGATTTCTGTGTGATTACTGTGTGCTGTGTTGCTGTGTGAGATTAACCCTTTGGATCCAGGAGTCTTTCTGCATTACTTGGTGGCTTATGTTGGACAATCTTACTAGCCATGAGCTGGGTTTATAGAATACTTGTTTGAAAGAGTTACACTTAACAAAAATAAAATCACCAACTTTAGAAACTTGTAGTGACACTTTTGCTTAAAAATCTTGTTTCCTTAATAGGTTTTTACTGGAGTAAGTTTTGTGTTGAGAAGATACCAACTGCTACACCTCATTTGCTTGTTTAAATTCTGGTTGCTTTTGCATGCCATATTGCAGTTCATTTTCATTTCTGTGTTTTCCTCGTTTGAGCTCATTTCTCATTCGTGTTTTTGTCTCATTTGTTTCCATCAGCAAATGCCCAGCACACCAGGGTTTGTGGGATACAATCCATACAGCCATCTGGCCTACAACAACTACAGGCTGGGAGGGAACCCGGGCACCAACAGCCGGGTCACGGTAGGAGAATCAACTATTACATCATCCAGCAAACAACAGGAATTGACCAGGAACGGCTCTAGGGTTAGGTCCTTCTGAGGCTTGGCTGCTGCCACTTCTTTACAAAACCAGAAACATTACTTCTGACTCTTATTCCACCTCCTTAACCCCCTTCCCTCTCACTCTGAAACCTTTTGCAGGAAAATGGACTTCTTCTCAGCAGTGAAAACAATGTGGTAATCATGTATGATGCAGGACTCCAAAAAGATAGACTGTGGTCTTCAGTGACCACTGCATGTTCAGGGAAGAGTTCTGTAGCCTGGGTATGAATTCTTGGAGGGAGGGAACTGCTCATTTTATCGAGGTTTAGTCAAAGACAGGAGCATTTTGCAAACTGGAGATCATTGGTAATAGTTGCATCATACTGTTGAGCCATGCAAGAGATGCAAGCCTTTCCACTCCTAGTCTGGTAATAACTACGAAGTCCCAGGTTCAGAAATTAGTTCTTTCAACAAAAGTGTGATGATAATAGAATCCTTTCAGATCTCATGTACTCCGTCAGGGTGTGGAAAATGGATGTTGCATTCATTTTTCACAGAGTAAACCAAGTGAGATGGAGTTGAGTGATGAGAGAGGTGATGGCTTTCAAATGCAGGTCAAGTCCTGAGCGTTGGATGCAGTTAGGAAACAAAAATAGACACTGGAAGTGTAACATTTTCTTAACTAACACAACAGAAACAGAGTAAATTCCTGATTTTTGTAAAGTTCCTGTAATTCTTATAACTTCAAGGTTTTCATGTAAAACTTTCTACCTCAAAAGATCTGATTACTTTGGAACGTGATAAAAAGATTTCTCAAGGAACAAATTGATGGTGTGTTTAATGAAGCGTACACCTTTTATGCCTCTTATATAAACCTTCTTTCAGACTTCATTTATGAAGTTCATCTGGTTTGTTAAAACGTTTACAGAAAAGACCTTCCCCATACAAGCTGGAACTTGACTCACGCACTGTCTGAACAGAGACTTTTTTCCTTATACAAGAATAAATCAGGTTTTGTCTGAGAACTTCCATTGTTTCTGTATGTCATGAGCATATACAGCCTTCTCTGCCATGCATATATCAGTGTATGTATGGTGTCTTTAAATCCCTGTTAATTTAAAAGCATTAAACAGTTTCCGTTGATGTTTTCCAACCCATCTGTATGTGTATCTGTGTATACATTTGGTAATGCACATACCTCATGCACATTATTTATACACAATCCTGTACGCATCGTTTCATAGAGCTCCATAAATTCAGCAAAACAAAACATACCAAGAGGAAAAATTGGAAAGCTGAACACTGAACATGGGCTTTCTTGGCCAGATACATTTGCTTCTCTATGGCTGTAGTCCTGAAAAGTCTTGGAACTACTTTATATTTTTATGAGAATGCTCCCACTTCATGTAATACAAGTCCTGGCATGTGGAAGTGCTCGAGGAGTGGGGGTTTCCAGAGCCTGCAGCTGACAGGGACTGTCATGCTGCTGCACTGTTTTAGGAGAAAACCCTGTCAGGTGTTGTGTAGGTTGAGGGGCCAAGAGAGGCTGCAGCAACTTCCCATCCACAACAGTCAGTGGTCGTTGTCTTTTTGTTTAGTGTGAGCAATGTGCTTGTTAGCGTGCAAAGCTAGAGGGAGATAATGGCACAGAAGGATATTAAAGGCTAACTTGGACCATTAAGTACAGTTCAGATAGAGATAATGCACACCTTGATGGCTCAGTTGGATGGGATTTAGTTTAGATTAGTTGGCTCCAAAATACCACTGACAAATTTTGCAGACAAATAGATTGCTAAAATGATTTGAAAATGAAAATATGTCTCTAACTTTCTGATCTTAAACTCCTTATTTTTTCCACCTGTACAGTAGCCCCATTAAATTTGTCAAAACAGGTAGAACAGATTGCTCATCAGAAGTGAGAAAAACGACCTGCTGGGATTGGTATTTTCATTTAAATTTCTAAGCTGCCTATTTCAGTTTAAGAATATGGAGCCCTTTTGAAGGTTTATCTAGTTACTGCTCTCCGAACTTACAGCTAAAAGGGCAGACTTACATTGGGAAAACACGACTCTGAGGACCAGCTCTAGTTAGTACCTGTTCCCAGCTTGGGTGACTTTTGGTGATGTTGTTTGCTTCTCTTAGTGGGGGTGTGCGTGGTTGGTTTGGGTTAATTGCACAAGAGTGAGTGTTTTCCAAAACATATGTGTAGACTCTGCCCAGTGATCATGTTAACGAATGGATTTGTTCGGTTCTTTTATAGGCTTCCTCTGGTATTACCATTCCAAAGCCCCCCAAACCCCCAGACAAGCCCCTGATGCCCTACATGAGGTACAGCCGGAAGGTGGGTATACAGTGTCAACCAAGTTATAATGAAAGTTAGTGTTTGTGTGTGCTAACAATTAATTGCTATTATCTTAGTTTCAGCTTCTAAACTTTGACTTCTAACAGCCTGCACATTCTTTTAAGGGAATTGTAAAGTACAGATGCATTGCCCTTCGCAATGAAGGCAGCAGTAGTCTGTTCACGCAGTTGCCAGTTTCTGGGGGGAAAAGTTTTCTCTAAAATGCTAAGTACTACCACTGTCTGCTGACAAGGATCCGCCCTGCCACATGCAGAAGTTCCTGTGACTTACTGACAGAACTTTTTTATATAAAGGAAGTATTCCTTGCGGTATACTGGGCTTGGTACAGTGCTGTAGCTGGACTGAAGAGTAGCAATGAGTGGACTTTGCATGTTCTCCTTCACCAACCTAGCCTGTGGCACCGTTTACTTCGCTATTCTGTGAACTGTTTGACAGAAAGTAGGAGAGAGACTCTTGTGGAGTCTGAAATCTGATGGGGCATGGGGAGGGCATGTCAGCCTGGCTGAAGCGGGTGAGCCAGAAGGAATTCCTTCCACTTCTGGTAAAATACCTTTACCAGCATGTCTGTCTTAGGCAAAAAACCATCAACAAAAAAAAGAGGTCAAGTGGCACAGCAAGAAATAACACTGGCAGCTCTCCTTTTTGGTTTTTCTTTTTCCCTATAAAGTTAGAAACTTTCTTGGTGGAGTCAGAACTTGTTGGAACTCAAATTGATCAGCAAGACTGCAAAATATTTTGCAATGTTACATTCTGATGTGAAAAGCTCAGTGCTCTTTATCATAACCCACTGCTGGATGTGTTTACTCAGTAGCCTTTTTTTTTCCCCGAGATGCAGCGATGTGCATTTAAGAAGAGAATTAAGAGGGTTAAAGGCAATATTCTCATGAAACCAAAGCCATTTCAGCAATTGCCTGTTTCAGTAGATGGCTTCCTACTGACCTCCTGCCCCAGAAAATAATCGAGATAGTTTAGCCAGACTCATTCCTAACTTAATCCTGTTTTTCATGGTGATTCCAGAAAGAACACTGAGATGACAATATAAAATGTGTAATTTGGAAGTATTTAGATATCATTAGTAAAGCTCCAGCTGTTTCTGTTAAGGTCTGGGACCAAGTGAAGGCGTCCAATCCTGATTTGAAGTTATGGGAAATTGGCAAGATTATTGGAGGAATGTGGCGAGATCTCACTGATGAAGAGAAGCAAGAGTATTTGAATGAATATGAAGCTGAAAAGGTAAATGGAAGAAATCTGGGATGTTTATTACAGCTGATTCTTCTAGGAACTGGTCTGAGAAGAAAAATTCATCTTCCCCATGCAGTGGTGTATGAGGCATTCAGGAGACCCCTGTATGTAACTTAAATGGAAGTTATATCCTGACACATCTTTTAGATTTTTTTAAATAACTGTACATCAACTGTGACTGGTCAGCTTTTAGACCTAATTCAAAATGAAGTATTGATAATTGAGAGTCGATTTTAACTGTTTAATGAATGGATTTGCTTGTACAACATCAGTATTGAAAAGATTGTCTCAACACCAAAATCCTCTTTCAAAACTGGTGCTCTGCAGCTACTGCTATTGTCATGAACGTGTTCATGAAAGACTTCCAGTCACGTAGGGTTTGGTTTTCATGGTGTAATCTGGTGTCACTCCACGCTATGACACAGTGTTTTGTTTTCTTAAAATGTTACCACTTTTAGGGTTTTTCTTGTGATTTTGTTTTGGTTCTGTTGATCCTGATGACGACAGATGACAGCTACCTGTGTGTCTAGGTTGGTAAATGTTGAGGACCTTGACAAGACTGGCATTGTGATCCTGAGGTAACAAAGGGAATTGTCCAACTGCTGTGTTGTCCTTAAACCTGGTAGGCATCTGAGGCTGTGTGTAACCTGGTCAAATCTAAGCTGTTTTTATTGCAGGTCAATAGAGAAGCGCTTCAAAGCTGGATGCTCTCAGTTGAAGCAAACAAATAATCAAGGGATTCTATTTTTTAACTTGGTCATGATGTTTAGATTGTAAGCTCCTTGGGGCAGGGGCCATCCTGGTCATATTTTTCCAGTGCCTAGGTAGAAGTATTCCAGTCCTAACCATGAAGAAAACAAGATGCTTAGGTACCTTTAACAAATTAACATTATGTAGATTATTTTTTTTCATTGGAAGTATCTCAGATCATTGTACAAAATCTAGACTTGCCACATTTAAAAAGTGAGATTAAAGAAAGCAAATCAAAGGGCAAAAATACTTCAAAGAAGGCGAAAATAGTGGTGCAGACCTGCTACCAGGTGGAGACTGTAGTCTGGCTGCAGCATTCTGTATCATCCCAGGGCAGGGATGGATCAAAGAATGGAAAAATCTTAAGTTATTTTGAAAACTGGTTCATGACATACTGCAATAAAGAAAGAGAAGAAATCAGAGTCAAAAGATCTAGTTAGAACTCCAGAGATTTATTGAGAGTATGTTAAGTCCACTAATTATTTTTATCCTATCAGAGTTCATCTGATCATAAATGCCTTGTTCTGAGGCAGTTGCTTTTTAACTCTCAAAAAACAAAGCTGTTGTTTAAGACTTCTCAGGTATTAAAGCTGAAGCATACCTAGAAGCACAGCTAGTGTTTCTAAAACATGAATGACTACGGAAGAACTTCCAGTTGTTAAAAAGAGAATACAGTCATTTGTGTATCACTGGATGATTCAGAATAGCTTTATCTGTACAACTACAACACGAGTTGTACAGGCTGCAGTTATGTCCAGGCTGAAATCATCCCCTCGTGCAATCAAACGCTATTGGTCACGTTTCAGATAGAGTACAATGAGTCCATGAAGGCCTACCACAACTCTCCTGCATACCTGGCCTACATCAATGCCAAGAGTCGTGCGGAGGCTGCGCTGGAAGAGGAGAGCCGCCAGAGGCAGTCACGCATGGAGAAAGGGGAGCCCTACATGAGCATCCAGCCCGCAGAGGATCCCGATGGTAAGCGCAAAGGGGTTTGTGTGCACATCCACTGAGACAGTGCCATTACAGGACCAGCAGTAGAGAGAAACAGATGGAGATACAGAAAACTACCAGTGTACAGCTTACAGTGCTTAACGCGACTTCCTTCCTATTTTAGTACCTTCAGTAGTGATTTTCATTGTCAAGTTTTATTTCATACACCTAACAACTGACTTTTTCTTGATTCCAAGGTGTCAAAAGTTATTTCAACCTTTAATTATGATGAAGTTATGCTTACAGTTCAAAACAAGTAAGTCTGCTTAAAGCCCTGTAATGGCTTTAGTATATGCATTGTAAAAGGCTTAGATGCCTGGTGTTTAATCCAGCTCAAATGAAATTGTGTGCTTTATTACCAGAAGCACATAATTTGGATAGGCAGAGCTCTGGTATGATTAAGAGCACCTGAACCTTTAATCTGCTCAACAACTGTCAGTTGAGATTGAGGACATCAGTTACCTTTGCTGCTGGCAAGTTGATAAGAAGGTTCTCAAAGTTTACTTGAGTGCGAGGAAAGGCCCCACCCGGTGGGAACACTCAGCCCTAGCCACCCAAGGGCTGCTCTGCAGTTCACAGCTCAATGCTTGTTGAAACCTGAGGGGGAAACATGTAATCAGTTACACCCATTTTTTCCTTCCCCTTTGTAAATGCACACCTTGGTAAGAAAGCACACAACAAGCAGCATTTTACCCAGTGGGAGGTAACTGCAGAATTCATGTGAATACATTTAGTGTTCCAGTAGCTGGCACTGGGGACTTAAGGAGTTCAGCTGGATCCAGCTGCATGAGGCCCCAAGTTGCATCTCTTCCCATCTGGGACCAAACAGCAAGTTATTTCTGTGACAGAAATGTTGCTTCTGTCCCATCCTGCCCATCACTAGGATTAAGAACTCTCAGCATGAAAGGAATCTTAGTAAGAGGACAAAGGCACACCTTTAAGGAGACCAGTTTGCTCAATACTTTTTTGTCTCTTGCAGATCTATTGCCTTCCCACTGTTTTTCCTCTTTGCTCCATTTAATTGGGTACCTCAATGAAAAATTGAACATAACACTTTGAAATAAAGGAGACAGAAACTTTCATTAAAGTGGTTACCTTCTTTTGTTACATCTTCCTGCATGATAGCTTAGGACTCTTCTTAAGATCTCTCTGAATAGATGGAGAATGATCTCGATTATGAGAACTTGATGTGAAATAAATTTGACTTCTGGACTCTTCTACGTGACATCCTTCTGGAAGATTATTCATACTTGGTGCTTAACTGACTTTAATACTCAGCTAAATTTGAGTTATGCTCACATAAGTTTCTTCTATTTCTTTACCAGTATTCAATGCTATTTAATTACTATGCTTTAAATTCTAATCAGTTTGACTTTTAATATTGCATAATGCTATGGTTCATGTTAAATTCTGTGACTCGATTAAAATTGCCACATCTTGCCAGAAAATCAGAAGCTCTTTTAATTGGATCAGAGAGAAGAAAACTAAATCCTTGACCTGAAATATTCATAGTTCTTTGTGATTAATCCTGTGGAGAAATGTCAAACAAGACAGTTCAGTTCCTGTTGTGCTGCCTTTAATTCCTTTTCTGCACGAGAAGCTTATAAGGAGACGAGCACCTTGACCCATGTGCTCATGTATTTTCTCTCTTGAAGTGTTTTGGGGTTTTTTTCTGTAACTGTTCTTCAGTGAACTGCATTTACTAAAAAAATAAATCGTTGCTTTTAACACTTTACTGTGACTTTTCAGTGATGAGTAAACGTATCACTGCTTGAGTGATTCCTCGAGTACTTCAAAACCAGGCTGTCTGATCTGTGCTACAAAGCTGATTGAGAGAGGAGTCACTCTCCTGTTGGTATTTTGTAGTTGATACTGTTCTAATAACACAATTGATCAGGAATGTGTAGGTTTGGGTTTATTTGGTGTACTAATAGTCCCTCTTGCTCTGGAAAGGCAGAAAGCAGCACAGTAACTAATTTCAGGCTTGTAGGAAATGCATGTCAAATCCCAGCTGTTAGAGCTGTGCCAGGTAAATTGTCCTCATAAGGTGATTTTTCTGATGACCTGATGTTCTGTATGTGTTATTTGAACTTTGTGATGCGACAGCAACTGGTGTTAAGGTTTGCATCTTGATTTTAAGAAGTGGTACCAAAACTAGACTTGGTCCTGGTTTTGTGGCATTAAAGCAGTTGCACTTAACGCTCTTTTTTTCAGACTATGACGATGGGTTTTCTATGAAGCACACGGCCACAGCTCGTTTCCAGAGGAACCATCGTCTCATCAGTGAGATCCTGAGTGAAAGCGTGGTGCCTGATGTCCGCTCTGTGGTCACCACAGCTAGAATGCAAGTTCTGAAACGCCAGGTTCAGTCTTTAATGGTTCATCAGGTAAGGACAAATGATATGAAGTGTTGGTGAAGATAATGGTGTTGGGCTGTACTCCAAGTCTCTGATAGTTTGATCATCTGCGTGACTCTTCTTGTTGGGTGTCAGTGTTCTCTACGCTCCAATAGCTCATCTGTCTTGGGAGGTGCAAGACATGAGGCGTCACCTCCCGGGCTGTTTTGTTATTAAGAATCATGTTAAGCTCTAGTGTGTTTTTTAGGATATCTTAAGTATCAACTCCGCACCTCTTCACTGTTACACATAACCCTTGTGTACGTATTGGATTCTCCTGTTTAATGGGCGCTGGTGGAGTTGTGACTTTGGGGTAGCTTACGACTCATAATCTTGTTTGTAACGCTTCTTTATTCCAGTAAATGGTCCCTATTGTAACATTGTTAAATACATACAAAGAAATCTAGTGAGGTGTTTCACTTTACTTTGACTGGGCATATGCCTCTTTTCCAAACATGTACATTACCAGAAGACCCCTCTGTCAGTATAGTCAGCGTACACATAGGTGAAAAAAACTGAGACACCAGAATTTAATGAACAAAAGCAGATCTGGAGGGGGGTGGTATCCCTTCTTTCCTTTGAATTGTGGTCTTTCTGCATTAGAGAATGTAATTTATGTGTTCCATTTGTACATACCTGTGGGGTGTATAATATGAAAGAAAACATGTAGGTTTTGTGCTGGAAGATTCACCTCAGGTACATATATAGTGTTTTCCACTTACAGTACACCTCGCCAATCCTGAGTGACCGCAAAGACCTGTTTATTCATACTTTTCAACAGCATAAAGTCATTTCTATATTACATAGGTATATTTTTTAATACCGGTGTATGTATTTCTATAGGTAGCTGTAAACTGTGTCCTGCTCTCCGGATGACAGCATAGTAAAGTTCTCACCATTTATCTCATTTCCAGCGTAAACTGGAAGCTGAGCTTCTACAAATTGAAGAGCGTCACCAGGAAAAGAAGAGGAAGTTTCTGGAAAGCACAGAATCCTTTAACAACGAGCTCAAAAGGGTACAACTCTTGTTTTTCTCCACTTTGAGGAATCTGCTAGTTACCCATTTGTACAAGTGCTCTCCCCACAGTTCTGTATTTCAGTGATGTGTAATTACACAGCTGAGGACTGCAGCGTCCTTGTGTGTGCATGCTGGAAAGTGCACGGGGTTTGTGCTGTTTCATGCTCCATCACTGACCTTTAGTGGTGACATTCAGCCAGTACAGCTTGGAAGTCCCCTCAGGCATCATAGCTTGAGCTCATGGCAGAGTAGCTCCGGCTCAAGGAAGGTGGCCTAAAGCCACTGCTCTCTCTGTCCTTGTCTGCATTCAAAGAACAAGCTTTAGCTGGTTTATTCCCCCCTTTTTTGATAACATGCTTGTGCCTCTGCCCAGTTACTGATGTGTCTCCCTCTCTAGTTACTGATTATAAAGTTTGACAAAGCAAAAGAATCTTGATTTAGAAATGCTGTGCTCATCATTGGGTTTACTGATGTTTTAACTGAGGTAGTAAAAGCTTTCCTGGTTTGTCTCTCTTTAATTGCCAGTTATGCAGTTTGAAGGTGGAAGTGGATATGGAAAAAATTGCTGCTGAAATTGCTCAGGCGGAGGAACAGGCTCGCAAGAGGCAGGAGGAAAGGGAAAAGGAAGCAGCTGAGCAAGCGGAACGCAGCCAAAACAACATCACAGCTGAGGAAGAACAGGCAGCTAACAAGGCAGAGGAGAAGAAAGAAGAGGAGAGTGCTCCAATGGAGACAGGTAAAGGCACAAGAAGCCCATCGTGGCCAGGAGCGTGCTCCCTCTGGTTTTGCTGTGAGTAGGAAGAAAGGCTTCAGCACAATAACAGTCAGAATAGAGATCTGAATAGAGATCAGAATTCATCTTTGTGACCTGACACGTCTGCTTTGTTCTTAAATTGCTCCTTTTTAAACAGGAGAGAATAAAATACCACAACGCCCTGTTTAATGCTTTGAGTTATGTACACAAGGGGAAAAAATGCTTTCTAAGCCCCTCTCATCCCTTAAATACAGGTTAGCCAGAAGCAACTGAGAGTTTCCTTGTGCTGGTATCAGCATTAGGAGGACATGACAGCACTTATCCCCTGCTGCTCGCACCAGCTGGTGTGCAGGTTTTTTGTGTTCTGTACAGTGACATTAGAAAATGTTACTGGACTGGAGCTTGTCGGTTGTCAGTAAAGCAGCGAGCTGTTTGCCATACCAGAGTAAGCACAAGGGAAAAGGCACCAGGGAGCTGGAGTTGTGCTTCTGGTGTAACAAGGCTTTCTTATGGCTGACTTCTTGTTACAGAAGAGCCTCACCCAGAAGAGAGCACAGAAACCCAGCAGAACGGAGAAGAAGGAACATCCACCCCCGATGACAAGGAGAGTGGCCAAGAAGGGGGCGACAGCACCGCAGAGGAGGGAACCAGTGACAGCAACACTGGTTCTGAGAGCAACAGTGCGACAGTGGAGGAGCCTCCTGCAGACCCCAGCGCCGAGGACACTGAGAAGAAAGAATAAATATTGACTCATTTCATGTGTCTCTTTAAGGAAGTACTGGTTTAGTTTCAACATGTGCTATGCAGCTTTTATATATTCCCTGCCTGTATCCCTTGTTCCCAAAGGATATTGGGCTTCAGTAATGTGTCACATTATCAGCAAACTGACGTCGAGGGGCCTTTAGAGGCACAGGGTGGCTTAAAGCAGACAGAAAACCTGTTAAAATACAGATAGGTCCTTCCTATTGCTTGGGATGTCTCCCCTAGAAGAACAGGTCTGGTTTTGGTTTTTACGTTACAAATCAGCCCTTCTACTGTTCTACTTACATGATAACAGTGAGGAGGCCTTTCGCAAAGGCCCCTCTTGGCTGTTTGTGGCTGAAATGTGATGCTGATGGGCCTCTCTCTCTCTCTGGGGGCCTCCTGAGGAGCTTGGCTCTGTCCTGACACATCAGCTTACTGCACCACGACCCAGAGCATGTCCTTGATCTCACAAAACCAACCCCCCAGCAGCCCCCCTACTTTGGTTCTGGCCAGCCAGGACCCAGCTCTTTGGTTTTAGAGAAAGCTTTTGCTACTCATGGGTGCTCCTAAGTAAGGCTGATGGGCTTGGTCTTGGGGGGTTTTGGTGCAAGAGAAGCTGTTCTATAGTGACAGAAACTTGCTCACATTCCACATGCAACATTTCAGGAGATCCACTTCCAAAGGAATAAGTTTTAACTGTCCTTTTGCAGTAAATGATATATGGTGTGGGGGGGGGTGGTTTCTAATCAGAACTGCCTTTGCTTTTCTGTACCAATAAACTCCTTTATTTCCTACTTAGAGACCAAAATCACCCCATTTTGTCCCATGTTAACCTGAAGCCCTTCTGAAAATAACCCACCGAATTGCAACAACAGACAGAAGCTGCTTCCTGTACAACTAAGAGAACACATGATGCATTGCAGTCAATAACCTGGAATGTTTTTAGGGAATAGTGGGTCTAGGGGTGGTAATGGTTTGTAAATCCTTTTGGTCTTTTTTTTTTTTTAATGGTTTAAATAAAATCCAGCAAGTTTGGTTTTTTTAAACTCACAGTGCTCTGGTTCTTGTCTCTTAAAGAATGCCTGTGTTTGATTTAGGGCTTCTACCAGCTGCCCTCCTTGAGCCCGGGGGGGGGAGTAAAACCATGGAATTAATTAGTGACATATCCAACATACAAACAGTTACACTGGAAAAGGGCTTGGAAAACCAAAGCAAGAAACCTCTGAGCTGGCCTTGACTTGTGTTTGAACACTGGCTACATCAGGAAGGATCTTTAAAACCAGTGAATGGGAGAAGCTGGGGGGGAAATAATGCTTGGAAGTTGTTATTGAGGCACTGCCTTGTATGCACACACAAAAATGAGCCAGTGGCAATTGAGATTTAAAAGAACAAATGGAGTTGCTTGTTCCTGTTTTATTCCCTGATTCCATCCTGGATCTGATTGTGCACAAACTACTGGGAGCAGAGTCCTGTTAGCTGAGCTCCCTTTAATGAAGCATGTTGGTTACACAGAGATTACACCTTAACCTACACACCTGAAGATTTATTTACTGCGTTTTGCTCTTCTAAAAAAGCATTTTCTGGAATGATTGTTGCTGCCAACAGAGTTTGATTACTTAAATGGTACCAGCTGCTCCCTGGACCACAAAGGGGCTCAGGTGGAATCAGTTGGTGCAGGAGTAGGAGGAGGTTCTGCACCTCCCGTGCTGCAAATGCTCCTTGTGCCACAGCTCTCTATGCTGGGCTTCTGCAGGCCCCGTGTGCTTTTCATCTCCTCTGTGTTCTCAAGGTGTATGCAAATAACAGTCATTACTTGGCACAGGCAGGGTGTGCTGCACCTCAGTGAGTAGGTGTCGACTTCAAGGGCAAAATAACTCCTCCAAGCACATGCAAACCTGAACAAGTGCCTGGTGGGCAGCGTTTTGAACACTGACCAGCCCCCAAGGGACATGAGCATCAGGGACTGGCCTGGTGAGAACCCCGGCTCCTTTGCTGTGCTCCTGCAACAACCCTTCCCCATCCCTGCTGCTCCCCAGGCTGCAGCTGGGAACTGCTGCCCACTTGACACCTCTGATGAAGAGCAGCTCATTGGAGCTCCTCATGAGCCCACACACCCACCTGGAGGGGCTCAGCAGGACCTGCTGCCTCCCATGAGGAGGATGGAGCAGTTAAAGCCCACGAGTGGGTTGTGCTCTTGCTTGGTGGGCTCTCTGGTGTTAACCTGGTTGCTGCTTTAAGTCTTCATGTGCTTTATGTGGCAAAGGGGTGTCATCTCCTGGAGCTCCTGCTTCCTCCAGCTGTGGTGAGTGTCCCCTAGCTCCTTGGGGACATGCTGCTGTGGGTGCAGGCTGTGCTTTGGGTGCCGAGAGCGTTTGTACCACTGGAGACAGTCGCTGGGCCCCCCCGGGTGCCTCAGAGCTGGCAAGTCTTTCACACCCACAGGGACTGACACGGAAGTGAAGAGGCAAATCCAAAGCGTTGCATCACGGTGAGGGAGTTGTTTTCTCTGCTTTGTTTTTAATGTTCGTGAAAAAAACAGTTTTCTGAGCTTGCCTGGTGTTCTGTGACCTCTGACATCCGCACAGCTCTGCTGTTCTGTGCCTCCTGCAGGTAAAGTCAAGGAGGCAAAGGTTCCCTTCTGCACTGGGTACTTCTCAAAACTATGCTTTTATCTCACCACAAAAATACATTTTGTAAAGGTTATGAAGAAGCCTGGGTTAAAAAAAAAAAAAAGCTCTTAAAGGGTTTTTTTGGGTTGCTTTTTTTTATTACTGCATTACTGTAATTATTAGATTTTATCACCCAAAACACTTTTGACCTACAAAACTGAGCTAGAAGAACAGGCCCACAGCATGGAGCAGGCCCCAAAGGGGAAACACTGAAAGGGTTTAGATGTTCAAATATGAACCAGGCCCCTTTTGAGATTGTTCAAAAGCAATTCCAGAGGTGCAGTGCTTTGCTCCTGGTAAAATACAGGTGGTTTATGCTCCTCACTCTCCTCCCAGAGCACTCACCTGTGTACGTGACTGCGGTCAGCATCCCATGAAAGACAAAAGTCTGATGTTTGTCCAGCAGCTAAACTTCAGGAGGAACAAAATCCCCAAACTTCTTGGGGGTTTAAGCAAAATCATCACCTGCGTGTGCATCACGTGGGAGGTTTGCAAAGCTGATGGGCTTCCAGCAAAATGAGGGCTTCGGGTGTCGAATCTGTGCTTGCAGAAAGGATTATCCCTGTGACAGAAAGAAAGCAGATTAATTGAGCTTTAGAGGGATGAAATGTCAAAGTAAAGCCGAATCCTGGCACAAATGGAGGCAAGGGCAGCCCATGGTGTGTGGGGAAATGGGAGCTGCCGCTCGCAGCATCGTGTTGTGCTGGTGTGCAGCAGCTGGGTCTCCAGTTACAGAGCAGGTTCTGTCTCGTGGGTCCCTGATAGTGTATTTCTCCCTTTGTTCCTCCCAGCTGTTGTGCTGAACCCCAGCTGGGCAGCCCTGGCTTTTTATTTGATAAAAAAAAAACAACAAAAAAAAAGCTATTTTGGATTATTTTCTCAATTTATCAAAAGCTGCTTGAAGAAAATGCCCCCGGCCACCAACCCAACACCCCTGTGCTGACAGCGCCACTAAAGCTGCACCATCTTCGCTCCTTTGCTTACCTCTCCTTCCAGCCCTTCAACTGACAAGTGTTCCCAGCAGTCCCAGCTGCTGGAATATTGGGAATCCTGCTCCTCAGCGGCTCCGGATGAGCTGCGGCGCAGGCTGGGAGCTTGCAGAGTGCATGAGCTGGATCAAGCGCTGCCACCAGGCGTCTCTCAACGTCCTGCCACTGCCTGTGTGGAGCTGGAGCGCAGGAAAACACCGCTGTACCCTTGGGTGCGAACTGCTCCTGGCTCTTACCCTGCTCTTGTGTAACACCTAGGAAGTGGCAGCCAGCAGCATGACTGCAGCAGGGCTGTGCATTTGACTCCCCCCATGCTGCAAGCCTGCGCATTGTGTTGTACCGATGCATCAGGTACCGCACGTGAGCTTACCTGCACGCTCCTGTTTGCAACTGAGTGGCAGTTATGGGTTTCTAGCTTCACCTAGATGATGGCAAAGAGAAAAGCATTAAAAAGAGCACAGACTCTATCTTCTTCCTTTTCTTTTTCCAGCTTTCTAACAAAAAGCTATTGTGGAAAATGCTCCAGGTGTGACAAAGGGATCCCAGGGAAGAATCCTGTGTGCAGGGGCATTGAGGAAAACCACTTCTGCACCAGCAAAGGTTGGTCTGGGTCTGTGTCTCCTGCCAAGAAGGGTCAGTCCAGCTTGTTTTCCCAGGCAAACGGATGCCATTTTCACTTTGCTCTTGGGTAACTTGACATGCCCCTGCTCAGCAATCCTGCTACACATGATTCAGTTAGTCCATAAGGAGAGTTTATAGCTGCACTCATTTAATTTTCAGTGTGAATTAAGATAAACTGAATCAAGATCATGTTAATTCCCAGTAAGAGTGATCTTTGTGTGGGCTTAATACGGTTTAACTAATCCACTTTAGTCTGTGCAAGTGAATTTATCAGTATATCCTTGGACACTTCAGGGAAAAGAAATAATGGATTTGAACTGGGAGAGGGAGATTGAGATGGGATCTTAGGAAGAAGTCCTGGCACTGTTGGGAAAAGGGACCGACAAGTGTGCGGTGTTCAGGAACCGGCTGCTGTCAGAACAGTTCTTATCACAGTTCAGATGGAGCAGGGAATTCCGGATTTGAGCCTTGCCTTTGTTGTCAGCTCCCAATGACTGCTACTGCATGCCTGGGCAGAGAAAAGCAGGTCTGGGTGCTGTGATAGATGCTGCGGGTGCTGTAATAGATGCTGGTACAACTTTAGCAGAGGCTAGGAATCAGCTTGAAGCTCTCTTGGCACCTTGGATAACCGAGTGGAGAACAGCTACTACGCTGGTGACTTGAGAGCAGGGATTCTGCTCTGGTTTAAGTCCGTCTCTTGTTGTTCTCAGTTCCCTTCTTTCACTTTGATGCTTTTTTTTCCACAGCCTTCGAGGGGTTTTTTGAAGTGGTTTTGCAGTTATCGGGTTGGTGTCTTATTTTGGTGTAAATCATCACGTACAGCCTCACTTGTGACTTTGAGAAGTCTGTAGTTTCTGTAAACAGCTACTTTCAATTTGCCCTTTTTTTCACTCAATTCTATTAAGAAGGCAAGGAAAAGCTCCTTTAATCCTGGCACCAATTCCAGAAAGAGTGACAGTAACAACAGAGTGAAAAATCAAATGGGATTTGTTTATGATCATTTCCTAAGGCCAGGGATGAAGAATCCCAGGTGTGTGACAGAGGTGACCGGATGAGCTGCTCTTGGAGAAACCACTGACGTGGTTATTCCCTGTTTCTAAATCCAGCTTGCTTTCAAAGACAGCAGCAGACTGGTGCTCAGTCTTGCACCTTCTGAACAGGGTAACATCAGCTTGCAGGAAGGATGCTCCCTGTACAGCCAGCAGATGCTTTAACCCTCAGTTTTCTTTAGGAGACCCAATGCTCTCTCTTTATCTCCCTAAACAAGTCATTGCTCACTAGGGAATGAAGAACAGGGAAGGCTTCAAAACACTCTCTAGACATAACCAATGGCCGTGGACCACTTCCTTCCTACTTCTTATCTCCTCTCCTTTCCCCACCTGTTATCCTGGGGCCTGCACTGTCTCTCACATTAGCCCAGGCCAGAAAGGATCTGTTTGTTCATCACAGGCCCCTCCGTGTACAAACGGCCCTGGTGGTGTGGGCACAAACTGAAGCAGATCTCCCAGGAAGCCACCAAGCCTGGGCTGAGGGCACAGAGGAGCCACCAGCACAGGGGGGTAGGGGCCAGGGGTAGCAAGCAGAGGGGCTGTGCCTCTGCCAGCCTCCATCTCTGAGTACGTTTCCCTCCTCACGGCTCAGCTCCTGCACTGCTGGGAAGCTGCCTCAGTGCGGGGCAGATGCCGGTCGCCTAAAACTGCCCCTTTTCTGCTCCAAAAATAAACTGGGGAGAAAGGCCATCACCCGTGGCGTGACGCAGGCAGGGGGAAGCTGACTTCCCAGTAGCACCCAGCGTGCGCCCTGCCCTCCTGCGGCTGCATAACCGGCACCATGGGCAACTGCACATCGCTGAGAGGAGCCTGCCTGCTGCACTGATTGCTTCCTCTGCTGGGAGGATAAGGATCTTTTATTAACCTCGCGGGGAGATCACAATCATGAGATGTTTTTCAGGGCATCCCCCTGCAACCACTCTAAGAGCTCCTCTTGGTGAGGATTCCCAGCTCGGGCTGCTCTTAATGTCAGGAATTTACTCATAGTTTTAACTTCTGCTATTTTCTTTGCCTGAAGGACAACTGGGTTGGAGCTCCTTCCCCAGGCAAACCTCCTGACATCAGCACGCAAACTCTCCCTGTGTGCCTCCCAAATGCCAGCTCAGTAGCTGGGGAGCTGAGGGGGATGTTTGGGCAGGAGGCAAAGCTGGACATGGGAGATCCCAAGGTCTTGTTTTGTCACTGCTGGGCAAAACTAAGAGCAGAGAAGACATCAGTGCCCCTCCTTGACGTAAGAGGAGGGATGTTACTGGGAAGTGGGCAGTTGAATAAGGTTCACCCTTGACTTACCAATGCTTCTGTCTGGGTGACTCTGGCTTCCTCTAGCGAAGGGGAGAAACCCTTCCTGGTGCTTTAGGTCAGTGATGGAGCAGAACAGCAGAGCAGGGAGCAGGGGGATGGAGCTGGTGCTTCCTTGGGAGCTCCATGGCATCTTGTCCTGTGGCAGGGTGCAAGGCAAGAGAAGGACAGGTCAGCAGATTGCAAGGGACCTGCGATACATGGGTTTGAAGTGGGATGCTTTTACTTGTATGCAAAACCAGTGTGCTGACCCGGGTGAGAGCAGCTGCGTCCACCTGGACCCGCCACCGCTGGGCAAGCGCCTTTTGGGGCTGGTTTCATCTCGATTCACTTATAGAAAACCAGTGGAAAATACAGGCAGGGTTTGAGTTCAGGATGCAAAACCACCCCGTGCCGTGCTCTCCTCAGAATGAACCGTACATCAGAGCCTCAGCAGTTCTGCTTTCTAAGATCACACAGCCCAGGCTGGCCAGGCACCGTCTCCTCAGCACTGGGATCCTTTCCATCTTGGCTTGTCCGAGTGACTTAGCTGGGGGACAGACTGCAGGCAGTCCAGTCTTACACACAGGTTCCCATGAGATATTTCATTGCTGAACGAGCTACAATTTCACGTCAGCTCAATTCCACGTTACTTGTTTCGATTCAGTTCAGCAAATTCAGTGTTTCAGATGAAGTGGAACCAACCTGAACTGAATTCCTTCTTTCTGAGCTAACTTCCTGGGGAATTCATTAGGAACTGCATTTGCTGTTGAGAAATCACATTGACGAACAGCTGCCATCTAGGTCCAAGTGCTGTGACCTGGGCAGCAGGTTCTCACTGCTGGTTCCCACCCTTCCTGCAGTGGAGGTAAGCAGAGTTTCTAATATAAGACTGAAAATATCTGGTCACTTGGCTTCCATATTTACATACATATATATATGTGCTTCTAACTATATATACATAGTTAATTGAACTTTAGGGTAACAAGTGTGTTCTGGTGAGCAACCAGCCCAGTGTGGCTTTCCTAGGCACAGCTCAGGCCTGGCACTGCCAGTTACTCACGGGATGCACATGGTAAAGGGAATATGCCAAAGAGACAGGATCACCAAGGCACGAAGTAGACTGCAAATACACACGGTCACATCAAGCAAAGCTTTAATAACTGCTTTGAGAACTCCCTAGGTGTGAGACATGACTGCACAAGAAGATTCAGTGTCATAAAGACAGAGTAAATTGTTTATTTTAAAATATTCCCATTCTTTTTTTAGGGAAAACAATTTGCTTGGGTTGGCTCCGACAGCACAGAACCTGGCACGTCCTGAAACGCTGAAGTTAAAGCTTGGGAGTCTGAGCAGAAAACAAAGTACAACCGGCTGCTTGGCTGCTTTCTCTCCCTGTCTGGCTCGGATGGATTCTGTCTCGCTGTGGATGGATTCACCCAGACGCCGCCTCTCCCCCTGTAGCAGTGAGTGCTGGGTGCCGGTGCCTACACACCCACCGCTCCACAGCCAGCACCAAGGCTTCGGTTCAAAGCTTTACACCCACCATTTCCAAGTATTCTGCCTGTACCTGAGAGAAGTCTTTCATCTCCAGTCCCGCTTGGCGGAAGCGGTTACAAGATAAAGCTCTCTCAGGCAGTACCTGCCTGGATAATCGACAAACAAAGAGCAAACAGAGCAATAAATAGACTCTCAGAGATGCGAACGGCATGTGCCTGTGGAGATCAGCAAGAAGCGAGCGTGCTTCTCGCACCGTAAGAGAAGGCAGTGATGTGCGCTGGGAGCACGAAGGGCAGTGCAGGGCACCTCCTGTGGCACCAGATAAAAACCCTGATAAACCTCCAAGTGCCAGCATCCTGCCCCTGAAGCACCCCAGAATGAGATCAGAACCACGCCAGAATGGGATCAGAACCACAGCAGTGATGGCCCCACTGAGAGGGGAGCACTGAGGAGGTTTTTAAGTGCCAGCTGGGCTGTGGATGGGTTTACACAGGCTCCTCCACTTCAGGTGTATTTAATTTGGGCTTGAGAGAGCTAGGGAGGGAAAGACTTGGCTTCACGCTGAAGCAGTTGGTGTTCAGGGCAAGGCGATCAGCAGGTTTAGGATCAGACTCTTCCGTACTTGAATCTCCTGTTTTGGCTGTGGTGAGCCATTATGGTATCTTAAAGTAATTCAGATAGAAACATTCCACTGTAATCTTGTTATTTCTAACAACAACAAATCTTCAGATCTTCCAGCACTAAACTATGCTAGAGGAGAACAAATTGGCTTTTCCCAACAGGGAAGTGTTTCCTTTCCTCAAGAGCCACGGACTACCGAATTTACTGGCCATAGCATTTAGTGTGTGGGAAAGAGACCACTCACAAGGTGATGTCTGGCTGAAGCCACTTGCCTTGCAGAGGATGCTGCAAGCAGGTGGGAGAGCAGTGAAGGCTGTGGCCACTGGCACTCCTGCACCCAGAGGTGTTTTGTGTGGTGGTTGAACACCTTCTCTCATGCCCTTCTCAGGGTCTGCCATGTGGACGGAGAGGAGAGATGACAAGGGAGCAGACTTCCTTCTTGTCCCTGCAATGACTCCATCTGATGGGTGTCAGCACACCGCGTGTGCCGCGGTGCAGGCACTGAGGAAGTACCTGAACCCCCAAGCGTGTGACGGCAGCGTGGCACCGAGCACGGCTCTCCCGTGCTGCTGAAAGCATGAGGAGGAGGAGGAGGAGGGTCCAGTGAGTGTCAGTGACACCGGGGCGTGCCGGGAGCTTGCAGGGGTGCAGGAAGTATAAAAGAGAGTATCCCAAAGAGGGTCTCTGGCAGGAGCTGCGGCGTGGGGAGGCTGCGCTGGAGCATGCGATGCTCTTACTAACCTTGTGCCTGCATCTCTGAAACCAGACCATGGAGGGGGGTGAGTACCTGCTCTGCAGCCTCTGGCTTGTCTTTGGCTTTATTAACCATGCCCGAATTCGTGTCCTGTGTCACAAAGATGGAGCGCTTTTAACAGAGCATTTAACGATACAAATGACTTTCATCTTCCTCATATGCAGCGCTATAAAAAAGGCACAGTTCCCTTTGAGAAGCTCAAAAAACCTCAAATCAATTACTTCAGAAGCTCACACACGAAATAGGCTCGGAGGCAGTTTTCAGGGGCTGTTTTGTCCTGAAGCAAATGAGCTCGTCTCACACAATTTGTATCTTTCCTTCTACGTTCTTAACAACAACTGAAGACCAGGAATGCTCTCTCCTTGGCAGCAGTCAATGAATGAATCACGGAATTAGGAGCAAGCCTGTGTGAGTTATTGCTGGCTGAGTCTGTCCAGTCTCTTGTAAAGGGTTTCCATTAATGAACACCTCCAGCACAGCAGCAGAGCTTTGCTATAGGGAGCTGGGGTTTGTGCTTGCTCCGGAGTCAACGCACCCGCAGGGGTCTCTCCCTCTGCATCACCCTGCCACAAAGCACCAGGGGAGAGCAAGTGCGCTCCTCTCCTCTTTGGAACATAGCCTCCCTCAGGGCAGGGGTGTGTGCAGTGGCTCCTGCTCAAAGCTTCACCCTTCCTTTTGCCATCTGTTGTTGGTTCTCAGACAGAGCTCTGCAGGCATCAGCCTCCAGGAGCTCAGGTAGGTATGTGGCCATAGGAAGGGGTGGCACTGTGGGGCCAAGATGGGGCAGATAAGATGCAGGCTCTTCTTGCCTCTCAGACTCTGATTTATTCCTTTCCCTATGGGCTTGTGGGTGTTTATTGCTCAGATATTTGCAAACACTACTCCCAGTTGCCAGGGAGTGCAGGGAGGAGGCACAAATGCAATAGCTCAAGTGGGTAAGTTGGTTTATAACCAGACTAACCAAAGAGGGTTTAGAATACAATCACTACCTCTCCATGCCAGCCAGCCCAGTCAGAGCTGCAATAAGGATGGTGAGAGGCATGGGAGTTCAGCCCAGTAAAGCTCTGTTCCAGAGGTGCAATGGGAGGTGCCACGGCCTTTCCTCTGGGACATTTTTAAATCAGAGCTTGAAATCAGCTGGGATGCAGGAGGGTTCCCTGAGCATCCCAACCCCAGGGGTTAATTGTGGCAGGAAAAGGAAAGGATCAGTGAGAACCTGACAAGAAAAGCAGCACAACTTTCCTGCTATTTCTGCCCTACTACTATACTTCAGGGGAATATTCCAGAACAGCTGCTCTTGAAGCTGCATAGCAGGATTGCTTCTTGTTAATAGTTATGTAGGAAACACAATTGGCTTTTTCACTTGCTTATCTCTGCTTATCTTATCTTTGGAGTCACAATGTCCTAAAAAGGGAGGTGGCAGGTAACCCGTTTTCTGCTGTAACACATGTATGAGCACATGATAAAAGCAGGACCTTGTTCCATTGCTTCTGTGCACTCCTGAAATGATGGTCTCTTTCCTGTGCCAGCAGGACAGGAGCAGAGGGGCAAAGGGGGGGAGAAGGGGCACTGAGCTGTTAACTGCAGAGTCATTACAGCACCCGGGTATGATTAATTGTTCTCAGAAATACACGGTTCTTCACCCAAAACCCCACTGCTCTGCTGGTGAACAGGCACCTGAAACCATGCTTCAAGAGATAAACAGCGCCTTACCCGCCACCTACACATGTGCCAAGGTGCTTGAGACTGAAACCTTTGCTCCGCGGTTCTGGCCGACAGCAGATGGGTTTAACCAGAGCAGGCTTGCTCGGCCGGGCCAACGCTCCCTAAAGCATTCCCGACTCCTGCCGCTCATCCCGTGCATTCCCTAGCACCAGCAGAGAGGGGCAGCTCTGCTCCCGCACTGCCTGACGCGCTTGGGTCGGAGCTGAGCCAGGGCTCTGTCCTGCAGGATTCCACTCCCGTTTAACCACCCTACACTGCTGTTTCTGCTCCTCTTCTCTCCTCTGCGTAGACTTTCTGCTACCAAATACTTCTGACTTCTCTGGGCACACCTGGAGAGGATTCATGGCCTCCCACAGCTGCTTTTATCTTCAGATTTGCTGCTGATGCTGGGGGAGATTCAGGTGAACTGGATGGGATGCTCCTGTCTAAACTCGCTGACCCTTCTGCCGCAGCGGGGAATGAACCTGCACCCTGATGCCCACCCCTTGGCAGCTGAACCATGACTTTAAAACACCAAAAGCACCCGGTTCTTTCCCTTTGCTGTCGAGGGAGCCTCAACCAGATGTCAAGGGCTTGAGTTCAGAGGGATGAATCCCACGCCTTGTGCTTACTCCATGGAGGAAGAGTCTCAAAACTGATGGGTTGCTGCCTCCTCCCCCCCTGCCCTGCATCAACAGCACAGAGCAGACCCCTTCCCTCTTTCATTTGCATGGAGCAATCCTCCTGTCCCCCTTTTCCCAGGTCCTGCAGAACAGGAGCATCCTTTTGAGAACCTCAGCACCTGATGTAGGGCTTTATAGTGCATCTGACTCATTTGCTGCAATGGGTTTTTGGTCTTTCTATAAATGAGGTTTCAGTGCAACTGTTTGTGGGGACTTTTGAGGGGGTTTTCCTTCTTGGTATTTTGAGGAACAAAACTTTAGGAAAATACCCACAGCAGAAAACTGCCAGAGGGGAGCGGGGAGGAGAAACAAAAAGTAAAGAAAGATACCCAGAATTAAACACCAGAGCATGCCTCATCTCTTTCCTGCCCCTCCTTTGCCTCTGTTCCCTGTCCCAGCCCCCTAAGAGTTGTGTCCTGTCTGCCCAAATCTGGTGACACAGGCACTTGCTCAAAGAATTCCTGTGGGAAAACCAGGAGGCTGCATTGCCATCCTCGTTCTGCCTTGGCAAATGTGTAAGCTGAGGTGGGGGTGCAGAAAGAGGGGACAAAACAGGATGAGCTTCTTGCTGTTGAAAAGTCCTTTGACATTTAAGGCACTTGAAACAGCAACTGAGAGAGAAAAGAGTGTGATGCTCTTCAAAGGAATGAGTCAGCTGAACTGCTCCGGGACCAGTACTTGAGTCACTGCAGCATCCTATTCAGTTTGACACTTCACAGCGTGCTAGGAAAGAGAAGACCAGAAAAGCCAAGCAGATCCCCAGGGCTGTGCACTCATGGCTTGTCAGATTAAGGAAGGGCTGGGGCTGTGCTGGGGGCAGCAGCCTGGTACCCGGCAGCACCGGGTCCCTTCCAGGAGATAACAGAAGAACGCGACTCAAGGAATGCCAAGAGCAAGGCACTGATGGAGCAGGGCCGAGGTTGGTGCCTCTCCTCCCTGGGCTGTCAGTGGCTCTTCTCCTCTGCCTCCTTTTTATACAGCAGCCAGGAGGTGACTTACCTTTGGGGCCTCAGCCCCTGGGCCAGCAGGCGCAGTTATTGTCCATCCCCAGGCAGACACGAGCACCAGCTCCAGGAGGCCCCTGGAAATCAGGTGTTTGAGAGGGTGGACTCAAACGCCTGGCTCTTGAGGCAGAGGTCAGGGACCCCATGCCTGTGTCCCAGGCAGGAAGGGCAGTTACAGCCTAGGCTTGCTTAAATTCAGCCAGCAGGTTCAAGTCATTTGGGCTTTCAGTGTATTTCCTGTGTGTAATATGCAGAAGTTAGATCAGCTTGAAGGGAGAGATGCTCACCAAACCTCTTCCTGCAGCCTGCAACTGCTCAGGGTGAAAGCCACTGGACACATACAGAGAATAGAGGAATATTATCCAAGCTTCCCCCCACCTCCTTGCCATACTCCATTCCTGACTGTAAAATGCACTACCAATGCACTGATACACTCGGGTTCCCTCAGGAGGGCTCAGAGAAGGTGAGGGATGGAGGAACACAACTGAGCAGCCAGCTGCACGAGTGTAAAAGATCAAAACAAGGGGGGAAAGTGGCACAGAATTCTGAGAGACACAAGGGGAAGCTCACAACCAGGCTCTGGGCATGGGAAGTAAGAGTGTTTCACACGTGGCTGAGGATCTCTCACCCACACATCACCACTCAAAACGAGTGTCTCCATTCACAGCTACCAAAGTAACTGTTAGTAACGATGCTGCTGCGTGCGACTTAAAGTGGGGATGCAGCTGCAGTCACCTGAAGTAGTGGGAGTTCATCCTTCTGGTCCAGTACCATACCTGAACATGAGCCTGGCAGAGCAGGGGAGGGTGTAAGGGAGCTCTGCAGAAACAGAACTGTATGGAAAAGCCACACTCCCTAGGAGAAAAGGGCAGCTGGAAACCAAAGGCAGCTCCTGCCTCTGCCCCAGCCTTGCTCTGGGATCCTGCACCAGGTAGTCACGGAATCATGAACGAGCAGGGAAGTGAGTGACTGTGATGCAGGGAACTCACCGGTGCCTACAGACACAGCCTACGATGAGCAGCTCAGTGCTCAGAGCAGCCAATGGCAACTCTCCCTCAAGGAAGAGCACATCTCCTGCTCGTGCAAGAGCAGAGGCTGAGGCTTTCTCATGGCTGTCAGATCATTTCAGTCACAACTGCCTGAGGCAGATGCTGGCACATGCTTTAAATAGAGTGAAGAGAAAGTTTTCACTGGCCCCTATGCCTCTGCTAACCACAGCAGGAAGAACTGTTGGTCTGAGATTGCTCTCACCATTATCACATCTGGCTCTGACCTCAGCTCTTCCTCCCAGCTGTCAGCATCCTCCATCTCCCCAGCCAAAGGCAGCAGAAGCCAACTCTGACATTTAGACACAAGCAATAAATTTCAAGGCAGGTTCAGTGATGGGAGCAGAGCTTTCCTGTTGTGCAGCGCTGCCAGGGAGCAACTGGGACAAATGTAGTGCACTCCCAGCTTTGTGCTTTCACATGGGTCGAGCAGGCTACACCCTGAGCTCAGAACAGGCACAGGAGACGGGCTGCTGGCTGTCTGCAGGGAAAGAACACCCATGCAGTAAAGATGCAGGGGTTTGCTCTCTTGAGCTACCAGCCTTTACAGGCGAAACTGGAAGGACCACACTCCTGAGGCTCCATGCGTGCTCTGACAGTACCTGTTATGTGGCCCTGGGTTCTCGTGTGAGCATCTTCACCGTTAGTTAACCAGCCGTGGGGAGTTTTGCAGGGTCAGGTACGCCACGGCTGCGTTTTCAAAGTGAGCATCATGTGGGAAGCCCCAGTGAGCTGCTCACTCTGACACAGTGTCTCCTTCTCCTACAGGCAAGCCGTTAAAGGTCGCTCTTGTTCTCAGCCTGCCCCTGTTTTTTCAGGTAAGATGTTAAAACCAGCTTAAAAACTGTTGAAATCCAGTTGTGTTTTCGTTGTGGGGAGGGAGAGATCTTGAAAGCTCTGACAGGCACAAAGCAACCGCCCACAGCCCTGAAAGATGTGTGGGGACACGGCTGCTCACAGCACGGGTCCAGCCCAGCAGGAGGTGGGCGGTGAGGCAGCAGAGCAAAGCTGGACAGAAAACAAGAGGAATGAAGACAAGGAGAGAACAGCAGCAGTGACATACACTGCCATTTGAGGTGGCCGGGACTGTTAGAACTAAGTCCCCTTTAGCACCAAAAAGAGCATTTTCAGGGAAGACAAGAGCATCCTATGCGGAGTGCTTGTGAAGAGCCAGCTCGATGCTCTTTGCAGCACCTGGTCAAAGCATTGAGGACCTCAGTCTTCAGCGACTGCATTCACTGTTGAAGAGCTGATGTGCTCAAGGAGGAGGAGTTCAGCATCTTCCTCTGCCTGCTCCCGCTCAGAGTGAATGTGAAGGGGGAAGGAGAACCCAGAGCACGGAGCTGCGCCATGACCTGCTCCTGAACCACAGCCTGGCCCCAGCGCTCGCGCTCTCACAACCACAGGAGCAGCCTCAGCCACACCACGGCCCCCAGCTCAGGCTCTCCAAGAGGCTCAGCAGAGCAGGGAGGGCTTTGCAGCCTCTTTCTTTTCCCTTTCACTTCTGGTGGCATGCCTCCAGCTAGCAGGCAGGATGTGGTGAAAGCCAAACCTGCCTGAGATGGAGAGCACGCAGAGATACTTGGTGATAACAGGCAGAGGTATCCAGGGGAAACCTTTCATCTCTGTGCGATGGAGAGAAGGTACTGGAGACTAATAAGGCTCAAAAAACCAGGGCACAGAGACCACAGGCTCGCTCTGCCCTGTGTGTTAAGACAGTGTAGGAAGATAAAACAAGACTAATCAGAACTTAAATCAGGGGCAGGAGCCTGAATGAGACAGCGGCAACGTGTCTGTGCCAGCACCGTAACAGTTTCCTGCTTCACTCCGAGTTTCCTCCCAGTCTCATCAACACCTCTATTAATTTAACAGAGAAAAGAGCCCGGGGAGGCTCCAACTTCATTCTCCCATGGAGCTCCAGGCACCCCCGGGCTCACCCCTCACTGTGAGGATGGGACCTCCCCATGCGAGGTTGCTGCTGTTGGGAGCCACCACCACCACTGCAGCCCTCTTCTAGCACTGCCACAAGTGAGGAGTGAGCAACAGGAATATTGCAGGTGGGAGAAGGGAGGGAATGCTCAGGTTAGCAAATGCCACGAGTAGTCAGTCAAGAGGAAATGTCCCTGCTGAGAGAAGGAGAACGCTGAAGGATGTGTTACCTTTCACACTTGGAGAGCTGACTGCGTACGAAGAGCTGCACGTGGGTCCTGAACCACTCTGGAAAGCAGCCACACGTTTGAGATTTGCAGGTGGCACTGTGGCTGAGCACTAAAGAGTGCGGGTGGAATTCCCACTTTGAGCCTAAAAAAAAGCCCCTAAACCCCATGTACTTATGGGAAGTGGTTTTGGCCATGAGACCTTGCCAGCTCTTCATGGTGTTGGCATGAGCCAACGCTTGGGAACTCCCTGGGACTTCTCTGCGGGCCGTGGCTGGGTAATCCTGCCTGCTCACAGGGCAGCACCAGGCCCCCCTCCCGACACCACGAGGGGCATGGTACCTGTCCCAATACTCTCCTTTTCTCCCCCGTTGTAGGTCTGTGCTGGAAACAACGTCACCGATTACTATGACTCCAACACCACCATCGACTACAACGAGTTCGAGGTCCTGTGTGAGAAGGATGATGTCCGTAACTTCCGCGCTGCCTTCCTCCCAGCCATGTACGCCCTCATCTGCTTCACAGGGCTGCTGGGGAACGGGCTGGTGGTGCTCACCTACATCTACTTCAAGAGGCTCAAAACCATGACAGACATCTATTTGCTGAACCTGGCCCTGGCAGACATCCTCTTCCTGCTGACCCTCCCCTTTTGGGCCACAACTGTAGCCAAGCACTGGCTTTTTGGGAAGTTTGCCTGCAAAGCTGTGTATTGCATCTGCAGAATGAGTTTCTTCAGTGGGATGCTGCTCCTCCTGTCCATCAGCATCGACAGGTACTTTGCCATTGTCCAGGCTGCCTCAGCCCACCGCTTTCGTCCCCAGATGATATTCATTAGCAAGGTTACATGCACCCTCATTTGGCTCCTGGCCTTCATCCTCTCAATCCCTGAGCTGGTTCACAGCGGTGTAAAAAACGTGGACAACAATCCCCATTGTTCCATCATCGCTCACGACTTGCAGACCTTCAACGCCGGCATCAAAGTGTCCCAGATGGTTTTTGGCTTCTTATTTCCCTTGCTGGTCATGTCTGCCTGCTACCTCATCATCATCAAAACATTACTGCAGGCCCGCAACTTTGAGAAGAACAAAGCCATCAAAGTCATCATCGCCGTGGTAATTGTCTTTGTTATCTTCCAGCTGCCCTACAACGGTGTCATGCTGGCCAAGACCATCTCAGCCTTCAACCACACCAGCTCGTGTGAGGAGAGCAAGCAGCTCGACGTGGCAGATGACGTGACCTACACCCTGGCCTGCTTCCGCTGCTGCCTCAACCCTTTCCTCTATGCCTTCATTGGCGTCAAATTCCGCAACGACCTCTTCAAGCTCCTGAAGGAATTGGGCTGCCTGAGCCAGCAGCGCCTCTTGCAGCTCTCAACCTGCCGCGAGAGCAAGAGGTTCTCCTACGCCATGGAGACAGAGACGACCACCACGTTCTCCCCATGAGCCGAGCTCCAGGCAGGCTTTGGCCGAGCTGCAGTAGTCCTGTACACATCCTCTGTTCTGAGCTATTGGTAGAGCAAGACCTGCCACTACTGTAGGAAAGAGGAGAACCCAGGAGGCTCTGCCTGCTTCAGGCAACAAGCACTGCTAGCCAATACTCCCATGGATGGAGAGACTCCAGTAAAGCTGGGACTAACAGCAGGGCAAGGCAGAGGGAGCCTGGTGAGTCTAGAACTTATCCCATCATTTCACCTTTATTTCAGTCTTTCCTAGTCAAAATGAGAAATGTTCAGAACATTCTCCCTAAAAGCAACGAATACCAAGAGAAGCAGACAAGAACTAAACAAGAACTTCCGAGAGCATCATCCTTGCTTTGAATGTTGCTTTTAACAGGACTGCCTATTGCTCTTCCATACCTACAGAAATGATGCCCGTGGAACTGATCCACTCTTCAAGCCAGAACAGCACGAGCAGCCTCAGGCTCCAAGCTTGTAAGCTGTGAAGTATCCAAGCACACCAATCTTCACCCTGCCTTCGCCCATGAAAAGTGAGAAATGTCCATAACTAATCCTAAAGCTATACATATGATAGATATCATTTCAATAACTTCATATATTATTGTGGAAACTCATATGTTTCTCAAGGAAAGTACAAATTCCACTCCAGTTCCACCTGCATCGGGTGTTTCACCTATAAAGAAGGTGCCTCCTAAGGAGCACAAGTGATTCCATCCCAATATTGACTTGAATTCTTTAGAAATGCTGCTTCACCCTGGAAAGAAAGTCTCCTTTTGCTTCTGAAAGGGCCCAAGGCCGATGAGCTCCAAATAACCAGGTGCCAGGATCCTCAGGATTTTAAAGATTCAAGCCCAGGGCAAACCCAGGCATTTCTTAAGGCAAAACATTCAAATTCTGGATGTAGTTGTGCCCATGGTCCAACCGCTCCAGTCTACCAGTATCTGAAGCTTGCTTGTACCTGGCCTTATGGGCCATGGTGGGCACGTACACATGGGGCCTTCTGTGCTGTTGCTTGCTGACCTCCAGAGATAAGCAGGAACGTGGGGTTTTCTTCTCCCTTCCCAATCAACGTGTCCTTCTAGAAGGCCTTTAGCAGCTGGCTTTAAGTCAGGTATGTATTTCACTTATAAGCTATTGAAAACGTGTTTGGCAGTCGCACAGCCCCTGCTCAGAAAGATGCCATTCGCTGGTGTGATTTCAACGCAAAGGACGGTGACGTGTTCAAGATTGCTGCCAGGGTCAGCACTTGAAAGGAAAGTGGCAGCTGAACAACAGATTATTGTCACGTAAAGTAAGACCTGGAAAAGAAGCCCAGAATGAAATGCCAGCTGGTGCTTTTACTGCAGGGGCCAAGATTCCTAAGGACAGACGAATACCCTGGGAACTGCTGGCGTGGGTGCAGAGCCTCACCCTCCAGAACAGCAGCTTTGTGCAACACATGAGGCGTGTTCCCACGGACATACCGAGCCCCACGAAGAAGACGTTTGTACCTTTTTCAATAGCACAGGTAGATCCATGAGGAGCGCTGCAGGGAACGCTCCGGATCATAGCTTGACAAACATTCCTTTAGAGACACGAGAATTACAATCAACCTCCCGAGGAAAGAATTCCGTTAGCTGGGTTTCAGACAAGGCTGCCAGTTACACAGCTGCCTGCCATCACACTTAAATCCATTCTTCTTCATAAACCCTTTGGCTCTGGGGTACGGGATGTTGCCAAGAGCTGGGAATGGGGAAGAAAGCACATTCTGCTCCTCATCACCTGCCTGCCCCCCATCCAACTGTTCAATGCATTTGCTGGTAGGATGTCCATGTAACACGTGCACAAGTGCTGCTTCTCTGACCTCTGACATGGGGCTTACAGCCGACACTGACGAGTCAGTTGTCCGGGGTTTGCTCCTATAATCCTCACCCAGGCAAGACCCTGGGCTAAGGACAACCCTGCCAGAGCAAGGAATACCCATAATACAGGCTCAGGTTAGTTTTCTTCATCATTAACAATGTATTCTCAATGTATACGCATATATGTAAAGCTGCTTTGTACGGAGGAAGATAAATGTGTACCTGAACGTACCCTGAAAATACACTGCTATAACCATAACTTCTCCCACAAAATACTTCCACCTAACTTATTCTAGCAAGGAGACCTGCAGAACATGCAACTGCACTTGTCCCCTGACTGATAAAAGCTGTTCCCCTTCTACAGACTGAGAACCCTTCAGGTTTTTATCAGCCAGCCGATTGAACAGACAAAACAACTTTGCCACTTCCCGAGATGAATCCCATCAACAGCGGCCCAAGATCCTGACTCGAGGTTCCCTGCTGAGGTCTGAAAACTGACTGTATTTTGCTATATTTGGACAATAAATTATACCGTTTTTTAAACAGTACCTTTGGTTTTCCATGGTATTTCCTCCATAGGATGCATCTCATATGTATGAGAATAGTTGATATCAAGAGCTGCCTGCTGACCAACCCAGCTTCATAGCAGCCCTGCAGGAAAAAAAGCCTGTAAAATAAACTAAGTAGAAAAAGAGCTGCTTTCCTTCCTCTGCTGATGCACTATAGAGTAACCAAGTCACCAACAGGTTAAGTAGTAGCCTCTATTTTAACACTTAGCCCAACTGCTTTAACTCCACTGGATACACCTGAACGTGACTTAACCAACGTTCATGTGCGAAATGATGTTGTAATGTTTTACTGCTCACTTTCACACTGAAAGGGCAATCAGTAATGAAACACCACGTCCCTGTGCAGACTGCTGTGGGGAGAGGCAGTGATGGCAGCTCTGGTGGCCACACCACCGACCCCTGAGGTACAAGCAGTAACTGCCATGGTAGTCGTGGTGTGCTGCACGGCTAATCCAGCTCTGCCACTCAACCAGGCCTATGTGGCAGGATGAATGTGCACAGACCTTTTCCTCCTGGCCTCCCCAGCTAAGCCATGCCTCAAGGCACACAGGGATGATCAATATCCTTCACAAAACATTGTCTCTTAATGGCAACCATGGAATGAGAAAGGAAGGAGCCCCATAGCAAACCAGAAGACCCGCGGCTTGACATTTGAGTGCTAAACTGAAGCATCATTTCTGCTTTCACTAAACACATCTGTCATGGTTTCTCCCTAGAGAGAAAGTATTAGGCGAGTTTCAGCATCCGGCCCAGAGGTACAAGCAGTGGTCAGGAGCACCTCAAGAGCTCAACACCACAATACAACTGCAGACAATAACAGCCTCAAGCCATGGCTCCTGCAATAAACATGAGGGCTTGCTCACCACAGCTAGGTCAGAAGCCCCATCTGCCCCGAGTGCAGGGAGCTCATCTGTGCAAGAGCTGCAGCCTGCGGGAGCAGGAGCTCTGCACCAGGGCACACACAACGGGAAACAGAACCAGGGATGTGCAGAAAGCCACCAACCTCTCAGCAATTCCCTGTGCCCCTTCAGAGGTGACCCGGAACCAAGCCTTCAAACAGTGAAGCTCCTGAACGTTAAGAAAACTGGGACTTACAACCCAGTGCAACTCAGCCCACCAAGAACCGTGAAAGGCTGCACCTCAGGCCACAAATATCCTAGCTAAATATACACAGAACAAGTTACAGGCCAAAGAAAAAGTGCATTTCTAGGATAGATTTAACCCATTTTAGTGCCTTTCACCAGCAAGACAGAGAACAAAGTTTCCTTTCTCACTTCTCTGGGGACTGGGACCAATCTCAGGTTTAAATCTTCTTTGAAAAGTCAATTAAAAACACCTGGCCCTCGTTACAGGAGGGGGTCATTCATCTGCAGTGAGCCCAAAAGCAGGAGAGGCATCTCCCACCTAGTCACAGCCAGGTGGACACCAGGGCATTCCTGTAATCCCTTCTCCAAGTCACTGTGCAAAGCCTCTTCATCACTCCCAAGCTCCAATAAAGCATGGCTGTTAAGCATTCCTCCCTGCCTGCGAGTGCTTCAGCTAGGCACATACATTTAAAAGCCCTCAGTGCCAAAGGGATCTGGGCTGGGAGGGAGATAAACTGGAATGAGAGGGAAGTAAATCATTATGAGGCCTCACTAAGTGCAGCTTCTCCCACCCATCTCAGAGCAGATACCAGTTGGTCCTCTCCCTTCTCGTGCTCCAGGTGCTGCCTCCCATCCCTCGCTGGTGAATGAACTGGTTAACGTGAGCAGGAAGGGGAAGCATCCCCAGGCAGGGCTGTGGTTTCTGATGTGCCCCTGGGTAGCTGCGGGAGGAAAGTCCTTGTCACCCTAAGAAAGAATGAGCTGGAGTTGAGAGGCAAGCCTAAAAATAAAGCGTGTGTGAGCCGAGGAAGGGTGGTGGCATCCTGCAGCAATCAGAGTGGCTGAGAGTGGGCTCTGCTTTCCTCTCCCCCCATCTGCTATATGGAACAAGAACCCAAAGGCCTGTTCTGAGGGCAGAGGTGTCACACCACAGGGGCACAGCCGACCATCTTCCTTCCCAGCAGGCCAGCACAAGGGGGACACCTCCTCCAAGGGGATTTCTCTCCACACCAGGGGATTTCTCCCTTCTTACCTGACTATGATGGGTCTGGGGAAACTGAAGTCAGCTCAGACCTCAGCTGCCCCTTGTTTCTATTATCACGAGCAGCTTTGTGACCTCAAAGCAGGTAGAGCAAAGGGCCTGACCAGACTGAAAAGCAGAGGTTTGTCATGGATGAGAAGGTGGCAGGACCAGCTCAGAGCCTGCTCTCAGCACAAAGGATGGGACAAGAACATGCAGTTGGAATATAAGGAAGAAACAATTAAGCAGCATGGGGGGCATGGTTTAATGTGAGGTGTCCCTACCCATAGCAGGGGCTTGGAACTGGATGACCTTGAGGTCCTTTCCAACCCAAACCATTCTATGGTTCTGGGCTGTGTCTAATGACAGCAGCACAACCCATTGCCAGACCACCTTACCCAAGTCAACCCTGCTCTTCTTCCCCAAGCACTAAAGCAGGTAACTGCCCCTAACACCCCCTAACTGCCCCTGCAAAAGCAGTACTGGAGGCGGCTCCTCTGCTCCCAGCACCACACATCGGAGCCTTCCCACCCTGAAACAAGGCAGGCCTCGTGGCTCCAGGTTTTACAGCAGTGTCAGGTACACGCACGCACAGCTCTGGGCTATCCCACCTCCAGCCTGCCCTGGAAGTTACTTTTCACTCCCATCTTTCAGCAAGCCCCCAGTTCTTCGCAGAGCAAAGAGTATTGCCCAAGCAGGGAGGCAGCCCTTGCCAGGGTTAGGCAAACGCTTGTCACTGCCACAGACATCAAACTCAGGTCCTAACAAGCAGGGAGACTTTGAGCTCACCTTTGCCACGTGCGTGGCAGATGCAGAGCCCGTCTAAGCATGAGCTCATGTATTTGTCATTGCTGAACCCATGCAAATCTTCAGCTTGCAGGAAGCGAAACTCCGACTTCCCTTCCTGCTGCTTCGGGGGTTCTAATTCAATTGTCTAAAAGAAGGCAGCAAGCAGACATTTCCTCTCTCTGGTGATGAGCATTGTTGTCTAAAACCCCGATTTTTGAGCGATAATGTGCTTTTGGGGGGGATCCTCTGTGGCTGAAGGACAGCTCCAGTGTCTGAAATCATCCTACAGGGGAGGGAAAGACCAAATAACTTCCAGTGCAATAAATAATCCAAACAGCTTTCCTGGACACAGCATCCTGTACCAAAATGAGAACGTCTCCCATCGGTTCAAGTTCCTTCTTCCACTACGAGGAGCACAGTCTGAACCCCACTAAAGCCACGGGACACCTGAGGGGCTGGTATGAATCTTTCATGCTATGAACACAAGGGAGGAGAGAAGGCAAAACCCCAGTGGCTACACACACACAACCCAGGCTCCTCCCGAAACAACCCAGGAAGGAGAAACCGCTTTGCAGCGCTCTGCCTTGAGTGCTGAGCTCTATTGGATGTGCTACACGAGCAGCTGGATTTCATGTAGGTCTGTTAAGGCTTGGAGACCCCCAGAACCGCTCAGGAGGGTGAGAAATGCAGCCACTTCCCAGGCCCTACCTGTCCTCAAGGCTACGCCGCAGTGTAAAGCTCAAAAGCTGCGCTCCTCTGCGGTGATGTCTTGGTTCACACTCAGCCAACGACCAACCTGCAAGTGGCCGAATGCTCCAGAGGAGGGGAAAGGTGCTGTTAACCACGCTTCACTAAGCAGGCAGTGAAAGACAAACCCCTGCAAGAGCAGTGACTCACGAGTCAAAATGCCTTCTCCAAAGGCTCCTTCAAGCCTTCACCTCCAAGAGACACGAAGGCTTTTATGTCTCACCCAACAAAGGCTGCTCATTTCCCACCCAGCTGTCTGAAAATGAAGGTGCTGAGTTGGACACCCCAAAAAACCTTTGTCCAACCAAGATAACCCTGGTGACTTCCTCTGACCCCAGGGGCCTTCTTGGTTAAGCATCCTGGTTGAGCAATTTCGATTACAAGAGGAATTACTCTTCCCCTCTGCAGCAGCAGCCGCAGCAGCAGCACACTGCCCCACCTCTGACAGCGACTGGTGGGCACAAACCCCTCCACTCCACCCAGGTCCTTGGTGCAACTACCACAGGTAGCAAGCCCAACCTTGCAGGTTTCTATCCTGTACCCTCCGCTTTGCATCTTCTTAGCAGGGACTCGCCCGTCCCCACGTTCGCGGGGCAGGAGGTGCGAACACGCACACGCACCTTCACGTCTGCGTGCATTCGTGATGCATACACAGCAAAACTCAACCCCCCCCAAGTGCCAAAGCTCACCACTGGAGCGGCACAAACAGCAGCTCGTGATTTCAGGGGAAAGCTGTCAGATTCCCATGGAGATAACGTGTTTCTTCTGCTCAGTTTTGGCCACACCAAGCAGTGAGAAAGAACCTCTAGGGCCCGTGCCAGGGCGGGGAGGGGGGGGGAAGGAAAAACAAGTCTCTTTCTGGATGACTAACACAGCCAGCAGCTATTGCCACTGTGCAGCTCAGCCCTGCTCCTCGACAGGGAGTTGTGCAAGGCTCCTTGGAAGAGGTTAACACCTTCCTTCGCAGCCGCTCGCCCTCACCTGCCTTGCCAGAGGCTCACAGGGAGCTACAAGGCTGCTGCTCCTCACTCTTCGTGACCCAACCACGTGCAGAGGGTGATGGTCACCGAGTGTCACTGCCCGGGCCCCAGCAGCCAGGCTCCGAGGGGATTGCAGCAGGCCTGCCCAGCGACCGGATCCTTCCAACCCTCACCTGAACGTCTTCGTTACCGGGAGCTCCTGGCCAGCCTCCTCACCGGGCTGCAGGATGAGCACCCCCTCGTGTGCCAGGCTGCCTGCACAGCCCAACAGACAGCCCAGAGGCACTGGAGGCTGTTGTGAAGCGCTCTGCAGATAACACCCAACACAAACGGTCTCGGCACCATCACAAGCAAGACCTGAAACGCTGCCAGAACCTGCCTCCTCAGCTGGGCATCCTGTTGAGGGCACGACATGGGCTGCAGCCTTTGGATGCGTACTCAACATGCCAGCTCACCCGCTCACGGTGAAGGATCGTCCTGCGAGCACTACGGCACAGCTCTCTTGGCTCCTGTGACAGCCAGCCCAGCATCAGGGCCGCTGATGCTCCTGCACAAGGAGGTGATGCACTAGTGAGACATCACTTCTGCAGAAGAGATGCTCCCCTCTGGGGACTTAGGGCTTCTGGTACATGCTCACCCCAGAGACCCGCTCCTAAGCTACAACAGGGAGCACGCAGGGCATCACACCCTGCTCTGCAGCAGCTCACCCGAGCAGAGCGCTCTGTTCCGCATCCCTGGGGAGGTTTGGTCTTTCTCCCTCGGGATCATGGTCCAGCCAGCCCATTAGGAGCCATTAAAACGCAGCTGAGCCTCAGACATGTTGCACCTAAGTGACACCACAACTTTGCATGGTGCCCTCCAGCATGCAAAACACATGGGGTGGGAGAGGGGCAGGAGAAGCAAGAGCAGAGGGGAGCCTGCATGTTCTTGAGTCACCTCCTGGCTCTAACAACTGGCCATGCCTCCCAGCTCCTGGACGGCACTGGGAAGGAGGGAGGTATCTCCATGCCAGGCAGTAATGGTGATCTTCAGCTTGGAAATGAGTTCCCTTTACAATCAGCAATACAAAAAGAGCCTTTCCTCACAAGGCACTGTGTCCTGCAGACATGCATCCAGTCTGTCAGTCATGGCACATGGCCTGAAACACGCAATGAAGCGAAGCTTCAGTGACTTGTAACCAGGCTGAAAACACTCCCTTCTCCTTCCTGCAAGGGGAAGCCATCTGAAGTAAAAAACCACAGACTAAATGCAAAGCCAGGCAGCAGGAGACACTCTCACAATGCACTGACACTGTCCCCAAGCCCTAGGTGATGTCTGGAAAGACCCAACAGCCCAGGCAGGCTCCAACAGCACATCCAGACCGAGTCCATGGTCACAGCCCCGCTTTGGCTGTGCTCATCACACAGCAGCAGTAACTAGCAGGGAGGAGAGGGGGAAGGCTGTGAGTTCTCAAGAGAGCAGGGACACAGCCTTCCCCTTGTCCATCCAAGCTCCTCTCCTCTTGCCTTCAGCCACCCCGGACATGGAAAATCACGCTCTTAGGAAAAGGTTTCCAAGCGAAACCTCGCTCTCTGGTTACAGCCCGGGTAAACCTGCAGGCGAGCAGGAACCGACCGCAGCCCTCTCCTTGAGAGATGCTGACACCAAGCGGGAAGAGCTCAGAAATGCTCCAATGAAGACATTCCAGAGGGACCCTGGCGAAAACTCAGCCCTGGAATAAAGGAGTGAGCTCCAACAGCGTTACCTGAATCGTATTCCAGTTCCCTGCGGACAATCAGGCTAAAAAGCAGAGTCAGTTTAGTTTGGTTGAATTTAAATACACCCAAGTGATTTTAACCAAGCAAAACCCTGTTATCGGAGCCCAGGCCTCGGCGATGACTCGGGTTTAGTCACCCTTGTGCAGGTGAGAACAAACTTAAGCAGAGGTGTGAGCGTTAAAGCCACAGCTGGCAGGGGTTGAGCAGAAAGGATGGAACCGGTGGTAACTGCTGCGTGCGTCTCGGTCCCTACACCCCGCCGTGTTAACAAACTGCTGGTGCTATGCTCTGGAGTAATTCCTCCTTTTCACCTTCAAACGTGCTTATTGCAAACTGCACCCTCCTGGCTCGCTCCAGTGATGCCTCTTTCCCCTGTTTGCGCAGAAAAATCCTTTCTTTGTGGCTTTCTGCAGAAGAGAAATGAACAAAAACAACAAAGAGAGCTCCACCTCTGCAGATGGCTTTTACCTGAAAGGGATGCAGCCCACACCCCACCCACCCAAGCCTTGAAGCAATAAACACGGTGACATAAAGTCTGTTCTCAAGGAAGGTTTCCCCACATCCCCTTACAAAAACACTCTGCTGTTTTGCTCTCCGAGATGCTGCCAGCTCGCTGCTCCCCCACGCACCAGAATGGGTACAGCAGATAAGAAACCAGACACCCCTATCTGGCCTTAAAGATGTTTTGCTAGACGTTTACCAAACACCACTAAAACGAGGATATGGGCAAGGAGCTCCTGCTGCTTTCTGAAGGCTGCCCAAGCACACCCCCAAAAATAAGTGATAGGATGATAAAGGATGGCACTAGGCCAGCACCATCCTTTGAGGGTCATGCTAGATCTGCCTGTGGAGCAGCCAAGGTCCCACTTGGGTCCTGATGCTGCTCAGGAAACATGGATTTTATTCCCAACATCCATCGAGCACCCAGGTGCTCCAGTGGGTTGGCAGCAGGGAGTGCAGTGACCCAGTTTGGCTCTGCTCTGCTCTTCTTCCACCTGCAGACAGACTCTAACCTGCTCCGACAGCTCTCATTTTAGCAAAGGGAATTCCTCATGCTGTCAGCAGCAACTGCTGTGATGCTGAAGGACATGAGCAGAAGGAAGCCCTATCTCCTACTTCCACACTCCTGTTTTCTGGAATCTCCTCTCCCAAGTGAAGCACTCTGCACTGCTGTGGACAATGCACATCCAGCAGCTTTCCCTGCAAAGTGAACACCTAAAAGCATTGATCCCTGGTTTGATGGGCTCTGGAGAGCAGCACAGAGCCAAGCTGGCACCAGCTTTCCAGGCATTTTCCTGCTCTGGGCTCTGCCACCCTTGGCCTTGCTTTCCTGAGCAGGATGCTTGGCACAGCATAGCTGTGGGAAACAATCCCTCCCTGTTTCAATGAGTCCCAATCACTTCATCACAGGCTCTGAAGAAGCAGCAGCTTGGATGCCTCAGCACAAAGAGAAGCTTGGGATCTGGTCCCCTTCCCAGCTTGCCTACACAGTCCCTGTGTGATCCTAGAGGAACAGCAGGTCTCAATTGCCAAGCTATAAAATGGGGCCATTAACACTTAATTCCTCTCACCCGTTGTCTGCCTGGATTGTGAACTCAGTAGGAAGGCCTGTGTGTGACACTGCATGAAGGAGCCCCCAGACATAAATGAAATATGAAATAGCAATTCTAAATCCCCAGCAGGCAAAGGTAGGAGTAGCAGGGCAGGACAGAAACACATGCTTGCACTTAATGACAATGACAAACCCTCTCAGGAGGCTCCTCACTGCTCTCCTGGGAAGGGCTCACAAACCCCCAGCCAGATCCCACCATGCCCTCAGCATCTGCTGCCAGTTGCATCCTCCCTGCAGCACCGCAGGCAATGAGTGCATGAAGCTCACCAGGCTCTGTGCAGCCCACGCAGCACCATGGTGCTGCCATGAGGACAGCACGCTTCACAGAACCACCATGGTTTGTGCTGCAAGGGAACTTAAAGCTCCTCCAGCTCCAACCCCTGCCACGGGCAGGGACCCCTTCCACTGGAGCAGCTTGCTCCAAGCCCCTGTGTCCAACCTGCCCTTGAACACTGCCAGGGATGGGGCAGCCACAGCTTCTCTGGGCACCCTGTGCCAGCGCCTCAGCACCCTCACAGGGAAGAGCTTCTGCCTCAGAGCTCAGCTCAGTCTCCCCTCGGGCAGGTTCAAGCCATTCCCCTTGGCCTGTCCCTGCAGGCCCTTGGCCAGAGCAGCCCCTGGTGGATTTCGCCCTGCTCAAGCCCCCATCCGCACGTACCTCACCGCTGCCATCCCCGCTCCCTGCGGCAGCAGCAGGCGGCGGCTCTGCCGCAGCACGGTGACACGGGCCGGGCCGTGCTCAGCCGTGGCTGACCGGGACCCGCACGGCGCAGCGGGCACGTTACCGGCAGCCGCCATTCCCCACCTCGCGGGAGAGGGAAGCACCGTGCGCGGCCGGAGCGGGATGAGGATCGGAAGGGGAAGGGGGGGAGCTGGGCCGGGGGGGATTTAAAGGGCGAGTCCGGCGGTGCTGGGGATAAAGATGGGAGCGAGCTTTATGCGCTGGGGATGCTCGTTGTGCGTGGGGAGCTGGGGATGCTCGTTGTGCGTGGGGAGCTGGGGATGCTCGTTGTGCTTGGGGAGCTGGGGATGCTCGTTGTGCTTGGGGAGCTGGGGATGCTCGTTGTGCGCGGGGAGCTGGGGATGCTCGTTGTGCGTGGGGAGCTGGGGATGCTCGGTGTGTGCGGGGCTGGGGATGCTCGATGTGTGCGGGGAGCTGGGGATGCTCGTTGTGCGTGGGGAGCTGGGGATGCTCGGTGTGTGCGGGGAGCTGGGGATGCTCGGTGTGTGCGGGGCTGGGGATGCTCGGTGTGCGTGGGGAGCTGGGGATGCTCGGTGTGTGTGGGGAGCTGGGGATGCTCGTTGTGTGCGGAGCTGGGGATGCTCGTTGTGCGTGGGGAGCTGGGGATGCTCGTTGTGTGCAGAGCTGGGGATGCTCGGTGTGTGTGGGGAGCTGGGGATGCTCGTTGTGCGTGGGGAGCTGGGGATGCTCGTTGTGCGTGGGGAGCTGGGGATGCTCGTTGTGTGTGGGGAGCTGGGGATGCTCGTTGTGCGTGGGGAGCTGGGGATGCTCGTTGTGTGTGGGGAGCTGGGGATGCTCGTTGTGTGGGGAGCTGGGGAGGGAGGCAGTGAGGATGCTGTGAGTGCTGGAGCAGCTCTGCTCTGGAGCCAGGCTAAGAGAGCTGGGCTGGGTCAGCCTGGAGAAGGCTCCTTAAGGGGAGACCTTAGAGCAGCTCCAGTGCCTAAAGGGGTTACAGGAAACCTGGGGAGGGTCTTTGGACAAGGGCCTGTAGGGACAGGACAAGGGGAATGGCTTAAGGTTCCTTCATCCCAAAGCATTCCATGATAATAAGCGGAGGAGAGCATTGCCATCTAAGAATTGCCATGTAGTGACCCAACCTACAAAGACTCTGAAAGAGAAACAGGAAAAAAAGGAAAAGATTTAAAAACCAGGCCATTCCCATTCCAAAGTTGGAAGTGGGGAAGGACACCAGAGCGGTCTATGTGGCGATGCAGGTGTGATGGTGTGGAGCTGGGACATTCAGCCTTCCCTGTGCTGGGGAATGCCAGGATCTGTACTCGGCTGGGGTGGCATAGCCGCATGTTCATTAGACACATATTAAACACTAGGGGGGGAATTATCATCATCTCCAAGCCGCCCAGGTGAGAAGCGGCATTCCCAGGGCTGCGACTGCTCTGAGCAGCTGCCACTGGAGGGCAACAGGAAACCACGGGATTTCTCCCACCCCTGGTCCTGTGGAATGAGCACAAAGAGCAGACGAAATCAACCCGCGGTTGCAGAATCGGTCCGCTGGGAAGCCGAGCCCAGCACAAGGATGCGGGAGCTGCAGCGTACCGATGAGATCAAGCCCTCGTTAGCCTTTATGTGTTTCCTTCCCTGTATTCCCCCCCCAAAAAAAGGTTTCTAAATCCTTCTCCAAGCTGTGTCACGTTCTTCTGGTTTAAGTGGAACAGCGTGGTGCCCTTCATTACTTTTTTAAGTGTCTAAATGCTCAATTTGATGCTTGAATGTCTTCAGGCCTCCCAAGCAGACGCTGTTACAACCTCCCCTCAGTGCTGCTGCGGGGAGTCAGATAATGCCCAAGATATCCAGAAAAAACACATTCTTGGCATCCTCCTTTGAACGCAGGCTTGCACCATATAAATCCTGGCGCCTTGTGTCCTGTCGGTGGCCACTGAGGCATGATTTCCACTTCTGCAAACGGGGAACAATGCATTGGGAAAGCCCAGCTGGGAGACACAGTGGGAGAGCCACAGTTTGCGTTGCTCTGGTGCCTTTTGAGGATCTCAAGGGCCTTTGGAAACAAGAGCCAAGCTCTAAGTGTGTGTTCTGGAGGGAGAGAAGTAAGTCCGAGGTGATGCTTGGAAGCATGAGCAGAGCTGGGCATGGGTTTCCAGCGTCTCTTGCCTGTCTTGCTGGCACAGGACTGCAGCGCAGAACTGCAGCACTCGAATGAACAGGGAAGGAAGGATTAACACAGCACTTCTGGTATTAAAATGAATCAATAAATAGAGCGTGACCTGTCTGCAGTGCACTACAAGGGCACTGCTGCTTGGAGCTGTTCATTTCTTGGCCGAGGTCTAGGAGCTGATCCTTTCCTCGTGCTGCGGCTGGAGAGCTGTAGCCTCGCGGGTTATCCACGGGGCAGGGGCAGGAGGGAGAGCACGGGCAAGCGAGGAAGTGCTAATTCACAAACATGCAGGGAAACAAACAAAACCAGAGCAAAGCATCTTGTTCTTGTACAAGCTGAGCATCCCTTTTTGGCTTGTTCTGTTCTGCCGTGACTCATTTTTGTCAGTGTCATGAGAAAAGCACTGGAAATTGCTGTTAGCAAAATAGAAGTTAAAGGGGGCAGCACATCACACCTAATGCATGGGCCAGGCCCGCTCCCACTGCCAGGCTCCACCTCGGGCAGGGCGCTCACCAAGCAGCTCCTCTGCAGAGGAAGATGCTGGTGTTACCTGGCACAGTCGGGATGCAGGCGAGGCAGAGCCTGAGATACCCAAAGTCCTCCAAAGTGGTGGCACTGGCACCCGGCTGCCTCGGTGGTCACGCCTGGAGCTGCACTTCTTCCTCCTTTACAATTTGTGGAAGCTGTGACCCCAAGGGATGCCTGGGAATGACAGCCAGAACAACCGTGGAAGTGCCAGTGATCTGCTCACTGCTCTTCAGGACTGCTTGTCTGCCTCCCAGGAGAGCCAGCGCGGCTCCATTAGAGTCCATTAGCACCTCAGTCTCCTTTCACCTCGAAGTGAGGTTAGCACTGGGGGAAGGTGTTGGCACAGCAGTCCGGAGGCTGAAGCCAGTTCTCTGCCCAGCTCTGCTGCACAGGGGAGCCCACGGATGCTGCCCGGTCCTCAGGCAGCCACTGCTCGGTGCAGGAAGGAACCGCAGGGGCCTCTTCTCCTTCCCTTTCCTGCAGACTTGGACAACAGCAGAGGCAAGGACTCGAAAGAGACGTAGCGATGGGGTTTCCAACATCCAAACCAAGTGCCTGTGTCTGACAGGCACTTGCTAGTCCTGCAAAGCGGGTTTTGGGAGCACTAGTGCTTTGCTGTGAGCTGTCTCTGCTATCCAGTTATCACTACCACAGCCCAGTATCCCCGTTGGAGAGCCCTTCGCATCCCTGCACCAAAAGCACGTGGGACAGGGACGGACAGGACTCTACTGAGGGCTTTGGCCAGGACTGAGCAATGGCCCAGCCTGGAGCCCACAGTGGGGCTGATGGGCAGAGCAGGGCCAGAGCATTTCCAGCCTGGGAGCCCAGGCGCAGGCAAGGGCAGTGCTGGCCAGGGCTGAGGCATGGGGAAGGCACGCGGAGCATTCAGCCCCCCTGTACCCTGCGCTGCGGATGTGAACAGCCTTCCATAAATATCAAAATGCTCTTGCAGCATGACAAGTGTCAGCAGCTGTGAGTCAGCCCTTTGCAATGCTCCCAATCAGACAAACCGTGCTTTCATTGTCTCCGGGTCCCTGGAATGTGAGCCACACAGGAGCCCACCCTGCCAGCCCAGCTGCTCCCCTGGGCTGCAGACAGAAGTGCAGCCAGCACATTGGGAAGCCCTGATGCAGTGATGCATGCCCAGGCTATGAGGGATGGAGGAGAAGATGCCACTCTGCAGGTAGCACATGAGTGGTTTGGGTACAGCCAGTGTGTGGCTCCATGTGGGAAACAGACCCTGAGAGGACATTCCTGCTCTCCTGAAGCCTGGGAACAGCTGCAGAGAGGGTTTGATCCTCAGCTCCTCAAGGGCTGCTACAGATCTCAGTGGATTTTACCCATTGTAAGACAGAAACGGTGCAGAGCTGCAGAGGCAGCTGCACACCCTCAGCACTGCCCTGTCCCACTCACAGCCCCTGGCAGTCCTCCAGCTCCGAATGATTCTCACCTCTCACCATCCTTACCCACTTCTTCCCATAAGCCTGCATTAACCAACCTATTCTTCTCCAGCCCTTTGCAGCTGCACCCATCCGGAGGCCCTCCGTACACTTTGGCTTTACCTTTCCCCTTCCTGTCCATCCCTTCTTTCATTCCTACTCATTCCTGGTAGCAATCAGAGCTGTAATCAACGCTGCTGGCTGTGCCCAGAACCCACTCCCTGCTTCCAGGAGGGTTTACAGGTTTTTCTGTTGAACAAATATGGTGCAATTTACCTGAACTGCCAAGCCCTATCAGCTTAGGGCATTGCAGCATGAGCAAACAAGGCTGACTGTGGAGAGGAAAAGCAAGTGTGGAAAGCAATTGTTCTCCTTGGCTTCACCTTGATAACAAAGACGCCAGCTCCAAGACAAAGGCTGTTTCACGGCTCCCTGCCCGGAGGTTGCAGAAGCCTCATTCCCGGAGAAGGGAAAATTGATGGTGTTAGTTTCAAATGCGGCTCGGGGGCGGCTCGGACAGCCCAGGCCAAGTGGGAAGAGCGGGGTTTCATCTCCTGTTCTTCTGCCACCCACCGCGGACCTCAGGCAAATCTCTTCCCCTGGGGACCAGAACCTCTCCGTGATTATGGAGTGGAAAGCTGTCAGTGGACAGTGGAAAGCTGTCAACAGCTACAGCTCAGAGGTCACCATCTCCCTCCTGCAGCCCTGCCTCTGCTGAGGGCTCACTGGAGCGCAGCCCAGCGCGCACGCAGGCAGGTGGAGATGCCTTCATCTCGGGTGCATGCGCCATCAGGCTCTGTGCACAACGCACCCATGCCACAGGTCCTGCTGCCTGGGCGTGAGCAGCACAGTCCCCTCTGGAGACCCCCAGGGTTTAGCACTGATACTTACTGGAATGGCTCCAAGTGTGTTTCTTTCCCAAGCAGCATCTCCACAGGACATCCAGGACAGTGAAAGTGCCTACGGAACCATTGCTAACGTGCTCCTTGGAGGTGTCCATCCATGTTGTGGCTCTGGCTGGCTGGGAGCAAAGCTTAAGGCAGCACATGGGGACTGGTGGATAGAGAAACAGAGTCCCAGGGACTCTGCTGTGGCAACAAGAGAGGAGGGGAAGGTCTCCCGTAGCCCATGGCCATGTGCATTCACACCGTGCTGGCCCTATTGAGTCGATGTGAGGTGTCTGGCACAGGCACTGGGAAGATCCTCTGGTAGTGGAGAGCCCCAGCGTGCAGAACCCCCTCCAACCCCCCACATGAGCATCCCTCAGGACTCTGCTGGCCTGCAGGGCCAACACCAGTCTGTGATGACAAGCTGCAGGGCGATGGTGTCACTTGGCACAGGCTAAAATACGCCTGTGGTGGGGAGGCAGGTGGCTCCGTGATTCATTCAGTGCCTTACATCAGTGAGCGGGGCTGCTCACGGTTGTTTCCGGGGTGGATCCTAAAAGCATCTTTCCAAGGAAAGTTTTGGACCGTGACGTCTCAGCTGACGGATGGCTGCTACCACATGGCACAACCAGCGCTGCCAGCTCCCTGCATCACCCCTCACCACAGCAGTGTGGAGGCATCTACTCCCCATGGGAGGTTTCCTCACTGGAAATGATCCGTTAAAAGCTGCCTCAGGAAAAGGGACACGAAGAAAAGAAGAATCCAGTCTCTAGGTGCTGTTTTGAGAGCAAAACGCAAGCCTCAGATGCACGCTGCAGGATGCTGTCCTGGGCTCTTTCACCGGCTTTAATGTCCCCAGCCTCTGAGAAAACACCCCAGAGAAATCCAAGGTGAGCCTTTGACAGGGGCTCAGGAGGCTGTTATGTGCTGAGCACCCCTTTGGGGCAGGGGGCCTCCAGAACCAACCTTCCTTGGGGCTTGTCCATAGCTCCTCAGCACATCGGAGACCGCCGGTGCTGCCACACAGCGCTGACCAACAAAGGTGCTTTCTCAGCGCTCCACCTCCACACGAGGGAACTCCTTGAGGTGCTGCCGCCTCAGCTTTGCCATGCAGGGCAGCAGCAGCACCTCATCCCATCTCACTGACGTCAGTGGTTTTCCCCTCGCCGGCTGCCGAAGCCCTCGCACCACCCGGCATGTGCCGACAGGTCCATGGAGCAGCCTCTGGCACGCTGCAGGCCACAGCGGTTGCTCCTTGGTTCCCTCCTGCACAGACACCCTGTTGGATTGGGGCACCCCATAGGGCACCCCTTCCCTCGCTGGCTCGTGGCTGCCACTGACTCACTGATGCTCCGGTGTGGCTTCCACGTTGGCTTGCGTTTGAGCCGATGAAAATCGTAACTGTAAGGTGTAGGAAACAAAAGGTGCTTTCTCTCGGTTAGAGGAGGCTGATTAACATCCCCCTGGGGGAATCGAAGGGCCTCGTCACCCTCCCGGTGCTGCTTGTTCCAAGCCCAAGGGTGATTCACCTGGCGGAGGCTTCGGAAGCACTGAGGTCTCTGCAGCGCACACGTAGCAGTTAAAATGAGCCCCGCAGTGCCAGGGTCAGTGGAGTGTGAAGAGCTGCCTCCTCAGCATCCATCTGTCCTCATGCCCCCTGTGCTGCGCGGCTCACAGCATCACGAGTGCTGTTGCATGCTCTGGGCTCAGTGCTGTTGAGCACTGCTACCCGCTGTGCCCACAGGCCCCAAAAGAAGGGCTCAGGATGCCTCTGGGGATGTTTGAAGGTGGCAGCAGGACCTAATTCCAGACCTCAGTGAATGCCTGTGGTCCTCTCCCCTGCCCTGTGCTGCTTGGTGGGCAGGTTGAGGTCCATCCAAGCGCAAAGCCGGTCAGGCATCCCTCAGAGGTTTCCCTGGGAGCTGCCTGGACTTGCTCTGTTGATGGCAGTTGTGCCATCGATTCTAGGCAGGTCAGAGCCCTCTGCGGCTCTTCAAGTAGGTATTCCAGTGTATATCATGTTTGCTTCATCTCTGAAGGCCCCAGAGGAGGGAGGAAGGCTGGAGGGTGGGGAGGAGGAGGGAGGAAGAAGAGAGCAGCAGTCTGCTTCCTGCCCAGATGCACTGCTCAGTCACTTCTGCAGCTTGAGGCACGGAGCCATTCACTTCTCAAGTGCCAGGCTTGGAGCCGGTGATGGGAGGGAGGTGGCCTCAGTGCTTAACACAGGACATGGGGCACAGCATTGCTGAAGGGCAATGGGGCACAGCAGGTGCTGGGGCCAGCTCACGGGTTTTATTTGGGGTGCTTCAGCTGTCAAATCAATACTTGGTCTTTCATAAGCACATCCCAGGTAGAGCCATGCTTGGAGAGATCTGCGCTGCACAGGCGGGTCCGTTTTAGTTGAGAAGAGGAGACAGAGCTACCAGCAGAGGTGGGGGCAGAGGATTCTGCTGCGGATGTGCCATGGGGTGCTCACAGGGACCTGGAGGAGCAGCCTGCTCCTGTTGGGAATGCCAATCTGCAAACAGCCCCTGCCACCTTTCCACCATCCCATTCCACCTCGGGGGAGCTGCCTTACCGTGATTTTCTCCACCTGCACAGCTATGTAAGACTCTTAGGATAGGTTGTTTGTTAATCATGTTTGGGCCTTCGGGGTGGGGAAACCCAGGAGGAGGCAGAGGCTTGTCCACAGTGGGATTTTTCCAGCTCTGTCAGCACACCCTCACAGTGCGCAGACGCTGCTGCTCAAATACACAACATCCTCCATAAATCCACTGAACCCAGGCTGTGACTGGGATAACAAGCCCTAGTGCAAGCCCATTTTCACACCTGGGCAGGACAGGCTGTGGTTAGTGATCCATCAGGGCAGGGCAAAACACGCTGCTGTGCTGGCAGGGCCCCCAGTGCACCTCGTGGGTTTATTGCTGTTAATCTCCCATGCGGACGGAGGTGCAAGGGCTTGGTAAAGGAGCTACGGAGCATCTTGGCTTCCCTGCAAAAGCAGCAAAGTCAAAGCCAGAGGAAAATGATGGTTTTTTTTTCAGAGGGGTCTTGCAATATCGTGTTTGCTTCAGCACTTGGCGAGGAGGTGGCCGGCACTGCAACAAACAAGCCCTTTTCTATAGCAACTGGTCCCTCCAGGACACCTCCGAGGGGCTTACACAACGCAGATGGAAAAGCACTGAGACGTGAAAGCCTGTGCTGCAGACTGAAAGCAATGCTCAAAACCCAACCCAGGATTTCAGTTTGGCTCTGTCAGTGCCAACAGCAGTAACAATCCAATACCCTCTGAAGAGGAATTGCATCAGGCCGGGGCTGAGAGGCCCCTTCAGGCCCGGGGCGAACGGGATGGGATGTTAGAACGCAGCAAGCAGCTTTGCATCACCAAATCTGGCTGCTCAGCACCTTCTGGCTAACGAGGCATGAAGCAGCCACAGGCTGGAGCTGGGGCGGTGGGACAGGGTGGTCCAGCGCAGGCTCGCTCTGGGATGTGCTCAACCCTGAACCACACGCTCCATCCTGCTGACACAGGGTTTATCTTACCAGGGCTGCAGAGCTCAGGGAACAGTGTAGAGGCTCAGCCTTGAGCAAGTCCAGAGGAGGTCATAAAGATGATCCAGGGGCTGGAGCTCTGGAGCCAGGCTGAGAGAGCTGGGCTGGGTCAGCCTGGAGAAGAGAAGGCTCCTGAAGGGGAGACCTGAGAGCAGCTCCAGTGCCTGAAGGGGCTGCAGGAAAGCTGGAGAGGGGCTTGGGACAAGGGATGTAGGGACAGGCCAAGGGGAATGGCTTTAACCTGCCAGAGGGGAGACTGAGATGAGCTCTTAGGCAGAAGCTCTTCCCTGGGAGGGTGCTGAGGCACTGGCACAGGGTGCCCAGAGAAGCTGTGGCTGCCCCATCCCTGGCAGTGCTCAAGGACACAGGGGCTTGGAGCAAGCTGCTCCAGTGGGAGGGGTCCCTGCCCGTGGCAGGGGTTGGAGCTGAAGGTGCTTTATGATCCTTTCCGAGCCATTCTATGAGTCTGTGATTCTACAACCTAACACAGATCCTGGTCTCCCAACACTGCCTGCTCCCAGCTGGAGCCTCATGCTGCGTGTGTGCAGCAACAGCGGTACTGAGCGTCCTCCAGGTTGCAAACACTGCCTGTCAGGTCCCCCATCAATGGGGAATTTTACCAGCCAGGAAAAAGGAAAGCTGCTGGGAGATCACTCACTCCCCTCTTCAGTCTTGCAGCAGGAAAGGGGCTGTGCTGGCAGCATGGAGCACTGTAAATTCCAGGGATGTAAGGAAAGGAAGAAACAACCGCCAACAATAAATGAAACGTTGGAAAGATTGTAAAGTGAGATCAAGGAATTGAAAGGAAGGGAGTTTATATGGTGTCTTTCCTGATAAAATCGGCTGTTTCAAAGCGTCCCTCCGCCGTGTGGCAGCGCTGCCGCCAGCACAGAGCATTTTTGGGAGCAGAATAGGCATTTCCCCCGAAAACGGGCATTTCACATGTGGGATTTCAAAGGCTGCCGCGTGGCTCTGTGCCCATTGAAACTGGAAGAAACCCTTGAGCCAAAACGCACAGCCATCCAAAATGTGGATGGCTGGGGATTATTTATTCCCCTCCGTTCCCAACGTGGGAATGCTGAACGCAGCACTCAGGCTGGGCTGCTCAGCGACGGACACTGCACAAGCAGGGACTTAGAGGCACAGTTGCCTTTAAATACACTCTTGAATCAGCTCCCCGTTAATGCGCCAGCAGATAACGTGCTGAGGGTGTGGGCAGACCCAGGGCTTGGTTTAGCTCAGGCCAGAACAGCCTTAGAAGGCTATAGGCGCCCTTTAGCCAGATGTGATGGGAGATCATTTCTTCCCCTTTGCACCCAGTTGGACCCATCTCACCCTGTGAGGCAGCGCCTTTGCCACCAAGGCAGTGACACAGGGCCAGGCTGTAACCTCGCAGGCTGCTCCCCCCGATGACAGCTCTGTGGGTGCCCTCTGCACCAAGGAGGAGCAGGGAGACACCACAATTGCAATGCTCCAAATGGAGCTTGTTCTCTCTCCACACCCATGAAAATAAATGGATGCAACTAAGGTAAAGGAATAACAAAAGGTCACAGGACCCCTTCCCAATGCTGGCATGAGCTGGCTGAGGTACTTGGGACTTTCCTGGCATTGGGGTAAATCAGGGGGCTCGAACACACAAAGGAGCATCATGAGTCAAGATGGTTGCACTTCACTGCTGCACTTCAGCAGAGGCTGAATCAAGACAAGGGTTTCGGGCCAGAGAGTGAGGTTGAAGCCCGGTCCCTGTCTGCTCTCTCTCCACAAGCTGTGAGGGGCCCATGCCATGGCTGGGGGCTGGTTTTTGGGCTACTGCTGACCCGGGTGGGACCTCATGGACACGGCTGTCAATGGCAGCATCAAACCCTCAGCTGCTGCCAGCAGTTACCTTGCCCTGCACCAGCTGAAAGTCCTGAGCAGCTCGTCCGGGTCGCTCTGCCTCGGGCTGTGCTGTGCCCATGCGCTGGATGCTCCAGCTGTATCCCATCCCCTGGATCTTCCCTCTTGCATCCCACCTGGCCAGAGCAGGGCTGCACCCAGTGCACAGAGGGGCGGCGAGCGAAGCTCAGCCCAGGTGGGAGGGACTGGGCTCCCATTAAATCCAAGGCTCCCAGAGGACCGAGTCCTTCACGGACCCACCCTTGTGCTGAGTTTAAGAGCTCAAGGTGCTGTTGGAGGTGTTGCTGCAGGAGAGGGGACAAGCGGCTGCAGCGCAGGTATTGCTGAGTGCTTGCTTCAGGGGCCGTATCTGCCTTTCCAGCTCTCTCCTTCCATCCTCCATGCTAATGTTGTTTGCAGCTTGTATCCGTTCCTCTCTTCCATCGCTCCTCTTTCTTCTTCTGCTGCTTTGCATTTAACTGGTGTTTATTCCTGTGCCTTGGGAGAAATCTGCTGCAGAGATCTTGAATAAGCCAAGACATGGTTGTTCCTGCCTGAACAACGCTGCTGGCTGGCAGAGAGACCAAGGGCTGTTTATCCTGGGTGGGGAATGTTGCTGGATGTTCTGTGGGAAGTGCCACGGGCTTATGCTTTTTGCTTGGGTAGAGGGTTGGGGCTTTCCTCAGTCTTCAATGGGTTTTATTCGGTAGCAATTGCCTTTCTGATTCACGCAGAGCTTGAAGCTTTCCCATGATGTTTGCTGTACCAGTGGTGCGAGGTGCTCCACTCACTCTGAAGTGAATTCAGCCCATAGCAAGGAGGCAATGAGAGCACGTTCTGTGTGTACACAGGGCTTTGTGGTGTGGTGAAGTGTTGAGAGTCCAAGGCAATCAAAATGCCACGTGGTAGCAAGAAGTCAGAGGCAGTGCGTTGTCGAGGTTATTTGGTATCACTGTACTTTCTTAAGCCACTGACAGTAAAGCCACAGCACGGTGGCTCGGGTCAGTGTCAAGAGATGCTGTGAAACCACAGCTAAGGTCCTGGGATCCATCCTTGCCTAAGAGAGAAGCAGAACATCAGGGTCGTCCTGTGGAAGCTCCAGCCAGGAGCACTGCAGACACAGGGCTGCGCAGGCAGATGTATGGGCAGGAAGATGGAGTTCTGAGGAGGGGAGGAAGAGCATCGAGTCCCACCTTGTGCTGTTTGTCCCTTGCACCACAGAGAAGAGCATGGAGCATGGTCTGTGGCTTCATAAGGTTTCAAGCCCTGGGGTGCAGCGCTGTACACTTGAGGGGATGTGCGTGGGGGAGAGCTGCTGTACAGTGTCCGTCTGGAACACTGAGAACCTGCAGAGCCTCTGTACAGCAGCTCCCATCCTTTCCATTCCCTTGGCACCTCTGAAATGCAGGGAAACAGCTTCCCTAACGCTGCAGCTTCCCTTGTCATTATACAGCCTAATGTGGGAAGGAAGGTGAGATGTGTCTGTGGTATCAGAAGGGAGCAACCCAGGCTGGTGCTCCGAGGAGCTTGTTGGTGTGACTGAGAGCTCTCATATTCCTGTAACTCATCTCAGATGCTCCTAGGATTAGCTAACTTAGTCTAATTTTGGACACACACCCTCCTCCAAAGCTCCTCTTGCTGCCCAATGCTCTTGCTTCCCGTGCCCACTGCCCAGCCTGCAAAGAGCTGGAGGCAAACCCCTCCTGGCTGCGCTGGGACCTCTCCCAGGGATGGTGCTTGTCTCCTACCCAGACAAGCTCTTGCCAACGGGGAAAGAGCCATCCTGAGAGAGGAAAAGGGAACACGGCAGCGGGAGAGGAGCAGTTTCGACACTGCAAATAACCCTCCTCATCCAAAGCCCTGGAGACCCTGTCAAGCCTGAAATGTTGCTAAACAAGGATGCGCTGGGGCTGCTGGCAGGGGATCGCTGCAGGAGGTTGGCTGCTGCTGCCGGGCTGTGTTGCAGTGCTTCTCCCTGCCCCAGCAACAAGTCCCCCTTTGGCAATGGCCACACGGATGCTGCCCCATCGTGGGGCTCCGGGGGCTGATCGAATACCAAGAAGCTGTCAGGGATTTCATAAAGGCTTCTTTTGGCTGCTGGACCTCCTAACTAGTTCTTGTTTGAGCAAGGAGGGAGCTGGCTTTGTCTGACCGTCACCCCTCTCAGCTGCCTCGTGCTCCAGAGGTGCTGGAACCCGCTGTAGCTGGAGGTATATTGGTGTTTGCTGTGCGATACCGCTGCACTCCCTGCTCTGTGGGCAAAACACAGCATAACCATGGGAACCCTTATCCTCGCCCTCATCAGCACGACCTGCTAATCCAGGCAAGTCACCCTGCAGCCCTCCCCGTGGTTAAACTGGGTGTAATGAGCCCTGTAAATCTTGGGTGTCCCAGCAGCTCCTTCCACTCTTCCTGGTGCAGCTGGGTTTGCTGTGCTGGGGTCTCTGAGCAGGCAGGGCACAAGGCTGTGTCCTGGCTCATACTGGGTAGAGCTGGAGCTGGGGGTCTCGCTGTGCTCCCACCGACGGCGCTTTGCTCTATGGGGGATCCATGGGGCTCACCACACGTGGCCGTTGGCTGGGCTGGGCTGTGCCTAGAGGGCTTGGCAAAGGCAATGGGCTGTTAGGGAGCACCAGGGTGTGCCTGGCACAGCCCTGGCCCAAGGGCACCCAGCTCCCACCTCCTGCAGCCCCACACGGGTGCTCCCGTTCCAGCCCCAGTGCTGGCAGCCCCTTTGCACATCGGGGGGGGGCTTTGGGTTATCACAGCAGGGTCTGCCCCCCGAGCTGGGCTGGAGGAGGCGATAAGGACCGGGGTTACTGGGCTGAATCCTGCCTCGCCAAGCTGGGTGTCTTGGTGGGGTAAGCAGCTGCCCCGCCAAGTGCCTTTATAAGCGTGTCCGTCTAAGCCTTCATCTGAAGGGGGATTCCTTTCCGCAGCCTGCTTCCAGAAGCAGGAGCTCTGTAATTTCCAGTCTAGATGTGTTCATGGCAAGCTTATTTCCATTTCTGCCTGTGCTGGCCTTGTCTTCGCCCAAACAAATGCTCTCCTTCCCCCCGAGTTTCTGTGCAGCCAGGGAACGCTCTCAGGCTCAGATGAGCTCCCAGCCAAGCCCTGCAAGGCACGTCTGCAGCACTGGGTGAACTCTGCCAGGGCTGCGATGCTTCTGCTGCAGCGCTGGTGCATTGGGCCCCACAGCACAGACATGCCATGGGCTGGTTGTGAGCAGCCACCTTGTCGTTAACCTCCTTCATCCCAGCCCTTTGCTTTGGCTCCTCCGAGCCCAAGAGCCTGCATGTGAGGCTCAGGGCTCTTGCAAGGAGCCTGGGAGGGTTTAACCCAGAGAAGGGAAGGGAAATGAGGTTTGGAGGCTCCTTCTGGCACGAGACGGATCAAAAACTCAGGGCAGGAGTACAAGAGAGGAGGGAAACTGTTGCGTGCATGCTCCTGGAACCCCCTGACAGTCCCGGTTCATGCATACTGCACGTTATTTCTGTACCTACTTAAATTAAAACCAGCCTTGTCTTGCGGACGCTGACTGGAGCCAGGCAGTTCTTGTCCCCGGGGGAGAATCCAATTTTCACTCCATCTCACTTGTGCTTTTGACCTGGAATGACTCTTCTTTTTATACTCGACAAACGCTCTCCGCAAGCCTTGCGCTGTGCTGCACCCCTCGCAGCATCGCCTGTGGCACCCTGGCACATACGTGCTCCAAGGCAGGGAACCAGAAGCAGGCAGAGCGTGGACCTGTGCTGATGGCAGCTCCCCTGAGGTCCAGCTCTTCCCACCCGTTTTCTGGTAGATCCCAGCTGGCACTCCATAGGGATAACCTGCTCCAGGCTCTGGTCATCTCCCATCAGGATGGGACAGAGCTGGCTTGCAGACCCCAAATGCCTGGAGGGGCTGTGTCTGTCCCAGCTGTAGTATTGGTTAGCTCCAACTCAGAGATGCCATGTGCCTGGCTGATTCCCAGCTAAAGGCACAGCACTTGCCTCCCAGAGGTGCTTTCCTTCCTGCAGCACAGGTCTTGGTGCAGGACACGTCCTTGTCCTGAGCCTTTCTTCTGCGCCAGCCTGCTGGTCCTCTAAATAACATCTCTCAAGAGGCCCAGGAGACACAGTGGGGTCTGGGCAGGATTCTAAATGGGGCTGAAGTATTTATTCGCTTCCTGCAGTCCTTAAAAACCTCTCCTTGCTCTTCAGAGCGTGTTAACGGGGGTGACTCAGCCGCTCACCCAGCAGACAGCAGCAGTGCTTTTGCTTCTAACGCACTAACCTCAGCAAGCGTGTGCTATTCTGGGTGTCTCTGCAGCGAGAGGAGAAGCTTCTCCAGGGTTATAGCATTCACCGAGGGCAAAGCCAGCCTGCCCTGGGCCACCTCGCCCAGCGCAGCAGTTAGTCACCGCTCGGCAGACGTGACGTACGGCGCCAGCCCTGCCCACGGCGCGATGGACCCACGGCTCTGCCTCTGCCCTGTGACTCCACAGTTAATCACCCTGAGATAGGAGAGCAAATAACTGCTTCAAGGCTGATGCAGGAAAGGACAAATACCGTGATAAGCGCAGCCCACTGCTTGTATGCATCACACACCAGCTCCGCACAGGGCACGCAGGAGCGAGCCCTGAGCTCTAGCATTAACTCCTGTCAGCGAGCCTTTGGCTCTGACTTTGTGGTCCCCACCGGTGCTGCCCTCCCTGAGGACCGGAGAGGATGGGCACGTTCCCATGCATCTGGCATCCTGGGAAATGTACTTGGCTTTGATGTCCAAGCACCAAGACGCCGGGGTTTGGCTGCCCCGGTGGGTAGGAAGGGCGACAGGTTTATTTTCCTCCTCCTAAGGCAGAGTGAGGCTCCCTCAGCACGCTGGTGGCACTGAGGTTTGCTGACTGTGCCGACGAGCAGGAGGGAGAGCAGCAGCCAGGGGGGGACCCCACTTGTTTGCAGATCAGTTGCACGACTTCCCCCACCTCCAAACAGTGTCTGAGAACCCCCCAGAGGAACCCAGCTCCTGGCATGGGTCTTTTAGACTGGAGACTTAGAGAATACTTTCTATCTAAAGCAAAGCCAGGGAGTATGCCGAATTTAATAGCAATCGGATTCCTAGAGAAAGCAGACACATACACAGGCTTCCAGGGCTCAGCTCGCATTGTGCCAGCCAAATAAACCCTCCAATTAAGTGTACACCCACTGCTCTGGCAGCAGCTCCATCCCTATGGCCCACGGCAGGTCTGACCTGCGTGGTTCCGGGCTCGTTGTCTGCTCCGGGTGGCTTCCAAGGGTCCCCCACTGCTGTTGTTGGAGTCATCCTTCATTCCTGCCCAGGAAAATAAGCAGCGTGCAGATGGAGCGGAATGCAGCGTTCAGGCCTTTGATTCCTGACAAGCTGTTGCGAATTAATCCCCCTTGCACTTGCCCGGATGCACGGTGGCGGCGGGCGCAGGGGCTGGAAGGGGGTGGAAAAGCAATAGGGGATGACTTGTTTGCTTATGAGCTGAATTCCAGCTTTGCGCTCCAAATCCCCGTTTTCATAGAGTTTTCCGCTGCAGTCTGCTCCTGCCCGGGGCATGCCTGTGTAACCGCTCCTCTCTCTGCATTCCTCAGATTCTTCTGCTGCTTGAGACTGGAGTGAAGGGGTCCGAAGTCCTTGGCGGAGAGAAGGAAGAGGGGAGGACGAGGAGGAGATTTCCCTTGGACTCTAAGCCATCAAAGCGGGAAGCCAAAGCATGTCCCAGGTCATACGAAGCCACGTGCTGCGCGTTGGACAGACTGTGTGCGTTTCCTCACGGGAGGAGAGCAAGAGCTTGCACCCAGCCGGGTACCAGGGCTGCTCGGCGCTGCCCATGCAGTGCCCCTACTACTCCACGGAGGGCTGGGCTGACCCGCCGGCCATGGTGCACACCAACACACGCCTGCTGCCCCATGGGGGGCTCTACAGAGCCCACCCTGTGTTTGAGCACATGGCTCCAAAGGAGACCCCTTTGGAGAGAGCGCATCAGCCAAAGGAGGAGGAGAGCCCCGGTGTGGATCCGGAGGCTCGCCTGGGGTCTCCTACCTTGGACATAGAGAGCCTCAACAGGATGATCCTAGAAATCGATCCGACCTTTCAGCCGCTCCCGTGCAAGCCAGCGCAGGATGCAGTCCAAGCTGCTCCTCAGGGTGACACTGCTGCCACCAAGAAACAGGATCCAGAGGCAATAGGTGAGGCAAAAGGTGCTGGGAGTGTGGTGGAGCTGGTGCAGCTCAGAGGTAGTGAAAACCATCTGCAGGAAGAAGCCTTTAATTCAGCCTGATCTTTGTTCCTCTGTGCTTGGGGAATCAGTTCCCATTAGAAATGGGGCTTGTAGCTGGTGGGGAAAACTCCTAATCCATGTTATTGCCATCAGTGATTAGGGACAGGCATTGACCCTGGATGTGATGTGCGGACATGCTCCCCCTTGCAGCAGAAGTCTGGTTCTACCCAAGGGCAGCAGAGCCTTCCTCCGGGTCATACTTGACCCGCGGAAGCACAAGGACTTGGAGCCGGACTTGCAGAGCCCTGGGCTAAGGTACCGGTCATTGCCCAACCAGCCCATTTACAGGTTCCAAAGTCATTTTGCCAGGGAGATTCTTTTTCCAGAGCCCCTGTGCTCCTCCAGCAGCACACCTGGTGTATAAGAGGCAGAGCATCAGCAGCACACACCAACCCCCTCTTCCTGCTCTCATGCTTGGGTGCCTTATGTGACCCCTTGTGCAGCACCCCTCTGTCATCCCAGCAGTCCGGAGCCCTGCTCTGTGTGCTGCTCCTGACCCCAGCACTCCTGCCTGCGGCTCCTGTGCAGTGTGTGAGCTGCTCAACAGCCTTGCGCAGCGTGACACGTGCGCTGCACGCTGCTGCAAGCGCTGTGCTGCGCCTCGGGGCAGCTCTGCCATGTGTTTGGGTGCCTAAAGATACGGTCTCCATGCTTCTGGAAAGCTTTTTTATCTGTCTGTGTCTTTAGAAATAGCCTGACAGTCTGTCCCCAGGGCTGTTTCCAGAGGAAAGGCAAGGGAGAGGATGTTAAAGGCATTGCCATGGGGCTCGGCTGATTGTGGAGCAGAGGCATTCCCGCTTCCCACTCGGATGGAAGGGGCGGCCTTGTAGATAAAGTACTGTGGCAAAGGGCAAGTTCAGCTCTTGGCTCCTCAGCCTGGCTGCAGAGGCCTTGGGATGCCCCCCCCAGGCATCACTCGAGGGCTGGAGTCCCCAGCAGCCCGCAGGTATCGGTGTCGTGCCCGTGGGTTAGAGAATCTGGCTCCCGGTGTGGAACTGAACATCTGGGAATCTGGCTCCGGATTCATGGGAAAAGCCTCGCTTCAGCTTTCTTTTTCTTCTAACAGCTCTCCTCCTGTCTAACACAAACTCCCAACTGCTGCACATCTCGCATCACCACCTCCTCCTGCCCAGCCTTGTTCTCATCTCCTCATCTTGTTGGGCTCCTGCCTCCCTTTCCTCCCCTTGGCCACGCAGGGGAGGCCCCACAACACCCCCAAATCACTTCCATACCCTCCTTTTCTGCCTGATGCTCTTTCTAAGGTTCTTTCTTCCCTGCAGACACAGTCACTTGATGTGGCAGGAGACTGACAGTGCCCTGAGCCCATGAGAGGGGCTTGTTCTGCTCTAGTGGAAACCATGAGGAGGGGTTTAACAGCGCAGCTGCTGGAGACACATTGATGAGAGTCACCAACTCCCTCTGGTACTTGCTTGCTCCTGCAGAAGGGGACAGCATCCCAGCTCGCGTGACAGCTCTGCTCCGTGCTGGTGACACTCCTGCCACTCCTTGATGCTGAGAACCTTGCCAAGGTCTTGAGCAAATATTTGAGCTCTATGATAAGCAGGAGCGAGGGCAGCAAAGCAGCACTCTGCAGCGCACAGATGCTTTTCGGTTATTTCTTTAAAGAGCAATTAAAATCCCCATTTCTTTTCCCCTTTTGAGGGCGACATTGACAAGAAGCACCCAAAAGAGCTTCCTGTAAGGGTTTGATGCTGACACCAGAACCGCCGGGCTCCGGAGGAGCTGCTGCTGCCTGCCCATGGCAGGAGGCTGCAGTTCCGGCTCCTTCCCGTGCATGGTCCAGCCGCATTCCCCCTGGGAGCAGCCTGACCCAGCGCCTCCTCGGCAGCTCTCCTCCGGCTCTGCCCATCGGATCCCACGCTGGGATCAGAGCGGAGAAGGGGCTCAGGGAGTAACTTTTGTACAGACTTGTGCTTTTCCTGCTCCCCCAGCTTTATGCCCTAGAGGTCTGCTTGTTCCTTGCAGGAAACTGGGGCTGCAGCGCTTGGCGTTCCAGGGGCAGCCGCTCTGCCCTGGCCAGCAGGTCCCAGCACACCATAAACCATCAGCTGCCAGGGAGCTCAGGGCTGGCAAGAGCAGCTTCTCATTGCTGCAGCAGAAGGGTTTTTCTCCCTCCAAGAAACACCTTCAAGAAGGGGGAGCTTTCCTGAACTCCATGGCAGGGCAAGAACCAGGAGCTGAAAACAGAGCCGGGCACGTTCAGACTAGAAAGGAGCATGCTTGAAGCAGTGGAGGTGATTAAGCACTGGAACAGCCTCCCTGGGGAGGTGATGAGTTCACCATCACTGCGAGCACACGAATCAAGCCTGAGTGTCTCTTGCTAAAAGACATCTTCTAGCTCAGACAGCTTGTTCAAGGCACACAGGGACTGATATGCACCATGGGCAGCCAGCACCCCCTTGTCCCGTCCCTGAGATCGCACTGAAGGTCTGGGAGCAAGCGATGCTCTGCTAGATGCAGATATTGGTGAGCAAAGAGGGGGTAGGAGATGAGGCAGTGCCTTGCCTGCCCCAAGCATGAATGGAAGAGCACGAGGGAACCCACAGCAGGGCACAGGCGCAGAAACTGCCTTGGAAATGAGTACTCTTGTGCAGGATGGGAGAAGGGAAGGGTGAGCAGGTGCCATAACTGGCACCTACAGCCTCGTGGCTTCCCTCTGCCTGGCTGCTGGTGCCCCTGGGGACCAAGGAGCCACCCTCCCTGTGCTCAAATGGGTGCGCAGGGCCCCGTGCCTGCTGCCGTGGGCACCCTCCAGCCCGGTGCCATCGCTGGGGGAGCAGCCGCATGTTTTTCTCTTGAGTCAGGTACAAGCAGAGCTGCTGCCAGAGGAAACACCCTGCTCTGGCTGCAGGTCTCTGCAGGCCCCGGTGCTGCAGTACAGGATGGGGGGGGTCTGCGCAGTCAGACCTGACTGTGTGTATCCCCCCTCCCTGCCAGCACTGGGGGGTGTCTCTGTGGCTTGGGGTCTGTGAAGGAATCAAATCAGCCCTCACAGGATCTTAATGAAGACAGCGTTGGGCCATGGGGGTCCTCCCGGGGTGCAGCACCCTGCAGGGCCTGCGCATCAGAGCCAAAATGAATAGCAAGAAGGGACATGTGTGTGCCACAGAGCTTAGCTAACAAACCTGATTCACGCTGAGCTGGTAACGACCTCCTCTTTCCTCCTGCAGACATCAAGTACATAGAGATGACGCCAGGCAGAGCCATGTGTCCCGAGCGGCTGCAGGGCTCCCCCAGCCCTTCGGGCACCCCGTTCTCGAGGTCCCCCCAGGGCAACGGTTTCCTGTCCCAAAAAGGGGGGCTCAGAGGCAACTACAGCACCAGTGGCAGCGTGGTTTTCTCCAGCCCATCCAGCCCCAGGCCAACCTCTGCAGCTTCCCCACCCCACAGCAGCACAGCCGAGTGCGTGGCCGTGCCCCATCAGTGCCGGACCGAGAGCATCTCCTATGGTCCCGGCACCCCCGGCACCTCCCCGGGCCTCGACAACCTGCTGAAGCCAGTGCACGTGGTGAGGGCTCAGCAGAGGAGCAGCCGGGTGTCCGTGCTCTCCACCAGCCCTGGCTCGGACACCAGTTACATCCTTGGAAGGTAACTGGTCTTGGGCTGATGGTGGGGATGGAAGTGGCACGGGGTGGTTATCCCAAGTCCCAAGGTCCAAAACCTCCTTCCTCAGGCTGGGGCTCGATGCCCCACAGGGCTGGTGTGGTCCCTGGGGTGCGCTGTGCACTGCATCCCAGCTAAGCACCCCCCTGCTCTCTGTGTCCCCCTTGCAGCAGCACCTACTCACTCCACAACGACGACTCGGATGCTCACCCCACTGCTTGCCTCTCCGCTGACTGCCCGTCTCCTGCCAGCTCTCTGGGCAGCCCCTGCCCACCTTCCCCAAGCATCACCTCTCACTCGGGAGAAGCTTTTGGCCTGAGTCCCCACCAGCCCAGGGCAGACTCCTCCACCAAAGCCAGCACCTCCCCATCCCAGAAGGGACAGGCCAGCAGCTGCCCCCCCTCCATCCTCAGCTCCTCAGCCGACATCCCGGTGCTGCTGGTGAACGGGTGCCTGGAACAAGGGGATGCATCTTCCAGGCCGGCCAAGGCCCCCCCAGCCTCTGTCAAGCAGGTCCCTGCTCCCACCTGCAGCCCATCCTCAGGGCTCGGTGGCCTGAACACCGCGCTGTCAGCACCAGCACTCTCCTGCAGCCCAGACAGTAAGTCACCTCCCTGCCATAGGGCAGGCCTGAGGGGGGAAGGAGCTGCAGAGCCCAGGAGCTGCCAGGAAAGGGGAAGCAAACACTGTTCTCTACTCTGGTTTATCCATGGGTCATAGACATAAAGGACAGGAGGTCCTTGCTGGGGCTGGAGAGCCTCACTGCATCTCCACCAGGCTGCAGGGCTCTGCGGGGGTCCCCAGCTCTTTGCTGATGAGCCTGCATTAGCCACGGTGTTTTGCTCCGCAGGCAGAAACACTCGGGTCCCCTCCAGGAGGTGCGGGTACACTTATTTATAGCACCTGAGACTGCCAACCACAATTGTGTTGTTTCATGCTTGTCTGTGAGCCCAGAGCAGTTTGCTCTGGAGGGCATCTAAAGATACCAGAGCTCATAGGGTCCCTCATTCAAGGGTAAACACTGGGGCTATTGTTCTCTGGAGACCAGCAGAGGCAGCCCTCAGGGCAGAGGGTTTTAATTGGGACCCTTATGGGAATAGCAGGAGGGCTTTGTGGGTCAGATCCTCAGCCCGTGTAAATCCCCATGGGCTGGTAGACTTGTGCAGATGGGCACTGCTGGGGGATTCCATGTGCTGCCTCCCTGCACTCCATCACAGCCTGCCAAGAGAGATAATTACGTGGGGAATGAATTATTCTGAGGCACAGGGAGGAAGCTCTGCTCAAAAGGATTGAAAACAACAGCCTTCAACCTCGGCCAGCCTGAAAGAGGAATCGCTTTGCCAGAGCTTTGTCCTCTTGGTGATGGCTGCTGTGAAGTCTGTCAGGTCCTTGACGCTGCACGGTCTCTTGCAGGTCCCCCCAGGGCTGGGCAGCCCACCATGAAGTTTGTGATGGACACATCGAAATACTGGTTCAAGCCGAGCATAACTAGGGAGCAAGGTAAGGCAGCAAAGGGTCTCTGCAGGGGTAACCCCTCCATAGGATTGCTCTTGGGAGGATGCTGCCTGTTCCCCAGGCTGGAGCTTTACCCCCGCAGCATCCCAGTGCCCACACTGAGGTCCTGTGGAGACTCAGTGATGGCAATTCAAAGTGTACTGATGCCCACTCCCAGGTCCAGGGGCCCACTCAAACATGGGCTGTGACACAGCCCATTTGTGATTCCCTTAACTCCAACAGAGTTTCTCCTCCTAATGTGCTGCCACTCAGCATGGCCTGGCCAGGGGCTGACTCTGTCCTGGGACCACAGGACCCATGGGACCGAGCCAGGTCCCTCACTCTGCAGGGGCACCACATCTGGTACCCACATAAGGGATGCCTGTGTCCTCTGCACGTGCTGCTGAGGAACAACTCCCCATGAGAGCATCAGCAACCCGGGGAGGTTCTACCTGTTTAGCTTGGCTGAGCCTCTTCCTGTGCTTTGACAGCGATCCAGCTGCTGAAGGACAAGGAGCCAGGCACGTTCGTGGTGCGGGACAGCACGTCGTACCGCGGCTCATTCGGGCTGGCCATGAAGGTTCTCGTGTCTCCATCCGGCAGCCAGACAGGTACAGGGCTCACTGGGAAAGCCAAGGGTTTAACTGAAACTACTCAAACTGCAGCAAGCTGAGAAGCTGCTCTTGTCTATGAGAGATGCAAGTGGCGGGGTCTGTGCGCGCTCGTTGCACCCCTGTGCTGGGGCTGGCACCGCACTTGTTGCACGGTGGATGCACTGGAGCTGGCAGGGGCAGGCGGGGAAGGGCAGGGGTGAAAACGGCTCCGATGCTGGTGCTGACACTGTCTCCACTCCCGCCTGCAGGCGATGAGAGCAGTGACCTCATCCGGCACTTCCTCATCGAGTCCTCTGCCAAAGGGGTGCACCTGAAAGGAGCCAGCGAGGAGCTGTATTTCGGTGAGGATGCTGCCATCAACCACAGCAGCCCCCAAAAAGCCCCTAAAAGCCCTCAAAAGCAGTCTCCAAACCAGGAACATGGGATGCAGGTTGGAAAACCCACGTGAGACCCCAAATAGTCAAACTCAGTACCCCCCCCCCCCCTTCCTTCTGAGCTCCATGGGACACTGTACAGGGCCTGAGGCACATGGGTGGGAGGTTTTGGGCATCAGCAACCCCTCAACTCCCAGCTCTGTGTTGCAGGGAGCCTCTCTGCCTTCGTGTACCAGCATGCCATCACGCCACTGGCACTGCCCTGCAAGCTCAGCATCCCCACCCGAGGTAGGTGCTTGGGGACAGGAGAGCTGCTCTGAGCCGTCCCCAGCCTGGGGAGGTGGGTGAGGTCCTGCAGTGGGGAGGGGGCTGAACCCCAGTGCCCCTGCAGTAGGGCTGGAGGTGGAGCAGGGACCTGCAAGAGCTGACTTGAGCCCGAGTCAGTGGTGACCTGCTTCTGCTGCGGATGGAGGGTGCTCAGCAAAGCTGTGGGGAGCAGGGGACTATTGAGGGTGGGCAACGAAAAGAGGAGTGGGGAGATCGGAGGAGAGGGAAATGGAGGGTAAGTGGTGATCCAGGGCTCCCTGCGCATCAGTGCCCCTGCTTGTTGTTTGGGCAGATCTTGCTGATGGAGAAGACTGCCCTGACTGTGCTCCGGAATCCACCCTGGCCTTGCTGAAGAAGACTGCTGGTGAGGAAAGGAGCTGGGGAGGACCCCAGGGTAAAGCTGAGCTGGTGATAGCCACAGCTCTGGGCATGCGCCCGTGCTTGGGGCTTTAATCCTTACCTATTAAACAAGAAGCTCTATTTTCTATGGCATTCCTTCGGGCACCATTCACAGCAGAAGCTGTCTTTGCACCAACACCCATGGGTGACCTGCTGCCAATGTCCCCTCCTGCCTTTATCACCAGGCTGCAGATACCTGCAGGTTTTCTGCACAACCTCAAATCATGGGCTTGCAGGGGAACCTGGTATCTTTAAAGAAAGGAGACTTTTGGTCCTCAGGATGGTGAAAACACAGTTCTTGAGGCCACAAGGCTGAAGAAAGACCCATAATTCCCACAGGTTTAGATAGGCTGGGATTTTTAAGCCTTTCCTAATTGTATTGAACCGATGGGTATTGAACATCTGGGGTTTCTAGAACAGGGATGGGACAGTTGGGGCTGGTTAAATTGCTGATGGAAGGCACATGGAAACAACACAGCAGGATGGGGAAGGGTCTTTGCTTCTCTTCCACCACCAGTACCCCAGGCCTGGGGGCAGAGGCGGGTGTTCTCCAGGTGAGAGCAGAGGATGATGGGCAGGAGGCCATGGGGAGGATCCTGGCGTAGTCAGGAACCACTTTGTTTAGCTGGAAATGCTGGAAAATAAGTTGGCAAGTTGGAAAGTTCAGTTTGACCCAGAGCAGCCCTTTACAGAGCTCAATCAGCCCAAAAAGTCATGTTCTAGGGTTGGCTTCAGCCCTCCGTTGGCTCGGGGTATTTCTGCTTTTCATTAAAGGAAATATGCACTAAACAGGAAAAAAAAAAATCCCAAACAAATGTGACATTTAGGAACTGGAAATGAAATATTTTGACTTTTAAAACTCTGAGCGCAAAGAATTAAAGTAAACCAAAATAAATTCCTGATGGATTTCTGAGTCACCAGATCTCCAGCTTCCACCAAAACAAACCTGACCCCCGTCCGTGTGCCCGGTGCCGCAGGATGATGCCTGTGACCCCCCCCAAACTGGACCAGCACCGCACACGGCAGTGAGATGCTGGTGCTGCGCTGAGCAGGGCTCTGTGCTGTCCTTGCAGTGTGCAACGTCTTGTACCTCAACTCGGTGAGCACGGAGACGCTGACGGGAGCCCCGGCCATCCAGAAAGCCATCTCCTGCACCTTCGAGCTGGAGACGCTGCCCACACCCACCCTGGTGCACTTCCGAGTGACGGAGCAGGGGGTGACGCTGACGGACATCCAGAGGAAGTAAGAGCTGCCTGGGGAGGGTGAGGATGGAGCCGAGGGCTCACGGGTGGGCAGGTGCAGGGAGAGCTCAATGGGTGAGAGAAACAGAGCTCAGCCGGCTCTGCTCTTGCCTCTCAGGCTGCCAACGGGCTGATGTGCAGCACGTCAAGAGCTGGCCTGCGAGCACAAACCCGTGTCGCAATGCAGGGGCGGACTTGACCCCCCCCTGTTGCAGCGCAGGGCACGATGCTGCTGTGCTTGAGGCAGGAGCAGGCTCATCCCGAGAGCTTTGCCACCATCAGCCTGGTGGCAGCCCCAGGAAATAGGATCCCCCCCCAAACCCCCATCCCCAGCAGCTAAAGCAGTGCAAACAGGGCTTAGTTTTGGAGATACCCGTTTCTTCTGTCAGCTCTGCCCTCCTCTAACACCACGCTCTCCTCCTCCTCCTCCCGCAGGGTGTTCTTCAGGCGACATTACCCCTTGGCTGCCATCAGGTTCTGTGGGATGGACCCTGAGAACAGAAAGTGAGTTATGGGCTGAGGGCTCCCATCCCAGTGGGAGCAGGTCCAAGGGGTGCTCCACGGCTCCTGTATCTGCATCACTTGTAATCCCCACCCACCGGCTGTGCAGCCCCTGCCCCGGGCTTAACGTGCTGTGGTTTAGCTAAATATAAACCTTGGCTTTGCAGCTGATGGGCTGGGTTAAAAACCAGTCTGTGAACCCAATTCTGTTCTCCCCTCAGGTGGCAGAAGTACTGCAAGTCCTCCAGGTAAGAGCAGCCCCAGGGTGCTGGTGGAAACCGGGGGGGGGAAGATGCTGTCTCTTCAGTGGGTGCATTGCAAAGCTGCGCAGAGCAGCAAAGGATCAAAGCTTAGAAATGAAGAGGGGCTGTGATAAAAGTTAACGTGGTGGCAGGGTGAGACACGGGGCGCATTTTGCTCTGTAGGCTTTGATGAGAGGCTTGGCTAAGCCCAGTTCTCCTCATCCAGCCGTGCAGAAAGCTCCTGCCCAAGCCCATCAGCCTTCCCAGGGTCTTGCTTGCTCTGGGCTCAGGAAGTGAGTTTATATCTGGCTCTACCTTGTGCTCAAGAAACCCTGCACAGCCTTGCCAGAAACACTTCTCCTGGGTCTTTTGCTTCCAAGTAAACGTGATTGGGGAGCGGGCCAAGGTGGAATTGCTGGAGCTGGGCTTTTGCTCTGTGGCTGGGGCTGGTTTGAGCGGATTCCTTTGGATTCCTGGATGCAAACTGAGCAAATCTCTTTCCCTTTTCAAAGAATCTTTGGGTTCGTGGCCAAAAGCCAGACGGATTCGGAGAACCTCTGCCACCTGTTTGCAGAGTACGACGCTGTGCAGCCCGCGTCCCTTGTCATCGACCTGCTCTGCAAGCTCCTGCCGGGCCCATAGAGCACAGGAACCCTGGGACAGCTCAGGCCCCATCGCTCTGAGCTTTCCCTGCTCCCCTTTTCCTGCTTCTAGGTTGCATTTTGGCAACGGCTCGTATTTATATCTGTATTTTTGTTACATACCAGCACGTCAAGAGCCTCGGTTAAAGATTTTCATGCTCTGGTGAGACAAAATGTTGCTCCAGGGACCCTCCTTTTGGGGCATCGCAGGATGGGAGCTGGGCTCCCGTATGGAGCTGCTTTGCCTCCCTCACTGGGCACGCACCATTCCATTGCTCTGGAGCAGTGGAATACTCCGGCTGAGGTCTCTACTGGCACTCGGGGTGTCCAAGCTGAGGCAGGAGCTGAGCTCCTCAGCCCTAACCCCTGGTGAAGCTGAGGGGGGGTCTCACCCCCCTGCCCACAGACCGGCACCAGGAGGCAGTTTTGCAAATCAAAGCGTATAAACCCCTCAGGCCCTGCTGAAAAGCCCGGCTTCCCTAAGGAGCAAGAAGCTGCCGCATCGGAGCAGCGTCTTCTTGCCTGGCGCCGGTCCCTTCTCCTGCCCCTCTTCTCAAAGCAGCATCAGCCCTGGGGCTGAGGAGCGGATGCTGACGTCTTCAGGACACTGAAACGCTGGGGTTTTGGAAACGGATTCGTGTGACTTCGGGCCAGGTCCTGGGATGACGCGAATTGGCGCGGGGCGGTGCAGCCGGCGCTGCTGTGATTTACACCAGCTGAAGGCTCTGCTCGCGCTGTAACCTCAGCGCAGCGGCTTCGTTAGCACACGCTTACCTGGTGCCTCTGTGGAGGTTTCACTCCGGGCCCTGTGTAACACACCCTGCTCGGGGGGGGATCTTCAATAAAGCAGCAGGGCACTTGGCTCGGTGTTGGCCACTGAAACACGTTACTTCGTTCTCTTCCACGCACGAGCATCTCTGTGCTGCTCATGAGCATGATTCTCCCCCAGCCAGGCAGAGAAGCAGCATCCATCAGATAGAGCAGATGCTGGCATCACTGTGAGGGGAGGAAGATTCTCCTCCTTCCCCATCAGCTTTGTGTCCCCTGGGCTCTTCCCAGCCCAGGAGAGCTGTGACCCCATGGGGTCCCATTGCATTGCACTGCGCAGACCCAGAGGAGCGCAGCTCCCCAAGGTCAAGGAGGGCAGCTCAGCCCCTTGTGCAGGATGGGACCCGCTGCAGTGCACGCTGCAGCCGGCAAGGGGCCCCAGCACCACATTATCAGCCCTGCCTGCCTCCTGCCTCCTGCTTGTGCCCTGCCTGTGCTCTGCCCGGCTGCTGGGAGCCACAGATGAGGGCAGAGCTGGGTGCTCAGGGCTGTTTTCAGTAACCAACACTTCATCGGCACTGCAGTGGCCGCAGGACTCCAGCCCCTGCACCCCAAGGGCCATGCAGCGCAGCTCCATCGCGTGCATCGCGATGCTGTTGTGACAGCAGTGACAAGCCCAAGGGAATATGAAGGTCACGTTGACTCCAAGAAGGGGTCACGCTGCTGTTCCCCATCCCTGCCCTGCTCCTTGTCCCAGCAAATCCCTCTCCCTGTTGCAGAAGTCCAGGAGGGTTCATCTTCTGGGGAATGGGGGGGTCAATGCTACCTTTCCCCCCTGCAGGACCATGTGGGATGGGGAGCAGGCCCCGTGCCAGGCGCTGTCTTTCACACATGGAACTTTCAGTTCATTGGAAAGCCTTTTCCAGCGCAGCGGAGCTGGAGCCTGCGCCCAGGCGCGGCGGCAGGGACAGTTCAGCCAAAACCACCTGGATTCAGGAAAAAACAAACAATTCTCTGAGCTCCTCGTGGCTTCCAAAGTTTGTCCCAGCCTTCCTGGAAGCGCGGCTCTTGGTTTTGGTTCCTGGGTCTGGTTCCAGCCATTTTGTAACCAGCCCAGCCCCTCTGTGGCCAGGCTCATGGGTCTGTTCCCGGCAGCCTCTGCCCCACGTCCCCAACTGCAGCAGGACCCCGAGAGCCAACAAGTGCAGCACGTGGCAAGGATGGCACCGGTGCATGGGGTGCACGGACACAGGTGGGGACACAAATCCCCCTCAGTGGCTGCGGCAGGTGGAGCTTTACTCCCTGGTGAGGTGCAGAGCAGCGCACCCAGCGCCCAGAACCCACCTCTGGACACTGCTGGGGTGAGCATCACCGCATTCCGGCACAACAGGGTCCCACTCGGCACGGAGGTCCCAGCCAGCAGCACTCCCAGACACGTGGAGGGTGCAGAGGGTTTGGTTTCCTCCTGTCACCGGCTTCCTGATGGCCTCCAGAAGAGGAAAAAGGCCATGGCACAACCTCAGCTGATGGGTACAAGCGGAGGCAGCCGTGGGGATGCAGGTGCCCCGGTCTGCAAACACCATGGGAAAGCCAAGCCATGGCCGGGAGCACTGGGCCATCAGCATTCCCATGGCTGGGCATCTCTCCAATGTATCCCCTGACACCCTTGCAGGGCAGAGCAGAGCCGGTGGTGCTCGGTGTGTATCAGCACCAGCACGTACACACACACATGCTGCGGCCAGTGGTGCTGCCTGGCCACGAGTACATTGCCCTGGCACAAACCAGTACCTGTCCCTATCCTCCTTTGTCAGCCTCATCCCAGCCCAGCACCATCCCCAGGCCCCACCTCTGCTCTGTGCCAGGCTGGTGGTGATGATCTCTGCTGCCTTCACTGTGGCACCAAGCAGAGACTGAGCTGGGACTCAGGACAAGGCATTAAATCATTTGCCTCTCGCCCCATCCCGGCTCGTGCAGCTCTTCCTGATGTTTGGGGGCTGATCCCCGATCCCGGTGCAGGGTCCCCCAGGCTGGGCTGGTCCCTGCACTCATGGGATGCTCAGTGCCGGTCCCTGAGCTCTGTGTGCACTGGTCCCATCCCGGGATCCGCAATGCACGCACAGCTCCGGCAGTGGTTCCACTGCTGCAGCCCAGCCCCTCGCCCTACTCAGCTCCCCCTGCCTTGGCCTCCCTCATCCTCCCTCATCCTGCTCCACAGCCCGGCCACGACCCCTGGCCAAGGTGCTTTGGAGGTGGCCAAAGGGGGTGCCATGGGTGTGAGGAGCAGCAGTGCTCCCTCTGGATGGGGTTCCATGGGTCAGGGCTGCTCCTCTGCCCTCTGCCAGGGCTCCAAGGTGGCAGCAGGATGGTGCCAAGGCCATGGGCAGCCTCTGATTTGTTTGGGAGCGTTTCCATATGGCTCACAGCGGCACTGCAGGAACACAGGGGGGAGATCCCCACAGACCCCTCGCTCCTCCTCTGCTTTGCTTCCCCCCTCTCCTCAATGCAACGATAAAATACACTCGACAGAAACACATTAAATAACAGGGACAGTTAAGACAGGAATTACTTGTTTTCCTTGTTGACGATACAAAGGTTCAAGTTTACTGTAAAAGGGGGTCGGTGCTACATGGGGGGGCTGAAGGGATGGGCTTGGCCCGGGAGGAACTGACGTAAATCACATCGGCATGGAAAAACGCAGCTGGGGTTGGGGAGCCTTACGCTGGTATATGATCGTGTGTAAATACAGCCTTAACCTACAGGAGAGACACTACAAAACACTGGAGCCCTCTGAGCTGGATACGGAAGTTCCCGGTCCCTGCACAACCACCCCCTGGCCACCCCAAACCAGGCGAGGTCCCATGGGATCTGCCGTGGTGCTGCTGGTGGCACTGGGACCGGCCGTGGGGCCCAGCAGCATCCCGGGAACCCCCCCCCCCCCCCCGGTGATGCCAGGCAGGGGATCCAGCAGGAGCCCAGCAAGGCACGGGGCCGTGCTGGGACACGTGAACCTGGGGACACGGGATGCGACACGAGGGCAGCAGCACATGGACGAGGAGCCAGATGCAGCCGTGCTGATGAGCTGCAGCACTGAGCCCGGTGCCAGCCCCGTCCCTGCTCCGTCCTCACCATCCGGCCGCTGCTGGCCAGCGGGATGGCAGCACCGCTGCCGAGACACGTGGGGACATCCTCGCTGGTGCTGGGAGCTGCTGTGCCATGCTGTGCTGTGCCATGCTGTGCCATGCTGTGCCGTGCTGTGCCGGGCAGCTGCTGGGAGGCACAGGGTGTTTCACTAAAACTGAAACATTTCCTTCCCATCGGGGCCTTGGCACCCACCAGGGAGAATCCACACGGAAAACCAAAACCTCCCACTGAGGGTCTGGGAGGGGGGTGGTCAGCAAAATCCCCTCCATCTTTGGTACCCGCCATGGCAGCCAGCAAGGACACTCCTCACCTAAAGCCATTCAGGTGAAAACTTCCAGCCCAGCTTAAAAAATAATACAAAAAAAAAAAGGGAATTAAGGAAAAAAATCATTACAAAAGTGGTGACAATTTCCCAGCTGAGAACTTGGTGCTGGCGAAACCTGAAGATCCCATCACTGGGATGCGCCAGAAATTCATCCTGGTTTTGTCATGTTGGCCAAGTTGGAAGAAGACATACCTGGGGGTGCATGACCCCCCTCACCCATGGGGACTGGGCATGGGGATGGGATGGATGGATGGATGGATGGATGGATGGATGGATGGATGGATGGATGGGTGGGTGGGTGGGTGGATGGATGGGTGGGTGGGTGGATGGATGGATGGATGGATGGATGGATGGATGGATGGATGGATGGATGGATGGATGGATGGGTGGGTGGGTGGGTGGGTGGGTGGATGGGTGGGTGGGTGGGTGGATGGATGGATGGATGGATGGGTGGGTGGGTGGATGGGTGGATGGATGGATGGATGGATGGATGGATGGATGGATGGATGGATGGATGGAGGGATGGATGGAGGGGTGGATGGATGGAGGGGTGGACAGATGGAGGGGGTGGGTGGATGGATGGATGCATGGATGGGTGGATGGGTGGTTGGGTGAGTGGGTGGGTGGGTGGATGGATGGATGGATGGATGGATGGATGGAGGGATGGATGGAGGGGTGGATGGATGGAGGGGTGGACAGATGGAGGGGGTGGGTGGATGGATGGATGCATGGATGGGTGGATGGGTGGTTGGGTGAGTGGGTGGGTGGGTGGATGGATGGATGCATGGATGGGTGGATGGGTGGTTGGGTGAGTGGATGGATGGATGGATGGATGGATGGAGGGATGAATGGGAGGAAAATGTTGTGGCCACTGGCTTTGTCCCTGTGCAGGGATGGGGCTGGGCCATGGGGCAGGCAGGACCTGGGCTGTGGAGCTGGGGGGGCTGCAGTGGGGAGGGGGAAGGTTTCTTATTGCTCTGTGTGGCTGCGGTGCCCATGGTGCACGCACACTGAGTGAGGTGCGGGCAGGGAGGGCTCCAGGCAGGCAGTGGCAGTGGGGGGGGGTCGGGTCTCTTTGGGCACCTCCAGCCCATGCCTGCTGCCAGGGGGGGCAGGATGAGGCACTTCTGCTGCTGCCCCATGCAGAGGTCCAGTGTGGACACAGTGCACCGTGGGCAGGGGGTGATGCTGCCGATGCAGCCACTGGAGTGTCCACGGCCACACCACTGCACAGGGGGGCCAGGACGAAAACCAGAGGGTTACCATGGGGTGGGAGCAGCATCAAGGGGCAGGAGGATGCTGCGGTGACACCAGCCCCAGTGCAGCATCAGTCCCAGCGAGTGTCCGTGCAGGATGGAGGTGTGCCGGGGAGCCCTCGGCACTGGCAGCTCGTGGTCATGGCGCAGGTCGTGGTGCCGTGCCCCGTGCTGGGGCGCAGAGCGCCGCAGAGAGCCGGGCTGCGTGGCAGGGTCCCCCGGCACACAGGAGCTGCTCGACAGTCGTGTCCCCTCTCTTCCTCTCCTGCGTGTCCCGGTCGCGCTCACATGCTGTCTGCCAGCTGGTGACAGTCCAAGTCCCCCTTCAGCTCCAGGAAGCCCGGCAGCTTCACCCCGGTCTTGCGGTCCACGCACCAGCACTTGCCCCGCTGCCCGTCCAGCGCCGGGTGACACTGAGGGGACAGGTTCATGGAGGGGTGCCCAGCCTGGCCCCCCACAGCCCCATTCCCATGGCTGGGGTAACCGGGAGCTCTCATGGGGGGCTTTGCCACCCCTATCCCACCCTGAAGGGTGATTCCCACCGGTGGCTCCTGCCCCCATCGGCTGTGTCCTGCTCCCAGCCTGCCCAAGCCACACAAGTGGCACCGCCATGAGGGATGTGACCCTGCCCTACCTGCTTGGGGTGGAAGTTGCCGTTGCGGTCGCAGTTGGGGATGGGGATGACGTAGAGGTCCTCGTGCGTGCGGGTCTGCGAGGCGGCCAGCCGCTCCAGCGCCCGGTGCAGCTCGCTCTGGCACGAGCCCTGTGCCTGCAGGAACGGTGTGGGGGGGTATATGATAGATGCCTCCAGCCCCGAACCCCAACACCCTGACTCTGCAGCACAGCCCAGGGCTGCTCAGCACCCATCCTGCCCTCCCCAGCCCGGTGCTCACTATGGGCCGTGTCTCCTCGCGGTGGTACGGGCTCCCGCTGTTGCGCATCTTGTTGCCGTTGTTGACCCGCTTCGCCTGCTGCTTCTGCAGGCACTTGCGGTCGTGGATGCTGCAGGGGCTGAAGCTGTTGTTGGGGTGGTCGATCTCCTCCTTCTCTGCAAGGACACAGACAAGAGGGGGCTCAGCCCTGCGTTGAAACCCTGATCCCCATGGGCATCACCCCCAGCCCTGGGTCCCCTCCTACCGCTGGGCTGAGCACTGCAGTGCTGGGAAAGGCTCCTGGGAGTTTTGACAACACATTAGCCATGATTCGCAGGCTTATTGCCATGTGTCTGTTATTGTAGGGTTGCAAACGCATGCAGCAAAAGCATGGGCAGTTGTTCCAGTGACAGCGGAGCACGAGGGTCTGGCTGTGCCCTGGCCAGACACGTGCACTGCATCCACAGGGCTGAAAGGTGAACCATGGGGTGCATGGCCAGGGAGCCCCAAGAGCATCCTGATGCCCCCAAAAAGCTGCCTCTGAGGAGCTGCAGCAGGAACGGGGGCACTGGGGCTGCACCAGGACGGTGCCGAGCACCCGCCAGGCGTGGGGCAGCACCGGGCGCCGCGGCTGGGACCGGAGCCGTGCTCTGCCGCAGGGCACAGCCCCCGCAAAGACATGAAAGCAGGAATTCCTGGAATAGGAAAGTTAATCTCCCAAAGGGCCGATCCCGAAAGGCGGCGCTTGGCATCCTCGCCTGTGCCAGGAGCGCAGCCAAACTGCGATCCCAGATGTTGGCAGCTGGAGGAGGTGTCATGAGACCCAGCTCCCGGGGCCACTTTGTTTCTTAAGAAGCTGCTGGTCACTCCAGCTTGGGGCCCATTAATGCTCTGCAGGACAGGGACACGCTGGGCAGCTGGGTCCTGCCTGCGCTCAGAGCCACGTCAGGCAGCGTTCTGACTCCCAACCCGGCTGGGCTGCAAGAGGAAAGCAGCCAGGGCCCTTTCCTGCCTGAGCTTATCCCAGGATTTGGCTTGTATTAATCAATACCGCAGCCAGCAACGGGAAAAACCTTCCCAAACCAGGCGGGAGGCGGTCATGGTGCAGCACGGGGGGAAGCACCCAGGGCCCCACAGCACCAGGGATGGAGGCTGCTGGCGTGATGCCCAGCACCAGCCCTTCCCACAGGCAGGCAGCAGGGTCAGAGCCACAGCCTCCTGCCTGCCACATCCCCATGGGATCCAAGCCCTGGTCTCCCATCAGCTCCCCTGCAGTGCAAGGCTCCTGGACCAGCTCCCAGCAGCCTGGTTAAAGTTCACAGCGAAGCCTGGATCGAAGCTTTCTCCTTCAATTCGTGTTGTTTGCTTTTCGTTTAATTTGTCCTTTTTCTTTTTTTTTTTTTGGTTTTTTTTTTTCTTCTTTTCCAGGAAATGCCTCATGCCCTTGAAATTTGGAACACAAACCCAAAGCCTCCAGCACCCGGCGCAGAGCGATGCCAGCCCCGGTGGCACCAACCACGGGACCGCGGCGCAAAGCGGGCGCTGGCAGCAGAGCTCCTTCCCTCCCCGGCCTCCCCCTGCACCTCCTCGGGGATACACAGAGGAAAGAGCCAGCTGGGAGCTTTGGCACCACCAAGCCGAAGTCCTGGCACCACCACCGCGCCATGGAAAGGCACTGGGAAGCACTGCCTGGGGGAAGCCCTCAGCCAGCCCTGGCATGGACCGACCCCTCTCCTCCCCCCGAAAGCCAACTGCTTTCAGAGCATCACATCCCTCAGCTTAAATAAAACCAGATGCCAATAACATTCTCCTAAGGTCACATGAAGCGTCAGCGCCTCCGGGCAGGAAGGAGCCTCCTGGTCCTGCACTCGGCTCTGGGGACAGAGCTCTGTGCCCATGGTCCCCGACCTGCACACAGATCCCTCCAGGATCCCTCCAGGATCCCTGCAATCCTCGGGGTGATTTTCTCACCCACTCTCAGACAGGCAGCAGCTTGAGGTGCCCTTGGCAATCCTCCTGCACCGGCTGGATGAGGGAACTGCTCACAAAAGGACATGGAAAAAGCACAACGGGATGGGAACCGATGCTGCCCGTGCTGGCCGCCCTGCCCTGGCAGGAGGAGGGTTTCTGCCCGGCCTTCTGCTCGAGCTGTGGATGGGAGACACAAACGGGTCATTCAGCATCAACTTCAATTAACGGGAGCTGCAGATGAGGTCGGTCACATGTGGAGCTTGTGATTCCAAGGGAGCTGGGAAGGGCTCCGGCTCCACCACATGGTTCCCATGGGGGAAGAGCCCGGGGCAGTGTGTCCGTGGCAGAGGAACAGTGTGAGGGTCCCACAGCTCCAGCCCTGCTCCCCCAGTCCACCAGCCCAGGGGCAAAGGACCAGAGGGAGCCAGAAGGGACACGTCCATGTGTCCATGGCCAGCACAAGCCGCAGGGTCCCGGCACCCTCCTCTTCCCCATCTGGCAGGGCTGATGCGGCCGGTGGGTGGCCCTGGCAGGGACCAGCGGCGTTGGCTCTCCTGCCTGCCGGGGCTCCGGGGTTGGCAGGCACCGGCACAGGGAATTCTGTGCTTGTCCTGGTGAGAGCTGGCCCCGGTGGAGGGCAGGGAGCCAGGCACAGGGGTGCCCCTTGGCCAGGGATGCTCCTGGGAAGCCAAGCCCATCCTCATCCCACAGGAACATGGTGCTGAGCCCCTGCTGTGCTCAAACATGGCCAAACACATCTGCACCTCCCGGCTCGGTGCCCAGAGTCCAACGGAGGTAAGGTCGGGATACCGGGATGCGGATGATTCCTGGTAGGGACCAGAGCCTTGCTGGGAGCAGCTCCCAGCCTGGAAAAACCCAAGCATGGGCAAAGGCCAGACACCATCCCAGCTGACAGATGGGACAGGGCCCCCTGCCAGGGCAGAAAGGGACAGATGAATGCACCGCGGCCACCATGATGAACCCAGCCCGTCCTCACCATCCCTGTGCCATTCAGCTGGGCACAGCTACCACTGTCCCTCCTAGTCACTGCACATGGGAAGGGAATAGGGTCCGGTCCAGACACTGCTTCCAGCAACCGCATTGGACGCATGCAGCTCCCATGGGGTCAGTTCTTCCCAGACATAATTATTTAACCAGCATTAAATCACTTGTCATGTGTGCTGGGGAAAACGTCCTCACCTCTTCCCGGCTGCCACACGCGGCTTCAGCCATCACCTCCCCCAGGCACCCACAGGCTGTGCCAAAAACCCACGGCTGGAACCTCCTGGGGTTGGCCAGACCAGCGGGATGCTCCGGGAGCCAACCTGGAGCTGGCAGGGCTGAGAGTGGGAAGCAGAGACCAGGGTCCTGCACAACAGCCACGGGTGAAGGTCTCGTGTCAGGAGAGCAGCCACCAGCATCCTCAGCTCCTAGGAAGCCCCATCCCACGGTGCTGCAGGTCCTGGGTGAGCAGAGAGGCTCTTTCCTGGCGATGGTGCTCCACGGCTCCAAGCCCAGCCCCCTCCATCCCAGCCTCTTCCCTGGAATGCAGAGCCCCCCTGGGCTGAGCCCCCAGACAAAGTGTTGACTGTACGAGCTGCATGTTAACCGCTTCCCAGCCACCCTCCTGCTGCAGCCTCTGCTCCCCGGCACCCGCTCAGCCCCGGGGGCACCCACTCCCTATGCCCCTGCCCCTGAACAGGCAATTAATCCCTTTCTCCTTACCCAGAGGAGACCCATCGGATGCTGGGATGCCCTCACTGTGCCAGGCAGGGTTATGGTGGGTTATAGCTCACAGTCCCCAGCCCCACATTCCCACTTGCTCCAGGCTGCAGGAGCGGGACAGGGAGCCACGGCTCAGACATCCCATTGGGATCTTCCCACCAGGGCTGCACCGAGCAACGTGTTGTGGGGTGTCCCAGGGGAAGGTGCTCCCCGATCCTGCCACCTGCGATGCTGCAGGCAGGCACGGAGCCCAGCGGGCCAGCCCGGCTCCCACGGCCACCCACCCGTGCCCAGCAAGGCCAAAACACGGCGGGAAGGAAGGGAAAAATCTGCAAGTCTGTTTCCTAAAGGCTCTGGGAAAAAATGCTGCGTTACCGGGGGCACAGCCAAAACCAACAGGCCTTGGCAGCCCCACGCAGCCCCGGGCCAGGCAGCCCAGACAGCTCCTGCAGGATGTGGGATGAGGACAGACAGGCAGGGCAGGGGGTCTCCGCAGCGGACCCCATGCCGAGCACTCGTGGGGATGTCTCTGGAGAGGGGCAGCTGGAGGGGCCCATCCACAAAGGGCATTCCTCACTGTGGGACACCAGCAGAGCACCCATGGAACAGCTACACGAGGAGGGAATGGAGCTGGGATCTGGCCATCAAGGTGGACAGGGACAGACACCACTCCAGCCCCCTCTGCCCCTTGGGGAGCTCTGGGTGACCCCACATGGGCACACGGGGCCAGAATAGCCCATGGACTATCCCGTGGCAGGATGCTGCTCCCTAGCTCCAGAGGACGTGGTCCTGAGCACAGCTCACAGCATGGGCAAATGGGGATGTGGCAGTATCCAGAGCCACTAACGGACCAGCTCCATGGGCCTGGTCTCCACACTCAGCCTGCAGGAGCAGCTCCATTCCCACTAAAAAGCCACAGCGTGACCTGCTCCCAGCCACAGGATCACCAGCCCACGATCACCAGCAGGAGGGTCCTGGGGCAGACACGCAGAGGCAGCTTCTTTGCCCTGGCCCTGCCTCCATCCCACTGCCCTGTCCGGCTGTGGGAAGGACACAGCCCTCAGCAAAGCCCCGGCAGAGCACAGCCTGACCTGCCTGGGAGGGAAGCAGGTGCCCTGAAGCCTCTTTCCTGTTTCCTCCCGGCAGAGCTGTGGACAACATCCCTGGGAAAGGGTCACCGTGCAGCAGGAGCCTCCCAGACAGCTGGGACCTGTCCCAGGGACCACGGGTGCTGCCCTGATGTCCAGGGGCACGCTGCAGCCAGGGCACAGCGGGTGACAGGTCCCTGGGAAGCACCTTGCTCCCTCAGAGGCCATGGCACGGCTGCGCTCATGCTGGGTAAGGATGGCACAGACATGACCCACTGGTACCCAGCTGTGGGACCTCATGGAGCTCAGCACCACTGGGAGACGCTCCCTGTATGCCCATGCCAAGGCTGCCCCATCCCATCCTGCCACAGGGTCCCTGCTGAGCCCCCCGGCACCATGGCCCCAACTCTTGCCAAGTGAGTGGAGCGCGGCCTGGGGCACACAGGGGTTGCCTGGGGGCTGCCACCAGGCATGCGAGGGGCAGGGACCCCCCCCCGGCACCCACCCCTCGCCCCGGGGCCGGCCTTACCTGGGGGCTGCAGGCTCTCCTGGATGGCCTCGACGTCGGCCAGGTCGGTGCAGATGCCCTGGCCGTGCATGAGGGTGTGCAGGGGCCGCGGCACGCCGCGGGGGGGGTAGCAGCGCAGCCCGGCGCCGCAGCGGGCGGTGTAGACCCCGCAGGCGGTGCCGCGGCCGAGGGCGCAGGTCGCGCAGCACCCGCAGCCCGGCTCCCGCACCAGCTCCGCGCAGCCCTGCGGTGCCTTGCAGCGCGCCAGCCGCTCCTCGGAGCACGGCGGGCACTGGATCGCCTCCTCGCCGCCGCCCAGCCCCGCCGCCGCCGCCGCCAGCAGCAGCAGCACCGGTAGCACCGGTGGCACCGGCGGTAGCGGGCACCCGGCGGCCCCGCGCATGGCGGCCCCGCGCCCGCGCTCCGGCCCGCGGCTGGCGGCGCTCGGCTGGCGGCGGAGGCTTTATGCGGCCCCTGGCCACACCTCCCGCCGCCGGCACCGGGGCCACCGGCGGGGCCGCCCTCGCTGACACCGGGAAGCCACCGGGGAGAACCGATCCCAGCCGACGGCGGCGGCAGCACCGGGGAGGGCGGCGGCAGCACCGGCACCGCCGGCGGGACAGCTCCGGCTCCGCGCAGCGCGGAGACCCCCGGCCCTGCGCCCCCCTTCCCCGCCGCCCACCCGCCGCCCCCTCCAGCAGCCCCGAAACCCGCCCTGGCCCGAGAGCAGCGGGGGTGAACTGGGAGGGGGGACGCGGACACCACACGAAGCTGCTTCTCGGGGGCTGCGGCCAAGACCTCCCGCATGGGGCAGCCCGGGGTGGGCTCCGGGCCGCGGGCACGGGGGTCCCGGCGGCAGCGGCATCGCTCTGGGGACGGCTCAGCTCCATCTGCCCGGAACGCCCCGGGGAGGCCCCGCCGGCTCCCCCCGCACCCGGCCCCGCACCCGGCGGCTCCCCGCGCCCCGCACGGCCCCGGGATAAGTTGAAAGCTGCCGGCACCTAGCGGCTATTCGGGAAAACCGGGAGGGAGCCGGAATCCCTCCCCGCGGGCCGGCCCCGCCGGTACCCGCAGCGCCCTGCCCGGGGGGACCCGCCTGGGTGCGGTAGCGGGGTTCTGCGGGTGGGATGAGCTCCGGTACAAGCGCAGCCTCGCTGCCCTCTGTGAATGGCCGTGGCACCCACGCAGGCTTTGCACAAGCTGTCCCCAGCACGCCCAGCTCGCTGCGGGGGTGCAAGGACACAGAGAGCCCTCCTCCCCACCCTAGGGACAGGATGAGCTGCGAGCAAGGGTAAAGCAGAGACTTGCTGAACTCATGCCATGGGATGAGGAGCTGAGCACTGCAGGGAGCTTTGTCCTGCAGACTCAGGGACACACTGGCTCAGCAGCACTTGGGTGCTGGCCGTGTCACCACACTGGCCCTGGACAATGCCAGCAAAAACGCCACCCTGTGCCACACAAAGTAATGAAATGACCACAACCACCCCAGCCATCCCCACCAACAGCAACAGTGGGGAGATGGTGCATCCTGTCAGGAAGATGGCCTTCACCGTCTGGGACAAGGGAACCAGCCCAGCCCAGCTGTAGGGCAAGCACAACGAGCAGGGAACAACCACATCCCACCAAAGACCTGGCTGAATAGCAGGTTTGCTGGGGCTTGTGACTGTGCCCTGCACCACGTACATGGTGATTAACAGTCATTAAATACCCAGACACTGGGTCTTGCTGCAGGCCCCTGGTGTGGGGCTCGGTGTAGTGAGTGGGATGAGAGGATTAGGGCTCAGGCTGAGAACCCTGAACTCATCTCATCCAGTGCTCAAGCTGGTATCTTGAGGCTGGAGTGCCAGCACTGGTGGCACTGGCTGCAAGAGCTCCCAGGACCATCTCTCTCCTGTGCAGATGAGTCGGGAAGCACCAAGTGTACCAGCAGGACACAGGCAGGCAGGGTCTGTGTCCCCTAAGCCTCCCAGCCCCAGTTTTCCTCTCCCATCTGCCACAGGGGCCCTGCAAGGCATCAGCACCGGGTGCCACTCCGGAGCCCCTGTCCTGCCTGGCACTGCTGCAGTGGCCATGACTCGGAGCAGAGACACCAGCCTTGACACAGTGTCCAAGCAGGGACCAAACCCAAACATGCGCCCAGCCCCGCGGCACTTTATCAGGCCTTGGCAGCGCCGAGCGCCCGCTGCGGAGACTGTTGTGTCTGCAGCGTGTGCAGGAGACAGGGATGCTCTCGCTGTGCTCCTCCAGGTCCCCAGCACCATCCTGCCAAAGAGAGGGGGGCTGAGCTGGGGCACCCACAGCCATGCTGCCCCCCTCCCTGTTCACAGCCCTGCAGCCAAGGAGAGTGCCCGGTGGTTGATGCCCAGTGCACAGAGCTCAGTGCATGGTGCTTGGTGCAACCCAGCTCCCCCTGTCCCTGGTCTTGGAGCTCCCAGCACAGCTTCCCTGCCTCAGTGGCTCTTTGGGGTCCCCAAGGCTGCTGGGGCCCAGCCTGGCTGCTACCTCCCTGCCACTTGCCCCAGCATGGTCTGGAGCCTGGGGAGAGGCTGCAGGTTAGCACAAGGCAGTGGCAGAAGGGGGTCTGGGAGTCAGAGAGGGCTGAATACCCCCAGATGAGGTGGCCCTGATGGAGCCACCAACACACAGGGCTCTTTGCACCCACTGTGGACACGATGACTGCACACACCACAGGGCACAGGTATCACGTATGCTGCAGGACATCCACAACCCCCCTGTCCCCAAGGCTCAGCCCCACTGACCCCCAAATCCCCTGAGTCCCGAGTCCCCTCCTGGCACCAGCACCAGCAGTCCCTGTAGAGCACCCGACTGCTCGCCACGGTCAATGCCCCTTGCTCTCAGCCAGCCCCCTCCTCGCTGGTTTTACTCCCCATTTCCAGGCAGCATCTCCTCCCCAGCCCGCCCTCGCCTTGGTTCCATCAGCTCCTCCCGGCCCTGGCTCCCTTCCCCGTGGTTCCCGGCTGCCCCCTCTCACTCTTGGACAGTGACCCGGCCATGTTGGTGCTGAGCCCCCTCCGGATGCGGCCCGTAGGTGCGGGTGCCGGGGCGGGCAAGGGGCGTGTCGGGCCGCGGGGGGGGCGCCGTGATAACTGCGGGTGTCGGGAGCAGACAGCACAGGCGAGCGGGATGAGCCCAGGACCCCCAGCCTGGGCAGCCCGGCCCCGAGGCAGCGGCATGGGGTCCGGCAGCCCCCAGCACCTACTCCCCGTGCTCTGCATCCTCTGGGTGCTGGCCGGACGCCTGCCCTCTGCCACGGCCCAGTGGTTTTATCCCCTGGGCTTGGACGACACCACCCCGGACCCAGGCACCAGCCCTACAGCGCCCATCCTGGATGGGGAGGAAGGTAGGTATGGAGGGACAGGGCATGGCTTCCCTGCATCCCTGGCTCCTGCACCCCAGCAAACAAGGGAACCTCTGGCATAAGGCTGGAGGGTGAGGTGTGGGGTGCTGGGGTCCGGGGCTGCTGTGGCTGCCCCACCACTTCCCACCCCATCACCCCTTTGCTCCTGCAGACAGAGATGCCGTGGAGCCCACTAGGAAGATGCTGCTGAGCAAACCCCCGCTGGCAACAGCCCCCAGACGTCGGGACCCCCTCGCCAGGGGCGCGGGGAAGGGTCTGGGCCATGCCCCACCACGCACACGAGGCCAGGTGCCTTTCCCCGGACAGGGAGTCCGTCCTCCCCCCAGCTTCTCCAGCTCTCCCGACCCCCCCCAGCCGCTGCAGGGCTCCTTGCCCTGTCCTTCCCCTTATCCGTGCCCTGCAGCACACACAGCCCAGGCAGGGCAACGCGCCCTGCTCCGGCCGTGGCTCAGCCTCCTCTATCCCATGGGAAGGAGCTGTGGCAGCTCCCGGTGTCCCCACACATGGCCGAGCCCCACAGCAGAGATGTGCTGAGCCCCCACCCGCTCCCCAGGCAGCCACGGCTGTGGAGGGGTCCTTCATGCCCCCAAGCCCCACACTGAGCACTCCCTGTCCATCCATCCCCGCAGCAGCGACCCACAGTCGCCCCGGAGATCTTCGAGGGGAGCGCAGAGGAAGAGGAGTTCCTGCAGATCAAGGTGGTGGAGGGCCCTGAGCCCCAGGGGGGCTGCCAATGACAGCCCGGGATGTGCCCCCGGGTGGGGGGCTCTGGGGGATGTGGGCTGGCAGGGCAGGATGGGGACGGTGCTGCAGGGGATGGGGCCGGTGCCCAGGGGTCTCAGGACTCAGCCCCTTGTCTCCTCCACACAGACAACAGCAAAGGGGCTGCCCCGGCGGGTGCCCCCAGCCCCAGAGGTGGATCCAGCTGTGCAGGTAAGCGGGGCTCAGGGCACCCACCCCGCAGCCTGCAGCCGGGCTCCCAGCCCGCACCTCACCGCGCTCTCCCTCTCCAGATGCACAACGGCTCCGGCTGCGTCTGCCCCGTGCGCCCCGGCCCTCCCGGCCCCCCCGGCCCCAAGGTGCGGTGATCCTCCCCGGGGACACACGGGGGCACAGGGACCCATAGGGACACACAGGGGCACAGAGATCCATAGGGACACACGGGGGCACAGAGATCCATAGGGACACACGGGGGCACAGAGATCCATAGGGACACACGGGGGCACAGGGACCCATAGGGACACACCGGGAGGAATCCTGAGGCTCTTTTGGCCGTGCACAGTTTTCCACTCGTATTTGGACTCTTGCCTCGGGGTCTGGGTGGGGGACAGAGCGGGTGGTCCCTGGCAAGGGGCAGCAGGTCCCCGCGATGGGCACTGATGGAGGAGAGCACCAGGAGCCGGAGCCAGGCTCTATCTTTTCCAAACAGGGAGAGAAAGGCGACCGAGGATCCCCGGGGGAGAGAGGCCAGCCAGGGCTCTCTGGGGAGAGAGGGAAGTCGGGCAGCCCAGGGCAGCCGGGTCACCAGGGACCCCGGGGTCCCCCAGGTCCTCCGGGACCCCCGGGACCCCCAGGCACCTGGGGAGCCAGGAGCCAGCCTGCACCCGCCGCCCTTCCCAAGGGATCCGAGAACGAGGTGAGTGCTCGGGTAGGCTGATTCCAGGGCGGGGGGGCTGACAGTGGTGTCAATGCCCGGGAGGGATGGGGAGCATGGCTGTGGGCAGCCCAGGGGATGGGAGCAGCAGATGGGAATAGGGGATGGGATGCTGCCATTCACTAACTCCACTCTCTCTTTCTCCCTCCAACCCAACAAGCATCTGGGAGCATCCAGCCCGGTGGGAAACCCGGGACCCCCAGGTCCCCCAGGGCTGCCCGGACCCCCAGGCTACCCAGGCCACGAAGGCCCCCCAGGGGTCCCTGGGCGGGATGGGCAGCCAGGACCCCCCGGCCCACCTGGGGCTGTGGGACCCCCTGGTTTCCCTGGGGCTGAAGGACCTCCGGGATCTCCAGGCTTGGCTGGGACAGATGGATCCCCGGGGGCACCGGGGCTCCCAGGGCCCCAGGGTCCCCCCGGGGTGCCTGGGCACGAAGGCCCCCCCGGCCCCACAGGACCTACATCCCTCCCTGGCAAACCAGGGCTCCGAGGGGAGCCGGGATCCCCTGGACTAAAGGTAAGTGGGTCCCAGCCCCAGCCTGTCCATGGTCCTGCAGGAGCTCAGAGCCAGCGAAATGGGGATGGACCATGAGCCCCTTGCTCTGCCCCAGCCCTGCTGCTATGGATCTGGGGTGCTAAGCCCCCACACTCACTACCCCATGTATGCTGGCAGGGCGAGAAGGGCGAATATGGACTGCCGGGCATGCCAGGGAACCCTGGCCGCACCGGAGAGACCGGTGCCCCGGGCATGCCAGGGCCCATGGGACCACCAGGGCCACCGGGGGACTACAGGGTGAGTAGGGGGTAGGTCCCGGGGCTGCAGGTGCTCGGGGACCTGCCCCATGCTCACCCCCGGCACATCCTCTCCTTCCAGTGCGACCTGCGCCACGCAGGGCACCATGGATCAGCCGGACCACCAGGCCCCAAGGTGAGCCAGGGCACCGCGGGTGGAGGTGTTGGCACCAGGGGCATGGGGACAGCATCGGCCGCGCTGCTCCCCGGTGCTGGTGTCAAAACCAAACAGTTCCATGGCGGGTGTTGCCCGGTGGAGTGAGGCACAGCGCTGAGCAGGGGGGCTGGGACTGTACCCCCGGAGCTGGGCACCAACGGGACCTCTCTGCTTTCCTTCCAGGGAGAAAAGGGTGACCCCGGAGAGCGGGTTAGTAGCCACGAGCACTGGTGCAGGGGGTGGGTCCCATCCCTGCAACCTGAATGTGAACCCCTGAGCCACAAGAGCTGCCTCCGTTCCCCACTGCCCTCTCCTTGGGCAGCACCAACCTTCACTCACCCAGTGGCATCACTGGGGTCTCCAGACGGGCTGGGGCACGGGAAGGGGGGACTGGAGAGTCACACTATCCCTGTGGTACCTGCAATGCACATGTGTGCACAGCCATGCAAGCATGCAGTTCCCCCATGCACACACACAGCATCCCCGTCACCCAGCACAGGATATAATCGTGCCTTTTCTGTGTCTCACCCAGGGGTGCTGCTATGGGGAACATGGGTGCAAACCAGGCCACCCCCCCTTCCCCAGCACCGGCAGCCAGGCCGGCTCCTGGGTGCCCATCAATGGGTACCAGACGGTGAGTCCTCAGGGATCACGGGGATCATGGCAAGGGGTGCCCAGGAGGCTCTGTGTGCCCCACTGGCAGGTCCCCAGGGCTCACAGCCCCAGCTGGTTTGGAGGGATGGAGGATGGAGAGAGGGAGGATGGAGATCATCTCAATCTTCTCTCTTTTTCTGCAGGGCAGCAAAGAGGAGACGGAGATTTACGGAGCAATCATTCCCCATGTGAGAGACACTGTCTGGCTCCTATCTGTGTGCTGCCCCAGCCCAGGGGGGGTTCAGCCCTGGGAGGGGAAGGGAGTGGGAAGGATGAGGGACAGCAATGGGGTGTCTTATAGCTGCCCCCCCAAAAGGCAGCACCAAAATAGCCCAGCCCAACCTCCACACTGATCTGCTGCAGGGTCTTCGAGGTCCCCCTGGGAACCCCGGCCCCCCCGGGCCCCCTGGTCCCCCCGGAGCACCAGGACTCCTCTACCTCAATGTAAGGTGCAGCAGTGGCTGTGCACGTGCCTGTGCCAGAGCACACACATGTGTGAGCACGCGCAGCACGAGGGGCTCCCCACAAACCCACCTCTCTTTGCTTCCAGAGGGTTTACCCCATCCGTGCCCAGCAGCCCTGCAAGCAGCCGGTAAGCCACAGACTTACTGTCCCCAGGAGAGACCCCGTCCCCTCCCCATGCACCAGGAAGGGTGTCCTGGTGCCCAGCAGCAGTAACGGGCCCCGCTTGCCTCCGCAGGCAGCCTCGGATGCGGGCTGGACAGAAGGTGAGGCCATTTCTCAGGTGTTTCCAGTGCTCCATCTTCCTTGGAACCACCTTTTATCAACTCTGGACTCCTTTTCCGGCATCCCCAGTGCTGCAGCTGGCTCTCCCACCCCGCTCCCAGTACCAGCATCCCTGCAGAGAGCACCCCAGCCCCTGCACCGGGATGCTTTATAACCCCCAACCCTCTTCAGGTGCCGACGTCCCTCGGACGGAGCCTCTGGACTCCCGTGTCGATCTCCAGGTTGGTCCTCACCATGGCCATAGTCGAGCACCCCCCAAGCTGTCCGGCTGCCCCACGCACAGCAGCTGGGCCGTGCCCCTGAGCCATGAACCTCTCCATCCCCCAGCGCCAGATGTGGGTCTTCAGGACCAAGGAGCTGATGCTGAAGTCAGGCAGCGCCGTGCCCGAGGGGAGCTTGGTCTACGTGCGGGAAGGGAGCAGCGCTTTCCTCCGGACCCCCACTGGCTGGAGCCGCCTCCTGGTACCGAGCACACCCCTTGGGGTCCCTCATAGGGTTGGGGGAGCAGGATCCAGCCCTGGCAGCTGGATTTGTCACTGGGGCAGCAGAGCCCTGGGATGGAGCTGGTTCCTCCCTAACCCATGGCTCTGCTCTTTGCTTTGAGCAGCTGGAGGATTCGAAGTCCCTCTTTGCTGGTGATGACCCCTCTGCTTCCACCCCTCGGTACCAGGTGAGGGCTGTGGGTACCCATCGAGGGGACAGAGCCCTCCTTTGTTGGCCAGGGGGCAGACAGGCTCCTGTGGGACTGTCCTCTCCTTTCCATTCAGGAGGCAAAGCGGGTGCAGACAAAAGGTCCTGACACGGCACTGCCTGCGCTGACCCTAATGGACTCACTGGTGAGCCCTGCAGCATGTCTTTGTGCCATGGGGTTGGGGTATCTGCAGGGCAGCGTACACGCAGAGCCTGGGGTCATGTTGGGCTGCACCCATGGCAGAGGGATGGATGTCCCTGGGCTGACCTGAGCTGTGTTATTGCAGGTCCAGAAGGAAGGGGGACAAGAGATGCCCCAGACCCTGCCCACCACCATCGCCCCACGGATCCCATCAGTAAGCAGTGCCCAGCTCTGGGCAGAGGTGCTGAGGGGACCTTTCCATGCCCAGGCAGCCCCTCACAGCTTCTTGGGAAGGGAGAGCAGAGACCTCAAATCCCAGCCATGCCCAAGCCTCCCTGCTTTCCCCCCAGCTCCGCCTGGCCGCGCTGAACGTGCCCCTCACCGGTGACATGAGCGGGCTCCGCGGTGCCGACCTGCAGTGCTACCGGCAGTCCCAGGAGGCTCAGCTCTACGGCACTTTCCGGGCGTTCCTGTCAGCCCCTACCCAGGACTTAGTCTCCATCGTTAAGAGGACGGACAGGAACCTCCCTATCGTCAACCTGAAGGCAGGTACCCCTGTCCCCCGCGGGGCTGCTGCACCCTGGCCGTGCTCAGCACTTGTGTTATGGGGAGCTCGGAGGGTTGCCCACACGTGGCATCGCCTTAACCCCTGGCCCCCAGCTCAGTGCCACTGCTTGTGCCCACAGGGGCAGCTCCTGGCCAAGTCCTGGACCTCCCTCTTTGAGGGGCAGACCAGCGCCGCGCTGCGGGGCCCCATCTACTCCTTCAATGGGGGCAATGTCCTGACCGATCCTCTCTGGTGAGTCTGGTGGGCACCAGCAGAGTAACCCTGAATGAACGCACCCACACTGGGGTGGGGGGGGTCTGCACTGGTCCCCCTGCTCCCAATGCTTGCACAGATGCAAAGACCTGGAGGGGGTCCCCCCAGCCCTTCTCACCCCCATCCCCATCCGCAGGCCCCGGCCGCTGGCCTGGCACGGATCCACGCCGCGGGGCAGCCAAGCCCGCAAGCGGGATTGCCAGGGCTGGCGCAGCTCCGGCACCGGGCAGGGCCTGGCCGCTGCGCTGGGCGAGGGCAGGCTCCTGGCTGGGCAGCGGCACAACTGCTCCGAGGCGCTGGTGGTGCTCTGCGTGGAGGTGGCCTTTCCCTATCAGCACATGTGGTGACGCCGGCGCCGTGGCACCGGTGATCTCCGGCTGCACGCTCCAGGCGGCTTCCCCTGTCCTGCGGGTGAGGATATGGGGTGGTGCAGGGGGGGGGAGAAGTGCAGCGCTGGAGCCAGGTGAGAGCATCGAGAGGATGCCAAGCGTGCAGCCGGGCTCATCGCAGGTTGTGCCAACCCCATGCATCCCTGGTCTGTGCCCAGCTGCATCCCTGCAGCTCCAGTAAAGGGAATGCTGCCACTGCCATGGAAATAAAGATGCAAACCGCTGAGGTTTGGATGATGCCCAGCATTACTGGAGTGGGGGAGCTTACCCAGGACATCGCCTGCTGCAGCGAGGGGCAATGGGGGTCACGCTGCAGCCAGCTTGGGGAAGAGGGAGAGGGTCTGGAGCCACCCGTGGGCTTTGGGACCAGCACAAATGGGGGGACAGGGACACCATAGGGACGCTGAAGCCATGGAACGGGGCTCCAGTGACACCAGCACTGCTGGGTACACACATGGGGCACAGCACCGGTGCCTGTCCCAGAGGCAGCGCGGTGCTCTCAGGGCGTGCCCAGTGGGGCCCAGTATGGTCCCAGTATGGTCCCAGTAGGTCCCAGTATGGTCCCAGTGGGTCCCAGTGTGGTCCCAGTATGGTCCCAGTGTGGTCCCAGTATGGTCCCAGTATGGTCCCAGTGGGTCCCAGTATGGTCCCAGTGGGTCCCAGTATGGTCCCAGTGCGGCACCAGCGCCTGCCCAGCGCGCCAACAGCGTCCGGGCAGGCAGAGCCTCCAGCATCAACGCCCTCCTATTGGCAGATTCCCCTGCCCATCCCTCAACTCTCCCTTCTGAGTGGCTGGTTTGAACGCGCTGCTCGTTTCTGACTGGCCAGAGGGGACAAGCTGGGGCACCGCCCATGTCACCGCCTTCCCGCCGCGATTGGCGGCGCGCAGGGGAGCCGCGGGCGCTGATTGGCGGAGGCTTTCGGCGGGCTTAAACGGAGCTTTGAAAGCCCGCGGGCCGTTGGGGCCGCCATCGCCGCCGCTCAGCCGCGCGCTGCCGCCATCATGGAGCTCCAGGAGCACCCGGCCCCCCTCAGGGTGCGTGGGGCGCCCCGAGGCCCCCTCCCGCTCCGGGGAGCCCCTTCCCCTCACTCCCGCTTCCTCCGCGCTTCCCTCCGCTCCCCCGGGCCCCCTCTTGGTCTCTCCCCGCCCCCGGTCCTCTCAGGTCCCCCGGGTCCTTCCCCTCCGTGCCGCGGTCCCCCCCCACCTGGGCCCACTCCGTTCCCCGTCCCCGACCTGATCCCCCCCGGACCCCGCTGCCCCTCACCGCCGCTCTGTGTCCCCCGAGCAGCCCGCGGACGGGAACCTCCGCGTGCACAAGGGCGATGGCGTCAAGAAGACGCTTTCGGTGGAGCACATCTACCAGAAGAAGACGCAGCTGGAGCACATCCTGCTCCGGCCCGACACCTACATCGGCTCCGTGGAGATGGTCACCCAGGTGCGGGGTTGGGGCTAAGCCGCCCGAGCTCCTCGGTGCCAGGCGGGAAGGCATCGCTATCTGCTTGGTTTATACAGCACAAAACGCCTGCTTTGCAGGCCCAGGGCACACAGGTGGAGGCGTTCCCAAGGACTCATGTGGGTTTTGCTTTTTTTTTTTCAGCAAATGTGGGTTTTTGATGAAGACGTGGGCCTCAACTGCAGAGACGTGACCTTTGTGCCTGGCTTGTACAAGATCTTTGACGAGATTCTAGGTAAGGAGACCTGCCTGTTGAGTCAGTGGTTGATGGTTGATTAATGGGTGCTGAATGTCTAATAAACAGCTAAGAAATGCAAATCTACTTTTATCTGGTTGCCTTGTTGAGCACCTAATGTCTGCAGCACAGTTTGATGGATGGTGGTTGCAGGGTGTGTGGTTTGTGCTTGGAGATACTGGATACTGAAGTCCTTCCATTAGTTATTAGGAAGCTGTTTCGTGGGATGATGGCACGCTGACAAAACTGATGTAATTCAGCCCAGACTTCTCATTTTTATGTTAACTTGTACTCATCTTTAGCTTGCAACATACTTGCATGCCAAGGTGGTTGTTAATAACATTGTATTGAGTTTTTGCATTCATTCTGCTGAAGACACTTTATCAGTTAGTAGCTTTGTCTTGCTTGACAATGCAATATAATAACAACAATCTTTCCATTCTAGTCAATGCTGCAGACAACAAGCAGAGGGATAAAAACATGACATGCATTAAAGTTACAATTGACGTGTAAGTTTTGCTTTGTTTCTGTTCATTGCTTTCCCAACATGAGTACATTGTATTTTCTCACATGGATACTGTTTAAGCTGGTGTGGTGGTGGTGGTGGTGGTGGTCTCTGCTGTGAGGTCAATCCAAAGTAGACTAGTAATTTAACTCTGGTGAAAAGCTATTTTCTTTGCCTTGGTCTCTTAGAGTGCTGGCTTGTGAAATGACTGCTTTGTGGCTGTTTTCTATTGTGGCCATTCTCTGCCTCTCAACCTTTGTATTCTGTCACCAAGCACAAATGGAGGATTTCCGTGTGTGGTGGTCCATTTCATAAACTCTTTGGAGCTGAGTTTTTTGGTTGACTTGTTCTCCCTCTGCTGGCAGTTTCTGCACTTGCTCAGCAGAGGTTTGCTTTTGATGAAATGGTGGCCTTTCCCCAGAGCTTTTGTGTGACACTTGTTTCATAGCTCAGTCATTTGCAGCCTCAAAAACACCCTTTTTCCTTTACCTAGAGAGAATAACACGATCAGCGTATGGAACAATGGGAAAGGTATTCCAGTTGTTGAACACAAAGTGGAGAAGGTCTATGTGCCTGCTCTTATCTTTGGACAGCTGCTAACATCCAGCAACTATGATGACAATGAAAAGAAAGTCACAGGTAGGGAAGACTCAAATAGATGAGCAGCCTGATGGATGAAAGTGTGTAAACCAAAATAACATTGGGAAGGGTGCCCTTGATGCAACTGAAAATGAAGTTTGGAGTCCACCAGAGAGATACCTTCATGCTCTATATTAATAACAGTGCAAACGTGGAAAATTCTCTTTGAATGCTAATTGTAATTAAATATGGGTTTATAGTTACATACTGAGTTTGTAGGATATTGTTGCTTATTGCCTGTTGTTCTTTGCGCTGAAGTGGCTGAACTCCTGTTAGTCTGGAATTCTTTCAGGCGGTTTTGACCAAAGGTAATAACATGAGTCTGTTTTCCCTCTAATTCCAGGTGGGCGAAATGGTTATGGAGCCAAACTGTGCAACATATTTAGCACAAAATTTACTGTGGAAACAGCCTGTCGTGAATACAAAAAGCTGTTCAGACAGGTATGAACCCTTCTTATTTCAGTAAGATTATACCCAAGAGTTTCCATTAAGACCCTAATTTTTTGTTTCAAAAATCCAGGTGTAACTTGCATTCAGAGCATTGTGACTAGAATAAGTTTAGCCCACAGTTACTGTACCACACAGTAAAATTCAAATGAATAATGAAATGAGCAGACATAACCAGAATCTAATTTTTAACCAGTAGGGACTTTTTTAGTTGAAAGTATCTAAAACTTGCAAATTGGCTTTCTGCTTTTAAAAACCAAGCTCTAGTGGCTCGTGTGTGTTAGACTTGCTACTTACAAAACCTCCTTTTCTCAGACTTGGACCGACAACATGGGGAAGGCTGGTGAAATGAAACTGAAGTATTTTGATGGAGAAGATTACACGTGTGTCACCTTCCAACCTGATCTGTCAAAATTCAAGATGACAATCCTTGATAAAGACATTGTAGCACTGATGTCTCGAAGAGCGTATGATATTGCTGGATCCACAAAGGATGTCAAAGTTTTCCTAAATGGACAGAGGCTGCCTGTAAGTGAGCATTTAGCAGAAATGGTAACATCTGCATTTCTCATGCCATTTAAACAGTGAGGTTTTGTTGAAGCAATTTATGTCATTACACGCAGTAAGTGGAAAATGTGCCTGAGTGGTTTCTCTACCCACTTTTCAGGAGGATATGAATTAAGTATTTATAGGAGCTGTTATAAAGGAGTTGTCTGCTTATATCTGTGTGCAGGTAAAAGGATTCCGCAGTTATGTGGACCTCTATCTGAAGGACAAAGTAGATGAAACCGGTAACACACTTAAGGTTGTCCATGAGGAAGTAAATTCTCGGTGGGAAGTGTGTTTGACTTTAAGTGAAAAAGGCTTCCAGCAAGTTAGCTTTGTCAACAGCATTGCCACTACAAAGGTAACTCTTTGTTTTTTTCAGTCAAGCTAATGCCATGTTCTTTGTCATTAGCTGTTTCAAATGTTAGTGAACAAGACATTGCTGCTTCATGTTACATAGGCTATGCATAAAGTTTGAAATCGATTTCTTTTTTTAAATGGAATTACCATCAAGTCTCTGGTCCCGTTTTCCCTTAGGGTGGCAGGCACGTTGATTACATAGCTGACCAGCTTGTGACTAAAGTCATTGAAGTTGTGAAAAAGAAGAACAAGAACGGAGTTGGAGTGAAGCCTTTTCAGGTACAGTGTCGCCAGTGGGAAGCACAACTCTAGCATTATTGCACATTGTAACTACAGCTTAATGCATTACCACATTAATTAATACATATTTCCACTGTACAGACAATATATAGAAAAATGTGCTAATTATAGAAGTGTTGTCCAGTTTAAGACAACTAACAATCTTCTCTTTGTTTGACTGATGTGTTTTGTAATCAGAACACCATAAGTCAGTGTATCTGCACTAAAACTCAGTATCTGTTAGGTGATCGCTATTAGGCTGATCGCTGTTGGTTCCCTGACATCCCAAATCATAAAGTATTGTTCAGGAAAGTTCATTAGCTGTCCTAAATTCTTTCAGCACATCTAGGAAAATTCCAAACCGTACAGTGATAACAGCTTTTCCTCACTGTGTGGTTCTGACAGGCAGCTGTCAGAATGCACTGGCTACTGTTACTGAGAGGTGCCCGTGTAACCTGTGGTGCTTGTTGTGTTTAACCCCAGGTGAAGAATCACATGTGGATTTTCGTGAATGCCTTAATTGAAAACCCAACTTTTGACTCTCAGACTAAGGAGAACATGACTCTGCAGGCAAAGAACTTTGGCTCAACCTGTAAACTGAGTGAAAAATTTATTAAGGGTGTAAGTATTGGTATACACAATCAAGATGTCTGTAAACTCCATTTTACGTTTAACGTGGCAAATACATGCTTCTGAAGTAGTGTCATGAACTAAAGTATATACCTTAAAATTCCATCACTGTTAAGGCTTTTCCAGTTGTTCAGGGTTATTTTTTGTCTTGCAGGCAATCGCCTGTGGCATTGTTGAAAGTATCCTAAACTGGGTAAAATTTAAAGCTCAGAACCTGCTGAATAAGAAATGTTCAGCTGTGAAACACACGAAGATTAAGGGTGTTCCTAAGCTGGATGATGCCAACGATGCTGGTAAGTGTTTTGCATCCTTTATAACCAATTCCTTCAAAAACAATTAAAACTTGTTCATTAGACAAATGAAAGAATGAAAAAAAGAAGACAGAACCTGTAATTATAGTTTATCCCCACTTGGCAGTCCCATTTACTATGTTTATCCCCATTTACTACACACAGTGCAACAAAACCTGTATGTTGGAAGATATTCACATTCAATTTGAGCATGCAGGCTTTGATTTCACTTACTTGGGAAATTGTCTTGGTTTGTTTTTTTTCTTTTTAGGCAGCAAGAATTCTTTAGACTGTACGCTTATCCTGACCGAGGGAGACTCAGCCAAAACCCTGGCTGTCTCTGGTCTAGGAGTGGTTGGTAGAGACAAATACGGAGTATTTCCACTTCGTGGGAAAATACTCAATGTCAGAGAAGCTTCTCACAAGCAGGTGAGTTGGAACATTGTTAGAGTCTACATGTTAGAAGGCACATTAGTGTAATGAGTCAATATAATCTGGAACACTGGAACTCAGAGGAGCAGCATCTTAAACACCTGAATTTAGTCTCATCTTCAGCCTGCCTTGCTGGTTAAGTGGGAATATTAAGTCCTGTTCAGCACTTTGCCTGGAGAAATAGTGTTTGTGTTGTGGACTATAAAATATTTGGAATTATATATAATAATTTAAGCACTAGGCTTCAGTTTAGGAATAAGTTTCTAAACAGCAAAAAACCACTGACAAGACAAAGCTCAGTCAACAGTTTCTGAATCATTTTAGACTTTCTGAGAGCTATGTTTTAAGTCTGAAAGACTGGTTTTTATTCTGTGTGGTCTTTTCCAGATTATGGAAAACGCTGAAATCAACAACATCATCAAGATTGTGGGTTTGCAATACAAAAAGAACTATGAAGATCGAGAATCTTTAAACACTCTTCGCTATGGCAAGATTATGATTATGACAGATCAGGTTAGGTTTACTCAAACTGAATATGGGGAGAAGGAAGAAAATGGCATTTTTCTTCCACTGCCATCATTGTACCAAATTCTCTGTATATATTTCATCATCCTCTATTTTAGTGGGTCATAATATCTTTTCAGCCACAAACCAGATGAAGCAGAAGGGGGAGTAGCATCACCAAATAGCCAATTACTATCTTTCAGTCTGCTGATTCAGGGTCCTTGACCCAGTCCCTTTTACTTCTTTTCACCAAGAATGTGCCTTTCCTATTTCTCTTAATTTTCAACGATTAAACAACACATGGTCACCTTGTTAGAAGTGAATGTGAATAGGGCCAGTTAGCTGGAATTATCAAATCATTTGCTATCAGTCTAGCAATTGCCAATTCTAGCATGCCCCTGATAAAATGTCTCTTTTTTTCTTCTTAAATCAGGATCAGGATGGATCACATATCAAAGGTTTGCTGATTAACTTCATCCATCACAACTGGCCATCTCTTCTAAAACACAACTTTTTGGAGGAATTTATTACTCCCATCATAAAGGTAAGGGTTGGGTGGATGGGAAGGCGAATGAGGAAGGATCCGTTGGTCCAAATCTGCCTCTCATTTCACAAATTACTTTATTAATTGTAGGCCTCTAAAAACAAAGAAGAAATTGCATTCTACAGCATTCCAGAATTTGAAGAATGGAAAAACAGAACACAGAACTACAATTCATGGAAAATCAAGTACTATAAAGGTTTGTAAAAAATGTAATGTGGTGAAATTAAATGACCCAATCAAGAGAATTCATCATTAAATTCAATTAGCCCTACCTTTGCGGAAGGAGTTTTGGACTGGGTGTCCTCCATGTCTCTACCCTCCCAAGATACCCTGATTAGGAATATCTGCAACATAAATTATAAAAGTAAAGAAATAGTAACCTCCAAGTGGATAAAATGTCAAAATGGAATTACAATATTTGTAGGTAACCATTCTTTCACCCCTCTTGGGCAATTATCCTCAGCTTTATGTGCTGTTTTCCGTAGCACAGTTCTTGTGTACTGTTGGCACTGTAAGGTAAGTAATCACCCATTGCTTAATACCAATAAGAAAGTTGCCAGCTGGTGGATATGAGGAATTGTTTCCAATCTGCAGTTAATACTTGCAGATATCTACAGGAGTTACAGACAAAACCCAAAGGTACAGCATGCAACTGCTCACCAGTCTGCAATTCTTGTGATATTTTGTGATACATTACACCTCATTTTAAAGTAACTTAAGTTTTCAATAAGTCCTCTTCATGCTGTGCATTTTAATGACATATCACAGACGTATCACTAGGCATAGCAAAAATACTCCTTTGAACTACAACTTGATTTAAGCAAGAATTGACTAGGATTAACTAATACTGTCTCTGCAGGTTTGGGTACCAGCACATCGAAGGAGGCTAAAGAATACTTTGCAGATATGGCTAAACATCGAATTGGCTTCAAATACACTGGGCCTGAAGATGATGCTGCGATCACCCTGGTAACTACTAGCACTTGATTTAACTGCTGATTTAATACCTTTGGTATTTTACTGCTTTGAGTGCTGTGTATTTTTCTTAAAATGCTCATAGAGGCCTTTGGGCTTGAGACAATCTCTTTGTTGTCAAGGCTACAGCTTTAGTCTAACCAGTAGAAGCAAATCTGTCCACAGACCTCAGGCCAGGAATACCCTTTTAATGATGGGTTTTAAATATAGCTCAGAACAAACTAATCACTACAAACCAATTGATATTTTCAGACACAACAGTAAATATTCCTTTAACATTTTTCTGCATGTTCTGCTGCAGTTTTCTCCTGGGTCAGACCTTGAGTTACTTTTCATTTTGTAATATACAGGCCTTTAGCAAGAAGAAGGTAGAGGAGCGAAAGGAGTGGCTGACTAATTTCATGGAGGATAGAAGACAACGGAAGCTGCATGGCCTGCCAGAGGTAGAAGGTTTACATATATCAGTAAACTGGTTTCCTGTCTCTCCCTGAGGCTGTTCTCAGCTTCATTCTGGCACATGAGAGCTGCATACAGCTTGGATTTGGAGAGTCAGTCGCTGGATTATGGGACAGCTGAAATGTTTTGGGATTTTGCAGAGCAGCTGCTTCTCTCATCTTATCAGCATGGCCTCACTGTCAGTTGTCCAACAGTTAATTTTTAACTCTTAACCTTCCAAATTACTTTATAATTTCCCTATTGATAACTCCACAAGGACTGTTTGAGATCTTTATTTCTCAAACATCATGGGCCATGCTAAGGATTTCAGCACTTGAGCTGTGTCTACCTAGTTGTACAAGGAGCTTCCATTCTATTGAAACTAGCCAGGTATGATTTTCAGCAATTAGACCTTGTTAAAATTAAGGCAGTCTTGCACCTGTTTTTCTTAGGAATACCTATACGGGAAAAACACTACTTACCTGACATACAACAACTTCATCAACAAGGAGCTAGTGCTGTTCTCAAACTCAGATAATGAAAGATCAATCCCGTCGCTGGTTGATGGTAAGTTATTTCAAGGTGGTGATACTGCACAGTGCCTTCCCCAGAACTTAATAAATGGGTGTTGTATGTCATGTCATATCAGAGTCTGTGAACCTGCTGAGTTTTCAGGATCAATGCTCTGAAGTTGGTTTTCTGCTACCCAGGTTTTTAACCTATGGATTGAATGCCTTGTCTGTTTTATAGTATTCATTGCAAGTACCTTACTCTCTGGGTGCAGAATCTTTAGGTGCTCAAGTAGTTCTTGGTCTCTAGAGAGCAGAAGCAAAGTGAAACACATTGTACATTCTAACCACAAGGTCTTTTCTTTTTTATACAGGTTTGAAGCCAGGTCAAAGAAAAGTTCTGTTCACATGTTTCAAACGAAATGATAAGCGGGAGGTGAAGGTTGCTCAGCTGGCTGGTTCTGTAGCTGAGATGTCCTCATACCATCACGGTGAAGTAAGAACCTGGCCTGGTTAGGCAAAATGCATTTTAAATGAAAGGCAAAAAAAGCCCCTCTGTTGACTTGACAGCTAAGTTGACTAGAGCAGAATTAGATGTTTGAGTGTAAACAAAGCCAAGTGGCTGTATATCCTTTATTAATTATTCATTATTAAATTAATGTGAGATTGGTCAGTCTGCCTGTCCTACCTAGATTTCATGGGACTATATTTCATTCGAAAAGTAGAGCAAGAAAAACCCACTTTATTTGTGCTAGATTTAGGCAGATGTTAATAGCCTTTATACCTTGGTAAGGAGAAGTTAAGCGCTAAAACAAGCTTCCCTTTGGAGATTGACAGAATCTTTCATTGGAGGTTTCAAGGACAGGTAGATAGCAATATATCTGTGAGTCACTGGATTACATCCCGTCACCCAGGCTAGATAGATGGTCTTGAGATGCTCTTTCAGTGGGTTTCCTCCAGCATTATATTAGCGGAGATTATCCTCTATGTCAGTTTTGATCTTGGTGTGAATTTTACCTTTAACTTTGTCCATTCAGTGAAGAATTCTGCATTCTTAGCTTTGAACTTTCCTTTACTGCAGGCATCATTGATGATGACTATTATTAACTTAGCTCAGAACTTTGTGGGCAGTAACAACCTCAACTTGCTACAGCCAATTGGTCAGTTTGGCACGAGGCTGCATGGTGGGAAAGACTCTGCCAGTCCTCGATACATCTTCACAATGCTCAGGTCAGCATTAAAGATTTCTTACTGTTTTAAATATTATTAGCATGTTGCAGGGCTCAAAACTGAAGTTACTTTTTCCCTTTGAAACTTTGGGCTACTTGCATACTCAAAAGCAACAACTGAAGTGAGAGTTGGATGCTAGGTTCTGATATGTAAACTTGGTTATCATAGAATCATTTAGGTTGGAAAAGACTTCTAAGATCATGAAGTCCAAGCCTGAACTTCGAACTGACAAGTCCATCACTAAACTGTGTCCCTAATCATCCCAGAGAACAGAAAGGCATGGCAGAGAATACGGAGATAGGAGTGAAAACAAAGGGGTAAATTTGAGTAGGATAATAATGAGAATTTGGGCTTAAAATGTTTTTTCCATTCTAGTCCACTAGCACGGCTGGTGTTCCCACCAATGGATGACCATGTCCTGAGGTTCCTGTATGATGATAATCAACGTGTGGAGCCAGAGTGGTATATGCCTATCATTCCAATGGTGCTGATAAATGGGGCAGAAGGAATTGGGACTGGCTGGTCCTGTAAGATCCCCAACTTTGATATTAGGGAAGTTGTGAACAATATCCGTCGCCTAATGGATGGAGAAGAGCCATTGCCAATGGTAAATAATGCATTTAAAAACCAAGGCCTCACTTGTCAGTTCATTCAGCACTTTGGAGCATTTCAAGCAAGTGCTTCAAAACTTGAAACATCAACACAGAACTGAACCTGGTGTTCTTCTCTGCTTAGCTTCCTAGTTACAAGAATTTCAAAGGCACAATAGATGAGCTGGGACCTAATCAGTATGTGATAAGTGGCGAAGTGTCTATCCTTAATTCTACAACCATTGAGATCACCGAACTGCCTGTCAGAACTTGGACACAGGTAATAAGCAGTGAATTTGCCCCAGGAATGGATAATTTGCCTTGTAAAACAAAAGTGATTAGTTTTGGAGCTTTTCATCTCCACAGAAAACATGGGTCTGACTTTGACTCTTTTCTCAGACTTACAAGGAGCAAGTTCTGGAGCCAATGTTGAATGGGACTGAGAAGACACCCCCACTGATCACAGACTATAAAGAATATCACACAGATACAACAGTGAAGTTTATAGTGAAGATGACTGAAGAAAAACTAGCAGAAGTTAAAGCAGCAGGGGTACATAAGGTCTTCAAACTCCAAACAAGTTTAACGTGCAACTCCATGGTATGTAATAGATTTTGCTGAAGAAAGTCCTTGGTTTAACTCGGACTGTGAAAACAGCTGCCTGTAACAAAAATCCTTTTTGCAGTAAGCTATTCACTTTGATCCTTTTTTTTTTCTGCTGTTACTGGGTTTAAATCTGCTTTCTAAATATACCTTCAAAAGGTCAAGAGGCTTGCTTGGGAATGGGCTCAGAGTGGTATAGTTTTGCCTGAAGGAGTCAAAGTGATCTGAAATCACACAGTTTACAGAAACCTTTGTAGTGACAACAGCACTGCCACTTGAATGTCTGGATTCTGACAATGTGTGAAGCTTGATGCAAGACGTTTATCCTACAGATAGCTTGAAGATTCGAGTAACCTTCACCCTACTGTGTGCTTTCAAGAACTTTCATATTCTAAAATAGTCTCTGCTGCTGGGCTTGCAAGCTGCAATCGTATCTAAAGCAACACAAAGGTTTTATAACCTGTTGGCTAATAATTCAATTGCACTGTCACACCTGTGTTATAGGTACTTCTCAGTGGGTCTGGAAATCAGTTTTGTCATAACGCTCGTGTTCTTTCATCTAGGTTCTTTTTGACCATGTTGGCTTTCTCAAGAAGTACGACTCTCCCCAAGACATTCTTAAAGAGTTCTTTGAACTCAGACTCCGATATTACAATTTGAGGAAGGAATGGCTGATTGGAATGTTGGGTGCTGAGTCCGCAAAGCTGAGCAACCAGGCTCGGTTCATCCTGGAGAAAATAGACGGCAAAATTGTCATTGGTATGTATTGTTCTTGGGTACTTGGTTGATGAAATAGGGAGAACCAGGTGCTCCCTTGAGTTCTGTCAGCACCCCCTCAGCCCTGGACTGGCTCTTAACAAGCAACACCAGAGCTTATCTTTCTGTTCCAGTAACATGCAAGAGGAAAATGCTTCACAGAGTATCCTTGGTCTGTAGAGCATTATGCACAGGATACTCGTGCAGCTTTCCTACTGTGTGTTTGACACTATTTTGAGAATAGAATTCTTTTTTTTTTAATTGTTTTAGTTATAATCCCTATGCATTTCTGATTCAGAATAAGAGCAAAGTACTGGTGGGGTTAAAAGGAGAGGTAGTGTGTTCTGTTTAAATGCGTACTTAAGGTGTGTTACCTTTGTGAACCTTTGCAAAAGTATTCCAAATCATGTTCTCAGTGGACTGGGATTTCAAACTCAGGAGATACTCAAGTTAGCAGCATCTGAGAATCATGAGCTAGGAAAAGAAACAGATCTTTGTTCCCAGCATTCAGATTTTTCAATCAACTTTTCCACCTCAGTCTAAAAGGCAAGTCTGTATTTCACTTGCATTCCTGGAGGACTCAGCTAGACAAAGTGTCATAAGATGCTTTGTGGTTTGTATCTGAAGGCAGCCCCATAATCCCAATAGCCTGTGTCTGTCTGACTTGACTCGGGAAGAGAAATAATTCCCTTGAAATGCATTTTCTTGGGGTTTTGTAATAAGTAGTTCCAAGGCTGACAGAGCTGGTTTCATTTGTATTTGTGTCTCATGGTTGATTGCTTCTGATATCTTAAAAAGGAACAAATTCCAGCTGAAGCAGTTCCAGTGGTTGGGGCACTTAAGAGCATAAATTTCCCAGCTGATGTCTAATGAGGTAGAAGCTACACCAAAGCCTTTGGAGTGCTATCAGGGCTTTTTTTCCTCCACCTGCCTATTACCATGAAGCCTTTTTGATACCATCACACCTCTTTTTCCAAGTTCAAAAACTACTGAGGGCAGAGGAAATGCATGTATGGAAATGAAGAAGAAAAATATTTACAGTGCTCTGGCAGGAGTTCCTGGCAGGTTTAGGAGCAATGCTGACCTGACAAATCACCTGCTAAGTAGGAACATTTTAGGTGTTATTTCAGGCTCTTCCACATGTCCCACCTCCCATAAGGAAAGGCTGGTTTAGAGCCCGATAGGATGCTGAGCTGCTAGAACCATGGGATGCTACAGACCAGTGACTGACAGTGGTCACTAACTGACAATCCTGAACTGACTGTTTACAGAAAACAAACCCAAGAAAGAGCTGATTCAAGTTCTTATCCAGAGAGGGTATGAATCTGATCCAGTGAAGGCTTGGAAGGAGTCGCAGAACAAGGTAACGCTTCAGTCATCCTCTCTAAATAGATCCCAATTAGCCCATCTTGAAGCTTCTTAATTCATGTGAAGAAGCCCAAGTTGCTATTTGCCTAGGACACCACAAGCCCATGGAGTTACCTGTGATGCAGTCCAGATTTGATCAACAGCCCTACCCTTGTATGTCACTGCATTTATTGACAGTATTTGTTTTAAATCCACATTCAGGAAGAAGAGGGGGAGGAGGAGGAGGAGGAGAGTGACAAGGAATCGGCTGCAGGTACTGGACCGGACTTCAACTATCTGCTTAACATGCCTCTTTGGTATCTGACTAAAGAGAAGAAAGATGAGCTGTGTAAGCAGAGAGATAACAAAGTAAGTGACTTCCTTTTTTTCGTAAAAGCATCGTCACATATTTTTTTGATTGTGGATTAAAATGTGACTAATGACTACCAACTGTGATTCCCTTTAGGAAAAGGAGCTGGAGAACCTGAAGTGCAAGAGTCCCTCTGATCTGTGGAAGGAAGACCTTGCTGTCTTTGTTGAAGAACTTGATGTATGTCAATGTTCAGTGCAGACAACTGACTCCCTCGTAGTCTTAGCCACCAGCTCTTTATTGACTTTTTTGTCATAACAAGGAGACTAAAAATAACTCCTATGTCTTGCACTGTCTTGCACTCACTATGGAGAATGAAAGCTTTTTTCACCTTCCTAGCTTGGGTAGGAGCACGACAGCTCTGGGTCAGGGAGTCAAAACACAAAGGTGGATGAGGGAGGGACGAGCTGGACTTTACCGAACAGAGCCTGAACTGTGGGCTGGCGTCTGTGCACCATCGCACCTGGTCACTGCCTGTGTCTCTCCTTACTTCCCAAGTAACTACATCTCTGGCTTAAATCATTGAGCAAATCTGCAGATTCCGAGGGTGGGAAACTTCATTTAAACTGATGGTAGGAAGTGTATCAGCAAGTGCAGAGTCCTCCATTGCAGTCTGTGATGATTTGTTCAGGAGTACATTGTTTCTTTTGTGTTCTCATGGTTGTCTTATTTTAAACTCGCCTCTGCAGGCAGTGGAAGCCAAGCAAAGGCAGGATGAGATGGCAGGCTTTGTTGGGAAACCTTTAAAAGCAAAAGGAGGGAAAGTGAAGAAGGCACAACTGCCAGAAGTAATGCCATCTCCTCATGGCGAAAGGGTTGTACCTCGGATAACTGCAGAGATGAAGGCAGAGGCAGAGAAGAGAAGTAAAAAGAAAATTAAGGTAACAAGGAGCATTCTGCTTAATCTTCCTTTACATCCCCATCAGTACAGTCCTAAAGAAATGCAAGTTGTTAGCTGAACTTGTCCTGATGAAGCAGCTATTCAGGGAAAAGGACAGAACTCTAACACATGGGGAACACTGGAAATGGATGTTTCTTAGCCTGAAGGAGAACAGATACGCTAACAGATCAGGAGATGGCTTAGAGGGAAATCTTTTGGCAAGAGCATATGTCACAGTGTCAGAGATGGGTTGGTAGCTTAGAAATTAAAAGGCAGATGCAAGTAAAGTTGTCCTAGGTGCCTTGGGCATTTTATAAATCCCCTAGCAGGCAAGAAGCACAGCTAGTAAATTCACTTCTCTAGAACAGTCTCTGCATTTCCAGTAATACTTTCAGCCACTTCATGCCATTATTGTTCTCAATATTGAGGAGATAAAGACTGAATCCTTTATATAGAGCTAATTGTGCCATTCAGCCATTTGCAACATAGAAAATTAAAATAGCCCTTCACCTGTTTTGACCTGGAGCCAGGCAGGGCTCCTTTCCTACAGATGCTTCCATTGAACAGTTTTTCCACATAACCTGCACTGTTGTTTTTCACCCACCCTGTTCAATTCTGCGTCCTCAACACACCCCAGAGCCAGACCAGCAGCACACAAAGGCGATACCAAAAACGCACTCAGAGTGGGGGCAAAGTTCCTGTTTTTGTTAATAGGTGAATTTTGCACTGAAGTCACCAGCTCTGGGCACACATCATGTCCTATTTACTTGTAATCATTTTTACACACAATTTGGTTCACCAGCTTTTGTTACATCTCAAATAAGCAGCTCCTTTCTGCATTACCCTGTGTTGCCTCTCCTGTGTGAGCTGACTTGCTTTCTATTTGATATCTGCTTGTATCTTCAGACTGAAAAAAATGAATGTGATGAGAATCAAGAAGAAAGCCCATCAGGGGACAAAGAGCCTTCAGGCCTTAAGCAGAGATTAGCACAGAAGCTTAAGACTGAGCAAGGTAAATGTTTTTGTGTGTCACTGCATCAACGGAAAATGAGGGGAAGGGTTGTACATTTGGTTATCTGACCTCTTCCTAAAGTGATGAGTAACATCTAGGATCACTATTCTTGGAAAAACGAGCTGTGAAAGTGATCCTGGATAACAGGCAGGGTAAGACTGTTGTTTCTCTTTAGTATTTAAGGTAGAATCCTCTGAATTTAGTGATGTATCTCTAAGTTGAGCTTGAACTGCGGAGCCTGAAGCACATGTGGAAGTTGGTTCATCCTGCCTCCAATATTTTTCAGGTGGTAAGAGACAGGCCACGCTACCATTTAAGCCATTAAAGAAAGGGAAGAAACGAAACCCTTGGTCTGACTCAGGGTCTGATTCAGAGAATGATTTTGAAGTGCCTCCTAAAAGAGAGAGAGTGGTTCGCCAAGCAGCAGGTGAGTGCAACACAAATGAAGGGTGGTCTGTGAAGGAGAAAATTGAACAGGCTCTTCAGAGAGCTCCCAGAGCCTGAGATCTCGGTCAGAAATCATTTTTAAGAGGTTTGTTTATTATACTAGAGAGAAGAAGTAAATATTTCTACCATTTAAGCAAATTTTCACCATGCTTTTCAAGGAAAAGCAGAACTGGGCAGCAAGAGAAATAGGTCATTTGCTTTAATTACACAAGTGTTTGGCAAATCAAGTATGCTGTTGGTGAGCGGGTGCAGAATACACCTGTGATTTGGAGTCTTCTCACTGGCAGTCTCTGCTTGGGTTTATTCAGATCTGTATTTTTTAATAACTGCAGCTAAAATAAGGAAAAGGAAACTGAGTTTCATGTTGCCAAATGTGTAAAATACATCTGTGTCATTTCACCAGCCAAAGTCAAGACCGTAATCAGTTCGGACTCGGATTCAGATCCCTCCAGGTCAGATGAGGAGTTTAAATTTCAGGCCAGCAGTGAAGGCAACACTGAATCGGATACAGACTCCAAAGAAAAACCCCCTTCCAAGCCCAGAGCTGCTCCAAAGTGAGTGTTTCTCTGCATAGTCACTGGAAATTAGTTGTGTTTCTAGTGTGACTGCTCTATAGATATTAATAGCTCATTTTCTTCAGTGTACCTTTTTAGCACATTGTAAAAATACTTTGGGGTCTTGTGTTCTAGGGGAACCACTGAAAAAGCAGCTGAAGCTCCCAAGCAAAAGCCAGTGCAAAGCACTATCCCTGGTGAGTACCAGACCTTCCAAACCTCCATGCTTTACCTATAACTCCATGAGAGGGCACTGATGTGGTACAAGGTGGTTTCAGGGCACCAGACTTCTTGTCCGTTTCCAACTTGGACTTGGGATAAATCCAGTTTGAATAGTTGTGCTTTTTATAGAGTGGGTTAAGCCAATTTTCTTCTGCTGTAATGTTTATAGATAAAATTTGACTGCTTCAGACTTGCTTTCTGTTTTCTTTATTCAGCTCAAGGTCGGGATGTTGCTGATGAAAATGAGAGTCAAGCTGCTGCAGCTTCTTCTGTCTCTGTGCCTCACAGCAAGGCTGTAGCTAAAAAACCTGCTGCAGCTAAGAAGGCCGGGGCCACAAAGGGTAAGAAGTTTACCTTAGTGACCTTTCTAGATGAACAAGTATTTTTCCTGTGGGAAACCAGTCTGAGTGATTTTGAGGCATTCAGAGGCCCAAATAACTTGAGTTTTCACTTCAAAAAGATCTGAGGTTTGTGGCAAAGGTTTCCTGGTTGTTGTCATTTTTAAAGAAGTCTGTTTCCAAGCAGATCATGCTCGAGTTTATCTCAGACATGCTTGAAGGGAGTGAATTTTAGTTTGGGAACAGGAAAAGTGAATGCTTCCTACTGTGCTATGTAATACTTGGCAGAAACAATCCGAGTGGAATTTGTGTCTTGCAGTCAATGTTCTACTTCATGTCTTTTTGGGAAGAAAGCAGCGTGGTAGCTCACTTCCCAGGAAGAAGCCAAGCTGCTTTGGGGTAGCTTGAACTATTTAGTGCTAGCTCAACCCCATAAATCTACCACATTTGATTCAGGTTTTTTTTAGGTGCCCAATCTGTGTCAAACTTGGAGAATTGTTTTGCATATCCCATCACGAGCTGGTTTTGATCCCAGCAGTGAAATAGCATGTTACTTGACAGCAAAATAGCTGTTTCTTCCGCTCCTAAATTGAGAAAGCCTATTATCACTCAGAAGTGGCCTGCTCATTTCAGCTCAGCTTGGAGCTGGGCTTCAAAATGCTGTTTAAAAAATGTAGGTAAGGAAGAACTCTACCAGAAAGGGTTTGGTGTAGACAGGAAATTCATTCCTTCCTTTGCAGAACTTTTGAAGGTGTGAGATTGGTTACACAGCCTTGAGAGTTGAGGCCTTTTCAACCTGGAATAGCCTGCAAATTGCTTTGGGTGCGTTTTAATTTGATCTTCTAAATGCAGTGGCACTGAACAGATAAACCCCTTCATTTCCCCTCATCTTGGTAAAGAGTGATCATTCTAGAAAACCATGCTTCAAAATTAGACAACCAGCGCAGCCTCACAGCGTAGTGCAGAGCGTGTTTGTGTTGGAAGTCACTCACAGGCTGTGAAGGAGAAGAGAGGCAGCAGAGCAAGGGTTTAAACACAGCTCTCTTTCAGATAACCAGCCATCCATCGTGGATATTCTCACCAAGAAAAAGGCTGCACCCAAAGCTACCAAGACAGCAGCAAAGGAGGGATCCCTGGACTCTGAGGCCGCAGCAGTGGGTGACAAGAAGCCTGTGCAGACCAAGGGGCGGAAAGTCGTCAAAAGGCAGCTGACTGCTTTGATTTCGGATTCTGAGTCAGATTTTGGCTCCAAGCCTTCCAAATCAGTCGCAGCGAAGGTTTGTGCTCCACCACCCGTTAGGGCTGAGGGGGTACCATAGAGAGTGGCAGGAAAAGTGTGGTAGAGGTAGAACCTCCCGTATGACAGCCCGGGGGTGCAGGGAGGGGTGGGCAAGAAGCAGGGTTGGGCACACAGGCTTATCCCAGGCTGTTGGTTTGGTCTCATCAGCCCAACCATCCCTTTCCCTGACACAGTGGGGTGTTAAGGGCTAATTGAGCCTTCCCTGTTTCTGCTCAGAGTCGTGAGTCACTTCTTGACCATCCTTTCCCTGCAGAAACCCAAGCCAGAGGACGACGACAGCTTTACCATTGATCCAAGTGCTCGTGGAGGCAGCCCCATCGCAGCCGTGCCCCGTGCCAGGCCCGGGCGTCTCAAGAAGCCAGTCCAGTACCTGGAGGAGTCAGAGGAGGACGACTCGTTTTGAATTAGGAAGAAGAGTTTCAAAGTGCTGAACCCATCAGCAGAGCTCTGGACATGCTCTCGCCAAAGAACATCCTTATCTTGGTCTAGTGAATACTTCCACTGAGTTTAAAGCGAGTTTAAATGTGTTGGTGTAAGTGAATATCTCTCTGTTTTTCTTGGGTTTAAAGAACTTTGAGTTGTTTAAACAGGACCCCCACCCCCCTTTCCCCCTTTCTTGGGAACACTGGAGCCACACGCCCAGCTGGTGCTGATGCCCTTCCCTCCTCTTACCTGTTAGTAGCTGGAATCCTTTGACACTCAGTTGTCATTTTAATGTTCAGCTATACTTTAGAACAGATCAAATCCTTTTTAAGTACTCTCTTGCATAGACACCTTCCATTTTAGAGACCTTAATAATAAGATTCACAACCATAGAGATGTAACAGGGAGGTGTTTTAGAACTCCACGCTAGTGTGTCTCTTTCTCTTAGTCCTTTATGTCTGTGCAAGCCCCAGTTGCTCAGCCTCTGCCATGTTGAGTTTTAGCCCTTGGGGTTTTACACTCAAATTTGAAGTTCCACGCCAGAGTATTTATCTTCTTGTGGTTTCTTGACTGTCCATGTAAATACTTTCTGTGTTTGTCTTGTCCTTTGTCTTTTTTAATATTTATGTAATAAAAGGGTTTTTACTTGAGCTTTGCTCATTAAAAAGGAGTTGTCCTCAGCTGCTGTTGCCTCAGTTATCCCTTGTGCCCGCTGTCCAGAGCCACAGCTTGTCTTTGTGGTGAGCACTTGAAGCTCTGCCTTTCTCAGGAGCAAGAGGCCATCAGCTTCCACCCTCTGCTGCCAGGCCTGCTCTAAATGTCTCGTCTCCATTATCAAACCACATTTGTTATTTCTGAGGTTATTTCTAGGGCTGATTTGGGCAGTTTTGGCATTGTTAGGGAAATACCCATCGTAGAGCTTGTGCCAAGCCCTCTGCTCCATGTGTGGGGCTGGTGTAGGTGGTCACTGCAGGAGCAGCACTGGGGTGAAAGCTCTGGACCCTGCCTGAGGAAATTCCTTGCTACTCAGGCTGTTTCCCTGCAACTTCCTCACAGCTGAGCCTGTGGCTTTGCTGCCTTGTTCCCACATTCATGTGAGCACCTCTGTGATGCCCTGCATCTGCCCTAGGTCCTGCTTTAGGGCAATGGCTGCAGGTGAGCTGCACAGGTTTACAGCACACTGAGAGCAGAGCAGAGTCTGTGCTAAGCTGTCTTTCCAGGCTGGAATCACATCCCTGGCAGCATCTGGAGGTTACTGTACAGCTTCAGGACCAGGGCCCCCAGTCCCCTGTGGCACTGGGGCCGGGAGCAGGCACTATCGGTGCCACCGAGGTGCTTTGCTGGAACCCAGTCAAGTGTGGAAAGTGCTGTCACATTTTCCACTGCCAGGCTCTGGAGAGTGTCTCCGGCACGTCCCTGCCGAGGGGCCGAGCTATTTACAGCTCCTCTTGCTGCCAGTGAGCCCGGGGACCGGCTGCTGGTGAGGCCACGGCTGTGCCGGGGGCTGCTCCCGTAACCCCAGCATCACCCTGCGGTGTGTGTGCATGGACACGAGCGCATTGCGGTGTCTGCATCACAAATCCATCCTGACCAGGGCACTGCGGATGCTGAGCGCTGCTGGAGGGGGAGCTGAGGGCGCCAGCACACTGTGGGCATCACAAGGGGTGAGGGAGGACCAAGGGTGACCTGCTTTGGCCAGGGCTCTGCTCCCTTTGCCAAAGGATCCTGAGGCACAGGCAAAGGCCACTGGCATTGCCCTGCCTGTGCCATAGAGAATTCCTTGTGAAGCATCACAGTGCTTTCCAAGAGTTACCCAGTGGAATGGCCTCCCACCACTGGCGTGGCTCCGTCTGCCAGCACATGCCAGAGCCTGGGATGCTCCATGAAACCCCACCTGCAGCACTGTGTGCAGCTCTGGGGTCCTCAGCGTTAAGGACATGGAGCTGCAGGAGCAAGGCCAGAGGAGGCCACGAGGATGAGCAGGGGCTGGAGCAGCTCCCGTATGGAGCCAGGCTGAGAACACTGGGGCTGTTCAGCCTGGGGAAGAGAAGCTGCGTGGAGACCTCAGAGCAGCTTCCAGTGTCTGAAGGGGGCTACAGGAATGCTGGGGAGGGACTCTTCATTAGGGACTGCAGTGATAGGGCAAGGGGTGATGGGTTCAAACTGAAACAGGGGAAGTTCAGGTTGGATACAAGGCAGAAGCTCTTCCCTGTGAGGGTGCTGAGGCGCTGGCACAGGGTGCCCAGAGAAGCTGTGGCTGCCCCATCCCTGGCAGTGCTCAAGGCCAGGTTGGACACAGTTTTGGGTAGCACGGTCTACAAGTGTGAGGCATCCCCGGCTGTGACAGGGGGTTGGAACTGGATGAACGTTAGGTCTTTTCCAACCCAATGGGCCATTCTGATCCTATGAAGCACCATGGCCCTGGCAGCCTGGACACAGCATCTCATACCAGCAATGAGCATCCCCTGGGCACAGCGCCCCAGCCCCACAGGAGAGCCTGGCTGCAGGCAAGGCCACAGGCAGAGCCAAGCCCTTCCCTCCCCTCCGGGCGCCCCCGGGCTGCTCTGTCTCTTTAAAAGGAGTCCAGGCGTGGCTGCAGGGCCGTTATCCCATCCCGGCCGGACAAGGGACCGGACAGTCCCGGTCAGCCCTGGACAGCCGCCGCCAGCCGCACTGGCACACCGTGGACCGCAGCCTCCGCAGGTACCGGGGCTCACCCCAGCGGGATGGGGCTGGGGAAGGAGCTTGGGGAGGGACACAAGGGATGGGGATCGTGCTGGTCCTGCCCCGGCTGCTGTCCTTGGAGCCAGCTCTGGTGAGTCCTGGGGCACAGGGGATGCTTGTGATGGGGTGAGCAGGGCTGGCACTGCCGGGTACCCCCCTGTGAGCAACACGGGGCGATGCCTCGAATCCTGTGTTCAGCTCTGGGCCTCTCTCTACAAGAGAGACATTGAGGTGCTGGAGCGGGGCCAGAGAAGGGCAATGAAGCTGGTGCAGGGCCTGGAGCACAAGTGTGATGGGCAACAGCTGAGGGACCTGGGGGATTCAGGCTGGAGAAGAGAAGGCTCAGGGGGGACCTGATTGCTGCCTACAAGTGCCTGACAGGAGGATGGAGCCAGGAGGGGCTGGGCTCTGCTCCCAAGGAACAAGGGATGGGACAAGAGGAACCGGCCTCAAGCTGCACCAGGGCAGGTTTAGATGGAGCTGAGGAACAATTCCTGCCCAGAGGGTGCTCAGGCATTGGAACAGGCTGCCCAGGGCAGGGCTGCACTCCCCATCCCTGCAAGTGCTCCCACACCCTCAGTGCCATGGGTTAGTGGTGGCCGTGGCAGTGCTGGGGAATGGTTGGACTGGATGAGCTTAAAGGGCTTTTCCCACCTGGTTGATTCCATGATTCTATGCGTTTGGGGTTGGCATGGGGGTGAGCTGGAGGGGCCGTGCTGCCGCTGGGGTCCATCCTCCTGGGCACAGCATCCCCCTGGAGCTGACCCCGCTCCCGTAGGGCGGCCATGGGCGAATGGGGCTTCCTGAGCTCGCTGCTGGACGCGGTGCAGGAGCACTCGCCCATGGTGGGGCGGTTCTGGCTGGTGGTGATGCTCCTCTTCCGCATCCTGGTCCTGGCCACGGTGGGCAGCGACGTCTTCGAGGACGAGCAGGAGGAGTTCGTCTGCAACACGCAGCAGCCGGGCTGCAAGCCCGTGTGCTACGACGCTGCCTTCCCCATCTCCCACTACCGCTTCCTCGTCTTCCACGTCGTGGTGCTCTCGGCGCCCGCCGCGCTCTTCGTCATCTTCGCCGTGCACCAAGCGGCCAAACCGGGGCACGGAGGGGGGCCCGGCCAACGCACCCGCCGCCTCCAGCCCTTCTACGTGGGCAGCGTGGTGGCCCGCATCGCGGCCGAGCTGGGCTTCCTGCTGGGGCAGGCGCTGCTCTACGGCTTCAGGGTGCAGCCGCTCTTCGTGTGCCGCCGCCGGCCCTGCCCGCACCGCGTCGACTGCTTCGTGTCCCGCCCCACCGAGAAAACCGTCTTCATCCACTTCTACTTCGTGGTGGGGCTGGTGTCGGCGCTGCTCAGCCTGGCCGAGCTCGGCCACCTCCTGCGCAAGGGCCACCCGCCCCGCGCCGCCTGCTGCCACCGGCCGCAGGAGCGGGGACCGGCCCCGGGGCAGCCGGCGGGGAGCACGGAGGAGCCGCGCTGCCCTCCCGGCCCCCCGGCCCGCGGGGACCTCACTGTGTGAGGGGGCTCCGCGCTGCCATCGCTGGTGCGAGTTGTGGCCGTTCTCAGCCCGGGGCTCCCTGCCCCGGTGCCACGCGGAGCCGAGCCCCCGGTTCCTGTTGTGGGCAGCGGATGGGCCTCGCCCCGCAGCTGCTGGAACAAAAAACACGGACAAACGGAAAACAAACAGGTCCCATCCCTGCTGCACCCCCCCGGGGCTGTCCCCCTCCCCGGGCTGGGGGGAGCTCAAACGCATCGGGGACAGGGCTGGTTCCTGGCACATGGGGACAGGACCGCAGCATCAGCAATGGGAAAGGATGGGGAGTGCTGGGGGGACCCTAAAGGGTTCTACCCCATGGAGACAACAGCAAGGAGGGATCCTGGGATGCCCCCCAGCACCAAAGAACCCCCGGTATTTGGGGTGCTGCAGCCTTGAACAAGCCCCCCCCCCCCCCACCCCAAAGCCCCCACATCAAGAACGAGCCAGGCACTAGAATAAATAAACTTTATTCTGGAGCCAGCCTCCCCCCCCCCCCTCCCCATCCCCCCTGTGCCCGTGAGGCCGGGGTGGCACCACAGCCCCCACCCTCCCTGGGGGGGTCGGGGGGGGCCGGGGCAGGGCCCGCCTGGTGCCCCCCGGCTCTAAACCCACTAAAACCTCAACAACAACCGGAAAAAAAAAAAAAAAAAGAGAGATTTAATAATAATAAACCGTGTGCCCCCTCCCCCACCTCCCCCCCCCCTCCCCCCATCCCATCCCCCCCCCCCCCCCGGGCAGCACCCACCGGGCCCCCTCCACCTGCACAGGCCTAAAAACCCCTCCAAACTTTTACAAAGGTTTTAAAACGTATTTATAGATATTTATAGATATTTATATATATATAACTTTGCTTTCTCTTCTCTTTTAAATGACTCTGCTTCCTCGGCGGGCGGGGTCTGGCCGGGTCCCGTTCCCCCCCCCCTCCACTTCTTCTGCGATTGGGGTGGGAGGGCTTGGGGGGGGGGGGGGTGATGTGGGTGGCTCGGTGGTCGCGATCCCATGGGTGCTGGTGCTGGTGGGGCCGGGGGGGGGGGTCCCCGCGGGTCCCCGCGCCCCTGAAATGTGACTCAACCAACGCGCTGTGCCCGGGGCCGGGGGAAAGGGGGGGGCCGGGGGCTCCCCAAGGAGTCCACCCCGGGCGATGGGGAGGTCCAGAGGGGGTAGGGGGGGGGCTGTGGCTGTGGTGCCGGGTGCCCCCCCCCCCCTCCGTTGCCGTGTGGCTCTGTCCTGGTGCGCGCCGGGCGCGGGTCACGGCGACTGCGTGGCCGGGCTGCTGCGGTTGGAGCTGGGCGAGAGGCTGGGGCTGCAGCTGCCCGGGGGGGGGCCCAGGGTGCCTGTGCGGGGGCCGCCCGGTTGCCCCCCCAGCGTGTCCATGCCCTCCGAGTTCTCCAGCATCTCCTGGATGAGCGGCGGCATCGACCCCGGGATCTCCATCTTCAGCGTGATCACCCGCTCGGCGCCTGCGGGAAGGGTGGGGGTCAGCAGGGGGGTGATGGCACCCCAAATCGGCACCCCCAGATCGGCACCTCCAAATCGGCACCTCCAAACTGGTACCTGCAAACTGGTACCCCCAAAATTGGTACCTCCAAAACTGGCACCTCCAAACTGGCACCCCCAAACTGGTACCTCCAAACTGGTACCTCCAAAATGGCACCCCCAAACTGGTACCCCCAAAATTGGTACCTCCAAAACTGGCACCTCCAAACTGGCACCCCCAAACTGGTACCTCCAAACTGGTACCCGCAAACTGGCACCTCCAAACTGGCACCTCCAAAACTGGTACCTCCAAACTGGCACCTCCAAACTGGCACCCCAAAACTGGTACCCGCAAACTGGTACCTCCAAAACTGGCACCTCCAAACTGGCACCCCAAACTGGCACCTCCAAAACTGGTACCTCCAAAACTGGCACCTCCAAACTGGCACCCCCAAACTGGTACCCGCAAACTGGTACCTCCAAACTGGTACCTGCAAACTGGCACCTCCAAACTGGCACCCCAAACTGGCACCTCCAAAACTGGTACCTGCAAACTGGTACCTCCAAACTGGCACCTCCAAACTGGCACCCCCAAACTGGTACCCACAAACTGGTACCTCCAAACTGGTACCTGCAAACTGGTACCTCCAAACTGGCACCTCCAAACTGGCACCCCAAACTGGCACCTCCAAAACTGGTACCTGCAAACTGGTACCTCCAAAACTGGCACCCCAAACTGGCACCTCCAAAACTGGTACCTCCAAACTGGCACCTCCAAACTGGCACCCCAAACTGGTACCCGCAAACTGGTACCTCCAAAACTGGTACCTTCAAACTGGCACCCCCAAACTGGTACCCGCAAACTGGTACCTCCAAAACTGGTACCTCCAAAACTGGTACCTCCAAACTGGTACCTCCAAACTGGCACCCCCAAACTGGTACCCGCTAACTGGTACCTCCAAAACTGGTACCTCCAAACTGGTACCTCCAAACTGGTACCTCCAAACTGGCACCCCCAAACTGGTACCCGCTAACTGGTACCTCCAAAACTGGTACCTCCAAACTGGTACCTCCAAACTGGCACCTCCAAACTGGCACCCCCCCCCAGCAATCCCATGCCCAGGGGATGCTTCCCTTGGGACACGGAGCTGCGGCCCCTTTCTCCAGCCCTCACCCTTGGCGCTGATGCTGCGGAGATCCGTGATCTTCATGAGCATCTTGGGGAACATGTGGGGCCTGTTGGGCCTCCTCTTCCTCACGTACACCTTCAGTGCCTCGAGCAGCGGCTCCTGCAGCTTGTCCACCCTCTCGGGCTGCTCCAGGTCCTGGCGGTCTGAGGAATGGGGGGGGGACATAGTTTATTATGGGGAGATGGAGAAGCACACATCCCATCATTCCATTGGTGGGGATATTGCCTCACTCCAGGGGGAGTCACTGCAAAGGCTGTGCCATAGCGAGGGCCAACATTTGAGGTCTTCTTGATGAGCCATCTGGGGAGTGCAGCCAGGACAATGGGCCAGCTGCCCCTCCCTGCATCCTCCACCCCTATCCCTGCACCCCCCATCCCTGCATCCCCATCCCTGCATCCCCCATCCTTGCATCCCCCATCCTTGCATTCCCATCCCTTCATCCCCTATCCCTGCATCCTAATTCCTGCATCCGCCATCCCTGCACTCCCCATCCCTGCACTCCCCATCCCTGCACTCCCCATCCCTGCATCCCCCATCCCTGTATCCCCATCCCTGCATCCCCATCCCTGCATCCCATGTCCTGGCACTCACCTCCGCAGATGAGGCAGATGGCGCTGAGCAGCCCCGTCTCGGCGTCGTCCATCTCCAGTGGCAGCAGCTGGTTGGCGAAGGCGAACACCAGGTCCGTGAGGGGCCCGAAGCCGGCGTTGTGCATCTGCGTGCGGTTCAGCGTCAGCCCGTCCGAGAAGGTCATCGTGTCCTGCTCCGGCGTGTAGCGCGTGCAGATCCGCAGGATCTGGGGGTGAGCGAGGGCTGGGGGCTCAGCCTGCTGTCCCCATCCCCATCCCCAACCCCGTCCCCATCCCGGTCCCGGCTCTCACCAGGATATCGAGGCAGGCGGCTTTGAGGAGGGTGATCTGGTCGGCGATGGTGAGCGTGGTGAAGCCGGGGAGCTGCTTGGCAAACTCCACCGTCTTGATGATGCACTTGGTGGACAGCTCACTGAACTTGTCCCACAGGTCGATGTCCAGGGACACCCGCTGCTCCGAGCTGTTGTTCTGCGGCGCAAGGCAGGGGATGAGGGCACTGCAGAGGCTGCTGCAGCCCCCCCACAGGACCCCCCCCCCATCACCAACTCACCGTAGTGTATTTGCCGAGCTGGCAGAGCGCAGGGAACGTGTCCTGGTGGGCTTTGCGCACCTTCTCCACGAGCTCCTCCACCTCGGGTGTGATGGTGTAGCTCTCCGAGCACTCCGGCTTGGGCACGTCTTTCTTCTTCTTGTTCCGGTCATTGCGGACGGCTGCAGGGACAATGGGGTCAGTGTCACCAGCCCCATGGCCACCAGTCCCTGCCCGAGGTGGGGGCTCAGGCCCAACACACTCTGGATGAGGTCGTGTCCCCCCCCCCCACCGCCAGTGCTGCAGTGACATCCAGCCCTGCACAGCATTCCTTTAAGTAAGCCCCCAAAGGCATCAGGAGGCAATGAGGGGTTACTGCGCCCTGGGGGGGGGACACAGGACACCCCCATCCCTTGCCATGGGGACAGCGCTCAGCTCTGCTCTACAAAGCCTATACAGAGGAGGGGAGCATCAGAGATTGAAAATGGCAGCTGAGGCACCGCACTCCCTGTGGGGGAGTGTGGAAGAAGCAGTGGGAGCAGCCCCACATCCCGCAGGGATCAATCTCTGTGGGCCCGGACCCCCTCCCTGAGCTGCAGCGTGTGGGATGCTGAGCCTCCCCCCCCCCCATAGCATCCATCGCCCCCCCGTCACCCACCCACCCCGGTGGTGCGGCCCTGCGGGGTACCGCCGGGCACCATGACAACTGGCACCGAGACACCAGGAGGCCCCATCGGCATCATTTATCTCTGACATTATCAATCACGCGTTGCCTGGGCAACGGTGAGGATGTGACACAAACCCAGGGGTCCCCCATCTTCCCCCGGCCAGGGCCTCCCTGGGCACACGGTGGGAGCTGCTGGGCTGGATGTCCCCATCCCATCCCTGTCCTCACTCACACTCCTTGGACATGCCGACTTCGAAGCACTTCTGGAGGCGGCAGTACTGGCACCGGTTGCGCGTCACCTTGTTGATGATGCAGTTCTTGTCCCGGTGGCACGTGTACACCATGTTCTTCTGGATGCTGCGGCGGAAGAAGCCCTGGGGGAAGGGGGAATGACCCCAAAAACCCCAATCAGCACCCAGCCCAGGGACCCATGGGGATGGTGGCCCTGGCCCGGGGGCTCTCATGACCCATGGGGACAGTGGCAGCTCTCACCTTGCAGCCCTCGCAGGCGCTCACCCCATAGTGGTACCCGGAGGACTTGTCCTGGCAGACGAAGCAGGGCTTGTAGATGCGGGGCAGGGGAGGGGGCGAGGGCGGGCTGGGCACGATCTCCTCCGAGCTGGTGCTCTGCGTCTCCACGGCTGCAGGGAAGGTGACAGCATTCAGGGCATGGAGACCCCCCCATAGGCCCCATGGGGACCCCCCCCCCTCCCCAGTAACACAAGGGCTGGTCCTTGGTTGCGGTGACCTGCGCTGCCCACCCGGCCATGGGGCCGAGGTCGCACGGGGCCAAGCGGGGAGAGGACACGAGCTGGGAAGATGGAACTTGACATTTCCAGGCCACGGAGATGACGTGGGCTTGAGGCAGACAAAAAAATAATAAAAAGGGGAAAAAAATAGCAAAAAAAGGAAAGAAAAAAGCCGGGATGCGGGATCCCAGGAGCCCCCGGGCAGCCCCGCGATGGGGGGGGGCTGCTGTCGCGCACCCTCACGTGTGGGCACCGTGTGCACAGCCCCCGGTGCACCATAGTTAGGGGCACCCCCGTGTCCCAAAACCGTGTGGGATGTGCTTGCACCTCCCCAGCACACCAAAATCCCATGGGATGTGCCCTTCCCAGGCCATCCCTGTGCCCCACTGCCCCCCAGCACTGCCTGGAGGTACCCCCAGGACAAGCCCAAACCACTCTGGGGTGCCAGCCCCCAATGTAGGGTGCAGCCAGGCAGGGGTTAAGCGCTCCCCGGCTGCTCCGGGATGTTTGCTCATGTTTTTCTGCAGCGGAGCCAAGCGAACCAGTCAAACAGGATATTAAAGGCCAGGCCCTACAGGGGAACCCAGGTCCTGTTCCCCCCCCCATCCCCTGTGCCCCAAAAAAGGCCCCAAAATGGGCCCCCAAAAGGAGCCACACCAAGGAGAGGCCCTGGCCAGGGGCACCCACCCTGGCGCTGAGCCAAGGAGGGGTCCTATGCAGGCAGTGGGGCTTTCAGGGGTGATGGATGAGGGTTGGGGGGGTTCCCCCCAGGGCTGGCTGTGCCACTGCCATGGGTGCAGAAGGGGCTCAGGGAGGGGGGGCCAACGGGGACAAAGCCACCCACGAGGCCTTGTCACAACAGGGATGGTGAGTGTGCAGCATGGAGGCGAGTGCTGCAGGGTAGGGACCGAGCGTGCGGGGTGGGATGGGAGTGTGAGGGGTGGGATGAACATGCGGGGTGGGATGGGAGTGTGAGGGGTAGGATGGGAGTGGGAGGGGTGGGATGGGAGTGTGAGGGGTAGGATGGGAGTGGGAGGGGTGGGATGGGAGCGTGCGGGGTGGGATGAACATGCGGGGTGGGATGGGAGTGTGAGGGGTGGGATGGGAGTGTGAGGGGTGGGATGGGAGTGGGAGGGGTGGGATGGGAGTGTGAGGGGTAGGATGGGAGTGGGAGGGGTGGGATGGGAGTGGGAGGGGTGGGATGGGAGCGTGCGGGGTGGGATGGGAGCGTGCGGGGTGGGATGAACATGCGAGGTGGGATGAACGTGCGGGGTGTGATGGGAGCATGCGGGGTGGGATGAACGTGTGGGGTGGGATGGGAGCGTGCGGAGTGGGATGAACATGCGGGGTGGGATGGGAGTGTGAGGGGTGGGATGGGAGTGTGAGGGGTGGGATGGGAGTGTGCGGAGTGGGATGAATGTGCAGGGTAGGATGGGAGCGTGTGGGGTGGGATGAACATGCGGGGTGGGATGGGAGCGTGCGGGGTGGGATGAACGTGTGGGGTGGGATGGGAGCGTGCGGGGTGGTTTAGGAGTACGTGGGGTGGGATCCGAGCGCGCCGGGCAGAGCTTCCCAGGCGTCACTGAATAAATCACTGCTGCCACTCGAGGGAGCGGAGCCATTAAAGTGACTGAGCGAACGTCGTCTATAATTTATCGCCTCTTTTATATAATTTAAGAACTTCCTGGTGGAGAGCTGCACTCGCAAAATGCAGATCTGACAAGATTCTGATGTGCTGGGTGCGGAGGAGACGGGAGGGGGAAGGGACCCGGTTCCCCCCCCCCCATCAGCACACGCCACCACCAGCACCATGGGAATCCCCTGCCACCGCAGCCACCGCAGCCACCGGAGCTCGGTGCCACCAGCGAGGAGGCGCGGCTGCGGGCACAGCCGCCCCCAGGGCCGGTCATCCGGGAGCCCCTCGTGGTGGCATCAGGCCTGGGTGCCCCTCAGCAGCACCCAAAGGCGCTGAGGCACCACGATGGGTGCAAACAGCATCTGCTCCCACAGGGCGGGCTGGGGACAGCGGGAACCCCACATCCAGGCTCCCTCCCTTCCCCCAGCCCCATCTCCTGTGGAACAGGAGGGGCCCAGGCTCCGGCACCCCCCCCCCCCCCATTGGAGGAAGCGGAGCCCAGCTGCAGACCAGATGCTGCGGCTCCGGCTGCATCCCCCCTGCCCGCGGCCCCGCCGGCTGCTTCCTGCCCACACCGAGGGGACCCCGGGGCACCCCGGCACCCGCACCCCCGCCCTGGCGTGGGAAAGCGCCCGCAGGGCCCCGCCGTGCGCCAGGGCCCGGGGGGGACACCCGGGAGTCAGGGCTGCTCCCAGCAACCGGCGGCCAAAGGAGCCAGGGATGGGAGCCAGGGATGGGATCCAGGCTTCGAGAGCAGCGGGACAAGGGGCAAAGCCCCGCCGGGGCTGCGGTGGGGTCCACTGCACCCAAAGGAGGGTGGGGGGTCCCCCCCCCCAGGGCTGCCCTATGGGTGAGGATCCCACGTGCCCTGAATTCCAACGCCTGTGGGAGTGAGCGACGGGTGGGAAGAGGGCCCTGGGAGCCCTGAGCCGTGGGGTGCCCCAGGGCATGGGGTGCCATTGGGAACTGCCACCCCATCTGGTCCCTACGGCACATCCTGCCCTACGGATGGGGGTCCTGCCCCCCACCAGCATCAGGGCTTAGGGTCCCCATCACCCTGACAACGAGCCCAAGGTAAAAGCGGAGCCATCCAGCGCTAACATACAACCCAACACCATGGACCCCCCCAAGACCCCTACAGCACCCCACAAACAACCCTGCATCCCACGGACCCACATTGGCACAGGATGCCCATCACCTCAGCGGGCTCCTCCACCGCCCTCGTGCCTCAGTTTCCACAACCACAGCATTCCCAGGCTCTTCCTGATGCGCCAGCGAGGCCGCACAGCACCGGCGCAGCAGCCAGCACCTCGGGGCCAGCCCAGCCACTGCTGTCTATGGGGAAACTGAGGCACGGTGCAGTCACCCTGAGCCCTGCCGCTGGCTGGCAGCCCCGAGCCGGGGAGACACGGCACCTCGGTGTGACGCAGGGAGCGGGGCACAGTGCCAGGGAGAGCTGCCCGCGCCTGCCATTGGGTCACGGTCACTGTGACCAGCGCCCGGAGGTGCCCTGGCCCTCCCCATGGCACCAGGGCCACAGTTCCAATCGCAGCCAGCAACCCGTGGGGACGGGGCCGTGGCCAGGTCGCCCCTTGCCCTGCAGGATGGGGACACAGTGGTCCCCACATACCCCGCTCGGGGCAGCACAACCGCGCTGGGTTCTGGGGCACAGCCTGGGACACGCAGCACCCACAGAGGCAGTGGGAGCCCCTGCGCCCTCCCCAGCCGCAGACAAAGGCCCCTCGGCCGTGCTCCGTGCCAGAGGAAAGGACCAGAGACAATGCAGGGAGCAGGACCGGGCGCCACGGCCACACACAAACCCCCAGCACCAGCACCAGAGGAGGGAGAACCGGGAACCCCCCCCCGGCCCCATGTGCCTCACTGAAGGCTCACGCAGCCGTTATCACGGTGCCTGTCCCACAGAGCCCGAAAGGACCATTCCTGCCCATGGGCATCAGGCCAGGCCAGCCACATGCTGTGGGGACCATGGGGCTCCCCCCAAAGCAGAGGAAGGCTCCATGTTCCCCATGGGGTGGCAGCTCCGGGTACATTGCCCCTGCTCAGCAGAGGCACCCACACATCCTCTGCATCCTGTCCTGAGGACAGAGGGGACCCCCGGGGTGACACGGGGCTATCACCCCCCCAGGCACCAGAGGGGCTGCCTGGACCCCACATCAGCACCCAGGACACCCCAGCCCAGGGGGTCACCCTGACCCCCCCAAGGCCCATGGTGGGGGTCCCACGCTGGTGCCCCCCTCCACCCGCGCAGCAGTGGCGGCGGCTCCGTTTTAACTGGGTTTTGTTGGAGCCCTTATCAGGAGGGAGCGGAATTCCCATTGGAGCTGGCGCTGGCACCGCTGCAGACCCTGCTCATGGGAAGGGGGTGCGAGGGGCACCCACAGGGCCCCAGCCCCCCCCCGCGCTGGGCTCAGCCCCATCCCGACGCTCACCGAAATAGGCCAAGGGTTGTTCATGGCCGAGCTGGCGGCGGCGGTGCCGGAGCTGGGCCTGGGGAAGAGGGGTTTGGGCTGGGGGCTGTTGCCAGCACCCCCTTGGATCAGCACCCCCGGGACCAGCCCCCCGCGCCCCGCTCAGCCCCCGCACCCACGGGCAAGCCCCCAGCACCCATCGCTCCGCACCCCGCACCCATCCCCGCATTCCCACCCACCCCCGCCCCGGATCAGAGCCGCGTTTCGAGGCCGCTCCTCCCGCCCGGGCGGGCTCCAGCACCGGCCCGAGGCAGCGGTGAGGGGCCCGGCCGCCCCCCGGGGCGCAGGTACCTACAGCGACCGGAGCTGCTCCAGGACGGGGGGCGGCGGGGGGCCCCTCGGGGCGCGGGGGGGCCGCGCTCCGGCAGCAAACAGCCCCGGCCCGGCCCGTAGAAATCCATCCGGAGGAAGGGGCCGGGGGGCAGCCCCGCCACCGCCGCGCCCTCGTACATGGCCCGGGGCCGCGGCTCCCTCCGGTCCGGCGGCGGGGGCGGCCCCGGTGCGGTCAATGCCCCCCCCCGCGGCAGCCGGGCCCCCCGCGCCGCGCTGCCATGGCCCCGCCGGGGCTCAGCCGGGGAGCGCGGCCCCGCCGCTCCGCTCCGCGCCCGGGCAGGCGGCGGCGGAGGAGGAGGAGGAGGAGGACGAGGGGGAGGGGAGGAAGGCGCAGCCCCGCCGGCTCTGCGGCTCCGGCAGCCCCGGTCCCTCCCGGCACCAGCCGCCTCCCCACAGCCTTAACCCGCTCCGCGCCGCGGGGCCGCCCCGGTACCGAACGGGACGGGACGGGGCGGGCGGCACCGGCCACGGGGGAGCCGGGGGGGGGGGGGGGGGCCGGGGCTGCCCGTCGGCCGCGGCTCATTTGCTTAATGGGATGCGGGTGAACTGCGGGTGAACCCGGCGGGAAGGGCTCACCTCGGCCTGACCCCCGGGGGTGCGGGTACCACTGCCCCGGGGCGCGGGAGCGTGTGTGTGCGTGTGCGTGTGTCTGTGCACACGCGTGTGTTCGCATGTGCAGCCCCGCTGCACGGCGGCACTGACGGGTGCGTTTGTGTGTGGGCACATAGGGCAGCCCATGTGCACGCACACACATGTGCATCCCTTCTACGCACACATACATGTGTGTGATGCCGTGTCCCCACCAAGCACGGGAGCAGCAGAGCACGTGAACACGTGTCTGTGTATGTCCACACTGCGTGTGAGTGCATGGACACACCGCCACTGCACACATGTGCGTTTGCATGCGGCCCACAGCACCACACGTTATCCCTCCCCATCTGTGCATATAGGCCCGCCACTGGAGGTGACACCCCAAAGCGGTGACACCGGCATCACGGTGGGCTCAGCACCACTCTCTGCACCAGACAGGGCCGGACCCATGCCAAGGACAGCAGCTTCAGTGCATGTGGCCTTTGCCATGGGATGCGGGTCCACCTCTGCCCCATGCTGCCCACCAGAGGGGTGCCCTTAGAGGGGGAGCTCAGGACACTGCAGAGCCCAGTGAACCCCAACACAGGTCCTGCCTTGGGCAAGCAGCTCAACCCTGCACATGCAGCAAGCAGCGTGCATGAGCAGATGTGCACGTGCACATGTGTGTGCACGCATGGCACATGTACACAGCAGAATGCACACACAGAGGAGGGTGCACACACACACACCCCAGCACTGAGGACACCCTCCCGCTGGCACAGCCGCACTCAGCACATCCACGGGCCCCAAAGTGAGCGGCGAGGGGCCCCCAAAGAGAGGGGGCAAAAGGGGAGGAAAACACAGAAATGAGTAAGAAAAAGGCCGGGAGGCGTGTGCATGTGTGTGTGCATGTGTGTGCATGTGTGTGCATGTGTGTGCATGTGTGTGCATGTGTGTGCATGTGTGTGCATGTGTGGATGTGTGCAAAGCAGAGCGGCGGCGCCTGTTTAAATAATAATAGAAAGTCAAAGGCTTTGCTTAGCCAGCAGGTTTCTGAACAAAAGCCCAGCGCTCCTCCAACTTCCTGCAGCGAACATGACAAATGTCTGCTTTGACTCATTTACCAGCGCTGGAAAGAATGTGGCTGCGACGGAGGGGACGGCGGAGGGGACGGCGGCCGGTGGCACCGCGCAGCCCAGGCCGGTTGTGCCGTGCACGCAGGCCCCGCCGGCCAGCGCTTCCCGTCCCACGCCGGAGGAACAGGAAGAAGCAGAGATTAAATAAAGAAGAAACCACCCCAAAGTCTTAACGCAGAAGCCAAGAGGAACTGGGTGAGGGGAGCACCCCGCACGCGAGGGCGACACGGATACCCTAATGCCGTGTCCCACTGCCCCACAAGCAGCCCGGAGGTGCCAGAATGGGGTTCCCTGCTTAGCAGCATCCCCCCAGCCCTGCTTCCTCCCGGCACCACTCATGGGGGCACAGACAATGCTCTGGGGAGCACAGGATGCTCCCATGAGCGGGATGGAGCCTTGGCCACAAAGCCCATGAGGACACCCCGGGGGACACCACGGTGCCCAGAATGAGCAGCTTCAGGAGCGCACGGTCACAGCCCCAACAACAGGACACGGGCAGGGACCCCCAGGACCCCCCCAGCGTAGCCTGGGGTTCGGGGTGCAGGGCCCCAGCCCCTTCCCCCCATCCCCATGCTGGCACCTCGGGGCCCCGCAGCCCCCCCGCTCGCCCGCCCACTTCAAAAGACCCCATTTATCCCCTTCAGCGCCTTTTGAGCGCGGCGAATTCCCGGTTCCCCCCCGGCCCCCGTGACAGTGATAGAAAACCTCCGCTGTAATGGGCTTTCCCAGGCGCGGGGGCCCTGCGCCCAGCGCGGCCTCATCAATCTTCCCCAGGCGGAGGAGATGGGGAGGCGGCCGAGGGGTCCCCAGCCCCGCACCCCAGCACCGGGGCCCCCCAACCCCCCCCAACCCCCCCCCGCAGGCTGCAGGGAGCACGTTTTGCTCATTAATTTTTAAAAATTAATTAATTACGGGGCCGCTGCGGGAGAGCGGCTGCGGCGTGGAGGAAACCGGAGCCAGGGGGTAGGGTGACAGCCGGGGGCCCCCCGGCCCGGCAGCCCAGAGCACGGGGAGGGGGCCACGGTGGGGGCCCATTTCCAGCCATCAGGCCTGGGAACCAGGGCAGCAGGAGGGAACCCCTCATAGCCCCCCCCATGAGCAAGGGAAGGGGACCCCCCCCCCCCAGGACAGCCAGACCCAAAGCCATCAGGGAGTCCCTGGGGACAGCCCCGCCACGCGTGCATGGGGACACAGGCAGCCCTATGGCACATGTGGCGTGCACACACGGGCACAGTGGGTGCTGAGCACACTTGCACACAGCCCCCTCCACAGAGTCACTCAGCCCTGCACATGCTTGTTACACGTATGAACCCCACATGCACACACATAACCCCAGCCACATGTGGGCACAGCTGGCAGCACACACGCACAGCATCACGGACACACACGGATGTGCATGGGTCACACAGCACTGAGTGGGGAGAGGTCTCACATCCACCCCGGGTGCCCCATGCTCTTCACCCATAGCCTGGAGCCCTGGCCATGACAATGGGTCCCAGGGCACCCGGGGACACCCACTGCAGGCTGAGGGGTGCCACCAGCCGTCCCCTGCATCCACAGCCGGGGCAGCCCCAAGCACCACGCACAGGATGCAGCCAATCCCATTCCCTGGCATCCCAGGAGCCGGATCCGGCACCAGCAGCCCCAGCGATACCGGATCCCCATCCTGACACCCAAGGCCCCAGCGTGGCTCCCGGCCAAACCCCCGGGGGGGGGGGGGAAATCTGCACCCCCGGGAGGGCCCAGCTGGATCGGCCCGGGGGCTGTGCAGCTGCAGCACATCTGGTGAGGGTGGGCTGGTGGTGGGGATGGAGGCGCATCAGGAGGTGGGGGGCGCTGCACCAGCCCCTCAGATGGGACGCGGATCCCAGCAATTCCCTCCTGGCCCCATCACCAGCAACAAGAGCAGGGGCATCCTGCCCACAGCCCCCAGACACCGCAGGACCTACACAAACACGACACCCGTTAGGCTGTGTGGGTGCCATGGGGGGGGAAGCACACAAAGCGCCCCCACCCCTTGGAACACGCTCCCCAGCAGGGAAAGCCGAGGGGAAACTGAGGCACAGCCCACCTGGGGGCCACCAGCCCCATTGTCAGACATGGAGGGAGAACGATGTGGGGGGACACAAGAGCTGCCCCCATCCCGTTCCCACAATGCCAGGCGTCGGGAATGGCCCCAGAGCCAGCGCGGGGGAGGGGCCCCACCCGCCGACACCCAGTGGCTGAACTGGTCCCACTGGGTCCCACCGCCGCCGGGGCGGCTCCGGCGGGGACAGCACCCCAGGCCGGCCCTGCCCGGGCCTGCACCGTCCCCCGCGGCCAGGGATGGGGTAGGGGGGGGGGCCCCGCCACACCCCGACCCACGGCGGCCTCCCCGACGGCGGGTGCCGCGGGGCACCCATGCCACCGGCGCGGGAACGGGCGAGGGCACCCATCCGCAGCGGTGCATGGGCTCCGGCAGCTGCCCCACGGCACCCATTGTGGGTGCAGGGAAACTGAGGCAGGCTGCGGGGTGGCGGTGCCGGGAGCACCTCCCGCGGCTCCTGGCTGCCGGCGCGGCGGGGCGGTGATTACCGGGGCCGTGATGGACGACCCTGTCAGGGGGAAATTGAATCAGGAGCAGACGCGATGATTGCCTTCATCGCCTCCCCCACCGCGGCCCCCGCGCCGCCGGCGAACAAAGAGCCACGGCGGGGACACGGCATCGGCCTCCCCGGCCACCGCCGACACCGCTCGGTGCAGCCCGGCTTCGGTGGGTGCTGGGGACAGCCAAGGGCCCGTTCGCAGCGCCGTTAGCAGCCGGGCTATAAACAGAGCCGTTAACAAAGGCGCAGCAGCAGGTCAGTCACACGCACCCGTCCGCCCCTGCCTCAGCTTCCCCAGCAGCACTAACGGGGGACACGCGGGGGGAAGCGCCCGGCACTCGCCCCCCACCACCACCAGGAAGGAGCTGGTGCCCCCAAACAGAGCTTCCCATTAGTGGCTGTGAGCAGGAAGACCCCCCCCCATCACCGGTGCCACCGCCCTAGTGCTGGTTATGGACCGGTGCCGGAGCAGCATCACGGGGTCAGCACCCGCATCCCAATCTGAGCACAGACTCCAGCACCCAGGGGTCCTCACACACCCCCTTTCCCACCAGCCCCCCCCACCCCTCCGGAAGAGCCGCGGTACTCACTGGCAGGCGAGGGGGTGCTGTATCCGCTGACGGGCAGCTGGTGCTGGATACCAGCAAGGGTGCTGGGCGGTGAGAGCCCCCCCAGCATGTGGGGGAAGAAGAAGGCGTAGGGGGGCACGGGGTAGCCATTGAGGTGCCCCCCTCCAGGAGTGGGGCAGGAGCTGCTGTTGCTGGCCATGGCGAAGAGGGGGGGGTCTCCGCAGGGTGGGGGGCTCTCAGGCGCGGGGTGCAGGGCCTGAGCAGAGCATGGGGCCCGCGGGGACCCGCTGCCCGGCGCTGTCCTCACTGGCTCCTGCAGCGCTGCGGGGGGGAACAGAGAGGGGGGTCAGTGATGGGACACCCACAAGCCGTGCCTCAGTTTCCCCAGACCCCCCCCCTCCATTCCCAAGGACCACGTCCCCTCCCGGCCCCAGGAGGGCGCAGGCGGCTGGGCCCAGCGCTCCCCATGGGATTAACCACAATCCCCCCAGATTAACGACACCGGGACGGGCAGGCGCAGGGCGCTAATCGGGGTTTAGCGGGCGATGGGGGGGACGGCGCGGGGACACTGCGGCCCCATAGGGCACCCCCTCACACCAGGGACCAAGCAACAGCATCAGAGCTGCTCCCCCAGCCTTACCCTGGGAATGGGGAGCATGGGGCAGCCCCCCTGCCCCAGTCTGGGGGCTGCAAGGCAGCCGGGGGGGGGGGGATATGGGATGGATGAGCGCACCGGGGTCCCCTGAGGACAGTGGCCCTGCTCCACCCTGGCTCTGCTGTCACAGCCATGGCCCCTCCACCTCTGCTCCCACACATGCACCGAGCGCAAGGGGCCTCAATGGGGCAGGAAAGGAGGGGGGGTGGTGTCCCCCTGAGGTCCCGGGGGGGGGGCTCAGCCTCTGCCACAGGGCTGGGCTGTGCCCATCGAGGTGCAGCCTGCACCGTGTGCCTGGTGATGCCAGCAGCTCCCACGCCAAGGCAGGGACAGGGACCCTGCGCCAGGCCGGGGGGTGGCGGTGGGAAGAGAGGTCCGGGGGGGGGGGGGGGGTGGTAAAGGGGGGGGCACGGGGCTTTCACAATCCGGGCTGGCTGTTTATTTAAGCACTGGCGCGGGGCCCGGCGGGGGCTGTTTATTTGCCGAGAGTGTTGGCTCCCGGCCTGGCGGAGGCGGAAAAGGATCCAGAGGAACAAGGCTGGGCCGCCCGGCGAGGCGCTGGGGAGGGGCTGGGACGGGCACGGCCCTGCCCGCCCCACCAGCACCCAACTGGGAGCACCCACCCGAGACAGGACCCCCTTCCCCCCCCCCCCATCCTCCCAGCATACACCAGCACCCACAACCCCTGCGCTGCTCCCACCCATTGAGACCGGCTGGAGCACCCATGGGAGACCTAAGGGCGGGCACCCAGCAATGGCTGGGGTGGGGGTTACATCCTCCCCAAGCACAAGATGCTGCGGGATTCCCATGGGCACGGTGCTGGACACCGGGTCAGCATCATCCGTTTGGACCAAGCGCTTGGCACCAAGGAGGGGACAGACCTGGCGTGGGGTCCCCACATGGCGCTGCAGGGCCCCATAGCGGGGGGCTGCCCATTGCCCCCCAGCCAGGCAGTGGTCCCTGCACCGCGCTGCCCGGGGGGAGCAGGGGGGCTGGAGGTGCGGGAAGCACTGTTTATGTTTGGCAGTGCCAAGTGCTCACCCGGCACCACGCCAGCCGCAACGGGCCCCAATTACTCAACACTCTCCCCCCCGCATGCCGCCAGCCTGGGACCGAACGAGGCCGGCACCGGGCACCCTAAACCTGCGGCAGACCCACAGCTTCCCAGTGCCCCACAGCTGCAGGAGGGTCTGGATCCCATTGACCCCCCGTGCCAGCACAGACCCCGGCCCATGGCTGCTCCCAACCCAGCTGTCATGGGCATCCCGAACGTGAGTCCCGGGCATGGCAAATGGGGTCCCACTCCTGGAGAGCCCCAGGCCAGCAGCATGAGGCCGGGGGCCGCGCAGCCCCTCGAGAGGGGCCCACGCTCGCCCTTCCCGGCGCCTTTTCCTCCAGTCCCCGGCAGGAGCTGGACGGGCCCCGGAGCTTCCTGGAATCCAGCGCCTCGTTCCAGCCCCGCGGAAAACGCTGCTGCGGGGCCCGGGCCAAATCCCAGCCACGAGGAACCTCCCGCCCAGGCCGGGGGTGGCCCCCGGGAGCGGACGGACGCACGGACACACGGACCGGAGCCTTCGCAGGGCTGGCAGCAGCGCGGCTGGGGGCGACCACGGCTGCCAGAGCCGCTTTCAGCCCATGGACCCCAACAGAGCGCACCCCGCACACCCCAACAGAGCCGGCAGCACTGGCACAAGACCCCCAGGGGACCCCTTCCAAAAGTACTGCGACCCCGGGTTGGATTCATTGCCCAACGCCAGGCACAGCCCCTGGCAGGGCCAACGCTAACCACAGAGCACGCAGCATCACACCGGGACTGCGGTACCCAACCACAGCAGCCACCCGCAGCCCTGCCAGCTGAGGGGGCCAGGCAGCAGCACCTCCCATCCGTGAACCTCCCCCCCCACCCCCCAAGTGCAGCAGCACCCCCAGCCCCGGTGCCCCCATCACACCACCAAACCCAGCCGCGCTTCCTGCCAGGGCACACGGCGATGGCAGCGCCAGCGCCCGGATGTGACACTCCGGGGAGCGGGGACACCGCCCTGGCCTCCCCCTGGCACCGAGGGGACAAGCGGGGCTGGGGTTGCTCTGGAGGTGCCTGGCAGGGCAGCGGGCAGCGGCCAAGCCCTTCCTGTCATGCTTGCGGGCACCGTGCTCCCGGCCGCAGCTTCCCCTCGCCGCTATCGGTTCCTGGGCAGCCAGGTTTCAGTTCACCCCCAGGCTGGCTGCCACGGATGCCAGCCACCCCGAACTCTGCCACCCTGCTCCTGTGCCACCCCAGACACTGCCACCCTGCTCCTGTGCCACCCCGAACTCTGCCACCCTGCTCCTGTGCCACCCTAGACACTGCCACCCTGCTCCTGTGCCACCCCGAACTCTGCCACCCTGCTCCTGTGCCACCCCAGACACTGCCACCCTGCTCCTGTGCCACCCCGAACTCTGCCACCCTGCTCCTGTGCCACCCCGAACTCTGCCACCCTGCTCCTGTGCCACCCTAGACACTGCCACCCTGCTCCTGTGCCACCCCGAACTCTGCCACCCTGCTCCTGTGCCACCCCGAACTCTGCCACCCTGCTCCTGTGCCACCCCGAACTCTGCCACCCTGCTCCTGTGCCACCCTAGACAATGCCACCCTGCTCCTGTGCCACCCTAGACAATGCCACCCTGCTCCTGTGCCACCCCGAACTCTGCCACCCTGCTCCTGTGCCACCCCAAACTCTGCCACCCTGCTCCTGTGCCACCCCGCTCCTGTGCCACCCCAGACACTGCCACCCTGCTCCTGTGCCACCCCGAACTCTGCCACCCTGCTCCTGTGCCACCCCGAACTCTGCCACCCTGCTCCTGTGCCACCCTAGACACTGCCACCCTGCTCCTGTGCCACCCCGAACTCTGCCACCCTGCTCCTGTGCCACCCCGAACTCTGCCACCCTGCTCCTGTGCCACCCCGAACTCTGCCACCCTGCTCCTGTGCCACCCTAGACAATGCCACCCTGCTCCTGTGCCACCCTAGACAATGCCACCCTGCTCCTGTGCCACCCCGAACTCTGCCACCCTGCTCCTGTGCCACCCCAAACTCTGCCACCCTGCTCCTGTGCCGCCCTAGACACTGCCACCCTGCTCCTGTGCCGCCCTAGACACTGCCACCCTGCTCCTGTGCCACCCCGAACTCTGCCACCCTGCTCCTGTGCCACCCCAGACACTGCCACCCTGCTCCTGTGCCACCCCAAACTCTGCCACCCTGCTCCTGTGCCACCCCGCTCCTGTGCCACCCCAGACACTGCCACCCTGCTCCTGTGCCACCCCGAACTCTGCCACCCTGCTCCTGTGCCACCCCAGACACTGCCACCCTGCTCCTGTGCCACCCCGAACTCTGCCACCCTGCTCCTGTGCCACCCTAGACACTGCCACCCTGCTCCTGTGCCACCCCGAACTCTGCCACCCTGCTCCTGTGCCACCCCAGACACTGCCACCCTGCTCCTGTGCCACCCCGAACTCTGCCACCCTGCTCCTGTGCCACCCCAGACACTGCCACCCTGCTCCTGTGCCACCCCAAACTCTGCCACCCTGCTCCTGTGCCACCCCGCTCCTGTGCCACCCCAGACACTGCCACCCCGCTCCTGTGCCACCCCGAACTCTGCCACCCTGCTCCTGTGCCACCCCAGACACTGCCACCCTGCTCCTGTGCCACCCCGAACTCTGCCACCCTGCTCCTGTGCCACCCTAGACACTGCCACCCTGCTCCTGTGCCACCCCGAACTCTGCCACCCTGCTCCTGTGCCACCCCAGACACTGCCACCCTGCTCCTGTGCCACCCCAAACTCTGCCACCCTGCTCCTGTGCCACCCCGCTCCTGTGCCACCCCAGACACTGCCACCCTGCTCCTGTGCCACCCCGAACTCTGCCACCCTGCTCCTGTGCCACCCCAGACACTGCCACCCTGCTCCTGTGCCACCCCAAACTCTGCCACCCTGCTCCTGTGCCACCCCGCTCCTGTGCCACCCCAGACACTGCCACCCCGCTCCTGTGCCACCCCGAACTCTGCCACCCTGCTCCTGTGCCACCCCGAACTCTGCCACCCTGCTCCTGTGCCACCCCGAACTCTGCCACCCTGCTCCTGTGCCACCCTAGACACTGCCACCCTGCTCCTGTGCCACCCCGAACTCGGCCACCCTGCTCCTGTGCCGCCCTAGACAATGCCACCCTGCTCCTGTGCCACCCCAAACTCTGCCACCCTGCTCCTGTGCCACCCCAGACCCTGCCACCCTGCTCCTGTATCACTCTGTTTCCATGCCACCCCAAACTCTGCCACCCCAGGCCCTGCCACCCTGCTCCTGTACCACCCCAGACTCTGCCACCCGGCTCCTGTGCCACCACAGACACCTCCACCCTGCTCCTGTGCCACCCTGGTGCCCTGCCACTCCTCTGCCACCGCCACCCCAGCCCCCTGCCAGCCCAGAGCTGGCCGGGGCTGCTGCCCACATCCCCCAGCCTCACCCCAACGGGTTACAGGCACATCACGGTGCCAGGCCACCCCCGTGGCACCCAGGCCGAGGGTCAGGCCGGGGAGCTCTGGGGACCACGCTGTGCCGGGGGGAGCCCGGTGGCCCCCGCTGCTCTGGCAGCCTCCTGGGCAGGGCAGGAAGCGCCCGCGGAGCCGCTGTGCGGTCGAAGCCTGCGGTTTCCTCGCTGCTGTCAGCGCTTGGCCCGGGACGGCCTCACACGCGAGGCCAAGGACCGGCTGCCCCCCAACCACCCCCGGCCCCCGGCTCCAGCGGCGCGGTTCAGGGGGTGCGCGGGGGTCCCCTGGCAGGGCCGCACAAGCGAGACCCCCACCCTGTATCCCCGAAGCATCTCAGCCGTGAGTCACCGTCACGTTTCTCACGTCCTCGGGCAGGCGTGAATCATGCCCCAGCCCGGCTGCAGGGCCGGAGCCAGCGGCACACGCTCGGCACAGACTGCGTGTGCCAGAGCTGGGGCTGCCACAGCCGCGCTCAAGGGGATGTGGGGCTCGTGTGGACCCCAGGAACTGCATGGGCAGCACTGATGCCACTGCGCCACGGCACCCGATGGACCAGCATCAACCCACACCCGGACACAGCGACACAGAGGTGGGGACGGAGTCCTTGCCAACACCCCACGGGGGCCCCACGGCGTGAGCCCTCGCCCCGTGGGTCCTCGCCCCTGACACCCCCACGTCCCGCTGCCGGCTGGGAGCCACAAACTGAAATTCCACCTGTTGTGGCCAGGCCGGCTCTGGTTACTCCGGGAACGCGATGCTCCGGTTACACGTCCCGCACCCGCCACCACGCTCCCCATTCTTCTGCGGGAACAGGTGCCCCGGCCCCCGCCACAGCCCCCGGCACGGCCGTGCCACGTTGCCACCGGCACCACCTCTGCACCGTGGGTGCTGCATCACCAAAGGACCAGCCATGCCCCCCCCCCCCAGCACCTGGCACTGCGGGGACCCCCACCCATGCCCACAGCGGGGACACCCCCGGCTCCAGCTCAACCCCGATCCTTAGGATGAGCGCAGGGAACCCCAAGTCCCGCTCACGGGGAGTCACGGTCCCGGGGTGCCCCATCCCGGCTCCCCACGGACTCCTCCTGGGCAGCAGCAGGATTGCAGCCGCTCGCGGCAGCCCCCGGTTGTTTTTAGCCCTGGATGCGGCGCGCAGCCGGCGCCCTGGGAACGGCGTGCCGGGAACAGCGCGGCCCCAGACAGCCCTTTCTGGCTCGGCGACAGCCGGCAGACAAGTGCAGCCGGCTGCGCCCGCGGCATGGGGCCGCTCGGGACACGGCACCCGCGGCTGGCGTGGGACAGCGCAGCGGGCAGGCGGCAGCGTTAACACCCCCGGACAGCGGGACCTGGTGGCACCGGGCCCCTGGCTCCGGCAGGCTCCAGGACCAGGTCATGCAGGGATGGGACCTGGGATACCTGGGGGGGAGCCAAACCGCCACCGCGTCGCACCCAGGCTGGCTACACAAGGGCACGCAGACGTGTGCCACCACCGTGTCCTCTGGCACCGCCTGGTAACCGGGGCCGGGGCAGGCCAGGACGGGCACATGCGGCCCCTCGCCGGGCCTTGCCATGAACAAACCCCCCCCCCACCACCACCCGCTAAGCCGCCTCCAGCCGCAGGGAGATTAACCCATTTTCTGTAATCAGCACATGTGTCACCGCAGATATGATCGACCCCCCCCCCCCCCGTGCTGCCAGCACCGCAGCCCTTCCCCCCGAGCCCTGGGGCTGGCACTGCCATGGGGAGCCCTGCGGCATGGGGGTACCCCACAGCATGGGTCCCGCAGTCCCAGCCGAGAGTCCCCATAAAGTGCTGCAGCAGCACCCCAGAAAGGGCAAAGGAACACCCCCAGTGGCAGCCCTGGTGGCCCAGGGCACGCTCTGCCCACGGCCGGTGCAGCCGAATGTGGCACGTTGACACGCCAGAGCCTCCTGGTTATAAATAGAGCCGGAGCCGCGGCGCTGGTGAATCCCAGCGCCGCAGGGCAGGCGGTGGCATGGGCCCTCCCCAGGCTCACCGGCCGCAACGCCGCTCACAGCACCGGGACTAGGGACACAGCGGGTGTGCAAGGACAGCCGAGCATCCCTGCAGGCACGGGGTAGCACAGGATGAGGCACCGGGCACTGGCCTCTCCCCACTGTCCCGGTGCCCGCTGGTGGCAGCTGGGTCACCGCGAAGGGTCTGCAAGTGGTGGATGAAGGCACCAGGCACCCATTGGCACCCCCAGTGCCAGCACCCGTGGGGACACGCGTGTCCCCGCACCACAGCAAGGTCACCCTCAAGGGCAGGGCGCGGGGCCCACGGGTGACATATGGCCCGGCAGCGGTGGTTGTGGGGCTGCTAAGCCACCGAGTCGTCACCCGCTAATCCCAGCACCGAGGCTGCGGTCAGGGCACCGCACCCAGAGCTGCCACCCGGCGCCTCCCAGCACCCTGGAGCGGGACAGGCGAGGGGCACCGGTGTGGGGATGCCCCCGTGTTCCCCCCCCTGGCACCCACTGGGCTCTGGGACAGCCCCTGCCACCCAACGAGGTCAAAGGTCAGAGGCACAGATTTGGGGGACACCCCAGCTCCAGCGGGCAGGGGGGTTCTGCACCTACACCCCCCCCCCTGTTTATGGCGCTGCTGCCCACCCCGAGGGTCCCCCCACCCTCGGGGTCGCGGAGTGGGGGACACGCAGTGGGGCAGCCCCCAGCTCCCCCCCCCCCACTACCGTCACCACCGCTCCATCAGGACCCCGCCGGGGCTCCTCCACCCCCAGGCCGACCCCCGGTATCTGCGGCGGCGGCAGCCGGCACCCCCCGCCCGGCCCCCCCCGGCCTCGCCGCCGCGCCAGCGCCCTGTCAGCCGCGGAGAGCGATGGCTTCCTCCGCCCGCCGGCCAGGAAACGGCGCAGACGCCGCTCCCGCCCCCCCGGACCCCAGCCCCCGGCGCCCCCCGCGCCCCCGGCCCCGCTCACCCGCCCGGCCCCGCCGTCTGCGCCCCGGCTTCACCCCCCCGGCACCCCGAAAAGGGGAAGCGGCCCCGGCTTCCCCCCGCCGCGGGGGGGGGGGGGGGGGAACGTGGCTGCGCGCACCGGTAACGGGGGGGGAACCTCGGCGATTCCGGGGGCATCCCCCAGCCCCGCGCTCTATGGAGGAACCTCGACACCCCCCCCCCCCCGGGGCGTGGGGTACCCCGAACCCTCACAAGGGCGGCGGGGGGGGGGGGGGGATCCGGCCCCGGGAGGGGGGACCCCAGCACCGGTAACCAGAGAGGACCCAGCACCGCCAAGGCCGGGGAAAACGGGGGCAAAGCCGCGATCCGGAACCGCGGCGGGGGCAGCGCTGCGCCTCCGGGGCTCACGGCAGCCTCAGCCAAGCGGGGGGGGGGGGGGGGGGGAAGGAAACGCACCGGGATCCCCCCCCCACCGGGAGGGATCCCCATTAAGCGGAGGGGGATCCCCAGAGGCGGTACCGGATCCGCGGCAAGGTCCTCCCTGCCCACCCCGGCGCGCTCACAGGGGCCCGCTCCTTTACCTGATCACGGCGACTTCCCACCGAGATCCTCAGAACCGGGAGGCTCCCGGTGGCGGCTGCATGGCGGCGGCGGGGAGACCCGGCCTGAAGGGGGGGTGGTGACGGGGGAGCGGGGGTGGGGGGGGTACCGGAGGGGAAAGGGGGGGGGGGGTTCAACGAGCGGCGGCCGCGGCCATTGCGAGTCATGTGCTCGCGGGGAAACTTTACCCGGGGCTGGGCCGGGCGCGGCGGCGGCGGCGGCGGGCGGGGACCGAGCGGAGGCCACGCCCCCCCACAGGCCACGCCCCCCCTCGCGTAAACCACGCCCGTTCGCACACCACGCCCTTCACGCGGGACACGCCCCTCCCCCGACCCTCGCCAGCCAATGGGAAGCCGCCGTGGGCGGGGCCGCCGCTACATTGTAACTCTTTGAAGTCTCCAGAAGGCGGAAGGGGAGAAAGTGGGTGCGCGCGCCGCGCGGGAAGCGAGGAGAGGGGGGGGGCTCTTAAAGGGGCCGCGCTTCATAAAGCTCGTTGCGCCTTTTCCTTCTCCTTGTCTCGTAAAAGGATGCAAGGGATACAGGATGGGGGTGAAGGGACCACCCAGGGCATGGGGGACTGGGGGGGACGGTCAAGCGGGATGGGGGATACACAAGATGTCCCCACGCTCAGAGGGGCAGGGCATGGTCCTCCTCCATGGGCTGAAGTCAAGGGGGTGAAGGAGGCATTCCTGCCTGCCCCCCAACAAAGCCACTGACCCCGAGGACAGGGATATGGACACAGGTTGTGCTGCTGCATTCCTGATTCCCTCATCCCTACCAGGGTGACAGCTCCGGCACCTCTGTGTCCCTCACATTCTCACCAGGTCGCCCACCTGCATCCCACTGAGGACACACAGGGGATTAAGGCAACTTTGCTGTGAAAAGGGAAAGAAAAAAGGAGAGCTGCAGCCTGAGGCAGCCCTGGCCCAGCCTCATGCCCCAGGCTGGCTCCCACTGGGTCCCTGGGGCCACCCAGAGCAGCACTCCTGTGCCTCAGTTTCCCCTCTATTCAAGGCAGGGCGAGGTGGGACCCCCGGGCTCACTGGGGGCAGCGAGGTCTGGGCACCCACAGCCCGGCACGGCCGCTGGCCCCCTCCCCAACATGGTGGTGCTGCCGCTGCGGCGAGGCCCAAGCGCCGGCATGTGCTCAGCCCAGAGGAATGCGCCAAATCACTGCCAGATGTGCGCAGAGGCCACCCCGCCGCCCCCTCCAGGGCCCACCGGGCACCAAGGACTCCAAAGCACCCCACTGTGGGGCTGATCCCCCCGTTGCCCGCATCCTGCCTGCCCGCAGCTCCCAGCCCCAGCCTGTCCCATGGCGTCGGGGTGCCGAGGCCCAGCGGGAGGACGTGGGTGCCGGCGCACAGACAAGAAGCGCCATGGGCACAGGGCCGCGTCCCCGGTGTCCCCGCAGCGCTCCCCCGGTGCCATCACAGCGGGGTCATGTGGGGTCCTGCCCCACATCCCTGGTCCCGGTACCCACAGGAGCGCAGCCGAGCGGAACGGGGCTGTCAGATGGAATCTGGGTGCCGGCGGTGACGCCGCAGCGGGAGGCGGCCGTGCCCGACACGTGGCTGCTTATGTAAGGAGAGTGCAAGGGAGGACAGCGATGGCCGGGGCACCGGGGACACCGCCGAGGGGACACCAGGTCCCCGCTGAGCACATGCGGCCGGACACGCACGCAGAGGGCACAGCACGTGTGTGCGGGAGCAGGGGGACGTGGGCACACATGTGCCGGAGTTGGGGGGGGCACGGAGCCCGGCTGGCCCCTCAGCATCCCCATGATGCTGTGGGGCCGGGGGGGGTCCCAGGCAAGCAGAGGTGTCCCCACACTGCAATGGTCTCGCCGTGGTGCTGCCGGCCCCTCACGGCGCGGTGCTGAGCGGCTCCGGCACCGCGCAGCTCACCCCATCCGTGTGCACTATTGATTTTTCACGCACTGCAGCAGAGAGCGGAGCCAGGGCTGGCACGGCCCCGGAGCCGCGTTCCCACGCCATGGGGCCACGTCCCTGTGGCACCCCGCTCTCCTTGTCCCCACCCAGGGCACCCTGAAGGCAGCACCAGCACCCTCCAGCCTCACCATGGGATGCTCATGGCAGCGGGGCTGGTACCCACCGTGCCCTGCCTGTACCCAGCACCTCACCCAGCACCGTGGTGGGCACAGGGGGGATGCGGGGAGCAGGGGCACCGCGGTGCCCACCCGTGTCACCAACACGTCATTGTGGTCACACACGCTGCCAGCCGCTCCCTTCCGGCCCATGCCATCCTGTGCCATGGGGCTGCATCATGGGCACAGGGTAGGATGCAGCTGCTGGGGGTGAGGGGGAGCAGGGAACCCCCCTGGCAGCCCCAGTTCTGCCCATGGGGATGCTGGTACCAGCTCAGCCCCATGGATGGGTGGCAGGGCCTGGGTCCCCCACATGTGAGGCCTGGTGAGGGACAGGGGACACAGCCTGGGCTGAACCCACGTCCCCCCCCCGTGCTGCTTCCCAGCAGCTCTGTTATAAATAGCCCCGTGGCAGCAATGGGCTAAGCCGTGCTCAGGGCCTGGCTGGGGCCACCGCCTGCCCCCGGCACCACCTCAGTTTCCCCAGTGCTCCCCACGCTGCAAGTCCCTGTGCCCAGGGCCTGCCCTGTCCCCAGTGTCCCCTGGCACAGCAGAGAAAGGCAGTGCCCAAACAGGGGGGGTGGGAAAAGGGGGCTGCACCAGGACACCCAGCTCAGTATTGGCCTCCTGCACCCCCCCTGGGCTCCGCTGCAGCACTGGGACACAAGTGATGTCCCCACACCCTGCACCCCATGGGGACAGCATCAGGACAGGCCCGGCACACACCAGGGCCACACCATGGGGACAAAGGAAACCGAGGCACAGTGGGGGGACCCCGGCCCCCGGCAGCATGGGGGCAGCGAGGGGTGCTGGGTGGGATGGGCAGAGGTGGGGTGCGAGGGCTGGATGTGGGACACTGACGCAGCCTCATCCCCTCCCTGGGTGCCCCCCCCCAGCCGGGGGAGCTGCAAAATTAGGTCAAAGCTTCTATTATTTAACACAAGCAGAGGAGCTGGGGCCAGGAGCTGGGGGGGGGGGGGGCTGCAGCTCAGAGGAAAGGGGCTGGGGGAGGACTGGGCTGGGCCCCACAGCCTTAGGGGCAGGAGGGGAATGGGGGACGCAGAAGCAGGAGCCAGCACTGAAGCAGAACATGACTTTATTAACAGCAGCAGATAGAGGGGGCCCTGCTGTCATCCCCCACCTCCATCCCTGCACCCCTCCCTGCTCTGAAGGACCAATGTTCCCCTAGCCAGGAGCCCCAGAAGGCTCCGAATGAGCCAGGAGCCACCATGGCCATAGCTCAAAGCAGGGAGCAGCACCGGGACCCCTCGTGCCCCTCAAATAATGACGATAATAACATTAATAATATTAATAAAATCACCCCAGAGCGAGGCAGGGCTGGGCACACGAGGGCTGAGGCCTCCAGGAGCCATCTCCCTGCTCCTGCCATGACCCAGCCAAACCCCACCGGCACCAGAATCCCACCCGCGGCCATAGGGAGGCTACTGCAGGCCCTGGGCCAGGATGCTGCCCACCAGCACCGCGTCCTGCAGCGTGTGTTCCACGGCTGCTTGGTCCAGCTTCAGGGAGACCTGGGCGAGAGATGAGAGGTGCTCAGTGCCCCAGTGCCCTGCTACCAGACCCCTGCCCCACTGCCAGACCCCCGGTACCTTGGCCAGCCGAGCCTCTTTGGCCTTCTTCATCTCGAGGATGCCGCGGGACTCCAGGAGGGTGACAAGGGACAGACACTCGGCCTGATCCACAGCGGGGAGCTGCTGCCGCCGGCAGACCTGGCTGTAGGTGTCATGGAGCTGGAGCAGACAGAGCAGGAGTTACCCATGGGCTGCTGCATCCAACGGAGACCCCAGGGACACAAACCTGCTCCCTGCATCCAGCCCAGGGAGGCTCCCACCACCACCACCACCACTCACCTTCCCCAGCGTCACCTCCTGCATGCGCAGGTGCCGGGTGAGCAGCAGCAGGGAGCAGAGCAGCACCTTCTGCTGCAGGGGGAAGGAGTCCAGGGTGCCCCGGCCCCCCGGTGCCAGGCGGTCCCCAAACACCTCCGAGATCACACGGGAGACGTGCAGGAGCCCCACGCGCTTGGGGACGGGGGGTGCCGGGGAGTCTCCTGTGGGACAAAGAAAGGGACCTCAGGGGGAGGCGAGTGGCAGCCCCAAAAGAGACCCTGGACCCCCATTGAGGTGCCCCCCTCCCAGGGTTTTGGCTCCATCGCTGTGTCCAGCAGCAGCCACTCACCACCAGGCAGCGGCTTGAGCAGCGTCTGGCTCCGCACCTCCAGCTCCACCATCTCCACAGCACGCCTGAGGAGAGACAGCCCTGAGCATCCAGCACCGCCCCCCTAATGTGGGGCTCACAGGGGTCACCCCAGCTGGGTTATGGGTCCAGCACTGACCTGCAGACATCCAGAGCCTTGCGAGCATCACCAGAGACCGCAGAGACCTTTCGGGCACAGAACTGGAGCGCGGCAGCGTCCAGCACAGGGTCACCAGCCACCTACGAGAGCACCAGGTACCATCAGCGCTGCTGCCTGCATGGGTGAGCCCCCCTCCAGTGTGTCCAGCCCCACGGCCCCACCTGCCCCAGCCGCTCCTGCAGGATGCTGGTGAGCTGCTCCCTGGTGTAGGGTGGGAAGTGCAGCAGCTGGGGGCTGCCGTGGGCACCGAGCCTGGCCAGGCTGCGATCCGTCAGGTCCAGCGCATTGGCCATCCCTGTGGGCACAGCGCAGGGAGGTGAGGAGGGAGCAGGTGGCAAAGGCAAACCCCCTTCAGCCCCCCCCAAAACCAGGGCAGGTGGTCCCCGGGGTGGGCAGCATCACGGTGCTGTGCACTCACCAACAAGCACGAGCCTGGAGCTGGGCAGCCGGGGCCACTCGAAGAGGGTGTAGAGCACATCCTGCCCCTTGCTCTCCAGCTGGTCCAGCTCATCCAACACCAGCAAACTGCGATGGAGGAACCCACATGAGCCCCAGCTCTGCCCTGGTCGCAGCTCCCTGAGCAGGGAAAGCTGCCCCTGGGGTCCCACCCCTTGGGGTGTCCCCATGCCACCCCCATGCAGGGAACTCACACCATGGGTCCTGGGGCCGTCAGGCGCTTCTCCAGGCTCCGCAGACCCTCCCGGCCGGTGGCCGCGGGCAGACCCAGGGGCTGCGCCAGGGAGGGGAAGACGCAGGAGGGGCTGCGCAGGGCCATGCAGTTCAGGACAATGGTTTTGCTCCCAGCGAGCTCGTCCTGCCGGGAATGGGAGCGTTAACACCAGCCACAACCCGCTGCCCGCTCCCCTCACCCATAGCGGTCCTTCCCTGCCAACCTGCTCCACCAGCACCCCTAGGGGAGCTCATCGCACCCCTCATCTGCTGCCGGGACCCCCCGCACCTTGCAGTCGAGCAGGACACGGCTCAGACAGGCCGTTTTCCCTGTGCCAGGGGCTCCGGAGATGTAGAGGCTGCCGGGCCGGCGGCCGCAGACGTGATCCCGCAGGAATTGCCGGATGACACCCATCTCCTTCTCCCTGGCGTGGAGGCGGTCGGGCACAGCTGAATGCAGCACCCGCTTTGCCTGCTGGTAACTGGTGCCTGTGCCAGCAATAGGGAGAATTCAGGGCGGGGGGTAACGGGGTGCTGCCAGGACCCTGACCCCCATCCCGCTCCCTGATCCCGCTCACCTTCCTGCCTGAAGAGCCGGGTGCGAGCTGGCCCCGAGCTCCGGGGGGTCTCCTGCCCCCCGCGCCGTGGGGACGGTCCTGGGCTGTTGGGCTTCTCGGGGGAGGCCGGGGGGTCCCCGAAGAGCAAGCGGCGGCCCTGGTTCTCCTTGCTGCGCTTGGCTGGGGAGCAGGGCAGGGCACGGGGCACGTTGCAGAGGTTGTCATCACCTGCGATGGGTCAATAGAGGGGATGAGCACATGGGCCTGAGCGAGAGGCCATTGGTGACACGGGGCCGCCCTCCATGGGGGGGAGGCTTCGTGCTTCAGCCCTTCCCAGCCCCCCGGAAGCAGCGTTTCCTCCTGAAACCAGGGGAGGCCACAACCGCGGCTGCACCAGGGACAGGGCAGAGCCGGACCCCCCGCCTGCCCCATAGCCCGGCCCCACAGCAGCTCAGAAAGAGGATGAGCCCCCCCCCACAACCCTCACCCAGGCGCTTGCGGGGGCTCAGAGGCAGCGCTTCCGTCCGGGCCGAGCGCGTGTCCGGGCCGGGATCCGCGGCCACGGGGGAGAGCCTCAGGCCGGGGGAACCGGAGCCGCTCTTGGCCGTGGGGGTGGCGATGCGGCGGGCGCTCCTCCTGCGGGGGAAGCCGATGGTGCCCTGGAGCTGCGCGCTGCGGGTGCTGGCCATGGCGCGGGCCTGCGGGCGGAGCGGGGATACCGGTCACAAGGGGGGCACGGCGGAGGGAGGGAGAAGGGCACCGGTGCGGTGGGGAGTCCCGCAGCCCCCCAGCATAGCCCAGCCCAGCCCAGCCCCACGGCTCGGGCCCCTGATGCTGCCACTGTCCCGACCCCGGTCCCGGTCCCGGTCCCGGTCCCGGTCCCGATCCCGATCCCGATCCCGATCCCGATCCCGATCCCGATCCCGGTCCCGGTCCCGGTCCCGGTCCCGGTCCCGGTCCCGGTCCCGATCCCCTCGCTACCGGTACCAACCTCCTGGCGCCAACTCGGCCTCAGCTCCACGGTTCCCGCCACCAGGCAGACCTGGCCCCGCCCCCTGCCTCTCCATTGGCTGCGGCGCCTGCCGCCGAGGCCAATCGCAAAGCTCAGCGTCCCTCGCGCCGCGCCAGGAGGAGGGGTGTGGCCGCCGAGGAGCCAATGGGAGGGGGAGCCCGAGGCCTGGCGGGCGGGGTAGTGCGCGGCGCGCGGAGCATGCTGGGAGGCGTAGTCTGCTCGGGCTGGGTCCCAGCGCCCGCCGAACCGACCACCAGTGACCCCAGTTCTGCTTCCCGATGGCTCCAGTGACCCCAGTTCTGCTTCCCGATGGCTCCAGTGACCCCAGTTCTGCTTCCCGATGGCTCCAGTGACCCCAGTTCTGCTTCCCAGTGCTTCCAGTGTCCCCAGTCCTGCTTCCCAGTGCTTCCAGTGTCCCCAGTCCTGCTTCCCAGGGCTTCCAGTGTCCCCAGTTCTGCTTCCCGATGGTTCCAGTGTCCCCAGTTCTGCTTCCCGATGGTTCCAGTGACCCCAGTTCTGCTTCCTAGTGGTTCCAGTGGCCCCAGTTCTGCTTCCCAGTGGTTCCAGTGTCCCCAGTTCTGCTTCCCAGTGGTTCCAGTGGCCCCAGTTCTGCTTCCCAGTGGTTCCAGTGACCCCAGTCCTGCTTCCCAGGGCTTCCAGTGTCCCCAGTTCTGCTTCCCGATGGTTCCAGTGACCCCAGTTCTGCTTCCTAGTGGTTCCAGTGGCCCCAGTTCTGCTTCCCAGTGGTTCCAGTGTCCCCAGTTCTGCTTCCCAGTGGTTCCAGTGACCCCAGTTCTGCTTCCCAGTGCTTCCAGTGTCCCCAGTTCTGCTTCCCGATGGTTCCAGTGTCCCCAGTCCTGCTTCCCGATGGTTCCAGTGACCCCAGTTCTGCTTCCCGATGGTTCCAGTGTCCCCAGTCCTGCTTCCCTCTGCTCTCACTGACCCAGTCCTGCCTTCCCAATAGTCCCAGTGGCTCCACCATTCCCAGCACCACATCCCTGCCCCCCAACCCCAAAGAGTGGAGGGGGCCTTGGGGACACACCCCCTCCCCCCCCCCCAGTGCTCCCAAGCAGCCACATTTCTTTATAACTTTTATTTAAATGCCATTTCCAGCTCCTTGGGGTTAATTCTGTCCCCTCTTAACCCAGCCCCTGCTGGGGAGGGGGGGGCTGCCAGCGCTGGGGGAGAACCTTTGTATTGAACCCTTATTTACAGAGGGAGGGAAGGGGGGCTCGTCCTCCAGCGCAGCCCCTCACCCCGCCTCGCTCCACCTCCATAGAAACCCCAAAGGAAGCACAGGACAGTTAGAGGGGAGGGGTTAGTACACCCGCAATGCCCCCCCCCCCCCCCCCGCCTCTGGTAGTACAAAAGAGATCAGTAACTACAGTTAATATCCAGCCCCCCCCCCCCCCCCAGCACAGTGAGGAATGCCAGAGAAACCAGCAAGGTACCAACAGTAGGGACAGGGGTAAGGCAAAACGTCAGCTGGAGCCCCCCCACCCCAGGCACGGGTCCCCCCGCCACCTAAGAGAACAAACACCCCCCCCCCAATAACAGCAGCCCCAGTTTGCTCCATGGATAATTAGTGTTTTCCCGTTAAAATGCTCCAGTTCGGGAATTCAGCGTTAAAAGCCAGGTGCCTCCTCACCCCATCCAACCCCAGCGCTGTGGGAAGGGGTTCCGGGGGGTTCCCACTCACCCCCTGCTCCTCCACTGGCTCCTGTGCAAAACAGCAATCGGCTGTGCCGGGATAAGGAAGCTCCATCCCAACATCCCGGCTGCCCCTCGCTCTGCCGGTGATCCCGCAGCACTTCCAGCTCCTGCCCTATTCCAGCTCCTCTCCAAGCCCTTGCTCTGCCCCAGGGAATCGGGCACTGAGATACCCCTGGTCCCGACAGGCTCTGCCCCAAGTCCTTGTGTCTGGCTCCCGAGCTGCAGCGGGATTACCAGGAACCCGGGATCTGCGAGGAGGGAGGAGGAAAGGTCCCGTTGGTCCCGGGGGAGATGCATAGATGAGGATGGAGGGAGCTGGGCTGGCGGAAGCTGCTGGTCCTGGGAGAACCAGACGCTGGGAGTTTCTCATGCAGGGAGGTGGGGAGGGTCCAGCGGAGGAAGGGGAAGGAGGTCTCCGTGTGTCTGCTCAGGATCAATCCGTGTGTGCAGCTCGCTTTCACCTGGGGATGGGGGGCAGAGGGGGAGCCCCACGTGTAGCTGAAGGACAAGAAAAGCTCAATGAAACCAGAGCCTGCCCCGTGCAATCTGCCATATCCCCGTGTGCCACCTCCCCACGTGCCAGCCCTGGGTCAGGGTCTCCGTCCCGGTGCTCCCAGAGCAGGATCCAAGCCACTTCCATTCCCTCCTCCACATCCCCACACCAGCTGCCTCCTCCTCCCCTCCCTCCCCAATCCATGCGGAGATCCAGAAGCTGGGATTTGCGCCTGGCACCAGCCGCTGCAGCACGCACGGAGAGCTCCGGGCTCTTCAAATCCACATTAAACATTCATTGCTCTAAAAATAGACGAGCATCCCGTTCTCCCCGGAGTCTCCTGCGGGATCCGCAGGGCTGACGTGCAGCAGAGGCGCACCAAGGGCACGCTGCGCTGTGCTGGCAGCGCTGGGCCCATCCTGGGGTGTGAAACGGGGGAGGTTCTTCACCCCCAAATCCCTGCCCAGCATCGGTTTGGCAGCAGGACCAGCTGCTGGGCTCCTTCTGGAGCCACTCCAGCACTTAAGGTGCTCAGCACAGGCAGGATTGAGCCCTGCAGCATTTCTCTGTGCAGACTCAGCAAGCAGAAGGGGGTGCAGGCTGCCTTTGGGGCTCAGGTCCCAGGGCACAGAGGACACGGACCAGGAGCCTGGGGCTCAGAAAGGCTCACGCCAGCCCCTGCATGATCCACCCTGAGCAGGGACAAACAGGACAGCGCTGGCCATAGCTGCTCTGCTGTCACCTCCCGCCACCCTGGAGCATGCAGGAGGGGAGGCAGGGACGGTGGGACACCTCCTCCTCCTCCTCCTCCCTTACCTCTGTTTGTTTTGCTGGGGTAGATTCTCTGGAAGTACTTATATTCTTCTGGGGCTGGGAAGTCTTCAACGGGATGAAAGGAATATTTGGATTCAAAGTCATCTGCAGAGAAAGGGGAACAAGGAGCAGGTCAGGGTGAGCGGCTCTGGATGGGCATCAAAGGGTTCCCCCCCTCCCCAGCTCAGCCCCACCGGGGTCCCACTCACCCAGGAATGCTCTGACGGTGGCGATGGAGTCCCGGTGCCCGTTGCGCACCGGTGGCGGCGGCGGGGGGGGCCCTGCCGGTGTCCTCGTGGGGGGTGGCGGCGGCTTCCCCCTGCTGGGGGGCTCGGTGGAGCCGTGCAGTCTGTAGGGGGGCGGAGGTGGGGGGGCATCACGCCCCCCATTGCGCAGCAGCGGCGGAGGGGGCGGCGGAGCTGCAATGAGAGCTGGGTCAGCGCCGGCGCGGCCACTGCAGCCTGCCAAGGCTCGGCATCCCCAGGGCAAACCCTCCCCTCTGGCAGCAGGGCCAAGGACATCCTCCGAGGAAGCTTTCCAGGCCGGCTGCTGAGCCAGACCACGCCAGCGGCCAGCGCAGCCGGCCAGGGATGCTCCCACACGCTCCCGGAGGAGATTTCCTGCTTGCTCACATCTACATTCCTGCAGTCAGCAGGATAGGGGCCAGAGCCTGTGCCCCTCGGCTCGGCTGCTACAGCCCCTGCACAGAGGAGATCCAAGGAGCCCGAACACACAAGGCTTTGAGGCAACTCCACGTGGAGGCAAGATGGTGCCTGCCAGGGCTGGGAAACCACATCCCCACTGCCATCGAGGTGGTGACAGCACCCACAGCCCCTCTGACCCACCTCTTGCTCCTGCCCAGCCTCCCACGGATGCAGTGGCAGCTCATGCCCCTCATTAGGCTAATTCCAGGCAGACTGAGGGAGCAGATCCTCAGCTGTAGCTCAGAGGAGGGATTCTGGCAGGGCCGGAAGGACAGAGCAGCTTTGGCAGGGGACCAGGCGGGAGCTGTGGTCTGGACACGGAGCCCAAGAGCATATGGGGGGGGGGGGGGGGCACCGGGATGAAGCCATCGCTGCTCCCAGCCCCAGAGAGCCCAGGACAGCTCCCAAGGGCCATGGGGCAGTGTCCAGCTGCACCACCATGGGAAAGGCTTCTCCCTCCTCTGCCACAGCTTTCTGTCACCAAGCCAGTGACATTTAGGAAGCTCAGGGGAGCAGTCACAGTGTACATGGCTCCGGCTCCACCATGTCCTCACCTCCCACCCCAGGAGGATGCACCAATCTCACAGGCAGGAGCTGCATAGCCACAACCCACCAGCAGCATCAGGCCTGAAAGGAGCCGGATAAACAGGACAGGACCAGGGACACGGATTAAACCCGACAGAGAAGCTACTGCCCCTGGCTCAACCCCTACACCGAGGAGAAGCCTCACTGCACCCTGGAGCTCGCTCATCTCCTACCAGCCACCAAACACCCCATGGGCAGGACCCACCCCGCCTGCTCCCAGGCACCAAAGCAGCCTGGTCCAGCAGAGCAAATGGTTCTTACCTGCTCCCCGGCTGGGGGGGTCTCTGGCTGGAGGAGGGGGGCGACTGCTCTGGAGAGATGGGGAGGCTGAAGCGGGTGGCAGCGGTGCCAGACCCCGCAAAGGGCCCGGCGCCTTCCTGTGCAAGGAGTTGTGTCTCTGCGGCAGCTCCGGGGCGGATTCGTTGATGGGGCTGGAAGGGCCATTGGGGACACTGGGGGGCTGTCGATAAGGGGGTGGTGGGGGGGCGAGGGACTGGCCCTGAGCCCCTGCCCCAGTCCGGATGCTGACTGGGGAGGGGGGCGGTTTGATGGGCGGTGGGGCCGGGGGCCCGTCCCTGCTGGCGGGCAGGCGCTGTCCCGGGGTGGGCGGCAGCGGCTTCTCCCGGTTGTAGGGCGAGACCTTGGCGCTGTGCGCTGGGGGGGGCGCCGGGGGGGCAGCAGCACGGCGGCCCGGTGGGGGGGGCGGGGGGGCAGACGAGCTGTGCTTCATGCCGGTGCTGCCGGCAGCGTTGGGCCGGGACAGGTCCGGCAGCGACGGCCTCTGCGTGCGCGGCAGCTCCGGCGGCGAGCCCCGGCTGTTGTCGGCATCATCTTGAGGTCGGCTGTTGCTGGCCGGCACCGGGGGCCTGGGGGCGGCTGCTCTGGAGCCGGGGACTTGCAGGGTTTGCTTACCCGAGCTGTCTGTGGGGTAGGAGAGCAGAGGGAGGGAGGGAGTGAGAGGCGACGTGCGGCGCTGCGGGGCAGCGAGCCCGTGCGGAACGCTGTCTGGCACAGGCAGGGAGCTGGCACCAGGCTCAGCCACACACGGCTCCCCTCTCACCACTGCTATGCGCTCTCTGCCTTGCTGGGAGGCAGGATGCCACAGAAAATAGCAGAGAGAAAGCGCTGTGCAGCACACACAACACCAGGGCCCTCCAAGGAGATCTGTGCCGTGGGTCGCCGCGGCACGGAGCGTGCAGCTCGCCCGCGGCCACTCGTGGGGTGTTGAACTGCCGCTAAACAGCTGAAATCCCCAGGGAAGCACAGCCAAATCCTCAACCCCCCTCCTGCTCCGGGACCTCCCCAGGGAACCACACACAAACCACGAGCAGGAGGCCATTACCTGAGCTGTCCTTCGCTCCCACGGGTCTCAGCTTGGGAACGCCGCCTTGGAAGAGGCCGCCCTTTGGCTGGATGGCAGCTGAGCTGGAGCTGTAGCTGCAGCCACCGCCAGCACTGCCCTTGGGCTCTGAAAGGAGAGAGGCAGAGAGGTTAAGCCTGGTATTAGCTCCTCCAGCAGCATGAAGGCTCTGGAAACCAGATGGGTGAGAGCTCGGAAGCTGTCCTGAAGGACACAGCAGCAGCCGGCGCAGGGCTGAGAGCCCCCCGGCGACAGGACTCACTCTCTAGGATGGGTGCGCTCCGGTCATTGATTTGTGTCACCTTCTTTAGCTTGGTCCCTTTGCAGATGTCCTGCAGGAGGGCCCCGCGGCCCCGCTGCTCCTCTCGGCTCAGTTTCGGTGGCTCTGTGTTCGCCTGCGGACAAGCAGCAGCTCAGCAGCTGGCCTGCGTGCATGGACACCCCGACCCACAGAGCAGGCACAGCCCCACTCCACCTCCCCAGCCCCTGCCAGCAAACATCCTTCTCCACATGGAGCAATAGGGTCGCCCCAGGCTATGCCGCTCTTCTATGGGGCAAGGTTGAGACCCCATCCTACCTAGACCCAAAGCACAGCTCAGCCACAGCCACGTGGAAGATCCCCAGCTCTCCCCATTGAGGCACCAAGGAGCAGAAGACACTAATGCAAAAGTACAGCCACGTGCAGCCCCCTCCATGTACAGACTCTGCTGCCCAGGGACCACCTGAAGCTCTCACAGGCTGGACTTGAGGAGCTCCAGAAACAACACAACGGGCCCTGGCAAGCAGCACCGTGTGGAGGTGAGGGCTCAGGTCACGGGCAGCAAGAGCAGCTCTTACCTGGCTGAAGGTGGGAGGCGGCGGGGGCCCGGGCGGCGGCGGCGGCGGGATCGGCATCGTGGCCCCGCTCCGGTGGCTCAGAGGTGGGGACAAGCCTGGTCACTCATGCCTGTGGGAATGGAGGAAGCGGTCAGGGACTGGAAGGGAAAGCCAGAGAGCAGAGAAACACGGCCCCAGGCCAGTGTGCTCCTGCCCTGTGCTGCGGGGCAGAGCCTGGGGCTGTTCTCTCCCAACAGCCTGGAGGTGGGAGCCAGCACCATTCCCTGCCCCAAATGAGCAGGGCCCCCACCCCAGCACAGACCCCAGCACATTTCCCTCACGACCGCCTTGCTCAGCAGAGAGAACCCGGCTGAGCCCATCCTGCACCATGAATCCAGCTCCTTTACCTGCAGCCACACGTGGAAGTGTGAAAGGAGCCCAAAGTCTCTGCTGTCACCAGCGCCACTAAACCAGCCACCGGATCACCCAACACCCCAAAGGCTGCCTGCACCCCGCTCCATTTACACAGCTCCGAAGCACCCCTCGAAGCTGCCCGAGCAGGCAATGAAACCACCTTTCCTCACATCAACCTGATTACGTTTCAATCCAGCTCATCACGAGGCCAAAACCACCCTGTCCCACGCCATGGCTCACCCAGGATGGATCCCCGTCCGCACAGTGCTTCACCAGTGGGGCTCCACGGAGCCCGGCAGCTCTGGTCAGCACCGGAGACTGAGCACAGAGGAAGCAGGGACAGGATGAGCCTGAATCACCCGGAGATCACAGGATGGGCCCCTGGCAAGCTCGTGCCTCTGACAGCAGCGCACAGGTAGGGCTGTCCCAGCAGCACCGGCTCAGGGAATAGGAATGTGGTGACTGGAGGCCTCACTCGGCACTCCAGGAGTTTCAGGTGCTCGGGGGCAGACAGAGGCAGGGGATAAATGCCCCTTTCAGCACCAACGATGTCCTTCCCATAGGAAAACCTGCTCCCTAACCACTGAAGTGGACCACAATACCAGCACAAGGTGAGAACAGGGAAGTTTCACACCTGAGGCTTCCAACTTCCCATCCATGACCTCCAGGGCATGCGACAGACACATCCAACATGACAGTGAAAGCTTCTTTAGGAGACAGGCACCAAAACCAAGGTGTCCACAACCTCTAAAATGGTTTCTATCAGGTATTAAAAACCCTTCTGAGACTCACCTTCTACCAGAGAAACTACAGTTTGCTGAAGGCACGGCACACGGAGGCCAGAGGAAGAGCAGGTCCATCCTCACGTGTCACACATTCCCACTCCCTGGCACGGCAGAGGTGTGAGAACAGGAGAAGGAGCAGCAGCATCACCGCGGTGCCAGCGGCTGCCCTGGAGTGACCCAGCAGCTCTCTGCGGTTCAGGGGGATAAAGAACTCAACTGCCTTCTCATGAAAAGCAGCTCTTCTTCCAAGTGAGAAGCTCCCCAAGTGCAGACACCCTTGTTGGGAAGACATTCCTCCCTCTAGCTCCCAGCCTTTCCTAAGTCACCTGGGATCTCGTGCTCTCTGATGGCACCAGCCACACCTCTGCAGAGCTGGGAACGAACCTGCCATGACTCAGTAAGTCCTTGTCCACCTCACCGGGGAAGCCAGCTCATTCCTGCCTCTTGGAAACACGCCCCCCCCCGACACGTGGGGTGCTGCTTTGCTCCAGACCGAGCCTGAAGCCTCGCACATGTCCATCAACTCCTCCTTCAGCCCCACCAAGCCGGGACACTCCGCAGGCTGGAACCAAGCCCGGCGAACCCATTCAGCCTGCACCTTTCCCACCAAAGCAGGATCAGAGCCGGCTCACAACGTGCTCGTCTGGCACTGCCGGGACGTGTTGCAACAGGAATGCTTTTCCCCCGTGCCGCTTCCCACCCCGCAGCAGGATGGAAGGGCCGGGCCGGCGCAAGCTGCTGCCAGGACGGAGCGCGACGGCGGGGGCACAGGATGGGCAGGAGAGCCCCGGCCTCTTTGGAACACCAGCAGCAGGAGGTAATTATCAGCGAGAGAGCTGAGAAACGTGCCAGGTAATGAGAGACTCCTGCCTGGGTCTCATGTGTCACAGGCCTGAGCCAGCACAGGATTGGTGCCAGCCCTGCCGCTTGTCACCTCTGCTCCCGACCCACGGGAACACAAACACCTCCTCCTCACCACCAACCCGTTAACGCTCCCGCTGGTTACTCACAGGCTCCGCACCTCGATGGCGCTTGGGGTCACCGGAGCTCCTTTACCACTCCCGTGCCAGGGACACGGGCAGACGGAGAGCGGGACGTCAGCCGCCAGAACACAAGTCATGGCTGCAAGGGAAGCGCGCTGCTCGGGTCCCCCCCACGTAAGCCCTGCGTCAGGGGACAATCCCAACGTGACATTACTCCTGTAAGCAGAGCCGGGGAGGAGAGGGGTATTTCTACAAAGAAACCATGAGTCATGACCTCCCCATAGCTACCATGCCCTTCAAAACCAGCGCTGCACCGAAACCCGCGTTCAGATAAAGGCTCTGTCCTAGAAGAGCAAGAGGAGGGGAAAGAAGACTCAAAGCTCAAGCAGCTTGAGGAGACACTGAATTCCTGAGAAAGGGGTCATTCCGTTTCAGCACACGGCCCCGTTCAGGTTGTGGATTAACAGCAAAGGTCACATTGAGAAACCCAGCTCAAGAGGCACCGGACACAGCACACGGCGGCTGCCGCTTGTTTCATCCCATGGGAAACGCCGAGCCCTCCGGGTGGGAAGGCTGCAGTGCCTTTAAAATAAAGCCGAAACCTTCAATGGCCATGAGGACAGACACAGCTGATAAAGATTAGGGAGGCACAGCTAAATCCTCCAGGAACAAAACACCAAGGGGAGCTCTCCCAGCACTGCTCACCACCCCTCCATGGGCTGGCGTATGCCTGACGGAAACCATGCCCTTTGAAACAATGCTGCTCCGACAGCCGCCTTCTCCGCGTGCCTTCTCCTTTGTTCTTCGTTACCAGGGATCCTTTCACCCCGCCAGAGCTGAGCCGCTGAGAGCTCCCTGTGCTCGCAGGGAAAGTGCTTTGAAAGACCTGAAGCAGGGCAGGAGAGACCCCCGTGAGATGAGAGCACAGGGGAGCGCAGCCTGGGGTAGGTTTGCACCTCGGCTTCCCCTGGACAACGAAAGCACAAAGCCAAGGAAGCTGTGAGGAACCCCGGGGAAGAGAACGCGTGAACAGCCCTTTGGAGGGCAGGGAGCTCACCGAAACGAGGTGACCCTGCAGAGAGCTGCTGCTCAGCAGCCACGCTGGACCCTCACCACCACCACCGCCGCGTGTGCCCTGACAACCCTGGCTTCAGAACACTGTTAAACCCCATTCAGCAGCCCCCCCCTCTCTCCCAGAAACGAGCTGCATTAGCCAGAGCTGGCCAGGACAAGACTACAGGCCACGTTTTTCAAGTCCTCATTTGCTGAAAGGAGATGAAATGTCTCTTCCAGCACAGCAAGCGAAGCAGCCCCGGCTCCTGCTCACCCCTCGGGGGGCTTTGCCGTTGTAGCAGCCCAGGCAGCAGTGACCTTCAGCCGCCGTTCCCTCGCCTTTCAGAGGGATTTGGGTGCTGTGGCAGATTTGTATTTCACAGCTACGCCGCAGCGAGCCCGCATTTGCAAACGCGAGATGAAGCTTGGTCCTCAGGGAGGCAGCGGCTTTGAACTGCAGATCAAGAGGAATTTCCAGCCCTCTGATGTCGGCTGCAGAATGCAGCTGCACCGGTTTGGGGATGACTTCCAAGGCTGGACCTCTGAAACACCCTCCCTCCCTCTCCCGCCTCGCAGGGCGCCTTTATCTTCCACCTCTTCCCATCCCAAGCCTCAGTTACCCTGAGCGCTGCCCTTCCCAATTGAGAGCCTGTCCTCCAAAGGCTGACATTTCTGCCCGCTCCCGAGGAGCGGGGGCTCCGGCAGCACCGAGGATGCGCCATAAATAATTTATCCTGAACGACAGCAGCGCAGGATTTGAGGTCATTCAGGCTTTCAAAATCATATCGGCGTGCGCTGAGAGCGCGAGCTGCCATCTCCATTTGGAGCGCCTCAAAGAGCTGGTGCATCTCTGCGTGCAGACACACAGACAGCCGGCAGCCCCGCGGGACTCAGACGTTCGCTCTCAATTATTCACAACCCACGGGCACTGACAATGCGTTTTTAACAACCCCCCCCCCCCCACAACACAACGGTTCCGGATGCCCCCCGGGCTCAGTTCCGCAGCCACGGCTTCCCCAGCCCGGCCACGGGACCCCCGGGGTCGGGCTGGCCTTTAGCAGCTTTCCACCCAGCTCGGCTCGCTTGCCAGAGGAAACCTTTAATCAGGAGCAAGGAATTGCGGCCTGACGTTCGGCTGCAGCAAAGGGCAGGAAAAGCCCATCCCAGGAGAGCCCAGAGAGTTCCCTGCCTCTCCCCATCCCATGTGCCAGGCGAGGAGGGAAAGGAAACTGGGGAGGGAGAGGGTGGCACCGAAGGGAGCGGGCAGGAACGGCTCGGAACCACTGCTCTCCGACGGACACCTCCAATTGTTCCAGCGGGAGGAAGCGGCGGGAGACACGAGGACTTCCCGACGGCTGTGCCGTGACCCACGGCTGGGAATAACGTGCTGCAGGGCCCACGCCTCGCACAGAACAATGCACTGCCTGGAAAGCAGCTCCCGGGCCTGGTGCTGTTAGTGGAGAGCTCAGATTAAAGTGACTTCTTATCAACTGCCCCTCAGCGCAGGTTCCAGCATCCTCTGTGCGTTTAGAGGGAACGGCGCTGGATGGAGCCAACGGAGCTGGGAGCTCCTTGAGGAGCAAGAAGAACGTTGGTGGCTTCAGGCTGCCGCAAGCAGGATGGGAAGCAAAGAAAAGCTCCAGCAGCCTCCAAGAGCCTTTGAAAGTGGTTCACACGCTACCAACGAAGAGCAAGGGCACCGAGCAAACCCGCAGCTCTGGAACCCGACAGTGCACAAAGTTATCTGGGAAGCAGCACCAGATGCTCCATGGCAGCAGCAGCCTCACAGGGGAGCAGCAGGCAGGCTCCGGCTCCAGCTCCAGCCTGCCACCCCGAGCTGATGCTGTCACTGCCGCAGCAGGTCTGAGCCAGGGACAGCACAAAGCCACACAGAGCACACGAAGTGGATGGCACGGCGCTGAAGGCTGCGCTACCAAACCAACCCCCGTGGTCTGCCCCGACACAGGGAGCTTGGTTAAAACCATGAACAAACCTGCTGAAAAGCCACTACACCACATGCCTGGAGGTTGCTGTCCCCAGCAGAAAAGCTGTGCCTTTAAGGTACCGCAGGCCCGGCTCCAGCTTAAACCCCTGTACCAGCCTCTGCCTGGGTTTCAACACTCGGCTTAAACACCCCTGAGACCTCGCTGTGCCCCCACACCCTTTGCTCTGCAGGGCAGTGCCCAGGGCTGGATTAGTCCCCCCCCGCCCCAGCCAGGAGCCTGCAGGACCCTCAGTGGGGTCTCTCCCATCCCCTACAAGGCATCTATGATGCTCCCTCCCTCTTCCTCTGCTTGAGGGGTCCCTGGGGGAGGCTGAGGATGGAGACCTCCAGCTCTGGTCCCCTTTGCCAGGCTCTGCCTCCTCACCGCCCTCCTGTGCTGCCGCCTCTTTTGCAAGAGCTGCTCCGTGCCCGGCTGCGGGCAGCAGCCCTGAAGGAGACGAGCAGAGCCGGGCGCGAGGTCTCCTGCTGTTCCACAGCCCCCGGCCAAGTGTTCCCAGGGTTTTCCTAGGCAAAGGCCAAGCAGGGATGCACCAATTCCCGATCCAGAATACACAGGGTGAGGAACAGAGGCAGAGTGCAAGTCACTGGGAGGTGCCTGCTGGAAGGGCGCAGTCCCCACCGCAGGATAAAGTCACCACAAAGGCCTCGCAGAAAGGAAGCAGCCACTCAGAAACCCATCACTGACTGCTTCTAAACCACTTAACTGGCAAAAGAAACACATCCTTCCTCTAAGCAGGTCTGTACCTGGAGTCATAAAGAGAACATTTACAAGCTGCTGTCGAATCCCCAGCACTCGAGTGTTATTTTGGGCCAGATGGATATGCTTGGTGTTTGTGCAAGACCCTAAAGCTGCAGAAGCCTCACAAACGGGGCTCAGAGCCAGCGGAGCCTTGCTGAAGGTGCCGAGGGCCCGGCCCCACCGTCCCTCACTGCGGCAGCGGGAGGTGGGAGAGCACGAAGGAAGCGCCTGTGCCCGTGCCACGGGGACCCGGAGCTCTGGGAGCCTCTCTCAGCTGCTCTCCGGGGCAGTGGGTGCCAAGAACACGCTGCGGATTTACAGAGGGAGAGCAGGGATTGCTCCGGGATGTGACCCAGGACGGGGTGTGACAGACACAGCCGCAGCAACAGGGTCCCTGAGGATGCAACCGTGTCCTCCCCAACGCCAGGCAGTGTCACCGGCACCCCCGGACCAGGCTCCAGCCCAGGTTTAAGGGAGGGAAACACCACCAGCCCCGCAGGAAGGTGCCCATCACCTTGTCCTGGCAAGGACACTGGAGTGCAGCAGCAGCTGAATCCCAGCACGATGCTCAGGACCCCCCATGGCCCAGACTACCCAGGAGCCATGCTGTGAGCTGCATCCACACCCCCCCAGCCTGCTCCCATCGGGAAAGGGAAGCTCCCTGCAAGCCTCCATAACTGCCTGCAGCATCTTCCCTTTCCCTTTGAGGGCCCCTCCGGAGCTGCCTCTGCCCCGGCCGGTGCAGCCAGTCCTGCCAAGCAGCACGGATCCCTACGGTTATGGTACTGCATGTGAGAGACGCCAGAGGAAGGAAAGGGAGCAGGGATGAGCCAAAGGAAGCAGAGAAGCACCCGAGCCTCAGGACCACGGCCTCTGTGCTGCAGGAGACCCCCCAGCAGGTTTGGGTTCCCAGGGCTGGTGTTGAAGGAGCCGGTTCAGCTCTGCAAAGACTCTTCAATTCTTCACTCAAGCTCATAACATCAGAGCAAGGAGCAGGCCCCGAGCTGTGCTCGTGCCAGAGCTGCCCTGGCAAAGGCAGCAGGAGAAACCCAACACGCTCAGCCCCTTGCTACGAGGGCACTTCCCCCCCCCGCTCCCTCCTCCTACCTTTGCTTCCCAACACAAAGCTACTTCTTTGGCAGAGCAAATCTGCCTCCCTTCCAAGCAGCCAGATGTAAGTAAGTAGGTCAGACAAGGACCAGGGCGCCTCGACAACAGCACTTTGAAGGGAAGCAAAGCGGGAAGCAAGCCCTGACCTGGAACATGCCCCCATCACCTCGGTGCTGGGGCAGGGGGCCGGCAATGCCTCACCTCGCTCAGCAAGAGCAGAGGATGCCAGAGCAGCAGCGTGGCACCGTGCACAGAGATACTGGAGACAGGGTCTAGCACCTTGCAGCCACAGCAGCCAAAGGCTTTGCAGCCTCACATGGTGCAGGCCTACTTTTAGTGGCAAAAGCTCTCCCAAACAGACCCAAACCCCTGGTAAAGGTGGCACCGGTCCCCTCTGTCCGGGCACTCCCCAGGCTTGGGATGGCACTGGCTCCTGTTTGGTCGCAGCAGGATGAAGCCAAAGCCCTCCCTCAGCCCTCACGGCACAAAGAGGGGTCTGTGCTCCCGGCCCCGGAGCAGCCATGGGAAAACACGCTCTGCCTTTGCATTCCAGCAGCAAAGCGTGGCTGTGAGAGGGAGCGCGGTGGGAGACGGGACGGCTCCGGGGGGGGCTCAGCAGTGCCGAAACCCCTCAGGGCCAGGATGCACTGGATCCGCTGAGGCTGAGGCAGGCAGGAGCGAAGGAAGGCAGGCTGTGAGAAGCAGAAGACACGCTCACCAGGCAGCGCTGCCCCGCAGAGCACGGCGGAGCTGGAGCCGGGTGGATTCACACCTCATGGGCACCCCGAGCCCAGCTCAGCTCCCCTCTGGCAGCCGCTGCACAGCAGGGATCAGGCCAGGCCGGAGCTACCCGGGCGGATGCTGCCCGCAGCCAAGTCTGCCAAAGGTAAACCGAGGCCGATGTGGGATGGCGGCAGCGCTCCAAGGCTCGGCGCGGCGCACGCAGGCTGCGGTTCGCTGCAATGACTTCCATGCAAAACCTCTGCCTCCACCTGGCCTGAGGACGCTGCTGCACCGGCTCCTCGCTGCCTTCCCAAGCACCACTTTCCGCCTGGATGGTGGGGATGGGATAACCCGGAGCAGGGCAGTCATGAGGCCTTCAGAGCCGCACGTCCATCAGCTGAGGGTCAGGAGGCAGCCGGCGTCTCCTCCCTCTGCATCCCACCCCCAAATGCTGCCCAAGTGCAAGAAGGTCAGAGGGGAGACCGAGCAAGGGGGTAAATGGAGCAGAGCCGTGGTTAAGAGCCATGGGGATTCGAGGTTAACCCCCCCACACCCCAAAAATCAGTCTCTGAGCAGTGCTTGTTAAATAAGTGGGTTGAGAGTGCCCCAAACCAACCCTGGTCTCCCCCAGCTCTGGGCTCGCTGTGATGGGGCAACCCCCAAAACCAGCATCACCCCAAGAGGAGCAGACCCCGAGGAGGGACCACTCCTCCACGCACATGGATACAACCCCGCCGCTGGGCTCACCCCTGTGCAGCACATGTCCCCAACAGCCTGAACCCAGGCACATCCCAACCGAGTGCATCGAGGCACGCAGGGAACCCCACAAACAGGGAGCTGGGACGGGCAGGAGGCAGCTCTGCAAGCGGGCACTCAGACAGGGCTGAGCAGCATCAATTCTGCTGAGTCCTTGCAGGGGCAAAGGGGGCAAGCCAGAGCTCTGCCTCCATCCCAGAGGAGCCCCGGCAAACAACCAGTTCCTCACTTCCTTCGCTTACAACCAGCGCTCTGGAGGGCTCCGAAGCGAACCCGCAGCACGCCCGCGATCCCGAGGGCCGTGGTGCTGCCCCTGGCCCGGCTGCAGCGCTGCTTCCGCGGGTGGGGAGCGCCGGGAGGTCGCGGCCGTGTTTACCCGCAGCAGCGCCCGGCGCCGGCCTCCACCGGGGCACCCGCTGCCCGCCCACCGGGGCTCCACGCTCGGCTCTGCTCAGGACGCCAGCAGGGACCGGACCGGACCGGGGATCCCGGTGCTGGGTCCCTGACCCCGAGGGCCCCGCGTCCCCCTGGCCCAACCGGACACCGGGAGGAGCGCAGCGCAGAGCCGGAGCCCGGCTGGTGCGGAGAGAACGGGGGAACCGGGAGCAGCGGGACCGGGGAGGGGGGGGGATCCCCTCAGAAGCCCCCCGCCGCCGCCATCACCGCTCCAGCGCAGCCGCTCCCACCGGTGGGAGCCCCCCCCTCCGGGCCCCGGTGCGATCGTGTCTGCGGGCCCGGCTTCCCCCTCACGTTCACCCCCGAGGATCCCCCCGCCGCTCCCCGCTCTCACCGGCCGCCCGCGGCCTCCTCCCGCCGCACCCGGAAACGCGGCCCCGCGACTCCGTCCGGCCTCCGACAGACAAAATGGCGGCCCCCGCCGCTCCTGCGCCGCCCCGGGCCGGATGTGGGCGGGGAGCAGCGGGGCCGCGCCGCCATGATGGGGAGGTCAAGGGCGGGAAGGGCGCTCGGCGGGGCTGCCATATTGGGAAGGTCAACGGTGCGGCGGGAGGGCCTCGGGGAGAGCGGCGGCACCGGGAGGGCTCCGCGCTCCGGGACGAGCCGCGGCAGACCGGAGGTGCCCCGGCAGAGCGGGGGTTACGGCAGCCAGCTCCTCCCTCCCGCCGTATAGAGCCGGCCGCATGAGCCCGCTGTGGCGGCCATCTTGAAGAGGTCCTTTCCCCCCCCTCGCCGCCATCTTGAGGAGGTCAAACCCTCAAAGCCACCGGCATGACGTCACCGGGCAGAGCTATGACGTCGCTCCCCAGCCAATGACATCATCAGACAGGGGCCGGGACAGACGTTTATTGGGGCTCTGCACCCCCCCCCACCCCCCCATTGTTGGGTTTGTTTTTTTTTTTTCCTTTTTTCCTCCTTTTTCTTAAAAAATAAATGTACAATTCCCGACGGCGGCTCCGTACAAAATATACACGTCTGGGGGGGAGGGGCGGGGGGGCACGTACAAAAATAGAGGGGGGGGGAAGGAGTCCGGGGGTGGGGGGGTCCCTGCACCCCGGTCAATCAATGGAGGGGGTCAATGGGGTGCCAAGGGGACACTGGGGGGAGAGATGAGCCCGGGGGTCCCGTCCCCCCCCCCCCATCATTGTGCTGAGGGTGGGGGCAGCGCCCGGCTGTGCCCCTCACCCTGCGTCAGGCCAAAGTGCGTCAGTGCTGGGGGGCACCGGGCCCCCCGGGGAGGAGGAAGGGGGTCCCGGTCCCGGTGCCGGTCCCGGTGCCGGTCCCTCACTGTCCGCCCGGCTCCAGCTTGAAGGAGAGCTCGAAGAGCAGGTTCTGGTTGTCGATGACGCGGAGCTGCCGCACGTACGCCTTGGTCTGCAGCTGGCTCGGGGATGCCTCCAGCTCCAGGCCTGGGGGGGGAATGGGGCATGGGGGGGGGACGGGGGACGGGGATGGAGGGAGAGGAGCGAAGGGATGGGGATGAAAGGGGATGGAGGGATGTGGGGATGGGGGTGCATGAAGGGCATGAGGGGAGGAGGATGTGAGGAGGGGGATGAAGGGATGGGGATGAAGGGATGCAGGGATATGGGGATACAGGGATGGGAATGAAGGGATGTGGGGATAGGGGGATGAAAGGATGGGAATGAAGGGATGTGGGGATATGGGAATGAAGGGATGCAGGAATATGGGGATGAAGGGATGGGGATGAAGGGATGCAGGGATATGGGGATACAGGGATGGAAATGAAGGGATGTGGGGATATGGGAATGCAGGGATTGGAAGAAAGGGATGCAGGGATATGGGAATACAGGGGTGGGAATGAAGGGATGTGGGGAGATGAGGATTCAGGGATAGAAGGAAGTGGAATTGCAGATGCAGGGACGTTGGGACAGGAGTGAAGGGATACAGGGTTGAAGGCACGGGAACAAAGTGATACAAGGGGTGGAGGCGTGGAGGAAGGGGACCGGGATGGGAACACAGGGATGGGGGAGATGCGGGGGATAGAGATGTGGGGATAGAGGGATGGGAATGAAGTGATGCAGGGATGCGGGGACAGGGATGCAGGGATGAAGGGATGGAGATGCAGGGAGGGGGATGCAGGGATGAAGGGATGCAGGGATGAAGGGATGGAGATGCAGGGAGGGGGATGCAGGGATGAAGGGATGCAGGGATGTGGGGACAGGGATGCAGGCATGAAGGGATGCAGGGACGAAGGGATGCAGGGATGAAGGGATGCAGGGATGAAGGGATGCAGGGATGTGGGGACAGGGATGCAGGCATGAAGGGATGGAGATGCAGGGAGGGGGATGCAGGGATGAAGGGATGCAGGGATGTGGGGACAGGGATGCAGGCATGAAGGGATGGAGATGCAGGGAGGGGGATGCAGGGATGAAGGGATGCAGGGATGAAGGGATGCAGGGATGAGCTGACGCGGGTGCAGACACGTCCCCATCCCAGAGCCAGCAGCAGGGATGTGGGGCCATGCCCTTACCCCCCCCCACCCCATACTCACAGAGCGGGCGGCTCCGGTACTTCCGGATGGTTCTCACTTTCTCAGCGATGCAGTGCTGGGCACAGAGCACCCCCGGTGAGACCCCAGCACCCCCTGGACCATTCAACCCTGCCCTGGGGCATCCCCATCACCAGGGACCCATATTCTGCACCCCAGGGGCCCTTCACACCCCCCCAATTCCCATCCTCTCAATGGGGTTCTCCATCCCCAGCTTCACCCCAGGGACCCCCCCTCCAAAGGGCACCCACCAGTTTCTCCACGTTGACCAAGCCATCCAGGAGGGTTTTGCTGCCTTCATGCAGGAAGGTGAGATCTGGGGGTGAGCAGAGAGGGGTGAGGGGAGGGGGGGGGCAATGGGGCAAGCACTGGGACCGCAGCCCCTCCGGGCACAGCCTGTCCCCCCCCCCCCCTCACCTTTGAGGATGAGCGGCACGAAGGGGATGAGGGGGGGCTTCATCTTGGCCAGCACCTCCCGGTACGTCTTGTGGTTCCTGCAGGGGTCCTGGGGTGGGGGGGGAACAAGGGGAGCAGCTCCCTAGGGGTGCCAGCACCCTGGTCCCCCACCGCACTGGCACCAGTGGGCATGGGGCCTGGGAACGGATGCTGTGGGACCATCCCCTGGGGGGCTGAACACCCCCCCACACACACACACCCCACACACACCCCATAGCCCTTCTCACCGTCAGGTTCTCGAACTTCCGAAACAGGTTCTTGAATTTCCCTGGGAGCTTCTGCAAGACAAGGGGGGGGGGGGGGGGGGGGGGGAATGAGCATCCAGAGGGGCCCAGGAGCATCCAGAGGGGCCCAGGAGCCTCCAGAGGGGTGGCCAGGAGCATCCATAGGGGCCTAGGAGCATTCAGAGGGGCCCAGGAGCATCCTTAGGGGTGGCCAGGAGCATGCAGAGGGGCCCAGGAGCATTCAGAGGGGCCCAGGAGCATCCATAGGGGCGGCCAGGAGCATCCATAGGGGCCCAGGAGCATTCAGAGGGGCCCAGGAGCATCCAAGAGGTCCCAGAAGCACCAAAAGGGGTCCCAGGAGCACCCAAAGGGGTCCCAGGAACACCCAAAGGAGTCCCAGAAACACCAAAAGGGGTCCCAAGAGCACCCAAAGAGATCCCAGGAGCATGCGAGGAGGCCCAGGGGCACCCATGGGGGTTCCAGGAGCACCCAGGGGGTCCCAGGCGCACCCCACATCTTTACCTCCCAGGTGAGGCGCAGGCGGCTGATGGCAGCGTTGTTGAGGCCGATGACGATGGCGTAGAAGGACAGCATGTCCTGGTTCTGCTTGCATCTGATGGGGAAGGGGAGGGAGGGGGGCAGAGGGTGAGGCGCAGATGGGGGATGAACCCCCCCCCCATCCCCATACTCACATGGCAGCGATCTTGATGAGCTTCTTGAGGAGGTGGGCGCGCTTGCCCAGGGACTCGCAGAGCAGCAGCTCGGTGCCCACCCAGTGCTGCACCTCGCTGCAGCGCTGCAGCAGCAGCTCCAGGTTGGCCGTTTCCCGGCGGCCCCGTTCGCCGTGGAACACGTAATCCACAAACTCCAGCA